>NC_140590.1:1482600602-1485049352 GCF_964204655.1 Triturus cristatus | reverse complement strand
CCCGGTGCTGGAGCTCCGTCCCGGGGTGCGGGAGCCCCCTGTCCTGCTAGCCAGCCGAGGGTCCGGGCGCTGGGGTCGGGTGTCCACCGGGGCCCGGGGAGTCTCTCCCCGGGCCTGGCTGGGGGTCCGGAAGCTGGGCCCGGTGCTGGAGCTCCGTCCCGGGGTTGCGGGAGCCCCCTGTCCCGCAAGCCAGCCGAGGGTCCGGGAGCTGGGGACAGGGTGTCCACCGGGGCCCGGGGAGTCTCTCCCCAGCCTGGCTGGAGGTCCGGGAGCTGGGCCTGGTGCTGGAGCTCTGTCCCGGGGTGCGGGAGCTCCCTGTCCCGCAAGCCAGCCGAGGGTCCGGGCGCTGGGGACAGGGTGTCCACCGGGGCGTCTCTCCCCGGCCTTGCTGGAGGTCCGGGAGCTGGGCCCGGTGCTGGAGCTCCGTCCCGGTGTGCGGGAGCACCCTGTCCCGCAAGCCAGCCGAGGGTCCGGGCGCAGGGGACAGGGTGTCCACCGGGGCCCGGGGAGTCTCTTCCCGGCCTGGCTGGAGGTCCGGAAGCTGGGCCCGGTGCTGGAGCTCCGTCCCGGGGTGCGGGAGCCCCCTGTCCCGCAAGCCAGCCGAGGGTCCGGGCGCTGGGGACAGGGTGTCCACCGGGGCCCGGGGAGGCTCTCCCCGGCCTGGCTGGGGGTCCAGGATGCTGGGCCCGGTGCTGGAGCTCCGTCCCGGGGTGCGGGAGCCCCCTGTCCCGCAAACCAGCCGAGGGTCCGGGCGCTGGGGACGGGGGTCCACCGGGGCCCGGGGAGGCTCTCCCCGGGCCTTGCTAGGCTCCGTGTGCCCGGAGGAGGCTCCCCGGCCTGGCTGCTTTCAGAAGCAAGGACCGGGCCCGTGAGCCGGGGTGGCTTGCTTTTTTATTCTACGCTGGCGGAACGGAATTTTCCGCCCACCCCTAATTATGTTGTGAAAGAACTGGAATGTCATGATTTCTACTTCGGCCTTAAAACTCTCATGTAGTCAACCTAGCAGAACACCAAAAACCAAGGAGAAAAACATCCCCTCACAATACAATACTGATGGTCTTTGTTTTTGCTGTTTTAGGGAACCTCCGGGCTATTGCTCCCTTTTCCCCTCTGTGTTTTATTCTCCATTGAAACATCTTTTGGTTCTCTGAAGAAGGTGTGTGGTCGGCTGACCACTTCACACAGAAACGCGCTTCGACGCTTGTGCTTCAGCCACTCAGACACCACATCAAAGTTGAATTAACAATTAGGTAAAATGTTCTCTCCCGTGTTTATTATTTTATTTGATGTATATAAAACATAAATGCATTAAATTATTTGAACACATTTTTAAAATAGACCTGCACATGTATATCAAGTATATAGATATATATGTGTGTAAGGCATTATCCAATTTGGACCACCAGTATAGCATTCTGAGGGGATATCTGTTCTCCTTGAGGGTTTTGGTGTTCTGCAAGGCTGTCAACATGAGAGTTTTAGTAGGCTCTATTATGAATGAGGAGGATTTGCAAGTTATGAGAGGTATGTGAGAGGTCTGAGTGTGTGATTCTATATAGTTTGTGAGGGTAAGATGGTTCATTGTGTGTGTGATGCTTAAATTATGGTCTTCAAATCATGTTTGTGTACTTTAAACACTCAAAAGAAATACAGATATTTACAATATATTAAACTTTTGTGTTGCTGGATTTGATTTTGGACTCTGTGTATAGAGTGCAGTTTTGGAGTTGGATGTTTTTTCCTTCCATTGTTTCATTTTCCATGTTCCGCTCCAATAACAGTTTTTTCCCTGGAAATCCCTTTTGTTTATATTACTTGTAAAAAGATGGACGGGGTATCTGTTACTTTTGTGACAAAGTGCGCACCCTCCAAACTCTAAATCAGGCTATAAGTTTGGAACAGGTGCTTCTCTTAGTTGGATCATATGCAAACAGGATGCTCTAAACAAACATAACCTTGGCAAATGTAGAAGAGCGCAGTCTGCTTCGGATCTCACAGAGGTATATGAGACAGTGGCAACAAAAAGAAAGAAAGTAAGAAAGAGAGAGAGAGAAGAAAAAAGAAAGAAAGAAAGAAAGAAAGAAAGAAAGAAAGAAAGAAAGAAAGAAAGAAAGAAAGAAAGAAAGAAAGAAAGAAAGAAAGAAAGAAAGAAAGAAAGATGACACTATTTTGAATTCGGTCATGATATTCTTATCACAGAGAGCCCTTAGGAGCAGAGTCAGATAACAAAATGGACGCCAAATAATAAGCGAGTCCTGTTGTGTCCGGAAACCATATGTGATGGTGCAAGCAGCTGCTCTTAAATGCAAATCAAAAGGCAAAGGCTTCATGTGGAGCACCAGGAGACAGTAATCGAAGATTTCGATGGGGATTGCCACCAAATTCCTACAACTGTGAGTTTTCAGAAACTCACATGAACCTGTGAAAACCCGGACCTTTTACATGTGTTTTTCACCGTTTCTGTGGGCAAATCCCTTGATATTTTCCAACTGCTCACAGCAGGAGCAAAGTATCAGCCCAGGGCCAAGTGAAGATCGGGGAAGAGCTGTGACATTACTCAGTTCTGGGTTAGGGCTCTATCATTGGCCCAGGCTGTCCTCCTTCAAGGGGGTGCAAGGAGGTTAAAGGGGAGTATGAGCCTGGTTAGAGGGGGCATGGTCTGCTCCCCAACAAATTGCTGTGCTAGTAAGGCCTGGTCAAAGCAAATGAGTGTACTTTGTGCTTCCCGTGCATTGCTGCAGGGGTTGGCTGTTGGCATGTCGATGCTTTTATCCAAACAGTGGTTTCATCTCTTGTGAATCTGTACAGACGAAACATGGCTCGGTGTCTCTTAGCCTGGAACTGTTAAATCCTAAATTTGAGGACACTGAGATTTACTGGTCTGGAATGTGCAGCAGACTCTGTAATTCCAGAACCATAGACACCATTACAGAAGCAAGGATCAAAACCCAAGGCTGCATTACTGCTCTGGATTGAAAATGCCCACCCATAGCCATGATTTAGGAAATTGGTTTATTAGTTGTGCAGTATTTGAGGATTGCACAAGTAATAAGTCTACAATTTTCCATTACTGGGAACCAAACACCCCATTGCAGTGCTTGACTCTCTCAGAGTAGTTGAAGCAGAGCAGTCCATGGCCAACTCAGGGGAGGTGGTGTAGGCTAGTAATTTACATGTGTTAACACGCAATATTAATACTCAATAAACAATTGTCCAATCAGTGCTTTTTCTTTCAATAAAGGAAAAGTACATCTATTACACACACACACATGCACACACACACACACACACATGCGCACGAACGCACGCACACACACACACACACACACACACACACACACACACACACACACAAACACACACACACACTCTACTAAATAATACTGCATTAATTTGCAAATAAATATATAAGCCAGATCAAAAATACCCTGGATTACGTTATGACACCACATTTGACCTCTGGGTCATGACCCTTTAAATCACAGTACCCCCACCTATACAAGGCTACACATTACAATATAGGGGTGTACCACTTTAGATAAAACAGGCCTAGTGGCTTTAACAAGGGCTCACTTTATTTGAACAACAAACCCGGGGGTAGATTTACAAGCCCCTTGAGACACATATACGCCACTGTTGGGTCACTTTTGTGATGCAGCGGCGTCGTAAACAATGCACATTTACAACCTGACACATCTAGGGAGATGCGTCACGTTGTAAAGCCCTTCGTCACATTATACCTGTGTCAGGTATAATGTATGCAGGGTGGAAGTTCCGACGTAAGAAAGCCTCATAAAAGTGACGCAGTGAAATCTACAAGTTTTCACTGCATCACTTCTACGATGCCACTGCGTCAAAACCATATGCCTACTTGAAGCAGGCGTAAGGATTGACACAGCATGATAGAAATAGGCATTCCTGAGCATTGCTGGAGTTGCGTCGTGCCTGCGACACAATTCCAGCAATGCGTTGCCTTTACGCCAACAGATGCGTCACGCATCTGTCAACCCTTTCGCTGCATTGCACAGCATTGTAAATGCGACGCATCTATGGTGGCGCAAGGTTTTTTTTGTGTGACGCAAATTAACTGACGCATCTCTGCTGATATGCAGAGATGCATCAGTTTTTGTAAATCTGCCCCATATGTGAAAAGCACCATCATTTTGTGCCAACTTGCAATAACCAATAACAACCAGGTGTAAATGCATAATATTAAAGTCAGTAAAGCATATCAACCTTAATCAGTTATCAATGTCAACATTATTATCTCAATAAAGCATTTTAAAATTAACACAATATATTTCTGTGTGATTTTTATATACTTTCAGGCCATTTAAAATGCAACCATAAAAACAGCTGCTACTGGGTGCCACTTTCAGGCTACAAATAATGCAGCTGTTGAACCAGCCTCTAAAGCAGTGGTCTTCGTACCTTTCAATGCCGTGGCCTTACTGATGTAAACAAAAATATCGGTGCCCCCCCAAGTGAAAACTTATTTCTCCCAAGTATTCTTTAACTTTGACAGTCTTTAAACATTGCAAATGTCCATTTTAAAAATGCAATCAAATACATGATTGCCAACATACTATTCCAGCCAGCCAGGTCTTACTAACATGTAAAAGTATCATTCAGTGGCCCTTCCCTTTTGACACCTACTCCAAGCCATCATCTGAATGATAAAATATGTTAGTAATGGACTATTACAAAGTGGCCTTCTGCCCCTATATTTTTGTTCAATAAAAACAAAGCACTGTTATCAGCATGATGCCTCTCTTGGACAATGCCCCCACTTCCTCAGGATCCACTAGGGCCCCCCTCTGGGGCCCACCACCCAGATTGAAGACCTTTGTCCTAGAGGGTGATGCACTACATAGGTCTGTATTTTTTAATACATCTTCAGGAAACAAACAATTCAGCCATAAAACAAGTCCCTCAAGGGTGTGCACTCCCAGCAGTAGAGCAAAAGCACCAACCTTGTTTTTTTTCTTCCAAAGAATGATGTAAATCCTGTAGGGGTCAAGGATTCCTTGACCCCACAAACATAGGGTAACTTTATAAAATTGTGAGTGGGAGCAATTGCACACATAAAGCACCCCTCTGGGTATTTTCGTTATGGTAGGTGGTGCCCCTGTCCTCCCAGGGCTACCACAAGATGGTCAAATGGATGGAAATTAAAAGCCCTACAGGGATTAAGCATGCTCACTCAAGCAGAGCATGAATTTTATGAGTGGCGTAGGCTGCAATCCTTGGTATCTACTGTGTGGCCTTGCACCACCCTGCTTCTTCACCCAGGGATGCCCATTCCCACCTGGGACATCCCTAAAGTAAATAAAATGATGGGGGCTGCAGGGGAGCAACGAGGCCCCCCGTCCCAGTCCGTTTCCCTCTCACTCAGCCTCCTGCCTTTACCAGCGAGGTAGCAAGTCTGTCCTCCTTCTCTCGCCCATGCTCCATGCGGGCAGGAGGCAGTCTTTTGTTGACCCTCCACTCCCCCAAGACTCGGACTCTAGAGCCATTCTTGTGCTTGGGTCCTGGGGTTGGGGTCCCAGGGCCCTGGACCAGCATTGCATTGGCACCGAGAGTGATTAGGGCAGGGGTTAAAACAGAAAGGGAGCCAGCCTTACTGGACCTTTGAGATGCCCACTGGTCCTGAGGTCAACAGGGGGCAGAGTCCTTTTAGCTATCAAGGGGTTCCTTCTTCCAGTTGTCCGTGGCTGTCATAGTACCAGGGTCCAGTAGCAAAAAGCACAAACAGAACCAACAGTAGGTCTTTCTCTCCCTAGAGCAATAGTTTTTAAAAGGGGAACAAAGGTTCTAGAAGCCGGGCTTCCCTGCTTATCCTTGGGTGCAACATCACCTCTCCACCCCTATCCGAACCCTCTTGCATGCTGGGGGAGTTCAAGATGGCATCATTCAGGAGTCACTGATCACATCTGCCCTTGGGGCTCTGCTCTGCCCCTTGCTAAAATCACTACCATATTCAAAAGAGGAACGGGCTAAATTTGTTTACAAGTATAATTAAAGTCTTCATTTAACATACATACCTAGATGACATACAAGAGTGCAGCTGTAAATGCACTTCATTTTGTGCATATTAAAAAGAGCATTTCTTTATAATAACGTTTTCAAATTGACGCAATCTGGTATGCTGTGAAACAGCGGCAGTACGATAAAGAAAGTCCACTGAAAAGGAATATGTACAACAGCTTTAGCAAGATGCAGTAACTAAGAAAGCTGGAATATGCCCTGTGCTCACTTCTGGTGGCGTCCTGCTATCATATCAGGCTGTAAACACAAAGGCAACATGAAAAATAAAGTCAAAGCAAAAACACTGGCACTGCAGGGATCTACAGTGTGTGCAGATTTACTCATTGTTAAAGAGCAAAATGCAGTCAGTCAAAGTCCAGTTGGCCAGTGGCTGAAACAGGCTGACCCATGCTGTATGATGAAATGGAAGGAATAAAATGTGAGTAACACAACAACAGAAAGAGCCGGAAATACAAGAATTAAGGTCTACATGAAAGAGCAAACCACAAAACACTCAAAATCACAAAATGTTTTTTTATTGATAATTATGGCTATTGTCCTTCAAATTAATCGGGCCTGTCAACGGAAAGAAATTGGCCTGATGTGAAGGACTTTGGTTGGGAGTGTGTATGTTTCCCCTTTACGGCTGGTCGCTCTTCCCAGTACCTTAATCCACATGCACAAAGGGGGACATCATTATGAAGAGGGTACAACCATTTCATGAACCCTTCCTTTTCCTAAAGATTTGTAATGGATAGCAAAGTGTACAATGCTTCTCGTGAAGATATTTGTAAATTACAAGGGTCCTTAAATACAATACAACTTGATTTGGCCTAAAAAAGACTGTACTGGAGGCCTGTTTTCCATGGTAAACGGTAAACATACTGTTTTTGGACAGAAATGAGTTTCCAGAACTATTTTTGTAATGTTAAAATCGTACAAAAAAGCACAATTCATATTTAGCTGAACATCATTTCAAAAGAATAAGAACACTTAGGGGCATATTGTCAAGGACCTGTCGACGAGTTAGCGACACTTTATTGCTGCCAAAGTGGCGATAAATTCATCGCACTATATACAAGCTGGTGCTAATGGCCAATATCACCAGTTTTCCGGCAATAGCAGCTGCAAAAAACATCGCAACAAATGACACTGGCAACTAACGCTAATGAGATGCAGAGTAGGCGTTCCCTGTGCAAAAAGCCGCAACAACACCACTTCGCAACATTCTCAACGACCAGCCAGATCGGCGATAAGTTCACAAAGGATGCGATAAGGCGAATTAGCAGCAGGGATTTAACACCTGCTATTACCTGGTGTTAAGTCGGAAAACAACCTGCACCATGAAAGGGAGCCAAGCCCAGAGCCACACCTGAAGAATGACAGATGCCATGGAGCCACTGATCATGCAGCTCGGAGCCCCAAGAGTGCCACAACACCCACCGCCACCACCCACAGGCCTGCCACACCCGCATACCCCCGCACCCCCCAGACTACCACAGACGCAGCGCAAACAAAGACAGCGGACCTTAAGAAAATGCACTAGCCTCACAGACTGAACACCAGAGGATGTCACTGCCCACTTCAGGCTCAAAATGACAACCATCCTACGCATCCTGACCATC
This sequence comes from Triturus cristatus, assembly GCF_964204655.1. Lineage (NCBI taxonomy): Eukaryota > Metazoa > Chordata > Amphibia > Caudata > Salamandridae > Triturus > Triturus cristatus. Next base: position 1,485,041,700 of record NC_140590.1, on the reverse strand, counting down.
ATTGCCCACAGGCTGACGGTACCAACACAGCGGACAACCAACATCCCTCCGCAGACAAAGCTGCTGGCTGTGCTGCACACCAATCCAATCCAGTCCGTACCAGGCAGGACACGGCATTGTCGCAGGCTGCACACCCGCCCAGCTCTGGTGCTTCTACCTCCGTCAACCACAAGTGATCTCCACATGTCATTTCAATGTTGTGTGTTAGAGTTCCAGGAGAAGCTTGCAGAACAGCGGTTGGCCCGCGCTGAATGCTGCCTCTGGCCTAAAGTAGGTCACACATTTGGAACTGAGTCTTGATTATGCAATAACAGAGTACACACTTTATGGCTGATTTTATCTCACTGTTCTCCCTTCGATATAGTGCCACCAACTCTGTGCATAGCATCTGAACGATACCTGTCTGTGGTCCCTTGCTGACTACTGCCTTCGGCCTACACTGCGGTCGAGTAGGTCACACACTTGGAACTGAGTCTTGATTTCTGTATGTCAGAGTTCATGTCATTGTACGCAGGGAGAGGGGTAAGAGGAAGACGTGGTTCAGTCCGGAGGAAAAAAGGATCCTAGTTACGGAGGTGATCCAACACTATCAAGAACTGCTCTAGTGCCACTAACTCTGTGCATCACAAGCCAATGACACGTGGCTGTGGGCCCATGCTGACCGCTGCCTCCGGCCTACACTGCGGTCCAGTAGGTCAAACATTTGGTTCTTAGCCTTGATTTATTTATGGCATAGTTTATATCATTGTACAGGCCTCACCGCAGACTGCATCCCCTTTCAGCCTTAGTGCCACTGACTCTTTGCCCCGAAATTCATTGACATTCTCTGGTTGAACTTTAGTGGCGTCTGAGTCTATTGCCTGGGGGTTGTCTTCATCACCATGTAGCTGATACTGACTTGGTGGTAAAAAGGAGTCTGTAGCATTCTACTCCTCCATTTGCCTGTTTCGGCTTGCTTCAGCTCTCTGCATCATGCCCTGAAAGGACACCTTCCACTGTCCCCTGAAACACTACGCAACATTCACCTTCAACATCAACGAGGACCCGCTCAGCTCGCATGGCCCTACCTCAGTGCACCACAAGTCATCGTCCCGTGGTGGTGTGCCTGTGCCAACCGCTGTGCATCCCAGGCCACTAACTCTGTGCAGCTCAAGTAATGGACCCTGTCTGATTGACTATTGGATGGCCTCTGTGTCAATGGCCTGGGGCTCATCAACACCATGCGTCTGTGGCCCTGCGCTGTCCGCTGCCTCTGGCCTCAACTGCCATCCACCAGGGCTCACACATCAAATCGAGTCCTGCCCTACCCAGACAACGCATCACTGCAGGATGCACATGCCACAACCGCCAGGACCACTTCCAACCAACAACTGCCAGAGTCGTAAGAGTCTTACAGCCAGACTATCCTAGTTGCTCACACATGTCTTTGATGCCATCATCAGCTTGGTGCCCTGCTCAACTCTTCAGGTGCCACCAACTCACTGCACCACAACTCATGGACCATTTAATTTCCTATAGATCTCTTTTGATGTGGACAACTCACGCAACAATGTTACCTCAGGCAGTGGGAAAGACCTGGGACGATGATGGGAAATATGTGGCCGGTGTGCGGAGGGGTGAAGGCATGGGCAAAGGGAGGGCAGGAGGCAACAACCAGAAGGCAGCCAAGCAGACTGGAGATGGTAGTCCAGCTATACACCAGGAGCTATAGATGAGGTACCTGCTGTGGACTGCGGATGAAACTATGTCACCTCAGGCAGTGGGGAGGACCTGGAACGATGATTGGGAAGATGTGGCAGGTGTAACACACCCTACTGCAGCTGCAAAAGGAATATGCCGAAGGGACACAATCTTGGACAATTTCTTCACATGAGCACGATCAGTTCTGGTGCCCCTACCTCAGTGCACTGTGACTCGCCGACCCTTCTAATTGGATATTGGGTGACCTCTGTACTTGCTCCGGCTACCAACATGATGCTTCGCAGTTGTTTGTGTTGAGTTGGTGTTTTCTGTTTCCGCTTTAATGGCGAACACTGTTCATGTTGTTGCCAGCACCAACCACTCCCTGAGGGCTGGCTCACACTCACCCCACACCCATCCAGCTAAGGCGTTACTGGTCAGGTGACCCCGATAATAAAGAGTGGCCGGGCGCACGTGCCCATAGCCAGTTCAACTGACTATCAAAGTGTGTCCATGTGCTCATTACGTATGCATGATGGCCCCGGGCCCTACCACATTACATTGTGCGTTTTACAGCGGACGCAGCCATGTCATCCCAGGCAGTGGGTAAGACTGTGTACATGTAGCTCTGTCGTCCCCCCTTCATATGTAAGAGGAATGCACTGGGCCGGCGTATGCAAGTCCAGCATAGGGGTGTGAATGTTTGTCCCGGGCTCTGGTTCAGTACTGGAAATGTGTAGATGCATATGCCAGGTCACAGTGTGTGTGTACGTTAGTGAGCGTAAGTGGGCCCTGATGGGATTTAGACACCCACGTATGTAATCAAGTTTGGGTGTCATGAGTTAGAACCCCAGACGCACCTGTTTAGCCGCTTCCTTCTGGCAGTCTAACACCAGGCCGTGGTATGCAATGTGTATTTTGGTTGAGGTGCTGGGAGCCATCCGTGGTGGTGTGTGCTTCCTGTTGTGTGGTCTGTGCAAGGGGTGGGATCTCCTGGATGAAGCTGGGCTGCCCTGCTCCTGGAGGTGGGTTGCCTAATATGTCCATGAGCTGTTGTATGGCGTTGGTGTCGAGGGTGTGGAGGTCCTCTTCACCATCACTGATGAGTTGTCTGGTCTGCTCTGCAGGAGGTGTTGATTGTCCCTCTGCTATGTGAAGGGGAGATGCATTTTCACATTGTGTTGACATGTATGTTGACGCATTGTTCATGTTTGCCTCAGGACTGCATGACAATGTACATTGTGACTGTTTGGGAGGAGCTGAGTATTGGATGCGGGACAGTGGATATTTGACCTACATCACTGATGTGAGTTTGTACACGTACATTTTCATCCCACAGTTTCCTGCTATTCCAGATGTGATTGGCCATTTTCCACGCACAAGCGGAACCAGTTGTGTCCTCTGTTCTGTCGTGGGAGTGTTGCACTTTGTACCACATTGTCATCATTGTTGAAGTGCTGTTATTGATATGTGTGTGTGCTGCATTTTGGGTGAGTTGCCCCTGCAGCTCAGATTTGGCTGCCCCTTATCCTTTCAGGCGGTGTGCCTTTAACTTCTGTGCTTCGACAGTGCTGGGATGTTTCAGACTTGAGTTTATTGAGCTCTTGGTCGAGTTGGGACTCTTGGGCATGGTTTGTCTGCAGATGTTTTGTTGCATCAGGGGTGATTTGTGCACGTGGATGTGTCGGAGTGTGGGCTGCTCCTTTCCAATGTGGTCCACATTCAGCCACCTCATTGTCGTGGTGTGCACAATGTCATGATGATTGGACTGCAGCCATGCTAATCATCATGTAGTGTCACTTGCGTTGTCGGTGTGGCTCACAAATACGATTCTTAGCTGGGTTTGGCACATGTGCATGTGTTGGTTGTGATATTGGTGATGTGTGGGGTGGGACCCCTTTGGGCACATTGTGGACGGGGGCCTACTTGGTGTTTGTATGTGTGCTGCAGTGTGCCATGGGTGTCAGGGAAATGATTCAGAGTCATTGTGGGTGAGCAGTGTGCTCTGCTTAATTGTGTATGTGTGCCATTGTGCCTATCTCCCCCCGTCCCCCCAGTCCCTGGTCGGTACTCACCCTGTTGATGTTGTGTCACGTCATGTTGAGCAGTGTCTGGAGCCACATCTCCTGGCACCGTGTTCCTACTGCTGACTGTGGCAACCATTTTCTCCATGTCATCCAGCTCCTGGTGTGCCGCTGGACCCCCACCTCCAATCTGCGTTGCTGCTTTCATGTTGGCATCGAGTTTCTTCTTGGTTTTGGCCTTCACATTCTTCCAGCACCTCTTGACCGCTTCCATTGTCCTCCTTAACGCTGCATCTGCATTCACATGGTCCAAGATAGTCTGCTATATTTGCGTCTTTATTGCCAATGACACGTTGGATGGTGTTCTATCACCTCTGTGACGGTGATCCTATTTCCCTGCGGACTGAACCGCGTCTTCCTCTTCCTCTTCTCCTTGGCCTTCCCGACCCCAAGGTTCCTTGCTGGTCGTCTGTGAGGCCTGTGGGTTTGGCATTGTCCTCTGCACTCGGTGCGGGTGCATCTATGGTGCTACGCAGTTTATTCGTTTTTGTATTTGTTTTGCACTGCTTTTATGGTGCATTTACCCGCATGAGGCGTGGGGATTGCTGGCCTGTTGCTGGTTATCGCTGATTATGGTTTTGTGATTTGGGATATCGCTACTTTTTTCACGTTGGTGTTTTTTGCATTTTTTCGGCGTCACGTTGATTTTAACGCAGTCATTTGTTGCGTTATTATGAGAATATCGCATGGTGCCGCCGGCTTGAGAATATAACGTTAACAAGGCGTTATATATGCGTTAAGCAAATTTTGCGATAGTTATCACATGTCCTTGAGAATATCCCCCTAAAGTTTTAGGTTTGTTTTCCGTTTTTTTTTCTGGCTGTTAGACCTGGCACCTTAGCGTGAGTCTCCCTTCCACTTTTTGTCGCTGTGCCTCAGGTATTTTTATGGTGTTGGCCGCTCAGCGCACTGTGCAACTGCCAACCAGTGCCACAGTGCAAGTGCTCCCTGTGTAAAATGTATATGTTGGTTGGATTCCCTGATTAGCTTATTTGGTTTACTGTCAGACCCCAGTAAAGTGCAAAAGGAGTGCCAGGGCGTGTAAATACAAATACCGCTGGTGGGCTTGCAGCACTGGTTGTGCCACCCACAGAAGCGGCCTGGTAAAATGTGTCTAGGTCTGCCATCGCAGAACCTGCGTGCACTCTGGTACTGACATGCTGACTGGCAAGTTCACACACTTGCCAGTCCCTTAACTTCATGTTAGTCACCCCTATGGTAGGCCCAAGGGCAGGGTGCGTTGTAAGCATAAGGTAGGACAAGCCCTGATGTGTGTGGCATGTCCTATTAGTGAATTACAGCCATTTTCGTTTTCCACTATTGTAAGGCTACCCTGTTCTCATAGGCCAGAATGGGCTGTTAAGATTGTTACATCCTATGATCCTAACATGCCCAGGAAACATGGTAGAAGATCGAGTTTAGTATGCCTGAACTCAGAATAAAAAGGTACATCTTTTCATAAGGTTTATTTTAATATTCTGCGTTTGCAAATGCCACTTTTAGAAAGTTGGCCTTTGCTTGCCTAACTATTTCAGCCCGCCTCTACGTGATGTGTATCTGCTGTGTGGCTTGTGTGAGTGACAGGGCTGGGGAAACCCAGATGGGCAGGGCTAGGTAGCCTGGTGGTGAATAGAAAGTTTGAAAGGTAGATGGGTGGGAGGAGTACACCTGGACTCTGAAGAGGACTGTGCTCTGCCACCACAATGCCGGCTCCGCCCCCTGTGGAGCGTCTGATGACTCTGCCCTGCACTCTGAAAGAAGAAGCCTGCATCGCGTCAACAAAGTGCTCCAGAACTGGACTGAACTAGGCAAGGGCCCCCCTGGCCTGGGAGAACAAAAGAAATGTAGTATAAATGTAGGAGCCCTGCTCCTAAGAAATCAGATCCGCTTTGAACCAAGAAGAATCTCTGCCTGAGGAGGAGGCGCCAGGAAAGCTGTAAGGAGGAAGACTGTCCCTATTCTGGGGGACTGGCCTGCAGTGGTGACCTTGCTGCCAAAGGAGAGAAGAGGAACCTTTTACTAAAGACTTTGCTTAATTTTTATTTTCAAGAAACTTGTGCTTTCAAAAACAATCTCCAAGGGTCTGGAAGCGAGCTTGCCCCCTGAACTGAGCCCCAGGACCATTGGGCTCATCCTGACCTTCACTCGCCCACCGCTGGACTGTGATGTTCCTTCCCTCGCCGTATCCGTGACTCCTGTGCCCCTCAGCCCCTCCCTGAGCCGTGACCGGACTGCTTAGCCGCCCCTGCCTTGGGAAGAGCCTCGCTCGATCTGAGCCGCTCTCCCTACGCCGTGCTGGGCTGCCCCCATCACCTCGCTCGCCAGAGGCCCGCTGCGCACTTTCACCCTTCCTGCCGGAATCGGTGCTGTGAGCATCTTCAAGCCTCGGACGGCCCGGACATGGAAAGCGTGCCCGGCTGCCCCGCTTTGCACACTAGCCAACCTGAGACACCCCGCTCTTGCTGTGAGCCTGAAGGACCGGACCCCCCTCGTAAAGCGTGGGAGCCCCGGACGCCGCCTCGCCCTTCTGAAAGGACCGCTGAGTGTCCCGCACCCACCTTCACGAAAAGAAACAAGGTACTGTACTTACGAACTCGACCGCGAGCTCGCATCGGATCCAGGGTCCGCAACATTCTGTTTTCCCTGCCGTCTGACGCGTGCCTCCCGGTTACCGTCTCAGCGCGAAGTGCGCTAAGACCCACAGTTCCCCTTGTTGCCCTGCCTAAGAAGACTTTCCGCATAAAAGAACTTTCCATATTCATAGAGATCGTGGCCCCACCGTTTCACCGTTACTGGGTCTTGTCCTAAGTCTGCTGAAAATATATAAAAGCCTTATATATGTATACAACCTGCCTGGTGTCCGTTTGTGGTGCATGCAAAGTATTTACTGTGTGTATAATTGCAAATGCTTTACCGTGTACGCCCTGAGGTTTAGCCTTGACTGCTCGCGCCACGCACCTAGAGGGTGAGCAGGGGTTATTCTAAGGAGCCATCCTTCACCCTGACTAGAAGTAAAGGGTCCCTGCTTGTCGCTGGTACTTGCCTGCGCCAACCAGAGCCCCCTCATTTCTAACATTCGAGGCAGCGGTGAGGATTTTCGGATTTGAGTTTGTAGTTTGCATACAGTGGATCATTGATCACCACATAGTGAGAGCAGACCAGTAACGCAGCCACAATACTATTTGTTTTTTTTTGTTTTGCCAAGAATCTCCACTTTTGAGAAACCATGCCTGGTTCACTCCCTGCAGGAAGGGCAGCCTCTATAGTCTCTGGAATCGACGATGTAGATTGGGGAGAAGGCGCACTTGAGAACTACACAAATGAGGATTTAAAAGGTTTTTGCTCAAAGTTCAGAATTTCCCAAACTGGATTGAAAAACAAGGCCCAACTTGTAAAGGTGCTGAGGGCCTGGTATGAGTCAAGGGCACCAGAGAATATGGTGGAAGTGGTTCCACCAGAAAGCGTCCATGAGTTTGCCAGAGGCCTGTCACCAGAAGAGTTGGCAGACAGGGCAGCAACCGGGGCACATGAAGTGGAGATGGCAAAGCCTAATGGGCAGATGGATATGGACAAACAAAGATTAGCCATGGAAGAAAGAAAAATCCAAATGGAACATGAGATGAAGCTGAGGGAGCTGGAGCTGAAAGCGAAAAGTTTGGAGCTTAATGCCTCTGGTGGCAGCACACCGCCGGTGCCGGCGGAATCAAGGGTATATATTCCTAAAGATGAGGTTAAGGAGTATTTTAAGAATGAAGCCATAGGGCAGTGGTTCAAAGCCTACGAAGTAGCCATGTCCTCCCACCGGGTCCCTGAGAAGGATTGGGGAGCGGGGTTGTGGGGGCGGTTCTTGAGTGAAGGGCGGGACACACTGCTAGATTTGCCCTCAGATGTGTATAACTCTTACCCCCATATGAAGGATGCTTTAATGGCTAGGTATGGGTTAACTCCTGAAATGTATAGACAGAGGTTCAGGGGTTGCACTAAGATTCCCAATAGTACGAATGTGGAGTATGTGACTTTTTTTTGCAGAGCACTGGATAGTTGGGTAAAGGGTAGCAAGGTTGATGATTTTCAAGGGCTTCTTGATTTAATGGCATGGGAGCACTTGTCCAGTAATTGTTTTCCTGAGCTACGCCAGCACCTGATTGATAGTAGGCTGAATAACCCTAGGAAGCTTGCTGAGGAGGCTGACCGCTGGGTCAGTACCAGGGTCCACAAGGGTCACGTGGGAGATTCCGCCAAAGGTGGGCAGGGTCCCCAGCAGAAGAGTGGGGGGACAGGGGTAACCAGAGGGAATTCCCAAAAAGGCCCCAAAGTAATCCCCAAGGGAACCAAGGGAAAGGTTCTCAGCCTCCCCCACCCCCGAGACCGACCGGGGCCCCGACAGGTCCTCCTGTTCAGAAGGGGTCCCTAAAATGTTACAAGTGTGGTAACATGGGGCATTTTGCCTCTGATGTAAAGTGTCCTCTGTATGGTAAACCAGCACCCACTGGTGCTCCACCCCGGCAGGTGACTAGTGTAGCCTTGGGGCAGAGATGGGTGTCCAAGGTTGGTGGGGTCCCACAGAGATGTCCCTTGTCTCATTAGGAGACTGTGAAGTGGTCCCCCAAACCCAGCTGCCTGATAACACTAAGAAATACAGGCAGTGGGTGACCATCAATGGCCGTAGGGTGGAAGCTCTGAGAGATACAGGAGCCAGTGTGACAGCTGTCAAGTGTCACCTGGTGTCTCAAGAGCAGGTGGTCCCAGGAGCATTCTATCCAGTTGTTGCCGCTGACAACACAGAGAGTCACTACAAGGTGGCTCAGGTTCCCTTTGAGTGGGGGGGTCTCTGGTACTCTTCAGGTAGCTGTGAGGCCCGCCATGCCTGTAGACTGTCTGTTAGGGAACGACTTGGAGAGCTCACCTTGGGCTAAGGTGGAGCGGAGTGCTCACCTGGAGATGTTGGGTATGGCGGATTGGGCATGTGTCGCCACACGGTCCATGGCAGCAAGTAGAGGTACTCAAGAGGTCCTGGAGCCTGAGATGGAGGCCCAGGGACTGGCCTTAGAGAGAAGGAGCAGGGGGCGCGGGAAGCCGGACCCTGAAGTTCCCACGGTCCAGGAGGAAGCAGACCTTGAGGGGGATGCCCTGGAGCCTACAGGGGAACAGATAGCTGAACTGGGGGACCTGCCTGAGCTGACCCATTGGCAGCAGGAAGGAGGCCCCTCCAGGGAGGACTTTTGTAAGGCGCAAAAAGAATGCCCTTCTCTCGTGGGTATGCGGCAGCAGGCTGCAGACCAGGCCGTAGGTGATCAGTCAGGGTCACATTTAATTTACTGGGAGAACGACCTCCTATATACAGAGCCTAAGGTTGCTGAGCCTGGGTCAGCCCGTGCGCTGGTGGTACCCCAGGACTTCAGAGCCTTCCTACTGGGGCTGGCTCACGATGTGCCATTGGTAGGGCATTTGGGGCAGGAAAAGACCTTTGAAAGGCTTGTCACCCACTTTTATTGGCCTCAAATGAGCAGGAGTTCAGACACTCACTGCAGGACATGCCAGACTTGCTAGGCAAGTGGAAAGAGTGGAAGGAAGCAGAAGGCTCCACTCCAGTCATTCCCTGTGGTCGGTACCCCATTCCAGCGAGTGGGGATTGACGTTGTAGGGCCACTGGACCCCAGGACAGCCATGGGCAATAGGTTCATCCTGGCCCTGGTGGACCATGCCACCCGGTACCCGGAAGCCATCTCTCTGAGGACAGTGACGGCCCCCGTGGTGGGACGTGCACTGATGGGAATTTTCTCCAGAGTGGGATTCCCTCTAGAGGTGGTGTCTGACCGGGGTACCAATTTCATGTCCAAATACATGAAATCCCTTTGGCAAGAGTGTGGTGTAACCTACAAGTTCACCACACCTTACCACCCCCAAGGAAACGGGTGGGTTGAGAGATTCAACCGTACCCTCAAAGGCATCATAATGGGCCTAGAAGGACCCATGAGGCGTAAGTGAGACGTCCTCTTACCATGCCTTCTCTTTGCTTACCGTGAGGTGCCACAGAAGTCTCTAGGGTTCAGCCCCTTTGAGCTCCTGTACGGCCATCCAGTGAGAGGACCTCTAAGTATGGTCAAGGAAGGCTGGGAGCTATCTCCCAGGAAACCTCCCCAGAATGTATATAGCTACATGCTGGCCTTCAGGAATCAGACTAGGCAATTCAGGCAACTTGCTGAGGCAAATCTGGAAGCCAGCCAGGAGGAGATGAAGCGGTGGTACGACCAGAATGCCACTCTGGTAGAGCTTCAGCCTGGACAAAAGGTATGGGTCTTGGCCCCAGTGGAGCCCTGTGCGCTCCAGGATAAGTGGACCGGTCCATTCGAGGTGGTGGAGCGCAAGAGTCCTGTGACCTATTTGGTGGACTTGCGGTCTCCAAGGAACCCCTTAAGGGTCCTTCATGTCAACCGCCTCAAGCCCCACTTGGAGAGGTCCCAAGTGGGCATGCTCCTGGCAACAGATGCTGGGATGGAAGAGGAGACCGAGCCTCTTCCAGACCTCCTGTCAGCCCAGGAGCAAGATGGGTCAGTGGATGGTGTCATCCTCTCTTCCGCCCTGAGCAACAGAATGATTGTCGCCAATTGCTGGGGCAATTTTCTTATCTATTTTCCCTGGTTCCCGGTGTCACTGATTGGTGCGTCCATGATGTGGACACTGGGGATAGTCCACCCGTGAGGCACAAGGCCTACAGGGTGACTGACAGGGTGAGGGCCTGCATCAAGGAGGAGGTCTCCAAGATGTTTGCACTCGGGGTAATTGAATCCTCCAGCAGTCCTTGGGCCAGCCCAGTGGTCTTGTTCCCAAAGGCTGCAGCGCCGGGAGCCACACCCGAACTCCGGTTCTGTGTGGACTACAGAGGACTCAATTCGGTCACCAGGACTGACGCACACCCCATCCCCAGAGCTGATGAGCTCATAGATCGGCTAGGGGCTGCCAACTACCTCAGCACGTTTGATTTAACGTCTTTGGTACTGGCAGATCGCCTTGACCGATAGGGCCAAAGAGAGTTCAGCATTTTTCACCCCAGATGGGCACTACCAGTTCCGGGTTATGCCCTTTGGGATGAAGAATGCCCCTGCCACCTTCCAGAGGTTGGTCAACCAGGTGTTGGCTGGACTGGATTCGTTCAGTGCTGCCTACCTGGATGACATCGCAGTTTTCAGCTCCACTTGGGAAGAACACCTGCACCACCTCTGGGAAGTGTTGATGGTGGTGTGGAGGGCAGGCCTCACGATCAAGTCGAGTAAGTGCCAGATCGGGCAGGGTTTTGTGGTGTACTTGGGGCACCAGGTTGGGAGCGGCCAGGTGGCGCCCCTTCAACCCAAGATAGAAACCATCCTGAATTGGGAGTCGCCCAAAACCCAGACAGAGGTGAGAGCCTTCCTAGGTCTCACCGGGTACTACAGGAGGTTTGTCAAGGGGTATGGCAACATTGTTGCCCCTTGACAGCGCTGACTTCTAGGAAGCAGCCCAGGAAAGTGATTTGGACTGACACCTGTCAGAAAACTTTTGAGGCCCTGAAAGCTGCTATGTGCACGGCGCCCGTGCTCTTGGCTCCCAACTTCTCCAAAGAGTTTATCGTTCAGACAGACGCTTCAGAGCATGGTGTAGGGGCTTTTCTGTCACAGATTAATGAAGAGGGCCTAGATCAACCTGTAGCCTTCCTTAGCAGGAGGTTACTTCCACAGGAACCGAGATGGAGTGCTATTGAGCGTGAGGCATTTGTTGTGGTCTGGGCGCTGAAGAAGCTAAGACCCTACCTGTTTGGGTCTCGCTTCCGGGTTCAGACAGACCACAGGCCCCTCAGATGGATGATGCATATGAGGGGTGAGAATCCAAAGCTGTTGAGGTGGTCCATTTCCCTACAGGGTATGGATTTCACAGTGGAACATCGCCCTGGTACAGATCACGCCAATGCTGATGGTCTGTCCAGATTTTTCCGCCTTAGTGATGAGGAACTCCCTGGGGTAGGGTAGTTCTCCCCACTTTTCAGCTGGAGGGGACACGTGTTAGACCTGGCACCTTGGCGTGAGTCTCCCTTTCACTTTTTGTCACTGTGCCTCAGGTATTTTTATGGTGTTGGCCGCTCAGCGCACTGTGCCACTGCCAACCAGTGCCACAGTGCAAGTGCTCCCTGTGTAAAATGTATATGTTGGTTGGATTCCATGATTGGCTTATTTGGTTTACTGTCAGACCCCAGTAAAGTGCACCAGGAGTGCCAGGGCGTGTAAATTTGAATACCGCTGGTGGGCTTGCAGCACTGGTTGTGCCACCCACAGAAGCGGCCTGGTAAAATGTGTCTAGGTCTGCCATCGCAGAACCTGCGTGCAGTCTGGTACTGACATGCTGACTGGCAAGTGCACACACTTGCCAGTCCCTAAACCTTCCCTTAACTTCATGTTAGTCACCCCTATGGTAGGCCCAAGGGCAGGGTGCGTTGTAAGCATAAAGTAGGACAAGCCCTGATGTGTGTGGCATGTCCTAATAGCGAATTACAGCCATTTTCGTTTTCCACTATTGTAAGGCTACCCTGTTCTCATAGGCCAGAATGGGCTGTTAAGATTGTTACATCCTATGATCCTAACATGCCCAGGGAACATGGTAGAAGATCGAGTTTAGTATGCCTGAACTCAGAATAATAAGGTACATCTTTTCGTAAGGTTTATTTTAATATTCTGCGTTTGCAAATGCCACTTTTAGAAAGTTGGCCTTTGCTTGCCTAACTATTTCAGCCCGCCTCTGCGTGATGTGTATCTGCTGTCTGGCTTGTGTGAGTGACAGGGCTGGGGAAACCCAGATGGGCAGGGTTGGTAGCCTGGTGGTGAATAGAAAGATTGAAAGGTAGATGGGTGGGAGGAGTACACCTGGACTCTGAATAGGACTGTGCTCTGCCACCACAATGCCGGCTCCGCCCCCTGTGAAGCGTCTGATGACTCTGCCCTGCACTCTGAAAGAAGAAGCCTGCATCGCATCAACAAAGTGCTGCAGAACTGGACTGAACTAGGCAAGGGCCCCCCTGGCCTGGGAGAACAAAAGAAATGTAGTATAAATGTAGGAGCCCTGTTCCTAATAAATCTGATCCTCTTTGAACCAAGAAGAATCTCTGCCTGAGGAGGAGGTGCCAGGAAAGCTGTAAGGAGGAAGACTGTCCCTATCCTGGGGGACTGGCCTGCAGTGGTGACCTTGCTGCCAAAGGAGAGAAGAGGAACCTTTTACTAAAGACTTTGCTTCATTTTTATTTTCAAGAAACTTGTGCTTTCAAAAACGATCTCCAAGGGCCTGGAAGTGAGCTTGCCCCCTGAACTGAGCCCCAGGACCATTGGGCTCATCCTGACCTTCACTCGCCTACCGCTGGACGGTGGTGTTCCTTCCCTCACCGGAGCCGTGACTCCCGTGCCCCTCAGCCCCTCCCTGAGCCGTGACCGGACTGCTTAGCCGCCCCTGCCTTGGGAAGAGCCTCGCTCGATCTGAGCCGCTCTCCCTACACCGTGCTGGGCTGCCCCTGTCACCTCGCTCGCCGGAGGCCCGCTGCGCACCTTCACAAACCCCTCCCGCCAGAATCGGCGCTGTGAGCATCTTCAAGCCTCGGACGGCCCGGATGTGGAAAGCGTGCCCGGCTACCCCGCTTTGCTCACTTGCCAACCTGAAACATCCCGCTCTAGCTGTGAGCCTGAAGGACCAGACCCCCCTCGTAAAGCGTGGGAGCCCCGGACGCCGCCTCGCCCTTCTGAAAGGGCCGCTGAGTGTCCTGCACCGCCTTCACGAAAAGAAGCAAGGTACTGTACTTACGAACTCGACCGCGAGCTCGCATCGGATCCAGGGTCCGCAACATTCTGTTTTCCCTGCCGTCTGACGCGTGCCTCCCGGTTACCGTCTCAGCGCGAAGTGCGCAAAGACCCACAGTTCCCCTTGTTGCCCCGCCTAAGAAGACTTTTCGTATAAAAGAACTTTCCGTATTCATAGAGATCGTGGCCCCACCATTTCACCGTTACTGGGTCTTGTACTAAGTCTGCTGAAAATATATAAAAGCCTTATTTTTGTATACAACCTGCCTGGTGTCCGTTTGTGCTGCAAGCAAAGTATTTACTGTGTGTGTAATTGCAAATGCTTAACCGTGTACGCCCTGAGGTTTAGCCTTGACTGCTCACGCCACGCACCTAGAGGGTGAGTAGGGGTTATTCTAAGGAGCCATCCTTCGCCTGACTAGAAGTAAAGGGTCCCTGCTTGTGGCTGGTACTTGCCTGCGCCAACCAGAGCCCCCTCATTTCTAACACTGGCATTGCTTTAAAGGATGATAAGTTCATGCATGGAAAAACACTGTAAAAGACGATTGTATTTATTTGGCTCCCCTCCAATACACACACAGGACTAAACGAAATTATGTTGCGAAAGAACCGGAATTTCATGATTTCTACTTCGGCCTTAAAACACTCATGTAGGCAACCTAGCAGAACACCGAAAACCAAGTAGAAAATACATCCCCTCACAATACTATACTGATGGTCATTGTTTTTGCAACTTTAGAGAACCGCCAGGCTATTGCTCTCTTTTCCCCACTCTGTTTTATTCTCCATTGAAACATCTTTTAGTTCTCTGAAGAAGAGTGCAGTTTTGGAGTTGGGTGTATTTTCCTTCCATTGTTACATTTTCCCTGTCCCGATCGAATAACATTTTTTTCTCCTGGGAAACCCTTTTGTTTATATTACTTGTAAAAAGATGGACGGGGTATCTGTCATTCTTATGACAAAGTACGCACCCGCCAAATTCTAAATCAGGCCATAAGTTTGGAACAGGTGCTTCTCTTAGTTGGATCATATGCAAACAGGATGCTCTAAACAAACATAACCATGGCAAACACAGAAGAGCACAGTCTGTTTCTCATGTCACAAAGATATATGAAACAGTGGCAACAAAAAGCAAGAAATAAAGAAAGCAAGAAAGAAAGAAAGAAAGAAAGAAAGAAAGAAAGAAAGAAAGAAAGAAAGAAAGAAAGAAAGAAAGAAAAAGAGAAAGAAAGAAAGAAAGAAAGAAAGTGACACTGTTCTGAATTCAATCATGATATTCTTATCACAGGGAGTCCTTAGGAGCAGGGTCAGATAACAAAATTGAAGACAAATAATAAGCATGTCCTGTTGTGTCCAGAAACCATATGTGACGGTGCAAGCAGCTGCTCTTAAATGCAAATAATATGACAAAGGCTTCATGTGTGGCACCAAGGGACAGGAATTGAAGACTCTGGCGGGGAGCTCCACCAAATTCCTACAACTATGGGGTATATTCACAAGAACGTGTGCTAAACATCACCACAAAAATGCTAACGCAACTTTACACATCGAAGCCCATCGTGGGAAAATAACCCTGTGTTAACGTGGAATTCACAACACGGCGGTAGCATGCGATAGACCGCCGAAAACGCGGCCAATGTCTGCGATACAACCACCCTGACGGAGATAAAAACACAAACCACAACACCAGAAAACGTGCGATGAGCCCATTCGCGATGAGTAAAGCAGGGATAAGCACCGCCAGGACGGCGAAACACATGGCAGGCAGAAATAAGCACAACAAAAGCCTGAAAAAGTAAGACAGACCAAACAGAAAACAACCCCAACAAACCCATTGGCAACAAAACATTATACATGGCAGGCCATCTTGGACAAGATGAATGCAGCCTGAGAGCGGAAGAGGACAATGGCAGAAAACCAGAACTCCAGCAATGATGCGAAAGGCACAAACAAGCAGAAACACGCCAACAACAAGAAGGCAGCAATGCACACCAGAGGTGGGAGCCCAGCGCCACACCAGGAGCTGGATGACATGGAGGAAATGGTGTCCACCACATCAGTCTGGAGATGCTGGCAGGACTCGGGGACCGGAAACTGCACCAAACAACAGACACAATAGCAACAGGGACAGGAACCAGCAGGGACTGGGGGACGGGGGGAGATGGGCACAATGGCACACATGTACAACTAAGCACAGCACAACTGCAGACAAACCATGCCCAAGAGTAACAACACCAACCAGGAGCACAAGTCACACAACCCGGCAATGTCACACCACTGAACAAGCACAGGAGTAAAGACAACACCGCCTGAAAGGGAGAAGGGTGAGCCAAATCAGAGCTGAAGGGACATCTCACACACAATGCAGCACACACACATAGGAAGCAGAGCACCCCAATATTGAACACAATGTGGTACAAACACCAACTTGTGCACAACCAAACACAGGACACAAGTGCACCCGCCTGTGGCCGGTAAACGGCTATACACATCTGGCAAAGCATGAAACAGGGACATGATAATGCACAAGTACAAACACACAGTCCTGCTGGTTTAGTAATGCACGTATGGCAGGGATCCAGAGAGTCCGTGAAACACACATTGGCATACAAATCAAGACACAACACAGTTGGACACAAGCGAAAGTGAAGAAACTTTATCAACAAGTGCGAGTCAGTATGACCAAGTGAAGTGCCACGATATGCAGACAAATGCAGCAGCATGTCTGAATGAGAAACGTAGGAAAGCGCCCATGTCCACCTCGGGGGAGTCCCTCACCAACACAAGTCAGTGCCAACCCGTGTTGGTTGTCCGCGCCTGGAACATAAGTCCTGGCTAATGCAGCCATGTCCACTGTCATCTTGGGACATGTGACCATATCCACAACATTCAACCATGTGTCGGGACACGTGCAATGGCTTGCATCCAGTTGTGGCTGCAGGTACCTTGACACTTGTCCATGAACGCGAGTCCAGCTGCATAGGCCAACATCTCCAATGAGAGATCGTCGTCCACCACATCTGACATGTCGTCGACGTAATCCATCAGCTGACCCGGACAGATGTGCTGACTCCAACCACTGCACCCAATGTGCACCAAAGCCCAATCGGGTAGTAGCTCAATGTGATCACTGCATACGATGACTCATGCAATCTCCCAGGTCCAGTTTCCAACCTGCATGCCAAACATCCATGCATGCCATAAGCGGTCATCCTGGTGACACTCCTGGTCGTGGGCCAACAGGGGGCGCACACACACGTCGTAATCCAGGTCAGCTACTGTTACGTTGGAGAGGCAGACATCCATGGACCACTCAAATATGCACGAGCGACAATGCAACACAGGCTGCACGCAGGTGACATGCGCAAGGCGGAAGCTCAGCCGGTAACTGATCCACAGCACTGCCAACAGCAGTGCCCCCAGTACATGCAGAAGACACGCACGGTACAGCTCCACGTGACTGGAGTCGAGCATGTGTCCGGGATGGTCTGCCATTGCGTTAGTGGCTCTGCTTGAAGCGGCACTGGCTTGCCCTGAGACAGTCCTGTAGATGAAAGGGCACAGGTTGGTGTAATGAGCAGTGTCTGTGTGCAATGGGTGCAGGCCTTGGGGGGGGGTGGGAGTACGTGTGAAGGCCATTTTACGCACACCAACTACGACCAAGGTTTACTGCATGTGGGATGTCTACACATTGGTCTCACATCGGGCCGTGTGTATTGTGGGAGCCGCAAGCAAATGCTATCGTATCTGTCAGGGGGTGCTGGGCACATGCAAGTTCCAGCTTGGAGCTGCAGATGTGCTACCGCCTGATAGTACAGACAAAGGACCTTTCATCCATACATAGGCTTTCCTGGAAATGCCTGATACTCACTGTGGTAACTGACATTTGATTTTGCCAATGCTTTATTACTAAAATTATTTGTTGACTGTAATGCTAAATACTCGGCTATTATAACACATTTTGGAAAAATCATGAATGCTCTTTAATGTCTAGCACAGTCTCTACTGTTGGGCCTTGTATTATAGTGGGTTATGAAGGGAGTAATGTGTATTTCTGTAACCATGGTAGGCAAATTACATTTAGAAATTTGTTACCACCTAGTGATGGCATTTACGGTTTACACTCCTAAACATACAACTGCACTATGTAGCTTAATGTTGGGAAGGGGATGGTTTTGGGAACTGGAAAACACCAACTCAATGCCTCATCAGGGGTGGTAGGCGCTGTATAAATACAATATATATATTTACTATTATATATATATATATATATATATATATATATTCACTGAAAAAACCATAGGTTTCACACATGTTATAGTTAGCTGGACATTTTACTGATAAAAAACCAATGAAATTCCCCCGTTATAGTTACTGTAGGCAACTATAACTCACGCGACCGTAATCCTCTGCTGATGCTAATACTGTATTTAGACACTTATTTGCCCATGTCTTCTTCCATTAAATTTTAGCTATACATATATTACAAATATTTTTTTTTCAGAAAGACACATATGTCATCAGCAGAGGATTACGGTCGCGTGAGTTATAGTTGCCTACAGTAACTATAACGGGGGAATTTCATTGGTTTTTTATCAGTAAAATGTCCAGCTAACTATAACATGTGTGAAACCTATGGTTTTTTCAGTGAATTTGCAAGGTTTTTTAAATGCTAATTCCTAACTATAACGTGTGTGAAACCTATGGTTTTTTCAGTGAATTTGTACGGTTTTTTAAATGCTAAGTTACTTTACGCCATTTGTGGCGTGCGCGCCCACTTAACGCAGATCGTTCCGTGCGCGCACGGTGCGCTTCGCGCACCGCGTGCCCACGTTACGCTACATGGGCCATGAACGCACGATGCGCTTCGCGCACCGTGCGCACATGGAGGACATATGATGAGCATCGCTGTGATAGGTAAAATATATGTTATGTTTAAAGCTTATAAGCAATGCACAAAAGATGCCCTTCGGGCACCTTTTGCACACGGGATGGGGAGAATGTGGATATTTTTTTATTTTTTTTTATTATTTCTTACCGTACGCGTACGGTAAGCGTAATCGGCGAAATTTTCGAAAAAATTAAAATTGCCGTTTTTCACTTGGGGGATCGTTGGGGACTCCGTGGACATGGCTAGGTGCTTGGGAGCTGTCTAAACAGCCCCTTTACATGTTTTGGGACTTTGTTTTTCAATCCCCTGTCAGAGTGCGAGAGAGAAAATGGCGGCCGCCGCTTCCTGGTTTCGACCGATTCGAATGTTTACTAAGATCTAAGGGCCAATCAGAATCGCGCTCGCGCACGTCACCGTACGCGTACGGTAAGCGCACCGTAAGCGCACCGTAAGCTGGCTCAGATATATATATTGATTTAAAGGCTATTTTCTCAGAATCTACAGAACAGATTTACACCAAACCTACAAAAGGCACTTCCTTGACCTGAGGACTACCTCTCTGCCAAATTTCATTAAATTCTGTTCAGCCGTTCGGGCTGTAGCTCTGTCTAAAGGTCCTATGGAAAAATGCATGGGAAAAACGCGTTTTGGGACCCCCCTTTTATCTCAGCCCCCGCTTGACGAATCCCCCCGAGACTTTCAGGGTAGGAGCGGAGCGTAGCGCCCCACCTATTTTGAAAAATTCGCGAGGATTCGTCAACCGGCGCCAAAGTTATTCAAAATAGAATGTTGCGGATTTCCTATGGAAACGTGGTCCTAACTATAACTATCTACTGGCGACCGCCAGTAGATAATATATATATATATATATATATATATATATATATCCAAACCAACTCTGACTTCCTTGCTGAAATCAGACTCCGGCACTCGGGTGAGCTTCACCATTCAGCTTTAGTTTATTATATCAGCTTGACGCGTTTCGGCACACTTGCCTTTCTCACACTGGGAAGTCAATAAGAAACACCAGTTTTAAACACACCAGGAAAGGTCACATGATTTGTTTGGTACAATGGATATGGAAAACAGACCACATAAATGAATATCGTCATTAACTTTGTTCAGACCGACTTTCAATTCATTAGTTAAAATCACTAATAGGTTTAAATACACAATATTTAAAATTCCATATTGCATATATACCTAAAAACTCCTTACTACATTAAGGTATGGATCATTTGAGAGAAATTGTTTTTGTTTTAACACAACTGAATGGTGTTGTATTCACAAAATCTAAAACTCACATACTTAATTGCTGCTTCCTAATAGGTTCTTAGGATAGCATGCGGTTTCACATATCACTCATGATATACTATGATTCACCTTAATCTGTCATTATGGAAGCGGTCACAATATTCAAAAGAAAAGAGGTAACGGGCAAGTGCCCTACAATTATGTCATATCCAATCCAAGATTCTGTTGATAAATAGAAATAAAAACATATTGTAATTTAGTGCAAGTCATTGTAGATAAAGTGCAAGTGCATTACAGTACATCTGATCACTAGTGCAACATTCTTGATTACTGTGCAAATTAGCATTTACAGTACAAGATTAAAGGTTAGAAAAACTACAAAAGTTAAAAAAAATTCTATAGATGTTCTAAATGAATTATGTAAAACTGCTTTAGTGTCTATAACATCAAATATTTAAGTATCTCAATCCACCTCTATGGAGTTATATAGAGCATAAAAGAGCATTATATTGCTAGTGCAAAAATTCAATATGTTCCCCCAATTCAATGTTTTTTTTTTTTTTTTTTTTTTTTTTCGAAACCGTTTATTGCAGTCGTAAAAAAGGTTACAGGTATGGGCCTACAACCACACGGCCGGCCGCTAGAGCATCACAATATAGTACATACAGACAGTAGCGGTCTCTCAGCGGTGCACAGTAGAAACACAGGAGTAATCAATGGTGCGGGCCTCACGGCATCCTGCCACAGAGTACGGTTTCATTTTGAAGATTAACAACAGCAAAAAAACCACAACCGCAAGGCAACCCGAGATTCAAGGTGACAACATTTGCTCCATAGTGGGGGATCCAGACTGGCAGGAAACATCTGAAGAGGGGGATGGGAGAAGATCAAGGACTGGGGGGTCGCGTGCCCGCGGCCAAGCAAGAGGGTCCAGCTAGGGAGACGGAGCAGGCGAGGCAGCCGGCAGCTGTGGCGGCTCACAAATGCCCCCACGGTAGGCGTTCCAGGGGCCCCAGATTTTCACCCACGCCCCAGGCTTACCCCTCGCCACATACACCACCTTTTCACGGAACATACACCAATCCATGTGCTCTTTCCAGGCCGACACCGCAGGGGGCCTCTGGGATCCCCACAATTGAGCAATATCACGTTTCGCTATCATGTATCCCAGAGTCACCCACCGCGTCTGCGGAACCGAGTAGTCATTCGGCTCCCATACATTCAACAAGCACCTCCTCGCTTCAGGCAGCAGCGCTACACGCGTGACCACACGCAGGACCTCATGCACACCACGCCAGAATCGCTCCACCTTCGGGCACTCCCACAGTATATGCATAAAAGTCGCCAACGCACCACAGCCACGCTTACACAGTCCGTCACCGGCAAAACCCATACGTAGAAGCCTCGGCCCCGTCACGTAGACCCGGTGAAGGATCTTGAGCTGGACGAAACGAAGGCGAGCCGGGATGGCCACCTCTTTCGGAGAGGCCACCGCGGACATCCAATCCTCGTCGTCCAGCTCCAGCCCGTCGGCCACCCAAGCCTCGCGTAGACTAGTTAACAGGCACGATCTATCATTAATCAGCTTCTTATATATGAGGGAGATCGTGCTGTCCGGGACATGGCCATCCAGCACTCTGTCCTCCAGGGGGGAAGACTCCGGAATGGATGCAACATCCGGGAAGACGGAGCCCAGCGCATGGCGGACCTGCAGGTACCGAAAGTACTCACTGCCCTGCAGCTGGAACTCCGCCTGCAGCGTCTCAAAAGTTTTGAATCCCCCCCTCGTCCAGAGATCCCCCACTGTGCTGATTCCGATCGTGTCCCACTTCTCGAAGCCCTTCGATGTCCACAGGGAGCCCAGCCTCTCAGGTGCATACAGTGGAGACGCCCGGGTCAAACGGTCCTTCCACCCCATAGCTGCATTAGCCGCGTGCCAAACCCGCACCATGACACGCGTCGGTCCCGTCAGACGGGAGTCGGGCGCGCCAGAGTACAGCGCTCGATTGTAATCGCCACCGGGCAGGAGCATCCTGTCCATCTCAAATGCCGGGTTCAGGGCGGGCCCGTAAAGGCCGTGATTAATTGCAGCTAGTTGGGAGGCCCAGTAATACCGTTTAATGTCCGGGAGGGCGATCCCTCCGTCGTACCACGGGAGCGTCAGTTTAGCCAGGGCAATACGCGGCCTCCCGTCCCAGAACAGGCGCCGCTGAAGGCCCTCCACCTCACGAAAGTAGCGTGCCGGGACCATGTCCATGGTGTTCTGGAGGGCGTAGAGGAAGCGCGGCAAGGACATCATTTTAAACAAGGCCGCTCGGCCGAGTGGCGAGAGCGGGAGACGCCGCCAGCGCACCACATCCTCCCTCAAACGCTGGAGAGGGGGCAGCAGATTCCGCTCATAGCGGGCCTCCGGGTCAAGAGTGATATACATACCCAAGTACCGGAAACCCTGGGAGGCGATCTGGATCGGGCAGTCCCGCGGCAGGACCGGAGCCTCCCCGGAGAGCACGTAGACACAGGATTTCGCCCAGTTAATGACTAGGCCTGAGTTGCGGCCGAAGGAGCGCAAAACGTCAACTAGGACGATCAGGGACTTGCGCGGGGAGGCAAGATACAAAAGGATATCGTCCGCGTAGAGGGATACACGGTCCTCTTGCTCGGGGGTCCAGCGGAGACCACGGATGGACGGGTG
Organism: Triturus cristatus; assembly: GCF_964204655.1. Taxonomy (NCBI): domain Eukaryota; kingdom Metazoa; phylum Chordata; class Amphibia; order Caudata; family Salamandridae; genus Triturus; species Triturus cristatus. The sequence continues at coordinate 1,485,019,287 of NC_140590.1, read as the reverse complement.
CCATCGCAGCCACTCCGCCAGGGGCTCCAGGGCCAGGGCGAACAGAAGAGGCGACAGGGGACAACCCTGTCGCGTGCCCCGCCCCAGCGCGAACGGGGCCGACACACGCCCGTTCACCGCCACCTGCGCCATCGGGCTCGAATACAGTAATTTGACCCAGCTGATGAAACCCGGGCCGAACCCAAACTTCGCGAGCATCGCCCAGAGATATGGCCATTCGAGCGTATCAAACGCCATGGTGGCGTCCAAGGACGCCAAGATGGCTGGCTCCCGCACGAATGGGACACGCGCAAGCACACCGTGCAAGCGCCGTAGATTAAGCGCCGTGTTGCGGTGTGGGATAAAGCCCGATTGGTCTTGGTGGACCAAATCGCCCACCACGCCAACCAACCGGTTGGCCAACACCTTGGCGAGGATTTTGGGCTCCGCGTTCAAAAGCGAGATCGGCCTATAGGATGTGACCCGTTCACGGGGCCTCCCCTCCTTGTGAATTACTACAATTGTGGCCAGACGCTGGTCCGGCGGGAGGGAGCCCTGCGAGTGGGCCGCGAGGAACATCGCACGCAGGTGGGGTGCAAGCACATCCGGGCGTAGCTTATATAGCTCAATGGGGATGCCATTGGGGCCCATGGCCTTGCCGGATGCAACCGAGCGAATAGCCGAGGCAATTTCGTCCGAGGTGGGAGGGACGTCCAGCGAATCCCTGTCTTCCGCCGTAAGGGAGGGCAGTGCAATGTCCCGAAGCAGGGCACGGGAATCCGCCTCCGAACAGGGAGAAACAGGGGAGTAAACTCCGCGGAAATAATCCGCGAAGCAGGAGACAATGGCTTCCGGCTCCGTGGCACACGCTCCATCCACACTCTCAATCAAAGGCACCACGCGGCTCGCTCTCTCTCTCTTATCCAACCACGCAATCAATTTGCCAGCCTTGTCACCCACATCATACAAGCGCCCCTGCTGCTCTCTACCAAGGCCCCTGGCCGCCTCCGTGACGAGGGCCCGGTAGGCCGCCTGCTTTAACTGCAGAACATGTAACTTGGCGTCTGTTACCCCGCTTCCCAGGTCACCCTCCAATTCCGCAATCTCGGCCTCCACCCGGGACACCTCCTCCCGCTCGCGCCGCCGGGCATTGGCAATAAAGGAGAGGGCCTCCCCTCTAAGAACCACTTTGAAAGCCTCCCATAGGGAGATGGCAGATGGGACCGACCCCACATTCTCCTCAAAATAGCGCTGCAAGGATGTGATCAAGTCGGCACGAATGGTGGGGTCGCGCAGATGCCAGGCGTTAATCGGGGCCACCCTGCCATCCCCCCTCGGGAAGACATCGAAATGCAACAACAATGGGGAGTGGTCTGAAATACCCCGTGCCAGATGGCGCACCTCCCCCACCCTCCCGGCATGGGCCGCCGGGACAAGGATGTAATCAAGCCGCGAAAGACTACCATGGGCCCCCGAGTGGAAGGTGTATTGTTGCAATACGGGATGCTTTAGGCGCCAACAATCCACCAGGCCCAGTGTGTCTAAAAGGCCAGGCAGCCACGCCTGTGCCCGGGGGAGGTCCCTAGGGGGGTGGCGATCCATAGATCCAGAAGCAACCGCATTAAAGTCCCCTCCAACCACCAACAGGCCACTCGGAAGGTCCAGAAGGAGGCGCCCCAGGTCCGCAAATGTAGTGGCCTGTAGCCCAGGCGGGACGTAAACCGACACAAAACTGAACACTCTGCCCTCCATACGTCCCACCAGAGCAGTGTAACGCCCCCTCTCATCGTGGTGCACCTCATCAATCTCCAACGGGAGCGTGTTCCTAACCATAATACCCGCCCCCCGCGATCCCGAGGTGAAGCCAGAGTGGGCCGCCAAACGATATCCCCTCCGATTCATTGCATGAAAGGTGTTACCTATAAGGTGCGTCTCTTGCAGAAAGACCACATCTGGGGAGACACGTTTTAAATACTGCAGGACCACACCACGCTTAATCCTATCCCCCAGGCCGTTAACATTCCATGACAACACAGTCAAGTCCCTACCCCCCATCATACGTCGAAACAATCGGTCGTCTCCCACTGAGCAGTCTCAAGACAACAAAACAATTGCGGGTTTGCCTTGCGGTACGAACAAACAACACCCCCCCCCCACCCCCCGGTCCCAACAAAACTCCCCCCTCCCTGCACCCCTGCATGAGCCCAGACAGCCCCCCCAAAGTGCAGTGTGCCTGTCGCCCCATAGCTAAATACTAACTAGTCCCTCAGAGGAGGAGGGAAGCCCCCAGCAGACCCCACATGACCTCCATGGGAGGGGAACATACTGAAGCAGTATATGGTGAAGGAACAATGTCTCGAGCAAGACAATACAGTCACCCCTCAATTCTGGTCCAGCGGGCCCTCCTCGCCAGCCGCGCTCCCCCCACCCCCCCGGCCCCGATCCCCAGGCAAGGTGTCCAACCAGTCCCCAGCCGCCTCGGGCCGGTCGAAGAAATGCGTGCGACCATCCACCTCCACCCGCAGCTTAGCCGGGAAGAGCATTGAGTACTTAAGATTTAGGTCCCGTAAACGACGTTTGATGCCAATAAAGCTCTGCCGCTGCTTCTGGACCGCCGGGGTAAAGTCCGGGTAGAAGTTCACGTCCATGTTGTCCAACCTGACCGGTCCCTGTTGCCTGGAGGTCTGGAGGATGGCATCTCGGTCCCGAAAATTAAAGATTCGGGCAATGAGGGGCCGCGGCGGGGCACCGGTCTTAGGGCGGCCCCCGGGGACCCGGTGGGCACGTTCCACCGCAAAAAACTTACTCAGCCCCCGGGGCTGGAGATGGGTCAGGATCAAGTCTTCCACGAAGAGATCCGCCGCCTCCGCCTCACGTCCCTCCGGCACACCAATAATACGGATATTATTTCTCCGGGCCCGACCCTCGGAGTCCTCCAATCGCCGGTCCATCAGGGCGCTCGCCTGGCCAAGCCGGCGCACCTCCCTCTGGAGGGCCACCACGTCAGTCGTGAGGCTCGTTGTGGTGTGGGTCAGGGAGTCGACTCGGTCGTTCGTTTTTGACAAGTCCGCCCTCACCAGGCCCACATCCACCAGGACCGAGTCAATCTTTTGCGCCAAGGTATCAAAACGCTGGTCCACTGAGGCCTTCAGTTCAGCGATGGCGCCCATGACGTCCCGGAGGGTTAGATCCACTGGCTGGGCAGGTGCCTCCGTCGGGCCCACCTGGGATGGCCGCGATGTCTCCGGTGAACCCTTTTGGAGCGTGTAGCGGTCCATACTATTGGCCTGGTGCGCCGTGCCACGGCGGGTCGTCTTCACCTTCGCACGGTCGCCATCTTGTTTGGTGGCCATGCTGGCCCTTCCACCGTCGTGCCAAGATCTCCAAACGGGCCGCCACACCAAATCACGGGTGTCAAGGGGGCGACCACCGAGCCGCGGGTCGACCCACCGCCGGCGGGTCAGCTGGGCACCTGGACAAGGCCACACCACCGCACCCCGCTCCGCAGCCCGACCTCGCCAGAGAGCAAGGAGGGCGCAAAAGCGAAAGTGAAAGCGCGGGGTACGCGAGTCGCCCAGCCCCGCACGCCGCTGTTATTCACCTTGTCCCCGGATCGCGCCACTACTCCAATCCGGGGGGCCGGCGAGGAGAAGGCCGCAACCTTCAGTCGATGCTCCCACCGGTGTTCGGGGTCCGATTCGAGCCCAAAAAACGGGTAGCGCCTCAGCTCGGGTTCCCCGACACAGTCCCCTTAACAAAGACAGGATATTTCCAGGATTTATTCAGGAGGTCGCGGAGGTCCTCGGGAGCCTCGCACCTACGCGGCCATCTTGGTTGCGCGCTAGGCTCCTCCTCCCCCCAATTCAATGTTAATATAGGCATAAAACATTAATGTTTCAATTTTTTTTTATATCAAATAACTCAATATAACCCTGTAGTTTATCTTAATCTTGCAGACTTGTCGTTTGATAAAAGATAACTGTTTTGTGACCTACATGTTGTTTCTAGGTGTTTACTAACTGGTGTGAATATTAAAAAAAATTAAAAATTGTTTTTTTTAATTTTTTTTGGTTAAAATCAAGTCATGAAATGGACCATTGACAAAATCTTCATATCAAATGTACATGTAAATCCTCCTCAATATTTAAACCATTTGGAATTTTGGTATTAAATAAGAGTATGTACTTAGATTCTAGTTTACGCAACTTTTTTTCTCTGTCGCCACCTCTCATGTTTTTAGGGATTTGCAGCCTCATGCATCAACCCAAAATCCAGTCGGTAAAATACCGATTCGCTAATAGCTCCCGGTATTAAGTTAAAAATACCCAATCCCAATGCATCAACCCAAAAGCAAAAATCGCTATTTAAGGAATCCTTAAATAGCGATTCTTTAAATAGGGATTCCTTAAATACCGATTCCTTAAATAGCGATTGCATTTAAGGAATCCCAAAGTGAGATTCCTTAAATGCAATGCATCAAAGTTAAAAAAATAGCGATTTCGCTAATAGGGGGAGCAAATTACCATGAAGATGAACTGCATGGTAATTTGCAAAAACTTTGAAAAATGCACTTTTGTGCATTTTTCAAAGTTTCATGTTGTGCACACACATGCCCTTAGAGCATGTGTGTGTGCAACATATGTGCACATATCATTTTCAGGGGTGCTATAGGGTGTCATTTTGACACCCTTGCACCCTTGAAATTGCATGAGCAATTTGCGAGAACCTACTGGTACTCGCTATTTGCTCAGCAATCTCCGATTCATTCCTATGGGCCTGGAGGCCCATAGGAATGATTGGGACGGCATTCCTTAATTGCTACTCGCTATTTGCTAGTAGCAATTAAGGAAAGTTAAGGAATCGCTATTTGAATAGCGATTCCTACATGCATAGCCTTTTGCTATTCCTTATTAGCGAATCCTTATTTTTCGCTAATAAGGAATCGCAAATGCTAATGTTGATGCATATGCCCCTTGATCTATTGCAAAATATGCCAGGTCACTGATGTTCCCCTTGTGTATTTCATTAATGTGGCGAGCTACCACATAGCTTTTGTCATTATTCTTAATTGCTCGCAAATGTTGGAGTATAAGAATGTGGACCATGTGTATTGTACTCCCAACATACATTTTCGGGCATGAACATTGTAAAACATAAACAACATATTCACTTTTACAGTTCAGTGAAGTTCTTATTTTCCATGGACTATTCAGCAGGGGAGATACTACTTATCTTTCATTTTTGCCATGTTTACAGGCCTTACATTTAAAACATTTGTGAAAGCCTGAGGTGGTCTGTAACCAAGTCGCTCCCCCCTTCGCCACATTCGGACTAATTCTAAATAAGTCCTCTCTCATTGATTTTGCTTTATTAAAGGTTATCATGGGTCTTCTTGACACAAGATCATGTAATACCTGATCATGTTTGATTAGGTGCCAGTGCCTGCACAGGCTATCTCTCACATTGGTCTGGTAGGCACTGTACCCTGTAATCATTCTGATCTGATCTTGTGCTCGTTTTTTCTTTTCATTTGCCTTCACTTCATCTGGTTTTAATAATGTTTCTCTTCGTATGCTGTTTACCTTTTCTTTAGCCTGATTCAAGACTGTAGGAGTGTATCCTCGCTGTAGAAATCTCTTGGTAAGTGCTCCCTGTGCTTCTACCAAAGACTCTATGTCACTACAGTTTCGTTTCATCCTTAGATTTTCTGCATAGGGAATACTCATTATAAGGCTTGGAGGATGGAAGCTCTCCGCATGTAATATCGTGTTACCTGCAGTTGGCTTACGATAAGTTCTTGTATGCATTTCGCCTTGAGAGATAAATACCTCCAGGTCTAAATAAGTGACACTCGTATCACTTATGTGCTCAGTGAACTTCAAATTGAGATTGTTTACATTAATTTGATCAATGAATTCTTGTACCGATTCCCTGGAGCCATTCCATATTATAAATAGATCGTCTATGAAACGTATCCATTTAATTACATGGGTGTCCCACTCATTCTTGTAGTTTACTTTGAGCACCTGCTCCTCCCACCAGCCCATATGCAAATTAGCATAGCTGGGGCCGAAGCAGGTACCCATCGCAGTCCCTTGTAGCTGCCTATAGGTGTCGCCACCAAACAGGAAATGGTTGTTGCTGAGACATAGTCTACACATTTCAATCAACATGTTTGTGTGTTGGTACATGTTAATAGATCTTTGATTTAAAAAGTGTCTAATTGCCCTTATGCCATCATCATGGGAGATACTAGTATATAAACTGACCACATCCAAGGTGATCAATAAATACGACTCACTCCATTTCAAATTTGCTATTTCATTCAAAAAGTCCCTTGTATCTTGTATGTATGCGGGGAGAGCCCTCACATAGGTTTGTAAAAACACATCAAGATATCTGGAGGTCGGTTCAAATAAACTGCCAATCGCTGAAATAATAGGTCTCCCTGGAGGTGTGTCTTTGTTTTTATGGATTTTTGGGATCAGATATAAAATCGGTACTACCGGGTTGTCAACCTTCAAAAGCAGAAACTCTGTCTTACTTATTAGGCCTAGATCTCGCCACCTGGTCAAGTCTTTTACATATTTGTGTTTAATCTCTAATAGATTACTCTGTGGGACTTTCAGATAACAATCTTTATCATTTAGCTGTGTCTTGGCTTCAGTGTTGTATGCCTTTAAAGACCACAAAACAAGGTTACCTCCCTTGTCTGCTTGTCTTACAACAATATCTTGCCTATTTTGGACCTTATTTATCACAGCCTTATACCTCTTTTCAAACAGACTCTCATCTTTGAAAAATTCTTTGCTAGACAGTACCGATAATTGCATCAAATCCTTCACCACAAGCTCAGAAAACATGTCAATTGAATCTTTTGGGGTATTCGGTATGAACGTGGATTTTGTTTTAAAGGTTGTAATTGGTCTGTCAAAGACATCCAGGCAAAATAGGTCATCAGTCTGACTAATTGAATCAACCACATCCAACCCTTCTGCTTCCCTCATCAACTGTTGACATGCAAATTGTACCTCCATATCTCCAACCTCCAAATTACCTGGATCTTCATTTGCAATTTCCATGTTTTCTTTACGAGTACTATTTTTAACACTAAAAAACTTTTTCAATTTTAGCTTTCTAATGTATTTAAAAAAGTCAACACGTGTCTGAGTGTAGTTAAAATTTGTGCGTTTGCAAAACGAAAATCCCATTGACAATACCTTGATTTCTTCAGGTGTTAAAGTCAAGTCAGTCAAATTAATGACTGATGCTATTTCTTCCAGTTCTTGCGTTGGTATACTTCTTTCTTCTTTTTGCCTGATCGAAGCTCCATGACCACCCCTTCTGTTCTTCCGTTTCCGTAGTTTTCTTTTCTTTGACTTTGAAAGTTTATTCTGGCCCCTTGGGTCCGGTCTTGGTATAAAAAACCAAACTCTTCAAGGATTGATGGTGGGTTCAAAGTTTCAATAACAATGGCTCCGCCGTCTTCTGATGTCGTTTCTATATCTGAGCTAGCAATTGAGCTTGTATCTGAATTTTCACCACGCCCACTTGCCCCTCTCGATACTTGTGTTTGCGTGTTATTACTAGCTTTTGAAAGCCTTTGTTTTCTTATGGTGTCAAAGCGGCGTGCGAACGTGTAGATTTGCCCTTTCTGGTAGTCTTGACGGTCCCGCTGAAATTTTGACGCTTTTCTTTCCGTTATGGATAGCTCATATTTTGTCAGGCGTGAGCCTAATTCTGTTTGGAACTTTTTCATGTCTTCATCACCCACAAGTTTTTTTAACTCTTCCTCCAATAATGTTATTTCAGCCAGAATTTTGTCTCGATCTTTTGAGGCATATTTTATCAAAATTCTCATCATGTTTTCAGAGGCACAGGCATTGTTAAGTGCCCATTCCCCCAACATCTCCGGATCGGGGTTCTCATATGTTGGGGCTGTTAGTATCCGTAGGCCTCGGGGAATTCTCCCTACATCAAGGTATCTCGTCAACGATTTGACTTCCCACCATTTGGATATTTCGTTGCGCCGCAGCTTTTCTAGCTTTTTCTTTAATATTGGCACATTACTTGCACCTTCGTTCGTTTTCGATTCCACTCCACGTTTTGGTTCTGTTGCTGACTCGTTCTTTTCACTAAAAACTGAGTCGGCGGCTTCCTCCCGTAGTTTCATCAATGTATCCATTTCAGTCACTTAATCAGTTGCAAGATGTAAAATGCTTCCCACATCAAATTCCGCTTTAACAAACTTAAAGCTGTGTTAGGTCTCACCCGCCGGTAAACAATGTCCCGGTTTCCTCTCCCCAATGCTGCCCACGTATTGGCCAATGGCGTTACCTTTTACTGTGTTGTTCCCGCGTAACGCTTTCCGCTTTACAGGGAAAGCTCCACGATCACGATCAGCAATCTCAGCATACCATCCTCTGGCACATTTCACCAGGGGCAGGGGGGGCCATCTTCGCAGTGCTTTCAAACACGAGTCCAAAAAATTGCCAGGAAAATCGAAGAGGCACCTGAACGAGGTCGCGTCGGAGCTGCCACTATCCCAGCGTTTAATGGCTTTGTATCCAAACCAACTCTGACTTCCTTGCTGAAATCAGACTCCGACACTCGGGTGAGCTTCACCATTCAGCTTTAGTTTATTATATCAGCTTGACGCGTTTCGGCACACTTGCCTTTCTCACACTGGGAAGTCAATAAGAAATACCAGTTTTAAACACACCAGGAAAGGTCACATGATTTGTTTGGTACAATGGATATGGAAAACAGACCACATAAATGAATATCGTCATTAACTTTGTTCAGACCGACTTTCAATTCATTAGTTAAAATCACTAATAGGTTTAAATACACAATATTTAAAATTCCATATTGCATATATACCTAAAAACTCTTTACTACATTAAGGTATGGATCATTTGAGAGAAATTGTTTTTGTTTTAACACAACTGAATGGTGTTGTATTCACAAAATCTAAAACTCACATACTTAATTGCTGCTTCCTAATAGGTTCTTAGGATAGCATGCGGTTTCACATATCACTCATGATATACTATGATTCACCTTAATCTGTCATTATGGAAGCGGTCACAATATTCAAAAGAAAAGAGGTAACGGGCAAGTGCCCTACAATTATGTCATATCCAATCCAAGATTCTGTTGATAAATAGAAATAAAAACATATTGTAATTTAGTGCAAGTCATTGTAGATAAAGTGCAAGTGCATTACAGTACATCTGATCACTAGTGCAACATTCTTGATTACTGTGCAAATTAGCATTTACAGTACAAGATTAAAGGTTAGAAAAACTACAAAAGTTAAAAAAAATTCTATAGATGTTCTAAATGAATTATGTAAAACTGCTTTAGTGTCTATAACATCAAATATTTAAGTATCTCAATCCACCTCTATGGAGTTATATAGAGCATAAAAGAGCATTATAGTGCTAGTGCAAAAATTCAATATGTTCCCCCAATTCAATGTTAATATAGGCATAAAACATTAATGTTTCAAAAAATATTTATATCAAATAACTCAATATAACCCTGTAGCTTATCTTAATCTTGCAGACTTGTCGTTTGATAAAAGATAACTGTTTTGTGACCTACATGTTGTTTCTAGGTGTTTACTAACGGGTGTGAATATTAAAAAAAAATTAAAAAAAATTAAAAAAAATTTTTTTGTTATATATATATATTCACTTAAAAAACCATAGGTTTCACACATGTTATAGTTAGCTGTACATTTTACTCGTAAAAAACCAATGAAATTCCACGTTATAGTTAGATCAGGTAACTATAACTTGCGCGCCCACAATAAACTGCTGATGACGTCACACATTACATCACTCATGACATGGTCAGTGACATCACTCATGACATCAAAGATGACATCTGAAATTACACATTGTGGATTGCGGTCGCGCAAGTTATAGTTACCTGATCTAACTATAACGTGGAATTTCATTGGTTTTACGAGTGAAATGTACAGCTAACTATAACATGTGTGAAACCTATGGTTTTTTAAGTGAATTTGCAAGGTTTTGTAAATAATAATTCCTAACTATAACGTGTGTGAAACCTATGGTTTTTTCAGTGAATTTGTACGGTTTTTTAAATGCTAAGTTATGTATTTATTTTTTATTTATTTTTTTTCTGGTTTTTCACTGTGCGCACACCCTGCGCGCACGGTGCGCTTCGCTGTGGGCTCTCGGTGCGCTTCGCGCTCCGAGCGCCCACGTTGCGCAGTCCATGCCGTGCGCGCCTCGCCTTTTTTTACACAGGAACATTTGTTTTTTTCTCCCTTGTGGGTCCTTTAATTTATTTAATAAATGTGATTGTTACTTCTTTATTTATTTTTTTTATTTTTTTTCCTTTGCGCGTACGGTAAGCTTACCGTACGCGCACTCCGCGATTTTTTTTTTAAATTACTAAATGTATTTTTCGTACTTTTGGGTCCTTCTTGGACCCCCTGACAAACACTAGGGGGTCTGCAACTCTCTTCGTTGCCCCCTTTTCACGTTCCCCACCTTTGTTTCTCAGTGCGAGGGACAGAAAATGGCGGCCGACACTTCCTGATTTTGACCGATTCGAATGTTTACAGTCATGTAACCACCAATCAGAATTGAGCTCGCGCACGGCACCGTACGCGTACAGTAAGCTTACGGTAAGCGCACGGAGCGCGCTGACAGATATATATATTGATTTAAATGCTATTTTCTCAGGACCTACTGAACAGATTTACACCAGACCTACAAAAGGCACATCGTTGACCTGAGGACTACCTCTCTGCCAAATTTCAAGTAATTCTGTTCAGCCGTTCGGGCTGTAGCTCGGACTAAAGGTCCTATGGGAAAATGCATGGGGAAAACGCGTTTTGGGACCCCCCTTTTTTCTCAGCCCCCGCTTGACGAATCCCCCCGAGACTTTCATTTTGAAAATTTCGCGAGGATTCGTCGACCGGCGCAAAAGTTATTCCAAATAGAATGTTGCGGATGTCCTAACTATAACTATCTACTGGCGACCGCCAGTAGATAATATATATATATATATATATATATATATATATATATATATATATATATATATATGTATATATTACCTACTGGCAGTCGCCAGTAGGTAGTTATAGTTAGGACCTATTTTCCATAGGAAATCCGCAACATTCTATTTGGAATAACGTTGCCACTGATTGACGAATCTTCGCAAAATTTTCAAAACTTTTGGCCACCTCCGGTCCGCTCCTATCCTAAAATTTTCACAGTGATTCGTCAAGCGGGGGCCGAGAAAAAAGGGGGGTCCCAAAACACGTTTTCCCCATGCATTTTCCCATAGGACCTGTTGACGCAGCTACAGCCCGAACTGCTGAACGGAATTACACCAAGTTTGCCAGAGGTAGTCCTCAGTTCAGACTCGTGCCTTTTGCTTAAATGGTGTAAATCCGTTCAGTAGTTTCTGAGAAAATTAGAGTTAAAAATATAGATATATCTGGGCGGAGCCTAACCACACATCTCATCGTGAGATCTGATTGGCTGTCAGTACTTCATCCAGGAAGTGTTGGCAGCCATCTTGGACCAATATACATGATAGCACCTCATTAAAAAGCATGCAGTTAATAGAAGGTTTTAAGACTTTAGTTACATTATAAATCATTTGTTGATGGTACCATACTCATTTTAGGAATTGCGGTGTGTTCTAAGGTGATTTTACCATGTGGAAAAGCCTTCTACTGTGATATCATGAATCATGTTTGAGAGAAATCTATTTTCTCATGCTTTTCCCACAGAGGTTTGGAAGGTGATCTATAAGCTAAACTGAGAGCACATTTTCTGTAAATTCACATTATCTTTCTCAGTCATGTGAGAATGAAGTCTGACATTCTCAGTAAAACATGTACATCCAACAAGGGCAGAGACTGTCAATTGATTCCTTTGTGTTCTACTGCTGCTTCCCAGAGTGTTCTGAAGAACAACTAGAGCGCTAACAGTCCTACTTATGACAAATGTATTGCACACCTGAAGCCATCTTGATTGGAATAAAGTGGTAACTCTTAAAACATTTAATTTAAAAAGGAACAAAATGAGGGGGTTCATTTTGCCATAGAAAGTATGATTAGTGCTGCAGAAAGAAAAATTAGGGCACACTTTGAGTGACTTCTCAAATCCTCTTCTATTTCATTAAAAAATTCTGACATGCAGACTGAAACATGCACTTTCAATACCAGCAGCAGACTTCCCTGGTGAGCAGTAGCTTTACTACAGTGATCTAATAAGCAACTAGAGTGCTAACATTATGAATGTATGGCACATGTGTGACACATCTGAATGCCTTCTTGATGGAATCAAAGTAAAAAACTGAAAGTATTTCCTACTGAGGAGACTGTAGTAAATGAGGAAATTAGGAATCTTAATAACAAATAAGTCTCCCAAAATGGCCACCAGAGACAAAAGAGCTGAAATGTAGCACAAATATCACCCAGATGTAGCCCAAGTATAGCCCAATGACAGAATGTCCCAGAGTGTTCTAACGAACAATTAGAGCGCTAACAGTCTTACGTATGACAAAAGTATGGCACACCTGAAGCCATCTTGATTGGAATAAAGAGGCAACACTTAAAACATTTAATTTACTAAAGAACAAAATGAGGGGGTTCATTTTGCCATAGAAATTATGATTAGTGCTGCAGAAAGAAAAATTAGGGCACATTTTGACTTCTCAAATCCTCTTCTATTTCATAAAAAAATTCTGACATGCAGACTGAAACATGCACTTTGAATACCAGCAGCAGACTTCCCTGGTGAGCAGTAGCTTTACTACAGTGATCTAATGAGCAACTAGAGTGCTAACATTCAGAATTTATGGCAAATGTGTAACACATCTGAATGCCTTCTTGATGGAACCATAGTAAAAAACGGAAAGTATTTCCTACTGAGGAGACTGCAGTAAATGAAGTAATTAGGAAACTTCATAACCAATAAATCTCCCAAGATGGCCACCAGAGACAAAAGAGCCCAAATATAGCCCAAATATTACCCAGATGTAGCCCAAGTATAGCCCAATGACAGAATGTCCCAGAGTGTTCTTAAGAACAACTAGAGCGCTAACAGTCTTACTTATGACAAAAGTATGGCACACCTGAAGCCATCTTGATTGGAATACACTGGTAACACTTAAAACATTTAATTTAATTAGTGCTGCAGAAAGAAAAATTAGGGCACATTTTGAGTGACTTCTCAAATCCTCTTCTATTTCATAAAAAATTCTCATATGCAGACTGAAACATGCACTTTTAATACCAGCAGCAGACTTCTGTGGTGAGCAGTAGCTTTACTACAGTGATCTAATAGCAACTAGAGTGCTAACATTCAGACTTTATGGCAAATGTGTGACATATCTGAATACCTTCTTGATGGAATCAAAGTAAAAAACTGAAAGCTTTTCCTACTGAGGAGACTGTAGTAAATGAGGAAATTAGGAAACTTCATAACAATTAAATCTCCCAAGATGGCCACCAGAGACAAAAGAGCCCAAATACAGCACAAATATCACCCAGATGTAGCCCACATGTAGCCCAATGACAGAAGTGTGCAAAACACTTATTTTTTGTGTATTTACAGTGTTATATAGTGCAGACTTGTCAGGTATTGGAGTGCTTTACATGAGCATTGGTTACATCACACAAGATCAAATTCATTTTAGTTGTAGACATGGGGAGATTAAGTGATTTGACCAGAATCACCGAATGTTGAGCTGAAGCAGAAACTCCAACCTGGTTCCCCAGTTGCAAAGTCTGCAGCTCTGGAAGTAACACCACATCCTCTCCCCTAGGTGCAACATTTAATCAAGTGGTCAACTGGATAAAAAAACATAAAGATTACAAATAATTTAAAAGTTATTTGTCGCTATTTGAAAACTCAGAAAATACGTCCTCATTTTAGTTTTTTAGAGCACTAACCATACTTTTGATGCAAATAAGACCCTCTCATATATGTAATTTCTAAAGGAAATGCTCTAGGTATTACAGTTTTGATTACATCAAGATGACGTCAGGCGTTCCACACTTTTGTAATAAATATAGAATGTTAGCAATCTAGTTGTTCATTGGGATACTGTTGAGAGGCAGAGGCCAGGGGCACGGACTCTGAAAATTAAAGGCAGGTAGGAGAGTGCAGAGGCAACAATTTGACCACACTGGGCAGGCAGGAAGGGCAGTGGAAGCACAACAGACTATGGAAGGCAGTGGAAAGGGGGGCATGGGCAACAAACCAACAATACAGGACTGGCAAGAGAGGCTGTGGCAATATAATAGACCATTGTGGGCAGAAGGAAGAGGCAGTGGTAGTACAACCATACATGCCAACAGACCCGTTTCAGCTAGGAAACGTCCAATGTTTTTAAGTTCAAATGGGCTTTATTTGATCTGTCTCCTGTCTACAATCTCCTCTTTTTCAATGTAACTCAAAGGGGAAAATCAATACCCCAGTTTTTTGTCAAAATCTCCCTATTACCAAGTTCAAAATGTTCGCAAGTATGGTACATTGGATCATGGTAGGCAGGAGGAATTGGGGTAGGGACATGGACTCAGATAACAGAGGACAGGAGGGACATGGAGAGGTGCACCAAACTGACCCTACAGGGCAGGCATCAGGGTTTGCAGCAGCACAATACACCACACAGGGCATGCGGGACGGGAGTGCAGCACAACAATCCATAGAAAGCAATAGGGAAGGGACAGGACCATGCACATGGACAACAGAGAACAGAGGGGAAAGAGGCAATGGTAGCTAGCTTACCATAATGGACAGACAGGAGAGAAAGCTGCAGCATAACACACCATAAAGGGCAGGAGGGACGGATCAGGGGCATTACAATGGAACAGAAAAGCCAGGAGGGAGGGAATAGGGGTCCGCACATGGAAACAGAGGGCTGGGGGCAAGGGGGCAGCAAGATGACCATGGAGGTCAGGCAGGATGGGCACATAAAACAAGACACACCATGGAGAGCAACAGTGAGACTATGATGGCATACACACAGACCATGGAGGGAAGGTGGGAGGGGGTCAGGGGCAGCTAGCTGACCACACAGGGAAGGTGGGAGGGGCCATGGCAGCACAGAAGCCCATGCATGGCAAGCGGGAGGGTTAGTGGCAGCACAATGGCTATGATGGGCAAGAAGGAGGGTGCATGGGTATGCACAAAGTTACATGGAGGATAGAAGGGAGGGTCAGGACCTGGGCACAGACAAGAGAGTTCAGGGGAAGGGGCCTCACAACAGACCGTGCGCGGCAGGCAGGAGGAGCAGTTGCAGCACAACAGACCAGGGAGGGCAGAAGGGTTTGTCAGTAAAATGGACCATGGAGGACAGGAGGAAGGGTATTGGGGCATGGCATGTGGACAGGCAGGGTGGAAGTGGCAGGGACAGGTTACAGTCATCTGGCAATGCTAGGCAGGTGGGAGGGGAGTGGCAGCTCAACAGAACACTCAGAGTAGATAGGAGTGGCAGGTCCATGGAACATGGTGGGCAAAAAGGATGGAGCAGGGGCATGCACAAAGACATCGGAGGGCAGGGGGAAGAAGAATAGGGGCAGCAAGCTTAGCACAGAGGCTAAGCAGGAGGTCAATGATGGGCCATAGAATTGGGCTATGGAGGGCAGGAGGAGTGGACTGGTACATCATGCTAAATGGAGGGCAGTGGCAGCACATCAGACCATGCATGGCAGGAGGGAGGAGGCTAGTCCATGGATTCAGACAACAGAGGATAGGGAGGAGGTGGATGGGGCAGCAAGCTAACTGTTCAGAGAAGGTGGGTATTAGGAACTTTATTGTTTTTAAAATGTGTGTCTGTGCGAACTACTTAAAATATGAACAAGTATGCAGCATAATCTTACTTTTATTCAGGAAGAAGAGGACGTTTGTGACTATGACTCCGGGCTCACTTGGCAGAAACACCCTCTGACCCTCCACCCCCATTGCAAAATGTAATGCCCGTGAAAAGGGTAGGTGGACGCCGTGTTATATAGAACATAGTCCTGAGAGCACAATTGAAAATGAAAACTAGATATATTATATGGTATAAACTATTCACCAAAAAGTGTGATATGGGATGAACCGGGGCGTGAAATATAATATGCAATACACTGTGCGCAATGACAGATTCATTGGAGAGCGCGAGATAGCAAAGGTACTAGCGCTTGCTATTCGATATGCACCTTGGAGTGTAATATGCACAGGGCAGTGTTGTGTAACCTAACTAGTCTCTAAAGTTGTAATATAAAATATGTGCAGGGGAGTGTAACGTTGCATATGCACTGTGACAGAGATACGGATCCCAGATTGTAATATGTATGGCATAGCGCTGTGCGTTATAACATAGGCATTAAGGAAGGCACGTTAGATGGGGCAGTTTAACCTGTGCGAAGGCAAGTGTGGCATGACATATTCACGGGGTGGTGTTACAGTGCACATGGGCTAGAGAGTGTCATAGCATAAGCACTAGCTGGTGGAATACAACATAGAGGTGTGTGGCACTCGGCGGGTACTGGTGGGTGTAACACAGCATTGGGCTCAGCCAGGAGCACGCTGTGACTCTCAAGTGAGGTTCATCTCCTTTCCAGAGAGTAAAATAAAAAGTATTACACATCCGGCGGTGGATGTGTGTTTTATTAACCGTGAGGGGGGTTTCTTGCATAGTTTGGTCGAATTTTAGTCAAATCCCCTTTGAATGGCTTGGTGTACGTGTGTATTAAATGTGCCTGTCAATAGCTACCCATGTTTGTATAAATAAACGACAAGGGTGTCTACTTGGAGATTACCCGCCGACGGGGGAGCCAGGATTAGGCACGGTAGGGCGTCAGACACGTCAGAGCTTCACTAGCGGTGTAAATACATTCCACGTGGATTCATTGTATGCATAGTCGCCTTTTAATGAATTTCACGCAAATCGTCATGGTGATAGGTACATACGGTTTGTCCAGCATGTCCTAGGTGTTTCTATGAATATATATTTTTTAAAAATAATAAAAAACAAAGGCCGGCCCCAGGTGATGGGGTCCCCGGGGCCAGAAGTGGCCTGAGTAGGGGGACAAAGCAGCCCCTCTCCTAAAGATTTTTTTTTGTTAAAGGCCATGACCCGGGAGTAGGAGTCCCCGGGCCGATTAAGGCCTTGGGAGGGCCAAATTCTTTTTTTCAACAAAACAAATTAGGGTGCAGGCCCTGGGGGATGGGGTCCCCAGGGCCAATAAATTAGAAAAAGAAGGGGAGCCACACAGCCCTCCTTCTTAAAAAAATAAAATAAATAAAAGACCGGCATCGCGCCGGAGGCCATGCCCCCTCCTTGCAGCACTCTGCAAACGCACCCCCTGGCAGTTGTAAGTTGGGGAATTAATTCCCCTTCAATACTGAGGGTCCCTGAGGGCCAACTAGCCCAACAGGTATCTCCAGTATGCGCCAGGGAGCTGCGTTGCAGACAGGTGTTCTGAGGCCATGCCCCTTTTTACACCTCTATGCAACGCAGCTCTGTGGCGCTTACTGGAGATGCCTAGTGGGCTACTTTGGCCCTAGGGACCCTTAGGATTCAAGGGGATTTATTATCTCAACTTAGAACGGCCACAGGGTGCGTTTACACAGTGGTGAAGGGAGGGGACGGGGCCTGAGGTGACGTGTGCAAACACACCCTGTGGCGAGTTTTAAGTCGGGGAAATAATTCCCTTTCAATCCTGAGGGACCCTGGGGGCTAACTAGCCCTCCAGGTGCTTCCAGTAAGCGCCACTGCTCTGCGTTGCAGAGAGGTGGTTCAGGCTGTGCCCCTTTTTACACCTCTCTGCAATGGCGCTTACTGGACGTACCTAGTGGGCTATTTTGCCCCAAGGCTTGTTTACACAGTTGGGAAGGGAGGGGACGGGGCCTGAGGTGACGTGTGCAAACACACCCTATGGCGCGTTTTAAGTTGGGGAAATAATTCCCCTTCAATCCTGAGGGCGCCTGGGGGCTAACTAGCCCACCAGGTGCTTCCAGTAAGCGCCACCGAGCTGCGTTGCAGAGAGGTGGTCCAGGCCGTGCCACTTTTTACACCTCTCTGCAATGCAGCTCTGTGGCGCTTACTGGAGGTACCTAGTGGGCTAGTGGGACCCTAGGGACCCTCAGGATTCAAATGAACTTAATCTCCCAACTAAAAACGGCCCCAGGGCGTGTTTACACAGTGGTGAAGGGAGGGGACAGGGCCTTTGTTAACGTGTGCAAACACGCCCTATGGCGCGTTTTAAGTTGGGGAAATAATTCCCCTTCTATCCTGAGGGACCCTGGGGGCCAACTAGCCCACCAGGTGCTTCCAGTAAGCGCCACTGCGCTGCGTTGCAGAGAGGTGGTCTAGGCCGTGCCCCTTTTTACATCTCTCTGCAATGCAGCTCTGTGGTGCTTACTGGAGGTACCTAGTGGTCTGGTTGGACCCTAGGGACCCTCAGGATTCAAGGGGACTTAATCTCCCAACTTAAAACGGCCAAAGGGCGTGTTTACACAGTGGGGAAGGGAGGGGACGGGGCCTGAGGTGACATGTGCAAACACGCCCTGTTGCGCGTTTTAAGAGGTAGTTTTAATCCCCTACCCTATTATATACTAGGGACTTACAGAGTAGGTCATGCTAATCACAGGGGGACCCCAACACATAGTGTTCCCTAGTGTATGTAGGTGTTTTCACTGTATTCTGAGTGTCTTTTAACATAGCACTGGCTCTAG
Organism: Triturus cristatus; assembly: GCF_964204655.1. Lineage (NCBI taxonomy): Eukaryota > Metazoa > Chordata > Amphibia > Caudata > Salamandridae > Triturus > Triturus cristatus. The sequence continues at coordinate 1,485,000,580 of NC_140590.1, read as the reverse complement.
CACAGGTTAGTCAGACTCAGTTACCACCAGTATCCGTCTGAAAAAGTTGAGGCTACAGGATGATTTTGCAACAAGGCTTCTTTCTGCTCTTCTGTTTGTTCTTTCTGCACGTTATCCTTCTTCCTGCACTTTTCGTCGTCTTTGAGGACTTCTGTTGCTTCTTTCTGCATTTCTTTTTTTTCTTTCTGTGCGTTTTTTCTTCGTTCTTCACATGTTCTATCTCTGTAGGCATAGTTAGAAATTAGCATTTAAAAAACCTTTGAAATTCACTAAAAAGAACATAGGTTTCAGGCATGTTATAGTTAGGAATTAACATTTAAAAAACCTTAGAAATTCACTGAAAAAACCATAGGTTTCAGGGGCGTTATAGTTAGCTGGACTTTTCACTCGTACAAAACCATTGAAATTCCCCCGTTATAGTTAGTTCAGCTAACTATAACTTGCGCGCCCGCAATGCACTGCTGATGACGTCACATATTACATCACTCATGACATGGTCAGTGACATCACTCATGACATCACTGATGACATCTCAAATGACATCACTCATGACATCACTGATTACATCATCCTTGTGATAGAGTGGCAGACCTCCTCTCCCCCTAATATAACCTTTGATAAACACATTCAAAAATAGAAACTAAAAATTTCAAAACAATGGACATATCAATACCAGTTACAACAACCTACAGTAATTCTAAGATCCACATACACATCCACTCATTCACCAACAGTCCTATACAGTAACTCATACATGTACTCGCTCATCATATGTACTCATACGCCTATACATCCTGTTACACAACGCCACTCATCCATAGTTACTCACACACATAGTCACTCATGCTAATAAAGAATCAAACTTCCATTTACTTGCATGTACAGTTATACACACACCACCACACTTACTTCTACAGAAACTTGCACATACTTAGTCTTTTAAACAATCACTTATAGAAACACATACTTAAATTTCTCCTTAATTTTTTCCAAGAAATCCTTGGTGTCTTAGCGTTCCAGATAAAGGAACCAATTCTCCCCTGTATTTTGGCGATATCAGATACTGGAAATGTCAACGGGATGGAATTAAACAGAAATGTAATCTTTGGGAGAATGATCATCTTAACTAAGTTTACTCTGCCGTAAATACTCAGAGAGAGGCCAGACCATCTTTGTAATAAATCACAAATATCCTTATAAATTCTCGTCATATTTACTTTGGCTATTTCCAGAATACTTTGGGACAAAATTATATCCAAATACCTCATGCGTGTCTTAGCTACAATAGTTCCGCCAACCTGATTCCAATGCATAATCTCTGTTTTTTCTTTGTTTACCTTATATCCTGAGATTTCTCCAAATAATTCTGCTTGTTCAAACAATCTCGGGATAGCCTCCCCAGGATTAGAGGAGAACATTAGAAGATCGTCGGCATACAAGGCAAATTTTAACTCGAGATCTGCGATTCTAAAGGGGTGAATCACCGGATCCGCCCTCAACAAACAGACAAAGGGTTCGATATAGAGATTAAACAACAGGGGTGATAAAGGACACCCCTGCCTCGTTCCACGTGAAATTATAAACCAGTCTGAAAGTAGACCATTTACCAATACTTTTGCCCGTGGACTCTTATATAGGGACCGATCGGCTACAACAAAATTCATGGGAAATCCAAACCTAGACAGAACCGACCACAAATATGGCCAGTGTACTTGATCAAAAGCCTTAGCGGCATCAATAGCTGTAAGAGTCAACGGGAGCTTCTTAGCTATAGCTACATCTATTGCCGCTGTGGCTTTAAAAGTTAACTCGTTTAACTGTCTACCAGGGATGAAACCCTTTTGATCCTGGGGAACAATTGTTTTTATTACTTTAGCCAGTCTTGCTGCCAAGACCCCTGAAAAAATTTTATAGTCAGAATTCAACAATGAAATAGGTCTATATGACTCAACTTTAAGGGGGTCTTTGTTGGGCTTCAGAATCAAGGCTACTGTAGCTTCAGACCAAGATTCTGGTGTGGTATCCCCCTGTAGGTATATTCTATTAAATAAGACCGCCAAGGCAGAGACAGCTTCCCCTGATTCCATCTGGTATATCTCGATTGGAAGCCCGTCTGGGCCAGCTGACTTACCTCTGGCCATCTTCTTTATCTGTGCAAGGACTTCTTCTTCCCTAATGCCTGAGGCCAGAACAGTTCTATCAATTTCGGTTAACTGTGGAATCTCTATCTGATTTAGCCAAAGTTCGATATTCTGAGTGGAGGGACATAGATCATCTTTATATACATTTTGCATATATAATCTTGCCTCCTCCCGGATCAGAGTGTCATCGTGAGTAATTAAACCTGTGTTTTGAAGGCAGATACAATTAATCTGATTTCGGACTCTGTCCGTTCTGGCCTTCCAAGCGAGAAGTCGGCCACATTTTTCCCCATAGGAAAAATTCTGAAGCCTGCTAGAGTCCCACCTGTCTTTTAATATTTTGTCAAGATTTGCTTGGAATTCTGCACGCAAAACGTCTAGTTCATTTTGGATATTTATTATATTATTATTTTGTGGGTCGGCAGAAGCCTGCTGTAGTTGTTCTTCCTTTTGCTTAATCTTGGCGAGGCTCTCCTTTTCGGTCTGTCTCCTGATCTTATTCCTCTTGATCATTAATGTACTTAACGTCCCTCTAATATAGGCCTTAAATGCCTCCCATGTATTCTGATCACTTGCTGTCCCGGAGTTAAATCGAAAATATTCCTCTATACCAAATTTTAGATTGCTGATAACCTCATCCTGTAGCAGTATAGATCTATCTAGTGTCCACCTCCTCTGCTGGTTTACAATCTTTAAATTTATGGTCAATTCCACAATAGAGTGATCGGAGAGTATAGCTGGAATGTACACTATGGAGTCTACATTAGGATAAAGGGCTTGATCCAGCAGGAAATAATCAATCCTCGAGTGATGTCTACACTTACGGCTATAGAAGAAAAAATCCCTCCTATTGCCATTTTTCACCCTCCAAATGTCTATAAGATTAAAGTCCTTAGTGATGTTCTTCAGCTCTGCTAATGACTTACGAGGGGGGGAATATTTGGCCCTAGAAGTGCGATCTAATTTTTCATTTAAAACCAGATAAAAGTCCCCCCCCCAGCACAACTGGTGTTGTCAGAGCTGAAAGACTAGTTTTTAAACCTAATAGCGCTCCAGGCATGTCCTGGTTAGGCCCATAATATACTGCGCATGTTAATGGGGAACTTTCGATTAGCAAAGATGCAACCAACCACCTCCCCGACTGATCCGTCTCGAAATTATCTACTCGAATCCCTTTATTAGATCTGATTATTATTGCCACTCCCCCTGTGTTTCCTATCTGTTTTGACCAACAAATCTCTTGAATCCACCTTAGCTTGCCAAATACTGCCTCACATTCATGTGCCTCCAGATGTGTCTCTTCTAGTTTAAAAATGGGAGGGTTAGCCCTCCCGGATATATCTGTTTACTGTCACTCATTCCACTTCAAGAATTTCAGACTGTTAGCTGGAAAGACAGATGCTTCCTCCCAGGGTCTCCTGTTCCAAGCCCTATTACACGGTATACCTAAGGGGCAAGAATATTTTTTATTTAAGTACGGCGACCCCAGGTTCTTCAAGAGGGTGAGACTAAAGGTATTGGAAACAGCTCTTAAGAATTGGGTGTATCTTAGGAAAAGCCTGAAAATCCCGTACTATGCACCTCAAGCTCCGATCTGGGACTCCCCGGGTACACCAGAATGTCTTAATGACCAATTGTCTCGCCCCCTTAAAATGTCTGGCCTGTTTTATTGGCAGGATTTAGAGAAAGATTCGCAGCTGTTGAATTGGGAGTCGCTTTCTGGCCTGACAGATGGTACATTATCCAGGTACAAGTACTATCAGCTGGCAGGGTGGTGGGCAACTAAATTTTGGGATTTTAATACACTGAATCCTAAGTTTGACTATGTATCGAGAAGGGGCATGTGGAATCAGGAGGTGTCTTTCTGGTATTCGGCTATTCTAGAGCTAGAAGGGATAACAGAATTGGAACTCCATACTCTTTGGGGCAACGCTATCAGTATGGATTAAAATAATTTGATGAAATTATGGGGAGATTTTTACGCCATGTTACATGTTGTGGTAAAATCGTCTCTTCTTAAAAGAAATCACTTATACACCACTTATAGAGTATATATATCCCCAAAAAAGCTAACTAAGATCACAGGTCTACCTCATCAGTGTCCAAGATGTAAACTCCCTTCGGCAGATGACTATCATATGTTCATGAGTTGTCCTGAAATAGTAGATTATTGGGCAAAGGTGCAAACCTTTCTAGCTGAGGTACTGGATAAACAGATTGAAATTACTCCAGGATTGATTATGTTTGGATTACATATAGATTATCATCTTAATGATCCGGTATCTAAATTTATATTTTATGTCATTATCCTGGCAAGACGAGAGATATGTAGAGCCTGGAAGAATACAAATGCTCCTACTTTCACAGATTGTTTGAAACATATAATTTATACCAGTGAATCTGATATGGCATGTGACAGGAACAGTTACGGTAATGTTTGGGCAGCCTTGGTTGCATGGCGGAACAGATAGGGAATATTCCAATGATTTCACCTGGGCACTACTTGGCTGGTCCCTTCAATGCGATGCTGGTTCATATCGCATCGCGAAAAGAAGTGGATTGCGGAAGTGGTGATTGCTTGAGGGTTTGAGCCTTTCCTTTTTCCGCATCGGTCTTAAATACCAGGGCTGGGTTAGGATGACCGTTGAGGAGAGGTTACGGCCTCCCATCAGGATTCCCCGTATTTTTTGGTATATGAGGAATACAAAAAAAAAAAGAAACACATACTTATTCATACAGGAACTCTTCCACTCTCTCACTCTCACATATACTCACTTATATACACCAATAGTCACATATACTAGTTTAAAACATATGTAGTTACTCATAAAGACACTATTGAGCCATTCATTCACTCACTAACACACCCATGCACACATTCATCCACCCATACAGTCCTGCACACATGCTGTCTTCAACACATACAAACAGTGAGTCACTCATTCATGCACCTACGCACTACGTAATACCCCCCACCGAACCATACAGACACTCAGACACTCATACTGATACTCAAAAAACCAACTAATAACCTATATAGACACTCATGTAGCTACTCACCAACCCATGCAGCTACTTATACACAAAGTGAGAGACTGATACAGATATTTACATATTTAAACATTACTCACTAAGCCATGTATTCACTAAGATACACTTAATCAGTCAGTTATACAATCAATTTTTCAAAAACAAATCATCCATTTAGACACTTATATACCCATTTATTCTTCCATCGACCTTGAGATACACATATATAAAACATATGTAATTTTCAGAAAAACACACATTCACTGGATGATGTCATCAGTGATGTCATTTGAGATGTCATGAGTGATGTCATGAGTGATGTCACTGACCATGTCATGAGTGATGTAATATGTGACGTCATCAGCAGTGCATTGCGGGCGTGCGAGTTATAGTTAGCTGAACTAACTATAACGGGGGAATTTCAATGGTTTTGTACGAGTGAAAAGTCCAGCTAACTATAACGTCCCTGAAACCTATGGTTTTTTCAGTGTATTTCTAAGGTTTTTTAAATGCTAATTCCTAACTATAACGTGCCTGAAACCTAGGGTTTTTTCAGTGAATATATATATATATACATACACACACACAATTACAAATCGTCATGTCTGCCCTTCTCCTATCTGTGCTGCTGTCAGAGAACAACAAATAATGTAAATTATCCCTGTATTTAATGTAAAGGCGGTGTGGCAGGAGTACTTGCATGGGCTGATTCGCTAGTGTAAGGGGACTTCTCTCAAGGATTGGAGAAGGGTGGGTGAACAGGCTGTCTGGTTCAAGTTTGAGGTTTAAGCTTTGTTGGGGCGGCGTGGGTTACAGTATGTACTCTGTGGCGTGAGCCAGCTGTTTTTACTATTGATTTCCCTGGAAGTGCCACTCGCATTGAATACAGCAAGCACGCACACTTGCGGCCTACCTGGCACAAAACTGGGGAATGCCCACTCATATGGAGGGGATGTTTGCAAGGAAAATACACTTGGGGCTCAGCATGCGATACTGGCCAGGCAGTACACACACACACTGCAAAGGAAGCCTGCCCTCTGCACACACTCAGGGGAAACGGGCACCAAAGAAGGTTTGCAATATGGCACTGGAGGAGAGAGTTGGAGAAGGGGGTACATAGTGTAATGTAACTGTTGCTCATGTAAAGCGCTCCCATACCTTCAAGTCGAATTTGTGCCATATAAAACGTTGGTCGGATGGCGGTGAGATATCAGCCATACCCGGTAAATACTGACACCCTATTGTGTGGTATATACTAGACTTGGCTAACTACCTCTTAGTTCAAGTTTTCAATTAGAAATGGGAGCTAACTTGGGAACTCAGCACTTACTGCACCAAATTCTGCAAGTAGCAGTATTTAACAGGTCATTTTCACAATTATATTATCACAGACCATTAGATAATATTAAAACTAAATGTGCAGCATAATTTGCATTTTCTTGCCATATAAATAATGTATTCCACTCTGCCGGTTCAGTCATGTCTTGGTGCAAAATTACAGCGGTCCTGAGCATAATAATTTGATAATATTACTTAGTATTACTCTTGGTTAAACAATACTCCTAATCAGCAATACCTTATAAAAGAGGAAGGAGATAGGAAGAGTCTGCCTGTGTGTTGCAAATTTCAAATGTGTGACCTTCCTAGCAGTGTCAAGTTTAATATTGGGTTGATAATAAGGATGCCAGAGACATAGCAAAGGAGACAAGTAGGGATAGTTAAATATACCAGGAGTGCTCCTTGACGAAATATGATTTTTTAGCAAATTTTCGTAGAAATCGTGTTTTAAAATGTACGGTGTTGCCACATTTTTACATTTTTCACAGCAAACCCCCATGCAGATCTGACTCACTTGCTTACTGGCATTCCAGACAACCTTTATACCACACCATTTTCTATGATCATAAGCAGCAACTGGTGAGCAGGTGGGGCAAGGGCAGAGAGGGCAGCGTGCGAGTAGAAAGGGCAATGCATGCAGAGGGAACAGGAGCAGATGTTTTAAAATGATAGGCATTGGCCATTCTCAAAATGTGGCTAAGCCCGCAGCACTCCTGTCCTACCTGCGATTCTTCTCAATTTACATTCAGGTGCACGTGTGGCCTTCTTACTGTGGCATCGTATCAGGTGAGTGCATCTGGTTGATTAACAACATTAATATTATTATTGATAATCATTACGACGCCCATCTCCGTTACAATACTTAAAATGATACTAATAGTGCTTAAAGAATGAAAGGACACTCACCTAAATAGCAGTAATTTAATCAATCTCGGAATGGTGAAAAGCAGTGTAGACCATGTCTGTCATTGATATACTGGCCTCTTGGGAAATAAGGGGCATATTATCAAGGACGGCGTTAAACATTATAGCCGGTTTAGCTAAAACGGCGATAATGGGCTTGATAATATGCCTCAGAGAATTCCATTAGAAGCCCACGTTCTGGTGTCAACATGGGCTTCTATTGGAATTCTCCAAGGCATATTACCAAGGCCATTATCGCCGCTTTAGCGGCAGTTTTCTGCTGCTAAACCGGTGATAATTTTAATGCCATCCTTGATAATATGCCCCTATGTTAGATTTTGTATACTAACGACATCTAGGCAGAGGCGCAACTAGAGCCACATTTTAGGGAGCAGGGACTGACTCTTCCAGCAATATGCAGAGTGGAGATGCAGGGGCTCTAAGAGGGGGTGAAAAACAACAAAGCCTCGTTAGCAAGTGAATGGTCTTTTAAAGTCCTGTGAAGTGCTCGGGTGCGGCTGCAAGAAAACGTGTGTGTGTGCGCCCGGAAAGCTGTCTCAGCCCGGGCGTCACACACAACGGGGGAGCTGAAGCCCTGAGAGTCCAATGGGCTTTGCGTGCCTGCTTCTAGGCAAATTTCATGAAACTGTGTAAGGAATGGGACACTGTTGTCCGACAGTAACTGAAGTGACTGACTCGGCCACAACTCTTCCGGACTGTAGAGGCAGTGGCCTGAATCACAACCACAACATTGGCCAGTCCTCCTCTGCTAGCGGATTCGTTGTGTCCGCAGTGCGCACCCATATCTACATAGGAGGCTCATCCAGTCGCCGAGCTATCTTAGTGGCCTAACATGCTGGCACTGCAGAAGAACTCTCCTCCGGTTACTTGGAATTACTGATGCTTAGCTTGGATGCCCGTACGTTTCCATAATAATCGGAACATGAAGATGGCGTCCCCAAACCCACAGTCTCTTGGAACAAGGCATTCTCCTTAAACCTGACTTGCCCTCTGTGCGGATACCCTAAATAGCAGCACAATGGCTTCAGATCTCACTGAAACGCCACGAAATGGCCGTAATTCTAGAGTAATACAAAAGCGTGCTTGGTTAATTATGTAAGTGTGGACAATGTCGTTATCTTTCATTATTGTTCCAAATAGTTTTTCTAATCAACGGCCTGGTGCCCAGCACCGGGAGCGCGATATAAGCATTGGCTTGTTAGAGGGCATTATTCGAGAGATAATCGCCCTTCACCCACATTATGCAAATCAAACCAAAGAGGGTGCATGACGTTAGTGGAGGTCAATTAATGCACCACCACCACTGAACAAGGCCCGCCAACTTTACCCATAAAACAGCTCCCTTGCAGAACGTATCTGCTGGATCGTGGAGCACTGGCGGTCGCCGTCTGCAATGTGAGGTGTGGGGAGACCGACATAGTCGCACATTAATTACAATAGGACCTGAACCCTGCCCCCCAACCTTGCCTAATTAAATGGGGAGTGACTAATATTATTCCCTGCAGTTTGCTTCCAGTGCAGTTCTGTTTTGTACTGCTTTGGCTCCCTCAAATGGCCAAGTTGTGCAATTGTGAAAACTCATTGATACTCGGTTTAAACCGAGTCAGCTTATTTTCATCCGGTAGGGTACTGTCGGGCACAGTCGGGTTAAACCGAATTCCGGACAGCCTTTTCATACAGTAACTTCATCAGCTGCATGCATACAGGAGACGTACAGAGACCGGTCGTGGGTGTGGTGGGACATCTGCGACCCTGGGAATCATGGATGATATGCCCAGCACGATGCACATGAGTGGATTCACTGTGTGTCACGTTGCCACACAGCTGCTCCTCCCTGCCAAGGGCACCCACACTTGTGTGCGCTGCATGGTTGCATCACGTGCACTCCTATGGGACACCATTCTAATGCCTGTCTGCGCATGTCCAGCGCTATGCCAACAACACCCCAACGCTGGACTTCGCAGGTGTGCGCCCACTTGGGTGTAGGCCAATGCTCCGGTCAGGGCGGACACAGGTGTTCAGCCCATGGCTGGCTGGGATCGCGCTGCAAATGAGGCCAGGCAACAGACTCATGAATCCGCAAGACTGATACACATAACACCTGGCATGCATGTGCCAAGACCCCGAGTGTTCTTGTGCTCCTACATGTCCCCCGTACCTGCGGGCCCACCCTCCTGGTACATGCCACATTGCAACATCGTGTACTGTGGCCCTGGTGGCGACAACACCCCAAAACAGAGACACACTTACCGCACTTCCTGCACTGGGCCAGGTCCGGACTACGCCCTACCCCTCCTGCCAAACCAGCACACGCAGCCTGTGCATGCAGGAGGGTAGGTGCGGGGCTTCATATCCAGGGTCACTGCCAATGCTGAGGTGACATGGCAACATCCGCAGAAGACAGCACACTGTGATGTTGCAGGGCCCGTGCCCTTCATGCTGACACAATGAAAACACAGACACACTTGCTCAGATGGTGTGAATGGCTATGGGCACATGCACACGGCCACATTTATTATCAGGCACACCTGTGTTGGATTTGTGTGGGGTGTGGGCACACCAGCTGGCAAGGGCAACCTGGTGCAGTCAGAAATCGACAACAGTGTACATCGTAAAGGACACAACCCTTCAACCCTAAGGGCCCCATGATTTTTGATGTACAGAGTTAGTAGCCCCAGATATACAGCATCCTGCATGGGCCTGCCGCCACGGGCCGCTGACTTGGGATGCACTGGGGCAGGGTCACGGGTGCAGAGCAGGTTCACGGGATGACAAGGGACCTTGTCACAGAGTGTCTCAATGGACAGTGGAAGGTGTACTCCAAGGGCAGGATGCTGAGGGCAGGCCCACGCTGATACAGTCACTATGGTGGAGATGAATGGAACAGACACATGTCGGACACCAAGTCCGGTCCAGCCAGAAGAAGATGCAGAAAACCACCAGGCCATGGGCTCTGACGTCACCAAGGTCTAACCAGAGGGTGCTCATGATTCATTGTGCACATAGTTAGTGGCACTAGTGCTGTTAGGGGATGCTGTCTGTGATAAGGCGTGTCCAATGGTGTGGATTCCTCCACATCTTACCCAAGACACAACATGTGTGACCTACTGGACCGCAGTGTAGGCCTGAGGCAGCGGTCAGCATGGGCCATTCATCGAGTGTCGGTGGCATAGGTTGGATGGCCACACCGGCATGCGTAGTTCAGGTTCAGTGGCACCAAGGGACGCGGACTTGAGATGAACAGGGTTGATGGCACCAGGTAAGTTGTTGATAGTGTTCGGTCACCTCCGTGACTGTGACCCGGCTTTCGTCCGGACTGAGCCGCATCTTCCTATTATTCCTCTCCATGCGACCACTGGTGTGGACTCTGCCATTCCTGATTCGCAACTAGGTGCTGATGTGGGACCTACTGGTCCGCAGGGTAGTCCTGGTCCCTCATCCACGTGCCGCTGGCTGGCTCTGAACAGGGTTAGTGGCACCACGTGTCGCAAGATGCCCATATGGAACTATGCCTCACTGATCGGGGGTCTGGTGCTGTGGACGGTGCCCCGGCTTTGGGGTCACTGCCATTTAGTACTCAAGACACAGTTTCACATATGGGATCTACTGGGCCAAAGAGGATGCCGGTGTAGTATGTGAATGAGGAAGGAGTAATGTAGGCCAGCGTCGGAGGGGCCAGCAATGGTCTGGGGAGGCTGCAGAGGTCACGGAACTGGTGCTTGGAGCTTGCCCCGGCACGTGGTGGACCCTCCTTGACACACGCCGGTGTCGGCAGGTGATCAGTGTGGCCTGGCTGCGCAGGGGGGGGCCTGCGGGTTCGGGGTCCAGCGTGCCGGGGTTTGGCAGGCACACAGGATCGCAGGCAACTCCGCTCACGAGGACGGCGTCAGCCTTTTGGCGTGGTGAGAGGCGCCACCCTGGCAGAGATGTTGGGCTTTCGGGAAGAGGACCACGCCCAGGGCTATGTGCTTTTTATTCACACCCCAACGCTGGCACGGCATACGCTGGGCCATCCCCCTCCGCTCATGCTTACGGGGGGGACGTAACAGGCAACATTTCCGTTAACTCCCCCACTGGCCGGGGTGACATGGTTTCGTCCACTGTCCACTACACTCCATACACCAGAGGTGTATGTCGCCATGGATATGGTTGTATTTTGCATACTGCGGTCTGTCCAGCATATCTCCGCCACTCTTGGCATTGTGTACTTTCCCGGACATGGTTCTCCTGCCCCCTTCACACATGCCTGGTTGCCACCTCTCCCCACATTCGGCTAGTGTGTGGCTGAGGTGCCATGCCGTTGATGGCTCATGTTCATGGCTTGCCAAGGTTACCATTGTGAGCTGTTCTGTCATGTCTGGTGGGTGGGCATGTTGTTTTGCATGTTGGTTTTGATTTTGTGACGTGTGCATTGCCAGAGTTGTGAGTTGCATGGTTGTGGAGTTGAGGTGAGTGGGGTGTTCATTTGGAACTTGCCAAGGGGCTGTGCATTTCCCTTGGTGCCATCCTGGGAACGCTGGTTGCTGATGGACTGTTGGAGGATGGAGGAATCATGCACACTGGCTGGGTATTTGGCGGCGACATTGGTGGAGGTTCCACGGTGTTCGGTTGTTGCCTGCACATTGATGTGCGACGTATGCTTTCTGCTGCAGTGATTGTGTGCTGCGTTGGCAGGGGGCACAGGTATGACATGTGTGCTGTGGATTGCCCCCAACACATGCGTGCATCCAGCTATGGCGTATGGTCCTTGCTTGGTGTCCAGCTGATCCTGCGCATTGTGTTGAACGTATAGGGACTGGGGTACCAGGCTGATGGTGATGTCCAAACAGGTGCGAGGGACTTGGATGTGGCTGGCTGTGGGACTCCTCTGACTCTGGAGGGTGTTGGTTGGGGGTACCAGAGGCCAACAGGTGCAGCACAGCCAGCAGCTTTGTGTGGGGTGGTATGTTGGTTGTCCACTGTGTTAATGCTGTCGGCCTGTTGGGCGTTGTTGGTCAGGATGCATACGATGGTTGTCCTTTTGAGCTTGTAGTGGGCAATGACATTGTCAGGTGTTGGGTCTGTGTGGTTGGTGCGTTTCCTGGGGGTCCGCTGTCTTTGTCTGCGCTGTCTCTGTGGTGGTCCGGGGGGGTGTTCCGGGTGGGGGTTGGGATCCTGGGGTGGTGGCGGTGGGTGTTGTGGCCCTCTTGGGTGTCCGGGCCGCATAACCAGTGGCTCCATGGCATCTGTTGCCCTTCCGATGTGGCTGTGGGCTGTGCTCCCTTTTGTGGTGCAGGCCGTGGTCTGACTTTGCACCAGGTCAGAGGAAGTGTTATTTTCCTGCTACTAATGCACCTTATCGCCTGTTTTGTGTTCTTATTGCAGTTCTGGCTGGTCGTTGTGAATGTTGTGGAGTGGTGTTGTTGTGGCTTTTGGCACGGGAACGCCTACTCTGTATCTCATTGGCGATAGTTGCGGGGGTCCTCTGTGGCAATGTTTTTTGCGGCTGCTATCGCGGGTAAACTGGTGCTGTGGGCTGTTAACACCAGCTTGTGAATGGGGCGATAAATTTATCGCAACTTTGGCTGTGATAAAGTGCCATTAACTCGGTGATAGATCTTTGTGACTATCCCTCTATGAGTTTTCAGGCACTCACATGAACCTGTGAAAACCGGGTCCTTTTACATATGTTTTCCCGAATTCTGTGGGCTAATCCCTTGATATTTTCCACCTGCTCAGAGCAGGCACAAAATATCATAGTTGTACATTGGAAAGGAAATGGAGAAGGGATTACAATGAACTAAGTAAACATAAATGTAGGGACTACATAACACTTTATCCAACCGAAGTTAAAATAGCACAAGCTTTTTAAAATGAGGAAAAAATCTATCTAGCATCTAACTTTCCTTAGGAAATCTTCAGTATTGCGAAGAATTTTTTGAAGCCTTCCCCTCCAGACACTCCTCTGAATGCTACTCCTGCTCGCTGCAATGAACTTGCAGAACTCTTTCACAAAACAATCCAGGATATATATAATACCTTCTCTCACTATACATGCACCAGTAATCATATTTCCAGGGACATTGCCACCCTCCCCCCTCATTGAGCACCTGCTGGTAGAAATTCCTACGATGAATATGGACACTAATAAAATGTTACTCTCAAATAAAATTTGTTTCTCTTCTTGACCCGGCATCTCCTCACTTTTTGAGTCAGGCTGCCGAAGTATTCTTCCGATTTATACTCCAACTGATTAATTTATCTATCTCCACTGGCCAAGTGCTGCTAGCCTGGAAACGTGCTATGGTGATGGCACTGCTAAAGACGCCTAATTTAAACCCTGATATTTTGGGAAATTATCGTCCCAATTCCCCTCCCTCAGGGATTAGCAAGATTCTAGAAAAATATATTAACATGGCTATCTAAGAAAGTTCTCGACCAAGGAGGTACAGCAGCTATCATCCTTCTCGATTTTACCTCCGCATTCGATACTGTTAAATATGACATCCTTATTAACAGACTTAGGAAAGTCAGTCTCAGGTGGGGTTACCACCTGGCTGCAGTCCTTCTTGGAAGTTGGAACTTCCCAGGTCTTTTGAAGGAGATAATTCATCGAAGAGCATCTCACTTAGCTGTGGAGTGCCTCAGGGTTCGTCTCTGAGCCCTACATTGTTTAATGTGTATATGAGACCCTTTGCAGAGATTGCTCTTCCATATGGTAATAATATAGTCATGTACGCCGATGATACTCAACTAGTCTAAATCACTCCAAGAGTTCTCCATCCTGCTTGGTTTCCTGCTTAGAGAAAGTTGTTAATTGGATGGAATCCTCCTGCCTTAAACTCAATGGAGAGAATACGGAGCTCATGCTCCTGGGCAACCTTTCCATCTATGACCGTGGATTAGTATGGTCAAATTGTCTGGTCCCCGCCCCTGTACATAAAACACAGATAAAAAGCCAAGGTATGTGGCTGGATAAGTTCCTCAAATGTGACCACCAGGGGGTGAAACTGGCAGCTTCCTGTTACGGCATTCTCAGGATGCTCCGCAAAGTTCTTCCTCTCCTTCCCATCCTGGCAAGGAGACTCATGGTCCAGGCCTTAATTCTCTCTCGCCTGGACTATGGAAATGCCGTTTACTTAGGGAAACCTTTGTCAACCACAAAGAAACTTTAAATTATACAGAACTGCCCAGCTCGAATGCTGCTTAAAATCCCTAATAGCCAATCTGCCAAGTCTGCATTGAATACCTTACATTGGCTACCAATCATGGAGAAAATTAAATTCAAGTCTTTTTGGGGGAAAGAGCCTTCAATCAACCATACTCTCATCTCCTCTTGTTGTCCTAATAGATGCCTACGATCGACCAACCTCTGCCTCGTCTCAGTCCCTAGAATAACAAGGGTAAGATGTGGTGGATGCTCTTTTTCTTATAATGTTGCTAAATTGTAGAATGCTCATCCTCTTCATCTTCGCTCAGTTACCAATCATTTTTCTTTCCGGAAGCTCCTCAAGACTTGGCTTTTCCAAAACCCTACCCATTAACCATCTAGGCTGCGAGTCTGGTGCTGCTGCTAGGGCAGGGATGCGTTCGGGTAGCTATGCGCTCTTGTTAGAAGGTGGTTCTGACCATCTGAGCCGCCCAGATTTTTTGCTTTTTGAACACCTCACTTTTGATCTTTTACTCTGGGAGGGCCTCATAAACTGGGACTCACCCACAGTGAACTTATGATGAAACAGACTTCATGTGGATTTCGCAGGTGTCCGCCTTGTGAAAGAATGCCGCTGCACTGCAGCCAGGGTAAGGGGTTACATATAGACACATATGCACATGCATGTGTACCTGTGTAAGGGCTGCGTGGGGGAGACTGCTGTCCTGTGCAGCCCTGGCGCGGGTTGGACCAGGAACCCAAGAAGTCAAGATGTGGCATGAGTCCGCCAGCAAGCCACACGGCTCGCCCTGGAGCAGCGGGGGAGCTGCTGCTAGGATATGCAGACATCTCCATAAAGCGCCCCATAATGCCTTGCGGGCATAGTGAAGCCTGTAGGAAAACCTGGGTGTTTCGGCGTGGGGTGGCCCCAGGAGGATGGGTCCACCGCCATTTATTGGAAAAGATGCAGGGGTAACTGCAGGAGCAACGCAAACTCCCCCAGCACAAAAATGGAAAGTCCTCACCCTCAGTATCTGGGGGACTAAAAGAAAAGAACCCCTCAAGGGTTATTCATGTTTTCTTAATCCTACCTCATGCTGGAACTTTTGTTCCACCACCAGGAGCTGATGCTTAGGGCTGCTTGAAGTGTGCAAGATTAAACATGGATTCTTAAAGCGGTGTTACCACCTAGAGATGAAAAGGTGTAATTGCACAAGTGGTGCATTTACGAATGGTGTTCCTTTTGGGGACTGAATGTCAAATGTGATATGTGAAATAATGAACTAATTGGGGTTATTTTGCTAGCCATTCCTGCTAGGGTAAGAAGGAACAGAGCCAGCGGTATCCCTCTAGGACAGCACCGGATTATCAATTAACCCATTAAATTAATTGGTGACAAATTCAAATTCACCCTGTGTGTGCGCTCTTGAGTAGTACCCGCTGACACAATACCTCCCCAGATACTGGGGCAAAATGAGAAATAAACAGCAAAAGGCGCACCACTTCCACAAATGTAAATAATATCAAATTAGTCCATGTACATGATATGTTTTCTTTTTCAAAAGTTCTTCTTTATTATTCATTTGTTAAAGTGACATTTAAGAACATGTCACTTTAACAAATGAATAATAAAGAAGAACTTTTGAAAAAGAAAACATATCATGTACATGGACTAATTTGATATTATTTACATTTGTGGAAGTGGTGCGCCTTTTGCTGTTTATTTCCCATTCCTGCTAGGGTGCCTGGTTGTAAATGATTAATCTTGTGATTATAAAGATGATGCCTTTTAGGGGCTTTAATTGCATTGCATTATAAATGTTATCAGATATGATAAGTATCTACCATTCAAAGGGATGCTTAGACATATACTCTTGCTTCTGTGTTAGTTAAACAACAACCCAGACTATCTACTACTTGATTCAAGGGTGTATACTGTATGGTCAGCATGAGATGCTCAGTCAGGGTTATGTGTCTCTAAGGGAGGAGTTCCTAGTATAAATGCTTGGTGAGAGAATGGGGTGGGCCGCCACTTGGATGGTGCCTGTGGTAGGGGTCCTCACTCCAGGTTATTGTCATCCTGCTGCATTTGGAGGCAAGATGATGTGCATACATGGGAGTGATGGTACTAGATCCCCCCTTAGCGGGAGAATGGGAATGTTATGCAAAGTCATTAAGTAATTCCAACAGCTTATGTATAGTTGTAAATTGATGCATTGTATTGAGTAGTGTATGTGTGTGTAATAAATATACTCTTCCTTTTTATAAAGCAACGTATAGACTGGATAATCAATTATTGAGTGTTATTTCTGCGTAGTTGTAAATGGCGATTACTAGCCCACACCACCTCCCTTAAGTAAGGCTTAAACTGTTCTGCAACACTGCCCTCTGAGAGTAGAGCGCTACAATGGGGTGTTTGGTTCCCAGTGAAGGACAAATGTAGACATATTGTTTGTGCAGGCCTCCCAAATAAGGCCTTGTTTTCCAATAGCTCTATAAATATTTGTAATATAAGTATCAGCCCAGGACCAAGTGAAGATCTGGGGAGAGTTGTGTCTTTACTCAGCCCTTGGTAGGGCGTTATCATTGGTCCGGGGCTATCCTCCTTCAAGGGGGTGCAAGGATGTTAAAGGGGAGTATGAGCCGGGGTGAGGAGATAGTGTGCTCCTCCACGCAATTGTTGTGCTAGGAAGGCCTGGTCAAAGCAAATGATTGTTGTAGGAAATAAGGATCTGATGTTAAGGTTACCCCCACTTTTTGCCTGGTGCTGTGCTGTTTCTGACTAGTCTAACTGAGATCCTGCTAATCAGGACCCCAGTCCCTCTGTTTTCTCCCCTAAATTGGTATGGTGAGTACTTAGGTACATCACAGATTGGACACTGCTGTACCCTTATCAGTCCCTAGTATATGGTACTATGGTACCCAGGGCGTAGGTACACCAGGGGTCCCCCATGGGTTGAAGCATGTATTATGCTACCCAGGGTGGGGGAACTCAAACTGTAACTATAGGCCTGCCATTGCAGACTGTGTAAGTTGGTGCTTGCACCACTTATGAAATATATAGGTTTTCCTATATCTAAGGTGTAGGAAGGTGTAATCTGACTATATGGTTGCCCCCACTTTTTTCCTGGTGTTTGAATGGTTTTTGACTAGTCTGGCTGGGATCCTGCTATCCAGGACCCCAGCCTATATGCTTACTCCCTTAAATGATTGGTGTGCATATTAGATGCACTAGTGATTGGATACTGTGGTACCTTATGAGCCCCTAGAATATGGTACCTTAGGTACCTAGGGCATTGGTACTTCACAGGCCTACCAGGGGCTGCAGCATGTATTATGCCAACCCTGGGAAGCATTCACAATCTGACACCACAGGCCTGCTACTGCAGCCTGTGTGAGGTAGTGTTAGCACTCCTCACTGAGGTATAGGTTCCTTTATCTCACCATACACACACATATAAACCTATCAGTCACCCCTCTTGCAGGCCCTAACAATCCTGAGGACAGGGTGCTTGGTTTACTATGTGAGGGGGTGCTTCTGCATGAGCAGGACCCCTCTGCAGCTGACAGAGTCTATTCTCTGCTGCTGTTTGTGGATGCGGTTAAACCATATACTCTTAAGTGCATTATAACCTCGTGGTAAATGCTAACTTTGGAATGACTGCATCAAAACATGTTGTGTTTGGTGTCAAACAACTTGGAATCGTACCCCCACACCAGTATGATCCCACCCTTCTAGAGGGGACGACATGTACCCACTGTACTAAATGGTAGAAATCTTATAGAGCCCTGGCATCACAAAATGGATGCCACCAGCACAGACACCGGGCTGCCCTCCTGCTGCTGATCGAAACTCGCAGTAGAGGAAGCCCAACAAAAGGTATCCTGTCACAGGGAGGTGACACCACCTCTCAGACAGGATTTAGTGTATTGGAGCTGAGTGGGTGCACTCTTAGAGTGCTTTGAAGTCCTGCACTGGGGGAGCAGTAGGCTCCTCTGTGCATATGCCAGCTCAAACCGGTTCAGGGGCTACCTGCCCCTGCTCTGGCATGAAACTGGACAAAGGGAAGTGGGTGTAACCACTCACTACCCTGACCCTCCTAGAGGAGTGGTCATAGAGCTAGTCCCTCCCCTATCTTCACTATAAGATACCAAGCATTGTCAATGTAATTCAGATTACCCTGGACGACGCTCTACAAAGAAGAATCCTGTCCCTTCGATGTTCCACTATCTCTGGAAGACTGAAGAATCTCCCTTGGAGTCAAGGAGTGACTTCCCTGCTTGGCAGGCACCAGTAACTTTACTCAACGGTTGCAAACTTCACCGCTCCCGCCGGAGTCCGAAGTCCCTGCGTCCCCTGAAGCAGATTTCCTGACCTCTTGACGACCATTTTGAGTCCCCAGCGAAGCTGTGGCATCTGGACCCCACGAGTGACGAGGAACAGCAATACCAGGGAACCGTGCACTGATTTCGAGTGCAAACCCTAAACAACGTTCTATGAACTTGTGCTTTGGACCATCTGTAGTCCAAGTCCCTAGCAGGTCTGGTACTGAAAATCAGCGGCCTACCCTGTCCCGAGTGACCATGGGCTCCTGTGGAACTTTTCCTGCAAAGGCGTCTTCGTAGTTACTTGCCCGTTGGCTAGTGACTCATCCGAAGACTTTCTCATCAACTGATTGCTCCGGGCATTCCCTCACTTACCGTCGCTGGGTAAGTCCATCAGACCCTGCTGGTCTGCATCCTCGTCAATCTTCAGTTCACACGAGACTTGCAGTTGCCAAGGCTTGTTGGCTCCAATCCGGTTGCCGACACCGTCATCAGCTGCAGACGTTGTGGGACACTCTGAATCCAGCTGCTGGTCATCGTCAATCCCTCCTGGACCTCATGAGCGAAGAGACAAATCACCATTGATGACCTGTAACAACGCGACATCAGTGGTCATCGATCCTGCTGGCCACCGGTCACTGGCAAGTGACTTTGAACACTGTCCCCTCAATTTTCAGGTCCTCTTCATCTTCAATCCATCTTCGGATTCCAGCGGACACCTCCTCAGTCGTCTCAAGCAGCAAGTCTTCATTGGTCTCCTTTGAAAACAGCATCGCGACCCGACACCAAAAGACACCTATGCACCCGGCTTCCCTGGGTGAGGTAACTCGTGCACTCCGGTGCCCAAGTGTGTGTTGGCCCTCGAAATACTTACCCTGTAAGTGGCTTGCTTGTTGACGTCTTCGAAGTGCCCTAAAACTTTAAAACACAAACCACGACTTGCGCCATTGTAACCTATAGGAAACCCGCAGCTGTGTTTAGACACTGCACGCGTCTCCCGTGGGCTTGTTACTTACCTGCTAACACTGCATTAGTGAAGCCCCAGCGATTCCCAAGGCCCTAGGCTTTGTCATTTTGCAAGTCGAGTTTGTTATACCATTTTCTTAGTATATGGTCTGGTACGCCCCTAGGGCTACAGCCATACTTGTGCTTAACTTATTGAGAACTGTTGACATTTGAATGTGTATCTGGGTTCTAATCTCATAAAGAGATTAGTAGAGTGTATCTAGAAATAAATACATATATATTTGATATATATACCTGTGTGGTGTTCTTTTCATTTGGTAATTCAAGAGATTATAAGGTAAAACAAGCTGCTTTACATTCCTCAGAGACTTAGCCTGAAGGCTGCTCTCCACAGCTACCACTAGGATAGCTTTCTTTAAAAGGTTGTCTTAAACCTATCTACCATAAGAGTCAAATTGGACTGGTGCAAGGTGGCCACTATAACTAGTGACCAGCATATGCCAGGCCAACTTCTCACATAAGGTCACTGCACTTAAAGCCTATAAGTCACCTCTAAAGCAGAGCTGCAGGAACCGAACCCCTGTGCACCGCATCGCCTTTATGTTGCAAAGGCTTGTTGGCTTCCTTCCATCAAGATCTTTGGGCTCCTAGTAGCCCCCGCCTCAAGCAAATCCTGTGACCAAGATCCTCATCCTTACCTCATTACTTGCACCATGGTCCTGCATCTTAGGGTGAGCCGCTCAAGGTCCTTTTGCAACTCCAGTGCCTCTGGCCGGTGGGTTCTGTTGAGGCTCTCCTTTGATTTCTGTGGGCTTCCCTGATTGCTCTGGACCTGCCCTCACTCCTCCGGTTGTGGTGAGTCACCTGGACCTTGCTGGTCCTGACACTGCACCTTCTTCGCTTTCCATGTTGTTTGCAGTTGTCAAGGTTTGTTGGTACTCCTGACATACACCGACCCCTCTACTCTCGACATCCGATGTGGGACAGCTCGTGAATGTTTCCTGGTCTTCCACAGCATCGCCTGATCCTCACAGCTGCAGCTCCAAGGTCACGTCAACTCTCCTGCAGCTCCAATATCAATGGGATCTGTCCCCTCTGCTTACAAGTACTCTTCACCTCGAATCCACCTTGGGATTTCACTGGACACTTTCACCTTCTCAAGCATCTGCATCTTCCTGAAGTCTCCCATTGAGGACGACGACGATTTCTGATGCCACTTGACACCTATGCACCAGGCTTCCCTGGTGTAGGTATCCTGGTTCCTAGGGTATCCACAGGTGGGATGGCACTCCAACCTCTGGCCTTTCACAGGGTTTCTTCAGGGTCCGATGGGAAGGGTCCTTTTTCTTCAAAATTGCAACCGGGACTTACCCGTTGGTTTATACTGAGAATGCTGTCGTGTTCCCACACTGCACACGACCTCTGTGGGGCTTGGGTGGTTCCCAATAGACCTCTGGTGACCAGTCTATATTCTGTGCTAATTACGTTTCAATTGAAAAGTATTGTGTGCTTTGTGTTTAGCTCCGGCTCTGAGATATCTGTATGTGTTAGTGAGTCTCTTATAATAAATACTTATTTTTATAAATACACTGTGTGGATCTTTTTCTCTTAATCTATACCAATAACCTTATGTTCTGAGAAAACAAGCTGCTTCACACTCTTTCTGGACTGAGCCTGAAGGCTGCTCTCCTCCGCAGCTACCACCTAGAGAGCTTTCTAAGGTTCTAAGACCACTAAAAACAGCATAAGTATTGTCTGGATTGGTGCAGGGTGCCCACTTACATAAGTGTGCATTATAAACAAAGCCAAGCCTCTCACAAGTGTACTTAGTACTTCCCCTAGATTGCTGCAGGAGTAGTTTGTGGGCATTGCTATTCCTCTATCCAAGTAGTGGTTTCATCACCTCTTGTGAATCTGCACAGGTGAAATCTGGCTCAGTGTCTCTCTGCCTAGAACTGTTAGATCCAAAATATGAGGACATTGAGATTTACAGGTCTGGAATGTTCAGCAGACCCTGTAATTCCAGAGCCATAGACACCCAGTCACAGAAGCAAGGATCAAAACCCAAGCCTGAATTAGTGCACTGGATAGAAAATGCCCACCCTTAATCATGATTTATGAAATTGGGTTATTAGTTGTGCAGGATGTGAGGCCTGTGAAAGTAATAGGTCCAAAATTTCCCATTACTGGGAACCAAGCGCCCATTGTAGTGCTTGACTCTCTCAGTGAAGTGAAGCAGAGGAGTCCATGGCCTATTCAGGGTAGGTTGCATAGACTTGTAATCATCATTTGTTAATACGCAATAATAACACTCAATAAATAAATTGTCCATTCAGTGCTTTTTCTTTAGATAAAGGAAAAGTATTTTTATTGCACACACACACTACTAAATAATACTGCATCTATTTACAAATATATACATTAGGCAGATCAAAAATGCCTTGGATTATGTTATAAATTCACATTTGACCTCACAGGGTCATGAACCTCAACATCACAGTGGCCCCCTCCTATGCCAGCCAGCACATCAAAATATGGGGGGAGGGGGCAAAGTACCACTTTAGGTAAAACAGACCTGGTGGCTTTATCAAGTGTTTGCCATAAAATAAGAACACAAAACCATATGTTAAAAATGGGACACAACCATTACATTGCAGATGTTACAACGCGTTGCCATTACAACACGGATGTTACAACGTAAGTGTAATTAGATTGCATGCCATTACATCACAAATTTTTACAACGCATATGCCTTTACAACACATGACTTTACAACACATTTTGGGCCATATTCACAAGAACGTGTGAAAACTACAACAAGAGTAGCATAACACAACTTTCAACATCGCAAGCCCATTGCGGGTAAAGAACCCCGTGACAACATGGGATTCACAACAAGGCGGTAGCATGCAATAGTCACCAGATAACGTGCCAAATGTCCGTGCCAAAATCAACACCACGCCGCATAAATGCGATACGCAAACACAAACAAGCATTGGCATAGCCAATAGATCTCGCCTTTGGGACCTTGCAAGTGATTAGCCATGCAACGCATTATCCTGCGTGCTGTCCCACTAGGGATTGCTGACCTATGCAATTACTACACACTGGGTCATGCAGTGTGATTCAGGAATACATGCTTGCCTGAAATCTAAAAATCTCACAGTGCCAGATTATTTCAACACACAAGATATACTCCCAGGAATTCTGTAAGGCCCAAAAATAATATAATGTTCTCTTTCAAGACAGACACTGCTTTACCCTGCTCCTGGTTCTGACACACAATGAATGAAGACAGAATAGAAGCCAAATTAAAAATTGGGTCATGCACAGAGAATGTGTTAAAGCGAGATGAACCATTTGGTAGACTCAGTGATATATAAAAAAACTAAACCAGATTATATGGTTTACCTAGAATGTCACCGTTTTAAAAGGGATGCGGAATAAAGACACTACAATGTTGGAAAACCAATGATAAATCTTTGAAAGGGCCATATTAAGAATGAATGGTATAAGCATAATTGCTATTATTCAAAATATGCACATACTCAAATAACTTTGGGAAATGTGCGGAAACAGTGAAGGTACCATGGCTAAATCATTTGCAATTACTACAGAGGCTGCTCAGGTATGCGTCCCCTTATCACAAGGGCAGCTATGAGCACAGCCCCTGGAATTATGCAACAAGGGAAGCCTTAATTTGGTGGCATGTTTGGCAAAAGTATGGAAAAAAATGCAAATTATGCAGCATAAAGTGCCACATGATACGATAGCATGACGTTATACCGCGTGCAACGTTTTCACCTCATTAGTACAAGTACTGGGGAGCCAGTTAGATTTTAAACACACTTAGTTGAGAATGTGGCTGGCCAGAAAAAGTATTCATAATTAAGGAGAGGACAGTGTGGAATCCAAGCTCCTTTGCCCACAGACCGATCTTCGCTTGATACTAAACGCCGAATGCCTGCACTGCAGTAATATGGTATATATTGAAAGGTGAAGGGTCCAAAGAATGCAGCATGTAGCTGAAAGTTACAACTAGGGAAGACCAGCTCAGGGAAAGACAAGATCGGTGGGTCCACAATGTGCCGGTGCAATCTTATTTAAGACACCAGAATAATTTTTTTTATTATGTTATTGGGGAGATAGTTGAACGTGTTTTATTTATTTAATTATAACTTGGCCCAGACGAGTAAGGCTTAATTATGAGGTAGTAAGTATTTGTGCCACACTTACTGCAAAGCAAAGGAAAGTCACTAAAAAGCTTACACAGTAGTTAATATGGAAACCAAGCAAAAACAAGCATTTTCAATGCAATAGGTCTTGCATTTACTATAGTTTGAGCTATTGGCATTGTAAATGACAATGCCTTTTATTTACTTGTTGATTTTTAAAACATAAATAAAATGCATTATTATTTACAATGCCAATAGCTTAAACTCTCTCTGCAAATGCTTGTTTAAATCAATTTCTGGTCCTGCAGGCACGATGTGCAGCGCGCCATGCGCGCTTTTACTTTCAAATGGGGCTGCCCCCACCACTCTTAGCTATTGCAAATGTTTGTTAGTTTTTTTTTTTTTTGTGTTGCACAGCAATGTAAGCTGCCTTGAAACATGCCTTAAACAACAAGGGTATTGTGATAAATTTAGAAAAATGCAATTTAAAAAAAGCAATGACAGCGTGTAAATACAGCAGCTACTAACGTGGCATGTCAAGTGGAATTACCTGATTAATGGACACGGGCCTCTCGGCTCCGATGAATCTTTACATCTAGAGAATAAATAAACTCGGGGGAAAGGGAATCAGTCATACCGAATGACACATATTCAAAATAAAGTGTTTCTTTGAAAGCATGGGCCGGTGCCAGACAGAGACTCACCTCTGCTCTTGATGAAAGCCTCTGTTCGAGTAGAGCGAAACGGAAGGCTGGGCACAGCTGTCAAAAGCGAGTGTGCAGGCGCTCAATGCCTTGCAGTTTGCAAGGAGACGAGTAGAGAGTTAAGACCACCCTCGTAGTTTTTGGAAAGTATCCCATGGTGGCATACAATAGAGAATTAAAGTAATGCTGCAAAATTTACTCAGGATTAAAATAAAATAAAGACAAACACAACGCTCTCAAAAAACGCTTAGATCCTTAGTATTGACATTCATGTGATTAACTAATGTGGAACAAGCGCCGTGCAGCCGCGAACATGAAAGTGATTGCGATCGCGATCCAACATCAAAGCGGTCGTGCGGCCGCGAAAGTGAAAGCAAATGGTGTACAGGCTGCAAAATGGTGCGCGCGCCCGGCGCACATGCACTGTATTTGGAGGCCTGAAAGCACTCGTTTGCACTTCCAGATCCCCCATTTACAAAAGCCCTCGCGAGAGCAGCGCCAAAGCGCTGGCTCAGGCGAGACCTAATGAAAGCATGCAAGTGTCCAGATTAGCAGGGGGCGCTATTGATGGTGTGCAGCTGCACATTTTTTATTACTTGTTCCCAAATCCGACATGACTGGTGTGTAAATGAGAAGAAGGAAGTTTGCATTGGTGTTCACATAACTTGTTTTGTATTCCCGTAATGTGTATAATTTGTGCGCAACTAAAGCGCTGCAGTTACCTGCACTTCTATTGCTGCATGTAAAATCACCACTTTGAAGAGTCAAATTATATATATTTTTTTGGGAGATTCACTTAGTGTGCTCACGCCTTGCAGTCAGTACTTGTAATATGATGGCACGTTTTATTTGGAAAATGCAGACGTGGAAGAGAAGGAAAGCCATGTGTGCATCAAATGTGGCATGCAAGGCAGTACAAACATGATTGCATTTCTGTAAACACCTATCGCACTGGTAAAAACATACTGATAAAAACCAATATTAATCTTCATTTGTAAGCCAACTTGCTCTTACCAGAACATGCTAAACATGTTTTTTGATAAAATGCCGTCCTCTCCGATAAAATACACAACATTAAAAACACATAAGACAATATGCTTTGGCTGTAGTGTGCAGCAACAAACAAAAGGCAGGGGGCAAGCTCTGTGGGTCCGCAATATGCCGGTGCAATCTTATTTGTAACACAACTGAATGCGCTGAATGTGTTTTTGATTTCCAAAATGCTATTGGGGAGATAGCTGAACGTGCTCTATTTATTTATATCTAACTCGTCCCAGAGCAGACAGGCCACACTTATGATAGTAAAGCAAAGGATACTAGTTTGTTGTTGGCAATTTGTTCAATATTAAGCAATTTGGTTGAATTTACCAATGTTTGAGTCCTGCAAATAAAACGCTGGTTACTGCTGCGCCTTAGTTTAAAAGAAGTATTTCTGTGCCACGCCTATGGACAGGACTTCCTGAAATGGCTAAACATTAACATAGCCTAGACAGCAGACTGAAATTCCCATCTTGCAAGAGGCCAGGCGCTGTTCACGCTATGTAGCCGCACAGTAAACCGAGAAGAAGGTAGTGTGGAACTCGGCAGAACAAAAGAAAGTCCTGCGGCCCCCGAAAGCAGCTGCCATTATTTAAGATTAGCGCAGCAGCACGTAGGCGTGCGCAGCGCTGATCTTGAACAAATAGTAATACAAATCAGGCGCACGCATAAAAAAATACATTTAGAAAAAAGCGCAGAGCGCGCTGAGCCATGAAGAAGGTAGTGTGGAACCTGGCTTGAACAAATAGTAATAGAAATCAAGCGCATGTATAAATGATATGATCGCGATCAAACATCAAAGTGGCCATGCGGCTGCATAAGTGAAGGTAATCGCGGTCAAGCGCGGTGCGCGCGCCCGCGCACATTCACTGTAGCTCTAGGCTGGCCTGGTAGCACTTTTTGGAGCCCTCTCAAAAAGTCTCGCCAGACCAGCGCATGCGCTGGGTCAGGCGAGACCCAAAAAACATGCGATGAGGCCAAACGTGGTACAAAATGTAGCGACAACCAGCCAGAGGCCTGGAAATCCCACGCGTCTGGTGGAACAATGCACTTTAAAAACCACAGAAAAAATACACACAAAACAATCCAAAGTGCGTAGCAACATGGATACACCCTGACGCAGCGCAGGGGCCATCCTGAACCCCACAACCCCCACAGACTACCAGCAAGGAACAACGGGGTGCAGATCGCAGGAAAACATGACCAGAGTCACGGAGGTGGCAGAACACTACCAGCAACTGACCCACAAGCAGACCACCTGGATTGCAGGTGGAGTGCCGAGGAGGACAATCCAGGAGGCCAATAGGCACCGGCATTACGTGACTACCTAAACCAGGCACAAACCCGCTGCCAACAGGAAGGTAGCAACGGTGACAGGAGGTGGCAGTCCAGTGCCAGCTGAGGAGCTGAAAGAAACCCAGGCCACAGTCATCAGTGTGGAGATGGTGCAAGGAGTAGGGAGTATGGACACAGCTTGAGAGGACCAGACCCAACATCAACAGGGAGTGCAACGAACAGGGACTGGGGGGACTGGGGGATTGGGCAAAATGCCATACATGCACAACAAGGTGCACCACACTGCAAAACCCACAATCACCCAGCTCCATGGCCCATATCCCCTTGGCACACTGCAGCACAAACACATAGCACGAACAGCACACCCACATTGACAACAACGAGGAACAACGCCCCTAGCCGACACTGCAGAACAGAGGCCATGCACAGAAACATGCCTACTACATCTGACTAAGCCGGAAACTGGGAAATGGAAATGTACGCATACGACCACACATCCGTCATGTAGACCAAATGTACACTGTCCCGCAGGAGAATCCTGCACCCCCCCAAACAGTCACAATGTACATTGCCATACAGTCTGCATGCAAACCTGCACAATACGCCAACATATATGTCAACACACACCTCCCCTTCACATCGCAGAGGGGCACACAACACATTCAGCAGAGCACAGAATACAACACATCAGTGATGCCCGAGAGGACCACCACACCGTCGACACCGACGCCCTACAACAGCACATGGATATCCCACGCAACCCCCCACCAGGACTCGGACAGCCAAGCTACTCAGAGGAGAACACTGAACCTGCAACAGACCACACAGCAGGAAGCACCCGCAAGCACAGCTGGCTCACGACACTTTACCCACCCACACATCACAACCCAATGCCATGTGTCTGCACGCCAAAAGGAGGTGGCCCAACAGGTGTGGGTGGGGGCTGAAACCATGGACTGCGAACCAGGACACATACGTAGGTGTCTATCAACCTTCATGGGCCACCAACACCCCACTAAGGAGACCCACACTGCCATAGAGACACATGCAGATGTACATTCACAGTACAGAACCACGGGCAGGGGCGCTCAAATAGCAGTCACACACCCATGTTGGCTCTGCGTACGATGGCCCTGGACACTCCCCTTACGAATTGAGTGGGTGATGACAAAGCTACATGTCCAAGCTACAACCCGCTGCCTGCGGTGACACGTCTGCATCCAATGTACACAGCACAATGTAATGACGTAGGGCCCAGGGCCCTCATGCATACAACAAGACCACAGGGACACATGCCGATATCATGTTGAACTGGCTACGGGCACATGCGCCCGGCCCTGTTATTGGCAAGGCCATATGTACAGTGACGCCTGTGATGGATGTGTGTGGGGTGAGTGTAAGCCAGCCTGCACGGAATGCTTGGTACAGGCAACAACTTGAACATTAGACACCAGTGCAACGGAAACACCAAACACATGCATGACAGAGTCAACTGCACAGCAGCATGGAGGAAGCCAGAGTAAGGACAGAGGTCACCCGAAATTCAGTCAGTGGGTTCCGTGAGTTGCAGTGCACTGAGGTAGGGGCACTAGAGATGAGCATGCTCATGTGAAGGAAATGCTAGGATTGTGTCCCTTCATGATAGTCCTGATGCAGATGCAGTGGGGTGTTTAACACCTGCATCAACTTCCTCATCAACGTCCCAGGTCTCCCACACTGTGTGAGGTGACAGTTGCGTGCACAGTTCACAGCGCAAAACCCAGTAATGTTTCCGGGTGTGTGGCTCG
Source organism: Triturus cristatus (assembly GCF_964204655.1). Lineage (NCBI taxonomy): Eukaryota > Metazoa > Chordata > Amphibia > Caudata > Salamandridae > Triturus > Triturus cristatus. The sequence continues at coordinate 1,484,971,726 of NC_140590.1, read as the reverse complement.
ACTACCACCTCCAGTCTGCATTCCTGCCTTGAGGATGTTGCCTTCTGCCCTCCCATTGTCTGTGCCATCTCCCGTCTGCTCTGTGGTGCTGAGCAGGGTATCATGCCGATGATGGCATCCACAACAGGTCTGAGCAACACCATAAGTCTGTCAGGACCACCGTGTCGACTGTGGCAGATGGTTGTTGGAGGTGGTCCTTGCGGTGGTGGCGTGTGCCTCCTGTGGTGATGCCACGTCCAGGCCAGTCAGGACTCAATTTGGTGTGTGAACCCTGCTGGGACGCTCTTGGGCCCGGAGGCTGCGTACAGCACAGGGTCACAGAGAAAAGGCGTTGATGACCCCAAGGCCAATGCTTCGGGGGCCATCCAATTTCTCAGAAGAAGGGGTCCCGGATCTGACTAGTACATAGTTAGTGGCCCCGGATGCACAGCGGCCGGCACAGGCATCCAGCCACAGGACAGTGACTTGCGGTGCAGTCAGAAGGGCCATGTGACCTGAGCGGGTCACCATCAAAGTCCGAGGTGTATGTTGCGGAGGGTTTCGGGGGACAGTGGAAGGTGTCCTCCAGGGCATGACGCCAAAAGGTTTGATTTTATCCGGAAGCAGCAAATGGAGGAGTGGAATGCGACAGCCTCGTTGCCACCACCAATTCGGTATCAGCTACATGAGGATGAAAACTGCCCCCTGCTCCATAGACTCAGACGACACCAAAGTTAGACCAGAGAGTGATGTCAGGGAACAGACTTAGTGGCACTGGGGCTGAGAGGGGATGCAGTCTGCGATGATGCCTGTACGCTGATATGAACTCAGCCAATGCAAAATGAAGAGTTTGTGACCTACAGGGCCACAGTGTAGGCCGGAGGCAGCGGTCAGCATGGGCCATTCACCGAGTGTTGCCGGCATAGGTTGGTAGCCCCACCGGCCTGCGTAGTTCAGGTTCAGTGGCACCACGTGTTCGCTCACCTCCGTGACTGTGACCCGGCTTTCATCCGGACTGAGCCGCATCTTCCTCTTACTCCTCTCCATGCGACCACTGGTGTGGACTCTGCCATTCGTGATTTGCACCAAGATGCTGGATGTGGGACTTACTGGTCCACAGGGTATTCCTGGTCCTTCATCCACATGTCACTGGCTGGCGTTGAACAGGGTTAGTGGCACCACGTGTCACAGGGTGGCGTTGAACAGGGTTAGTGGCACCACGTGTCGCAGGCTGGCGTTGAACAGGGTTAGTGGCACCACGTGTCGCAAATAGCCCATATGGAACTATGCCTTACTGATTGGGTGGGTCTTTTGCTGTGGCCACTGGACCGGAATTGGGGTCACTGCCATTCATGAATCTAGACACTTTTCCGCACATGTGACCAACTAGGCCGAAGAGTAGTCCGAAGGTGGCAGTAGAGTTTGTCAACGAGAAAGGAGTCAAGCGGGTCTGTGTCGTGGAGGCTGTGATGGAATGAGGAGGCTGCCAAGGTCGCGTCCCTCGGGCTTGGAGCTTGCTCCGGCATGTGGTGAGCCCTCCTTGACACATGCCGGTACCGGCAGGTGATCAGTGTGGCCTGGCTGCGAAGGGGCAGGCCTGACGGGGTTGTGGTCCAGGGTGCCTGGGTCCGGCAGGCGCACTGCATCGCAGGCAACTCCACTCACGAGGACTTCCTCGGCTTGTGGCAGGGTGAGAGGCACCACCCTGGTAGAGACGTTGTGCTTTCCAGAAGAGGACTATGCCCAGGGCTGCGTGCTTTTTATTCACACCCCTACGCTGGTGTACGCTGGGCCATCCCACTCCGTTCACGCTTGAGGGGGGCGTAACAGGTAACATTTATGCAAGGTCCCCCACTGGCTGGGGTGAAATGGTTGCATCCACTGTCCACTGGACTCCATGCACCAGAGGTGTGTGTCGCCATGGATATGGGTGTGTTCTGCATACTGCGGTCTGTCCAGCACATCTCCGCCACTCTTGGCATTGTGTACTTTCCCAATCATGGTTCTACTGCATCATTCACACATGCATGGTTCCCACCTCTCCCCAATGGTCCATTCAGCACAACATTACAGCGCATGTTTCACTATGGGTCCATCAAATAATTGCAAAATTTGTTGAAAGCAATGTCCGAACCATCCTTCACTGTATATATTTTTCAACCTTGCGCCTTTTTTCGCTTTATACTCATTGCCACTTGCGTCGCCACTTGCCTTGCCACTTGCACATTCTAGTACCAAGTTCAATGTCGGGTTGTTTTTATGCATTTCCTTGCCTACAGTGCTGATACAACTGTACTTGATTGTGTTTAAAATATATGATGCCTTGTGCACTTCCCAAAAAATCAGTGACCAAGAGTCTTCCTTTTTCTGCTCTGCAATGTTCTTTGACATGCTCAGTCTAAACCGTCTCTCGTAATTATACCATTTGTGATATTGTTCTTTGTGTTGTAATGGCATGCGTGATAAAGGCATACGCGTGGTAAAAGTTTGCGTTGTAATGGCAACGCGTTCTAACAACACTTGGGTTGTAACAACCACATTGTAATGCCATACGATGTAATGGCATGCGATGTTTTGTGATATATTTGTTAAAAACACCATCATTTTGTGCCAAAATGCAATGATCATTAATAACCAGGTGTTAGAAATGAGGGTCTCAAGTTGGCAATGATTTGCACCTTGGCCAAGTAGCCACCCTCCGTTCTCGTCAGGATAAGGGGGATACACTTCTAAAAGAACCTCTGCTCAGCCCCTTGGTAGCTTGGCATGAGCAGTCAGGCTTATTTCAGAGACAATGTGTAAAATATTGGCACATAACTCACAGCAACACAGTGAAAAAACTACACTAAAGGACCTCACACCAATTTTAGAAAAATAGCTAATATTTATCTGTGCAAAATAAGACCAAAATGATAAGAATCCAACATACAGTTATTCATATACCAACAATCAAAAATAGACTTTCGAAATAGCTCCTTAAAGTGGGTAGCTCAGTCCGGGGTTACCACAGCAGTGTGAAGCAACCAATCCAATTTTTCCGACCGACTGCGGTAGTGCAGGCTGGCAGCAGTATCGGAAGAATCTCAAGCAGGACCTAATGTTCCGGCCGACCGTGGCAGTGCTGGCCGGCTGCAGTGGGATTCTAGGCTGCGATGAGAACAGAGCCGTGAGGCCTGTGGTGCCCTCAGGTTGCAGTGCAGGCAGCGGCTCGGGGGCATTCGTCCAGCCGCGTCGGTGAGACTAGGTCTGCAGTGCACAGTGGGGTAGTGCTCATGGTGGTGCTGACAGTCACGTTGCACGCACCAGCGTCCGTTGATGAACTCGGATCGATGGGGCTGTCATCGGTGGGCCAAGACTGTGGTGTGGGATGGGCCAGTGCATTGTGTAGATTACGAGCAGTGCCCCCAAACCGCAGTGCAGCGGCGTCGTCAGTGAGACTAGGGCAGAGGAGTGAAGTGAGGTGGTGCAGAATACGGTGCCCACAGGTCGCGCTGCAAGCAGCGGCTTGGTGGCAGCTGCGGACATCAACGCCGGTGAGACCAGGGTTGCAGTTTGAAGTGTGGCAGTGCCCTCTGCAGAGCCTTCAGGTCATGAAGCTGGCAGCTGTCTTTGTGATGGTGTTGGGCTGCGGTTTCTCTCTGTGACAACTGAGACGCACAGTCCCAGATGCGGTACCCAGAGGAAGGCAAAGACTTTGCTGTTCCTGAGACTTCTTGAAAGGGGTGCAAGCTCTACTTCATACACTTGGAGACACTAAGAAGAAGAAGTTGTTGAAAGTTCAGTCCAGTCCTTTCACTTCCAAGACAGAAGTAGCCACTGTAGGCCAAGACAGCAATGCACACAGCAAAGTGGTAGTCACTCCTCACAGCTTCTACAGCTCTTCTTCTTGGACAGTTTCCTGATCACAAAGAGTTCCAAACTCCTGGGGTCAGGGCCCAAATATTTATACCACGTTTTCCTTTAAAGTTGGTACAAACAAAGTTCCTCTGGCACACATAAACCAGTTCTGCCTGGCTCAGGCCAGTTTCACCACAGGAGGTGGAGACAGCCAAATGGAAGGGAGCCACAATCTATTCAGGTGCAAGTGACAACTCCTCCCAATACTCTAAATGCATCCAAGTCTATTCAGCCTGGCTATGGGTCACCCAGGAAAGACAGGACACACCTCAACCCCCGCTTGTGTCTGTCTAGTGTAAATGCACGTCCCCGGCTCCTGTCACTATGAACACAGAGAGTGAATGTACAAATGGCCGAGGCACACAGGATGGTTAAGCAAGAAATTGCCCACTTCCTAAAAGTGGCATTTTCAAACACACAATTTAAAAATCATGTTCACTAAAACATGTATTTCTAAATTGTGAAATCAGGAAGCCTAAACTTCAGCTCCCTATCTCATCCCAGTGGAAAGTTATGCTTATAAGGTGTTACTTGGCTACTCCCATGTCAACCTATGAGACAGATGGCCTTGTGATAATGAAAAATGAATTGCACAGTATTTCACTAACAGGACATGTAACACACAATAGTACATATCCTACCTTTCACAGGATACTGCACCCTGCCCACAGACTTTGGGCCGACCTTGTGGGTTTCTTTCATGTAAGGAAAGGGAAGGTCTGGACCTGGCAAGTGGGTGCACTTGGAAGGTCGACATGGCAGTACAGAACTGTGTGCAGACACTGCAGTGGCAGGTCTGAGACACCTTTGAAAGGCTTTTTGTGTGGGCCGCACAACCAGTGTTGCAAGCACACGAGAAGCATTTGATTTATAGACCCTTGGCACACAGAGTGCACTGTATTAGGGGCTTACTCGTAAATCAAATACGCCAATTATGGAAACACCAATCAGTAAACAGAATTTACAGCATGAGCACTTGCACTTTAACACTGAATAGCAATGAAAAAGTGCGCAGAGACATTAAGCCAGAAAAATGAAGTCCAGTATACCATCAAAACCAGGAGGTAAGAAAGCAAAAAGACTGGGGAAACATGCCAAAAAAAAGCCAGGTCTAACACCAGGTGTTAATGCAGATCTTTTATATAGTGTGAGAATGCCCAAGCCAAGGGCGTCTTGGCGCTAGAGTCAGCCAGAGAGCATAAACATTGAGGCAGGAGTTTGTATAAGGGGAAGAGAAAACAGCCAAGCCTTAAGATATTTCCTGAAATGGAGCAGATTGGCTTGACCTCTAAGATGTGCCAAAAGATTGTTCCATAGGTTACATGTGATGTAGGCAAAACTTCTGCCCCCAAGTCTTTTTCTTGATTTTATGAACATTAATGGTTCTAGAGGTGGCCGAGCGCAAGGTTCTTCTGGGATTCTACTAGGAGAAACTCCTCTTTAGATGGTCAGGACCTCTGCCATGCAGTGCCTTGTGTGCCAGTCGGAGTGCCCTGAAAGCTATTTTAGTCTTGACATGGAGACAATGAAGCTATACCTGAGCCTTTGAAAACTACTCAAGCTTGGGGACCCTCCTAAGCAGTGAGCTGCAGCATTCTACAGGATTTGAAGTCTCTTTAGAGCTTGTTGATGAATGCCTAAACATAAGGCATTACAGTAGTCCAGCTGGCCAAGACAAGCACTGCCACCACTGACTTCTGTAAATCATGAGGTAAGAAAGGGAGAACGTTTCTTAAGGTACCTAGTTTGAAAAAACATGATGGGCTAATGTTGGAAAGTGGATTATTAGTAGGGGCTAATAAATATCTGCTACTGGCAATAAGGCCCCTGACACAGTATAGGGCTCAGAATAGGTCTTAGAAATTATTCCCATGCTCAACCCTTGGCAGCTTGGCTGTGAGCAGGCAGGCTTAACTTCAAAGACAGGTATGTAAAGTATTTAAAAACAGCACTTCAGTAAACAATTAAGACACACTGCACAATAAAATTCCAACAACAATTTATAAAAATAGGAAATATTTTTATCTTTAAAAGACACCAAAAAAAGACAAAAATCCAAAGTAGGGAACTGTAGATATGAATTTTCAAAGATGTAGCATTATCTAGCACATAGAAACCTGTAGCGCCTTATCGTGGCATCTAGTCGTGATAGACCGGGTCAAAGTTTCAGGCCGACCTTAATGGAGCCCTGGGTGGCTACCCCTCATGGTAGGTCTCGGTCAAAGGTTTTGGAGCTTTTCTTCCTTGGGTCTCTCAAAGCTCTCAGCCAGTCCAGATTTGGTGAGCATTTGCTGCATTGCCATTGACTAGCTCCTCGTCAAACTTATGGAAGTCCAACCTCCGGAGCATTCTAGCGGTCGAACCAAGGATCCAAGTGAAGGTAGGCGGCTTGGCTTTCGCGGTTGCTCCTGGTCATCTTTTCTTTGTGCGGACTTAGAAACTTTTACCGAGATTTTTCTTGCGGGGTCCCTAAACGCTCTTCAGCATGCCGGATTCGATGAGGGTCCATCGGCCTTGAATTTCGCCTACTCCCGGACTAACTCTGGAAGTAGGACCTACAGAGCTTTTCAGCGGGACAACTCTGGATGGCAGTCTGACTCTCGGTTGAAGGCAGGCTGCTTGGCTGACAAGTTTGAGTCGGGTCACTTATGGAGCTTTTTTCCAAAGTTCACCAAACTTCTGAAACTTCTTCTTGACATTCCCCAAAGGGTCCCAAAGTGTCTCAAACTCACTCCAAGGGTCTGGAATCTCCAAGAGGGACCTTGAAAGTTGAGGACTTCTGCTCCCAAAATCCACTTGGACAAAACCCTTACAAATCTCCTGGTAGTTCTCCATGTTGAGGATTCTTGGTGGTGATGTTCCAGGTGAGCTCTGTTAACTGGTAGCTTGCAGGGAGTCCACTCTTTAGTCCTTTTACAGCAAGGTACCACTGGGCTGTAGTTCTAGATGGTGCAGAAGGGGCAATCTTCAGAGTTCAGGCCTTAGGAAATGCACATCAAACATCTTAGCATGGCCCGTCTTGCTTAAGTTTCCAGCAGCAGATCTGAGAGGCTTTGCCCCTCTCGGAGACTTATTCCAAATTCTCTGGGTCAAGCAGGAGGCCACTCCTGTCCAATGGGGTTCAAGGTACCACCCAAAGGTATGACCACATCTTGCAAAGTGTGGCACTATTTTGTCCCAGAGTGCACCAATTGTTCCAAATTCAAAATGGCGGATTGCCAGCAGGGAGAGAAGAGCTGAGTAAACACACCGCTAGGATGGCTACTCTCCACAGTCTCTCCCTTTGCATCTTCTCATTCCTTCCTTAATTCTAGCATCTGGCTGGGTTCAAAAGAGTAGTGTTGTAAATGACACTGGTGTCTTCCCCTTCCCTCGAAGTCCCATTGTTTATGACTCCTCTCCCTGCTCTGGCATTCCTGTGTAACAGAACACTGCCTTACCAGCAGAGCTGGTTAACCCCAGGGGCTCTTTATAACCTCTTCAAAGGAGCCTGGATGATCCACTTAACTCTGACCAATCCAGACAGATCACTGAAAGGCTGAATCTGGGCTTACAAACAAGAAAGTCTTATAACTTCTTGTCTGTACATGTTAAGAGAAATTCAACAATATCACATTGTTAGATTTATTTTACTATCATTCTGGAAAGTCCTTAAATATTATTTATAGCCTTCTCCTATCAAGAGATAACTTCTTATCATGTTAACCTATGTGGCAGAGGTTTTGCAATGGAAAAAATGACTTGGGCCATTTTCCCACAAACAGGGCTTATAAAAACATATTTTATAAGTACTCTGCATATATCTACAGGACCCCCACCCCTGGAACACCTAGGGGAGACTTTAGGGGTTCTGAATATGTAAATATTTTGCAGATCCTCCCTCCACAGTGCTCCAATCACCAAAGTCGATTTTGGCCAGCAGTTTATCACAATGTGGGGAGCGAAATGTGCAACTTCACTTAACCCAGGGCATATAAAACTTCTTTTATAAGGTTCCTCCTTATAAATACCCGATCCCCAACCCATAGGACACCTTGGGGAGACCCTGGGGGTACCTAATGCACAATTTACTTTTTAAAAGCGGTCCTGCAACACAGGGCTACTTTTAAACTGACCTCAGGCTCAGCAGTGCACAGGCAGGTGCAGAAATGTCTTCTGGCCTCCAAACTGCCATACCCTGTTATATACTAGGGACTGAGAGGAGGTGTCAATCCCCCTGCCCTATTATGTACTAGTGCCGTGTGGGGAGGTCATGCCAATCACAGGGGTACCGTAACCCATAGTATACCCTAGAGTATGTAGGTGTTTCTACTGTATTCCAAATGTGCCTCTTTCAGCATAGCACTGGCCCAGGGCCTGGTTAGGCAGAGCCCAGGGTCAGTCAGAGTCAGTTACCACCAGTACCAGTCAGCAAAAAGCTGGAGGGAGGCCAGGGCACAGGATGACTTTCCAACAGGTGTATTTCTTTATCTGGGCATTAAAAGAAAGACTAGAATCAAAAAATCATCCCCAGTTTCCTAACTGAGGATGTTGGAGTAGGAGAAGAGCCCACATTCTGAGACCACCACGATTGGTCCTAGAATGTGGCATCCCTGCCAAAAAGAAGGACTTCAGTTTTATCAGAGTTAAGCGGGAGCTTGTTTTTATTCATTCACTCAACCACTGCGCCCATACAGCTGTGAGTGTCATTTGCATATGCAACTGCTGAAAAGCCAAATGTAGGAATTAGTTTGGTCAGGGGGCCATGTATATATTAAAAAGCGTGGGGCTCAGTGGTGATCCCTGGGCATGCCACACAGAAGTTTGAAGGGCTTTAGACAAAAAAAAAACCCCAAGGCAACTGCTTGTTCCCTGTAGGAGAGAAAGGAGCAAAGAAGGGTTAAATCTGAGCCTCCGGTTCCAATCTTGGTACAGCGATCAAGTAGGACAGAATGACTCACAGTGTCAAAGGATGCTGATAGATCTAACAGGATCATTGCAGCCTTCCCTCCATTATCCAAGATGCTCCTCAGTTGCCACTACTGGAGCTGACTCAGTGCAATGGTACTGTCTAAAAACAAATTGTGCAACATCCAGAAGCTCATTTGCCTCCAAAAATCAGAAAGTGTGGTGTTCATGTGCTTCTCGAGTACTTTGCAGAGAAAGGCAGGCGAGATATGGGCAGATAATTCTTTACCTTAATTGGGTCCAGAGCAGGCTTCTTCAACAGCGGAAGAATGGAGCCGTTTTTCTATTCAAGAGGAAAGTGGCCTGATTTAACAATGGTATTCAGGAGTATAGTTAGTGGCAAGCCTACCATCTCTGTTTTTGTTATGTACAATTTTATATGGGCAAGTGTTGGACGGGGCTCCTGATGTGGTTGTCCTAATGAGATGTGCTACTCCTGCTGCAGTGAGGGGGTGGGGGGGGAATTGCCAAAAAATTTACTCTAGAGAGAGAGCTGTCCCATTTGATTCCAAGGCCTGGCTTGTGGCCGAGATACTGGTGCTCAGCACTCTGTGAATTTCCTCCACTTTATTCCCCCCAAAAAGGCTAAATTATCACAGCATGATTGACAGGGGGGGCACTGCACAGCTGATAGTAGGTTTAAAGAGAACCTGACAATTTTATTCAGTTCTCTCATAGAGTTACTAGTGAATTTTCAGGGTGAGTTATCACTGTCAACATTATTATCGCAATAAAGCATTTTAAAATGAACATGATATGTGTCTGTGTGCTTTTTATATACTTTCCGAGCACTTAAAATGCAACCATAAAAACAGCGCCTACGGGGCGCCACTTCCCGGCCACAAATAATGCAGCCATTGAACCAGCCCCTGAAGCAATGGTCTTCAAAAGTGTTATTGCCACTGCCCCTCCTGTGTAAAATACAAATGTATTGGTGCCCCCCCAATGAAAACTTATTTTTCCCAATTATTATATAAAATTGACAATCTTTAAACATTGCAGATATCCACATGAAAAATGCAATCAAATACATGATTTCCAACGTACTATTCTGGACAGCCAGGTCTTACTAAAGTGCAAAAGTATCATTCAGTGGCCCTCCCCCTTTGGCACCTACTCCCAGCCATCATATGAATTACAAAAGATGTTATTAAAGGACCCTTACAAAGTGGCCTTCCTCCCTGTTTTTATAAATAAAAATAAAGCACTGTTATCAGCATGATGATTCTCTTGGACCAATGCCAGATGCCCCTCCGGATCAATTAAGACCCGAGAATGAAAACTCTAACCTAGAGGGTGATGCTCTTCATGGGGCTGAATATTTGAATACATCTTCTGGCCACAAAACATCAGCCATAAACCAGGCCCTAGAGGCTGTTGCACTCCCAGCAGTAGAGCTAAAGCTGGTAGTGTTTTGAAATAATGATGTAAATCCTTGAAGGGTCATGGATTCCTTGACCCCGCAATCATAGGGTAACTCATAAAACTTTGAGTGGGAGCTGTTGCACTCCTGAAGTCCCCCATGCACATTTTTGCAGTGGTAGGTGGGGCCTCTGTCGTCCCGGGGCCACCAAAAGGTGGTAAAATGTATGGAAATTGAAAACCCTACATGGCATGTGCGACTGTCTCTCAAGGAGAACATGAATTTTATATGAGTTGCATTGGTTGCATTCCTTGGTCTGTGCGATGTGGCATCACACTGCCCTGCTTCTTTATTGGGGGTGCCCTATCCCACGTGGGGCGCCCCAAGGTAGAATGGTGGGGAACGCAGAGAGAGTACTGAAGACCCCACGACCCCAGCCGACTCTCTCGCACTCAGCCTCCTGCCTCAGCAGGTGCAGGAGAAATTCTGTCATCCTTTTCTTGACCGCTTTCCATTAGGGTGGGACCTCTACCTCCCCAGAATCAGGCTCTGGAGCCATTCTTGTGCCCAGGTACCATGGTTGGTGTTCCGCGCTCCTGATCAGCATTGCATCAGCTCCCGGGGAGATGCGAGGCAAAAGTTGAAATGGGGAGGGGCCAGTCTCACTGGCCCTTGGAGAGACCCACTGGTCCTTAGGTCAACAGGCGGTAGAGTCCTTAGTCCATTTCCATCCATTATCCATAACTGTCATAATCCCATGATCCAGCAGCAAAAAGCACAAACAGCACCAACAGCAGTTGTCTCCCTTTAGCAATAGTTTTTAAGAGGGATTGGAAGGTTCTAGAATTCAGGCTTCCCTGCTAATTCTTGGATGTTACATAACCTCTCCACCCCATCCCAACCCTCTTGCATTGCACGCTGGGACAGTTAAAGATTGCGTTTTCCATGAGTCATTGGTCACATTTGCCCTTGGGGGCTCAGCTCCACCCCTCACTGACATCACTGCCAGGGCCTTTCCCACCAAAACATCAAAGAGGAGCTTGAAGATTTTTTAACTCGACTATGCCCTCATTATGTGTGGCAAAGTCAATGCACTATTTTTAATATATGCCAGTCACCACTAAGGAAGGCCTCCTGAGCCCAGGAGGCAGGATGCATTATATTAAAGGTGTGAACATGCAAGTCCCTGTAGTGGCCTTTATCATCAAAGGACATTATAAGTGATAGACGACTCACATGATAACATGAGTTGGTACCTGGGCAGAAGTTGGCAATTCCATTACTGTACCGCCTAAATATGTGCCTCATCACTCTTGACACAAATATCTTGTTGAGGACTATGTGGTATAAACCCAGGTGGCTACCTTAGAGGTTGCCCACCTGGTTCTCCAGCCTTTCCTGTGCTCTGGCTGCCCACAGCTGTTGCAGCCAAGACAGGAATCTGACCTCCTCCAAGCAGGTGTGAACTTTTCCAGGAATCACAAACAATGGCCTGGTTGAAAAAGGAGGTCACACCACCTTCCATGACAGGATGGCTAGTGAAGTAGTGCATCAAGGCAGTGACCCTCATAGGCTGCAACGCCCGTGATATGCAGCCAGGGTGCCTTCCAAAGGAGGAAACGGCCCTCCCTCTGCCCCCAGGCACAGATGCACCCAGGCAGGTGGGAAAATACGGTTTTCAGGAGTAGTACACCTCCAGAAGGCTAGCCACACCTCTAGGTTGGGCTACCTGGTCTATGGAGCTAAAGAAGAATTCTGCTGTTTTTAAAAAGTTGATGAATTGTTGATAAGTGGTAGAATAGAGGGTTCTGAGAAGAGACGGTGACCTACACACCCAGATGTGCTCACCTCAGGGGCAGATGAGCCGCTGGGACTAGTAGCCCATTCTCTACATGCACTGAACACCCCCTAATGCCCCTAAATGCAGGATTTTAAGAGTGACCCCTGCCATCAGAAATTTTGACTTGCAACAAGGACACAAGAATAGACCCGGGTCTGCAACAACAGGAGCTTTACAAACCAAAGGCATGATATTCTGCACCTGTGGCAATTTTCCCTGTAACTGTAAGACTAACCTGGGACATGCATCACCTTTGCCCTCCCTGGGCTTCACGCAACTTGACCTGCAAGAGACCAATTATCAGTAGTGCTTTTTCCTATTGACCACAATTCTAAAGTTGTGCACTACTGTTTTTGCACTGATTTAATATTACTTCTGGCATCCATAACCACGCTTATAATTATCTGATGCACTTCGTTTTGGTGTCTAGAATGATAGAAAAATCTGCTTTACTTTTATAAATTGATGTCTGATTTCTTTTGAGCCATGTAAATTACTTATAGCCCATTTTGGTTTTCTGAAATGCTTGACACATGCTCCTCTAGAGAAGTCTGACGTCTATTTGCCACTCTACCCGGAGTGAGCTAAGGATTTAATATTGTGAATCCAAGGACCTTAAGCTCAACCAGAATTACCACCTTTCTACATTTGTGTTACAGTGGTGGGATCCTGATCTTGAGTTTCGCATTACCAATTTGTCATCACTGATTTTTGCATGAGAAATCCACTATTTACTTTTTTAAATATGTTAATTACAGCTAAAAGGGAGGTATTTGAAAAAGCCCCCAGCTCCTATGAAAAAGAATCCTAGAATGGGAGGGCTATTCATCAGAACAAGGCCTGAAGAGGGTGTGAATGATGCCCTAGCCCAAATTGATGATGATGGGGAAGATGGAGAAGACTCAAATTCGCAACTCTTTCCTGAACCCACTTCACCAGTGAAAGTCACAGGAGTACGTTTACCAGACTCCCTGCTGTGTGGGTGATAGTAAGCCTTGAGGAAGAGCTTGATCTCCCACTGGAGCATAAAAAGATTGAACTCAAGGAAAAGAGACTAGCCCTTGAAGAAAGAAGGGTTAAGATGGGCTTGAAGCCCAAAGATAATGGTGTCAGCAATTGTAAAAGGGAGAAGAAAGAATGCTTTGACTCTAAGACCCCCAAAGAGATTGTCCCCAAGTTTAGTGAAGGTGATGTCATAAAGAAATGATTTACAGCCTTTGAGAGGGTTTGCAAAATGAGGAGGATAGGTGACCAGCACTGGGGCTCACTACTTTGGGAGTTTTGTTCAGTGAAGGCAACATTTGGACTTCTTACCTTTAATGAGGATGTGGATGAGTTCTATCAGCCAATGAAGCAGACCCTGACTTAAGGATTTGGACTCACGGCCCGAGGAGTACAGATTGAAGTTTAGGGACACCCATAAAGATCAAAACCAGACTGGGTGCACTTTGTTGACTCTTCAGTCAAAGCACTAGAAGGCTGGATAAAAAGCGATTAGGTATAAACGTATGATGGGCTGTATAGTACACTTTAACAAACTGTATTTCAGACAAGTTACACCAGCATCTGGTAGATTTAGAGCATTCTAGCCCTAGAGAGTTGGGCAAGAAGGCTGATGAGTGGGTAAGGACAAGAGTGCATGGTGCCTCCCAATACAAAGATCATGAGGACCCTGCCCATAAGGTTAGGAGACTTAGGCCCCAACAGAAATGAAAAAAGAGTAAGAAAATGAAAGAGCAGTCACTCTTAACTAGAGATCTGGTAAACCAAGGGCATTCTACCCCAAGGGAGAATCCCAGAGTTGGCACTGGTAAGGCCTCACCTGACCCCCAAGAAGTCCTGTAAAGTCAGGCAACTCTTCAGAATCAGGGTCTCCCAGCTGAACTGACAAAAAGAGGGGTAGAAAAAGGGTGTCTGCCACAGGAGGTTTCAGCCCCCCCACTCTGAACAGCTAGGGAGGTTATAAGATCCCATAGTTGCCCCTAGGATAGCTCATCCACCTGTCAGTGGAGAGCTTAACATATGGTTCTGGATTCTTAAAGCTGTCAGTAGCCTCTGCTGGGTGCTAGTCTTCAAGGCCGTACTATACTTAGCATGGGGGGCAGACCCCATGGCCAAAGTAACTTAGTCCCCTGACCTTGCTGGTCATGGTGGAATTGCTCAAGTGTTGGGTGACCTCTGTGGGTAAGCTAGATGTTGCCCTAACTAAGATTGGGTTAGAAGAGGTAGGCACCTCACTACCTAAAGACACAGCTGCAGTTAAGTTCCAATTTTAAAACAAGCCTTGTTACTGTTGAGATGGGTCAACTGTAGGGGTGGGCAGAAACAACTCTTCATGGGTAGAGTTTGTGAAGTTTGTCACTCCGCGCTCCACTCGGAATGCGGAGTTCGGCAAAAACTCTGCCAACCCACAGGCCAACCTGAGTTTATTGGAGCACTCACCCCTAGGTCATGAATCCCGCTGTGGGGGAATTACTTGTGGCAACAATAGAGGCTCTTGGCCCCCAACCACTCTCTACAGGTATGGGGACTTCATTAGGGGTGGCCGAGCAATACTCTGCCGCTCCCTAAACACAGCAAAAAGGCTGCACCACTGTGATATGCAGCCAGGCCTCCTTTCAAAGGAGGAAACAGCCCTCCCCCTGCCCCAGGCACATTTGCACCCAGGCAGACGGTAACATTGGGAATTCATCAGTTGTGCATCCCCAGAAGGCTGGTCACCCATCTAAGGTGGGCTACTTGTCTGTTCAGCTATGGAAGACTTTTGCAATTTTTAAAAGTGGTAGAATAGAGGGTTTTGGGCAGAAAAAGTGACCTACACCCGCAAATGTTATCACCTCAGGGGTGGATCAGCCACTGGGGCTCATACCCATTAGCTACTTGCACTGACACCCCTAACATTAATGACTGCCCCTGAACAGAACCTCAGTTCTGATCTAACTTGCAAAAAGAACACAAGAAGCGACCCGAGTCTGTAACAACAGGAGCTGCACAAACCAAACGTGTGATACTCTGCACCTATGGCAACCTTCCTGGAACTGCTCAACTGCAACTCATCCTGGAACAAAGCTCTTTCCCCCAGATAGAGGGACTCCTGTGAGAACCAAAGGGATCACTAGACTTCCATGGACTAGTGGCACTAAACCCCTACATCTGCAGGTAAAAACAACATATGGGAACCCAGAATCCCTGACCATCAGGACCTCCAAGGAATCACCCAGAAGCAGATGGCCCAGTGCATTGTGAGAAATATAGTCCTGCCCTCCACAAAGTTTCAGGTGGCTTCTGTGTTACCCAGGAACTCCGGATGTCAAATTTACTTTCTGCTGTGCTTACCACTGCCAAGGCTTGTTGGTCAGCAGTCCGGCAACCACACCATTTACTCGACGCTGCACTGCAAGGGAACTCCACAAAACCTCCATCCGACATCAGCAGTGGCTTCATTGTCGACGTTTTGCACCCTGTTCCCCACCAGCACTGTCTAAGTGATAAAAACAGCTCTTCCGCAGCTCCCTCTTTAACACAAAGGACAGCCAGGGCAACTCTGCACCCGAGCTTCTCAAGCCAGGTAACATAGAACTGACTATCATGGCTTGGCCTTGGTAATTGCATCTCCTTTAACCTTCTTGTGTTCCACACAACTTGACCTGGAAGCGGCTGATTGCCACTAGTGCTTTTTCCCTTTGCCAACAATGATACAGTTTTGCAGTACTGTTTTGCACTGATTATTATCTCTTCTAAAATTCATAACTCAGCTTACACTTATCTGATTTGCTTTGTTTCTGTGTCTAAAATTATATAAAACCTGCTTTATTTTTTATAAATTAGTGTTGGATTTTTTCGAGTTGTGTCATTTACTTATCGTCCATGTTGGTACTCTGAAATGCTTGAAACATTTTCCTCAAGGAAAACCTGACTACTCTTTGTCACTCTACCAGGATGGAGCTATGGGTTTATTATTGTGAATCCAAGGACCAACTTTGCAGTAATTTGAGAGTATTGCATGGTGAAGGCTAACCAGCATCACCACATAATACTCGACCTTACTAAACCAGGTGATCAAAGAAGAAAACTAGTCTATGCAAGTAAATGGACTGAACCCATTTAAGCAACAACTACCTAAATGTTTTGAGTGAATATTGCAAACATCTGCAAGTCCTGGAAGTGAAAGGTTTCAAACCCACTATCATGCCTGATTATGTGTTAGCAGGAGTGACATCCCTGGGTGAGATACTGCTCCACCCAAGGAAGGGAGGGCCTGGAGTTCCTACAACTGGAATTTCTAGGTGAGGGAACAGCACTCTCTATTTTAGTGTTTAGAAAAACTGACAGTTAAAACACACATGGATTAAGATGCAAGCAGAGTCTGGCCCCAGCCCTCACACTCTTCCTGACACGTTGTAAGGCATGAAGAGCATATCCTAGCCCGCATTGCTCCACCCCCTCTTTTTCCACCTGCACAGTGCAGGTGGTAAATGGGAACAAATTTTTCCCTGGAATAGGAAATTGATTTAGACCTGCTAATTCTGGGTCAACATGTTATTCCCTATTCTGAGGACAAAACACAGAAAAAAACAGACTTAGATGCCGAATAATGAGCCAGAAGTAATATTTATAGACACACAGCATCCCTGAACAAACATCAAGCTCATTTGTAATTGGGTCTATGTTGGTTCAATTAGTTAACGCACACATTGCAGGCTACTAAGTGCCTGTTGCAGGTCATGACCTGATCTCACAAGGAAATCTTGAACAGGAATGCTCACTAACTGAACTAGAGATCACTTCTGAAAAGATTTGACAGTGGCTTATGTTTCCTTAATTGTTCATAAAGCCAACACATGAATTGCTGTTCATGAAAGTAGTGTTCTAGAAATGCATAGAGATTATGGAAAGACGCAAGGGTAGTATGGTTATCTGAAGTGCTCCCGGTCTGACCTATTTGTCAGAAAAGTAGGCTACTAAGAGTTCTTAGTTTAATCCTTGCATGAGCTAAGTTATAGTCTTATCACTATATGAGATGCCAACCTTGAGATCATCCACATTTAAGATCCTTCAGGAGCAAGATAACGTGCTCCTAGTTGTTAGTTCCAGAGAATGTGTAATGTGTACTGTTATAAAATGCATATTTTATGCTCACCACCACTGTGATTACTCTCCCATTTGTTACTTTTATAGTAGGCTTGAATGCAAATCAATAGACAGAGGGCCTGATTTAGATGTTGGCAGTTTTACTGCCGTCCTACAGCAGGCCCAAGTACTCTGTTGAGCCGACGGTCTGCTGTATTTAGGAGCATATGTGATACAGAGTAGACTGCTGCCGCGGTTGTCTTCTATGCTGGTGAACTGCCCGCCAACGCCTTCTGGATGGAGGGGTGCCGCAGAGCAGATTTGGATGTTCCCATTGGGCTGGGATATCCTGTCAGCAGAGTACTGGGGGGGTAACTGTGATGGTGGAGAGAGTGGGGAGAAACATAAATGCATATACATTGTGTATGTGTGCATATGTGTATGTAGGTTATGTGTGGTAAGCCTATTGTGTACATTCTGCATTGCACCCTACCAACTTACACACACATGGAATGTATACATGCACACACCACGAACACCTACCTTCGGGTCCATCAAAATGGGATGCACGTCCATCATGGTGAAGGCCCAGCAGGTAAGTAGGGACCTTGGTTAATTAGAAGAGGATGAATTGCAACCCATACCCGTAGAAAAGGTGAGTTTACAACCCTTTATTTACTATTCCACCAATCTGAAGTAGGAGGTACTCCCTCCGGAATTCCCTTTGAAACAGACTACACCAAAATCTGGAGGGTGGGAATCCTGGCTGGAGTCCAGCGACAACCTGCTGCTGCCCATCCCGCCCTAGGGGCCGGGAGTGAAGTCCTGTCGAAGACTGCAGGACCTTGGCAGTCTATTCTCCCATTGCCAGCCAACATTTAAATCGGGTGGCTGGGCGGCCAGGTTGGCGGGCGGTAAGACTGCCAAAACAGTTCACTCCATTACGGGCCTGCCAGCATCTAAACCAGGTCCCAAATTTTTGCCTTGGAAAGGTTGCAAAAGTTCCATTCAAGTCACTATCTGAGTAACTGAGAATATTATTTCAATGTTCATTTGGTGAAAATAAAACTAATATGTTAACATTCAGCCCTGGTGTGAGTTACATAAATTCATATTAGAAAGTCAGCAACCCAAACGCTTTAAACAATAATGACTACTATGACCCAAATTTCATAGAAAAATGACTAAACCGGCCTTCGAGTCCTCCAGGTAGGATAGGACCACCCTAGGCTTAATTGGGCTGTTAAGGCACTTCACATTAAGGAAAAGAACCCTGAGAAGACTCCCTATTGCCTGACAGGGAGGAGCGAGCAATTGTCTCAATTGGCCCTCGTTGCATGGTACGGGAGACAGTGCTGTTCCTCAATGAGTTAACTATTGCAATGTGTGCCTCACGTTGCAGTAGCCGTGAACTTGAGAAAACCCCCAAAACAAACAAGAACTCCTTTGAAACAGTGAACAGTCGAACGTACATAAACATGGGCATTCCGTTAAAGGTGGACCAATTCCAAAGTTCCAAGTGTCAATAACCCCCACTCCCAACCCCCTGCCCAACCACTGCAGTGCGGTCTGCAATCATACTTGCCCAGCTGCATCACGAAGAGTCAGTTTTAGCTAATGTCCCAGGAATTGACTCCAATGCAGCTTGTTGGCCCATGGCAATTGTGGTCGGTTCCGGGCGGGCAGATCTTCTCCCTGACCCACTAGAACATCACCGAGAGTGACCCCCATCTGCATGGGTCAGGTATTTCTGGGATGCCATGCTTTCGGCTGATAGATCGATACCCAACCCCTTACATGTCTTTTCCAGCCACCACAGCTGAAGAGTTTCCCCTCCAAGCTGAAAATTAGGTGGAAAGGATGCCCCCAAGACTAAGGCACTCTGATGGTCCAGATGTGGGAGGTTGATGGTCTGAAGGCACATCTCTTTTGCAAAGTGGATGATGCCAGGTCCTAAAAAAGGGTGGGTTTTTGACCTCGAAAGGTGATGGCATGCTTCTCCCAGGCCTTGCGCCTGTCCTCCTTCAGTTGGAAGTTGTGTATGCAGACCAGGATGTTCACAGATGGGGCTGTCGCTGCCCGTGGAGGACCAACTCAGTGAGCCTGGTCCATCTTTATTTCGGTGGTCTGGGGTGCATCAAGACCCACGTGGAAGAGATCCGCGGCATAGCCAGAGAGGTCCCTGCCTTCTGCCTTGGAAGCAAAACCCCTTATGCGGACTTTATTCAGGCATGTTCTGTTCTCGAGATCCTCTGTGTGTTCCTGTAGGTCCAGCTGTTGATCACGGAGGTGAAGGATTTCCTGTTGTAACAGTTAAGCGTTTTCCACATGGCTGTTGTTGTGGTCCTCTAGAGCGGCTACATGATCTCCCAAGAAGTCCATATCCCTCATTAATTCTCTGCTATAGCTGGAGAGGTCCTTCTTGACTTCCTGTAGGTCCTCTCGGAGGATGTGAAGAGGGACTTGAGGAAGGAGCGCTTCACAGGTTCCTCCGAGTTCTCCTTGTGTGTCATATAGGGAGTGGTAGCTGCAGGGGGCGATCCCCAGAAGTTGCTCCCGCTGGCCTGAAGAGCAGGTCCTTAACACTGCGGTCCTTCTTAGATCTAGCCATAGTCATCGCTGGTCAGACCAATCAGATTCACCTGGGGATCCGTGTGTGCTCGGTAGTTTCTAACACCGTGGGTTCACCAGGCAGTGGTGGTCCCTCTGGACAACGTCCCTTCTTGTGCCCGCCTTCAGTGTCTTTCCCCTGGGGGCTGTAGGTCTGCTAGGCTCAAACTCGTGCCCTCGCCCAAGGCTGCTCCCCAGCAGGCTGCATGTCGTGAACAGGTCCCGCTGAGCCAGAGAAGGGGTCGACCCAGTGTCACCAGGGCATTCCTCATGGGGAACCGCTCCTCACTTCACCCCAGAATACGCTGCAGGTAGGTAGACTCAGTTTGCGCCTAGCATGCCTCAACCAGGAGGGCTAGGTGCTCCCAGGTGCATCCCCTCACCTCAGCCAGGTCAGTGCTTTCCACTAGGCGAGGTGCCACTCAGGGCGTGGGCCCTGGGCTCCATTCATGCCAGCTCCGGGGATCAGGCCCATGGTTCAAGCAAATGCCGCGGCTCACGTGGCCCTAATCTGACCGCTGTTGCAGGCCTCCACTGTAGGGCCGTCCTTCCTAATCTGTGCACCTCACCTACCTGGTGTTCAGGGGCCCTGGGTCCCGCCTGTGCCTGGCAGTCCCTCGGTCACTCCTCCACCACAACGGGATGGCAGTAACTTCTGTTAGCGCGCCCTGCCTGGGGCACATCAAACAGGCCAGACCGGCACTAGGCCCCGTGGCTCCCAGCTTACCTTCTCCAACAGATTTGACTTTCTCGGCCCGGGTTGTCTGCTGACCTGTACACTCTAGGCCCAGGCGGCCCGCTCACTCCTTGTCGTAGGGACCTATGTAGATCCGGTAGCCAGGATTGTTGCCCGCTCCCTTCAGTTTGCTGCCACCCACAGGCAAGGGGCAGGGTAGCCACTGCAAGCAGGTCCTTCCAGGCCAGCACTATCCCTCATGGGCCACTCTTGACTCGCCAGCCCACCAAAAGGGCCGTCGGTGCTCCCAGCGTCAGATTGGGTCCCAAGGGGACATCAGAGCAGCCCACCATCTTGGCCACGCCCCTTGCAAGTAGTTTTAAATGCCAACTCGAAAAGGCAGTAAACTGAACACACAAGAACTGGAGTGGCAGGCCTGGGACAGGTTTGAAAGGCTACTTCTGTGGGTGGCACAATCAGTGCTGCAGCCCACTAGTAGCATTTAGCTTACAGTCCCTGGGTATGTAGTATTCCACCTTACAAGGAACTTACAAGTAGAATAAATATGTCAGTTAGATATTCACCAATTACATACATGTGTAGGGAAGAAGCACGTGCACTGTAGCACTGATTAGCAGTGGTAATGTGCTCACAGTTCTAAGGCCATCCAAAAGATTTAGCAAAACATGCAGGCAAAAAGCAAAAGGATTGGAGGAAGTCCACCCTAAGGCTGACAGGTCTAACAACCCCCATGATCTGATTGCCCAGAAGTGACCATGAGTACTAGCTCTCTTGGCCAGAACAATGGTCCTTGATCTCTCAACATTTAAGGAGGAACTTAACACCAGTATAGCTGAGAACTACTATGATCCAGATATAGAGATGCTGGTTACTATCCCCTGGACTGCCCGTGGAAAGGAGCTTCATTGCATATTTCAGGAAGAGTGGCCACTACCTGTGAAGCTGAGAGCCCGTATAACCCAGAAGTGCCACTACACATGTATACCTGATCAAAAGAGGGGTGTCAACCCAGCTAGCTGCTCATGAGTCATCCCTCATTTGCTGCATGACTTCATGCAAGCATGTGAAAGAGTTGTTATCTTTTCCTGCTTTTGTGGGTGAGCCGCCAGTGTCCCTGACACGCACCCCGTGCTTCAGGGTGCTAGTCTACACCATACGGTTGCATCTAGTTGGCTCTAGGATTCCTATGACTTCAAACCTTGGCCTGTGGATTCGAAACGTTAGGTAGAGGAATACATCCTGAGCCCAGAACTAATGATCGCAGCTTTCTAGATCAAGAGGTCCCTGAAATATTCATATTTGAACCCTTGGAATGTATCTGAAAAAGTACATTGACAACAGAATTTTTCTGTGTTGTCTTGGTGGTTCTTGCTGGCTCCCCAGACCTGCGGACACTGTTGTACATTAATTTTTTGACTGTGATTGATGTGTTCTGAGCTACAGATATACCAATGAAGTCACACTAGTACTAGCCATTTACTAAATTAGCCGTGTGGCTATGAGGACTACAT
Source organism: Triturus cristatus (assembly GCF_964204655.1). Classification (NCBI taxonomy): domain Eukaryota; kingdom Metazoa; phylum Chordata; class Amphibia; order Caudata; family Salamandridae; genus Triturus; species Triturus cristatus. The sequence goes on along the minus strand of NC_140590.1, from coordinate 1,484,949,812 downwards.
AGACCTTGGCCCATTCCTGTGGGAACTGGAAATTCACTTCATTTCCCTGAAAGAAATGCTTTCGGTGCATCAAAACCCGATTTAACATTCCAGCACTAGCTCTAAAACATAAACAATCTGCAGCTAAATTTTGTTTTTTATATTTCCATTTTGAAGTGTGGCAATGTCAATTCTTCTGATCTGAAATGTTGCACTGTGAGACTGAGATTTGCTACTACTGTTTCCAGCTGTGATTCCTCCTTTAGGGTGGATGATCGTCGCCAATGTAATGCTGTAGGGCCCTAGGCCCTCATGCATACATAATCACGACACAGACACCATTAGATACTGGGTAGAACTGGCCCAGGGCACCAGCTTATATTGACAGGGACACATGTCCTGTGGCACCTGTGTTGAATGGGTGTGGGGTGGGGTGTAAGCCAGCCCTTGGGGAGTGGCTGGCACAGCAAACAACTAAAACAGTGACCAGCAGGTCACTACAGCCCTGTCTGCTGTGAGCGCAGCAGCAGGGCTTTAAGTGGGCCGGGTCTCACCGGTGCTGAGCACCGGCAGTTTTTTAAAGGCGGCCTCGAAACGGGTCTCTATCTTGCTCTGTTTTTTGCCCTGGCATAGGCGGTACGTTTTTTCCAGACTGCAGTGACAGCAAGCACATCGATGTGCGCATGCTCACACTGCTCACTTCTTACTAATGGTGAAGTTAAGGCATGACGTCATGCATGGTGAGTGTAAAGGGAAGAGAAATCCTTTAAAGAGAGTCTGACTTGTAGGTATGATGTTACTTGGTGTATCATATGTCTGGATGCAATAACAGAAACAGCAAAATACATGTCGGGCTGCACACCATGCTAAGCACATATTTTTCGCTTACGTGTTTTAAAGCCACGCCCTTAATTACATTGACCACGCCCCTTAGAGAGACCCCCCAGTTTTTTCATACCACTGAAAGCCCTGTACACCGTAATAAAATGGTCTCATTACCATTTTGATGTGCGTGCCAAGTGAATGTGATGGTGGTAAGATTCTCTGCTTGATGAAGAGAGCTTCAGCTGGGATAATGTGCAGAGTTCACATATCGGATGGCCTGTCTTGCGAAGGAAGCCCGATACATGCACTTCTGCCTGCACCTATGCAGCTGTGTTAAACAACAGCTGTGGAATTGCACAGGCCCCCAGTCTCAAAGGGAGCGCTGAGTTTGCGAATCCATCCAATCTTGATGCTTCTCTCATGCAGAAAACAACATGAGAGCAGCTGCAGGATTGAGTGAACTGGAAGTTTCAATCGACCCGGACCTGACAGCAACCTTGGAGCTGTGGCAGAACCGCTTTTGCAAGCAACCTACCTACACGGTCACTGAAAGTTGATCAAAGTGCACAGTAATTCAGTGGTGTTTTGCATGACACTCATATAAGCGTAGTGCTTCTGTTTACAGGTTTTTGGTTGTAAATGATATCCAGTGTGCATTTGGCCACCATGTGTAGTACTTTTAGTATTTTTAGGTCTCGCCTAGCGAACGCAGAGCATGTGCTGCTTCGCCTTGGCGAGCCTATTATTGTTGGTTTGGTGCACGAAGGGAGACAAACCATGCCCGCACGGACAGGCGATGTGCACGCGCATGGCGTCTCCTCTCTGCCTCACAAGCTCCCACCGCGCGCTCACACGCTCCCACCGCGCGCTTGTTTTAGGACTTGTTTTGCATTGTAAGAGACAATAATACTTCAGAAAAAAAGTCCACTAGATGGCGCCATAAACCAAGCCTCAAGAGACGCAGATATTTGATCTCTCTTGGCTGCGCTAGGAATAGGTATCAAAGGGGCCGACGCTGTGCTTTACACAGGTGCAATCTGGAAGAGTGTTCATTTCAAGTCATCAGGGGTGCCCCAGTGGAGGAAACCTTACATATTTACGTAGCACTTCCAAAACGCTGGAAAATAGGAGCAGCAACACACAACTGACAGCACAATGACACGATGGTGGCAATCCTGAGGAGGGTTTCTTTTCGGCAACAGATATTCTTTTGGGATATGCAGATGTACACAAACAGCAGCATTTGCGCATTTCAGCTCAATGTTCGAGTGTAAGTCTAAACAAGCATTTGCAACGCAATAGGTCTCTCATTTGCTAGAGTATGAGCTATTGGCCTTGTAAATGGCAATTCGTTTTAATTATGTTTTAAAAACCAACACATATATAAAAGGCATTGTCATTAACAATGCCAATAGCTCATACTATCGCAAATGCGAGACCTATTGCATTGCAAATGCTCGTTCTGTAATCTGCAGAGTTTAAAGAGAAGAAAGGGAGCGATGCTTTACATCTCATAAAGCTCTCTAGAAAAGGCACATAAAAGTTACTATGAAGCCTGGATGGTGGCTCACGAGTGGAGCGCTGCTGCTGACAGTTGGTGTGACGGCAGTTCATGAGTCCCATTTCTGGCAAGGCCAACGCATCCTTCCATAATTTTGAGGTTGGTAAATTCAGCGGCAATAAACTGGATATGGGTAACGTGGTAAATTGAAGATTGTATTTTAAACACGCTTCATAATTTTTGATAAATCTCTTATTTATACTTTCTGAAAGCTGTCACTGGTTGGCGACGAAACATATTTTTATTCCGCCTGGCTTGAGGTGGTGGTTTTACCTGGTCATGCCGCAGACACACTGACGTCTCGTAGGTGGAAAAGCTGGCAGCTGATTCATAGCTTATTTTATTAATTCAACTTTCCTCCGGGCACTCGTTTATTTAACCCTGTGCCAATGTACTGGTTTCTTTAAAATAAGAAAAGTGAAAAAATGCAAGTAAATAAAGAGTTGTGCCTTGTGCTTAAGGGCATGCACACATGAAGGCAAACTCACATGGGCATTCACAGAAAATGCGCTCCGTTAAAGCGTATGCAGAAAGTAAATGCAAGAATTGTGCTATGGATGCATACTGTAGATACTTAGGGGCAGATTTACAAGAAACTGATGCATCTGTAGAGATGCGGCACTTTCCTTGTGCCAGCCTGCGATACCCTTACATCACCATGGATGCACCGTATTTACTATACAGCGCACCATGGCGCAAGGATTGACAGATACGTCAGAAATTCTGACGCATCCGTTGGCCCAAAAGTCACAAATTGCTGGAGTCATATCGCAAGCACGACGCAACTCCAGCAATGCATTTTGATGCGTATACCTATTGTAGTTCGTCACTCCCTATGCCAGCTTCAAGCAGGTGTGAGGTTTTGACGCAGTAGTGTCCTCAAGTGGTGTAGTGAGTCATTTTTAAGAGGCTTTCCTGCGTGGGAATGCCCACCCTGCATACATTATACCTGATGCAGGTATAATATGACACAGGGCTTTACAACGTGACGCATCTCCTTAGAAGCGGCACGTTGTAAATTAGCCTAATTGTTTACACTGCCACTGCATCACAAAAGTGATGCAACGGCGGTGCAAAAGTGTCGCAAGGGGCTTGTAAATCTGCCCCACTGTATGCTATGAAGCAATTTGGTTAAGAAAAATTTTTTCTCTTTGGGCTGAAATAAAGGAATTGTATCGCATCAAGTACCCTAGATTCATTCACTCACTAACACACTCCATAAAGCTCAATTGTGAACACCCCTGTCAGCGATGTTCATTGCGACATATATGTAGGTATTTATTTAATTGTTTATCACCATTTACCTAAATCAATCTACTTTTGAGGATTAGGTATATACATCATAAACCGTACTTTTGAGATCTCAATCTAAAAACATTCATTTGAGTCTCTATTTATAAAATTTTGCTCATCATTATATTTATTTCAGAACCGGTATGAGTGGGTTCCAGATTTTTTTAGATGCTGGGTAGACTAAAGTGTGACTGGTGGGATGCTTGTAATTTGGCATTTGAGTCCATAGATCATATTGTGTGACCAGTGGGATGTTGGAAAATTTGTATATTATACCCCATATTCATGTGTGGGGTTTTTAGATTTAATGTCATGTTATGTTTTTTGCCTTACTTTGGAAACAAGTATCTTTTTTGTGTAACTAAAAGAAATTTACATGTGTAAGTGATTTTTTGGCACTTTTATTATATCTAAATGTTCATATTATGTTTTATGTTTAGGAATTATTGATAGTTTTTTCATGGAGGAATACATTTGTCAGTCCTGAAGAAGGTGGTCTTCATCATTGTGCACCACCGAAACGCGTCGACGCATATGGTGTGGAGTGGAATTTGTGTGGTACAGAACCCCCCAAAACATTAGGGTGTATGATTACCAGTTTTTTTCTGTTAACCATAATTACAAATTCACACCTTCAAGATACAATTTTGATGTCTGTCCTTTTTTCCTCCCAATATATGAATTGTTTATATGTGTTGTTTTAATTTTTTATTCACATTGAGTATTATGTTTTTCTTAATTTTGTACCTTTAGATAGCATTTACATTTCTTTTGCATTGTAGTTTTGTGAAATAATCTTGAGTCATACATTTGTGACTTTTTTATCTGACATAATGTGTTTTTTAATATGTTAATAAATGTCAACGGATGTTTTTTACAAAAAAAAGGTGTCTTATATTGACAATTTTCCAACATTCCTGGTGGGGTGTTCACAATTGAGCTTTATGGAGTGTGTTAGTGAGTGAATGAATCTAGGGTACTTGATGCGATACAATTTCTTTATTTCAGCCCAAAGAGAAAAATTTTCTTAACCAAATAGTTAATGGTGCTCTGTCTCTTTGGACTTCATTGAGCCCCTCTCCTTGTTTTGCAAGGTATAAAGCACAACCGACTGGTTGGAGAGTTCCTTTCTTACAGACTGTTTTTTAACAGCATAGCACTTAGAAAATTCAGTGCAGTATGGATCCATTTAAAACTTTTGGATTCTCAGAAGATCAGTATAATAAGATCATAGGTACTGCCTTAAAAACAGGTAATAAATTCACTGTTGTTACAGGAAACAATGACCAATGGGGCAAAACATTTAATCTAAAAAAGAAATTAATAAGAACTGAATTGCACGCCGAATTTTGGGTTGAATATTTAAAATCAGGAGTAATTCCAATTGGACTACAGGTGAGAAATGAACCTGGTCTATTTGTAGATAACAAGAAATTCCTGGAGGTATGGACACATATTGCTAATAGGTGCAGCAGAGATTGGATCATCCTCATTATTGAGACTGCCCAGGAAATGATTATTATCGAGAAAAAAGAGATAGACGAATTGGAAAAACTTCTGTTTGAAAATACGGCATTAGATAATGCCAAAAAAAGATTAGATGAACTTAATCTAGAGGTAAATGGTTATAAGGATTATTTAATCAATAAAAAAAACAATAAGTTGAAAAAAGACGTCAATAAATTTAGTCTTGATCTGGTTTATCCTTATACTACTAAGGACTACTATTCTCAAACTAGGGAACAAAGGGGATTGAGATCATACGAACCGAGACCGATATATTCGAGAGGAGGTAGAAAGGGGGTTACCTTCTCGGATACATCTGGGTCAAGCAGTGAAGATGAGTCTCCCTCCAATACGGACCAAGTTAACAATCAGGTTCCACATAGTAACTACAGTGATTTTTTAGAACATCGCCCGAGGAGGGGACCCAGGAACAACGCGGGACAGGGGAGGGGTCAATACCAACGGAATCCCCCCCAGGAATATCTCAAAACTCGCAACCAGCGTTATTGGCGCTAATTAACGATGTCAATAACAAAATGCCCATAATTAATTTGTCGGATAGGGCTTTAACTAGAGATGAAATAGAAGTCCTTAGTAGAGGTTTTACTTTTGCACCCACATCTAATGTTAATAAATTCACTCTAGAAAAAGACCTAAGAGCATTTTTTAGAAAAATCAGACTGACTAGATTTTTCGAAAATAGGGACTACATCACACCAGTAAACGTCTCGGGCTTAAAATGTAAATCTACATTTATACCACCAATACATTCGGTGGATAAGAATGTGGAAATATTTGAACATACCATTGATGCTAAAATTAATGGTATACTCAAAAATGCCTATCCAGATAATAATAACATGGCCAAAACTCTGAGAATAGCCCTTAGAGGACTCAAAGATGATTTAAGTTTGACAATTAAGCCAGCAGACAAGGGCGGCGGAGTGGTGGTCTTCAATACAAGAGATTATGATCAAAAAATGTTAACCCTTTTGGGAGTTGAGGACCATTACACCAAGGTGCCCCATTCCAAACTGGATGAGCTTAACAAACGTGTTATGGACATATTACAGGATGCCGAATCCAACAATCTGCTTTGTGACGCAGAAATCAAATTCCTTAGGAGTAAGAATACCTTAATCCCGGCAATTTACGGACTCCCTAAGATCCATAAAAATCAAACTAATCCCCCAATGCCACCAATAGTCAGCGGTATTGGTTCCCTTCTAGAGCCTTTTTAGCCAGTACGCTGACTCATTTCTTAAGCCCTTAGTGACAAAACAGAAATCTTATGTCAGGGACTCGGCACATATAATTTCGATGATCGAGGGCACTAGCTTCCATGAGGAGAAGCAATGGCTGGTGACCCTCGACATCGAAGCCTTATACACTAACATCCCTCAGGATGATACCATTAGGGTTGTTAGCCAATTGTTAACACCAGAAGCCACAAGGGGTGCTGATAAAAATGTTATTATTGAATGCATAACTCTGGTTCTCAAGAACAATATGTTTCTTTTCAAAGAAGACCTGTTTTTACAACGTAAGGGCACCAACATGGGTGCTACCTGTGCGCCGAGCCTGGCCTGCCTCTACGTGGGCAGCTTTGAAGATAAACATGTCTACAATGAGGCGGCGCCATTCTACGAAAACATCTTGATGTGGCGCCGCTTCATTGATGACATCTTCTTCATCTGGGAAGGAGATGAAGCTGCCCTTGCTGAATTCCTTGAGTGGCTCAACTTGGGCGACGCTAATCTTAAATTCACGGCCCAATATGATAATGTCTCAGTTAACTTTTTGGACATCACAATTAAAAACAACAATGGTATCCTCAATGTTGAGTTGTTCACTAAGCCGACTGATAAGAACACATTGCTGCATTACAAGAGCTATCATCCAAAATCCCAAAAGGATAACATACCCTTTGGCCAATTTCTCCGTCTAAGGAGAAATTGCACATCACTCGATGACTTTTACAAACATTCTGAACTCCTTAAGAGCAAGTTAATGGACCGTGGATACCCAAAGAAGTTGATTAAACAATCCTTCAAGAGAGCTCGTTTTTTTAACAGAGAGAGTATGCTTGAACAAAAAGAACCTAAACAGAAAACTGATGGACAAGACAAACGTCTAGTGTTTGTAACACAATTTTCCAACATCAGTAATAAACTTAAAAATGTGGTCAACTCTTATTGGCACATTTTAAATGAAGGAATGGAAATCAAACTCCCCAAACCTCTTTTTGCGTTTAAACGCAATGATAACATTCGGAAAAATTTAGTCACCACATATAGGACCAACAAACCCAAAGTGCAATTTTCCCTAACCATGAGCAAAGTTATTGGCAGCTTCCCCTGTGGCACATGCAGCATTTGTGAACACTGTGAGACCACTAAATCTGTTACTTATAACGGGTTCACAATGCTATCAAAAGACATGAGTAATTGCAGAAGCTGCAATGTGGTTTACCTTCTATTGTGTCCCTGCGGTTTAGCATACGTGGGTGAAACTGGAAGAGAGCTCAGACTCCGACTATTGGAACATCGTTCGGCACTCAAAACAAACAAACACAATGCCCCCTTAGTTGAACACTATCGATCACTTAAGCACAAACACACTGAGTTTAAATGGTTTGTGATAGAAAAAATATTTGGCAACCTCAGAGGTGGAAACTTAGAAGTCAAAAGAAAGAATAGAGAACAATGGTACATCTCCATCCTTAATACCATAAACAAAGGTCTTAACACCAGAGAGGACTGGATGAAACTGAGTATATAGGACATTTAGACCTTTCGTTCTTATCTCTGAACTAATGTTTATCCATCCATCCATCCTGGCTCAGGATAACACTATAATTAGTGTGTACTTATTCTTGTACCACACAGCTGTATTTAGTTGTTACCACTCTGGTTAAATTTGAATTTTACCTTAGCGATATGGATTCCTTTACAATTTTTGCAGGCAGATATACACAATACATTTCCATAGCCGTGCTTAGTGGTTTCTACTCTGTTTTTATCCCATGCGATTTGCATGTTTTCACATTGGAGGTAGAGAAATACAATACATTATCGCTCCATGTTCTCACTCTGTGTAACCGGTTTTCTTTCATTTGTGAGAGCTTTGTCACACTGTACATCTGAACCTTTGGATTTTGGGCCACGCTATCTTAGGGTTCTGGTCAATTTGGGACGATACATTAGATATTATACATATATATATTTTATAAATATGTGTTAGAGAGGTCGAATGCATTTAAAAGTACACGAAAATCGGGAAATGATACATTTAAGGACACGTTTTAGGACGTGAGCGCTGCACCACTCCAATATGGAGTCTGCTTTTACATCGGGCTTCTGACCCCTTTTTTATTTCCATTCTGAAGTCTCTTTCCTTTTCCATGTGACATCACCATATCACGTGATTAAACAGTTTCTTTAAAACGACTCGGGTAGAAACCGGTCCTTTGAAGAGCAGCGCGGATTTTGCACTGTTTGTTTAAACGTGTCCTTTGACAGATTAAGGTAAGGAACTCTGAACTCTGTTAGTTATTCTCTAGCCTGGAGCCTTTGGTGATACCAATTGTAGTATTTATCCTACGAATAACGGACAACCACGTTCGGGAGGATACATGTCTAGTTCCTTTTGATAGAAAATAGATTGGGTAATTTTAAACACCAGAGGGCGATTCTGTTTTTTTAAATTCCTTAGATCCGCTAATCTAAGAACAGTATGTTTTGCAATTCTATGAAGCAACCCAAAAGGCACAATGTACTTGGCAATCAATAGGCTGATGTTACGTTGGCCATTATGGGGGGAGACTAAGCTATTATCCCTTTTGTGGATTATTGCTATGCAGATGAGCAGGGTCTCATGATGTTCATGCAGCAGAGTGTGAACTTTCTTTAATTTACTGTGATCTCAACTCGAGGTTATTGGAAAGTTTTACACGAGCACAAGTACATTACACAAAGACCAGAGGATGGTCACTTGGCCCCAAGACGCAGACTCACTTTTCCAGTTTCAAAGTCAGAAGTTCTGCCCTTAATGCTACAGACATCAGAGCAACTTTGTGTATGTGGCACTACAAGGAACACTGCACTGAACAGACCCCCTAAAATGTAGGCACATAGCTGGGACCCTCTGTGTGGGGTGGGTGGTGCACATTTCAGAAGATGTACATCTCCTGGGGGGCAGCCTATCCTGTAACCAGCTGTGCAACCAATGAGGAGGGTCTCCCAGCTACCTGCCTTATGGAACACGGACAGTGTGTAGAAAGCTGGGTTTCTGTTGCAGTAACCTCCCCCACTTTTTGCCAGATTTATGATGCACTTTAACTTTTTTTTTTTCTTTTTTTATTGAGCAGAGCCATCAAGAAGCAACCATAATTTAAACATAAAAAAGAAAAAAGAGAGAAAAAAAACTTGAACTGAAAACATCACAATTCCATGTTCACTCATTAATAATTACACATAACAACCCAAAAAGAAAATACCGTCATCAAATTAACAATCAAAAAAAATAATCTCAAACCCTCGAAAATTTCTTAGTTGCCCCCACCCGTTTGGCATAAGCTTCTTCGAAAGACACTGTCCTTTTCATCTTAATCAACCATTTCCCAAATAAAGGTATTTCCAATAATCTCCAATTTTGTAAAATCAATGAACGGGCAACAGACATGGCAATTGCAAGAAAACATCCCTCATCTTACGAAAGTACAGCCTCCCTAATACCTAATCCGAACAAAGCAGCTTCTGCTGAGGGTTCATACATTTTCTTAATTGCCCTACTAAAATAAGCAAAAATATTTTCCCAGAATTTTTTTAACTTGGGGCAAGAAAAAAAAGTATGTCGCCATCCCCCTTCTGCTAGGGTACCACAACAAAAGCAACTATTTACCACTTCTGGATACATTTTATTTAATGCTTCTGCACGGAGGCCCCCTAACTGCTAATGGCCCAGTGAGGTGAAATCTGACCTGAAAAGACACTCCTGCATCCAGAAAACCTGTGCCCTGGAGATGAGTACTCGAGGTGCTCCTACGTCCCGAGCCTTCCAACTTACCAGCCCAGCTGTTAGTTCTTCCCGGAAGTCTTCCTGGACGGATCTTGCAGCAAAAATCCAAAACCGGCAACTCCCATTGAACAACAGGGCACCCAACGCTAAAACAGCGCCCTGCACCAGGCTGCCCCTGTGCCGCTTTGGATGCACCTTGTGTGCCAAACTGGATCCCCCGTTGCCCTGAACTTAAATCATGGAGCTTTGCTCCCACCACATTGTGGTCAGCTCATGAGCAGCCACCAACCAGAGGGTTCTGGTGTGAACCTGGGCTTCTATGGGAATTCACAAGGGCATATTATCAAGCCCATTATCGCCGATTTAGCAGCAGTTTCCTGCGCTAAAGCGGCGATAATGTTATCACCGTTCCTTGATAATATGGCCCTTAGTGGAGCATAAGGTTCATTTGATCATCCGAGGCCGATGCAGGTAAGAGCGGTGGGGTTGGGGGAGTCGACAGATGATGGCGAGGTAAAATAAAATAGAAAAAGAAAATCACTTACCTTGCACTCGCTGCATCACTGACTCGGCGATGCTGTGAGCGCAAAGTAAGTGGTTTTCCTATTTTTTTCAATTTTATTTTACCTCATTGTCTGTCTATTTCCCCTCACCCAACCCCTCGCCCGCTGCTTTTACCTGCACCAGCAGCAGCTGTATGTGATTTATTAATCAGAGACTTCAACATTGAAACTGGAAGATAATATTAGCACTATTTGGGCATGATATAACTTGTCTCTCAGTCATAGGCTTCACAAGAGAGGAGGATGCAATAGTCCTTTGTGGCTGTTCCATATTGGTAATTTGACAGATTTCCATGGATACAGATATTCACTGGGTATTGCTGAACAATGAGAAATGGATCCTGCCCCAAGAATAATCATATTTGATCTACCAATATTTCTAAGGTGAGAACTACTTAATTTAGGAGAGGTTTTAACGTTAGACTCAAGTAGCAATAACATTTATTTTCATGGTATTCTGTAATTAGTATTGTTAATTGGACATCTTTTATTTACCACATAGGCCTCTTTATGAGTTTACTTGTTGCTTCTTTCAAGCGGTATTTAGACCAAATATCGAGTTAGAAATGTCGACTTTCACAAATATCGAGTTGTAAATATCGTGACAGAAATATCGACAGCAAGAATATTGTGGTCAAGAATATATATATTTTTTTCAAATACATTTTATTGATTTTGTAGGGATCAGTACAGGATTTCCATACAATGATGGACACATGAATAATAGCATTTTGAAAAAAGAGAGAAGTTACAGTCCACATCTTATCCAGTATTGTGGAATAACATACAATAAACAAAGACATCAACATCAACAACCGCATCAAACCAATACTGAATCTGCGCTTGATCACTTGCAGACATCTCATGATTACATGCATCACCATTGCTGGTGTAGGGTGACAGTGTAGAGCCCCACTTTTGATAGTTTGTTCCCACTTCAGGCAGTAATAGATGATCATCTGCTGTGTGCATCTCTAAGGGTATGTTCCTATATGTGGCCCATTGTTTCCAGATTTTAATATGCCTGTGAGGACAACCCCAGGCAATGAATACTGGTCATTCAAGATCCATGGCATAGGCCATGCTACCCTTCCATGTAGATACACGAGGGGTTTTTTCGGCCCTTCAGTGTTGTCTGATGTCCCTTTTTGCAAGTGTCAGCCCCAGGAATTTGTCTTTTATAATGATTACCCCCACTTTCCTCTGTGCAGTGCAGGGGGTTGAGTTTGGGAGATCGAGGAATATCCCATTTTAAAACTGCGGATAGGCATTGTAGAACCCCTTGACGAAATCTGTCAAGGGTGGGACACATCCAGACAGTGTGTAGGAAGGTGCCCTCTTCTGCACGGCAATGAAGACATTGGGGAGAGCTAATCATTCTAGCCCACCATAATTTATGTCGAGTGTAGTACACCCTGTGTAAGTATTTAACTTCTATATACCGTAGTCGGGTGGGGATTGTGGCTCCACGTGGTGATTGGAGTGCCACGGACCAGTCGTCATAGTCTATGGGTCCTATATCTGTGTCCCAAGAGGCCCGTAGAGAGGCCAGGGTTGTAGGACTGTGTGTCACTAGGGTCTGGTAGATTTGAGAAATTCTATGGTCTCTGACGTCCCCCATCAGGAGCTTGCTCTCTAATGGACTAAACTCGGGCAGGGCTTTCAGATCCCTAATGTAGAGTTGCAGGGCATGGCGTAGCTGTAAGTATGTATAAAATTGGGAGTGAGGCTGAGCAAATTCCCTTTGGAGGTTTTGAAAGGACTTCAAGGTATGGCCAGGCATGACATCACCCAGGGTTGTAATTCCTATCTTATCCCATCTGCTGGACCCGTGTAAGTTTGCTATTTGAAGAAGTAGTTGGTTTTGCCACTGTGGGGTCTCCCGTGTAAGGCGTCCCCACTAGCCCATACGCCGCAATGCTTGTCTCCAGGACAAAATTACCACCAGTGTAGCAGGGGTGGGGGCCCTTGGGGTCACTCTGCTATAAAGGACGCGATATAAGGATGGTTCCCCCATAATCCATCGTTCAATCTTACAAGCGGTTTCATCTCTAGGCCCATACCACCACTCATTCAGGACCTGTAACTGTGATGTGACGTAGTAGGAGTGTATGTCTGCCGTGGCAATGCCGACGCAATATGTGGATTGCATAAATGTACGCAGGGCGACTCTAGCTGTGGAACCCCCCCACATAAATTGGCCCAGGGCAGTATTCATTTGCCGGAACCAAGTCATCGAAATCGGGTATGCATGGGATTGCAAGTGATACAATAATTTTGGCAAGGACACCATCTTAAAGATGGTCGATCTTCTATAGAGTTCAACAGGGAGTGAGGCCCAATTTTTCATCTCACCTTTAACTTTGGTTGTAACCTTTCCAGGTTTTCTTTCCAGGAGAGTGTTTGCTTGTCTGATACAAAAATGCCTAAGTATGTGAAGCCTTGTGTTGGCCGCTGCAGACCATCAGCCCATCTCCCATTCACCAACGACCCCCTGAGTGGCCATATTTGAGACTTAGTGGGGTTCATATAAAGGCCTGAAGTCTCGCCAAAAATACGCATACCCTGAATTATTCGAGGCCCTGTGCGAACCCGCTATATAGAGCATCGCGTCTTATTCAGGCTGCAAACGGCTCTACCGCTAGGGCAAATAGAAGAGGTGAGAGGGGGCAGCCCTGACGTGTACCTTTATTTATAGGGAAATTATCTGAAGTTGTACCGGAAATTCTCACAGATGTCGTTAGGTCGGTATATAGCAGTCTAATCAGGTTAATTAAACAGAAACCCATGTTTAAATGTTTAATTAAGATGAACATATAGGTCCAGCTAACCGAGTCAAAGGCCTTGTCCATGCTGACAAGGAGCAGGGCAGCTGGCTTGTCCAAACGGTCGATGGGCGCAATGGCATTGTGAAGTCTACAGATGTTATGTCTGTCGACCTGTGCAGCATAAAGCCGGCTTGGTCAGGATAAATTAAGTCCACAAGGTACGGGAGCATTCAATTTGTCAATACTTTGGCCAAGAGTTTTGCCTCAATGTTGAAGCAAAGCTCTGGGGGCCGCCCCGGTTTGAGAAATACAACGATTTCTGTGTGCCTCCAATCCAATGGGAGGATCTTTTCACGGAAGGCTTCCTCCAGGGTCGCTAGGTAATGTGGCCCTGTATAGATGCAAATACCTTAAAAATTCACTGGGGAACCCATTGGATCCCGACGCAATTTCTCGACGCAATCCCGCTGCTGTCGCGGTAAGCTCCTCTAGTGTCATAGGCTCATCTAAGGAATAGCGTACTGAGTCGGACAGCGCCCGAGGCGGGATGTCTAGGAAGAAATCCTCTATCTTGGATTCTGATATGACCACTTGTTGAGTATACAGTGACCAATAAAATTCTGCAAAAATCGTGGCAACAGAGGTGGGGTCTGACAACATCTCTCCATGAGGGGATGTGATCACGGGGACGTCACTTGGCTTGAGGGCATGCAGACACAATCTGTGTAGTAATTTCCCCGACTTGTCCCCCCCATTGATAAATTGATGGATTCGACTTTGTGTGCCCTTCCCAGCCAATTTGGCTTATTTTAGAAGGAGGCTTTAGTACTGCTGCTGTAGCACAACCAGTTGCCTATGAGCATTGTTACCGACAATCCCCTTGGCAGAATTTCTACCGCAGCGATTCTGGAGTTATGAACTCTTGAAACAAAAATGTAATCCAGTCTGGAAAAGGACCCATGCACCGTGGAGAAATATGTGAAGCTGGTGTCTGAGGGATGAAAAATCCACCATGAGTAGGCCAGCCCAATGTCTGTATCAAGGGTCCTAGCCGGGATTCTCTGTGCGCGACGTGTGGCGTGGCAGGGCGTCATCTATCTTGAACGGGTCTATTACGTCATTCCAGTCACCTCCCACTAGTGACAGTACATCTGGCAGTGTACCACATGTATCAATGAGGCACTCTGAAAATGCCTGAGTGAGGGGGTAGGGGGCATATATGCTGCCTAGTAATAAGGGCTTTCCCCCAGATCATACCATGCAGGATCATATATCCACCCTGCATGTCGGTCCATGTATGTATATGAGAGAATGGGATTCTAAGATGGATGACTATGGCAACTCCCCGTGACCCTCTAAGGAACCCTGAATGGAAAAACTGTGTGTACCCATAACGGGCAAGGCACGGGGCTCGTGTCCCCAGTAAGTGAGTGTCCTGCAGAAGCAAGACATCCACCCCAAGCGCTTCGCACATTTAAGAATTGTACCCCTCTTAATCCTATCCAGGAGGCCCTGAACATTACAGGAGATTACTTTAATTACTCCAGGCGGAGCTAAATTATTCGAGGGAACATACATGATATATGATATGAGAGTTAGATACTTGTGAGGCGCAGAATTCACAGTTGAATAACATACTATAGATGCAGAAAACTTCAACAACAATTAGGAACATTTTCCCCAACCAACCCCACCCTTCCCTCACCCAATACCTAAAAAAACACTGAAGTATCTGTCGCGGACTTTATACTAATCCCACCCCAATGGAGAGTTTAGGGCTGATGAAGTCCAACATTTACCCCCAGGGGTCCCATCCCTATTGTGTGCCTGTGGGACCTGTGCATGAGTCTGCTTCAACGTAGTAGCCTTTATTTTGCTGGTGTTTAATAATATTTGTATTGAAGCATCCGCAGAGTGAATATAATTCAGCCATGTGCAAGTCCAGTTACCTTTATGAATCCGGCTGCTGGGTACTGAGTTATTTATCTCCACTGGAGCGCCTGGAGGATCTTGACCAGTGCCGTCGTTTATCTTTGGGAATTACATTCTTCCATTGGCGTGGGTCACCGTATGATAAATCCGAGTCTCGGGGCGGCGGGGTGTGAGCCTTGATGGGCAGGGGCTCGTCTGTCCACCGGAACCACTCCTCCGGAGTATTGAAGAACATTTTATTGTTTTTATAGTTGACTCGGAGTCGTGCCGGAAAAGGGAGCATATAAGATACTTGTAGTTTGGGGAGGCACGCCTTAGCAGCCATAAAAGACTGTCTTTGTTGTTGTACTATTTTGGTGTAGTCCAGAAAGATCATAATCTCGTGAGACTCGAAGGCAGAGTCTTCTGAATCCGTGCTTGTCTCAGGATTATGTACCGGTCACGATAATTGAGGATCTGTTCAATTAATGGGCAAGGGCGGGCCCCAGGAGGCGGTCTGGATGCCAGTGTGCGTGCTCCAGCATGAAGCAGAAGGACAGAGACCCATCCGGAATCCAGGATTTGAGCCAGCGGTCTAGGAACGTGCACATGTCGGAGCCCTCACATCCCTACGGGAACCCCACAAAGAGCAGGTTATTGCGTCAGGCTCTTCCTTCTGAATGTTCAACTCGAGGGCCAGCCCCTGTGTGAAACCCTCCAGGGTACAGATCTTGCCCTGCAATGTCGTAATGGCGTCCTCCGCCCCTGAAATCTTGCATTCGGCCTGCATCACATACTCAACTGTGTTGCAGAGGTCTTGCGCAACACCATGACATCCTCACCAACTGCATGGATCTTGGCATCTAATGGGTCCCTTGCTTGTGTGATTGCAGCAAGGAGTGCAGCATTGTCTGGTACGATGGTGGTTGTGTCACTGGAGGTGTCATGACTGGTGGCGCCTGCAGTGAATTTATCAAGTGCGGCCCCCGGGGAAAGTAAGACCAGCGGTCTAGTCTTCCCCCGGGGATTTCGCGCAATGTAAAGGACAGGGGAGGAAGGGGTGGGATAAGGGGTGGGGTCATCAGATAGGGGAGGAAGAGGGAGTCCTTTCTCTTCCTTTCCCCAGCGCCTCAGGGTGGGTCAGCTAGTGGATCGTTGGAGTCGGGGATCGTCGGGTTTGTGGCGAGCTTCGCGGATCCTTTCAGTGGTGGTCGTGGTATCGGCGGGAATTTCAAACGGTGAGCGGCGGTTGTTGTTGTGGAGCGTTTTTTGGCGGCCTCATCTGGCGACGGTGGGCGGCCTGTGGTGGCGTTGTTCGGGTCAGCGAGGGCGGGGGCGGTTTGTGCGGAGCGCGAGCGGTTATGGAGGCGGGGGGCTCAGGTGCCGGACGATGCGGCGGTGCGGGCGGCGCTTCAGTTATTAGGCCGCGCGGGGAGGGCTGATTTGCTGCGGCGGGGGGGCGTGTAGTGATGCGGGTGGTGCTGTGGGGGCGCGGTTGGGCCGGGGGGGGCCGGGGGCAGCGGGGGGGCCTCGTTTTTGGTGGATTACAGTGAGGACAGCGACCTGGAGGAGGACTCAGAGGAGCGGGTGGGGGTTGATTTCGCCCTGTATCTTTCGGGGAGCGAGTCGGCGGGGGGTGAGGGCGGTGGGTGGGGGGGACCAGGCTCTGGACGCGGTGGGTGGGGGCAAGGGGAAAGGCGGGGGCGGGGGGGTAAGGGTAAAGGCCCGGCTAAAGCAGTGGGGGGACGGGGGTCGGGGCTTGGGACGCCTGGCCCCTCCGGGGGTGCAGGGCGCGGTCGTGGGGCACGGGCCGCGGGGGAGGGGCGGTGGGACGACCGTTGGGCGGAGATGTCTCTGGAGGAGCGTATCCGGGAACAGCGTCGGCTGATCGAGGAGACGGAGGGGCGTTGGGAGGAGATGTGCGTGGCCAGGGAGGGGGAGCGGGCGGCGGACCAGGGGGTGTCGCGCAGGGGGGGTGCGGGGCCGGGCGCTGGGTGTGGCTCGATGAGGCAGGGACGGACTTGACATCGCAGAGACCTGGTGGCGCTGGGGCCCCCTCGGACTATGCCGGTCACAAGGGGGGGGGGATCCAAGCCAGCGCAGATTGCTGGTAGAGGCCGGGGAGGGCCGGCGGGGCGCATGACGGCCTCCAGACGCCGGGGCGAAGTAGTAGGGGGGTCCGCGGCGGCCTGCCCTCCATCGAGGGAGCGCGCATCATCGGCGCCGGAGTATGAGTTTGTTCAAGGAGAGAAAGGAAAAGGAGTGAAGCGTGTAGTGCGTGAGGTGCGCGTGGAGCCTGTGGTGGTCGAAGAGCTGGATTACGAGTCGGAGAGTGAGGAGTTGGAGGAAGGCGAAGTGCGTGAGGTGATGGGGCCGGAGGCAACGCGGAAGTTTGGTGTTTTCCAGGCCAACAAAGCCAGCTGCAGCAAGGCGCCAGTGGCGAGGGTGTCAGCCCCGGGTCCCGGCGGACGGGCGCAGGAGGTGCCACGCACTTTGACAGGTGAGAGCACATGGTGGGGGGTGTGGGATGAGGGGACCGGTCAGGGGCGCCGGAAGTCTTGTAGGTCTGTGGGGGTGGGGGATGGGTCGGTGAGGGTGGTGGGAGAGTCGGCGCAGCCGAAGGTGCCGGCTAAGGCGGCGGCCCCGGAGGGGGATGAGAAGCGGATGGTGGGGGCCGGCGTGCAGACGGATAAGGAGGGAGAGAAACAAGGGAAAGAGGAGGAGGGAGAGAAACATAAGAAGAAGCTGCCTTATATGGGATTGGCGATGCCATTGGGGTCCCATCTGTCCGAAAAGACGAGGGGCAGGATTTGGAAACACGAGTATGTGGACGTCTTTAAACTGTTGCATCGGGAGATTCAGGCGAAAGAGGGGTCTAAAGAGGAGGAGTGGGAGTTGACGAGGCGGCCGCGGGTGCCGGTAAATATGGAAAATTGGACGTCGGCTTTCTTGATCTATGCCAGTATTTATTGCGAGAAGCATCAGGATAGGGCGATTGCGTTATTTAAATACATGGATATCATCAGGAAAGCGCAGATGCACTTTGGGGGTTTCGCCTGGCTCAGTTACGATGAGGGATTTCGGGCGCGGGTCAGCGTCAACCCTGACAAGCCCTGGGGAGAGGTAGATCAGGAGCTGTGGGTGCAGTGGATGGCCTCCACGCAGTCCTCTGCGTCCACCCACACGGCGAGTGGCCTTCCGGTGGCTTATCGGCCTTTTCAGTCACGTCCCGCCTCGGGGGGGGGGGGAGGGGGAGCCGGTGGAGCTGGGGGAGCGGGCGGGCAGGCTGCCGCTGCAGGCGCAACAGGACAGCCTGCTAAGAGTGGGGGAGCCACCACAGGGGCTTGTTGGAATTTCAACAAGGGGTTCTGCACCCGTCACCCCTGCAGATTTAAACATGAGTGTTCAAACAGGCACATGCATCATCATAGGGTTTTGCGATTCCTTAATAGCGATTATTAAGGAATCGCAATTAAGGAATAGCAAAACCCTATGCATGTAGGAATCGCTAAAGAAATAGCGATTCCCACAAATTCCTTAATTGCGAATAGCAAATTGCGAGTCGCAATTAAGGAATGTCTTCCCATTCATTCCTATGGGCCTCCGGGCCCATAGGAATGAATTGGAGATTGCGGGAGCAATTTGCGAGTACCAGTAGGTACTCGCAAATTGCTCCCGCAATTTCGATGGTGCAAGGGTGTCAAAATGACACCCTATTGCACCCATGTATGTTCACTCTGCACAAATGTTGCATACACACATGCTCTAAGGGCATGTGTGTGGGCAACATGAAACTTAGAAAAATGCAAATAAGTGCATTTTTCTAAGTTATCGCAAATTACCATGAGGTCCAGCCTCATGGTAATTTGCTCACGCTAATAGCGAAATCGCTATTTTTTAAACTGTAATGCATTGCATTTAAGGAATCTCAATTAGGGATTCCTTAAATGCAATCGCTATTTAAGGAATCGCTATTTTGAGATTCCTTAAATAGCGATTTTTGCATTTGGAATGATGCATCCCAAATGCAAAAATACCGGTCGCAAAGGGGCAGATTCTGAGAATCTGCCCGTTTGCGACCGGTTTTGTGCTTGATGCATGTGCCTGTAAGTGTGGAGGCAAGCACCCGGTCACGCAATGTTTCACCTTGGCCACCCCTTCCGAGCAGTGGCGGGTCACAAAGGGCAGGGGGCAGGCTGGGCCAAAGGGCTCCTACGCCAGTTAGTGTGGAGGCCATGGGTCCGTGGCTCTCCCGCTACCCGGATCGGGCAGCGGCCTTGAGGCTGTTCTGGGGATTCACGGAAGGGTTTCGAGTGGGGTACCAGGGGCCACGGGAGTGCAGATGAGCGGAGAACTTGCGGTCGGCGAAGGAGTTGCCGGGGGTGGTGGAGGCGAAATTGCGCAAGGAGGTGCTGGAAGGGCGAGTGGCTGGCCCGTTTGACACGTGGCCGCTACCTGCACTCATCATATCCCCTTTGGGGGTGGTTCCAAAAAAGGAGCCTGGCGAGTTTCGCTTGATTCACCATTTGTCATGGCCTGAGGGACGGTCAGTGAATGATTTCATCGCTGAGGAGGATTCTCGGGTGTTGTATGCGTCGGTGGATGATGCCATTGAGTTGGTGAGGTTGTGTGGGCGGGGGGCGGAACGGGCCAAGTGCGACATCAAGTCGGCGTTTCTCCTTCTGCCCATTCACCCGGCGGATTTCTCGTTGTTGGGCATGCAGTTTGGGGGGGCCATCTTTGTGGACAAGGTTTTGCCCATGGGGTGCGCGGTCTCCTGTGCTCTGTTTGAGACTTTCAGTTCCTTTTTGCAATGGGCCTTCACTGACAGGGCGGGGCACCGGCTGGTGTCCCACTACTTGGATGATTTCTTGTTCGTAGGCCGAGGTCGATCCGGGGAGTGCGGGGCGGCTTTGCGCCACTTTCAGAGGATGGCGGGGGAGTTTGGTGTGCCGTTGGCGCCTGAGAAGACGGCTGGGCCCAGTTGTTGTCTGGCGTTTCTGGGAATTGAGTTGGATTCCGTGGAGTGGATGGCGCGCCTTCCCCAGCAGAAGGTGTCGGAGATGCAGGACTGTTTGAGCCAAGTGGTGTTTCAACGGAAGATTGATTTGAGGTCCGTCCAGCATTTGTTGGGCTTGCTGAACTTTGCGTGCCGAGTGGTGCGGGCGGGCAGGACGTTTTGCAGGCGACTGGGGCTGGCCATGTCGGGGGCGGTGTTGCCTCATCACAGGGTGTGGATTTCGGTGGGTGTCCGGGCGGATCTGCGAGTGTGGCAGGGGTTCTTGAGTGACTTCAATGGGGTCTCTTTTGATTTTGCGGATGACAACATGGTATGGCAGGTGCAGATTTTTTCGGATGCGGCTGGGGCGCGCGGCTTTGGTGTGTTTTGGGATGGCCGGTGGTGTGCGGAGCAGTGGCCGGCGCACTGGTTGACACAGGGCAGAAGCATTGCGTTTTTGGAGTTCTTTCCGCTGTTGGTGGCATTGCAGGTGTGGGGACAGGAATTCTGGAACAGGTCGGTGCTCTTTCATGTGGACAACCGGACGGTAGTGGATTTGGTGAACCATCAGAGGGCAAGGGACCTGCGGGTGCTGCGCTTGCTGCGAAGTTTCATGCTGCTGTGCCTGCGCTTCAATGTGCTGTTTCGCGCGAAACATGTACCGGGCGCTAGCAATGACATCGCGGATGCATTGTCTCGTTCGCAGTGGCAGCGTTTCCGAAGGTTGGCGCCCAGAGCGGACTTTGCCAAGACCAAGGTGCCGGAGGGTATCTGGAGCTGGGGGGAGTGAGAGTGGTGAATCTGGTGGAGCAGTCTGTTGCCGAGTCCACGCGGTGGACGTATCGTATGGCATGGGTGGAGTTGGGGTGTTCTTGGGTTGGTCGCGGGGTGAGTGGCGGATGTCTCAGCGAGAGTGTGAGGAAGGTGTCGTGCGGTATGTGTTGCACTGCATGGATAGAGGATTGTCGTCAGTGACGATTGCAGGTAGATTGGCGGGGATTTCTTTCTATGGGATGATCTATTTGGGTTTTGATCCAGCCAGGGGTGAGTTGCTGAGCAGGATGCTGAAGGGCTGGACCAGGGAGCGGGGAGGGTGGGGGGGAGCGCCTGTGCGCGAGGCGATCACTTTTGAGCTGTTGGTGGATGTGTTGGCGGAGTTGGGTTCTCTTTGTTACGACATGCATGAGTTGGTGCTGTTTCGCTTATGTATGACATGGATGTTCTTTGGGGCTTTCCGGGTTTCGGAATTGCTGGGGGGTAGGGGGGGATGGGGATGAGGTTTGAGGATGTTCGTTTGGATGGGGGGCGCCTGGGGCTATGGTTGGGGCGTTCCAAGGCGGATCAGGCTGGAAGAGGCACGTGGGTGTGGCTGAGCGAGTCAGGGGAGTTGGGAGTGTGCCCGGTGCGGGAGTGGAGCAGTTTTTGCGGGCAGTGCGGTCGAATGGCGGGTGAGATTTTCTGTCATGCTTCTGGGAAGAGGGTCACGGCTTACCAGCTATTGGCGGTGTTGCGCATGGCTTTGCGGCGCTTAGGCAGGGACCCGGCGGGGTATGGGACTCATTCCTTTCGGATCGGCGCGGCGACGGCGGCGGCACGGCTGGGTTGGTCCTGGGATAAGATCAGGAAGATTGGTAGATGGCGTTCGCGCTGCTGCGAGCGGTACGTTAGGAAGTAGGGCGGAGGGGAGCGCGGCGGCTGTGTGAGCGTTTTGTGCGATTTTTTCTTGTTTCTAACGCTCCTCTTTTCTTCGTAGGTTGTGTTGGGGGTCCCGGAGCCAAGACGGTTACCTGGATAGTGGGACATTCATTTGTGCATTGGGCTGCCAAGTTTTCTGACAGGCAGGTGTACGGGCGTAGCCTGGGCCTGAGAAACAGCAGTCATGAGGTGTTCTGGTGGGGTAGGAGTGGGATGCGCTGGGGGGAACTTTTGCCTTGGCTCACGAAGAAAGTCTCGCAGCAAGGGTGTTCGGATTTGCTCGTTATCCACCTGGGAGAGAACGATCTGGTGCGACAATCGGCGGTGTCATTGATTTATTTGATGCAGCGGGACTTGGAAGCGATAAAACGCAATCTGGCTGGCGCTTGTATTGTGTGGACAGAGTTCATTCCTCGAAGGGTTTGGAGGGGGGCATTGAAGCCCGCTGCGGTGGAGCGCGCTCGCAGAAAATTGAATAGGGCTATGAGAGTTTTCTGTGAGGACTGTGGGATCAAGGTGCTGGCGCATCCTGGTCTGCGGCTCGAGGAGCCCTTGCTTTTTAGGGCTGATGGCGTGCACCTTTCGCACATGGGAAACGCCTACTATATGATGGAGATGAGGGATCTGATTAGTGGGTTGTGGAATGAGTCGATTTGGTGTCTGAGGGGGTGAGGGCGAAAGTGCACTTGTGTGGGGTGGGGCAGGTAACCGCCCTCCGGGGGTTCCCTGGTTGGCGGATTGGGGAGGGGGGAGGAGTCCATGACGGGCATACTCACCCTTCCGGGGAGGGGGATACTGGGGGAAACGTGGGGGTGCGTCAGACCAGTGTACGACGAATGGAGATGATGGTGGAGTTTTGGGAAGAGAAGTGAGGAAGCAAATGGAAGTGAGAAGGTTGCGGTGTGAAGTGGGGATGGAGTAGTTGGAGTCCTGGAGAGTATGGGATAGTGGGAAATGTTGTTGTTGGGGATTGTTGGGGATTTGTGTTATGTTTCTGGTTATGATTGTCCAACCCTGTCCTAATAAAATGGCCTTTTACGCTAAAAGTACCTTGCGTGGACTGATTATTGCGCGATGTGCCCTGCGTCGAGGCCTGGCTGGCCGTCTGGCTTTTGAACATGATGATTGATCTGAATATTGTACAGATGTAGGAGCTACAAGATAGGGCTTGGAGGGCCGGGGCCCCATACTGTGAACTGGGAGAATGCGCGCAACGGGTGCGGATACCCGCCACAAACTGCAATGGGACGTGGCCCAGCTGCTTCCGCAAGTGGGACCACGGCCCAACCTCTAACAGGCACCTCCCTAGGATTTAGAGCACGTAAACCAATGTGGCCCCGGCTGCTCCACACAGGTCTGCCCGATCCACCACAGGGTTTGAGGGTACCCATACATTCAAGACAATAGACAGGGATCACGATTGGCTATTAATTACACTGGCCCTTTGTGACCAATGTCCATTAAACCTAATGCGCTGACTCTAGATTGGACTCTTATGAATGGCCTGTTGAGGCAAACCAATGTCGGGCATTTGTCCCACCGCCCCGCGTCCCTCACGTCGCGGACAACTATACTGCTTTAATTGTTTAGCTCCCATCGCTCTTCACCTGCTGCATCCTGTTTTTATGTCATGTCCTATTTCGTGGATGGGAGGTGGGTGGGAATAGCCTCTTGTGTCCGCGATGTCTGGTGCAGCTCACTGGCCGTGGAGCATCTGCCGGCACCCATCAGCACCTGCGTCTCTGTGTCTCAGCCAGGCAACATCTCTGCCCTCAGTCGCGGTGCCGGCAGCATCCAGGAAACACCCACTGAGGCTGAGGCACGTCCAGACTCGGAGAGCCCCCTTCGCTCCACAGGATTCCAGGTGCCTTTGTGTCGCAGCTCAAGGGTCCGGCTTCTCCACCGCTCCGGGCCCCTGCCACACTCTGGCACCGGCTCACACAAGCAATCTACGATCAGGCCGCCTACGTCCCTCAGATGTCGACACACACATCACTGCAGCCCTCCGCAGCCCAGGATGCGTGGTGACCAGGATAGCAGGTAGGGTGGTGCAGACACAGGATTAAAGGCAGGATTCCGAAAATGGCTATGGAAGCCAGGCTAAGCTGCAGTCGCCATGTTGGACCGCTTGGCCATGCCCCTGTTTTTAAGGTAAGAAATATTGTTTTAAAAAATATAGAAGTCATTAATATTGTTTGAAAACATATTGTAAAAATATCGATTTTTAATTAGTGTTATGTATATTAGTATACATTTTAAATGAAATGCAAAGATTTGTTTATGTTTTTTAAATACATGTGTTAAATGTTTAGTAGTTATCAATTTTATTTTAATACAATTTTGCGTTGTTTAATTTCGTAGCGGGTTGTGGGTTTATAGGTGATTAGGGTGGGAAGTAATTTAATTATGATGAATTAATGATTATTTTAAATGTATTCATATTTATTTAATTGAGATTTTATAGTGTTAATTGTGGGAAGTAATGTATTTTAATTAATTAATAATTAGTTGTTAATTAATATCGATTAATAATTGAAAATTAAATATGGGAATTGTGCAATTAATTTTAGGTGCGGCTTGTGGGGTTTATAGGGCTAAAGGGAGGAAAGTAATTTGTTTTAAATTAATTAATAATTAGTTAGTAATTATTATTAATTAATTAATTGAAAATTATATACGGAAATTGTGTAATTAATTTTAGGTGTGGGCTGTGGGGTTTATAGGGGTAAAGGTTGGGAAGTAACTTATGTTTAATTAATTAATAATCAGATGAATATTAATATTAATTAATTAATCCATAATTAATTAGGGTAATTGTTTTTTTTTGTGGGGGTTTTGGTTTTATAGGGGTAAATTAGTTTTACTTACTTTATAATTAGTTGTTAAATACTATTAGTTTTTGTAGCTGACAATACATTTAATTGTGTAATTAATTATTTTACAGTTTAATTCTAGCTGTGGCTTTTGGAGATTATAGGGGTAAATGGTGGGATTTTAATTAATTTTCATGTGTTTTAATTTGTTTTTTTAATTCATAATATTTCTTTACTTGATCAATAATTATGTTACTTATGGAAGTACATTTTTTTTAATTTAGATGTGGGTGGGGAATTATGTGGTGTTATAGGGTAGGAAATAAAAAAAAACATTTATGTAATAATTATTGTTTTTGTTTCTTAGTAACTTCTAATTAAAAATAATAATTTGTTTGAAAAATAATGTTTTATTTTATTTAGTATAATATTTGTAGGTGTTTGTCATATGTATTCGACATTATAATATGCCTTTATTTTTTAATTTTTAATATTGAATGTATTTGTCTTTTAATCTTTAACATATTAATATACATTTTTTTATTTATTTTGTTTTTTAAATATTTTGTTGTTTGTTGATATTTTGTTTTGAATTTTGGCCTGACTGGTGTGAGAATAGTAATTTTTACCCCAATGCAATCCCACTCTTTCCCTACTGTTGCACTCACTGGAGTGGGTATAGTCCATTTTATTCCTCCACTATCCAACACTTTCCCTACTGTTGCACTCACTGGAGTGGGAATAGTAATGTTTACTCCTCTGCTATCCAACACTTTCCCTACTGTTGCACTGACTGTAGTGGGAATAGTAATTTTTACCCCTCCGCCATCCAACTCTTTCCCTGCTGTTGCATTGACTGGAGTGGAAATAGTAATGTTTACCCCTCCGCTATCCAACACTTTCCCTACTGTTGCATTGAGTTGCGTGGGAATAGTAAATTGTATCCATTCACTGTCCAACACTTTCCCTACTGTTGCACACACTGGAGTGGGAATAGTATTTTTTAACCCACCACTATCCAACACTTTCTCTACAGGTGCACTGACTGGAGTGGGAAATTTAAGTTTAAAGAGTTGTGAATAGTTTAATGTTTTAATTGATAATAGAATGTATTTGTAATAGATTTTATGTGATTGATATATGTATATATATATATCACCTTTGGACGTATACAGCTGAGACATGATCATGTTTTAAGGTTGCCCATTTCCTGAAGTGTTGTAGATGGGCCTTAGATGGGTTTCACTGGGAGGGAGGGGCTTGTTTTGGTTGAATTATAGATGTGGGTAGCAAGTCCCCATTAGGATCTTGTAGGTCACCATAGGGATGAAATTCTGACCCTTGTTCTGCTCTTGCTGTTCTGTGGTACTGGAGTCTATTAAGAGCCAGTGTTTCTCTTCCACAACTGCGTCATTGATGACAGGGCTTCTTTGGTGTGCTGGTTGCCATCCTGTAATGTTTGCTTTGCCTGTTGCTGTCAGCAGTTGATCCATATTTTTGGAGCATCTCTGATTAATTGGAGGCTGCCATGTGCCGCCTGCAGTGCTGACGTCTTTCATTGAGGGCCCTATACATCCAGAAGGCAGAACTTGATTAAGACTGGACTGTGATGTACCAGGCTGCTAAGTGTATGTCGTTAACTGACTGCCACTGTTATAGAATGTGTTGCCTTGATGGTGGCATTATGTGCCTTAGTGGAGCTATGTTTGGCTGTGTGCTTGTAAACCCCTGAACAGCCTGGGAGTAAGATTGAGTGTTTGGTGATTTGGGAACCATGTATGCTTATTTCAGTGATTCCAGTGGATGTTACACTGTGGTGGGACCACTGGTTGTTGAGGAATTTGTTTGCTTTGCTGATGCCTTTTGCATGCCATGTTGTGCACTTTCAGGGATACCATTTTTATTGACTGTTGTTTTAGATGCATCTGCCTCTTCCTAAGGCGTTTCCTTGCTAAGTGGTAGGGAAGTATGAGATGTTTACCCATCTCATTGCAGACTGTGTTGTTGTCCACAATCCCACCAGTCTGATTGCTGGTGCCTGCAATTGGAGCAGTATGTGCTGACAAGTCCTCCTCTATTCATGTCTGTATGATGGTTTGAGATTCAATATGGACTGCTTCTAAGCTCTGTTCAGTGGGCTCCCTTGGTGCTTTGTTCATTATGGAGTCAGGAGTTTGCGTGCCAGATTAACTGTTATTTATGGATTTCAGTCCTCCCACCAAAGAGGCCAGTACTAAGGGAAGAGAGGCCAATATATCCACTGTCTCAGGACACAGGCAGTCTATTGTGGGCCTCACCGTCACACTGTTGCTGACCTCAGTGATTTTTATCAATCTTTTTGGCTATATCGGCCATTGTGAAAGCCATTGCCTGGAGCGTTTCCATCTGCTTTACAAGCTTTTCAGATTGCCATGTTATGGTGTTTATGTCTACTGACAAGGAAGAGTTGCTTGACATTAACAGGTTGTCCTGTGCATACGAGAGTTCAAGAGGCAAGAATGTTAGCTATCTCTGCAAAGAGAAACTTGACTCTGTCTTGAAGGGGGGGCTCCAAGGAAGCTTTTGTTCCCACATTGCCTTTACATGAGTGAAATTCTTGGTGGAAATGGGCCGTGACTACATTCCTCCATGTTGATATGTTGTCAGGAGTAATCGTTGATGGATATGGTAGGCCCTTGCTACCCTTCATTTTGGATTAGGGGTTAGCTAAGGGATCCAGTGAGGATGAGGAGAGCTTGATGATTGAGTTGGATCTACTGAGATCTCCTAATTTAGATCAAGTTGGACTCTTTTTTCTCCCCCAGTGTTGGCCGGCCTCGTTGAAGCAACTAGGGGCTGATTGTGTGAGTAGTGAGTAGGATGCCTTCAGTACTGCATCTTGTTCATCCCCATTATATAGGCAGCTTGTGTGATCAGTCCTCATCTTTATCTCTGCAGAAGTGGACCTTGTAGTCCGGTCCCAGCTCCTACTAACCTGTGCCGTGATTTGCTTGTAAGAGCTTCTATCATCTCCAATTGATTACCTGCCATCTAATTTGAACTTTGGTCGTAGCTTTGATCTAGCTACTGCCTGCTGCATCCTTTTCTCGGCCTCTTGACGATCATCCTACTAATAAAACACCTGTTAGATAATTTCCGAACCCCAAGGCGGTAGACCCTGGCAATTATGGAGGTGACCGCCCTCAGGCAGGCACCCTAGGGTTTTAGTTTAAAGATCTTGATGTGTGTCTTGGTGTCCTGGATGACACCTTCTGCTTTTCTTACATCATTTGGTTCCAGCATCACTTTTCTTCTACTTCTCAGTTGCCCCACTGCTTGGCCTCTCATCCATCTCATGCTGATTATGTGGGCTTTTGCTGAGTTGCAAATAGAAGATACCATTAAAATCTCAACCAGTGCTGCAGCTGGTAAAGCTGGAGGGGGCAGGGTTTGCTTCATGGTCAGATGTTGATGATGACGCCCTTGTACTAGCTTGAGAGTATGGCAAGTGCAAGAAATTATGTGCTTAGAAATGCCCCTTCCTGCTGCCGCTTCTCCCCCTCCAACTGACCCATCTTCTCCTGCAGCGGCACTGGAGCCGGCATCACTGCTGTTCTGTGTGGCTAGAATAAAACTTTATACATTTTTTCAGATGCCAGATACGTCACCCCAAATTCAACTGCAAAACAGCACTACAGATCAGTTAGCACTGCAGTATCTTCTAGCAAAATTATCCCTCTGGGCATTTGATTGGTTCACAAAGTTAGACATCCAGGGGTGGAATAATGGCCAATGAACGACAATAGTGTTGGTTGGCACATGCAATGGGAGTCAGACTTCATACCTTTTTTCCAGCCATGTTGCACTGTCATGGGAAACTGCTGGTATACTGTAAGTATAAATGAATGAGACAGAAGCACACTACATTGGGGAGGGTCCATTATTATCAAGGCCACTCTCTCGTAAATTTTACTGTGTTAGAGCATGAGAAGGAAAAAGAAAGTGTCGTACTTTAATATTCGGGACCGCGTAGGGGACAGGGCCCTACCCCTGTCTATCTTGGTATTAGCGAACCGCAAATGGTAAATGCGGCATGTACGAGTGCTTTATATATCGTTCTAGCTATGAATGCACTGTGTACACGTGATTCAGCTTCACTACGCGGGTTCCATTTTGGAAGCAGTGGCCATCTTGTCATTGCCCTCACATAGGCTATGATGGAGTTAATACGGGCCTCACAGTACATGGGCTTTCCCTCTGACTTCTCTGTGACCTGGGCAGCTGGCTCTGCTGCCCCGGGTCAAACCGGTCTCACGAGCTCCCCTTCCTCCGTCCACCTGTGATTAGCATCAGGGTTTGACCCGTCATAAAGCCCTTTCATTCTATACAATCCCCTGGCTAATCTCTTCTACACCTGCTTGTTCCTGCTTTATGACTTGTTTCCCAAAACAGGAGATGCTCATGTTTATTGGGGGGTCTCTTTACATCAAACGTGGGATCTGAACCTTGCTGTGTAAATCATTGTGGGCTGGCCGAACTGGAATGTGGGATGGTCATCATGACTCTGCCTTTTCTTTGTAATGTACACTTGTATATTGCCGTATCATAAAACCTAGGAATGTATGCTTGAGACAAGGAAAAGCGTATTTAAGATGAAGTCCGTTCCTATGATTTTCAGCAGTCTCCTGAGAACATACACGCTGTTGTACTTCTAGGATACCTGTCATTGGTCTGCAGCCAATAAACGAATCTTTGACTTCACCCAGAAGACTCTGTGTTTCTGTAGGTCCGGAACAGGGTGAACCCAGAAGTCATAGGGTGTGTGCCCCTGCACCGCTGGGTCTAAAATACCCAGTACTTCAGTTTGGCGCCCAACTCGGGACGATTTCAGCGGTACCAGTCCAAGCCAGAGGTTCGTGAGGAGCTTCGTGTGGAAATTCCGGAGGAAGGCCGCCACTTCATCGACCCCTGCATGTCGACGTGGTCCGAAAGTCTTTTCTGCGAGGTTCTCCGCGTCCCGACGGCTACGAAGGACTGCTGCCCTGATTAATCGACCTGTTTTGGACCCTTGACGAGTTTGAGAGAGCGAAACAATCGAGAGAGTCTTCTGGTGACGCCATCGATCAGCAATATTCAGTTAAGTATAAGTGGAGCGTCTCCCATTTGTTTTGGTATCCTTCGGGATCATTTGAATTGGTACTTTGGAGTTTGCAAACGCCAAAACCAGAGGACTCGTGTATTCATGAGGCTATCGTAATTGATAATCCTTTGACGTTTGGATCTAGACTAGTGAGCGAAGATGCCTGGTTCTGGACTATTTGGTAGATTATTCTGTTTGGGTTGTGGAAAAGATTTCCAGCTAGAGGAATCATGTCCGGTTCCTCCGGTTGGAACTCCAACTTATGAGCTCTATGTGAAACATGGCGTAGGCCCCATTGCATATAACGAAGTGTGGATCCACTACACCTGGAAAGATGGTGTTTTAAAATGGCCCCAAAATGGTAGTTTTGATACTGATATTTTAGATAATCTGGAAATTAAATTGTTTAAGAAGAAAGCCCGGCCGGCGATGTTTGACTCTTTCCGCTTATGGCGAAAGGAAGCCAAACAGAAGGAAATCAAGTTAGCGAAAAAGAATAAGAGAGAGAGAGGTATGTCAGTAATGCAAGCAGCTGTACAATTTAAAGAAAATGAAGAGGAGCAAATGAATGAGCAATTGCACAGGCAGCGTAAGTTAGGGATTGACAAATGTTACCCAGCTTTGCCACATTCTAAGCAGGATGAGTCAGAAGAAAAGGAGAAAGATCCCCTGATGTCACATTTGTTGAGTTCGCCACCCCCGTATGCTCAAACTGCCACGGCGCCTCCCCAGCTTGTAAATATGCCGCCTCCAGTGCATGCACTGCAAGCCTTGCCGCAACCGCCAGTTGCTTTGCAGCCAGTACCTATTCCTGTAGCGCAGTCCTCTCAAGCGCCTCCAGTTGTGCTTCCAACTGCCCCCGCACCTCCTGCGACTTTGCCTAATCCAGTAACTGCCTCCCCTAACACTCTTCCTTCCATCACTCCAGTACCTGTCTCTACATCCTCTTTTCTTCCCTCTGTTTTTCCCCCTGTTCTCGCCTCAGCTTCTCCTTCAGCGCGACAGCGCTTAGCTAATGTGGTTACTACATTAATGTCTCCTCTCTTTGGGTCATCTGGTGCAACTCCTGGTGTACAGCGTAAGCAGTTGCGTAGCCAATTGCCTAACCCCGCTGAGAAAAAGGTAATAGATCACATGGCGCGTAGATGGATCGTTTTTCCTTCACTGTATGATGTGGAATCAGTTGTCAACACTTTCCATCAATGGGATGCCCCGAAACAGAGATATGTGTTTGAGAAAATGTGCGAAATTCTCTGTGAAGAATTGGAGGATAGTGGTAGAAATCCGAACCCGCAGGAATTGTGTAGAGTGAGGTTCGATTTTGGAACTGGTATAATTGTGGACCGCGAAGTAGATAAAGCAGTTGCGGTTGTATTGTCCTTAAGGAATGACGATTGCCAACAGTCATTGTTTGAACAAGAGGTCCTTGTGGGGAAAAAGGCAAAAGCGCGACAATACCCTATGAGAGAAGTTCCCCCGGTATGGAAGGAAGCGGTTGCAGCTGCCGGTGGTAACCCCGCTGTGGCAGCGCATTTCCAGCGTGTTTGGGTGCATGTTCCATGGAAGCGCTCTGAGGTGTTAGCGCTTAAGCAGTCCTTGCCTGATCCCCGTAAAAACCCAGCAGGTTATTATAAAGAGTTGTCACAGTCGGCAGGGTCATGCATTATGAATCTGGCCGACATAGACATGTTGTTTGGTAATGTTGTTCCACAGCCTCTATGGGGATCAATTCGTAATGTAGATCACAATGCAGAACTAGGGGATACATGGACTAACATTGTTGCTGCTGATGCTAGACAAACTGGTGGTGCGAAACCAGAACCTTTAGTAGCTGAATTGCCTGGTAGAATCATCACGTATATGAAGACAATAATGCCTGCGATGCGCGTAAATTGGGACAAGTTATCCGCATGCAAGCAGAAGAAAGATGAGACAGTGTCAGATTTCTTTACTAGGTTTGAAGAAACGTTTATTGACCACAGTGGGCAGGATATGAGTACTGAGGGTGGACAACGGTTGTTTGTGGATACGTTTGTGCAGAATCTACTTCCTGACCTGTGTAAAAAGTTAAAAGATTCAGAAAGTTCTTGGGCTGTTTCTTCTTCAGCGCAAATACTGGCTACTGCACAGTATTATGAAAATAGAGATAAAGACGAGAAAGATAGAACGGAGAAGAAAACGAAGGAACTAAAGACAAAGGTCCTTTTACAGCAGGCCTATCCGCCACGTGGAGGTCAGAATAATTATAGGCAACCCCAAGGTGTCTATCACCAACCCCAACAGTTTCAGGCAAACAATCAGCAAATGAACGGGTATTACCAACCACGTGTCCCTGTAGATCCCAACCAATGTTCATACTGTAAAGAGGAAGGTCATTTTAAATACAGTTGCCCTAAATTAATGCAGCGGAACGGTAATGCGTATGGCGCAAGAGGTAGGGGTGGTCAGCAAGCTCCTAGAGGCCGAGGGCGTGGAAGTGTTCCCCAGAACACGCGTCCTTTGCCGCCTCAAAATACCATCAATAGCTTTGATCAGCAAGCTAACGCGATTAGCAATACGGCTCAGTATTATAATAATGATTATTATGCAGAAGACGGTGATGCAGAGAATAATGATTACTAGGACAGCCATAGACAGAGAGAGGGAGTTGTTTCAGTGCCAGTGGATCAGAGTGGACCGTATGTTGAGGTGACTACAGCAAATGTAACGGAGCCTTTTCTGCTAGACACTGGTGCTGCAAAGAGTTCAATCATGCATTCAAAGCTCCCTGGCGCACCTTTGTCTGGCGATATAAATGTTTCAGTAGGTTTTTCTGGCGCCCCAGTTAGGAACCCGATTTCCAGTCCCATGTCACTTTCTGTTGGACCTTGCGAGCTGAAAGCGCCCCTGATCCTGACAACAGGTTGTGGTGAGAATTTGCTGGGATTAGATTTGTTGAAAAGATTGCACGCTACACTGTATTGTTCTCCTTCAGGAGTACAACTTACATTAGGCAAGAAAGTGGTTTCCCCAATGTATTTGTCTAAAAACACGATGCCACCTGAATTGTCATCCCTTCCGGATGCCCTTTGGGCTACTGGTCCCAATGATGTGGGCCTCTTGGAAATACCGCCATATGTGGTGACTCTAAAGGCTAATGTCAGACTGCCACGTATTCCCCAGTACAAGATCTCTAATGAAGGGCAGAAAGCATTGTTAGACATTGTCAGCGACTTGATTAATAAGGGTGTGATAGAGGAAACAAGAGGCAACGTTTGCAATAGTCCGATTTTACCTGTCTTAAAACGAACGGACCCTTCACAGCCACCTGTTTACAGATTTGTGATTGATCTCAGAGAGGTTAATAAGATTGTTGTGCCACAGTTTCCGGTTGTCCCTGATATAACTGCCTTGTTAACGATGATTCCAGCCTCTGCTGCATGGTTTTCAGTGATCGATTTAAAGAATGCTTTCTTTAGTATCCCAATTGCAGAAGAGAGCAGAGATATTTTTGGTTTTAGTCTGGGAGGCCGAAGCTTCCGCTTCAAACGCGCTCCCCAGGGCTACTGTGAGAGTCCATCCATATATAGTCAGGCTCTGAAAGCGCAGCTTGATGCACTTGTTTTACCTAGTGGCGCTATCCTGATTCAATACGTGGACGATTTACTGATCGCTGCGGATACTGAGAAGATTTGTAAAGAAGCCACATTGTCATTGTTGCGCCATTTATCCGCTTTCCATCACAAAGTGTCTCTCTCTAAGCTGCAATATTGTCGACAAGAAGTGACCTACTTAGGTCATCTCTTATCGAAGGAGGGAAGGAAACTGACCCCAGAAAGAATTCAAGCTATTGCACAGTTAAGTGTGCCAAAGACACAGAGAGAAGTGCGTGCTTTCTTGGGCATCACTTCATACTGTAGGCATTGGATCCCTAGTTTTTCCTTATTGGCAAAACCTTTGTTAGCCTTAACATGCAAAGACACACCGAATCCTATCCCATGGTCTGAAGAGTGTCAGAAAAGTTTCGTGGAATTGCGTAATGCATTATGTTCAGCACCTGTGTTGGGTACTCCCGACTACAGTAAGCCTTTTACATTGTATGTTCACGAGAAAGACGGATGTGCATTGTCAGTGTTAACACAGCCTTTTGGCGACAGACCGCGCCCATGCGCATATTTTTCATCTACCTTGGACCCTGTAGCGAGGGCATTGCCAAGCTGTCTGAGAGCGACAGCTGCTGCAGCGATGTCTATCCGACAATCTGCTGGTTTGGTAATGGACAACACATTGATTGTCATGGTTCCACACGCTGTAGACACATTATTAAATAGAACTAAGACACAACACTTGACTAGTGCACGATTATCGGGCTACGAACTTACACTGTTAGCTAATCACATACACATAAAGAGATGCAATACGCTGAATCCAGCTACATTGTTGCCAATTCCAGCAGACTCAGATGAGATTGAGCAACATGACTGTCTGTTCAGAACAGAAGAAGAGACGAAAGGGAGAGTAGATCTCAAAGATACTCCCCTGACTGAGTGTGATGGCACTTTATGGGTAGATGGGTCATGTTTCAAGCTCCCTAATGGTGACACGACTGCTGCATATGCTATCACGACTTTGCACACGGTCGTGGAAACTGCACGGGTGCCACATAATTCGGCCCAAGCAGCAGAATTAATCGCCCTCACGAGAGCATGTGTGTTGTCTGAAGGAATGAGAGTGAACATATACACAGATAGCCAGTACGCCTTTGGCGTGGCTCATAATTTTGGGCGTTTGTGGAAAGAGCGTGGGTTCCTGACGTCACATGGAGCTAAAATTCAGAATGGCAAGTTGGTGAATGATCTCCTTGAGTCACTGACCCTACCGTTGCAAGTTGCGATCATGAAATGTAGTGCGCACAGGAAAGTCACAGAGGATGTTGGACGTGGGAATGCGTTTGCTGATGAGACCGCGAGAGAAACTGCACAGAATGTGAAGACTAGAATGTATGTTGCAGGTTCCGCAAGATGGGTTAATGATGTGGGAATGTGTGAGAACACAATAGAGAGTGTGAAGTCGCTTCAAGCTGAAGCCACAGAGGAAGAGTTAAGCAAGTGGAGAGAAAGTATGGGTAAGTTGGATGAGAATGGTTGTTGGATTGATCTGACAGAACATAGGCGATGGTTGTTGCCTGATGCATATGTGCTTCCAGTGGTTACTATGGCACATGGAATGGCACATATCAGTACGAAAGGTATATGCAAGTTGTTGGCTCCAGTATGGCAGAATGCTGGGATTCCCAAGTGTGCAGAGAATGTGGTCAAGAATTGCATAGTATGCTTGAAGTACAACCCTGGTAGGGGAACCCCAACTCCGGCTGGTCACTTTGCACCCCCATCATGTCCATTTGAAGTTTTGCAGCTGGACTTTATTCACATGGAAAGATGCAACAACCTGAAATATGTATTGGTGGTTGTTTGTGCTTTCTCAAAATGGATTGAGGCTTATCCTCTGAAAGATAACACTGCCCTATCCACAGCCAAAGCCCTTGTGAAGGAGTTTTTCCCTAGGTTTGGGATGCCAAGAATGGTGTGGTGTGATAACGGAAGTGAGTTTGTGGGTAAAGTGATGAAGAATGTATGTGAAGGGCTA
Organism: Triturus cristatus; assembly: GCF_964204655.1. Lineage (NCBI taxonomy): Eukaryota > Metazoa > Chordata > Amphibia > Caudata > Salamandridae > Triturus > Triturus cristatus. The sequence goes on along the minus strand of NC_140590.1, from coordinate 1,484,914,136 downwards.
GGGATAAAGCAGAAGTTCCACGCTGCAAATCACCCCCAATCAGCTGGATTAGTAGAACGCTACAATGGAGCCTTAAAGCTCAAGCTGGCCAAAATCCAGGCGAGCACTGGTCTTAAATGGCCTGACGCTCTGCCCCTAGCACTCCTGTCCACCAGAATGACCATACACTCACGAGTGGGACTTAGCCCTTATGAGGTCGTCTTTGGCCGCCCGGCTAATGTATGGGGCGTGCCAAGACCGGCGAAATTTAGCGAAATAGAACATCCAGTACTGCTCGATTACCTGTATGATTTGACTGTTAAACTGCGTGTTTTGCACCAACAGGTACATGATACCCTTCCCCAAGCCTCTGAACCTCCTGGACACCCTATCAACCCTGGTACGTGGGTGCTAGTCCAAAATTTCCAGCGCAAGAGCAACGACGAGCCTCGCTGGATCGGCCCTCATCTTGTTCTTCTTTCAACAAGATCAGCAGTGCGAGTGAAAGGGAAGAAGCACTGGATTCATGGTACTCACTGCAAGGTAGTCCCCTTGCCTCTGCCATATGACCAGTGGGTCAAGGAGGGTATCGCCGACTCAGAGACAGACATTGTACCTCGCTTTGTGTCATTCAGTGACGCACGCATAAGAGGCACAGTTTCAGACCAAGAGAGTGACAATATTCTGCAGGAAGCTGTGCCACCATCGAATCGACTGGACACCACTGAGCCTGAACTCTTGTTTCAAGACCAAACAGCACCTGGCCGTCTCCGCTATAATTTGAGACCTAGGCCCATGGACAAATAAAGATTTCCTCATTATTTCCCTTTTGACATTTTTTGCTCTCCCATCTGAAGGACTTTCTTGATTTTTGTTTTTCGAACCACCATCCGGGTTCTGCCGCAGGGTCGCGGTGCCAAGACTTTGGGGTACAGGCCGAAGACGCTAGGTCGACGGTTCTGGTTAGTCTAGGGCGTTTCCCTGGACTGACAGGCGTACCCCTTAGCAGAAGAAACTCATCCACCGCGAGCGGCCCGAGTAGAGGATGGAGTTTTTTACGATGGAGAGACCGATTGAGGAAATGAACTTTAACGCAAGGATGTGCAGAATTGTAAAAAGTAAATGTTTTGTCTTTTTGTGCCTTTTTACACTGTGTAGCACAATAATGTTTATTGTAGGATTTGTGTTTTTCTCCGCTCAAAAGCCCATTGAACCCACTCAACAGCCTATATCTCTTTCTACTGCCTCCTCTCACTCTTTTCACCCTTTGCCTGAGCACGAACAGACCAGACGATCAGAGTTCGTAAATAACTCGTTTATCCAGCTCTTGCACCAGCACCAACTGGTAATGAATACGACCAATTGCTGGGTGTGTGGGTTAATGCCACATACCATTAACAAAGGTATTCCCTACCTGGTGCTGCCGTACAGTTACAATGGATCGTCATGGGCATTCCAAACCATGTTTCTCTATGCTCTAGATACATACTCCCCTCGCCAACCGCGTTCCATCAGACCTATCACCAATAATAAGGCTTTGATGAAAGGAGTTGCCGATATGAGTAGGGATATCAATGCATACTCATCTATTCCCAAAGAAGAGTTGAGACCTTATGTAGGATGGAACGCGACGGGGTATAGTATTAGTCTGGGTGAAAGACAGCGAAAAATCTCATCTCCAATCTGGGTCGTACCCCACATGGGTCGGTTCTGCTTACAGGGTAATGGTCAGAATCCTAGAGCTCAACTGGGAAGGAGTGACTGTACTGAAACGTACACCTTCCCGTCGTAGTTTTCCCCTGCGTTTCTAGCTGCTAAGGGCACATATTTCATCTGTCATGACCGAGCATATACATGGCTGCCCCCTGATTTCTCGGGCACATGTTATATTGCGAACTTGCTACCGCCGACATTTACTGCTGCCTCTGACTATCACAAGACCATAGTTGTGAGAGGTGTGATTAGTAAGGAGGACACTGCCGGTCAGGAAGCAGGAGACTTCTTCTTGGGTTTCCTGCCGTTTTGGGGACCTATGGTCAATAGTAGGAACCTGAGACAGCTGACTCGGGTGGTTGAATCCACTGTCAATGTAACGGCTGGTGCCCTTAGTAATCTGACAGCTGAGCTCCAAGCGGATCGCCTTATGACTCTGCAGAACCGCATGGTTCTAGACGTTATTCTTGCAGACCGCGGTGGGGTATGCAAGGTCATCCAGTCCAGTTGCTGCATTTTCATACCAGATAATGCTCCAACAGTGTATCAAGCCATCTCCAAGCTCCATAAAATATCTGAAGCCATACACGTGGATAAGGGAGATTGGTCACTGGTGGGATGGTTCTGGGAATTGATATCTTCCTGGGGTTGGAAAGTTCTGATGGTCATTGGAATGATCTTAGCCATTCTTTTCCTGTTCTGTCTGTGTATACAGTGTGCTCCCGCGATATGTGGTCTCTGTACTACCTTATGTGTAAGGAAGCCTGTATCGAGGGACGAGCTAAGTAATAGGATGATGCTACAGCAACATCTCCATGACTTCGTGAACATTGACCTAGACTCGGATTAAGATGAGTATAGTGATTGCCTATGTAAGGGCAAAAGGAGGGTCTGTCGTACTTTAATATTCGGGACCGCGTAGGGGACAGGGCCCTACCCCTGTCTATCTTGGTATTAGCGAACCGCAAATGGTAAATGCGGCATGTACGAGTGCTTTATATATCGTTCTAGCTATGAATGCACTGTGTACACGTGATTCAGCTTCACTACGCGGGTTCCATTTTGGAAGCAGTGGCCATCTTGTCATTGCCCTCACATAGGCTATGATGGAGTTAATACGGGCCTCACAGTACATGGGCTTTCCCTCTGACTTCTCTGTGACCTGGGCAGCTGGCTCTGCTGCCCCGGGTCAAACCGGTCTCACGAGCTCCCCTTCCTCCGTCCACCTGTGATTAGCATCAGGGTTTGACCCGTCATAAAGCCCTTTCATTCTATACAATCCCCCGGCTAATCTCTTCTACACCTGCTTGTTCCTGCTTTATGACTTGTTTCCCAAAACAGGAGATGCTCATGTTTATTGGGGGGTCTCTTTACATCAAACGTGGGATCTGAACCTTGCTGTGTAAATCATTGTGGGCTGGCCGAACTGGAATGTGGGATGGTCATCATGACTCTGCCTTTTTTCTCTGTAATGTACACTTGTATATTGCCGTATCATAAAACCTAGGAATGTATGCTTGAGACAAGGAAAAGCGTATTTAAGATGAAGTCCGTTCCTATGATTTTCAGCAGTCTCCTGAGAACATACATGCTGTTGTACTTCTAGGATACCTGTCATTGGTCTGCAGCCAATAAACGAATCTTTGACTTCACCCAGAAGACTCTGTGTTTCTGTAGGTCCGGAACAGGGTGAACCCAGAAGTCATAGGGTGTGTGCCCCTGCACCGCTGGGTCTAAAATACCCAGTACTTCAAAAGCCTTCTCAACAAACATATATGAAGAATTGTATTTAATATTAAAGCTCCCTGTTCTCCGTTTTTACTGATTTTTACAGATAAATACAGCCACAAAACATTCATTTTCTTGTCTGTATTTTTTTTTAAATGTGGATAAAAACAGAAATTGGGTTGCTTTTTGAGTAATTCTGAATACTGTCTGCCATGACTGCCTGGCCAATAGATGTCTAGATTGATAGATAAGGGGGGTAAAAAAAGAAAGGAATTTTAGTAAAAAGGCTTTAACAGCAGTAGATACGCACAAGGTTGATACTGAAATTTGCTAATTTTCAAATAAGCGCACTGGGGGACATTCAAATAAATGTGAAAAAAATAAAAATTCATCTTAATTTTTCCATGAAACCCAAACTAAATATGGATAAATACAGCTAAAATTATAAAAAAACTAATATTGATAAATACAGACGGAAATGGCAAAATATTAAAAACCAGAAAACCGGGAGCCCTATTTATAAAAGCTTACTTGGGCCTGCAATCTTCACGATAGAAAGCACCAACATTCCAATACCCCAAGATTCATTGTACCCTAGATCCACACCAATCATGAAACTCAACCTTAAGGAAATAGTAATAAATAATAGAACTGGTGGTCGGCACCAGTTGACCAGCTTCTAGCCAACCCTCGACAACGTTCCTCTTCTTTCCCTTGGTTCAGATGTAAGAAATTAAGAAGATTAAAAAAATTGATTAGTGGTTCTGTTAAAAATCTCCACAATTTTCTTTTTATGGCAAGCAAACACAATCAGATACTTCTATAAAACACATCGCTTATAGTACTGCTTATAGTACTACTAGTTTCTCGACTCAAGTCTATTTCAAATTTGCTTATTAAAAACTACATTTAAAACTATGCATTGCAGTGAATGATATTTGATTCTATTCCCATTTCTCAATCCCCTTGATGGACCAACTCAGTCTCACTTTTTTGCAATGCATAGATGCATACTACACATTCCTGTGAATTAAATAACTTGGAACTGTACAAGTTTCATTAACAAAGTCACAGAGAGAACGCGCTACTCACTAATTTACTATAGTGACAGGAGAACAGTTTGCAATGGCTTCTTAATTAATCTACCAGAGTGGGCGCTAATGAGTATGATTAGATAGCGTTGAGCACCAGCCTAGCAGAAACTAGAAACTGGATCACACAATAATATACCAGCATAAACTAAACATAACTTACCTCTGAGTGTCAACATGCCCACCCACCAGACACGACAGCACAACTTACTGTGGCAACCTGGGCTAGCATGTACATGAGCCACCAATGGCATGGCACATCAGCCACAGACCAGGGGAATGTGGAGGTAGGCGGCAACCAGGCATGTGTGAAGGAGGCAAGTGACCCATGAATGAGAATGCACACATTGCCAAGTGTGGCATGGATGTGCTGGACAGACTGCAGTATGCAGACCACAGTCATACCCATGTCGACATATAATGCTGGTGTTGGTAGTGTTGTGGACAGTCGACACTACCATGTCACCCCAGCCAGTGGGGACGTTCAAGGAAATGTAACTTGTTACCCCCTGTAAGCGTGTGTGGAGTGGGCTCACCCAGCGTTTGCCAGGCTAGCGTAGGGGTGTGAATAAAAAGCACGTAACCATGGGTGTGGTTCTTTTCCAGAATGGCCAATGTGTCTGCCAGGGAAGCACCTCTCACCCCGCCATGAGGCTGATGCCGTGTGCGGCCGTACCTGTGATCCTGGGCACCTGCCACAGCCCGCTGCTCCCCGAACCTGTCTCATCTGCCCCTTCGCGTTCCAGGCCTCACTGTTCACCTGTCAACACCGGCGTGTCTCCAAGAGTGCACACCACGTGCCTCTCATCTGTTCGGGCACATCACTCAGACAAGTGTGAGTGCGACATGTGTTGATAACGATTTTATGATGTGTTCATGGATGGTGGGTGTGTCACCTCTGTGCAGGGGGGCTGTTTGGGGTGTCACGTATTCAAACTGCCAGTTCTGTGTGTCACAGTTAGTAGGGTATCCCACTCTTTGATGTTTCACATGTGTCCAAGATCATTCCATTTTGGCTGCCATTTGTGACCTATAGGTGACGACAGGGCTCCTTTTGGGGTCACTTATGTTCCTCCATGATACAGGGATGCCCCCTGTGACTCAAGTCCCACGACATGGGCAACATGTACGTAAGCGGGAGACACTGCCCCTACATTCGTCCATGCTGTCATAATTGATTGCTCATGGCAATGACACGTCTGTGTGCAGGAGGGGTTGCTTGTCCCTCTGCAACGTGAAGGGAAGATGCGGTTTCACTGTGTGTTCCATGCATGTATCTGCATTGGTGCAGTTTACATGCAGGCTGCATGTCAATGTTCAATGTGACTGTGATTAGATGCCTATGTGATGTGGGAAAATGGTCATTCGTTCTACGTCACGCACATGGGGTTGTGCTCGTACAATGTCATCTCACTGTTTTTGTACTCTGCTTATATGGTGCCTTTTCCCACATGACGTGTGGGAATTGCAGGCCTATGGCTGGCTATCGCTGATTTTTGTATCACTGATTTTTGTATCGCACTTGGCCTCATCGCAGCTTTTTTTGCATTGGTGTTTCGCATTTATGCGGCGTCGCTTTGACTTTATCACAGTCATTTGACGCGTTATCGTGGGACTATCGCATGGTGCCGCCAGGTTGAGAATACCACGTTAAGACGGAGTTATTTTCCTGCGGTGGACTGCAATGTGAAGAGTTGCGTTAAGCTGATTTTGCGGTAGTTATCACACGTTCTTGAGAATATCCCCCTATATAACTTAATTTACACATTTTTGTGCATTGGAAACAAAGTGACATCCTACATTTTTTCTTTTTGAACTCCTTATACACAAGGCCACTGGAATTAAGCAATATGGAAGCTGCAGCATTGTTCACATCATTATGAATTGTCTGCATTTGCCACATAATCTGTCATCTGATAGTTAATCTGCTGAATTAAAAAAATCATTTTTTGAGATCAAAAGTTGCTAAAAGGACATAAACCTGTGCTGCTGTGCAATGGTAGGCCCTTTGCAAAGCCAAGCTTGTCACTTTTCAGTAACGTATAGCTGCATTTAGGAGTGGAACTGGTACTAATGAAGTGAAACATTTGCCCAGATATTGCTAACGCGTAAAAATGACAAACTAAAGCAGTATTACTACCAAAAAATGAGCTGGATTTAGCAGCAGAATTTGTGTTTTCTTGCCAAATAATGCAGGCTTCAACTATTGACTAATTTCAGAGACCCTGCCTGCACCCCAGCGAGATTGCCACATAGTTCACTTTACAAACTCCTCTCACTTTGCCGTCAGAGAAAGAAAAGTAAACAACATATCCACATTAAAAGACTAAGCAGCAATTTGTCAGAAGATATAACCGAATACAGCATTTTACAATGCATGCTATTACATCAAGTTCCTTTACAATGCGGTTGTTACAACGACCGCGTTGTTAGTAATCGATACCTTTCCAATGCAAGTCATTAGATCGACTTGCTGTAGGGGGCGCACTGGATTTAGGAAGAGTATAATTTACTATTCCAACTCCAGCCTGTGCAACAGTAGGGAAGGTGTTGGAAGAGTAAATTATACTATTCCTTAGGTTGAAGCACCATCTAGAGCAAGTCGATCTAATGACTTGCAATGTAAAGGCATCGCGTTGTAACAACGTGGTCGTTGTAATAACCGCGTTGTAAAGGGAACTCACTGTAATGACCGCGTTGTAAAGGCTGTTTCCCAACATAACCTTACATTTAACCTCTGTCTTTTAACACTCAGTAAATGTACCGAAGATAATTAAGGATTTATATTTCTCATTCATCTTCTGAATTGAGCATGCTTTTTCCTGATTAGACTGCAAAAATTCAAATGTAAATGCAGTTTGTTTAGATAAACTGAATTTAAACTGAGTTTTTATAAATACTTTGCCAGCTGCCTCAGTCATTTGTGAAGTGGAGCTGGGGGAGAGAGGGGCGACTTGTGGTGCTACTGATTCTCCTCACTAAATGCAGGGGTGCAAGAGCGTTGATGAACGGCCCCATCCACAAACTACAGGATTTTTAAAAGATGTTACTTTATGCAGTTAGAGTACTAAGACATATGCTTACCTTCAGCCACCAAGGCTGAGGCAAAAGTACATTTGGGGACCTTACAAGGACTACATGTCGCTGTTGAAATCAACGTCTGAGACTCTCAATACCTCTCAATTCCGAATAATTCTCTCTGTATTGATACCTTGCTTTGTGACCTGATTAGAAGGTTACTTAGCTGCATTACTTGTTTTAACACCTTGTTACAAGATGCAACATAAACTGAGTGGATAGCACCAGTTGAAATCTGTCTGTCCCCTCTTCTCCAATTTGCTGATGTTTCTTTATGAGCTGCAGGCTATCTCCACCAGCTGAGTCGTCAAGTATTCAAATTTAGTAAAGTTGTTCAAAGTTCTGGACTTATATGATTTGGTGACATATTTTACCTGTGCTGCTGCCATTCCATCCTACAGAATTTAATATTTAACTTTATGTTTATTTTAACTGAACTATGTGGTCCAAACAGTGCAAGAGGAAGTGTTGGTGTTATATGTGACTGTTTTGCTAAAAACCATATAAACAGCTAGTTAAATAGAAAAACTATTTTTACCACAATGTTTAGTCCATTTTTCCAAATTTTTGTGGTTTGAAACTTCTTACAGTTTGTGGTGGAAACAGGTGTGAAACCGATTAAGGTTATACATTTCAGAAAAGTAAAAGATCCTAAATTTAGAAAGGAATCCCTCAAAGTTTTCCTAAAGACACTTAGGGCTTCATTATGATGTTGGTCGGAAAGGCTCGGAACGGCATTCAGATTTACCTAATCTGAGTTGGAACCCCTGTTTCCGACGGACTCGGAAACATTTCCGACTGACTGATTATGATGGAAGATAACCGTTTGGTCTGTCTGACTTGGTTCCAACTGGCAATCGGAGACTCTGAGTCGGTCTGAGCCAAATCGTACAGGTCTATGGACCGTGTTTCCGACCAACACATTACGTTATCGGAATTTGACAGCCTTTCCGAATCGGTTTGACCGACACTGAACAGCTGTCAGAAACTGATTTTGGGGGCCAACACCAGGCCCCCTTCACCTGGAGGCCTCTGGTTGGGGCCCGTGGGGATACTCAAGGGACGCCCCTGTAAAACCATGTACAGTGTGGCAAGCACCATGGGTTGCCCGCCACAGAGTGCACAGTTTCAGAAACCGTTCCTCAATGGGAGCCTGTGTTGTCTGTCAGAACACAGGCTCCTATTGAAGTCAATGATAGTCCGATTGAACGGTGTTCGGAAACATTGTAATCGGTCGGTCGGACTCCCCAAAACCGAGTCGGTCTGAAACGATTTTAACAAAAAGTCAGTCGGAATGCTTTCCAACTGACATAGTAATGAAGGCCTAAATGTTGAAATATAAACTATAATGGAAATGAGTAAGACAAAATAGCCTTTAGTGACAATGTTTTGCTCTGTAATTTTTTGTCATGATGGCAGATATACAAAAGCAATGTACTGTTATGTCCGATAGACTCTTTTGATTGCAGGGATATTGAGGGGTTGTAGGTTCACCAAAAACACACGATACTCCTAGCTAACAACTGAGCTGCAGCCTGCAATGATTTTTCATTGTGTACCTACCTTATGGATTTCAAAAGGTAAAATGTAATGAAGGAAAAATGGGTATGAAGGAAACGTGTGTATTTCTGAAATGTACACAAGATACTGAGCCTAAGCACAGTGGTTATTTGCGTACCTCGCGGATTAGAATTACCCACACTGCCCTTTGATTCAGGGGGTGAGGTTCCGTGCGAGACGGAACGACACTTTTTGGGTGTGGTCGAATATGGATGAGTTTGGTATCTACGAACTGCAAATGACGAGTTTAGTGGGTGTACGCAGTTTCGCTACGCAACCACGCATGGTTCGTCTCATTTTTGGGTTTGTCCATCCGAACCCTCGGGTTCCATTTTAGATGCAGCATCCATCTTGTCTCTTGCCCTCAAGTTGCCAGCGAACGGACCTTATCCGCTCTGTGACCCTGGGATTCCCAAGCTTACACCAAGGACACGTGTTTCTTTGAGGGTGACTTTTATGATAGGGGAAATGACACGGCAAAGGCAGATGGCCCCGCTCGAGGCTCATCTTACCGTGCTAGTCTATTGTTTCAGTCGTGCATGCATTGGGCACGAGGTCTTTGATCCTGTAATCAAGTTTCCGTTATTACTCCCAACACTCTTTTCCAATCTGTCGTGCATCCTTGTTCTTTCTTTGCATCTGTTTCTGTCCCTTTCTCCTAATGTGTTTACAGTCAGAATGGAATGTGTTTAACTGTGGGGATGATATGTTTTTACAGTTGGGAACCGGCAATGCTGCTGTAATTATGTTCCGGCCTCTTGAAACATGAACGCGACTCTTTTGAAGTTTATTGTGGGAACTGAGTTGTAACCTTTGTTTGCCATGTTGTGCAATGGCAAAAATATGTATAAAAGGAGCGATCCACTTTAGCAATTCGAAGCAGTCTCTCAGAACCTACACGTTGTGTACTTCTTGCGATTTCTGTATCCCTGCAGTAAATAAATGCTGATCTTTGACGTCGCTGGAAGTGTCCCGTGTCTCTGTGTTTTGTACGCCAGAACAGGTAACCCACGAAGGTTTCAGGTGTTGTCCCCTGGCACCGCTGGGTCTTAGAATAACCCAGTCCTTCAGTTGGCGCCCAACGAAGGGCGACATCAGCGGTACCGGTCCAAAGCCCGACGATCGTGAGGAACTTCGTGTGAAATCTCCGAGGGAAGGTGCACCCCGCTTCATCGATCCAGTTGTCGAAATAAGTGGCCCGAAGTCTTTTCCCGCGAAGATTCCCGCTTCCAGACGGCTGCAACGGACTGATGCCCTGACTGTCGACCTGTTTTGGCACCTGGCGTAGTCCTTTGTACGGCGAGACGATAGACGGGCCTTCCTGGTGATGCCATTGCTCTTTCAGTTAAGTATTTGTGGGTCGCTCCCAGAGTTACCTTGTTGTTTGCATGGTTCCATTGCATTTGTGGTTCTTAGTTGTTGGTTCTTAGTTGTTGGGTTTTATTTGACGATTGCAATTGCCAAAAACCGAGGGTCTTGCATTTTTTGTGCGAGGACATCATAATTCGATAGCCCTCGAAGTTTGTAAACTCGGTTAGTGTGCGCGATGCCTGACCGTAGTACTTTGTTTGGTTTCCTTAAATGTTGCAGCACGGATTCCCGGCTGGAGGATTCATGTCCGATACCTCCGGTTGGAACTCCAATTTATGAGCTCTATAGTTGCCATGGCGTAGGTCTTATCGTATATAATGAATATTGGGTTTGTTACACTAAAAATGATGGTGTTCTTAGTTGGCCATCACATGGTAGTTTCGAAACTGCCGTCTTAGATAATCTTGAAGCCAAACTGTTTAAAAGGAAGGCTAGGCCGGCCATGTTTGATTCCTTCCGGTTATGGCGCAAAGAGGCCAAGCAGAAAGAAATCAAACAGATTAAGAAAAATAAGAGAGAAGGTGTTATTACGGTGATGCGAAATGCAGAACAGTATCAGCGAGACAAAGATGAGAAGGAGCAGGAAGTCAGTGCTCGACTTCATCACATGGCGGTGGATAAGTGTTATCTGGTGTTACCGTCTAGTTCTGAGAAGACGGGAGAGGAAGTGATAGAAGATTCGTTATTGTCTTATCTATTGAAATCACCACCTCCCTATGCTCCAGATACCGTGGGTCCTATGATTCTTCCTATTCCTCAACCTGCTGTTCTGGCGGCTGCTGGTCAGCCCGCTGTTCCTCCTGCTCTCCCGAATCCTCTTGTGCCGCAAATTGATCATCCTCCTTTACCATCTCTTCTTCCTACTGCTCCTTTGCCAGTCCCTCATCAGCCTATTTTTACCACTACTCCTGTTACCCCGTCCACTACTATTGTCTCTACTCCTACTGTTGTTACTCCTGTACCTCCTTCTTCTTCTCCTTCTATTCGTAGCCGTCTCTTTAATGCTGTTGCTACTCTCTATTCTCCGCTTTTTGGGCCAATACTAGGATTGACTGTTTCTGATGTTGCTCAGAGGCGCAGTCAGATTCCTGATGGTAGGGAACGTGAGTCGTTGGTAAAAATGGCGCGTAAATGGATTCGCCATCCTGTGAAGTACACTTCGCGTATAGTGTTTGAGACATTTTCTCAGTTTAATGCCCCCACACAACGATTCGTGTTCGAGGAAATGTGTAAATCTCTGAGAGAAGAGTGGGATAATGATGCGGTCGATAATGTACCGCCCGAGGTCTCTGAGCTCCAGAATCAATTTTCGACTGGTGTGATTGTAGGTGATAATGTTCGATGTGCTCTAGAGTGTCTGTTATCTTTTCGATGTACAGTGCAACCTCGAGCATTGTTTAAGGACGAGACTGAAGAGTGGATGGCGAAACCTGGTCAGTATCCTATGCGGGAAGTTCCCCCAGTATGGATGCCAGGTGATCCTAATGCTAATCCTGCTATTCCAGCACGTTTTCAGAGAGTTTGGATACACCTCCCTTGGAAGCGATCGGAAGTTTTGCAGGTAAAGCAAACCTTGCCCGACCCCCGTAAAAATCCAGCAGGTTATTATAAGGAGTTGTCCCAACTAGTGGATGCTACCGTTATGAACCTTGCCGATATTGACATGTTGTTCGGCAATGTAGTGCCTCAGCCGATTTGGGCGAAAATCCGTCACGAGAATCACGCGGCTGAGTTAGGCGGTGACTGGGCTGCTCTTGCGGCGGCAGACACCCAGCAAGTTGGTGGGGCTAAACCTGAACAGCTTATTGCGGATTTGCCCCAGAGGATAATTACCCTTATGAAGACACTTATGCCAGCAATACGCGTTAATTGGGACAAGTTGTCTGCGTGCAAACAAAAGAGGGATGAGAGTGTCTCCGATTTCTTTACGAGATTTGAGGAGGCATTTATTGATCATAGTGGTCAGGACATGAGCGCTGAGGGAGGTCAGCGGTTGTTTGTTGATAAATTCGTATCGAATTTGTTGCCTGAACTCAGCAACAAGCTGAAGAATTCTGAAAGTTCGTGGGCTGTTTCTACCACTGCTCAGATATTAGCCACGGCCCAATACTACGAAAACAGAGAGAAGGAAGAAAGCGAACGCGCAGACAAGAAAACGAAGGATCTTAAAACTAAGGTCTTATTGCAGCAAGCGTATCCTCCGCGCTCGAAGTACAATGACTCGCAGCAGCCAAATCGATCACAATCGCAGTTTTCTAGATCAAAGTTGCGTAATGACTCTTCTGCACCTCGCTTTGTGTTGGGGTATAATCAATGCGCATATTGTCGGGGTGAGGGCCATTTGAAGTTTAATTGTCCAGTTTTACGTGACAGGAACAATGGTGTTTCGGCTCGAGGAGGTCGTAGTGGTCCTCAACAAGCTTCACGTGGTAGAGGTCGCGGTTTTACTCAGAATCAGACCGAGCGTCTTGCCACTTCCTCAGACTCGCAAAATTGTTTTGATCTATGCGATCTCTCGTCTGGTAGATCTGCACAGTATCATGTGGATGACTATTATGTCGAGCATGATGTTGATGTGAATGGTATCTACTAGGACAGCCGTAGACAGAGGAAGGGAGAAGTATCAGTTCCGGTTGATCAGAGAGAGCCTTATGTCGCAGTTGCCACATTGGGCGTAGTCGAGCCTTTTCTGTTGGACACTGGTGCAGCGAAAAGTTCCATCATGCATTCGAAACTCCCTGGCGCGCCTTTGTCTGGCTTAACGAATGTTTCCGTTGGATTCTCTGGCGCCCCCGTTAGCAATCCAGTTTCTAGCCCCTTGCCCCTTACAATTGGGTCTTCTGAGTTGGAAGCTCCGTTGATTTTGACTACTGGTTGTGGTGAGAATCTTTCGGGCTTGGATTTGTTGAAACGGTTACATGCGACTTTGTATTGCTCTCCTGCGGGAGTGGAGCTTACATTGGGTCAGAGAGTGATCTCTCCTATGTATTTGTCGATTGATAAGCTCCCACCGGAATTGAGTTCTCTTCCGGCTTCTTTGTGGGCGGCAGGTCCCAATGATGTGGGCCTGCTGGATATCCCACCTTATGTTGTTCAATTGCAATTCAACGCGCGACTGCCGAGCATTCCCCAGTATCGTATCTCCCTTGATGGTGAACGAGCACTATTAGCGATCATTTACGATTTGATCGATAAAGATGTCATTGAGGAAATACGAGGTAACGTGTGTAATAGTCCTGTGTTGCCTATTTTGAAGCGAACTGATCCCTCCAAGCCTCCTGTGTACCATCTAGTTATTGATTTAAGGGAAGTAAATAAAATTGTTGTTCCACAGTTTCCCGTGGTACCTGACATTACAGCTTTGCTGACTCTGATTCCAGCCTCTGCATCATGGTTCTCGGTAATCGATCTGAAGAATGCGTTCTTTAGCATTCCGATTGCTGCGGAAAGCAGAGATTTATTCGGTTTCTCATTAGGTGGTCATAGCTTCAGGTTCAAACGTGCTCCTCAGGGCTACTGTGAGAGTCCATCGATCTACAGCCAAGCTCTTAAGAGTCAACTTGATGCGTTCGTGCTGCCAACTGGTGCGGCCTTGATTCAGTACGTTGACGATCTGTTGGTAGCTGCAGACACTGAACAGATTTTCAAGACTGCTACAGAGTCACTGTTACAGCATCTTTGTGACTTACATCACAAAGTGTCACCTTCTAAACTGCAATATTGTTGTCAAGAAGTAACCTATCTAGGTCACTTATTGTCAAAGGCGGGAAGAAGGTTGACCCCTGAAAGAATTGCAGCAATTGCTCGAATGACTGTGCCAACAACTCAGAGAGATGTGCGTGCCTTTCTAGGTATCACGTCATACTGCAGACAGTGGATTCCAAATTTTTCACTGTTAGCGAAGCCATTGATAGCTCTCACGTGCAAGGATGTTTCGACTCCTTTGCCATGGACGGAAGAATGTCAGAAAAGTTTTTCTGAACTGCGTGATGCGTTGTGTTCGGCTCCAGTGTTAGGTACTCCTGATTACAGTAAGCCATTTACATTATATGTCCACGAGAGGGAAGGTTGTGCGTTGAGTGTTTTGACGCAACAATTTGGTGGCAAGCAGCGTCCGTGTGCATATTTTTCCTCGACCTTAGACCCGGTAGCTAGAGCGTTGCCGAGTTGCTTGAGGGTGACGGCGGCAGCTGCGGCGTCTATTCGACAATCCGCAGGTCTGGTCATGGATAATATGCTCATAGTGATGGTTCCGCATGCAGTTGACACTCTCCTGAATCGGACAAAAACTCAACATCTGACGAGTGCAAGGTTGTCTGGGTATGAGTTGACCCTTTTGGCAAGTCTTATACAGATTAAGCGTTGTAATGTACTGAATCCGGCGACATTGTTGCCGACTAATATGGAATCAGATGATGTACCACCACATGATTGTTATTTACGAGCTGAGGAAGAAACAAAGGGTCGTGTGGACCTGAAAAACACTCCATTGACAGATCCCGATGGTATTTTGTATATTGATGGTTCCTGTTTTAAATTGCCGAATGGCGATGTGACGACCGCGTATGCTGTAGTGACGTTGAGCACGGTTGTGGAAACTGCGAGATTGAATCAGAATTCAGCACAAGCGGCAGAGTTGATTGCATTGACAAGAGCATGTGTTTTGTCTAAGGGAAAGCGAGTGAATGTGTTTACCGACAGTCAGTATGCATTCGGTGTTGCGCACAGTTTTGGTCGATTGTGGAGAGAAAGAGGATTTATGACATCGCATGGTACGAAGATCCAACACGGGCAGCTTGTGAATGATCTTTTGGATGCACTTACATTGCCTAAACAGGTGGCGATCGTTAAATGTAGTGCACATCGAAAAGTGACGGATGATGTTGGTCGTGGTAATGCATTTGCGGACGAGATTGCTAAGGAAACGGCTAAGAATCTTGCAACCCGAATGTATGTGACAAGTTCAGCGAGATGGTCGACGGGAACTGGTATGTGTGAAGACACTGTTGAGAGTGTGAAAGCAATTCAGAACGAGGCCACCGAAGCTGAAAAGACCAAGTGGAAAGAAAGCACGGGAAAGTTGGATATGCATGGATGTTGGGTTGACTTGTCGGAACGTCAGAGGTGGATGTTACCGGATGCGTATGTATTAGCTGTCGTGACGATGGCTCATGGGTTGTCACACATTAGTGCGAAAGGGATATGCAAGTTCTTGTCCCCTGTATGGAAGAATGATGGTATTGCTAAATGTGCTGAGAGAGTGGTTAAGAATTGCATGGTGTGTTTGATGCATAATCCTGGCAAGGGCACCCCCACTCCACCTGGTCATTTTGCTCCCCCTGTTTGTCCCTTTGAGGTTATCTAACTGGATTTCATCCATATGGAGAGATGGCAATAATCTGAAGTATGTTTTAGTTGTGGTTTGTGCGTTCTCCAGATGGATTGAGGCCTATCCTCTTAAGGATAACACTGCCCTGTCCACAGCGAAAGTCCTACTGAAGGAATACTTTCCTCGGTATGGAATGCCACGGATTGTGTGGTCAGATAATGGAAGTGAGTTTGTGGGGAGTGTGATGCAGAGTGTATGTAAGGGCCTTGGAATTCGGCAGAAATTCCATAGCGCTAATCATCCTCAGGCAGCGGGTTTAGTTGAAGGGTACAATGGTACCCTGAAGCTGAAACTTGCAAAGATACAAGCTACGACTGGTCTATCATGGCCTGATGCCTTGCCTCTGGCTCTCCTGTCAACCAGAGCGACTGTACACTATCGAGTAGGGCTCAGCCCATATGAGATTGTGTTCGGCCGCCCTGCGAACATATGGGGAGTCCCGAGACCTAAGGCCTTTGATAGTCTTGAGTATCCAATGCTAATTGATTTTCTTCATGATCTGACTACTAAATTAAGGTTAATTCACCAACAGGTCTTTGAAGCTCTACCGGCACAGACAGAGGGTCCTGGACATCGGCTCCGGCCAGGCGATTGGGTCGTTACCCGAAATTTTGGCCGAAAACGTAACTTGGAGCCGAGATTTGTGGGACCCTTTCAAGTGTTATTAACAACGAGGACTGCAGTTCGGTTGGAAGGCAGAAAGAATTGGGTACACGCTGGCCACACGAAAAAAGTACCGATCCCCTCACCAACAGATGGTTGGGTGAGAACTGGGATTGTGGCAACGGAAACTGAGACCTCTTTATGCTTTGTGCCGTTTAGTGATGCTCAACCTGTAGGAGACAATTCGTCGCTGCCAGACACACCTGTGAAGTCATCAGTCGTAGAGAACTCAAGGTCTGAATCGTCGTCCACTCCACCGAACACTGTTTCACCAGCTGAACAATTGTTTGTAGAGCAGACTCGACCTGGAAGAAATCGATACTTTCTTCGTCCACGTAGCAAGGACTAATAAAATTTTGTTTTATATTTTCCTTTACTGGTGCTACGAACATTACGAACAATTACATCCTTTCTTTTTGAGTTTTTTATGTGCTTTTCACTGCTAAGAGATTTGTATTAAAGCTGAGCGTTTAAGAAAACCTATCATCCGGGTTAACCGTAGGGCCGTGCGGGTACTCCTTTCTGTTTAGCAGGTTTCTGACACTAGGTCGGTTACTTTTGTCGACTCCTGGGAACTCCTGGGAATTGATAATCGCTACTCGGAACGAAGTGCGTCAAGTACGTCACGGACGGTTTGTAGAGGATGGCATTCTCTAAGCTGTTGGAAGTAGAAAGGATGTCGGCGCAAAGATCAAAATTGCATAAGATTGTACGAACAAAATGTTTTCTGTTTCAGGTATTCCTACTGTTTCTGACTGTGTCTATGCTATTGGTGGGCGGAGTGTATTTTGGAATACAGTCGTTATCACCTTCTGTTTCACCTACTCTTTCTCCTGAACTAAGCTCCATTACCACTGTTTCTCCACATTCTTTTCATCCCCTGCCTCAACACGAACAGGTTAGACGTGCGGAATTCATGAATAACTCCTTCGTTCAACTCCTACATCAGCATCAGTTGGTGATGAATACTACCAACTGCTGGGTGTGTGGGTTAATGCCACATACCATGGATAGGGGTATTCCGTATCTGGTTCTTCCTTATAGCTCCCAAGGGTCAGCTCGAGCATTCCAAACTATGTTCCGTAGTGCACTAGATTCCTACCCCAGTCGAGAGCCACGCTCTGCGAACTTTGGTCCTGGTCCGTACCACAAGCCTTTGGCGATAGCGATTGCGGATCTAGATAGAGATAAGCATCGCTTATTCCAGATGAAGAGGTGCAAGCCTATAAGGATCTGAGTGAGGCTGAGTATAGTACGTCAGTGGGTGATAGACAGCTCAAGAGTTCGTCCCCAATATGGATCGTACCCCACCTCGGTAATTTCTGCTTGAAAGGTTTGGGTCGAAATCCGAGAGCAGAGCTTGGGAACAGTGCTTGTACTGACACGTATGTCCTACCGATGCTCTCTTCCCCTGTTTTTCTGACTGCTAAGGGCACTTATTTCGTATGTTATGAACGTGCATATACATGGTTACCCCGTGATTTCTCGGGTACCTGTTATATTGCGAATCTTTTACCACCGACTTTTACGGTTGCCTCAGACTATCACAAGACTAGAGTTGTGAGAGGCGTTATTAGCAAAGAGGACACTGCCGGTCAAGAAGCAGGAGACTTCTTTAAGGGTTTCTTGCCGTTTTGGGGACCTATGGTTAATAGTAGGAACCTAAGACAGTTGACCCGTGTAGTCGAGTCGACTGCTAACATAACTGCGAGTGCTCTTGGTAATTTAACAGCCGAACTTCAGGCGGATAGACGCATGACGTTGCAAAACCGTATGGTTCTAGACGTTGTTCTTGCAGATAGAGGTGGTGTGTGCAAAGTTATCCATTCGAGCTGTTGCATTTTCATTCCTGACAATGCTCCAACTGTTTACCAAGCCATCTCGAAGTTGCACAAGATCTCCGAGTCCATACACGTGGACGAAGGTAATTGGACACTTCTAGGATGGTTATGGGGCCTGATATCCACTTGGGGTTGGAAGATTCTGATGATCGTAGGGGTTGTTGTAATGTTTCTATTCACGTGTTGTCTTTGCGTGCAGTGTGGTCCTGCCTTATGTGGCCTTTATGCTACAACGTGTATAAGACGGCCATCTGTTACCAAAGAGACATTGATGGATAGAATGATGTTCCAGCAGCAGCTGAACGATTTGATGAATATTGAAATTGATTCCGATCTTGACTAGTGCTTGCCTACATGAGGGCAAAAGGAGCATCTGAGGTTCTGTGCGAGACGGAACGACACTTTTTGGGTGTGGTCGAATATGGATGAGTTTGGTATCTACGAACCGCAAATGATGAGTTTAGTGGGTGTACGCGGTTTCGCTACGCAACCACGCATGGTTCGTCTCATTTTTGGGTTTGTCCATCCGAACCCTCGGGTTCCATTTTAGATGCGGCATCCATCTTGTCTCTTGCCCTCAAGTAGCCAGCGAACGGACCTTATCCGCTCTGTGACCCTGGGATTCCCAAGCTTACACCAAGGACACGTGTTTCTTTGAGGGTGACTTTTATGATAGGGGAAATGACATGGCAAAGGCAGATGGCCCCGCTCGAGGCTCATCTTACCGTGCTAGTCTATTGTTTCAGTCGTGCATGCATTGGGCACGAGGTCTTTGATCCTGTAATCAAGTTTCCGTTATTACTCCCAACACTCTTTTCCAATCTGTCGTGCATCCTTGTTCTTTCTTTGCATCTGTTTCTGTCCCTTCTCCTAATGTGTTTACAGTCAGAATGGAATGTGTTTAACTGTGGGGATGATATGTTTTTACAGTTGGGAACCGGCAATGCTGCTGTAATTATGTTCCGGCCTCTTGAAACATGAACGCGACTCTTTTGAAGTTTATTGTGGGAACTGAGTTGTAACCTTTGTTTGCCATGTTGTGCAATGGCAAAAATATGTAAAAAAGGAGCGGTCCACTTTAGCAATTCGAAGCAGTCTCTCAGAACCTACACGTTGTGTACTTCTTGCGATTTCTGTATCCCTGCAGTAAATAAACGCTGATCTTTGACGTCGCTGGAAGTGTCCCGTGTCTCTGTGTTTTGTACGCCAGAACAGGTAACCCACGAAGGTTTCAGGTGTTGTCCCCTGGCACCGCTGGGTCTTAGAATAACCCAGTCCTTCAGGGGTATTTTTCAAATTGTGTTCTTTCTTGCACACTGCCTTCCATTAAGAAGCCAAAAATTGAATAGAGGAACTCAATTGACAATAAAATATGTTCTGGTATTCTATGATCACACGTGATGGGGCTGGCACCGCACTTGTGTGGCTGGGCCTACCGCCCTGACACAAACCGCCCCAAATGCAACCAGGAGATATCACATCTCACCAAGCAAAATCAACACTTTTTTAGAATGCATATAGCTGATGTAATTTGGGTCCTGGATGAGCTGCCACTCAGAGACTCCTTCCAAACTCAGACATTTCTGAAAACTAGGCAGCCAGAAGAGTCCAGAGTTGTGTGACTTGTGTGCATCCCAAGGTGTTTTTTTTACCCAGAAGGCCTTGCAAACCTTACACTTTGGCTAAAAAATATGCATTTTACTCACATTTATGTGAGAGGAAGATGCAAAAGCTGTAGAGATTGACAAATTGCCTACCACCTATCTTTACCACATTTCTCTTGATACACATGGCACCCTAGTTTTGGGTCTGGGCTTAGCACCCAATAACAAAACTGTGCTAGCATAAAACACAATATGGAGACATCAAAACATCTGAGTGAAAAGTGGTCTGCTTTGGAGATTTGGGCAACTGGGAATTTTGGGCTCTGCTTTTCCCGCCACTCAGTGAAACCTACCAAACCCAGAGATTTCCACACATCTCCAAATAAATTTGCTACCAAACTTGTGTAGATTGGCCTAGCGCCCGTGACAGATAAAGCCACCAAGAAAACATGGACAGATCAAATTTCCACTCAAAAGTGACACTTTTTGGAATGTGGGTAGCTGTGGATTTTAGTCCAGGGCTTGGCCGCTACCCAGGGAAACCTACCACACCTGCAAATTTCTGGAAACTAAACACCCAGAGCACTCTAGGATGGTGGGAATTGTATGGATCCCAAGATATGTTTTAACCTAGAAAGCCTTGCAAACCTCATACACACATTTCTGTAAGGGAAAGTTCTGGAATCTGTAGAGGTCCACAATCTTCCTACAATCCTGTGTCCCAAAATATCTTCTGAATGCAAAGCCACTCCACTTGTAAGGATGAGCTCAGCACCCACAATAGGAAAGGCCAATGCAACATGGACAGATAACATTTTTTTAACTAAAATCAACCCTTTTTGAGAATGTGGGTGGGTATAGATTTTAGGCCTTGGCTCGGCTGCCAACCAGGAACTCCTACAAAAGTCAGACATTTCTGAAAGTAGGTCTCTGGCGGGAGTCCAGGGTAGTGTGACTTGTTTGGCATTTAGAAGGTTTTTGTTATCCAGAAGCCCTTTAAAAACGAAAACTTTGCCTAAAAAAACATTTTCCTCCCATTTCTGTGAGAGAAAGTTCCAGAATGTGTGTGGATCAACACATTTTCACCACTCAGTGTTTTCACACATCTCTCAATAAACTTGCTACCCCTCTTGTGAGGGTTGGCCAAGCACCAGTGACATGTAAAGCACAAAATAAAACATGGACAGATCAGATTTTCCACTATAAAAGTGACTCATTTTGGAATGTGGGTAGCTGTGAATTTTGGTCCAGATTTCGGCTGCTGCCCAGGGAAACCTACCAAACCTGCAAATTTATGAAACTAGACACCTACGGGAGTCCAGGTTGGTGTGACTCTTCTGGATCTCAGAAGGTTTTTTTCACCCAAACCCCTTGCAAACATCAATCATAGAATAAGCATACATTTCTGTCAGATTTCTGTGAGGGAAAGTTCCAGAAGCTGCAGATATCAACAAATGTCCTCCCATCCAGCATTCCTTCACATATCCCAATAAAAAACCTAGACCACTCAAATGAGTGGGCATAGCTCTTGCAATAAGGAAGGCCCCAATACGCAACAAAGACAGATCAAATGTTTCGAATCAAATACAACCTTATTTTTGTTACATGAGTAGCTGTGAATTTCAGACCCGGCCCCATAATCATTGCCAAAATTGGTTAGCTCAAACTTTCATATCGCCGTCTATTGCGGTAAAATAACTACGTGTTAACGTCGTATTCACAACACGGTGACAACATGCAATAGTTTCCCGATAACGCGTCAAATGTCTGCGATAAAATCACCGTGACGGCGATACAAATCCAAAGTGGAACATGAAAAAAGTGGCGATGGGCCCAACCGCAATAAAAAAATATATCAATAAGCTGCGCCAGGCCTGCAATTCACACACATCAGGCGGAAAAATCACAATAGAAGCAGAAAAAAAAAACCCAAAAAAACAAAACAACTGCGCAGCACAATGGAGGTGGCCGGAGCAAGAACAGAGGACAACCAGAACCCCACAAGCCCCACGGAGGACCAGCCTGGGACCTCTGGGTCAGGGAAGGGCAATGAGAAGAAGAAATGGAAGACGCGGTTCAGTCCGCAGGAAAACAGGATCCTGATAACGGAGGTGATAGAACACCATCAACTACTATTCATCACCTCCAATGTGTCATTGGCAACAAAAAATTGAATATGGCAGTCCATTGTGGACAATGTGAATGCAGCCGGAGTGCTGAGGAGGACAATGGAAGAGGTCAAGAGGCGCTGGAATGATGTGAAGCACAAAACCAAGCAAAAACTCGGGAAAAACCAGAAGGCAGCAATGCATACTGGAGGTGGGAGTCCAGCGCCACAGGAGGAGCTGGATGAGATGGAGGAAATGGTGTCCACAGTCATTTGTGTGGAGACGATGGCAGGAGTTGGGGGACTGGACATTGCTCAACATGACCTGACACAACAGCAAAGGGGTGAGTAACGACCAGGGACTGGGGGGACGGGGGGAGAAGGGCACAATGGCACCCATGCACAATATAGCACAGTGCACACCCACAATGACTCTGGATCATGTCCCTGATCCCCTTGGCACTTTGCAGCACACCTTGAAACAGCAAGTAGGCCCCTGTCGACTATGTGCCCAGAGGGGGCCCATCCCACACATCACCAATCTCACAGCAAACCCATGCACATGTGCCAAACCCAGCAAAGCGGCGTGTCTGTGAGCCACACTGACAATGCAAGTGACACTGCATGACGAATAGCATGGCTGCAATCAATATATCATGCCATGTTGCATGCCACAACACTGAGGTGGCTGAGTGTGGACCACATCCGTAAATGAGCAGGTCACACTCTGACACATCCACGTGGCAAACAACCCTTGACGTCAACAACACATCTGCCAACAAACCATGCCCCAGACTCCCAGCTCCCACCAAGAGCATAATGTACCCAAGTATGCAACATTTCAGCAATGTATAAGCACAGAAGTCAAAGGCACACTGCCTGAAAGGGATAAGGGGCAGCAAAATCAGAGCTGCAGGGGCGACTCTCCCAAAATGCAGCACACACATATAACATTCAGAGCACATCAACATTGACAACAATGTGGTACAAACAGCAACACGTTCACAACAGAACAGAGAACACAACTGGTGCCGCTTGTGTGTAGAAACTGGCCAATCGCATTTGGCATAGCAGGGAAATGTGAGATGATAATGTACAAGTACAAACACACATCCGTGATGTTGTTCGAAATGTCCACTGTCCCGCATCAAATAGGCACAATGTACATGTCATGCAGTCTGTATGTAAACTTGTACAATGTGCAACACACATGTGAACACAATGTTAAACTGTATCTCCCCTTCACATTGCAGAGGGAAAATCAACACCTCCTGCAGAGCAGACCGAACATCTCTTTACTGATGACGAAGAGGACTTCCACACCTTCAACAACGATGCCCTCCAAGAGCTCATGGACAGCTTCAGCACCCCACCTCCAGGAGCAGGGCAGTCCAGCTGCATCGAGGAGACCTCACCCCCTGCACAGACCACACAGCAGGAAGCACCCACCATGGCTGCATCCTAGGACCCCCACAAACAACACATTGCCTTCCAACGCTGTGTGTTGGGGTGCCAGGAGAAGATGGCTGATCAGGTGAAGGTGGGGTTCGAGCTCATGGCAGCCAAACTTGATGCCATACGTGGGTGTCTAAGTCACATCAGGGACCACTCACAGTCCCTAAGGGACACCCACAGTCTGCTCCATGCCCTCCAATGATCCATGTCTGACATCGCTGGAGTCCTGATTCTGAGACAAGAACAACTGTCTAGTCAGAGTGGCTCCAGCGATGTCATCCAGGAGTTGGGACACATGCGGAAGATCATGGAGAACATGGAGAGGATGCAGGCGGAAAGAATGGCTGCCACGGCTGCACACCAGCGAGAGGTAGCTGGGTTCTTCCATGCCCTGCAGACCTCCATCATCGCATTGCTGTCACAAGGCCTGGCGCGGATGAATGGTACTGCTACTACTCAATCCACATCTCTGCCCCCTGAAGTGTCAGTGACACACAGTGCTGCAGACAAAACAACACCATCCACATGTGAGGCACATGATACATCAGAGGACGAAGATGGGGATAATTCTGCCTTAGTGGTAAGAAGGAAGCAGTAGCATTCATCTTCGCCATATGTCCTGTTTCTTCTTGGTCCTGCCCTCTGCATCATCACCTTCCACTGTCCCCCGATACACTCTGCGACACTCACCTTGGACCTCGACATGGACTGCCATATTCTGTTTGGTTACCAATGACACAGCAATCAGACTGCGGACTGAATTCTTCCTCCTTTGATGAACTTGTCATTCCCTAAAGGACTCTGGCTGGCCCTCCATGTGGCAACAATGGGAAGTGGGGCTTTCATGGCCCTGTACTGCTCCAGCTTCAACACTCCACTGAATGTGAAAAAACATTCAGATTCAGACAGATGTGTCATGTCTATGATCATTCAAGTATGAAAGCATGGATGTATGTAGGGTCAGTGATTTCCCCTTACGTCCATGTTGCTCATGTTGTGTGACTTGAGTCACAGGGTGCAACATTGCCGATTGCGGTCCGGGTGGCGCCGACACGACAACAGAGACACACGCATTAGTTACTTACTTGTCCAGCCCAGAACTGAACTATGCCCAGAGCCCTGGGCTCATTGTTCACACCCCTATGCTGGACTGGCATACGCCAACCCAGCCTACTCTGCTTACGCTTACAGGGGGGGACAACAAAGCTACGTGTCCCAGGTCTTCCCGGTAGTGACCTGCTGATCACTTGTCTAGTTGTCAGCATGCCACAGCCACTCCCTGAGGGCTGGTCTACACCTAAACTACACCCATCCAGCACAGGCATCACAGGAAATGTGACCCTGCCAATAAAAGGGGCCAACCACATCACATTCCCCACTGCCGGAGGTGACATGATGGCGTCTGCACCACGAGACTCAATCATAAAGGGTCCATGACCTGTGGTGCACTGGGTTGGTGGCACCCGATGCTCTGCGGCCAGCAGGGGCCTACTGCCACGGGACAATGACTTGCGTTGCACAGAGTTGGTGACACCCGATGCACTGTGGCCGGCACGGGCCTACCCCCACGGGGGGATGATTTGCGGTGCTCTGAGGTATGGGCACATGAAGAGCTGAGCGGGTGTGCAGCTTGCGTTGATACGTTTGCCTCGATACGCCGTCCTGCCAATCACGATCCAATTTGCATTGAGAGCCCTGCTGGACCGCAGTGTATGCCGAAGGCAGCAGTCAGCACACACATGACTCCGCGGTGCGATGCCGCAGGGGGAGCTGGGGGCCTGTGGTGCGGAATCCAGCAATCGGCTGTGGGGGTTGCACTGGCACGTGGTGGGCCCTCTTGGAGACACACCGGTGGCGGCAGGTGAGCACTGAGGCCTGGGTGCGCAGGGGAGGCCAGTCATCGCTGGGCTGCGGAGGGGTCTGGGGACCAGGGCTGGGGTGCAGCAGGCGCACAGGATCACGCAGGCACCACCGGTCACAGCAGTGGCCTCGTGGCTGGGTGGTGGGCACCACCCTGGCAGACACGACCCTGCATGCGAGGACGAGATGTGCACAGGTTGGCTGGGGACATAGCTCCCTCATCTCCAGTGTAAATCTGGCCGTTGAAGGTGGTAGGCCATGTGTGTGTAGGCCTATGGACAGGATATGGCGGACACAGAGACACACGTAGTAGTTAATTTGGTGGCCATCCCGGAACTGAACCACGCCCAGAGCCCCGGGTTATTTATTCATGACATACTCTGGCCAAGGCCACTCTGCTCACACTAACAGGCGCAAGTCACTGCTTTTCATTACTCTGTGGTGGTAAGGCGTTCCATGGGTGGAATGTGGGTGTTCTCACGCATCCATCCATGGTTTTTGGTGCATTCCCAGATTTACTAACACTAATAAACCTAGGAGTGTGTCAAAATGCTACACCTTCACAGGGGAAGCCTAACGAGGAGAAATCTGTTAATTACTCCTAATTTTTTCCACTTTCTAAGGGGCATATTAACAAGCGGCAGCGATAATTATCGCTGGCCACTCTTAGCGAGAAAAATGTTATCGCAGAAAATTATCGCCATGCTAGCGTTGTATTAACAAAGCATAGCGCAATGGCGATAATTTCCCAGCGATAGCGATGTTTTCCATGGAACATCGCTGGTTTTCCAGCGATGTTCTATGGAAAACGTCGATAACCTTGCTGATACGACCCTGTGGTCGTATCAGCATAATCCACCCCCAATGGTAAGTATAGCTAAGTCTGCATTTTAGCAGACGTTAGTTTTTGGAGAAAACAGCTGTTTTCTCCAAAAACTAACGTCTGCTAACATGCGTGGACAGCCTTGTAAATATTGCGATGTGTACATCAGCAATATTTACAAGGTTGTACTGCCCAGTGACGCCCACTTGCATCTCATTAGAGATGCAAAGGGAGGCGTCGGGTAAAAGGGTGCTAACATACGCTAATGCATGTTATCACCCTCTTGTAAATAGGGCGATATTTTTATCTCCGCTTTTTTGGCTTTAAAAGCCAAAAAAGCGGAGATATGCCCCTTGTAAATATGCCCCCTAGTGTGTTGCATTCTGCGCCATGACATAAGGGTAACTGAGTAGACAGTAGGATGCACCCTATATGCCAGCGCAGATAGAGAGCAGGATTGCGTCGTATCTCATTAGATAGGGCGCATCCTTGCTCTCTCCATTTGACGCAGCACAGCAAATTATCTTGCTGCGTTGTGTCAAATGTTAGTAATTCTACCCATGTCTTTTCTCCCCATCAAAAAGACCAGAACACTGAAACATTCTTTCCCTTCTACCTACATAATGCTAATGATTCACCCACACTGCATTTGATGACATAAAGGCATCCAAAAAGCACCTTTCTCATTCTCTTAATCTTGCCCCCCTCCTTCCCTCTCTCCTGGTCCCACTTTTCCAACTCTACATTGCTGTCAACACTTTAGACGACTGGGCCTTATTATTCTTCAAGACTGGGAAATACGATTGACATGGAACACGAAGTGCAGTAATTGCCATCAGGCCAAATTAACCCAGCAAGATGAGTTATGATTGTTCAAACTTGGGAGCAGAAGATAATACACACGTTTCTTAAGCAGGTGGACTAACAATCTGAGCAATGTATTAAGAGCTAAACCGACCGTTCTCGATAACAATCCCACCAAAGGAAACATTTTCTTTAGCTTGGCCTTGGAAACCAAAATAATAATGATTACATCTGGATTAATGCTGCTTTTGTGCCCTCTAGTGGCTTCATTTTGTAGTTACAACCCAAAATAATTAGTTAATACCGCAATCTTGTGCTTAATTTGCGACAAAAACCTATTGTATTATGCGAGCAAGGGGCATATGCATCAAGTTCCGTTTTTGCAATTCTCAAATAGCGATTTTTAGGGAATCGCTATTTGAGAATTGCAAAACGGGATGTAATAAAAAATTTGCAAATGTTTTGCGATTTCTTAGCATTCCTTAATTGCGATTAGCAAATTGCTAATCGCAATTAAGGAATACCTTCCCATTCATTCCTATGGGCCAGGAGGCATTCTCAATTAGCGATTCGCAATTAGAGAATCGCAAATTGAGAATAATTTCAAGGGTGCAAGGGTGTCATAAGGAAACCCTGATGCACCCCTGAAATGAGCATGTGTGCGCATGTGGCGCACATACATGCCCTAAGGGCATGTATGTGTGCCACATGGCACTTTGAAAGATACCGAAAAGTGCATCTTTCAAAGAAATCGCAAATTACCACCAACTTGAAGTTGGTGGTAATTTGCGATTTCTTAAGGAGAAATCGCACAACTTGGGTGCTTGTTACATTGCATTTAAGGAATCGCAATTTGCAATTCCTTAAATGCAATCGCAAAATAGAGAATCGCAAATTTTCGATTCTCTAATTTGCGATGCCCTTTTGGGATGATACATCCCAAAAGGCTTTTTCCCGTTTGCAAACGGGAAAAGGGCTTGATACATATGCCCCCAGGAGCCCTACTCCCGTTTCTTAGGGACATATTTACAAGCTGGCGATAAAAAATTATCGCCGTTTTCGGCCGAAAAGCAGCGATAATTTTATCGCCTAATTAGCAAGGCCACGCTAGCGCGTGAAACCTTGCTTTAGCGTGGGGATTCCTAACGCCCAGCTTTGCATCTCTAATGAGATGCAAAGTGGGCATTCCTGACCTAACATGACAGGAGAAATGTCGCTAAGCGACATTTCTCCTATCATCAAGCCCCGCGCTATGAAGCATAGCGTCAGGAAAAGTAGCGATAACCCCTGTTATCGCTTCTTTCCTTACGCCTGCTTCAGGACTGATTTAGCCATGATATCCTATGGAAGGTGGATATCATGGCTAAATTTGTGAGTCCCCATCAGCAAGCTAACGCCACATTGGGTGAGATTATCGCTGGGTTTTCAGAGATAATCTCACGTTAGGCAGTTAGTGTGAGGATTTTTATCGCTGAGTAGATAAGCGTTGCTAATAGCACGCTATCTCAGCGATAAAAATCCACGTTACCCGGTGATAATTATCCTCACGCTAAGAGCGCTGAGCAATAATTATCGCCGGTTGTTGCTGATATGCCCCTTAATTCCCAGGCAAGATAAGCAAATTGTCAGATTGCAAACACAGGAGGGAAAGAGAAATGAGCAGAACCCTCTACACCTGCAAGTGAAACATTACATCCAATCCCTAGAGCAAGCACCGAAACACAGAAGGAGCAGATCACTAACATTTTGCGCTGTGGATGTGCCACATATTTAGCACAGCCACGGCGCAAAAGGTTACTTGTGATTTACAAAGCTACCCAAATCAGAGCTGCAAGCTTTGCACGGGAATTACCTTGGGTTACTTTGCTTTAGGGGTCTATTGGTGGCGCATGGGTATGGGAATGCATCAAAAACCTACTTCCCCGAGAAACAGGTGAATGTAATTTTTTTGTTTAGCTCTGATGGCTGTCTTGAAATTTTGCTATTACACGCATGTTTCTGTTGTTACTACTCAGTTTAGGGTTTTGTCTCTTGATCTGCATTTTTATTTACTTTTCATATGTATTTGTTCTTCCCTTTACATCATTTTTTGTCTCTTCTTACTTTTATTTTATCAATTAGTGTAATACAAGTTTAATCTTTGCTATATTGTATAATTGTACTGTGATTTCTTTGCCATTCATTTTCACAATTATATGTTTTATTTTTACAAATTGCTATGGGTTCTCCTGTCGTATCCTCTCTTCTTGTATCCAGTGGTTAATATTGCTGCATGGAACATGCAAGGGTTGAGCAACCAAGTGAAACATCAGACATTACTCACTCATTTTCCCAAGTTGAATCACAAATAGTTATATTGCAAGAAACTCTCTGTAGCAAAACCGACTCTTTAAAGCTTAATAGAAATTGGGTTGGCAATATGTTTTTTTTTCCTCTTGATATTGGTAGTAAAGGTGTGGTAGTGATTTTATGTCATAACGTTATACATTTACACTTAGGGCCTCATTTATGAAAAGTGACGTCTCGCTGCGAGAAAACAGTGATGCGTCACTTTTCATTGCGCCCTCCTTGTGACACCAATGATGCGTCATATTTACAGTATGACGCATCATGTTGCAAGGAGTTACAGATACGTCAGTATTTCTGATGTATCTGTAGGCGCAAAAATGACGCATTGCTGGAGTGTGTCACAAAAGTGACGCAACGCCAGAAATGGGTCATTACACATGGGCAAGTCCCATGTGAAATGTGCCTGCATCAGTCTTATGCCTGCCATGAGGCAGGCAGAAGATATTGACGCATTTGCCTCCTAGAAGTGGCGCAGTGAAATTCCCATAGATTTTACTGCGTCACTTCTATGACCCTTTCTTGCATCAGACCGCCCCGCATACATTATACCTGGCGCAGGTATAATGTGGCGCAGGAGTTTACAAAGAGACGCATCTACCTAGATGTGTAACTTTGTAAATATGGTGCAACAAGGCTAATTTTTTACGCCGCTGGTGCGTCACAAAAGGTGATGCACTGGTGGCGCAAAAGTGATGCAAGGGCTCATAAATAAGCCCCTTATTTCTCAAGAACTTGATGATGACGGGTGGTGTTGGTCGATATGCAACTCGATATTATTTAACATTTATGGTACAGTATGACCTGATCCTTCCTCTTGGAAGTCTGTGAAGTGTAAATTAGCTAATCTCTCCAATCCTAACATTATTTGACAAGGGGATTTGAACTAGATTAATGATCCTTTCCAAGATAGAAAGTCCACATTTATCTTTTTGCCTGACAAGCCATATAAATGTTTTAAAACTGCAATTCCTTCCCATTCACTATGTATGGCTTACATGTAACACCGACTTATCTGAATTCTCATGGTATTCTCCTGCTGATTGGTCTTGCTCAATAACAATTATATTTTTGTTTCAAAATCCATGTTACCATGAATATGGTCAACAAATATGGGCATTGTTTCCCTATCAGATCATGCCTTTCTTATCTCTACATTTGATAATTTCCATTCTGATCTCCAAGCTAATGGATGGCCATTTAATAAGCATCTTCTACCTGATACTGAGGGGCATATTTACTAGGACGGCGATAAATAAACGCAAAGCGCGATTAGCGCTTGTTTATTTATCACCATCTATCGGAGGAATTTATCACCCTGGTAACACGTTATTAACAACACGTTACTCCAGGGCGATAATATTCCAGGGAAATGGTCCTACATCGCTAGAAAACCAGCGATGTTGCACCCAAAACGGATATAGCCTTGGTGATACGACCCTGTGGTCTTATCACCATAATCCACCTCCCATGTTAGCCTTAGTCAGGAATTTAACAGACGTTAAATTCCTGCGTTAAGGCATAGTTAACGGGATTTAAAATATCGCTACCCCTCGTTGATGATATCACGAAGCTGGGGTAGCGATATTTTCCCATGGTGTTTTGTTAGGCACGCCTCCTTTGCATCTCATTAGAGATGCAAAGCGAGGCGTGAACAAAACGGGAGCTGAATCAAGGAAACACGCACTAGCGTGTCCTTGCAAATAATGCGATATAATTATCGCCGCTTTTCGCCCGAAAACGGATGCTAATGCGGCGAGAATTATATCTTCAGCCCTTGATGATATGCCCTGAATTTGGTAAACATTTTGCAACATTTTCTGAACTACTTTACAGTTTAATAGTCCTGCTGACACATTCTTATTTAAACCAAAGTCGAGATAAATATAATTGCTACTTATAATGTTTGGAGCACACTATTACTCATTAAATCTAAATTCCATGATAGTCAAAATAAAGGAGGTGAAATGTTGGCTAACTACCAAAAAGTCGTAGGACAGCATTAGCTAATTCACAGCATCATTAATCAATGCAATAATTTTACACCAGCTTCTAACTAAGCTATTGTTACTTCTTTTGAGAAGTGTTATACTTCCATCCAAGATGATACAAAACCATTCCTCAGCCCATAATAAATGACTTAGAACATACAAGTTTTTGTAAGATATTTATTTACAGAAAATTCTGCAAGCCATTATCTTTAAAAAAAAGCTAAAACCCTGATCAATTTATTATTGAACTCGTAGATAAATTCTCATTCCTCTTTTCGACCAAGCTACTCAATACCACTATTGTCTCTTTTTTGAGCCTCTCATTACTGTTACTCCAAAAACAAATACAAAACACCAATTACTGTAAAAATTATAGACCTATATCGTGAATCAACTATGATTGCAAAATGTACGCGAAGATTCCCATTTCTCAAATGGAATATGTTATGAAGTATCTTATTAAAACTGACCACTCTGGTTTTACTAAAGGAGATTGACCACAGATAATATTTTCTCTAACATCATAAGTCTCCCATTGCAGCTCTTGCTCTTGATGCCGAAAAATCCTTTGATTACATAAATTGCAAGTTTCTTTTAAACCCATCACTGGTTTGGATTTGGCCCAAATTTGATTACTGTTGGTACATTTTCGTATTCATTTCATAGATGTATATTTGCAAATACATGTTTTTCAACCTATAATCATCTGAAACCTGATATCAGACTGGGATGTTCCCTTCCTCCTTTATTTGTCAATTTATGTTTAGAACCAATAATAGAACACATACAATGTAACTCAGCTATAGAATGTTTTAAAAACAATGTCCTGGAGATAAAGGGGCAGCTTTACAAGCCCCTTGCACCACTTTTGCGTCACTTTTAACATGGGAAAAGTGACGCAAAAGTGGCGCAATGGGATTGTAAATGTGCCATAAAGTGTTTAATATATGCTAATAGCATATAGTTTTACGTGCCAAACCTCACTACCTCATTACACCCATTTGCAAATGAAGTTCAATTATATGCTCACATTTCTGCTTGTAAGCTGAAGTTCAATAGTACAGAAGTCCTTTCCTTAAACACATTATCCCTAAGACTTTTGTTTGAATGTTTGCTTGTATGGAATTCTGTTAAAATCAGATATATTCGTACTTAAGGCCTTATTAGGATGGCGGGCGGACTCATGTCTGCCCGCCATCCAAGCGGAGATGGGGACTGCCCGACATAGTGTCGGGGGTCCCACAGGCCAAAGTACAATGAGACCGCCACCGGGGCAGTTGCATTCATCAGGTTTTCTATTGCTGCGGGTGCTGCTGGCTTCAGCACCCGCTGCAATGGAAAAAAGGGATGTGAAACACATCCCTGTACTATGTTACATGCACCATGCGGTGCCTGTTAGTTGGTACAGGGATCTATTGGGGGCACCATAGATGCCCCCCCACACCCAAAGAAAAGGGTCAAGAGTTAAGGGTGCCCGCTACTGGACCCCAATGTCCATCCCCGCCAACCTTTCCATGTGGGGGGAACCGCCATAGAAAAGCTGGCATAGAGAGACCATCCTAATCCCTACGGCGGTGCCTGGTTATCGCTTGTAGAGGCAATATGATACATCCCGCCATACACATATGGCCATGGCGATTTTTTTCATGCAGTTGGATCAAGATTACGCTTGATCACAATAGAGTCTGTGTTTTTTGTTGTGACGTTTAGTAGTGTCCTTGTTTGTTCTTCATGAGCAGCACAGCACCCACATAACATAATAATTGTGGTGTATGTAGAGAAAAATATATCACTTCTCTTACAGATTTCCACTAAAGGGGTGATGTGATCCAGAGACTGCTCTCATTTATTGAAATATAATGATATATTTTTTTTTTTATCCTTCCAGACTCATTTAAGGACCCATACCTATCAGGGTATGGTATTAAGTGCATGTCATTTTATATGCATTATTTCTGCTTGATTGAGTAGCTGACCACATTTTTGTTTTTTCATAAGGGTGGTATAGGGATCTTCTAAGGTCCTGGTGAGAGGCCAGGGGGATTGTTTCGAAACATGTCAACTAAGGAGGTGGTAGCCCATTGCAGCACAGTACCTCCACTCCCAAAGTTTAACAATACCAGCTAGAAGGAACATTAAAATGTATTTTCCACATAGCCAGGTATTTTTTAACGAACTCCACTATCTACACGTTTGACCCTTCCACTCTCACTCCATAGTATATTCACTACCAAGTGCTCCTGCGTCTTCATTGGTCGTAGCACGCCCCGTCCCACAGCGGGGCGGGAGGAACCCGATGATGAAGCATGCCACCAAGGGTCCTTTTGGTGGGTGAGGGTTATTTTAACAAAGCAGTGCGCTCCCCTATACGTCAGTAGGGACACACAATTCACAAGCAGTGATAAACACGCTGGAAGGATATCTTCACTCTATTCAAGGTGGATTTTTTTTTTTTCTTTACATCACAATTATTGTCCTGGTGAGAATGGTTAGATACAATTAAGATGATGATTGTTTCTCCTGTTCTTATACACTCACAATGTTACCATTTAATATTCCCAAATATATTTAAACAAATTGACAATCTTTGTTGAAAATGTATATTGAATGGAAAAAACACCCCTTATTGTTTTATCCAAACTTAAATCGAAACTTAAATTCTGGGACACTAGTTCAGTGAAGGTGATGTTCTCACAGATTTTTCCTGAGGCTGCGATGGGGGCAGCAAAGGGGCATACACTCTACATCTGTATCTTCATACTTTTGTCCCACAGGCAATTATGACTGTAGGGGAGCCCCACCTGTTGCCCGACTTTGCCCTGTCCTGCAAGCAATACTCACTGGGGAGTGACTACATCTTACAGCATTCCTGACTGCACACGGGAGCCGATTGTGCCCCAAAGCACCATAAATTCACTGGATGCGTCCCACAGCGTGGGACACACATGTGCCAAGAAGGTGCCTGTCTGTGCCTATCAACAGCCAAAGGAGGCCGAGCTGGCCCTGCCTCTGAGCGCTGGTTCCTAGGAGGTGTTTTATGTTTTTAATACATGGCCTGAGTGTGAAGCTGCAATCAGGTTGGTTTGTGGGGCAGCTACGGTATTCGATTGACTCTTCTCCTAACTAACCTTGTTGAGGGATGGGCTGTGAATCATGATGGGCAGGAAAAGTCTTGTGGCCCCTAAGGGTGGTGAGAAGGGCTCACATTATACTCCCTCTAGAACTACCTATCTCACCTTTGCCATTAGGGCAATTTCCGCTGAACTTAATTTGGTCGAAGACCACATAGGGGTCGATTATGATGTCATTCAGAAAGGCTCTGAATCGAATTCGGGTCTGCCAAATCCAATTCGGAATCCATCTTTCCGACCGATTCAGAAAGCTTTCCAAATGACTGATTATGATGATCGAAAAGCGTTCGGACTTTCCGAGTCGGTTCCGGATGGCATTTGGAGGAACCGAGATATTTGGGGCCCACTCGAACAGGTCAACGGACCGCGGTTCCAACCGAGCGATTACAATGTCAGATTCCGACAGCCTTTCCGAATTGGTTGTTCTGACATGGCTAGGCTGTTGGAATCTGACTTTGGGGGCCCGTAGCAGACCCCTCTTCTGGCGGAGCCTTCCAAATGGGGCCCGTGGGGGTGCCTAAGGGACCTCTCTTTGCAACCTTGCACAGTGTGGGAGGCACCATGAGGTGCCCGCCACAGGATGGTAGGTTTTTCCAAACCATCCATTTTTTCAATGGGAGCCTGTGTTCTCGTGTGGGAAACACAGGCTCCCATTAAAGTCAATGGGAGTCCGACTGAATGCTGTTGGGAGGCATCGTAATTGGCGGTCGGACTCACAATACCCAATTCGGTCGGAAATTATTCCAAAATCGATTCGGTTGGAAGAGTTTCCGACTGAAATTGCAATTGTCCGCATAGAAGAGGTACAAAAACTGATTACCGAATCACCACAGACCTCCACCAGAAGGCCCTCGATGAGGACCTCAAAACGCCTTCAATTGTTACCAAGGAAAAAAGAGACACAATACACATTCCCAAAGTTACAAGAAGGAATAAGATCAGATCAAAAAACCTGTGTGTGGTACATGATAATATTAGTGGAATAACCTTGGAATCAATGAGTTCCACCATCAGTTAAGAGGAAACGGGTTGAGGTGAAAAGACAATGTTCGTCCAGAAAGGACTGTATTGTTTTAGACCATCTTGGTGGGGTGTGGCATGAGATTCTGCCACCTACCGCTGCCTTACATCAGACAGACTCCAGTAAGATAACAATGGATACAATTAATGATGCCCCCAAATCCTGCTGTCAGTCTATTATCTGCTCCATGGAGAGCACATAATTATCTTTTTTTTGGGAAGGAATGTTGGACCATATCAAACTATTGTCAGGGAAAATTCAAACATTGGCTGAGGCACTACACAGTAATGCATCAAACAACAGAGGTGTACTCCAAGTAGACTTTTTACAATCCTACATTCAACAACCTGATACTAGTATTCGTATTGATAAATCTAGTGCCCTGGGATGAGGGGTCAAAGATCAACCCATTGCAAACCAGGAGCGTCAGTGCTATCGCCCTACTACGTATAAGAATGTACTCAAGCAACCCCAGACTACTTCATCTTCTCACCCCAAAGGTGATCTTGAAAACTTGTATTTACCCTATGAGAGTACTCCACATGCAGTAGTTTTAGTGGGGGTTTCACCACTGAACGAAGGTGCACGTGAGAATAGCCAAAGTCTCATAAATAAAGCTGGACATTGGTGCATGGAGAATGGAGATTGCCTGCCAGAAGTAATCAGAATAAAATGATGGCCGACAATGTAAACTGGGTAGGGCCCACCATAAACTCTTTAAGGGGGGATTGTGTCATCTTTAAATTGTAAAGATCTAGATTGTTCCTGTTGTTACCGTAATGCCTGAGTAGCCCCCCCCCCAGAACTACAAACATAATGGCCTGCTCATTGGGATTTTTCTAAGCCCCATCTCCCTATGAGCATATGTCCTCTACAGGGATTAGTACAATCTGGAGGCCCTTACAAGTCCGATTACCTCCGGCCCTGTTTGCTCATACCAACCGATTTCAAGAACTATCAAGTTTCTCAGAAAATGACTAATGCCCGAAGCCACCCTCCTTAGAAGGAGCAACTGGCCAGCTGGAGTTTCCTACTAAGTCTCTCACACACGTCCAGCCGCTGGTTAATTCAAATACAATCCATAATTGTTGGAAGCCGGAGTCCCAGTCCCGCACCACTGTCACCAAATGCGAGACCCGGGACTCCTCACTCAACGTTAGGTCAAGTAAGGACACCGTTTGAGATTGCCCTGCTCACCCCCTTAGTAGCTTGGCACAAGCAGCCAGGCCTATCTCCAAGGCACAAGTGTACAGTATGTGCAACCACACTCACAGCAACCCACTGGCAACAACACAAATGGACTCCACACGAGTTTGATAAAATGAGTATAAACTTTATATAAAAAGATATTCGATCAGACCACACAATACAAAAACCAACATATAATAAAGGGTAATATTCGTTCCGGCTGGCTGGTAGGTTCCAATCCCAACCACTGCTTTCAAAATGCTATGCTGATTGCAATGCTAGAATCACAACGTTGCAATGGACAAACAATAGTGCACTGCGTAACTATACAATCCCGTGCTGGGCAAAGGAGAAATAATACAATGCGTAACGATACACCCCGGTACCTTGCAATGGGAGAAATAATGCAAGGCGCACTGCTACAATCATGTACTGCGCAATGAAGGAATAATGCAATGCGTCATACCCCAATCACGTACTTTGCAATGAAGAAATAATGCAATGCGCACCGCTACAATCATGTACTTTGCAATTAAGGAATAATGCAATGCGTAGCTACAATCATGTACTTTGCAATGAAGAAATAATGCAATGCGGGCCGCTACACTCCTGTACTTTGCAATGGAGAAATAATGGAATGCGTAGTGCTACAATTGTGTACTTCGTTATGCAGAAATAATGTCAGGCGTCATAAGACAGTCTGGCAGTTCCTTAGCAGTAATATTGGCAATGTGTATTACGACAGTCAGCCTCTTCGATAACAGTTGCCACCCACACGTATCAACGATGACGTAAAGTACAGCTTATCACTCTGGCCTAGTACTGCCACTCCTTTGGTCAGTACAGGCCCCAATCTAAGCCGAAGCAAAGGCTCACGTCGCCAGAATGACTGAGAGGCCGAGAGAGTGTCCCTCCAAGGCCGCACCCCGCCCAGGCAGTGATCCACGTTACCTGGGGGCGTGACCCCACTCTCCTCTCCTCCTTCAGTGAACTGGGCCTTCCGTGCAGAACTTTCTCAATGGGTCTCAGCGGCTTGGTCTGGCAGCTCAGCTCCTCTGGGGCAGTCGGTCTGGGCCGCGACTGTTAGGAAGGTCTCAGGCAGCAGCAGGGCACACTTGCCCCACGCCTCTGAGATTACGTTACTCCGGGTGCACATTCACCACAGCACCCTCCGGGTCTCCTCTGGCAAGAAGCCACACACACAACGCTGATGGGACTTCACATCGACTCCGAGTGCATGTTCACCAGGCACTCCTACGTACGATCTCAGTTGGCACCAAAACATGCACACCGCGCTGCAGAGACTCACTTTCTTCCGGTGAACACGATGATCAGCCGATCACCTACACAGTCCCAGGTTGCACCAAAGCAGGCACACTGCTTCACTGAGACTTACTCCAACTCCGGTGCCCCGATTTCCAGGTGCTCTTCACCAACGCTTTCGGCCGCACCCCGACACGCTCACCATGTCTGAGCCTCACTTCTCCTCCGGTGCACTCGATGACCAGGCGCTCTTCGCCAGCGCCTCTGGTGCACCTTGACAGGCACCCTGCACGTCCGAGACTCTCTCCAGTTCTGATGTACACATTGTACAGGTGCTCCTCACCAACGCCTCCTGTGCACCACGACACGCACCCTGCGTGTCCGAGACTCCCTTCACCTCCAATGCACACGCTGACCAGGTGCGCTTCACCAGCACCTGTGGTGCACCATGACACACACTCTGCGCATCTGAGTCTCACTTCACCTCTGATGCACACGCTGACCAGGCGCTTTTTCACCAATGCCTCTTGTGCACCACGACACGCACCCAGCGCGTCCGAGTTCTCACTTCTCATCCGTGTGTCCAAGATCACAGGGCACACCTTCCAAGGGTCTCACGCTGCCACAACACTCGCCCACCACGTTGCTTGAAACTTCTCCGGACACTTTTATGTTTCTGTATTTCCAAACAGGAAGCCAGCTCACCTCGGGCCCTTGGGGTAACAAGACACAGCACAAAGCAGAGTCTTCTTCAAGCAGGGGGACCCAGCGCACAAAGCACAGTCCCAACAGCCTCTTCCAGATTTAAAACAGCAAACTGCAGACCAGCCCCAGATCACGAAGCAGGGGTCAGTCCTTCCCAGCAGTCTCTTTAGTTGTTCCTTCCTTAGCAGAGGTTCCTCTTGACCGTGAAATGGGTCCAAGCCTTTTCAGTCTCAATTAATTTCTATTCCAACGTTCAGGGGTCTCCGCTCTCATAGTTATACCCCTAAATGTCTTTGAAGTTCTTTGTGCTCAGTGGTCCCTGACCCCTGCCTAAATAGGTTCTGGGCGTCTCCCTCCCAGTGTCATATTTCTCCCTTTAATACTGGGGGTCTGGATCCTTAATCACTCAGCAGGAGACAGGTCAATTGTTTGATAGCAGCAATCGAGGCATTATCACCTCCCAGGGCTTCTCCTCTGCCTACTCTCCAGATGCAGGTCAGCCTGGTGCCATCTCAACCCCTCCCTGGGTCAAGACCTCCCCCAGCTCCTCTCACCTCTCAGATCCAGACAGTCAATCCACATTCAGCAGAGACACACAGAAATGCTTAAAACACAAAACAGCCACTTTCTAAAAGAGTGGTTTCTGAACACACAGTGACAAAACCACTTTTATAGAAAGATGTGTTATGACACTGTGAATTCATACATACTAAACTTCACTTCTCCATTTTAAACTTATGGGAAACTAGGCTAACAAACACAATACCCAGCCTCCCCCATTCTGTCTTATGGGCAGGATGGCCTTTCACCAGAGAAAAACTAAATGGATTGTTTTTCACTGTCAGGACATAGCACACACCTCAGTATATTTCATGCCTTTTACTTACACTGCACCCTGCCCAGGGGTTACCCGGGACCTATCACAGGGGTGCTCACTGTGTACACAAAAGGGAAAGTAAGGCCTGACAAGTGGTTGCACTTGTCAGGACAACATGCTAACTTAGCAAACTGTGCGCAGGCCCTGCACTGAAGGCCTGAGATCCCTTCTCCACGCAACTTTGCATTACTAGCCCTGTCACACACAGTGCACATCACTAGGGACTTTACTAGTAAGGCAAACATACCAATCATGGGCAACCAATTACCATTACACTTTACACAGGGAACACTTGTACTTTGACACTGATCAGCAGTGGCAAAGTACCCAAAGCATCTAAATTGGCAACTCTATGTCAGGAAAACGGTCTAGGGGGAAAACAAAGAGTTTACAGAATTTTAGCCAAAAAGGCCAAGTCCTACAATAATCATGCTATCTGTGGGCAAGGAATGCAGTTGTTATCCTGGAGTATTGCGGGTGTCCGCCACAAATGTAAAAATGAGGACTCGTTGACCTTTATTCAGAAATTTGATATAATATGCTGTGAGAAGACCTGAGTCTTTGACTCTGTTGCTATAAATGGGTTTAAATCTTAATGTTCCCATGAAAACCCGTCATCTGCTGGAAGAGGAAAAGGGGGTTTGGTCATCTTTGTTTAATGTGCTATTAGAAACCTGAAGTCTTAGAGCCTGATTAGCATCTTGGCGGACTTGTAATATGGCAGATAGAATATCTTCAAGCCTGTAACCTGGCCCTTAGTATCTAGTCCATATTATCAAACCTTTAACCCTTGATTGCCAAAATCGTTTCACATAATTTTAATAGATTTTTATTTTATCTTTTTCTCTGCATGACCCATAGGTATCATTCAAGTAATGGGCAAGATAATTTCAGACTTTGTGCAAAAACAGGAAAATCATACGCAATTATATGAACGGGTGACTTTATTCTCACTAAGTGCACTTATATTGATAATCGCATATGCAAGTTTTCTAATGACCAAGGGGCTGACCTTAGTTATTTTATACATTTGGCCCTAAGATGAAGCTTTAAACAATATAGCCCTATCACATACTGTCAACGTCTCCTCAGACATTCATGCCCTGGGCAATGCAAATCCTCCCACTTTTATAGGAAGAGGTAAGGGTAGAGCAACAAATGTTGTGCTCTTGTCGACAGACTTGGCACAGACTATTGCATGGTATAGAGTGTACCCCCTTCCTTACAGATATCATAACCCTGTTATTTTTTTACTTTTAATTTCTTTCCACTCAGGTACATCAGTTATGACCAGCCTGCCTGTCTGCTACTTTGCAAATAGAGGAGTCTGAATGAATTGGGGCAATGTTGTTGCGATCTGATTACTGTGACTTTTAATTACATTACCTGTTGTCTTTCATTGGATGCCAACCCAAATACAATCCGGGAGAGCTCCACAGAAATGTGTGGAATTGTTTCACGCGGCTTATGCATAAATAAGCCATTAAAAGAGCATCGTGCCCACTCATGGTTCAGTTCAGATTGTACTGCAGTGCTCAAGGCCCTAAAAAAGGCCACTCATAAGGCCCCACATAATGTTGCTGACATTAGGGAATCTAGAAACAATTATAAGGGAGAAATAGACAACAGGAAGAAGGAAATTACAACCAAGGCTTGGGAAGACTTGGAAAAAGCAGCTTGTCTGGCAATAGACTTTTCTGGGAAATAGTAAATTGGCCTGTCTTTCACGGATAGTTAAGTCGCTGGTTTAGAATGCCACCTTTCTGAACACTACTGGCTTGATCACTTCTCCCTCATCGTATCACTCGGGTGATGAGGTAGGGAGCATGAAAATGGTATTAGGGCAGACTCCCATCATTTCAATGAGTGTTGTTAGCTGATCTCATAGCTTTAGCTTCTGTCACCAGAGTCAATAGATTTATTTAAGCACAATATTTTGGGTTCCATTGCGCCACACCGCTCCATGAGGTGTGGCTCAGCGGCCAGAGCGGCTGGCTAAGGAGCACAGGGCTCGCGGTTCGATCGCTGACAGCAGTTCAGCTCAGTATCATGTGACTCTGGGCAATAGACCATTTAGCGGCATATGTACAAGGAAAGTGACAAAGCGTGTCATTAAGCTAAGAAGGCTAATGACACACTCTGTCTCTTCAGAAATGCAGGGCTGCACCATATTTGGTGCAGCCCTGCGTTCCCCCCCTGCGCTGGTGCTAAATTTATCTGCCTAGCACCAACGCAGCCACCTTTGCACCATTGTGCAAGGATGCCTGCTTTGAGGGGAAAAATTGTTTATGTGCTGGAAGGTGTCCCTTTTTCAAAATGATTGTTTATGTGGAGGAAGGGACACCTTCTGTCTCATAAACAATCATTGGCTTTTTGCAGTTTTTATATTTGCTGCACAATGCAACACACATGGAAACAGCATAAACAAGGAGAATTAAACATTTCTCCTCATTGCACCAGGGTAAGACCAGGTTTT
Source organism: Triturus cristatus (assembly GCF_964204655.1). NCBI lineage: Eukaryota > Metazoa > Chordata > Amphibia > Caudata > Salamandridae > Triturus > Triturus cristatus. The sequence continues at coordinate 1,484,872,072 of NC_140590.1, read as the reverse complement.
CGCTGGTCTCAATTTTGGCACTGCCCCATATTTACGCCACCCTTCTAAATAAGGGGCAGCGTCAAAATCAATAGGGATTGCGGTGGAACGCCTACAACAACACCCATTGCCTTCTCTTCTCAGGCTAACTATAGTGTGAAAGGGGGCCTTATTTACAAGGCAGCGGTAAGCCAGGTTAAGTTTCCACAACGTCTTGAAAAGTAACGTGGTGGCGATAGGGGCTTGTAAATATGCCCCTTAATCTCCCAACGGCCCCCAGCGCCTTGAAACCCTTAACGGGTGATATGTTTGTGCTTTAGAAATAGGAATTATTATTATTATTATAAGTTAGGATTTGTCTTAAGAGCAGCAATTAAGGGAGAACTAATCAGTTCTAGGTAGAAATCTATCATAGTACCAATTTACAAAAAAAGGTGATTGGAATCAACCTGCATGTTATCAAAAATCTCATTAATAGACTCCCAGCATAGATCCTAGGGCAGGTCACCTTGGTAAATGGGAGGATTGGGCAGAGGCTAATTCCTTTTTCCCACCATTTCAATATGGTTTCTGACCCGGTTTAAGGACTGTGGAGAAAGTTCTCGATGTATACCTAATTCTAGGGAAGTATGTTAAATCCAGGAGAGGTGCCTTGCATATGGCTTTCATTGACCCTCTTGTGCCTTTGACTTAGTAGATAGGGAGAAGCTGTAGGGACTGATGAAGCAGGAGGGTGTCTATCCCTTGTGTTGGACCTCATAAGGTGTCTGCATTGTGACACTACCACAAAAGAGCGTTATACACAGCATGGGGATTGCACACATCCAATAAAGGTCGCCGGAAGTGTCAGACAGGGCTGTGTAGTTGCCCCCTTCCTGTTCTTATTCTATATTAATTATTTTGATGACTTGTTAGGGTCATGCAGTAAAGATGTTCCCAGAGCTGGCCCCCACTCAGTCCCGGTACTCACATACGTGGATGATTTGGTCCTTTTAGCACTAACAGCCAATAGTCATCAGAATCTTTTAAATAGTTTTAATGATGTTATATTAAAATTAAATCTTAAGGTGAATCCCCATAAATCATTTATAATGACTTGTGGCTGAAATTGTACTACGTCCAGAAAAATGTTTTATTGGGGGACACTGATAGAAAAAGTACCTACTTTTAACTATTTAGTTATTCCGTTGGATGATAACGGGACGTGGGATAGGTTAATTAACTAGACAATGCAAAAGATGGGGGCAGCCTGGTAACTGATTTTTAGATTTGCTAAAAGGCTAGGTCACAAGCTGATTAAGGAGATGATCCAGCTCTATAGGTGCAAGTGCCTTTCAGTTGGTGTATATGGAGCAGGAGTTTGAGGTCATGATGTTCCAGAGAAACTGAAGGAAGAAGAAAATACATTTTTGTGTAGGCTTCTAGCTATCTCCAACACTACCCCGAGCATTATCTCGCACTTGGAACTGGGTATGGGCTTTTTGGTGGAGCAAGTTGGTATGGCCCCTCTGTTATTATGAATAAAGCTATGGAGTACTCCTAAAGCTGTTTTTTCGAGGCAGCTGTTGGAGGATTGCCTACATTTTGATAACATAACCATTATTCCATGTCTACAAAAGCAGTAGGAACAAATGATGGGTGGACAATTATCTATTTTAATGTATTGCTCCAAGATTAGCCTCTGCTATCTTGGAATGGTAAATTTACAAAATAGTGTATTCACACACACATCATCATGCATGCCTTCACATACGTCATGATGCACGCATGGGCGTAGGTTATCATGCATGCACCATCAATCATGCACATGCATTGTGATGCATGGCGACCATCCTGGAATGGGTTTCCTTCAGGAATCCATTGCAAGATTGTCTGACATGCATACACAAGCATCTTGATGCATGTTTGGATACTGATCTAAATAAGCATTGGCAAAGCCAATAGCTCAGCTATTTAAGGCCACAACATATTGACTTTGCCAATGTTTGTTGCAGGTTGGTAAGCCATATGTATTTCTTTCTCACAAGTACCGGAGATTCAGTCCCTTGGAGGAATCATCAAACTCCCATTATTTATCACGAGTGAATGAGTGTGCTCAGACCTGGACACACATTCATGCCTTTTCTGAGGACGGTGCTCCTGTGGGAAAGTCATTTTAACAGTATTTTAATAAGTTCCATGAAGAAACACACCCTACGCTACTGTGCCCTGGGTATGAAGGGGAGGTGTGGTGTAGTGGCCTGATCGGCTGACTCCAGAGTGTGAGGCTCACGGTTTGATCTCCGGTGCCGGCGCAGCTCAGCATCATGTGACTGTGGGCAAAAGCTCACTTAGGGGCATATTTACAACAGAATGGAAAAGTGTGACATTAAGCAAAAATCGCTAACACCACGCCTTGCCCTTCTGAAAATGCAGGGATGCACCATATTCATGAGAATGCAGCTTACTTCTGCATTTCCCCCAGCGCTGGTGCTAAATCCAGCTGCCTAGCACCAACTCAGGGACCCTTGCACCAGAGAGCGAGGGTGTCTACGTTGGGGGAATGATGGTGTATGTGCGGGAAATTAAGCATTTCTCCTCAGTTTGCCATGTTAAGACCAGGTTTTCCCATGTCTTACTTTTGGTGCTGCCTCCTATTTACTTAGAGTAAGTGAAGGATTGCCTACAATCGATTTTGTTCGTGAATACATTTCAGAGATCTTGTCTCAATAATAATCTGTTGTTGTTCAGCCCTAAATGATGATGAACCAATGATAACAAATCAAACAATAAAAAAATAGCTTAACTGAGCAGACATCTGTCTCAAAATCATGCAATGTAATACACGGGGCAGACTTTACTTCAAAAGCAACATATATTTAATATATGAAAGAATGAGAACCAGGGAAATTGAGAAATGAAATCAACCAAACATAGTTCTTGAGGTAATAAAAATTTGCCTACAATAAAACTATGTGTACATCTATTCCGCGAATCGGACAAGGAAACAATCCGACAAAACAGAAAAAAACTCCTTCAAAACAACCAATGGACCAAGAAATAGATGTTGCAGTCGATGCCCCGGTCCGTGATGGCAGTGAGACCACCAGACCCTCCCCAGGACGTGGGGTTGACTATGGAACCAAACAATCTCCTTATATAATTTCTTTTAAGGAGCCAAAGCAATTGTACACCATTCAATTCAGAACATTTCTTCAGATTGGTGAAGGCGCGATGCGTTTGAAAAGTATTCGCAGATGTATGTCGTTACAACGCACACTTTTACAACGCATGCACTTACAACGCATTTTTTACAACGCAACATCCACTACAACGCATTCCATTACAACGCAAGACACTACAACGCATTTTTAAAAACTACCTTTACAACGCATTCCATTATATCGCATACTACCTTTACAACGCATACCATTACAACGCATAATATTACATTGCATTTAAGGTAAGTATTGGATAGTATAGGGGTAAAAATTACTATTCTTACTCCAGGGGGTGCAACAGTAGGGTAAGTGTTGTAAAGGTAGTATGCGATGTAATGGAATGCGTTGTAAAGGTAGTTTTTAAAAATGCGTTGTAGTGTCCTGCGTTGTAATGGAATGCGTTGTAGTGGATGTTGCGTTGTAAAAAATGCGTTGTAAGTGTAGTGCGTTGTAAAAGTTGCGTTGTAAAGGTTGTATACCGTATTCACGGATCAGCACTTAGCATTTAGTGCATCTAAATTTTAATCGTGTCCTCGGCGTTATCTGCAAATCTGTATGATACGGAGAAAAAAGAAGAACACGCACTGATTCCCGTCAAAGTGGAACTATGTATGCCTCCTATTTACGCCATCCTTGTAAATTGGGGGCCGCGTCAAAATCAATGGGTGCTGCGGCAGAACGCCCACTTCAACACCTATTGCCCACCCCTTTCACGCTACTAAGTGTAGTGTGAATGGGGGTCTTATTTACATCTGGCATTAAGCTACATGAAGTGGCTTAACGCCGCCTTGTAAATACGGCAAAAGGTTTATCGCCACAGGAATGCCAAAAAACTGACTTTCCTGTGGCTATAGGTGCTTGTAAATATGCCCCTTAATCTCCCCGACGCCCCCCAGCGCCTTGAAACCCTTAAGGGGTGATATGTTTGCACTTTACAAAATACCAATTATTATTATCCAATACATTTTTCCTCAACGCCATATCTTTTAAACCCACTATAGCTAAAGAAATGTGTGCATTGTGAAGAGATTAGTGGTACATAAAACTGTACTCACTTTTTATGGGTAACACGTTCACAATTTTACGAACAGCAGAGGAAATATGGTCTTCACCATACTTCGAACAATCTTTAGTTGAGACATTATATTTTATTAAAACGTAATGTGATGTAATGTGGATTTGTAGAGCGCTGTTTGTCACTAATGAGGGTATCCAGGCGCTGGACATCTTCAAATCACAGCTGAATTTAGCTTCATCCGGCTCATGAATTATTTTTTCAAACTTCTTGTTGAACCATGTCTCCCACTTCCAGAAAGAAAAGATGCTTTCATGCCTGCCAGAGTCAAGCACAAGTTGAAGGCTCAAAGTCTCCCTCTCCATTCCTCACCCATAAATCAGTTTATATGCAGTTCTTCGCATGAAGCGCTGTAAAACCATCTACGTAGTATATATCAGTATAAGAAATTAATGCGTAAACACATTTTCCGTCCCAAATCTATTCAGGACTTAGCACTGACAGAGCCTTTCACGGAGCTATATAACTTTTATTGAAACGCTGGGGCCTGACTATTGAAATATTTAGAAAGAGCCTCTCTCTGTCTGCCAGAAAATATACAAACATCCGTAGGAGTCGTCGCTCTACAAGTATTTGCACAACTCTGGGGTATATTCTCAAGTACGTGTGATAACTACCGCAAGAGTAGATTAACGCAACTCTCAACATCGCAGCCTATCGCGGGGAAATTGCTCTGTGTTAACTAAGTATTCACAACACAGTGGTACCATGCGATAGTCACCAGACAACGCATCAAATGGGCGCGATAAATCAACGCCACGCCGCAAAAATGAGAAACATGAACGCACAAAAAGATGCGATGAGGCCAATTGCGATAGAAAAAGCTGCTATAAAAGCTACAAAAACAACACACCAGAAACAATCCAAAGTGCGTAGCAACAAGGATGCACCCCGACCAAGCGCAGAGGCCAACTCAAACCCCACAACCCCCACAGACCACCAGCAAGGAACAACGGGCTCGGGGGAGGCCAAGGAGAAGAGCGAGAGAAAGACAGGGTGCAGTCCGCAGCAAAACCAGATCAGCGTCACGGAGGTGACAGAACAACACCATCAACTGACCCACAATTAGACCACCGGGAATGCAGTCGGAGTGTCAAGGAGGCCAATAGAGGAGGCCAAGAGGCGCTGGCATGATGTAAAAATCTAAACCAGGCACAAAGCTGCTGCCAACAGGAAGGCAGCAACTGCGACAGAAGATGGGAGTCCTGCGCCACAGTAGGAGCTGGAGGAGATGGAGGCCACATTCAACAGTGTGGAAACTGTGCAAGGAGTTGGGAGTGCGGACACAGCTCGGGAGGACCTGACGCAACAACAACAGGGTGAGTAATGACCAGGGACTGGTGGGATGGGGGGAGACGGGCACAACGTCACACTTGCACAATTAAGTATAGCACACTGCACACCCACACCCAGGATCATGTCCCTCTTCTCCGTGGCACACTGCAGCACACACACATAGCAATAAGAGCACATCCACATTGACGACAATGTGGCACAATGTGCAACCCCAACACTGCAGGACAGAGGACACAACTGGCTCCGCACACACGCAGAAACAGGCCTACTACATCTGACAGAGCTGGAAACTGTGAAATGGAAATCTACACGTACAACCTCACATCCGTCATGTAGTCCACGGTTCCTCGGGAGCAATACCCTCAAGAGGCCCACCTCCAGGCAGCTATGGCTCTGTACTTAATTTAGGCAGAGTATCAAGATGGCCTGATGGGGGGAAGGGAATTAGGGAGGGTACTGCGGGGAGGGAGATCTGGAACGGAAGACAATATATTCTTTGACAGAACCAAATGAATAAGATACTCCTTATTGAATTAACAATGCATGGATTATCATCAACATACTCTTGATTGGTTCTGTAGTAGTTTTCTCTGATTTAACAACAAATGTAAATCATATTCCCAATATCACAAACAAAATCGTTCTACTGTTTTCATGAGAACAAACAACTCTGTGGATACATATATTGGAAACAGTTTGTGAATGTCTGATTATATACAAAAAGAATAAGTCACTCTTAGCTTAAACACTTGAGGGCATATTTACAAGCCCCGAGTGCCACTTTTGCGCCACCGTTGCGTCACTTTTGTGACGCAGCGGCGGCGCAAAGGTAGCGCCATGCTGCGACAACGTGACGCGTCTAGGGAGATGCGTCACGTTGTAAAGCCCTGCGCCTCATTAAACCCACGTCAGGTTTAATGTATGCAGGGTGGGCGTTACGTCGGAAAAAGCCTCAGAAAAGTGACGCAGTGAAATCTGCAAGATTTCACGCAGTCACTTTTCCGACGCTGGTGCGTCAAATCCTTATGCCTGCTTCAAGCAGCCGTAAGGCGTGACGCACCATGTTAGGGATAGGGCAGGTTGGAACAGTGCTGGAGTTGCGTCCACACAACTTCAGCACTGCACCAACCTTACGCCGGCAGATGCGTCACGCATCTGCTTGTCCTTGCGCCATGATGCACCACACTGTAAATGCAGCGCATCTGCGGTGGCGCAAGGGCAAACTTGCGTGACGCACCTTCCCTGGCGCATCCCTGCTGATTTGCAGGGATGCGCCAGGTAACATAAATCTGTCCCTTGGATTGTTCATACAAGTCTTTGGAATTCTTGCCTCGCGATATTTCAATCATCTATCATTGCCTCTAAAGTTCAAAAATCAAGTCTCAAAATATAAGCGATATTGTAATCATCTTCATCTATTAGTGCCTCTAAGTTTGAAAATCAAGTCTCAAAGGATACGCGATATCGTAATCATCTATTCATGTTTCTAAAGTTCAAATCCGCTGAGAATCTCCTTAGTAAGGTTTTACATAAAACCGATAATTGCTGGTTCAAGAATAAGCAATCCTCAATAAACAAACGATGATCCTTACCTGATTAAGGCTGATTCACAAACTGAATACGCTGTCTATTACCGGGCGAATACATTTTTCAAGCGCGAACAGGACACTCAGCTCCAGGGAAGATTCTTGAATAACCTGAAGGGTGTGGCTGGGTACGGTCGCTATTTATTAGAAGAGACCGAGGTACGGTGGCCGCCAAGGGAATTAATAGCGTGCCGCGTGAACGTGGTTCGGCAAAAAGGAAATAATTTGCATATTAATATCGGAACAATGAAACAGCAATAAACATGAATGCTTACATGGAAAGAAGGCTTTTGGGAACCTTGGAACAATGTTTTCGCCGCTAGATGAGCACACGCATAACATGCAATTAAGATACACAGCGTTATCGAAGTTCAAAGCAATGTCAATAAACGAGCTCACCGCATTCCAAAACGTGCACTGGTTATGAAAGAGTGCATATACAAGCACACAAGTAACATTTCAGTCCAAGTTAACCCCTGACATTACAGCGCATATACTTTCAGTTACTTTCAGTCTAAAGTTAACACCTGACATTACAGCGCTCCAAAAGATTGATTCTGCAGAGCGCCTAGGAAATAAGTTCAGGCCAGAAAGATGCTTGTAAGTTAGCCCAGAGAGGAGTGAGGAACATGACAGTCCTCCACATCAAAAACGGAGCCACCATATTAAGAGCGAGGCGCTGCTGGATTTTGTTGATAAAAGAGACGAAGGAGTCGTGGGGCGTGAATGGCGTCTTTTGGTTCCCATGAATCCTCCTCAGGTCCATATCCTTTCCAAGAAATTAAGTACCACAGCTTTCCTTTTATGCGTTTACATGACTTTATCCGCCGTATCTCATATTCCTGCTGATTTCCTATAAGCACAGGAGGAGTTTTTGGACGGATAGTCATAGTAGCTGGTTTTAAGAATGATATGTGGAATACAGGATGAATGCGCATGGATTGTGGAAGTTTCAATTTAAAGCACACTGGATTGATACGTTTCAGAATGGTGAATGGTCCAATGAATCGTGGATGGAAGAGATATTTTTGTCGAAACTGCAAGTTTCGCGTTGATAGCCATACTTTTTCTCCTGAACGATAATTGGGACCAGGCTGTCGTTTTTTGTCAGCAAATCTTTTATATGTAGCTTTAGCCTTTTTCACGTTCTGTTGCAGAATTAACATTAATTTTCGCATTTGTTGCAGTTTAGTAGTTACATGAGGAACTTGTGTAGTAGTTTGATCCAGGATGGGTAATGATCGTGGGTTCCATCCATGTGTAGCAAAGAATGGTGACATTTTAGTGGATGAATGCAATAAATTATTATAAGCGAATTCTGCTTCCCACAATAAATCCACCCAAGACTCTTGGGAATGAGCTGAATAACATCGAAGGTATTGTTTCAATATTTGATTTATTCTTTCCGTTTGTCCATCGGATTCTGGGTGGAAGCTTGTGGATATATTTCGTTGGATGTGTAAAGCCTTACACCATTCTGCCCATAATTTGGATGTAAATTGTGTTCCACGGTCTGTTGTTATGGAACGTGGTAGTCCATGTAATCGTACAACATGATTCAATAATAGTTCTACAAGAACTGCAGCAGAGGGAATCTGTTCACAAGCTATAAAGTGTGTCATTTTAGATAAGCGGTCCACAACAACTAAAATTACAGTTTTATTGTGATCTTTTGGTAGATTTGTTATAAAATCTAACGAAATGTCTTCCCACACATGAGTTGGTGTAGGTAAAGGTAATAACAAACCCTTCTTAGTTGAATGATCAGACTTAGCTCATATACAGTTGTCACAATTCTTTACAAACTTAATTACATCAGCTTTCCAGCTGGGCCACCAATAATTTCGACTTACTAAGTCCAAAGTCTTTGTCCGACCCGGATGACCGGCTAGAGGATGTATATGCCACCTAACAAGACCTGTCTTTGTAATTTCTGTGTAGGAATGTATAACAGGCGACTGTGAAATGGGAGTCCATCTATCATGGTACGTCTTCGATCTAGAGCTTTCCAAGCAGTAAGTTTGTTCATGGGCATGATCTCTCTGATGTCTTGCAAAAATTGACCAGACATAGTTACTCCAATAATATGATTGCTTGGTATTATGGTTCTTGTTTCTGATTGTGGAATCGAGGAAGTGTGCTCTTCAGTACGAGATAGAGAATCTGCTTTTTTGTTGGCACTCCCTGGTCGAAAAGTGATAGTAAAATCAAACTCGGCAAAAAAAAGAGTCCAGCGTAATTGCCGAGGAGAGAGGGCTTTTGCACAACGTAAAAACTGTAAATTGCGATAGATAGTGTCGACATTCTTTAAAAGTTAATCTGATAGCTAACAATTCTTTTTCAGCTATAGTATAGTTTCTTTCAGCTGGTGAGTACTTTTTTGAGAGAAAAGCTACTGGATGGAGATGATTGGTACCTTCTTCTCGCTGAGATAAAACAGCCCCAATAGCTGAATTAGAAGCGTCAGCTTGTACAATAAAAGGTTTGGACATATCTGGATGTTTAAGAACTGGAGCTGTAATGAAGGCCTTTTTTAACTCTTGAAAAGCTTCTTGTGCTTCTGCAGTCCATTGAAATGAACGATTTGTTTGCAATAGTTTTGTCAGTGAAGTTGCTTTAGCAGAAAAATTTGCTATGAATCATCGGTAAAAGTTAGCAAATCCTAAAAATCTTTGTACATCTTTGATAGATTTAGGTTCAGGCCTGTCTTGAATGGCTTGTACTTTTCTGTCTGTCATAATGATTCCCTGAGAAGAGATGATAAATCCCAGGATCTCTACTTTGTTAACATGGAATTCGCATTTAAATAACTTACAGTATAAACCATGTTTCCGTAGTGTGGTTAATATAGTTTTGACATGACTTTCATGTTCAGCATTTGAGTTTGAATAGATGAGGATGTCATCGATGTAAACAATGGCAAACCTATCTAAAAATTCCCTTAAAACATCATTAAAAAAAATTTGATAAGCCGCTGGGGCATTGCATAAGCCTAATGGCATTACACAATATTCGAAAAGGCCATATCTAGTACGGAAGGCAGTCTTCCACTCATCTCCAGGACATATTCTGACCAAATGATATGCCCCCCTCAAATCTAATTTCGTAAATACTCGAGCAGTTCGCACTTGATCAAGGAGTGCCGGAATAAGTGGTAGGGGATACCTATTCTTAACCGTGATGTTAGTGAGAGCTCTATAATCAATGCAAGAGCGAAGATCGCCGTTTGCTTTAGGCACAAAAAACAGAGGGGAGGCGGCTGGAGATTTGGAAGGTCTGATAAAGCCATTTTTTAAATACCTATCCAAATATTCTCGCAAATATTGGTTTTCTTTGTCAGTGAGGGCATATATTCTGCTACAAGGTATCTTAGCTCCTTGGATGAGTTCGATTTCACAATCGCATTCACGATGTGGGGGCAAGGTATCTGCACTTTTTTCGCAGAAAACATCAGCAAAAGAGGCATACTGAGGAGGCAGCTCTATATCTTGTTCAGCAGCCGTAGCTATAAAATGCGCCTCAGTTTGATTTTCATAGTCTCTCAGGGGTTTAAGGCTGTTATGCTTCCTAGATAGAATACATTCTTGTAAACACCACTCAGAATGAAAGGTTATGTTTCTCTTAGCCCAATCTATGGTGGGATTATGTAAGGTTAGCCAGGGCATACCAAGAATAACCCCGAACTGTGGTGCATCTATCAAATCCAGACGAGGACTTTCCGTATGTTCCTGATCAGCAGTTTTAATGATCATAGTTAGAGTAACTGTGGTATGAGTTATCATACCTGAAGTGAGTATTGACCCATCAACTGCAAGAACAGCTTCAGGTTTGTCCTTTTTGATGGTTGGAATGCGCAACTTAGAGCAGTAGTTAACATCAATAAAATTCCCCGTGGCACCAGAGTCCACCATTAGGGTAATTTCCTGTCTTAGGCCTTCTGGGATTATAAATAAGGCATTCACAGTCAGATGAGATGATGAACTTTGAAGAGTATTAGCAATTAACTGAGCAGAGGAATCATGAGTTGTACTCGAGGAGATCCTCTGTTTCTTCCTCGAGTGTTTTAGTTTTCCTGATTGGAGGTAGCAGCATTTGTTGTCTTGAAGTTTTTTGGTTTAATCGGACACTCACGAACAAAATGACCTTTCTTTCCACAATAAAGGCATAAACCAGCTTTCCGCCGTGCATCCTTCTCTTCTTGAGTAAGTGGTTTTCGTAACCCTCCTATTTCCATGGGTTCACTATGATCTGGAGTTGGTATAGTAGTTTTTTCTCTAAAAGGAAATGTAGTCTTGATTTCTACTTTTCTCCTATCACCTTTTCTTTCTGTTAATCTATGATCTAAGTGTAATGCCAAAGATATCAAGTCAGCACAATCTCTCGGTTGAGGATCAATTGAGGCTATTAAATCCTTAAGGTCATCTTTTAACCATTGATAAAAAAGAGCTGACCTTTCTTCCTCAGGCCAATTAAAATGAGTTAGATAACTAATGAGGTTTTTATTGCCTTGTCGAAGTTCAAGGAGTTCTCGATCAGCCGATCCAGTTATAGTGCGTCTGTCCAAAAAAATTTCAAATTCAGTTTTAAACAGCGACCAATTGTAAAGCAAAGGATCATCAGAGTTCACCAAGGGCATTGACCACATAGCAGCATCACCACTAAGATAAGAAATAAGGAAGGCGATACGTGATTGAGCATCCGGAAAGGAGTTTGGTTTCACCATAAAGTGTAACTGGATTTGGGTTAAGAAGGTTTGAACCTTATTAGATTCCCCTGAAAACCGTTCTGGAGGGGCCAAAGGCACAGTAGTAGGGATTGATGCTGAAATTGCCGAAGTGGAACCAGAAGAAGGTCCCCTGGAAACAGTCGGATTCATCGTTGTTCCGGGCAGTTGACTCTGTATTTGTGAAACCTGACTGGCCAAGGTAGCCATTTCTAGTCTGGCTGCAGTCAATTATTTTTGCAAATTGCCCAACATTTTGCAAAGGTCGTCCAGGGTGGCCATCCCGCTGATACTGCTCAGGAGGAACACTATGTCGTGGGCAGGTTAGTCTGTCAAAAGCACGGTTCCTCTGGAGCAGTACCCTCAAGAGGACCACCTCCAGGCAGCCTTGGCTCTGTACTTTATTTAAGCAGAGTATCAAGATGGCCTGATGGGGGGAAGGGAATTAGGGAGGGTACTGCGGGGAGGGAGATTTGGAACGGAAGACAATACGTTCTTTGACAGAACCAAATGAATACGATACTCCTCATGGAAATAACAATGCATGGATTATCATCAACATACTCTTGATTGGTTCTGTAGTAGTTTTCTCTGATTTAACAACAAATGTAAATCATATTCCCAATATCACAAACGAAATCACAAAACTCCTTTTCGTTCTACTGCTTTCATGAGAACAAACAACTCTGTGGATACATATATTGGAAACAGTTTGTGAATGTCTGATTATATACAAAAAGAATAAGTCACTCTTAGCTTAAATACTTGGATTGTTCATACAAGTCTTTGGAATTCTTGCCTCACGATATTTCAATCATCTATCATTGCCTCTAAAGTTCAAAAATCAAGTCTCAAAATATACGCGATATTGTAATCATCTTCATCTATTAGTGCCTCTAAGTTCGAAAATCAAGTCTCAAAGGATACGCAATATTGTAATCATCTATTCATGTTTCTAAAGTTCAAATCCGCTGAGAATCTCCTTAGGAAGGTATGACATGAAACCGATAATTGCTGGTTCAAGAATAAGCAATCCTCAATAAACAAACGATGATCCTTACCTGATTAAGGCTGATTCACAAACTGAATACTCTGTCTCTTATCGGGCGAAGAAATCTTGCAAGAGCAAACAGGACACTCAGCTCCAGGGAAGATTCTTGAATAACCTGCAGGGTGTGGCTGGGTGCGGTCGCTATTTATTAGAAGAGACCTAGGTACGGTGGCTGCCAAGGGTATTAATAGCGTGCCGCGTGAACGCGGTTCGGCAAAAAGGAAATAATTTGCATAATAATATCGGAACAATGAAACAGAAATAAACATGAATGCTTACATGGAAAGAAAGCTTTTGGGAACCTTGGAACAATGTTTTCGCCGCTAGATGAGCACACGCATAAAATGCAATTAAGATACACAGCGTTATCGAAGTTCAAAGCAATGTCAATAAACGAGCTCACCGCATTCCAAAGCGTGCACTGGTTATGAAGGAGTCTATATACAAGCACACAAGTAACATTTCAGTCCAAGTTAACCCCTGACATTACAGCGCATATACTTTCAGTTACTTTCAGTCTAAAGTTAACACCTGACATTACAGCGCTCCAAAAGATTGATTCTGCAGAGCGCCTAGGAAATAAGTTCAGGCCAGAAAGATGCTTGTAAGTTAGCTCAGAGAGGAGTGAGGAACGTGACAGCCACCACCAATTCGGTATCAGCTACATGAGGATGAAAACTACCCCCTAGTCCATAGAATCAGACGCCACCAATGTACGACCAGTGAGTGTCCATGAATGTCGGGGAACAGACTTGGTGGAACCGGGGCTGAGAGGGGATGCAGTCTGCGATGATGCCGGTACACTGACATGAACTCTGCCATTGCTAAATCAAGACTCTGTGACCTACTGGACCACAGTGTAGGCTGGAGGCAGCGGTCAGCAGTGGGCCACAACCAGGGCAGTTGTCAGTAGTGTTTGATCACCTCCCTAACGATGATACTTTTTTCCTCCTGACTGACACGCGTCATTCTCTTATGCCTCTCCTTGCGTGCAATGATATGTACTCTACCTTTGAATAATCGTTGTCCAGTTCCAATTTTGTGGCCAACTCGAGCGCAGAATAGGCCGAGAGCAGTAGTCCGCGTGGGCCCACAGAATGTTGCGGTTGTGATATACTACGAAGACCTGGTGTCACCATGTGGAAAGGTGTATAGTGACATACACTCAGCCATAATTAATGTGCTCTGCCATGGTGTAATCAAGACTCAGTTTCAAATGTGTGACCTACTTGTCCACTTTGCATGCCGGTGGAGTATGTAAACGAGAAAGGAGTACTGCGGGCTTGTGTGGCGGAGGCCGTGATGGTCTGAGGAGGCTTCCAAGGTCGCAAGCCTCAGGCTTGGAGATTGCATCGGCACATGGTGGGCCCTCTTCGACACCCACTGGTGTTGGCAGGTGGGCATTGAGGCCTGGGTGCACAGGGGTGGGCAAAACTGGTTCGGGGACCAGCGGGCCAGGGTGCAGCAGGTGCACAGGATCGCTGGCAACAACGCTCACGGCGTCGGCCTCATGGCGGGGTGAGAGGCGGTACACTGGCAGAGACATTGGGCATTCCGGAAGAGGACCACTCCCAGAATTACGTGCCTATTATTCACACCCCTACACTGGCCTGGCATATACCGGGCCAACCCACTCCGCTCACGCTTACGGGGGGACGTAACAAGCTACATTTCCATGATCTTCCCCACTGGCTTGGGTGATATGGTTGCGTCCACTGTCCATTACACTCCAAACACGAGTGGTGTGTGTCGGCATGGATATGTGTGTGGTCTGCATACTGCAATCTGGCCAGCACATCCACACCACACTTGGCATTGTATACAGTCTCATTCATCGGTCACTTGCCTCCTTCGCACATGCCTGGTCCCCACCTCTTCTGACATTCTGCTATTGTGTGGCAGAGGTGCCATGCTGTTGATAGCTAATGTACATGGCTGGTCCAGGTTCCCCCAGTGAGTTGTGCTGTTGTGTCTGGTGGGTGTGCATGTTATATGTGTGCTTGTGATGTGTGCATTTCTTGTGTTGTGTGTTGCATGATTGTGGAGCTGAGGTGTGTGGTGTGTGCATTTGGTATTGGCCAATGGGAATGGCATTTCCGTGGGTGCCATCCTGGTGGCGCAGGTAGATGATGGACTGTCGGAAGGTGTAGGAATCATGCACACTGCCTGGGTGGTTTGCGGCGGCGTTTTGGCAGAGATTCCCCGGTGGTCCACTATTGCCTGGACATTGGTGGGATACATGCATTTCTGTTGCACTTATTGTGTGCAGTGTTGCCAGAGGCCACTAGAAGGACATGTGTGCAGTCAATTTCCCCCTGACACGTGCGAGAAGCCAGCTGTGGTGTACACGCCTTGCTTGGTCTCGGGCTGTTCCCGCACAGTATGTGGGAAGTATAGATAGTGGGGTACCAAGCTGATGGTGTCATCCATGACCGTTGTGAGGGACTTGGATTGGCCTGGCTGTGTGACTCCTCTTCTCAGGCGGATGTTGGTTGGAGGGTACCAGGGGCCAACACATGAAGCACGGTCAGCAGCTTTGTTTGAGTTGAGATGTTGGTCGTCCACTGTGTTGGTACCGTCGGCTTGTGGGCAATGGTGGTCAGGATGCAGAGGAGGGTTATCCCTTTGAGCATGTAGTGGGCAATGACATTCTTTGGTGTTGGGTCTGTGAGGTTGGTGCATTGTTGGAGGGTCACTGTCTATGCCTGCGCTGCCTCAGTGTAGGTCCGGAGGGGTGGTGGGTGTCCAAGGGTTGGGGGTGGTCCTGTGGGTGGTGGCAGTGGGTGTTGTGTACCTGTTGGGGCTCCGTGCTGTATGATCAGTGGCTCCATGGCATCTGTTGCCCTTCATGTTTGGCTCTGGGCTGGGCTCCCTTGGCTGCTGCCGGTTGTTCTCCGACTTTACACCAGGTCCGAGCATTTGTTAATTTACTGCTGCTAACGCGCCTTATTGCTTGTTTTGTGATCTTATCGCCAATGTGTCTAGTCATTGAGAATGTTGCGGAGTGGTGTTGTCGCAGCTTTTTGCTCGGGAACGCCTACTCTGCATCTCATTAACGATAGTTGCCAGGGTCATCTGTGGCGATGTTTTTTGCAGCTGCTATCGTGGGTAAACTGGTAATATGGGCTGTTAGCATCAGCTTGTGAATGGGGTGATACATTTATCATGACTTTGACTGCCATAAAGTGCCGTTAACTGGGCGATAGCTCCTTCAGAATATGCCCCTCTGAATGTTAACAAAATAGGTAACTGAAATATAAAAGTGCGCTACATATCTCTAGTCATCTAGTTAGTGATATCTGGAACCGATTCAATAAAATATTTTTGACTGGTGTAATTTCATGTCCTAGGTAGAAAATTAAGTCAGTGCTTGCTCCACACACCTTTTATCACCCTGTTATGAAAACAGGATTCTGGAGTTGGTAACATGTGTTAGAACGTTTGGATACCTTTGTTGTGTATTTGATTGTGGCGTTGATGTGTTCTGTTTTTTTTTAGCTGCTCTGTTTTTTGTGCTGCATTCATGCAATTTTGTTTTATTGTGATTGACGTCTGGCTTTCTTTTTTTACTGTTTTGATATGCTGTACCCTGTTATATTTTAACTGCGGAGTTATATTGCTTTATAAATTATACTCTTATGTTACGTTATTTTACCTTACATCTGTCCAGTGGCGTAGTGAGTGCAAGGTATGTTTTCCATTTTTCTTATTGTATTCTCCCCCAATGAGTATCTCAGTGCTTGCAGTTCTGATAATCCTTGCATGAGGGGGTCCCACCCATTGCTCCTTTCTTTGTGATGTTTGGTCACATTTACTCCATGTCTCAGATTACAGGCAATAAAAAACATCTACAGGTAAATTTCTACATTCCACAAATGGGCAAAAACATTTAAAACCTGAATATTACATGCACTTTGAGTGCATGCAGCAACCCCTGTTCGCTGCCCCACTGTTGTCCTTCATTTACCTCCCATCGGGTGGTTGTGGACAAAACACAGGGCGTGGCCATTCAGCTCATTTTGAAGTCACGCCCTGCAGTTCCCTAGCTGCTGCGTGCTTATGTTTCAGCTCCTCCACCATTACCACCATTAAAACCACCATTACCATAACTGCCACCATTGCCATTACCACTGGCATCCTTACCACACATTTTATGAGCAGGACAACCATTCCCACAACCAATGATACCACAGCTACTACCACCATTACCACCACCATTATGTGACATTAGGTCTGGCTTTAATGAGCTACGCAGTGGAGCAATTCTGGCTGCCGCTCTACTTTGTGCTTTGCTTTTGTAAATGTGCCCTTAGGTGCCTTCAGCCTTACAGAGCATGGTCCCCTGTACACGGATGGCTTGTGTGTCAGATTGATCTAGTATGCTTAAAGATGCTTTTGTGATTGCGCTTCTGACCGTAGGTTAACATAGTGATCATTTATGTGGGTCCGGCAGCCGCCAGACACCCATTAATACCAACATCTGTTCTCCTGAACTGTGGATCCAGTGAAACAGCCATTACAAACCCAAGAACATGACATATCAACGCTTTAACCCAAAATCAAATCCTTATGATAGACTGAGATAGCATTTTCTTTCCTTTTCAGAATGGCATTTATTACTGCTATAGAATTCTGTGTTCCTTTTCTCAGTGTGTATCAGGTCTTTTGAAATGTTTCAGGTGATCATGGGAAGGTAATGCATGCGAACAGTATTCTAAAGTTTTCCTGATCTTCCATGCTCTTCTGGCTATATCAACAGTGTAACCAGTGGCGGCGACTCCGCTAAGGCATAGGAGGGGCGTCACTCCGCTGCTTACAAGCAGTGAAAGAAAGGAAAAATAAAATGATGATAGCTTGATGATATTATCATTTTATTTTGTCCTGCTGTGGCAGCTTGACAGGGCAGGGCGGGGCTGCTCTGCTCACAGAGCAGGGCACGGGATGAGTGGTGGGCACACTGAAGTTCGCATGATGCTTTGGACGTCCCAAGTGGCCAGGTCAAACAGTCATACGCACTTAGCATGTTCTCCACCCAGGCTGCATTACAGAGTGGAGAACATGCCCAGGTCTCCATCACCGTCCGAGTGTTGATCCACTGTGCTCAAACCAATCATGATGCTGCATTGCAGCATTGGGATTGGCTCAGGGGAGCCTGCATGTGCTACCTGTGCATTCGGCAGGAGGTTAAGTGTATTCTTCTTTTTTATCTTTTTTAGACACCCTCAACCTTCTGCCCCGCCACCCCGATCAATGCCGGCTGCCTCTGAGTGTAGCGGTCGCAATTAATTAGTAATCATGAACATAACATATTGTGTGGTACTTGGTTGTTCGGAGCTGCAATTATATTTAATTTTAGGAATACTGTTAGCTATTTAACTTGGATGTGTCTTACTGTTTTATACTGTGTTATAGTGCGCTCATATAGTTCAATGCATTATTAAACTGTTATACATTTATATGAAATAACACCTCAGAGGGGCATTCCCATCTTTATTGCAACTGTGATATTTGTGTAGCACTGTGCCTTGACTTAACCTTAACATCATTGCTTTAAGGTAGGCTCAGGGCCACTGGAAATATGCCTCAGAAGAGGGTCAAATTATGAAGCAGGGTTGAGTAAATTATGCATCAAGAGAAGAAAAATTAAGCAGCGTAGTGCGGCATATTTTGTAACAGTATTACTTCATTATTTCATCATTTTTAAGCTTGGCAACACTGTCTGGTCAGTGGTTGCACCTCATTAGTATCAGTTTAGCACCCAAATATAGCAATAAGCAACTGAAAGTTGGCCAGTCCAGCTTTGCAAAAGACCTTCCACCTAGTGGCAACACATGTCTCTGCTTGTCTAGTAACTTTTGAACCGTATGATCTAGAAACGTTTTATTTTCCTTAAAATCTGAAGACTATGTGACAGATATTGGATTATGAAGCAAATGCAGCAAATCTATAATAGGGCGAAAATTGCCGTAGCCGGACAATAGCATAATTCTTGCAGCCCTAAGTAGACTTTGACAGCTCACCCATGCTACCCAGAAAGCAAAGAAGGTTTGCAAGGCCACTTTCTGTTATAGACTGAGGGGCAAATTTACAAGCCCCTTACGCCAGAATTGCGCCGCCGTTGCGTCACTTTTGCGGCGCCATGCTGCGGGCTCTTTACAACGTGACACATCTAGGGAGATGCGTCACGTTGTAAAGCCCTGCACCACATGTGGGTGTTCCTGCACAGGGGGGGCGTTATGGGGCAGGAACGCCTCCAAAAAGTGGCTGAGTGAAATCTACAAGATTTCACTCAGTCACTTTTATGGCCATGCTGCGTCAAAATCCTGCACCTGCTTGAAGCAGGCATAAGGATTGATGCAGCATGTTGGGGATAGGGGCTTCCCGAGCCGTGCTGGAGCTGCGTCGCACTTGCGATGCAACTCCAGCAATGTGCCGTCTTTCTGCGGGTGGATGCGACATGCATCTGCCCATCCCTGCGCCACGGTGCACCGCATTGTAAATGCGGCGCATCAGTGGTGGTGCACGGGTGGGCAGATGCGTCGCAACTCTTCTGGCGCATCCCTTCTGATTAGCAGAGATGCGCCAGAAGTAGTAAATCTGCCCCCGAGTATCTAATGTGCTAGTTAGTGTGAACATCTGCAGTTCATGACATATGTGAGCTTTGAGGAACACATTAGGAAAGTAACTGCAGTCATCCTATATTGGCTTTGTAGACCAAATTAACGATCAAAAGAATATTTCTATGCCTAATAAGCACATTAAAGGGGCTAGTTGTGGGTGCCCAGTTTGACCATGCTTTTGATATTCTGTTCAACTACCAGTGAGTTCAATGAGAATTGATGCAAATGTTACAGATATTACCTTTGATTTCAAGGGATGCAAAGTTTCAATGTATCCTGGCTGTTACATTTTTTAGGTGTCAAATCCAGTTACAATGCTGCCCACACTAGTTGATCTCATATAATATGTTGGTTCTACGTCAAGAATCAACTCTCATGGAATATATCTTGCATCGCACAATCATAAGTAGAATATTAAGCAATTAATTTGATAAATGGCACTTTAAGGAGCACAGTGATTGTGCCAGATACATGTGAATTCGTATTTTGACCCAACTCACAAAGATACGGGTGAAGGTCTACGATTGTGCCTGAATGAACTGTTAATTGTTTTCCTAATTCACAAAACATGTGTAAAGCACAGTTGGGCACCCAGAGGTAATATTGAACCTGCCCTGTAACATTTTAGGCTGCCTATTCCCCTGCCTAGTGGCGAACATAGCATGTGATTCTGCACAGTAGGAAAGTTAGCAGAATGTGCAAAAAGACCATGGGGCATATTTGCAACAGGCAGTGATAATTATCGCTGACCTTGTATACCGCATTTTTTTCTATCGCTGAAATATTTTGCCAGGCTAGCGTTGTATTAACAACGCTTAGCGCCATGGCGATGCATATTCCAGCGATAGCGCCCTTTTCCATGGAACATCGCTGGTTTTCCAGCAATGTTCCATGTAAAACGGCGATATGCTTGATGATACGACCCTGTGGTCGTATCACATGAATCCACCTCCCATGTTAGGTATGCCTTAGTCAGGAATTTAACAGACGTTAAATTCCTGCGTTAAGGCATACTTAGCGCGATTAAAATAATCGCTTCCCCGCATTGTAAATATGGCGAAGCTGCCTTTGCGATATTTACCCATGTTGTTTCCACAGACACGCCTACTTTGCATCTCATTAGCGATGCGAAGTTAGGCGTGCTGGAAACGGGAGCAAAATCAGCAAAACACCCGATAGCGTGTCCTTGCTGATAAGGCGATAAAATTATCGCCGCTTTTTGGCCGAAAACGGCCGCAAAACCTGCGATAATTTTTTATCACCGCATGTTAATATGCCCCCATTTTCCTTTTTATCCCATAGTCACAACATTTTTCCCAATAGATAAAGCTCTTCCCTAACATCCACACAAATTCTCAGGAAGATCGAGTCTGATTAATATCTCAGTGTGGGAGTAATTAAATAACTAATCATTGATAGAATAAGAATGGTGAAGGTGTTGGGAATCTCTTTGCAAATTACTTTTTCAGTGGTAACAATGTTTACCACTGAAAATGCATTTGTGAATCAGGTCGTTAGAGTGAATTTGGTCCTCTGGAGCAGTAGGTTGACATTCAGCAGATGAAATCAATTACATTGGGTTGGTATGGAATCGTTGTCTATTTATTGTAGGATTATTTATAAGTTTAGCTGTTTTTTCCAAGGTTCCTGCAACAGCTAAATTTTAGAAGACCAGACCTCACTGTAAAAGATTTCTTGTTGGGCTTTACTAAAAAAACTAAGGGGTATATTATCTAGGAAGCGGCGGTGAGAGGCGTTAGCCTCCTTGGCTTAATGCCTCTCATCGCCACTTCGGAAACGCAAGACTGCACCATATTACCAAGGATATGGTGCAGCCTGGCGTTTCCCCCTGCGATGGCACTAAGTCTCACGACTTAGCGCCAAAGCAGGCACTCTTGCACCAGAGTGCAAGGGTGTCTGCGAGCAGGGATGTTTATGTACAGAAAACTGTCCCTTCCTGTACATAAACCAACATAAAATGACATTTTGTAACTTACATGTGTGCTGCTTCATGCAGCACACATGTAAGTTACAAAATGGCATTTTAAAAAAAGGTTTCTTTATGTACAGGAAGGTACACCTTCCTGTACATAAACAAACCTTCGCATTTTGCTTTTTCCATATGTACTGCACAAGGCAGCACACATTGAAAAAGCAAAAACGAGGAGAAACATTTCTCCTCGTTTCGCCACCTTAAGAACAGGATTTTCCTGGTTTTAATTTCGGCGTTGCCACCTATTATCGCCTCTCTTGATAATAGGTGGCAGCGTCGGAGTGAATGGGGGTTGCGGTGGAACGCACACCGCAACACCCACTGCACCCCCTTTTTCACGCTAAGTTTAGCGTGAAAGAGGCCCTATTACCAAGGCAGCGCTAAGCCACTTAACGTGGCTTTTAGCCATGTTATGTGGTTAAACTCTGCCTTGGTAACAGGGTGCTGACCCTATCACCAGCACAACGTTACAAAAAGTGAAGTTGTGGTGGCTATAGGGACTTGGCAATATGCCCCAAAGGGTTTAATTATGATGTCGGGAGGACTTAAGTCCTCCCAATATCGTTTCGGTACTTGCACCAACTGACATCCTGTTGCGTTCCTGACCGACCAATTAGGATGCGATCGAACACTGTTCAGCCGTACTCCTATGCTTTACAATGGAAACATGCATTCCAACTGGAATGCATGCTCTCATTGTAAAACGTAGAAGTGCAGGGATCAACAGGGGGCACAATAGGTTCCCCCTCGGCCTCGGCCTCCAACCCGAGGAAGTCGACTTCTGACAGCCTTTCTGTGTCGGAAAGGGCGCACAGAGAGGCTGTCGGAATCTGACAATGTGATCACTCCAGTGGAAAGAGCCGCCCTTGGAATTATTGGAATCATTCCTACTGGCAGACGATCTGGTCGGAAGCCAGTCGGAATGACCGGTCGGAATCCTTTCCGACCGACACCATCATAATGGGTCGGTCAGAAAGGAATCCGACCAGCTGATTCCGATGCGTTAGGAACAGCTCCGACTGTTTCCTAACGCATTGTAATCGGACCCTAAGTTGTTGGTGGTGAACTTTCAAGAAGCTGTAAATGCTGGGGTACTTCGACACTACCACATTTTATTCTCTATCATCAGATGTGTGCATTACAGCAGGTAGAAAATGTGTTTCTTGGAGTCCTGTAAGAAACATTAGGTTTGGTGCCGTGAAAAGTATGATAATCACACCACAAACAACCTGAATTGATGTGGAGGCAGGGTTAATGTTGAAAATATTCCATAATTAAAAAAAGTATTTGGAAAGTAGGTATGGACAGTGGGTTTGATCTGGATTGTGTTCAAAACGCTCACTTTTTGGATAATTCAAAGCTGTGATAGAAAGGAAACAATTTATGGGACTTTTTGGAAGTCTAGTATCTGAATAGATAAGCTAAAGCAGCTGTATGTATTCGGAACGTGCTCCATTGGAGAGTTCAAGTCCTCAGGAAATGTGGACACTATTGTTACTTAATGCTCTTTGTGCGAAGTTGGCCTGGTATATGCTGTTCACTAGTTAAAGTGGACACCTTGCACCAGTACAATTCGACTCTTAAGGTAGTAGGTTTAAGACAAACTTTTAAAGAAAGCTAACCTAGTGGTAGCTGTGGAGATCAGCCTTCAGGCTAAGTCTTTAGAGGAATGTAAAGCAGCTTGTTTTACCTTAAAATCTCTTGAATCACTAAATGAAAGGACATCACACAGGTATATATATCAAATATATATGTATGTATTTCTAATAACTCTCTGCTAATCTCTTTATGAGATTAGAAGTCAGGAACATATTCATAAATCAACGTTTCACAATAAGTTAAGCACAAATATGGCTGGGGCCCTAGGGGCGTACCAGACCATATACTAAAAAAGAGACTTAAAAATAACGACTTGCAAGGGGACAAGGCCTAGGGCCTTCAGAAGCGCTGGGGCCTCACGAAACCACCCAAGGCAGGTAAGTAAAGGACCCACGTGAGACTCATGCAGTGTGAGAACACAGCCGCAAATCCCTATTGACTTCAATGGAGCAAGTCGCGATTGGAAATTAAGAGTTTTAGGATACTTCGGGAGAGTCTACAAGCAAGTCACTTACAGGGTAAGTAGTTCTAGAGCCAACACCCACAGGAACAACATAGTGCTGGAGTTACCTCACCCAGGGAAGCCGGTGCATACGTGTCTTTTGGTGTCGGGTCGCGGCGTCATTTTCAATGGGAGCCAAAGAAGACTTGCTGCTTGCGAAGATAGGAGAAGTGTCCGGTGGAATCCAAGGCTGGATTCAGAAGAAGGAAGACCTGAAAGCAGAGGGGACAGTGTTCAAAGTCACTTGGCAGTGACCCGGGGAAAGGAAGATGGATGCCCACAGTCGTCGGGTGATTTCAGGTGATCCATGGGTGTCTTGACTCTTCAGCCACGAGGTCCAGGAGGACCAGGAGCTGGATTTGGCATGTCCCACAAAGTCTGCAGCTTACTGCGGTTCTGGTGACCAGACTGGAGCCAACAAGCCTTTGTAACAGCAAATCTTGTTGAAAGGATAAAAAGTCAGCGGTGCAGACCAGCAAGGTCTGAGGGACTCACCCAGCGAGGGTAAGTCAGGGCAGACCTGGAGCAACCAGGGGAGCCCTTTGGAACTGTAGAAAGGTCTTCAGGGGACCCACAAGCCAACCGGCAAGGGATTGCAAAGACGCCTCAGGAGGATTCACTCAACAGGGGCCCACGGTCACTCGGGATGGGGTAGGCCTCTGATCTTCGGAGGGATTTCTGCTGGAGGCTTGGACCACAAATGTTCCAATGCACAGGTTCGTAGAATATCGTGAAGGGGTTGCACTCGAAAATAGTGCACAGTACCCAGGTATTGCGGTTCCTCATCACTCGTGGGGTCCACTTGCCTCAGCGTCACTTGGGGCTCACGATGGCCTTGGAGAAGTCAGGAAATCCTCTTCCTGGGCTGCAGGGACTTCGGACTCCGGCAGGAGCGGGAACGTTTGGGACAGTTGATTGCAAGATTGGGAGCCTGCCAAGCAGGGGAGTCACTCCTTGACTCCAAGGGAGATTCTTCCATCTTCCATAGGTAATGGAACGTCGAAGGTCCAGGATTCGTCTTCAGAACGTCCTCCAGGGGGATCTAGTTTGCAATGGCAAGGGTTCCCTAACTTGTACTGAAAGGAAGGGAGGGACTAGCTCTATGACCCCCCCTATGGGAGGGTCAGGGGAGTGGGTGGCTACACCCACTTCCCTTTGTCCAGTTTCGTGCCACTGCTTCCCAAGTGCAGGACTTCAAAGCACTCTAGGAGTGCACCCACCCAGCCCCAATACACTAAACCCTATCTGGGAGGTGGTCACACCTCCCTGTGACAGGATACCTATTGTGGGTCCTCCTCCACTGCGAGTTTCGGTCATCAGCAGGAGGGCAGCCCAGTGTCCTTGACTGGTGGCATCCATTTTGTGATGCCAGGGCTCGTCAGGATTATACATAGTAGGTACATGTCTATCCCTCTAGAAGGGTGGGATCATACTCCCACACTAGTTAGTGGTGTGAGGGTATGATTCCAAAGCGTTTGACACCAAACACGACATGTTTTGATGCAGTCATTCCAAAGTTAGCATTTAGCGCGAGGTTATAATGCACTTAAGAGTATATGGTTTGACCGCATTCACAAACAGCCCCAGAGAATGGACTCTGAGAGCTGCAGAGGGGCCCTGCTCAGGCAGAGGCACCCCCTCACATGGAAACCAAGCACCCTGCCCTCAGGATTGATAGGACCTGCCTTAGGGGTGATTGATAGGTTTAAATGTGTGTGCAGGGAGAGATATAGTGAACCTATATCTCAGTGAGGATTGCTAACACTACCTCACCCAGGCTGCAGTAGCAGGCCTGTGGTGTCAGATTTATTCTGCTTCCCAGGGGTGGCATAATACATGCTTCAGTCCCTGGTAGGCCTGTGAAGTACCTATGCCCTTGGTACCTAAGGTACCATATACTAGGGATTCATAAGGCACCACAGTATCCAATCACTAGTGCACCTAATATGCACTCCATGTTGTTTAGAGAGAACAGAGAGGCTGGGGCCCTGATTAGCAGGGTCCCAGCCAGACTATAGCCAGAAACCAGTGTAAACATCAGAAAAAAAGTGAGGGCAACATACGAGGCAGATCCTACTCTCCTACACAACCCCCCCCAAACGCAGGGACACTAAACTAACATTGACCAGTTGAATCTTCGTGTTCTAAGTGGAAATACCTTGAGAGTCCATCTGCATTGGCATGTTGGGTCCCAGGTCTATGTTCCACTGTATAGTCCATCCCCTGTGGGGAAATGGATCACCTTAAAAGTTTTGGGTTTTCACCTTTCATCTGTTTAAGCCATCTCAATAGCTGACCAACGTTTCTCTCTAGGGGTCAGCCTTCTGCTAATGAAAGCTACTGGCTGGTCTTGACCTTCATCATTCCGTTGACACAGTACAGCTCCCATACCCTGCTCAGAAGCATCTGTTTGGACAATGAACGTTTTGGTGTAGTCTGGACTCTGTAAGATGGGAACAGTGCACATGGCCTGCTTTAGGTCTTCAAATTCCTTTTGACAGCTAGCTGTCCACTGAACCTTTTTTGTCATTTTCTTTTAGGTAAGACCATTCAAGGGGGTTACTATAGATCCATATCCATAGTACCCAGTCAGGCCTAAGAAGGCTCTCACCTGTGTCTGGGTGGTTGGAGCAACCCATTCCATGATGGTTTAGATTTTGCTCTGTAAAGGCTGAACCTGGCCCCCAACTACAAGGTGGCCCAGGTACACAACCTGACTCTGCCCTATCTGGCACTTAGTGGCCTTGATAGTGAGGCCTGCTTTATGCAGGGCCTCCAAAACATTTTTGAGGTGGACCAGGTGATCCTGCCAGGAGGAACTAAAGACAGCAATATCATCTAGATAAGCTGAGCAATAAGTTTCCATCCCTGCCAGAACTTTGTTCACCAACCTCTGAAAAGTGGCAGGTGCATTTTTCAATCCAAAGGGCATCACCACAAAGTGGTAGTGCCCACTAGGGGTTGAAAATGCTGTTTTGGCTTTTGCATCATCAGCTAACCTGATCTGCCAGTAGACAGCTGTGTACTTATATACTTGGCTGAGGCCAAAGTATCAATCAGCTCATCTGCCCTTGGTATGGGATACGCATCAGTCCTGGTGACTGCATTGAGGCCTCTGTAGTCTACACAAAACCTCATTTCTTTCTTACCATCCTGGGTATGAGGTTTGGGTACTAGGACTACTGGGCTAGCCCAAGGGCTATCTGAAGGCTCAATCACACCTGATTCCAACATTTCCTGGACTTCAGTCCTGATACAGTCCCTCACATGGTCAGGTTGCCTGTAGATTTTACTCTTGACAGGCAGACTGTCCCCAGTGTCCACCTCATGGGTGCACCACGTAGTCTGACTAGGGGTCAGGCTAAACATATGTCTGTACTGTTGCAGAACTTGTCTGCATTCAGTTTGTTGATGGTCAGTGAGGCTGCTTGCCAAAGCAACACCATCCACTGACCTATCATCAGGGTTCTGTGAGAGCAGGTCAGGGAGAGGGTCACTCTCCTCCTCCTGTTCCTCATCAGTTGCCATGAGCAAGCCCATGTCAGCCCTGTCAACATATGGTTATAATCTGTTGACATGGAGCACCCTCAGGGGGCTCCTGGGAGTTCCAAGATTCACCAGATAGGTGACTTCTCCCTTTTCCTCAACAATGGTATGGGGGCCACTCCATTTGTCTTGGAGGGCTGCTTGGGCCACAGGCTCCAACACCCACACTCTCTGCCCGTGCTGGTACACAGTTAGCACAGCCTTTTGGTCATGCCAAGTTTTTTGTAATTCTTGGCTGGCCTCCAGGTTTTTGGTTGCCTTCTTCATGTATTCGGCCATCCTGGAGCGGAGACCAAGTACATTGTCCATCACATCCTGTTTGGGGGGTTTGAGAGGTAACTTCCAGCCCTCTTTTACTAAACATAATGGACCTCTTACAGGGTGTCCAAACAGAAGCTCAAATGGGCTGTAGCCAACCCCCTTCTGTGGAACCTCTCTGTATGCAAACAAAAGGCAGGGAAGAAGAAGGTCCCATTTCCGCCTAAGCTTCTCTGGGAGTCATTTAATCATTCCCTTAAGGGTTTTGTTGAAACGTTCAACCAACCCATTGCATTATGGGTGATAGGGGGAGGTAAATTTATAAGTTACACCACACTCCTTCCACATTGCTTTCAAATATCCTGACATGAAGTTGGTACCTCTGTCAGAGATGACCTCCTTTGGGAAACCCACTCTGGAGAAAGATCCAATGAGGGCTCTTGCCACCACAGTGGCTGTGGTGGTCCTCAGGGGAATTGCCTCTGGGTACCTGGTGACATGATCCACTACCACCAGGATAAATCTGTACCCAGATGCAGTTGGAGGGTCAAGGGGACCAACAATATCAATCCCTACCCTTTCAAAGCGTACCCCCACCACAGGTAATGGTATCAGGGGGGCCTTTGTTGTGTCACCTGACTTGCCACTGGCTTGGCAAGTGAAACAGGAGCGACAAAACTCCTTGGTGTCTTCTGACATATGTGGCCAATGAAAATGTGGAACAAGCCTGTCCCAGCTCTTGTTTTGGCCCAAGTGACCTGCCAAAGGGATGGCATGTGCTACGGTCAAGAGGAACCCCCTAAACTTCTGAGGTATTACCAACCTCCTGATGGCTCCAGGGGTTGGATCTCTACCCTCAGAATATAGGAGTCCATCATCCCAATAAACTTTATGGGACCCACTAGCACTCCCAGCAGCCTCAGCAGCAGCCTGCTGTCTGAGGGGTTCAAGAGAGGGGCAGCACTGTTGTTCCTTACTCAGATCTTCCCTAGAAGGTCCCCCTGCCCCCATGAACTCAACCTGATCAGGCTCAAGTCCCTCTGGGGCAGTTCCTTCTTCAGGATCTGCTTCTCCTCCCTCAAGAGGTGAATCTGTGATCTGAGACAGAGGGGAAGGCACTGCCTTAACCCTACTGCTCCTTTTCTTGGGAAGCACCTGGTCCATGGTTTCAGGATCCAGAGCTTGTTCAGTGTTATGCATCTTGGCCTGTGACCTGGTCACAGCAAATACGTCTGCAGGTGTGCCCAACATCTCAGCATGAGTCCATAACTCTACTTCAGACCAGGCTGAAGTCTCTAGATCATTGCCCAATAGACATTCTACAGGGAGGTCTGCACTGACTACTACTTTCTTTAGGCCAGTTACCCCTCCCCAGGAGAAATTCACAACTGCCAGACTGTGGTTGGTCCTGACATTGCTTGCATTGGTTACCTAGTACATTTCACCCAGGATGATCTGTCCAGGGTCCACAAGATCCTCTGCCACCATGGTGACACTAGCACCTGTGTCCCTGAATGCCAAAGCCTGTTTGCCATTTATTACAGGCTGCTGTTTATATTTGCCCAGATTACTGGGGCTCACTAGAATGTCTCCATCACAAATCAGCAGTGCCTGAGTGGGTACTCTGACTAGGCCAGAGTCCACTTCAGAACCCAGGGTCAACCCTACTACACCCGTATTCTGTGTACCACCTCCTTCAGTAGTTAAACTAGGGGGAACAGTTGCATTAGGGGCAGGAGTGGTGGTGGGTTGGTCTTTGGACTTGTTACAATCAGAAGTCCAGTGCCCTTTCTGTTTACTGAATTTGCACCAGGGCTTCTTTTGGCCTTTTCTCTTGTTGGATTGTGAATCCCCACCAGATGCAGATTTTTGGGGCCCTTGTGAAGACTTCTGGGGGCCGATTCACAGAACTAACTTAAGACAAAATCCTAAACTTACTACTTTTGGTATTCACAGAAGTTAGGATTTTGTCTTAAGTTTGTCTTAACCCCTTCGCTGCTGCGGACATTCCGCTGCAGCGCTAGGGGGGGCAGCGCGGTGGGCCTGTGCTCATGACGGAGCCGCGCCGTCATGAGCCACAGTTGAGCTGTGCTCATGACGGAACGGTTCCGTCATGACTCCGCCCATTTGCGTTGTCCCCCCGCACAGGCGGGGAAACAGCGCCGCGTAGGCGGAGCGGCCGCCAACGGGCGTGTCATGACGGAACCATTCCGTCATGAGCACACGGCAACCGTGGCTCATGACGGAACGGTTCCGTCATGAGCGGGGAAGGGGTTAAGACAAACTTAAGACAGACTTAAGACAGTCTTAAGACAGACTTAAGACAGTCTTAAGACAGACTTAAGACAAACTTAAGACAGACTTAAGACAGACTTAAGACAGACTTAAGACAAACTTAAGACAAAATCCTAACTTAAGTCTGTCTTAAGTCTGTCTTAAGTCTGTCTTAAGATTGTCTTAAGTCTGTCTTAAGACTGTCTTAAGTCTGTCTTAAGACTGTCTTAAGTATGTCTTAAGTTTGTCTTAAGACACACTTAAGACAAAATCCTAACTTCTGTGAATACCAAAAGTAGTAAGTTTAGGATTTTGTCTTAAGTTAGTTTTGTGAATCGGGCCCTATGTCTTTTGACTTATCCCCACCTTTCTCAGAGCCCTTAGAATCCTGCTTCTGGGGGTCACCCCCTTGGTTCTGGGTTTTCTGCCTCACCCTGGTTCTGATCCATTTGTCTGCCTTCTTTCCCAATTATTGGGGAGAAGTCAGATCAGAGTCCACCAGGTATTGATGCAACAACTGGTTCTGGCAATTATTAAGGATCTGTTCTCTCATCATTAGATTATACAATCCCTTGAAATCAGTAACCCTACAGAGCCTTGGTTGCACAATGTACAAAGTCAGTCCAGTCCTGAGTCTGTGCTTTCTGGGTGTCTCTGAACTTCAACCTGTACTGCTCAGTGGTTAAGCCAAACCCATCTATCAGTGCACTCTTCAGGACTTCATAGTCATCAGCATCCTCTTATCTAACAGTGAGGAGCTTGTCTCTGCCTTTATCTGAAAAGGAGAGCCACAAGATTGCTGCCCACTGCTTTTGGGGAACCTGTTGTACTCTACAGGCCCTTTCCATAGCAGTTATCCACTTGTGGATATCATCCACACTCTGGTAGGTAGGAACAACCTTGCTCAGGTTCCTATGGTCTGGAATATATTATCTACCTCTAGGGACACTGTTGCTGCCACCAGGGGGTTCTAACCCCTCTCTTCCACAAGCTCTCTAGAGCTCAAATGCTTCTCTATCTAATGCCAACTGCTTGGTTTTGAGGGCAAATCTTGCTTCCTCATACTGCAGTAGTTTGTACATTCTGTCAGAGGAGGTCTCCCTTCTAGGAAAGTAGGAGCTCCTCTGGTGGACAGATTCTCTGCCAGAGTGATAGTAGTGGTCAGACTCCCTAGAAAGGGACCTAGGCCTTTCCTCCACTCTGTCAGTTCTCTTAGGGAGAATTCCTCTGTCCTTTAAAGACCCTTGTGAATCTGGCCCTTCAACCACAGAGTCCTGGTCATCCTGATTCTCATCATCTGACCCAGACACTGAAATTGACCCACCCCCTGATTCAGACCCTTTAGCTCCTAGAGCTAATCTAAGATCATCTGCTGTCAGCAGATCTATCAGGTGTAGTGTGGAGGGACTCTGTCCTATCTTCAGGTGCCTTGCAGCACACATGGCTTTCAAGTCAAAGAAAGTCTTGTCCTTATACTGAGGCTGGGTGGACCCACTGGTTCCAACCCTTAAGGACATTCTAGTGTTTTGCAGTGTTGTATTTCCTACACTAGATTGTGGCCTACTGACCCTAGCTTGAGCTGTAGAAAGGGTGTGCTATCCCTTGACACACAGCTCTAAGTTCAGTAGAACTTATTGATACTAAGCTTGACTTTATATGTACCTTGAGTACCTATAGTGGTTTTCAGTTAGTAATTCAAATAGAGATTTTCTGGTAAAACAATGGCAAGCTGGAATCCCACACGCTGCCAGGGCTGGATTCAGATGAAGGAATACCTGAAAGCAGAGGGGACAGTGTTCAAAGTCATTTGGCAGTGACCCGGAACAAGGAAAATGGATGCCCACAGTCGTCGGTTGATTTCAGGTGATCCACGGGTGTCTTGACTCTTCAGCCACGAGGTCCAGGATGCGTCGACGACAACCAGGAGCTGGATTTGGCATGTCCCACAAAGTCTGCAGCTTACTGCGGTGTCGGTGACCAGATTGGAGCCAACAAGCCTTGGCAACAGCAAGTCTTGTGGAAAGGATAAAAAGTCAGAGGTGCAGACCAGCACGGTCTGAGGGACTCACCCAGCGAGGTAAAGTCATGGCAGGCCTGGAGCAACCAGGTGAGCCCTTTCTAACTGTAGAAAGGTCTTCAGGGGACCCACAAGCCAACCGGCAAGGGATTGCGAAGATGCATCAGAAGGATTCACTCAACAGGGGCCCACGGTCACTCGGGACGGGGTAGGCCTCTGATCTTCGGAGGATTCCTGCTGGAGGCTTGGACCACAAGTGGTCCAATGCACAGGTTCTTAGAACATCGTGAAGGGGTTGCACTCGAAAATAGTGCACTGTACACAGGTATTGCGGTTCCTCATCACTCGTGGGGTCCACTTGCCTCAGCGTCACTGGGGGCTCACAATGGCCTTGGAGAAGTCAGGAAACCCTCTTCCTGGGCTGCAGGGACTTCGGACTCCGGCGGGAGCGGGAACGTTTGTGACCGTTGATTGCAAGATTAGGTGCCTGCCGAGCAGGGGAGTCACTCCTTGACTCCAAGGGAGGGTCTTCCGTCTTCCAGAGGTAATGGAACATCGAAGGTCCAGGATTCGTCTTCAGAGTGTCGTCCAGGGGTATCTAGTTTGCAATGGCAAGGGTTCCCTAACTTATACTGAAAGGAAAGGAGGGACTAGCTCTATGACCCCACCTATGGGAGGGTCAGGGGAGTGGGTGGCTACACCCACTTCCCTTTGTCCAGTTCCACGCCAGAGCAGGGACAGGTAGCCCCTGAGCCGGTTTGAACTGGTGTATGCACAGAGGAGCCTACTGCTCCCCCAGTGCAGGACTTCAAAGCATTCTAGGAGTGCACCCACCCAGCCCCAATACACTAAACCCTGTCTGGGAGGTGGTCACACCTCCCTGTGACAGGATACCTATTGTTGGGCCTCCTCCACTGCGAGTTTTGGTCAGCAGCAGGAGGGTAGCCCATTGTCTGTGATTGGTGGCATCCATTTTGGGATG
This sequence comes from Triturus cristatus, assembly GCF_964204655.1. Classification (NCBI taxonomy): domain Eukaryota; kingdom Metazoa; phylum Chordata; class Amphibia; order Caudata; family Salamandridae; genus Triturus; species Triturus cristatus. The sequence goes on along the minus strand of NC_140590.1, from coordinate 1,484,839,371 downwards.
CCAGGGATCTTCAGGATTCTACTGTGTTTTCACAGTAGGTACATGTCTATCCCTCTAGAAGGGTGGGATCATACCCCCACACCAGTTACTGGTGTGGGGGTATGATTCCAAAGCGTTTGACACTAAACATGACATGTTTTGATGCAGCCATTCCAAAGTTAGCATTTACCGGGAGGTTATATTGCACTTAAGAGTATATGGTTTGACCGCATTCATAAACAGCCCCAGAGAATGGACTCTGAGAGCTAAAGAGGGGCCCTGCTCAGGCACAGGCACCCCTTCACATGGAAACCAAGCACCCTGCCCTCAGGACTGATAGGACCTGCCTTAGGGGTGACTGATAGGTTTAAATGTGTGTGCAGGGAGAGATATAGTGAACCTATATCTCAGTGAGGAGTGCTAACACTACCTCACCCAGGCTCCAGTAGCAGGCCTGTGGTGTCAGATTTAGTCTGCTTCCCAGGGGTGGCATAATACATGCTTCAGCCCCTGGTAGGCCTGTGAAGTACCTATGCCCTTGGTACCTAAGGTACCATATACTAGGGATTCATAAGGCACCACAGTATCCAATCACTAGTGCACCTAATATGCACTCCATGTTGTTTAGAGAGAACAGAGAGGCTGGGGCCCTGATTAGCAGGGTCCCAGCCAGACTATAGCCAGAAACCAGTGTAAACATCAGAAAAAAGTGAGGGCAACATACGAGGCAGATCCTACTCTCCTACACAACCCCCCCCAAACGCAGGGACACTAAACTAACATTGACCAGTTGAATCTTCGTGTTCTAAGTGGAAATACCTTGAGAGTCCATCTGCATTGGCATGTTGGGTCCCAGGTCTATGTTCCACTGTATAGTCCATCCCCTGTGGGGAAATGGATCACCTTAAAAGTTTTGGGTTTTCACCTTTCATCTCTTTAAGCCATCTCAATAGCTGACCAACGTTTCTCTCTAGGGGTCAGCCTTCTGCTAATGAAAGCTACTGGCTGGTCTTGACCTTCATCATTCCGTTGAAACAGTACAGCTCCCATACCCTGCTCAGAAGCATCTGTTTGGACAATGAACGTTTTGGTGTAGTCTGGACTCTGTAAGATGGGAACAGTGCACATGGCCTGCTTTAGGTCTTCAAATTCCTTTTGACAGCTAGCTGTCCACTGAACTTTTTTGTCATTTTCTTTGAGGTAAGACCATTCAAGGGGGTTACTATAGATCCATATCCATAGTACCCAGTCAGGCCTAAGAAGGCTCTCACCTGTGTCTGGGTGGTTGGAGCAACCCATTCCATGATGGTTTAGATTTTGCTCTGTAAAGGCTGAACCTGGCCCCCAACTACAAGGTGGCCCAGGTACACAACCTGACTCTGCCCTATCTGGCACTTAATGGCCTTGATAGTGAGGCCTGCTTTCTGCAGGGCCTCCAAAACATTTTTGAGGTGGACCAGGTGATCCTGCCAGGAGGAACTAAAGACAGCAATATCATCTAGATAAGCTGAGCAATAAGTTTCCATCCCTGCCAGAACTTTGTTCACCAACCTCTGAAAAGTGGCAGGTGCATTTTTCAATCCAAAGGGCATCACCACAAAGTGGTAGTGCCCACTAGGGGTTGAAAATGCTGTTTTGGCTTTTGCATCATCAGCTAACCTGATCCGCCAGTAGACAGCTGTGTACTTATATACTTGGCTGAAGCCAAAGTATCAATCAGCTCATCTGCCCTTGGTATGGGATACGCATCAGTCCTGGTGACTGCATTGAGGCCTCTGTAGTCTACACAAAACCTCATTTCTTTCTTACCATCCTGGGTATGAGGTTTGGATACTAGGACTACTGGGCTAGCCCAAGGGCTATCTGAAGGCTCAATCACACCTGATTCCAACATTTTCTGGACTTCAGTCCTGATACAGTCCCTCACATGGTCAGGTTGCCTGTAGATTTTACTCTTGACAGGCAGACTGTCCCCAGTGTCCACCTCATGGGTGCACCACGTAGTCTGACTAGGGGTCAGGCTAAACATATGTCTGTACTGTTGCAGAACTTGTCTGCATTCAGTTTGTTGATGGTCAGTGAGGCTGCTTGCCAAAGCAACACCATCCACTGACCCATCATCAGGGTTCTGTGAGAGCAGGTCAGGGAGAGGGTCACTCTCCTCCTCCTGTTCCTCATCAGTTGCCATGAGCAAGCCCATGTCAGCCCTGTCAACATATGGTTTCAATCTGTTGACATGGAGCACCCTCAGGGGGCTCCTGGGAGTTCCAAGATTCACCAGATAGGTGACTTCTCCCTTTTTCTCAACAATGGTATGGGGGACACTCCATTTGTCTTGGAGGGCTGCTTGGGCCACAGGCTCCAACACCCACACTCTCTGCCCCTGCTGGTACACAGTTAGCACAGCCTTTTGGTCATGCCAAGTTTTTTGTAATTCTTGGCTGGCCTCCAGGTTTTTGGTTGCCTTCTTCATGTATTCGGCCATCCTGGAGCGGAGACCAAGTACATTGTCCATCACATCCTGTTTGGGGGGTTTGAGAGGGAACTTCCAGCCCTCTTTTACTAAACATAATGGACCTCTTACAGGGTGTCCAAACAGAAGCTCAAATGGGCTGTAGCCAACCCCCTTCTGTGGAACCTCTCTGTATGCAAACAAAAGGCAGGGAAGAAGAAGGTCCCATTTCCGCCTAAGCTTCTCTGGGAGTCCTTTAATCATTCCCTTAAGGGTTTTGTTGAAACGTTCAACCAACCCATTGCATTATGGGTGATAGGGGGAGGTACATTTATAAGTTACACCACACTCCTTCCACATTGCTTTCAAATATCCTGACATGAAGTTGGTACCTCTGTCAGAGATGACCTCCTTTGGGAAACCCACTCTGGAGAAAGATCCAATGAGGGCTCTTGCCACCACAGTGGCTGTGGTGGTCCTCAGGGGAATTGCCTCTGGGTACCTGGTGACATGATCCACTACCACCAAGATAAATCTGTACCCAGATGCAGTTGGAGGGTCAAGGGGACCAACAATATCAATCCCTACCCTTTCAAAGCGTACCCCCACCACAGGTAATGGTATCAGGGGGGCCTTTGTTGTGCCACCTGACTTGCCACTGGCTTGGCAAGTGACACAGGAGTGACAAAACTCCTTGGTGTCTTCTGACATATGTGGCCAATGAAAATGTGGAACAAGCCTGTCCCAGCTCTTGTTTTGGCCCAAGTGACCTGCCAAAGGGATGGCATGTGCTAGGGTCAAGAGGAACCCCCTAAACTTCTGAGGTATTACCAACCTCCTGATGGCTCCAGGGGTTGGATCTCTACCCTCAGAATATAGGAGTCCATCATCCCAATAAACTTTATGGGACCCACTAGCACTCCCAGCAGCCTCAGCAGCAGCCTGCTGTCTGAGGGGTTCAAGAGAGGTGCAGCACTGTTGTTCCTTACTCAGATCTTCCCTAGAAGGTCCCCCTGCCCCCATGAACTCAACCTGATCAGGCTCAAGTCCCTCTGGGGCAGTTCCTTCTTCAGGATCTGCTTCTCCTCCCTCAAGAGGTGAATCTGTGATCTGAGACAGAGGGGAAGGCACTGCCTTAACCCTACTGCTCCTTTTCTTGGGAAGCACCTGGTCCATGGTTTCAGGATCCAGAGCTTGTTCAGTGTTATGCATCTTGGCCTGTGACCTGGTCAAAGCAAATACGTCTGCAGGTGTGCCCAACATCTCAGCATGAGTCCATAACTCTACTTCAGACCAGGCTGAAGTCTCTAGATCATTGCCCAATAGACATTCTACAGGGAGGTCTGCACTGACTACTACTTTCTTTAGGCCAGTTACCCCTCCCCAGGAGAAATTCACAACTGCCAGACTGTGGTTGGTCCTGACATTGCTTGCATTGGTTACCTAGTACATTTCACCCAGGATGATCTGTCCAGGGTCCACAAGATCCTCTGCCACCATGGTGACACTAGCACCTGTGTCCCTGAATGCCAAAGCCTGTTTGCCATTTATTACAGGCTGCTGTTTATATTTGCCCAGATTACTGGGGCTCACTAGAATGTCTCCATCACAAATCAGCAGTGCCTGAGTGGGTACTCTGACTAGGCCAGAGTCCACTTCAGAACCCAGGGTCAACCCTACTACACCCTTATTCTGTGTACCACCTCCTCCAGTAGTTAAACTAGGGGGAACAGTTGCCTTAGGGGCAGGAGTGGTGGTGGGTTGGTCTTTGGACTTGTTACAATCAGAAGTCCAGTGCCCTTTCTGTTTACTGAATTTGCACCAGGGCTTCTTTTGGCCTTTTCTCTTGTTGGATTGTGAATCCCCACCAGATGCAGATTTTTGGGGCCCTTGTGAAGACTTCTGGGGGCCGATTCACAGAACTAACTTAAGACAAAATCCTAAACTTACTACTTTTGGTATTCACAGAAGTTAGGATTTTGTCTTAAGTTTGTCTTAAGACAAACTTAAGACAGACTTAAGACAGTCTTAAGACAGACTTAAGACTGTCTTAAGACAGACTTAAGACAAACTTAAGACAGACTTAAGACAGACTTAAGACAGACTTAAGACAAACTTAAGACAAAATCCTAACTTAAGTCTGTCTTAAGTCTGTCTTAAGTCTGTCTTAAGTTTGTCTTAAGTCTGTCTTAAGACTGTCTTAAGTCTGTCTTAAGACTGTCTTAAGTCTGTCTTAAGTTTGTCTTAAGACAAATTTAAGACAAAATCCTAACTTCTGTGAATACCAAAAGTAGTAAGTTTAGGATTTTGTCTTAAGTTAGTTCTGTGAATCGGGCCCTATGTCTTTTGACTTATCCCCACCTTTCTCAGAGCCCTTAGAATCCTGCTTCTGGGGGTCACCCCCTTGGTTCTGGGTTTTCTGCCTCACCCTGGTTCTGATCCATTTGTCTGCCTTCTTTCCCAATTATTGGGGAGAAGTCAGATCAGAGTCCACCAGGTATTGATGCAACAACTGGTTCTGGCAATTATTAAGGATCTGTTCTCTCATCATTAGATTATACAATCCCTTGAAATCAGTAACCCTACAGAGCCTTGGTTGCACAATGTACAAAGTCAGTCCAGTCCTGAGTCTGTGCTTTCTGGGTGTCTCTGAACTTCAACCTGTACTGCTCAGTGATTAAGCCAAACCCATCTATCAGTGCACTCTTCAGGACTTCATAGTCATCAGCATCCTCTTATCTAACAGTGAGGAGCTTGTCTCTGCCTTTATCTGAAAAGGAGAGCCACAAGATTGCTGCCTACTGCTTTTGGGGAACCTGTTGTACTCTACAGGCCCTTTCCATAGCAGTTATCCACTTGTGGATATCATCCCCACTCTGGTAGGAAGGAACAACCTTGCTCAGGTTCCTATGGTCTGGAATATATTATCTAACTCTAGGGACACTGTTGCTGCCACCAGGGGGTTCTAACCCCTCTCTTCTAGAAGCTCTCTGGAGCTCAAATGCTTCTCTATCTAATGCCAACTGCTTGGTTTTGAGGGCAAATCTTGCTTCCTCATACTGCAGTAGTTTGTACATTCTGTCAGAGGAGGTCTCCCTTCTAGGAAAGTAGGAGCTCCTCTGGTGGACAGATTCTCTGCCAGAGTGATAGTAGTGGTCAGACTCCCTAGAAAGGGACCTAGGCCTTTCCTCCACTCTGTCAGTTCTCTTAGGGAGAATTCCTCTGTCCTTTAAAGACCCTTGTGAATCTGGCCCTTCAACCACAGAGTCCTGGTCATCCTGATTCTCATCATCTGACCCAGACACTGAAATTGACCCACCCCCTGATTCAGACCCTTTAGCTCCTAGAGCTAATCTAAGATCATCTGCTGTCAGCAGATCTATCAGGTGTAGTGTGGAGGGACTCTGTCCTATCTTCAGGTGCCTTGCAGCACACATGGCTTTCAAGTCAAAGAAAGTCTTGTCCTTATACTGAGGCTGGGTGGACCCACTGGTTCCAACCCTTAAGGACATTCTAGTGTTGTGCAGTGTTGTATTTCCTACACTAGATTGTGGCCTACTGACCCTAGCTTGAGCTGTAGAAAGGGTGTGCTATCCCTTGACACACAGCTCTAAGTTCAGTAGAACTTATTGATACTAAGCTTGACTTTATATGTACCTTGAGTACCTATAGTGGTTTTCAGTTAGTAATTCAAATAGAGATTTTCTGGTAAAACAATGGCAAGCTGGAATCCCACATGCTGCCAAGGCTGGATTCAGATGAAGGAATACCTGAAAGCAGAGGGGACAGTGTTCAAAGTCATTTGGCAGTGACCCGGAACAAGGAAAATGGATGCCCACAGTCGTCGGGTGATTTCAGGTGATCCACGGGTGTCTTGACTCTTCAGCCACGAGGTCCAGGATGCGTCGACGACAACCAGGAGCTGGATTTGGCATGTCCCACAAAGTCTGCAGCTTACTGCGGTGTCGGTGACCAGATTGGAGCCAACAAGCCTTGGTAACAGCAAGTCTTGTGGAAAGGATAAAAAGTCAGAGGTGCAGACCAGCACGGTCTGAGGGACTCACCCAGCGAGGTTAAGTCACGGCAGGCCTGGAGCAACCAGGTGAGCCCTTTCTAACTGTAGAAAGGTCTTCAGGGGACCCACAAGCCAACCGGCAAGGGATTGCGAAGATGCCTCAGGAGGATTCACTCAACAGGGGCCCACGGTCACTCGGGATGGGGTAGGCCTCTGATCTTCGGAGGATTCCTGCTGGAGGCTTGGACCACAAGTGGTCCAATGCACAGGTTCGTAGAACATCGTGAAGGGGTTGCACTCGAAAATAGTGCACTGTACACAGGTATTGCGGTTCCTCATCACTCGTGGGGTCCACTTGCCTCAGCGTCACTGGGGGCTCACAATGGCCTTGGAGAAGTCAGGAAATCCTCTTCCTGGGCTGCAGGGACTTCGGACTCCGGCGGGAGCGGGAACGTTTGTGACCGTTGATTGCAAGATTAGGTGCCTGCCGAGCAGGGGAGTCACTCCTTGACTCCAAGGGAGGGTCTTCCGTCTTCCAGAGGTAATGGAACGTCGAAGGTCCAGGATTCGTCTTCAGAGTGTCGTCCAGGGGTATCTAGTTTGCAATGGCAAGGGTTCCCTAACTTATACTGAAAGGAAAGGAGGGACTAGCTCTATGACCTCACCTATGGGAGGGTCAGGGGAGTGGGTGGCTACACCCACTTCCCTTTGTCCAGTTCCACGCCAGAGCAGGGACAGGTAGCCCCTGAGCCGGTTTGAACTGGTGTATGCACAGAGGAGCCTACTGCTCCCCCAGTGCAGTACTTCAAAGCACTCTAGGAGTGCACCCACCCAGCCCCAATACACTAAACCCTGTCTGGGAGGTGGTCACACCTCCCTGTGACAGGATACCTATTGTTGGGCCTCCTCCACTGCGAGTTTTGGTCAGCAGCAGGAGGGTAGCCCATTGTCAGTGACTGGTGGCATCCATTTTGTGATGCCAGGGATCTTCAGGATTCGACTGTGTTTTCACAGTAGGTACATGTCTATCCCTCTAGAAGGGTGGGATCATACTCCCACACCAGTTACTGGTGTGGGGGTATGATTCCAAAGCGTTTGACACTAAACTTGACATGTTTTGATGCAGCCATTCCAAAGTTAGCATTTACCGGGAGGTTATATTGCACTTAAGAGTATATGGTTTGACCGCATTCACAAACAGCCCCAGAGAATGGACTCTGAGAGCTAAAGAGGGGCCCTGCTCAGGCACAGGCACCCCTTCACATGGAAACCAAGCACCCTGCCCTCAGGACTGATAGGACCTGCCTTAGGGGTGACTGATAGGTTTAAATGTGTGTGCAGGGAGAGATATAGTGAACCTATATCTCAGTGAGGAGTGCTAACACTACCTCACCCAGGCTCCAGTAGCAGGCCTGTGGTGTCAGATTTAGTCTGCTTCCCAGGGGTGGCATAATACATGCTTCAGCCCCTGGTAGGCCTGTGAAGTACCTATGCCCTTGGTACCTAAGGTACCATATACTAGGGACTCATAAGGCACCACAGTATCCAATCACTAGTGCACCTAATATGCACTCCATGTTGTTTAGAGAGAACAGAGAGACTGGGGCCCTGATTATCAGGGCCCCAGCCAGACAATAGCCAGAAACCGGTGTAAACATCAGAAAAAAAGTGGGGGCAACATAAGAGGCAGATCCTACTCTTCTACACTCTTGATTTAAAAGCTGGCAAAATTACACTGCTGAGGAAGCAGAGTTAGATTGTTAGGAAAATGGTAGAAGATTATGGCATGCAGAACATGGTTTCTGCCATATAAAATATAAACTGCTTTTGTATTAATAGTTTCCGCAGTTATTTTCAAAAACATAAGAAACTGAAAGGTGAAACTTGTTAAATAAATTGATGGATTGTTGGTCATGGCATTTGGGTGATGTTCTGATAAGAACCTACCTGGTTGTGGATAGGATCTGGACAAATCATTATGATTTGAAAGAAAGTGCAGTACAAGCAGGAGGGAAGGCCTGCTGTTGTAGGGGACTGATGGAAGGTACACCTGTTGATACATTGTCTTTGGAAAATTCATCAAAACTGTATGGTGGGACACATGAGAGGATGTACTTTCTGTTTGATAAAAACAGGGACATTTTTTTAATTTGTATTGAGTCAATTGAAATAAACCACAGGTTCATTTAGACTCTTGAATATCCACTGAATGAGTATTTTGTAATCCTCTGTCATTAAGGCTCATTATTATATGCTAATGTGTGGGTTATTTCATGTCTTATAAGAAATTTACTATAATTTGTATCTTTCTTATCTATTTTATGACTGTATAGTTTGCTCTATGCTAAAGCAGTTATGTCGTGCGTGTTTCAAATGCCTGAAAGTGAAGATGTAATTTAAAAAAAAAAAAAATTACAAATGTAACAAGGTGAAGCCAGTGATTAGATATGTGTGTGTGAGAACCCCATCAGGAGGGCATAAAGTCATGAAATAAAGCAGTATCCTTTGAAGGCATATGAACAGACAAACATGATGCCAAGGTCTATATCTTTTCATCACTGTCTCTGATTCAGTGTCTTACTGCCTGTAGCCACACAGCTGATTGAAAATAATCCGCTTAATGGTGAGAAGTGATTTGTTCAAGCATGGTCGAGTTCAAACAAATAGTTTTTGCAGATTTCCCTAGAATATGCTCATTCTCCATTTCACAAATATTGTTTCCTTTTCGCTGAAAGGAATGTTCTTTCAATACTTTTTTTTACAATTCTTTCTCGATTATTAGTGCTCTATAATGAAAAATGGTCCGACTCATGCAAATTCACTCAGAGGAACCCTAACATTTTTTCTTCGAGTGGGACCATTCCAAATACACCAATGCCTTGTTCTGAGTGTTGACCCTTAGAAGGTGGGTCCTTTTGATTGATTGGCATCCATGCACTGTGGGGGGCTTCAAGGGCTATTGTGACACCACTCTCTGTTAAATCTGAAACAAAACTCAACTCACCTTTTAGGTGTGGAGAACATGTTGCAAAACTCCAGGGGAACTTGCTTCACAAACAGAAAACCCATATAATTTGATGCTTAATTTATTTTACAACCCCATGCACGACCTATATGAACCCTCAGTAGAATAAAGAAGTTATAAAAGAATGTAGTTGGTAGAGGTACAGTTTATTGTTTACTTTATAAATAAATATATGACATTTCAAAATCGGTGTTGATGAGATGGTTGCTGGACTGTCTTCATTCTCATGTTCATCAGCCGTTCTTAGACTGTGGAAATATGTTGGAAGCAATAGAGCAGAGATCAAGTAGTGAACAGTGCATTAGGTTCTTGCAGGAAGTCATGAAGGATAAAAATCCACAATCCCCTCACAGCTTTGGTGGTACAAGTTTAACATCGCCACATATCTTGAGGAATCCCTAAAAACAATAAAAATATTGTTATTTGAAGTACAATTTAATGTAGTGAATTTGCCAACTCCAATGGTTGGAAAGTTTTTATTTACCACATATGTAATTTTGTGGAGAAAAAAGCTTTTAATGGGAAACCACATGAATTCCAACCTTTCCACTTTGCAAGGGATGTGGTTTCTCGCCTAAATAGGAGAAGATCACAATAGATCTCAACCCTGTTTTAGGGATAGAAGGCCAAAGCCTACTGTAAGGTGGTTCACCCCAAATCAGGACGGCATCGTCATCAACGTTATATCAGGGGGAACAATAGTAGATATTTCCCAGATAAGGGAAAAAGGAACTGCAGAGTTCCACCTTACAGGGCCAGAGTAGAGGTGTAGCCCAAATTGACAGGATAGTATCCAGAGCATCCAGGGAGGCTATACATTTCTCCCTGGCTCGAGGAACAGTGAACAACCACAGATGTTGAATGTGAGTATTTCCTAAAATAATAAAATGGGATATAGACTTCACTCATGCTCTTGCATCCTAAGTCATATTTTGTCTCCAGTGCTTCTTATAGGTACATTTCTCTCTCACACAGGAACAATTCTGAAACAGTGCTCATTCTATTTCCATCACAGGAGGAAGCCTCTCTCTTTTTCTATGACTTGCTCTTTATGCATATCAGTGACTGGCAATCAATCCACCCAATCAGTCATCGAATCTTCTCAATGAAACAAAAAATCAACAATAATTCATGGAGATTCATTCACATGCATTGCAAGCAGCAGCCACCAAGTGCTGTATTAGTATATTGTTAGGAATCATTACATTTTTCTGCTCTATTCTATTTGGCAATTAGCCCAAAACTCACTTTGTGGACAGGAAGTGTAAACAACATGTCAGTGACTATATTCATCCTTACAAAGCTTCACAAAATTAAATGTATGTTATGGCTAGAGAGCCATGAACACATTTCCACATATCAAGCACTTTCTATGATTCATGGCTGATTAATCAAGTAATCACGCCTGCAGACATCACACTTGTCATTAATGTTTTGTTCCGTGTGCTGTGTAAGTACACAAAAATGGTTATCAGACTAAAGAGATATAGCTGTTTGGTCACTGTTAGATTCAGCATTTTTTTGGCTAGCTGGTACACCCTGAAGCTGGACAGAATCCACCATCCTAGATAAGATGAGTATGATACACTTGTCACAAAGCCTGTGTTACCCTCTGGTAGCTTAGCACAGAGCAGTCAGGCTTTTCCTCAGGATCAAAGTGTAAAGTATTGGTACAGCACCACTCTCGCAATACACTGAGTACACCACAAAAAGACTCCGCACAGTATGTATAAAACACTGGTATTTGTATTGTAGACATATTGAAATCAAAAGGACATACACAGTGGAAATATGCGTTACAGCTATATGCAATTGTCAAAGTCTTTCATTAGCAGCAGAATGGCAGGAACATGTATGTGCCCTTTATAGGAATTCACTTTTACAAGTTTTAACATTGCCTCATGACCCAGCCACTCGGCCACTCAAAATACATCAGCCAACGATTCACGATGCACCCGCTGGCATCACTTTGATTAGATTGTCAGGACCACCTGGAGCAGAAGGAAACAGTTTCTTGGTTTTGTTCATCCTGATTAGGCCTTTAAGACCCCCAGCAGCACCTTCACGAGTGCAGGATCACTATACCCCTCCCCATGCAACTGAGAAATGTTTCCCCCAGACAGAGGTGCTAGTCACAGTTGCTCCAGGTAGACAGCTGTGAGTGCACTCAAGGCACAATGAGAACCCTCGGATCCAGTCATGATGTTACCAACAACAGAGTACCTTGTACCGTGGGTCTGGAGAGGGAGCTGGCATCCTCGGACTGAGGCAGCGATGTAAGGCACCGTTGTTCTTTCTGATTCTGGAGGTCGGAGACGGTCCAGGCATCCGGCTTTGGTCCCGCGTACTTTGCAAATATCCCTCACCACCCTTGGACACCACACGCTGGGAAGTGTGAGCTGGCACAGGTTTTTGGCAAGCTCGGGTCCCTCGCACTTGGCAAATTTCCCAAGCACTCCTCGAACTCCTCATGTTACGACACCCCAGGTGGGCCGCTATTCTTTACAAGCACACTCCTCTGCACAGTGTGATTACTGCGTAAGTTAGAACGGTCCTTGTCCCAACTGACGATAACTTCCACCCATTTCCACTGCATCCTGCACAGTCCTTACAATCTAATGGAAATGGGGAGATTCTTTCTGTCCCTGGAATCTTGTGGACAGGAGGCAAACTAATCGACTCTTGGAGGGTGTTCAGGGACCTGGGCCACAACAGTTGGCAATCAGCTGCAGGTCAGCAGCGTCCGAGCAAAATCCACCAAGTGATAGTCCCCTTCTGGAGCACAACAAGCCCCAGGCCACCACAAGCCTGTGGATAATCCAGTTGCAGTCCATCCTGCCCCAATGCTTTCTCTTGTTGATTTCCCAGCGTTAAACCAGCGTAGTATGGATCCAATCCCAAAAGCGTCTCTAAACTCTTGAGGACGGAGCCCCAGCAGTTATTCTCACAATGGCCATTGAAGATGAGACCAGTTCAAAAGGCCAAATATGAAATGCACAGGCCATCTCTAAATGTAGTTGTGTCTGCCATCCTACCCAGGGAGTCTTTATCAATATCTTTTGTGTGGCTAGGACCCTGCCCCTTGAAATGTAGGTGGCAATCCCACCCCCTCTTATCTGCCCTAAGAGGGCCCCTCAGAGTCAGAGGTTTGCAGTTTCCCTTGAATACACCAAATGTATAGCCATCTTTGAGGAATGCACAGATGTAGCTGTTCCCACCCAGATGTGGATTGGAGACAGGCTGACAGGCACACAGAGATCCACGAGCATTGAAATGCCCACTTTCCCAAAATGGCTTTTCCACATTAGTAATGTCAAATTCACTCTCACTACCGGAAAGGATTTGCCAGTACTAATTCCTTTATCCCAAACACCATACTGCTACTCTTCTGCATGTAGGAAATACAGCTCAATAGCCTTTCCATTGATCCCCCATGTTCATCAATGCAAGAAGCAGGCCTCGCAGTACTGAACACGCCATTCGGTGGTATTCACTACTAGGGCATGTAGCACATGTGGACATGTACTCTCTCTTCCCTACACTGCACCCTGCCCCCAGGGAGTACTCAGATGTAGCGAGAGACATGCATAACTTTGGCAAGTGTCTTTTAAATGCCAATCTGAGTAACAGTAACCTGCAGACACAGGCCTGGCCGTGACAAACCTGTGGTATTTATGAAGAGCTACCTCTGTGGGTGGCAAAACCAGTGCTGAAAGTCCTCAGAGTGGCATTTGAGTTGCATGCTCTAGGTATATGTCTTAACACTGGACAAGGGACTTACAGCTTACTCAAATCAGCCAATCTTGTATACACCAATAACCAGTATACATATGACAAGCACAGCACTTTGGCACTGAATGGCAGAGGTAAAGTACTCAAAGTCTTAACCCAGCAAAGCAAGGTCCAAACAGGAGGCCAGAAGCCAAAAAGCCAGAGGAGACCATGCCAAAGATGTCAGGTCTAACAGTCACCTACTGTTTCTATAGGTTGTCTTTCATGTCGTTCTCATTAAATGACGGATTGTCAGCCTGTCACATACAAATGGCCTACCAAAGATCCAATACACCCTCATGCATCCTGCCATCTGCAGGGAAGTCTTGCCTTGCACATGATAATTTCAAGATGTGTGTAAATATAAGGATGTGAATATCAGTTCAAATGTAAATATAAATATGAACAATGTTCTCACCTGTTCAATTTTAAAGGAAGGCTTCATCAGTGGGAAGTATGGCAGGTTAGGTATAGCAATTCCTCTCCTCAATTCATCTACAAAAAAATCATATGTTGTTACACTAACTTGTAAAAATCAAAAAAAACATTTTTCCAAAACTTTGAGTACTATCTCATATAAAAGCAGCCAAGGACAGAGAGAAACCCATCTTTAATGTATGTTTTTAGTGTACAGAATGCACAGTTTAAATTACATTTTTCTCAATATATATTAATCATTTTAGTACCAACAAAAATATACTATTAATTAAAAATACATTTTAGAATGAGAAGTTGATGTCATAATAATCAGGAAACGGTTGCATGTTTACAACACAACACCCACCCCATTCCTTAAGACAAACATCCAAATTCTATATAGTATAATGCATCAAACTTAGATCCTATCTGATCACATCATTGCAGAATTTGTAATTCCATAATTTGTCAAAAAAGACTGCAAAGTGTCATCAAGATGTCGAGGCAGCGTTTCAGTGGTACAAACTCATTAACTCCAGCTTCCTCAATACAATTTACAATGATACATATCCAACTTAAACTTCCAAAAAGTATCAAAAAGAATAGTCAAATCTCCACAATGTACCCAGGCATACAATAATACACCCTAGTTTGATGGTAATACTGCTAGAAATTCTTCCGAAATACTTCAACTTTCTTATGAGCACACTGCTATTCAAAATGAACCAGATCAGCAGATGAATACTAGCAAAAACTCTCTATCTTTGGACTAATCATCCCCATACTTCATAAATTCAGAGCTTTTATGTCAATTGTAATTTTGGGCAAAGATATTAAAAAGTACACTGGGAATCTCCAGTTGCCTTTCAATAGAACACTCTCCTTTCTCAACCGTGGATTACTTTTATAGTCATAGTTTTACACCGATGCAGAGCAGGACTGTGAATACGGAATATGTGAATATGTGTACACACACCCTGTCCACCGGCTCTAAGGATTGCTGTTTTTGGTCTACCATTACACTAACATAGAAATCATATTTAGTTCCAGTACATTACACCTTATCTATTCATATGTAATTATAATATATGGGATTGCACAATCCCTGTATAAAAGCTTGCCACAGTTGAGTTCTGACGTCACGATGCCTGCTGCCAGGGCCAGTGACGGAGTGGAAAGGCACCACAGGTCATGGAACATAATTAAAGCAGCTGTTTAAAGAACAAAGGCAAAACTGTGCTTTTCTTTCTTCTGCTTTGATTTTATTAGCTGTACAGTGACAAGCAAACAGGAAATATTTATGGCAACAGGTTTATTTTTGCACTCCTTCGGTAATTATACAGAGTTCAAATCTTTCTGTATGTTTCTACACATTCAGACCTGCTGCACCATTTCTTTTAAAACTGACTTGCATCAAACTAATTCTAACATAATTTTGCTAAACATAAAACATGCTCTCTCTTTCACATGAAAGCACTAACAACAAGAATGTAAGTCGTTTGTGGGACAGGTGATTGCTTGACCATGTTTTATAAGGAATAAAGTGCCCCTTGTTGTAAAAGGCAAGGCTATAGCAAGCCACCCTGGATAACCACCACCTTATGCAAGAACTAAGCCTTTGGCCTCGTTTCTTTATATGTGGTCATGAAACTCCTTGGTGACTTGCAATATCCTTATAATGTAGGGCAGGGGGTACTTGATCCCATATATAAAAGGCAACTTGTGACACACACAGTCACCTATTTAAAGGAGATGACAACATATCTCAAATGTAATAATTTATTACAGTTGATTTCTGATATCACAATGCCTACCACCAGACCCAGCAATTGAGGGGAAAGGCAGGTTAGGTTTGAGGAACAAAATGAAACCTGGCTTTTCTTTCTTCAGCTTGTTTTTCTTGCTGTACATGGAAATATAGAAAGGAGATATTTAAGGCAACCTGTTTATAGAAAAGTTAAAATCTTTCTGCATGTTTCATCACATTCCAAGCTACTGTGCTTTTTTCTTTTTAATAAAACTAAATTATAACCTTATTCTAATATATTTTTGCAACAAATATCTTACAGCTTTTTTGATGTATTAAATTGTATGCTAAAGATTCTATTTTTAACCCTCATGTTTGTAAACATACTTTCTCTTTCATATGAAAGAACTATGCACCAAGGATATAGGTGGCTTGTGGGAAAGGTGATGGTGTAACTATGTATTATAAGGAATAAACTACGCACTGCCATGCATGATAATGATATTGCAAGTCACCTCAGAGTTCCATAACCTTGCAAAGGAACTCAGCCTTCGACCTTTTTCCTTTATATGGTAATTGGACCCCTCGGTGATTTGCAATATCCTTATAATGTATGGTAGGGGGTATTTTATCCCACATATGCATCACTTGTGTTCAAGCTGCTGTGTGATTAGGGGGATTAACACTGAAAAGTTTGAAATATTGATGGTTGTGGAACATATGATTACATGCAAGTACTATATTTTCTTTGATGAATATTTGAATTTAGCGTCCGACTATTCTCTAAATCACCATATCTAATCATATATGCTCTACCAATGAAGTCAAAGGCATATTAAAAATAAATAATAAACACAAGAAAAAAACAATAGGACAGAATTTTATAGCTCGACAAATTACTAAATGTGAACTTTCACAGTTTTACTTCAAATAAATCATAAGGGATAGTTCCAACCTTGGCGACAAGTGAGTAACATAAGTTTCCTGTTTGAAATATCTGAGATTTTCCATGCTATAATTTATAGACTAGTGACAATTCTATTCCCTTGTGTAATAGTGAAGCTGGACTCTGGAGAGTGTAGCGAATAACTGTGTATGGAAAACTGGTAACAAGGCAAACATACACAGCCTGAATCTTGAAACACAGGTTTTAGAGATTCATATGATCAATTGTATCTAAGGCCACTACAAGATATAAGAGCACCAGGATATATGGATTTCCCCATCCAGCATGACAATAACATGTTGTGCTCTCTAAGGTGCGGCTTCCTCAGTGGCGCAAGCAGCCTAGTAACAAGGTTGGCAACCTCAAGCAACTTCCAAGAATAAAATGAGGACATCTAAATCTCAGCACACCCTGTTGACACACCCACTCCCTTGTTCAATCTGGGAAAGGTAGGGCACTGCTAGACCTACTTTATTTCGAGATCAGGTTTAGTAAGTGGAAAATCACATGACTAGATTTCGAAGAAGCCAACAAAACCTGATGTAGGCAGATGAAAAGGAAATGAAAACGTGAACTCTAAGTCATCAAAGGGACACTGAATCCAAAAACAAGTCTTGAGTATAGTGAATAGGCTTCATGTCAGTAACACACATAAGTGCTTTAAGTCTTGAAGGAAGGCATGGACACTGGACTGGAAAAGGTAATGTTGGCCAATGCTCTTCTGATTAGTAAGGATTTTATGTGAAAAAAATAGAAGTTTCCCAATAAATGGGTACATTCTGCAAAAAGGAGTTAGTATTTTGATGTACATTCAAAAATATTTACTAGATGGCTTCATCACCTTTAGAGAAGTTACAATATCAGAGGACACAAAGGCAATATCAAATTTCAGAGCACAGACCTCCAGAATATCTTACCATTGAACATCTTCAGAAGCCCTTGTTCTGCCAAGTTCTTTATTGATTTCTCCATTTTAGATACCTAGAAAGTAAGGAAACACATTTTAGCTATAAAACAAAACATAATTACATTTTCTTTGACAATACTTTGAAGATAGCTTCCCATTTTTCAAGCATGACTTTATATAATCTGAGCCATTTGATGCCTTTGTAAGGTCTGTGGGTAAGATACCTGACATCTTTTAGTGGAATGGTGAATGTATATTTGTCACTGCTAATGCAGAGTAGGCTGCCATGTGTCTTTTTCAGCCTGATTGTCATTTGCTTTTCATTTCCTTAAGCAAACTCTCAAGACAGTGTTTTAAAAAAGAATTTAAAAAACCAATGGCCTTCATGTGTAGGGAGTTTTCTCTCTGCATGTGGGGGCCATTGTGAGTCTTCCCTGGCCGGGGTCAACCATGTCTTGCATGGCAGACTTACGGAGAGAATACAAAGAATGGTACAGTGAGATACCATAATTACGCGCTGGCGGCCCAGTGGCAGAAGGATTGTCACTTCCAAGGTTTCAGTTGGTAGAACCAGTTGAGGCTCCACCATCTGAAATCCTGTGGTACCCTAACCTTCAAAAGAGAGGGAGGAACCACAGGTTTGGTTGGTGGGACACCCACCATTTTGGTCGAATGCTTCACCTCTACCATGCTGTATATGACCATGATAGTAAGGTTTCGTTTGATTGAACCCTGTACATTATAAGACTGGCCATAACACCGCAGTTAAAATATCCTCTTAGCATTGGGACAGTAACCTTCTGTCATTCCTGGATGAATTGAGGGGTCATAACCCCATTCAATCCTGAAAATAGCTAAATGCTAAAACATACAGTTTCCTTATATGTGCACACATGATTTGCTGCTGTAGAAAAATAATGCTCGTGGGTACTTTCTCAGAATGTATGGTAGTATTTCATGAATTGTTCCAGAACCTTCTGCATGAACTTTAGCTAGTTTCTTCACATGACTGAGCTAAAATGTGTATAAAGTATTTTTGACTCGGATTGGTATGTAATATTGGACTTTTAGTAAAGCACTTTTCAGGGTTGCTTTACGGATCTGGTGTAACCATATAAAAGTTAAAATGTAGAATAAAAAAAACTCTGATTCTTAGTGAGAAGTTTATAGCTAGGAATTACCACGAAAAACTGGCTAAATAACCTAGAAAGAGGATGCACAATCACCATATAGAAGCACACTTCGAAACCACTGACAAGCAACCACCCAACAGACTAACTTCTGCCATTGTACATACAACCTACCAACACACTCAGGAAGGAAGTTTTGAATTCTTTAGCACAGGAACAAGCCATGACTCATTACAGGTGAAGCCTGTAGCGGGACAGCTGACCCCCTCATCAATGGTTACCAAGAGCATATGTATGTAGTTTATGCCATGCAGTTCTTCGATTGGCTTTAATTCTAAAAACAGGTATTTTCTTGTGCAGAATCTGGGTCGGCAGAGCTATGCTACAAGCACGAGGATATCTCAAATCTGAAATGCGATCATGGCTCTTGCACCTGGTGTCTAAGAATAAGAAATAGCATTTTTATATTCCTATATATCTGTTTCTTAATACAAGTTTGTATCAATTTCAGCTGTTAACAGCTGTTCTACATTTTGAGGGAACAAACAATATGCATGTGTTCCCAGCCGTGGCTGCTGCAGGTAAGAGCGGTGTGGCAAGGTCAGGGGTGGGAGGGGGATTTCGAGAGACGACCACGAGGGAAAATAAAATAAGTAATTAATTTTCCCTCGTGGTTGTCTCTCGAAATCCCCCATCACCTGCCCCGCTGTCCCACCGCTCTTACTTGCACTAGCTGCGGCTGTGTTTTCTTTCACCCAAGAGCAGTCTTAAGGTCTCCTTACTTACTCACAGTGGCAGTCGGTGCAGATAAGCATGGTGGGGTGAGGCAGGTGCATGTCGACAGATGACGGAATAGGATTTATTCATTTATTTTTCCCTATTGCGTCTTCTGTCAACATCTCCCCGCCGTGCTTACCTGCACCGACCGCCGCTGATTTCTCATAAACCCATGAGTTGCTGATAATTTTATGCTTTAGGGTCATGTGAAGTAAATTTTAGAAAGTGAAGTACTTGCTAATAGGAAGCATTGTGCTAACTAACTCTAACTCTTATAATAGATTTGCGCCTCTTGAGTTCAATCTATTAGGTCCTCAAAGGGAACCTAAGAAGTTTTCCTTGTTAGTTAATTCTGCAGGTCAGCCCATTTAAATTGGTAACAACCTACCGTTTCTCTATCTATGTGAAGTGAATAATGCTGTACCCTTTTTGTACTTTATTTATCTTTTACACTTCATATTTTCCAATGACCTACAATGCCAATACGTCATACTTACTTGTGAGGGATTGACCTTGGCCTGCCCTTGTTTCTTGGCTTCAGGTGGACTGATCTGAAATCTAAGGCAAGAAGGAACATGAGTTGTTAGATATGTAAACGAAAGTACTAACAACCAAAATACCTTATTCTAAGCCCACAATAATAATTGGTGCAAACTGTGAAATTGCAGTCCTTGAGCGAATTAATCTGATTACACTTGGTAGAGTTGCATGTTCAAATCTGTACCATGAATTTAGTTATACCATCGTTTTTGGATCTGAATAAAACTGCGAGTAACTGCAAGAGAAGAAATTCTGGGGCATATTATCAAGACAGGCAATACAATTATCGCCGCTTTAGCGGCAGAAATCTGCCGCTAAAACAGCGATAATGGGCTCGATAATATGCTCAATGGAATTTCAATTGAAGCCCATGTTAGATGTGAAGGACATCTAACATGGGCTTCAATTGACCCATTAGCATATTATGTCCATGTAAAAGCCCAGGTTGCGGGCCACCTCCTTGGGAACAGGACATACACCAAGGTCAATGGGCCACCATTCTGAGGACCAGTATTCAGAAGCTTTCCCAAAAAGCATGATCTCGGATTTTGCACCATTCAGTTGGAGATGGTTACCCTTCATCCACCTGTTGATATGGGGCATACAGTTTTTAAAGCGCATCATGGTTTCTTTTGGGTCAGGGCCCAGCGTCGCTATGATCTGGGTGTCATCAGCATACGATATGACCTCAAATCCGTAGGCTCTAATCACTGGGGCCAGAGGAGCCACATAAAGATTGAAAAGAGTGGGACTCAGAATGGAACCCTGCGGGACACCCATCGTGACCGACCGGTCTAATAGAAGAGGTACTGAGTCATAACTGAACAGTGGTGCTACGATCCGAGAGATAGCTTTTGAACCAATTCAAGGCCGTACCACTGACACCAATCTCCCCCAGCCGATGTATTAAAATGCTGTGAGAGATGGTGTCAAATGAGGCCGACAGATCAAGGAGTACGAGAATTACTGGTTGTTGTCTGTCCAAGGCTCGCCAGATATTGTCAGTGACCTCGACCAGCGCCGTCTCCGTACTGTGGGCCACTCTGAATCCCGATTGTGAGGGGTCTAATAACTCATAACTCTCCAAATAACCAACAAGTTGCTGATTAGCAAGAGACTCCAATACTTTCCCTAAATAGGGGAGTAAGGAGATCGGACGATAATTAGAGAGGAGACTAGGATCGGCCGTGGGTTTTTTCAGAATAGGCGTCACACAGGCAGTTTTCCAGCCTAAGGGGAAAACAGCTTCTGATAGTGATTTGGTAAATAGATCAGTGATGTTGTCAACCAGTGCGGGGGAGGTCGTTACAAGTAGTTTAGAGGAAATCAAATCTGTAAAGTCGTAAGGACTGATTCTGGCTCTACCTCAGTAAATTCCTCAAAAAGATGGGACGAGACCATGGGAACGTAGGACTTATTGACTAAGTCTGAACTGTTAATATTGGACGTCAAAGACTGATGGATGGTCAAGATTTTTTCTTCGAAAAATTTAGAAAGAGAGTCCACCCAGTGTGGTGAAACAGGCCCAGACGTAAGGTTCCTAGGGATGGTAAATTCTTTCAGAACCTTATACAGTTCCTTAGTAGAATTGCCTGCCTTGTTTATCCTGTTAGTAAGGAATAGTTTTTTAGTCCCTCCCTATCTTCACTATAAGATAGCAAGCATTGCAACTGATAGAGCGTTGCTGATGCGAAAATTATAGGGGTGCACCATATTCATTGTTAGTCAGCACCCGCATATAAACAAGAATGTTTAAAGAGTATTAGAAATATATTTGTTGAAGTAGAAAAGTAGAAATGTGAACAGGCCTCGAGAGAAGAGAAAAGGCCACCAGTTATTGAGAAATGCACTTGTGTATGCGTACTGTTTAATTGTAGAAATGTCATGTATTAAGGGACATTAGTTCAGGTTAGAAGAAGGAAGAGGTAGTTCTCTTAAGGATGAGATGAATAAGTTGAATTAGTAAATGTTGCACGTTTAGTTTAAGGCCTAACTGTGTATGTAAAGTGAAGGCCTTCATTTATTTTATCCATGTTATATTAGGACGACAGGATTTCAGCAGAGCTTAAAATTGCTGTGAATTGTGAAACCTCATGATGTTAGGGGTTTTTTCTGTTCATCATTTGGCTGCAGGTACAAGGCCATGCAGCTTGTTAGTTAGAATGAGTCTTTGTTCAATTGGAATGGAGACAGAAGGAGTAGACATGAGGGGAGTGAATTGGAATGTGTAGTTGAAACTCCTGGTACAGAGAAGGCCTGGGACCCAAGGTCGAATTTATAAAAAGGAAGATGAAAGGATCTTGATGGAAACCTACTGGAGGAAGAGTCTGCCTGAAGGGGTGTGCTGAAGGGCGTGTACAGTTTTTGGGGTTTTTGTATTAGGGACAGAGCCCCGTGGGTTGAGTAGACGAGACTTAGGAGAGGGACTGAAAGGAGCACTTTAGATCGAGCTCTCATATGGTGAAGACTTCTTAGGAAGTTTCACTGCTGACACCTTTTATGCGATCCTCACCTGGAAGGGAATGTTAAGTAGGGATGTCACCTTAGAGTAGAGTAGGGACAGAAATGATTTGATTGATGACTCCAAATTTTGATATCACGATTGCCCAGTGGCGTAACGAAACTTGAGGGGGCCCCCCTGCAAATCACAATGAGGAGGCCCCCACAGCGGCCCCGCCCACCACCTACCACCGTCCATTAATTAGTTATCACTAATCTGAATCTCACATGGGAGTCACGGAGGCCCATGAGAAGGGTGCACGGGGCTTTTTTACGGGGTATTTATGGCCAAACAAATGAGCTGTGTCCCCCACCCAACAGAATGTGCATGGCATGTTAAATGTCACCCTCTTACAAACAGATGTTAAAAAAATAAAAATAAATCTCGCTCCTTAAACACAAAGAGTGTCTTGTGTGTGAGTGCACATCAAAATAAGTGCACGGAGGTTTGTTTACATGATCCTCGGCAGATGTGATCATAATGAGTGATTACAGGTGTCTGGCCATACAGGTTATACGGCGAACATACAGGATCCTCATCAGCTAATTCGGACGTTAATTATCGCTTCTCATGTTTAAACCGCTCTACCTGCGCTCTTAATCCCAGTGCGAACGTTACAGAGTAACCGCGTTATCTTGGGATTGTTTCACTCAGCGTGCACCACACGTGTTGTTTTACAAGGTTATCCAGCTTGCACACTCCCATGGTGCATATGTAGGACCCCTGAAGGGTTATGTTGGGTGTGGGGGTGTTCTACACGGTGTAAGAGGGCAGCTGCAGGTGCCCATGCGACATAGGAGGCATCTGACGCAACAGGTGCTCGTCTGACACAAGTACTGTAAATCAGAAGTGAGGTCCCCGAGATGGTTGGGCTTCTTCAGGAAAGTACACTGGGGTCAGTGCTTTTCCAGCACAGTCACCCTTAGAGCGAGCATTACACACTATGTCTGTGTTTCCCTGGCAGGTAACGTGCTTGGCGCACGTACAGTTTACACTGACTGCTGATGACAATTCAGTCAGACCAGCCCTGGCCCCTGTCCACTTGATGCCCAACCCGGAGACTGAAGGCCACACAGCTGCGCCATGCGCAGGCTCAGCATGCAGATCTTCCCTAAAACGCATATGGTCTTGCAGAGTAATTGATTTGTGAGGCCTCATTTGAGGAGCGGAGTGCAAGACCAGGACCAGAACTCACAAAAATCTTCATTTTTTCAATGTTTCCAAAAATTCCCCCAAAATGACGTCTTCTGCCTCCTTCAGACATGATTACATTCACACATGTGAGTGGTAAACTCTTGTCATTTGTGGCAACCACATCCTTTGATGACAGATTTTAACCTAGATGCTGAGACCAAATGAAGCTAACCCATATCTTTCATGTTTTATAACTGGTTAATGGTAGAGCTTCCTCTTCCAGAATCACTAGCCAGGAAATGAAATAGAATGCCAGGGCATATGGACAAGAAAATGACGTAGCGCAGTGTTATGCCAAAATTGGAAATGCTGCGCTCTGTCACTTTCAAAACGTCTGAGTGGCATACAGGGGGCTTCAGGGTAACTCTGAGCTTCTTGTGCAGAATCGATATCAAGAGATTTCGGAAACATAATTTTTGTTACCGGGGCTCCTGGTGCATGCACCTTGTAATATATGAGCAAGCACTGAGCGATGAGTTAACTTTAACACTAGGTCCCAGAGTTCAGACGGACCCTGTCCCTTAGCTGCCAAGGTTTCAGATTGCTATGTGTGACGTTTTCATAATTTCAGTGTAATTATGAGTGACATTTCAAGGACTATGAATGACACTTTCTACCGAGCAAAATCAAGCAACGTAGAAGAGGGAAACATATAAATATCAGAAATTACACCCATTTGAGCAATGTGAAACCCTAAGGAGATCTTAAAACAGCTGCAAAACACCAGAAATGGAAGGGAACTAACCTAGTGCCCTTTTAACCTGATTGGACAGTGACCACAGACACTCTGCATCAGGCAAGTCTCAGAAGGGTGAGGCTGAAGCATATGTAGGTTACAGCCAGCCAGGGTGCTGTTCTGTGTAAAATGGTATGTCCCCTTATGAGAAAATCCAGACATATGGCAGATGCTGACAGACCGAAAGCAAACTGGTTAAAGTTTGACACAGGCAACAAAAGGGGTGTGAAGTTTCATTTTTTTTATCAATCCACCATACGTTTTGGGAGGAGGCGCACTTCCTTATCAGTTTCCCAGACGAGGACGGATGTCTGATTAATCCTAAACACAAAAGCCTGGAATATTAAAGTCAGAAAAAGTAATGGCAATGTGGAAAGTGTCTAGATTAATGTCCATTCAGAAACGAAATTACACATTTGTAACATTAAAGAGAAGTCATAAGCACAAATATATATATACATATACACTGTAGCACATAAACAGCGAGTTCAGGTACCAGCAGGTCTTAAGACTAATACTGGGCTACAGCTGTTGCCTAGGCAATAAAATATAGTGTGCACTGTTTTAAATAGTTTTTGCATATGTATTTCACAACAATGGCTTTTCAAATTATGTTGCACAATGAAACTAATGCATGTTACCAATTTCAGTGCTACAGTGCTTCAGAATTGTGAATGGAAAATCAGAAGAGCTAATTAAATATAAAACAGATCTTGCTTTAAATTAATTTAGGAAACAGTCACTGTACGGGACCGCTATTCGGGAAAAACACCAACCTTTCCCTACCAAAGCTCGATGTTAGCACATCTCACTATGTAGTACGTTCAGGTAACAAAACTTGAGCCCTCCCCTGCAAAGTACATACAAGGCTACCCCTGCTCCCTGGTTATTAACACCTGGCCTACCACTTTGCCCTAGTGCCAAAAAATCGAACCTGCAGCGTGCTGTGCTGAGGGGGCTCCCTGGAGCTCGGGCCAAGCCCCACCCCCCGCACCAAGAGGGCTAATGTTACTTCACTGATGGGACTTCTACACCCCTCAACTTGTAGTCCCGGCCAATGAAGGTTGCAGGTTTGATCCGTACATTTGTCCCAGTTTGCTGACTTGGGTTCAAATCCGGCTTTGTGCTGTTGGTCTGGGCGTCTCTTTTATTGTCCAGTGTAAATGTGTGATACTAGAACAAGCAACTGGACAGTGTGAAGTTTAGTCCAATTTCGTGTTTCCAACCCTCACTCTCCCTCATTCCTGTGTTTGATTCAGTAATTGGGTCTGAGTGGAGCATGCTGACTATGCCTTTGACCCGAAATAGGTTTTCAAGAGAATACTCATATCGTGTTCAAGGTGCTCCTTCCACGATACGAGCATTCACTTGAAAACCTATTTCTCGTCATAGGTGTATAGGTTCACAATATCAATGAAAAAGTTCTCTTACCATCATGGGTCAAGTGCCTGCTGACGAGACCCTGGACACTTTTCGGCAGCACGTTGGTTGCCGGGCTCCCATAATGGTTTTCAACCCTCTCATCGAATTCTTGCCTTCGGCTTACGGCGCTCCATAACAGAGGGCAGCGACCGTGATCTGTAAGGCTGGTTGCAGACAGACTCAGGCCTTGAGTCACCGGAGGCCGTAGAAATTCCAGTTTGCTGCCTGGCCCCAGTCCGCCTCCAGTGATAGTCACCCAGGCCCGGCCGCTCAGCTGTCCTGACTCCTGTCGGGACATCCTGTGACAGACTGAATTCTCAAAGCTCCCAATTGCGGTTATATAGTAAATGAAGCGGGGAAGAGCAGGTAATAGCTGATAGCAGGGGTTGGCCCAGGCCGGGCGAGCTGCAACAGGCAGTGCTTAGAGCGCTGCGGCCTGCACCATGATTATTTGCAGCGCTTCTCTGCAGCACTGCATCAAACCAGCCAGCCTCCCTCCCTGAGGCTCCCAAAACAAACTCCGCGCGCGGGCCGCGCTCCAACAGCAGGATATGATGTCCCCAGCAATGACGTCAGGCTGATAGTCAGAGGCTGCGCGCGGATTGAAAAGCGCAATAAAAATACATTGTAGCAAGTAGTTGGGTGAGGCTCCCAGCAGACTGCTGCAAGCCCCAAACTTGCTGGAGCAGCATGCTCAAGTCACGGGTGGCGCCGCATCTGATTGTAAGTCAGTGTACAGTGCTCTTAGGGGGCCCCTGGAGTTCAGAGGCCACCCGCACTGAGAGGCCTTTGTTACACCCCTGACATTGCCCCAGCCAGGATGCTCTATCTAACCACAGAATCCTTACCTCTTTCCCGCCTCCACATTCTCTGGAATTAACTTTTCCACATTCCAAAAAGTCCCAAATCAGACACAAACCTTTTGTTTTGTGACACCACATCCAAAGGCGTATATGATGTTCAGAAAGCAAATGACATTTGCGTGCTTGAGGGCACCTATATGCGTCTCAAGCTATCACTTCTAGGAAGGAGCATAGCCCTTGTGCACACGTACTAGCGCACAGTCTGGATCCAGTCCGGTGCCTGGGGGTATTCTACTGTTGAGGAATTTGGGGTTAGTTCGAGAATCCACCAGAAAGAATGTTACAGATGGTAACATGTTCTTCAGCTATTCAGTGGCCTTATATTATCACATAACTCTTTATTTTCCACAATCTAATAGCTTGGCTGGTGGTGTCAGCCACAGTTTTAAGGTGTGTGTACAGTGGTCTTTGGTTAGTAACATCCCATTCCATTGTTGGTTGTCATTCAGGCCCTGTTGTGTACTAAAAGGACCATGTAAAAAAATATCAGGGGAAATCCTTCTCTCTGCTGGAGTGCTGTCCAGTCTCTGTACGACTATGATGAAAATGTGAAAGTTACTCACACGTGTGAGATATTCATTTGAAGAAGTAAAGAAGAGGATGTATTCAAGACAGTCATAATCAAAAATATTTGACAAAGAGAAGATGCTAAAGCAGTGCACATGAAGGTGGGCGTCTGAGAAACAGGATGCTTGGAAATGTCAGGAATGGTGCATTAAATTGTGTTAGGCTGTGGTGGTCAGTGTGGTTAGCAAAGGTCTATCACGGAATCCTAATCACATTGTCCGAAAACAAAGTGATCCAGGCATGCAAGAAGGGAGTACAAATAAGGTCTGTTCATGCCCTTTCCACCATTTATGGACTGGAGCATGTTGGTGGGAGTTTTGATGGGTTGAATGAACGTAACAAAAGTAAAGCTAATATTTATTGGTCTACTGGATTGTGTGGGTGGTGCTGCCTGTAGGTGGATCATTTTCAGGTGAAAAAGACTAATTATAATGAAAATATTTACAGGCATGACCTATCTGTGAATGCAAGGTAGGATATAGAAAGTACACATAGAATGAACCAGATAGTTGCCAGAAATGCTGTGGTTCTCTTGTGATCAGTTTGTCCTCTCGTATTAGGAACTTCCATAGTCAGATTTGGGTTGATCTGGTTCTGTATGTTTTGTTTAGCATGTAATGCAGATAGATTTTAGTTCTTGTTTTGCTCCTTAATTTTATATTTGACCTGTGCTCGGCAGACCTTCCCTTGCAGTGGAGTTTTGTCTTTATTTTAATGCTACAGTGATTCCCGGCTTGACATGAGAGACTGTAGCAGGATTGTCATTTGATGGATGGCAACCATTTGTGACAGGGTTTGGTTTGTGTGTATGAGAGCCTCTGGGAATAGCCTCACATCTGAAATCAATTACATTTTTCTGCCTTTTCAACCGCCATAAAGGGTCTTACCTTATCAGGGACATCTTAAAGCTTTTAGGGGCCCTGGGCCAAAAATATTTTAGGGGTCCCTGTCCAGAACAGGGGCCCCTAAATGTATGATCCAATTTCAGCTCTTTCATGCCCTTTTGGTCAATGACAGTGAACAGGCTAACTCGTCCAAATTGTAAATGTGTTTTTATTTAATATTCAGGGATAGTGATATGTGTTTTCAAAATTGTAGCACTGCAGCAGCTCAGTAATATTACTGCAAATAATCTCTGTGACACGCTCCCATTTCTCATATGTAAGGTCCTGTTTTTGATCTAAAACAAACTTTTTCTCTATGGATGGTTCATGAAACATACATTTTCTGAATCTCTGCAAATTATTTGTAATAGACTCACACATCAACCAATTATTAAAAGTCATCAGGGCAAGATTCTCTTCTGAACAAAGCTCGCTCTATAGATGGGGGGGGGGGGGGGGGAGGGGAAGCTGAAAGACTGATCTTGCCCATGCATTAAAACATCTCTGTATTGCTGCCTCTGCAAGGAGTGTGACGAGGATTACAGCTTCGACGAATGGCTTACACAATTTACAGCTGTGACAAAGAAAGGAGCTTGTTGATTAGGTACACATAAAGGGCCTTAACACACTCTATTGTTTTATGTTGTAACAGGAAGATGCCATAAATCTATATAGTTAACAACTGTGACACAATATTAAGTGCGGTCCTTTACGTACAGGCAGGAAACTTGCAAGGCCCGTCTCTCACCAGATTGGTCAAGTTCAGACTCATTCATAGTAGCAGATAGTGCAGTGCTCTTAGGGGGCCCCTGGAGCTCAGGGGCCCCCCCGCACTGCGGGGGTTGCGGGGGCCTTTGTTACGCCCCTGCGATTGCCATAGGGTACCTGATGCTTTTGGAAGCTGTAATCCTGTTTATTTTTAGCCGTATGCGAATACTTCGTAGACTAGCATTTGTGTTGATCCCCATATATCTTTTGTGCTTGGTATTGAGGTGCCTATATATTCAGATGTTTTTGCTGATAATAAAAGGTCAACCTCCCAGATTATGAGTCTTTATTTCTGACATGTCAAATTGCGGTAAATACGATTTGGTAATTGTGTTTCTTCCCTCTACGCTATTAAGCAAGTAAAAAGATCCTGGCGACCTGAGTGGGTTCTTGTAGATAATTAGGCAGAGACAAGAATCCGGCGTTCCCACCATTGCAAAGCAGATAACCCTGGACGACGCTCTACAAAGAAGAATCCTGGCCCTTCGATGTTCTACTACATTTGGAAGACAGAAGAATCTCCCTTGAAGTCAAGGAGTGACTCCCCTGTTTGGCAGGCACCAAAACCTTAATCACCAGTTGCAAAGTTTCCCGCTCCCGCTGGAGTTCGAAGTCCCTGCTGCCCTGGAAGTAGATTTCCTGACTTCTCGGTGGCCATTGTGAGTCCCCAGCAGAGCTGTGGTGAGTGGACCCCACAAGTGACGAGGAACAGTAATACCCAGGGACCGTGCACTATTGTCAAGTGCAATCCCTTCACTACGTTCTACGAACTTGTGCTTTGGAGCATTTATGGCCCAAGCTTCCAGCAGGTTTTGAAGTGATAATCAGAGGCCTACCCCATCCCGAGTGACCGTGGGCTCCTGTGAAGCATTTCCTGAAGAGGCATCTTTGCGATCACTTGCCCATTGGCTAGTGGGTCCCCCGAAGACTTTCCTATCAACTCAAAGGGCTCCCCTGATTGCTCCATGCCTGCCCTCACTTACCCTTGCTGGGTGAGTCCTTCAGACCTTGCTGGTCTCCACCATCGACTTTCTTCAGTCTACTCAAGACTTGCAGTTGCCAAGGCTTGTTGGCTCCAATCCGGTTGGCTACACCGCCATCAGCTGCAGACATTATGGAATACGCTGAATCCAGCTGCTGGTCATCGTCAATCTTTCCTGGACCTTGTGAGCAAAGAGTCAAAACACCTTCGACAACCTGAAATCACCCAACATCTGTGGTCATCCATCTTCCTGGCCACCGGTCACTGGCAAGTGACTTTGAACACTGTCCCTTCAATTTTCAGGTCTTCTGCATCTTGAATCCACCCTTGGATTCCACCGGACACTTCTTCAGTCGACGCAAGCAGCAAGTCTTCTTTGGTCTCCATAGAAAACAGCGACGCAACCCGACACCAAAAGACACCTGTGCACCCGGCTTCCCTGGGTGAGGTAACTCTTGTACTCCGGTGCCCTAGTGTGTGTTTGCCCTCGAAGTACTTACCTTGTAAATGGCTTGCTTGAAGACTTCCTCGAAGTACTCTAAAACTTTAAAAATCAAACCGCGACTTGCACAATTGTAATCAATAGGGAACCTGTGGCTGTGTTCACACACTGCACGTGTCTCCCGTGGGCCTGTTACTTACCTGCTAACACTGCAGTAGTGAAGCCCCAGCGATTCCCCAGGCTCTAGGCCTTGTCATTTTGCAAGTCGACATTCTTATACCATTTTTTTAGTATATGGTCTGGTACGCCCCTAGGGCTCCAGCCATATTTGTGCTTAATTTATTGTGAAACGTTGACATTTGAATGTGTACCTGGCTTCTAATCTCATAAAGAGATTAGTAGAGTGTGTCTAGTAATTAATACATATATATTTGATATATATACCTGTGTGGTGTCCTTTCATTTGGTAATTCAAGAGATTATAAGGTAAAACAAGCTGCTTTACATTTCTCTGAGACTTAGCCTGAAGGCTGCTCTCCACAGCTACCACTAGGATAGCTTTCTTTAAAAGGTTGTCTTAAATCTATCTACCATAAGAGTCGAATGGGACTGGTGCAAGGTGGCCACTATAACTAGTGACCAGCATATGCCAGACCAACATCTCACAGTGGTGGGCAGCGTGTGGGATTACAGCTTGCCATTGTTTTACCAGAAAATCTCTATTTGAATTATTAACTGAAAACCACTAAAGGTACTCAAGGTATATATAAAGTCAAGCTTAGTATCAATAAGTTCTACTGAACTTAGAGCTGTTTGTGAAGGGATAGCACACCCTTGCTACAGCTCAAGCTAGGTTCAGTAGGCCACAAACTAGTGTAGGTAGTACAACACTGCACAACACTAGAATGTCCTCAAAAGGTGGAGCCAGTGGGTCCACCAAGCCTCAGTACAAGGACATGGCCTACACTGACTTGAAGGCCATGTGTGCTGAAAGACACCTGAAGCTAGGACGGAGTCCCTCAGCCCAACAACTGATAGATCTGTTAGTAGCAGATGATCTTAGACTAGCTATAGGAGCTAGTGGATCTGGATCAGGGGGTGGGTCAACCATAGTCTCTGGGTCTGATGATGAAAATCAAGATGACCTGGAGTCTGGGATTGAAGGGCCAGACCCAGAAAGGTCTGAACGGGACAGAGGAATTCTCTCTAAGAGAGTTGACGGAGTGGAAGAGAGGCCTAGGTCCCTATCAAGAGAATCTAACCACTCATATCACTCTGACAAGTATTCTGTCCATCAGAGGAACTCATACTTCCATAGAGTGACCTCCTCTGAAAGAAGGTACAAGATGCTCCAGTGTGAGGAAGCTAGGCTTACCCTCAGAACCAGGCAATTGGCCTTAGATAGAGAAGCCTTTGAGCTCCAGAGAGCTTCTAGAAAAGAGGGGTTAGATACCCCTGGTGGCAGCAACAGTGTCCCTAGAGGTAGAGAATATATTCCAGACCATAGGAACCTGTCCAAGGTTGTTCCACCCTACCAGAGTGGGGATGACTTTGTGGGTTCCATCTTAGAGCGGTGGCCATCTTATGGTTGCCCTCACATAGGCTACGCATTACGAGCAAATATGGGCCTTTAGAACACATGTACTTCACTGTTTGACTTCTCTGTGACCTGTGCAGCTTGGCTCCGCTGCCCCAGGTCAGTCCGGTCCCACGAGCTCCCCGTCCTACGGCCACCTGTGATTAGCATCAGGGTTTGACACACCATAAAGCCTTTTCATCCCACACAAGCCTCCAGCTAATCTCTTTCACACCTGACTCTTCCTGTTTTATGGCTTGTTTTACAAACAGGAGCTGCCCGTGTTTATTGGGGCCTGTTGATATCTGATGTGGGATCTGAGCCTCGCTGGGTAAATAATTGTAGGCTGGCTTAACTGGAATGTGGGATGGTCATCATGACTCTGCCTTTTCGTTTGTAATGTATACATGTGAATGACCATATCGTAAAACAAGGAATGTGTGCCTGAAGCATGTTATTTTGTATTTAAGGAGAAGCCCGTTTCTGTAATTTTAAGCAGTCTCCTGAGAACATACATTGTGCTGTACTTCTCGGACACCTGTAATTGGTCTGCAGCCAATAAATAGATCTTTGACTTCACCAAGAAGACTCTGTGTTTCTGTAGGTCTGAAACAGGAAGAACCCGAAGTCTTAAGGTGTGTTCCCCTGCACCGCTGGGCTTAAAATTCCCAGTACTTCAATATCCACAAGTGGATACCTGCTATGGAGAGGGCCTGTAAAGTTCAGAATGTCCTCCAGAAATAGTGGGCAGCAATCTTGTGGCTCTCCTTTTCTGATAAAGGTAGAGACAAGCTCCTCACTGTTAGAGAAGAGGATGCTAATGACTATGAAGTCCTAAAGAGTGCATTAATAGATGGGTTTGGCTTAACCACTGAACAGTACAGGTTGAAGTTCAGAGATACCCAGAAAGCACAGACTCAGGATTGGACAGACTTTGTTGATTGTGCAACCAAGGCTCTAGAAGGTTGGCTGGTTGGTAGTAGAGTTACTGATTTTAAGGGATTGTATAATCTTATCATGAGAGAACAGATCCTTAATAATTGCCAAAACCAGTTGTTGCATCAGTACCTGGTGGACTCTGATCAGACCCCTCACCAAGAATTGGGAAAGAAGGCAGACAAATGGGTCAGAACCAGGGTGAGGCAGAAAACCCAGAACCAAGGGGGTGACACCAAGAAGCAAGATCCTAAAGGCTCAGATAAAGGTGGGGATAAGTCAAAAGACCAGAAGTCTTCACAAGGGCCCCAAAAATCTGCATCTGATGGGGATTCACAGTCTACAAAGGGAAAAGGCCAAAAGAA
This sequence comes from Triturus cristatus, assembly GCF_964204655.1. Classification (NCBI taxonomy): domain Eukaryota; kingdom Metazoa; phylum Chordata; class Amphibia; order Caudata; family Salamandridae; genus Triturus; species Triturus cristatus. The sequence continues at coordinate 1,484,806,430 of NC_140590.1, read as the reverse complement.
GCCCTGGTGCAAATTCTGTAAACAGAAAGGTCACTGGACTTCTGATTGTACCAAGTCCAAAGACCAAATCACCACCACTCCAGCCCCTAAGGCAGCTGTTCTCCCTAGTGCAGTCATTGGTGGAGGTGGTAACCAGACTAAGGGTGTAGTAGGGTTGACCCTGGGTTCTTATGTGGACTCTGGCCTAGTCAGAGTACCAACACAGGCATTGCTAGTTTGTGAGGGAGACCTTGATATGTCCTTCCTAGTGAGCCCCAGTAATCTGGGCAAGTACAAACAGCAGCCTATCATAAATGGCAAACAGGCTTTGGCATTCAGGGACACAGGTGCTAGTGTCACCATGGTGGCAGAGGATCTAGTGGACCCTGCACAGATCATCCTGGGTGAAATGTACCAGGTGACCAATGCAAGCAATGTCAGGACCAACCATAGTCTGGCAGTTGTGAATTTCTCCTGGGGAGGGGTAACTGGCCTTATAAAGGTAGTAGACCTCCCTGTCAAATGTTTGTTGGGCAATGATCTGGAGACTTCAGCCTGATCTGAAGTAGAATTATGGACTCATGCTGAGATGTTGAGCATAACTGCAGATGTATTTGCTGTGACCAGGTAACAAGCCAAAATGCATAAAGCAGGGGCGTGGCCAGGCGCCGAACGTAATGGCCGCCTGATTCCAGAGCTCCGCCGGGACCGTTGGTGTCCTTTACCATCCGCCATCAATTCGAGCTGTGGGGCGGGCCAGTGGATGCCCCCCGGCTCCCCCAGGGCCCAGTAATCCAGCGGAGCGCTTTTGCGGACCCCGAGGACCCTCGGACGGCTCGACGCGGCTGCCGCGACTGACGGCGGCGGCCGAGTGCCTCGCTCCGGAGCTGCGGGGCCGCCTCTTTGCTACTTGGAGCCCCGGCTTCGGCCTGACGCGCGCGGCGCGCGGAAGGGCGCCGCCGAGGACGGCGCTGTTCCCCTGCGGAGCCTAGGGGCCGTTGGCTTCCTGCAGCCTGCCATCATTGACTGAATGCCCCCACAGCCTCTGGGGGCCGGACAGAGAGGAGCGGAGTGCGGCGGCAGGGGCCCTGCTTTTCCGGCGCCGAGACAGGAGGCGCCGTGATCCCGGAGGTGGGCCGGCTGACCTCCGGATTGCTTCGGCAGGGGCAAGGACAGGAGACCAGCCGGGGCTGCTGCTGTGGTGTGACCTGTGTGGCCCGCCGGCTTGGGCCCTTGTTTCATGACCGTTGGTGCGGCCTGGGCGGATCATAACCGGCGGCGGGAGGCGACTGAGGCTCCGGACCATACAGCGGACGCGCAAGGTTCGTCTGGGGGCCCCCCGCCCTGCAATTCGACCAAGGGAGTGCCGGCGGTGCCAGGGTTGCGCCCGACTACATGTGGGCGACCGGAGCTGGCGCGGCCCCCTGCGGGCGCCTCCGAGCGAGGGGGGAAGAGGGGACGCTGTCCCCGGAGGTACCGGCGGCGCCATGCGGCCTAAAGGAGGAGCCGCGACCCAGTCAAACAAACTTGACAACTACACGGTGGCCAAACCGGCGGCGCAGCCTGGAGGGACGACGAAGGAGGCGGCAGGCCAGGCGGAACCCTCCCTGACGTCCATAATGGCCGCAATTCAAACCCTGGGCACCAACCTGGAGACGAAAATGGATAAGATCACAATAGAAGTTAACTTGCTCCGGGCTGACTTGGGGACCACCACCGACTGCTCTAAAACCAATGCAGCCGACATCGCGACCCTGCAGGAATCCGAGAAGCGGCTCGCCGGGAGGGTCACCGAACTCATCCACCAGCATAGGCTGATGGCCTCGCGGCTCGACGAGCAGGAAGGCCGGGCCCGGAGAAGTAACATCCGTGTGGTAGGTGTGGCGGAAGGACTTGAAGGGGACTGTATGGAGCTCTTTATCGAGGATTTGATCCTACAACACCTCAAACCCAAGAGACTGTCTAAGCTGTTCACGGTCGAGCGGGCGCACAGGGCCCCGATCCCGAAACCTAAACCAGGGGCCTTCCCGCGAACAATCATTGCCAAAATACTAAACTATCGAGACCGCGATGCAATTCTCCAGGCTGCTAGACAACACGGTGATTTGAAGTACGAGGGCGCCACGGTTCGCTTCTTCCCAGACTTCACGCTCCAGGTTCAGCAGGAGAGGCGCTCCTTTCAGGGGGTGAAGGCGGTGCTCCGAAACCGCGGGATTCGGTACATGATGTTCTTTCCCGCCAAATTGAAGGTCATAGCTGGTGGCAAATCCCATTTCTTCACATCGCCTGCGGCGGTGCAGGAGTGGCTGGACTCAGAGGATACGTCGGGGGACCCACGGCGAGATGGTGCACAGTGGAGAAGCGCGGGGGACTCCTCCCCGGGGTCAGCGACGGGGCGAGTGGACAGGGGAGAGCAGAGCCAGCGGTCTTGGCGGTCAAGATCGAATAGTCCCCGTTGGGACACACCAAGAGACGACGCAGTGAGATGAGCCACGGACGCTCGACATAGAAGCCATCGGACAGTAACGTATTAAAGTTGTTACCTGTGAGACTGCCTTGCTCCATGAGGTGTTTAGACTTTATGCCCGCGGTTGCTGAGCCGGGCTCCTTATGTAGCAGATGTATTGTGGACCTGGGGGCTGCGTTAACTGGGCACCACGGGCGGGCGGTCAGGATGGGGCTGGCCCACGAACTTCCCACGTAGAGTTCCTCGGTGGGCTCTCACCGGGGTAGGGTTGGGCGACAGGCGCTCTGCTAATTGGGGCGGTGGGTAGTTTTGAGCCCACGGAGCAGGGGGCAGAGAGGGGGGGGTCTGTTGGGCAAGGGGTGGCAGGGATGTTGGGGGTTGTTGAGTTTGGGGGGGGAGGAGGGGCGTGTTTATGGTCACACGAACTAGGTCATCACTGCGTCAGCCGGAACATTGGGGTGGTGGGACGAGGCACCCTGCGGAGCAAGGGCAATGGATAGCCGCTGGGAGAAGAGCCTAAAAGTCCTAAGCTGGAACGTCAACGGGTTGGGGGACAGGCTTAAGCGCACTATAGTCCTGCAATTCCTCAAACGGCACCAGCTGCAAGAGACTCATTTGATGGGTAATGTCTGTCAGGCCCTTAATAGGTATGGCTTCACGCTGGCGGCGCACTCTGGCTTTACATCTGATTCCCGGGGAGTGGGGATCCTCCTGCGGCGCTCACTGCCCCTCCATATAGACCTTATCAAAACTGATCCGCAGGGCCGCTTCACGGCTGTTTCTGGATGGTGGGAGGGACGTACACTTACCCTGCTTTCTATATACATCCCGCCTGGCCTCCAGGCCCGGGCCTTTGCGGATCTGGGTGCGCTGCTCCTTTCCCTTCCCGGGGGTCAGTTGATGCTGGGTGGGGACTTTAACGCCGTGGTGTCAGGAACCCGAGATAGGCAGCCTCCCCGCGACCTCCCTCGAGGGCAGGGGTGGTTGGCGGAATTTATTGACAACTTCGGACTCACAGACGTTTGGCGACTGCTTCACCCTACAGACACCCACTTTACCTTCTTCTTGGGGTCGCATCACTCATTCTCCAGACTAGATTACATCCTTACCCTCCTGCACCCTGATATGACAGTCCGGGAGACAGAGCTCCTGCCTAGGGGTATCTCCGACCATTCACCTGTCCGTACACACATCGTATTTGGTGCTCACCGGGAGGGAGGTATAGTGCCCGTGAACGCTTGGCAATTGAAACATGAGGACACCAGGAAACATGTGTCCGACTCAATCTCCCAGTACTTTGATGACAATTTGGGCTCCGTAGACTCCCCGGTCACCTTATGGGAGGCATTTAAACCCGTGATTAGAGGGGAGGCGCTCTCGGTCATAGCGGCAAGGCGTCGGGAGCGGCACCTGCAGGTTACTACGATTGAGGCGGAATTGGAGGTTCTGGAGGGGGAGGCGACTGAGGGTGGGGATCGTGAAGCTAGGCACAAATTGCAGTTGAAGGCGGCGGAATATAGGGCTCTGGTTACCCAGGAGGCTCAGACAGTGGCTCAACACAAGCTAGGCACGATACATGATCAGGGCGATAAAGCCGGGAAATTGATAGCCTGGCTGGAGAAAAAACAACAAGCCAGTAAGGTGGTGCCTGAAATACGCACCGAGTCTGGGACTGTAGTGACAGAACCCCGGGAAATAGTTAGCCAATTCGCGAGACACTTCCAGCGGGTCTATCGGAGTGAGTCGGACCGGCCGGAGGAGGACTCCAGGGTCCTCTTAACTGATATTCGCTTGCCCTCCCTCTCGGAAGAAGATCGTGAAGCTATGGATAGCCCGATCACCGAGGCCGAACTGCAGCGTGCAATAGGGGAACTTCGCCCTGGGAAGGCTCTCGGACCCAATGGCCTCCCGATAGAGCTCTACAAACTCCGTCCGGACGTCACTAGCAAATACTTGAAACTCATGTTCGATCGAAGCAGGGAGAGGGGGGTCCTGCCCCGCGACCAGCGCATCGCGACTATAGTGGCACTCCCTAAGGAAGGGAGACCCAAAGACTCCTGTGCCTCCTACAGGCCAATCTCGCTCCTCAACGCGGAGCCCAAAATACTGGCAAAGACGCTTGCCAACAGGCTCAAGGCAGTGCTTCCTTCGTTGGTCCATCCGGACCAATCAGGCTTCATGCCTCATCGTAACACGGCCCTTAACATCAGACGGTTGCACGGCGTTCTGGGGCAGCGCCACAGACTGCAGGAAGACGCAGTGGTGGTCTCCCTAGACGCCACAATGGCCTTCGACACCTTAGAGTGGCCATACATGTTTGCAGTCCTGCATAAATTCGGATTTGGACCTCAATTTATAGCCTGGGTGCGTCTCTTATACACCGAACCCCTAGCGCAGGTACTGGTTAACAACAAATTGTCCGAGGTGTTCCCGCTTGCAAGAGGGACCAGGCAGGGCTGCCCCCTCTCTCCTCTTCTCTTTGCCCTCTCCCTTGAGCTGCTCGCGGCCTGGATAAGGCAGGATGTAGATCTCAGGGGTATAGCGTGGACAGAGGGGTGGGAGGACAGAATATCCCTCTACGCCGACGACATTCTCTTATACCTTTGCAGGCCGCGCAGGTCACTCATTGTGGCACTCGACATATTTGCGAGTTTCGGGCGTAATTCTGGCTTCCGGATCAATTGGGCCAAATCACATCTTTACGTCTTGCGGGGCGACCCCCCGAGGCTCCCTGACGCGTGCCCTATCAGGGTGGCGGACGACGGTTTCCGGTACTTGGGAATATTCATCACGACTGACAAGACCCTGTTGTACGAGCGCAACCTCAAGCCACCGTTGGTTCGGCTGCAGAGGGAGGCCAAGGCCTGGCAGCGCCTGCCACTGTCTTTGTTGGGTCGGGCAGCCTTATTCAAGATGCTGGGGTTGCCACGGTTCCTTTATGCGCTACAAAACTATCCCGACTTAGTCCCCAACACCTACTTTGCGGCGATAGAGGCAGCGCTGCGGGACCTCCTATGGGCAGGGTCGCCCCGAACCTCATTGACTAAACTCACGTTGGGGTGGTACGACGGCGGTATAGCCCTCCCCGACATTCGTAAATATTACTGGGTGGCCCATCTCACAGCGATCAATCACGGGACATACGGCGACGGGAACAACCCAGCTTTCGGTATGGATAGGTGGCTGCTTCCCGGCGGGAACTATGAGAGAGCACTCTACTCCAAACGAGGTACACATAACCTCACGGGTCCTACCCTTCATTCGGTACAAGTCTGGCGCATGGCCCAGAGGAAGCTCGGATGGGCAGGAGTCCTAACGCTAGCCACGCCACTCTGGGCGTCTGAACAACTGGGCAATCTTGGACGCACAAAGGGCTTCCGCAACTGGGACTTGATAGGCATCTCCCAAATCAGAGACATCTGGGGCCCCACGGGGATCCGTACGTTCGCCCAACTGCAGGACACATATGAGCTGGCACACACTGAATACTTTAGATACCTGCAGGTGCGCCACTCCTTACAGGCCAATATTCCACCGGAAACTAAGCCGCCGCAAGCCTCCCCGTTGGAAGATAGGTTACTGGATGGGTATCTCCCAGAACACGCCATCTCCCTCACATACAAAAAACTAATTAACAACCCCCCTGATCTGCTGCTGCCCCTTCGAGACAAGTGGGTCGCTGACGGGCTTGAGATAGACGACGAGGAATGGCTCTATGCGTTAGCCTCCCCTAGGGAGGTCGCGATATCTGCCCGGCTGCGCCTGATCCAACTCAAGCTGTTACACAGAATCTATTTCTCCTGTACTAGGTTACACAACATGGGTAGGGCGGACACAGTTCTTTGTAGGAGGGGATGTGGGGGTACGGGTACCTTCTTCCACGTGTTGTGGGACTGCCCCCAGATTCAACGTTATTGGAGAAGGGTGGTAAAGTGTATGGAGGAGGTATGGGAGGTGGAAATTCGCCCGGAGGCCAAGAGGTGTCTCCTTAACATATGGGAGCCAACGGACCTGCCACCGAAGGGAAGGCTCTGGGTGACGCTTGGTCAAATGGTGGATAAACGGAACATTGCCAGACTCTGGGGAAGCCCTACTCCACCAAAACTCTCGGACTGGCACGGCGACATGGACTGGTGCATGCTGCGAGAAAAGACTGTATATATTGCAAGAGGGTGCCCCAGGAAATGGGGGGAAGTATGGTCCAAATGGAATGACTTTAGGGGTGGCATTTGTGAGCCGCCTGCCGTCGAGCAGGATGACGCAGGGGCCATTTAGGACTCCCACTATTTAGTGGCTCCTGGGGCTGAAATTGGGTGCCGCGGTCGCCCATGGGTACGGAGTGTTTCTACGGTTCGAGTGGTGACTGGTTTTAGGGAGTTTGGGGGGGAAGGGGGGGGAATTAGTTGCTCGTTAGGCGCCGGCGCCATTGGGGGTTCTCCGCTGGTTTATGGCTGTACATAGAGAAAATGAGGCCTGCATTATCCTTCTCTAACTGGTGATACGAATGCACCTTCTAGCGCCGCCGTACCCCCGGGTTGACGGCAATGGGCTGTGTTAGATAAGACAAAGTGCATGTATGCAAATATGCGGCCGGCCCGAGGGGTTGTAGGCCAAAGCTGTGTATTGTAAACATACCAATAAAGGTCTTTAAAAAAAAAAAAAAAAATGCATAAAGCTGAACCAGCTGTGGATCCTGAAACTATGGACCAGATGCTACCCAAGAGGAGGAGCAGTAGGGCTAAGGCTGTGCCTTCCCCTCTGTCTCAGATCTCAGATTCCCCTCCTGAGGGAGGAGAAGCATATCCTGAAGAAGGAACTACCCCAGAGGGACTTGAGCCTGATCAGGTTGAGTTCTTGGGGGCAGAAGGGCCTTCCAGGGAAGATCTGAGTAAGGAGCAACAGTGCTGCCCCTCTCTTGAAACCCTCAGACAGCAAGCTGCTGCTGAGGTTGCTGGGAGTGCTAGTGGGTCCCATAAAGTTTATTGGGATGAGGGGCTCCTATATTCTGAGGCTAGAGATCCTACCCCTGGAGGTTGGTAATACCTCAGAAGTTTAGGGGGTTCCTCTTGACCCTAGCACGTGACATACCATTGGCAGGACACTTGGGCCAAAACAAGACCTGGGACAGGCTTGTCCCTCATTTTCATTGGACACACATGTCTGAGGACACTAAGGAGTTTTGTCGCTCCTGTGACACTTGCCAAGCCAGTGGCAAGTCATGTGGCACAACAAAGGCCCCCCTGATACCGCTACCTGTGGTGGGGGTTCCCTTTGAAAGGGTAGGGATTGACATTGTTGGTCCCCTTGACCCTCCAACTGCATCTGGGCACAGATTAATACTGGTGGTAGTGGATCATGCCACCAGGTATCCAGAAGCTATACCCCTAAGGACTACCACAGCTCCTGTGGTAGCAAGAGCCCTCATTGGAGTCTTCTCCAGAGTGGGTTTCCCTAAGGAGGTCATATCTGACAGAGGACAAACTTTATGTCAGGATATCTAAAAGCAATGTGGAAGGAGTGTGGTGTCAACTACAAATTCACTACTCCCTATCACCCACAATGCAATGGGTTAGTTGAGAGATTCAACAAAACCCTAAAGGGAATGATTAAAGGCCTCCCAGAAAAGCTTAGGCGAAAATGGGACCTTTTACTTCCCTGCCTTCTGTTTGCATACAGGGAGGTTCCACAGAAGGGGGTTGGCTACAGCCCTTTTGAACTTCTGTTTGGGCACCCTGTTAGAGGACCATTATGTTCGGTGAAGGAGGGATGGGAGTTACCTATCAAACCTCCCAAACAGGAAATGATGGACTATGTACTTGGTGTTCGCTTCCGGATGGCAGAGTACATGAAGAAGGCAACTAAAAACCTTGAGGCTAGCCAAGAATTACAAAAAGCTTGGCATGACCAAAAGGCTGTCCTGACTGTTTATCAGCCAGGCCAGAAAGTGTGGGTGTTGGAACCTGTGGCCCCAGCAGCTCTCCAGGACAAATGGAGTGGCCCCCATACAATTGTTGAGAAAAAGGGGGAAGTCACCTACGTGGTGGATCTTGGAGCTCCCAGGAGCCCCCTTAGGGTGCTCCATGTCAACAGACTTAAGCCATATGTGGACAGGGCTGACATGGGCTTGCTCATGGCAACTGATGAGGACCAGGAGGAGGAGAGTGACACTCTCCCTGACCTGCTCTCACCGAACCCTGATGATGGGTCAGTTGATGGTGTTGCTTTGGCAAGCAGCCTCACTGAGCATCAGCAAACTGAATGCAGACAAGTTCTGCAACAGTTTAGACATATGTTTAGCCTGACCCCAAGTCAGACTTCCTGGTGCACCCATGAGGTGGACACTGGAGACAGTCTGCCTGTAAAGAGTAAAATATAGGGGCAACCTGACCATGTCAGGGATTGTATCAGGACTGAAGTCCAGAAAATGTTGGAAACAGGTGTTATTGAGCCTTCAGATAGTCCTTGTGCCAAAACCTCATACCCAGGGTGGTAAGAAAGAAATTAGGTTTTGTGTTGACTACAGAGGCCTCAACACAGAGGCTGATGCCTATCCAATTCCCAGGGCAGATGAACTTATAGACACTTTGGCCTCAGCCAAGTATCTTTGTACATTTGACCTAACAGCTGGTTACTGGCAAATCAAGTTAGCTGATGATGCCAAGGCCAAAACAGCATTTTCAACCCCTGGTGGGCACTATCACTTTGTGGTAATGCCCTTTGGTTTGAAGAATGCACCTGCCACTTTTCAGAGGTTGGTGAATAAAGTTGTGACTGGTATGGAAACCTATTGCTCAGCTTATCTTGATGATATTGCTGTCTTTAGTTCCACCTGGCAGGATCACCTGGTCCACCTCAGAAATGTTCTGGAGGCCCTGCAAAAAGCAGGCCTCACTATCAAGGCCACTAAGTGCCAGATAAGGCAGAGTCAGGTTGTATGCCTGTGCCACCTTGTAGGTGGAGGCCAGGTTCAACCATTGCAGAGCAAAATCCAAACCATAATGGAATGGGTAGCTCCAACAACCCAGACACAGGTTAGAGCCTTTTTAGGCCTGACTGGGTACTATAGGAGGTTTGTTAAGGGATATGGATCTATAGTGACCCCCTTAAATGATCTGACCTCTAAGAAAATGCCAAAATAGGTTCAGTGGACAGCTAGCTTTCAAAAGGCATTTGATGACCTCAAGCAGGCAATGTGCACTGCCCCCATCTTGCAGAGTCCAGATTACAAAAAGAAGTTCATTGTTCAAACAGATGCTTCAGAGCTGGGTACGGGAGCTGTACTGTCTCAACTTAATGATGAAGGTCAAGACCAGCCAGTAGCGTTCATAAGCAGAAGGCTGACCCCAGAGAGAAACGTTGGTCAGCTATGGAGAGGGAGGCCTTTGCTGTGGTGTGGGCCCTGAAGAAGCTGAGGCCATACTTGTTTGGCACTCACTTCATTGTTCAGACTGACCACAAGCCCCTCCTATTGCTCAAACAGATGAAAGGTGAAAATCCTAAACTGCTCAGGTGGTCCATTTCCCTACAGGGGATGGACTATACAGTGGAACATAGACCTGGGACCCAACATGCCAATGCAGATGGACTCTCAAGGCATTTCCACTTAGAATATGAAGACTCAACTGGTCAAGGTTAGTTTAATGTCACTGCGTTTGGTGGGGGGGTTGTGTAGGAGAGTAGGATCTGCACCTATGTTGCCCCCACGTCTTTTATGATGTATACACTGGTTTCTGGCTATAGTCTGGCTGGGTCCCTGCTAATCAGGGCCATAGCCTCTCTGTTCTCTCTAAACAACTTGGTGTGCATATTAGATGCACTAGTGATTGGATACTGTGGTACCTTATGAGCCCCTATTATATGGTACCTTAGGTACCTAGGGCATAGGCACTTCACAGGCCTACCAGGGGCTGCAGCATGTATTATGCCACCCCTGGGAAGCATTCTCAATCTGACACCACAGGCCTGCTACTGCAGCCTGTGTGAGGTAATGTTAGCACTCCTCACAGAGATATAGGTTCCTATAGCTCACCATACACACACATATAAACCTATCAGCCACCCCTATGGCAGGCCCTATCAATCCTGAGGGCAGGGTGCGTGGTCTACAATGTGAGGGGGTGCCTCTGCGTGAGCAGGGCCCTTCTGCAGCTACCAGAGTCTATTCTCTATGGCTGTTTGTGGATGCAGTTAAACCAAATATTCTTAAGTGCATTAAAATACTATCTTTAGAATGACTGCATCAAAACATGTCGTGTTTGGTGTCAAACAACTTGGAATCATACCCCCACATCAGTCCATGATGTGGTAGCATGATCCCACCCTTCTAGAGGGGACGACATGTAAAACAATAGAAATCCTATAGAGCCCTGGCATCACAAAATGGATGCCACCAGCACAGACACGGGGCTGCCCTCCTGCTGCTGACTGAAACTCGCAGTGGAGGAGACCCAACAAAAGGCATCCTGTCACATGGAGGTGTCACCACCTTCCAGACAGGATTTAGTGTATTGAAGCTGGGTGGGTGCACTCCTAGAGTGCTTTGAAGTCCTGCACTGGGGGAGCAGTAGGCTCCTCTGTGCATATGCCAGCTCAAACCGGTTCAGGGGCTACCTGTCCCTGATCTGGCGTGAAACTGGACAAAGGGAAGTGGGTGTAACCACCCCCTACCCTGACCCTGAGTGGTCATAGAGCTAGTCCCTCCCCTATCTTCACTATAAGATAGCAAGCATTGCCATTGCAAAGCAGATAACCCTGGACGGCCCTCTACAAAGAAGAATCCTGGCCCTTCGACATTCCACTGCCTTTGGAAGACAGAAGAATCTCCCTTGGAGTCAAGGAGTGACTCCCCTGCTTGGCAGGCAACAAAAATCTTAATTACCGGTTGCAAACTTTCCCGCTCCCGCCGGAGTTCGAAGTCCCAGCAGCCCTGGAAGTGGATTTCCTGACTTCTCCATGGCCATTGTGAATCCCCAGCAGAGCCGTGGTGAGTGGACCCCATGAGTGATGAGGAACAGCAATACCTGGGGACTATGTACTATTGTCAAGTGCAATCCCTTCACGACATTCTACGAACTTGTGCTTTGGACCATTTATGGCACAACCCTCCAGCAGGTTTTGCAGCAAAGATCAGAGGCCTACCCTGTCCTGAGTGACTGTGGGCTCCTGTGAAGCATTTCCTGAAGAGGCATCTTTGCAATCGCTTGCCCGTTGGCTAGTGAGTCCCCCGAAGACTTTCCTATCAACTCAAAGGGCTCCTCTGGTTGCTCCAGGCCTGCCCTCACTTACCCTTGCTGGGTGAGTCCCTCAGACCTTGCTGGTCTGCACCATCGACTTTCTTCAGTCTACACAAGACTTGCAGTTGCCAAGGCTTGTTGGCTCTAATCCGGTTGCCGACACCGCCATCAGCTGCAGACTTTGTGGTTTACTCTGAATCCAGCTGCTGGTCATCGTCGATTCTTCACGGACCTCGTTAGCAAAGAGTCAAAACACCATTGATGACCAGAAATCACCCGACATCTGTGGTCATCCATCTTCCTGGCCACCGGTCACTGGCAAGTGACTTTGAACACTGTCCCTTCAATTTTCAGGTCTTCTGCATCTTGAATCCACCCTTGGATTCCACCGGACACTTCTTCAGTCGACGCAAGCAGCAAGTCTTCTTTGGTTTCCATAGAAAACAGCGATGCGACCCAACACCAAAAGACACCTATGCACCCGGCTTCCCTGGGCGAGGTAACTCGTGCACTCCAGTGCCCTAGTGTGTGTTGGCCCTCGAAGTACTCACCTTGTAAGTGGCTTGCTTGTAGACTTCCTCAAAGTACCCTAAAACTTTAAAAATCAAACCGCGACTTGCACCATTGTAATCAATAAGGAACCCGCGGCTGTGTTCACACACTGCACGCGTCTCCCGTGGGCCTGTTACTTACCTGCTAACACTGCAGTAGTGAAGCCCCAGCGATTCTCCAGGCCCTAGGCCTTGTCATTTTGCAAGTCGACATTCTTATACCATTTTTTTAGTATATGGTCTGGTACGCCCCTAGTGCTCCATCCATATTTGTGCTTAATTTATTGTGAAACGTTGACATTTGAATGTGTACCTGGCTTCTAATCTCATAAGGAGATTAGTAGAGTGTGTCTAGTAATAAATACATATATATTTGATATATATACCTGTGTGGTGTCCTTTTATTTGGTAATTCAAGAGATTATAAGGTAAAACAAGCTGCTTTACATTTCTCTGAGATTTAGCCTGAAGGCTGCTCTCCACAGCTACCACTAGGATAGCTTTCTTTAAAAAATGTTTTTAAACTTATCTACCATAAGAGTCTAATTGGACTGGTGCAAGGTGGCCACTATAACTAGTGACCAGCATATGCCAGGCCAACTTCTCACAGATTCAATAAAAAAGATATGTCAATTTAGGCAATATCACCATTTTAATTAAATTCACTCTCCCATACAGGGTCAAGGGGAGATTCTTCCACCTAGCGAGTGATTTGTCAATTTCTTTTGCTATCCTCTCCAGATTAAGCTGGGGAATTTCTTCTAGTGATATGATGATACTAATTCCAAGGTATCTAAGCTCGCCCTGAACATTTCCCTTCCAATCTGGGACATTCCAAAACATTATCCCTGTTTTCGCGTTGTTTACCAAGTAACCGGATAGTGCCCCAAACTTTTTCACTAAAGCTTCCACCCTGGGAATAGCTAAAACTGGGTCTGCAGTGAAAATTACAAGATCGTCCGCATATAATGCAATTTTATTTTTATATGTGCCTGGGCTGAAAGCAGTAACCTGATCATCCTGAGACAGCATCTGGGCGAATGGTTCAATATAAATATCGAACAACAATGTTGAGGTAGGGCAACCCTGCTGCGTTCCCCTGGAAATCGAGAAACTTTTAGTGAGGGAGCCATTAAGAAGAATCCTGGCTGTTGTACGTTCATATAAGGTTTTCAGTTTTGTAATAAAGCATGGGCCAAACCCCAAGACTTCCCATAAATAGGCCCAGCAGACGATCAAAAGTATTGGCGGCATCCAATGTAACTACCACCAAGGGGAGCAACCTTGATGTAACCAGGTCGATACTACCAATTAATTGATGGCTCAGTTCATGGATCGGCCTCCCAGGAATAAATCCTTTTTGATCGAGATGTATGCACAGGGGAGCCACTTTAGCCAACCTCCCTGCCAAAATGCTGACAAAGATCTTATAGTCATCATTCAGCACGCATATCAGGCAATACGGGTCTGGCTTCCTAGGATTTTTAGCTGGTTTTAGGATCAGGACCATGGTAGCTTCTTTCCATGATTCCGGGACCCGCGCCTTCCCCATGTAGACCAAATTAAACAAGTTCTCCCAAACTGGGAGAACTTCCTCTATTAGTAATTTATAGACATCTAAGGGGATGGCATCAAACCCAGCACCCTTCCCATTCCTAATTCTCTTCATGGCCCCCCTGATCTCTTCCTGAGTAATTTGTGCTTCCATACTCTCTTTCCCTTCACTCGTCAGTACAGGTAGACCAATCATCTCCAACCAACATTTAAGCCGTCGGGATTCAGGAACGATATCTTCACTGTAAAGCTGAGAATAGAGTGAGACCACACGATTCTGCATTCCTTCCCAATTATCGAACACCTCACCCAAAGGTCCCCTCAGCTCATTAATCGTATTCCTGGTTCTTTCAACCCTAGCCTTCCAAGCCAATAATGCCCCTGTTTTTTTTCCCACATTTAAACTGCCTCATATTTCCTGCCTGCCACCTTGCCTTACACCTTAGATACAATTTGATTTTGTAGTTTAATTGTGCCTCTTCTAGTCTTCTTGTCACCTCTCCCTATCCTCCCCCTCACTTACAGATTGTTAAGAGGCCTCAAAGATACCCACTTCTCTTTCCATAGCTGGTAATTCTGCCCTCTCTTCTCATGCTTTAGAGCATCCGAGACTTTTTAAAACCCCACATGTGTGTGCTTTAAAAGCATCCCACTCTACTCCAGGGGTGGTGGTGTCTTTGTTAACCAAAAAGTACTCTGATGTGGACTTTTTTAAAGCAAGCACCACCTCCTCATCTAAGAGAAGAGCACACTTCAGTGTCCACCTAATATTGGGCTTTGTTCCTGGACCCTGTAGTGTCATAGTGACAGCTGAGTGATCCGAAATGTGAGCTGGATGGTGTACGATCTTTTTAATGTTGGCCACTAAGCATCTTTCAACCAAAATGTAATCCAATCTAAAATAGTGGTGATATTTTTGCTATGGTAGGTATAGCCTCCCAACGGTCCTCTCAGATGTCTCCAAACGTCCAATAACCCTAGATCCTACATCATGTTTTTCAGGGCACGTCTCGTTCTAGGTACCGGGGCATTATCCCTTCTTGTGGAGCGATCCAGAACAGGATCCAACAAAATATTAAAATCTCCCCCCCCCACGATCACTGGGACCGAAGTGTCAACTAATCTTAGCTACAAATCTACAATGTACTGTGGGTGGAACTCATTGGGGCCATATAAGCCGAAACAAATAAATTCACAGTCTGCCCATTTCATACCGTCTACGACCCATCTACCAGAGCTATCCGTGCTCAAGAAATTAAGCTCGATCAATCCACACATCCTTATTACAATTGTGACCCCCTTACAACATTGTGCTTGGTCAGAGACTAGAAAATTCTGGACCCAGCCATATCTACGAAATATTTCTTTACTCTTGCTTGCTACCAGATGTGTCTGCTGTAACACCTTTAATATGTGCCTGGCTTTCTTCCAGATACCTCAGCACTGACCATTCACATTCCATATAAGAATATTTATGTTGGCCATCATACCTCCCCTCTAATTCCCACCTCCTGCTTCATCACTGACTCACAAAAACATTCCTGACTAAGTGATAACAAGGACTTTTTTTTATTTTTACCCCACACCTCCCCACCCGTGCACCTTTCCCCCCTCCACCACCCCACCCCATTCGGGGAAACTCAATAAACAATGAGATATAAGAAAGAACATACTGCCGCGCTTTAAACAAGCCAATTTTGCATTAACACAGACTCCTGACACTTAGCCGATTCTTGCTTCCTTTTATTGTGTCAATTAGTTTCTCTACATCTCCTACTGAGCGATAGTTATGCATTTGGTTATCCCACATTATGCGTAGCATTGCGGGGAATTTTAATTGGACCTTGGCCCCAAGCTTCCATAGCTCCTCCATCTTGTTTCCTAACTCTCATTGCCTCTGTTCCGTAGATTTACTTATATCTAACCTGATTGCTACCGAATAACCATTGACTGAATACGGTCCGTTTCTTAGGGTCCCACTGAAGATTTCCTCTTTGATGGTATAAGAGAGGAAATTCACCAAAATCTTCCTGGGTTTAACCTCTTGGGGGTTACGACAGAAGGGCTCTCTCTGTGGTCTTTGAATTTATTGCTCAAGGTTTATATCTTTGTTATCCTTCAAGACGGTGCTCCGGAGTATATTAATTATAAAGATCTTCATGTCCGAGCCCACCTCAGCTTCTGGGATGTTCAAAAATCTTAAATTATTCCTTCAGGAATGGTTTTCCAATCTCTCAAGATCGTCCCATAGGCTTTGATTTTGCTTGGCTAACTTAGAGATTTCAGAGGCATTTTTTGGCGCATCTTGTTTTACTGTACCTACCTCTTCTTCCAAAATCTTAGTCCAGAGGGTAACCTCATCTAGTTTTTGTGTTAGCTCAGAGGAGGAAGTTTGTATGCTGACCTGATTAGCTTCCAGTACTTCGATACGATTCTTGATTTCATTCTTCAGCCCCATTAGAATACTTGCCAGTGAGTCATCTGCATTCCCCGGAGTCCCTTCTCCTCTTTCGACATTCTTGTCCGTCCTAATATGTATATTTTTAGACCCTTCTGACTCTTCTGGTGTGCCCATCGCTGCCAGAGCTTCAAACTTATTGCTGGTGGGAATTCTAGCTGTCTCCTTTTGAGCTATTACGGAATCAGTTTCGGGTTCATTTGGTGTGGGGCTCTGCTTGTGCCACTTTCAGCACATTAAGATCCATATTAAGTGCCTCTGCTCCTTTGTTTTAGGAGTCGTTTCCCCCGAACTTCCCCTCTGCATACTAGGTCTAACGTGAAAAAAGGATTTAAGCGAGGGTGTTATTTTAGTAGGTATAATAGTTCCCTTTTTATTCCTTTCCCCTGCGTTTTTTAATGAGGATTTGCCTGTTCTCCTACTTTGGAGACTCCCTCCACTTTGCCGACCTCGCCTTCCTTTGGCCGTGTCCTTTATTTCCTGCATTGCGCCCAAAAGGGGTCAGATGTTAGAGAAACTGGAAAAAAGCCAGCCTTAACCCCCGAAGTTCCTGGTTCTCAAGGTGTACCTGGAGGGTTTATCACCGACCTCAACCTTCTTTAAAAACACCTTTCTCCATATGAAGGGGATAGGAACTTTTTACTCGCACCTCCTTGGTATAACTCACTATCTCACCTGGCTCCCTCCTCCTCTGATCTCCCACAGAGGGAGACTGGTCTCTAAACACTGCCCTGAGGATTGCAGGAAGCCTCGACTTGTGCTGACTCTGCCCCCGACCCTAGCAGCAGCTTCCCTGCAGCGTCAGGGCTCTGCAGCCACCTCTCTCTGCCGAGACCTCCAAGACCAGCACCGCAGTGGCCAGTAGCCCACCGGCTTCACGTCAGCTGTCGATGTAAGGACCTGTACAGCCGGTATTTCAGCCTGGTACGTTGCAGCTGCTCTCAGGAATCACTTTCGCGGCACCGCACCCCCGAGGTATTCCACAGTTAATTATTTTCAGAATTTGGAGTTCACAAATCTTCAAGGATTCTTCAGTCTGGTTACCTTATGAAAACATAGCAAACAGTGTGACAAGGGTGAGCCAATGTCTACAGGTTGGCATAGTCTAAAAGCAGTCAGAGCTTTAAGGAGCTTTTTTCAGCAGGGTGCCTAGTCCTCTTTCCCTGGACTCCACAGCTTCCAACACATCAAGCTTTGTGACAAATGTAGTTCCAAGAGCAGGAAGGCAAGTAGCCACAGCAGAAATAAAATATCCCTCTGTCCCAGGGGAAGGTCAAGATACTGGCTTACCCACCTCTGGAGGACAAGATAAATTTAGGGATGACAGAGGTAACTGAGAGCATCTCTTTTTCTTCAGCTGATCCTATATTTGTATGGCTCACACCCTGTATGCATGAATTTTCTATGATTTCCTACAATATATTTCATGGTCCCTATTGTATTTTCTGTTGTATTTTACATCATAATATTTTTTACTAACTTGTTTATATGATATATTATATACACAGGAAATTGTCTGCCATCCACTGGGCCCTACTGTATTAAAGTGATAAGAATAAATAAATAAATAAATAAATACATATATATCTATATGTTATTGCAAGCAATTAACTCCATAAACTGTTTAAATCAAGCTTTTAGAATATCTTTCTCTGTTGTATAAATCTGTATATTGGCTTTCCGTAGCACATGAACAGCAAGTGAGAAAAATAAGCTTTCCAGGCTAATACAGCAATAGACCATGAGCAATGAGAGGAAACATACAATAGATATCACTGAGCGGGTGGTCGCTGCCCATAGAAGATGTGATATTAATAGTTGTAAGAATAACAAGGGAGAACACAAAGTCTAGTCTCGCCATGTATTAGGGGTTGCTAAATGCGTGCAAATGTTTAGTGGGGGTATGTGAGTGTGTGGGTGATCCTTTCCATTTTGAACACTTTGTAGAACCAGAGGGCTTCTGACAGTGGGTCTTTCTTTTTGCAACTGAGTTTGATAAGTTGTTTGCCTGCCCGTTATGTGTTGAATGAGTATCTTATCAGCACTGTTTATGTTTCATGGTGGAGGGTAATATTCCTAAGAGGTTTGTGAGCGGCTGTGCCGGGATTGCTTAACCTAGTCAGCCTTTGTCATGGCCGTGGATATCCTTTCAGAACATCTGAATGAGTGCACATTCCCACCAGGTGTGTAGGGACAATCCCACTGCCTTCCCACATCTTCAACAAAGAGTTGACGCTGTGGGAAATTTTTTGTAGAGGTGGGTTGGTGTAAGTTACCAGTGGAACATGATTTTATAGGCATATTCTCTCTGGGAATATTCCTTAGAGCTTAGGGTATGTCGTGCCAGATCTTGTTCCAGTCCTAGGACTCAATGACCTACATTTGACTTTGTAGGGGTGAGTGGTCTCAGGTTTTAAAGCCTGTATCACCTTGTATGTCCTTAAGATTAACCCTTTGGAGATGGAAAAGGAGTTTGTTAGATCCTCAAAGGGTGTCAATTTCAGTGTTGTCCCTTGTGCATTGGTCGTAAATAGGGCCCAGTAGTGAAGTTGGCAGTATTGGAGTCTGGCGTTTTCAGGGACAGAGCACTCTTGCTTACACTGTTCAAATGTTTTCACTGAGCCGTATCGTGCATCAGTCGCTCTCTGTCCAGCTAATAAATGATCTAGGTTCATTGGCCACCGTAAAGTCAAGGTTTTGGTCTACTGATGTGTTTTGGGACAGGAAAGTCATGAAGCCAGGCAGTCTCATTCATCCAAGGCTGTTCTCTTTGGTGTGGCCGAGTAGGCCGTTTTGGGGTGGGCCACGTGAGGCCCCATTGTGGGTGGCATGTGACCGACTGATCCATATGGAACTAGTCTCTCTTTCCCTCACCGTCCATACTTAAGTGAACCGATGGTGGGCCATCCAGTACTACTCCAGGAGGTTGGGTCAGACTAGGCTCCCTCTCTCTCTGGGAAGCATTAGGAGTTTATTTGACATATGCAGATGTTTCTCATTCCTGTGTGACGGCTAAGTGCTGTGCATTAGGAGTTATGCAAATTAGACCTTCCCTTAATGGTGGCACGAAAGGGTGCATATCACCCTCCCATGTCCAAAGATCCACTAGAATTGGTTTGCAAGAGGTCTGTACAAAAGTGCCCGGCGTACCAATTTCCCCTATGTCGTTCTCATCCCATAGGTGGTCACAGGGGGCGCCTCAGTCCTGGGCAAGGCCCGGCACTTCCAAGTGGGGTGCTGCACAGTTTTTGTGTGCTCCCCACATTTGAAGCTTCAAGCGGGGAGTGGAGCAGTGTGCGTTGGGGGATTGCCCAATCCCCCCCAGGCTAGTCTCCGGTTCAGGGCTCCCCAGGCATATCCCTCTCAGCCACGTTGCAAGTGGAGCTGTCCCTGAATCCATTGGTTCCCTCCCACCTTACCGTCACCAGGTGAGAAGCCAAAAGGGGCCTTAAAGTAATGTTTTCACTAAGTTCCGTCATTCAGAATACGCGATTGAGGCGTGGCACAGTGGAGTTCCCTGGTTTCATGCCTGCCGTTGTAGAGGTTGTGGGGAGACGTTTACGCCTGGACATATTTGGCATCTCCCCGATTGCTGACTGGTTAGCACTGAGGTGCCCCACACAGTTTAGGCCCTGTTCAGGCTCCAGATTTGTGTCCCAGAGAGACCCCTGAAAAATACTAATACATTTCCATCACTTTGAACTTCCTCAAAATGGTGTTGCTTCTAACAAATCAGAGTTACTCCCGTAGCTGTTATGGCCTAAGACAGCTCGATAGTGGTGAAATAACGGAAACTGAAAGGCATTTTGCATTTAAAAGCTAAACTCTTTTGAAAAGGACAAAAAAATAAAAAATGAAATTAACCATGTGTCCCAACTAATTTTTCAGTGGTAGAACAAGATGATGTCAACTAACTTCATGGATGCGATTGAAAGACAGCAACAATATTTGAATGATTAGACAATCAATGTCACCTGTTAAGTGCCAGTGTGCCAGTGAGATTTAGCTCTGTGTCAGAGGATGTCCGGTCTGAGAGGGAGAGTTTTCCACTGATGCTGGCAATCTATAGGGAAACAGAACACATTGTTATACCGGAATCCTTGGGGCCATGCAACATTGTGTTGTAATATCAAAAGAACAATCGTAGACCAATGAGCAAGCTCACAAATAGAAAGCAATAAAGCAAATACCATACAGCACAGCAATAGTACAACATATTCGCCAAAACCCCAAATGCAGCCACCTCACCTAAAAAAAGTAAATTTGAAACAAGAAATGTATTGAATAAGCTTGATCCCAACCACGCCATGCGTGCCAAGTCCTAATAATGACTGGCACTTCAATGTACAATTGTTTTGCTACCACAATTGTGGTTGCAAAACACTTGCATTTTACCACTTACTTCAAGTAGGTGGTAAGCCACTCCCAGGAGACCCCTTTCACTTTGTGAATGCATGCGAAAATATTTTTAAGGGCAGGCAGTGTACTGCCTGCTCTTAAAAAATTAAAATTGATCCAATTTTTTTTAAGGCAAACGGGCTGCATTAAAAAAAACAGCTTTATTTAAAAAGCAGTCACAGACATGGTGGTCTGCTGACCCCAGGAGGCCGCCATCCCTGGGAGTGCTAGCCATTCCCAATGGGGTAGCAAATTGCACCTGCCGCATGAATATTAATGAGGCATGCAATTTGCGACCCTTGTTATGTATCGCAAATAGTGTCTCAAACACTGTAGTAAATTACATTTTGCTTGTCGCAAATTGCAAGTCGCAAAACGACGCAATTTGCTTCTCGCAAATTGTAAGGGTTGTACATCTGGCCCCAGTCAGTTGTTTAAAGTTAATTCATTGTGAAGAAGTAATGGATGTCATCTGTGTCCATGGGACCTCTCTGAATCCACAGCATCACCAGATACAATGTACACCTGTCTCATTGAAAACGCCAATTTTCTCCAACACACTCAACCCATGCAGTTATCAACTCACCATGTTCTGTTTGACAAGCAGTTTACTGACAGAGTTTGGCAGCTGGGCGTAGATCTCTACACAGAACCCGATTTCTACAGTCAGGTTGTCAGGCTTCAGGGTGACTAGTGGCGCGCTCGTGGCTTGTATCGTCCC
The DNA here is from genome assembly GCF_964204655.1 of Triturus cristatus. Lineage (NCBI taxonomy): Eukaryota > Metazoa > Chordata > Amphibia > Caudata > Salamandridae > Triturus > Triturus cristatus. The sequence continues at coordinate 1,484,785,069 of NC_140590.1, read as the reverse complement.
TGTCAATTGGTGCTGCTGATTTGAAACCTAGTGATGGGTCATAAAAAAAGTGCACTCATTACGGTCTTTTTACGTGTGGTACAACAGTTCTCAAGAAAGGTCCAAATTAGTATCCCCCCTTAGAAAAGTAATTTTAATGGGATTGGATCTGCTTACGTCATCTAACTTTTAAAGTAGCTTCAAAGTATTTGGGAGATTGTAGTTTTTTTATTACATTGTAAAAGGGGGTAAGAAATGTGGTTAATGTATTCCTTATTTTTAATATATGTTTTCCTGAAGTTGGTTTTTATTTCTTTTAAGCCTTAAGTTTATTTAATATGAAATGTGATATGAATAAAGGTTATCACAGCACTGATGCCTAAAAATTTAATGAAAGCGGGCAGCGAATTCCATCTGACAACCTTCTGCCACCTGCTTCCCAGATGGCAATTGATAGATGGAATCAGGCGGAGGCAGAAATATATCCAATCATATCAAATGATGATATCCTCGCCTGTGCCCCTCAAACACCTATCATGTAAGAACTGGATGGTAGTGCTCACTGTCTGATATTCCCAGGGCCTTGGGGAATGGAGGGCTGTAGTGGTGTGGCAGTGTGTGAGACAGTCCTAGCATGGTACAAGCCCTCTACCATCCCCCACTCAGCCGCGGCCCATCCAGGTAAGAGCGATGGGGCCATATGGGGGGTTTTCGATGGACGATGAGGAGGGAAAATTAAATAAATAATTTTCCCTCGTCATTGTCCATCGAAATACCCTCACACGGCCCCACCGCTCTTACCCGCACGAGCCGTGGCTGCCCCCACTCCAGGGCTAAGGAAATATCCGTGGATCCACTGAGGCCTAGAAAGGTGGACTCCCATCACCTACTCATACGGTGGATGTGGTACCCGTGAGGGAATCACCCGATTCTCCGCATGTGTGGGATACTTATACACCCTAGGTAAGGGCTTGAGGTGCCTGGCCGGGGAGTCTTCGGTCCTCTTCCCACAATGCTGTGCAAACACAGGAGTGTGATGGAAATGCGAGGGCTTCCTGCCTGGGTTCCAGCAGGGACAGGTTCCACCAGCTGACCTTGCAGGACTGGCAGGTACTACAAGGACATTAGAATGATGGTACCTCCATCGCTACGCCTTTGTATGCCACCACCTTGCTGTTCCCCTGCCAAAGCCTGGCCGCCCTTTTTAGCAATGGAAATTACTGGCGTCAGCATGGGCAGTAGAGTGGGGACGCGACGTTGAGGATTTGACCTGAGCCGAGATGGTGCCTCAGCCAAGATCTAGATAAGGGCTGAAGACATTGTCGGAAACCACAAAAGAGCAGACATAATGTCTTAGAACATGGCAACTACAGCAATTTATTAGGGTAGGGAAACCTTTATTAGGGTATACAAGCGCCAATCATCTGTCATGATAGGGGTTGTTATTCTGATGGTGATAGTGAGGGTGCGACAGATTCAAAATGCAATTTGGAAAGTTTCTCACGTAGGCTTATGTTCATGTTTTGGGTAAACTTGCAACTTGGGTCTCACTATGAAATCAAGAAGAGCTCCTGGGAAGCTGCATCGACCTGTTGCAGTATACCATTAGGACTGAGTCACACGCGCAAAGACACAGACATGCATTTCTGCACGCGGAGAGGGTATGGAAATGTGCAATTGCACTTTTAAACTTTTTTCTCTCGCTTCTACACTGTGAAAATACAGTTGCCCTCAGAAAACCCCTTTTTACACACACTGTCTCCAGTTTTGCAGTGCTCCCTCCCATTTCCACCCTGAAACAGACTTGTTCCTGAGCTCTACAAGCATTATCCTCATTTTCAAGTGGGAATGTGCCTGGCAGGTGTGTGTGAACTGTCACTGACTTACAAGTCGGAGTCTTCTTTCCTACTTTGGTAAGTGTCCCATTCCAGAAAGGCCCACAAAACACCAGTGGTGAAAATATCTATGTGAGTGAATCCATTTACAACTATACATTTACACTGGTGAACATTTTAATTGGATTTGCACTTGTAGTTTATGTATTTGCAAACCGAGGTGTAACTTAGGTGCTTATATACATTTGAGATGAGTTTCAAAGCTTTTTAATACAGCACCTATAACATTTTGCCATATTATACATCTACAAAGAACATATGCTTCTCCCACCAATCTAAAAGTCACACTTTGTGTTCTGATCAAAGCTCTAAAAATGTGTCTGATTCCATCAGGATTTGTGCTTTAGTAACCCATGTGTTATTCATGTTTTCTAAGTAACGAAATTCCCATTGGCAGTAGTTTTGTTTTTCAGGATACTTGAGTTTTCAAAATGTTTCATACAATTGAAAGTAAAGAATGAAGGTCACTTTAATGTTTAATTACGAATATGTTCTGTAGTAGTGATAGACGCATTAGTAGTAGTAGTACAAGTAGTACTCATAGCACTAGTTGTAGCAGTAAAATGGAAGCCAGTACTAGTAGGCACAGCAGGAGTAGTTGGGGCAAAATAGTTCCAGCAGTAGTAGCATTAGTAAGTATTAGTAACAGCAGACGGGGAGAAGTAGAAGTGTTAGATGTAGTAAGGTAGTTGTAGAGAAATAGTAGTAGCAGTGAGTAGTGATATTAGTAGCAGTAGAAAGAGTATTATTAGTAGTAGCTGTAGCAGTAAAGTAGTGAAAGTACTAGGAATAGCATAAGTAGTTGTGGTAGAACAGTAGAAGCAATAGTAGTAGTAAGTATTAGTAGTAGTAACAGTAGGAGGGGAAGGAGTAGAAGTATTAGCAGTAGTAGTAAGGTAGTAGTAGTGGAAACAGTAGTAGTAGTCAGTATTAGCAGTAGCAGAAAGAGTGCTAATAGTGTAGAATTAGTAGCAGTATCGAGGTATATCACTGGGTGACTTGACTGTGCTTCATATTGGTATAGTCAGAGCTGGTGCAATAGTCCACTTAATAGTGTTTGTCCACAGGACTGAGGCGACAGTTTCTGTTCAGCTACATGGTGTTTGTACAGTTCAGCGATCACCAATTACCCAGAATTGTGGTGCTTTATGTTTTGTTGGCAAACTCATGACTATGATTTGGGGTATGGCCATATGTGGCTCACCTGCTCACTGTGCCACTGGATTTAAGCTAGCCTGGCTGATGAGGGGTGAAACCATGAAACTGGTCCCAGGATGCTTGTTTCCTGTCCAGGGAGGACTTGGCTTGGCAGTTCAGGCTGGACTGTTCCCATAGGGAGCAGGGTCAAGACTGATTTGCATATGGGTGGGTCCAAACTGGGGTGAAATAGTGTGCAAAAGAACGATGGATTAAACCCAGATCTCTTGACTAGGGGTGAGTGGTCGAAAAGTTTCAGCACTCCGTCCATTATCTTGTTGTGTAGGCTATGATTGTGGGTGTACCAGGTAAGGAGGTATATAGCTAATGATTGATGAGGAGATACTCAAGTAAGTATATCCATATATTATACATAAAATAGTTAATTTATTGGAAACATATAATCCTCAGCAATTGTCCTGTTCCAGAGAGAGGTAAAGATCCTCGAAAGCAAGGAGAGCTTGTAGAACAGAAAGAGTTTTGTTAGCTCAGGGAGATTTGTGCTAACAGTGTTGGATTATTTGCTGGTTTTATTAGATAAAAGCATATGGCTTTAGTAATGTGATTGATTGTATATCACTCTTTACAACATTGTGAGAAAGTAAAATGAACCATCAGGAAGGTCATGGCTTTCTGTGCCCTTAAGGTATGTGGACGCCAAAACCTTCCTTGCCAGTGCTTAATTTGTAAACAAATAAGTGCCGGGGCCTTCATGATGAGGTCACCACAGTTTGTACCAGTGCCAGTACTGCCAATAAAAGAACTTACACAACTACTAACCATCACACTGCTACGAATGTGAGAATTCAGAATGTTCAAGGCCACCAAGCTTTAAAAATGGTTTGGGTGTCCGGTAGTAGTTGTTTTAAACATGTATTGAATTATTAAATAACTGTTTTCCTGCTCATCTTTACATGAGCAGCTGTTCCAAGTGCCAGTGCCGGAAATTAAGTGCAGGTGCCGAGCACCGGAAAACACCATCTGAAATTAAGCCCTGCTCTTAGTTGCTTCCAGGCATGCTGATTATCCTGTCAGTACCATGCCACTGAAATATACAAATTTATTTGGAAATTATGCATTACTTAATTTAGTACAGACACACTTATTGATAGCCGTAGAGGTTGGTGATGAGCCACATTTTCAGTATAAGCAGCGTATGCACAAATTAGTCCTATTAGGATCCATGCAAAGTAAATTTATGGGTAGACAATTCATTTAGGGAGTTCTGCGTGCCCTAGCTCACTCAGCTTTAAAGGACTCACTGCAAGATCCCATGCCCAGCAATTGTTTCAGGTGCATGAAAGTTGGCCTCGAATATAACTCACCTCAGGAAAGATTTCTGCAAGTGTAGTAGAGTTCATTGTGGCTAGCCCTGCAGATAGCTGAGGATAAAGAAGACAAATCCAGGTGGTAAATAACAAAGTAAAAGGTTAGGAAATGTGGATACATCATGAAAAATGTGTGCACTCCTTGGTTTGACTCACAAAAGGGTCCAGGCTGAGAGTGAAATAACCAGATCTGTAATAGGAGTGTGCTGCAGATCCAAAGACAGATTCAGAGATCCCAACACAGAACATGTTGTCAATCAGGCTTGCGAGGGAGAAAGATGCTGGTGCAAAAGGAGTTTCTTGAGGGGCTTTAACTTCATAGAACATACCCTATGGAGAGAGAATCAAAATGAATGTGTTTTGGTACATAGTCAATTTTATAAGGCTTGAGATTTTCTTGTAACTCAACCAAGTTCTTGTGGAATATGCTTATTTATCATTCCACCAATTTATTGATATTCACTCTCATGATGACATTATTTTATGAAATATTGCCAAACTGAGATCAGTTTGAGCAGAAGTGCCATGGAGGAAATATAAAAGGCATGTCTGCCGCAGCCGAGAGATATTTTTTGCTTGAATCGGCATCCAACCAGTATTTCCTTTAACGTTTTAATACAAAATGTGCTTTTATGTTCAATTTTCATACGAGATACTGGCTCTGTACATTTGCGCAATAGGCATAATATCACATCATTTTCACTAACATTATGCATATTTTGCATGAGAACAAATTCACAATTTGTCTGACAATAAGATAGTGATGCGAAACATTGCCTAAAATCATGCTGATAGTATTCTTTTTTGAGTGAACCAACCCGCAAGAACTCGAATCACATGAATTTTCAAGTTAATCAAGGTTAAACAGACTTTCATTCTAAGTATTGGCGCCATCTTGTTTTTTGGAAAAAAAATCCTAACATGCACATGTGACATAACATGATGCACAACATTTAATGTATATGTAATGTGAGTGTGCATGTGGGATCTGCATGCCTTGGCTTCCTGTATACTATCTGCAATATTTGAATGCAGTATGCACACAAATCAAGGCTTCCCAGTTTTCTTAGCCTATGCACATATATAATCTATGCGCTTGCAAGGTTAGGATGGTTGCATGACAGAATATAGAGAACAAAAATCTTATTCTACACAGATCTCGCCTATTACTTTGAAGGTCAGTATACATAGGTGTATTGAGTTTTCCTTTTACCTGTGAATTACACATAATGGCACGTATATGAGCAAGCAGTAAGCACTAGCAACTAGAGATCAATACCTGGAAAATGATACTATAGGGATTGTGGGCAGAGATTTACCTTTAGAGGGATGGTCAAATCGTTCTCTGTGGTGACAGGATTACTCACAAGAGTATAATCAAATCCAACATTTTTGTTTATGTTCATCCGGACTGAGAAGAGACATGAGAAATACAAGTTACACACAGAACCCAAAGAAGGTCTAGACTACAGATTAACAAGATTCTCAATCAGAAATGTGTCCACAGAATCAGCATATTGTTCCTAAAACTGACATGCCTGGGCTGAGTACTGTGGGAGTGTACTGGTGTATGCATGCCCGCACACAAAAACAATATGTCTGAGTTTTACCCTATTAGGAAGAGGAAGCATTCTTCCATCTATTTATCAGGGTTTTTTATGTATCTGGTGACGTGTACTGGAAAGTCATCATTCTAGATTCAGCTCTTTATTTCAGTGTCAGTGTCATAGTTTTGGAAGTGCCCCTTATATTGCCACGTGCCTGCTCTTGAGAGCATGTGTAGCCTTTAAACAAAAGTGAAAAGGGTGAGTGGGGTAAGTGTGTGTGTGGCACTGCGCATGACGCTATCTGGATGGATTACTTGGTGGTTCCAAAGTAAGCAAGTGTAGTCAGGGCACTTCTGGATATCCCTACTTGCTCTTTCAGATTGGATAGAAAGATTTCATGTTCCATCGTTTTTTAAGATCCAGAAAGTTGAATGAGTATCCAACTAGCTTCTCGCCCTTCATCAGTGTTCTTGTAAAGTTCTCCCTGATGCTCATCAGGGAGTATTATGTTCTTCTCAATGAGCAGACTTCAAATTGATAGATGGGCACGCAGTTCAGCGGAATATTTCAGTATGTGTACTCTTAATCTAAAACCCACTTTTATGAAATATTGGTGCAGTGAAAGTGGTTAGAGATTGGTAGCTAGTTTGTTGGCCCAAGTAGGGCTAGTGTCATGTATTTGCAATGGGGTGACGATTGCTATTATTAGTTTGCTCTGAAGGCTATGTTCACCATTTTTGGTCATGTCTCCTTCATTGCTCTATCAAGACATCATGGTATCCTTCCAGTAGTAAATTTGATATTTTGATTACTGGAGCTTTTCTTTTGATTGCCAATGAATCCATAGGTTCAAAGTTTTTGAACGATGGCGCTGAAAAAGGGAGGATGGTAGTGCATGGTGAGGAGAAGAATTCCACAGCTTTGCCCACCGTAATTGGGTTTTCACAGGAAGTGGTTAAGCAGTGCTCCTGGATTGTTTATTCCTCTGAAGAATTTGATGTGTTTTTTACTCATCCACACAGACAACGGCGAGAAGGTGGGTGGGGTCAACGGGCAGAGGCAGCACGCTGATCACGTAGGGCAGATGGGAGTGGCAGCAACACAGACCATGCTGCAGGAGGAGTGGCAGCACAAAATACCACACAGGTCAGACAGGAGATGCAATGGCAGCACAACTGACCATAGAGGTCCTGGGGGAGGGGCAACACAATGAACCATGGAGGGCAGGAGGGAAGGGACAGGGACAGTGGACAGAAGGGGGATAAGGTAGGCACAGGAACAGCAACAGCAACTTGCCAGGCTGGGCAGGTGGGTGGGGCAGTGTCAGCACGACAAACCGTGCACTGGGCAGGTAGAAGGGGCAGCTCAAAAGACCATGGAGGGCATTACGGAGGGGGGCAGCAAAATGGACCATGGAGGGCAGGAGGGAGGGGCTGAATCATACTTGTCACTAGGACTACACTATATATATTTCACAGGTGCACACATGTACATACAGTCACTGTATGCTTTATACGTATGTGTACCCTTCCCTACCTACTGTATTGTCTGAAATGATCAATAGCTTATAGAGTAATATGAGGAGCAGTAGCTTGAATGATGTCATCAGTGATGTTATCAGTCATGGATGTCATCAATGATGACATTTCAAATGTCATCAGTGATGTCATCAATGATGTCATTTAACATGTCATGAGTGATATCATATATGATGTCAATAAGCAGTGCATGGCGGGGCACAAGTAAGAGGTAGCTCACTGAGCTATAACTGGGAAATTTAAGAGCTGGTTTGGCACTAAAGCATTAGTTTTTAAATCATTTCAACGTTACTTTAACTTTTTTTTTTTCAATGAATATATGTGTATAGATTATATAATATACATATCATCGAGGTATATATAAGTGTGGAGTTAAGAATAATAAGCCTATATTTACCGATAAATACATATTTTCACAATATTGTGGTAGTCAATATTGTTCGATATTTTTCTAGCATGAAGTAAAAAAAAAAGAACTAGACACTTGGACTTAAAAATCCTTATTGTACAATCATGATTACAACTGCAGCCCTCTCACTGTTGTAGTGTCGCCATAACTGTAACTGCTGCACTATCACTGCTGCGCAGCACGTTAGGTCCTGAGGCACTCCTACTTTGATGCATTGATCATGTCAAACTCAGCTGCAGTCTTACTTTTAGACAGACAGCAGATCCCACCTGGCCTGCAGCGCACTCACATACAACCAGTACTCACAGCATGCAGCACTCTCCTTGTAAGGAGTCAGCATAATGCAACTGCGAAGTTCCTGCTGTTCCACAGTCAGCCCTGCACTCGCTGTCCCAGCCTGTCTATAATAACTCCTCACTCTTTCTACCATGGAGAAACAAAGTCAAACTTTTCCCAGGAACCAGTGGAGTAACAAACGCCCCCGCAGTACAGTGGGGGGGGGGGGTGGCCAGAGCTCGTGGGGGGCAGGGCAGTACCCTGGCCTGAGAGCTCTCAAGTAAGTCAGAAAGGGGGCCCCGCCATGCACTTTGCGGGGGGCTCAAATTTCATTATGACACTGCCGGGAATATTATCATTTATTCAGGAAGCGTCAGCACTGGTGCATATGTTACTGCAAAACTCTTTCTCCAATAGGTAACGCGGTTACTTGGTTACACAAAAGAGCACTGACCACACCCTTGGCGGCGCTAAAGAAGGAAGTAGACACTCACATTGCTCCAGTTTGAGATTCTTCGACCATTTCTCAATTTGCTCTTTCATGATGGGACACACCTGCAGAAAAAGAAAAATAATATTTTAAAATCATCTCCTTCAAGCCTCTCCTTGGTGATTGTTACAAAGAAGACCTTAACTTGTTCCTGACCCGATTTCACTTCATGTACTTAAGTCTCACTCTGGTCAATGTTCCCTTCCTTCATAACATTCATTGCCCCTCTCTTATCTAATACCTCAAGCTGGTGTCCTGTTTTTCTCCAGTTTTCCAGAGTATTCTTTTCATGCACACATGATGTTATTGTCATGATTTTTATTAACTTAATATTAGTCTTAGAGATCACGGTAGGCTTTTCTAAAAAAACAAATCATAAAACAACTTTCATATTCTCTTATTTTCATATTAACTAATATAAATCCTTCCAACATAGCTATTACTAATCGGATTCCCAGGCTACTGAAAATTATTTCTTTTATCACATCTTGCAATCACAATCACTACACAGTTTAGGAATGGTAAATTTAAATAATGCCGCTGATCTACATTCTATATCATTCTTTGGTCAACGTCCATCTTGGTGCCTACCACCACATTAATGGCATATGTGCCAAGGGCGCTGATGGGACTTCAGAATAGTTGCGCTGCCCGCTGTGATGTCTTTCCTCCCAAAGGATAACTGTAAAGTTTGGGTGCCTCAGAGGAATCTCCCCCATACTCGCTTGCATATTTACTCCATTATGTATCGATGTTCTGGGGTCGATGGTTTTCTTGCTATTACTTTACCTTTTGATTAAATTTTTCACGGCTGATCTTCTTCATAGGTTCAGTCATCATGCCATGGAACATTCTGCAGAGTAGGAAATTCATGAGCATGAAATTAGTATTATTTTTCTTTGAAACAGCAGGCCTTAAGCCCCTTTTGTGTTGGTAACTAATATCCCATGTGCGCTACAATAGGCCCACAACAGAAGTAAATGCTTGGGGCCTATGCTACTGTGTGTAGTACTCTGGTACAAGGGACACGGGCTGTGTTCCAAGATATATCCAAGATATATCAAACTTTGTTATAAACATACAAAAATCACCCAGAAACAAATTTAGGGAATGATTTGGGATTTCCATTGCAAAATTCAAATTTATCAGTGAACATTCCGGGATAGGACATGGGGGCAGGTATAACAATTTCAAGGTAGCTACCACTGAAGTATCCATGTAAAAGCAAAATGAACTACAGAAAAATGAAGATTGACAGAATGAAAAATATACAAATCACAACTCAAATTGAGGAACATTTAATGGCAAATATTTAAGTAGGCTTTACTCTCACTAAAATGATCAACCCACAATGACGCATTCCATTTAGAACCCATTAGAGAAAAAAGGATATGTTGAGGGGGCGGTGGAAGTATGTAATTGTGGCAAAACTTGACATGGCACTGGCAGGTTTTTAGTGACAGAGGGAGATTTGCCCAGAATCACATGTGGTTCTGCTCAAGGCATGTGTTGGGATAAGCGCTGAAGTTTTTAATGTGCAATGATCTGCATGTACTTCACCAGACCACGTGTCCTGGTGTATGGTACCCTCAGAGTGGCTTTACAATGAGATAAGGAGGTGAAAAACTACAAAGGAATGTTTGGGAACATACGAAAAAGTACTATCAATTTTGAACATGATGTCCCAGAAGGAAATCGTCATGTATTTTCACAATTGGTTCTGCTTATTAGACCTCTCCCATATCCCCTTGATTGGGACATACGAGGTCAAGATAACCCCAAGCTCTGCCTCTTATCTGAACTCCTCCAGTCTCCTTCTCTTCACACACCGTGCTTTCAAGCTGCGTGTCCCCCATGGGACTATGCGTGTTATGTTATGAAATGCAGCTGAATTTAGCCCACATGTATATTGTTGAGCTGTTTACAACCCCTCCACCCCACATACACACACTCTCTACCTCCTATTGTACTTTCAAGCATCGGCACTTATCCTCATAACCCCCGGGTGTCTGCCTAACACATTATTACAGAAAACAAGTAGGGGCATATGTACAAGCCCCTATCGCCACTAAAACATCACTTTTTACAGACCTTGTGATGTCGATAGGGCTGCACCTTATGTATAAGGCAGTGTTAAGAAACTTAAAGTGGCTTAACACTGCCTTGTACATAAGGCCCCCTTTCACGCTATGGTTAGCGTGAAAGGGGCGCGCAGTGGGTGTTGTGGTGGGCGTTCCACTGCAAGACCCGTTGTATTTGATGCTGCCCTCCATGTACAAGGGTGGCGTACATAGAAGGTAGCTCCGAAATTAAGACCAGGAAAATCCTGGTCTTAAGTTGCCTTTTAGCAGCACACATGGAAAAAGCAAAATGCAATGGTTTGTTTATGTACAGGAAGGTGTCCCTTCCTGTACATAAACAAACCATTTAAAAAAAAATGCAATTTTGTAACTTTCAGCACACATAGAAGTGTCAAAATGGCATTTTAGGATTGTTTATGTGCAGGAAGGGACACCTCCCTACACATAACCAATCTTCTCCTGCATGCAGACACTCTTGCACTCTGGTGGTAGGGTGCCTGCGTTGGGCACGGGGAAACACAAGGTTGCACCACATTCTTGTAAATATGGTGCAGCCTTGCGTTTCTGAAGTGGCGGAGAGAGGCGTTAAGCCAGGAAGGCTAACGCCTCTCTCCGCCACCTCGTCGTACATGTGGCCCCAAATGTGGATAAGAATAAGATGTTGAGGTAAGTTCTTGTGTCTTTATGCCTTCTTGTGATACAGAGATAAGGGTGGGCAGACCTCATTTTGCCTGGCCTGACTTAGAAGGGGTGGCTGGGACCGAATAAGAAGCATACCCATCAATGTAAGGGGGGTCCTTGAGCCAGGTGTCATGTCAATAGATTATGGTATATTCTTATACCAGCGTTCTCCAGTCTTGATTTTCTAGCTTAGTATACAAACCCACCACGTTCCATAATACTTAAAGTCTTTGCTTGGTTAATCCCAAAATTCATAGCTTGTTGTACAGGTGTGGATATCGTTAGGAGTTTTGGGATGGACTGACTGACACTAAAAGTTCACTTTGGCCATCACGGTGCAGGATTACACTGGCAATCCATGTGCTGCTTTGCGCCAACATTCGTACTGACCGTTGCAGGATATTTCTGGCCACGGAGTAGCTGAAAATACGTTTTTTGCAACTCACAGGTGATGCTAACATAGGTGAGACATTGCACCATAACCATCTATATAATCTGAATTTGTCGATATAAAATGGCCCCAGTTTATAACTTTTCGCACGAAAGCATGAGAATCTAGGCAGGCAAGGTGGAAGCTCATCTGATACCCACTCAATTCCGCCAATCAGTTTGACTTTGACGTCTTCAACTACTGAGCTGCAACTGGTGATAGTGAAGGAGGGGAGCCCATCGCTGGTCTTGGTGATATTGATGACAGCGTTGACGCAAATCCCATCCAGGTTAAGAATGCTGGATCCTTGGTCTTTCCTGGAAAGGGAAGATAAGGAGGCTAGTCAGAATGAGTCCATGAATATCTTAAAAATAGACTGCAATGCAGGAACTTTATCATTATTTCTCATTCTCAGCACGATGCATGTTTAAGTAATCGGAAAATGTAATGGTATTCAGTCTAGAGACAATTTAAACATTTTTTTATTTAGAACACAACAGCTGTCTGAGATTTTGTTAAAGAGAACATCACCACCATTCAAGCTATTTCCTTAATAGTTTTTGTTCCTTTAAAGTTTTTTTTTTAATAAGACTTTAGCTTTATTGTTTCCCACACAGACCCCATATTTCCGTCATTTTCATAGGTCTTCCCTTTAAGTCTCATTTTCATAGGTCTTCCCTTTAAGTCTCATCTGGAGCCGGCTACCATACATCGGCTGGGTTGCGAGGGTCTGCTAATTTCACCTAGGAGTGTCAGAGGGCGACATCGCACTCCCAACACACATACCCTGAGCTACGGTCTATTGAATACTCGCTCTTTGCAGAGCCATAGGCTAGAGGTCTTCACATGTTTGGAAGACGGGGAGTTAGATGTCCTTGCGCTTACTGAAACATGGTTGGAGGATTGCTCAGTGCCTGATTTAGTGGCGGCCCTTCCAGATAACTACTTGGCTATTCATTTTAACAGGGAGGGGGCCAAGAGAGGAGGAGGAGTAGCCCTTTTATATCAGTCATGCCTCCGTGCCAATAGGTTCCTCTCTGAAACCCTTGGAGGAGCCGAGGTTATGGGGGTTAAGCTCAGGAGGGGAGCGGTCTGTGTGGTGTTCTTGGTGGTCTATCGGCCACCTTGGGCGTCGTCTGACTTCCCCACTCTCTTTGTAAGACTGGTCCAGGACCTGTGTACAAGATATGATAAAATGGTGATCGTTGGGGACTTCAACTATCATTGGGAAAAATCCCCGAAAGAAGGACAAGCATTACAGATCGAGGAGGCGGTCTCCTCTTTAGGTCTTACCCAACAGGTCAAGGGACCGACACATGAGAAAGGCTGGAAAACGGCCCGTAAATGGAGAAACCTTGATGGGGAAAAACTGGTCCACCTCTTAGAACACCACCCTTCAGCCAAAGAGCAGGATGCCAACGTCGATGCTCTATGTGGACACCTCCAGCATAAACTGGGAAGTGCCATTGATGTGGTGGCACCTCTTCGTAGGATGAAGAAGGTGGCGAGAGGAGCTGGGGCGCCTTGGTATAATGATTCCCTTAGGGAGATGAAACGCGGGGTGAGGAAGAAAGAACGGGCATGGCGTAAAAAATACGACGCCATCTCCAAACAAGAATATGTTTCATTCTTAGCCCAGTACAAACTAGCCATACAATCAAGGAAGGCTGCTTTCTTCGAGGAAAGAATAACTACGGCAAGAAATCCGCGAAAAGAAATTTTTCGGGTCCTGGCGGAGCTCAGGGTGAACAAGGAGCAAAGTCCCGAGTTCACCCAGGAGGACTGTCAGAGGTTCCAGGATTTCTTCATAAAGAAGATATCTGATATCTTGGACGAAATTGCGGAAACCGCACCCCTCGAATGTCCACGTATACCGGACCTTATTGCCCCGCCAAACATTCCACCATTCGCTGAGTTATCCCCTATTTCCAAACAGGAATTACTCAAAATTATAGGCCGAGTTAAATCAGGTTCCTTGGTGGATCCATGCCCTCCTGACATATTCAAGATGGCAATGCCAGGAATAGAGGAAGAGGTTCTGCACCTATTGAATACCTCTCTTCATACAGGACAGATCCCTTTAGCTTTTAAAGAGGCCCGCTTGATTCCCTTGCTGAAGAAACCTGGAGCAGACACTAAATGTCTGAAAACTTTCCGGCCCATCTCCCAGCTGCCTTTCCTTGCTAAGGTAATTGAGCAGCACGTGTTAGCTCTATTATCGGGCCATCTAGAGAGTAACAACCTGCTGGAGACCAATCAGGCAGGGTTCCGTGCTAATCATAGCACGGAACTAGTTATGTTATCTATTCTGGATGAGCTAAGGATGCGAGCTGATGTAAAAACACCGAGCGCCCTGGTACTACTGGATCTCTCCGCGGCGTTTGACACCGTGTGTCATAAACAGCTTCTGTCGCGGTTGAGATCCTTTGGCGTCGTGGGTACAGCACATGCATGGCTCACATCATTTTTGCAGGGTAGGACACAACGAGTGCAGCTGGGGGATCTACTTTCCACCCCTGCTCCGATCACCTGCGGGGTCCCACAGGGCTCTGCCTTGTCCCCACTACTTTTCAACATCTACCTGCAGCCACTAATTGCTCTCCTGAACAGGATGGACTGCCTAGTGTACAACTATGCCGATGACACCCAGATAATCATCCGGCTGGATGATGGTCCAGGAGCATCCACTAGGCTACAGGACATATTGAAAACTACAGTCAATTGGATGTCCGAGAACTCCTTGAAAGTTAATCCGGATGAGACGGAAGTATTGCCCATTTCCATCTCGGGGAACCCTTGGAGTGAGAAATTCTGGCCTAGGGAGCTGGGCGCACCACCAAAGCCGGCAGCTGCGGTCAAAAGCTTAGGCCTATATGTGGATAATAAATTATCCATGGAAAAACAAGTTGCCACTGTAGTAGGCACCAGTATATGCCTCTTAAGACAACTAAGGAAGATCTCTGCCCTACTTTCATTCCCTACTTTGAGACACGTGGTCTCAGCCACAATTCTGGCTAGGCTGGATTACGGGAACTCCCTTTACTTAGGTTTGCCACAGCGGCTGCTGGACAAACTACAGGGAGTTATGAACGATGCAGCTAGGCTAATATTTAAAAAACCCAGGACTGCCCATGCCTCTCCCCTGATGCAGGAGCTGCACTGGCTGCCAATTCGTCAGAGAATTGTCTTCAAAGGACTGTGTATCGCTCACAAGGCTCAGTATGGCAAAGCACCAAAATACCTGAAATCCCGATTATCCCCCTACACACCGGGTAGGACTTTGCGTTCGTCGGACGCCACTCTTCTGTCTCAGTCCCGTTTTAAATTGTCCACGGTGGGGGGCCGCGCTTTTTCCAACACGCTCCCAGCTTTATGGAACAAATTGGATCCAGAGCTCAGGAAGGAAAGTAACTTACTTTCCTTCAGAAAAAAACTAAAAACGGTACTGTTCAAACAAGCATGGAGCAGATCTTAGGTGCACAGTTGGTTTCAAGTGAATGTAACATCTTTCACGTAAATCTGGTCAGACTGCGCTTAGAGACCCCTGTGGTTATAACGCGCCATATAAATTAAATAAATAAATAAATAAATAAAATGTCTACTGTATACGTGTATAGGGTGTTTCAAGCTGGTACAAATAAATGTATGCCTAAGCAGGTGGCCCAGAAATTCTCTACTATATGGACATCCAAATTAAGTAGCGACAGGCTTTGGTGAAGTATGTGACGAAAGCATATTGAATGGCCCCACATGCTTTTCTGTTTTTTCACAGCGTATTGGTATTGGTGCCTCAATATCCTAAGAGTAATATTTTATACTTCGATGTTTACTCCCCGACTCGCTGCTCTCACCTATCTGTCTCTTTTTTTTCAGTTTTCCTTTGCACCATTTCAGTTTTCCTTGCACATGGCACCTTCTTTGTACATCTGCCTCACATCACTCTTTCCACTGCACATCTGTCTCCCATTTTTACACATCTCCTTTCTTCCTTGTACATTATCTGCTATCCTTTGCCTTTGTGCTTTCTACGGAAATTCTTGCCTACCCTGGTTCTCGCTCATGCGCCGATTCTCTGGCACACGTGGAAGCCCCTCCCCCACCCAAGAACAAACCTATCAGAAACCTGGACACCTAAAGCAGGAGCTCCCCATCCCTCTAGACGCCACATTAGTTGCCTGCTGTTTTTTGCCTCCTAGAGCTGGCAGGTTTCTTTCCCCAGAATGTGCCAACAAGCCCCAGCACACAAAGAGCCATTGATTTACTTGCTTCCTTTTTATACCACTGCTAACTTTACTCAGGTTCGCCCTTCACGCATATACTTACAAATGCTTTCAGGAGACATTATTTTCAGCGTCCTTAGTTTTTTTTTTTAAGTCGCTATCAGGTTGAGAAACAGCTGCAATTAAACCCCCTTGGAGTGTAGAAAATTTGGCATTATTAATGCCTTCGGAGGACCTGTTTAACAGTGTATTTATTCTATGTAAATTTAAACTATTGATATCAAGGATGATTTTTAAACTGGTTGATTTTGAAGTGTGTGTCATGGATTGTACTTTTATGGTCTTTATTTCACAGACCGATTAAAGTTTATATATATATCACTATGTTTCATATAGTACCCACAAAAGCCTAATTGTAGGCCATGCTTACCACAACGTAAACAGAAACGGAGAGCTGACTTGCTCTTCCACCCACTGGATACCAAGCAATATCCTCTTTAAAAATCTATTCAATATTTCACCCTGCAGTACATTGCAAAATGTCAATTGCCAAATACCCAGGGTAACCAAACCATCATTCCGGTAAGTCACAGTGAACCTAAGAAATGTGTGCAATAATCAGCACAAATCTGATTGAAACTAGTCAAGGCCGCAAATCATCCACACACCTAAACCAATCCATTTCGGTTTCAGAAGGACGGCCTCACTGACAAGATTCATCAAGGCATTCAATGCATCTGATATTCCACCCATCACAAATTAAAAAATCCAGTCAACAGTTCTATTCCCACCACAACAGATTATTTAGAGAACTAGTCCTGTGATCTCCCTGCAACTCAAAAAACTTGAACTATGCACATAAATGCTGCTCATAAACATTTCAACAAAAATAGGGCAAGTATTAAAAGATGGGGTCAGAAATATGAATCATGATTGGTCCAAAGCATAGCACTATTGGACAGTTAGAAATGTACAGCCCTCGCTTAAAAGAATATACAAGACAAGTGCAGAAGAGCATTCTCTTTGGGTCCGGATTCCATTAGCCCTCAAACTGCTCTTGAGAACTAATATTCTAGGAAATTACAGAGCTGGAGATGTTAATTATTACTACT
The DNA here is from genome assembly GCF_964204655.1 of Triturus cristatus. Classification (NCBI taxonomy): domain Eukaryota; kingdom Metazoa; phylum Chordata; class Amphibia; order Caudata; family Salamandridae; genus Triturus; species Triturus cristatus. Next base: position 1,484,767,886 of record NC_140590.1, on the reverse strand, counting down.
GTCATATCAGCCCAATACTGCACAAGCCTGATGCTCTGATCCGAGATCTTAGGGAAGTTAGAACTACTTCCTTACAGAGTGCATCACTGGTCACCCAAAGGGCATTTTCTTCTTTCACAAAACTGAGTCTTGACCAAGGCCCTCATTACGAGTTGGGTAGAATACAGCAAGCTGTTTATTATAAATGGTAAATACCTTAATTCTGTGTTTTAATTAGGAAAGCAAGGCATGAAACTGACAATTGGTTTTTTAACACTAGAACTCTGCATGTTTTTCCCTTTTCCCACACCATTTCTCCCAATAAATTTCAGCCAGTTTGTCATATATTTATAATTCTGATAATTCTGACATTACACGCACCTTTTCCCTCCTGAGGCGGAAGCCGGGAGGTCTCCTGTCTTTTCTTGTATTCAAACCGTGTTTTTTAACAGTTTTGGTATTTTGCTATGTAAATTTCACACCTTGATCTTATTTGGTGTGCTGAGACCCTCCAGCGCTTAGCAGCGCCTAGAATTCACTCTTACCCCTTCCCTGCAGCTCCGGTCCCGCTCTCGGCTGAGTATTGACGCCTAGAGAGCTGGGCGCCGGGTTTGGTGGCCATCTTGGGTCGGGCTGGGTGTGTGAGGCCATCCATAGCGCTATAAAAGGCGCCAGGAGTTGGTAACGGGTAATTCTGACATTACACGCACCTTTTCCCTCCTGAGGCGGAAGCCGGGAGGTCTCCTGTCTTTTCTTGTATTCAAACCGTGTTTTTTAACAGTTTTGGTATTTTGCTATGTAAATTTCACACCTTGATCTTATTTGGTGTGCTGAGACCCTCCAGCGCTTAGCAGCGCCTAGAACTCACTCTTACCCCTTCCCTGCAGCTCCGGTCCCGCTCTCGGCTGAGTATTGACGCCGAGAGCGCTGGGCGCCGGGTTTGGTGGCCATCTTGGGTCGGGCTGGGTGTGTGAGGCCATCCATAGCGCTATAAAAGGCGCCAGGAGTTGGTAACGGGTAATTCTGACATTACACGCACCTTTTCCCTCCTGAGGCGGAAGCCGGGAGGTCTCCTGTCTTTTCTTGTATTCAAACCGTGTTTTTTAACAGTTTTGGTATTTTGCTATGTAAATTTCACACCTTGATCTTATTTGGTGTGCTGAGACCCTCCAGCGCTTAGCAGCGCCTAGAATTCACTCTTACCCCTTCCCTGCAGCTCCGGTCCCGCTCTCGGCTGAGTATTGACGCCTAGAGAGCTGGGCGCCGGGTTTGGTGGCCATCTTGGGTCGGGCTGGGTGTGTGAGGCCATCCATAGCGCTATAAAAGGCGCCAGGAGTTGGTAACGGGTAATTCTGACATTACACGCACCTTTTCCCTCCTGAGGCGGAAGCCGGGAGGTCTCCTGTCTTTTCTTGTATTCAAACCGTGTTTTTTAACAGTTTTGGTATTTTGCTATGTAAATTTCACACCTTGATCTTATTTGGTGTGCTGAGACCCTCCAGCGCTTAGCAGCGCCTAGAACTCACTCTTACCCCTTCCCTGCAGCTCCGGTCCCGCTCTCGGCTGAGTATTGACGCCGAGAGCGCTGGGCGCCGGGTTTGGTGGCCATCTTGGGTCGGGCTGGGTGTGTGAGGCCATCCATAGCGCTATAAAAGGCGCCAGGAGTTGGTAACGGGTAATTCTGACATTACACGCACCTTTTCCCTCCTGAGGCGGAAGCCGGGAGGTCTCCTGTCTTTTCTTGTATTCAAACCGTGTTTTTTAACAGTTTTGGTATTTTGCTATGTAAATTTCACACCTTGATCTTATTTGGTGTGCTGAGACCCTCCAGCGCTTAGCAGCGCCTAGAATTCACTCTTACCCCTTCCCTGCAGCTCCGGTCCCGCTCTCGGCTGAGTATTGACGCCGAGAGCGCTGGGCGCCGGGTTTGGCGGCCATCTTGGGTCGGGCTGGGTGTGTGAGGCCATCCACAGCGCTATAAAAACGGACAGTGATGGCTCCGCGCAGCGGACGCGACCAGCGGACGCGCCGGATCTGCGCCGGAGTCGTGCCAGAGTCCTGCCCGTCTGCGCCCGTCCGCGCACGACCGGGCTCAGGGCTCAGGGACTCTGGCACACGCACCTGCTATACCTCAGCGGATCTCCTAGGACTGAATTCTGACAGGTATACCCTATCTCCTATTGTATGTGCTACTCTTAAGGAAAACAACATCTTGCACATCTCTAGCTGTAAGAACTTAAGCCGCTCAACCCCTTTGAAGCTGGCTACCCTCAATACCAGGTCACTGCAGAAACACCACTTAGAAATTTTCACCCTTCTACAGGACGAGACTATCGATATCCTGACACTCACCGAAACCTGGTTGAGTGATGCCTCTTCCCCGGATATCATCGCCGCCCTTCCCAGTGGGTATGATATGATCTAGCATAATCGACCAGAGGGGGCCCGAGGTGGGGGTGTAGCAACGATCTTCAAAAGGCAATATATGGTAACAAAGATCTTATCTGAGACCATAAATACCGTTGACCTACTGGGGATAAAAATTACCATGAACAATTCTTGTCTTATTATTTTAACAGTATATTGCCCACCCCAAAGTACCCCCATGTTCAATGATCTCTTTTTTCCAATTATATCAGACCTATGCACATGTTATAAAAATATCCTGGTAACTGGCGACTTCAATGTCCACTGGGATAAAAGCGACCAAGATCCGTCAGTCCAGAAATTACAGACCATCATGTCCGCCCTTGGACTGACACAACTTGTGGAAGTTCCAACCCACATAAAAGGCCATATTTTAGATCTCATTTGGTCTTCGACACCAAAAGCGGTCATCACAAGTATTTCACCTTGTTTTTGGTCAGATCACCATCTTATCTCATATGACTTATCGCAAGATATCTACCAGGTCAAACTACCGTTAAAAACAAAAAAGGTGCGCCAATGGAAAAAAGTGAATTCTGATACCCTAGCCAAAACCCTGCCCAAGTACATACAGAACTTTATAATCCCCTCTGATAGTACTGATCTAGACTCAAAGTATAATATGATAATAACCATCCTTAGGCAATCAATCGATGAGCTAGCTCCTGAAAAGACACAAAAAATAAAAGGTGTAGAGAAAGGAGCCCCCTGGTTCACCGAAGGTCTACGTGAACAAAAAAGAAAGCTTAGCTATCTCGAAAGATGCTGGCGGAAATCTAAAAAGGATACCGACACGGAATCATACAGAACATCGTTTCAAGTATATAAAAAGCTTATTACATCAGCCAAGAAGGACTATTATGAGATGCGCATTAACAACGCTACTACTATTCAGAGAGAGACTTTCCAAATTCTGAAAGAGCTGAGTAAGAAGGAGGAAAAGGCAGACATCCTGATTGACTGCGATACCTTTCAAGGATACTTCCTTGGAAAGGTAGCGACCATCTTGTCTGATATCAAGAAGGATAATCCAGTCTCTCACATTGTACAACTGCCCCTCTCAGACTCTTTAACCCCGATTTTTACCAGCTTCCCCTACATTGACTCTACCACTCTGAGAAAACTTGTAGCATCCACCAAATCTGGTTCCCCCGCTGACCCCTGCCCGCCTGACATCCTTCGGCTAGCAATACCGTTTCTAGAAGACCAGATTTTAGACCTTTTAAACACCTCGCTAGCCACTGGATCATTACCATCTACCTTCAAAGAGGCATGCGTCAGACCCCTGATAAAAAAGCCTGGAGCTGATCCAACTAGCCTGAAGAACTACAGGCCAATCTCCCAGCTGCCATTTCTGTCAAAGGTACTAGAACAGCACATACTAAAATCCTTGTCAGCCCTCCTGGAATCTCACCATCTTCTCCAGGAGCGGCAAGCTGGTTTTCGTGCCCACCATAGCACAGAACTAGTAATGCTGTCGGTACTGGACGAGCTAAGATGCATGGCTGACAGTAAAAAGCCAGGCGCCCTGATATTATTAGACCTTTCAGCGGCGTTTGATACTGTCAGCCATGCACTGCTCTTGGACAGACTGGCTAGGTTTGGGATAGGAGAGCAAGCTCTCAAATGGTTAACAGCCTTCTTAACAAGAAGGACGCAGAAGATCCAGTTGGCAGACCAGGTCTCAGATGTGGGTATGCTAGCCTGTGGAGTCCCGCAGGGGTCAGCGCTCTCTCCGCTCCTATTTAATCTTTATTTACAACCATTGATAGAGTCCCTGGCAAACATGAAGTGTAAAGTTTTCAACTATGCCGACGATACTCAGCTGTTGCTGAGTATCGATAATACACCATCGGCTCAGTCAATGGCCCAAGACATTCTACGATTTACAGTGAATTGGATGTCATCCAATTTGCTGAAAATCAATCCAGACAAAACGGAAGTCCTCGTAATTTCAACCTCTACTTCCCCCTGGAACGACTTGTTTTGGCCACAAGAACTAGGACCTACTCCAAAACCTTGCCCTAGTGTCAAGAGTCTTGGGATAAAAATCGATCAGGAACTCTCGATGGCCAACCAAGTATCCATTGTAGTCGGCTCCTGTACCAATCTGATCAGGCAACTACGTAAACTCGCCCCCTTGCTCTCGAGGAATATGCTGCGAACCATTGTTTCAGCCACAATAGTGTCTAGAATAGACTATGGCAATGCGTTGTACCTCGGCCTTCCAAAGAACTCCATCAACCGTCTTCAGATTATTCTGTATGACACAGCACGTCTGATTTTTGGTGTGCCGAGGAGGACTCATGCTTCCCCTCTGCTCCACAGACTACATTGGCTGCCTGTGGTGCAGAGAGTTGAATTTAAAAGTATGTGTATCTGCCACAAAGCAATCCACGGACAGGCGCCAGCTTACATAAAAGAAAGGCTCGAAATACACGAACCTAAACGCGCCTTGCGATCGTCCGGATCTCTTTTGCTATCCCGACCACGTTTCAAGCTAACAACAAAAGGAGGCAGATCTTTTTCAGTGCAGGCTCCTATCATCTGGAATAAGCTACCGGAGGCACTTCGCAGAGAGCCCAATCTTCTCCACTTTAGGAAGTCCTTGAAAACTTTACTTTTTAAAGACGCATTCCCGCTTCAATAGTCGGTTACTAGATCAGATATCTATATATTCTTATTCCACCTTTTGTGCTGTACTTGGTCAGTAGCGCTTTGAGACCTGTCGGTGAGTTGGCGCGATACAAAACCCAGTTACAATTACAATTACAATATAGAATATAGGATGGCATGAAAAAGTATAGAGTAGCATTAGCACAACCTGATGGGCGACAACATAACATGATATAACCTCTGTTTAAAAATATTGGCAAGATGTAAGGATTTATCTGCGCAGCTCATTGGAGTATAAACAATCGCGATTCCCTGTTTTGCAAATGCATTTAAGGAATCGCAAATGTTATTCTGGAAGCAACCAAGTTGTGCGATTTTGGCTTACTTCAAGTTGGTGGTATTTAGCGATTTCTTTGAAAAATGCACTTTTTTGCATTTTTCAAAGTGCCATGTGTCGCACATACATGCCCTTAGGGCATGTATGTGCGCCACATGGGCACACATACATATTTCAGGGGTGCAACAGGGTGTCCTTTGGACACCCTTGCACCCTTGAAATTGCATTTGCAATTTGCGAGTACATTGTGAATGTCTTCCAATTGGCCCTTAGGAATGAATGGGAAGGTATTCCTTAATTGCGATTCACAATTTGCGAGTCGCAATTAAGGAATAAGTAGGAATCGCAATTATTATTGCGATTCCTACATACATTGCATTTTGCGAGCTCTTAATAGCGATTCGCAAAAAATAGCTATTAAGGACTCGCTAAATGAATTTTTAATACATATGCCCTTTGGTTTCCTAAACTGTTCTCAGGATATGATTGCCAAGCACCTGACTCGACTGGTATACTTACACCACCCAGCTGTTAATCTTCCATTTATTACTAACTTCTGCCCGGCTGTTAGAGATTTTCACATGGATCCCAGTCCCTGGGATAAAGGTGATATTCGCGTGGGAAATACTGAACTTGTTTATTTTGATCCTGCAAGTAAAGAAAATAAAATCTCTCAAATAGCTACAACCTCTGTAAAATTATGACAAAAAAACAGCAAAAAAGAGTCATGCGTAATCTGAAGTCATGGTGGTGCTGGTTATGAGCATTTTTATACAGCATGTTATATAAAAACAGATGTTCTTTCTTTTACATTTTCTTTTATTTTGTTAAAGTCTAGTGTAGTCTAATTTGTGATTCAAATGCAATGAATATAATTCTTTTGAAAATAAAACATTAAATTACTTAAAACATCTAACTACAAATTACAAGAAGCATAATTACCTGACACTTTATTCCAAATTTTAGGCCAATATTGAATTTTAATTCAGAAAACAGTTTTTATCTATTTTAAAAAACATTGACATGTGTAGGTTTACATTTTGAGGTGCTTCAGTAAACTAATGCAAAAAAATAATAACATTTGATTTGAACCGCTTTTGCGTTATTAATGCCACTCATAATGTTCCGTTTAAGGGATCGGAAGTGATATATGTATGTGTATATATATATAATTCACTTAAAAAACCATAGGTTTCACACATGTTATAGTTAGCTGGGCATTTCACTCGTGAAAAACCAATGAAATTCCCCCGTTATAGTTAGTGCAGGCAACTATAACTCATGCGACCGCAATCCTCTGTTGATGCTAATACTGTATTTAGACACTTATTTACCCATGTCGTCTTCCATTAATTTTTAGCTATACATATATTACAAATATTTTTTTTTCAGAAAAACACATATGTCATCAGTGATGTAATATCTGACGTCATCAGCAGAGGATTGCGGTCGCGTGAGTTATAGTTGCCTGCACTAACTAGCTTCTCGCACCGTGCGCGCACGTTACGTAGTTCGCGGAATTTTTCCATCTCTACCGTGTGCGTACGCAACGCGCACTCCGCGATTTTTCATAAAAAATTTAAAATACATTTTTGCCCTTGGGGGTCCTTCTGGGACCCCCTGACCAAGGCTAGGGGGTCAGGAACTGTCCAGCCTGCCCCCTTTACACGTTATCCACCTTTGTTTTTCACCCCCTCAGACTGCGAGAGACAAAATGGCGGCCGACACTTCCTGGTTTCGACCGATTCGAATGTTTACTAAGATCTAACAACCAATCAGAATCGCGCTCGCGCACGGCAGCGTGCGCGTACAGTAAGCTTACGGTACGCGCTCGGAGTGCGCCTATAGATGTATATATTGATTTAAATGCTATTTTCTCAGGAAATACTGAACAGATTTACACGAGACCTTCAAAAGGCACATCCCTGACCTGAGGGCTACCTCTCTGCCAAATTTCAAGTAATTCTGTTCAGCAGTTCGGGCTGTAGCTTGGACTAAAGGTCCTATGGAAAAATGCATGGGGAAAACGCGTTTTGGGACCCCCCCTTTTTCTCAGCCCCCGCTTGACGAATTCACCCGAGACTTTCAGGGAAGGAGCGGAGCGGAGCGCCCCACCTATTTTGAGAATTTCGCGAGGATTCGTCAATCGGCGCCAAAGTTATTCAAAATAGAATGTTGCGGATTTCCTATGGAAACACGGTCCTAACTATAACTATCTACTGGCGACCGCCAGTAGATAATATATATATATTATCTACTGGCGGTCGCCAGTAGATAGTTATAGTTAGGACCCTGTTTCCATAGGAAATCCGCAACATTCTATTTGGAATAACTTTGGCGCAGGTCGATGAATCCTCGCGAAATTTTCAAAATAGGTGGGGCGCTACGCTCCGCTCCTACCCTGAAAGTCTCGGGGGGATTCGTCAAGCGGGGGCTGAGAAAAAAGGGGGGTCCCAAAACGCGTTTTTCCCATGCATTTTTCCATAGGACCTTTAGACACAGCTACAGCCCGAACGGCTGAACAGAGTTACTTGAAATTTGGCAGAGAGGTAGTCCTCAGGTCAAGGAAGTGCCTTTTGTAGGTCTGGTGTAAATCTGTTCAGTAGTTCCTGAGAAAATAGCATTTAAATCAATATATATATGTGGGCGGAGCCTAACCACACATCTCATCCTGAGATCTGATTAGCTGTCAGCACTTCATCCAAGAAGTGTTGGCAGCCATCTTGGGACCAATATACATGATAGCACCTCATTAAAAAGCATTGCAGTTAATAGAAGATTTTAAGACTTTAGTTACATTATAAATCATTTGTTGATGGTACCATACTCATTTTAGGAATTGTGGTATGTTCTAAGGTGATTTCACCATGTGAAAAAGCCTTCTGCTGGGATATCATGATTGAGAGAAAAATATTTTCTCATGCTTTTACCACAGAGGTTTGGAAGGTGATCTATAAGCTAAACTGAGAGCTTATTTTCTGTAAATTCACATTATATTTCTCAGTCATGTGAGAATGAAGTCTGTCATTCTCAGTAAAACATGTACATCCAACAAGGGCAGAGACTGTCAGTTGATTCCTTTGTGTTCTACTGCAGCTTTCCAGAGTGTTCCAAAGAACTACTAGAGCGCTAACCGTCCTACTTATGATAAATGTATGGCACACCTGAAGCCATCTTGCTTGGATTAAAGTGGTAACTCTTAAAACATTTAATTTAAAAAGGAACAAAATGAGGTGGTTCATTTTTCCATAAAAAGTATGATTAGTGCTGCATAAAGAAAAATTAGGGCACATTTTGAGTGACTTCTCAAATCCTGGCATGCAGACTGAAACATGCACTTTCAATACCAGCAGCAGTTTTCCCTGGTGAGCAGTAGCTTTACTACAGTGATCTAATGAGCAAAAAGAGTGCTAACATTCTGATTTTATGGCAAATGTGTGACACATTTGAATGCCTTCTTGATGGAATCAAAGTAAAAAACTGAAAGTATTTCCTACTGAGGAGACTGCAGTAAATGAGGAAATTAGGAAACTTCATAACAAATAAGTCTCCCAAGATGGCCACCAGAGACAAAAGAGCCCAAATGTAGCCCAAATATCACCCAGATGTAGCCCAAGTATAGCCCAATGACAGAATGTCCAAGAATGTTCTTAAAAACAACTAGAGCACTTACTGTCTTCATTATGACAAAAGTATGGCACACCTGAAGCCATCTTGATTGGAATAAACTGGTAACACTTAAAACATTTAATTTAAAAAGGAACACAATGAGGGGGTTCATTTTGCCATAGAAATTATGATTAATGCTGAAGAAAGAAAATGAGGGCACATTTTGAGTGACTTCTCAAATCCTCTTCTATTTCATTAAAAAATTCTGACATGCAGACTGAAACATGCACTTTTAATACCAGGAGCAGACTTCCATGGTGAGCAGTAGTTTTACTACAGTGATCTAATGAGCAACTAGAGTGCTAACATTCAGAATTCATGGCAAATGTGTGACATATCTGAATACCTTCATGATGGAATCAAAGTAAAAAACTGAAAGCATTTCCGACTGAGGAGACTGCAGTACATGAGGAAATTAGGAAACTTCATAACAAATAAATCTCCCAAGATGGCCACCGGAGACAAAAGAGCCCAAATGTAGCCCAAAATCACCCAGATATAGCCCAAATATAGCCCAATGACAGAAGTGTGCAAAACACTTATTATTTTGTGTTTTTGCAGTGTTATATAGTGCAGACTTGTCAGGTATTGGAGTGCTTTACATGAGCATTGGTTACATCACACAAGAACAAATTCATTTTGGTTGTAGACATGGGGAGACTAAGTGATTTGACCAGAATCACAGAATGTCGAGCTGAAGCAGAAACTTCAACCTGGTTCTCCAGTTGCAAAGTCTGCAGTTCTGGAAGTAACACCACATCCTCTCCCCTAAGTGCAACATTTAATCAAGTTGTCAACTAGATAAAAAAACATAAAGATAACAAATAATTTAAAAGTGCTTTGTCGCTATTTGAAAACTCAGAAAATATGTCCTTATTTTAGTCTTTTAGAGCACTAACCATAATTTTGATGCCAATAAGACCCTCTCATATATGTAATTTCTAAAGGAATGCTCTAGGTATTACAGTTTTGATTACATCAAGATGATGTCAGGCGCTCCACACTTTTGTAATAAATATAGAATGTTAGCAATCTAGTTGTTCATTAGGATACTGTTGAGAGGCAGAGGCCAGGGGCACGGACTCTGAAAATTGAAGGCAGGTAGGAGGGTGCAAAGGCAACAATTTAACCACACTGAGCAGGCAGGAAGGGCCGTGGAAGCACAACAGACTATGGAGGGCAGTGGAAAGGGGGGCAGGGGCAACAAACCAACAATACAGGACTTGCAAGAGAGGCTGTTGGAGGGAAGATCTGTTACGGGTCAAGGAAGCTAGGGGCGGTCCCCAGAGCCCCGGGAGCCACCACAGAACTGAGCAGGAGAGTGAGTCAGGGACAAAAGGGGCACCTTAATTTGAGCCGGGGTGCCTAGGAACGCTTGCTCCAAAAATGAAGAAAACAGACATATGAGACATGGAATTGGAGGCAGAATACAATGGCAGTTTAATGAGAAGATGCAACTTCAAAGAAACCGCAGAATAGAGACCTAAAGTACAAAATACAGAATCCAGATAATCATACAGCTGTCATGATATTCTCTGTATCTCAATTAATGGACTGACAGAGAGAGAGAGAAAACACATCTATAAATGCATCATGAGAAACAAGTTACACCAAGGAAAATGTTACCTAGGGACACTCACATTTACTCTTAGAGCAAGCATTCCTGCAATTACAATACAACATCTTTTAAATGCAAAAGTAAAGAGAACAATGGTTAAACATAACATGACATTTCATATAGGTAAAATAGAATAAGATACTTCAAGCAAAGCCGAGCAAGACATTTTAAGCAAAGGAAGACAAGAGCTCCCAGTTCTTGGGGAAAACCTGCACAGCCTGTTAACCTACATACAGACGGCGAGGTTGTCCGTCGATATCTGTGGGTGCTCCCTTTTTATATCATTTTGTGGGCTCCTTTGCACGCTACATCTACCTACGTATGCTACCCAAAAGCTTCGTCTGCAGATTTTACCAGACATTTCGTCATTTACCCACTGAATGCTGACAATGGACTGGGTGAAAAGGTCAGTCTCTCAGGCCAATCGCTTATCGTAAGTTCCATAGAGCAAGCAGAAAATAATGGGTATTGTACAGGAATTCAATATATTCATGTATAAAATCTCCTCAGTTCTCCTAACTTGACGCTCTGCGGTTGCCACTTCCTTAAAAGCGGGAAACCTGCCCAGGAAGCAAGTACCAGTCCAGGATGCAGCCTACTGTATGTCGACAGCTTCAGGGGGATGTTGAACTTTGATACCGAGCACGGAGCACTCGGGTAGGGTGGGGGCTACTAGTTTGGAGCAGAAGGCCTCGCAGACCTGCCTTCAGACTGCTATACACTAAAATTGCAGAGCTATGGTCAATTTAACAAAGAGGCCTACATATTGAACAGAAGGGCCTACACAGGGGTTTTATGCTGGCTGAGTGGTAAGGATGTCTCAGGATAATTATATAGCAACACAGGACCCGCTGGTCAATTTAATACGGCCTACAAATGCGACTGGCAGGGCAAGGACAAGGGTCTCATACTTCAGGTGTGGACAGAACGGGCCAGGGGCCCCCTGTGATACAAAATCTACCCTCCTTCAAGGCTGTGGCAATGTAATAGACCATTGTGGGCAGAAGGAAGAGGCAATGGTAGTACAACCATACATGCCAACAGACCCGATTCAGCCAGGAAACGTCCAATGTTTTTAAGCTCAAATGGGCTTTATTTGATCTGTCTCCTGTCTACAATATCCTCTTTTTCAATGTAACTCAAAGGGGAAAATCAATACCCCAGTTGTTTTTCAAAATCTCCCTCTTACCAAGTTCAAAATGTTCGCAAGTATGGTACATTGGATCATGGAAGGAAATGGGATAGGGACATGGACTTGGATAACAGAGGACAGGAGAGACATGGAGAGGTGCACCAAACTGACCCTGCAGGGCAGGCATCAGGGTTTGCAGCAGCACAATACACCACACAGGGCATGCAGGACGGGAGTGCAGCACAACAATCCATAGAAAGCAAGAGGGAGGGGACAGGACCATGCACATGGACAACAGAGAACAGAGGGGCAAGAGGCAATGGTAGCTAGCTGACCATAATGGACAGACAGGAGAGAAGGCTGCAGCATAACAGACCATAAAGGGCAGGAGGGACGGATCAGGGGCATTACAATGGAACAGACAAGCCAGGAGGGAGGGAGTAGGGGTCTGCACATGTAAACAGAGGGCTGGGGGCAAGGGGGCAGGGCAGGAGCAGCAAGATGGCCATGGAGGTCAGGCAGGATGGGCACTAGAAGCAAGACACAACATGAAGAGCAACAGTGAGACTGTGATGGCATACACACAGACCATGGAGGGAAGGTGGGAGGGGGTCAGGGGCAGCTAACTGACCACACAGGGAAGGTGGGAGGGGCCATGGCAGCACAGAAGACCATGCATGGCAAGTGGGAGGGTTAGTGGCAGCACAATGGCTATGATGGGCAAGAAGGAGGGTGCAGGGGCATGCACAAAGGACGATGGAGGATAGAAGGGAGGGTCAGGACCTGTGCACAGACAAGAAAGTTCAGGGGAAGGGGCCTCACAACAGACCACACGGGGCAGGCAGGAGGAGCAGTTGCAGCACAACAGACCAGGGAGGGCAGAAGGGTGTGGCAGTACAATGGACCATGTAGGACAGGAGGAAGAGGATAGAGGCATGGCATGTGGACAGGCAGGGTGGAGGTGGCAGGGACAGGTTACAGTCATCTGACAATGCTAGGCAGGTGGGAGGGGAGTGGCAGCTCAACAGAACACTCAGAGTAGATAGGAGTGGCAGGTCCATGGGACATGGTGGGCAAAAAGGATGGAGCAGGGGCATGCACAAAGACATCGGAGGGCAGGGGGAAGGAGAATAGGGGCAGCAAGCTAAGCACAGAGTTTAAGCAGGAGGTCAATGGTGGGGCATAGAATTGGGCAATGGAGGGCAGGAGGAGTGGACTGGTACATCATACTAAATTGAGGGCAGTGGCAGCACATCAGACCATGCATGGCAGGAGGGAGGAGGCTAGTCCATGGATTCACACAACAGAGGATAGGGAGGAGGGGGATGGGGCAGCAAGCTAACTGTTCAGAGAAGGCGGGTATTAGAAACTTTATTGTTTTTAAAACATTTTGTCTGTGCAAACTACTTAAAATATGAACAAGTATGCAGCATAATCTCACTTTTATTCAGGAAGAAGAAGACGTTAGTGACTGTGACTCCGGGCTCACTTGGCAAAAACACCCCCTGACCCTCCACCCCCTATCGCAAAATGTAATGCCCGTGAAAAGGGTAGGTGAACACAGTGTTATATAGAACATAGTCCTGAGAGCACGATTGAAAATGAAAACTAGATATAGTGTATGGTATAAACTATGCACCAAAAAGTGTGATATAAGATGAACCAGGCGTGAAATATAATATGCAATACATTGTGCGCAATGACAGATTCATTGGAGAGCGCGAGATAGCACAGGCACTATCGTGTGCTATGCGATATGCGCCTTGGAGTGTAATATGCACAGGGCAGTGTTGTGTAACCTAACTAGTCTCTAAAGTTGTAATATAAAATATGTGCTGGGGAGTGTAACGTTGCATATGCACTGTGACAAAGATATGGATCCCAAATTGTAATATGTATGGCATAGCACTGTGCGTTATAACATAGGCATCGAGGAAGGCACGTTAGATGGGGCAATATAACCCGTGCGAAGACAAGTGTGGCATGACATTTTCACGGGGTGGTGTTACAGTGCACATGGGCTAGAGAGTGTCATAGCATATGCACTAGCTGGTGGAATACAATACAGAGGTGTGTGGCACTCGGCAGGCAATGGTGGGTGTAACACAGCATTGGGCTCTGTCAGGAGCGCGCTGTGACTCGCAAGTGATGTTCGCCCCCTTTCCAGAGAGTAAAATAAAAAGTATTACACATCCGGCAGTGGATGTGTGTTTTATTAACTGTGAGGGGGGTTTCTTGCATAGTTTTGGTCGAATTTTTGTCGAATCCCCTTTGAATGGCTTGGTGTGCATGTGTATTAAATGTGCCCGTCAATAGCTACCCATGTTTGTATAAATAAACGACAAGGGTGTCTACCGGGATTAGGCACGGTAGAGCATCAGACATGTCAGAGCTTCACTAGTGGTGTAAATACATTCCACGTGGATTAATTGCATGCATAGTCGCCTTTTAATGAATATCACGCAAATCGTCATGGTGATAGGTACGTACGGTTTGTCCAGCATGTCCTAGGTGTGTCTATAAATATATATTTTTTTAAAATAATAAAAAACAGTGGCCGGCCCTGGGGATTGGGGTCAAAAAAATATAATTAGGAGACAGGCCCTGGGGGATGGGGTCATCAGGGCCAATAAATTAGAATAAGAAGGGGAACCACACAGCCCCCCTTCTTAAAAAAATAAAATAAATAAAAGACTGGCATCGTGCCGGAGGCCATGCCCCCTCCATGCAGCACTCTGCAAACGCGCCCCCAACAGGCATCTCCAGTATGCGCCAGGGAGCTGCGCTGCAGACAGGTGTTCTGAGGCCAAGCCCCTTTTTACACCTCTCTGCAACGCAGCTCTGTGGCGCTTACTGGAGGTACCTAGTGGTCTAGTGTGACCCTAGGGACCCTTAGGATTCAAGGGGACTTAATCTCTCAACTTAGAACAGCCACAGGGCGCGTTTACGCAGTGGTGAAGGGAGGGGACGGGGCCTGAGGTGACGTGTGCAAACACGCACCATGGCACGTTTTAAATTGGGGATATCATTTCCCTTCAATACTGAGGGCCCCTGGGGGCTAACTAGCCCACCAAGTGCTTCCAGTAAGCGCCACTGAGCTGCATTGCAGAGAGGTGGTCCAGGCCGTGCCACTTTTTACACCTCTCTGCAACGCAGCTCTGTGGCACTTACTGGAGGTACCTAGTGGGCTAGTTGGACCCTAGGGACCCTCAGGACTCAAATGAACTTAATCTCCCAACTAAAAACGGACACAGGGCGTGTTTACACAATGGTGAAAGGAGGGGACGGGGCCTGAGTTAACGTGTGCAAAAACGCCCTGTGGCCTGTTTTAAGAGGTAGTTTTAATCCCCATGCCCTATTATATACTAGGGGCTTATAGAGGAGGTAAGGCTAATCACAGGGGGACCCCAACGCATAATGTTCCCTAGTGTATGTAGGTGTTTTCACTGTATTCTAAGTGTCTTTTAACATAGCACTGGCTCTAGGACTGGTTAGTCAGACTCAGTTACCACCAGTATCCGTCTGAAAAAGTTGAGGGTACAGGATGATTTTGCAACAAGGCTTCTTTCTGCTCTTCTTTTTGTTCTTTCTGCACGTTATCCTTCTTCCTGCACTTATCTTCGTATTTGAGGACTTCTGTTGCTTCTTTCTGCACTTCTTTTGTTTCTTTCTGTGCATTTTTTCTTCTTTCTTCACATGTCCTATCTCTGTAGGCATAGTTAGAAATTAGCATTTAAAAAACCTTTGAAATTAACAGAAAAAACCATAGGTTTCAGGCACGTTATAGTTAGGAATTAGCATTTAAAAAACCTCAGAAATTCACTGAAAAAACCATAGGTTTCAGGGGTGTTATAGTTAGCTGGACTTTTCACTTGTACAAAACCATTGAAATTCCCCCGTTATAGTTAGTTCAGCTAACTATAACTCGCGCGCCCGCAATGCACTGCTGATGACGTCACATATTACATCACTCATGACATGGTCAGTGACATCACTCATGACATCACTGATGACATCTCAAATGACATCACTGATGACATCACTGATGACATCATCCTTGTGATAGAGTGGCAGACCTCCTCTCACCCTAATATAACCTTTGATACACACATTCAAAAATAGAGACTAAAATCAATGGACATACCAATACCAGTTACAACAACCTCTTCAGTAATTCTAAGATCCACATACACATCCACTCATTCACCAACAGTCCAATACAGTCACTCATACATGTACTCACTCATCATATGTACTCATACACCTATACATCCTGTTACACAATGCCACTCATCCATAGTTACTCACACACATAGTCACTCATGCTAATAAAGAATCAAACATACATTTACTTGCATATACAGTTATACACACACCACCACACTTACTTCTACGGAAACTTACACATACTTAGTCTTTTAAACAATCACTTATAGAAACACATACTTATTCATACAGGAACTCTTTCAATCTCTCACTCTCACATATACTCACATATATACACCAATAGTCACATATACTAGTTTAAAACATATGTAGTTACTCATAAAGACACTATTGAGACAGTCATTCACTCACTAACACACCCATACACACACTCATCCACCCATACAGTCCTGCACACATACTGTGTTCAACACATACAAACAGTGAGTCACTCATTCATGCACCTATGCACTACGTAATACCCCCACCGAACCATGCAGACACTCAGACTGATACTCAAAAAACCAACTAATAACCTATATAGACACCCATGTAGCTACTCACCAACCCATGCAGCCACTTATACACAAAGTGAGAGACTGATACAGATATTTACATATTTAAACATTACTCACTAAGCCATGTATTCACTATGATACACTTAATCAGTCAGTTACACAATCAATTTTTCAAAAACAAATCATCCATTTAGACACTTATATACCCATTTATTCTTCCATCGACCTTGAGATATACATATATAAAACATATTTAATTTTCAGAATAACACACATTCACTGGATGATGTCATCAGTGATGTCATCAGTGATGTCATTTGAGATGTCATCAGTGATGTCATGAGTGATGTCACTGACCATGTCATGAGTGATGTAATATGTGACGTCATCAGCAGTGCATTGCGGGCGCGCGAGTTATAGTTAGCTGAACTAACTATAACGGGGGAATTTCAATGGTTTTGTACAAGTGAAAAGTCCAGCTAACTATAACACCCCTGAAACCTATGGTTTTTTCAGTGAATATATATATATATATATATATATATATATATATATATATATATATATATATATATATATATATATATATATATATATATTACCTACTGGTGATCGCCAGTAGGTAGTTATAGTTAGGACCTATTTTCCATATATATATCATTGTCCCTCATGAACCCAAGGATGATGACGCCTTGTCTTGAGCCATGAAATTGATTTATTTGACAGCTGTTATCGGATGCGTTTCGCCTGCAAAGCAGGCTTGCTCACCAACAGATCAATAAAGTTTTCAACCGTTTTTAAACACCAATTTGTAGCGTGTCACGTGAGAACTACAAAAAACAAATGTGAGTAAAGATAGACTAGTAGTTTTTTAGCAAATGAATTAAAATGCATCAACATCATAATGATCTAAATTTCATTATTTGCTGCTAAGACATTTGTACAATCTACGTAATGATAGTTCATGCGTCAAAGCTACATTTTCCAAAAGTATGGGGCTTCATTTATATTTACACCCAAATTTGTTGTATCTTATTAACTGTTCGCGCCCTCTGTTCTGGAGAAGCGGTAGGACCTACACAAGCATCAAGCTTGGATATATAGAGGAGAGAGAATATATATATATATATATATATATATATATATATATAAAATTCACTTAAAAAACCATAGGTTTCACACATGTTATAGTTAGCTGGACATTTCCCTCGTAAAAAACCAATGAAATTCCCCCGTTATAGTTAGTAAAGGGAACTATAACTCACGCGACCGCAATCCACTGCTGATGACGTCAGATATTACATCACTGTATTTATTCACTTATTTACCCATTTTTCTTTCCTTTAACCTTTAGCTATACATATTTAATAAATATTTATTTTACAGAAAGACACATATGTCATCAGTGATGTAATATCTGACGTCATCAGCAGTGGATTGCGGTCGCGTGAGTTATAGTTCCCTTTACTAACTATAACGGGGGAATTTCATTGTTTTTTTACGAGGGAAATGTCCAGCTAACTATAACGTGTGTGAAACCTATGGTTTTTTAAGTGAATTTGCAAGGTTTTTTAAATGCTAATTCCTAACTATAACATGTGTGAAACCTATGGTTTTTTCAGTGAATTTGTACGTTTTTTTAAATGCTAAGTTATGTATTTATTATTTATTTATTTATTTTTTTTAAGGTTTTTCACCGTGCGCGTACCGTGCGCGCACGGTGCCCTTCGCGTAATTTTCCTGTTTCTACCGTGCGCGCACGGTAAGCGCACTCCGCGATTTTTCGTAAAAATATTAAAAACATTTATGGCCCTTGGGGGTCCTTTGGGGACCCCCTGACAATGGCTAGGGGGTCAGAACCTGTCCACCCTGCCCCCTTTTCATGTTCTCCACCTTTAGTTTTTCACCTCCCTCGGACTGCGAGAGACAAAATGGCGGCCGACACTTCCTGGTTTCGACCGATTCGAATGTTTACTAAGATCTAACAACCAATCAGAATTGCGCTCGCGCACAGAAGGGTGCGCTTACCGTACGGTACGGTAGATAATATATATATATATATATATATATATATATATATATATATATATATATACATATACATGTATATATCATCAACCCGTGATCAAGGTCTTAGTCAGACTGAAATGCATAGGGATTTTCTTGGTCCTTGTATAATGAAATAAAGAAAATCATGACCTTTGACTCGTGAGTGCGGTCTACCTTCTTCTGAAGAATTGTGGTTGATAGATATGTATATAATATATATTATATATATATATATATATGTATATATATATATATATAGAGAGAGAGAGAGAGTGAGAGAGAGAGACAGAGAGAGAGAGGGGGGAGGGTGTGTGTGTGTGTGTGTGTGCGTTTTGTCAGGTTAGGCCAAAGCCATTTCTACTCACTTGGTGACTTCATAATCCACTTCAACTTTGATGTTTGCCTTCCCATGCATGTCTTCAATTGGGAGAGAGGTCAGCATTGGCTCCAGGAAGTGTATTGCCATCTGAGTAGCTGAAGAGGAGGAAAAAATTAACATATAAGAAGCTAAGAGGAAATTGAAGTAATGGGCTGAGCAGCCTGTATTTCGGTAGATGTTGACGGAAACTGAAAACACTAAATAATCTCAGAACTGAAAAGTTGCATATGCAAGCAACATGCCTCCTTGAGAAAAGTGCTCACCACTGACATCTAAAGTCATCTCCCCTTTACTAGCCCTCTGACATCTAGATTTTGGAGAAACGTTTGGACACAAATCAATATGATTTTTGGTGATAATATTCCTTAGATGATATCTGATATGTTTTTAAGCAGCTTTCCCCGCATTGGGAAATGTTTGTCCCCCATCGGTTTTATCCCATTCCCATCAGTTAATAGATCTTTTGCTTTCTGGGGCCTTTCATCAAATAACATATAATTGGAACGTTCATTTCAAAGCCTGGCGGTAAGCAATCTGGGGTATTTACAAGAGGTCTGCACCGCTGGACCGTCACTTTTTTTCCCTACGGTGGCACAGGCCAGTGGCGTAACACAGGCCCCCGCATCCCCAGCGGTGCGGGGGGGAAGCTACAAGGGGCCCCCTCAGCACAATACTCTGGCCAGAGAGCTCCTGATTGAGTCTAGAGGGGGCCCCTCTACGAACCTTGCAGGGGGGCCCCTCAGGTTTTGTTATGCCAGTGCCGCTGGCCTCTCAATCATATCTATGTGGTGACGCAAAGTCACCCTGAGTGCTTTGCATGACCTCATAGATATTGCACTGCCTTGTCTTACTCTGCTTCAAGGAAGCTTTCCATGTGTGTTGTGGGATGTTCCCACGCAACACCGATGGAATTTGACACTGCCCTAGATTTTTCAAAATCACTTAAAGCTGGTGCATCACCAAAACCTTACACCTCCCTAGAGCAGGCGTAACTAGGAGAAATGTTTTTATTTCTCTTCGTTTTTTCCTCTTTCAATGTGTGCTGAATTCTGCAGCACACACAGAATGAGAAAAACGCCTCCATGGATTGTTTTTGTGCAGGAAGTAGGAAACAGCCGTTACAAAGCAGCTGTTACTATGTGATACATTTACAACGCAGCGCTTACAACGTGACTACTGTTACTGTGCATAGCCTTTACCACATGTGATTTTACAGCTATTATGCCTTTAGCATGCATGCCTTTACAATGAATTACGTTGTTAACGTATGAACGGTAAAGGTATATGCGTTGTACAGGCAGTAAAGGCATAGGCTTGGCAAAGATAATTAGCGTCTTTACCTCATTATTCTGTGACGAAAGCCGAAGACCTTCTGCACCTGGAATTAACCGGTGATGGGATAGACGTCAATATGGCCTTGTCCCTCCTTTTCCTGCCATAGGTATGAGTAATGCACACAAGAGTGTTTTAGGACTAACAGCCTGGTTTGGGATTGGGAGTAGGTTATAGGGCTCATGCCTGGGGAGTGGGGGGTTAGGGCTGGTGCCAGACCGGGTCCTGCTTAAGGGCTCAGGACTGGGAGTGGCTTTTTTTAAGGGCTAGGGGCCGGGAGGTGGGGGGGTTGTGCCAGGGGTGGTTTTAGGGGTGGTTTTAGGGCTTAGGGATCAGGAGTTGGTTTGTGGATGCCGGCCAGGTATTGGATTGGGTTTGGGGAATGGAATGTGAAGTGGGGCTTTGCGGGGGTCAGGGTTTAGGGCTCAGGGTTGGGGGTGTTTTTTTTAGGGGTGGGGCCGGTGGGGTTGTGCCAGGTGCCAGTTTTAGGGTGCAGGTCTGGGAGAGAGGCGTTTTTTGTTTTGGGGAAAAACCTTTACTATGCATATGCCTTTAACATTTATGCCTTTACAACAAAATTTGTTGTAAAGGCATACGTGGTAAAGGGATAATCATTGTAACATCATGTGTGGTAAAGGTAACGCTTGGTAACAGTACTCACGTTGTAACCACCGCATTGTAAAGGAACGCGTAGTAACCGCATGCGTCGTTCTATCATACAACTGCATGAAGGTGCCCCATCCTGCACAAATATAATCCTGCCAACAACGCAAACACCCTTGAACTATGGTGCAAGGGCATCTGCGTTGGTGCTAGGCAACAAACTGTGCACTTGCTGAAAGGACAGGAATGTGCCGTATATCATAAATATGGCACATTCCTCCCCAAAGTGACTTGCTGCGCTTCCCTGCGCCCAAAACTCTTAAATGGGGCCATTAGTCTCCATAGTGAAAAAACAAGGATGTATTTGCCAAAGATATACTAAAACATGAATGGCTATTTGAGTTAATGATTTTATGTATAGTTTCCATAATAATTTTATTATAGCAGTTTGTTAAGCTTCCAGTACAGTTTTCTTTTTTTCAAAAATAGCTTGTCATTATTGACTATCTCATAATATCATCTTGTGACTCCTTCCTTATTGTTTATTTCCACCATTTTAACAATTGTATTGTTTCCCTTTTCCTTTCTTCCTCTTTCCAATGTACTCACTTTCCTTTATGCTTTATTGAATCATCTGTCAACTAATAGCTTTAATGTATTTACAGTTGACATTATTTATAACTCGTGAGTTTTCAAAACACATATTTAATTTTAGATGAATGACTTACAAATATTGCATATTTTTAAATATTACCTTATTGCTTTTCCTATTTTCTATTGCATTTTTATGTCCTCAATAAAACATATTTAAAAGGGAAAAAAATACTCCCGTTAGGGGTTTAAATTCCGGCAGGAACCAGTCAAATGTTCATCCTTCCAAGGTTGGTAAATTGAGCTCCATTAAGGAGGGTAATAACAACCGGTGCCCTCATTAGTTCTCTCAAGATCTCAAGCCAAAAATTATTGAGCCACGGAAACACCTGGACAAAAACCCATGGCGAGCTATATAACTGGACACATCACACTGAATGACTATCATGTGGATGATCATGACCTAATAGGCTCTCTAGGGAGGGGATCAGTGTTTCTGATAGAGTGTTTCTATGACAAACTCGAAACTGCAACACGAATACCACTTTTACAACAGTGAGCTATTAGCATTTTAGTTTGTTCATTGCTCCTCATGAATGCCTTTCTACACCTTGAACGGACAAACCCTGCAGAGACTCGAGAGGGTCATACCATTCATGCACCCGACATCACGTGACTCCCTCCACCTAACCTTAAACGCCTTCTGTCACCTGAATTGAAGGTAAGATGAAAGGCCACACATTGTTCGTGCTTTAATTTAATATTTCTTAAGTGGCAAGGTGTTATTTTACATGTGCTTATAAAGCGCCCTGTTTCCCAAGCACGTGCGTGCTGGCGCTAGACTACAGAGTTCATTCACAAAGGCAAAGTACAGGAAAATAACCAATATCAGGTGAAACAACTTGAGCTTAGTCCCTTGCAGATCACATTGTAACCCCACACCAGAAAAGATACATTTATATTTATTGTCTGTGTGGACAATGGAAATGTGATTGTATGAAGCATGTGATCTATAGTAGCAAATTAAGGTTGTGCTGCATACAGATTTGTAAAAGGATTTTGTAAGACTATAAAAATACTACAAATGTTTGACTTGCCCCACATTCGACCTGCCCCTAGACCAGGCACACCAGTAAGGTTAAAGTCGGACCCTATGGCGGGTAAAAAAATAAGTTTTGGGATATGATATGAGAGTTCAGGATTCGCTGATAAAGGTTTCCAGAATGTTGCGTCATAGGAAGAACGCCTGAGTCTGCCCTCTCATTGGTTCTCCCAGCAATAGCTTCCCTGGTGCTTGGCAATACCAAGGACATAGTTGGCTAAGCTATGTCTGGACTAGGCAGAGCAATGCAAAATAGCCACATACAACACATGCGCATACATTGAATGGAACCCATTGACATAGATTGAGTTTAACATGAAAATATGGCACAGATTCCACCCGCCTGGCCACCGCTGATCTGAAACAACCACTGAGAGTGCAGCGTTTTAGAGTTGAATTCTCTTCCATTAACCACACTATTGCTCCAGCAGGACTTACCATAGTGCATTCCTTTTTTGGAGCATTGAACCTTGAGACCTGGGTTACTTTTCATGGACCATGCAGCTTGACATAACAGTAACGCGAGGTATATTTTGGGCAGCATCCTTAACGCTACTCTTTATTTTTCCTTAAAAAAATGGGGAAAAGGGATAAACAGATACTGTAAACCAGACTTTCTATCATATAGTCATGCACATAGTATAGCACATGCATATGCATAGTATAGCACATGAAAAGTCATACCCTCCCTTTTTATCACAAAACGTGGCAGGTCAGTGACCTGAATGCAGGAGGAAGTTGCTACTTCAAAAAAGCTATGGGGCAGATTTATGTTGCACTTGCGCCACTTTTGCGCCGCCGTTGCGTCACTTTTGTGACGCAGCAGCGGCGCAAATCCTGCGCCATGGTGCGGGGTATTTACAACGTGACGCATCTGGGAGATGCGTCACGTTGTAAAGCCCTGCGCCACATGTAGGCGTTCCAGGGCAGGTGGGGGCGTTCCGGCGCAGGAACGCCTCCTAAAAGTGGCTGAATGAAATCTACAAGATTTCACTCAGTCACTTTTAGGCCCATGCTGCGTCAAAACCCTGCGCCTGCTTGAAGCAGGTGTAAGGATTGACGCAGCATTGTACAGATAGGGCCCCCCAGAACATTGCTGGAGCTGCGTCGCGCTTGCGACGCAACTCCAGCAATTCGCCACTTTTACGGCACAGATGCGTCACGCATCTGTGCCGTTTTTGCCCCATGGTGCGCCGCATTATAAATGTGGCGCATCCATGGTGGCGCAGCTGTGGCGCATAATAATTGGCGCATCCCTGCTGATATGCAGGGATGCGCCAGTTAACATAAATCTGCCCCAATGTTCTTAGGCCAGGGGACCAGTGACTTTCATACAGTTGAACATCCAACAAGTAACCACATGAGAAAAATTTAGAGAGTACAACATGCTTATGTCAGAAGGGCAATCATGAGAGGAAAGTCAAGTGGCCTGGGATTATACGTTCCATTAGATTCGTTGGAGGTTGTGTTGCATATATTGCACCTCACACCATGAGAATTAAAATGTATCCAATGCAAGGTGAAGGTTTGAAGGGTGTTTTGTGCTTCTGCCTTCAATGGTTTGCCATAAAACTCCCTAATCTTGTTCTTCCATTTCTACGGTCTTTTCATGCCATAAATTCAGTACAAATAGTTTAGTTAAACAACTCAAATAGTACTATTATCAAATCAATATGAAATCTAAAGATCAACAACGAAGTGAATGTTACTATCTATTACAATGCGCACAAATTTGCCTAGCACTCAAAATTCATAAAGATTCACACACTGTACACAATGTCAGTGGTCTAATCAAATAATTTCCATTTGCACAGCCTTCCTAATGGCTTTATGGATTGGATAAAACCTTACAGGAGATATCATGAACTGTCATCAACTGTCAGTAACTGGTTTTACAATAATAGGAGCATTTTGGTGTATCAAATTCTGCAGAAGGCAAGACGCTCAGGGGGATATGGACTAGGAAGTGGCGGAGCGTGTCGTTAGCCTCCTTGGCTTAACGACACGCTTTGCCACTTCTGAAGCGCAAGGCTGCACCATATTTACAAGAATGTGGGGCAGCCTTGCATTTCCCCCTGCGATGGCGCTAAGAAACCTTAGCGCCAACGCAGGCACCATTGCACCAGAGTGCAAGGGTGTCTGTGTGCAGGGGACGATTGGTTATGTGTAGGAAGGTGTTCCTTCCTGCACATAACCATTCCTAAAATGCCATTTTGTAACTTTCATGTGTGCTGCTTCATGCAGCACGCATGAAAGTTACAAAATGGCATTTTTTAAAAGGTTTGTTCATGTACAGGAAGGGACACCTTCCTGTACATGAACAAACCATAGCAATTTGCTTTTTTCATGTGTGCTGCACAAGGCAGCACACATGGAAAAAGCAAAAACGAGGAGAAATAATGCATTTCTCCTCGTTTCGCCAACTTAAGACCAGGATTTTCCTGGTCTTAATCTTGGTGCTGCCTCCTATGTACACCACCTTTGTACATGGGGGGCAGCGTCAAATACAATGGGTGTTGTAGTGGAACACCCACCAAAACACCCACTGCACACCCCTTTCATACTAACCATAGCTGAAAGAGTGCCTTATGTACAAGGCAGCGCTAAGCCACGTTAAGTGGCTTAACGCTGCCTTGTACATATGGCACAGTCCCTATCACCACCAGAACGTCCGTAAAAGTGACGTTGTGCTGGCGATAGTGGCTTGTACATATGCCCCTCAGTGCTGCAGTTTATATTAAGACCACATCGTTGTAAGTCCTTTGATGTGGCGTTTCATGCATCAGTAATCAACTCAAATTGTCAGCACCATCAATCGTCTGACATCCAAAACTTCCTGTAGTCTTGATAAATTTCCTCACAACAGTTATCATTAGAAGAATCCACGTTTATACACTGGGAGAAACTGGGTTGTTGGTGGAATGGGGGCTGACCCTGTTCAAGCAACAATGACGGTCGCTGTCAGGAAGAGCCACAATGTCACTAAATTAACCTGTGCTTGGACCTTGTTGGCTTGGCACAAAAAGCAGTCAGGCTTAACTTAGAGGCAAAGTGTAAAGCATTTATGCAGCACACAAACAGCAATAACATGAGAAACACAACACAAGAAAAATCCCACACCACTTTAGAAAAATAGAGCACATTTTAAGGAATGATTTGACACCAAAACAAAAAAAATCCAATCAGTAGAAGCAGAGTCATAAATTTTAATATAAAAATAGCACCTAAAAGATCAAAACACCAACCATGGACATCAAGTAGCGTGGGCCCGTGTCAAAGTCGAAAAATATGGCCGACCACGATGGAGAGTGAGTTGGATATAAGATGTGGATTGGGCCCTGTTGGTGCTTACCTTGGACCTAGCTTTGACATGCGGACTTAGAAGATATTTTGAAGAAAATTTTCAGAGAAGGTAAAGTTTAAAGGGCAAGTCTGCAAGCGAGAGCGTCGTCATCAGGGAGCCGCTGGCCAACGTCCTGGTGAAATTTTAAGTTCTGACATATTATCTATTTTTGGAAGTTGAAAAACTACAGTAGGATGAGGTAAGAGATTGTAGCCGACGAGAGTTCCAAGAGGCTATTACCCTTAGGTGAAAGAGTAGCAGGAGCAGCCGCAAAGTCAGGGCGATGCACCTTAGGTGGATAGATGAGCAGATTGTCCCAGTCTTTTCTCTGTTCTTAGAGCAATTTTTAGTCAAACATTGTTTAAGTCCAGCGTTTTGGATTTTGGCTACCTGGGCACCTTTCACACCACAAACATGGGTCCAAGACTGGAGGGGTACCCCCTATGGGGCTTTAGGACTCACTCAGGCTGGGTCCAGGAGTGGTTTCAAGTTAGTTGAAGTCTGTTCTGTCCCTAAGGCTCCGTTCTGTAGGCTAGCCAACTAGCCCTTGAAGTAAGCAGAGAGCACATGCACTTATGCACTGGTAAGCGGTGGCAAAGTGCCCAGAGTCCTAAGGCAAACAAAAACAAATTCAGCAAAAAGTAGAGGAGGAAGGCAAAATGTTCGGGGGTGACCCTGCAGAAAGGGCCATTTCCAACACATGTATATGTTTTTTTGGAAGTCTGACATGTTTGTGATGATGTTAATGACAATCCAGGCAGACAAGGAGTTAAATACCATCAGTGTACTTTTGTAACTGTATCATTCCCTGTGTGACCCAGCATGGAATGTGTTATTTTCATGGATACAGAGCTAATACTCAGTTTCTTCCTGCAGCTTGAAAAGAATGATTGGGCCTAAAGGGCCTTTCTAGGGCTTCTGGCACTGCATTCCAGCCTTAGTTTTACGGTCACACTAAAAGCATTAAATAGGCACCAGCACATTTTGTAGTAGAGAGATCAAGTAGAATTAAAAGTTCAGGTCGGATATTAAGGCAAGAAAGCAGAACGTCTCGAATATCAGCTATTGCTGCCTGTGTGCCACTCCCTAATATAAAACCTGATTGGCTTAGCTGTAGAACATTGGTTCTTCTAAAAAGCTAACCGGTTATCATATCCTCTATAATTTTGTTAATAGAGCATGGGTTTGAAATTGGTGTACAGTTTGAAGGTTTCAGCAGTGTGGCCATAGGTTTTTAATTTGTATTATTTGATATTTCACAACCAAGCATCTAAACTTTTTTTTTAATGTGATGGACGAGTGGGCTGAGATGTGTGAGGCTTTCGGCTTCCTGTCCACATTCCAGACTGTGGCCCTTATTACAAGTGAAAAACAATCGATTTAAGCCAGATCTGTGACTGGGGATGAATGTTTTTTTTTTAAGCATTTCGTCCATCATCTGTTTATTTACATTTGTCACTCTAAGATGGAAGGGTATGTCCAGACGTGGATCCCATGCTCTTTATGCCACCAGATTCAAGCTAGCCTGGCTAATGAGGCGTGATACCCCTAAACCGGCCCCAGGATGCTTCTTTCTGGTCCAGAGAGGACCTGACTTGGTAGTTCGGGCTGGACTGTTTCCCATTGGGCGCAGGGTCAAGATTGATTTGCACATGGCTGGGCCCAAACTGGAATGGCATGGCAAGCAAAAAAACAATAGATTTAACCCAGATCTGTGACTGAGGGTGAATGTTTAATTTGTTCAGCATTCCGTCCAACATATGTTATTTTTGTAGGCCCACTTTTAGCATTTAATGTATAGGCACTGGGTATATGATATAATACTCTACACAGACTTATAAGTACATTAAATATGCCAATCAGGTGTAAGCAAAATTTGCCATGTTTTACATAGTGAGCACAAGTACTTTAACACTGGTAAGCAGTGGTAAAGTGCATAGAGTCCTAATGCAGACAAAAATGATTTCAGTAAAAATAAGAGGGTTCAGGGCAAAACATTTGGGGGTGACCCTACAGAGAGGGTCACGTCCAATACATAACTTTTATACTTTATTCAGGTATGTTGGACAACTTCTGGAGGTGTTACATTGAGTATATTCCATAGAATAATACCATTTACAGTAATAGGTTTATCTGATCCTTTACATTGGGAGGTGGATGATCTTTAGCAGATGATTGAAAGAATATTACACTGTCTCAAATCTCACACAGTCCGATGACTCTGAATGATTAGCCAGAGATAGTTACACAAATCAAACTATTTACACAGGATCTGGAGATTAACCTATGAGCCCAAGCCACTCACACAGGATCCATCCAGAAGGCAGGCATCTGTTTAAGCAATTACTCCCATGTACTGCCTATCCTTTCATAGGTAGTTCATCACAATGTTCCAGCTATTAGCATTAGTATTTGCCTTTCATAGAGCACACATTCACAAGAAGGCATCAAATGATTACAAAGCTGGTTAGCACACATTTTTTGTTTAGCTTTAACAACCACTCTTTTTCTTAGGCCACCCAGGTGACCAAAGTCTTGAACACGTTTGCTCCACATAAAGACGTTCATATACATCCTTCCGTTCTTTGACAGTCAGTAATATGTGCCCCATCTTATCCCAGGTTATGGTAATGCATTCCTTGTAGCCATGCCAGAAAAATCTCTACACAGCCATTAGTTACCTCAAAATGCAGTCACCACCTTGCTTTATGGTCTCTTTCTCTGTGACCTCCTCACACATATAGTGCATATTTTGCCCTTTGTTCTATCTCTACAAAAGAATACTATTAAAACCCACAGTGATCACAGAGCTTTCCATGGTAAAACTCCAGATTTCTTGGATGCAAAGTTTAAATCCTCTCAACCAGGGATCCCTCCCAGTTTGCCTTAATCCATGTATTTGGGATTTGCACTGCCAACTTATGGTGATTCTGACTTTTCAATGACAGCAGAAAAACATGGAAAAGACTCCATCTTGCTTTCCATCAAGGATCCAATTTGATGAACTTTAGGTAGCAGCTGAAAACCTGGCTTTTCAAACAATAATGTGTGTACCTTTGCTTGATTCAGGGCTGTGTACATTGATTGATGTAGGCTTGACTCGCTTTGTTGCTTCAGTCAGTTTACAATTTTTAATATTCAATATCATTCATAGTTCCAAGTCAAAAAGGCCACAATTGAACTAACTTTTACTAAATCAAGACATGCCTAGATGCTGATATAACTGATTTTAGGAAGCAGCGTTTAATTACTACTTCCCTCAAAACCAAAATGGAGCAGTCTCAGCGCCTGGAAAGAACTCTCTCATGCTGTCTCTCTTTCTCTTACTTGCATTCTCTATTTCTCTTCTTTATCCCACTCATTCTCTTTTTCTTTGCCTCTTTTGGTTGCCTCACCTGATCTTTGTCAGAGAAAAAGTAAGGGTTGAGTCAGTGCAAGGGAATTCCATTAGGCTGAAGGGTCAGAAGTCTTCCAGGTCCTTGTGACAAGTATTGGCCTATCACTTGCACTGATTATCACTTGCAGGTTATTTCTCGGCTGGTATAGGTGTGATATTCCAAGCACTTATTTACAAGCAGCCTCACTTAAATTTGAAGAGCCTTTTTTGTTTGGTCTGGAGACCTATCATATTGGTTGAAGTCAGAGTAGTAAATGCCACATTTAAGATATACCATGTCTCTTTTATGGAGTCCCAGGAATTCATGACATGGGAACTTTATAGAGGTGCATTAAAATGTACCTATATGCATATTTCAAGATTACAGGAAAGCCTAGTGAGGCATCTTGATGTATAAATCCCCATGGTAAGCTCACCATGATGGTGAATAGATCACCTAGACAGGTGCATTTGAAATTGTATACTTTTTACAAATTTGTATCATGACGTTTAACGCCACAGTACCTGTGCCAAGAGGATAATTAATTTAGTAAGGAGTTCCCCAACCAAATTAATAAACACAATATGGTTAGGTCACAACACAGTTCTGAGTTAGTCACTACTGGTAACAATGGCACAAGCAAACAGGCAATTTTTGAGCAAACTTTGTGCTAAGTTCAAGCAATACCAAGAAACCATTAAAGTTAAGACTACACAATAAATCTCCCAAACCAGTTTAGAAAAGTTTAAAAAAATAAAAAATGTAATAGATACAAAACGGTTCAAACCAGATAATGATAACAGGAGTTATGGTTTGTTAGGCACAAAAACACAATGAAAACAGAAAGCACAACTCAATATCATTATTTTCATGAGAGGTACCTAGGAGCGATTTTAAGCTAACTGCAATGGAGTTGGGGCATGTGAACCCAGTGAGTTACATAGCTCAAAGGGGCATATTATCAAGCCAGGTGATAAAATTATTGCCGCTTTAGCGGCAGGAAACTGCTGCTAAAACGGCGATAATGGACTTGATAATATGCTCTATGGAATTCCAATTGAAGCCCATGTTAAATGTGAAGGACGTCTAACATGGGCTTCAATTGGAATTCCATAGAGCATATTATCAAGCCCATTATCGCAGTTTTAGCTGCAGTTTTCTGCCGCTAAAGTGGCGATAATTTTATCGCCTGGTTTGATAATATGCCCCAAAGTTTTTTACTCAAGACGTTCTTACTCAAAATTCCCCTATGTGGGAAGTTGGGATCCGGACGTTAGCAAAAGCCCATCAAATTCAGATATGTCGTCATTGTGCTCAAGCTAAAGCCTTCAGTTTGGGCACCAACATCTTTGAGCAGGACACAGATTGATTTTGCAGCCACCTCACCTAGGTCCTAAATTTTAACTTTTTCTTCCAATATCCTTCAGTGAATCAAGTCTGGATGCTGTAACCAGAGAGGGCTCCACGATGCTGGATAACATCAATTTGAGATCCTGCTGTAGCCTTTTTCATCTTGACAAATGTTCTGTGCTGGTTGACTTGACATCTTTGTTTCCCTAGGGTGCACTCTCCTTAGAAACCCGACCTATTTACCTGTTCCAGATTTATCAAGAAGCCATGCAGCACAGCAAATCACAGACAGTAAAGCTGCTCTGTGTTGCATGAACGGGAGAGAGCAGAGCAGCACCATAGCTATGAAGATGTGGTGCTGTTCTGCTCTCTCCCTGCACTGTTGCAATTTAGGCATCAATGGGGCAATGCAAACACCCTGCACCAAGTGCAAGGGTGTCTGCTTTGCCTGAAGCATAGGTATTTTATCAGAAGGGATCATTTCTATGCCAAAGCCTATGCTTCAAGGCTTTTCCCACTTTGTATGTGTGCTGCGCAATGCAGCACACATGCAAACTGGGAAAAATAAGGAACAATTAAAACATTCCTTCTCATTGTTCCTGTCTCAAGAATGGATAGAATTTCAGTGCAAACTCCTGTGTACAATTCTTTGTAGATAGGGATTTGCATCAAACCCCAGCAGTGGTTGCGTTGGAACACCCATGGTCTACCCATAGAATGCCTCCGGGACACAAAGTACTGCAAGACAGCGCACTGCACAACTTTGTGTTTCTTTGAATTATTATTCAATAAAAATCCCTATTTGCATTGAATAGCAAATCCCACCTGGACACTTTATATGGGCTTCTCTGTTACAAACGTTACGCAAACCTGAACGAAAGGATTTGTAAATCTGACCCACGGAGTTCAAAAAGCTCCCAAACATTTATCATGCTGGTAACATCGGTCTTGGTATCTCATACAACCCTCAGGTCCCCAGAGAAGGCTTCTAGTCAGCAGGCCTCTATCCAGATAGATTTCTTTTGAAGTTGAGTTCCATCAGGACATCCCTCTGGGCCGGGATGCCCTCTGCTCTTTGTATCCCTTTAATAGCAACAGGAGGCCTGCAACTCTTAGAGAGCAGTTGCAGTCCATGGTGCCAGCTGTCTTTCTTCTCCAGCAATCAAACAGAATCGTTTTGTCTTCAAGGTCTAAGAATGTCCAGAGGCAAAGGTGGACGTTTAGTCTTTTTCTTATCCTGTGCACATGAATTGATTTCAGAATTCCCTAATTCAGCCCTGTCAACTTTCACATGGAAAACAATCTCATTGTGCAGCATTCCCTTTTTACCTTTACTACAAATCTTTCCAGAGAGCCTCATTTAATATTTAAACTAGCCTTCTTTCCTGTGTACAAGTATGGTATTTCCTTTCAAAAACACCCATATTGAAATGAGGGAACCTCCACTCTCCTTGTGCTGTAAATCGTTTTTTGCCTTCAGTGGGCACAGAAAAGTGTGTGACACAACTGGGAATGAATGGTTTCCACTCCTGTGGCCATCATTCAGGACCTCAACTTCAAGGAAAGAAGCATTGAGGCAGTCCTTTGTAGTGACATCTGTTCCTGATTCACCCCTGCTAAGTGGAGACACTGTTGGCACCACAGTAGACTTCTCACTCCCTGAAGCTGCTCTATTGTCCTCCCTGAGGGGAACCGATGACAGCTCTTCTGGGATAATGTTTACAGTCTAAAAAGTTGGGTTATCAGGAAAACAGGTTATAATTTAGTTTGCTTTCTTGCAGCTCAAAGTACCTTCTTAAAAGTTAACTCTCCAATATATTTTTCAAAAATCAGCTTTCCCCAAGAAATAAGAAGAGGTTTGAAATATTTTTTCTAACTTTTTACCAGGCTTACTTGTAAGAATTGATTTTTATTCATACTCAAGCCTGTTCAAAGAAATGGTGTTTGACCCCCAGAAGCCATATATTTTAGTCTTAGGTGTCAGTGGTGTTTATAGACACTGCAGCCCACATGCCGCATTTAGCTTTCATGCCACTGTGCATTTTCTTTGCCAACTCAGCATTGCCTTACTTGAAAGCTGAATATGTGTATTGGATTTATTCAATTTACAAGTGCGTATTTAGGCTGTGACACTAATTAGGACTGACATGGTGCTCAGAGTTCTCAGGCTACCAAACCCTAATAATAAATGTTGAGGTAATACTAGAAGATAAAATATTTTCTTAAAACATGGCTTCAGCTAATGAATTCCAGAAACAGGGAGGAAGAGGGAAGCAAGGACTTTGGTCAAAACTCAGTAGAAAAGTCCTCTCACAAATATGCTATGAATAATGCCCCCTGTTTACATGCAGTAGCTGGTGAAATTAATGATTTGACCATCTACATTTGCCTTGGCATTCCATTAATCACAGAGACATGGCTAAAGGAGTATGGAA
Source organism: Triturus cristatus (assembly GCF_964204655.1). Taxonomy (NCBI): domain Eukaryota; kingdom Metazoa; phylum Chordata; class Amphibia; order Caudata; family Salamandridae; genus Triturus; species Triturus cristatus. Next base: position 1,484,734,823 of record NC_140590.1, on the reverse strand, counting down.
AATACCCACTCTAGAGAAATCCCTGATACCCACACCATTCTGAGGGTGAATAGAGCTAATGTTCAGTATAGGGGGTTAGCAACCACCTACAGGCATGATAGAAAAGTTCAGCCATGCAAATCAGACCAGATTTAAGCATGTGAACCCCATAATGAGTGGCTACTTCATTTTGAGGTAGGTCAATATGGGAGTGGCCAGCCCACTCAGAGTTATGTGAACCTCAGGAATGCAGTGGATCTCTTTTTCTTTTACCCAGAAATGTTATCCGATGACAGAGTTGAAATCCTAAGATCCTAAGAATATCTGGTGTGAATGAAGATTCACAGGGTGAACCTGAACCAGAACTGCTGAGTCATCAATCAATTTCTAATTTCTCGATTGTTCTCAGAGGTCATCTCAAAATGGGCCAGATTTTCCCTTTCCTCAGGATACTAGTACCCCTGGCATCATTACATCGAGGGTAGTAAAATACCAGCCCATTACCCAGGACAAACGGAATGACGACAATGTTAAAAGTAAACCTGTCTGCAACTGAGACGGTGACCTTTATAGTGGTGTGGTGTCACACCCAAAAAATATTGGAATTGGAGAACAGTCTGCTGGATATTTGACCTTTGACTTTGTAATCCAACTCCAAAGTTGCCCTAGTGATGATTTTGACATTAGAATCTTGGAATCCCGGAATGTACATGCTGCCAACTTTTGGCAGGCATTGGATGGTAAAGGGTGAATTTTCGACAGGGTGCCTACATCTGGCCCCTCTGTTGGAAAAGCTACCATAAGAATGCTGGACTGGACCAATAATTTTGGTTTCTTTCAAACAGCTAAAAGATAAGCTGAAAAGATCAATTTTTACACCATTAACATCCTCCTGTGTTAGCTGTAAAGCTTTGGATCCCATTCATATAAATCATAGTTGAGTAAAAAATGTCCTCCTAGTGGGGATGTAATTGGTACACTAACATTACTTATTGATGCCCTCTTTCCATTTGTGGAAGAAAATGGCTCTTTGAAAACTAACATGAAACTGAGAAAAAAAACTGTGGAAACTAATTACATTGGCACATATCTGACATTACATAAACTAATTACATGAGCACAGATCCGACTCTATCGGAAAATAATCTATGCCCCTTAGTTCTTGCAAAGGAAACCGCACTTCACAATACTGGAGGATAGTGTCTGATTTGTCCCCGTGTAAGTAGTTTACATAGGGTTTGATTTATCTCCATGTAATTAATTTACATTAGGTATTGTCTTTACCACACTGGTAGGGTGGTTTTTGGATTGGGCCCTTAAACTAGCTGGACTACTGTCCCGACCCATGTTGATTAGGTTTCAAACGGTCCTGACAAATTGGCCTAGATCATTCATGATTACTTTGTTGGAAAGAAACGTGTTGGCCGTCTTTCAAATAGATCACTGGAGACACATATGGACATCATTTCGTTCACTGTTTCACATCGCTTTTAGATGTGACAGGATCCATCAACTCAATAAAAAGTCTTTAGGTGGCACTAACCATTTTTATGCCTTCTTACTTCCTTTACCATTCTACACTTTTAGCACCCTCCCTTTAGGGTCTTCACCGCTAGTAACTTCTAAAAAGATGCCTGGCAAAGAGCCCCCTTGAGGGGCCAGTTGGGCATTGCAGCGTCGGCCCAACAAGGAGCTCCCCGATGACAAATCAAGCCACCCAACTCGATGGATGAGGGCTCTTGCTTCTGAATATTCATATTCCTCCAACCTTTCTTGACATGGGTATGATACCTACGGGATCTCCCATTTTACCTTTCTTAGGAATTGCATACTCTTTGTATATTCAAAGGTTACAGTGATTACCAGGCCCCAGGAGAATCCTACTACTTTGCCTATGGTACATGTGGACTTTATAATAGCAAATGCAATGTCCAGTGAAGGCGCAAACCCGTCCCGGCAATGGGAACAAAGCATGAATGAAATGGGAACTGGATGTGGAAGCTGTCAGTCTGTCTTTCAATGGTACAGGTGGCAACTGGCTTGCATTTTAAAGAAGGGTGGAGTGAATAACTGCAATGGGGGGGGGGTGTGGGGGTGATGGCTGTTTCCCCAGTACCCATTCCTCATCTTTCTAAAAATGGACGTATGCGATAACCACTCCACAGCAACTATAATGCATTAGAAAAGTGTAAAAAAGGAACATTTATATCATACTTGGGACTAACATACATATACCGACAGGTAGAAATTTAAATTGATGCAAGTAGAAATAGCGGAAGAAAATATTAAACAGGAAATTTTACCAAGTGATGCATTTTTATTGATCGACATGGTTCATGGAAGGTTGCCATATTAGCAACTGCTTGTATGTGAAACTGACCTTCGAAAAGGATTAAAAGATGCATACACACACCGTAGCAGATATTTGTGGACAATTTTGAGGTTATATTTTCCATAAATTAAGTATAAACGCTGGAAGTGAGGTCACCGTACCAAAAATAATTCAGTGCCACTACAAAATTAATTGGAAACACGACATTTGTGTGCACATAGGTGATAATATTAAAAATTAAAACAGTAAATTGTGGTGCAGATGAAGCAAAGTTGTGCAAATCATGGTACGCATTGTGTTGATTAGTTACCATTATAAAAATCCTCAGGCACGGTGCAAAATTGCATCGGGCCGCACAAGCTCCTGTGCAACATTAGTAAATAAGTCTGTAAATTACCAAGTTAAAGCTTAGGAAGGAAGTGGAAGAAATTACGTAAAATAATGTGCATGAAAATGTTGTTATCACTTATATGTAGCAAAGAAAAGAAATCTAAGGAGATGTGAGTTACATGTATTCATTATATCGGTGGCATTATAGTTGTGCATTATTCCCAAAGTGCAGTCTTTGCCAATGCCTTCAGGAGGTGTGAATTTATGCTTCTAACCATCATATATCCTTACTAATGTAAAACATTACTGGAAACAACAACCACATTGGCAGTGATAACTTGTTGCAGTTGATGAGCACTTCATAACCCTAAAAAAGCAAAGAAAACATTTTCTGGGATGGTGAACAAACTGTTGTGTCTGTAGAGTGGGTTTTCGGTTGTTGAATGTGTGGTGTCAAGGTTGAGGTTGGGAGGTGTTCTCCAATCATGTTTCGATGATGAGGAAAACAGCCATTCCTCAATATGTCCTAGTGTTACACTTGTGTGTCTTTATAACCACTTAATGCTGTGCTGCTAAACTAGGACTCTTATGAATCCCCTCATGTACCTCCTGTAAACATTGTCACATACCATGTACAGTGCTCTGATACCTTCGGGTCTAGCTAGCGCTATATAAAACTCAAAATAATAAGAATAATACCTAGTAAAATAAACTTGTAAATTAGCTTTTGGACTAGCTCACGAGGCAGTGCCTAACATGTACACTGCATTGGGAGTGAGAGAGAGGAATACAGATAGAAGTGCAGTGCTGTGCTGCTCATACCTGAAGGTGCTGTCTTGGTCCCAGGTCCTGGCTCGAACAACCTCAGGCTTCCTTGCTTGAGTAGGACTGAGGAAGGACCCAGAGTGCTTGACAGATATACAGGTCACAAGGGAATCTGGGCAGAGCAGGGTGTAATTATGCTAATGATAATTATTGCTTTTGGACAATGGGTGTGGAAAGAGGTGATCGGGGAGAAGAGAATTTGGGATAGTGACCGAGCAGGGTATCTGAGGCAGAGGAGTTATGAGGTGAAGAAGGCCAGAGAGTATGATGCAGGGGACCAAAGCAAATGCAGCAAAGTGACGTGATGATGTGAACACCTGTTCAAAAATCCTAAATACAGGAAGTGATTGTACTCATGTAAACACATGTTGAGCTGCGGTTGACTCTTAAACTGTCTCCCACAGACTTGTAAATGAAGGTGTGTTTAATATGCGACAAGCTTTGCACAACTTGAAAAACCAGAAATCCATTCAGCCTTTGATTCAGTCCAAAAGCAATAACACTTTACATTGTCTGCCACTTTTTGTTTTACAAAAGAGCCTATTGCTGTGGTTGCTGCATGGGTGTAAGCTCTCTGTTGTGAAATAGCATGAAAAAGATGATTATGAGATGTTGACCTCTCAAAGGGCATGGACTCCACTGCAAATTGTCCGCTAGTTAGTCTGGAAATTTGCCCCCCCAGAGATGCCAGCCAGAATGGTAAATCTGGAGGTCAGGAAAGTTCCACTGTGGTGGTCCCTTAGTGTCTCTTTAGGAATGGGAAAAAATTGAGAATTGGATTTAACAGAATTGATTCAAATGGGTATACACCATTCTTGTTCGGATTTTCACCCAGGGAGTTCAACTGATTTGAGCAGCCGGTTTCACCAGAGTGAAATCAATGGGCCGAAAGTGTCTCCATGTTAACTGTAGTCACAATGGGCTGGTCCACTCCGCTACTGGACCCATCGGAGATTATGGGCAACTTATAATGAGGTCCACTATTGATAGAACTCTTCAGAAAGTCCTAGTTTAGATAACACACTGATTCATAGATTACATGTTGTGGTTTATTGGTTACTTTGAAAGCCTTATTCAGGAGTTGGGGGGATGTTTGTGAAAAAGATGCATATCTGAACTACTACTAAAAGATGGTGATGAGATTAATGTATGCAGAATCTTTGGATGGGATTCCAGGAGCGGTTGCCTACTATTTTGAGGCCACGATTACTAACTGCATGGTACTGGCAGGGTGCTAAATCTGCATAAAAAAATAAAGCTGTGGCCCTGATTACAAGTGAAGAGCTAAAGAGTGATTTGTGTGCAAACACGTTTGCAAAAGGATCAGAAGTACGAGTTGTGAGATAATTATCAACCCTACCAACATTTATCTGGAAAAAAGTCAGAAATGTATTTAGAAAAATCTGACGGTCAGTCAGTCAATAATACTTTATTCAGCAATATTATGGCCATAAAAGTACAGTCAGACAAAGGGTAGACCAATATAACTATACAGATACATAGTAATAAAGGGCAAAGCTACTATATCATGTACAATAGTTGTTTATCAATTTCTTAGCCCTAATATGTATTTGGTTTGTCATGGCATAACTAGAATACCGACAAGACCTTAATAAGATACATGTTAAACAATATCAACCCAAAATGAAAAACAATACTTCCTAAAAGATTTGATTACTAGTCCTTATTCAGTACACAATCAAAACTATCCTTCAGCATATGGTCCATGCTGAGGAACTCACCATTCCATAACCTGTAAAGGATGAGGGCGGCATTCACAAATATATCACAACAGTGTGCAAAGCGACAAACAAAAATTCAAAAAAAATAACGGCCTAAGCCAGAATAAGGTGCATGAAATACAGTACTCATATGAAATTAAAAGCAGTGCCTCTTACAAGATTACAGGACCGGTCCCAATTCAATGGCTAATCAAACTTTTTCCTTCTGTATACGGCCCCTGATAAGAAATGTGCAATCCCATAATATATCAAGGGTGATGACTACATTTGCAGATATATCAAGGCAGGTCTTACGTGTGCAAAGTGGCAATTTTTGGGGTACAAATATGCAGAATTAGGAATGTTAAACACCAATTCCGCATGTTATTACTCATTTTAAAGTCATAACTCATGATAGGCATTAATTCTTGCATCTTTTTAAATTCTGATCGCTGTAATATTGGATTTTGAAAGGTGTGAAAATAATCGCCTAGCTGAGAACTCGTAATCAGGGTCTGAGGAGTAACACCCTGTAGCAATGCATTTACAAATTTAATAGCATTTAATTGTGAATAACGTGCAGACCCAATATTACTGCATGGAATTCAGTACCTTATATATTTGCCGCTGGGATTGTTGCTCATATTTACCAAAACCCCTGTTTATTAAATTTATCAGTGTGGCCATGCATATGAATCTACTTTATGGCTGCAGTATGGGCCAATCAATAATTTGGCTGAGAGTGCTCTGTCTCTGTGATGCCTTAGTGATAGATTTAAGTGCTATGAAGCTAATATCAGGATGTACATCTTGCTATGTAAATAAAATGACTATCATTCTGCAAATGCAGGTTCGGTTTTAGGTTGTATGTCACAATATCGAGGTCCAGAATATTGACCTGAACATATATCAAATCCACAATATCACTATATCACTTCAATACGCCTAAACTGGAAAGAATGGGGGCTTGATGTCCGAAATTGCGGATTTGCAATTTCCTAAAAGCAAACCTTAGCGATTCGCTATTAGGAAATTGCAAACTGCGATGTACAACAGTGTGTCTGACACTGTTAGTGATTCGCAGTGGGTCCCAAAGGGACATGCCTCATCAATATTCATGAGGCAGGTTGGAATTTGCGACCCATTGTGAATGGCTACAATCACAAGGATGGTGGCCTGCTGGGGTCAGCAGACCACCATGTCTGTGATTGCTTTTTAAATAAAGCAATATTGTTTTTTGTAATGCACCCATTTTCCTTAAAGGAAAACAGGATGCATTTCACAAATAAAAATGAAAAGGCAGTGATCCACATGACCACTGCCTGCTCTTAGAAAATGGTGACGCCCACATTCACAAAGGGGAAGAGGTCCTTCTTATTTGCGAATGGGTTACCGCCAACTTGAAGTTCCCGGTCACAAAACATTCCTACATACCAGTGCTCTTCGGTATTAGGAAGGGGCACCCTAAACACAGTCCTTCCTAATGCCGAATCGAAAAAGCAAAATGTGATTCTGTAGCAAGTTACCAGTCCCATTTGCCTTCTGTATATAGCAAAATGCTTTTTGTGACCAGTAAAATGCTTTGTACATCTGGCTCCAAGTTCTCTATTCTTAACTACATACATATTTAGCTTGATGGCATGTTGCAATAAATATTGTGGAGTGGATATAAGGAAGGGTCGGTATTTAAACTTCCAGAATGTGATAGAACACGGTGAGCGTATCAGTTAAATAACAGTGAACCAAATTCTATTGTCTTTTCACAGCTTTCACCAAAGATTTGTTGGTGATGTTAGTAATAATATGGTACATTTATCAGCACATTATGTGAGCAGCATTCGTCAATATATGGTCAAATTTAAAGAAAATTATACTAATAAGCATTATTAGTATAATTTTCTTTACATTTATTGGTGAGATGAGGATTAAAAAATATAATAATTATACTGAGGTTGTATACAATGTCTGTATTTTAAGCATATGAGAGACATAGAATTCAAATACAACTTTATGTCAGAGCTCGAGCTTAAACGCCCTGCATTTAATTTGCTAAAGGGTGTAAACAACATTCAAAACAAATAGTTCTCTTAAAAGATTTCGTCAAGGAAATAGCGGCCTGTAAGAAGTTTGTCTTTAATGGTTCGTTTTAACATATTTGAATGAATAAATTGAATAAACGGGTTGTTAAATTGCCATAGCACAATCAATAGGACTGAGAGAGAATTAGTTTTTTAAAAATTAATAGATGACCTTATTTCATCTTTACCTGAGGCATGCTTACTAACATTGCCTTTAATAAATATCACTCATTTCTGGAACTGTGCGTACTCCATGACTACCTAGAACAAACTGGTTTTTCTCATTAATGTAAGCACAGGATTTAATAACACCTCAATTAATAAACAACACTGCTTGAATCATTCCTATGTATGGAGACACAAATAATAAAAAGAATTCCGTGTTAATGGTGCACTCTTTTCTGGTGGAAGAACAAACTTCGTGCACGAAGCAGCAGTGCCTCATGACTTAGATCCATGAATGTCTTCTCCACTGGGACACTACAGTATGAATTCTGCATAATTAACAGTGATGTTGCTTCCTTTATAGCATCCCAGGACAGTCTAATGTAATTTATTACACACTGAGGGGCATATGTACAATGAAGTGGCGTAGCGTGTCGTTAGCCTCCAGGGCTTAACGCCGTGCTCCTCCACTTCGGAAACGCAAGGCTGCACCATATTTACAAGAATGTGGTGCAGCTATGCCCCTGAGTTCACATTGAAAAGTCATTTTTGTTTCTTAATAATATTGGCTCTGTTTGGCAAATCTGTTTGAAAATTTCAAAAAAACAAAGATTTGAATTCAGCGTGTCAAGTTTCATGCAGATCCGTTGGATGGGGGAATAAATATGGATAATAATATAACTTTACGTATTCTCATTCCTCACTCCTGTAAGAATCTTTCTACTCTGCTAGAAATAAAACACTAAATGAAATGACACCAGATTTGTCATGAAAGTAGAACATTACTCAATAAACTGTGTTTGCTTTGGCGTAAATGGGTTCAGTAGTATTTGTGAAAATAGTGTAGCAAAAATCTGTCAGTGGTCTTGAAAGGGTAAAAAACGTAAAGATATTGTACCATTAGTCCACAAGCCATCTTTGAAGGCAGGTTTAACGAGTGATTGTGACCAAAATTAAAAAAGAATTCAATTTGATTGCATAAGGAAGCTTTTTTCCCCATCTTTCAGGTACATGAGCTCTAAGTTGGTACATGGATACCCAAAGGCATTGATTGGCAGGCAGTGGCCTGAGAAAAGAATAAAAGACCACATAAGGGGTCAGGGAGCATACACCCTGACTGAAGGGGTCTTAATGGTGGGACCGCTAAAGTGAACCCACCATAGTTCAAAATTAAAATCAAATGTGTTCATGTTGCAACTGGTCTGCAAACTCCCCGTGTGTCACCTGTCAATAGTCCTCAGTTCCAGTACCTGGACTACAGCCTATGAAACTCCTAGACCCATCTTAGGTGTCCTTTCAAAATTCAAGGTCTTGTTACTGGGACTCTGAACTCGGAAACTCTTGGAATAACACTTGGTCCCCTTTGCTAGTCAGCTTCTGTACCAAGACTGTGGGTGCAATTTAGATGTCTTGTTTAGTGGTCCCAAATAATAGTCTGTTGAATACTGACAATTTGGGGATCATATATAAGAGAAGAAATTAAATCATAAGAAGGTAATATGCAAGCCTTACGATCAGAAGCTGATCAGAGGACAGAGGAGACTCCACTACTTCTGCACTTCGACTATAAGAAGACATCTCAAGTCAAAGCATGAGAGGTGGCTGCAGGAGAGATCTACTGCTGAAGCACAGGACATTGAAACAACCCCAAATGTTCTTCCAGATGTTCTACAGCAATTTGAGCGGGAAAGCAATCTGCACCTTAACATCTTCACACTGTATTGCATGGTGTGAAAGACCAATGTACTGTGCAGAGAACAGAACCCAGGAATTGGGACAGAAAAGCTGGAGGGACAGTAAGAAAAAATCTGTTTGTAATAAAAAAAAAAACAACACAAACAAAATAATGCCATGCCAAAATATAGCAACATTCCAAATACATGGCTGCCAGTGGTGGGATGGGAACAGGGCCTTGTCAAATCCAGGTCCTGTGGCTAACATCAATGGGAGTTGGCGGCCTTCTGCGGTTGACCAGAGGGCTTGCGGCCAGTCATTGTAGCCAACCCTCACTGTGCCAAAGGATGTGCACAGTAGGAGTTGGCTGCCCGTGGCTGATTGGCTGCAAGGGGTGGTAATGTGGCCAAGTTATTCTGTCAAAACCAACTGTGCATGGACAATATATGTTTGGGGTGGTTTTATCAACTTTATATTTGCTAAACCAAAACACATTAACAAAATTGAAGTAATGGTTACAAAACTAAACATAAACACTAATAACATTCAACATTCATTGTTAGCCCGGCAACCTATAAATATTACAACTGTCCTGCAAGCATTTACTCGCCCAACGAATTCAATGCTTTAGACCTCACAATATTTTTCATGATAATTAACAGCAAATAAAAACAGAATATATGTAAGTAACAACGCATATTGTAAGCAGTATATATAAACGTTATTGTTTGCCGTTGTAATGATAGTGTTAAAGGTAATGTGATATGTAATCTGGTTTGAAGGATCATTTATGACATCTGTAATTATATCTGACAATTAAAGTGTGCTTTCATGAGCACTGCATTTGGTGTGCGAGATACGGTTTGCAGGGCTGTTATATACATATATATTGCAGAGCTGTTATATATAACAGCATAAGGGCCCTGCAAACAGTATCTCGCATACTAAATGCAGTCCTCATGACAGCACCCTTTAATTGTCAGATGTAATTACAGATGTCATAAATGGTCCTTCAAGACAGATTACATATCACATTACCTTTAACACGATCATCAAAACGGCTAACAATAAAGTTTATATATACTCAATTCAGTATGCAATGTTATTTAAATATATTCTGCTCCCCTAACTACACAATGGTGTTTATATATATACTCCATAGTGACCATTGTGTATTTAGTTCTGCTAATAACATTGCCACTGTTTGATGAATCTGCACAAAATGTTCCAAAAGAAAAGTTCATCCACCTCAGCTCCTTCATGGAAGGTTTTGTGCTGATCTGTCAAGCATGGGCCAAGAAAAAGGGGTGGTCTCGAAATGCTGATTTCACATATTAATTCCCAGAAATTTGCTCTACAATGCAGAAAAAAATGTCTGAACGGAATTACACTAAATTTGCCAGGAAGTTAGAACTTTACTCAGAAAGCGTGCTTTTTGTTACTAGGTGTAAATCAATTAAATAATTTCTGATGATTTAAAGAGGTTCTTTGGGTGGAATGAAAAGATTAACAAGTTAGGTGTATCTGGATGGCTAGTCCTGCAGGATTCCAGCGCTAATGGAAATTAAAAAAATAGGACCTTCTCATTGGCTAAAGGAACCCTTTCCCAAGTCAGACATTTTGGTACCATAGAACCGGCACCAAGCGATCTGATTGGGTGGCCACAACTCTAGAATATGTTGTGCTCGCCATTACAGGACTCTATACCCATGTCCAGGAATATATATTTTTTTTAAATGGCATAAGGGGGCATGGTAGCAACAACCCTGACCTCCTGGAGAACCAGTGGCACCTCCTCAAAGGTTAAAATAGACATTGTTTTTCAAGCTGCGAGTACAGTAGTAAACCTAGAAGACTCAGTGCAGCCCTCATGTGTGATACAGGTGTGCTCCCATGGGATCTGCTGCACCAGCTTACACCCCTGGTACAGCAACACTATGCAAGCTTGATCGGGGAAGCTTGCAAAGTACCCTGATAAAATAGGGTAATACTTCTGTGAAGGGTACTGCAGGACTACTGCTGTACTCCAAACAAATTAAAAAAATAAAAGTCTGTGAACGTTCAGGGAGTTGAATAGCATGTTGGATGCAGGACCGGGCCTGATGTCTGGCCCTTTTGCCATCCCCTACAGTGCATAGCTGGAGGGGTTGACTGCTCACCATCATGTTGGTTGCAGAGCCTTGCCAGTGGCCAGCATCTGCAGCAACCATCAGCTGTGCACAACCATCAGCAAGTCTGTTGCTCAATTTAAAAACAGACCAGGTTTCATCAGAAGTGTCTAGTGCGGCGACTCCACACCTGTTCTTCTTGTCTGTAAGTGCGACAATTTTTCCTAACAAGAATTCTCACGGTCTGCTTATAGCCCAAGCTACATCTTGAACTTACATAAAATGTGATATGTAAGTTCGGACTAATGCCCCAATCATGCATTTGCATGGGTATATGGATACAACACACCGAGTATGAGGTTATTGGTATCTGAGACACTATTGTATCATCTTTATGCTGAAGTATGATGTAATAGGAAAGCTGTTTGTAGTTGCATGTTTGAAATGCCAGTAAAAATATTTATTAAAAAAAATAACCATTAGCTTATACTGGAGGGGCCAAGTTACATACATTTTTGCAAAAAAAGTTGAGCTCAGTGGCATGAAAAATCTTCAGTCATTTTAAATTTGGAGATCCAAACTGATTGGTTGGATTTAGTTTAATGTGAAATCTGCTTGAATGACAGATTTTCTGCAATGCCTATTTTGTGCATAGGAACACTGAAGGGGGTTTCACGTGGAGACATGTAGTAGTTCAGTTCTAATGAATATCAAGATACAGCTGTGAAAGGTAGAGCTTTTAATGTAGTCAACCACAACACCCGGCAGCGTCAGAAGAAACTGCTAACAGTAGAACATTCATAAACAAACGCCCCAAACATTCTAAGTTCTACCCAAGAATGCTGAAGTGAAATCACCACAACATCTCCCTTCTTCCTAATAAATACAAATTATATACACAATGTATGCATAAGGCGTAATACATACCACGGTATTTCACATACAAATAAATAAAAAATTATTCTAAGACATAAACAATTGCATCTAACATTTCATGCAGTTTATACGTAAGAGTATTGTGCATTCTACAATATCAAACTAACAAACTACATATAATGAAATAACAAAAGTGTCGAAAACTGCACAATTCTCATGAACTACAACACGTAACATTATGCATTCTGGTATCATAATGATTTCTTAATGGACCTAGCAGCACTCTTGTGTCTAACAACATCACAATCTTTAACTGCCTCATGAGACTGTGTAGTAGTACTTCAATTTGGGGAAATATCCTAAATACTAGGATAAATGGGATGCTCTGACAATTAACTGCGACTACTGGACCCCACATTGTCAACTTTCACTAACCTCTCCATGTTCCACTGTCCATTCCCTTTGCTATGGACATCCCTTTCAGACACACCTTTTACCTGCACTGATGCCCTGAATCTTGACAATAGCTTTATAACATATGTTGTATTTTTGACTCGCACCCTATCCCCTACCTTTATTCTAGGAACCAGATTTATTTTTACCTTGTGTCTATCATCATACCAACCTTTCATCTTAATCTGGGATGCCTCAATTTTTGGTCATATGATAATGCCAACTTGCTTCTCGTAACTGGTTTTAGGTTGAAACTTACGCAACAATGCTGGACACATTTTGGACACTAGAGCATGTCCTCTCAAAACTTCAAACAGGTACTCCCCGATGGTGCAGTTCAGGCATGCCCGATGAGATCATAGCATGCATTCAACTGTTCTACCACATCGATCTTATTCTGAATGGGCCACAGCACACAATCCATTAATGTACAGTTCATCTTTTCCACAAGTCCGTTGGATTGTGAGTGATAAAGAGCAATCCTATGTTTGATATTTCTTTTTCTAGAAACTCCTTCATCCATCTAGACACAAATTGGACACCATTGTCTGTAACAATTTCTTTGGAGCACCCCTCTCTTAGAAACACTTTCTTCAGAAAATTGATTACCCCCTCTGTGTTAGGTTCTTCCATGTTCTCCACTTACCTCTATTTGCTATACTAATCTACCAAAAAGCATCACAAATCTTTATCTCCAAGGTAGAGAATTAAATGGCCCAATGAAGTCAATAGCTCTTTTAGACCAAGGACCATCAGGTATCTCAGTTGCTTGCAAAGGAATAGGAACAGTTTCATCCCTTTATCACTATTGGAACAAATGATACACCATTTGACCATTTCACTTATGTCATTGTCCAGACTTGGCCACGGATAATTTGCTCTAACTTTTCAGTTAGTAATGGTCTGTCTTAAATGTCACTCTTGGGCCCATAGCATTATTTTTGCTTTCAAACCACAGGGAGGTGTAAATATTTCTCCTCACATCAACATGCCATCATCGTCAAGAGATAGTTTGTCCGCTAATTTAAACAATGGCAGAATTCTAACAGGCAGAAGCTTCTCTCTGGGCCACCTCCTGTGCTATAACGAGAGACTTCCCCCAGAATTTCGTCCTCGGAAAATGCTACACTCTACTCATCCTCTGTGAAACCACACTCATCATATACATCAATAGTGGCTATTAAACAGTCTTCATCATTGCCAACAGAAATTTCTTTACTGCAAAAAACAGGATATCATGACAGGTATAATCGGCTTTGATGTTCTTCTCACCAGAGACATGTTCAGTTGAATATTACACTGCAATAATTCTGAGCTCAACCTGGCTATCCTGGGGGTACGATCTTTTATAACAATCCCATTCAAAACATCAAGTAATGGATTATGGGCAGTTTTTAGGGTGAACTTCCTTTCACAGATAAAACACTTAAAGCATTAAAAAGCCCGACAGCACGTCAAACGTTCCTTGTCAAAGACAGAGAACATTTTCTCTCAATGCCTTTGACGTAAACCAGATGATACATTTCTTGATAGGATCAAACAGCCCTAATACATTAGCAGAAACACTGTCTTTTTCAATGACAGAAATTCATTTTGGCATTTCTCGTCCCACAGAAATCTCTTTCCCTTCTTCAGCAACTCATGCACATTGGTAGTTTTGGCAGCAAAGTTTTTAATAAATTGTGTGTAAAACTCACACACTCCTAGAAAAGAAGCAACTTGATCATATGTATCTTAAGTCGGAGCCTTAGTTATATCCTCAACCAAACTTGTTGTTGATTGTGGTGGGATTCTTTCTCAGAAATGACATGACCCAGATGCTCTATGCTGTTTTTCTGAAATTCACACTTGTTAATATTTGCCACAATCACTGCCTCCTCCAATCTCTTCAAAACTTCACTCATGGCTCTATCATTTTTTTTGACATTTCCTCCAGCAACTAAAATGTCAGCTTGAAAAGCGACCACACCTTTGACCTCTCTGAAAGGTTTTTCAAGAATCCGTTGAAAGACAGATGCTGTGGGTGCCAGCCTAAACGGCATCCTTTAAAATTGGAAAGTAACCACCGTTAAAAAAAAAGGCAGAAAGGTGTTTAGGAAAAGTATCTAGTTACACTTGGTGATATGCGGTTGCTAGATCAATCTTGCTAAACACTCTAGCACCATTAAAAGTAGTGACTATGCGATTTATCCTGGGGAGTGGATGAGAATCAACCCATATCACTTTATTGAAGCTCCTGAGTTCTACACTCAACTAGCCATTTTTCTTGTGGGCTCTCACCAAAGGAGACGTCCACAAGGAAGACTATACTGACTCAAAGACATCATCCTCACGTATTTCCTTTAAATGTCCGCTAGATCTTCTCTCACATGAAACAGTACATTTTGTAGTCTGTGTTTGACTGGGTTAGTCCCCCCTGACACAAATATTATGCTCTAACCTTTGATTCTGCCCAGTTTTTCACTAAAGGCTGATTTATACAACTTAACCCCGATATTGTCCTTTAATGGTACAGCAACTGTAGAATCCCCTTCCACAGCCACAGACACCTGCATTTTCTTTCCAGGCCTAAGCTTTATCCCAAAGAGGCCCGATGGTACCAACCAAGGGGCAGATTTACAAACCCCTTGCAACACTTTTACGCCGCCGTTGCGTCACTTTTGGGCTCTTCCCTTCTAATGCCGTCACTAGATCTTTGCATTGGACTAACCCTGGGTGGAGTTCGCCGAGTTGCACTACGCAAAACTACGTGAAGTGGTAAAAAAACTCCGCCGCGCTACGCAAAACTCCGCAAACGGCGTAGTGCGGTAAAAAAATGACATTCACTGTGATTTTCAGTGCCAGATGCTTGTCCGCACTGTTCAATCATCGCGAACGGCACCATGCACAGTGCAAGTGAGCGCTGCATTCCTTTCTGCCGCTCGAGTAGATTTTTATTCGAGCGGCAGCTTTCTCAACGCGAACTGGCAGTTTCTCAACGTGAGTGGTCGCAAGCATACGCGACCACTCACAATGAGAAACCTGACTCCCACCTGCATTGAGAAATCTTGCCGGGAGGTTTATTTTCCACGCTCACGCTCGCCAACTTGATGTTGACAATCGCGAACGTGGAAAAATCTCACTAGGAGGTGAATTTTCCTTGCTCGCGCTCGCCAACTTGACGTTGCTGAACACGAACGAGGAAAAAAACTCAGCTCCACTGCGAGAAGCGGAGTTTTCCGGAACTCCGCAAGTTCTGTGTAACGCGGAGTGTATAAAACTCCGCAAACTCCTCGAGTGGAGCAGAGTTCACCGCCCAGGGTTACTCACATGCCTTCCAACACCAGCCCTGTGCCTACAGAGCCGTGAAATTGTGCAGAAACCCCAACAGAGCCACACACAAATGGTAAGCCTGTCTCTATAGTGCTGTGCACCGGTCTGTCACATTAGTCTGGCTCTACAAAATTTAGTTGCACGGTACAAGGTGTACTGCTTGATCAGTTCTCCTCCAGGGAGGATGAAATCAGACGTGGTGGGGTTGTGGAAAAATGGTCGGCAAATTTGTAGCATCTCAGTTCAAATTAATGATACAGATGTGAAATGTAGTCAACCACATTTCCCAGCACCCTCAAGAGAAACTGCCACCAATAGAACATTCATAAACAAACAAGCTCCCCTCAAACATTTAAGTTCCGTCCAAGAATGTTTAAGTGCCATCACCACAGTGTATTGAAAAGCATATTGCCCAAAAGACCCATAAACCTGTAATTCAAAAATGCAACTTTAACGTGTTTCTTCTTTTAAGGGCCCAGACTAATTTACTAAACAATGAAATTTGTCAAGACTGGTGAGCGATGTGGCCCATGGTTTTAGCAATGGGCACCATACATCAGTAGGGTTAGACATACATGCTTGGATTTTTTTCTGTCCTCATTCAGTTATACTAACTTGCAGTATAACACCTTGGGGGCATATCAACAAGAAATAGTGATAATTATCGCTAAGCGCTGCTAGCGCGAACATTTTTATCGCCGGCGAAGTCCTTTGTTTATCGCCGCCATAGCAACGTATTAACAAGCGATAACAATCAGTTCCGGCACTTAGGCATGGCGATAAAATCTTAGCGCCGGCGATAAAGAAACGCACGTTAAGCCGCGAAAAGTAGAGATAAGCAATTTATCTAAAAAATCAGCCTGACAATTGACAGCAGGCCTGCATTTTACACGCAGCAAGCGGTAAATTGCACTATAAAAGGCCCCCAAGCAGGCAAAAAAAAAAAAATGGATTCCAGTGAGCAGAGACCAGACCAGACCAGAGACATGGAGGAAGCAGGGCCAAGCGCAGAGACCTCAGCGAACCCCACAGCCAGCCAGGAGGAGCAGGGAGAGAGCCAGGGGAAGGAAAAGAGGAGGAGGAACCCCAGGTTCAGCCACCAGGAGAATCAGGTCCTGTATAGCCTGGTGGCTGAACACCAGCAGGAGCTGTTTATAAGGAAGACAGTGCCATTGTCCAGAAAGAAACACATCTGGGAGGAGATCACAGCTAAGGTCAATGCTGTGGGAGAGAGGAAGAGGAGGGCCATGGAGGAGGTGAAAAAACGCTGGAACGACAGCAAGAAGAACACCAAGGAGAAGATGGCCGCCAACCGGAGGGCAGCCATGGCCACCGGAGGTGGTAGCCCCATGCCGCAGCTGGAGCTGGATGAGCAGGAGGAACTGGTGGTGCAAGTCATCACAGAGGAGACGGTGGTTGGAGTGCCGGGTCGGGACACCGCTGTAGGTCAACAGACACAACCACAGGGTGAGTACAAACTATGGAGTGGGTGGACGGGGTGGATGGCCACAATGGCACACATGTATAATAAATAGCATTGCATACCCACAATTACTGTAGTTCAGGTCCCAGATAGCCCTGTGCATGGTGGCATGGAAACACATAAACATTGCTAGACACACTTTGACGGACACACTGACATCGAAATGTGCACTGAAACCTCAGAAAAACACAGTCTAGCTACATCATCAGACCACAAAATAAGTGCCACATCGCATACCAAAATGCCACATCACGTAGAGACGCACAATGCTCACAAAATGCACACCTTGCACCATCACAACCTATATCCAAATCATCTCCACAAGGCCGCAACTCACAGGTGCCAAAATGAGTATGCAGTGTGAATGTGACTGATCACGTGCAAGTGTAAGCATGCCAACAGCAAGAACAGCACACCTGCAAAATAGCACACGTGGCAGACTTGAGTGCAAGGATGTGCGTGACCAACAAGTGTGACTTGGAGGGCCACACACAACCTTGCACACGAGCCAGACACATGTGCAATGTTGCAGGTGTGCTGAGCCTGTCCCTGGCATGCTTACTCGTGCACGTGACCAGTCACATTCACGCTGCATACTCATTTTGGCACATGGAAGTTGCGGACTTCTGAAGAAGATTTGGATAAGTGTGGTGTTGAGGCAAGGGGGACATTGTGACAACCTCATGCCTGTACTACAAAAATGCCCCCTTGCCTGTACATGCTATGCAGCACTGTCTACAGCAAGATGAGAAAGTAATGAGTCACTCTGGATACCGACAACACATGCAATGTCACACCAAAAATACGGATTATGGGGCATATTACCAAGGACGGCATTAAAATAATAGCTGCTTGAGCGGCAGAAAACTGCCACTAAAGCGGCAATAATGGCCCTTAAAAAATGCCCTGGAGAATTCCAATACAAGCCCATGGTCACACCAGACCATGGACTTCTATTGGAATTCCCTAGGGCATATTATCAAGGCCATGATCGCCGCTTAAGCAGCAGTTCTCTGCTGCTAAAGTGCCGATAATCTCTAATGCCGTCCCTGATAATTTGCCCCTTAGTTGTGTGCTCTCCATTGCAAAATGCAATGCTGGGCGCAACATTAAAGCCATTAAGTCATCCAAAGGCAACTCACCTGCATGCACACATATCCCTGTCCATAATACGCACCACCCTCTCCCGCCCCACGTCAACGCATGGCATGTACTATTTTCACTAGCAAAATTTAAAAATCCTCATGTCTGTGTAAGCTAGATATTCAGATCTAACAATTGTGCAAACCTAGGGACATTTTACCAAGATCAGCGTTAAAATCATTGCTGCCTTAGCGGCAGGAAACTGCCACTAAAGTGGCGGCAATGGGCTTGATAATATGCCCCTGTGAATTCCCAGAGAAGGCCATGTTCACACCACAACATGGACTCCTATGGTAATTCACAAGGGCCGATCATCAAGCCCAACACCGCCGCCATAGTGGCAGTTACCTGCCGCTAAAGCCGCAATCATTTTAACGCTGATCCTGTTAATATGGCCCCTAGTCCCTCTCCACGCACTATGGTGTTCATTTTTCTGAGCATAGGATCCTTGGCTTGTTACTATGACATGTCTCCTCTACTACCTTGAATATTAAGAACCATGTAAAAAGGGGCATACCAACCAATTAACAACACAGGCCATATAAACCAACATCACCAGCACTAATCCATATGAAAGTCTATTTCACAATCCCTCAAGGCATGTCACTACCCATGTTGCTCTGTACTCCTTGATAGCCTTATGTGTGCGTAATCTGTGGTAATCTGTGTTATCCAGAAGCTAAACACTAAAAACACAATATACAGGCTGCCGCTTTAGATTCACCCATCATGCATGTCTACAATGGTGTGGAATGGTCACATCTACGCGCTATAAAGGCACTAGCCTGGTACCAGCTCACCTGGCTCAGTGTTGACATCGCACTCACTGTCTTCGTCCACAAATGGTCCAAAGAAATGGTCCCATGCCCCAGCCGCATCAAGTGATCCCTTGCTCACTGTACCCTTGACCAGTAGTAGCCTAACTATCCCATCACACTCTGCCCATTTGGTGAACTTGCACTCCCATTGATCTAAACTCATGGCCCCACTTGCCTTCCAGTGCATCGTAATATCCCCTCATGGCCACTAATAATACCCTATCCATAAACTTGCTGCAAGCCCACTTTGAGCCGTGTGTGGGAAGCAATGTAGGATACAAGCCCCCTACGACAGATCTACCTCCCTGTCTTTCAACACCTTCAATACTGTTATCACTATGGTCCAATAAGTTGCCTAAAGTGGTCACCCCCAAATAATGTGAGGAAAGTTTGACCCCTCTCCCCTCTCCCTTGTGCATGTCTATGAGTCAGTGTAGAAACATGCATTGGCTTTCGGCCGGTGTGAGGTAAGGCAATGTAAAACATTTAAAATAAGTCTTTGGAAGCGGGTGTGCCTGATGCACCTCCATGCTTACTCTACAATCTCAGCACAAGCCCTTTCTGGGATCTCTCGAACTACATCTACCTACCATTTCAATTCAGTTTGTCCAAAGGGGGCAGCTCCACGACACCCATGCACATGTACAGGCATGTGACTGCCTTAAACTTTACAGCTGCTGTCAATATGTATGTGCACCCTAAAGAAAGCTCAGGTCCTGCTTGGTCCCCTTTACAATGCGCACGAATATCCGCTGGGATCGCTGCATGGAGTATGTAGTCCGCCCTTCGAAAATAAAACCGCTCAGGCAGAGTCTAGAAGGTTTACGCCTGGTATGATGCACAATACGGCCCACCACTGCCACACACACTCCACATGTTTGACAAAATCTGTGGGTAATGGGTGTGGACACTGTCTGCTCAGATAGCAACAACATTTTCCATACATGCTGGACCATACTCTGAAAGGGTAATCCAAAAGAAGTGCAGGAAGCAAGATTAAACATGACAGACGCAATGCACACAACACAAATTTCATGGAGCCAAAGCAACTTAGAGGCACATGTGTCCTACACAGTGCAGCTTTGTAGAAACAACACGGCATATATAATCAAGGACGTTCTTAAAATTATCGCCACTTAAGCGGCATGAAACAGACACCAAAGCGGTGATAATGTGCCTGATAACATGCAGCAGAGAATTCTAATCAAAGCCCATGTTCACACCAGAACATGTGCTTCTCCTGGAATTCTGTGGCACATTTCCATGGACATCTTTGCTGCATGTAGCGGAAGCCTCCTGCTGCTAAAGCGCAGATAACACCATGGACGTCCAGGATAACATGCCCCCAAGTAGGCTCCCATCGCCAATGTTCCAAAAGTGTGCACTCATCACACATCACCATTAGCACACTAAACACATGCACATGTGCAAGCCCCTGCAGAGCTGCAACTCCTTGAGCCACACTGATAAGGCATGTGATAGGGCACGATGGATAGCATGCCTGCAGGACAAATATATTCACATGGTGCAGGAGACCTCAGTGATGTTGCGGAGTGTAGAACTCATCCTCAAGGGAGCATGTCACACCCTGGCACAAACTTATGTACACACAACCCCTGATGTGACCAAGACACTTGAGGGCATATTATCAAGCCAGGCGATAAAATTATCGCCGATTTAGCGCCAGAAAACTGCCGCTAAAACAGCGATAATGGGCTTGATAATATGCTCTATGGAATTCCAATTGAAGCCCATCTTAGATGTGAAGGACATCTAACATGGGCTTCAATTTGAATTCCATAGAGCATATTATCAAGCCCATTATCGCCGTTTTAGCGGCAGTTTTCTGCCGCTAAAGCGGCGATAATTTTATCGCCTGGCTTGATAATATGCCCCTTGATGACTTACTATGCACAAGTGTCAGTACTCTGACAAGGATACACCATCCACACAGATTTACACATGTCTGCATTGTCCATACACAGAAGTCAAAGGCCCATTTCATGAAAGGGACAAGGGGCAGCTAAACAAAGGCAGCAGGTGCCACTATCACACAATGCAGTGTACACACATACTAATCGGAGTACATCAACATTGCCTAATAGGTGTTGCGGACTGCATCAGTCACATAAAACAAACCAAGACACAACAGGTAGCATTTGTGTGTAGACACTGTCAAGACATATTTCTCACCTAGGCAACTTGTGATATTACAACGTACAAGTACACACACACATCTGTCATGTCTCTGAAATAATCACCATCCAGTAATTAGCATGCATATTGTACAAAATATCTATCATGTACAGTCTCCCTCAGTCTGATTGTTAAGTCAAATAATGCATGCCCATACATGGATACCACTGTTAAACTGTATCTCCCATGAACATTTCAGAGGGAGCGACAACACCTCCTGGACAGCGGGACGACCCACTCCACCACGATGACTCGTCCCAAACACCAACTATCAATATGGACGAGTTTGAGCGTCTCCTCGATTCCTTCGCAACACCAACTCCAGTAGCGGGGCTACCCACCAGAATTGCGCCTAGCCCACCCCCTGCACAAGCCACCCAGCAGCAAGCGCCTCCAACCACAGCTGCCTCCCAGGACCCAGCCAACACCTATGCGGCCTTTCAAACCATGGTGCTGGAGGTCCAACGGGAGACACGGGACTTTGTGCGGGTGGGCTTGGAGAGCCTGGCAGCCAAGTTTAAGGAGCTCAGTGGGTGTCTGAATCGCCTTGAAAACAACTTTGCGAGGCTGCCAGACATCCACACCTCCCTCAATCACATCCAACGCTCCCTGGATGACATTGCTGGGGTCCTGATACGGAGAGTGGACACACTGTCCCGGCAGGATAGCTCCAGCAGTGTCTCTGCTGCATTATCCTGACCGGCAGGGGTAGTGGAGTCCAGGGAGCGGAGGGAGCTCCAACAGATGGCTGCCACGGCTCAACACCAGCGCAATCTGGAACAGATATGGCAGGCCATGCTTCTCCACATGACAGCTTTACCTCCCCACATCCTCAGCTCCGCACACTGATGTGTCTGTGCCTCACAGTGCTGCTCCCACCATACCACCGCCCACATGTGAGACACACGACACATCATCAGACGAATCTGAGTATGAAACTGCCACCATGGTGATGCGCAAGTTCAGTTAGCAGTGATGTACAAAGGCCTGTCGGTTTGTACACAACAACATTTCACTGCCCTTCCTCTCCCACTGTCTGCCGACGTCCATCAACACCCAGCGTGGACCCACACATTGGCCCACAGCAAATCTCCTCTTGTTCATTGACAATGACACTGGCACTGCTAAATCCACCTCCTCCCCTGGCTCTGTCGCTCGCAATGGACTGCCAATCCCATGTCCTATGGTCAAGTTCTGGTCAATGCACAACCTTTTTTTTTGTAAATAAATGCACTTTAATCACACAGGTGCGTGTGTCCATGAACAATCAAGTATTTAACTTAGGTAATAAGTAAGGGGCTGTGAATTCACAAGAAGGTCCAGCAAGGGTAATTCAATCAATGTACATGTGCCACCTGACACGGATAGGCAGTCAGTGAGATGGCCGTGTATGTGCAAAAGCAATCTAGATAATTTTCCTATGACAACATCTTTAAAGTGCACCACTAACCCCTGATTGTCTCAAGGAGCGGGGGTGGGTGGGAGTCTGCCACTGCTTGGAAAACCCGTTCTTGAGGAGTCACATTAATGTCAACATGTGCTGTGCCTGCTGCAGGAGGGTGGGGAGAGTGTTCCAGTTTTTTGCGTTGAGGTGGCATAATGATCACCTGCAGGAGTTAGCTGTCCAGATGCGGGGTACTGTGGCAATTGCAATGTCAGCGTAGTGGACCTGCTGGATTGGGGTGCAGAAGCTGAGTCGTCTGTTGAGGTATGCATGTCCGGTGTTGTGGAGTGGCTTGTGTGCGTGGTTCTTGTGCGTGGAGGTGAGACACTTGTTGGCAGTGAGCCAGTGCAGGTCTCACAGGTGGAGTGTGATGTGCTGTCGGCGAGGGATGTTGACGACCAGGCGTGCAGAGGCGTTTTTAATGCATCTAAGTTGTTATTAGAGTTTGGCCGAGGCTCCTGCATAGGGGATGTTAACGTATTCCAACTTGCTGCTGCAGAGTGCCTGTGTGACTGTACTCCATGTCATGGTGGTAATCCACCTGTTGAACTTGACAAGCATCTGGAGGGTGATGAAGCAGGAGCACGAGATGGCGTTTTCCGGCTTTGGCATGGAGAGAGTAGAGTTGATGTTGAACCCCATGGTGCATGCGTGGGTGGTTGTTGCTTGATCTGTTCCCAGGGCAACCGCACACCAGGAGGTGTCTCATGCGTAGGGGGTGGATTTGAGGATGAGCATTTCTGTCTTGTCTGATGTTCATCTCCTGTTGGCAGTCCTTCGTCCACTCAGCAACGTCTTACAGTACTACATGGTGTATGGTTGTGTAAGTGAGGGTGGCCATGGTGAGGGAGAAGATCAGCTGGCTGATGTTCTCGTAGGAGATGATGTTGAGGTTGGACAGTTGGGTAACGTGTGCAAGTGGTGACATGTACATGTAGAACAATGTTATGTGAGTGATGAGCACTGGGGTAATCCGCAGAAGATTACTGTGGACTCTGAGCAGGAAGGGTGGAGGAGGGCGGACTGGGTTTTGCCATAGAGGAAGGAGTTTGTCCAGTCACGAGCATTGTCTCGGATTTCGTTGTCGTGTATGCATGTGCATAGTGTGCAGTGCAAGACAGTGTTGAAGTCAAATCACAGGTACTGGTCAATGAGTGCTGCTCTTTCACTGTTGTCCATCCATGGCATTATATCATTGGTGGCGGAGATGTGTCCAGTTTGCTGCAGGAGTTGCCGCTGAAGCGCAAATGGGACAGATCCTGGATGCTGTTCCCATAGAGTTAGTGGGTCAGTTGTCTGTTGATGGTCTTCGCAATGACACCTCACACGAATGGTAGCAGGGAGATGGGACGTAGGCAAAAGGCGGTCCTTGGGGTCTGTCTTTTGTTTGTGGAGTAAGGGGTTGATATCAGCGTGCTTCCAGCTCTACGTCAATGTTGAATTTACGAGGGAGAGGTTGATGCTTATCTGGAAATGGAGTGCAATGGGGGGGGCTGGCTTTGGAGCAGATGTGGTGTGGGCATGTGCCTGACGTTGATCCGTAGTGAATGTAGTACCAGATGAGCATTGTGTTTGTGTTGTTTACATTGGTCCAGGAGAGCAGGGGCTTGGCGTGTATGGGATCAGTGGTGATGGAGGTCTCAGTACTAGTCGTGCCAGTCGTGGCGTTGTAGCTGCCGTGGATGGCTGCACCCTTGCGATGGAAAAAAGTAACAAAGGAGTTGCACAGGTCTTGCAAAGGTTGGATGTTGTTGTTTTTGGAGCTGGTTCTTTCACTAGGTTGAAGAGCACTTAGCTGGTGTGTGCGTTGTTGGCAATGCGGTCTTTGAAGGAGGCCCAATTGCGCATCTGTGGAGTTGATGGTGTATTTCTCCACTAGCTAATGGCAGGGCGGCATTGAGGCCTGGTGTTCTGCATTGAACCAGCTGGCTTACTTGCTGGTGTGTCTGTTGGAGTGTGTCTCAATCTGGGCGAGTGGGTTTGCGCTGTTGCCTATCCCTTGTCTGATGTTCTGGGCGCTGGAGTGAGTGTCGGTGGTTGTGCTCCAGGCAAGGTTGATGGTTAGCTGTGCTTCTGTGACTGTGCTCCAGCAGTGCCAGTGGATCTGTTGGGTGTGGTGGCGCGTGGTGTCTTCATGCAATGCAAATTTGCTGCGTTGATGGTTGTTCCAGTGGAGGTTGGCTGGGTGGTTGGAGTAGACATGGGAGCTTGCGGATAATATGTGGTCAAGCATGTGCCTGTTGTGGTGGGTGGGTGTTGTGATAAGTTGTATGAGCCCGAGGGTGGCCAGGGGGTCGGTCAGGGTGGTGGATACGTGCCGTCAATGTACACGAGGTGGAAGTTCAGCTCTATGTGAAGGATGTAGTCTGTGGATGTGAGGGCGTGTGTACCGACAAAGTTGGTGATGGAGATGCAGAACTGTGTTCGGGGTCTGGAGGCTATATAGACGTGGGTTACTCTGAGGGTGGTTTTTGGATTGTTGTAGATCTGGATGTGCATGTGTCTGGCATTGATGAGGATGTTGTCATGGTTGTTTGAGACTCTGCGAGTGTTCCTCTTGACGATGGCAATTCATAGTCCCACTCCGTTGGTGCGGTCCCTGTGGTTTATCTTGTAGCTGCACAGGATGGCTATGGCGAGGTAGTGTTCTGAGGAGGGGTACAATTAGGTCACTGTCATGGAGACCATGTTTGGGGAGGTTGAGTTGAGTAGGTCCCAGAGTTCACTTGTGTGTTGGCATCTGTGGCAGGTGTTGGGGACAATGCATCTGAGGTAGTTTGCATACAAAACAGTGGGTGGATTTGCAGATTCAATGCTGGTAACAATGCAGTTCCGGCTGGAGATGTGCTATGTTGAGGGCGCTGAGTGTGCTAGCATCGTAGTGGCAACGTGTGTAGTTGCGTTCGCGGACCCAGGATGTTCCTGCACTTTTCGCGGACCCTGTGTGGATGTACGCAAGTGGAAGAGGAGGTGGGCGGATCAGCCTGGCATGTGGGTATTACGAAAGTGCGGGTTGCTGTGCAGCTCAGCAGGGGAAACTGTGGCGGGAAGGGAGAGCGGAGGCGGTTTGAAAAACACGTGTCCAAATACAGGCTAAGAAATGTAAATGAGCAATACAACTAAACCCATCAGAAGGGGGCACAGTGTTGCAAAATAAATAACACTTGCAATGACGGCAAAGATGAGACAACCGGAGTCAGATAGTGAAGAAGGGCCACAGTGTGCCCCACAAGATTACACGGCCAAAATTGCACTGACAACATTGATCCGATGGCACAACTAGCAATATCCAATTCTGGTCACACAACATGTATGACATATGTGTGAGAAAGTACAATCTTTCATGCTTGGTATTCACCCACTTGTTGAGGAACTGCTGAATGGACTTTTACTGAGTGTGCCCTGGACTCCTGCCAATCAGGTGCCCAGGGACTATGTTCCTTCCCGAAACACTAACATTCAAAATTGTCAAACCATGGACAACTAACCTACAATCCACGTCTGGTTGGGAGGCTGCCTAGGCTGCCACACATCAGACATGTTGCTGGACCCCAGGGTGTACAGCCCCCACTCCCCTGGGCTGGCCAGGGGGAACCTTCAAAGGCATGCAGATTCAGTGAGCTTCTACAGGCCACGGGCTGTACCCAGAAAACTGCCCCAAACACCCCGTTCTGACACCCACTCTTGCGGGAAGACTGTCTGGAAACACAAAATAAGGTCAGGGTATGTTCCAGCCTGCCCACACCAACCCGTGCGCTCTCCATCTTGAAGATGTGAAGCCCTGCACAATCAGGACTAGGCTACTGGCCCACTCCCACAGGTGAGTGGCAGGATAGTGTGTGTATCCACCCCAGGGCAGGGACCCATTGTTCTGCCCTGTACCTACCTGTAATGCAAATAAACATAGTATTTAGAGGCACCCTGAAGCTTCCTTTGCCTGATTTAGAAAAAGCAAGGAAGAGCAAGAAGAAAGAAACTGCCGTGCAGCTGCTAAGAAGAAGAAGACACCAACTGCTTTGGCCCCAGCCCTACCGGCCTGGCGACCCTTGAACCTGTTCCTGCCACAGCCCAGACCCACTTGTGGCCAGCAACCTCACAAACCCCTACGGACCTGGCTACCTTGTGACTCTGATCATATGGGAGCCCCATGAGCAGTAGCTCTGCTCAAAGCAAGTTTCTAACCCCTAGCATCATCACGGAACTGCAAAGCCTGCACACCCTGCACTGGACAAGCCTGGCCTGTGTCGGAGTAGACAAAGACCCCGATGACGTCCCCCCCGGCAACTGTGACCCCGAATCTGGCCATCAAGGTCTCACCTCGACGCTCATTACGATGCCTGCAGCCTCAGAACCAGGGACCCCCCAGCCACAATCAACAGAGGGTAAGATTTACCAAGACCAAAAGTCATCCCAGCACCCGGCGCACTGCGGCCCCCTATTCCCGACTCCTGGGGACATACCCACCCTCCAAATACCCAATTTAACTCACAAAGTGGTGGGGGCACATGAAGAAACTGCGACCCCGAGCTTGCAGCCTTGGTTTGCCCAGAAGCTTTCCAATTGCAATCCATTGAGCGCACAAAGGGTCAAAGGCACCCTGCACCCACCTGCCCGAGTGGCCCTGGCAGTGTAACTTCTACTCCTACCTACTTCCCACATTTGCCCTGAGCAAGTGACCAGGAGCCCAGCTCCCACAGCCGTGTGGCCTGCTAGTCAGCAGCCAGCAACCAAGGACCCCCTGCCTCCCATGGGATGACATTGTGCCAAACTTACTCTGCCCCCGTCCGACACAGTCCCACAGAGGGTGTAACAAATGTACAAACCTGAGCCTGGGGGAACCTTGAGTCTGTGCCCAGAATCTTAACTCTGCCAGTCGAGTACTTACCAACAAGCTGATAACCCAAATGTATTCCATAGGGTAACATTGATTGGTTTCATAAGAAATTCCTTGTAAGTGTTGAGATTCTAAAAGTTAAAAGTTTTGCTTAAAAACAACCAACTAACAGAAATGGAACTACTCAACTGCTATTAGGAGAGATCCCAATGCTGGATCTTGTTGCCCAGCACTGACCCTGAAAACCACTCACAACCGTACTTACCAATCACACTATTTTCTTCCATAGTTAATCACCGGCAGTTACTCTGTAAAATTTCTTCTTAGTGTCAAGTTTACGGATATACTCACATGTTTCCAAGACCTTGCACAGGACTGAATATAGGATCCAGGCCATGACTTACAAAAGTTATCCTGGAAGTAATCATTAGCAAATCACTTCAAACTCACATTGAGCTCAATGTATTACTGTGTTTGAAATTGTGTTGCCTATTGCAACAACTTGTAACTATTACCTACCAAAGTCAATGGCACATTGCCAAAGTATGTAACTAAAGCCTCGCAATCTGAGTAAGTATCTATTGATACCTATTGTTGGTTACAAAATAAAACAAACATATATGTTTATATCAAAAACAGTGGCCTTGAGTTCAGTTATTGAGTGTGTGAGACCACCTGCTGACTGAGTGTGTACAACAAAGGCTTTACACTGTCCTCTGACACTGCCTTACTGCTTGACCAAGCTAACACTTCATAGAGTAAGGTTATATCTAACTTTAACCTCTGCACAAACTCTGGTGACTGTGGACTCTGTGCACACCGTACCTATTTGGGAACAGTATATACCTGGCCACTTTCTAACAATATGCATGTGTGACAACATGTACAAGTCTGTTGCAGGACACAGGTAGTGTCGCAAAGAATGATAGCAAAGCATAATCTCCTGGCATATAGCCAAACACAGGACATATTGGCCAAAGATTGTTGTGATGTAGCACATTGCATGTCACATCTCTAGGTGTTCACAACAGATTCACATTGCTGAGTAGACCCAAGGGCACAGGTCTAACATACATATATGGAACTACAAACTAAGCCACACTGAAGTTGAGTCCACAATACTTACTGATTCCAAAGTGCATTGCGTCAGTCAGCTCCTACCTGTGCAAAACCAATGCAAAAGCTACTTCTGAGCACTGCCATGAAGTGCACACATATTGGCCAATGTGCCCACGGATGTCATTTGAACCACACTCAGCATATAGTCTGGATCATTGGCAAGATTACAAGGGTGTCATCACTATGAGACAATGCGATAGTAACAGCTGGGATGAGTGGCTATGGCACTGTTGGTACAGGGAGCAATGCAGCATGTCACCACTTGTGTGCAGCACAACTGTGTATCTGCAAACCAACATCATCAAGTCCCTAGGCATCACTGTAATGAGTAACTGTGTCACAAAAGCAAGAAACTCGAAGTTAAGTCTGTATTCCGGACAGTGCTAATACTCCTATACACCTGTGAGTGACCTCTATTCCAAACTCATTACTCAGTCTCATATAACTCATGTGACTCACTGACACTGTTGTGCCATGTGCCATTAACAATGGACCCAAAAATGACCAGCAGCATGCATGGAATGGAGATTAATTGGACATGGCCAGGAACATGTGAGATGTTGGAGGTCACAATGAACTGTCACCAGAGTAGGCCTTAAACCATAATTGCTAATCTATCAGATATGCAAGGTCATTGTGCTCACATCTAAGGTATCTGGCCTCAATCCATCCTGCTGAGTGACAGGTCACGGCCATAGTTACACATACAATGATTACTCCAAAGATGGTATGATTTGCACACAATGGTGCAAGACCCACTCTCCCGCATCAGCCATGATATAAATGCTAGCAGAAATCTATGGTTAACAAGATTTATTATACAAAGACATATATATATAAAATGATAACCTACACTAATCTATGTCCCTAACTCTAGCCCTGACCTAAGTACAAATATGAATTCTACCTAAAACTATCTTAACTATTTACAAACACAGAAAAAGAATAAATACATCAACCCCCCACCCAAAGATAAATGAAACCCATCCCCAAATCCTATAACATACAATAAGTAAAACCAGTCTAAAACTAACCCTAACTAAGCCTACACTAAAACTATGCTAAACAACACATAGGACATCACACAACATAATAATAAAAGGGGGACAGTGTGGGACGGGAGAAATGGGGGGGAGGTGAGAACTGGGGCAGTGTTCAGGGCAGTCCAAGGTGGGCCCTGATCTCGTGGATCTGCCTGTTCAAGTAGAGGAACTCCTGGCGGATGTCCTGTAGGAGGGTTGTGTGGCCCTGGACAATCCTCATTAACTGTGCAAGTCCAGGGTCCATGGGGGCCGGTGCTGGTGCCGGTGCCGGTGCTGGTGATGGGGCTGGTGCCGGTGCTGGTGCTGGTGTGGGGGCTGGTGCTGGTGCCAGGGCTGGTGCAGGTGCAGGTGGCGGCGCATGCTGGCCTGGCACCGGTGTGGGTGTGGCAGCAGGGGGATTGACATTTCGGGATCCCACAATGACACCTGACGTGGATGGTGTAGAGCCGCTGCCAGTGGTGATACATTCTGGCAGCGACGGCCAGGTCCCTGCCCTCCTCTTGACCCGGTACCTCTGTGCCATCAACCTGTAACCCTTGTGTACCTTCCGCACATGAAGGTACCTGTCCTTGGCGACCTGGAACCGGTGCTGTTCCTCAGGTGTCATGTTGTCTGAGAGAGAAAAAAAATCTATGTCAGTTTTCAGTCCCCTACACTATGTAACCGTACAACATGAGATCTGTATCACAAGTGGAAAACAACATGTTAAGTCAAGGACTGACCTGTTTAACACAATGTCTACGCAGGATTAAATAACTACATGCTGTTGAGACTGACATGACAGTGCATGGCATGGCACATGCACAGACACAACTGAAAGCTAAAGGATACGCTACAAACATGGCACCTTTGGACAACCGGGCTGTGTGTGACCTGTACAATTGACTTCAATCGGGAGGCATAACCCCTACGTGCACAGCACAACCCTCTCCCACCCTGTGACAGACAGATGCATCAGAATTATAATGCACATGTGCAGCCATGTGTGTCCCCCTGGAACTGTGTGCAGTACATCAAGTCAGTGCCAAGACAGGCAAGGGTGTATGTGTGCAGGTCTGAATACCTACCTATTGTAGTCTCACACTACATGTACAATAACAGGCCTGGGACTGCCCTACTCACACTTGTAATCATGCTGCATCATGCCGCACACATGGAAACATGTTAAGGGTATGAATGCAGACTTAGGCACTTACTCACTCCACCATTACAATGCAATTGGTGATAGTCATCCACTGCGAGGGGGATACATCATTGACCCACAACTGCCAGTCATGCATGTGTTGTAACCCCCAATCTCACTCCATAGTAGAGATGAGCACGCATGCATCAACTACGCACACTGTTACAATGGATTACACATTGTAATGGCACCCTGGGGTCATGAGGATTGTGTAATTGTTATGGCTAATGTGTACACACAGATCTTGTTGCCGCAGTCCTGATTAGCTAATCTATGTGACATAAAATGATGCTGACATAATACATGGCTATTAAATGTGTGTTGAGTGATGTCACCAATTGTGTCAGATGAGTTGGTACACATGATCCTAATTCCAGCCTGGTATGTCCACACGGACATAGCCTGTCAACACCATTGCAGTGCACCAATATCAATTCTCAATTGACGTACACATCTATGGAATGTGTTTGTGTAACACACCATTGACAATATTGGATCTGAGCTACATCCTGCCACTTCTGCTTCTGTGCTATGCAGCATACCTTAGGTATCACTGTATCACATGTATGACCTTGTACGGACATAAGAGCACTGCCTCATTGTGCACAATGCTACACCCACTGCACGCCCCTTGGACGATGTCTACCGCATGTAAGTGTGCCATCTTGCTTAGGCTGCGCAAATGAACATGGGAGTAAATGCTAGTAGCCTATTGCCATCACAACTGCAGCGTAAATGCCTAGTTGGCAGCATTATTAGCTCGGAAATAGGCACATACATTGACACGTGTATCAATGACTGTTGATGGACAAACTCACCACTCTGAATGAGATGCATTGTACTCCTTTACACTACCATATTAGACACAGTACGGAAAGGCTGAATACCTCTGCACATCATAGGCAATTGACATGCGATACACACCCATACTGCTAATCAACAACGTGCTGCATTTGGCACAGACACTCATGACCACGCAACATGCCAATATTTCTTGTCACTACTCACCAGCGGCATGTGGGTCCCGGAAACGGTCAATGTCCCCCTGGGTGATCGGTTGGTGTCCATCTGTGAGAGGACAAATGCAAATAGGTGTTGTTATAAAACCCCAGCAAACGTGGCATATTCACTATGTGAATTGTTACAGTGACAAACAATGCTACATCCCTGTGGTGTTGACTTCATGCTGGCGACAGGACTGGGCCTACTTTGAATGACATCCACACACAAATATGTGGAAGCAGAGGCTGCACAGCCAAAACATCCCTGCTGGCCGAGCTGCACATCTGAGTTGTTTCACCCAATATCAAGGCACCTCATCCACACGGAGCGCAAATAAACCATTTTACTCATCATCCTTGACCAATCGCAGTGGCTTTCAGCACTGTCTCACAAAGCCCAGCAATATGCAGACTCCACAAGAAAGGCATCCAAGACAAGGCCCTCAACTGGATCCGCTCCTTCCTCAACGTACATACGTGTGGGTCAGACACCCCTCTGTTGTCTTGGAGCCTCCAACAACCAGCCGTGGATTCCCCCAGAGATCCTCATTCAGACCTACAATCTTTCACATCTACATGTCTCCGCACGCCACAATCGTGATTAGCTATGGACTCAAGATTGTATCATAGGCATACGACTGTCAACTCCTCCTCGACACATCAATCCCAAACAACTAGAGCAAGCTAAAGTATTGCAAATCCATGGCAGAGCTTCCTAGATGAATGTCAAAGAGCTGCATACAAGTGAGCAAAAACAAACTAAAAGTAGCCATCATGCACCAAAACATCCACGCATGTAATTACACAGGCTCCTCACACGGCATGGGGGACCCACACCCCAACACGGCCCAAGCACACGACATGTAATCCATCATGGACTCTGATGTCCAAGATAATTGTAACATCTATCCGGTCTCATCATCGTGCTTCTACACACTCTGCCTCCTATGTCAGACACTCAAATGACTCCTACTCAGACACACATAGACACTCACTCATGCCCTGTGCAATAGCTCACACTACTACGGCAACACAGTCCATGACATATTTAACATGAACCACAACCGCAAGATGCAGGACATCTCAAATGCAACCACAGGACTGATCATCACACTGCCAGGACCCTGTCACACCTCCCACCACCTGCGCACACTCCACTGTCTCCACATCAAAGCTAGAGTCACATTCAAGATGTGCACCCAGGATCACACAGCCATCCACAACACTGGACAAACATACCTTAACATCCAACTCTATTTCCATGGCACATCAAAGGACCCGACGATCCAACCAGCTGGCATATGCCATGTTCCCCTGCCCCAGAGGGACCTGGTTGTGAGTAACCCTGGGCGCGACACTACGCTTCGCCCACGTAGTGTACGTAGCGCTGCCTGCTTCGCAGTTTTCGAAGTAGGCGAAGCAGGCAGCGCCTACGCACACTACGTGGGCGAAGCGTAGCTGCCTGCCGCCCACCACCCGCCTCCCGCCCGCCGTACTTTTAAAAGGAAAAATAAATTTGTAATAAAGCAAATTAGGCACTTACCTGACGCGCGGCGTCTCCCGGGGCTCCCTCTTCCTGTTTTTCAATCTTCCTGACAAATGCGCATGCGCGGACGCCCGCGCATGCGCATTTCTCGCAAGAAATGCGCATGCGCGGGCGTCCGCGCATGCGCATTTGTCAGGAAAATTGAAAAACAGGAAGAGGGAGCCCCGGGAGACGCCGCGCGTCAGGTAAGTGCCTTTAATTTGCTTTATTACAAATTAATTTAATCTTTTAAAAGTAGGGTGGGTGGGTGGCGGGTGGCGCGTAGTGGGGCTACGCGAAGCGCGTAGTGTGCGTAGATTTGGGCACACTACGTGCTGCTTCACGTAGCCCCACTACGCCCACTACGCCCACCCTTAGTTGTGAGTCTGCTCCTTTTCCTACCTTGCAGATATGGCCTGTGGCACACTTCCGCTACACCTCTGACAGGCAACGTTGCTCCCCATCTCCAAGCACTAACTCGGAAACTTTGCTCTTCGACAGACACGCCCCTTGATATACATCAACATGCAAACACTGCCATGCCCCTGCAATCTTTCCTGCTGAGTATTCGCTCACATTAGGCATGTGTGTTTTGGGATGTTTGACATTGTATGTTTGTGGTATTTCCAGTGGCAAAGTTACTGTACGCGGTCATTGCAACGCCAATCGTCACTCCACCTTGCACTGCATGGCGCACATCAATAATGTGTATTTTGATAGACTTTCCCAACACCCTCCGTACTGTTGCACACACTGTAGTGGGAAGAGTGTATCATGCAAATCCAAGGTCAAGGCCATCATGCGCAAGTATTTATCTCAAGTCGCATTGCATTAACCACGTTGTTACAGTATCACGGTCTTGGGACAGCATTACAACATCTTGGGGCATATGTATCAAGCAATTTTGTATTTGCAAACGCTGCGGTTTGCAAGAAAATAGCGTTTGTTAATACCAAATCTCAGAACTCGATGTATGAGCCTTTTTCACATCGCACTAATAACGAATCGCAATTTTTGCGTTTCCTTAATTTGGCGTAAGCATTTAAGGGATCGCAAATTGCGATTCCTTAAATGCTATGTAACAAGCACCCAAGTTGTGCGACTTATCCTTAAGAAATTGCAAATTACCAGCAACTTCAAGTTGGTGGTATGTTGCGAATTCTTATCAAAATGCACTTTTTGGCATTTTTCTAGGTGCCATGTGGCGCACATTCATGCCCTTATGGCGTGTATGAGCGCCATTAGCGCACACATGGTCATTTCAGGGGTGCATCAGGGTGTCATCATGACACCCTTGCACCTTTGAAATTATTCAGATTTTGCGATTAGCAAATTGGGAATCGCAATTTGAGAATGACTTCCCATTCATTCCTATGGACCTCCTGGCCCTTAGGAAAGAATGGGAAGGTATTCCTTAATTGCGATTTCGCAATTTGCTAATCGCAATTAAGGAATATTCAGAATTGGCTAAATATGTGCACATTTTTACATACATCCCGTTTAGCAATTCTCAAATAGCGATTCTCTAAAAATCGCTATTTGCGAATCGCAAATACGTTTTTTGAAACATATGCCCCCTTATCTTCTTCTCACACACGTCACTCATATATGTACTTAACATTAGTTGTGGACAACAAGGGAATTGGTACTTACCACCCTGGATGCCAGGCAGGACACCGGTGTAATTGAGCAGGTCCGCCTCCCGCGCCAGCATATCCTGCCAGCGGTGCTTCCACTGCCGCACGGTCCGGGTGACCTTAAGGCAGCAGAGCATCTGCGCCCGCACGCGCTCCCACCGCAACTTGCGCACCGCAACACCATACCCCTGGAGGATGCGCCCTCCCCTCTCCAGCATCAGAGGCAGGTAGCACCGCACCAGCCACAGGAAGCCCCCCAATGCCTCCTCAGACATCCGCCCTGACCTGCCCACCGCCGGCATCTCCACACACCCCAGTTCTCAACCCCAGAATACAAAACAGAAAACCCAAGGAGGACAATAGTAAAAAACCCCACAAAAAACACAAGACTGAGGACAGTAGACAGTAGAAAGTAAATTAAATGTGAAATAATCCAAAAAACACGTTAGACAGGACACAGCAACACAGCACCACTCCAAACTTCACTCTCCACCAGCACAATACCAAAAACACCTCCTCACTCATCCAAATCCAACACAATGTGCTCAAAAGAGAAAGCGAAAGTGAATGCCACACACATGGAGACAGGAAGCAGGCATCGATCACTTCCTGTGTGTTAGAGACAATTTTTTTTACAAAGTGACAAGAAACTGCACGCTAAGGGGCCACTACTGTACTCTGGCTGATACTGTAATGGGTATGAGGCCCGTTTTCATGAAAAGCGATCATAATCTGAACGCTAAGGGGCCGCTGATGTAATCATGCAGCATCCATGCAATCAAAATCTGCACGCTAAGGGCCAGCTAAGGTCAATATGCCTACTGTAATGTGTATGCATACAGTTTAATGAAAAGCAATCAAAATCTGCACGCTAAGGGGCAGCTAATTTAATCATGCAGCATCCATGCAATCAAAATCTGCACACTAAGGGCCCGCTAAGGTCAATATGCTTACTGTAATGTGTATGCATACAGTTTAATGAAAAGCGATCAAAATCTGCACGCTAAGGGGCAGCTAATGTAGTCATGCAGCATCCATGCGATCAAAATCTGCATGCTAAGGGCCTGCTAATGTCAATATGCTTACTGTAATGTGTATGAATACAGTTAAATGAAAAGCGATCAAAATCTGCACGCTAAGGGGCAGCTAATGTAATCATGCAGCATCCATGCGATCAAAATCTGCACGCTAAGGGCCCGCTAAGGTCAATATGCTTACTGTAATGTGTATGCATACAGTTTAATGAAAAGCGATCATAATCTGCACGCTAAGGGGCAGCTAATGTAATCATGCAGCATACATGCAACCAGAATCTGCACGCTAAGGACCCGCTAACGTCAATATGCTTACTGTAATGTGTATGCGGCATGTTTCAGAGCTTTCAATGGGTTTCTTCACGCTAAGAGGCTGCTACTGGCCTGATGCTGATACCGTATTGGGGAGTGTGTCCAGCCACGTGCTTTTAAATGCGTGGGGGATATATCATCGTGTTTGCAATGAGAATCTCACATCCTGGAATTTATATGGCAATGATGGACATTCAGGCCAATACTCTGGTCACTGCACAATAATACAATGTGAAGATAAGTTCGCACAGTGACGGCCGACTCCATTTGAGGGTTACCTATTTTTATCGGAAGGCAGGCTAATGTTGCCGACCCACCTTGCTGGCTACATCCGGATGTCGGACGTGCACGCATTGTGTGCATTTACACAGCGTTTAAGCTGCCACACGGAGGCCGGACGCATACCGGAAGAGCAAAGAAGCCACTAAGAATAACCATGTAAAACAGAGAAGTGGAACAATCATGAAAAAGGGTGAAAAGACACCCCTCCCCCAATAACCCTCCCACAACCCCACCTTCCGCAATAGTTTCAGCCTACCTAGATGAGAGTAAGCATACACAATATATGTGTAAGCGATCACCCTCGTCACTCCACTGTGTGACCGGCGGAGGATGATTGCCCCATCGTTGGTATGCGTCAGACTTGCAAGTACTTTGGGCATGTGACTTCCCTCATATCTCTCGACAATGAAGTCACAAAGGGGAAACAAGGAGTGGAAAAACTCTCTCACCCTTCCCTCTGCAGCCCGAGACAGGCGCTCAAGAGCTAATAGGTTCGTTAGACGTTCTAAACAGAACAGGAGCCCTGGAACTCCCACTGTCCCCCACTGTGCTATGACAACCGGCCTGTCCGCCAGCAAAGCTGGGACTATTTGCCTAGCCCTGAGGGATGTTAGTGAGAAGGCCTTCGGATGTGAGAGGCCAAGGAGAGTGTACTCCGGTACGCCGGGCATTGCTATGTCACACGCTGTATCTATGTTATCTAAGGGCTCACCCCAATATCTCTACAATTTTGGACATTGCCAGAGTAAGTGCACGAGGGTACCAGTCATCCTGCATCCCTGACAGCAGCAATATGGCTGGCTGTTATACCAGACATGTAGTTGCACAGGTGTGTGACAACAATGAGAGCAAACCTTGTAGGGGTTTCCAGCCCCCGCTACACTGTGCACAGTGTGGTGTGCGCAATACAGGATATGTTCCCATTCCTTGGCTTATATTGGCCTCCGCAGCTACATTTCCATCAAAACCTGCACTTTTGTGCACTGACCACTCAGAGTGGTGATGAGCATTTCGTAAAGCTCAGATATGAGGGAATGTTTGTCCTCCTTACGCGTTGACCACTTTGCATATGACGTAACCAACGTAGAGTCCAGTGACCCAGTGTGTTATTTGGCATTATGACTACACAACAGCAGCGGGAAATTCATAATCCTGTATGTGCCACAGATATGGCACATGCCCTTCTGGATCAAAGATAGACCCTATGCTTTTGCAGCCCTGTTTTTGGCAGCCTATTCCATTCAACTATATATCAGAGGCATGTGGCTTGTTAGTAGCCACCAATGAGGGGCAATCCCAGGCAGCCTTTAATTTTCGGCCGTGTAAGCTGCACATGTGGGAGGCAAGTCCGCTTGCCCCCCCTGACAGACTTAGTTATGATGGCTTGCAATTGTGTGAGTGCACGGTGGTGGGACACCATGTGTCCAAATTGACATGCCTTGGAAATGCGTGGAAGACTCAACATTTACCCTCCCGCTATGCCTCGAAACCATGTGAGGCTCAGTTTTGAGCAGGAGTCTAGCGCCTTATCCGTCTCATCCAACAGTGTTGGATATTTGAGCTTCGCTGTACAGGCAAGAGTCAGAGCAAGTTGTAGGCCCAGGTACTGTGTATCACACTGCACACAACAGAATTGAAATTGTTGTTCCATAGCCAACACTTCCTCAGGTGCATACACAGACTACCTTTTATGTTCCAAGACAGTCAACACCCAAAATGGCATGTGACATTACTCATCCCCACATCTTTGTGTAA
This sequence comes from Triturus cristatus, assembly GCF_964204655.1. NCBI lineage: Eukaryota > Metazoa > Chordata > Amphibia > Caudata > Salamandridae > Triturus > Triturus cristatus. The sequence continues at coordinate 1,484,696,161 of NC_140590.1, read as the reverse complement.
TTTCACAGACATTCATTACAAACAAGGATGTGAATTGGAAGGGTAGTACTCCCCTGGGGTGGTGTCTGGCATGTGGTGTGTGGTGTGTGAGAGGGTGTTTGTGGCTGCATAGAGGTGTAGTAGGATGTGTTGTCCACAATGTGACACAGGTCAAGTGGCATGCATATTTAAGCATTGTCAGCATGGTGTAAGTTCTTGGTGCTGTGCTTGATACCCAAAAAAGACTGGGAGTGGTCCATGCTGGAGTTCTCTTCAATGTAGCCAGTCATCTGGGTTTTTATGTGTCTCTCAGTGACTTTGTCCACCACGGGGTGCAGGGAGATGGTCAGATAGTTTGTCTTGTCTGTTGGGTCATACTGCCAATGAGCTGATTTGTTCAAAGTAGAGACCGGTCTTGGCGGTCTTCCTGAAGGTGTCCAGAGATGGTGTGCCTGTGAGCTCTGCTGGTGGCTCATTCAATGTCTTGGATGCATGCAGAGATATATTTTCATGCTTGGCACCATTTCACACCCAAATTTAACATTTGCACCCATTTTAGGACCCTTATTTCCGAATTGAGCCCCATTTAACACCCACTTCTCAGATTTGAGCAACATTCCATGCCCAATTTTCAGATTTGTCCTGAAACTTTAACACCGAATTAACCATGCAATTCATTATTTGGCACTTACAAACACATAAACTTTCAATTTTTAATGATAAGTACACCCTGTGAATCATGGTTTGCATGCTATTTGACACAACCATTGATGAATTGTGTGCCAGATTTTACTCCTTGTAAAGTCAAGTTGTGCACGATTGACACCCTGTTAACTCTCTGTGATGCTGAAACATACACACCAGGATTGTCATTTTGGACTCTTACTTGCAATTATTGTATAATGGTAACATTTCATAGTGATATACTGATGCAGGAAAGTAACTTGAAGACAGGGTATGTGTGTTGAGTTTGTTTATTGTCACAAACAGTTCTTGAGGCAATTTTCCATATACATGTATTTGTTTTTGTCAGTCACAATGTGATGTGCTCAAGTGAAATAATTGTTTATTATCCTGTCCCTTCAGGCAATTCCAGCAGCATTGGCAGTGGTGTGTGGGCCACCTCGTTGATCTTCTTCATCATCTTGGTCATCGGCCGGTGCTGCAGGCACTTCGATCCAGGGAGCCTTTATTCGGACACAAATGTTGTGCAATACACAACATGCTATTATTATTTTGTTGACCATTTCTGGTCTCTACAGCAGTTTACCACCTTTAATGTCCAGGCACCGGAAACGTGACTTGAGGATGCCAAATGTACGCTCCACCATCCCACGTGTGCGTCGATGTGCAGCATTGTAATGCCTCTGTGCCTGTGTGGTGGGGTTTCGGATTGGTGTCATCATCCACGGGCAGAGAGCATATCCTTGATCACCTATGAGATGTAATAGGGAGATGTGTACATGATTAATTAGGCATACTATGTTGGCAGTGTTGACATATTTTGCGATTGGTCTTTTTGCTATTTTTTGACTTAGGTTAGACATGTGTTGCTTCTGGCTATTTAGCGGCATCAATGCTGAGTACATTGCCTCAGTGTTGATTCTCCAAACATCCTTTTTGCTGGTGTTTGCTGTACGGTTGCATAAGTGTCACTACAAGTGTCCAAAATGGGAATGATGCCTGCACAATAACCAAAGACACCGACAGGCAGTCTGGCTCTCGTAACATCTAGCCATGGCACTGATCCACACTTGTTGCAGTGACCGCCATGTGAATGTTCAAATGACATAGGCCACACATGGCACAGCTGACATTCAGACATGCATCTCATGCTGATGGCAGACCTGTGACACCACACAAGCCACACAATTGTATGTCCCGAGGTAATACGGAGGAACAGACCACAGCCAGCTCACCTGCAGGGCCCACTGGGGAGAGTGAAGGTTGGCACACACCATCAACAATGACTTGTGACACAACTTGAACTTACTGGCCTGCGTCATCTGTCACTAGCAGAGCATTAGACTCACATGACACAACTTCTCACAATCATTTTTGTCACTAGCTGAGCATTAAACTCACATGACACAACTTCTCACAATCATTTTCAATATGTAGTTTCTTCGACAAGATCAGACTGTCCACACACTTCTCCACGCTGATACACATGGCATGGCTCACCTTTGCACACTTCTTAGCATTTGTTATGGATTAGCATTTGAAAGGTCAATTACTGCACACAAGTAGTGACCGAATACACATCCACTTACTCATCGGGCAACCACATGACACACCATATGACAGGTTTGAGGCAGAGAAATATTTGTGGCAGAGTGAGTGAGGAGATGCTACTAGACACCATCAACAGCAGCATCCAACAACACTGCAGTCAACACCAATGGCGCAGTATGGTGATTTAAAGACACATTTATTTTCCGGCCTATGCATGCACATTTGCCCCACTCTGCACTTCCTACAATCAAAGTGCATTGTTACAACCTTGGTCACGACAGACCGCAGACTTGACACACTGATTGTACATGTGTGAGTACTTGTGAAATGTTGGGTCACCCTAATAGGTCCCCGGCAACAAGTACTGCAACATGATCATCTTCATCAACCATGCGACCACACACCGGAGTGGGATACCAGTCCGGATGACTTTAATACGGTAAATGGATAGCCAGGTACTGGGGGTTACTCTACACCATGGGTACTCACATACTTTCTCTCTGGTCCCAAATTTTCTGTGTGGTTTGTGTGCCTGTGGCACACAGGTGGGTGCGGGGTCAGTGGGGAAGGGGGCAGGGCTAGTGAGTAAGGGAACTGACCATGTGGTTGGACACCGGCCCCTGGTGCGTACACCCTCGGTCACTGAGCCACCAGACCTGGCATACACACATCTCTCTCTCTCACTCTCTCTCTCACTCTCTCTCTCTCTGCCTCCCTCCCCCGCTCTGACTCTCCCTCCCTTGCTCTATCTCTCCCTCCCTCAGTCTCCCTCCCTCTGTCGCCCTCATCCCTCTGTCTCCCTCCCTGTGTCTCTTTGCCTCTCTCTCCCTCTGTCACCTTCTGTCACCTCCCCCCCTGGCAGCCTGGGCTGGGACAGCTTCCTGGGCACACACACAGCCACACCCCAGTACTTCACAGGTCTTTCATGGACCATTTACTTGTTAACTATTTTTTGTTGTGTTTCACCTCTTGGTGCACATGCATCTCCACTCTGTCTATCGCTGGACTCGCACAGCCCCCATGGCCCAGAGTCTCTCGAATTCTGCGCTGTTGCGGCAGTGTTTGGTGGCACTCTTCTGAAATCTGCAGCCATGGCACACAGGTACAATGTCTGCAAGGTCCACGGCCCAACAAGAAAGTCTTTCCAGGCCACTGGCAGCACGTGGGCCATACTATGAGTAGCCGTGCTCTACACAGTGGAGCCAGTATACCTGATCCTCGTACACAATACATCAACATGTGCCCATCCTCCCTCTAGATGGGTCAACATGATAGTGTTTTTTGTGCATGTGGTGTGTTCAGTTGGTACTTACCGACAAACAATGCATTTCCATATGTGCTATCCTGGAAGCGCTGGTTTATGATGCATTGTCGGAAGATGAATGCATCATGCACACTCCCTGGAAATTTGGCAACGACATTTGTGAATAGTCCGCGGTGGTCCACTAGTGCCTGCACATTCATTGAATGGGTGTGCTTCCTGTTGCAGTAAATGTGTTCGCTGTCTGCAGGGGCCACAAATGGTACATGTGTGCAGTCAATTGCACCGATCACCTGTGGTATGCCAGCAATGGCATGGAATCCTTGCTTGATGGCAATCTGCTCCTGTACAGTGTTGGGGAAGTATAGGTGCTGCGGAATCAGGCTGTGTATGGCATCCAAGACAGTGGGGAGGAAGGTTGAGAAGGATGCCTGTGATACTCCACCAACTCTGGCTGTTGTTGGTTGTAATGTCCCAGAGGCCAAGAAGTGCAGCACAGCGAGCAGTTTTGTCTGCGGAGGGATATTGGTTGTCCGCTGTGTTGGTGGCGTCAGCCTATGGGCAATGAGGGTCAGGATGTGCAGGATGGGTGTCCTTTTGAGCCTGTAGTGGGCTATGACTTCCTCTGACCTTAAGTCTGTGAGGTAGACGCGTCTGCGCAGTGAGCGCTGTCTTCTTCGTCGCTGCATGGGTGGTGGTGATCCTGGTGGTGGTGGCATTGGCAGTGGTTGTTGTTGTTGCTGCATTGGTGGGAGTCTGAGCTGCAGGCTGACTATCTCCATGGCTTCTGTGGCTGTTCTGGGAAGCTCGGGCCAACTCTCCCTTATATACACCCATTTATCTCCAGTTTAAGTCAGGTTTTTATCAGGTGTTAGAAACTGGAGTTAGCAGGAGTTAGCAAGCGTTTTTTTTGTAGCTAAGCGTTTTGGAGATAACATTGTTAATATGGAGCAGCTGTGTTAGCGACTTTTTTCGTGAAATTTCAGTCAGGAACGCCTACCTTGCATGTCATCAGCGATAATTATCGCTGGCTTGGAAGGCGATAAAAATCCGGTAGCTATCGCCGAAAAACTCACGCTAACAGGGGTTATCGTCGCCTTGTTGATAAGGCGATACAAATATCGCCGCTTTATCGCCGCCTTGTTATGCCCCCAAATATTTCCCCCCTTTCCAAAATGTCTCAGTATGTTTTACCACTGTAATGACAATTAAGATTTATGACGTTTGTAAGACCATGATGTGCTTGTAGAAAGAGAGCAACACCCCACGGCTAAATAACTGCAAGCACTACTTTGAATACCATTTTATAATAGATTTATTTTAGCCTTATGTGAGAGATGGTAGAGTCAGCCTCGTAAGAGTGATATTGTTAGTGGGGTCCCATTAATTAAAGTATTATGGTTGACAGTAGTAGTATATATATTTTTGAAATACAATGGGCCTCTACAACTATGAATACACTCTTCGTGAGATAATAAACAAAAGATGGAAACTATCATCTCTTCACATTGGTAGGTTAGAATGTGTGTCTGCATCTGCTTTGATACTCTCCACATCACTGAACATGCATTTCAAGTGACACATGCCTCAGCATGTGTGTAACATGTCTTAAAATGTCATGCACCACCTCAGCCAACAATGAAAATCGAAGCATTTTGTAGCCTCCTTAAAGTTAGGAAATACCATACAAGTGTTCCAATAGAATATATGCACTGGTCAGGCAACCTAAGGGGCATATTATCAAGAAACGGCGTTACAATTATCGCCGCTTTAGCGGAGATAATGGGCTTGATAATATGCCCTTGAGAATTCCCATAGAAGCCCATGTTCTGGTGCCAACATGGACTTCTATTGGAATTCTCTGTGGCATATTATCAAGCCCATTATCGCCGCTTTAGCGGCAGTTTTCTGCCGCTAAAGTGGCGATAATTTTAACTCCATGCTTGGTAATATGCCCCTTAGTTTTTCACATGTGACGGTAAATTGATCCACAGTGATACATAATCCCTTTTCTGACTTCTTACCTGTAGACTGTTTAATTACATTGGCTTCTAAATAATTCCATGGTATAAGTCATTCCCCTTGAATCCATTTAAGTAATATGCCCTTATTTTGATAGTTAGATATACATGTTACTTTCTATTAATATGGTTGCCATTTTGTTTACTCTTTTAAGAGTACTGATTTGTGAGTTGTTGATGCTGCACTTCATTCCCTAACATTTTCTTCAGAGCAATCCTTGATCTAAATACAACGATGAGGCAGCAAAACATATGGAATTATTTGGTTTGGCTTTGTGTGATACCCTGGTCACATTGGAGCAACATCTGGAGAAAAACTCTTGAAAAGCTCTGGCAATTTCACAATTTTCAAGTAGAATAGACATGGCTACGTTGGGAATATATATAACTAAATTTGAGCGAAATTGTCATAACTAAGATTTCAACCAACCAAGATAATTTGGAGGTTTTTTTCCAAGCATGTCAATGACATCTGAATACCTGTTGTGTTAATGATTTTCAAGACAGCCGTTCCATCAAGCTGTGTGGCGAAATGGTCACTGTTGATTGAACTGCCAGTATGGGATTTCTGGTGGTGCCTGCACTAACACCTAATGGATTTTATGCCAGGGCCTTAGGACTGCCCATGAGTGTACTATCTGCTTTGTGGCATTCTATAATAGAGTGGTTGAATGCCTGGGGTTGGATCCGAATCCTGGCCACTTTTTGTCACAGGTTCTATTGCTGTCTTGTGCTAAATCGAGTCCTGAGGTTTGATTCTCATTGGTCATTTAACAGTATAGACGTAGGATGACTCACTTCTGCTTGGTCCTTCTGAAGAAATGCCTCAATTATCACTTCTAATCAAAGGAACAACAACTATTGTCTTCATAAAAATTTGGCAGATAAAAAGCCCCTCCATAAATGGCATGGGGTTCCAACCCACCAAAAGTGTGGTCCCAATGAATCATTTATATGTAATGGTTGCAGAGTTTCTGACAACAGAATGTTAGCTGGGTCCATATTAAGAAATCTTTGACCTGGTTGACACCCCGCTATTGCACAGCCAGGTCACTACCACTCCACTCTGCATGGGAGAAACACACAGGTGATGCTAAGACAGGGAGCAAACGTTCTGCACATCAGGCCATTGCATTTTTCTGTTTTTCAGAAAAAACTTAATCTTTGGGAGTTTGATACATCAAGGCAAAAAAATTAAGCTAAATGAAACTTCGAAAATAGCAATAGATCAAAAATTCCATCTGTACCTTCAGTCCATCCTTTACACCAGCTAAAGCACAGGCAGGTAGATATGGTGAGCGGTCCACCTCCAAGAGAACGGAGACCAAGACCTAAACGGATATCTGGTAGCAGTCAGCCAACCTATAAATGAGGCCTTATATTATTTCAGATTTCACTTTCAGCAGCTTCTCATACCTAGTGAGCAGGTTGGATCACCAGGTTCTTCCTTTAAGGTTTTGTCAATTATGAATTGTGTGCATAAGGTTTGCTGAGCCTGATTACTTAGACACAAAAATGCAAAGTAGTGATTATGATGTGGATGGAGATTCGTTAATGTTTCCTTTATATGCAAGTGTCTGCTTACATTTTTAGATTTTGGGCTTGTTTTAAGTCCTATGGGACAGGGTAGTTGACGAGTTTGTGAATTAATTCTCTCTAATTAAAAGGAAGAAGCTTGTTCCTCCGTGTAAAAATGTCAGCTTGCTGGTGTGGCTGCCGGTCGGCTATTCAGTGGTTTTACTATGACTGATTAGACATTTTGACAAAATAAGACCCTAAGAAAATGGTGGTGTTCTTGTCAGCCACATGTCGATGTGGGGCGGAAAGCCTCTGACAGTCTGTTGGAGGTGCTCTGCCCGACATAGAGTGTTTCCCTCCGACTACCATATTTCGATGATGGTGGTCAGAGGGAAAACCGCGGAAGATGAACAATCCCTTTAATGATGGCAGAGTCAGCCTTGGCTCCACCGACGGGGTTACAATGATGGTTTCAGACAGCCTTTCCATTTTACATGGAATGGCTGTCGGAAAGTGACTTTGGGGGCCTCTTGCAGGGCCCCCAACCCTCTGGCCCTCCGCTATGGGGCTTGGGGGGCATATGCCCTCTAAACATCTCTGCAGTGCCTGCCACATGGTGCATGGATGTTTGCAAACATCCATTTTCCAATGGAAGCTTCTGCTGCTGGCCTTTTCCAACCATCGCACAATCTTCCATTGGAAAATGGATATTTCTGACAGCCCTATGGGCGGTCCCATCCTAATACTGCGGTCCGAACCACTGACCTAAGGTCAGGAGGTTCCAAACTGCAATGGTTAGTCCGCACAACATCATAATGAGGCCCTAAGTGACTGCTATATTGTTCCAGGTAGAGCCGTACCATTCTATTAAGCCTCGCAGAGAGGTGATGCTTCATTCCTGGATTCCGTCCTAGGTGCACTCATTCCATGCATCTCTGATCACAGGCAGACCAATGCTTCAGGTCTTAGGAAGGAAAAAGAGAATATACCAAGAGCTCTAGAATTTCTTAGTTATCAGAAAAAAAGCCTGTTGTATTCACGGTTAGAAATGGATAGAGAAAAGACCAGGTTGCTGGTATTCTTCAATGCATAGAAGTGTATTCTTGTTGAGAAGTGTAGCTAAACGTCTTACCAATTAAAATAAATGTAGTACTTAGGGGCCACACAACAAGTATACAAAATTATAAATAATATTATTTCTATGCAACAATATTAGGGGTATTTAGGAGATGGCAGAGGCAGTCCATGCCTATTTAAAGCATTGAGTTCATATATCACAGGGTCCCTTTCACTTAAACAGGTTTTGTTTCCAAATAAGGGAGGTCTACCTTTATTTCTCTTGCTTCTTTGCCAAGATCTTAAAATTTAGGGTAGTCCTTGAATAGACGCGGCAAGCTCAAAGTAAGTTGTTTTCTATTTTTTTTACCTCGTCACCATCTGTCGACTCCTTCCTCAACCCTGCCCCCTTGCCCCACAGGTCTTACCTGCACCAGCCACTGCTAAGTATACGTGCCACAATTAGAAATCAAATGCATAATGACAAAACTGTTGGCATGGTTAATAATCCATATACTATTTTATATGACAGAGCAACCTAGCCCCCCTCCCCTGCTACTGAAGCTAAATGATTACATGTAATGGATCTCTGGGATTACTGGCAGACCCCATACCTTAGCATACACAGATGGATGCTCTACATCTCAGCAGACAGTGCTTTCGTCTCAGAACTCTCGTTCCATGTGTGTGTTTTTGGCTCATGGACTCATCTACATGATAGAACATGTGAGCACATAAACAACAGCTGCATTCTTGTGTTATGCCTAGGTGCTAGTGCCTGGTAAGAAGGAATAACAAGGGACATTGTTGTATGACCTTGTTGGTGGTGTTCAGAAAAAAATCCCAGGAAAAGAACAGAACACAAAAACAAAAGCAGGTTGTGAAAGTACAATGTGGCACAAAGCAAGCTTGTTTATATAGTAATGTACGCAAAGGAAAATGTGGCCGACAACATGCACAGTTAGACTAACACAGCGAAGACTACAATGGGTCGCACAGGAAACACACAACAAGATAAAGACATATTTGCAGCTGTGGCACTCAGGGGCATGGGTACACGTCCATCACCATGCAAGGAATTTTCTGCCCCAGCATCTGCCTTTTGTAGAATGCTGTGTGTTCATAAAAGCCAAAGCAAAACAGCTGGATGCAGGCTATTTAAGGCTGACTAGGGTAAAAGAAAGCTGCTCTGTATAGCCGACAGTCTCTTACATCAGACAAGAGTGGTTGCAAAAAATCAACAAAGGGGAAGTGTAGGAAAATGTCTCTTTTGCATGGTCATCCTTATTTTTTCTCGACTGATGCTGCTGGCTTATTCACTCTACAAACTAGGGCACCACTAACCAGGCCCCAGTGCATGTGCTCTGACCCCAAAAACATGTTGAAGTTGGCATACTGTTTATTGGCATATTTAACTTAGCTATATGTCCCTAGTAAATGGTACCAAAGCGCACCCTGGGCCTAAAGGTTAAATGCCACTAGTGGACTCCGAAACAGAACAATGGTTCCCTGCAGGACAGGTTTAGACCTGAAAGCCCTCTCGCAGGGAGCCATTGTTCTTTTGCTGCGTTCAATAGCCCAAGTACCCAGGGTTACAAGGGTTGTCCCATAAGAATGGACTGCAGCACATATTGTGACACCACCAAAATGACAATGCAAAACATGTCTCCAGGCCTGCCCCTGCAGCCTGATTAGGCAGTATTACAACTGGAAATTCACCCTAGCAAAATAAACCTTCTGCCATTCCTAGAACTAGATTTTTAATACGTATAAGTCACCTCTAAGGTAGGCCCTAAATGCCCATAGGTTAGGGTTCATGGTATTTGAATGTAGGACATGTGTGCATATGTTTTTCATGGCCTAGCAGTCAAAAAACTACTAAAGATATTTTTGGCTGTGGCAAGGCTAGCTCTCCCATAGAAAAGTGCTGCTTTTCCCTTTAGCACCTTATGCTTAACTTCACAATTTAGGATTAACTAGAAAAATTATTCAAAGACTAGTTTTAATGGCACTTTAAAATTCAACTTAATGGTCAAGTTAGATGTCATATTACTGTTTGGGAAATTACCCTTTTAGAAAGTTGTCTTTTTCCTGCCTGAGCTAAATGTACCTTTTTGCCACTGTTCGGTGTTACCTGCCTGTTGATGGCTCCCCTGTGTATTACTCCTCGACAGTGGACAAAGAGCTTGGCTGTGGGTAAATGTTTTCCCCCATGGCATGATGGACACCTGAGCTTTGCCCAGGAACTTAATTAACTTCATTACCTTCATTGCTTTACTTTTTGATATCCTCCAAGCAAATAGTTTATCAAGTCTTTGTGCCAGTTTGTGTCACATGTTGTGAGTTTGCACCAGCACAAAGCATTGATAAATTAGCTGCTCCATATTGACAAAGGTGGATCTCCTGGGGCACAAGTCCAAACAATTTTTTTTTGTCCCAAAGGAAAACTCGGAGGGCCTCCAGAAGAACCACCTGAAAAATTGGGTAATATGCAGGACTCCTGATCCATAAAAGTAGCCCATTCGGCTAAAAAAAGAACCTACGTCCTGCGGTGAGACCCTATCATTAAACAGAAACCTTGCTAGTATCCTGGCTTAATATAAAAATCTACAAGATTTTCCTGTGTTGCCATGTTGCAAGGTACACTTGTTTCCTTAGTTTTTTCATGCTGTAAACCATGAGCATTTCAATTAAAAGTATGAGCATATGAGTTAATTATTATTTACTGCTATCTAAAACCTGCCATTAGCCTTTGTTGTGAAATACATTAAAGGTAACTAAACATGCCTTAAAATACAACTACAGGCAACATCACCTTGGTTCACCTCAGTACACCACCATCATAGTGTCAGGGAAGCACCAGTAAGGAGAATGTGTATAATTAGAAACTCTAAGGCATGTGTGACCCAATTGGATAATTGTGGATGCTTGGACCATAACAAATCAGTCAAAACCCCAGGGCCTGCACCTGTGATCAAATGTCAACCCAATAAACAATCAATGACATATAGTTGTTCTGTCAAAGAAATATACGTTTTGTATCCCTTTTGTTTCACTTTGGCGTTCTTTTTTATTATACATCTACTGTTGTTATAATTCCAGTGACATTCTATAGAGCAAATAACCAAGATCACATACTGTACAGATCCTTCAGTGACATAGGGCCTCATGTAGGTAAATAAAATTTACCGATTCTTAAATACCGAACCGTACTGAATCGGTATTTAAGAATCGGTAAGTTATATGTAGGTAACAAATCGGTAATTTTTACCGAATCGGTAACATTCGGTATTCAAGAATCGGAATTTACCGATTCGGTAAATACCGTGGTGGTATACCGAGGTGGTATTTACCGAATCAGTAAATACCGAGGTGGTATTTACCGAATCGGTAAATACCGATTCGGAAAATACCGAATCGAAAAAACGAAATCACATGACTGTTTGAAACAGCCAATCCTGTGCAACCAAACCCCACCCAAGTAGGAAGTGGCCACACCTCGGCAGGTGCACTCAATCAACAGACTCAGGAGAGGCTGGGAGTGCAGAGGAGAGGCAGGGAGCCAGTGCCTGATTGTTGAGATCAAACTTCACTATGTCCAGCCAGAGGACAGGAGGGGAAAGGAGGCGCAAGGTGAAATTCAGCCCCAAGGAACTCCAGGTGCTAGTGGAGGAGGTGGTGAAGCAGCACCAGAAGCTTTTTGGGAGGCAATCCCTGCAAGTGGCAGAGTGTGAGAAGCGCACTATTTGGCTGGCAATCCAGGCGCAGGTAAATGCTGTGGGAGTGACCCACAGGGACATTGACGTACTAAAAAAACGCTGGTACGACCTGCGCATCGTGACTAAGAGGAAGATGGGGGACATCCAGAAGGAGGCCAGCCGGACAGGAGGTGGAAGTAACAGGGCACCTGCCCTCACCAAACTGGAGGAGCTGGTGCAGTCGACAATCGAGACCGAGAGTGTCGTGGGCCTTGGGGATGCCGACAGCTCTGCCAGAGCCGCCACCCAACAAGGTAAGAGGAATGCACAGCAATGTAGCCCCCCCTACCCCTATCCCACATCCCCTATTGTGAAATGAGTATCCCACTCCAGTCCATGTGTTACTGCAGACAGGCAATGCATTATGGGAGATGTAGTCAGGGATCCCCCACCATGAACAGAATAGCACAGAACAATGATGCATGGTACACACATTAGCCTTAAGCAGACAGAGGACTATGTGAGAGTGTTACATCAATTTATTGTCAAGCTTGCAATGCATGCCTTCAGGTACACTGAGCTGATGTTGCATTTCTGTCCACAGACGTAACATCGCGCAGGACTGCACATGGCACAGGAGAGGGGGCACACCGTCAAGCCAGTTCAGCTACGGGCAGCACAAGTTCTGGCCAGAGAGCGTTGCCACAGCCACCATCCCCAGTACCTGAGCCAGCATCCCCAGTACCTGAGCCAGCATCACCAGTACCTGAGCCAGCATCCCCAGTACCTGAGCCAGCATCACCACTCATGCTGGAGTCACCGGCCACATCACCGCCTGCAATAGTGAGGTCGAGGAGGCGTGCTGCTGCCAGGCTGCACGTGTTACACACATCATCTGATGAAAGCAGGGGCCCGGAGCCAAATACTATGCCCCAGGATGGGAGACATACCACTGTGCCCTCCACCTCACAGGGAGAAGACACGGGTGCAGGACGGCGCCGCAGGTCGCGTGAGCAAAGTCCACCACCAATCGATCACAGCCATGGGGTCTTTGGGGGCCTTGATGCCAACATGTTAAAACAACAGCGCCTGCAAACAAAGGCAGTCATTTCAGTACAGCGGTATGTGCGGGGACTGAGAACCACATTCAAACACATGGACAGGAACATCTGCGCAATGGCGGCGGGGATTACTGACATGGCAGCGGGCCTGCGGGACGTGTCACAGTCCATGCAGCTGTTGTGCAGCAAGTTGGACGCAGATAGAGCTGCAAGGCGCCGGGAACGGCAGAGGGGAGACAGGCACACCAGGGCACTCAACCGCCTGGCAACTGCAACATCACTGCTCTGCCGGCGCTCAGTGAACATGCAGGAGGGCCTGACACACTGCAGCAGCGACGTCACTAGGGGGATGGTGCAGGTCACCAGTGCCCTGGAGGTCCTATTGACCAGTCAGGCGGCCACAAGTGGTGCAGGGGATGCTGCTGAAAGCATGGACACCAGCAGCAGGAGCAGCATCACACCCCCCGTCCCAGAAACACGCAGGAGCAGCAGGCGGCATGGGGCTGGCACCAGTGAGGAGGCTGAATCCGTGCCATCCCACAATGTAGCGCGTGGCCGCAAACTTTGATGCTGCACCGCGTAGCAATAGACTATTGGGTGACGTAACCCTGGACTTCACACTTGTGAATGAGCAATGTTGCCAGATTGGCATTATCCTTGTTTAGTGGCGTAGTGGCGCATTATTAAACTACGTCATTACAGACAACAATTGACTGTGTCCCCTTACTTACTCAGAAGTAGTTGCATGTGATCTCTGCCCGTCTCTCTCTCCCATCTATTGCAGTTGGCACTCCAGCTGCGTTGGCCTCTGGCTGGCCTGACTCATCCTCATTGTCCTCAAAATCTGTTAGTTCCACCTCTGTACCTCTCTTCGTGGCAAGGTTGTGCAGCATTGCACAAGTGGCAATGATCTTGCAGCAGATGATGGGTGTGTACTGGCGTGCGCCTCCGCTCTTGTGGAGGCAGTGGAACCTGCTTTTCAATAGTCCAAAAGTGCGCTTCACCACATTGCGTGTAGATTTGTATGCCACGTTATATCGTCTCTCAATCTGGGTTGATGGGTGTAGGTAGGGAGTGAGGATGAATGACCGGCAGGCATATGCACTGTCGCCTAGGTGAGTAAAAGGGAACCATCAGTCACATGCCTCAATACACTATGATTTGCACGTTTCATGGTGCGTCACTGTTACTTACCTAGCAGGTATCCCTCTCCAAACTCTCCGGCAAGCAGTCGTGTGTAGATCCCACTGTTCTGGAAGATGTAGGAGTCGTAAGTGCTCCCTGGAAACTTCGCCACAATATCAGTGATTATGTTGCCGGCATCGCAGATTACCTGCACATTGATGGAGTGGGTGGACTTTCTGTTCCTATAGATGTGCTCAGTGGCTGCTGGTGGGCAGATTGGGATGTGTGTGCCATCAATACAGCCAATGACATGGGGGAACTGTGCCATTTGATAAAAGTCAGTTTTAGTTTTCTGCAGTTCAGCCTGTGTGTTTGGGAAGCTGATGTAGTGGTGCATTCTCTGCATCATGGCCTCCAGGAACTTCCTGAAGAAACGGGACAGGCAACTCTGGGATACGCCGCCCACCGCAGCTATCACCACCTGGTAACTTCCAGAAGCAAGTAGATGTAGGCTGCAGAGAACCTGCACATGTGGTGGTATGGCATGCGCCCTTCTTGTTGGCTGGTCCAGGAGTGGGTGCAGGTCCCTTATCAGGTCCATGATGGTTTGTGGGTGTAGCCTGTACCTTTCATATATCTCAGCATCAGTCAGTTGGAAGAGTGTGATGCGCTGTCTGTATATGCGTTCCTCCCGTCTCCATATCCTCAGACCTGCTGCCTGTAGACGTAGGCGCCTTGCAATGACATACAGGGCGGCCATGTTGTCCACGCTGATGCATTTTGGGATTTCTTTTATGCACTGTTGATGATTACCACCTGCTTTCAATCTGTGTTAATTACCGACTCTTAATTACCGAATTTCATGGATTTCTAAATTACCGAATTTACCTACATGTCTTTTTCCGTTTTACCACTTCATATTTACCACTTCATATTTACCGAATCGGAAAATATGTATTCGGTAAATATGAATCGGTATTTTAGAAATCGGTAAATATGAATCGGTATTTACCGCTTCATATTTACCGATTTTTGATTTTTGGCCTCCTACATCTCACTTTACTAAATACCGGTCGGTAACGGGAAATTTACCGAATTTCGTCCGTTACCTACATGAGGCCCACAGTGCTGAAATATCAGCAAAAACCAAATGCCCCAAAAATATCTGTCCCAGTTTTTGATCAGGCAACACTAAGCTCCACATGTAACCACAGGAAGCAAAAGAGGGTCAAAGCGCTTGGACAATGACTCCGGAATACCTACATTTGCACTTGGTCCACCTCCTATCTTGCTAATACTCATATGGGCCTTGCACACAAAGCCTCTTCAGAGGGGCATACAAAATCCATCCAGTAACCAGCAGGACCACTTCACCCTTCAAGAAAGAACCTGTGACCACCAAGGGCACCTAGGAACCAACCCACACATGAGCCAGGCGGACAGAACAGAGGTGCGAGACAATGTCCTCCATGTTTCCCCACATTGGATACCAGTTTCAAAATTCCTATCAAGAGACAGCCCTGCAAAGTTGCCAGGCACAACATCACCACTCAGAACTACTACTAAATAAAAAATATAGGTAGCACATGTTAGTTGTACCCAATATTATGGAAGATTTGTTATTGTTTATTAAAATAGAAAATGCTGAGTCACTGGCAGCCTGGAAAGTCAATACTCAGCTAAATCTACATTACACACCTGAGCTAACATTGCAGGTTTTCAAACTATTTTGTGGATTTATAGCACAGGAAATAGCCAGCTTTTACATAACCATCAGGTTGGTTTCCAATTATAAACCTAGTAGAGATAGAAAACTCCTCCCATAATTGAAATTTGTGGTGCTCAGGTTGTACCTAGGACTCCAACTACCAAGGTGCTAATTCTGTACAACAAGGTTTTCTTAAGGTACTAACAGGCAATTTAGGGGCATATTTAAAAAAAATGAACGCCGCCGTAGTATAATTTTTTATTACATCACGGTAGCTTTTTTTTTTATCGCCGTATTTACAAGTTGCCGCAAACTCCAGTTACTGACTATTTTTAAGCGTAAACATGAATTTTCCAGATCGTCACTTCTGTTCGCAGAACTTACAGAAAATAAGATGAAAGGTAGGCATTCCTGTGAAAAAACTGATACTAAACATACAACGAGACATTTACAAGGAAATCTCAGTACGTCAATGACCCCCCAAAATTGCTGCTAAATCAAATTAGCAGCAGTTTCCTAATGTCAATACCTGGTCATAAAAATGGTGCAAACACACCTGTATACAAGTAAACGATGCCAGATCATCATTGGCAACCTCAGCGACTCCATGGAGCTTCTGCTATTGCATCTTGGGGCAGCAAGAAAACCACCACCAAGGCAGCGCCGCAGAAGAGAGCAGGTCTACCAACAAAGGATCACCCTCATACACTTCCATCCTGATGAGGTTATAGCACATTACAGACTAAAATGGTCCTCCATTCTACACCTACCCAACCACATGGCGCCAAGGCTGCAGGCCACATCCCAGCACAGCGCAAGCATCCCACCGCAGGCCAAGCTAATTGCAGTGCTGGACATGTTGGCCTCAGGCACTTTCCAACCTACCACTGCCCGAGTGGCTGGAGTTCGCCAGGCATCCTTCTCCAGGTTTCCCCCACTGTCCTGGATGCCATCATCAGCCTGACGCCGCAGCATCTACACTTTCCCAAATCTGCACAAAAACAACTCACCAACAAGCAAGGCTTCTATGCCATTGCTGGTTATTCCACATATGTTGAGGGCAATGGACTGCATCCATGTGCAACTTGTGCCTCCTGTGGACATTGTACACATCTATAGGAACAGGAAGCACATATACTCAATGAATGTGCAGGCAATAGTTGACCATCTTCATGTGTTCCTGATAGTTGTGGCCAAGTACACTGGCAGTGTCCATGATTCTTTTATCTTCCGCCAATCGGTCATCAACTCGCAGTTCCAGAATGGCATCTATGGAAATGGACCACTTGTTGGTAAGTACAAACTGAAAACACCACACACCTCAAGTCACTCAATCATAGAGGTCACCTAAATGAGAATGTACATGTAGCAAATTGCATTGTGAATATATTGTTACTGGGCCAACTACCATGCACAAACACATAAAGGCAAAGAACAACATATATGTAATTAGTCTTGACAAGAGAGTAGGAGAGAAATGCGCTCATGGACCACTAAGTTACTCAAGGAATACAGATCTCGCAGAACTCATCAGCCACAAATTGCAAGGAAACAATGCAGCGGGTGCCACAAGCAATATGCTTACGGTGTGCTGCGTCATTTCTGAAACAAAGGGATGTGTTATATGGGCAATGGAATGATGGTTCACTCTGCTCTCCCCTGCACTGGCGCACAATTTGCTGACATGCACCAAAACAGGCACCCTGAGAAAAGTAAATGTATCTCCACGTTGCAAATCCCTATGCCTTCCCTGATGAGGCATATCAATCTGATGCATTTCCAAATGTACGATTTTTCAGAAATCCGGAAAGGTAGTCAACTAAATGGATGTTGTGTAGGAACACCCACATCAACACCCATGGCCAGCCCCTAACAAGAAATCAATCGGCTTTAAAGTTGCCATATGCTAAAGGCCATGAACAGACATGTGGTTTGGCTTGCCATGTCCCAGTAAGTAGACTGCACCAGGTTATTATGCTGCTGCGTTTCAAACTGTGATTCATCTGTGGTGCAAGGGGATTGTAACTAAGCCACATTGGGTTCAACATTTAGCATTCAAGTGTCCTCTGGTGCAGGCTACCCTTAGTACAGTATCACATAATGATGGATATTGCAGATGTAAATTCATAGTAATGTGTAAAAACAGCACATTCAGCAGTGACATTTGATCACTACATACTTTAGCCATTAAAAATAGGGGGGGGCAGAAAAACATTTTAATAAATACCTCCAATCGCATGTGCAGCAGAATCTCATCTAAAGTCATATATCACCTTGGTTCATTCTCTCAACATATTGCACATCCCCTAGATTTATGCAATGCTCATCTTCATGTTCAAATAATCTCATCTGCATCACAATGAATAATTTATTTCCATGTCGTCAATTCCAGTTGGATGAATTACCACCAGCCTTTCTATGGTTCCTTCTAACCTCATCCATAAACTTTGATTCAACCTCCATTCATCCAATCTTACTGTGCCTATGTTCATTCCCTTGCCCTTCCACCCATCACTCATTCCCATGTAAATTCTGATAGGTCTGCTTACAAAATTACTCAAGCCACTTTTTTTTTCATTCACATCAAATTTCAATTTCCAATATATCAGTATAACCCAACCCATTTTTGACGTTGACTGTTTACATGCCTCACACTTTTATCATCAAACCATGGTCTATGATGCATGTACATTCAAGGTCCATCCATCTCCAAATACTTTACCTTTCACACCCTTTTCTCTCTATCATCATTCTGTGCTGCTGTTGCCATGTCTTCGTAAGTAAAAATAGTTTATCCATCAAGTGTTCATAATTCCTGTTTAGTGGGTCACAGTCCATAAACCCTCTGAATCACAATTGTAGCTTAATATATAAAAAACACATCACACTGTTGTTAACTTATTCTTCTTTGTTCATACAAAGCCAGTCCTGTCACAGATGATAACCAAGTATGGGATTTCAAACACATCTGTCACAATTTCCCATGCTCGATTATGTCTACCGTGTGCTAACCTATGCCCTGATGTTCGTCATTCTGACATTCAACAAAACATTGTTGGCCAGTGAAACCAGTCTCATGGGATGAGGGACAGTCATCTAGCATGCTGCCATGGGGGAGGAAATGGCCATTGTCACACAACCTGGTCATGTGTAGAATTAATACTGAGTGTACAAAATAAGATTATGTAGTCATGTAAGGCAACCCACTTTGAAGGATATCACACACTTAGCAAATGGCAACATAGATTTGCATGGACAATTTGTCTTTCTGCTACATGCAAGATATTTTCAGAACACAACCTCAATATAGCCCACAAATGCAGTGCATACATTTAACAGGCTCCAAGTGTTGGGTCACCCTCCTGAATCCCAAATAAGGATACAGGAGAATAGGGGTCATCCTCATATACACCATGGTCAGTTCATGGAACTTGTATCACATTATGTAATCAGGAGTAACTCAGCTCACGTAGCCAGATTTGTGAAATATGTATCATATTACCAAATGTTAAGTCCAGGCAACAAAATAGCCCACAATGTGCCAACGCTCACAGCTCAGTCATGCAAATACATCAATTGATAAATATGTTGTAGTATGAACAACAAGGATGTTGTGTATGTCATACAAAAACACATTGCTACACTTTGCTATGCATTCAGGTTCACTCAGCCCTCTACACAATCACCGATGTAAAGTGGCACACTGAAAATCATGACAAACATCTGCACATCCAGATATTGTATAAGACATGTATGTAAGCACAATTCAGATAAAACAGACACAGCTAGCCAATGAGAAGGCAAATTCTCCCCATTGTGAACTCTGTGGCCCTAAGATGTGCCCATGGGCAAGATGAGAGATAACATAACACACTTATCTAAGTAAGCTAATGAATCACAGACACCAGTACTGCACTAGTGATGCTAGACATTACTGTATAACATAATACAAATTATACCAGAAATAGCAGACAGTGAAAAACACAAGAAATGTTGCTGAGAAACAACATCACCCTAGCTTGCATCCAAGGGAACAGACTGTGTAGCCAGTACACATCATATTACATACACACAACACATCCCATCTAATCACAACTGTGTGTGTCACAGTGGTAAATTGAACTGCATGTGTCAGCGCAAACACCCAATGAATGGATCACAAACAGTGTCCAAGATATTATATACACTAGCGCCAAGGTGTCTGAACTTACCGTGTATGCAGTATACTCGTGTCCATGTCAAGGTCAAAACTCTATATGCACCAAGGGAAACGTATGGGATCCCAAAAATGTCCAGTATGCACTAACATGTGATGATTAAAAATCACAGGGTCAAAATTATCTGTTTTCATGTCCATGTCTGACCCATTGCAAGTTTAACATGAAGATTATCAAAGCCTATAACAATTTTTTTCACAAATTGCAGTAACCTCTACAGCCATTGGCCATGTGTCATGTAAGACAAAGGATGATTAGTGTTCTCATGCTTATAAAGGTACCCATATATCCTGACTGTTACAACATGGAGGTATTACACAGGACCGGGCCAATGGCATTATAGTAATGTTTAGGTAAAGTATAGGCAATTGAGTGGCATAGATGCAGGTCGTTTGTGTGTACAACACTGTGTGGAAGGAGAAAGTAGACAGACGCACAATGGACACAAAGTCAAAAAATGTATACTGCAAACACATCAGGATAGTATACTAATGTACCCTTTTCTCCATTTTCTGTTTCAGCTGATAAAGGTTATGCACTGTTACCATGGGTGATGAATGCCCCACACAAAGGCCCAGCTAGACTATAATGTAGCACTGGCTGCACAATGGCCATTGTGGAATGTACCTTTGGAGTCCTCAAATCCAGGATTTGTTGCCTCGACATTTCAAGGGGAAGACTCCTATTCATGCCGGAATTGGTCTGTAAAATAATACTATTCTGTTGCATATTGCACAACATCTGTGTATGGACTAATACACCTATGCATGAAGACCAGGAAGAGCTTGACAATCCAGAGGATGTGCAGGAGGAAGAAGTTAATGCAAGCCAACCCACAACTTCAGCAGCTGTAACATCAAGGAGGGATGCCATCATCCGTAACTTCTTTTTATAATGTCAACTCTCCAATGTCTGGTATCACCTATAGCTTTGCACAAATAGTTCCACCTTGTGTTGTAGCACATTAAACAACCACTTCACCAATATCTTGTATGCTTGTTTTGTGACTTCAGAAGGTGAACAATCATGTAAAGTTACGTTATGAAAACAACAGTGTCACACAGATCAATCACCTAGCAGGGGATATGAAACCAACTAAAGTAAGACCCTGAACGGGTAAATGTTTTGGGCATCGGAACTACTGACTGCATATGGTTTATCAATGAGAAATAAAAAGTGCCTGTTGTGTGGTCTCCTGAGCACAATCAGGTCCATCTTCACCCAAGAGCGTAGTACTCTATACAATGTGTGTCTGATGCATCATTGTAGCTGGGGCCACACGGTTCTAATCCATTCTAAATTTTTGAAAAACAACATCTCTGTGTAATCTGAACCACTGGAAAAAGGTTACTGACAAAAGTCACAACGATACATGAAAATGGTGGACTGGATCAACTTTAGGCTGTGGGGGATAAAGATTCAAAGGATAGTAGAGCCTGACTAACAGATGTATCAATACAGTGCAGGGAATGCTTTTAACACAAAGCATCCACATATATTCCGCATAAGCAAGTGACATTACCTCCCTAGCTGACACGTGTCACTGTAATAACAAATAAGCAAATGTCTTGCATCACTAACACTGTGCATGACTCATCATTCAACACTGCACTGGTCTAACAATGCTATATGTTTATCTGCACGAACATTGACACATAGGTCAGCCCAGGGACAACTGGCAATGCATTAGCAATCAACAACGTGTATGTAGGACTTTACACATGGCAATGCAATGACAAAAAATTGTTGATGTCACATGCCCAACAACAGGAGTGTAGCATGGCTGTAAATGTTTAGAACTGCCAATATCCTCATCCCATCACACGTGCTCTGTTCGACATCCCAATGACAGAGAACATACATACACATTAGTGAAGTGCAACCGGGATGCCAATTAATACAGCCAAATCATGCAAGTAACATACAACCAATCCCATTAGCAATGGTCAATATATTGTGTAAGATGGACCACGAAAAACATGGTAACACAATTAAGTTGTGTCACCTCTCTCTGGACTGCCACTGCAAGCTTACAAATGCCAATTGCATGATGTGTGTAATCCAGGGATTACTCATTCCTACATCTGCAGGCACAGTTGAACACAAATTCGACCATGCATCTAATATGAAATGGGCATGTCACATATGGTTGTATCTCTCAAGGTATTACCAAATTCTCATGAACACACATCGTTGAGCAAGATAGCCAGGGACTGTGTATGACATGTGTTGCAGTCCAGTGTGGCCAACTAGTCCCTCTCCTTCAGTCAGGTGTATGCTAGACAGAATTCTCCGTCTGGCCGGCACCAAGGGAAATCCCTCATACACTGAAGATTTCACTGCCATGGGGCGAGAAAAGGCTGCACCACCTGGTGGCTTACTTCAATCTAACTTTGGCAACCAGATTCCAAGTTTCCCAGTGCACCAGGAAATATCGGCGGTACAAGCAGTGGCCCGCAGCTCTTTCCCAGACATGACCCCTGGACCTCCTCTGCTTCACATCCAACCTATTCCTAAGCTGGACATCTACACCAGGCTTCAAACCACCGAGCACTCTCCGAATCTGTGACTCAGCCTACAGAATCTCCTGCCAATGTGGATTTCACAAGCCTGGGTACAGCCATGTACTCCGAGTCTGCATGGTAACCTACTAATGCTGGTAATGCAACTGGCCCCTGCTAGGTGCATAGTCACAGTTCTCCTGCCACACAAGATTTGCACAGCTCAGGGGCTTCACCCTCCACAGCGTCTGGCCAGCGCAAACCTCTACGGCCTGATGATGGTGAGAGGTGCAGCCCACCATTGGAAATCTCCCCTGTCACCCTGTTGTAGTGTTGGTGCATGTCATGCAATGCAGAATATGCTTTGTTGTTGTTCAGGAGCGCCTTGACTGATTCAGCTCCAAGATGCACCATGCGGGCATTTTAGGTCAGCAATGTGCCTACACGTGACCTGCCAGATTTTGCCACCAGGTAAGAGTGATTGCTGACACCTCAATGTCTGTAGCCGGGGACCACAGGCTTATGTACAACGCGTACCCAGCCTCCAGTGTCAGCCTACAGTGACTCAGCAGCACCTGTGCCTACCACTCTGTGTCTCCGACAAAGGCACAGCGTGGTCTCAAGGTCCTGGATACTGCCTGCACTTCCAGGCATTGGACGCCATTTTGTCGCAAGGATTGTGCAACGTAAAGTGCGGCATTTCTGTTTTCACTAACAATGTGCCACTTTTCAGACATGAGGCGCAGATTCAGCATTTCCTCTTCCCCTGAGACTCTGGCTCAACATCATGGCTGTTGCTGACTTTGTGGGGGTTTTCGACCTGTGCTGAATGTGGTCATGGCTGCTCCATTCTGAATTCTGGTGCATACATTTTCTAATTTCTCATCAGAGGTTTCTTTTCAAGCTCTTTATGCTCCTGAGGCCGCAAGTGACGGAGGGTGGAGTTCCATGATTTTTTTGACCGCTAACCGTTCTCTTTAGCTTCAGAATCTGTATAACTGTCATGCTAGAGTGAGGGGCAATTTTTTCTGCTACGAGCTGATCCTAATGCCATGTAACGACGTATGGTACATACATCGCTAACATGACAATGGATGTGGTCCATTGACAACGTCAGTAAACATTTATTGCTTAGCAAACTCTAAAATGTGTAGCACAATTTTGTTAAACTATGCCCATGAGTGGTTTTGCACAGACCAATGTAAATGTGCACGTCTTTGCCTCCAGCTAAGCAAATTCTCCAATGCGATTCTGTAGTCAACTTTTGCAATGTATACAGCATTATAATTCTTCAATACAAGTAGTGACTGCTTTTTGTTAAAGTAATTATGTATTGCAAGCCCATTAACCTGATACTGACATCACAGCAATGTGTAATATAAAAGTTTTTTTATGTAGTCACACATGCAAACAATGGTAATCAGTATGACTACCACTGAGTGATGCATAATCCATCACACATGACAATATCTGGATATGCATCAATGTGAGAAACAAGGGCATGTTGACAGCTCAGGCAGGATTACTGATGTCAAGACATTACAGAATTACTAAAGTCACCTACACAACACATATCACATGCCATAGCCATATGGTGTGGTTAAGCATTCAATGTATGGTACATTTGCTGATCAACTAGCACTTAGCGGCAAATATTTTGCTGCATTTTCACATAAGTGATAATTTTTTTAATACCAGCTATGGAACACACTCACAAAATACATGTGTCTACAATGAAGAATTCCCACTTACCCCTTAGCTGCTAAATTGTTTCACGTGAAGTCCAAAAACAGGCAGAAAAGGCCCAGGAAGTGATGCCAGTATGCATCCTGTTTCATGGAGGTGTACTGTACACTTTCACTTTCTCTTTTAACCTCACTGTTAGTGTATGTGGAAAGTTGTGGAGGTGTTTATAGGTGTCTGCTGGATTTGTGGTGTGAGATAGTGGTTTGGTGTCTAGTCTACTGTCCCTACTCTTCTTGTCAACTCATGTGTCGCTGTCTTTCCGTGTTCTTTGCGTATTTGTGATTGTCCAGTCGGGTGTTTGTCAAAGGGGTATATTTGTCAGTTTTATGAGTTTCTGGGGCTAGTGGGTTTAGTTGTGCGGTGAGAGATGTTGAGTGAGGGTAGGGAGGGCCATATGTCAGAGTGGGCATTAGGCGGGCTTCCTCTAGCTGGTGAAGTTTTTTTTTTACCACGGATGGTGCAGAATGGGGGACGGGTCCTGCAGGGCTATGACATCAAGATCAATAGGGTGAGGTGGGAGCACATCCGCAACCACATGATACGCATCTTTGGGGTAGACAGGACTGTCCACCAGTGGAAACAAAGATGGCAGGATTGTGTCGGACGTAAGGGAGGCCTATTTGATCACCTTGGGAACATTCTTGGAAGGCAAGGTGGTGAATCCATCACAAAAGTTGTATGATATCACAGTGTGTTTTCTTTGTTAACAACTGTAGTCAGTGGCACAATGTAATATACGCAATGTAATATTCCAATCAAGATGGCTTCAGGTGTGCAATACGTTTGTCATAAGTAGGACTGTTAGCGCTCTAGTTGTTCTTTAGAACACTCTGGGAAGCTGCAGTAGAACACAAAGGAATCAACTGACAGTCTCTGCCCTTGTTGGATGTACATGTTTTACTGAGAATGTCAGACTTCATTCTCACATGACTGAGAAAGATAATGTGAATTTACAGAAAATATGCTCTCAGTTTAGCTTATAGATCACCTTCCAAACCTCTGTGGGAAAAGCATGAGAAAATAGTTTTCTCTCAAACATGATTCATGATATCCCAGCAGAAGGCTTTTTCACAAGGTAAAATCACCTTAGAACACACCACAATTCCTAAAATGAGTATGGTACCATCAACAAATGATTTATAATATAACTAAAGTCTTAAAATCTTCTATTAACTGCAATGCTTTTTAATGAGGTGCTATCATGTATATTGGTCCCAAGATGGCTGCCAACACTTCTTGGATGAAGTACTGACAGCCAATCAGAGCTCACGATGAGATGTGTGGTTAGGCTCCACCCAGATATATCTATCTTTTTAACTCGAATTTTCTCAGGAACTACTGAATGGATTTACACCATTTAAGCAAAAGGCACGAGTCTGAACTGAGGACTACCTCTTTGCCAAATTTGGTGTAATTCCGTTCAGCAGTTCTGGCTGTAGCTGCGTCAACAGGTCCTATGGGAAAATGCATGGGACCCCGCTTGACGAATCACCGTGAAATTTTCAGGATAGGAGCGGACCGGAGCTGGCCAAAAGTTTGGAATATTTCGCGAAGATTCGTCAATCGGCGCCAACATTATTCCAAATAGAATGTTGCAGATTTCCTATGGAAAATAGGTCCTAACTATAACTCCCTACTGGCGTCTGCCAGTAGGTAATATATATATATATATATATATATATATATATATATATATATATATATATATATATATATATATATATATATATATATATATATATATATATAGTTAGGACCTATTTTCCATAGGAAATCAGCAACATTCTATTTGGAATAACGTTATAGTTAGGACCTAGTATACATAGGAAAATCATAACATTCTTTTGCCAATAACTTTGGTGTCGGTTGACAAATCTTTGCGAAATTTACAAAACTCGTGGGGTGCTCCGGTTAGCTCCTATCTTAAAAGTTTCGGGGTGATTCGGCAAGCGGGGGCCGAGAAAAAAGGGGGGTCCCAAAATGTGTTTTCTCCATGTTAATTACCGTAGGAAACTTTAGACACGGCTACAGCCCGAACTTCTGAATGGAATTACACCAAATGTGTTGAAAAGGTAGCCCTTGGTTCAGAAAGATCTCTTTTTGTTAAATGGTGTAAATCCGTTCAGTAGTTCATGAGTAATTTGAAAAAGAAAAAGTTTCAATATCTGGGCGGAGCCTAACAACACATCTCATTGTGAGATCTGATTGGCTGTCAGCACTTCATCCTGGAATTGCTGGCAGCCATTTTGGGACCAATATACATGATAGTACTCCATTGAAATGCATTGTAGTGAATCGAAGATTTTGAGGGTTACCAAAAGGAGAACTATAAAGGGTGATAACAGACTTTAGTTACATTAGAATTCATTTTTTGATGGTACCATACTAATTTCAGGAATTATGGTGTGTTCCAAGGTGATTTTACCCTGCTGAGATATCATGAATCATGTTTAAGAGAAAACTGAAGCTAAAATGAGAGCATATTTTCTGTAAATTCACATTATCTTTCTCAGTCATGTGAGAATGAAGTCTGTCATTCTCAGTAAATCATGTACATCCAACAAGTGCAGAGACTGTCAGTTGATTCCTTTGTGCTCTACAGCAGCTTCCCAGAGTGCTTTAAAGAACAACTAGAGCGCTAACAGACTTATGACAAAAGTATAGCACACCTGAAGCCATCTTGATTGGAATAAACTGGTAACACTTAAAACATTTAATTTAAAAAGGAACAAAATGATGGGGTTCATTTTGTCATAGAAATTATGGTTAGTGCTGTAGAAAGAAAAATTAGGGCATGTTTCAAGTGTGATCTCAAATATCTTCCTGTTATATTTCAACAGGAGCAGCCTGTCAGTTGATGCCTTTGTGTTCTACTGCAGCTTCCCAGAGTGTTCTAAAGAACAACTAGAGCGCTAACAGTCGTACTTATGACAACATTTTGGCACACCTGAAGCCATCTTGATTGGAATAAACTGGTAACTCTTAAAACATTTAATTTAAAAAGAAACAACATGATGGTGTTTGTTTTGTCATAGAAATTATGGTTAGTGCTGTGGAAAGAAAAATTAGGACATGTTTCAAGTGTGATCGCAAATATCTTCCTGTTATATTTCAAAAGGAGCAGCCTGTCAGTTGATGCCTTTGTGTTCTACTGCAGCTTCCCAGAGTGTTCTAAAGAACAACTAGAGCACTAACAGTCTTACTTATGACAAAATTATGGCGCACCTGAAGCCATCTTGATTGGAATAAACTGGTAACTCTTAAAACATTCAATTTAAAAAGGAACAAAATGAGGGGGTTCATTTTGTCATCGAAATTATGGTTAGTGCTGTAGAAAGAAAAATTAGGACATGCTTTAAGTGAGATCTTAAATATCTTCCTGTTATATTTCAACAGGAGCTGCCTGTCAGTTGATGCCTTTGTGTTCTACTGCAGCTTCCCAGAGTGTTCTAAAGAACAACTTAAGCGCTAACAGGCTTACTTATGACAAATGTATGGCACACCTGAAGCCATCTTGATTGGAATAAACTGGTAACACTTAAAACATTTAATTTAAAAAGGAACAAAATGATGGGGTTCATTTTGTCATAGAAATTATGGTTAGTGCTGTAGAAAGAAAAATTAGGATATGTTTCAAGTGTGATCTCAAATGTCTTCCTGTTATATTTCAACAGGAGCAGCCTGTCAGTCGATGCCTTTGTGTTCTACTGCAGCTTCCCAGAGTGTTCTAAATAACAACTAGAGAGCTAACAGTCTCACTTATGATAAAATTATGGCACACCTGAAGCCAGGAATAGACTGGTAACACTTAAAACATTTAATTTAAACAACGTGAGGGTGTTCATTTTGCCATAGAAATTATAGTTAGTGCTGCAGAAAGAAAATGTAGGGCATGTTTTAAGTGAGATCTCAAATCCTCTTCTATTTCATTAGAAAATTCTGACATGCCGACTGAAACAATCACTTTCAATACCAGCAGTAGACTTCCCGTTAACTCCCTGGTGAGCAGTAGCTTTACTACAGTGATCTTATGAACAACTAGAGTGCTAACATTCTGAATTTATGGCAAATGTGTGACACATCTGAATGCCTTCTTGATGGAATCAAAGTAAAAAACTGAAAGCATTTCCTACTGAGGCGACTGCAGTAAATGAGGAAATTAGGAAACTTCATAACAAATAAGTCTCCCAAGATGGCCACCAGAGAACAAAGAGCCCAAATGTAGCACAAATATCACCCAGATGTAGCCCACATATTGCCCAATGACAGAAGTGTGCAAAACACTTTTTATTTTTATTTTTTCTGCAGTTATATATAGTGCAGACTGGTCAGGTATTGGAGCGTTACATCTTACTTGGACCCCTTATTGCGTATTTTGCATGAAGTACATGAGACTGATCTTGCAAAACATTGAACTTTACGATTCTGTTAACCTGAAGTTGCTCTGAACCGGGCTTTGTAACACCCGTTTTTACCGACTGGTTTTAATTAATTCTCACTGTATTGTATAAGGAAAGAGGATTTACTGTTTGTATGTACACTTTTATGATCTATGTTTCTAAATCAGATCGAATAGAGTTTAATGAATTCTATGGCAGGACGGAGGCCAGGATTATGCTTATCTTTCCTCACTTTATTTGCATAGCAGTTCAAAGAAAATGTAACACAACAAATATTGAACAAAATACTACACAACCCATGAACCATTAGGGGGTAGTCTCCAAGGCAACTATAGTCCAATCATATTACAGTCCATCGTATATATTATCGTGACATCCCTTCCGCTTCCTCTTTCTTCACTGCTCGTCAGTTAAGTGCATTCCTTACATTCTTGGCTTAATCTGACGTTGTTGCTGTTTGTATAGCGGTTTCTTGTGCACGTTATTAGCATTATTGCCTTCGTATTGTTTCATATTCCCTGCGCAGCAGGCTCTTGCCCGAGAACATTCTCCCCCTCACAGTTTCTCCCGCTGTGCTCTCTGTGTGTGGTGAGATCCTGTCAGGCGCGTCTGGTCCGAGCGAGGCAGCTCCGTCGAGCGCTCCCGCTGGTCTTTACACGCGTTTGGGAATCCGGTCACTCCTTTAGTGTCCGCTTGATTCCCGACCAACCCTCGCCTAATTTTGACATCGCTACGCGGTGATTTCCCCACACGGCCACGTAAGTGACCAGCGCCACCTGGTGGTGCTAATTGGTATTGCGCCTCAGTCTATTCTTATAACAGCTTCGGGGAAAGCCCAGCTGTTGGAGCACGGGCGAGGGGGCTGCCTTACAGATTTTAAGGCCATTTGTTCTGTGCTCACACCCTTCTCCAGAAGACCATTTTTTGGCCTCCTACTAGAAAGTGGAGGAGGAATGGCCCCCCCAACTTCTCCCTACAGCAGTGGACCAAGCCCTCTCTCTGGCTATTTCTAGGGCGCTGGCTCCTCTTAGGGATCAGGTTGATAAGCTGGCAAAAAGCATCCCTGGGGTGTCCAGTGACCCAGATCTGGTGGTGGCGGGTCCCAGTAGCTCCCAGATGGGGAATAAAAGGGCCGTTAATCATAACGCGGGGCACTTGGAAGGTTTTGATACATTTACGGAGACCTTCCTCAAGAGTGCGTGAACGCTAAAACGTGCACCCTGCCGGGAGGAGGAGGCGTCCGGAGAAAATTGTGACGCTGTCACCACTATTGTAGACTCCGATGGCGGGTTTCCCTTAGAGGGAGAGGGTGTATCGGAGGACGATTTCTCCTCCGATGAGGATAAGGACTCGGGGCGTCCCTGGCATCCAGAGTCCCACTCCTCTCAGTCCCGGATTGGGGACGGAGTCCACTCGGACATGTTCAAGCCTACCCAAATTTACCATCCTAGGTCGGCGGAGTGGACCCCTGACACCAAAGTGGCAGAGTATGTGGTGGGGAAAATCCATTAACCCCTTGAAAGGGAGGTCAGGAATAGGATGAGGGGAGAATGCCCCAGGCCCTTACTGAAGGGGAAGGTGGCACACACGCCTGAAATTGATGAGAAACTATGTACCTTTTTCTCCAAGTATTTGAGGGATCCCAAGAAAGGAATTGATAGGTCTTGGACGTCGTAGGGCCAATTAGCGGAGCGTTCAAAAGAGTCAGGATCCCCTTTGTCCACGGATATTGTGGTTGGTTGGACGCACTACCTTAAACCCTAAAACACTACCCCCTCCACTACCCAAACACCACTGCACTACCCTAAACCCTAAAACACTACCCCCAGCATGACACCCTACACTACCCAAACATAAATGCACTACCCTAAACCCTTAATCACTACCACCAGCACAACTACCTACACTACCCAAACACCACTGCACTACCCTAAACCCTAAATCTACCCCAGTACAACCCCCTGCACTACACAAACACCACTGCACTACCCTGAACGCTAAAACACTACCCCCAGCATGACCCCCATCACTACACAAACACCACTGCACTACCCTAGATCCTAAAACACTACCCCAGCACAACTCCCTACACTACCCAAACACCCCTGCACTGCCCTAAACACTAAATCTACCCCCAGCACGACCCCCTACACTACCCAAACACCACTGCACTACCCTAAACCATAAAACACTACCTCCAGCACGACCCCTACACTACACAAACACCACTGCACTACCCTAAACCCTAAAACACTACCACCAGCATGACCCCCTGCCCTACTCAAACACCACTGCTCTACCCTAAACCCTAAAACACTACCCCAGCATGACCCCCTACACCACCCATATACCACTGCACTACCCTAAACCCTAAAACACTACCACCAGCATGACCCCCTACACTACTGCACTACCCTAAACCCTAAAACTCTACCCCAGCATGACTCCCTACACTACCCAAACACCACTGCACTACCCTAAACCCTAAAACAATACCCCCGCACGACCCCCTATACTACCCAAACACCACTGCACTACCCTAAACCCTAGGAAAAAAAACACCCCATGCCCAATCCCCCTTACCTTTCACTCCTCGTGGTTCCTCTCTTCTTGTGGTTCCTGCTTCACGTCAAGGGGCGGTGCACATCGTTGGGAGGAAACGGAACAGCCTCTGTTTCCTTACAACAATGTGGATCGTCTACATGTTTTTTAGAACGCATGGTCATTTACCATACATACCTTTACAACAAAATTTGTTGTAAAGGTATGCGTGGTAAATGACCATGCGTTCTAAAAAATGTGTAGTAATGACTTCGCGATGTACAACGCATGCGTTGTAATGGTATCGCAAAGTAAAAAAGTTGTAACAGCTGTTTACCGATCGAAGCTGGCCCCTGTTCTTCAGTGAGACGTTTATTTGATTAATTAGGAGGAAGGAATGTGTTTTTTTAACCGAAATGTGCATTCCCAGCTGTTGTATTGTGAAAGTGTCCACGTGGCCTGGTTTCACTTCCGGTGAGAAAGTGGAAGAGTCTTTTTGGATTTAAAGGAGTTCTGTTGTTGGATGGGGCCGGCGCGACACGTCATAGCTAATGGAAAGCGTCCTCCCTGAAGTGTGAAGCAGTGCCATGAGAGGTCATTGAGTGTGTGTCCCACCGCAGTATGACCGTACAGCGTGACTCATGTGCCGCCTCCAGGGTACGGGAGGCAGAAGCGGCATCGCAGGTCCTCTTGAAGACTGTTGTAGCACTAATTCTACATTTTGTTACTAGGGCATTTTAACTTTGTTGTTCCTGCCAGATACAAAGAGATTATCCTGTGTTATTCAGTGCCCTCGTTACCTTTTTTGTGGGTTGTGGTGCTTGTCACTTCACTGCCCCGCCGGGGCACATGACTAGGCACCCCACCTTGTGTGCCATCTGCAGGGCCTCTGCCCTCGGATCACTGGTTTCGGTTTCTGGAGTGGCAACATAAACAGTTTCTCCCAAAGGACTAGCCTGAACACTTAGGTGAATATCCCCTGCACCAGCATTTCACGGAAATTCTTTCCTAGCACTCTCATGTCGACGAGGACGTCATAATAGCACGGCTTCGCACGCGACACCGTATGACGTCATTGGAGCCATAAGCGGACCTCGTCAGCGTGCTGACATCAGTTCCACCCATTTTTTATGTGCCACCGAGGCAAACAGGCGGACCGAGCCATTTTCACATGTATACATAGTATTATAAATATATATGTATTCACCGGAAAAAACATAGGTTTCAGGCACGTTATATTTAGAAATTAGCATTTAAAGAACCATAAAATTCACTGAAAAAAAACATAGGATTCAGGGGTGTTATAGTTAGTTGGACATTTCACTCATACAAAACCATAGCAATTCCCCCGTTATAGTTAGTTCAGCTAACTATAATTTGTGATGTCGATTGAGATGTCATCAGTGATATCATCAGTGATGTCACTGACCATGTCATGAATGATGTAATATTTGACATCATCAGCAGTGCATTGCGGGAGCGCGAGTTATAGTTAGCTCAACTAACTATAACAGGGGAATTTCTATGGTTTTCTATGAGTGAAAAGTTAAACTAACTATAACATCCCTGAAACCTATGTTTTTTTCAGTGAATTTCAAAGGTTTTTTAAATGCTAATTTCTAACTATAACAGGCCTGAAACCTATGATTTTTTCAATGAATATATATATATATATATATATATATATATATATATATATATATATTATCTACTGGCGTTCGCCAGTAGATAGTTATAGTTAGGACCGTGTTTCTATAGGAAATCCGCAACATTCTATTTGGAATAACTTTGGCGCCGGTTGATGAATCCTCGCGAAATTTTCAAAATAGGTGGGGCGCTCTGCTCCGCTCCTACCCTGAAAGTCTCGGGGGGATTCGTCTAGCGGGGGCTTAGAAAAAAGGGGGGTCCCAAAACGCGTTTTTCCCATGCAATTTCCCATAGGGACCTTTAGTCCAAGGTACAGCCCGAACAGCTGAACAGAATTACTTGAAAATTGGCAGAGAGGTAGTCCTCAGCTCAGGGATGTGCCTTTTGCATATATGGTGTCAATCTGTTTAGTAGTTCCTGAGAAAATCAAAAGTAAAATCATATATATATGTGGGCGGAGCCTAACGACACATCTCATCCTGAGATCTGATTGGCTGTCAGCACTTCATCCAAGAAGTGTTGGCAGCCATCTTGGGACCAATATACATGATAGCACCTCATTAAAAATCATTGCAGTTAATAGAAGGTTTTAAGACTTTAGTTACATTATAAATCATTTGTTGATCGTACCATACTCATTTTAGGAATTGTGGTATGTTCTAAGGTGATTTCACCATGTGAAAAAGCCTTCTGCCTGGATATCATGATTGAGAGAAAAATATTTTCTCATGCTTTTCCCACAGAGGTTTGGAAGGTGATCTATAAGCTAAACTGAGAGCTTATTTTCTGTAAATTCACATTATCTTTCTCAGTCATGTGAGAATGAAGTCTGACTGACATTCTCAGTAAAACATGTACATCCAACAAGGGCAGAGACTGTCAGTTGATTCCTTTGTGTTCTACTGCAGCTTCCCAGAGTGTTCCAAAGAACAACTAGAGCGCTAACAGTCCTACTTATGATAAACGTATGGCACACCTGAAGCCATCTTGCTTGGATTAAAGTGGTAACTCTTAAAACATTTAATTTAAAAAGGAACAAAATGAGGGGGTTCATTATTCCATAAAAAGTATGATTAGTGCTGCAGAAAGAAACATTAGGGCACATTTTGAGTGACTTCTCAAATCCTCTTCTGTTTCATTAAAAAATTCTGACATGCAGACTGAAACATGCACTTTCAATACCAGCAGCAGTTTTCCCTGGTGAGCAGTAGCTTTACTACAGTGATCTAATGAGCAAAAAGAGTGCTAACATTCTGAATTTATGGCAAATGTGTGACACATCTGAATGCCTTCTTGATGGAATCAAAGTAAAAAACTGAAAGTATTTCCTACTGAGGAGACTGCAGTAAATGAGGAAATTAGGAAACTTCATAACAAATAAGTCTCCCAAGATGGCCACCAGAGACAAAAGAGCCCAAATGTAGCCCAAATATCACCAAGATGTAGCCCAAGTATAGCCCAATGACAGAATGTCCCAGAGTGTTCTTAAAAACAACTAGAGCGCTTACTGTCTTCATTATGACAAAAGTATGGCACACCTGAAGCCATCTTGATTAGAATAAACTGGTAACACTTAAAACATTTAATTTAAAAAGGAACACAATGAGGGGGTTCATTTTGCCATAGAAATTATGATTAATGCTGAAGAAAGAAAATGAGGGCACATTTTGAGTGACTTCTCAAATCCTCTTCTATTTCATTAAAAAATTCTGACATGCAGACTGAAACATGCACTTATAATACCAGGAGCAGACTTCCATGGTGAACAGTAGTTTTACTACAGTGATCTAATGAGCAACTAGAGTGCTAACATTCAGAATTTATGGCAAATGTGTGACATATCTGAATACCTTCATGATGGAATCAAAGTAAAAAACTGAAAGCATTTCCTACTGAGGAGACTGCAGTACATGAGGAAATTAAGAAACTTCATAACAAATAAATCTCCCAAGATGGCCACCGGAGACAAAAGAGCCCAAATGTAGCCCAAAATCACCCAGATGTAGCCCAAATATAGCCCAATGACAGAAGTGTGCAAAACACTTATTATTTAGTGTTTTTGCAGTGTTATATAGTGCAGACTTGTATTGGAGTGCTTTACATGAGCATTGGTTACATCACACAAGAACAAATTCATTTTGGTTGCAGACATGGGGAGACTAAGTGATTTGACCAGAATCACAGAATGTCGAGCTGAAGCAGAAACTCCAACCTGGTTCCCCAGTTGCAAAGTCTGCAGTTCTGGAAGTAACACCACATCCTCTCCCCTAAGTGCAACATTTAATCAAGTGGTCAACTGGATAAAAAAACATAAAGATAACAAATAATTTAAAAGTGCTTTGTCGCTATTTGAAAACTCAGAAAATATGTCCTTATTTTAGTCTTTTAGAGCACTAACCATAATTTTGATGCCAATAAGACGCTCTCATATATGTAATTTCTAAAGGAAATGCTCTAGGTATTACAGTTTTGATTACATCAAGATGACGTCAGGCGTTCCACACTTTTGTAATAAATATAGAATGTTAGCAATCTAGTTGTTCATTAGGATACTGTTGAGAGGCAGAGGCCAGGGGCACGGACTCTGAAAATTGATGGCAGGTAGGAGGGTGCAAAGGCAACAATTGAACCACACTGAGCAGGCAGGAAGGGCCGTGGCAGCACAACAGACTATGGAGGGCAGTGGAAAGGGGGGCAGGGGCAACAAGCCAACAATACAGGACTTGCAAGAGAGGCTGTGGCAATGTAATAGACCATTGTGGGCAGAAGGAAGAGGCAATGGTACTACAACCATACATGCCAACAGACCCGATTCAGCCAGGAAACGTCCAATGTTTTTAAGCTCAAATGGGCTTTATTTGATCTGTCTCCTGTCTACAATCTCCTCTTTTTCAATGTAACTCAAAGGGGAAAATCAATACCCCAGTTTTTTTTCAAAATCTCCCTCCTACCAAGTTCAAAATGTTCGCAAGTATGGTACATTGGATCATGGAAGGAAATGGGGTAGGGATATGGACTTGGATAACAGAGGACAGGAGGGACATGGAGAGATGCACCAAACTGACCCTGCAGGGCAGGCATCAGGGTTTGCAGCAGCACAATACACCACACAGGGCATGCGGGACGGGAGTGCAGCACAACAATCCATAGAAAGCAAGAGGGAGGGGACAGGACCATGCACATGGACAACAGAGAACAGAGGGGCAAGAGGCAATGGTAGCTAGCTGACCATAATGGACAGACTGGAGAGAAAGCTGCAGCATAACAGACCATAAAGGGCAGAAGGGATGGATCAGGGGCATTACAATGGAACAGACAAGCCAGGAGGGAGGGAGTAGGGGTCTGCACATGTAAACAGAGGGCTAGGGGCAAGGGGGCAGGGCAGGAGCAGCAAGATAGCCATGGAGGTCAGGCAGGATGGGCACTAGAAGCAAGACACACCATGAAGAGCAACAGTGAGACTGTGATGGAATACACACAGACCATGGAGGGAAGGTGGGAGGGGGTCAGGGGCAGCTAACTGACCACACAGGGAAGGTGGGAGGGGCCATGGCAGCACAGAAGACCATGCATGGCAAGTGGGAGGGTTAGTGGCAGCACAATGGCTATGATGGGCAAGAAGGAGGGTGCAGGGGCATGCACAAAGGACGATGAAGGATAGAAGGGAGGGTCAGGACCTGTGCACAGACAAGAAAGTTCAGGGGAAGGGGCCTCACAACAGACCGCACGGGGCAGGCAGGAGGAGCAGTTGCAGCACAACAGACCTGGGAGGGCATAAGGGTGTGGCAGTACAATGGACCATATAGGACAGGAGGAAGAGGATAGGGGCATGGCATGTGGACAGGCAGGGTGGAGGTGGCAGGGACAGGTTACAGTCATCTGACAATGCTAGGCAGGTGGGAGGGGAGTGGCAGCTCAACAGAACACTCAGAGTAGATAGGTGTGGCAGTTCCATGGAACATGGTGGGCAAAAAGGATGGAGCAGGGGCATGCACAAAGACATCGGAGGGCAGGGGGAAGGAGAATAGGGGCAGCAAGCTAAGCACAGAGTTTAAGCAGGAGGTCAATGATGGTGCATAGAATTGGGCAATGGAGGGCAGGAGGAGTGGACTGGTACATCATACTAAATTGAGGGCAGTGGCAGCACATCAGACCATGCATGGCATGAGGAAGGAGGCTAGTCCATGGATTCACACAACAGAGGATAGGGAGGAGGGGGATGGGGCAGCAAGCTAACTGTTCAGAGAAGGCGGGTATTAGGAACTTTATTGTTTTTAAAACGTGTGTCTGTGCGAACTACTTAAAATATGAACAAGTATGCAGCATAATCTCACTTTTATTCAGGAAGAAGAGGACGTTTGTGACTGTGACTCCGGGCTCACTTGGCAGAAACACCCCCTGACCCTCCACCCCCTATCGCAAAATGTAATGTCCGTGAAAAGGGTAGGTGAACACAGTGTTATATAGAACATAGTCCTGAGAGCACGATTGAAAATTAAAACTAGATATAGTGTATGGTATAAACTATGCACCAAAAAGTGTGATATAAGATGAACTGGTCGTGAAATATAATATGCAATACATTGTGCGCAATGACAGATTCATTGGAGAGCGCAAGATAGCACAGGCACTAGCGCGTGCTATGCGATATGCGCCTTGGAGTGTAATATGCACAGGGCAGTGTTGTGTAACCTAACTAGTCTCTAAAGTTGTAATATAAAATATGTGCTGGGGAGTGTAACGTTGCATATGCACTGTGACAAAGATATGGATCCCAGATTGTAATATGTATGGCATAGCACTGTGTGTTATAGCATAGGCATCGAGGAAGGCACGTTAGATGGGGCAATATAACCCGTGCGAAGACAAGTGTGGCATGACATATTCACGGGGTGGTGTTACAGTGCACATGGGCTAGAGAGTGTCATAGCATATGCACTAGCTGGTGGAATACAACACAGAGATGTGTGGCACTCAGCAGGCAATGGTGGGTGTAATACAACATTGGGCTCTGCCAGGAGCGCGCTGTGACTCTCAAGTGATGTTCGTCCCCTTTCCAGAGAGTAAAATAAAAAGTATTACACATCCGGCAGTGGATGTGTGTTTTATTAACCGTGAGGGGGGTTTCTTGCATAGTTTTGGTCAAATTTTTGTCTAATCCCCTTTGAATGGCTTGGTGTGCATGTGTATTAAATGTGCCCGTCAATAGCTACCCATGTTTGTATAAATAAACGACAAGGGTGTCTACCGGGATTAGGCACGGTAGGGCATCAGACATGTCAGAGCTTCACTAGTGGTGTAAATACATTCCACGTGGATTCATTGTATGCATAGTCGCCTTTTAATGAATATCTCGCAAATCGTCATGGTGATAGGTATGTACGGTTTGTCAAGCATGTCCTAGGTGTGCCTATAAATATATATTTTTTAAAAATAATAAAAAACAGTGTCCGGCCCTGGGGATTGGGGTCAAAAAAATATAATTAGGAGACAGGCCCTGGGGGATGGGGTCATCAGGGCTAATAAATTAGAATAAGAAGGGGAACCACACAGCCCCCCTTCTTAAAAAATGTAAATAAATAAAAGACAGGCATTGTGCCGGAGGCCACGCCCCCTTCTTGCAGCACTCTGCAAACGCGCCCCCTGGTGAGTTGTAAGTTGGGGAATTAATTCCTCTTCAATACTGAGGGTCCCTGAGGGCCAACTAGCCCAACAGGCATCTCCAGTATGCGCCATGGAGCTGCGCTGCAGACAGGTGTTCTGAGGCCCAGCCCCTTTTTACACCTCTCTGCAACGCAGCTCTGTGGCGCTTACTGGAGGTACCTAGTGGTCTAGTTTGACCCTAGGGACCCTTAGGATTCAAGGTGACTTAATCTCTCAACTTAGAACAGTCACAGGGCGCGTTTACACAGTGGTGAAGGGAGGGGACGGGGCCTGAGGTGACGTGTGCAAACACGCACTATGGCACGTTTTAAATTGGGGATATAATTTCCCTTCAATACTGAGGGCCCCTGGGGGCTAACTAGCCCACCAAGTGCTTCCAGTAAGCGCCACTGAGCTGCATTGCAGGGAGGTGGTCTAGGCCATGCCACTTTTTACACCTCTCTGCAACACAGCTCTGTGGCACTTACTGGAGGTACCTAGTGGGCTAGTTGGACCCTAGGGACCCTCAGGATTCAAATGAACTTAATCTCCCAACTAAAAACGGACACAGGGCGTGTTTACACAGTGGTGAAGGGAGGGGACGGGGCCTGAGTTAACGTGTGCAAAAACGCCCTGTGGCCTGTTTTAAGAGGTAATTTTAATCCCCCTGCCCTATTATACACTAGGGGCTTACAGAGGAGGTCATGCTAATCACAGGGGGACCCCAACGCATAATGTTCCCTAGTGTATATAGGTGTTTTCACTGTATTCTAAGTGACTTTTAACATAGCACTGGCTCTAGGACTGGTTAGTCAGACTCAGTTACCACCAGTATCCGTCTGAAAAAGTTGAGGGTACAGGATGATTTTGCAACAAGGCTTCTTTCTGCTCTTCTTTTTGTTCTTTCTGCACGTTATCCTTCTTCCTGCACTTTTCTTCGTCTTCGAGGACTTCTGTTGCTTCTTTCTGCACTTCTTTTTTTTCTTTCTGTGCATTTTTTCTTCTTTCTTCTTTCGTCCTATCTCTGTAGGCACGGTTAGAAATTAGCATTTAAAAAACCTTTGAAATTCACAGAAAAAACCATAGGCTTCAGGCACGTTATAGTTAGGAATTAGCATTTAAAAAACCTCAGAAATTCACTGAAAAAACCATAGGTTTCAGGGGTGTTATAGTTAGCTGGACTTTTCACTTGTACAAAACCATTGAAATTCCCCCGTTATAGTTAGTTCAGCTAACTATAACTCGCGCGCCCGCAATGCACTGCTGATGACGTCACATATTACATCACTCATGACATGGTCAGTGACATCACTCATGACATCACTGATGACATCTCAAATGACATCACTGATGACATCTCAAATGACATCACTGATGACATCACTGATGACATCATCCTTGTGATAGAGTGGCAGACCTCCTCTCACCCTAATATAACCTTTGATACACACATTCAAAAATAGAGACTCAAATTTTCAAAACAATGGACATACCAATACCAGTTACAACAACGTCTTCAGTAATTCTAAGATCCACATACACATCCACTCATTCACCAACAGTCCTATACAGTCACTCATACATGTACTCACTCATCATATGTACTCATACACCTATACATCCTGTTACAAAATGCCACTCATCCATAGTTACTCACACACATAGTCGCTCATGCTAATAAAGAATCAAACATACATTTACTTGCATATACAGTTATACACACACCACCACACTTACTTCTACGGAAACTTACACATACTTAGTCTTTTAAACAATCACTTATAGAAACACATACTTATTCATACAGGAACTCTTTCAATCTCTCACTCTCACATATACTCACTTATATACACCAATAGTCACATATACTAGTTTAAAACATATGTAGTTACTCATAAAGACACTATTGAGACAGTCATTCACTCACTAACACACCCATACACACACTCATCCACCCATACAGTCCTGCACACATGCTGTCTTCAACACATACAAACAGTGAGTCCCTCATTCATGCACCTATGCACTACGTAATACCCCCCACCGAACCATGCAGACACTCAGACTGATACTCAAAAAACCAACTAATAACCTATATAGACACCCATGTAGCTACTCACCAACCCATGCAGCCACTTATACACAAAGTGAGAGACTGATACAGATATTTACATATTTAAACATTACTCACTAAGCCATGTATTCACTATGATACACTTAATCAGTCAGTTACACAATCAATTTTTCAAAAACAAATCATCCATTTAGACACTTATATACCCATTTATTCTTCCATCGACCTTGAGATATACATATATAAAACATATTTACTTTTCAGAAAAACACACATTCACTGGATGATGTCATCAGTGATGGCATCAGTGATGTCATTTGAGATGTCATGAGTGATGTCATGAGTGATGTCACTGACCATGTAATGAGTGATGTAATATGTGACGTCATCAGCAGTGCATTGCGGGCGCGCGAGTTATAGTTAGCTCAACTAACTAAAACGGGGGAATTTCAATGGTTTTGAACAAGTGAAAAGTCCAGCTAACTATAACACCCCTGAAACCTATGGTTTTTTCAGTGAATTTCTGAGGTTTTTTAAATGCTAATTCCTAACTATAACGTGCCTGAAACCGATGTTTTTTTCTGTGCATATATATATATATATATATATATATATCCACCACCACACCCGCCTCTTTGCCAAGAAACGGGTCCGACACATGCTTTTGGACAGATCGGGTAGGTTTAATTTGCCACCATCCAGACAGGTACAAACTTAAAACAATAGAAACTATAAGACCTGGAGATATCAAGCACTATATCACAATACATGGGATTGGGAGAGGGGCAATACAAGCTATTATTATACCCTCAGAAGTAGTTCATGTCATGAACTATCAATACCAACCCAAGTGCTTCCAAATTTAACATTTAAAACAACCCGTCATGTGCAAGACAATCCAACAAAAGCATAAGTCAGAAAAAATGTGTGAAGAATGAGAAAGCATCTCACGTGCGCAACACCAGAGGAGCTGCTGGCTGGTACTCGCCAGTGTGCTCACGAGTTTCTCATCATCGATGACTTTCTCATGGAAGAGTGTAAAAAGAATTGTGTAAAAGAATTTATACACCAAGGGAGGTATATTAGGCAGCCCAAAAAAACCAAAAGAGAAATTCTCGGAAAAAGAAAGACCCGTGTGGTCTTACAAATAAGATTAGGTGTGACCCACGTCTATATTCTGACCCGTTTTATTCCACTCTGTGAGTCACCCCAAGGTTAAAAACACGGTCATGTTCAAAAACCACATTTATGAATGGCCAACATGTTTCATTGCCTACTTAACTTGGCGGCAAATTCATCAG
Source organism: Triturus cristatus (assembly GCF_964204655.1). Classification (NCBI taxonomy): domain Eukaryota; kingdom Metazoa; phylum Chordata; class Amphibia; order Caudata; family Salamandridae; genus Triturus; species Triturus cristatus. Next base: position 1,484,654,429 of record NC_140590.1, on the reverse strand, counting down.
GGCGTCAAGGGACTGCAATCACCTCCCTGGAATAAATCTGTTGACAAACAGAAATCGCTCGTGAAAGCCAAGGGCCCATATACCAGCTCTCACGGAGTCAGTGTATTAAATGAGCACTGTCTGTTGCTCTATTGGTCCTAATGCCCACACACATCCGTTATTTAGTGGTGCTTAGACCGTCATCGTACGGTAGAAGAGCTCACTCGGTAACTCATTCCCGGAACCAAACTTAAAACACCTGGCGGACGCGTTTCGGCGAATGCCTTAATCATTGCCAGCATTGTGTTTTAAAAATTAGTTGCAATGTGCAGGGACTTTACATACTGCTCGTGGTGTTCCTATTGGTACTCAAGTGTCCAATCACAGCCCTTGTTCTTCCATCACTGTGAGCAGTAAACGCCAAGGATGCTGATAAATGAAGTCCTGCAGTCTGTAAGGGTCCCCAAAAATAGTATTGCATGTCAGCAATCCCACAACGCGGACTTTGGTACAGTGACCGGTCCGTACATTAAGTAATGCCCCAGCTTTTTGCCAGCCTGTGAGTCCGCTCACCCACTGCCGCAGGGACCATGGCAGCAAACAACGCCTGTCGCCGTCCAAATCAGCAGCAAGCTGCTGCTGCTCTCTCCTCGATACCAGGAACACTATCTTGGGCGAGGGGGCGCCGCTTTGTGCATTCAGCACCAAACACCACAAAGTTGTCGACTTAAAGCGGAGCACCAGATCGAGAGGCGTGCCGGTCATGCAGCATCGACAGCTGCGTACATATCCACCACCACACCCGCCTCTTTGCCAGGAAACGGGTCCAACACATGCTTTTGGACAGATCGGGTAGGTTTAATTTGCCACCATCCAGACAGGTGCAAACTTAAAACACCTGGCGGACGTGTTTCGGTGAATGCCTTAATCATTGCCAGCATTGTGTTTTAGAAATGAGTTGCAATGTGCAGGGACTTTACATACCGTGGTGTTCCTATTGGTACTCAAGTGTCCAATCACAGCCCTTGTTCTTCCATCACTGTGAGCAGTAAACGCCAAGGATGCTGGTAAATGAAGACCTGCAGTCTGTAAGGGTCCCCAAAAATAGTAGTGCATGTCAGCAATCCCACAACACGGACTTTGGTACAGTGACCGGTCCGTACATTAAGTAATGCCCCAGCTTTTTGCCAGCCTGTGAGTCCGCTCATCCACTGCCGCAGGGACCATGGCAGCAAACAACGCCTGTCGCCGTCCAAATCAGCAGCAAGCTGCTGCTGCTCTCTCCTCAATACCAGGAACATTATCTTGGGCGAGGGGGCGCCGCTTTGTGCATTCAGCACCAAACACCACAAAGTTGTCGACTTAAAGCGGAGCACCAGATCGAGAGGGGTGCCGGTCATGCAGCGTCGACAGCTGCGTACATATCCACCACCACACCCGCCTCTTTGCCAAGAAACGGGTCCGACACATGCTTTTGGACAGATCGGGTAGGTTTAATTTGCCACCATCTAGACAGGTACAAACTTAAAACACCTGGCGGACGCGTTTCGGCGAATGCCTTAATCATTGCCGGCATTGTGTTTTAAAAATTAGTTGCAATGTGCAGGGACTTTACATACTGCTCGTGGTGTTCCTATTGGTACTCAAGTGTCCAATCACAGCCCTTGTTCTTCCATCACTGTGAGCAGTAAACGCCAAGGATGCTGGTAAATGAAGACCTGCAGTCTGTAAGGGTCCCCAAAAATAGTAGTGCATGTCAGCAATCCCACAACACGGACTTTGGTACAGTGACCGGTCCGTACATTAAGTAATGCCCCAGCTTTTTGCCAGCCTGTGAGTCCGCTCATCCACTGCCGCAGGGACCATGGCAGCAAACAAACGCCTGTCGCCGTCCAAATCAGCAGCAAGCTGCTGCTGCTCTCTCCTCGATACCAGGAACATTATCTTGGGCGAGGGGGCGCCGCTTTGTGCATTCAGCACCAAACACCACAAAGTTGTCGACTTAAAGCGGAGCACCAGATCGAGAGGGGTGCCGGTCATGCAGCGTCGACAGCTGCGTACATATCCACCACCACACCCGCCTCTTTGCCAAGAAACGGGTCCGACACATGCTTTTGGACAGATCGGGTAGGTTTAATTTGCCACCATCCAGACAGGTACAAACTTAAAACACCTGGCGGACGCGTTTCGGCGAATGCCTTAATCATTGCCAGCATTGTGTTTTAAAAATTAGTTGCAATGTGCAGGGACTTTACATACTGCTCGTGGTGTTCCTATTGGTACTCAAGTGTCCAATCACAGCCCTTGTTCTTCCATCACTGTGAGCAGTAAACGCCAAGGATGCTGGTAAATGAAGTCCTGCAGTCTGTAAGGGTCCCAAAAAATAGTAGTGCATGTCAGCAATCCCACAACGCGGACTTTGGTACAGTGACCGGTCCATACATTAAGTAATGCCCCAGTTTTTTTTTTGCCAGCCTGTGAGTCCGCTCATCCACTGCCACAGGGACCATGGCAGCAAACAACGCCTGTCGCCGTCCAAATCAGCAGCAAGCTGCTGCTGCTCTCTCCTCGATACCAGGAACACTATCTTGGGCGAGGGGGCGCCACTTTGCGGATTCAGCACCAAACACCACAAAGTTGTCGACTTAAAGCGGAGCACCAGATCGAGAGGCGTGCTGGTCATGCAGCGTCGACAGCTGCGTACATATCCACCACCACACCCGCCTCTTTGCCAAGAAACGGGTATTTCTATGGTTTTCTTTGAGTGAAAAGTCCAACTAACTATAACATCCCTGAAACCTGTGTTTTTTTCAGTGAATTTCAAAGGTTTTTTAAATGCTAATTTCTAACTATAACAGGCCTGAAACCTATGATTTTTTCAATGAAAATATATGTATATATATATATATACCTCTCTGAAGAGCTGTAATGACAGCGAAACACGTGTCAGAGGTTGCTTTTATTCATTTCAGGTTGGCTTGGATGGTATTTTACCAATCCAAAGCTATAATACTGTGCCTGGAGTGATAAATGGCTTTTGTGTATATAAATAAATATATATCCACCACCACACCCGCCTCTTTGCCAAGAAACGGGTCCGACACATGCTTTTGGACAGATCGGGTAGATTTAATTTGCCACCATGCAGACAGGTCAAAACTTAAAACACCTGGCGGACGCGTTTCGCCGAATGCCTTAATCATTGCCAGCATTGTGTTTTAAAAATTAGTTGCAATGTGCAGGGACTTTACATACTGCTCGTGGTGTTCCTATTGGTACTCAAGTGTCCAATCACAGCCCTTGTTCTTCCATCACTGTGAGCAGTAAACGCCAAGGATGCTGATAAATGAAGTCCTGCAGGCTGTAAGGGTCCCCAAAAATAGTAGTGCATGTCAGCAATCCCACAACGCGGACTTTGGTACAGTGACCGGTCCGTACATTAAGTAATGCCCCAGCTTTTTGCCAGCCTGTGAGTCTGCTTATCCACTGCCGCAGGGACCATGGCAGCAAACAACGCCTGTCGCCGTCCAAATCAGCAGCAAGCTGCTGCTGCTCTCTCCTCGATACCAGGAACACTATCTTGGGCGAGGGGGCGCCGCTTTGTGCATTCAGCACCAAACACCACAAAGTTGTCGACTTAAAGTGGAGCACCAGATCGAGAGGCGTGCCGGTCATGCAGCGTCGACAGCTGCGTACATATCCACCACCACACCCGCCTCTTTGCCAAGAAACGGGTATTTCTATGGTTTTCTTTGAGTGAAAAGTCCAACTAACTATAACATCCCTGAAACCTGTGTTTTTTTCAGTGAATTTCAAAGGTTTTTTAAATGCTAATTTCTAACTATAACAGGCCTGAAACCTATGATTTTTTCAATGAAAATATATGTATATATATATATATATATATACCTCTCTGAAGAGCTGTAATGACAGCGAAACACGTGTCAGAGGTTGCTTTTATTCATTTCAGGTTGGCTTGGATGGTATTTTACCAATCCAAAGCTATAATACTGTGCCTGGAGTGATAAATGGCTTTTGTGTATATAAATAAATATATATCCACCACCACACCCGCCTCTTTGCCAAGAAACGGGTCTGACACATGCTTTTGGACAGATCGGGTAGATTTAATTTGCCACCATACAGACAGGTCAAAACTTAAAACACCTGGCGGACGCGTTTTGGCGAATGCCTTAATCATTGCCAGCATTGTGTTTTAAAAATTAGTTGCAATGTGCAGGGACTTTACATACTGCTCGTGGTGTTCCTATTGGTACTCAAGTGTCCAATCACAGCCCTTGTTCTTCCATCACTGTGAGCAGTAAACGCCAAGGATGCTGATAAATGAAGTCCTGCAGTCTGTAAGGGTCCCCAAAAATAGTATTGCATGTCAGCAATCCCACAACGCGGACTTTGGTACAGTGACCGGTCCGTACATTAAGTAATGCCCCAGCTTTTTGCCAGCCTGTGAGTCCGCTCACCCACTGCCGCAGGGACCATGGCAGCAAACCACGCCTTTCGCCGTCCAAATCAGCAGCAAGCTGCTGCTGCTCTCTCCTCGATACCAGGAACACTATCTTGGGCGAGGGGGCGCCGCTTTGTGCATTCAGCACCAAACACCACAAAGTTGTCGACTTAAAGCGGAGCACCAGATCGAGAGGCGTGCCGGTCATGCAGCATCGACAGCTGCGTACATATCCACCACCACACCCGCCTCTTTGCCAGGAAACGGGTCCGACACATGCTTTTGGACAGATCGGGTAGGTTTAATTTGCCACCATCCAGACAGGTGCAAACTTAAAACACCTGGCGGACGCGTTTCGGCGAATGCCTTAATCATTGCCAGCATTGTGTTTTAGAAATTAGTTGCAATGTGCAGGGACTTTGCATACCGTGGTGTTCCTATTGGTACTCAAGTGTCCAATCACAGCCCTTGTTCTTCCATCACTGTGAGCAGTAAACGCCAAGGATGCTGGTAAATGAAGTACTGCAGTCTGTAAGGGTCCCAAAAAAAAGTAGTGCATGTCAGCAATCCCACAAGGCGGACTTTGGTACAGTGACCGGTCCATACATTAAGTAATGCCCCAGCTTTTTGCCAGCCTGTGAGTCCGCTCATCCACTGCCGCAGGGACCATGGCAGCAAACAACGCCTGTCGCCGTCCAAATCAGCAGCAAGCTGCTGCTGCTCTCTCCTCGATACCAGGAACACTATCTTGGGCGAGGGGGCGCCGCTTTGGGCATTCAGCACCAAACACCACAAAGTTATCGACTTAAAGCGGAGCACCAGATCGAGAGGCGTGCCGGTCATGCAGCGTCGACAGCTGCGTACATATCCACCACCACACCCGCCTCTTTGCCAAGAAACGGGTATTTCTATGGTTTTCTTTGAGTGAAAAGTCCAACTAACTATAACATCCCTGAAACCTGTGTTTTTTTCAGTGAATTTCAAAGGTTTTTTAAATGCTAATTTCTAACTATAACAGGCCTGAAACCTATGATTTTTTCAATGAAAATATATGTATATATATATATATACCTCTCTGAAGAGCTGTAATGACAGCGAAACACATGTCAGAGGTTGCTTTTATTCATTTCAGGTTGGCTTGGATGGTATTTTACCAATCCAAAGCTATAATACTGTGCCTGGAGTGATAAATGGCTTTTGTGTATATAAATAAATATATATCCACCACCACACCCGCCTCTTTGCCAAGAAACGGGTCCGACACATGCTTTTGGACAGATCGGGTAGATTTAATTTGCCACCATACAGACAGGTCAAAACTTAAAACACCTGGCGGACGCGTTTCGGCGAATGCCTTAATCATTGCCAGCATTGTGTTTTAAAAATTAGTTGCAATGTGCAGGGACTTTACATACTGCTCGTGGTGTTCCTATTGGTACTCAAGTGTCCAATCACAGCCCTTGTTCTTCCATCACTGTGAGCAGTAAACACCAAGGATGCTGGTAAATGAAGTCCTGCAGTCTGTAAGGGTCCCCAAAAATAGTAGTGCATGTCAGCAATCCCACAACGCGGACTTTGGTACAGTGACCGGTCCGTACATTAAGTAATGCTCAGCTTTTTGCCAGCCTGTGAGTCCGCTCATCCACTGCCGCAGGGACCATGGCAGCAAACAACACCTGTCGCCATCCAAATCAGCAGCAAGCTGCTGCTGCTCTCTCCTCGATACCAGGAACACTATCTTGGGCGAGGGGGTGCCGCTTTGTGCATTCAGCACCAAACACCACAAAGTTGTCGACTTAAAGCGGAGCACCAGATCGAGAGGCGTGCCGGTCATGCAGCGTCGACAGCTGCGTACATATCCCCCACCACACCCGCCTTTTTGCCAAGAAACGGGTCCGACACATGCTTTTGGACAGATCGGGTAGGTTTAATTTGCCACCATCCAGACAGGTACAAATATATATATATATCACACCAACAGACCTCTGACTTTAAAGGAGCCTCCAACCCTGCAGGGCGGCCTCGGAAAGTACAGGGACAGAGCGCCCAGTAAATTGACAGCAGCAAAAACACCAAAGAAAACTCCGAGGCCCAGTGTCTGGCACAGTATAGCGTTTAATTCAAAGTGCTAGTGACAGCACGTGGATTCCCTAACGTTTCGGCTCCAACATGAGCCTTGCTCACAGGTGAAAAACATTTTGCTTCAATGAAACCTTGCTTTTTAAATGCAATCAGGCTGTCATGTGACTCGCTTTGTTTAAAGTCCTACATTTCCCAGAATGCAATGAAATGTTAACAGACATGAAAAACGGAGTACAGTAGAATAAAGCATAATTGCGTTTTTCAAACACTGCTCACTCGTGCTGCATCATCCTCTTTACATTGCACCCAGTTGTTGCCGTGGATCGTGGTGAGTCACAATGCAATCCTCCACAGTCTGACATGCACTTCAGTGCTTCGTTTTAATAAACTTCTTTGCATGTTATTGAAGCATATTGGAAGTTCGTCACACCATGTTGCTTAAACAAATATATTCCATATATATATATATAAAGATATAGATTACCTACTGGCGCTTGCCAGTAGGTAGATATAGTTAGGACCTATTTCCCATAGGAAATCCGCAACATTCTATTTGGAATAACGTTGGTGCCGATTGACGAATCTTCGCGAAATTTTCCAAACTGTTGGCCAGCTCCGGTCTGCTCCTATCCTGAAAATTTCATGGTGATTCGTCAAGCGGGGGCCGAGATAAAAGGGGGGTCCCAAAACACATTTTCCCCATGCATTTTCCCATAGGACCTGTTGACGCAGCTACAGCCCGAACTGCTGAACGGAATTACACCAAATTTGGCAAAGAGGTAGTCCTCAGTTCAGACTTGTTCCTTTTGCTTAAATGGTGTAAATCTGTTTAGCAGTTCCTGAGAAAATTAGAGTTAAAAAGAAAGATATATCTATGGCCTCGGAGGATCGGCGCACCCTCCCCGCACCCAGCGCGCACCCTGCCGTGCACGAGCTGTATTCTAATTGGCTGTCAACACTGCAGATCAGTAAGTGTTGGCAGCCATCTTGTGCCTCGGTAGAACCGAGGCACAAGAAACCTATAAAACAAACATGAAAAACGCAACAAGGGGGCTGGGGAGAAACACCCTGACCCCCTAGGCCTGCTCAGGGGGTCCCACAAGGACCCCCAGGGCCAAAAAAAGATTTTTTTTTTTTAAATCAGCGAGATTCGCGCACCCAGTGCGAATTTTGGCCGAAAAAAAAAGAAGCGCGGGCCTCCTGCGCTTCTTTGGTAATTGGCCCCCGGGGTGGGGCCAAATCCCGGGGGCAGAATTAAAAAAGAGTGTGGGGGGTCCCAATCCCCACCACACTGCCCCAAGGACCACCACCCCCGGGGCTCAAAGATACTATATGAGGGGGGGCTCACGCCCCCCCCGCAGCCCCGGGGACCGCCACCCCCGGGGCTTGAAATGATTTGGGATGGGGGGCTCTCAGGCCCCCCCAGCCCCAGGGAACGCCATCCCCACGCAACTTGTCAGTGTGGGAGGAGGGCCACGCGGCCCCCCTCCTGGAGCCTTGAATAGGCCCTGGGGACCGCCAACCCCCAGGGCCGGCTCCTGCAGTGTCCTGGGGTTCCCACCCCTGGGACACTGAAGTTTGCAAACTGCTTTGCTTCATTGAAGAGAGAGCAGGGAAACCTGCTCTCGCTTCAATGAAGCAAAGCTGACTGCTTTTCCACATGGGGAACAGCATGTTAGCTGCTCCCCATGTGGAAAAGCAATGCCGGCTCCCGCAGGACGCAGGGAGCCGGCTGGGACCGTGGGGGGGATTAGGAAACCCCCCACGGCCCCCAACAGAGGCCAGGCCCAGGGGGATGGGGTCTTTGGGGCCATAAGTGGCCTGGGAGGGGGGCCACGTGGCACCCCTCCCCAATTAAAAAATAAATAAATTTAAAAAAACAATGGCCGGCCCCGGGGGATGGGGTCCCCGGTGCCTTAAAGTGACCAGAGGAGGGGGGCTACGCAGCTTCCCTCCATTAAAAACAAAAAAAAAAAAAAAAAAGGGCCATGCCACAGGGGATGGGGTCCCCAGGGCAAATTATGGCCTTGGGAGGGGGGCCACACGGCCCCCTTCCCGATTTTTTTTTTTTTATAAACATAAATTGGGGGCAGGCCCTGGGGGATGGGGTCCCCAGGGCCAAAAAATGGAAAAAGCAGGGGAGCTACACAGCCCCCTTCTAAAAAAAAAAGAAAAGAAAAAAAAGACCGGGATTGGGCCGGAGGCCACGCCCCCTCCTTACACCACTCTGCAAACGCACTCCCTGGTTCATTTGCAGAGGGGTATCTAATTCCCCTTGAATACTGGGGGTCCCTGGGGGCCAACTAGCCCACCAGGAACCTCAAGTATGCGCCAGGGGGCTGTGTTGCAGAGAGGTGCAATGAGGCCATGCCCCTTTTCAAGGAGACTTAATCCCCCAACTTAAAATGCGCCACGGGGTGCGTTTGCGCAGTGGTGAAGGTAGGGGGCGGGGCCTGAGGTGATACTGTGCAAACACGCCCTGTGGCGCGTTTTAAGTTGGGGAATTCATTTCTCTTCAATCCAGAGGTCCCCTAGGGGCCAACTAGCCCACCAGGTACTCCCAGTAAGCGCCACGAAGCTGCGTTGCAGAGTGTTGTAAAAAGGGGCGTGGCCTCTGAACACCGCTCTGCAACGCAGCTCCCTGACGCATACTGGAGGTACCTGGTGGGCTAGTTGGCCCCCAGGGGACCGCAGGATTGAAGAAGAATTAATTCCTCAACTTAAAAAGCGCCACAGAGCATGTTTGCACACGTCACCTCAGGCCCCGCCCCCTTCCTTTACCATTGTACAAATATTCCTCTAAAATCAGCCGAACTACGAAATCCGATTTACTCACCTGTTATCAGGAGAGAACCCAGTGCTGCATCTTTTAGCCAAGCACTGACCCTGAAAGGTAATTCTAAGCGTACTTACCAGTAACTTGTATTTCTTTCCATAGGAATCCATTGTGTGGTTTTCAGCAGAAAAGTTTCTAAGTGTCCATTTTTGAAACATACAAATATTCCTCTAAAATCAGCCGAACTACGAATTCCAATTTACTCACCTGTTATCAGGAGAGAACCCAGGGCTGCATCTTTTAGCCCAGCACTGACCCTAAAAAGTAATTCTAAGCGTACTTACCAGTAACTTGTATTTCTTTCCATAGGAATCCATTGTGTGGTTTTCAGCAGAAAAGTTTCTATGTGTCCATTTTTGAAACGTACAAAAATTCCTCTAAAATCAGCCGAACTACGAATTCCAATTTACTCACCTGTTATCAGGAGAGAACCAAGGGCCGCATCTTTTAGCCCAGCACTGACCCTGAAAAGTAATTACAAGCGTACTTACCAGTAACTTGTACTTCCTTCCAAAGGAATCCATGTTGTGGTTTTTAGCAAAAAAGTTTCAAAGTGTCCATTTTTGAAACGTACAAATATTCCTCTAAAATCAGCCGAACTACGAATTCCAATTTACTCACCTGTTATCAGGAGAGAAACAAGGGCTGCATCTTTTAGCACAGCACTGACCCTGAAAAGTAATTCTAAGCGTACTTACCAGTAACTTGCATTTCTTTCCATAGGAATCCATTGTGTGGTTTTCAGCAGAAAAGTTTCAAAGTGTCCATTTTTTAAACGTACAAATATTCCTCTAAAATCAGCCGAACTACGAATTCCAATTTACTCACCTGGTATCAGGAGAGAAGCCAGGGCTGCATCTTTTAGCCCAGCACTGAACCTGAAAAATAATTCTAAGCGTACTTACCAGTAACTTGTATTTCTTTCCGTAGGAATCCATTGTGTGGTTTTCAGCAGAAAAGTTTCTAAGTGTCCATTTTTGAAACGTACAAATATTCCTCTAAAATCAGCCGAACTACGAATTCCGATTTACTCACCTGTTATCAGGAGAGAACCCAGATCTGCATCTTTTAGACCAGCACTGACCCTGAAAAGTAATTCTAAGCATACTTACCAGTAACTTGTACTTCCTTCCAAAGGAATCCATTTTGTGGTTTTCAGCAGAAAAGTTTCAAAGTGTCCATTTTTGAAATGTACAAATATTCCTCTAAAATCAGCCGAACTACGAATTTCAATTTACTCACCTGTTATCAGGAGAGAATCCAGGGCTGCATCTTTTAGCCCAGCACTGACCCTGAAAAGTAATTCTAAGCGTACTTACCAGTAACTTGTATTTCTTTCCATAGGAATCTATTGTGTGGTTTTCAGCAGAAAAGTTTCTAAGTGTCCATTTTTGAAACGTACAAATATACCTCTAAAATCAGCCTTACTACGAATTCCAATTTACTCACCTGTTATCAGGAGAGAAACAAGGGCTGCATCTTTTAGCACAGCACTGACCCTGAAAAGTAATTCTAAGCGTACTTACCAGTAACTTGCATTTCTTTCCATAGGAATCCATTGTGTGGTTTTCAGCAGAAAAGTTTCTAAGTGTCCATTTTTGAAACGTACAAATATTCCTCTAAAATCAGCCGAACTACGAATTCCGATTTACTCACCTGTTATCAGGAGAGAACCCAGATCTGCATCTTTTAGACCAGCACTGACCCTGAAAAGTAATTCTAAGCATACTTACCAGTAACTTGTACTTCCTTCCAAAGGAATCCATTGTGTGGTTTTCAGCAGAAAAGTTTGAAAGTGTCCATTTTTGAAACATACAAATATTCCTCTAAAATCAGCCAAACTACGAATTTCAATTTACTCACCTGTTATCAGGAGAGAACCCAGGGCTGCATCTTTTAGCCCAGCACTGACCCTGAAAAGTAATTCTAAGGGTACTTACCAGTAACTTGTATTTCTTTCCGTAGGAATCTATTGTATGGTTTTCAGCAGAAAAGTTTCTAAGTGTCCATTTTTTGAAACGTACAAATATTCCTCTAAAATCAGCCGAACTACGAAATCCAATTTACTCACCTGTTATCAGGAGAGAACCCAGGGCTGCATCCTTTAGCCCAGCACTGACTCTGAAAGGTAATTCTAAGCATAATTACCAGTAAGTTGTATTTCCTTCCATAGGAATAAATTGTGTGGTTTTCAGCAGAAAAGTTTCTAAGTGTCCATTTTTGAAATGTACAAATATTCCTCTAAAAGCAGCCGAATTACGAATTCCGATTTACTCACCTGTTATCAGGAGAGAACCCAGGGCTGCATCTTTTAGACCAGCACTGACCCTGAAAAGTAATTCTAAGCATACTTACCACTAACTTGTACTTCCTTCCAAAGGAATCCATTGTGTGCTTTTCAGCAGAAAAGTTTCAAAGTGTCCATTTTTGAAACGTACAAATATTCCTCTAAAATCAGCCGAACTACGAATTTCAATTACTCACCTGTTATCAGGAGAGAACCCAGGGCTGCATCTTTTAGCCCAGCACTGACCCTGAAAAGTAATTCTAAGCGTACTTACCAGTAACTTGTATTTCTTTCCGTAGGAATCTATTGTATGGTTTTCAGCAGAAAAGTTTCTAAGTGTCCATTTTTTGAAACGTACAAATATTCCTCTAAAATCAGCCGAACTACGAAATCCAATTTACTCACCTGTTATCAGGAGAGAACCCAGGGCTGCATCTTTTAGCCCAGCACTGACTCTGAAAGGTAATTCTAAGCATAATTACCAGTAAGTTGTATTTCCTTCCATAGGAATCCATTGTGGGGTTTTCAGCAGAAAAGTTTCTAAGTGTCCATTTTTGAAATGTACAAATATTCCTCTAAAATCAGCCGAATTACGAATTCCGATTTACTCACCTGTTATCAGGAGAGAACCCAGGGCTGCAACTTTTAGACCAGCACTGACCCTGAAAAGTAATTCTAAGCATACTTACCACTAACTTGTACTTCCTTCCAAAGGAATCCATTGTGTGCTTTTCAGCAGAAAAGTTTCTAAGTGTCTATTTTCACAAACTAAAAATATTTCTAAAAAATCGTCTGTATGACACATTCTTTCAACTGTTTACAGGAGATTCACCTGTGCTAGATCCAGGATCCACCACTGAGTAAGAAAAAGTAACAATAACACTATTTACCTGCTAAGTGAATTTTCTGCCATAGGATAACATTGGTGATTTTATGTGAAAAAGTTTCTGTGTCATCTTTAAAAAAACAATAATAATCCTTAAAAATCACTACTGCAACCAAATTGCTTTTACTCAACTGTTTACAGGAGATGTCCAAGGACTGAATCTAGCATCCAGTCCTGTGATAAGAAAAGTAATCCATAAAGTAACTAATTGCATTTGACTAGAAATTCACATTGAGCTCAATGTGGCTTTGTGTTTGAAATTGTGTTGCCCATTGCAACAACTGTAACTACTGTACTTAAAAGTCTATTGCCTATTTGCAAAGTATTTAAACTAAAGTAATTCATTCTGAGAAAGTATATTTTGTATTGTAATGTTTAATGTAAATAAAAAAATAAAATATCTAAAAATAAACAGTTTAAGCAATGTAGTAAATCAGTATAAAAAAAATCAGCATAACAATTAATACATTAAAAATTGTCATTTACAAAACCTTTGAAATTAACTGAAAAAAACATAGGTTTCAGGCCTGATATAGTTAGGAATTAGCATTTAAAAACCTTAGAAATTCACTGAAAAAAGGTTTTAGGGGTGTTATAGTTAGCGGGACATTTCACTCAAACAAAACCATTGAATTTCCTCTGATATAGTTAGTTGTACTAACTACATCTTGCGTGCCCGCAATCCACTGCTGATGATGTCACATATTACATCATTCATGACATGGTCAGTGACATCACTGATGACATCTCAAATGACATCACTGATGACATCACTGATGACATCATCCACGTGACAATCGGATACACCTCATCATACACTAGTATAACCTTTCATCACTCACTGTAAAATAGAGAGTGCCAGATTTAAAACCATTGACACACCAATACAAGTTTCTAAACACCCACTCAGTGATTCCTAGATCTATACACACACCTAATCACTTACCTATAGATTCACTCATACGTGCTGTCATTTATCAATAGAACACTATCAAACATACTTATACACCTATATAGACATTACACACCAGCACACATCCTAATCACTTATGAAGTCATCCTACTCACTTATGCAAACAATGGATCATACTTACTTTTACTTAGCTATACACTTAGAAAAACACCACTTCATCTATTCATATAGATAATAACTCATCCTTAGTGTGTTATAAGAACTATGAGAAGGGCTTTGACGCTCTTCCAGCGCCATCTTGGGTGTACCGGAGGGTCGTTTTGCTCCCCACCTGGAGGGGCTATTTAAACCAGTCCTCCGAGCGCAGCGGGATCGCGCAGCGGGTCGGCCTCCGCTTTGCCGGAGTCTTGCCAGAGTCCTGACCGTCTGCGCCCGTCAGCGTCTCGGCAGCGGCCGGAGCTGGACGGTGGGGTGCCTATTTTTGTATTTGCTTGTAGTACTTCTGTGTTATCTCACAGATATGTTTTGCTATATTCCGGCAGATTTACTTGCCTTACGCCCCCCTAGTGGCCAATGTCATTCTTTCTTTCCTGGCAGCCGGGCCTTAAGAAAAGGTTGTCCAACTTGCGGTTGGCGTCTTCCAACGTTTATCGGAACTGTGCTGGACAATATTCCGGCCCCTTATCAATGTCTTCTTCTTAATACTAGATCCTTGACCTGTCACTCCCTTGATATCTGGAATTTATTACAGAATACCAATATATCATGCCTATTTCTTACTGAGACCTGGCTGAGTGACTGCTCTGCACCTGATTTAGCCAATGCCATCCCTCCGGAATACAACATCTTTAGGAGGAATAGAATATCAGGCAGAGGGGGAGGTGTAGCTCTTGTGGTAAATAAAAACATTCCCTGCTCAACCTTCCCGGTAGAGAATATTCAGGGATGTGAAGCCTTGGGTTTCACCCTTCAGCTCTCCCCCCTCCAGGCTTGTACCGGGATTCTCCTGTATAGAGCCCCGGGACTTGCAGGGCCGTTCTTTGATGAACTACAAGTAGCTCTCTCAGTCCCTTGTCTCAGATCTGAGCATTGTATTCTTCTTGGGGATCTCAATGTTCACATGGATAATACAGCGGACCTCGATGCAATGAAACTCAGTGACATCACAGTTCCATTAGGATTGTCTGCGTTTCTGCAGAAACCGACGCACAACAAAGGCCATACTCTTGACCAGATTTTTTCAACAAAATCTATTACGATAACGTCTATACAACCAGTATTATGGTCTGATAATTTTTTGATCTCCTTTTTTGTGCCTGCCACTGCTCTTACTCGGGTGAGAGAATCAATAGAGACCACGCGAACTTCGCGCCCTTTCCATCTGCTTTCGGTGAATATGTTATCTGAGGCCCTTACCACCTTTCCATGTCCTCTTTTGAGCAATTTGGAAGAGAATCTTAGTCTCTTTCAGAATTGGCTGACAGCCAGATTTCAGACCTTAATCCCCGAAAAAAAGCTTAAATCAGGCGAACGTAGAGCGTCGGCCCCATGGTTCACTCCCCAGCTAAGGGAGCAGCGGCAGGGTTGTAAAAGGGCTGAGAGAGTTTGGAGACGAACCTATGATATGACTGAGAAATTGAAATTTCGAGCAATAACTAAAGCCTACCACCATTCCATCTGGAATGAAAAAAAGGCCTATTTTGAGCGTCGAATTGATGAGGCTGAAAATGGCTGTAAAGAAATGTTTAAAGTTGTTCTGGATTTCACCTCTCTAGCTATCTGTACACCATCTCATACTCATTCAGAAGTATGGATAAAACAGCTTGCAACTTTCTTCACCAGTAAAATCACAACCATTCAAGCCTCTCTTTTCCACCCTAGCTCTCAGTCGGTCGTGGGTCCCTCATCCCCCCCTTCATTTAGGGAGGATCTAGGCCCTTCTCTTTTACAATTTCCACATCTATGCCTTGACACTTCTCTCGAGCTTTTGTCAAGCTTGAAATCAGGTTCTCCACTTGATCCGTGCCCGGCTAAACTTCTGGGGAAGGTGGCACCCGCTTTAAATGCCTTGTTGAACCCCCTTCTGAATTCTTCGCTGTCAACGGGAGTGGTCCCGCAGGCATGGAAACATGCTCTGATCCTGCCATTGATCAAGAAGCCTACCTTGGACCCCCTCATCCATGCCAACTATAGGCCTATTTCCCTTCTCCCTGCTCTGGCGAAAGTGGCCGAGAAATTTGCACATCGGACGATTTCCAATTTCATCGAAGGAAACGACCTGTTGCATGACACGCAATCAGGGTTCCGTGCAAATTTCAGCACGGAGTCGGCTCTTCTCGAGGTCACGGATGCCATCAGGGAAGTACTCGATTCTGGAGGAAGGGCCATGTTGGTAATGTTAGATCTGTCGGCGGCCTTCGACACCGTCCCTCATGATCGCCTCCTTGTAAGACTCTGGGAGAGCGGCATTCGGGGAACGGTGTGGAATTGGCTTAAATCTTTTCTGGCCGGCTGCCGGCAAACGATCTGGGCGCCCCCTTTCTCCGCTGATATGGCTCCACTAGAGGTAGGGGTACCGCAGGGTTCCATTCTTAGCCCCATGCTATTTAACATCTTTATGGCCCCCCTGGCGGTAGTCGCGGAGTCTTTTGGCGCCCAGATTGTATCTTACGCCGATGACACCCAGCTCCTGTTCACTTGTGATAGGGGCGGGTCATTCGACGGCGTACAGATCAGGGATTGCCTTGGTGCGGTTTTTGAGTGGTTCAGGTGTAATGGATTAAAGTGCAATTCCGATAAGTCGGAGCTGCTCTTTTTTGGTTGCACCTGTGAACCAGACTGGAAAGCTTGGTGGCCACAAGATCTGTTTCCACCTGACAACGTGTCTCTCAAGGCTAAAAATTTGGGAGTGATTGTGGACAGTGAATTGTCCTTTGGGCCACATGTTTCGTGCCTCTCAGGTAAATGCTTTGGCATTTTACGGATGCTGAGGAAGTTTCTTCCTCTAGTGTCTTTCCAGCATAGGAAGATTATTGTTCAGGCCTTGATCGGATCTCGACTGGACTACGC
The DNA here is from genome assembly GCF_964204655.1 of Triturus cristatus. Taxonomy (NCBI): domain Eukaryota; kingdom Metazoa; phylum Chordata; class Amphibia; order Caudata; family Salamandridae; genus Triturus; species Triturus cristatus. The sequence goes on along the minus strand of NC_140590.1, from coordinate 1,484,637,912 downwards.
AAACGCCCTTTTCTTGGGTCTACCAAAATATCTTTTGACCCGTTTGCAAGTGGTCCAGAACTCGGCAGCCCGTGCTATTTACGGGCTCCCGAGAAGAGCAGGTGCCACGGCTTTACTGAATTCTTTACACTGGCTACCGATCGCTAAAAGAATTCTTTTTAAGTGCCTGACTTTTGCCTTCAAAGCTTTACAAGGATCTGGCCCTAAGTACATAAGGAAACGTCTCTCCCGATATGTACCCAGCAGGTCTTTGAGATCATCTTGTCTATCCAAAATGACAGTCCCGGCTATCAGGCGTGCAAGGATGGGAGGTCGATCTTTCCGCTACCTAGCCCCGAAGGAGTGGAATGAACTCCCACTTTCTCTCAGACAGGCTCCCAGTCTCCTTGCTTTTAGAAAAGAGCTTAAAACGTGGCTTTTTACTAAATACATTTTTTACTAAATAAACTTGATCCTTCTTTTCTGTCTGCTTTTTTAGTTGTTATGTCTTGTTTTGCCTGCCGATATTCTTCATCAAAGCGCCGGGATGCTCCTCGGAGTAGCCGAGCGCTATAGAAGAAATAATTTAACATAACATAACTATTACAACTATACAGTTATCCATACAGTCACTCATACAATCACTGAGTCTTATGTATACTTATTTATATACAACAACTGACACATACACTGGCTTTTATATTTCTAGTTTGTTGGACGTGTACCATTGAGACATATATTGGCTCATCGCCACACCCATAAAGATATTCACTCACCCAAACAACTGTTGTAACATGTAGGTTTAACTTCAGATTCCTACTGAATCAACTATTTACCCATCTTTGGGCAGTCACACACCCCCCACCGAACCACACACACATTCACTCTCCCATACAAATACTCAGTTAATTAATCAATAAATAATATAGACTTTCACGTAGCTAGTAACCAACTGGTGCAGCAGTTTACACAACAACTGACAAAGTGATACAGATATTCACACAGTTTTGTCACTATCCAATATATTTAGTGAGACACTATAAATTAGTCAAGTAAACAGTCAATCACACTGCTACCAAATCCCCCATCCAGATATTTATATTTATATATCCACCCATTCTTCAATGCAAATTGCTATATATATATATATTCACTTAAAAAACAATAGGTTTCACACATGTTATAGTTAGGTGGATATTTCACTCGTAAAAAAACAATGAAATTCCCCCGTAATAGTTACTTCAGATAACCATAACTCGCGCGCCCGCAATCCTGCTCATGACGTCACATATTACATCACTCATGACATGGTCAGTGGCATCACTCATGACATCACTGATGACATCATCCTTGTGATAGAGTGGCGGTCGTGCGAGTTATAGTTATCTGAAGTAACTATAACGGGGGAATTTCATTGGTTTTTTACGAGTGAAATATCCACCTAACTATAACATGTGTGAAACCTATGGTTTTTTAAGTGAATTTGCAAGGTTTTTTAAATGCTAATTCCTAACTATAACGTGTGTGAAACCTATGGTTTTTTCAGTGCATATGTACGGTTTTTTAAATGTGAAGTTATGTATGTATTTTTTTATTTTTTTATATATTTATTTTACAATAAACTACATATTACATTTTTTTTTTAATGTTTTTTCAACGTGCGCGCACGGTGCACGCACTCCCGCGATTTAAAAAAAAAAATTTAATGTTTTTTTCTGCCTTCGGGGTCCTTCAGGAAACCCTGACAAAGGCTAGGGGGTCAGGAACTCTCTACCCTGCCCCCTTTTCACGTTCGCCACCTTCCTTTTCCACTCTCGCACTGAAAACAAACAAAATGGCGGCCGACACTTCCTGATTTCGACCGATTCGAACGTGGACTGACATGTAACCACCAATCAGAATTACGCTCGCGCACGTTAGGGTGCGCGCACGGTGCGCGGCTATAGATATGTATGTGCTTTTAAATGCAATTTTCTCAGGAACTACTGAACAGATTGACTCCATATATGCAAAAGGTACATCCCTGACCTGAGGACTACCTCTCTGCCAAATTTCAAGTAATTCTGTTCAGCCGTTCGGGCTGTACCTTTGACTAAAGGTCCTATGGGAAAATGCATGGGGAAAACACGTTTTGGGACCCCCCTTTTTTCTCGGCCCCCGCTTGACGAATCCCCCCGAGACTTTCAGGGTAGGAGCTGAGCGGAGCACCCCATTAGTTTTGAAAATTTCGCGAAGATTCGTCAACCGGCGCCAAAGTTATTCAAAATAGAATTTTGAGATTTCCTATGGAAACACGGTCCTAACTATAACTATCTACTGGCGGCCGCCAGTAGATAATAATACATATTTAAATAACGAACCAAACCACATTCACTGGATGATGTCATCAGTGATGTCATCAGTGATGTCATTTGAGATGTCATCAGTGATGTCACTGACCATGTCATGAATGATGTAATATGTGACATCATCAGCAGTGGATTGCGGGCGCGCGAGATGTAGTTAGTACAACTAACTATTTCGGAGGAATTTCAATGGTTTTGTTCGAGTGAAATGTCCAGCTAACTATAACACCCCTAAAACCTATTGCTTTTTCAGTGAATTTCTAAGGTTTTTTAAATGCTAATACCTAACTATATCAGGCCTGAAACGTATGGTTTTTTCAGTGAATATAGATATAGATATATATATAGTTCATGTCTAGGTTAAGCTGTCTTGGTCCGATCTACAGATGTGCCTCAAGGGGAGAGGTGGGTTGATGTTTAATATATGTTCTTATGTGTATAATATAAGGTAAGGTAGCTCGTTTAGTGTTTATTAATTAGCATAAGTTAGATTAGTGTAGGTTAGGATAGTTTATTAGTATTAGGTTTAGGTTAGTTATATTTCATTAAAAAAATCTGATGTTTCATGTGAATTGATGAACTGGTGAGTTAGAATTTGGATACATCAGATCCATTCCCCCAAAAATCTTTTGAATATCTAAGACTGGAGTGACGCCATCTTCTACAAACAGGCTACAGTCATTCTGCTATTTGATTGTGATTTACAAACATGCATGATATGTAGGCTAGCAAAGTTAGCTTTTGAGATTGCATAGGGATAGTTTGCTGAATTAATTATCATGTTAAAGGGAACTTTCCGTGTGGAAAAACACATTAGGCAATGGAGGCATTGAGGACCTACATTATTGGTTCCATTTTGTAGGTATGTTGGTTGGGATTTAGGGGCATATTTACTAGCCCCTATCCCCACTCCAACTTCACTTTTCACGAAGTTGTGCTGGCAACATGGGCTTCATCTTATTTACACAGCAGCATTTAGCCACTTAACGTGTATTGACGCTGCCTCATACATTACGTACAAATTCACGCTATACTTAGCTTAAAAGTGTAGGGCAATGGGTATTGTGGTGGGTGTTCTGCTGTAACACCCAAAAATGTAGTAACAGCCCCATATTTACAAAAAGCTTCTACGACATTCCTCTACTTACAGCAACATTGCTACAGCATTTTTGGTGAATGTGGTGAGGGCTCTATCTATAAATGAGTATTGGCATTACACCCATCACAACAACCATTGTCCACCCCATTAACAATTAGTATAGAGTCAAAGAATGCATTGATCCGAGCCCTATCCCCAGCTGAGCGTAGGGTAATGTTACATTCCAGTGGCATTGTTGGATGGGAGATTTGACCCGTAGGGTAATTCATACATGTCCTGTCATCTCACTACCTATCAGACATACAGATTCAGCAGACCACCTATTTGGGAACGCCCTCTGGATTAGTTGTGCTGGCTACACTGCTTATGCATTTTTGATACGTCTCAAGTTTGATGGTCACTGGCAACACACATCTTTGTAATTTTAGTGCTTTTATTTACAAGTGCTTTTTAGGAATTGGACCAGTCCTTTTTACAACAACCCCCACATTGTGTATCTAGCAAGTGGAGGACCAGACAGAGTCCTTGCGAGGGAACATGTCCTGAGACATGTAGAAGAATCAGATAACTTCAGTCAGGAGGATGATTGCAGTGTCATTGGGGATCAATGGCCACATTGACAGCCTATTAAATGTCCAAGGTGAATGTAGCACACTCAATCTGAGGACAGTGACAGGTGATGTTCCAAGGCATGATGGTAAGCACTGGGCTAAGTGGAAATTAGCCATTTAGCGCAGATGAATGCTACCGCAGGGTTTTCCTTGGAAAAGTTGTACCCTCTACATCTTCTTCCTCTGATGTGCCTGGTGCCTCATGTGAGGGTAATAGTGGATTAGCAGCAGCAGAGGGAGACACAGACACACCAGGGGCAAAAGAGGTGGATGCTGTAGATACAGCAGCATTCATCTCTGCCACCAGATGAGGCATCACTGCAGCGAGGGTGAGCTGCAGGGCTTGCAAGACTTCAGCAATGTCATGGTAGTAGGCAGCCATGACAGCCAAGTGGGAATCCTGCTACTGCTCCATGTCTTCCAGGATCTTGCGCATTACCCCCAACTCTTTGGCCACCTCGCTGGTGCCACTTTGATAGGACAGTTGTTCTTGTCTCTGAGTCAGGACACCAGTGACGTCACCCATGGAGTGCTGGAGGGCACAGAGAGGACTGTGTAAGCCTCTGATGGCATCTAGGTGGTCCCTAATGGGACTGAGGCACCCTCGGATCCCATCCAGTTTGGCTGCCAGGCTCTCCAACACCACCCACAGCTGGTCTGCCATTTCACGCTGGACTCCTACCGCACTGCATTGAACTTTTATCAGTGGGTTCTCAGAGTGCAGGTTGATAGCTGTGGTGGTAGGTGGTGCCTGCTGGATGTTTTGGGGGGCATGTGCAGATGCCAGGACGCTGCTGGATCTCCCTGCTTCTGGAAATGAGCTGCCTTTGGAGTTGAGCAGCTCTTGGAGGGGGTCCTGGTCAATGGTTGTGAGCTCTTCTTCATCTTCATCATTGAACCGTGGGACAAGCTGCTGACCAGAAGGTGATGTTTCATCCTCTGCAATGTAAAGAGCAGATACTGTTGTATGTATATGTCCAATTTCTGCATGCATTTTAGCATTTGACAGTCAGAGTGCATGACACATTCCATTCACCTGTGTTACATGGTACACCTGTTACACACAGCTTTGAATGTCAATGTAGAAAGTCCATGACTGTTACATTTAAGTTGTTCATTGATTTGGACAGTTGCCCTGTATGCCAACATTGAGGGTCATATTCATAGGCACCTGCTGCACCTGTTGCATCATCTATTCAGATCTTCCTGTGGTGCTGGTTGTTTCTCCTTGCTTAACACTGCATTGTGGATCATGGACCCTTACACAGTCAAGTTTGAGTATGACTGTTGGTCACTAGATTTTGTGGTGGACATTTGACTGCACGCCCCATTGATGTTGGCACTGCCACCTATTTTTTAGTGTGGCATAATGAGGAGGACACTCATGCATGTGAGACAAGGGATACAGGGATTTCCACGTTGATGAAACAAGGAGATGTGCATAGATTCCCCAAATATGAGATCACAATATGTGTTTTAAGGTGGGCAACACACATTGATACAGGTCAATCCTAGAAATGGATGTTTATGTGGAGGGAGGAGCACCTTCCTGCTCATTAACTGTCATTGCTTCTATCCAGACACTCTTGCACTCTTATAAAAAAAGAGTGCCTGTATTGACGCATGGTAACTTCAATACCGACAGGCACAGTATTGAACGAAGGGGTGTATGTTTTTTTTTCTAATTAGTACAGGAGCATGAGTTTTTCATTTTTTGCAATCTGAACTTATGTGTGAAAATAGGGGTACCCCTGAATCGATTTCCTGAATGAGGGTTGAAATATTATATGCAAATAAACATTTAGGGAATGAATAAAAAGTGGACCTATGCTAAACAAAAACAATATGTGACCAGAAAGGATTAAATAGCAAATATATATATTATTTTATTTATTGTTTTATACAAAAAAGTGTTTAAATATTTTTACTTTTAAATTGGTGAAAAAAAGGGGATAATAAAGCATAACATCAATGACAAATTGGGTAGACATACAATTTTTCTCTTTGCCTATGTATGTAGTACAGGTTAAATATAAGATGATATTTAACAATATTTGCACATGTTAATCTATTCATACATGGCCTAATGATGCATCATATTTTGTTAAGGTATGTCAGATATGATGTTGTGTTACTTAGACATAAATTAGCACAATGAAATAAATTCAAAACAAACCACTCAATACATAAATGATAATGATAATTAACAACCAAACAATGTGGTTATGGCTAACGTAATCTGTGTCTATGTGCGTTTTGGCGGTATCCCTTCATCAGGTAGCCATGTGAGTCTTGTTAGATGTAGGATATCATCTAACTCACAAACGTTGAGTCGAAACTGGTAATGACAGTAAGTTTATAGGTAGCGTCTCGTATGGTATCAATAGGCAATCTTGTGGATAGACTGATGTTTTGTCTAGATGCCCGGGACGGTACTGAATGTGCGTGTTGAGAATATAATTGAATCGACCTGCGATGAATTCCTTTAAACAGACAGCGGTGATGGCCAAAAAGTATGCCAAATGTTTATGGCAACAGCTCGATATGGTTATAAAGTTTACGAAGTTCAGACTTTGATGGAAGAACGATAAAATCTCTGAAAGATGTAAGTAAAACAACGATGGAAGAAGGTCCACTGCAGATGTCAATGGGGATTCAAGGAGGGCCTCCGCGTCCAAATGCAGGCCTCGATGTTCTATGGGTGCAGAGGTACCGTACTTTGAAGAAACACAATCTGAACTTGAACACACACTTCACCTTTCTATGCTTCAGCTACTTCAAAGTCACTACATAATGAACAACTTTTAATATGTATATCACTGACATCCTTTGTGTAGCATTGTTTCTGTTGTAGGTGTGGAGCATGATGTAAGTCAGCTTAGGTATGTCTTCTGAACACGTGTGTGTGTCTATTGAGCCCTTTGTTCATTTGAGACTGAGGTAAGGACAAAAAATTGACTACCATACAGTTATGTGACCATGTTGATGATTTTTTTTCATGTAGCTACTACTCTTGCTTATTTGATAGGTTGCTACAACCGAAAGATGTTGCAATGTGTTAGACAGTGACACGTATCAAGCAGCACACCAGCGAATGCCTTTCTTGTCTTGATGGTGTGATTTCAGTACATATACCCCTGAGACCAGATTTTGAATGGAAATGGTGCCATAACAACTTAAAGTGTTCATGGCAGCATGTGCCTACAGACACATGACTTGGGCAGGGTTAAGATGATCACTTAATGCAACCAGGAGGGCATAGGACTTTGAGGTAGGCTTCTAAGATTGGTGCATTGATGCACAGCAGACCTTTATTGGACATCACAGAGATGGGCACATAGATGATACATGCTGTCGTGGTCATGTTAATTTGATAGATTTGTTACTGGAAGGATGTTTTCAGACATCAATTGCTATGCATTTTCTTACTGCTACTGTTGACTTTACCCAAGTCCCAGTTTCCATGCATGTCAATATGTGTCTTGGCTCTCCAAAACCAGGTCCATCATGACAATAACATACTGCCAACGAAACATCACAATAGGATACTTTAATGTGGATAACTGCATTTTGAGGTATTTTAGCAAGGCAAGGTGTGGCCAAATAACATGCCTTATTGCAACCTTGTGAATGAGGTCGATTCTCAACCTTCACTTAGCATGGACGGAACGGGGAATGTGTGGTTCAAGGTGCATTGCAACCAGAACAGGCATGTTGATATTTTATGGCACACATTTCTACAATGCTGGGATCTTACACTATACTTAACATGCAGGCCCTTTTCACAAAAAGTAGACTGCACCTTGCCCCTCCAGTATGTATATTTTCGTAATTATAGAATGTGCACAACATTAACGCAGGGTGCTGGAAGAGATGTGCAGCCTTTTATGTAGACAACAAGAGTGATTCAACTTGAAAAGTTTTCTCCAACATTTTAAGAGGTGGTTATGTGTGCTGCATTCGGCTGCACACATAAAAGCAGCAGTAAAGCCATTACAAATGCTTGTGGCATATTGCAAAGGCACTATTGCAACAGGACCACCCCTGTGTTTTACTTTACTGAGGAAAACCATGCTTTACAATATTTACAAGATAGTGTTGACATTGATCGACATCTGAGCGCGCTCACAGGGCTCGTTTTGATCATTGTGCATGTATGTATGTCATTATCATGTGACTATGCAGCTTTTATGTTTTTGTCACATGGGACGTTACGTTCTTTGAGTCTCTCCTGTTTTTAATACTCACTTTTCACCAGTTCGCCCACTGCCATCGTGCCTCGGGGAACTATTAATCCCGCACGAGCACCATTACACCATTGGAGGATATTGTTGTTCTCCCTATTCATGCGAGATGAATTACTTCAAATTGTTGTGATTTCATTTTTATTCTATTGCAGGTCTCTACTATCCAGGTCTTTCACATTCCCTGGATCTTCAATTTACAAAGCTGGTGATATAAAATAATTTTTCTGCACTGGCATTGTAGTAGTGTTATAGTTCTTGAGCACTTACTCTTTAGACATTGGTCCTGAAGAATTGCTGAGTGACCCGCTAGATCATTGTAATTCCATACAGGCCCACACATTTTAATTAGGGTAGCACACCCCGTGAATAAAATTAATTCCCTCAGGGCAGTGCTAAACCTATTTTAAACCACCCTTCACACTCACTCACTACATAGATCACTCACCCTCATGCACCAAATGGCTGTCTCTTAAAAGATCTCCGACGAAGAGCCCCTTCGCGGGACCCCGTCGGGCATTGCTGCGCCGGCCCGACGAGGAGCACAGTCCAATGATGAAGCATGACACCTTGCTAGGTGTGTGAGGGCATTCAATAAGAGACTTGCTTCCCCCTCCCCTTGTGAGGAGCTGCACATTCTGTTGTCTTTGGTATTCCTTTGGAGCATTGTGCAGGACCTCGTCAAAAGCTCTAGTTTCCTCTTTTGGATTCCAGAGTTAGGAGACACATAACCGGTCATTTGACGTTGTATATATGCATATGTGCTGGATTACAAGTCCCTTGCACCACCGTTATGTGTCTTTCTATGTATTTGTTAATGATGCCAACAGCTCAAGGGACATGCAAATTTACCCACAAGTACCTAAGTAGCTGGCATTCGATCTGCACACCGTGTGGGTGGGCACTGAGACGTAGTTGGATGGATGGAAACAACATTACTCCCCCACCCCATGTCCCTGGTTGTTACTTACCCTTTTGCTGATGTAGCTGGTAATACTCAGCACTATCCTGTCCCTCTACTACAACCACTGACTTCTCACAGATGACTGCGGACACCTGTTCCTCCAAGGCATCAAGCTTCTCCTTTGGAGCTGGACTCCCACCTCCGGTCTGCAGTGCTGCCTGTCTATTGCTGGCCAGTTTCTTCTTAGTCTTGCACTTGGCATCATGCCAGCGCTTCTTACAATCAGTCATTGTCCTCTTGAGTTCTGCTACTGCGTTAACCTTGCTCACAACGGACTGCCAAATGGATAGTTTGGTCCCCAATTACACTCTGGAGCTGACGAAGAGCTGGTGTTGATTCTCTGTCACCTCCACAATTAGTTCCTCCTTTTCCTCCTGACTGAATCTTATTTTCCTCTTCCTCTTTCCTTTGGACTCTGACTGGTCATCCTGGCTATTAAGGGGGTTAGGAGGGTTGTTGTCTGCCGCTGACCTAGGTCCAGCATGCTCAATTTTGCTTTCAGTTAGTATTTTTTTTTTGTAATTCACTTTTGTAAAGTGTTGTGCGGCTAACGTGAGTTTTGTGGCTGCTAATTGCCCGACTGTCACTTTTTCCACATTAGCGTCAATATTTTTATCCGTGTGACACTAGTGTTTGCGGCAACAGTCACTGCCGCTAGCTGATCCATGTACCAACATATTGTAAATATGTCACTAACATACCGATAGTTTTCGGCAATGCACAGCGTTACAAAAATTGCCACAAACAAACGCTAATTTTGCTTAGTAACAATTCTTGAAAATATACCCCTTAGTCTGCAGCATTTGTGAACTATAAAACATTTCCTCCGTATTTCACTAAAGCTTTACTCTCATTCATGAGACCAATGTGCAAAAATTCAACATTCGGGCGCTGTTGCTGTGCTCTGTTTTTTCACTTCTTAAACATTGTATAATCCCCCCAAAATTGTTGAACGATGCTCTGAATACTGACCATTTTTGGTCATTACTCCAAGTACTCAGATCATATGACACTAAGTACCCCCAAAGCACAATGAGCATATGCCTCCACCTTCTGCTCCACCACCTTGCCTCTGAGCCCGTGCTGTATTACAGATGCAGGAGAAGAGAAGAGGCAATGTATCTGTCAGTGGGAGTACTGACTGTGCACCACTTAGAAGTTATACAGTGCCAGTGCCTAGCCTCTTGAGATCTTGAAGTGCCCCTTTATTACCATTGCTTTTATCACCACCTCCGGTGTCACTACTTCCACCATTACCACTACAATTAATACCATTATTACCACCACCATTACTAATGTTCCACCATTTCTATCAATACTGTGAGCAAAACCACCTACCAGCGCTAACAACACCACTATTTGTTTACCACTATGACTACCCCTGCTATCTCCACCAGGATCACTATCACCACCATCATGACCACTACTATTTTCAAAACACTACCATCACTACAACAACTATCACACCACTACTGCTACCACTTTTGCCATCATCATCACCACTACTTCATCTTCCATTACCACCACTATCACAGTCCCACCATTTCCAGTATTACCAACATCACCACAGCTATTGCCAACATCACCACTATTGTCAGCACCATCAGCACTACCGCATCCAGCACTAGCATACCTTCACCATCAACACTGCTACTACCGTCGCTAATAGGCCTGGGCGGTAAATTCCGTTCCGCTCGCGGAATTTGCGGAATTTCGGTAATTTCGCGTTCCGCGGAGAACGCGAAATTGCCCAAAATTCTGCCTTCCGCGACTTCGCGAAATTTTTTCTTGTTCGCGTTCTCAAAATGCGTGTTCGCCAGATATTTCTCCCCGAGCACGCAAACAGCAACTGTGAACAGGAAAAAAGCATCGCGAACAAGCAATTCCGCGTGTTTGCGGAATTTCTGCATGTTCGCGGAGATTTTTACCATTTCGCGGAGATTTGCGTAACGCGATTACGCGAATTCCACCCACCCCTAGTCGCTAATACCATCAACACTACTACTGATGGAGCAAGGATTCAAGAAAACGAAACTTGCACGGAGCATTCCCTCATTAACAGTACTAATATCGAAAGTAGTAAAGAAAAACTAAATTAATATACACGCACAACATTTGCATTTGGGAATAAGAGCTTTACGCATGCTTAATTAATGAAAATAGAACGCAACGCAGCTAAAACTCGCTTTAAACTGGAAACCGCATTTGCGCATGTGCGAATTAGAATTACGAAAGTAGTAATGCAACTAACCCGTTTTGAGAGGGAAAACTCTCACGCATGCGCAGAAATTACTAACATTGAGTCTTGAGGTACCGCGTGACTGGCATATGCTTGCCTGAATTTAAAGAGAGCTGTCGCTGCTAATGCTTTTTCTTAACAAAGAAGAAAGTAACATGGGATAGAGTAGAAGTTTAACAGTGAAAATTATGTAATTGAGAAATTAACATTTGTTTATGATTCCTTTATTAATAGAGTACGTTTGGGCCTATTGGTACGCCTAATGAAAGTAAAATGGCTGTGAAATGGAGAAAAGCCACGCATGCGCCGTGAAATCATGATGTGACCTGCTGACCGTGTGGCTGAATGGCTGCCAAGATTCAAGGACGAAAGTGTGAAAGAAGCCCTCAACTGCGAAAAATTTTATTTAATTTGCAACAATAGATGTATGGGAATTAAATAACATAACATTTGTGAATGAGCAAAAAGGGGAAGGGTTTGCCAAACAAAGAAGGATAAATAAAAGACTATGACAGCATGAGGTGACATCAAGTCCCCTGCCCAATCAAAGTCCGTCCTACATCAATATTTGTAACTTTTGAGGGTGGGACATGCAGAATTAAAGAATATAATTAGGGTGACTTAAGAAAGACTCTGACTGAAGTTGCTGAGAGAGAAAGAGGCGAGAGCTGTTGCTGCTGAGGAAAGAGAGAACAGACTGGGAAGATTCACCTGTGAAAGATACTTGATTAGATTGAAGATTCCAGAAGAATATCGAGGACGGAGAGAGTGTAAGCGAGGGATGTGTCACAGTGCGTCGGGTCTATAGAGAAGTTTAGTAAGTAGGTTTTTTTTGTCCTGAGCCTGTCCTATAACCTTTGTCTCCTGAATCTTAATCAAGAGACCACCACCAACCCTTTTTGGCCAGAGAGTTGGGTTTCCATAATCCCCTTTGTGTAATTACATTCTGTCTCAAATTTGCATACCTTTTGCAAATGTATGATTTATTATGCCTTCTGTCTCTTCACCTATCCATTCTTAATGCATTGATTTGTTGAATGAGTCTGTAAATTGAATGTACATTGTCAAATTAATTTTCTCTCCTATGAAAATTTGATGGTGTTTGCACTGTGAACTTGTATTAATGAGCACTCAACTATGACCAAGATTTAGATAAACTTATTGAATCTTACCCAGAGTCTGTGTTTTATTTCACTAAGGTCTGTAAGTTTAGTTAGTTAATTTGTTCACATCACCATCAACTACTCAATTAATGATCCATCGACCAAAGGAAGTGAGTTGATCTGTGAAGATTAGTTAGACAAAGAATAAAGATTAATCAGAAGAAAATTGAATTTCCATTGAGTTAACTAATCGAGATCAAAGTGAATTACAAAACTTGACCCCCAGCAAAACAACCAGGAAATCTGATTGTTGTATATGAGCCCATTGAAATTTATAGTTGTTTGTGAGGTGTCTTGTCCATGGCTTTTAGCTGGATCACTACCACCATTACTACCACTGCTACCAGGACTAACACATTACGTCCTGGTGTTAACATGTTGATAAGTTCATTGTATGTTATCAATGCTGCATGTGCTTGTATAAGAAAAAACATGATGTGAGTTTGCAATCAGTAATTTTTATAAAAGTGCAGAGCGTTTGGCTTTGCCACTGTTTGTTTCAACATTGTCTTGGTGGAGAGTCCCACTGAACTCTCTAAGGGGGGAATTATGACATAGTTGCTTTGTTCTTTTTATTTCAAATTAGGACAGATATTTAGGCCTCGCCACTTTCAAATTCCCTGTAGGCAGGACGAGTGGGGGTGATCAGGTAAGGGGAGTGGAAGAAACTGCAGGGCTGCAGGAACTCTTTTTTTTTTTATTTAAATTTTTATTGAGTTCTTGGCAATCCATTAGGACAAATAATACAATTTATCATACATAAATAATGTGCTGGATCCAAACATGGTACGTCAACAACAAGAGAGAAAATCAAGGAAAAAGAGACCCCCACAAACATACATAGAATAAATTCAACGATTTAAATTATAGCAACAAATATAATAATGATCTACCACAATCCCGAAGTAGTTTTAGTCAAAATAAGATTCCCAGATTTTGGTGAATTTACGCAGTGCCCCAGTCCTTTGAGCAAAAATAAATTCAGATTTCCTAACTTTCTTAATTTTTTGATAACATTCATCAACAGTTGGAACTATTTCTGTCTGTTAAAATATACAGAAGTTGCGCCATAGAAGCGACCAATTTTAACTCTGAATCCAATCCAAATATAATTAGGTTTTCATATCTGGTGATCGGGAAATGTAAATGAAGAGAAAACAAAGAAAACATTCCTTTCCAAAATATCTTAATTTTAGGGCATAAAGCCATTATATGAGACCAGTTAGCCAAGTCCGATTGGGTACATCTGAAACAAGTAGGCGACGTAGTGCTATACATTTTAGCCAAAGTTGCAGGAGTGTAATATAAAAGCCACTTACTAAAGAAAAGCATTCATCGCCAATTGGCACCTCTCAAAACCGTAAAATTAAATTTATTTAAAGTATTCCAAAACTTTTCAGTTATTTTAATGCCTTCCTGCTTCTGCCAATTTTTTATTGCTTTGGCGCTCACATCCTCCTCCCTGCTTTGTGCTAAGCTTTTCCTCCATTTTCCGGGATTTTTGAAAAGTGGGGACCAGAAAAGGTCATTTGTTAAATGTGATAGTTGACTATTTTGTACTAAATTGAATTGAGCCAAGGATTTATACAATAAACCATATGAACCCATAAGAAGAAAGTTCCCACAAATTAAGGTGGACATCTCATCAATAGTCAACCATGCTCCATCTTTCACAAAGTTCGATAAAGTTGTAAACCCAAATCTGGCCCAGTTATATATAACTTCTGGCCCGATATTAATTCCGAATCCCAGGACAGCGTCACTCAGGGGAGTTATTAAGCTCAAAAAGGGAAGCGAATACCTTTTCAGCATGACGTCACGTTTTTTAAAAAAACAGCTCAGAACCTTATATCTGACTAATTTGGGTGATTTAAATATCGAAAGAGGAGAGGGAATTTTGGTCTCTTTACAAATTAAGTCAAAAAAAAAGTTTATAAACAAAGCAACTCTAGGTATTGAATGTTTAAATCTTGAGAGATACTGTGAAAAGTATGCATAATAGTAGTCCTTCAGATTTGGCAGACCAAGACCACCTTGTTACTTATCTACATATAAAGTACTAATAGCTATTCGAGTTTTTTTTTTACCCCAGACAAAAGCTGAAAATAAGGATTCAACTTTTGAAAAAAAAAACCTGGGAGTGAACAGGAAATAGTAGAAAACAGGAAATTAAATAAAGGGAGTACTGACATTTTAATTAAAGCCACCCGACCCAAAATGGATAAGGGCAGTGAATTCCATCGTAGAAGCATATTACGAACTTTTTAGAATCAAAGGCTCGAAATTCAATGTGTACAAATCACGTACTAAAGGTGAGAAAAGAACGCCCAAATACTTTTTGGGTCTATTGTTAACACAGCTTTGAATATCTAAATGCAATTCAGGATTATTCTTACCACAAATCAAAATTTCAGTTTTCTTATTAATTAATTCGATACCCCCCCAATGCTTCGAATTCTGTAAAAACCGAAAAAGCCTTAATTTGCGTATGTATCTCAGGTTTCAGCAGCAACATAATATCGTCTGCGTATAATTTAATTTTGTCCATACAAGGAATTGGCGGAAGAATATCCTTACTTTTTCTAAGTGCTACTGCTAAAGGCTCGATAAAAAAGAATGGGGGATAATGGACATCCTTGCCTCATCCCTCTTTGCACTGAAATCGAGCCTACAATTAATGAGTTAACCAGGATATGAGCTTTTGCCCCCTGATATAAATTCCTAATTAGGGTAATGATTTGAGAGGGAATACCAAAATGCTGTAAAATAGAAAAAAGTGTATCCCAAACCACCAAATCAAAAGCCTTTTCTGCATGTAAAAGGAGAACCAAAGCCGGAACCCTACGTGTTTCAAAATAGTCTAATGCCTCAATCAGATAATGTGTGTTAGTAATTAGCTGGCGGCCTGCAATAAAGCCGTTCTGATCTGCATGAATCAATTGCGAAGCAGCATGGTTAAAACGAATAGAAAGCAATTTTGTAATAATTTTATAATCTGAATTGAGTAGTGTTATGGGCCTATATGAGTTGGGGTCTTGGGCTAGATTCCCTTTTTTCAAGAAACTAACCACCGTTCCATCGTAGAAAGACGCAGGAATTGGGCCGCCATCGAGCATAGAATTTACTAATGAAAGGAAGGCTTTTAACAACAGACTCTAATTCATCAAACGAGAATGATGACACCATTACTTCTTGGTCCAGTTGAGGGAGAGTAGGAAGCCGATATTTACCTAAGAAATCGTTCAATCTCCCCTGATCCATAATGTGACATGAGGTATAAATATTCTCATAATGGGACAGCATAATTGCACCAATCTCTCCCTAATCTAAAGTATCCACGCCACTAACTGGAGATTTAAGAGATCGAATTACATTAGCTGCAGCACGTTCTCTGACCTGCCATGCCAAAAATGTACCCGTAAAATTACTATGCTCGTAAATTTTTGGGCTTATCTGCAAAAAATGTCCTCACTTCTAGCGAAGTAATGTGCATTCAAATCCCGTTTTGCGGCATTCAATTGATTCTGTATCTTAGGAGATGGATTATGATACATTTGATTTACTAAAACCTGCATATTTTGTTGCAATTGATTCTTTGTATCCCTATAAATGACTGATTCCTTTGCGTCCCTTACTATAACTGCCCCCTGTATAAATGACTTCAGTGAGTCCCATACAACATGAATGGGGGCTGTCCCCATGTTTCTCTCAATATACTCCGTAATCTCCTTTTTAAGAGAAATAACCCATATTTCATCCGAGAGATAAGATTTATTAAAAATCCATAGTTTCTGAGTATTCGTGCTGTGTAACATCCGATAAAGCTGGATTTTAAATTTTGAAGAAACCAAAAGAAAATCAATACGAGAAAATGACTTATGCCTTCCCGACCAACAGGTATATTCTCTTTTATAAGGATTTAGAAAGCGCCATGGATCAACAAGATCA
Organism: Triturus cristatus; assembly: GCF_964204655.1. NCBI lineage: Eukaryota > Metazoa > Chordata > Amphibia > Caudata > Salamandridae > Triturus > Triturus cristatus. The sequence continues at coordinate 1,484,621,320 of NC_140590.1, read as the reverse complement.
AAGATCCCTACATTATTCATAATTGTCTGAAGTGATTTAGGTTTCAGCTTCTTTTTCACACCGGTAGTGGAATCCAAGTTCGGTTTCATGAGAATATTGAAGTCCCCTCGAATCACAATACCCCCACCAACCATCAGTAGGGACTGGAACATCTCATCATATGTTGCAGGGCGATCATTCAAGGGGGCATAGAAGCTTACAAAGGTAATATGCGATGGTCTATTCTTTAATTTGCACGTAGCCCAACACCACCTACCCTGAGTATCCATATTAGTTTGAATCAACTCCGCCTCTAATCTCCTATTGAGAAAGAGTGCGACTCCTCTCTCTGACAGAGTAAAAAAGGAAAAACCCCGGTAAGAGGCCCACCCCTTGAACATAGAGAAACTGTCAGTTTTGAGAATAGGAATATGAGTTTCTTGCAAAAATATAACTGTGGGATTTTCAGACAGAATCCATGTCTCTATTGCCCGCATCTTCTTTTTATTATTTAGACCATTCACATTAAAAGAGATTATTTTCAAATTTATTTTAGTCATAATTAGAGCCCAAACTTAGAACCCATGCCACAAAATTTCCCTTATTATCCAATTTTACTTAAACAATCAATACCTTCATCAATGTACATTCGAAAATCAAGCACAAAGACCATGTTAACCTCCAGCAGTTGTCCAAACAACAGTGAAGAAAAATTTTTTTTTAAAAAATAAAAAGCATGAAACATTTTGCCAAGAACTTCATTTAGATTTTTTGAACCCACCCACCCCCCTCTACAACCTGTGGCACCCTCCATACACTACCTACTTCTTCCCACGCGCACCACAGGAACCTTCCCCATAGCATTGGGGTGTCCTGAATTTACACCCCTTAATCCCGAGACTGTGTCCCCCCCCCCCCCTTAACTAATAATAATGCGCAAAGGCAAAAGAGAAAAAATGAAAAAACAATTTAGCGCATAATCTAGATTATCAGCAGAAGCTATCAAATTCAAGTCATAAATCCAGACTAGCTAATTTGAATTCCATCGAGCAGTGCTTGTGCTTCCTCCACATCCGATAACATGTAGAATTTCCCTTTAATCAGCACTCTAAGCTTAGATTGTTGTACGATCATTGCTTGGGCCCCATTAGCTTTAAATAGATGTAGAAGTTTAACGAACTCCTTCCTGCGTCTCGCCGCAGCTGCAGACATATCAGAAAAAATACGGCATTTCGCCGCTTCAGTTACAGGGAACTGCCTTTGTTGGATTGCCTTAGAAAGAATTTGCTCCTTAACCCTAATATCAGCAAAGTTTAACAGAATAGTTCGCGGGAGAGTTGAGTTCAGAAATGGGCGAGCAGGGACCCGATGTGCTCTAGTGATGGTGAGGTCGTCTTTATGGTCCGGGATTACCGCCTGATGGAGAAACTTAGTCACCCAGACAAGCATATCTGTCCCCTCAATTCCTTCAGGAACACCTACTAAACGTAGATTGGACCGTCTATTATAGTTCAATTTGATCTCAAGAACCTTTGTACGTTTGGAAACATCTTTGGACTCTTGCTTCACCGAAACCATTTGGTCCTCTAGAGAGGAAATCCTCTCCTCTGCCTCAAGTAAACGTCGATTTTATCCATTTTGTCCAGTCACTGATGAATCGCAGATAGCTCGGCGTTTTGGGACCTCTTGATGTCTCTCACCTCATCCAGAATTAAATTCAGCATGTCCTTCATGGACATCTTCATCTCCCCCTCCGTCTCTGTGTCCATTTCTAACAGGGGGCCCAAGGGGTCTGTCACCTTCCTGTCACTTCCCCTATCAAAGACTATAAGGGGCAGTGTTGTTGCACCCCTTACATCTTCTTTTCCATCATCAGCAGCATCCGTTATTATCTTTTTTCCTTTAGGATCAGATGTAGAAACACCAATAGAAGAAGGGTTTGTAGAGATGTTGGCCGCCGAACACGACCCATTTATGCCAACCTGCTGAGTCAAGCCTAACTCCAGGTTTGGAGACCCCAAGGAGGTCGCATTGTTAGGTGAAGGAAGGAGTGGCTTTTTAGTGAACAGAGGAAATTGCTTAGACGGTGGATGTGATAGGGGAGACTGAGTAGATTCAAGAGTCTTAGAATGATCCCCAAGGAGGAAAAGCGAAAACAGCCTTAGCTACGGCATGAACCGGCACGGACCAGCGAACGCCCTGCGGCCACTGCCGCCATCATTGACCACGAGAGGGGGGAGGGGCAGCAAAACAGCTCTCAGGTGTTACGTGGAGGCGTGGATCTCCATCGTAACCGGCCGTCCCGTAGGGCTGCAGGAACTATGGGGCATATTATCAAGAAACGGCGTTAAAATTATCGCCGCTTTAGCGGCAGAAAACTGCCGCTAAAGCGGCGATAATGGGCTTGATAATATGCCCTTGAGAATTCCCATAGAAGCCCATGTTCTGGTGTCAACATGGGCTTCTATGGGAATTCTCTGCGGCATGTTATGAAGCCCATTATCGCCACTTTAGCGGCAGTTTTCTGCCGCTAAAGCGGCGATAATTTTAACGCCGTGCTTGATAATATGCCCCTTAGAGAGCTCAAAAATATTTTTAAGTGTGAAAAAGCCATGCACTCCCTACATAATATTATTCATGCCATCTTGTCCTCAGTGCAGGGAAACCTGTGCTACCGCAGAAGAATCCTATTTAATTTCCCATAGGGCATCATTCTGAATGGCCTGGTGTTTTGTACAATATGTATTGCACAAGGTAAACAACATTATTCATTAGGTGCCAGAAATAGCCCCTATTACGAAATGTTGCCCCACCCGACATAACATGCCGGTATTTCTACTTGCCACGCCAAAATTAATATGCCTCGGTATTTACTTGCATGTTTACCTCCGATAAATATTGGCCGCTTTGGCCAACTCATATCCATCTGGGGGTGGGGGGAGGGGGAGTTTTAATCGCACCTAGTATGAACCGGGTGTGATAAAAGCCGTTAAACTCATACTTCCTACATCTGCAGCAACAAGAGTTATCACACATAGTGGAATGTATCACCCCACTTATTGTGGGGGCCTTATTCAGCAATCTTTACTCGGACCTCTATTTATATTTTTAAATCATCCTAGGCACCTTCAAGCGATTTGGTTTATTGTGTACGTGATACAATAAGCACATTCTTACAATGCATTGGTAATGCCTTCCTCATATTCATCAAGTCCTCATGTATGGTGCCCTTAGTCACGTGATGTTTTCTGATTGTTTACATCCTGAGTCAGAGGCCAGTTTTCAAATTGGTACTGTGTTTTTAAATACATTTAGGGACATGGAGTGCTTATTAGCAGGTCTGGCAATGTAGGCCAATAGGGAATTCCTTCACTCTGACAAGATTAACAAGAACACCTCACACATTGTACTGCCCTGTATTTGGACAATTCTTCCCGTGAGCTAGCAGTCTCATTCAAATAATTGGGGACCTCACCATTGAAATTGACTTACTGGCTAATCCTTATTGCAATTCATTCTAAGAATATTTAGTGAGCTGGCCAGGAACAGTGAAAAAAAGATTTGGCAAAGCCAATAGGTGTCGCTTTGCCAGTGCTTTTTTGCTCATGGTATAGGCGTTCCCATTGCTTGTACGTTTGGCCGGAAGCACTTGCAAAGGCAATCAGTGGCATAGTTGGGGGGGCTGGTGGGGCCGGTCCGCCCCAGGCTGCTCTTGTTTGGGGGCTGTGGTGAGGGCAAGGTAAGTTTTCTTTTTTTGAAAATTGTATTCTCTCTCATCATGTGGTGCCTCCCCCCCAATTGTTGTCGTGCACCCTCCACTCCCCCACGCTCTTACCTGCACCAGCCATCACTGGGCGGCAAACTCAAGGATAGACCCCGGGCAGGAAAAGCTCTAGCTACACCTACTGAAGCCAATAGTGATACCTGGCCATCTTGGATTGTTACTTCCTGTACTTCCAAGAAGGCCATCACATTGCATCTAGACACATTGAGAACAGTTTTGATGGTCCTCTCACTTCCCTGTTTCGATAGTACCCCAGGTCTTGTTGCTGCAGCGGGAATGCACATGTGACTCATAATAGTACCTTGTGTCTTACAGCAATAACTTCTATCAGACTGCAAGGAGTGGGATGACTGTAACTTTCCCACAGACAGGCTGTAGCTGGCAATCTCATCTTCAATCCTATCATGCTGAACACCTCGCTCATTCACTTTGCCAGACCTCCAAGTCCAGTGCATGCACACAATCTGCCACTGTCAGTTCAACACATCTGATTCAAAGTAGTAGGAGAGCAAATGAATGAGCTGTGTGCAATCAGCAGTGTGCTAGGCACAGTCAATACCTGGTTGCAGTAACACTTAAAACTATTGGGGTCTATTCACCAAGCACAAAGTTAAATGTACACATGAGTTAATCTAAACATGTAAATGTGCTTTTACTCTTTTTTTAATCACAGGTATTACTTTTGGCAAATTCACCATTTCTGAGGGTACATTTACTACAAATTGTAGACCTACATGTCTCCGTCCCCTGGAACAGGCACTGGAGCTAAATTTGTAAGTGTGAATGTACTACTCGTATCTTTTCACATGTACATGGAGATCTCCAACACCAGGGCGCGGATCTTCCTATAGTAAAGTATAGGGAACATTTTAAAACGTTATTACATTAAAAAAAAAACAATAGTGAACATATTTTTATGGTAAATATTAATGTCAAATAACATTCTATATTTATTTTAAATGTATAACAAAATAAAAGCTGCCCTAGACCACCGGGTCCAATGCGCTGCTTTCCAGCCACTTCTGCCAACAGGCTTGTCAGCCTGCACTCCGCCAGAAGTCAGAAGACACTGATTCGATCCCGGGTGATCGCTCCTGGCTGACGTCACTCTGACTTCCCCTGACTTCACCTCTCGTTGTTCCCATCTTATTTATTTCGCTTTTCCTTCTTTATTTCTCTCTATTTGTTTTGCTTAGTTCTGATGTTTTGTGTTCTTTATTTCTCCTTATTTGTGCCCTTATTTTTGCCTTTCTGTGCCAACAGAAGGTGACTCGCTGCATTCACTGCCCCCTCCCACTACTGCCTTTTCCTGCTCTCGCCTCTCTCACTCCCCACCCTCCGGCCTCCAGGCAAGCCCCTCCCACCTTCCAGGACAACAACTGGAGGCCACTGTGTGGCCCCAGTGAGCATCTCTAGACCTCCTGGTCTACCCACTGTTCTTCAGCCACTCCTGTGACAGCCTCATCAGCCCAAATTCAGCCAGAAGACTCTGTTTCAATCCCGGGTGATCACTCCTGGCAGAAGTCCTCCAACATCTCATGACTTCACCTCTCGTTGTGCCAATCTTATTTATTTTGCAACACCCCCTCAAGTGAATCACCTCCTTCCTCTAAGGATGCCCACAGAACACCTACTACCTCCCTTCACCTCAGCACCCAAGAGCATAATATGCGGCATTCCCCAAGGCTCATTCCTCAGCCCCACCTGCTCAACATCTACATGGCCACCCTCGCAGATGTTGTCAGATCCCCCTAACTCAACATGATGTCTTATGCTGATGACACCCAACTCATCTTCTCACTCACGGAGGACCCATCCAACGCAAAAATCTACTTCTGCAATGCAATGATGACATAGCCAAATGGATGAGAGACAGCTGACTCAAACTAAACTCCGATAAAACAGAAGTACTGATCTTTGGAAAAGACACCTCTGCATGGGACCACAGCTGTTGGCCAGCAGAACTCAGACCAACACTCACACCCACAGACCATGCACACAAACTCAGCATCATCGTAGGTAGCCAACTAACCATGAAACGCCAAGTAAACAAAGTTGCCTCTTCATGCCTCCACACCCTGTGCGTGCTCCGCAAACTATTCATATGAATCCCCATCAACACCAGGAAGACCATCATACAGGCCCTTGTCACCAGCCACCTAGACTATGGCAACACCCACTACGCCGGAATCTCCACCAGACACATGAAGATACTCCAGACCATACAAAACACCACAGCCAGACTCATCCTGAACCTCTCCAATCAGAACCACATCACCACTCACCTCAGAGACCTCCACTGTCTTCTCATCCAGAAGATTTGCCATTTCAAGGTTCTTATGCACACATACAAGGTGCTACACAACCTAGGACCATCCTACATTAACCATCTACTAAACCTCCACCTGCCCACAAGACACCTGCGCTCTGCCTCACCCACCCTCGCACACACTCGCAGCAGCAGGGGAGGTTCCTTCTCCTAGATCGCCACCAAGACCTGGAACGACGTTCCTCTCCACCCCTGAACAGCTCCCTCCCTGGCGGACTTCAGAAAGCAACTCACGACCTGGCTCTTTGACAAAGACGTGGCACCCTCAGTGCCCAGATAACCCTAGGTGTGACAGTGCAGCACTATACTAATACTGATTGATTGACTGATTGATTAATTGATTGAAAATGCTACAGCATTATTAACTTAATTTCGAATTAAGCATTTATTTACCATATATTACAATTTCTAGAAGGTATGCATAGAATTAAGTTTAATTAATTTAATTTAATTATAAAAACATTAAAGTTACTTTTAAATTAAAAAGTTTACAATATCTTGAAATAAATAATATTTATTTGTTATTCATATATTTTTAACATTCAGTTAAACTTGTATATATTTTTAAAAAGTCAAAAATAAATTATTTTACTTCAACATTATTTCGAATGAAGCTTTCATAATTTTCTATGAGAATGTGTTGTGACCTGTGAGTGGCCATGTGTGGTTCTGAACTTACACTTTGGCCGGTCTGGAGAACATTTTCCCTCTCCTCCCCTTGCTCCCTCCCAAATTTGCTACTACGTTGTAGAGTAACGTGTGGAAATATCCCCATAGGTAATACAGGAGAGGTGATAGTCGTGATTTACACTCCCAAGTTTTATAATTGCATTTTGTAGTAAGTGAGTAGTACTCCTGTAGTACTAATTTAAGTACATTAAAATACAGACTGTGGGGCTAGCCCTACATGCTCACATAGACCGCCTGATCAATTTTAAATTGATGTGTTACTTCACTTCAGTTGCGGCCCCTGCAGGTAAGAGTGGTGGGGTGGTACGGGGGGGTTTTGCCGAGTGAAAATTAAAAAATAATTAATTTTCCGTCGTCATCGTCCTTCGTACCCCCCCCCCCCCCCCACATGGCCCCACCTCTCTTACCTGCACAGGCCGCGGCTGCTTCACTTGTCCCACAGGGTGTAGGGTGCTTGTAGCGAGGTACTCAACTGGCAGCCAATGGCCTGAGAGAGGCACAGGCCTTCAGTGGTGCACATGCAGACAAATGGGCGTGGCATGAAAGACATGCCTGCACAATAACGTGTTCACTTACATCACCTGGATCTTACTCCTTCACCACCCGCCATCCCCAGTCGTCCCATATTAGTCGCAAAACCTTCTCTGCTGACTGTCCTTTGCCTGGACCGCGCCCAGCGCCAGAACCCCTGGCCCCCGCAGAGGCCACCCCACCCGCCGGACTTACGATGCCGCCACCCTCAACGCACTCAACACCGGCCGAACCCCCGGGTGCTACCGAGCCACTCCGAGACGCACCCACGGACCCTTCACCTGCCAGTCCTGCAAGTTCTCCTGCATCCGGACCTGCACTGCTTCAGCACCCACCAAACGGAACACCAGCAGCAACCACCTCAAGTGCATCCTGCTCAACACCCGCTCCGTCCACAGACACGCCGTTCAACTCTGGAACCTCCTCGACACCACAGCTCCTGACGTTGCCTTCCTCACGGAAACCTGGATGAACGACTCCTCAGCGCCCAACATCGCCATCGCCATCCCAGAGGGCTACAAGATCATCCGGAGAGACCGCGACAACCAGACTGGAGGAGGCATCGCCATCATCCACAGGGACACCATCCGTATCTCGACCAACGCCGACAACACCCTGACAACCGCCGAACACCTGCACTTCCAGTTCCACACCGACCCCAAGACCACCCTCAGAGGCACCCTGATCTACCAACCCCCGGGACCACGCACTCAATTCAGCGAAGACATCGCCGACTTCATCAGCCCGCACGCCCTCCCCTCCGCTGACTACATCCTCCTCGGGGACATCAACTTCCACCTGGAGAACAACAACGACCGCAACACCACCACCCTGCTTGACAACCTCGCCACCCTCGGACTCAAGCAGCTGGTGACCACCCCCACCCACCTCGCCGGACACACACTCGACGCCGTCTTCTCGTCCAGCAAAGACATCTCCTTCAGCCACGCCACTGGACTCCACTGGGCGGACCACAGCTGCATCCACTTCACCTTCAAAAGAACCACGGTCCACCACCACCAGCAACAGGCTGCACGAAGAAGCTGGAACAAGATCACAGCCGAACAACTGGCCGCATCCCTGAGCCAGCACCCTCCCGCCAGCTCACCGAACCCCAGCCAAGCCGCCGACAACCTCACGATATGGATCTCCACCTGCGCGGATGAGCTCGCCCCTCTGAGGACCCCGCCCAGCAGACCCGGAAGCAAGAAGGCCCCGTGGTTCACCGACGAACTCAAGAGCTCCAAGAAGAACTGCCGTGCCCTCGAGAAAGCCTGGAGAAGAGACCCAACGCCGGACAACATGACTACCCTCAAGCTCGCCACCCGAATGCACCATCAACTGATCCACGCCACCAAGAAAACAGCATTCAAGGACCGGCTGGAAAACAACGCACACAACAGCAAGGAACTCTTCAACATCATCAGAGATCTCTCCAACCCCAACGCCGGAACCAACGACATCACCCCATCGCAAGACCTCTGCAACTCCCTCGCCTCCTACTTCCACAACAAGATCGCTGACATACACAACAGCTTCAGAACACAACCAACGCTCCCCACGACCAAACCAACGCCCCCCACCACCACCCTCAACGCCTGGACACCGATCAACCTCGAAGACACCATCAGCACGATGAACTCCATCCACTCCGGATCCCCAACCGACCCCTGCCCTCACCACATCTTCAACAAGGCCGACGCTGTCATCGCACCCCACCTGCGGGACATCATCAACACCTCCCTCGACACCGCCACCTTCCCTGAGAGCTGGAAGCACGCCGAACTCAGCGCTCTACTAAAGAAACCAACGGCGGACCCTACCGAACTCAAGAACTACCGCCCCATCTCGCTCCTCCCGTTTCCAGCCAAAGTCATCGAGAAGACCGTCAACAAGCAACTGGCAGCCTTCCTCGAGACGACTGGTTCCCTCGACCCATCCCAGTCAGGCTTTCGGGCCAACCACAGCACCGAGACCGCCCTCATCGCTGCCACCGACGACATCCGAACCCTGCTGGACAACAGAGAAACAGCGGCCCTCATCCTCCTGGACCTCTCCGCGGCATTCGACACTGTCTGCCACCGCACCCTAGTGCAGCGCCTCAGCAACGTCGGGATCGAGGAGAAGGCACTGGAATGGACCATCTCCTTCCTCACCGGAAGGACACAGAGAGTCCGCCTGCCCCCGTTCAGATCAGAAGACACGGAAGTCATCTGCGGCGTCCCTCAGGGCTCCTCGCTCAGCCCCAACCTCTTCAATGTCTACATGAGCCCCCTTGCGGCCATCGCACGCCAACACAACCTGAACATCATCTCCTACGCCGATGACACCCAGCTGATCCTCTCCCTGACCAACGACCCCGCCACCGCCAGAGACAACCTACACGAAGGGATGAAAAACGTGGCCGAGTGGATGACGACCAGCCGCCTGAAACTGAACACAGACAAGACGGAAGTCCTCATCCTGGGCTCCTCACCCTCCGCCTGGGACGACTCCTGGTGGCCCCCCGCCCTGGGCAACGCACCCAAACCGACAGACCACGCACGCAACCTGGGCTTCATCCTGGACTCCTCCCTCTCCATGACCAGACAAGTCAACGCCGTCTCCTCGTCCTGTTTCAACATCCTGCGCATGCTACGTAAGATCTTCCGGTGGATCCCCACCGAGACCAGGAAGACGGTCACCCAGGCCCTCGTCACCAGTCGACTGGACTTCGGCAACGCCCTCTACGCCGGTACCACCGCCAAGCTCCAGAAGAGACTCCAGCGGATCCAGAACGCCTCGGCGAGACTCATCCTCGACGTCCCCAGACGAAGTCACATCTCCAGACACCTGAGAGACCTGCACTGGCTCCCGATCAACAAAAGAATCACCTTCCGGCTCCTCACCCACACGCACAAAGCCCTACACAACCAAGGCCCGACCTACCTCAACAGCCGCCTCAACTTCTACGCTCCCAAACGCCACCTCCGCTCGACCAGTCACGCCCTCGCCGCCGTCCCCCGCATCCACAGAGCGACAACAGGAGGAAGATCCTTCTCCCACCTGGCCGCCAAGACTTGGAACGCCCTCCCTCCCGACCTACGCCTGACCCAAGACCACCTCTCCTTCAGGAAGAAGCTCAAGACCTGGTTGTTCGAGCAGTGGCGGACCCCCCCCCCTAAGCGCCTTGAGACCCTCCGGGTGAGTAGTGCGCGCTATAAATGCCTATGATTGAGTGATTGATTGATTGATTGATTGATTGATTGATTGATTGATTGATTGATTGATTTGGTTTAATGGCACCCTTCCCCATGCAGATACACCGGCTATAATGGGCCCTTTGTCAATTCCAGGGGCCACATGGCCGGTGCTGGCCGGATTTACGCCTCATCCCCGCTATCTCACGGTAGCGGTGGCTGAGTTGCGTGTACTTCACACAGCCCTTATTATAGTGCATAGGGCTTTAATGCAGTACGTGTCACGCCACGTGCAGGTGGGGGCACCTGCTGTTGCAGGAAAACCAGTTGAACACCACGCAGTGGTTATTAGTCCTGTTATGGTTAATACAGTAATGGGCAAGCACCCCCAAAATAAGGATGACTTACCTTATTGGCTTGCTGAGAAATTTGACCAACTGGAAGCGGTTTTTCCGCATACTACTCCTGTGAAGAAACACAGGATACTCACCACTAGTTTGCCGAAAGACTTAGTCCCAGATATGACCGATTGTGACAACTGGGACAAGGTCTTTGCCGTGACATACTCGAAGTGCTTCGGCACTCTGTCTATGTCTGTGCTTCCCTCCGTCATTAAACGTGTTCAAGATAATCACGGTGCGGAGGCTGCTGTAGAATTAGGAATGTGGCTTGTCGGGGTGTTCGATGTGGTTGCTTCCATGGTAATGTGCAACCTCAAAGGCGATGCTATGCAGTTCCAAGTAGCTAATAAATTGGATCGCGTGGACGAACTCGATAGGCCTAAGGAGTTTGCTAAGATTATTGCAGAAGCCTATAGAACCATAGGCCGCAGTGCCTTAGGTGTTAAACCAACTGCAATAATTCCTGATTTGATACAGCAAACTAAGGTAAGCTCGTCTGGTAAAGACGAACGCCCAAATTTCCCAAAACAAAATTGGCGGGCAAAGAAACAGGGGAAGCAGCAACAGAAACAGGGGTCTCGTCCTGCCTCACAAGTACAGTCGACTAGTGAACGCACATATGATCTGCGCGATCGCTCTAGTATTAAGTCACTTGATAGTTCTCATCGTTCTTCACAGGAAACATCGGCTTCACAGTCCGGTGGCGAAGACCGTGGGAAAGGACGGGGTGCCCAAGGACGTGAGCAACCCCTACAGACTGACGGTAAAGGCAAGCAGGATGAGTCTGCACATCAACGACACCCGTTTCAAAAGAAGAAGGTTGCTGTGCTAACAACGAGGTATGCCACAGATAGTGCGGATGCAGCTTCAGAACCTGACATGGGCACTAACGCTGCTCGACAGCGCGGCGGAAGTTACAGTAGTGCGACAAGCACTGCGTCCCTATCTGGTGGCGACAGCAACTGACACGTTCATTACTGTAGAAACTGCTGACACTAGAGTGGCTCCCCCTGACAGACTATATAATATAGTCCTCTTAATTGAAGGTGACATACAATGTACAATTCAGGGGATTTTTGGGGATAATCTGACCTCTTCGTGCGATATTCTATTGGCAGAGGCAGACTGGCCCCCGGCTTTCATTTTAGATGCTCCTAGAGGGGAGGAGGTGATCCTCCCGTCCTTTGCGCACACAGTGCCAAAGGACCAAGCTAAGAAGTTCGCCGAGGAGTGGGCTCTGGTGCTAGCACCGGCTTTGTATCGTACTCAGGTAGGCTGGGATAAATTGTCCCCCAGCCATGAGATTCCGTTGCGGTCCATGCCCCAGCCACAACCCCAATATACCATGCGTCGCGAAGCAAGACCTCACATCGCGGCTATCCTTGAACAATTGGAATATCAAGGTGTTATTGAAACATGTGTGTCACCAATGAATAATCCTTTATTCACTGTGACGAAGCCTGATGGGTCGAACCGCCTAGTTTTAGATTACCGGCATTTAAACTCTCATTGCCGGACATGCGCAGTACAGAATACCCACAGTTCTGCTCTCGTCGATAGTCTCGTGAGAAAACAGTTTAAGACCACACTTGACATTTCCAATGGCTTTTACAGCCATAACCTGTCCTCTCTTAGTAGTCAGTGGACGGCGTTTACATTGGGCGGCAAACAAAAACATTTTAAAAGATTACCCATGGGCTATAAAAACAGCCCTGGAGTCTTTGCCGCTCGTGTAGTCTCTCTGTTAGAGAGCATTGACCCTGATGCGTACTCGTATGTGGATGATGTTTATCTCACAGATGACGAGTTGTGGCCGCATCTGTGTCGCGTTGATCGCATTATTGTTTTGTTTGCAGACTTCGGTTACAAATTCTATGTCAGGACCGGAGGCGAGGATTATGCTTTAGCTTTCTTCACTTTAATTGCAGCTCTTCAAAGTCGAATAAACAACTACCATTCCCATGGAACACAGGGAATAAACAAAGTTAATCATAGACTGTCTCAGGCTAGAGTGTCCTCTTTATGCACCAATCAGCAGTCCCCATGGTGTTGATAGTCCTTTGTTTATGACTGCCCCTCCTCTTTCTTCGCTGCTGCAGCCGAGTTAAGTCATCCTTTTTTTTTTTTCCTTGCCTTAATAAATCTTACTTGTTGCGCTGTTTACAGATAAATGCCAGTAATGGTTCCAGAGCGTTTCGTTTAGACAATAGCTGTGCTTTGGCTGTGTTTCCTATTCTGTGTGTGTAGTTCCGATGGCTGCTGTTTCCCTCAGGGAGCGTTTTAGGTAGCGCGCGCGCCGCTTCCGTTGCCGCGTTTTCACAGCCGATTGCATTGTGTATGTTTGATAATTCCTACAGTGATTTTTCCCTCGCAATACGCTCATGAGCAGCCTGCCGCTACTCGGCATCTGCTTCAGCCGCGGGAGGTCCACCCTCCCTAGCGGCGATGTTGGTGCTGCTCGCGGTTGCCTATGAGCGCCACTAGAGGGCGCATAGCGTTTCCTCTGATGCGGCGGGCGCGCTGAGAGCTCCGAGCATTCTGGAAAGCATCGGACTCCAGCGCTGCCCGCCGCGAAGCGAGCTTTGTCTTCTGTCTGCCCAGACGCCCCTGACAAGGGCCTGTAATGTATATTCATTTCTAATTTGGAAGCTTTACGCCCCGTGAACGCCCATTGTATTGGGTCTGTACTGCCGTTAGGCAGAGTTGCAGGTGGTGTTTCCTGCTGCGGGGTCTGTACTCGTAGGCCTTATACACCCTATTTCCTTGGGGTCTGTGACGCAGTTTTATCTGCAGGGACCAGTGATAGGCAGACTGCCCTTTTAACAAATACTGCACCAGGGCGCTTAAGGTCCTAGGCTTCGAGCCTTTACAATTGCGAGCTTTGCTCGCCCATATCTAGGCTGCCACCCAGCCACCCTTACAGAGGTGACCAACCTTTCAGGCTTGGCCATATTTTTCTACGCCTACGATGGACGCCTCCCACGACGCTGGATACGACGACCAGTGGGAAGAGGACCCCTTGGGGGCGATGCCCTGGGGCGATGATTTCTATGATGCGGTGGATGAGTCCATTTATAAGGCAGTGGAATTGGCCATGACTCCTTTAGAGGAGCGACTTTCGCAAAAAATTGATCAAGCCTGTGAGAAATTGTCTAAGGCCGCACAGGCCTCCACTTCCAGGTCAGCCGCCATGGCTTCTACTTCGGGTGCCCAGTCACCTCCTCCCAAGCGGGCTAAGGTTGCGGCGACAGGTTCTGACCCCTTTGCGTGCCTGAAACAGGCGTTCCTTTCCAGTTGTAACCCCCCCTTAGACTCTGTTTCGAGTCAGCCACCGGTTCCTTCTCCCCCCCAGGAGGAGACCCGGATGATCAAGGTGATGGGGATACTTCCCCAGAACGATCCCGCCCATGGCTCCCTGCCAAACCCCCTATATCGGATACTAGTTTGTGTGCCGATATGTTGGATCCGGATGATGTTTTACATCCACGGTCTTCTGATTGGGCCCCGTCAGAGAAGGTCGCCCAGTATGTAGCCAATAGAATTCGCCGACCTCTGGAGCCAGCCACTCGTAATTGCCTTAGGGCAGAGTGTCCACGTCCCACCCTAAAGGGCAAAGTGGCGGCAACACCCGAAATTGACCCCAGAATGGCGACATTTCACAAAAAATTTGTCAAGGACCCCAAAAAGGGGATAGATCGCACATGGCGTGCCTGCCAAGATAAATTGTTAGATATCTTGGGGCCAATTACCAAGATTTTAGATATGGCAGAAGAAGCCAAGGTTTCGGGCTCTCTAATTTCTCCAGACCATCTCTCTTCTTGGGCCCCGAGAGTGGTAGTCTTTCTAGGCAACGCCAACTGTGCTCTGTCCACCGGGCGATGCAGGTCCCTTCTCATTAAGGTGGATCCCAAGCTGGGAGACCTTGCAGACACGGAAGCAGGTCCCGTGACTCAAGGTGGGCTCTTTGGAGAACCTTTCATTAAGGAGCTCGGGAAGTTCGTCAATATTTTCACCTCCCTGGACAGAGCCCAGTTTTCTATTAGGAAGGTTTTCCGCCCCCGGGTTTTCAGAGGGGCCGGACGAGGCAGGGGCCGCTCGTCCGGCCGTCCAAACCAGAACAGAGGACAAGGCTCTAATCAGCGGCAGTACCAAGATCAAGCACGCTTCGGAAACTTCTATCCCACCAGGGGTAGACGAGGAAAGAACAAAGGCGGCAGAGGTGGAGGCAGCTCCAATACTTCCGGTGAGTGTTCTCCCTTCTTCCCATCTAAAAGTGGGGGGCCGTCTGGCGCATTTTTTCCCAATGTGGACCTCCATCATGGGGGATGCTTGGGTACTTCAGACAGTCAGGGGTTTTCACATAGAGTTCCTAGGCTCTCCGGTACAACTGGTACCCCCCAGACCCCTTTCTTTTTCGGAGGTGGATGCGAAGCTCATCGACCAGGAGGTCGAGGCCCTTTTGGCCAAGGGTGCTATAGAACGAACAGTGATTCACCCAAGAGGTTTTCTCAGCAACCTCTTTCTGGTAGACAAGGTGGACGGAGGTCAATGCCCAGTTATCAATTTACGGGAGTTCAATGAGTGGCTAGTCTACCGCCACTTCAAGATGGAAGGAATCCATCTTTTGCGAGACATTTTGCGCCCAGGGGATTGGCTGGCCCGCCTCGATCTCAAGGATGCTTATTTAGCGGTGCCCGTTTTTCCACCTCATCGGAGGTTCCTTCAGTTTCAGTGGCGCGGCAGCACCTTCGACTTCACCACACTCCCTTTCGGTCTCTCCTCCGCCCCTGGTGTTTCACCAAGGTCCTGAGACCGGCAGTGGAACGCCTGCGGGCGTCAGGCCTCAGACTCATTGTCTATTTAGACGATATCCTGCTAATGGCGCAAGATCCGAACATTTTGTCCCGACAGCTGCAAACGGCGGTGGATATCCTACAGAACCTGGGGTTTGTCATAAACGAGCGCAAATCCACTCTGGTGCCTTCGCAATCAGTGGTTTTCCTAGGTTTTCTAATAGACTCGGTGGCGTCTACCCTCAGCCTGCCTGCTTGCAAAATGACGAAAATTCGCCACGAGCTTCGGAGAGCCTTAACTCTGACTCGCATCTCTCTCAGACAGTTGGCCCGGATAGTGGGTCTCCTATCGGCGTCCATCCAGGCAATCTTCCCGGGTCCCCTACATTACAGGGCCTTACAACGCCTGAAGGCGGTTCACCTTCGCAAGGGTCGTCCGTATTCGTTCAAAGTGTCCTTAACAGCAGAGACCAGAGAGGAACTGCAATGGTGGTTGACACACATGGAAGCCTGGAATGGGCGTGCCATCTTCGGTTCCGCACCTGATGTGGTAATTGAGTCAGACGCGAGCAGGTCCGGCTGGGGCGCGCGTTGTGGTGACTTCACCACCGGAGGAGTTTGGTCTCCGTCGGAACAGCGGTTGCACATCAACTGCCTGGAACTTTTGGCTGGTTCGTTTGCCATCAAGTGCTGGACCAGAGACTCAGTTCGTTTGTGTGTCCTCTTAAAAATGGACAACATTTCCGCGGTCCGCTATATCAATCACCTTGGGGGCACTCGCTCCAGGGCGCTTTCAGACTTGGCAGCGAGCCTCTGGCAGTACTGCCTGGACCGTCAGATCTCGGTCTTAGCGGAATATCTGCCAGGACAGGACAACCAGGTGGCGGATTTTCATTCACGCCACTTCCACGATCTCAGTCTCTGGAGGCTCCATCCCGGGTTATTTGCGGATCTGCAAACCCGCTGGGGTCCTTTCTCGGTAGATCTCTTTGCCTCTCGGCTAGACTTCCAACTTCCCTGTTTTTTCAGCTGGAGACCGGACCCCCTAGCGGAACGGACAGATTGTTTCCTCCAGGATTGGAGGAACGAGCAGGGCTATGCGTTTCCTCCATTTGCAATGATCACCCGGGTTTCAGCCCAGGTTCGCAGGCAGGCAGCGTCCATTGTTCTGATCTCGCCAATTTGGAGATCTCAAGTCTGGTTTCCAGTTCTTCTGGAACTTTCTTGGGATTCTCCAATCCTACTCCCCCTGTTTCCCGCTCTTCTTCTGAGTCCGGAAGGGTTTCCTCACCCATTGATCGAGCAGGGATGCCTAGCGCTGATGGCGTGGCGGATTACAGGGGACGATGGACGGTCCCGGGGCTTTCGGGAGCGGCTGAGACTTTCCTGTCCAAGGCATGGGCGGATAGCACCCTCAAACGGTATCGGTCCTCCTGGAGACGATGGTGTCGTTGGTGTCTGCGACGGAGTTTCAATCCTGTGGCAGCGGACGTTACCGCCATCTTGAATTTTTTGGCCTCTCTTGCTGAGGAGGGACTTGCATATAGGACCATTAACACCCTTTGGTCGGCCATTTCCGCAGGTCACGCCTTGATTGATGGTACACCTGTTGGTGAGCACCCGTTGGTTCGTAGACTCCTGAGAGGTATCCGGCTGTCGCTTCCCCCGGAACCTCGTTATTCCCAGTTATGGGATGTTAATAGAGTCCTGAATCTGTTTCTGTCCTGGCAGCCAAATAGGTTTTTATCGAGGAAAGAGCTATCAGCCAAGATGGCTATGCTTCTGTGTTTAATATCCTGCAGACGTGTCTCTGATGTCAGAGCCTTGGATGTTTCCGGGAGGATATTTTCCCCCACGGGGGTCACGTTCACCATTCGCAGGCGCACTAAGTGTGGAACGACTACTGTCTCATATCCTGCTTTCCCGAATTCTCCTAAACTCTGTGTCGTGTCCTGCCTCAAGGCGTACGAGGACATGACGGAGGAACTGAGACCTCCTGGTGAGCGCCAGTTGCTTATCGCGCTTAAGAAACCTCATAAAGCGGTTTCCTCCCCCACAATTGCACGTTGGATTCGTTGGATCATGTACGAAGCAGGTATAGACCTGAGTATTTTTGGTGCGCACTCCACAAGAGGAGCTATGGCCTCTAAGGCTTTTACCCTGGGAGCTCGTCTAGAGGACATCCTCAATGCAGCGGATTGGTCCTCAGACTCAACCTTTAAACGGTTTTATTTTAAACCGGTTATCGACATGGCTCATTTGGTTGTGAGCAAGCTTTAAACGAGCATAATCCTCGCCTCCGGTCCTGACATAGAATGAAAAATTTCCTAGCTAGCGTAACGGAAAGTTTCAATTCTATTAAGGACTCGGAGACGAGGATTATCCCACCCAGGGTACATCTTCGTTGTTCTCCCTCCCTCGTACTAGGGTGAGTAAAGTGTTTACGTATCTTCTAATTGGAATGTTGATATACATGCACTGTTGTTTCCTCCACAGAGCTAATCCTTAGCCATGACTGTCGCTTACGCCTTCTTATTTTTTTCCAGGAGACTCTCACAAACAGGATTCCTGAGGCATTTTACCTGGCTGACCGAGCGACGAAAGAGGAGGGGCAGTCATAAACAAAGGACTATCAACACCGTGGGGACTGCTGATTGGTGCATAAAGAGGACACTCTAGCCTGGGTCAGTCTATGATTAACTTTGTTTATTCCCTGTGTTCCATGGGAATGGTAGTTGTTTATTTGACTTTGAAGAGCTGCAATTAAAGTGAAGAAAGCTAAAGCATAATCCTCGCCTCCGAGTCCTTAATAGAATTGAAACTTTCCGTTACGCTAGCTAGGAAATTTTTCATTCAACTTTGCGAAGTCTCACATCGCAGAGTATACAGTGTTGTTTTTGGGATACAAACTCAGCAATGAGGGTCGGGGATTGGCTCCGCACTTCCTAGAGAAATGCGCATGCCTGCGTGCTCCTACAACACTGAAAAAATTACAATCTTTGCTGGGCTTTCTGAATTTCGGTCGCACGTACATTCCTGATTATGCCCAGCGTATCAAGCCGCTTTATGCCATTGTACAACCTACTTTTTCCAAATCATGCTGGCTGCCGGAGCATTCAGCTATATTGCAATCTTTGCAAGCTGACCTTCTTGCTTCAAAATACTTACTGACGCGTGATAACCGCACTAACCTGGTAATAAGAATTGTGCCAGGCGCAGTGGGTTTCACGTACTTAACGTTCAATGAGGGCGACACCATCCCCATTGCCTACAAATCACACCTGTACACTTCGGCTGAACTGCGCTTTTCCTCTGTCAAGAAAGTTTTGACGGCAGTACAGATGACGATTCTTAAAGAACGAGCGCTGTCGCAAGGGAAACGCATGTTGGTGGTCACACCATATCATGCCCTTGAGGCAGTGACCAAAGCGAGTGTACCAAATTCTGAAGCTTTGCATCCCCGGTGGATACAATGGGCCACTTCCTTGACATCGCCCGACGTCACATATATCTTTAACGCAGCATTACAGACTCAGGAGTACTTACAGTATGGATTTGTTCATCCAGCTCCTCTGTCTTTGCGCCCGCTCGAGGATTACCATTGTGTCATTTACACTGACGGTTCTGCGCAACCGGCGACTGGATCGAAGCATGCCTATTCAGCGGCCTGTGCAATTGTGCTGGGTACTTTCGTGAATGGTGAATTCCAATCTGATGTCGTGCATACACAATCATTGCGTGATTGTACCGCACAGTTGGCAGAGCTCCGTGCTCTGGTTCTCGCACTGGAGTTTGCTGATTCTCGGGTCACTACTCTTATAGTGAGTGACTCGTTTTATTGTGTTCAATCTTACAACGACAATCTACATTTTTGGTCTCAAAATGAATACCGTGATTCCAAAGGTAGCACAATTAAGCATAAAATGCTTTGGGTTCCAGTGGCAGAACTTAAAGAACATCTGCCTCTCGTGAATGGTATTCACACTCTCGGTCACCAACGAGTTGGTGTCCATGCTGTCGGCAACAGCTTAGCTGACGAGGCAGCAAAAATAGCATTGGCGACATACTTAGTGGCAGCAGTTACAAGATCCAAAAGTAAGATCGATGATGACATCTTGGCAGCTATTGCTGCTACAGAAAAGGGAACTAATTACCCGAGAGGTTTCCCTTCTCGTTACCATTATCACTTAAGTCCTGATAACGTCCCGTTAGTGAGGATTAACGACGTTGGTGACAGATTGATTCCCAACGCGGACTGCAGACCATTGTTGATATTAGCGGCTCACGAGGGCATGGCGTCTGCCCATGCCGGTGTTGCAGCTACTGTATCTCTGTTACAACAACGCTACTGGTGGTGCGGTTTATATAAACAAGCTTGCGCTTATGTTCTTGACTGTGACATTTGCCAGCAGATTAAACCTTCAACTGCTGCGCGCCCACCACAGACTCAGTTGTACATATCTAATAAACCACTAGGGTGTGTTTATCTAGATCACTGCGGTCCATTCACCTCTGATACTGCGTACAAGTACATCTTGGTAACAGTGGATTTGTGCACACGTTTTCTGTGGGTATGGCCACAAAGGAGTGCTGATGCCCGTACTGTCATCAGGGATTTCCGTGTCTTTGTGGGAAGTTTTGCATGTAGTACCTTTCATTCTGATCAGGGCCCTGCGTTCGCCTCTAAGGCGTACAAAGAAGCCATGAGAAATTTGGGGGTCCAAGTCAAATTTTCGTCTCCCTACCGACCTGATGGTAATAGTGTGGTGGAGTGAATGAACCGTGACTTAAAGCAATCTTTGACAGCTAGAGTTTTAGGCACTGGCCGGAACTGGCTAGCCCATTTGTATAACGTCCAACGTGCACTTAATAATCTCCCTAGAAGGTCTCTGGGTGGGCGGACCCCATACATGATGTACTTTGGCATACAAATGTTTGTCCCGGACCTTGATGGTCTAGACATGGCGGCGTCAGCCGCACCCTTTGACGTAGATGATCACTGTGCTGTATTGCAGACTCTACAAGAAGCCAGAGACAGTCTAGCGAAGGAACACGTGCCCTCCACATCTGATGCTGCGCTTCAGGTTCCGGTAGTCGGCTGGCTACCTCGGATTGGTGATCTGGTCCGTGAGAAGGTGGAGAACAAGAAGGTGTTCGGCCCCTCTTATCGTGCACCGGTGCCAGTGCTTGGCGTGCAGGGTACACGAATAGTCATTTTACCTCCACTTCCTGGTCGCAAGGATAACAGGTACATCTCTATTGACAATGTCAAGCTACAGCGAGTGGCCGATTCTTCTTAGTATGACTCCAGCTGTTTCTTGCCCTGCGATGCTGAGAAATTCTGTTTTGGCTCCAGCTTCTACCATCTTGCCTGATGTTGCCATCGAGATGCATACAGTTACTGGACCTTTGTTGCCACCAACAGCTGGTGGTCTACCTGAAGATACTGAGTATGCTTATCCTGCAGATGTACCGTTGCCTGTTTTACAATCCACCGCCGTTAACCAGTCACGCTTCTCCTTTGACACTAATTCAATGACTTCCATTGCCCCATCAAAAGTTTCAATTTTTGCTGGCTGGTTTAAAATACATTTTTTAATTACCCCTTGGACTTACATTTGGCCGGTGCTCATATCTATTTTTTTGTTTATGTCCATTGGATTTGTGATGGTGTTTTTTCGTCTTGTAAATGGACACTACCTAAAAGAAAGATCTACAATTACACTAATTGATGGAACTTTGGCCCCCCACTCCTCATCACATATCATGAAAAGGGACCAGACTTTTGTGAATATTACTGCCTGGCCTGTGTTGGATGGGATTGCGTGGGATGCTGTTAAATTTCAAATTCATGGTCCCACTGAAGTAATCAATGTGCCAAATGTATTTCGTGTTTCTATGGGTGATGTAATTAAGCAAAGCATCCGCTCGGATGATTGGGATGTTCAAGCAATAGAAGCACTGTTTTCTGATTTGAGATATTATGCTGCGTTTGAAGCTGAGGATTTGTATTTAGATACTGCTAATTATGATGAGCAGTTTTGCTATCAACATTATGGCAATCATTTCATTCACAAAGCCACTACGTTTAGAAGTTTTGTAAATTATACGCAATGGGAACACTGTCCAGGGCCTAGGCTGAGCAGCTCCACCACGTTAGTGAACAAATTCACATATTTTTCTGATTTCAGTGTGTCGAATCCTGCCTCCTTTTACTTTAGAGTGGCAACTGAGACTGCCTCGAAAGTTAGGCTGACACACACAAAATTGTTATATTCAAAATCCTTTATGGATGAATTGGCAATCAGAGGTTAAGGCTGGCTCGCCTTTTCTTCACATGAGAACTGTCTGTTGTTCACATCCCTAACAGTGAGCTGCGACCTTGGTCTGAACATTGTGTAAAGAAACAGTCTGGGTCGCTAGACGGTGCATGTTTTTGGGTTCAGGTTGATCGGCCCACTATTTAGCCATAACACGCACGCAGCTGCAAATACCTGAGAGTCGAGCGCTTTTAATATTGCAGGCTGCTTGCTTGATTCATTCATTCGGAAAGAAGAGCTTTCCCAGGAGCAGAGTATACCTGATCCTGTGATGTGATTCCACTAAGCTGATGTTTACGGTATGTGGTTCCCCATTCAAGCCTAGAGACCTTCTATTAGTCTAATAATAATAATATTAGTTTACTAGCGAAAGGAAGGTGGCTGCAATCCACTGTCATTTTATTATGATTTCTCCTTTCATTTTCTATGGTATTGTAACTATGCTGATGGTTTTTATTTGAATCATTTGTCTACTTATGTTAGCCAAAGTACTGCATCTTAGGACACGAGGTTTATAAAATAAACTCTTTAAACTTTACCGTGTCTCTGTTTACTCTTGTTGTGGACTGATATGAGAATAATAACGAAAAGGCATTTCTGATTCCCACTATTCCTGAGAACACACTAAGTCGCTTGTTCTGGGTTGTCTATATATTGGGACCGCCGAGATATAATCGGATAATGAATGGGACACTGCTGCTGGTTGGATAGGGGTTCTGGGTTCTGAAGTGAGTTTTTGGTACACCACAATTCACTGAGGTCCTGGTTTCCTGCGCATAGTTCTGTGCATGAGCAGAATCCCTGCAACACTTTGTGCTTCTAGTGAGAAAACCCTACAAAAAAGACAACAGCTGTTTGCTTACTGGCGATTTTGCATTGAAAGCGTGTTAGACGGTTAGGCTTCCCAAAGTGTTGTCTTTTATTTGACAGAGGCCATGTCACATTTTCAGGATCTGTGTTTTACTTTGGAAACCAGTGAATTCTGGGAGATGTTATCTGGAAAAACGGAGGACTGGAAAACTTGTGTTGCACTCACATGGCTGAACAATCTCATAATCTTACATGTGACACGCAGTCACTCCATCCCACACAAGCTATCAGACACACGCAAAAAAACACCACACATTTACTTCCCTCCCTGGATTGGAACTCACATAATTTTTACTGCATGTCTAGACCATATACTTCTGCTGTTAAGTGAGACAGACAGGGCCAGTAACCGTCAACCACATTCTCTTGCTCAGACACACACACAAAAACACACACATGTTAACTACTGAGAAATAAGTACAGGTAGTCACTGACAGTGACACCGCCTTTCACATACCATCTCAATAAGAAATATACTTTGATACATCTCTGTGATGTATTAAAATATATCTGCTGGGCACAGCAGCCGCGTTTGGAAGACTTAATTCAAAAAATTGAAAAACAAATCTAATAAAACGAGGTACAATCCGTGGAGACTTCAAGTTGAGTTTATTGTACACCCACCAGGAGATCCATGTCCAGCAGCTGAACGCTACAACTGAATGTCATCTACTGAAGTCACAGTGTTCCGATACTGACATGGTTAGTATTCTATTGATCCAACAATAATTAAAGGAGCAGATTACAACAAAATCTTAAAGGAGAAGTGTTGTATCTTGTGTCTGACTTTTCCTGATAACATGTCTTATCATGGTTCTTTATGTGATGTCATGTGGGTACTCAGGAGAAGCTCTAAGTGGTGGATGGGCAAGGTGTGAGCATCGATTTGTATGTTAAATTGTATATTTTCCTGAAGAGTGTTTAGGCTTCCTTCCTTCCTTCCTTCCTTCCTTCCTTCCTTCCTTCCTTCCTTCCTTCCTTCCTTCCTTCCTTCCTTCCTTCCTTCCTTCCTTCCTTCCTTCCTTCCTTCCTTCCTTCCATCCTTTTCCTCCCTCCGTCGTAAGCACATGTCCTACTACATCTTTTGTGCATGTCCTTCTACATCTTATGTGCATGTCCTACTACAATGCTTTGGAAGGAGGCATTGGTAAATAGGAGCTGCATGTTAGGAGGCATTATCTAACACACTGTGGCAGTTTTTGAGGAGTGGTGATTGTCTGTTTGCTTTTAGAAAAGGTGTGCAGATTCAAAGATTTGCTGCATGCAGTGGGAGTGAATATTTGCTTGGGTCTAGGCTGCTCAGCAGAGAAGAGTTTTTTCCTCCTGGTTGTTACAGTCTTCGCTTGCACTATATTTGTTGAATTGTGGTTTCAGTTGTGCATTAGTGTGTTTGAGAGTGGGGTGCTTTGTTATGTTGATTGTTTTTAAAAACAAGGGAAGTGTTGTATCTTGTGTCTGCCTCTTGGTCCCTTCCTTGTTCTGATGTTATGTCTAGCCTTGGTTCTGTGGGTGGTCATGATTGCTCCGGATTCTGTGCCTATCAATTGAAATTAGGAGAAACCACCAAGGAGCGATCTGATAACACCAGGCTTCTGGCCGGGTACTGACTCATATACCTGATTATCTAACTGCTGTGCTAATCTATATTATGATAAGTATTTCAACATTCATACTTGGCTGCCTCCAGACGTCATTACCTGCATCCTCTAAGCTTCCACTGAAGCAATAGCATATGATAACAAATCTGTTGTATTTTTATAAAAAGCAAAAGTGTTATCAAAATAATTCCCCAGAGTGATCAAGTTTGCAGCTCTGCAAGCTTATGCAGTGCAGCACAGGGTCTGGTAAGGACAAATTTGCCAGGGATGCATTGGGCTCCAGGTCCAGCTTGCCTGCAGTAATCCATGTCCTGTAAACAAGCGCACGCTTGGTAAACACTGGCAAAATTACACCAAGATACTTGTCATTCCACAGGCAAACAGCTATTAAAAAACATCAGTGTGTGCTCACATTTTCCAACAGGGACCTAAAGATATGAGAGGCAAATTGCCTAAATATTTTCCTCCAAAAAACGCTGTGCATGTGCTAACTAAACAGCTTGCAGTTCCTTTCGGTAAACATGGTGATAGAAAACCTTTGTGATACACTTTCAAAATTCTTTATTGAGAAGTAGTCCATATAAGGGACACAATAAAAAGATAGCACATCCCTGTCCTATACCTCAATAGAGAAATAATCCTCCACCAAGTGTGTGCTGGAGATGAATTTTAGCAAAGAATGTCACTTTCAGGGAAATTTCAACTTCAGAAGTTCTGAAGGGAAATAATCAAAGCCGAGCTCTCCAGTTCACCTCAGCAACCCTGCCCTGCCTCATTTACAAAACAGGTAGCCTGATCCCTGTGACAGAAATAGTAGTGCTTTGCAGTCCTCCACCTATGCAGGTTAAGGTCCCTGACGAGTAGAAGGCGTCCAGGAGAAAACCTTTCCTTAAAAACCTTCTCTTTTTCCTAGAAACCCAAACAACTTCTAGCTGACATCTCTGTTATCATCCTCAGACAAGGTTCTAGCAAGGTGTATCAAGGAGCTGTGGGTTGCACCGTACCGAGGCTGATGGTGCACTGGTACATGGCGAATAAGCAGCCTGGGAGATCCGAACAATAGTACATTTGCCACCATGAAGTGGAGTGACAGAGCGATAGGTGTGCTATCCCCTGCCGGCCAACGGCAGATTGTTGGGGGGCGCCCCATTGCCTGGGACTTGACGATCTCCGGGCCGTGGGCTTGATGGCAGCGTGGGGTTTTACGTTGAGGACAGGTGCATGGGGTCCCTCGATCTCTCTTCCCTCCTGCTGCCTGAAGGGTTTGATCTGGACAGAGGCAAGAATACAACTCTCCACTGCTGCATTCGCCCCTTGGCACCCTGCTGAAGGAACCGGGAATTGGCGTGGTGGGCCATGCAAAGGTCAAGGATCCTCAAGAGCCACAGACACACCAAGGAGATATAAGGTGACAAGAAGATGAGTCCACTTGGAGGAGGGAGAAGACCACTGGCCTGCCCCGAGGGAGAAACCCCCAGTGGAGAACAACACTGGATCCAGACGACAAGGCCAACCCGAGAGCTCCCGGCCAGGCCACAAGCTAGCAAAACTGCACACCTGGACGTTGATGGGAAGGAACACATCTGTACTGTGAGAGGAGGCTAAGAAAGCATGTTGAAGTCCTCCACAGATACCAGCCCGACAAAGAGGAGTTAATAAGCCATATGCACCGTTCTGACCGGCGCCAGGCTGTAATGCACACATGAGACAGAGAGAACTCAGCAGAGCTTCGACTGTACCACCCTTGGAATGAACGGCGAAAAGGGAGCCTTGGACTGGAGTATGATGCGACTCTGAAGCTGATGCCGTCAGGGGTACTTCTGACCAGAGCACCCCCCATCCAGACCCAGGCTATTGAGCAGAGGACGAAATCGGAGTCCTTCCTACTTCCGCTCGCCCTTCCTTCCCAGGAGCCACTCCCTTAATGGAGGACAGACCCGTCATGCAGGTAGACACCGACAAGCAAAACAGCCAAAGGACTCATCAGGAGCCCCCAGCAGCATCCAGCCTGTGGCAGAAACTTCAGACGTCATCAGGCTATCCCAGGAACCACATAAGTGAGATGACCCACCACACCACTGTGCACGTCATAGGGCACCCACGTCAAACAGCAGGATCACAGACGCCAGCTCCTGACCGACATCAACCCCAGATGGGTTCCAACCAACCCTCAGCAGCCGAGCCAGTTACCTCGCAGTCAATGTCCGACAAGCTAGACAAAGTGCTAGCAGCAATTGAACAATCATGGGTCACTATGGAAGACAGGTCTGGAACTCTCTCCTTGGACCTTGGCCTACTGCGAGATGACCACCGAAAGCTCGCGGATAGGGCAACAGATGGGGAAAAGACCCTAGCCACCCTCCAGCCAGTAGCAAAATCACAGCAGGAAACGTTGCGAGACCTCACAACCCGCATGCACAGGCTGGAGTAGAGAGCAATCCCTCCTGGTATGCCCCCACGGCCGCTGCTCCTGAAGTTACTTCACTTTAGGGACAGGGACGCAGTCCTTAGAATGGACAGACAATACGGGCCACTTCAGGTGGAAGACAAATGAGTGATGATCTGCCCGGACTATTCCAGGGCAGTGCAGTGGCAACTAGCCTCTTTCCTGGAAGCGAAGCGGATGCTCGGCCAGAAAGGAATCCTGTATTCATTCCTTTTCCCAGCCCGCCTCAGAATCATACATGATGGGGACACTAAATTCTTTGTGGACTAAAAGACAGTGTTTGACTGGATGGAACTGCATGTGATAGATGGCCCCTTTGGAGAGGCAGCCCCTTGCACTCGAAAGCCAAGGCGTAGATGTCACAAAGGGGAGAGAACATCGCGGCTGCGTGAACTGAGCCACCAGATCCCGCTGGAAGGCCCACAACCTTGAAGAGAAGATAGCAGAGAGTAGAAGAGCCAACCAGGCGGCGGCGAATCTCGACCTGGCGCAGACGGGTTCGGAAAGAGAGGATAGCCTGCATATTTTCTCCTCTGAAAATGACTCCAGGGGCACAAGTATATCCAGAGCAGACTCCGCGACCCCTTCCCTGGTGACCCCTCAAACAGCAGACACACTGATTTGAGGGAACATGTCGTTCAGGAACACAGACCCCTTCTCACTTTCTCACCTTCAACTGGCTGGGATACCCACATTACCCCTGCCTGAGGGAGACCATAGGTAACAATGGTATTATTCCCCAGTCATCTTGCGGTCCCATACTTCCCTAAGACACATAGGGCCCCATCGACACCATACCTGGGAAAACAGGCCACTATAGATAGCAGTCCGAACACACAGCCCCCATATTACAAACTAGAACTGTGGCTTTCTGCACTGTTTGGACATATCGCCAGTTGTGATGGGTCCAAAATGATGGGGCCTGGTCTGCCTGAAAGATATCCTATCTTCCCATGAAAGTAATCCCCTCCAGAGCATGAATCTCCATCGGGTGACATCACATAACAAGGAACCAGGAGGGCACAGAGCAAGGTGTCACATACCCACTACCCCCAAACACAGTGTGCACCCGGGTATGGCAATGCCTGCAGACACTAGTAACGTATCCCTCAATGTTTGGGGAATGCATACGGCACGTAAACAATGTATAGTCTACTCATATGCTAAACACCAGAAAGTTCAGAGAACACTGTTACAAGAGACCCACCTCACAAAAGTTGTACTGGAGCGTGTGCAAAAGCGCTGGTGAGACAATCCACGCCACCACATTTTCTGTGTTCGCACTTGAAGCACTGATTTGGCTAAGGCAGGGTCCCATTCTGGGAAACCCGCAGGGTAGTGAACAAAGAAGGGCAGTACGCTCTCATGGACGGACTTCTAGACGGGCAGCCCCTACTCCTGGGCAGTATATACACCCCCAACTCAGACCAGGGGAAGTTCTGGGACTACCTATCCATAACCTTGACACAGTTCACAACATCACCCTGGATACTGGGCGGAGACTACAATTAGGTGCTGGATTTATCCCTGGACCGGTCACAACCCCCAAATGTTGGCTCCCCAGCTAAAGCACAGGCTTAGCGGTTCTGATCATGGGCACAACAGTGGGCTTTAACTGATGTGTGGTGGAACCAGAACACAATCCTCTAGGTTGTATTCCTTTCACTCGATACCCCACAATTTGCAGGTGTGCCTTGATCGATTTCTATGCTCGCCGACAATATTCCTCATGGCCCAACCAGTAGATGACCTAGGACAGGTGGTCTCTGATCACAACACACATCTCCTAACCCTCCAATTGTGACCGCCTTATCCACCAGTCCCCGCTTGGAACTGCAACGGGGAAGACCCAGTCGTCCGACACAATCAAGCAAATAGTATAGAGGAATACTTTGCGAAAAAAACCAATATGGCATCTACCAGGACACTGAAGTGGGATGCCTTCAAGGTGGTCATTAGAGGGGCCTGCATTAGGCAGATAGCGGGAGTCCGGCGGACACTTGACCGCAGTTTACAGAAAGTAGAGCAGGAATTGACGACTGTGACCAAGGCGGCAGTCGCGGGCCTGGCACCCTCACTCCAAATCGTAGAAGCCAAGACAGCGTACGCGGAAGGGTTGGCAGACCTACACAGATGCAATTTCAAACTATACGCAATCAGGAGGCACAGGGAGGGGGATAGATCAGGGTCACTCCTGGCCTGGCTCCCCCACTAGAACCAGAATAAGCAACCACTCTCGGAGATCATGGGCTCTGCTGGCAGGGTGGTCACATCGCAGGCAGATATTCTTGGATTCTTCCAGGACCAGTACGCAATGCTTCACAGGAGCCTTGAGCGAGGCTGCCAGGAACAAGTCGACTGCTTCCTTGCGCCCCCCCACATTTCCCAAATTCCAAATGAGGATGGAGATCTCCTTGAGGCAGCGATCACACCCACAGACGTGAAGCAAGCAATACAGGCCCTGTCCCGGAAAAAGGCCCCTGGACTAGACGGCCAACCAATTGAATACTACAGCGTATTTGCCACGTTACTGGCGCCAAAACTGAGGGACATGTATGACACGGTGCTGGAGGAGGGGCAGTTGCCCAGCTCACTGCGAGAAACTCTTATAGTCTCCATTCTGAAGCCTGAGCGAGACGCAATGCAGATGACTTCGTACAGGCCAAAAACATTATTATCAGCAGACTGCAAGATCCTGGGCAAGATACTGGCAGACCGACTGGGCCCAATGCTCCTGCCACTGATACATTCGGACCAGAACAGGTTTGAGCCCATCAGGAATACCTCCCAAAACATCTGTAGGCTCTTTCAGGTTCAGGATCAGGAGCCGGATTGTTACCCTAGGGCGGCTTATCTGCTCCTGGACCTGGAAAAGGCATTCAAAACCCCAACCTGGCCATACCTATTTGAGACACTGCAACAGATGGGGCTGGACCCCATCTTTAGAGCTACTATATATGAACCTCACTTCTAGGGCAATCATATATCACCGCCCTTCCATATAGGGAGAGGCACCCGACAGGGCTGCCCCCTCTCCTCTCTGTTATTCGCTATGGCCATGGAGCCTCTCACGATACGACTGAGTCGGGAGGGAGAGGAGTGGAGCATCCCGATAGCGGGTACCACACATATCGTGTCCCTATATGCAAATGGCCTGCTGCTGTATATGCGGGACATCAAAGCAGATCTCAGCCCCATCTGGAACACGCTATTGGATTTCGTGGCAGGGCTCAAGGTCAAATAGGCAAAATCCACAATATACCCACTGAGCCCAGATCTTCCTCCAGGAATGCCAGTGCCAGACGCGATACCTTGGCATTCGGCTCTACTATCGCCCAGCAGACTTGTTTGAGGGTAACCATCAGAGGGCTCTTGCTGAAGCCAAAGCCCAAGTAACTTTCTGGAAGACCCTACTACTGGCCCCGATAGAAAGGATAGCCTTAGCCAAGATGATCCTGGTGCCCCAATTTTTCTATTACTTTGCTAATACACCTGTCATTCCGCCTCGCTCCTTCTTCCGCGAGCTGGACACTCTGTTTGGCTCCCTTATATGGGGAAATGGACGCCGGAGAGTAGCCCTTTCAAAGCTGCAACTTCCAACAGACCAAGGGGGGCTGGGGGCACCATCCTTTGAGGCCTACTTTCTTGCGGCTCAGCTTCAATGGATGTCCCGATGAACGGCGAACAGTCTTCGAGAGGAAACCACCTTGAAAACAGGGCAGATGACAGAACAGGCTATATGCCGCTGGCTCCTCCCAGGCACCTGCCTGATGTCGACATGCCCCATTCAAGTGGCGATAGCGCATGCAAGCATGACACATATCTATCGCATATCGGGTGAGACCCCCCCTCTACACTCCCATGCTTCCATTAGCAGGACTCCCCAGAAACGGAGTATATTACACTACCTGAACCCTGCACATCTGGACCATACATTCAGTCCTGGAGGTGGGAACCCTTTTCATGGAGGGTCAGCTGCTTGCATTTGATTGGCTCGTGCAAAAGACAGAACTTCCGCAAGGGTAGTTCCTACTCCACAGGCAACTTATTCTAAGCTGCCGCCAGCTTTGGGACATCTCAGAGGAGGAACAAGCTACGCACCTGATACTCCACACAGTACTTAATACGGGCACGGGCTGACATCTAATCATATGGCTTTATAAAGTAATTTGAGAACTCAAGGCTACTACACCCACCTCGTTTCGACTGAAATGGGAGGAGGACATAGGGCGCCCATTTTATGACAAAGAATGGGAACAAGCTCTAGAATAGCCGAAGAAATTATCTCACAATGCTCGGTTTAAAAACATACAGTTCTCCATACTACACCGGGCCTACCTCACCCTGACGCGACTCCAGCTGTTCTACCCAGACATGCAATTCCTCTGCCTAAGATGCCAATCCCCAGACGCAACATTTATGCACATATTTTGGTCAATTCCCACAATACAACCCTATTGGAGTACAATACACAAGGCACTGCGGGACTTAAAAGGGTTCACAGATATCCACACCTGGGAGGCCTGTTGAATTGGGATATTTCACAGATGGAAGACCCTTAAGATTCAGATGCTCTTCGCCTCCCTGGCCCTTCTACTGGCAAAGAGAGAGACCACAATTTATTGGAGAGCCCCAGAAGAGCCCCCGCTGGTAGCTTGGACAGGGAGTGGGACAGTCAGCAAATGGAGCTCAGCTGAGGAGGACATAATCAGGCAGAAGGAGGTTCAAGGAACATGTAAAAAGCACATTTCCATGGAATGGGCTACACTGCTGCACCAATTCAGACAACACGCAATAAGCAACCAGCAAACACAACCGCACACTGACGCGACTGGGACCCCAGGCCAAGATGCATCAACACAGCCTAACCCACAGGCCGGCTGCACAGCGAATACCCCTATACCTCACAAAAGACTAATCCTGACAGCATCCTGACGAGATGAGGCAGATCTGCACGCAGCGTCCAAGCTCGGTTACGCTCTACCAGAGGGAGGCCTTGCTCCCCCCCACCCTCCATGAAAAATGCATGCAAAAGCATAATTCTCTCACATTTGGACACCCATCGATGGAGATGAACTCATTCAACCTACCCCAACCATCTCAGGTTTCTACCCCAGTTCGTTACCCAAGCCGGTAGTTTCAGGGACCGGGCACCAAGTAAAACACGTGACTCCTACATCAGCTATAGTAAGACGCACCACGACAAGGCATGCTCACACAAGGGAAATCAATAGCTAATCTCACTCTGGATACACCATATTGTGCCCTTCAAAGACTGACAAATCTCCACAGGGAAAATATGTGAAGCTTGTCAGTTTCTACAACCTTGTTAATGAAAGATGCAATTGAAAACTCAATAAAATTGTTTTAAAAAAAATTAAATATGGAAGGTATTAGAACAGACACTTATAAGATTTACTACTTTCCATCATGAATACACTCCAGTAGTAGGTTTAATGTTTAATTCCATATTAATAGGATTAAAACACACCAAATATATTATGCTAATGCACATAAATATTGTGCTTCTGTGATTTATACGGGTGGAGCTTAGATTGCACGTCTCCAGTGACTTCTAGGGTTATTGATGATGACTGTTGTAGTGCATATTGTCAAAACTAAATAAAGATGGTTTAAAATAAAAAATCAGACAAGGTACTAGCAAATGTGTTCAATAACTCCAAGCTTTTGTTGAGTCCAGCAATCTTATCCATCCTTTGCAAGCAGTGTTCAGAGCTGGACACTGCACAGAGTCGGTGGCTTTATCTGTCTTAAATGATTTAAAATGCAGTGTAGACAAGGGGAGATATGGTGTTGCAGGGATTCTTCTCTGGAACAGAACTATGTTTGGGACCATGGAACATCATCACGTAGGGACTGAGTCATCATATCACCTCAGTATCCATGAGCCCGAGTCTGACTAGCTATATTGCCTCAATTGCCCTCCTAACCAAGCCAGAGAAACAAGTGAATTGGCACCCACAGAACACAGCACTCTCGACCCGCTCAGGGATCGCGGTAACAGGACACACCCTTTCACAATCTCACTCATACTAGTCCACAATAAAATAACAAAGAGACACAAAAGAAATTTTGCATATTTATTCAAACTATCGTGCTCTGAAATGCAGTATACGTGCCACAATTAGAAAACAAATGCATAATAAAAATACTGTTAGCATGGGTAATAATCCATATACCATGAAAAGTGACAAGTGTCCCCCTCAGCACAAGTACTCAGGCCTGAGTGCTCAGGATTAAATCTGGAAAGGAGGACCCTCCCTGTATCTTGCAGGGGGCCTCCCTCAACTTTCGTTACGGCACTGTGACCTGGAGCATACTGCCTGGAGGGAGGTAGAACTCAGGTCTCACTTGGAGATGATGGGGGATTGCCTGAGAGGATCTGTACGACCACACTAGCCATGGCTGCCTGGAAAGGGAGTCAAGGGAGTCTAAAGCAATGGCCCAGACAGCTGCCAACGAGAGAGGCAAGGGGTGTGGGGAAACAAGTCCCTGAGGTTCCCACAGTGGAGGTTGATGGGATCCCTGAAGAGAAGGCACCTCAGTGAACTTGAGAAGACATTATTGCCCTAGGTAAAGTACCCGAGCTTGCCAACTGGGAGGTTAGTGGTGGGACCGCTAGGGAGGAATTCTGCCAAGCACAGAGTGTCCCACTCTTTAGGGTTTGAGGTGCCAGGCCTCAGCACATGCAGCAGGTGACGCTTGCGGGGATCACCTGTTCTATTGGGAGAACAATCTCCTATATAGTGTGCCTAAGGTTACTGGGTTTGGGTCATACCATGGCCCTGGCAGGACATTTGGTGTGAGACAAGACCTTCGCCAGGCTTGTCTCCCACTTTTCTTGGCCCCGAATGAAGTCAGCCTCAGATACAGTCTGCTTGACCTGTCCCACCTGCCAGGACAGAGGGAAAACAGGGAAACAAATCACAGTTCCCCTGATCCCACTTCCCTTCATTGGCACCCCCTTTGAAATGGTGGGCATCAATGTAATTGGACCTTTGGACCCCAAGACAGCCCCAGGCAACAGGTTTGTCTTGGGTGACCATACCACCCGCTACCCAGTGACCATCCCTCTGAGGACAGCGACTGCATCCATGGTGGCAAGAGCTCTGATGGGAATCTTTACCCGAGTTTGGTTCTCCAAGGAGCTAGTGTCAGACAGAGGCACTAACTTCCTGTCCGCTTACATGAAGTCCATGTGGGATGAGTGTGGTGTAACTTACATTTTACCACACCCTATCAACCCAAACCAATTGTCTGGTTGAAAGATTCAACAAGACCTTGAAGGACATGAATATCAGCCCGCCTGAGCCAATGAGGCGTAAGTGAAACATCCTCTTGTCATACCTTCTCTTTGCCTACAGGAAGGTACCACAAAAAGGAGTAGGGTTCAGCCCCTTTGCACTCCTCCATGGACACCCTGTTAGGGGACCTCTAAGCCTCATCAAGAAGGGGAGAGCAAGCTCCCAGGAAGCCCCCACCAGGATGTGGTCAGCTACATGATGGACCCCCAGAACCAGATGCATCGCTTATGGAAGAAGGCTAAAAGTAACCTAGAGGCACTCCAAGAGGTGGTGAAACTCTGGTACGACCAGAAGGCCACACTGGTAGAGTTTCAGCCTGGCCGAGAGGTATGGGTTATGGAACCAGTAGAGCCCAGAGCTCTCCAGGATGTCTGAACTGGCTCATATGAGATCAAGGAGCAGAAGGGGGAGGCCACCTACCTGATTACCCTCAAGACCCCAAGGAATCCCCTAAGGGTGCTCTGTGTGAAGAGGTTGAAGCCTTGCTTCAGAGGTCTGAAATTAGAATGCTCCTAGTGAAAGATGAGGAAGTGGAAGAGGAGAGTGAATCTCTCTATGACCTCCTCTCTGCACAGGAATACAATGGGTCAGTGGAGGGTGTCAACCTCTCTTTCACCATGACCTCAGAGCAGTGAGATGACTGATACCAGTTGCTGGGACAGTTTACTCCAATGTTCTCACTCACCCCTGGACTCACACATCTGTACGCCCATGATGTTGACATAGGAGACAGTCTTCATGTAAAGAACAACATTTACAGATTGTTAGACAGGGTGAGAGCCAGCATTAAGGAGGAAGTATCCAGGAGGTTAGCTTTGGGGGTGATTGAATCATCTAACAGTACCTGGTCCAGCCCAACAGTATTGGTATCAAAGACGGCCCAACCGGTTGCTAAACCAGAATTCTGGTTCTGCATGGACTACTGAGGTCTCAATTCTGTCACCAGGGCTGACACACAACTCATTCCCAGGGCTGATGAGCTCATTGATCAGTTGGGCCCTGCCGAATTCCTCAGTACCTTTGATTTGACATCAGGACACTGGCAGATCACCTTACCAGAGGATGCCAAAGGGAGGTCAATTATTCTCAACCCTAGAGGGACAATTACCAACTCTGGGTGATGCCCTTTGGATTGAAGAATGCCCTGCTACCTTCCTATGGTTGGTTAACAGGGTCCTGGCTGGTAAAGAGGCTTTCTGTGTCGGCAACTTAGACAACATTGTTGTCTACAGTCCCAGCTAGGAGGAACACCTGCACCACTTCCAGGAGGTGCTTCAGGCCCTGCAACATGCAGGACTGACAACCAAGGCCATTAAGGGTTGTGTTGGGCAAAGTTCCATGTTTTATTTGTCGCACCTGGTAGATGGAGACAAGGTGCAGCCCCTCCAGATCAAGATTGAAAACATCATGGCCTGGGAACTACCTTAAACCCAAACAGAAGAGAGAGCCTTCCTAGACTTCACTGGCTTTACAGCAGAGTTGTTAAAGAGTATGGCACCATTGTTGACCCCTTAACTGAGCTGACTTCTAAGAAGCAGCCTAGAATTGTGATCTGGACAGAGACTTGCCAGAAAGTCTTTGATTCTCTCAAGGCAGATATGTGCAGAGCACCTGTGGTCAGGGCCCCTGATTGCTCCAAGGAGTTCATCGTATTGATGAACACTTCAGAGTATGCCTAGGGGCAGTCTTGGCACAGCATAATGACTAGGGCCTAGACCAACTGGCAGCATTCATTAGCAGGATATTACTTCCACGGGACCAGAGGTGAAGTGCCATTGAAAGAGAAGCATTTGCTGTGCTCACAGCTCTGAAGAAGTTGAGACCATACCTATCTTTGGGACTTACTTACTGGTTCAGAAAGACCACAGGTCCCTCAGATGACTCATGAAGATGAGGGGTTAAAATCCCAAATTGCTGATGCTGTCAACCTCCCTACAGGGAATGGACTTTATGGTGGAGCATTGCCCGGGGACGGACCACGCCAGTGCTGATGGCCTCTCCAGATTCTTCCTCCTTAGTGAAGAGAGCTGCCAAGGGAATGGGTAGCTCTCCCCACTTTCAGCTGGGGGTGACACACGTTAGACCTGATAGCCTTACGGTGGTCTTAACCCCAACCTTTTGCCTGACTCCATCCACTCTGATTAATTTGTCACTGCTAACCAGTGCTAAAGTGCACATGCTCTCTCACGTAAACATGTTATTATTTACTTACACCTGTTTAGTATATTTAATTTACATGTAAGTCCATTGTGAAGTGGTATACCATGCAGCACTGATTGTGCCACCCACACGAGTAGCCTTTCAAACTTATCTCAAGCCTGCCTTTTCAGGGCTTGTGTGTGCAGTTAACTGTCACTTTCACTTTGCATTTAAAACTGCTTGTCAAGCCTTAAACTCTCCTTTTATTACATATTAGTCACCCCTAAGGAAGACCTTTGGTAACAAAAGGGCATGTGCTATGTGAGTTAAAGGTTGGGCTTGTACTCCTATGTTTAACAAGTCCTGGTAGTGACAAACAGCCTATTTCGTTTTTCACTACATTGAGGCCTACACCTTTCATGGACTAGCATTTGGAATTCCTTAATACACATTTAAGCTGTAATTTCTGATCAGAGTGGAGTAGCTTTTTCATGTTTCATATGTTTTGAATGGTCTTGATAAATCCTCTTTACTGGTGAAGTTGGTTTAACATTACTAATTTAGAAATACCACTTTTAGAAAGTAGACAGTTCTCTGCTCTAAGCTCTTTTGTGCGTTACAGCTTGCCTCCAATACACGTCTGAGTTGGGTGACAGCTGCACTTTGTGCGTTCCCTCCAGAAAGCCACAAACACAAGAAGGTGAGGCTCATCTGCATTCTGAGCACTTATCTGCATTTATCTGCATTCTAATGGGTCATCCTGGGCAGGGAGGAATGGGAGGGGCTGACACTCGCCCTTCAATAGGTAGTTTCCTGTCCACACACAAAGCACTGATTTAGCCACCCGGGTTAGCCCTACAGACAGGACTAGGCTGAAAGTGGTTGTATGCACTTCGGAGGCCAACCTTGGATGTCACCTCCAAAGGCACTTTTGGGTATAAGTACTGGGGCCTTGACGCACACAAATCAGACACGTCTGGACCTGCAACTGGACTCTATCAGAAGAACTGCTGTGATGCTCAACGGACTCAACTGGACTGCTGATCTTGAAGGCCTGCTTTTCTGCTTGTTGCCCTGCTGCCCTCTGACACTGTTGAAGAATAGCTGGACTCTGCCTTCTTCCAAGTGATCTTCTAGGGCTTGATGGCTTACCTCCTGTCACTTGAGACTCAGGGAAATCCAAGTCTCTACCCCTGCTCCTGTGTCTGACTCACTGGATGTGGCCCAGGTACTTGCAACATGGATTTCAACGCATCTCCTGTCTGTGTGTAGCAGACCTGGCTCATCAACCTTGTTGCCGAAGTAAAATCGGGTCATTGCTTCAGAACCAGTGCTTTGCCTCCAGAGATCAACGAATCAGACCACGTATCGCAGGTGCTGCTGCTTGGTGAGACCGATGCATCCCCTTGACTGCAGAAACTGTCTTTGCTCGACTCCTCTTCACTCTGGCACCCTTCTTTGAAACTGCCTTCACTGCATGGAGAAGATAGACGCATCTCACTGTTTGTGAACAGGAAAGGCATTTTTTCACTGGGGCATGCATGGGTCCAGTAGCCGACAGGCGCTCGATCGCCGTCGGCCCAAACTTTGACTTTGCTCCAGTCCAGCACAACCTAGAGTAAACTCTTTAGTGCTGCTTGCTTATAAGTGCTTTACTGCAATTATTTATTCAAAATGCAATATCTCAACATCTACACATTAGATTTTTGTTGTTTTGGTCTCATTTTACTCAGATAAATATTTTCAATTTTTCTAAACTGCCGTGCATTTTTTTTGTACTGTTTTCACTGTGCTACTGTATGAGTTATTGCACAAATACTTTACACATTGCCTTCTAAGTTCCGCCTGCTTGCTCTTTGCCAAGCCATCAGAGGGTGAGGACAGGATAATTTAGTTTTGTGTTGTGACTTACCCTGACTAGGATTGTGGTCCCTACTTGGGCAGGGTGCATACATCTGCCAACTAGAGACCCACTTTTTAACACTTGCAGTGATAACGATCACCAGATCATTATTACACAAGCTTTGGTGCAGACCTGCTTGAACTATGGTAGCACATGCTCTTTTGGACGTCCTGAAAGATCATTTAAACTTCTCCCGTTAATCTTAAATTCAGAAGTCCACTTCATCGCAGGTATCCCCCATCAATACTGTATCTCCCCTTACCCTAATTAATTACATGACTGCAAGTCAGGGAAAGGATCCCCTTCAAGGCCATGTATTGAAAATTACTATTTTTCACGTGGTGTACCCCCAGATTTAAGCCTTAATTGTCGTTGATGGCCGTAGCGCTCTGTGCACTTTACACGTCCTAACAGGTGTAAAGTGCCTCTGCTTGCACTTTCAATAAGTTGAAATTGGCATACCCTTGCTTGGGATATTTAACTTACCTATGCACCCCTAGAATATGAGGCCAAGTGTACCCAGAGACTGTAAGTTAAACGTCATTAATGGGCTGCAGCACCTAATATGCCACCCACTGCAGTGCCATAGCAAACATAAATACATGCCTGCCATTGGAGCCTGGCTGTGCAACTTTAATTCATCTACGAATTTGACCTGCCAAAATAACCCCCTTTTGACAGGCCAAAACATTCCTTTGAAATATTAATAAGTCAAAGCTTAGTCAGGCTTATCGACTGTAAGGGAGGGTGTATGGTATTTCAAAGTAGGAAATGCAAATGGTTAATGTTACACATGTCCTTACAGTGAAACAGTCCCAAAAGCTACTTTCACTGTTGCAAGGCTGGCTGTTCCATAGGATAGATTTGTGATGCAATATTAAATGTAATAATGTTATCTCTGGCTAGCAAACACCTATATGTTTCATTCTTGACTATTTGAAATATATATTAAAAGTCCAATTCACTTGTGAAGTTAGATTTCTAATAAATGTTTTGGAAAAGTACTTTCAGCAAGGTACAATTTCCCTGCCTATAGCTTCTGGTGGAGAGGATCGCTGTGGGATAGTTTGCAACAGGACACACAGGAAACACTGCTAAAGTGGGTTGGGTTTGCCCAGGTAACTTTTATCCCATTGGTTATGGACTGGCGGTAGGCATACATGTGACATCCACATTACCTTTCACAAAATACTTTCTGGACCTGTGGAAGAACAGAAGAGGACTGGGCATTCTGTCTGTAACCTGAGAAGAGGCTAGATGACTTGGTCTGTTTTCCATCAAGCACTCAGGGCAAAGAAGTGGACTCCAAGGACCATATGACTAACCTCCTATTCAAGCTACAAGGACACAACCAGCTGCAAAAGACGTTTTCTGCAACTTCCCAGCTGACCTATTCCACCTTGGCTTGCCCTGGACACTACTGCTGAACTCTGCTGCAGTGAAGATTGACCCAACTCCCCAAGTACCGTCCCATGGTCCTTGAACCTTAGCTGGTATCAAATTGTACTCCTCCTGTTATCTTCTGAAACCTGGGACCTAGATAGCTTTTAGGCTTCAGGAGCTTCCAGAAGACTGGGTCCAATCTACCAAGCCAATCTGATTAAGGTATGTTGCCACTGGGCCAAAGATTCAGAACACTCCTGCATTGAGCATTCACACAGCAGCAAGTCAATTTCAGAAAGACATTGCAGAGAATGTGTCCTGCCTTGTGGAACCCTCTTCAGCTCTGCATGCAGCCTTGCTCCACTGGAAGAATCCGAGCTCCAAAAAAGTGCCTAGGTGTGAAGGTAAATACCTTCACAAGGCGAAGCCATCAAAAGAATCCAGTTAGCAAGGGACCTTTATAGGATGTAAAATTAAATGTTCTCCCTCTCCATACTTTCCTGTGAAACGTCAATGGCTTCACCGTTACCCCGTGAAGGGTTAACTGTGGAGCCCTCTTCTGCTACAGCCTCTTTCCTTGCCCCTGCAGATTTTTGACTTCCATTTCAGAGTCTAAGTCTGAAGGTAAAACTTCTGACTGGGTTGAACCTGGTTTCTGTATCCGTCCTATGCTTTATTGTGGTCGGCATTAACTTGCATGTCGGTACCAGTCAAGCAAAACCAGATGAACACGGCTTACGCTTTTCGCCTTTTGGTGCTAATTTTATATTCAAATTTAAAAATTCATAACTCCGGTTTGGCTTTGTGATCCA
The DNA here is from genome assembly GCF_964204655.1 of Triturus cristatus. Classification (NCBI taxonomy): domain Eukaryota; kingdom Metazoa; phylum Chordata; class Amphibia; order Caudata; family Salamandridae; genus Triturus; species Triturus cristatus. Next base: position 1,484,580,838 of record NC_140590.1, on the reverse strand, counting down.
GCACCGTGTAGCCGCCGAGACTCACAGATGGCCGCACCCTTGCATCCACATACTCCGGGTAAAAACGGTCTAGCTATCGAGACATGCGTCAGCATGGCATCTGCAGCTGGACCAATAGGAGACTGGCAAAAAGTGACGCAGATGGCTGACTCGCAAATGAAATGGGAGTTGACTGGCCCGGAAGAGGAGAGGTGTGTGAAGGAAGAAAGCAACGGTGACTCAGAGATAGAGGATGAGTGGAACGCAAGGAGAAAGGCTGAGGCAGACAGGACACCGACGTTCTCACCAGGAGGCCGCAGCGTACTCCTCGAAGGAAAGAGAAGGGTTTCCAGGCAGCTACATCCATGGATCCGAAATATCCCTTTCCATGACCCCGGAGGGTTGTGGCTTCGGGCAAGTGCCTTTTTGGGTACTTCTCTCTCAAGCAGTGGTAGGATGGAAGGCCACAGGGTACTGTTGAAAATCCTCAAGACTAAAAACAGTACACTCACTGGCACCAGAGCATGAGGCATTAAACTTTAGGGTATAAAACACACGGATGTGGTGACAGGGGGAGAAGAGAATGAGCACAGATACTGAACTGACATCCTCTTCTTTATGCTGAGGGATGAATGACCCAAATAGAGAAGAAGAGTGTCTTGAGAAGCCCTAAGATGTAAAGAATTGAGTGTGAAAACCAGGAAACCCGAAGGAAACCGCTATCCGAACCTGATGAGTTATTTTTTTTGTGTGCTAATCAAACATCATAAAACAAACGTTTGTCCTCAAAGACACTTTCTTTTCTTTGCATGATTACAGTGGTTTCAGAAGTGGGATTGAGTGCTTGGGCACCATGACTCAACCCATTATCACAGAGGCCATGGTCATGCAAGCAGAGGGCCAGAGACACCTGCAATTAGTCCTGGAGCACTAAAATCAGCATGCTCAGAAAGAAAGGAAGGCCTTTCAAACCGCCTTCAAGGAACAGGCAGCTCTACTAACAGCGAACCAACAGGTACACTGCTATTTAACGATTAACTGATGCCATATCAAGCGCCCGTGTACATCCCACCGGCCCTGGAACTGTGCTGCAGAAGTTTCAAGAAGGAGACGATCCTGACTATTTTTTTACGAACTTTAAAAGGGTTGCTTCTACTGCCACATGGCCTCCAGAGAGGTGGAGCCAATACGTAGCACTGCTCTTTCCTGAGGAACTACAGGCGGCTTACCAAGTGCCAAACCTGCTGGAAGAAAACACTAGCCCAAAAAAAAAAAGAAGGCCATATTGGAGAGTGAAGGAAGTGACCCGAAATGAGCCACCCGGGTCACTCATGACCTCCTCTAGCCTTCCTAACAATGAATAGTAGATGACGCAGTAGAGAATACAAACAAACTGGTTTATTAGTAAATACACTGCAGTGGAGTCCAGTCTGACCAGTCTCCTGTGATGGCTGACGAGGGACTGACTCTAACAAGCATAAAGTTACTTTATGTATGTTGCGGATCCCTCAAAGACCTGCCAGCCATGGAAAAGTACTGGTAAAGGTGGTAATGCAATGGGGGTACAGAGCATGGGTTTGGATTCCTTTGCCGGGCACAAGCTGTCTACTGTCCGAGGTCATCTAGTTATCTACTGTCCAAGGTCGTCTAGTTTATCCTCCCCACCAAGCAGTTGGGAGAAGGCCTCTACCCAACGGGAAAGGCATGCGTTAATTAGAACATTTGCAAGTAAAAGGAGCCAAAACAGAACATGAAGAAACAAAACCTACTAGGGGGCAGTTCTCGTAAATAATCAAGTAGCTGTTTCGATTACAAATGCTAACGTTAATTCACACCACATCTATACTTATTGATTGCAAACATATACAATAAGACTAAAACATGAGTTAACTACATAAATGCTAACATAATAACATGTGAAGCATGAGTAATATGGCAGCAAAAAAGTTTAATTCCAACAAGAGACTTGGATATAATCCTGAATATTATCGTAGCCGTTTCCGAAAGAAAAATAGACTGTAGGAGACAGTCCCCAAGCCCTATATTTTTGAATTAGGGTTCTCAGAAAACGTTGTTTACAACCTACCACAAGTAGTATAGAAGAAGTCACAGAACAGATCTACCTAGAATAGTATCTAGAGTCTTTGCCTCCAAATACCCGGACCTTGGTAAAACAACATCCAAACCTGACAGTTTCTACCACCATCGAACTAGCATGCCCATACCACCGGTTCTCTAACTTTAGACTGCATGCCCAAAAACCCACCACTCTGACAGAAAAAAACAGGCCAACGATTTACACCCTCAAAGGCAAAAGCTGTCTCCCATTGACGCAGCGTCCAGGAATAGAACCACTTCCCCTTAATCCCTCCCACATGCAAGGGCCACAGTCTTTTTGTTTAGCTGAGTGGGGACACATAGCACGACAGTGCCCAATGAAGTCTGAAACTACAGAATCTATGGAAATAGGCCTCTCAAAGAGCCAAATTCTAGTCACAGTAGGGAATAGGGAGTGTTACAAGAAGAGGGTCCATCCTAATAGCAGACCCTTAGATGCTTTGCTTGATACAGGATGCCATTCTACCATAGTCAGCAGGGACCTTATAACCCTGGTGCAGATTGAAGACAAAGAAATAGTGAGGGTATCTTGTGTACACGGGGACATCCGCTCCTATCCTTTGGCATAAGTACTTTTAGATATAGATGGAGACAACCAGGCACACAAAGTAGGGGTAGGTCCTTTCCGAGAAGAGATGGTACTAGGAACTGACCTTCCGCACTTTAATCATTATTTAGTTCGGCTAGCCAAAGAACATAAAATAACTGGTTGGTTAGGAGAGGCCTCTTTCTCCCAAGCTGAAATAGCTGCTTCCCCAGAGAAAAGACACAAAACAAAAACAGAGAAGCGTAGAGAAAAAAAGCAGTATCAGCTGATGAGAGATTTGAATCCTTGTTTTTTTTATTAGACGAAATCCCCACTCCAAGGAATTTCAGGATGGCACACAGGGAAGACAGCACATTATGCCATGCCTGGGAACAAGATCAACAAGAAGACCCCAACAAGGTATGCCTTTTTTTGTATCAAGCGGGGGCTTCTCTTCAGGGTAACCGTGTTTCTACCCCACCAAACAGAACAACTCTTGGTTCCCTTCGCTTTCCGTCCCCAGGTTTTACTTCTTGCTCACAGTAAAGCAGGGGAGGACATTATGGTCATGAACACACCCTTGAATACCTCCTTGAGATATTGTATTGGCCTGGGGTCTATCAAAAAGTTGCTAAGTACTGTGCTGCCTGTCCTAGATGGCAACTCATAAATTCCCCTGGACTAAGGAAAGGTCCCTTATAACCCCTTCCCGTTATTGAGACCCCTTTTCAAAGAGTTGGGATGGAAACCGGATAGGGCTCTTACACCCGTCTACAGGAGGGTACCAATAAATATTGGTGCTTATTGACTATGCCACCCCATACCCCGAAGCTATACCCCTCTCCAGCACTACCACGTCAGCTGTGGCATGTGCTATGATCTCTTTCCTTTCCTGGGTAGGATTTACTCATGGGATCCTAACCTGTCAGGTCTCCACATTCATGTCCTGAATGATGAAGGAAGTGTATAAGATCCTAGGGGTATGCCAGATCTGTACCGCTGTATACCACCCCCAAATGGACGGACCGGTAGAACGCTATAATAAAAACATTAAGACCATGCTAAAGAAGTTAGTTGCAGAGAACTGAAGGGATTGAGACCTGAAGCTACCCCTAGTTCCTTTTGCTATTTCAACACACAAACAAAAATTAACTGTTTTTACCCCCCTCTTTGAGCTGTTGTTTGATCAGAAGCCCAGAACCTTGCTTGATACGGCAGCTGAACAGTGGACCGAAGAAGAAGACGATAGGAAACCCCTTTTGGCCTATTGTGAGTCCTTAAAAGAAACCCGAACCACCCTATGGGAAGAAGTACATAACAATCTTGAAAGAGCCCAAAACAAACAAAAAACCCTCTATGACAGGGGGAGTAGGTTAAGGGAACTGTTTGTTGGGGACAAAGTCCTTGTTCTTCTACCCACCTCAGAAAAGAAATCCTAGCCACCTGGTCAGGTCCTTATATGATAATGGAACAAGTGATATATAAGGTAGCCGTTCCCCAAAAGCATGGAGTGGGACAAATCTTCAAAAATTAGCCTGTTAAAGAAGTGGGAGGAACACCCAGAATCAGAGGACCCAAATCAACGACAGATAAATCATGTAATCCTTACCCAGCCCTTAGAAATCTTTCCCCAACCACCTTCACTTTCTTCTGGTGAGTTGGCAAAATTAGGACCTCAAGTAAATCCTCAGCAAAAGCAAAAAATACTACACCTATTAGACAGCTTTCTGGGCCACAACTCAATAAACTCAAGGCTACACAAAACATCCTGCCATACAACAAAGAGAGGTACAATCCTTTTTAGGTCTCATAGGCTATTACTGCTGCTTTACACCCCGGTTTTCAGAAATAGCCAGTCCCCTCACTGACTAAGCCTGGGCAAAGCACTACGCTACGCTCGCGTAGTTTGCGAAGTTCGCGCTACTTCGCACTACGCAAATTGCACGTAGCACAGTGCGAACACGCGTAGCGTAGTGTTGCGTAGTGCTGCGGTCATTTTTTGCTTGCTCGCGGTCCTCAAAGTCAAGTTGGCTACCGCGAGCAAGCAAAATGACATCCCGGCGAGACTTTTTCCTTGTTCGCGATCAGCAACATCAAGTTGGCGATCGCGAGCATGGAAAATAAACCTCCCGGCGAGATTCCCAACGCGAGGAGGTCAGGTTTCTCATTGCGAGTGGTCGCGTATGCTCGCGGCCGCTCGCGATGAGAATCTACCAGTTCGCGTTGAGAAAGCTGCCGCTCGAGTAAAAATCTACTCGAGCAGCAGAAAACTACAGCTCGCACTGTGCAAGATGCCATTTTCAGTGATTGCACAGTGCCGGTTGCTTGTCCGCACTGTGCAATCATTGAAAACGACATCTGGCACAGTGCGAACAAGGTACTACGCAGTTCGCGAAGTGCTACGCGTAGCTTGCGTAGTGCGAACTGCACTTTGCGTAGCTTCGCGAAGTGCTACTTCGCGAACTACGCCCAGGGTTATCACTGACCTCCTGTCTCAAAAATACCCCAATACAAAAATAATATGAACAGCATCCCTAGAAGATAGTTTTAACCAGTTGAAAAACGTTCTTTCTTACGCACCTTTATTAATATGTCCTGATTTTAAGATGGTATTCATCCTTCAAACTGACGCCTCCGGTCGAGGTCAGGGAGCCATTCTTTCATAACCTGACCATCAGGGAGACATACAACCAGTTCTGTTTCTCAGCCGGAAGCTGTGTCCTCAAGAAATCCGTTACACAACAATGAAAAAAGAGTGTCTGGCAAAAAAATGGGCCATGGCAGCCCTCAAATACTATCTACTAGGTCGCTCTTTTATCCTTCTCACTGACCATACCCCCTAACATGGCTGGCTACCCATAAGGACACTAACCCAAAATAATGAGGTGGTTTTTAGCTGTGCAACATTTCTCGTTTCAGACATACCAAGTACTGGGAAAACTGCAAGGAAACGTGGAATCTTTATCACGATGTCCAGTCTCCACATGGCCCGATTGTCCATGCCAAGAGGAGGAGCGGTGTGATGCGGGACACCTCCACTATCACCAGGAGCCAGCAGCGTACTCCTTGAGGAAGCGAAGAGTTTCCAGAAGGCTAATCCATTAGCTCAGGAGAGGCTAAGGACGCCAAAATAACCCCTGCCATGACCCTGGAGGGCCATGGCTTCAGGCAAGTGCCTTTTTTTCAGTACTTCTCTCTCAAGCTTTGGTGGGAGGGAAGGCCAGGACTAAAACTAGTACACTCACTGGCACCAGAGCACGAGGCATTACACTTTAGGGTATAAAACACAAAGCGTGGTGATGAGGAAAGAAGAGAACAAGCACAGATAATGACCTAACATCCTCTTCTTTATGCCAAGGGACGAATGACCTAAATAGAGAAGAAGAGTCTCTTGAGAAGCCCTAAGCTGTAAAAAAGAAGAGTGGGAAAACAAGGAAACCCAAAGAAAACCGTTATCCGAACCTGATGAGTTATTTTTTGGGTGTGCTAAACAATCATAAAATAAACCTTTGTCCACAAAAACACTTTCTTTTCTTTGCCTGACTACAGGCTTATTGATTTTTTTATCATTTTGATGTCATTTTGTTTATTAAAATAGACAATGGCAGAACATAACCACAACTAAGTGTCATTTTGCATACAATCAACCAATTGCATTGTTTCAACACCTATGATCTTTCTTGAATCTTTATTTTTGCTGCGAATATGTATGTGTATATATATATTGACATCGAAATTTATGTACAAAATAACACAATACAAACCACCCTTTTCAGAAAGCAAACAGCCACCAACTCAGTGCTGCATGCGGACAGTTTCCACCCCACTAATCAAAAATGGAACATACCGTATGGGGAATTTTTACGTCTACGTAGAAACTGTTCTGCTAACAATGATTTTGAACACCAGAGCAAGGCAATGGCAACAAGATTCCAAAGTAGAAAATATCCAGACAGGATAATCCAAACAAATCTCAAAAAAGCAAAAGAAAGAAATCGCACGGAGATCTTGAAAAGCAAACCTAAGTCAAATCAGAATGATTTCACAAAAATACGCCTTATCACAACTTTTTCAACTGAAACTAGTGATTTAATCAACATCCTTAAAAAACATTGGGGCATCCTAAAACTAGACACCACCATTGCAGATCTGATTGGAGATCATCCGGAAGTCACCTACAGGAGAGCACCAAATCTAGGTGACAAACTCACACGCAGCCATTTCAAAATCAAGCCACAGAAACCATGGACCAACATTGAGGGCTTCTGGCCATGTAAGAACTGCAAAGCTTGCAAAATTGGCATCCCTAAAAAAGTGGTGGAAGGCAGAAGTGGAGGAAACTGGAAAATTCAGCAACACATCTCTTGCAAAACCAAATATGTGGTGTATGTTGTGGAATGCCCCTGTAAGCTAAAATATATAGGAAGTACTATTTGTGAAATCAAGAAACGCATCCTTGAGCACATCAGAGCCACTGTTAACATAGATCGCTCAAATGCCATTGCCAAGCATATGGAAATTTCACCTGACAGTAAATGGGAACTGTTACGTTACTATGCTATTGAACATGTGCCATCTTTGGATCGAGGAGGAAACCGAGAAAAACTCCTCCGCCAAAAAGAATCAAAGCATATTGTGTCATTTAGAACTCTGACCCCTCATGGCCTTAACCAGGATGAGGAACTTTTTGTACATTTGTGAACCCTGTGGGTATAATTAGGCAATATACCCCAGTTTTGCAGTCAAACATTAATGTCGGTCAATTACAATAATTATTTTCTGTTTATCTCTATGTAAGAGTCTCATCAGACTAACCAGGCATTTCATCATGAATATAAGCCAAACACCCACTATAGGGCGGAGCTTTTGGCTCTTTGTTTATTTATTGATATTTGTTAATTTTGTGTCAATACGTGCTTCCCCACCAGAGGGATGGAATTTCCTTTTGTGACTTGTAGTTTCATATGGCACTTGTGTCTTGCATATACTGTGTCAGCAACACCACTAGAGGGTTAATAATATATTGTACTTGTCACACAAAGAAGTGCGTTTAACACTATGCTTCAGGTTAATCTGATCACCTCATGTTTGATTTGACTAGCTACTGCGTTGCCCATAGCGTTCCATTTAAGGATTGTAATCAGGCTTAATAATTTCTGCATTCGCTTTCTCTCTGCCAGTTACCTGAGTTTAATTTTGGCAAATTTTGTTTTTGTGAACTCACCAGCACAATTCTCAAATACTAGTACTACAATGACCAGCATGCTTTGCAAATGCTTAAACAGGAAGTAGTGGCAATAATTGACATAAATAATGTCTGGCCATTGTGTTTGGTAACCCGTGATCAAGGTTCAAGTGAGAACCGAAACGCGTTGGGCCAGTGTTGTTGTTAAACTGGCAGTGCTGTGCTGAAGAACTTTTCTTTTTGGATTAAAAAACGACTTGAAATATAACCTTGGATTCCGAGTGAGTGCGTGTACTCCTGACCTCTGGGCTCAGAGGTCTCCTGCTTTTTATATATATATATATATATATATTCACTGAAAAAACCAAGGGTACAGGGACATTATAGTTAGGCTTAGGTTTCACTCATACAAAACCAGTGAAATTCAGCAGGTATAGGTAGCTAAGATAACTATAAATCACACCTCAACTGACATCACTGGTGACATCTCTTATGACACCATCAGTGTCTACGACCTTTTTTTAAACAGTGTATGAATGTTAAATATATATACCAAAAGTGTATTGGTGAATCAGTGAGTGTATGAGTGCCTGTATGAATGATTTTGTGGTTGCGTCAGTGAATATATGGGTGAGTGACTGATTGTGTGAATGTCTATATCAGTGTGTTAGTTGGCAGGTAAATTGCTGAATGGGTGTATGAGTGGGTACCTGAGTTACTGCATGGATAAGTGATTGGTTGTCTGAGTTCCTGGATGAATGTCTGAGTTTCTGTGTGGGTGGGTGAGGGTGTGTGTGACTGCCTGTATGGATGAGTGAGTGGTTGTATGGTTGTGTTGATAACTGTGTGCATTTGTCAGGGGTATGTGGGTGAGTAATTGGGTATGTGAAAGGCTGTATAGGTGAGTGATGTGATTGGTGTGTGAGTGAATGTGAAAGTAGCTGTATGGGTGAGTGTGTGCTTGTGTCAGTGACTGTGTAGGTGAGTGAGTGAGTAAGTGTTAGTATCTGTATGAGGATGTAAGTGATTGTGTGTTTAACTGAATGGGTGAGTAAGTGGCTGTGTGATTCACTGTATGGATGAGTAAGTAGGTGTGTGACTAGCTCTATTAGTGACTGACTCAGTATGTGAGTGGCTATATGAGTGTATGAGTGGATATGTCAGTGGATGTATTACTGAGTGAGTGGCTGTATGAGTGTCTGTATGGCTGACTGAGTGGATGTGCATGTACACCTATGAATAAGTGAGTGGGTGTATGAGTATTGGTATGGGTATGTGAATATGTTTGAGAATGGTAGTGTGGAAGTTGGAGTGGGTGTATGAAAGGTTATATGAGGGTGTGAGTGGGTGCTTCAGTCATTCTGTGGATGATGTCATCAGTGATGGCATTTGACATGTCATCAGTGATGTCACTGACCATGTCATGAGTTATGTAATACTGTGAGGTCATAAGCAGTGCATTGGGGGGACATAAGTTATAGTTAGCTCATGTAACTATAACTGCTGAATGTCACTGATTTTCTATGAGTGAAACCTGAGCCTAACTATAACATCCCTGTAACCTTTGTTTTTTCAATACATTTTTATGATTTTTTAATTCCATTTCCTAATTATAACATCCCTATAACCTTTGGTTTTTAAGTGAATCTCTAAGGTTTTTCAAATTCAATTTCCTTACTATAATGTCCCTGTAACCTTTGTTTTTTTTTAAGTGAATTTCTATGTTTTTTAACTAGTAGTGCCATTTGCAGAGTGGTGGAGAAAGAGGGTAGGGCCTCTGACCAGCTCTCAGGAATCCCACTGTATGGGACTTACTGGAGGTACTGAGGGCTTCTTGGCCCCCAAGGTTCCTCAGTATCCGAGAGGAATTCATTGACCAGCCAGTAGTGCCCCAGGAGGCGCATTTGCAGAGTGGTGGAAAAAGGGGGCCTCTGACCAGCTCTCAGCCATCCTTTGGTGTGGGACCAACAGGAGGTAACAGGGGGGGTGGTTGGCCCCCATTGTCCCTCAGCATCCAAGGGGACTTCAACCCCTAGCCAGTTGTGCGCATGGAAGAGTATTTGCAGAGTGGTAGAGAAAGAGGGCAAGGCCTCCATCCAAGCTCTCAGCAATCTGACAGTGTGGGACCTCCAGGGGGTAACAGGAGGGTTAATTGGCCCCAAATAACCCTCAACATCCAAGGGGAATTCATCCCTCAACCAGTAGTGCACCGGGAGGCACGTTTGCAGAGTGGTGGAGAAAGGGGGCAAAGCCTTCAAACACCTCTCAGCAATCCCGCTGTGTGGGACTTGCTGAAGGTAACAGGAGAAGTTCCTGGCCCCCAGGGACCCTCAGCGTCTGAGGGGACTTCATCCCCCAAATAGTTATGCACTAGGAAGCGCATTTGCAGAGTGGTGGAGAAAGGGGGCATGGCCTCTGACAACTTCTTAGCAATCCCACTGTATGGGACTTACTGGAGGTAAAAGGAGGGGTTGTTGGCCCCTGGGACCCTCAGCAGCCAAGGGTACTTCATCTCTCAACCAGGTTGTGCCAAGAGGTGCATTTGCAGAGTGGTGGAGAAAGGGGGTGTTGCCTCCTACAACCTCTCAGCAATCCTGCTGTGTGAGACTTACTGGAGGCAACAGGAGGAGTAGTTTGCCCTCAAGGAGTCCCAAGAGTCAAGGGTACTTCATCCCCCAACTAGTAGTGCACCAGAGGGTACATTTGCAGAGTGGTGGAGAAAGGGGGCATGGCCTTCCGACAACCCCTCAGCAATCCCACTGTGTGGGATTTACTGGAAGTAACAGGAGGGGTAGTTGGCCCCCAAAGACACTCAATAGTCAAGGGGACTTTAGCCCCTAACTAGTAATGCTCCAGGAGGCACGTTTGCAGATTGGTGGTGAAATAGGACATGGCCTACGGAAACTTGCCGGCTGCTTTTTTTCTTTATAAGGGTGGGGGGACCATGTGGCCCCCTTCCCTGGGCTGATTTGGGCTCCGGAGACCTCATCCCCGGGGCCAGGTCTTTTTGAAATGGGAGAGAGGAGTCAAGCAGGCCCCCATCCCCGGGATGATTTTGGCTCCAAGGACCCATCCCCCAGGGCCCCTGCCTATATATAATAGGGGAGGTGGGCTGCGCTGCCCTCCTCCCAGGCCAATTTCAGCCCATGGTACCTCATTCCAATGAGGCCTGGCCTTTCCAAAAATGTAAAGGGGGGCCATGTGCCCCCCCATGAGCCAATTTCAGCTCCAGGGACCCCGTCCCCCATAGCCCGGCCTCTATTATGGGTGCCCTGGTCCCACCCAGGGCACCCACTCACATTTGTTGGGGACCATGGGGGAGCCTCAAGGCCCCACTGGTCCCTGCTAGCTCCCCGCCTCCAGCGGGGGCCGGCAATGCTTTTAGACAGAGAAAGCTAGTGGAACGGTAGCTCCTTGTGTCTAAAAGTAATTCTGCTCCACTTCCAGCAGGAAGAGACCACTCAGCGCACACAGCTTAGGCGTCAGTTCATAAAGGAAGCCAGGTGAGTCCACATCAGGCAAGGTCAGATTGTCAAGGAAAGTTCCACAAAGATTTCTGTAAGTAATGAAATAGCCAGCAGACCATCCGTTACAACTTCAGCTCCATCACCATCGCCAGCGTGCGTCAGCTGCAGTAGCCACTCGTCAGTTAAATCTGGCAATATTATATTGTTAAAGTTCCAGGAGTGACACCTCCTGGAATCACCTCATCGGGTCAGACCACTCAATCTATTGGTCAGTTCTTAGGGGATGGGTGTCAGGTGACATAACGTAGACACAAAATGTAGAGAAATAGGTAGGACAATTACGCAGTCCTCAAGCAATTAAATATGTGAAAAATTGGAACAATGCTCCTTCAGCAAGAGCACATGAGCAAGTTCAAGAGGACAGTTTCCCAGGCAGATGTTCAGGATTGTATCAGAAATTGTAACAAAGTATCTTGCACAGTACAAGAGAATTCAGAAGGAAAAACACTGTTTCATGATATTGGTTATATTGAGGAATACTCACATGAACCGTATAATCAGCATGTCAAGAAACATCACATGTACAGTCAGGCCCACATTAAATCGAGCTAACATAATATAAAATATTTAGACTTATTAAGCACATATTCATTGGAAATATGAAGGCATCATGATTCTAGTATAACTCTTATGCACTTAAAATCATTTATTATGGGTACAAATAATAAGTGTCAGTATTATGTATTACTATTTTTTAAATGTACTAACGTGTAATATTTTCTTGGTCAAAAAGTAAATCACAGTCTATATTACTTACATGAATGATATCATCTAGACTAAGTCTTTTCTGTATGCTTTTACAATGTATCACTAAAAGATATTTTGTTTTATCATGTTTTCTTGAACGTGTAGTTGGTACACTTTTTTTAATTCTCTCTCAGAAAGTGTTGTAATCAGGTTTCTCATGCCATTAAAAGATTAAATGTATTTTCCCCTCCAACAATTCCCCCCTTTGATGGCGAATCAAGCCATCACACTCTTATCTTTTATCCCATCTGATCTCACTTTATAGTTCAGTTGTTCTTACTTGTTTTAGTCTAGACTGCTCTAGAGCTTTCATTTCATCAAAATATCCATGTTGTCTATCTTCTAATTCTATCTCAGCTTTTTTCTTTCCAGCCCTCTTGTTTCTTTCTTTGTTTTTATGCATCTGTAGATTTCTATAGCAATAATTAGCATTAGTATCCAAGCAGCAATTGTTAATACTGGTTTTAAAATTTGTTCCACTAGTCCACTTCCCAAGTTGCTCCATCTCCACACTCTGCACCTGGGAGGTGTTCCATGGGCGTTGGGTGGGTTTTACCACACAACACACGTGGAATTTTATGTTGCTTCAGGTTTACACAGTGAAGGAAACCTGGGGAAGTGTCAAATCCGTATGCCTGCCCGAGGCGCGGTGTAACAAGGAGAAATATGTTAATTTTTCCTAATTTTTTCCACTTTCCTTGTGCTCCATTCTGTAGTAACCATAGAAAGAGGAAAACGCCTCATATGATTGTTTTTGTGGAGGAAGGTGCCCCTTCCTGCACTAAAACAATTCTGTCTGCAAAGTAGGTGCAAGGGTGCCTATGTTGGCGCTAGGCTGCCAAAACGACACCAGCACAGGCAGAAAGGACAGGAATGCACAATATTCCTTAAATATTGTGCATTCCTGCCCTTTCACTTTGGCGTAGGGCAGAGCAGCAAGGTTCCTCGATGAACTGTCTTATGCCAAGTTGCCATAAATGTGGCCCTGTATTCAATTCAACAAGTGGTTGGAACGCCCTCACAAGAGCATATGGTGGAGCAGGGTTGTCGGATTGAGAACCAACAGAAGAGGTCGATAGAGTAAGTGATATTCTTTCTGTCCTGCACCCAGAACTGAGGCTTAATTCCCATCTTACAATATTACATATTATGAATAATAAACTTTTCAGCCTCAGTGCAGCTATTGGCACCATTCTTGACATATGGTGCTGAGCAATTTGTTACCATTCATGTCTTAAAATGATGAAGATTTACATGCAGCACTGCAATGTACAGAATAGAGTAAATCTAGGTCACAAAGGTCTAGACTCTGGTACAGTTTTTTTGTGATAGATCAGGTTTTGGAGTGTTGGTTTGTAGGTTTCTTAAATATATGTGCTTTCTGTAGGTCTACCTCTTGATTTGGTATTCCTTCGTGAGGTTTGTTCAAACCCCTACAAGGATTCTGCTTGAAAAGCACAGCTATCTTCCTGCAGCTACTTCAGCCAGATGGATCAGCACCGCCCCCCTCCCACCCAGCGCTTTCTGACCCTCATGGGTGAGTAGCCGCACTGTACAAACCCCTGATTGATTGATTGATTGATTGATCATGTGTTCCTGATGTTTCAGGAAGCTGTTAAATCATTTCGCAGTGATGGGCTTACAAATAACTTTACCAACTTTTATGGATGAATCTAAGAATATGCCTACGTACTCATCTCTGATAATCACTGTGCACCCCAGGAGGCCCTGGTGACACCACCGAGTTTCCCCAAGCATCCATTTCAAAGTAATCCTGCAAAATATGGTGGGAAGCCTTGGTACATTGCAGACCGCACCATCGCTACTCCACCGCCCCAAATAAGGATGCAAGGAGTAGATCTTGAGTTGCATGAGACACGCCTCAATCAAATGGACCCCAGAAGTATCTATATAGTATTGTAGGGTCTTTAGGGTCTGATTGGCCTACCAGTGTCAGCCAGCACCATTGCTGTAGGGCTTCCTAGGATGTGAGGTCGCCCCTACCTAGTAGTCGACCATTTTCCTTATCACAGATGGCAAGTCTTTAAACAATATAATTTTTGGTTTCCCAAATAACTGGAGGTGTTCAGTGTTCAATTCTTTCAGTATAATGGACAAAGCAAAAAGGCCCTGTTCCCTTGCTTGTGGCATGGAGACAAAATTGTTACTGCCAACAGAGTCCCACTGATGTAGGTTTATCCAAAGCTGTGCCATACAGAATCTCCGTCGTTCAGGCAACATAGGATTAAGATAGGGTGATAAAGTTGTCCTTTTTGCTTTTTATCTTCATAAGTAGCTTGTAAGCATCTTATGTTTATTCATCCTTCTGTGTATTGTGTTCCCAGGGCTCCTCGAATTTCAACAAAACTTGAAGAACAAAGGCGTGGCCTTCAAGTCTTTACACCCTGCTTGAGACTAATCCCTTACTCAGAAAGTCTTTATATATTCTAATGAGCGATTTCATTTTACAAGAACAGCCGGTCGCCCTACTCTCAAAATACGCTTAAAACATAGACAGCTCATTTTGTGAAGGAAAAAAACAGCTGATGCTCTGAACAGTAGTTGGGAAATGTATTGTAGAGTCATACCAGGAAAATACAGGTCCTAAATCGCCACTCCCAAATGAGTCACGTTCTGCCTCGAACTTCAAGTGCGTGCTTCATTTTCTAAACAACAAAATAAATGTCAGGGCCCGGTGTATTTCTTCACACGCTATTCCTATCACAGTTGGCACAATCCACCATCTTCACCACAGACATGGAATAATGTGCCATCAAAGCCCAATGACCATCAGAGGTATTTTCAAACCAGTGTAACTTTTTTTTTATGTTTGTTCTAACCAACACATCGGATTTTTAATGCTTGTTTTAACCAATACATCTGTTGCACTAGTTCTCCTCCTCGTACAATGCTATGCTGCATACATCTCTTAAGCCTGGTCATGCAATATAGGCTGAACATGAATATTGTAGACCCACAGGGCCTTATTTGGAGCTGACCTAAAGGCTACCCCATCATAAACGTGGCAAATAACCCTTCCACCATATGACAAGTGAATTATATTCTATGGCACTACCTATGTGATGGAGCATCTTGTCACCCAAACTCTAAAGGAGGCCACAGTCTGCACCACTCCTTGCTATTGTCATACTGCACTTCAAAAAACTCTGCCAGATTCCTTCCATTCTGTCTCAGTGTGCATGGTACTGTTCCAGTAGGTTGACTAAACTATCATTCCTGATTGGCTGGCCAAAGTGCACAACTGACCTTCATTTACAGGAACCCCAAAGACCCATTTTAATGGAGGCAACACTTCTTATGTTTTCAGTATTGAAGCAGCCCCCTCAAAGCACTGGCAACTTGACTTTGCTCACTATTACTGTTTCAAAAGAGGGATTATGAGCATAGCTCTGCAGCTCCCAGCTCTCCCAGACCTGGGGGCATATGTATCAAACGATTTTGTATTCGCAAGCGCTGTGATTCGCAAAAAAACAGCGTTTGCAAATACAAAATCGCAAAACACGATGTATGAGCCATTTTCGCGTCGCATTATTAAGGAATTGCTAATTTTGTGATTCCTTAATTTTGCGTAAGCATTTAAGGAATCGCAAAGTGTGATTCCTTAAATGCTATGTAACAAGCACCCAAGTTGTGCGATTTCTCCTTAGGAAATCACAAATTAGCACCAACTTGGTGGTAATTTGCGATTTCTTTGAAAAATTCACTTTTTGGCATTTTTCAAAGTGCCATGTGGCGCACATACATGCCCTTAGGGCATGTATGTGCGCCATATGCGCATACATGCTCATTTCAGGGGTGCATCAGGGTAACCTTATGACACCCTTGCACCCTTGAAATTATTTGCGATTCTCTAATTGCGAATCGCAAATTGAGAATGACTTCCCATTCATTCTTATGGGTCTCCTGGCCCATAGGAATGAATGGGAAGGCATTCCTTAATTGCGAGGAATAACAAGAAATCGCAAAATATTTGCGAATTTTTAAATACATCCCATTTTGCGATTCTCAAATAGCGATTCTCAAAAAAACGCTATTTGAGAATCGCAATAACGGATTTTGATACATATGCCCCTTAGTCTTCTACTGAGTCTTGTCAAAGCCATTTTATTCTTGCTGTTGGATCCTGCAAATCTGGGCACTGACAGCTATTTCTGGAAGTGATGAGTTCAGTTTCAGCAACAAATCCACACTAACAGTGGCAGTTCCCTTGTTGGGATTACCTTGCCATTGAGAGCCACTAGTGTGAACACAAATTCTAGATCTGTTTTTCACTGCGACTACTTCAGAGCAGTAGAAAGCAAAATACATTTTCCCCTCCTGCGATGTCACCGGGGAAGCACTCGCTTTCCCAGCCTCGCATCGGTTTCCAGAGACCTAAGCAAAGTCGTGGAATGACAGCTGACAGTACCCCTTACCTTTCCCTTCCTTTCACTGGTCTCCACAAACCTAAGGGAGGTGGGAGACGGTACGCAGTGCTCTGTCTTCACCAATCCCCACATTCCCTATCAGTTGTGGGTCTTTTCAGACCTGCACTGATAGAGGCTTAAAAGATGCACTGACATGGGTCTCAGGGAGCCTGTCAACATGGTGCCAGTGTTTCGCTACTCCTCATAGGGAGCAGAGAGCATGGCTTTGGCGAGGGTGAGAAAGTATGCTGCTGTTTGAGGGGGTATGAGCCCTTCTCAAGCAGAATCCACAATCTTTGTCAGGGTGAGCCACACAAAGCTACTAAATTAACCTGCCCTCTGGTAGCTTGGCACAAAAGCAGTCAGGCTTAACTTTGAGGCAATGTGTAAAATATAGTACGCAGCATTCCAACAGTAATAAAGTGAAAACACAAGAATACATCTCACTCCAGTTTAGAAGAATAGTGTCAAATGTATTAAATTATTTGACACCGAAGTGACCGTTGATATGCAATTTCAAATATTTTAGTATGTGTAGCGCCTAAAGGCACAAAGCACCACTCGCGGTCATCTAGTTGGGAAGCCTGGGAGAAAGTCATATTTTCAGGTCAACCACAATGGATCGTTGGACAGATACCGGGGCCAGGT
Source organism: Triturus cristatus (assembly GCF_964204655.1). NCBI lineage: Eukaryota > Metazoa > Chordata > Amphibia > Caudata > Salamandridae > Triturus > Triturus cristatus. The sequence continues at coordinate 1,484,563,681 of NC_140590.1, read as the reverse complement.
TAGTCCTGCTGAAAAAAATTACCTTTTCAAACTCCCACGCCTGTGTGAAGAGTCCAGTTTGCGGTGGAGGTGGCCAATGGTTGTGGCTGTAGCACAAAGAGCAGGCCGGGTGTTATGGACAGTCATGGATGCAGCATGAAGATACTGTCATGTATGGTCGTTGCTGGAGCTTCGCAATGGTGGTCACCACAGGCTGTTGATGCTGTAGCACAAAGTGCAGATCTCACATTGCCATTTGTCGCTAGTGGTTGCTGTAGCGTGAAGATTCGGGTTCATTAGAGCTTTGCATTGGCACTCAGCATGGGCGGCAAGATCTTGGTGTAAAGAGCACTGTTCGCAGTCGCAAAGAGCCCAAAACTTCAGGATTCCTCTTTTTCTTTCAAGAGGATCTCCACTGATGCCACCCCAAGAGTTCAGGACCTCGGAGGCACCTCTTGGTAATCAGGAACTCACTCCAGTGAAAGGCAGCAGGGTTAAGGGAGGCCCTTGTAGTTCCAGGCAGGTTCAGTTGCAGTAAGGCAGCTGGACAATTGCAAGGACGCCTCTGGAGCTTATTATGTCCCTGCAGCTTAGAACTGAAAGTCAATCAGCTGATTTTGGGATTCACTTCAGCCTGGGATGATGGGATCAGGCCTGGTAATTCTTCAGCAGGGCAGGCCTCTAGCAGGTACCGTTGATGGCCAGGAAGGTCCAGTAAAGCAGGTCAGCTGGGCAGCCCTTCTGCTGCAGTATCCACAAGTCAAGGAGTGTACTGAAGAGTGGGTCTGAGAGTCCCAGCTTATACCTGGTACCAGCTTTGCAGTGAAATAATCTTTGGGAGTTTTCTAAACTAAGAATTGTCTGGAATTTCCTGCCTGCCAATCCTGGTCTCAGGATACCTGAGTGCACAAGTAGGCATGGTAGGCTAGTGTGCAGTTATTTGTGTGTGTGTTAAAACAATTCATTTGAAGTGCAAGTGGGGCTGCGCACAGCTCTTCCCCCTTCCTACTTCAATGGGCCATCCTGACATCACCCAGTCCTTCTATTGCGTGGCTGTTTGGGAGGAATATATCAAGGCCAACTGACCCAGGAAACAGGCTGCAGGCTCCACAATGGTTAGGGCAAGTAAATGGCAACTTTCTAAAGAATATGCGATGTTACATCGCATGCGATACATCGCATGCCATTACAACGTGGTCATTACAACGACTGTGTTGTTAAATCGCATACCTTTACAAAGCAATTCGTTACAACGACTTGCTGTAGGGGGCGCTTTATGTTGGAATAGTATAATTTACAATTCCAGCGCCAGTCTGTGCAACAGTAGGGAACCTTTTGGATTTTAAATCCATCACCTTGTGCCCCCTACAGCAAGTCATTGTAACGACTTGTGTTGTAAATGTACGCTATGTACCAATGCGGTCGTTGTAACGACCGCGTTGTAATGCCATGCGATGTATCACATGCGATGTAGAGGATGTCTCACCTTTCTAAAAGTGGCATTCACAGAATTCTGACTTAAAATCTAACTTTCTATTTAACTACAATTTTATATTACAATTCCGTAGATAACAAACATGCCATCTATACCTGCTCCCAAACAAAAGTTATCACTTATTAAATGTAATAAGATAACCCAATTTTCAACTTTATCCAATGGAAGAGGTAGCTCCCTCAATAAAGAAAAACACATTCGTGAGTTTTCACTGCCATTACATGTAAAACTTAAAAATACATGTCAAACGTTTTAAACACAATGCCCCCTGCCCTGTTAGCTGTGTAGGGCCTAACCAATAGGTGTCATATGTAGAAGAATGGGAGTTTTAGGCCTGGCAAGAGGTTTATTTTGCCAGGTTTTAACGGCGGTTTGCTACTGCACACATGCTGCCATGGCAGGCCTGATGCATGTTTTAAAGGGGTAATTTAGTGGATGGTACAATAAGTGCTGCAGGCCCATTAGTAGAATTTAATTACGGGTCCTTGGTGCATGTAGTACAACTTTACTAGGGACTTACATGTAAATTAAATGTGCCAATTGGGTGTAAGTCAATTTTGTCATGTTTAAAGGAGAGAACACAAGCACTTTAGCACTGGTTAGCAGTAGTAAAGTGCACAAAGTCCTAAAACAAACAAACAAAAACAATTCAGCAAAACAGGTGGGATGATGAAAAACGTTTGGTTATTTGTTACTTTGGGGCAATAGACACTGAAACCTGACCTGACCCCCCCCAGAGTGCCGTCACCGTTCCTGTCTCCCCTCCCGCTGCCGCAACTGGTCTTACAGCGGCCGCCGAGTGGAGGGTGGGAGACCACATTCCCCAGCCTGCCCTGCTCCTCGTGACGCCAATCCTGTGCCCGTAGCGCACATAAAACACCGTGGAGCCCGGTGGAGCGGGCGTTTTGTTATTTGTTACTTTGGGGCAATAGACACTGAAACCTGACCTGACCTCCCCAGAGTGCCGTCATCGTTCCTGTCTCCCCTCCCGCTGCCGCAACTAGTCTTACAGCGGCCGCCGAGTGGAGGGTGGGAGACCACATTCCCCAGCCTGCTCTGCTCCTCGTGACGCCAATCCCGCGCCCGGAGCGCACATAAAACACCGTGGAGCCCGGTGGAGCGGGCGTTTTATTATTTGTTACTTTGGGGCAATAGACACTGAAACCTGACCTGACCTCCCCAGAGTGCCATCACCGTTCCTGTCTCCCCTCCCGCTGCCGCAACTGGTCTTACAGCGACCGCCGAGTGGAGGGTGGGAGACCACATTCCCCAGCCTGCCCTGCTCCTTGTGACGCCAATCCCGCGCCCGGAGCGCACATAAAACACAGTGGAGCCCCGCATCGCGGGATCGCGCGCGGGCTGCGCCGGGCTAAGCCCGGGCAAAGGGCGGGCCGCCTGTGGCCGTCGGGGGCCGGAGGAGGCCGGGCTGGGCCACCCCCTTAACGGACTGCCATTCAAAAATTCAACGACCAGGCGTGATCGGAGGGAAAATAACAAGGTACATTTTGAGGGACATTTTATTGCTGTTGCCAATACTATCTGACTGTCAGGGTGTTATTCGTATCCCTTGTGTTATACCTGACTTGTGCGGGACTCTTTCTGGTATTTGTCAGTTCACCTGATTTATTGTAGCCAATATATCATTTTTTTTTAAAAAAATGAGCAAAACGGGCAAGATATCAAAGTTAGCTGCGTCCCGACCGAATACTAGATTGCACGCAGCATTGCCTCAGCCTTTACCAACGCTGACGGCCATTGATAAAATGCTACAACAAACAATTGGGGTTGTGGCCAATGCACTAGAAAACACAGAAAGGAGATTATCCCTTACTCCCTCAGTATGTTTACAAGATCAAGGAGGGGATTGCTCAGTAACTACCATTGATCATATAGTCTGAGATTCCTACCTTGCATCTACTTATGCAGAGTTGCCATGTACACAGATGCCTCTCGAAATCTTAAGAGACGAGGAAACAGGGCAGGCTCTAGTGGAATTTCCTAGAAACGTTGAAGATCTACACCTTACCCTGACTTCTTCCTCCCCTGTACCGATTGCGAAATCCGGGAAGCTAGGACCTAAGATGGGAAAAAATAGTCTCCCCCCAAAAAAAAGAAAATTGGGCAATAAAACGTTGGCCAACCATAATTTGGTGACCCCATCTGATAGCACCCTGTATCCACAACTAGGGTTGCCGTGTTGGGTCACCAATATGGTGGCTGAGCTTCAGGCATGCTTGGAGCAGACTATTGTCACCCATATTAAACCTTTAGTTTCGAAACTGGATAGAATAGTTTCCATTTTAAATAATAGGGTGGTGGGAACAACGAAGTCAATAATCCCCCATGACAATTTAGCATCCTCTGCATCTGGTACTGGGACTATAAAGGCCTCTTGTACGGGGGCAGCTACTTCTAATATCCCAGTAGCACAGAACAAAAACTTTGGTATCCCAACATCTATTCCTAACCCTGTAAGTACGGTGCCACCACCCCCTTCTACTTTAAATGTATTAGGTCATACCTCCCAGTCTACTAGGGACCCAGTTGGTATTCCTAGACCACATCGTAAGGAGGACGAAATCTTGGAAAAAACTGGTACATTATTGTCAACGAGATCTGCTCAGCCTAGGGCAGTCTCTTGCCAGTTGCCTTCAATAAATCTTCCACCAGAAGCCCAACCTTATGTGGTAGTTTTAGTTGGTGTTCCGATACTTAGAGAGGGGAAAAGAGAATATGAGTCTGATCTTAAAAATAAATGTATTCAGTGGTTGAGCATAAATAGACCTCTCCCTCCTAATATTTCAGGGGAAATTTTGGCGGTGAGAAGAATAGATTGGATTGGAAGGGGTCCCAAAACAGTGGCAGGAGATGTTATAACAATAAACTTTAGGGACCCTTCCACAGTGGACTATATCTGTAAAGCCCCTCTTTGGCGGAATTCTCAGATATTTCCACTGCATCTGTCTTATTTTTATCCTATCCCCAATTACAATTTGAATTATATCCAGAGGCCGCAACATGAAAGGAATCACTATTCGCCACCTAATAGGACTTGACATTGGAAGACACTAGGGGAGTGTCCCTTAGACCCCATTCCACCTTTCCAGTCGTATACTCACTGGAATAGGTTCAGTGTTCTAGAGGAGGTTGATTGACTGACTCAGACTGAAACCTCCATTTCAGAATTGATCAATAGTGAATGCATGGATGGTTTTGGTTTAGTGGAAGATATTTTGTCCCTATCCACTGGTGATGATCTTTGCCCCACTGATGTTAGGAGGGTGGATAAGAGAGTAGAAGGTATCCTAGACCAGGGCCCCCCAAAAGAACAGGGGGATGAGCAAGGCTTAGATAAAGCGATGGAAGGGTGCATAAATATCCTTTCATGGAATATAGCGGGACTGAAGAACAAATTACTTGTACCGGAGTGGTCCGCCTTTATTTCTAAGTACGATATTTGTTTGATGCAAGAGACATGGGCCCTGGAGGGGAGTGTAAGTCTTGGCTTGGCGACCTTTGATACTCTTGCAGTATCCAGGGGCAAGGGCCGCCCTTCGGGTGGGCTATCCATATGGGTAGGAACACATATAGGTATAAGGGCTACACAGCTCGAAACAAATTCCCCAGATATTCAATGTGTTCTATTGATTTTACTTGATAAATCACGAGTGGCCATTATAAATATCTATTCTAGGCCTACCATGAATGGAAAGGAATCGAGTACTATTATTGCACTTGACCTATTCATACAGTCACTTGATCCCTCAATACCGATAATCTTGGGTGGCGATTTTAATTGTCAGTACGAACCTCTGAGCGATCCCGAGCAGTGCGACCAAGATGAAGTTGACTCGCTTTGGTGCATTCCGGTTTCCACGATTACCCCAGTAAGGGCTTGGACCAAGTTGGTTTTGCAAATTAAATGGTTCACACTTGTTGCGTCTTTATGGGCATGCAATGGAAGGTCCGATAATGCTAACTCCGGTCTACCCACATATAACAGGTTTAATAGTACTTCCATTATAGATTACATATTGTTGGAAGATAAACACTGGGATAAGTTTAAAGATTTTAGGGTTGTATTAAGACATGACAGTGACCATAATGCTTTGGTCCTGACGCTTAAGCCTGGTGCATTTGGCTTAACCAACCCCGAATCATGCGTAAACCTGGCCGCACCACCTTTTATTATATCTAATAACAGGAGAAGGGTTAAGTGGCCAACATGTGTGGAATCCCCGACTCGACTTGAAGTAATCTATCAGATTGTTACTCCGCTTATAAGTGAAATGGGGGGTCCTATCTCCTTTGGGCAGGTTATAGAGATACATGGGAAGTTGATTACGAGCCTAGGGGAGGTATTCTATCCAGTTACTGGGTCTAGGCAGTCAAGGCCCAGAACACACCCCTGGTATGACCATGCTTGCAAAATAGCAAAGAGAGATTTGCTTGCAGCAATTAAATCTAAAGACACTCTTAAAATTAGAGCATCTAGAATGCTGCATAAGAAGGAATTAACCAGGGGCAAGAGAGAGTGGGAGGAATCCAGATGGAACGACCTGAGACAAGCACTCCTCTCTAAGGATTCTAAGACCTTTTGGGGAATTGCCACCTCAACGATGAGTGGGAAGAGAGAGGAAGGGGTCTCAAATATTGCTCCCCTAGTGTGGGAGGCGCATTTTAAAGAACTTTACACAAGTCCTGAGTCAAGGGACTTTGTGTGTCAGGACCAGGATAATATACTAGTTCCTGGGAATTTTGCGCCTTTAGACTCCCCCCATGAATATAGTCTGCCGGGACTTCTGGGCATTCGGAAAGGTATAAGCTTGCAGGACCCTCAGGATGGGATCGACATTAATTATTCAGATTCCATTTCCTTTAAGGAGGTGGAGTCTGCAATTGAGAGACTGCCCCCAAATAAAGCACCAGGACTTGACAAGCTTCCGCGGGACCTCTTCCGTTCCCAACCAAAAATCTGGGCTCCATACCTGGTGGTTCTGTTCAATGCGGTTCTGCAAGGCTCCGCATTGCCGGACACCTGGCTTGGAGCAGAGATCGTTCCCATCTTTAAGAAGGGCTGCCCATTAGTCCCATCCAATTATAGACCCATCAGTCTATTGGATACTACTCAAAAACTGTTGGGCCGAATTTTATTGGATAGATTGTTAGGTTGGATGGGGGAGAATAAAATGTTGACTCACTTACAAGCCGGATTTAGAACGGGCGTTTCAACCTTGGACCAGATCTTCCGGCTCCAGGTCCTATATTGGACAACTGCAAGAGTAGAGGGTGGCAGCCTCTACCTTGTTTTTGTGGACCTGCGGGCCGCATTTGATCTGGTTCCTAAGGAAAAGCTCTGGATGGTGTTGGAGGAACTTGGTCTTCCAACCTATCTACTAGATGTACTGATCCGTTTACATACAGGGAACTTTGCACAGGTGAGGTGCGGGAAGAATGGGGAACTATCGGCTCGCTTCCCTGTAACTCGGGGGGTACGCCAGGGCTGTGTACTGGCCCCTACACTCTTCAGCCTATATGTTAATGGACTGATAGATGATCTAAATAGTCTCAGGGATAATGATGCCCCGCGACTGGCATCTGGTCGGGTGCCCGCTCTGATGTTCGCGGACGACACTTTGTTGTTGTCGCGGACATCATCGGGCATCCAGCGGGTCCTGGATGGGTTTATGACCTTTTGTGCCTCGCGGGGATTGGAGATCAACCTAGGGAAAACTAAGTTTATGATTTTCAATCCCCCGAGGCACACCCGCCCGAATCCCGTACTAGGTGGTGTCCCCATAGAACGAGTTAAGACCTTTATATATCTGGGGGACACGCTGACTGAGCACTTTGTATGGGACGCAAAAGTAGCAAAATCTTCCCTGTGGCTATCTCAGATAACGGGGGGTATCGGTAGATTCCATAGAACCTCTATATTTAAACCTGTCACTCCTGTATTAGAGATCTATAAAATACAGGTGAGGCCAGCAGCCTTGTACGCTGCCGAACTTTGGGGCCACATAAATACATTCAATCTACGGAAGGTAGAACAAGCCTTTATGCGTGGTCTGGTGGGCCTCCCCCTGAGTACGCCTCTCATACCACTGCGGCTGGATATGGATCTGGAACCTGTTAATGAATTGGCAGCTGCACGACCATTATTTTACTGGAGAAGGCTCTGGTCTGTCCCCGAGCTTGCATTCTTTAGAGCAGAATTTAATGCAATCTGGGGGCAGCTAAAGTATAAGAGCATACTTTGGTTACTCCATATAAAGACCTTTTTCTATCAAGTTGGTTTGCCCCAACTCAGGGATACTCCGGAGAGCAGTTGTGTGAGGATTCAAGGGTCTGAGATATTGGCAGCTGTTAGATCTTATAACCTTAAAATATTATATTGTTCAACCTCACTGGGCAGGCTGACCTCTGAGTTCCTATTGGTGAAAATTGAATCTAAGATGGAGGATTTTCTGGACTTAGTACAGCCTCCACTGGCAAGAAAACTATATACTCAGCTGAGACATGGCTCTCTTCCAATTGGGGCGTTGACATCCAGATGGGAAAAATCGATGGAGGGTAATTGTCCTGCTTGCAAAATTTGCAATGAAGATATTATGCATATCTTGTTTTTTTGTCCAACATATAGTGCGAATCGAAAATGTTGGCTTATTCCTCTGTGTAAAAATTTGGGTCTTAGACAATGTGCACAAGCCTGCAGAGTCTTAATCTATGACACTGATCCTCTCATTGTCTTTGTAGTTTCACGCTTTTTATATGGTATGTGGCGGAGAAGGCTGGGTTTTATCAATATAAAGTAATGGCCTTTTGTGTTTTTATCTTTTTTCTCTAATAATATCCATGATAACCTATTGTTTAATAACTTTAAAAAAAAAAAACTTTGCATGTATTTATGGTTTTATTCTTGTACTTGTACATATTTTATTACACTTTTATGGTCTTTTGACCGAAATAAAGTTATCAACACGAAAAACGTTTGAGGGTGACACTGCAGGGAGGGCCAGGACTAATAGGGAGCAAAGGCACGACGTTGGCAGTATTAATGCTGGAGGGCCAGCTATATTGTTTTATTTATATTTTGTATGTAAGAAGAGAAGAAAGATTAGTTGAAGACTGTAAGTGGGCGGGGAAAGGGCACCAGGTTCATTTTGTATTTGGGTGGGGAAGGTAAATGGTGAGGTTGGTGGGGGTGGCTTGGCAGAGCTCCAAGTACATTTATTTAATATTTGGGATTGAGTAAGGGTGGTATTGCAGAGTATTGTGTTCATCAGCCTTAGGATGCTAGGTATGGTTTTTAAAAAACTGGGTGGAGGATAGGAGGTGTGGTAAAAGGATGATGAAGCGGGTTGCAAAACACCAGTTGCAATATGGAGCAGGGAGTGGATACAGTTAAGCCATAATGTACATGGCTCCTGGATGGCGAGAAGAAAATGAGGGGACCTACATCACATTAAATTATTGAAGTGTAAATGTGAATTAAGGGCCAATTAGGGGTTTGAGTGACTATCATAGACAACTCCAGCTTCACTCATTATTAAATTTGATGTCATTCAAAAACCCTCCATGAAAAATATCCCTCTTATTTAGAGTTACCCATCTACACTTCTATCTATTCCCAGCACAAATGTTCTGCCGTTCAGTACATCTAAATCTGTATCTTAATTTTGCCCAAAGAGTTTCAAGCTATTTCTTGACTGATGTCATGGACTGCTCTGACAAAATACCTCAAGGTTGAACAAGAACATCTTCTTTCAAAGTACTAAGAATAATACTGCTATGCAAGTGGACAAGACCTCAGTCATGACCTGCTCATCCTTTATTGATAAGGTTCTAGACAGGAGTTGTTAATGCAGTGCTCCAGGTACATTACATGCAATTCCCCGGTAACTCAACCCATTTGCTCACCAAATCAAACAAGTTGTTTTCCATTAATCTAAAAAGAATCTTGTCTCAGTTTCTAAAATTGTGTAACGTGAGCCAACCAAAAATTGCCACTGTTTTTCTATCTCTGGTCAGGATGGACAAAGAACCTCCAAAGTATGGCCAAATTACCGATTTGGTCACAGATATCAACCAAGAAAGTACCAAACCTCTTCGGTTGTGAAGCAGTGAACCACTGCTGGGAGGACATATTCCAGAGCAACATCAAAACCCAGCATGTCTCAAGGAGGTAGTTGCCCAGCTTAAGTGCAGGTTGAGTACAGTGCACTCATACGGTTATGTTATTGGGCAGGAACACACAGGCCAATTATTACTCAGCAAGATACATCTTTCTGGTTAAATACACTAGTCCAACTCAGCCTGTGCATTGTACTAGCTGACTAATTTGCTCTGTTTAATTAGCTGGATTTCAGCGTGTGAGAGATGGTGTTTAATCTTTAATTTAATCTTTAAAGATGCTATTTTTATGGACTGAAAAATATGTTAATAAAATTGCGACAACACAAAGTTAGAAGATAATACAGATTAATATTTTAATAGAATATATATATATATATTCCCTGAAAAAAACATAGGTTTCAGGCATGTTATAGTTAGGAATTAGCATTTAAAAAACCTTAGAAATTCACTGAAAAAAACATAGGTTTCAGGGGCGTTATAGTTAGCTGGACATTTCATTCGTACAAAACCATTGAAATTCCCCACGTTATAGTTAGTTCAGCTAACTATAACTCGCGCGCCCGCAATGCACTGCTGATGATGTCACATATTATATCACTCATGACATGGTCAGTGACATCACTGATGACATCTCAAATGACATCACTGATGACATCACTGATTACATCATCCAGTGAATGTGTGTTTTTCTGAAAATTAAATACATTTTATATATGTATATCTCAAGGTCGATGGAAGAATAAACGGGTATATAAGTGTCTAAATGGATGATTTTTTTAATGAAAAATTGATTGTATAACTGACTGATTAAGTGTATCTTAGTGAATAAATGAGTTAGTGAGTAATGTTTAAATATATAAATATCTGTATCAGTCTCTCACTTTGTGAATAAGTGGATGCATGGGTTGATGAGTAGCTACATGAGTGTCTATATGGGTTATTACTTGGTTTTTCGAGTATCAGTATGAGTTTCTTATGGTTCGGTGGGGGGGTATTACTTAGTGCATACATGCATGAATAAGTGGGTCTCTATTTGTATGTGTTGAAGACAGTATGTTTGCAGGACTGTATGGGTGGATGAGAGTGTGTATGGGTGTGTTAGTGAGTGAATGACTGTCTCAATAGTGTCTTTATAAGTAACTACATATATTTTAAACTAGTGTATGTGAGTATGGCACCCTGTGGCCATTCTAAGTTGAGAGATTAAGTCCCTTTTAATCCTAAGGGTCCCTAGGGTCAAACTAGCCCACTAGGTACCTCCAGTAAGCGCCACAGAGCTGCGTTGCATAGAGGTTTAAAAAGGGGCGTGGCCTCTGAACACCTGTCTGCAACGCGGCTCCCTGTTGCATACTGGAGATACCTGTTGGTCTAGTGGGCCCTCAGGGACCCTCAGTATTGAAAGAGAATTAATTCACCAACTTACAACTGGCCACGGGGCGCGTTTGCACAATGGTGAAGGAAGGGGGCATGGCCTGAGGTGACATGTCTGCAAACACACCCTGTGGCGCGTTTTAAGTTGGAGAATTAATTCCTCCTCAATCCTGAGGGTCCCTGGGTGCCAACTAGCCCACCAGGTAACTCCAGTATGCGCCAGAGAGCTGTGTTGCACAGAGGTGTTCAGAGGCCACGCCCCTTTATACAACACTCTGCAACGCAGCTCCGTGGCGCTTACTGGAGGTACCTGGTGGGCTAGTTGGCCCCCAGGGACCCTCAGGATTGAAGAGGAATTAATTCCTCAACTTAAAACGCGCCACAGGGTGTGTTTGCACACATGTCACCTCAGGCCCAGCCCCCTCCCTTCACCACTGTGCAAACGCGCCCCGTGGCCCATTTTAAGTTGGGGGATTAGCTCCCCTTGAATCCTGAGGGTCCCTGAGGTGCAACTAGCCCACCAGCTACCTCCGTTAAGCGCCACATAGCTGCTTTGCAGAGAGGTGTAAAAAGGGGGTTGGAATCAGAACACCTCTCTGCAACGCAGCCCCCTGGCACATACTGGAGGTTCCTGGTGGGCTAGTTGGCCCCCAGGGACCCCCAGTATTCAAGGGGAATTCGTTCCCCATCTGCAAACGTGCCAGGGGGTGCGTTTGCAGAGTGCTGCAAGGAGGGGGCGGGGCCTTCGGCACAAAGTCGGTCTTTTTTATTTTCTTTTGTTTTAAGAAGGGGGGCTGTGTGGCCCCCTTTCTTTTCCTAATATTTTGGCCCTGGGGACCCCATCCCCCAGGGCCCGACCCCCGTTTTTTTTTAAATATAATTTTGGAAGGGGGCCGCGTGGCCCCCCTCCCGAGGCCATAATTGGCCCCGGGGACCCCATCCCCCGGAGCCCGGCCTTTTTTATTTTAATAATTTTAGGAGAGGGGCTGCATAGCCCCCCTCCTTAGGCCATTTATGGCACCGGGGACCTCATTCCCCGGGGCCGGCCTTTTTTTTTTCCTTATATATATATTTTTTTTATTTCTGAGGAGGGGGGCCACGTGGCCCCCCTCCCGGGACATTAATAGCCCCAGGGACCCCATCCTCCGGGGCTGGCCCTCTCCGTTGGGGGCCCCCAATTCCCCCATGGTCCCACCGGCTCCCCGCGTCCTGCGGGAGCCGGCATTGCTGTTCCACATGGGGAGCTGCGAAGATGCAGCTCCCCATATGGAAAGCAATTGTTTTTGGTATTTGGAAGAGAGAGCAGGTTTCTTGCTCTCTCTTCCAAATACCAAAGCCATGACAGGGCTCCAGGAGGGGGGCCACGCAGCCCCCCTCCCCACATTACAAAAGCCCCTTGGAGGTGGTGGTCCCCGGGGCTGGGGGGTCCATCACGGACCCCCCACTTATAATATTTAGAGCCCCGGGGAGGTGGCGCACCCGTGGCGTGTGGGGGCTCGAGTCCCCCACACAGGATATTTATTTATTTTTTATTTTTTAAAACACAAGCCCCGTGGGGTGGCGGTCCTCGGGGCTGCGGGGGCCATGAGCCCCCCACATATATTGTCATAAAGCCCCGGGGGTGGCGGTCCCCGGGGCTTGGGGGGGCCTTTGAGCCCCCCCAACCATTTATTTTCAAAGCCCTGGGGGATGGAGGTCCCCAGGACTGGGGGGCTGTGAGCCCCCCCGCACATAATTTTATGAAGCCCCGGGGGTGGCGGTCCCTGGGGCTGGGGGGCCCCTCTGGGACCCCATTACAATTAAAATATTGCCCCCGGGACTTGGCCCACCCGGGTGCTAAATAGTAACGATAATAATGTTTTTTTTCTTTCCTCGGCAGGATCCACACACCCTGTGCGGATTTTGCCGATTTAAAAAAAAAAATTGGCGCACTTGTTTGACTGATTTCTTGTGCCTCGGTTCTACCGAGGCACAAGATGGCTGCCAACACTTCCAGGTATGAAGTGTTGACAGCCAATTAGCATAAAGCTCGTGATCAGGAGGGTGTGTGGATCCTGCACGGCCATAGATATATATGTGTTTTTACTTTTGATTTTCTCAGCAACTACTGAACTGATTTACACCATTTAACAAAAAGGGTTCATTCTGAACCAAGAACTACCTCTTTGCCAAATTTGGTGTAATTCCGTTCAGCAGTTCGGGCTGTAGCCGTTTCTAAAGTTTCCTATGGAAAATTGCATGGGGAAAATCGTTTTGGGACCCCCCTTTTTTCTCGGCTCCCGCTTGACGAATCACCCTGAAACTTTTGAGATAGGAGCGAAATGGAGCGCCCCACATGTTTTGAAAAGATTGCGAAAATTGGTCAACCGGCACCAAAGTTATTGCAAATAGAATGTTGCGGATTTCCTATGGAAAATAGGTCCTAACTGTAACTACCTACTGGCAACCGGCAGTAGGTTATATATATATATATATATGTATGCACAAATGTCATGCATGTCAGGTTGCCACTCTCCCTCCTCAACAATGTTAATAAATAGCATATAATACTCTGGACATCTTCATTCATGGTTTGTACCATGGCAGCTGTTGATGTGTATTTGGTTTAGACAAAACCATGATGCAAGGGGTTAAATTCAAGCAGCAATGTTAATTCACACCCAAATGGGTGACTATTGCAAGAGTTGTTTCCATATGTAAAATAATTCCTACATGTAATGTGAGCAGTAAAAGGAGTTTTCTCATGTTGCCTTTACTAATGGATTTGAATGTTACCGTTGTACTGCATTTCTAAATGTTTGAAGGTATGTTTATTGGTACATTTACTCTAAGTAACGTGTCATTTGGCAGCATCGTTGAATGTTTCCCAGTGGGTTAAAAACTCACATTTCACAGAGAAAAGGTCTAAATGTGAAGTATTTCCTGAAATCCCCAGTCTGAATTCCATTTTCAGGATAAGTAGCTTCCCTAAAAAATAAAAATTAAAAGTGAAATGGATGTTTAACAAAGCGTTTTGTCTTTCTTTCAGTGCCATTGAAAAGTGATTTTTTGACTTGCCTATATCTTTGGCACCCTTTGACAAATCTTCACTGGTTGAGCTTGGAATGTTTTAGGGTGATCCGTCAAGCGGGGGCTGACAAAAAGGGGTGTCAAAAAAGTGTACTTTTCCATGTTAATTTCGATAGGACCTTTGAACACGTCTACAGGCTGGACTGCTGAACGAAATTACATCCCCAGTTCAACCAGGAAGTGTTGGCAGCATTCATGGGACTGGGCTTGAGCCCAGTCCCAAAACAAAATGTAAAAAAAAAAAGAAAAGTTTTGTCCAAGGGTCCCAGAGGGGTGGCTCCCACAACATATTGTCCATGTTGTGGCCAGCCTATTAAGAGGGTGGGGGTTCATTTGCGACCACCCACATAACCTTTGGGGTCAGGGTGTGCTCACCCTGCACCCTTTCTTTTTTCAAATTCATTTTTAGGACATAGGGATCATATCCTTGAGTTCTGTAATGGCTACACAACATGTTATTCAGGTTATGACTAACTAATACGGGTTGTCTAGCCCCCTTTAAAGTGGCCATTCAGAGAATATCTGGAGACCAACAGTCCAAATATCGCTATAAATTAACCCCTTCATGACCACCATAAGTACCACTTTAACATACATTTTTTGAACACGGCTGAAAGGATTTACACCTAAAAATGAAAAGCACACTTTTTCAGTAAATTTCTATCATGTAGCCAAACTTGTTACAATTCGGTCCAGCTATTTTTTCTGTATCACTTACCAAATTTCCTACAGGAATTAACATGGGAAAACAACATTTTGGGACACTCCTTTTTTCTTGGCCCCTACTTCACAGATTAGCCCAAAACTTTCCAGACTGGAGCTGAGGTGGGGGACATTTTTGGGGGAATGCTTCATGAAGATCCGGCAAACTATGCCAAAATTATTAGAGAAATAAAAAATGCTCTTTCTACGGAAACTCTGACCTAACTATAACTAGACAACAGCGACTGCTACTGTGTAACACACAAAAACTGAGAGGATGTAGCCCTACAGCTGGAGCAATCGATCCCAAAGCTCGGGAACCGGGTTCAAGTCTCAGCAATGATGCTCAACATCCTGTGATTGTGGGCAAATCACTTAATCTTCCCATGCCTAACAAAAATGAATGTGCCCATCTGTAACAAACCTGGTGCTCATGAAAAGAGCACTGATACCTGATATCTTCGGGTCTAGTTTGTGCTATATAAAAACTCTAAAACAAAACATTTTTTTTAAAGTGCATTTGTTTTTCTACTTTGACAGTAACCTCACATTTACTACTAGATTCAGTCAACTAAATTCAGGCAGTTTAGCAGCTGCTTCAATAACCATATATTTTACATGTTTTACTGGAGACTGAATTGGCACACAATTGCTGAAGCCTTATACATACACAAGAACAAAACTTACAGTAAAGAAACTGTGCATCAAAATTAAGGGACATTAATGTTGGTTTATCAGTATCAGCCATCTTTATTAACTGTTTAAATCAGGTATGCATATTTTTTATTTATATAATTAATGTGATGAATTGCATAACTAGGAATCCTGGAAAATCAACCTTAGTCACCCATGTTTAAATATGGATCACTAGGTGTGTGTTATTGTGCAACAACTAAGGCTTTAACAGTCCATGAATGTTATTAATAAGACTTTGAGCAACATTCAAATGGAATTCTACAGATATTATGAGTCAAGTCTTTATAGTGAACCTCAGTTTTTAGTTGTGTGTGATAGGGGGAAAATAAAATCCAGTTTACATGCATGACTGAGGGCAAAGTTGAGCAAAATGTTATTTGCATATTTCTATTGATAAATGTGTATCATAAGCAAGCACAGATAAAGAGTATATTATCCCAGCGGGTCATTCACTGAATAAAAGATGTATGCAGGAAAGCACTGGTCATGTACTTACTGAAAGATGCATGATGTAAGAGGGAAGACAATCTCTTTCCACAAGCCACATACAGGCCCTCATCCGCAACATTTAGAGGTATTGGAAACTTACACAAACATTTTTCAATTAATAGATCGCCCAACATATAACAAAGGTAACAACCCGACCTAAGTTTCTCCCTGTCAAACTAAACTGGACTGACCATCATGCCCTAAATTTCAAATGTTTCGCCTTTAGATTCATAAAATAGGGCAAGGAAAACGAAAAACCCAAAGAACACTAACCAACATTCTTCAAGTTCTGAATGCTGAAGCCTTTTGAGTCCCTTTCTTTAATGCCTGAGGAAAGAGTTCCTCTTCTAAATACTCATGATGCCATTCTTTAAAGAATAGTATGTACAAAATGTGTCTCGTTGAGAGGGCTCCAGTTTAGAAGAACAAACACAAAGAGTAAAAAAAAAACTCATGGCAAACTTGTAGCTTTGAATTGAAGATGAAGATGTGAGTGATTAGCAGGGCACCAAACTACCTGTGAAATCAAAAGGAGATAAGCAAGAAATTCAGAAGAAAAATTCAGGAGACATTACAAATGCCAGAAGTAAAATTTAGGGACATATATAGTAGCAATGAGGAGAAGAACACAACAAAAAATATGGGAACTAATGAGTTGTGCTGCACACTTCAAATCAAATCAAATTAAACTTTATTCGGTTTCACATAGATAAAACTATAAAAGTTGCAAAACATCCAAAATACAGTAAAACATGATTTCATATAATAACAAGCCAGATAAAATATAGTAAGATCCATTGCACAACCTCCCCTGTTAGTCTCTGTCAATAAAGTGCACAGTGCAGAGTCACGCGGTATCCCCCCTTGGTTAATACTACCCTACGAGGGTATCCTGATCCTCATAGACATTTATCTCATAGGTCAAACATTGATTAAATAGCTATTTATCCAAACAAGCCCTAGTTCTCACAGTGGATTTTAGATCACCAACAATAAAATAAATACAATCCGCCTTCAACAATTGGAGGTACAGGAGAGCTGGGAGAGCCTGATTAAAATTCATCTTCTTTAAAAGAGCAACTAAAAAGTACCTTTGAGGTACAGCGTAAAATTAACAAAAAAGCATAAAATGTGGCAAATCCTGCGGAGACTCTCCATCGCAACCACAGGGAGCTAACAATCGGCCTCTACTGCACCCTCTTGGACTGGCAAGCAGGAGGTGAAAAAGATCTAGGCAGAGCCTGGTCAATAAAAAACGCTCATAAGTGGATAAGGACCCTAGGAGATAAGGCTCGGCAAATGGAGTAGTTTTGAGCATTAAAAATGTGCGACGCTAGGTTTCTCCAATTCCCGCTCATTCCTTTCCATTTTCCTTAAACTATTAAAGGATTCCCTAATTGTCTCCACATCCTTTTTTACAATAGATTCGGGGTTGTAATATAGATCAGGGCGCCCTAAATCTTCAAGGTTGCTTTTGATATATCTAAGCCGCTGTATTTGGAGTACATTGTCAAGGGACATGCATTCTTTTAAAATCAATTGGCAGAGAGTTAATTCTTTATTCAGCCAACCCCTAAGCCAAAACACAAGGGGGCGCAGAACCAGAATATTACATAAAAAGGGCACCCCCAGTTCTTCATGGACCACCAAATTGGACAGACCTCGCGGAACACACAACAGGCGATACAAGAAAGTATTCTCCACCACCTATAATGAGTCTGCGGCAGTATGCCCCCAAATTTTGCTTCCATAACTGGCTATAGCTACACTTTTTGCTTGGTAGACTTTCAGCATAGCTTCGATTGGTCTCTTACTTAGTTTAGAAGCAAAATTAAAAATGGCCATGTTAACCCGGGCCAGATCCCCGTTTTTCCTAAGAATTTGTTGCCGCCATTTTATTTGATCAACCAGTAAAACCCCTAAGTAAGAAAAAACATCACTACAGGGGACTTTGGCAGGGCCTACTCTAAATTGGAAACTTATTTTGGGGTGAGTCCCCACCTGCATTATGTAGGATTTGGAGTTAATAAATGTTAGGTCACGATCAGACATAAAGTTTTTAAAGGCGTCTAACAGAGATTGGAGACCTTTAGCAGTTCTAGATAAAAGAACTGCGTCATCCATATATAGTGGGACAGGAGACCACTTATGTACCATAAAAATAAACTATTGTACTATACCTACCAATAGTTCCAGTACCATTACCAAATAATCAGTCAGTTGGCAGTGAAGAAGGTTCAATCGTTTATTAAACAAAATACTCCATAGAGGAGCCTCTCCGAACCTCACCCATCAGGTGTGCCGAGAAGACTGTTGGCTCGTATTCAAACATGAGGTTATATACTTTTCGGTTCAACACATACAATCACTGTAAGAGGAAAAATACCAGTTGTCCCTCAAGCTCCAGGGAAGGACCATATATGGCACACAGCAGATCAGTACAAAGGCTTGACTATCTATTGCTGAGGAGGTCAGGAGGGGTGATTCCCTTTCGTCTTGGTGCCTGGGAGTGTAGACACGGTGCCTCCAGGAATGCGCTTATCGCCCTCAAAGCCAGATGCGACCTTGAGTCTTAGAACAGTCGAGTAAAACAGCCTACCTTCAGCTGCTACCAGTAACTCAGAGTGAACATTGGGCCTGACAACTGTACGTGATCAACACGTGATCACGGCCCGTGCTCGAGCATAGAATCAGAAGATGGCGTCTGTATGGTTCTTGGCCTACTCTTTTAGCAATAGATATACAGGGAGGAAATAAACAAATTTCCTCCAAGAAAAAGCATATATATCAAACAGGGAGTATACGTATAGATGCATCATGCTAACCCTGCTCTCCCTGCTAAACTTATTGAGAAAATCATGAACACACAATTAAGCAGATTTCTGGAGGAGGCACATGGACTAGACCCTACACAGTATGGTTTCAGATCAGGACACAGTACCGAATCGTCCCTGGTCAAATCTACAGAAGAAATCAGAAAGACTCTAGACCACGGTGGTAAGGCGGTCTTGATCATGTTGGATCTGTCTGCAGCCTTCGATACGGTCCATCATGGTTTATTGATGGACCAGCTCCGAGAAATTGGAGTTAAAGATAAGGCCTGGAACCTAATCAAGTCTTTCCTTTCAGAAAGAACCCAGGCGGTCTCTTTGGGAGACTTTACTGCTAAAGCTTTCTCCCTGCCTTGTGGTGTGCCACAGGGATCCTCTCTAAGTCCTACCCTCTTTAATGTATACGTTAAACATCTGGCTTCTTTGGTTGAATCCTTCGGCTTCATCCTAACATCATATGCTGACGATACCCAGATTGTAGTATCTTTATTTCCTTTGGCACCCACCAATGTTGCGGATGACTTTAAAAAATGTATGTCAACAGTGGATAATTGGATGACCCTCAACTGCCTCAAGTTAAATTCAAATAAAACGGAGGTAGTCCTGTTTGGAAATGATCCCAGTTTCTGGACACCCACATGGTGGCCAGATTCTATGGGTTCACTACCTACTCCCAGTAGGAAAGTCAAGAACCTGGGATTCATCATAGACGACAAATTATCATTCAAGGATCAGGTCAATTCAGTTATCTCCTCAACATCTTTCATTCTCAGATCATGCAGGAAGATACTCCCTCTGCTTCCCAAAGATTTACATCGAACGGTTATATCGGCCCTTGCCTTATCTAGACTCGACTATTGTAACGGTCTTTACATTACCATGCAAGAAGGACTACTCAAAAAGCTTCAATTACTTCAAAATGCGGCGGCAAGACTT
The DNA here is from genome assembly GCF_964204655.1 of Triturus cristatus. Lineage (NCBI taxonomy): Eukaryota > Metazoa > Chordata > Amphibia > Caudata > Salamandridae > Triturus > Triturus cristatus. The sequence goes on along the minus strand of NC_140590.1, from coordinate 1,484,543,977 downwards.
ATATCAGGCATTCCTAAATATGCCTCGATCTCTGCCGAAATAAAAAAACTCCATTGGCTCCCAATAAACAAACGCATTCGATTCAAAGCCCTATGTATTACCCACAGAGCTCTTCATAATAATGGACCTTTTCATCTTACCAAGCTCCTTCAATGGTATACGCCTGGAAGAACTTTACGCTCTTCTCAGGCTAATCTAGCTGTAATCCCCAAAGTAAAGAAAGCTAACTGGGGAGGACGCAGCTTTCTGGTAAAGGCCACTACAGCATGGAATGCATTACCGTTATATTTGAGACATATATCTAATCATTTAGAATTCAGGAAGGCTCTTAAGACAAGCCTCTTTACCGCCTAATATCTGTCATTCCGTCTCTACTCAGGACTGTTTTCTGTTCGACAGCGCCAGGACACCTACGGGTATTAGTCGCGCTATATAAAACAGATTAACATAACATAACATAACTTAAATAGTATGGGCCTGATACCCCTTATATACGGGAAATCTACTTTTTATCCCTCAGAGCGGCCATTTTAGCATGATGTAGCTAACAAAAACCGTTCAATCTTAAAATATTCCCTCATCAATCAGCATTAAGTCTTTGAGCTGCTGTTGAACTAGCTGAGCTTTTACCGCTGTTGGGGATTGACCAGACACAGAAGAAGTGAGTTTTGTCGCGTTATAAGAGCAACATGCAAGTCCACATTGTACACAAACACAACACGTGAATATGATACCAGCTATACATGCCAGCACCATCAAAATTTTCCATTCCCAAGTAGACAGCAAGCCCCAGAACCAACCAGAGAGAGACCACGTACCAGTTTCTACATGTATATCGGAGGCTAAACGATGTAGCTTCTGTATAGCCAAATGAACGGAGGGGGCGGAGTCAGGAATATAAACACAGCAAGAGCTGCCGATCACACGGCATGCTCCTCCTCGATCTGCCAAGATAAAGTCCAAAACCAAACGGTTTTGAAGCAAAACGAGTCTGGTCTCCTGTAGCTCTACTGGTATATTGGTCAGTATTCCTGCAGTAGTGTTAATTACCCCTTCAACTACTCTAGACAAACTTCGTACTTCTCGGCTAGTAAGCATAGGCCCTCAAAAGGGTAACACTCCCTTCATAATGTCGGTAAAATGCTGCAGTGGAGTATCGGTCTGATCTATATCAGTGGTATCCATCTCTCTTTTATTTCTCCTACTAAGCACACTACGTTTATCTAGTCGGTGATCCTTGTGATAATTAGAAGGGGCAATATATACTGGAGGGTACAGAAAGGACAGGTAACAATGTCCAGTCCAACCTCGCAGAAGCCAAGCATAGGCACTTTCTCCACAGACAAAATATACATTAGGAGGGGTTAACAATGGAGGGCTGCTAAAGGTACGCAATCGATAAGTGTAATTACATTGGCTTTCTCCTACTGATATGTACCCTGCTCCTTGAACACAAAACGTAGAGGTACTATTTAATACAGGCACTGGAATAGCCCTATCTTCAGTCCTGAAAGTGTTGATAATATTGAGTGAAATTGAATTCAACAAAGTCCAAAATTTCATTTTTCAACCAAGTGGTATTTTCATGTGTTATATACATATTCATACAAGCATTCGGATCTAAGGTTCCCTCTCCTTTATTCCCTTCGGGGTTGAATCCTTGATGAACCTCAATATATGCTAAAATCATTTCATAATCCTTCTCTGAAAACCTTCGAGCGTCCACAGTGTAATGCATATACATCTTAGAAAGCAATTTGAACCAAGCCTCGCAACTTCCCAGATAAGACACAGGTAGAGATATGAATAAATTGTGCTCGTGCATAACAGATGTTAAAAGACCACAAACCCAGCAATTTGTAGTATTTGTAAAACTGTGTGCTTAATGAAGCATTTCAATGAATGCGTTTTTCACATAGGTCTGACGATGCCTTTCCTTATGAGGGGCTAAAGTATGAAACACATGTTCCGGTGGTGGGGTAGTTGTAACTAAAACAGTATGCATAGGGTGGCGAAATTCTAAATATATGAATACTCCCAGTAATATAATTAGCAATATTTCTATAGTAGCTATAAATGCAATTTTAACACGATTGGTCCAACTAGAAAAGACAGGCATATATGTAGGAAAATAACGTGGTACAAAAGGACGTTCCTCTTTCTGAACAGAGCAAACAAATGTTCAAGGCTCGCAGCGCGTTCAGTCCAGTGTCTCGCTCAGTACACCAGGAACGTATTTAACAGACATTTATAGCACAGGTCTGTACCCTATCACTCAAGTCTCTCCCTATATCCTACCATGTTCACCTGGTGTACTGTGTTGCTTTCTGGGCCGCAGGTTGTACCGAGTATGGCCAGGCACTTCTTGATCAAAGAGCAAAACGGAGGATGACGAATCCAGTGGAAAAAGGCCACTGCGAGCCTCTGGGTTAGCTGTAGGAACAACAGAATCTGGGGCGATCACTTGCGCTGATGACGGAGCCCCTTCCGAGCCTGGTGCATCATCTCCTTGCCCTTCTCTAATTACCTGGGCGTCACAAAAAGGAATGAATCGAGGAACTCGCTCACTTTCCTGAGTCAGAACCCCGTTGTGGATTCGCCGATCATATGGAAGCCGGAGGGGTAGTTTTTTCAGATGTGACACATGAATCCAGTGTCGCTTACCGTTCACCTTTACCGCCATCCCCGTGGCCAACAAGACTTGAAACGATTCAGACCAACGAGGATCCAAGCTGGATTTTCGCTGATAGTTACAGACCAGAACCCACTGTCCTGGTGCCAGGCAATGTCCAGGACCCTCCGGCAGCGGCTGCAAAACTGCTGAGACCTGTTGATGAATGGAACGAAGATCTTTAGTCAAAGCATACAAATAGTCTGTCAGCATAGGATATTCTATATCGCGAAACGTTCTGGGTCTCGGGACGCCCCAAACATTAGCAGGGCGCCCAAAAATGACCTCATACGGAGACAAACCAGAACGAGAATGTGGGGTAACTCGTATTGACATTAATGCCAACGGCAGAGCATCTGGACACCTTAATCCAGTACTTTCTTGAACTTTGGCTAATTTGGGCTTTAATATCCCATTATACTTCTCGACCAACCCAGCAGACTGGGGGTGTCGAGCCGCATGGAATTTCTGTTTAATCCGTAGTCCATTACATATATGTGTGATGAGTTCTGCATTAAAATGTCTTCCGTTATCACTCCAGATCACGCAAGGCAATCCGTAGCGAGGGAAATACTCCTTTACCAACGCTTTTGCCGTTGCCAAAGCAGTATTTTCTTTTGTCGGGTAGGCTTCCACCCATTTACTGAAAACGCATACCACAACCAAGACATACTTCAACTTGTTAATGCGCTCCAGCTGGATATAATCCATTTGAAGCACCTCAAAAGCCAAAGATAGGGGTACGAAGTTTCATCTCAGAACAGGTTCCATGCCCCCTGGATTATGTCGGAAGCAAACCATGCAATATTGTACCAAATGAGCAGCGGTCCTAGAAATATTTGGATTGTACCATACAGGATCTAATAATGCACGAATACCTTTCACCCCAACATGAGCTGAACCATGTGCCATTGTCACCACTTCATTCACTAATGCATTAGGCAATAGCCACCGCTGCTTATCTGTCAGATCAATCCAACAACCATCTGCATCCAATCTCCCAATTCGCTCTTTCCAGTGAGCCAGTTCAATAGGGGTAGCTTCTTTCTGTATTTCTCGGACACTCTCCATGGTATTATCAAACATCTCCGTTTCAGCAACCAACCTAGCAGAGCTAGTCACGAACATTGAGGTCAATTTGGATTTCGCAGTTTCCTTAGCTACTTGATCGGCAAAGCCATTACCCTCCCCCACTGCATCAACCACTGCCTTGTGTGCACTGCATTTGACTACAGCCACCTTTTCTGGTAACGTCAATGCTGTCAGTAATCGCAAAATCAAGGGGCCATGCTATATTCGCTGACCATGAGAAGTAAGAAAACCTCTCTCTGCCCACAGTCGGTCAAAACTATGAGCCACGCCGAAGGCGGACTGGCTGTCGGTGTAAATATTTACTCTCAGTCCTTCACTTAATTCACAGGCCCGAAACAATGCCACTAATTCAGCCGCCTGTGCTGACTGATAGGGTACTCGAGAAGCCTCAACTATAGTATGAAGAGTAGTTATCGCATATGCAGCAGTTGTCGTGCCATCTGGTAACTTGAAACAAGAGCCATCGACGTACAACTCCCCTTGAGGGTCAGATAGAGTAGTGTCAGTCAGGTCTACCCTTCCCTTTGTTTCTTCCTCAGTCCGAAATATACAATCATGAACATCATTGTTCTTTGCATTCGAAGGGAGGCGTAGTAACGTCGCAGGGTTCAGAGTAGCACATCGTTTAATCGTAATATGTGGAGCAAAGAAAGTCAGTTCGTATCCAGTAAGACGCGCACTCATGAGGTGCTGGGTCTTCGTTTTGTTCAATAATGTATCCACAGCGTGCGGTCCCATTACTGTGAGGTCTGTGTTTACAGAACAAGCCCTTCCGACTGTCGAATAGCCACCGAAACTGCAGCAGTAGCTCTTAAACAGCTAGGAAGTGCTCTGGCGACGTTGTCCAATACCGCCGAGAAATAGGCACAAGGTCTCTGCTTACCACCAAATCCTTGTGTTAACACAGAAAGCGAACAACCGTTCACCTCGTGTATGTAAAGTACAACAGGTTTTCGGTAGTCAGGAGTACCAAGAACAGATGCAGAACAAAGCGCAAATTTCAAAGAGTCAAAAGCATCTTGACAAGCATCAGTCCAGGGTAAAGGTTCATGCACATCTTTAGTGGTTAGATACAAAAGAGGTTTAGTAAGAAGGGAAAAATTAGGGATCCATTGGCGACAGTAAGAAGTTATGCCGAGAAATGCACGAACATCACGCTGAGTACGAAGTACAGACATATTAAAAATGGTAGTTACACGCTCAGGGGTTAGTCTCCTCCCCTCTTTCGACAGTAGATGACCGAGATAGGTCACCTCCTGTTGACAATATTGAAATTTAGAAAGGGAGACTTTATTGCCATTTGCAGCCAAATGAGACAATAATAGTACGGTGGCCTTCTTACAACCTTCCTCGGTATTGGAAGCCACTAACAAAGCATCTACGTATTGCAAAAGTACATTACCAGGGGGCAAGACCAAATAATCCAACAATGTTTTCAAAGCTTGACTATAAATACTAGGACTCTCTGTGTACCCCTGGGGAGCGCGGCAGAACCAGAAGCTACGACCAGACAATGAGAAGCTGAAAATATGACGGCTATCAGGATGAATCGGAATGCTAAAGAAAGCATTCTTTAAATCAATCACATAGAAACATTTAGCGGTAGGAGGAATCATAATGAGAATAGTGGTGATGTCTGAAACCACAGGGTATTGGGGCGCCACTATTTTATTAATTTCACGCAAATCAATCACAAAACGATAGGTATCGGCATAGTCAGGATCGCTTCCAACAGGGGCTCTCTTTAAGATAAGTAAAATGGGGCTGTTACACACATTAGCAGCTGTCTCTTCTACCACACCCCTTTTTACCAGATCTTTTATGATGGAGAGCAAAGCCTTCTCGCCTGCCGGAGAATTTTGTACTGAGGTATAAGAGGAAGCCGAGCATTTTGCTTCAAAGTAATAGTAACGGGCGGAATCTTTAATAATCCTACATCCGTGTCACCAGTGGCCCACAATGTTGCTGGAATAGCAGCAAACTCAGGAGGGAGGGGTTCCAGGGGACGAGAAGTAGAACTATTCATTGCACCCGTATCAACTAAAAACTTTTCAGATGTCCCCATCAAATGCGCCTCTACATAAGGTCTTTGCTGATCAACGGGTACTGACACCCTTCCCTCACTCTGTCCGTGGCTATCCTATGTATAAGCATACCCTTCGGTTGCATCCGTTGCACACTCCTCATTATAATACTGCCTACCTCTTGGATTATCAAAATAATTATTTTCTTGTCCAACTTGCGTCGCCTCTTCTCGTTGCATAACACTGCGATCCACACTTCCTCAACCTCTTCCTCTACTTCTCGTAGCCCCGTTCTGGGCCAACAGCAACGGACACTGAAATCGCCAATGCCCTTCCTCCTTACAATAAGCACACTGATTTACTCCCAAAATGACAGCCGGCACTCTGCCTCGTCCAGTTCCCTCCCCCCTCAGGACGAATCCTCTACCGCCTCTCTCTCTGCCTCGTCCTTGAGCAACTTGTTGCAACAACACCCGTGTTTTAAGATCATTCGCTTTCTTTTCCATCTTATCCTTACTCTAATTTTCTCTATGTTCGTAATATTGGGCCATACTCAATATTACTGAGGGCGTGGAAGTGGTCCAGGTACTTTCAGCGGCTTGTAACCTTGCAGAGACTTCTGGTAACAAATTGGTCACAAAACAATTGACAAATAATCGTATACCGCCTTTCAACGATAAATCCTGTCCACTAAAATCAATAAATACGCCCTCAAATCTAGTGAAAAAATCAGAAACACTTTAATCTTTCTTCTGATTACATGCGGTCAATTTGTCCCAATCCACCTTACGAGGCGGGATCAAGGAATGCATGTAAGGGATAATACGGCCAGGTAAGGCCAATAATTCAGGTCTCGGCTTATCCCCAGGCTTACGATCTTTATCCCAATCTTTTATCTGATCCCATGTTCCGCCGAATTCTTGAGCATGGTCCTGATCATGCACCTGACGCCATACGTCAACGGGAAATAACAATGCAAAAAATAGCCTTATATCAGCTAAGGTTATGACGGCCGAGGAGGTCGCCTCTGTAAGTTCTTTATAATAAGCCGTGGGATTCTTACGAGGGTCGGGTAATTGTGATTTTAGTGAGAGGACTTCACTCCTCTTCCAGGGGGAATAAACCCATTGCTCCTGCACTCGGGCCTCTACATGAGGTCTAGTCACCACGCCATGGTCATCTTTTAGTTCCGGTATTTCAGGGTGAAAGATAGGATGATTTCTCGTATAGGAGGCTGAGAGTTCCACGAGGGACACTTTTGATGCATCCGTTCACGATAATTTATTAAAACCTCCACATTTCTATACACTTCCTCCGAGCTAAGTTCAGACTTATGAGCCCTGTCCCGGATGTCATACATCACTTGGGCGGCCATCCCTCCTGGAAAACACTGTTCCCAGAGAGTAATGATACGTGCAGCCATGTGTTTCAAAGCATGTTGTTTCATAACAGGCTCATAGTCTTCCATATGTCAGTTATAGTGTAAATAGGCTGTCGTATCCACTGGGATGACTGATCCGCAATCATCTGTTTCTCAGTTGGTCCTACAGCCGAATGGGTAAACAACTTCTGTGCGTCGAGATCCCCCGGAGCACGAAATGGAGTCGAAACAGCTGGAGATGGGGTCGTGCTCACAGAAAGGGAGGTCCACACAGGGAGACAAAACAGCTGTGGCCGTAACGGAAGACGGCAATGTGACAGGCAATAAAGTAGCCGTCTCAGACACTGAGGGAAACAAAACAGAGGACGTTCCCGGAGAGGCAAGGGAAAAGGAATCAACAGGGGTGAAAGCTGAAGGGGCCTGTACTAAAGTCGGGGTAACAACAGGATATATACGTTGCGGAGCATAAGGCGGAGGTGGACGAGTAGCCAATAAATCCTCTGTCTCATCTTCCACTTCAGTCCTAGCCACATAGGTCTTATCCACTTGCAATCTAAAGTGTCTGTCTGCACAATCAATCCCTTGTTCAGTTTGTGCTTTATCATAGGCTATAGCTTTCTGTGTAATCGTCTGATTTCCTTTCATCCTACATACTTTCTCCTCCAGCATACGTCTACGCTTTGCTTCCTTCTGCCACAGATTTAGGGAGTCAAACATTGACTGTCGACTACGTTTAGAAAATAATCGATCCTACAGAAAATGTATCTTTTTTTCATCAAAAGACCCGGTTAAGGGCCATTGTAATTCCACATTATCTTTAGTATATTTATGCCATAGTGTATTAAACAAGAGAGGTGTAATACCATGCTTTACATACATATCATAACTTAGGCTGCCCTCAGGCGGGGCAGGTTGACTTTCAGCCAAACGCGAATCATTAGGGCGACAACAACATCCAAAACAACTCAATTTGCTAAAACACTGCATGGTTATTGTCTTCATGCGTTCCACATCCAATCATAAAAATAAACTTCCGAACATGGCCATGTTCACACATTCACAAAACATAAAACCTCGCGCTCGTTCAAACATACAAAAGACAATAATATACATATACATACAAAAATATTCAAAATGACGTCTTTTTAAACAAAGAACAAAGCCCGTCGACTCCTGTTCGTGGAGAATCAATCAAATTCAAATTCCAAGACCGACAGATACCAAAATCAAGCAGTCCAAAGACTACCAAGAGACCGTCAGACAGGTATAACCACAGACCGACCTACAGACCATCCTGCTGCCTTCCTGGTTCACTTTTGGGACTATTCTGACTCAGCCCGCTTCATTAGCACCGCTTCAGATGTATTCCCAAGGCTACCCAGGTACAGCCACAGGCTTTTCTGAAAGCAGTCCGGCCGGGCACGCACCACACGTGCCACACTGGGCGACCGATCGGCGTCTCTATTATTCACAAAAGGTCCGTGGAGCATCTATACGTGCAGTCATCACAATGCTGCCCCATCAGACCCCCAAGATTCTCCGTGGTACACTGACCGCCAAATACTGTCACAGTTAACTGCTTCAAAAGCACTGCTCAACTGTGCACGCCAAGAACATAAAAACAATTCCACTCACCTGGTGCACACAGGTACAATCCTGTGTTCTCCACTGCCAACTCCTGAAGACCAACACGGTCAGCTCCCGGGTTACGCCCGTAGGACTCAGGTGAAGGGTCACTAGCAGCAGGGGATACTCTGATTGTGAGAGCGGAGTAAGTTCATACCAAAGATGGCTAAATTTCAAAGGATCCTTTTTCCGTCCACCCGCTCAACCAGAAGTACCCCTTGTCCTTACCACCCGTTTACGGGGAGGACGACCCAGTCACGGAGTCCCGGCAGAGTCGACAACTGATGTACCATAAAAATAAACTATTGGACTATACCTACCAATAGTCCCAGTACCATTACCAAATAATCAGTCAGTTGGCAGTGAAGAAGGTTCAATTGTTTATTAAACAAAATACTCCATAGAGGAGCCTCTCCGAACCTCACCCATCAGGTGCGCCGAGAAGACTGTTGGCTCGTATTCAAACATGAGGTTATATACTTTTCGGTTCAACATATACAATCACTGTAAGAGGAAAAATACCAGTTGGCCCTCGAGCTCCAGGGAAGGACCATATATGGCACACAGCAGATCAGTACAAAGGCTTGACTATCTATTGCTGAGGAGGTCAGGAGGGGTGACTCCCTTTCGTCTTGGTGCCTGGGAGTGTAGACATGGCGCCTCCAGGAATGCGCTTATCGCCCCCAAAGCCAGATGTGACCTTGAGTCTTAGAACAGTCGAGTAAAACAGCCTACCTTCAGTTGCTACCAGTAACTCAGAGTGAACTGGGGCCTGACAACTGTACGTGATCAACACGTGATCACGGCCCGTGCTCGAGCATAGAATCAGAAGATGGCGTCTGTATGGTTCTCGGCCTACTCTTTTAGCAATAGATAGACAGGGAGGAAATAAACAAATTCCCTCCCAGCAAAAGCATATATATCAAACAGGGAGTATACGTATAGATGCATCATGCTAACATAGTATGGGTCCGAAACCCCTTATATACAGGAAATCTACTTTTTATCCCTCACCACGTCACCCTACGTATAGGTAATCTACCCCCGTAGCTATTAGAGCTCTGTCTAGGTCGATATAGAGATTATATAGAGATTAAACAAAAATAGGGCAAGGATACAGCCTTGCCGTACACCTCTCTTTATATCAATGTCCTGTAAGACGCGGAGATCCTGGGGGAATCTGACATTGGCCTTCGTTGCCCTATGAAGGTCCTCAAGGAAGTTGACAATATTACTCTCTACCCCCATACCCCTCATGGACTGCCACAGTTTGACCCTGTGCATGCAATCGAATGCGGAAGACAAGTCCATGTAGGTTAGATAGACAGTACCTGAGCGCGCAACCGTATATTTACTTAGTAACATGATTAAGTTAAAGCCACGGTTGACCGACCAGGGTGGAATCCAAATTGGACATCACAAATTGTCTTATGCTCCTCCGCCCAAGTGGACAATCGTTCTACATGTACGCGGCCCACCACCTTAACCACTGAATCAAGCACTGAGATCGGTCTCTAGCAATAGGTGCTATTACGATCGCCCTTCTTGAAAACTGGTACTATAGTGGAGGTGGCCCAGGACTCAGGGCAACCGTTCGTGGCCACTGCATGAAACACAGCCCCAAGGACCGGTGCCCAAAAAAGTGGGTCAGACTTAAAAAGGTCAGGGGGGATGCCATCTGGTCCTGGAGCTTTATTGCAGGTTAGCCCAGCAATACCAGTCTCAACCTCTCCCTGATCAAAAACCACTGTGGGGCGTCCGTATCACGACCTAGCTGACAGATTTGCTCCATTGGGCTTTCAAATATAGCTTTATAATGGAGCACTCATTCGTCCTCTGAAATGTGCGAACCTAGTTCGCCGCCCACTTCATGCTCAAAGAGCGGTCTGTTGACTATGCTCCAAAACCTAGAGCTATTCCTAAGGATATTCGACTCAATCAACTCCCTCCAGGCCTCCTCCTTCAAGACACCCTTCCGTCTAGTCAATGTTATTTTATACTCTTTACGACAAGAACTAACCAGGGTGTGATTTCTCAGGTTAACATTCAAGGCTTCCCTCAGCTTCCTTGCTGCTTGAGAGCATGATGAATCAAACCATCTGGGGGTCGAGGTAACTACTTTGCAAACCGGAGCCCTTAAGAGTTCACCGATTTTAGTGGAAATAATATTGTAGGCACTGATAACCTCCCCCGGGGATGTACCTGGGTTGGCACACAGCGCTAACTCAGTAGCACAAGATTCTCTTACTTCACAATAAAACACATCAGGGGAGATCTGGGACCATTTAAGCCATCGTCTACCGTCTGTTGGTCGTAGCGTACCCTTAGCTAGCACTCTTCTGTTTCGAAATAATAGGGGACCACGCAAATGGACACAAAGCGGATTATGGTCACCATGGACACTGTCCAGGATAATAAAACCACAAAATAAGGCTTGTAAAGAAGATGAGATTAATATATAATCAATAAAAGTACCACTACCTCTCCCTTTAAAGGAGGGGACAGGAGCTTTACTGTAAGGATCAGATAAGGACATGAGGGACATCAAATCCATTTCATTTAGTAAATTGTTCAATAATTCCCCATGAGCAAGGTGCTCAAAGTGGATCCCTCTCCTCCAAGGGCATCCTAAATCAGCAGCACTTGTGGTCCTAGGGTCTCCACATGGGTGGATATTAAAATCACTCAGGACCATAAGATTATATATTATAACTGTACAAGACTGCCTTATGAATGAGCCCAGCAATGTAATATTACAAATGCCTGGGGGACAGGCCACAGAATTATAAAAATGTATTAGACCCAATCTGTTGACCCCCCTTTTAAGTACCAGAGCCTGAAGACCTGGGCTTGATGTCGACAAAAACCTGTACCTGGCAGTCAACCGCCAGTGATATATAGGTGATGAGGCCACCCTTAGATCTGCCACTTGCGGATGGAGTAGCTGGGACAAAAAAAGCCTTAAAACCCTCCACAAATAAGTCACAGTCCACCAACCATGTTTCTTGCAAACAGATCACACCAAATTGATTCACGAATTGCAGCCAGATTGGGTCATGGAACTTATTGGCCAGGTCCGCAATGTTCCACAATAGAATATTGTTATCAAGTGCACAGAGGCCCCCCCTGTCTTGCATTGGGGAATCATGTTTTTTGGGCTCAGACTCAGTGGCAGACAGTGTGGGGCTCGGACGTCAATCACACTCCTCCAACGTTACTAATGGAGAAAACCTATTGATAACTCCAAGGAGGGAGGGGCGGTATGCTGGCGAGCTGGCAAATGGATTGAGTGAACTGAGTGTGGGGGCAATTGTGCATATACAGGAGGGAAATCTTTGTAACCAACCATCAAAAGAGGGATCCCTGTTGAGATTCCTGTGGGAAAACCATGGTGTGTCAAATTTATAAAAAAAGCCCAATGGTAAAGCCCTAACAGATGACCCGGATCTCGGAAGAGCGGGATGTGTGTCCCTAAACAAGATCCTTCCGGCAAGATGTGGTCTATCAAAGTTTATAATGACACAATCATCCATGCCGATTTTACAAGAGCTACCTATCCAACTGACTCTACGCATCATAATGATATTTTTTGCCACCCTTGAACCCAGTGTAGTATTATTTGATAGCCAGTGAAGTACTTTGTTCTTTAACTGGTCAAAATCCTCAGGAGAGAGGGGGAACATTCCCCAAAACTACTACATAAGGGGCGGATTCAGGCGGTTAATCAATAACTGGTAAACACTGTGGCAGAGCCTTGCTGCTTCCCCGCACCCGCCTCCCTGAAAATTGGGTTTCTTCCGTGACCCGCGACTGTACAGGCATATCCCTACTCATACTTATGCCTTTACTCATGTCTACAAGCCCGCCACCGTGCTAGAGCCTGCATCTGTAGTGGGATGGCTGATCCATATTGTTATTGGGCAAATTTGACAACAAAACAGAGTCCCCTGCAGTACTCTGGCCCGGGCTAACCCTTGGCCCTCCTGTTAAGAGAGGTAATTCAATATGGTTTCGGGCTACTAAATTTTCGTCAATCAGATTCAACCTCTCAAGGATCAGTCCCAGTTTTAAGTCCGACAGGCTAGTCATCGCTGCCTGGAAGATTTCCAAAGTCACCAGAGATTCTGTAGTGGGGGATGCTAAAGCTGGTACCAGGAGTTTAGGAACCAGGTTAGGTTTAGATTTCTTCGCTTTACCCCCCCGATAGCTTGAGATTTCCTTTTGGTACTGGCCCCTAGCCGCGAATTCCCCCTAGCGACCAGTTGTACATCTTCACTTCCAGTGGCTAAGGATAGTTCCGTAGGCTTACAAGCTGGGTTATCGGCATTCCCTTGTGGATGATTGAAATCTTTACCCCCCATGTTGCTTATTGTGATAACAGGTGAAAGAGGCCTTGGCATGAGCGTAGGAGAGGCTATTATGATGCTATGTTACCCATTGCCGGCCTGCTAACCTTCTAAAATCCCAGAACAGCTGGATTGGCTCAAAAGTTCATTGTTACCTTCCGTCCGAGACACATGAGTAACAACAAGTGGTGGATGAGAGATACTGGTTGGTGACCTAGAAAGACGCCTGTTAACCAACTTGATTTCTTTGTTTATCACCGCTGCTGTCCACTGCAAAAAAGAATCCATGGTAGTTACCGATGCAGAGGTACCAGTCTTTGCCCTTGCAGTGGTAGAAGCTACCTTGCGCCTAACCATGGCTCAGCAGACCAAAAGCCAATAGCCTATAGCAGGGAACTGCAGTCCCAACTAGAGTTGACAAAAGTCCAGCCCTGGAAATTGAAAACGAAAGCTGCCCGGAACAGAGCACAGCAAGAACACTCCAATCACTCCACTCACAATTTCAACCGTATTAAGAGTGAACAATTCAACAAGGGGCCAGGGCCGGTCAGTGACAAGAGTTAATCCTACCTCCTCCGTCGCTGAAGATATCACAAGAAGATGCAACTACTGTTGAGGGGCACAGCTCCCTGATGGGCTGTGACCACCGTAGACCATTTAGCAATGGGTTCCTGAATGAAGAGCCAAGAGGGTGGGCCCGGCCCAGCCTCGGCCGGTCTCGGAAGGGCTGGCCCGGTCACGCTCGTGCACGTCCCGCGCTGCGGGAGCCCTGCCTGCTATTTGTGCGCCTCCTGACGCTTTCCCCAGTGTGGGCGGTGTGCACGCCACAGTGGCAGCAGGGAGGTGTAGTCTCAGTCCCCCTTGGACCGGAGGTGAAAACCGCAAATCCAGCAGTTTTAATCCGTTTAGCAGTGGCAGTGGCAGTGCTCGAGAAAGTTCAAAGGCTGCACACTTCACCTGGAACAGCTACTTTAAATTTGAATCGAACGGGAACCAATATCACAAGAAAAGGTTCTACTTCATCTTAGACTGGGAACCTCGAAAAACACATTCTTTAGAAAAGGCCACCATCTTGGAAAGGACAATTTATAAGACATCTTCACACCCCTTTCCTGGAACTCACGGAATTTGCTTGGCAAGTGAATAAGAAGTCACATTTTATATCCTTTGCCCATTGCTGCACTACACAATTCTGCCTCCATCTGTTATACACAATGTGCCAGGCAGCGCACAGAACACCCTTCCAGAGACTGTGAGTGCAGAGATGCTATGGTAGACCAGGCAGGGAGCTGCTCCATCCTGTGCAGAGCACAGAGCCCAGGAACACCCTGCAGGATAAAATGAGAAGGGCTCCTTCCTTCTCTGAACACATGTCGACTCTGGTAAGCTCTCTGCACTTCTCTCTGCACAGATGTGACACATCCCTCTCCCTAAGGGATTGAAAAACTCATAATCCTTAGATATAGGTATTAATAAGCTGATTTGATCGGAAAAGCTCACCAAATATTACAACTCCTCATCACTTAATATCTTCAAACAGTCATCCTCCCTCATAAACACTTCAAAACAAAATCCAAAAGAAGCCAAAGAACCCATAATAATTCAATGAGCTGATCTCCAGCCATTAGATTACAAGAAAGCTTGACAAGATCTGACAAAAACATCAAACTCCAGAGGCACTAGGATTTTCAGGTCACAGATCATGAAACTGTAAAATGCCACAACTCAACTCCAAACTGCATAGTGCTAAACATAATCAAGAACCAAACATTCCAACTCAGTAAACACTAAATCTAATATTACCAGATTCTTCCATGATAAGTGCACTAAAAGTCACAAAGAAATAAAGTCTGACTGAAACAAAGACCTCCAGCTGGTAATTCCAAATAGAAACAGTAAGTGGCCCTCTTTGAAAATCTGAACATACATTATTACTGCAAGTACCCTCTTATTCCATGTACATGACCCAGTTCTCCCCTTTTTCTGTGAAATGGTTGAGGAAGGTGTCTCAGTGCAATTCATGTCACACATCTCTAACACTTAACTTTTGAGCACCTTTCATTAAGGATTCTGGTCCAAAAGCAGCATGGAGACAGTGACACTTAAAATTTTGGATGCCATTGTTCAGACAATTCATGATGATTTTACAGGTTACTTGGTGCCTCTGGATTTATAAGTGAGATTTGAAACAATTGGCCACGAGACTCACCTCTCCATAATATACAAAAAGATGGGAACTAAGGGGCATGTTTTGCATTTGTTCACTTCTTTTCTCTCCTCGAGATCCTACTTCATCAACGGCAGATCACCATCACTTCCCTTAAATTGTGGAGTTCCTTAAGACTCCATAATATCTCCATGAAAAATAACAGGGAGAGAGAAGCAGATTAATTCAGCTTCCGGATTATCATTCTTATCATTAATGATAAATGAATCACTTGTGTCAACAGATCAGAGTCACAAAGAAATTGTATCAGAGACCCTCAACCACACTTTCACAGTACGTAGTATATATCTTTTCTCCACTCCTGTGCTAGGTGGGTAGTGCCATCATAGGGTCGTAATCACTTGAGGGTTCCATTCTCCAAGTGATTAACCATCCTCCACCAGGAACGGAGACTGTCTGTAGTGTGAAAGGTGCTGAGGAGTTATTCCGACTCACTCGGTGGCTACAGGCATACAAGTGGCATCCCAAGTACCATTCTCAGTACACCTTCTAGACCATCAGTTGATCAGAAAAGGAATAGATAATCTGTTACCTAAGAGGATCCCTGAAGGACTGGACCTGTTCCCTTTTGTACCCAAAACAAGGAACTGGTTAGATGTCTGACCTTGTGCACGCTTTCAGGGACACAACAAGCTGAAAGAGGCATCCCCAACTGTCCAGTGGCAACTGCACTTGGACTGGACTTCGTTGCAGTACTCTGCCTGACTATCTGAGATTCTGTACGTGCTTTCCCCTGGGACAACAGGCATGCACTCCGGTGGTTGTTTGGGCACCAGAAGAAAGTTTGACATTTTTTAAAAACATTTCTTCCAGAGCTCAAGTGGGTCGTGCTGGAAAAAGAATCTGTCCGTCAGTTCCAGGGCGTCAGATCGAATTTCTACTTCATCCCACTAGATGCTCCCAGCACCTCTGAAAAAAGTACCATTCTCCATTGGTACTTAGAACAATGTCAGAGTGAAATCTCCAAAGTGTCAATATCCAGAGGACCATACTGCTTCAAGTACATGGCCTCTGTCTCCACAGCAGTGGCTACCATTTCTTCAGAGGCCCTCTCAGGGATGATTTTAGTTCTCAAACCAAAGTCCCTTTCTGTGATGGGACTGTTAAGAAATAGCAACACTTTTCCTAAACAAAAGTGAAAGTTTCTTTCCAAAGTGGGTCTTAGAAACATTTTTTGAACTTTTTGACTTAAATCATTCCTGGGTCCCAGTCTACCAACTCCATAGACGATCATTGGCACTTTTTGGTGCCATTGTTACGTAAAACTTCAAAAATTCCTATCTCTGGTTGACCTTTTTTGGATTTTTGTCTTCTTGGTATCTTTTTTTAATTATATTTACTATATTGTTCTAAATCAGTTTTCTTTTTAAATTGTTGACTTCGCTACTGTTTTGGTACTACAAAAACTACTTTACACATTACCCTATGGTAAGCTAGTCTGCTCTGTGCCATAGATACCAGGCTGAGGTGCTCAGCATAATTTAGTAGACAGTTCACACTGCAAGGAGTGTTATCCTTGAGATTGGCTGTCAGCCAACCTAGGTAGTAATCCACTTTCTTAAAGTTTTGGAAACAAAACACATGCATTGATTCCTCATCTTAGAGACATATAACCTCCAGAGTGAGTATGGGATTTCCCTGACCGTCCAGAAAATGCCTGCACCTATTTTCGTTACAGAAGTAAGTTTCCTTTCTGACGTCTAGGGATTCCAAAGCATTTGCTTTACATCTGACCTGATCCATTATCCACTCTTCAGGTCATTGTCCACTATACCCTACAGAGAAGATCCCTACCGCTTCAGTTCTTATACTTTAAAACAACATTAGGAGTGGCCCAAGAACCTGGTATTGAGAGAAAGAGATAGAGAGTGAGAGAGAAAGAGAACGAGAGGGGGGAGGGTCAAGCCCTGCCTGATGCTTTGAACTTCAGAAGGCTTAGTAATCTCCTGCAGAAGTAGTTACTCAAAAGTGCCAGAGAAAATTACACATGTAAAATACTCAAAAGTGTACCTTTGTGAATAGACCCTCCAGTCTGTGAATATACCAGAGGTGATTGGATTTGGTGGAGACAATTTAGTTACACGTTTGGGGTAAATTTAAACTCAGAATTTATGAATAGCCAAAAAGGTCTAAACTTACTCACAAGGGTAAATTATTCAAAATCCTGATTGGGAAGATCACCCAAAATATTCCTGGACAGCTAGTCATACTTAATGAATGATCTACATGAATTTGCGTATGTTTAAGGAAGGATAGAAAAGTGAAATAGGATCTCTGATTACAAGCATATATTTATGTTACATCATACATAAGAATTCCTTATTGAGTTGCATTTTATTTATCTTTCTCCCTGATCTCTGGTGTTCTCTTTGCACAGTATTCTCTAACTGATAAGTTCTCTGCTACTGGCCACTATGCTCTGTTCACTGATGCATTCTTCTCTTCTCTATTGATTATTCTATTGTCTATCACTTCACCTCCAAATACATTTCTATAGTCTATTGGTGTGTCTGCGGCAATCTGCCCTATAGTGTACACCTGATGATACTTCAGAGCTTTTTTTACTCCACCATATGTGCCAATATTTGTTTTTTAAATATTTTGGGTGTGCATTATTATCTACAGGTGATAATCCTGAACATCATAGTAACTGATTGAATTGCTCACACAAGTTCTACAGATTCCTAGGCCTGCATGTGGTATGAGGAATAAGGAGTAAGGGCTGAGGGGGTAGAATTAAAATAACATGAAGGTCACAAAAACACATTTGATAAAAGTGTTCATTTAGCCACTGAGCTACATAACTGTCATTGGAACCCCAGACCCGAGTGGCAGACTTTTAACCTCCTAATCTATCTTGTTTGAATGAAGCCTGCATTCTGTATGTGACAAAATGTATTCATTTCTTAAAGCTTTATTTGTCTTTTAAAACAGTTTTGAAACTTTTTTAAATTAAATTAATAATTATTTTGCATTTGTAACACTAAACAACATAGAATTATATTTTTAACTAGTTTTAAATAATTGAATTACATTTAACATTAGTTTATATGTTTTTTTTAAAGTCCCTATCTCCATTTTTTTCCATTGGAGTGTGTTACAGTACCAGTGGTTGGCCATGCTCTGATCTGAAATACATCAATGACTGATGTGGGTACTTATTGGCTATAGTAATTTGAGAAGTGGAGTTTGTGGATAAGAATGGGCCTACTCTTTTGAGGGTGGGTTCACATACCTCCCCAAACCCCTCCTTATTCCACCAAGAACCCCTCCTTAGTCCTCCCCTAACCTTCACCTTTAGTAGTAAGTATTTCCCATTTTCCAGCACCAGACACTCTGTCTGTACCTCCCACATTTACTACTAAAATGTATACTTACGTGTGAAGTAACTCTGCAGTTGCGGTGGACATGTCCTCATATAAAGAATGTAAAGGCAAAGGAGAAACCTTCTCACTCAGATTTATGAATAGCATTTTATAGCATGTTAGTAGAGCTAATGTAAGCCCTACAGATTTTTGTTTGAGGGTGGAGGTATTTCCTTAAGTAGTCCTGGTTCTGTAAATGTTTAAAGCATCTTTAAATCAGTACAGAACAAACAGAACTGTTTTAATGATGTATTCTTTTACTTGTTTTATGGACAATACATATAGTCTATTTCAAATATCAAGACAGTTTTCTGAGCTTCATCTTAACAAGGAACGATACACCAGCTTAAATTTACTTTCATTTATCTCTGTTTTGCATCATTTTTAACAATACAGAGCCTTCCCCATGTAACACAACAGATATGAGGTGTGGCATTGGCCACAGGCCGTGAGATTGGCTGCAGGGGTAGCACTTTCCCAGCAGCCTGAGACTTTATTTTCTGCCGCGCTGATGTAATTTCTCTGAAAGTGAAATACAAATCAGCTAATCAGTTCATTTAACTTTCTTTGAATCAGTGCTAAGGGTCATATCCCAGCCCCCCTAGCACCGATTTGCATGGGCCAGGTATCAATGGGAAGGGAAGAATGAATCTCCCCCTTCCAATTATATATCTACCTAGTGGATCCTTGCTTTGGGGTGCCACAGAAGGCCAATCCCCAAGCAGGGATCCACCCTCAAGGAACTAAGATTCATTCAGTCAGATGACCCCATGGCAATGGGTTAGTGCTAAGGCCCCCTCTAGGTACCACAGATTTTCTGTCCCTCTGGGGAACTGATAGGAAGTCTTGAACACCCAATCTACCCCTCCCAAAGGGTAGAAATTCCTCTAGACCCCAAGGCGGCCATTTCACATATATCAGGCCAATCCTCACTCCAAAAAAAAGGCAAACCAGTCTTTTGACCCTGATGGGATGAATCTGGCAGATTTTTCTCCCCAATCTGCCCCGAGGGGTTCAGACACCCACCAGATTCGAGGGAACATTTTTTGGATAAATATTGAGTGGAGGGAGTGGCCCTCCCACACAGCAGGCCAAGCCCCACCCCAAGAGGGTGTCAATGCAATCTTTCTGCCTAGGGTTGAATTTTCTGACGGGTTTACCACCAATCTTCTCCAGCAGGGGCAGAAAGCCTACCAGATACCAGGAAAATAAATGTGCCCAATTTTTTTTTAAGGTGCTCCCCCAGATCCCATGCACAAGTAACTTTCTGCCACCCTCATGGGGGAAAATAAGAGGTCTTTACTCCCAATCTCCGCCAATGGAAGTTTTTTCCAAATATAAAGGGATCGAGGCAGCCAGCCCAGACATCGGGTCGAGCCCCCAGCCTCAAAATGACCCCAGTAGTCTTCCTGCTCAATTTGGGGGCAGGTAGGAGGACTTTACCTCCAATCATTCCCAGCAGAGAGCCAAGTAAACACCAGTGAAGTACTTTTCTTTCTAAAGAAAAGAAGCTGAGCAGCCCTCACTCCATCAATTACTAAAACAGTCTTTATGCCCCCCCCCATGGAGAGCCCACTAGACTCCAGGGAGTTAATTTTTATTACAAAAAATCAGTGGTGGCGTTGGGCCAACCCACCACCCCAAAAAGGTCACACAAGACTTTATGTCCCCGATGGACACATTTGGGGAATTTACTCCCAATCTGACACCCAGGTGGAGGACAGAAAGCATGCTAGATACCAGGGAATTATTTATGTGCTATATAAAAAAAAAGGTTGGGAGTCTCTACCCACAATCTTCCCCAGGGGGGGCAGAAAGACAGCTGTGCCCATTCAGATCTAGGGGCAAGGCAAGATACATCGGTTAGAGACCCACACCCCCTTTTTGAACTTTTGGGCCTATTTTCTCTCTGGATACTAGCAGTCTGTTAGTCCCCCAGGGGAAAAGATTGGGTAAACACCCAAAATGCCACTTAGGGTGCAAAGTGCTGAGGCAACAAATGATGGACAAAATGCTGAATGAATCAAACATTCACCACCAGCCAAGAGATCTGGGTTAAATCCATTGTTATTTTGCTCACTTCGCCATCCCAGTTTGGACCACGACATATACAAATCAGCTTTGACCCTGTTCCTCATGGGAACAGTCCAGCCCAAACTGCCAAGCCTGGTCCTCCCTGGACCAGACACAAGTATCCTGGGACCGGTTTCAGGGTAACACCCCTCATTAGCCAGGCTAGCTTGAATCCAGTGGCACAGCGAGCAATCAATCAATCATAGCATTTGTAAAGTGCACTACTTATCCGTGAGGTTCTCAAGGTGCGGGGGGGGGGGGGGAATGCTGCTACTGCTCGAAGAGCCAGGCCTTGAGGAGTCTTCTGAAGGTCAGCAGGTCTTGGGTCTGTCGTAGGTAGATGGGGAGGGTGTTCCAGGTCTTGGAGGCGAGGTGGGAGAACGATCTGCCGCCGGAGGTCGCTCCTCAGATGCGGGGGACTGTGGCGAAGGCGAGGTCGTTGGAGCAGAGCTGGCAGGTGGGGGTGTAGAAGCTGAGTCATCTGTTGAGGTACGCTGGCCCGGTGTTGTGGAGTGCCTTGTGTGCGTGGGTGAGGAGCTTGAAGGTTATCCTCTTGTTGACGGGGAGCCAGTGCAGGTCTCTCAGGTGGGGTGTGATGTGGCTGCGGTGAGGGATGTCAAGGATCAGGCGTGCCGAGGCGTTCTGGATGCATTGAAGCCATTTCAGGAGGTTGGCCGAGGCTCCTGCATATAGGGCGTTTCCGTAGTCCAACCTGCTGCTGACGAGGGCTTGGGAGACCGCTCTTCTCGTTTCAGTGGGGATCCACTTGCAGATCTTGTGGAGCATGCAGAGGGTGTTGAAGCAGGAGGAAGAGACGGCGTTGACCTGCTTAGTTATGGAGAGGGTGGAGTCGAGGATGAGCCGTAGGTTGCGTGCGTGGTCAGTGGGTGTTGGGGCCGTTCCCAGTGTGGTCGGCCACCAGGAGTCAGCCCAGGCCGAAAGGGTGGATCCGAGGATGAGGACCTCTGTCTTGTCCGAGTTCAGCTTCAGTCGGCTGTTCCTCATCCATTCGGCGACAGCCTTCATTCCTTCGTGGAGGTTGGTTTTGGCGGTGTGGGGGTCCTTGGTGAGGGAGAGGTTCTGCTGGGTGTCATCGGCATAAGAGATGATGTTGAGGCTGTGTAGTCGGGTGACGTGGGCGAGCGGTGCCTTGTAGATGTTAAACAGCGTTGGGCTGAGGGATGAGCCCTGGTGTATGCCGCAGATGATCTTGGTGGCTTCAGAGTGGAAGGGGGGGAGGCGGACACTCTGTGTTCTGCCAGAGAGGAAGGAGGTGGTCCAGTCCAGGGCCTTCTCTTGGATTCCAGCGTCATGGAGGTGTGTGCGTAGTGTGCGGTGGCAGACTGTGTCGAAGGCGGCTGACAGGTCCAGGAGGATTAGGGCTGTGGTTTCTCCGTTGCCTAGCAGGGTCCTGATGTCATCAGTGGCGGCGATGAGGGCAGTTTTGGTGCTGTGGTTGCTGCAGAACCCCGACTGGGATGGGTCCAGGATTCTGTTCTCCTCGAGGTAGTGGGTCAGTATTTTGTTGACGGTCTTCTCGATGATCTTCGCCAGGAACGGGAGCAGGGAGATGGGCCGGAAGTTCTTGAGGTCCTTGGGGTCCACCTTGGGTATCTTGAGTAAGGCATTGATCTCGGCATGCTTCCATCTCTCTGGGAAGGTTGCTGTCTTGAAGGAAATGTTGATGGCTTTCTGGAGATGGGGTGCGATGGCGGTACTGGCTTTGTTGAAGATGTGGTGTGGGCATGGGTCTGACGGAGATCCGGAGTGGATGGTGTTCATGATCTTGATGGTGTCGTTGTTGTTTATGTTGGTCCAGAAGAGCAGGCGGTTGGTGTGGATGGTGGTTGTGGGGGCGGTAGTCTCAGTGGTTGTCGGGGTGGACGTGGCGTTGAAGCTGTTGTGGATGTCTGCGATCTTGCAATGGAAGAAGGTGGCCAGCGAGTCGCACAGGTCTTGTGAAGGTGGGATGTCATTGCTGTTGGAGCTGGGGTTGGAGAGTTCCTTCACGATGTTGAAGAGCTCTTTGCTGTAGTGTGCGTTGTTGTCTAGGCGGTCTTTGAAGTAGGCCCTTTTGGCAGATCTGATGAGGTGATGGTGTCTGCGGGTGGCATTCTTGTGGGTTGCGTAGCTGTCAGGTGTTCGTTCACGGAGCCAGTTCTTCTCTAGCTTTCGGCAGGTATGCTTGGAGGCCTGGAGGTCTTCAGTGAACCAGCTGGCTTTCTTGCTGGTGTGGCTGTTGGAGGATTTCTTGAACGGGCGAGGGTGTTGGCGCAGTCGTTGATCCACTGTATGAGGTTGCGGGGGGCAGTGTCGGAGCTGGTGGGGTCGGCGGGTGGGCTCTGGGCGACAATGATGGTTAGCTGGTCTTCTGTGACTTTGCTCCAGCAGCGGCGAGGCATCTGTTGGGTGCCGTGGTGCGTGGTGGGTTTCTGGAAGGTGAAGTGGATGCAGCGATGGTCGGTCCAGTGGAGTTCGGTGGTGTGGTTGAATGAGACATGGGGGCTTGCGGAGAAGATGGGGTCAAGCGTGTGGCCGGCGGAGTGGGTGGGTGTTGGGACGAGATGTCTGAGTCCGAGGTTGGCTAGGTTGTCGATGAAGGTGGCGGAGTTGGTGTCATTGTTTTCTCGAGGTGGAAGTTCAGGTCCCCGAGGAGGATGTAGTCTGTGGAGGCGAGAGCGTGTGAGCTGATGAAGTCGGCGATGGAGTCACTGAACTGTGATCGGGGTCCGGGGGGTCTGTAGACAAGGGTCCCTCTGAGGGTGGTGTTGGGGTCGGTGTGGATCTGGAAGTGCAGGTGTTTAGCAGTGCTAAGGGTGACGTCGGTGTTGGTCGAGACTCTGAGAGTGTTCCTGTGGACGATGGCAATTCCTCATCCTACTCCGTTGGTGCGGTCCCTGTGTGTGATCTTGTAGCCTTCCAGGATGGCTATGGCGATGTCGGGTGCCGAGGAGGGGATCAGCCAGGTCTCCGTCAGGAAGGCGACATCTGGGATGGTTGAGTCGAGTAGGTATTATGTCAAAAAAAGAGGGGGGACCAGGAGCTTGATAATGGTCCAGTGCCTATGCTCCAAAAATTAGATCAGGTACTCACAAAAAGAGGCACTGTCCCCAGGTGAATCAGGTCAAGGAGCGACCAGGATCCACATGCGGAAATGAAGGGATAGAGAAGATTAGGTCAGAGATTAGGTACTCTGGATGGCAGGGGAGACACAATATTGTCTCTTGTTGCCCTCACACACCCCGAAGGATGTCATGCTTCATCATCGGGCGTTTGCTCCTCGTCGGGCCGGCGGTGCAATGCCCTACGGGTCCCCCGAAGGGTCTCTTTAGCGGAGATCTTTTAGAGAACTGCCGATGGGTGCATGCGGGTATGTGGGAGGGAAGTACCAGAGTGGTCAGTGCAAAGTGATGTGTGCAAGGTGAGTTAAAGAATACCTAGGGATACCAAACAAATTGTCATTTAATAAAGAGATATCCTTGGTATAATAAAAAACCCGTAGGTTGATAGTTATCTGTCAAGACGTTATGTGTCTGGATAACTTAAAAAATGGTCGACATGTTTCACGCCTTGGGTGGTCAAAGTGATCCTTGGCGTTTCATCAGGACCAGAGGTGATGGTGAAATGTGAACGGTGCACAAACTAAATAAAGTGGGTAGGGTGGTATTAGCCCTCTCGCTGTTCAGAAAGGGGGGGAAAAGGTTTAAATCGCCTACACAGGTAGTGTGTGAAAAAACCAGTATGTTATGCCCCCTTTGAAACTGACCTAAAATAAAGAAAAGAAAATGGAGAAAAGACATAATTTAAAATGGTGCAAGCTATTTCAATGGCAAATGCGGAGCATCATTGTCTCTGCATCTAGCACCAGTTACCGAAGAAACAGAAAGTCCGGACATTATGGAGGCAAAGAAAGGCTGACTCAAGGTATATCAGGTTCGCGTGCATAATATACCGTGTCGGCTGTCAATGGGTGCGCGGAGGGAGGTCGGGCCCCGAGACCCAAGCCGGGAAGGCTCGGTGACAGAAGCCAACCAAACCCACTCCAAATCACCCCTTCGCAGACTCAACACAGGGCTAATGTCACGCTCGTAAGTGCGTAATGCTACAAGTTACAGACGTGTAAAAGCACACAGAACAGCCAACCGAGTCGTTGGAAATGCGTGCTTACCTGACAGAGGAGTGAGGGTTACTCCATGAGTCTAATGGCGTAGGATGCCCACACCTTCTAGGGCTGTAGGCAGGAAAAACCGTGTTCCAATTCAGCAGGGCCCAAGTCGGGGAGAGAGCAAGGAGTAGATACAGCATAAGACATTACATAAGCAGAACCACACTTGCAATGTCGAGACTTACTTAGTGCGGAGAGGCGGGTGGTAGACCTGAAGAATACTCACCGGTTACTCAGGTGACGGCACTGGAAACCTGCCCGGTCCAGACGCCTGCTCGTAGGTAGGTTGAAAGATGCAAACTCGCTGTATTTAAGGGAGGAGGGCTTGTGAGAGTGGGGAGGTGCCTGTTTCTGGTGAGACGCGAGGAGTAGCGTCTCCAGGGGTCACGACGCCCATGCGTGATGTGTGGCACAAGCCCATGCCATCCCGCGCATGCGTAGATGTTAGTTAACCGGGTCTGCGCATGTGTGGGGAGGAAGTGTTCAACACGATTCACGTGGAGGCTAAATGGTATCTATAGCATATCGTGGATAAGGTGCTCATCTTATTAAGGTACATGCACTACGTAGTGATCGGGAAAGTGTCAGTAACACGTAGTAGAGCCCTCGATATTGGTAGTTAACAAAAATGTGTCTACAGCCTAGATCGACTGAAGAGTTAGGCTGATTATGATGGTATAGGGAGAAAGGGTCACACGACCACCCCTCAAATGTTGCAAAAAGGGTCTCAAGTGGTATATGTGTGCAAAATCAAAAGGTTCCTCCCTCTGAGAGAAGCGTGTAGCCACCAAATCGGGATATGTACACAGAGAGAGGAGGAGAGATGGGTCCTGTACAGGGTGGATATCCTGTGGGCCAGCCCTACAGTTCAGACCACGGGATGTCATCATTCAGGCCCAGTGTTTCAGTGTGTAAGCGATGGACCCAGCGTTGTTCTTGTCTAAAAAGGGACTTGCTACTCCAATTGGGGTTTGTGTCCAGAATGGTCCATTGGATAGCTTCACAAGGGTGGCCCTTTTCCAAGAAGTGGTTAGTCAATTTTGTGGCTGAGCGTGCTCGTCTGATCGTACTTTTATGCTCGCTGATCCTTTTCTTGATTGCTCTGGTCGTCATCCCTACATAGTAGAGGGTACAGGGGCATGAGATTAGATATACGCAATTCGTGGTGTTACAATTAGTGTGCTTTCGTTGTTCCCATCTAATGTTGCCCAGTTGTAGTACTTTGGTGTGCTGGGTAGAAGCACACGCGCCACATGAGCCACATGGATAGTGACCTCTGACAGCTGGAAGGTTCCAGAGAGTGTTTTCTCTGGTCGTCTGTGTGGGTCGGGGTCTTGTGTTGACAAGTTGGTCCCTCAAGTTCTCCGTCCTTTTGAAGGCAAAGCGGGGCGCTGGAATGTTCAGGTTATCGCTATTTAAAATTCGCCAGTTGCGATTGATGATTTTCTTGAGTTGATTGGAGAGCGGGGTATAGGTGGTTACACACGTAATCAGATTGTTGGTTTTTGGCTCCCTTGTTTCCAGGAGGCCATCACGGGTGTTGTTTCTAGCCCGTTTTTTGGCCTGCTTGATCACCTGTTGGGGGTAGTGTCTCTGTTTCAGATTTTCTGCTAAGTTGTTGGCTTGCAGTTCAAAGTCCTGTGTTTTGCTGCAGTTGCGTCTGATTCTTTAAAACTGCCCGTAGGGAAGATTTTCCCTAAGGGCTTTCGGGTGATGGCTTTTGAAGCTCAGGAGGCTGTTGCAGTCTGTGTTTTTCTTGTAAGTATTGGTGTGTAGTACTCCATTCTCAAGGTTAATGGATAGGTCCAGGAAAGCAATCCTTTCCTTGCTAGTTGTCATGGTGAAGCGAAGATGAGGATCTTGGTTGTTAATCCAATTGTAGAAATCCCTTGTCAAGGCTAAGGGACCCCTCCACAAGACCAGAATGTCATCGATGTAGCGTTTCCAGGTCACAAGATGTTGTTGGAAGGGGTTGGTGTCCGTAAAGATGTGAGTTGCTTCAAAATGGGACATGTATAAGCCTGCCAGGCTCGGCGCAAAGGTGCTGCCCATACTGGTACCTTGTACCTGATGGTAAATGGTGGTTTTATACATAAAAAAGTTATTGGTAAGTGCCAGTGTGATAAGTGCTGAAATGAAGGTTGCCAGAGTTTGAGTGGGGAGCTCGGATTCTTGTAGGAGGTTGCTGATCACCTCAATGGTAGCACCCTGTGGTATATTGGTGTACAGTGCTTCGACATCGAGTGTGAGAAGTAGATCGATGTTTTCGGTGTTCTCCTCGTTGATGGTCTGAATAAGGTTGAGGACGTCCCGGGTATCCTTAAGGTATGCAGGTGTTGCTTGAACCAAAGGGCGCAGAAAGAAGTCACAGAATTGACTTAGGGGCTCCAGTAAAGATCCAATCCCTGAAACGATGGGGCGACCTGGACAGGGGGAGACCCCTTTGTGGATCTTTGGAAGGATGTAAAAATAGGGTATTATGGGTGTCAAATTCACCAAGAATGCCGCTTCTTTGGGTGTAATCCATCCTTCCGTGGAGGCCTCATTGACCAAAATGCGGATCTGTCTCAGTAACGTCACTGTGGGGTCAGTCTCCAAGATTTCGTAGTACTCCGTATTGCTTAATTGGCGACAGCATTCCTGATCGTAATCCTGTGCATTGAGGATAACCGTAGCACCCCCTTTATCCGCTGGCTTGATTACAATGGTGTCGTCATTCTTGAGGGACGTCACCGCGTCTCGTAGTCTTTTTGAGAGGTTGTTAAAAGAGCTGGGTGGTTTCAGGAGATTGATTTCCTTCAGGACTGCTTTTTCAAAGGTAAGGACCTCTGATGGAACCATCCCAGTGGTGGGGGTAAACCTTGAGGGGGGTCTCAGCCCCGTATCGTCCTGTGTTGGTGTTTCAGTGTCCTTGAAAAATGCCCTCAGTCTCACTTTGTGAAAAAGTTGATGGAGTTCTTCATTGAGTCTGAAGTTATCCTCTTTTGGGGTTGGAACAAAACCCAGTCCTAGTTCCAGAGCTGCAGTCTCATCCGGGTTGAGTACTTTAGAAGATAAGTTAACGATCAGTTTTTTTGCTGTGTCATGCTCCTGGTTGTCCTCTGTTGGTTTTAATGGTCTCGCCATTGAACTTGTTTGTTTCCTCTTCTTCTTCCTCTTCTTCTTCCTCTGCCTCTGTTCTGAAAAGGAGGTGGAGGGGTTTGGAAGAAGGGTTGTTGAAACCCCGGTTGGGGTAGACCGTAGGCGGGTACCACATAGGTCCTGGGTGTGGAAATGGTTGGGCTTGAAACCCGTAGAATGGTGGCATCCCAGGTGGAGGTAGTAGACCTTGTTGGTTGGAGCGTCGGCCCCAACTCTGATGACTTGAATTGCTGCCAGAGGACCGGCCCGATTGGTTGGATGTAGATGAACCCTCATCGGAGATTGTATCATTATCTGTGGGTTGGAAGTCCTCATTGGTGTACGGATAGATTTTTTCCCGGTCAAATCTTTTGAGATCCTTTTGTAATTTGGTTATCTTTTGGTTGAGAAGATAGTCTCGATGGTCGGAGATTTCAGAATTAATTTCTGCCAAACGGGTCTTATATGCCGAAAGACTAATGCCTGTTTTTAGGCCATTTTCAGCAATATTGATTTTAATAACCAGAGCCTCAGATAAGCGTTTTGCGTTGCTGATGATCAGAACGATCCAGTCACGGGTGCATTTCCATGCTATCTAGCTCCATTCCCGTCTGAAAACAAGGTCTTCCAGGAAAATTCTTGGTGCCGTACGTACCAGCAATCCATTAGGTGCTGTGTTGGCTCTCAGATATTCGGTCATGACCGATCCATGGAGGGCAATTTTGACTTGTAATTTTTTAAGGGATGCTAATGAGTTCCAGTCTCCCTGTGCACTCGTACAGGCCGTGTTTCCGTCACCATCAAGTAGTGACGGGGTTCTAAGGATCCCTGCTACTAGATCCTCGCCAAAACTAAGGCCTAGGTTGTCCCCCATAGTGGATAGTGACATGTTAGGGGGAGGAAGGGGAGGTTATCAGAAAGAAAGTAGAGAAGGGAAGAAGGGAGAGAGGGTCCCTCGGCTGAGCCGCCGTGCTTACTACTATGTCAAAAAAAGAGGGGGGACCAGGAGCTTGATAATGGTCCAGTGCCTATGCTCCAAAAATTAGATCAGGTACTCACAAAAAGAGGCACTGTTCCCAGGTGAATCAGGTCAAGGAGCGACCAGGATCCACATGCGGAAATGAAGGGATAGAGAAGATTAGGTCAGGGATTAGGTACTCTGGATGGCAGGGGAGACACAATATTGTCCCTTGTTGCCCTAACACACCCTGAAGGATGTCATGCTTCATCATCGGGCGTTTGCTCCTCGTCGGGCCGGCGGTGCAATGCCCTACGGGTCCCCCGAAGGGTCTCTTTAGCGGAGATCTTTTAGAGAACTGCCGATGGGTGCATGCGGGTATGTGGGAGGGAAGTACCAGAGTGGTCAGTGCAAAGTGGTGTGTGCAAGGTGAGTTAAAGAATACCTAGGGATACCAAACAAATTGTCATTTAATAAAGAGATATCCTTGGAATAATAAAAAACCCGTAGGTTGATAGTTATCTGTCAAGACGTTATGTGTCTGGATAACTTAAAAAATGGTCGACATGTTTCACGCCTTGGGTGGTCAAAGTGATCCTTGGCGTTTCATCAGGACCAGAGGTGATGGTGAAATGTGAACGGTGCACAAACTAAATAAAGCGGGTAGGGTGGTATTAGCCCTCTCGCTGTTCAGAAAGGGGGGGGAAGGTTTAAATCGCCTACACAGGTAGTGTGTGAAAAAACCAGTATGTCATGCCCCCTTTGAAATTGACCTAAAATAAAGAAAAGAAAATGGAGAAAAGACATAATTTAAAACGGTGCAAGCTATTTCAATGGCAAATGCGGAGCATCATTGTCTCTGCATCTAGCACCAGTTACCGAAGAAACAGAAAGTCCGGACATTATGGAGGCAAAGAAAGGCTGACTCAAGGTATATCAGGATCGCGTGCATAATATATCGTGTCGGCTGTCAATGGGTGCGCGGAGGGAGGTCGGGCCCCGAGACCCAAGCCGGGAAGGCTCGGTGACAGAAGCCAACCAAACCCACTCCAAATCACCCCTTCGCAGACTCAACACAGGGCTAATGTCACGCTCGTAAGTGCGTAATGCTACAAGTTACAGACGTGTAAAAGCACACAGAATAGCCAACCGAGTCGTTGGAAATGCGTGCTTACCTGACAGAGGAGTGAGGGTTACTCCATGAGTCTAATGGCGTAGGATGCCCACACCTTCTAGGGCTGTAGGCAGGAAAAACCGTGTTCCAATTCAGCAGGGCCCAAGTCGGGGAGAGAGCAAGGAGTAGATACAGCATAAGACATTACATAAGCAGAACCACACTCGCAATGTCGAGACTTACTTAGTGCGGAGAGGCGGGTGGTAGACCTGAAGAATACTCACGGGTTACTCAGGTGACGGCACTGGAAACCTGCCCGGTCCAGACGCCTGCTCGTAGGTAGGTTCAACCTACCTACGAGCAGGCGTCTGGACCGGGCAGGTTTCCAGTGCCGTCACCTGAGTAACCCGTGAGTATTCTTCAGGTCTACCACCCGCCTCTCCGCACTAAGTAAGTCTCGACATTGCGAGTGTGGTTCTGCTTATCTAATGTCTTATGCTGTATCTACTCCTTGCTCTCTCCCCGACTTGGGCCCTGCTGAATTGGAACACGGTTTTTCCTGCCTACAGCCCTAGAAGGTGTGGGCATCCTACGCCATTAGACTCATGGAGTAACCCTCACTCCTCTGTCAGGTAAGCACGCATTTCCAACGACTCGGTTGGCTATTCTGTGTGCTTTTACACGTCTGTAACTTGTAGCATTACGCACTTACGAGCGTGACATTAGCCCTGTGTTGAGTCTGCAAAGGGGTGATTTGGAGTGGGTTTGGTTGGCTTCTGTCACCGAGCCTTCCCGGCTTGGGTCTCGGGGCCCGACCTCCCTCCGCGCACCCATTGACAGCCGACACGGTATATTATGCACGCAAACCTGATATACCTTGAGTCAGCCTTTCTTTGCCTCCATTATGTCCGGACTTTCTGTTTCTTCGGTAACTGGTGCTAGATGCAGAGACAATGATGCTCCGCATTTGCCATTGAAATAGCTTGCACCGTTTTAAATTATGTCTTTTCTACATTTTCTTTTCTTTATTTTAGGTCAGTTTCAAAGGGGGCATAACATACTGGTTTTTTCACACACTACCTGTGTAGGCGATTTAAACCTTTTCCCCCCCTTTCTGAACAGCGAGAGGGCTAATACCACCCTACCCGCTTTATTTAGTTTGTGCACCGTTCACATTTCACCATCACCTCTGGTCCTGATGAAACGCCAAGGATCACTTTGACCACCCAAGGCGTGAAACATGTCGACCATTTTTTAAGTTATCCAGACACATAACGTCTTGACAGATAACTATCAACCTACGGGTTTTTTATTATACCAAGGATATCTCTTTATTAAATGACAATTTGTTTGGTATCCCTAGGTATTCTTTAACTCACCTTGCACACACCACTTTGCACTGACCACTCTGGTACTTCCCTCCCACATACCCGCATGCACCCATCGGCAGTTCTCTAAAAGATCTCCGCTAAAGAGACCCTTCGGGGGACCCATAGGGCATTGCACCGCCGGCCCGACGAGGAGCAAACGCCCGATGATGAAGCATGACATCCTTCGGGGTGTGTGAGGGCAACAAGAGACAATATTGTGTCTCCCCTGCCATCCAGAGTACCTAATCCCTGACCTAATCTTCTCTATCCCTTCATTTCCGCATGTGGATCCTGGTCGCTCCTTGACCTGATTCACCTGGGAACAGTGCCTCTCTTTGTGAGTACCTGAGTCGAGTAGGTCCCAGAGTTCAACGGCGTGTTTGCGGGCAGAGCGGGTGTTGAGAAGAATGCATCTGAGGTAGTTGGGTTCTTTCCTGGTCGGTGGGTTGGCGGGTCGGATGCTGGTGAAGCTGCAGTTCCGGCAGGAGAAGGGACCTTGGGTGCGCTTCGGGGCAGCCAGGCAGCAGGTGCGTGATCGTCCGCGTTGAGTGCGTGGAGGGTGCTGGAGTCGTAGTAGTGTCAGGTGTCGTGGCATTCGCAGGGACCAACGTCTGGGCATACCCATCCCACTTAAGGCACAAACTGCTGTGACAACAAATGATGGACGGAATGCTGAATGAATAAAACATTCACCCCAGTCATGAGATCCATTGTTCTTTTGCTCACTATGCCATCCCATTTTGGACCCAGCCATATGCAAATCAGTCTGGACCCCACTCTTCATTGGAACAGTTCAGCCCGAACTGCCAGGCCAGGTCCTCCCTGGACTGGAAACGAGCATCCTAGGAGCAGTTTTTGGGTATCACCCTTCATCAGCCAGGATAGCTTGATTCAGGTGGCACGGCTAGCGCAGTGCCCATATTTGGGCATACCCGTCCCACTTAGGGCAACAAATGCAAAAAGAACAAGTGATGGATGGAATGCTGAACAATGTCAAACAGTCACCCCTATTACAAAGATCCGGTCCTATATCCATTGTATTTTTGCTCACCACGCCATTGCAGTTTGGACCCAGCCATATGCAAATCAGTCTTGACCATGCTCCCCATGGAAACAGTCCAGCCCGAACTGCGATAGAAACATGGTGCAATGCATGGTTGAGCCGCCTCATCCCCTTTTTTTATTTTCTGGGCCTTTTTTTTCCCTTCCTGTCCTCATGGGTCCAGAGTTTGGATAAACACTCTCAAACTGCCCCCCAGGGGGCAGAAAGACTGGAAACATGTGACATATCCATGTTGCTTACCGGACCCTTTCCTATTGTGTGAACTTGGCCTACCCACACAAGCGAGCGACAATTTTTATCTGGAGACTTGGGGGAATGCTGGGTGGTAGGGAATGTGTCGTTCACCATGGATTCTAGACACTTTCTTTACAGAAATGCAAGTAAAATGTGTGTTTTCGCCAAAGTTTGGGTTTGCAAGGGCTTCTGGATAATGAAAACTATTGAGAGCCACAGATTTCATATCACTCTGGATTCCCATGGGTGTCTAGTTTCAAAACATGTTAAGGTTTTCTAGGTTTCCCTAGGATATTCTAGGTTTCCATAGGTGCCGACTGATCTAGAGCCCAAAATCCAAAGCTACAAAAATTTTAAAAAGGGCCATGTTTTCAGTGAAATATGTGATGTGTCCATTTTGGATTTTAGGCCCTTTCCTAGCGCTGGTACTAAGCCTACCCACACAATTGAGGGAATCATTTTTATTGGGAAACTTGGTGGGAGGCTGGGTGATAGGAAATATGTGGCTCTCCACAAATACAAGATGATTTCATATCCAAAACGTGAGAAAAATGTGTGCTTTTGCCAATATTTGAGGTTTGCAGGTTCTTCTGGGTAAAACATAACTGGTGAGAGAAATGAAAGTCATGACACCTTGGACTCCACCCCCACCCCTGTGTGTTTAGTTTTCAAAAATGTGCAGGTTTGCTAGGTTTCCCTATGTGCTGCCTAAGCTAGGGTCCAAAATCCACAGCTACCAACACTGCAGAAAATGGGTTTGTTTTCAGTGGAACAATGTAATGTGTCCATGTTGTGTTTTGGGTCTTTTCCTGTCATGGGCACTAGGTCTACCCACACAAGTGAGGTACCGTTTTCATTGAAAGTCTTGGGGGAATGGTGGGTGCTAAGAAATTGTTGGCTCCCCACAGATTCCATCATAGAAATGTGAATCCTGTTACAGAGTTTATCCAACACATTTTCTATAGTACTGGCCCCTAAGCCAGTGTTTTATGAAGGCACTTGGGTCGGCTGGTGGAACTTCAGGTTTCTTTAGTATTATTAAACATTTACTAATAAAGGTACAAAGTCATTTAATGGCAGACAGAAGTTTCCAGCATCTTCCAACTGGGAACTAGACTTTAATTTAAACTGATAATACTATGACTTTAGCCAGGTGTGTGCCTGTATTGCCCCTCACTGCCATATTTGCCACACCTCCCTGACCAAGGAGTTCTGCACTACTTGACGTTACCTGAGGAAAACCAGGGTGGCAATGGAAACGTGAATGACTGTGAGGATATGTTTTTCACAGTCTGGCAAAGATTAAGTACCTTTCCTCAAAGCAGTGTAAGCATGTGGAAGGCCACTCGCGTTTAACTATGTACTGAATCATGCTCCAACTTAAGCTGGGTTATTTCAGGATCAGGCGGCGTAGCTTGGCTGAGCGACAACCTCACCACCTCTGTCTGGCAGAGGCCCATGCATTATTCCCTTCAGTGCCTCAGTTACCTCACCCATTATAAAAGTAGCCAGGAGGAAGTGGATTTTGTGGAGGAAGAAGCAGCAGAGACAGAATCAACACAGTGCAAGGTAGGAATACTGATCCTGGACGGACACCTTTCGGACAGAAACTAAGGGCCTTATTTATGAGGCCTTGTGACACTTTTCCGCCACCATTACTTCACCTTTTGTAATGCACCAACAGCATAAAGAAATGCGCCATGTTACGCCCTAAGCAGATGTGTCACTTTGTAAAGCCCTGCGCTACATTATACCTGCGTCAGGTATAATGCATGAATTGTGGGCGTTACCCTGTAAAAAGCATCGTAGAAGTGGTGCAGTGAAATCTATCAGATTTCACTGCGCCACTTCTAGGAAGCCACTGAGTCAAATTCTTACGCCTGCCTCACAGCTGGGCTAAGACTGACAAAGGCACTTTTAACATGGGACTTGCCCATGTGTAATGACACATTGCTGGATTTGCGTCACTGTCCTAACACTCCAGCAATGCGTCAATACTGAGCCTACAGATATGTCAGAAATACTGACGTATATGTTAGTCCTTGCAACATGGAGAGCAGTACATTAAATACGGCGCATCCATCGTGTCGCCAGGAGGGCGCAGTGAAAACTGTTGCATCGCTGTTTTTACGCAGCTATGCAACGGTTTTCATAAATGAGGCCCTGAGTATCAGGACAGGATTCAAGATACCTGGGTTTCAATCAAGGCACTGGAACTAATTAAGTTTTACCTTGGCACATCATCTCCCTTTAGCCTTTATTTTTCAAGAATAGGGTCCTTACCTCTTTCCCTCTTTTTGACACAGGGCACAAGAGCTAGTGTTTTTTTTGTTGTTTTTTTAGATCAGCAGTGATTATCAAAACACTCATGTAGAGTAGGATGTAAAATTTAATTCAGCAGATAGTAAACCTCTCACCTCGCTCCATAGTTTCAGGTTAATGTTTATTAGTCTACACATTGCAGTATAATCGTATATTGCTGAAGCAAAGGCACCTGCGTAAGAAACATCTTTGAGATCTGTCACTATTCTCTGTAATGAAAACAAAAGGGTATGCAGTTCCTAAAGTAAATGCAAGTTGTGTTAAAGTCACTAAAGGGTACCAGTGTGAGGAAAAATATTTAGATGTGAAAGGCAGGAGTCAAGTCTTCTTTTCCAATAAGGAGTAAACTTGACTTCTGCCTTTCACATCTAATTATTTTTCCTCACCCTGGTACCCTTTAGTGACTTTAACACACCTTGCGTTTACTTTAGGAACTGCATACCCTTTTGTTTTCATTATTGATGGGCATGTATGCTGGACCTGTGATAATAATAAGATTGTTTGTTATTATTTAAAAGCCCCCCTTTCCCTCTTTTTGTTTGAGACTATTTTCTGTAAACAATGATTTTCATTAAATATATTCCTAGTAGGAATTGCAGAAGGAGTGGCATCTAGCTTCTGATGTTGCGTATTTGAAGAGGGTCATCAAAGAATAGGTTTTGGAGGTTCATGTCCTGCTGATGTGATGACGTGATTGCACATGTATAATCGATTTGATGGCTATCTTTCCTTTCTTCCCATACACTTCCTGCCTCATTTCAAGTGCTGTTAAGTTTTAGATCGGTCCAATTAGCATTTGAAGTCAATAGCTGCAAGGTAAATATACTTGAATTAAAGTATTTGTTCCCATGCAATTTCCTCCAATCATACTTGCAGGACTTTGTGCAGGCAAATGGAAATTGAGATACTGGGCAAGATGTACGACCATATTTTGCAGTCGCAAGTGGGAAATACGCCCGTTTGCGACCGCAAAATTGGTCTACCTCATGTACAAACCCTATTTTGCGAGTTGGTAATCTTTTACTGATTCGCAAAATAGGGTTTGCGACTCGCTATTAGAAAGTGGGCCGCCAAAGATGGCCCTCTCTAATAGCGACTCGCACTCCAGTGTAAGATTTTTTTGCAACCACAATTGCAGTCGCAAAACACTCGTAGTTTATCACATACTTCAATAGGTGGTAAGCCACTCGCAAATGGGAAGGGGTTCCGAGGGGACCCCTTCCCCATTGTGAGTGTGTGCCCAAAAATCTTTTAAGAACAGGCATTGGACCCACAGATCACTGCCTATTCTTAAAAAATGTAACAGAAACGTTTCAGTTTTCTTTTTTAAATGCATCCCGTTTTCATTTAAGGAAAACAGGCTGCATTTAAAAAACATAATCTTTATTTAAAAAGCAGTCACAGACATGGTTGTCTGCTGACCCCAACAGGCCACCATCCCTGGGAGTGCTAGCCATTCCTAATGGGGTCGCAAATAGCACCTGCCTCATGAATATTAATGAATTAGGCAGGCAATTTGCGACCCCCTTAGGAATTGCTAACAGTGTCTGTGACACTGTTGTAAATTATGTTTCGCGAGTCGCATTACAGCACACTATTTATCATTTTCATTGGTAAATGTTGGAATCAGTTGCAGATACCAGTCTGCGAAGTGTTAGTGCAGTAGCAGTATTTGCACTGGGTGTTTTACTCCCCCCCGATATTTTCATCGCAATGTTTCATTTGGACTGCTGAATGTAACGGTAAGAGAGCTTCTAAATGATTTTATATTCTATTAGCAGACATATAATGAGTGGGTATGGGAATGTTATGCACCAGGTCACACATTTTGGAGGCCTGGATGTGATTTAGCAAAATTGCTTCAGATATTTTAAATTGAAAACAACCCTGCCGTCTTCTTTATTAAAGAGGCAGTTTGCGTGGGAATACCACTAGATCACACAAGCTGCATGTTTCCCCCTTCTTGGAAGGTCATTTTTTTTTAATTCCTAGAAAACGGTGGATGAGCTCTGTTGCCAGACTAGTTCTGGATGCAAAGTAATCCAACCACATCCCCCTCATTATGATCTACACTGCTCCTCTTCTTCCTGAATTTAGAATTACATTCAAGCTTGCCTGCATTACGTTTCAAACCATTCACCTACAAAATCTAGGCTACCTATGATCCTCTTTTTACATTTCTGACATGTGAAAACCTCAGGAGCAGAAAGGATTTTTAGGCTTGAATTCTAGAAACTCAAAACATACCTTGCAACCCAGTTTTTTCTGGGTCAGCCTACAACTTTGAAACGCTTTACCCGAAGACCACCATTAACATATAGACTAAATTTAATTTCAGTAAAATTAAAAAAAAACACCTATATAGGCTCTACCGTGATAGTAAATGTTGTCTCTTATTCTTCCTCTGCCTTTACCCTTCATCCTCTACTGTAGTCTTTTCCTCCACTATGTAGCTAGTCCTTTTCAACTGCCAGATCTCACAAGACCCCTCCTTTCCTTTCACATTTCTTATTCTCATTCTTTTTCATACCAATTTACATCCAGACCGACTTCTCCAAACCATACTCAATTTTGACTGGTGTGCAGTCCTATATTCTTTTCGTTACATCCATCACCTTCTGCTCTAACTTCTTACCCTATGTTGTTAACTATCATTTCTCTTAATTGGCCACGAAACAATCCTTCACTACTTCTTCCTCACTAATAGTTCGCTCTTTCATCTCACATTTAAACATTGTTTTACCCAATAATTCTCCCTGGGAGGCTGGTTTATTTTAACTAATAATGCCTCATTGTTTTTGTTCTCTGTAGGAAGAATGTCTATTCTCCAGTATTATGTTATAATAAATAAAATGGTACTTCTGGCACCAGGTAAAAACTGAAGATGCATTCAGAGGGCACCGCATTATATTATTGGCACAAGCCTATCAAAAACGTCTCACACGCTTGTTTTTGTAATATATAATGTAATGCTGGCTGGACGATTGAAATAGAGTCCTAATTCCCTATAAAAGGAGGGACGTTAATTTTGGCCGCCTAGACCAAATCACATATGTACGATTCACTATTGTCAATAAAATCATTAAAGTAGTTTCAAATACATCACCCTCTTTATTGAGCACAACATTGTGTGATACATAGTTACTACAGTATCCTGTGCATCAATGCAAATGACTAAAACGTAGAAGTCGCTTTACATTTTTTCAACTGCAAAATCTCAAGTGATTAGGGAATACTCATTAACAACTAACTCAATTATAAGGAACTGTTTATTTTTGAAAGCTAAAAAAACACTTTTTTCATGAGCCTTCCTTAGGAATCATCTACCAGATTACAATGATGGAAGCTCATTTAACTTTGACATGAGTTGAGGACTTGTTACACTTTGCAACAGTTTATTACATGTGCTCTGTGAGCAAGTGGATTACTAGTTGGGTGGACTGTAGTCTCCAACTAATAATGGTACCATTTTTGTTAGGCCCACTAATGGTTTCTATAATTTAAACCGGAGCTTAACCCCTATTAGCTATGGCACAGAACAGACAGGTTTAGCTTAAGAAAATGTGAAAAATGTTTAGAAATAAAAAAAACTGTTAAAAAGTCAAAAACACAACACAATAAAAATCTGACTCAAAAAAGAGAACATTTTAATTAACAAAATGACACCGATCTACAAGCATTCAATAAGGGGAAAGGTAGATATGAATTTTTTAATTTTTAAATAAAAATGTGACAAAAGTAGCAAAGTGCCAACCACAGGCAAATGGTTGCACTTGATCGTGACAAGGTTAAGTTTTGTGGCTGACAGCGATGAAGCATGGGGGGAGGTACAAGGAATAGCTTGGTCCTTGTAGAAAAGTTAGCTCCTCAAGACTTCTGATAAAGCAGGCAGTGGGCTGGAACAGAGAGATGGGTGTTTGGTGTTGGACAAATCCGGAATTGAGATGCAGACTCAAACTATTGATTTAGGTAGGAAAGGTTAAGGCCTTATTTATGAGGCCCTTACGCCGCAGTTGCGTCACTTTTTGTGACGCTGTGGTGTCGAAAAAAATGCACCACCCTGTGCCATATTTACAAAGTGCCGCATGTAGGCAGATGCAGCACTTTGTAAACCCCTGTGCTATATTATATCTGCGACAGGTATAATATATGCAGGATGAGCATTCTGACGCAGGAAAGACATGTAGAAGTGATGCCGTGAAATCTGTGAGATTTCACTGTGACACTTCTACGGCATCAGTATGTCAATTCTTTACACCTGCTTGAAGCCGGCGTAAGAGGTGATACAGTGCCTTTCACGTGGAGCTTGCCCCATGTGAAATTACACGTTGCTGGAGTTGTGTCTGTTTTCAGACACACTCCAGCAAATGTACTAATTTAGCCCTACAGATAGGTCAGGAATACTGACGTATCTGTAAATACTTGCAACATGGAGCACCGTATAGTAAATATGGCGCATCCATGGTGTCGCAAGGATGGGGCTGTGAAAAGTGGCACATCGCTGTTTTCCTACAGCGATGCAACACTTTCCATAAATGCGGACCATAATGTTTTTGCGCCTTGGAAATCGTGGTCATCAATCAGTCCTCGTCAATGGCAGCTTCTAGGGAGCTGTAGGATTACGTTGATGCATACCGGCATCGAGCAGGGAACATAGCAGCAAATGGCATAGTCAGGCCCACCGGCAATGCACCCTCAATGGTTCTGCTGGTAGGTTGGTTCTCATCCCTCAGCGATTCGCCAGGCAAAATATTTGTGGAAAATGTCCAAGTCTCAAGTTTTAGTGTTAGACTGGAGGAGCCCACTCTGACACCAGCCAAGGATTCCAGGACCTCAGAAACAACACTTGAGAATCAGGATACACTCCAACAGAAGCCACCAGAAGTGTCTAGGACAAGTCCAGTGGAAACTGGTCAGCTAGGCTCTTTCAGGAATTCTGGCTTTTTCCAGCTGTTATGTCCCTGTGACTTAACTGGAGACCAGCCAACTGAACCTTGGAGCTCACTTTTTGACATGGCTACAAGTGGGAGCAAGTCCAACCTTCAGGTTTCTACTCAAAGCTCTCAACAGCAGGTGCAGTGCTTCTTCTGTCTTCCACAGGGCCAGTAGTGGTCTGAAGTGGGTGCACAGAGGTATTTCATTCATGCTTGACACTAGCCTGTGGGTGGGGGTGACTTCTGGCTAATCCTTGACCAATAGGTAAACAGTTCCTGGGGTAACCCTACCTACTTTTCACCAGTTCCTGGGTGCCCTACTATAAACAATCCTGCAGTGCCCCTCTCTACCTAAAACCAAGATGGCAAAACCTTTCCTTCCTTGTGCAAAACTCCTGGTTCCACCCTAGTGGTACAGCTAGGGCAATAAGCAAACCTTTTCCTCTGGTCACTCAAAACCGGTTCTCTGGCAGCTCCATTCTCACTGGAATTGGGTCTTGGCTGTCTAGGAAGACAAATTTGAGGCAGGCCCATGTGTGACCTACATCTGCCAGTGACAGGATAGGGTTGTATGACAGAGGCATGCATGGCTCAACTACGTATGCCTCTACCATGCAGCTCAAACTACGAATGTGTCTGAACCATGCATTCCTTTACCAAGTATGCCTTTATGATGCATGCCTTTACCATGCATTTTTGTGGTAAAGGCATGATTGGTATAGGGATGTGTGGTAAAGATCCCATCCTATGCCACCTGCCCTTAGCCCTAACAACTACCTGACCACCTGAGCCCTAAAAAGTACCCTGACCCCACCCTGACCCCTTAAAACTAACCTGACCCCTGAGCCCTAAAAGCTGCTCCAACCCCGAGCCCCACCTGACCCACACTAAAGCCTAAAGACTACCCAACCCCCCAGAGCCCTAGAAGCAACCTCAACCCCCAGCCTGAAAACAATCCCGATCCCCTAATCCTGATGCCTAAAAATTAACCCCAACCCTTAAAAGCTAACTCCACCCCCCAAAACCCGGCCCCAGCCCCACTTACCTCACTGCATCCTCTCCTGATCCGACCATCTCAACATCTAGACCACGCATATGCCTTAACCACGCATATGCGTGGTTACAGCGTATAAGTAGTTAAGGCAAGAGTGGTTGCACTTGCTTGGAAATAGCACACGTGGCTCTGCCTACATTGTTCAAGCCGTTTCCCACAGGATAGGCATCCTTTGAAGATATATAAGGGGATGTCAATGGAAGCTCAACCTCTCTCTCTATGAAAAGCCTTTATCTCTGCTTTGGGAGCCAATTAACACTGCATCAAGGAGTTATTCTGCTCATGGGTGACAGCTGGAAGCTCAGCTCAGGCAAATGGGTTTCTACAGGCTTTAAGCAAGGTAAAAATCACTTTTAAAAAAAAAATAAAAGTACCATTTGTGGAACATTTGTCACAGACCTGTCTTTACCAATGAATAATCTGTGTGCTTTACATTATTTGCTAAAGTATTCATGTATTTTTACTTTTTTTACTTTGCCCTTCCTGAATGCTTAAGGACAAATTAACGTCTTCCTTTTTCTACTACAAAATCCCTCCCAATATTGGCATTTCAAAGGGTTCATCCTCCCAATCACCTCATTATTCATCTACTTGTGCATACATTACCCTCACTAACATAGTGTGTGAGGTCCTTTGTGTGAGCAGCGTCCTGGTCTTTCATTAAAACAACATGGAGACCCTAGAAGGCATGAGTGCTACCCTCAGATATATAGTGACAGAGAAAATAAGTGCTTGGCTGACTAGGAGGATAATGAATGGGGAAGGCCGAGATGTGAACCACATCTGCTTGTGACAGGTCAGGTCGTTTTCAAAATAATCAAGCTCCTAGGCATTGCCCAAATAGCCATCCTGTCAGATGAAGGTCACTCTCTCCATGTTTGTCTGAGCTCTGGGAGACAATTTACAGGTGTTAGACCTGTTAGCCTTAGGGTGGTCAACTTTTTCCCTTCCCTCTCTATTTTTCTGACCTCGTTTTTGCTGGCCTTAAGACTCTGAGCACTTTACCACTGTAGGGGCGTAAGTTATAGTTAGCTCAGGTATCTATAACTGCTGATTTTATCTGGTTTTGTAGGAATTAAATTTGAGCCTAACTATAACGACCCTGTAACCTTTGTTTTTTTCAGTTAGTTTCTAAAGTTTTTTTTGTTCTGTCATTCGGCATTTTCAGTGAATTTCTAAGGTTTTTAAAATTCTACTTCCTAACTAAAATGTCCCTATAACTTTTGTTTTTTAAGTGAACTAAGGTTTTTTAATGTTATTCCCTAAGTGTAACCTATAACCTTTGACAGTGTGTGTGTTAGTGAGTGTATGAGTGTTTCAATGGGTGTGTGAGTGAGTGCGGCAGTTTCTCAATGGGTGTATGATTGGGTATGTATGTGTTTGTGTGGGTGTGGCTGCATTAGTGTCTCACTGAGACTATGAATGGGTGCATTAGGCTCTGAGTGGGTCTGTCAGTGTGCATGTCCATGTCTGAGTGGGTGTGTGCCTGGCTACATGAATGTCTGACTGAGCCTGTGAGTGGGTGTTTCTGTGTCTCTGTGAGTCTGTGAATGGGTGTCTCAGTCTCTGACTGGGTCTGTGAGTGGATGCTTGAGTCTCTCAGGGGGTCTCTGAGTGAGTGGTTGTATGATTGTCTGAGTGGGTCTGTGAGTGACTGTGTCAGAATATCAATCGATCGGTGAGTGAATGCATGAGTGTCTGTATGGGTCTCTCAGTGACTGTATTAATATATGAGTGGGACTCTGAATGAGTGCATGAGTGGCTGAATGCATCTTTGAGTGGATGCATCAGTCTATCAGTAGGTCTGTGAGTGGGTGCATGTGTCTCTGAGTGGGTCTGTGAGCGTGCGCATGATGGTCTGACTGCATCTGTGAGTGAATGTGTCAGTGTCTGAGTGCATCTGTGGGTAGATGTCTCAGTCTCTGACAGGGTCTGTAAGTGGGCACATTAGTCTCTCAATGGGTCTCTCAGTGGGTGTATGAGTGTCCTAGTGGGTCTCTCAGTGAGTGCATGACAATATGAGTGGGTCTCTTAGTGAGTACACAAGTCTCTGAATGTATCTGCTGGTGGATGCTTCAGTCTCTCAGTAGGTATGTGAGTGGGTGCATGAGTCTGTGAGTAGGTGCATGAGTGTCTGACTGGGTCAGTAAGTGGTTACATAAGTCTCTGAGTCAGTCTGTGAGCGAGTGTATGAGTCTCAGATTGGGTCTGTCAGTGGCCAGGTCTGTTTCTGAGTGGGTATGTGACTGGGTGCAGGAGTCTCTGAGTGGGCCTTTGAGTAGGTGCATCAGTGTCTGAGTTGGTCAGTGAGAGGATGCATGAGTCTCTCAGTGGATCTTTAAGAGGGTATGTGGGTGTCTGTGTGGGTCTGTGAGTGACTGCTTCAGAGTATCATTCGGTCTGTGAGTGATTGCATGATTGTCTGTATTGGTCTCTGAGTGTGTTCACGAGAATATGAATGGGGATCTGAGTGAGTGCATGAGTGTCTGAGTAGATCTGTGACTGGATGCATCAGTCTCTAAGCAGGTCCGTGAGTGAGTGTGTGAATCTCTGAGTGGGTCTATGAGTGGGTGCATAAGTGGCTGACTAGGTCTGTGGGTGGATGCATGAGTCTCTGAGTGGGTCCGTGACTGGATGCATGAGCCTCTGAGTTGGTCT
Organism: Triturus cristatus; assembly: GCF_964204655.1. Taxonomy (NCBI): domain Eukaryota; kingdom Metazoa; phylum Chordata; class Amphibia; order Caudata; family Salamandridae; genus Triturus; species Triturus cristatus. The sequence goes on along the minus strand of NC_140590.1, from coordinate 1,484,500,180 downwards.
GTGAGTAGGTGCATGAGTGTCTCAGTGGGTCTGTGAGTTGTGTGTGAGTCTCTGAGTGGGTTTGTAAGTGGGTATGTGGGTATCTGGGTGGGTCTCTGAGTCGGTGTATGAGTATCTGAGTGGGCCTGTGAGTCACCAGTCCCCTGGGGCCAAATTAGGTGCTCACTCCAGTGCTCCCTTTTGTTGACGAGGATAGTGCTTATTTTATTTTTCATCAGGCCTTCCATTCCCCAGAGCGGCTTCACCCTATTTGGATTGGTGCCTCAGTTTTTCCTTCACTGTCACAGGACCCCAGAGAACTACCTTCATATGCTTTGGGACTGCCTGGTCCTATCGAGTTTCTGGACTCCAGTAACACAAAACCTGATAACTTGCATGGGCTTAGACATCCAGCCCACGTGGAAGCTATGCGCTCTGGACTTTTATAAATGGTCCATACTGTGAAGGGCAGCCAAGTGGTTCTTGGTCTGAAGGATGCTGCTGGCAAAAAAAGCGATTTCTTCTGGCTCGAAGGCGTCTGCTGCCCCTGCTATTCCTACATGGCACTCCATGACCAAACAGTGGGCGCTAGCAGAAGGCAAAATTCTCCACAGAGAAGAAAACAGGGGTCTCCATAAGTGCCTGATTGCAAATGACTGGTATGGCCTTTGGCTGCTATTGAGGGAGCCACCGAGGAAAGATGTCATGCCACCGCGAATAACGTTTCAGCTACACGCTCTGGTGTCCTTAATGGACATCATTCAACATCCACACCGTCGGTGGCCACCCTCTTGTCCAGTGCTCCTGGTCCCCCCAAGGCGCAATTCCCTAAGCAACCCTGCTTTCTGCTGGCCTCTCATGTCATGTTGTTTAGGTTATATATGTGTGCCTGCACTGTAGCACCAGACTGGGTGTCAGGCTATCTCACAGGCATTACTTTCCCATGGCAAATGGTCCTGGTCAAGCAGCAGCACTCTCCAGCAACTCTGTATGGCCTCCCACTGCAACATGTACCCTAACACATCTTGTACATGTTAGTTGCCTCCCTGGTTATATGCTTATGTTCATATGCACTCCAATTCTATAAAATACCAGATGTGAGCAAATTGCTCCAATCCAATCTCGAAATGTCCCTGCTCTTCTCTTTTGAATTCACGTAGACATATGGGTCTTTCCTTAAAATGCCCTCAGTACATATTAACCACACTTAGGCTGTCATTGAAGTGTGAAGGTGGCACTGCTTTATTCTTGACTTTACCTGGTCGACAGCCCTGTGACCTTTCATCAACAACATTTACACTGCCCATCCATCATGCAAGTATTGCATTATGACTTAAGTTGTAGTTCTTCTCTTCTATCTGCACTGCATTCTTAGAGATATACACAAGGTTGTGCCCTATACAATCAGTGAACATTCGTCTCACTCCTAACTTCATGTTCCTACCTTAATATATTGATCGCTAACATTTTTTATCATTGGCAGCACAACTGGAGTTATGCAATTTTGCAGCTGCAGCGCTTTCCGCATAGCCATAGATTTACCTCATGATGCATAATTTGCTGCATAATCTACATATATATATTTTTTTTTTAAATGTTCTAGCTCACACTGATCAAAAGTCACAAAGAATGCAGCGGCTAAGCGACATGTGCACTTCCTGTGAAGGTTGACTAGTCACCTTTCTGTTGTTTATTGTTATATATGGGTGTTAAACTGATAATAAAGAGGTGAAACCAATGCCCAGACAGTGTTAGGAAGTGTAACAATGACAAACTAATGAAGTAATAGTATCACAATATGTGCCGGATAATGCCGCATAGTTTGCTTTTTCTTGCTGTGTAATTTAGTCAACCCTACTCTTTAATTTGGTGCTCCCCTGTTGCATAATCCTATTGGCCTTGGTCGTAGCAACGCTTTTTTCCATGTAACTGTTTCACAATACACTTAGCACAACTAAGTTACATGCAAGTTCGTAAAAAGTGGCATGTGAGCATAAATTACATTACGATTCATAGATTCATGATCACTGTAAACTGCTGTATAAACTTTGGGTCTGCAGTAAAACTCAAAAAGGAAGTTTATTTGAAACCTATTAATTGTGAGAGAATGGCGGTAAATAAACTTTGAACACTGGTAATTATTAGATTGAGCCTACAGACAGCGCCTTGTCTGTTGCAAGTCATATTGTGGTTTACAAAGAACAGAGAGGGGCTTAGAGCCCGCCCATTGCTTACCATTTGTTTACTTTCCTGTCTCTTTCACTTGTCTGCTTCTTTTTCATGTCTCAGCTTGCTTACGTGACTTATGGTAAAAAAAATAGTGCTTTGACGCAGGCAGCTATTGATCCATGATAGCGCTTATTTTTCATTTAATCCATTTTGCACAGAAGCTCATCCACTATGCAACATTTAAAAATACATTGAGAAAGCCAATTGATTTGACATAGGCAAAACCTATTGGCTTTGCTAATGCTTTTTAAGACATATGTCACCTCTTGGGTAGGCCCTGGACAGCCCAGAGAGCATTGTATAATGTATTTAAAAAGCAGGACAGGTATTTTTAAGCTTTACATGTCCTGGCAGTAAAAAACTCTTTTAAATTTGTTTTTCACTAATGAAAGGCCTTTTGGATAACATTGGGTTTACCTTATTACATTTTATAAGTGTAATTTCCGAATGGGGAGATAAGACTGGATCAAGTTTGGTGTCTCTGAAATCACAATTTAAAGTCATAACATATGGTGAAGTTGGATTTTAAATTGCAATACTCATAATGCCACTTTTAGAAAGTGACCTTTTCTTCGCCTTAGCCATTTGGTGTCTGCAGCTTATCTCTTGTCACATGACTGAGTGTAGTTGGCAGTCGGGTGTTGTGCTTTCCTCCTAGACAACTAAGCACAATGGGAGTTTAGGTGAGACTAAGTGGGCCATCAGGATGGGAGAGAGGAGCTGGGCCCAGCCTCATTAACACCTGAATAGGCTGTGTCCTGTCTAACACAAAGGGCTGCATACCCCCTGTTTTAGAAATGCAGCCTTTTTGCCCTGATCACCCCCATTTTTTGATTGATACTGGTGGTTACTCACCCTGCTTGTACCCTGGACCCTGCTAACCAGGCCCAGTGACAGTGCTCTGATTAAAAGGTATAGGATAATTAGGTGTAATTACAATTAGTACTGACAACCTACCTGTATGTCCCTAGTATATGGTAGGGCATGTGGGTTTAGAGGCCCAGTAGTAGATTTAATGCACTTAAGTGTGCATTGCTGTGGTGCCTGCTGTCATTTTAAAAGCCAGCCCTGCCTTGCAGGCTGCTTTTAAAATAAAACTATGTCCAAATTCGACTTGTGGAAATTACAGGTACTTCCGAAATCGTAAACTACCTTATTTATACATATAGGTCATCCCTAAGGTCTGCTCCCTAGGTGCCCCCAAGGGTAGGGTGCCATGGTAAAATTAGTAGGTAGTATCAGGACTAGGTTAAAGCAAAAAGAGACTAGCACTGAGAATACTATTTCCCTTATGCCTATAAGGGTCGACATGCTCAGCTGGTTTTTTGAACTGCCCCTTGGTTCACCCGGCTTTTTTCAGGACCAGGCAGATCCCTATGTGGATGTTGTTCTAATGTTTAGGTATGTCCCTCAATCATGCCCTGCACAAAACACTCATGCGTACAAACTGACTACTTCTGTTGTTTTTCCTTCCTGGTAACTTTGGAACTACCTGGCATTTATATGTCATTTTATAAGGTATATGTTCCCTGAGAGAGTACAGGCAGGTGTACCACTTTGTTACACTTACAGTATACGCTCCACATAATGTCTACACCTAGCATGGTCCTGCTCTTTCCTCTAGTATTTAGCCAGACAGTTCAATATGGTTCTTTAAACCTTTTCAATTCACCTCTCTTCCCGTTAAAGTATATGCATGATCTTTTTCCTCCCTAAAATATACAATGATCCAAAACCAGTCATGAAAGGTGACTGGTGCCGTTTTCCCCCATTCGGTTAATGTCATCAAGAAGGCATTTGTTAAGTGTGCCCGATGCCCTTAGGGTCACATTTAATCCCTAATGATCGTCTTAGTAAAATGCTGGCTGTGCTTCAGTGAAATCCTCATTTTGGGGATGTACTCCAAGTCTTTTGGAACCTCCCATCAAGAGGATGGGGACAGCTTCATAGAATGTGTCAGGGTGTACCTACTTCTAGGCAGTTCTGAGTTGTCATTGTTTATTTTAAGTGCTTTAGAGTCAGCTGCTATCTAAATAAGGTTTTCCCATGCACTTCTCTATGTTTTACGTTAGAAGTGTCTCTCTATGTGTTGTGATATAGTATATCCACTGCTCTTATTTAAAGTCAGACGCCAGTTCTTTCTCCCAACCGGATTGGACGGCGCTTTTTGGAATCGTCTTGCCTGTCACTGCAGTCTCTCAAACCTCACATGGCATGCTGCAGATTCTTTCAGACATCAATATGTCTTGCTCGGTGTGCTATCCCAGGAGTCGTTCTCAAATTCTTGGAGCTGTATCACATAAAGTGAGAACTGAAACTGATCTGGGCAGGCTCGTATCTTAAATATTTGAATAGTTTGAGCTGCGAAATGTTACCACCTTAGGGCCTTTTAACAAGTGGGCTGAGGTGGATGCAATAATTATTGCATCTGATAAAAATCCAACTCTGAAGAATTTATGGGAAGTGATAAATACCACATATTCTGTTTTTTTGGGAAAACATGCACATTGTCTGCAAACTTGGTGCTGAGGGATTTTAAGAATGAGAATTATTTTTTCAAACTAGAGCACTGTACAACATGAAGTCTTGGGCAGGGCGGGACGGGGTACGTAAACCAGCCCTGGCAATTAGGTGAAACCAGCCCTGTGGTGGGAGGGGGGCTGCAAAACCAGCCCCCAGTAATAAAAATGCCACCCACTGGTCCAAAACCGGCTCCCACACTTCCTGCCCAATGGGAAAACGCCCGGTGCCCGCTACGTCTAGTCCGGACCTGATCTTGGGCTAATTCAACCATTGAGCAAGATGGATAATGAATTCTTACTGGGGCAATATGCAAACTAAACATTATGTTCTTCTGAACAAATGTGAACCGCAAGAAGTCTGCATCGGAAACTCAATGAGATAATCCTGCATTGAATTGTTTTTCAAAATCCTTTCTAGATCTTATATTTGCTATTGGCCTGATATGCTTCCAAATTCAATATTTTGCACTTATGGATTAAATTGTGCCATCGAGAATCTCTAGCCGCTGCAAAATGATATCTGTTAATCCCTGCACCCACATTACTTAAAATAGTTAATCTGGAGGAAAAATATACCTTCTAATAGCAAATGTGATCTCTAGCTTGTAATCTGTGGTGAAACAATGACAAAAAGTTGGCAGAAGAGCCATTACCACCAGCATTAGCTGGTGGAAAGAAAAAAGGGGATAACAAGCAAACTGGACCTATGAGCAGAACTGTTGTTTTAAAGGACCCCTGTTCCTGCATTAGACATGCAAGAACACCCGCTAACATCTTGTTGTGGAGGATACCAGCACAGGAGATGATGCAGTGCAGAATCTAGGTGAGATAGAGCAAACATATTCCCACATAAAGGGCGTTAAGGTGAGAAGGTTTGACTTAAGCTTTAGCTGCATCTCAGGAAGTTGAGGGACACCACCAAAGAATAAGCGTAGTCAAGGGAAAAATGTGTAGCTCCCTCATTCAAATCATTGGAGTGCCTGAATGAAATACAGTATTGTAGCAAGTGATGAGAGACTTTATAATGCAGGTATTAAAAGCACAACATCAATAGAAGTATTACAGGAGTGCAGGAGCATCTATTTGATGGCAAGCTGATTGACTTAAAAGTGCTTGGGTGAAATGGTGAAATTTGGGTCTGCACTAGTTAAAATGGGAAAAAAAACAGGGGTGCATAAAATGAAAAGGGTAGGACAGGGCCCATTCTACTTCATGGAGGAAGACAATGGGCACCCCAGGGAGAAAAGACCCTTTGAAAAGAGCCAATGCTTTAGCTGGGTCCAAATATGGCACGATAGGGGAGACTACTCATGTCCTAGGCAGGTCCTTAATCATGGGCAGTCCACGTTCATAGCTATATTTGTGCTGATGGAGACCGTTCCTGGGAAGAAAGGGCAGATTATCTCCTAGTGCCCCTTAGCTGGGAGGTGGACTCAGACACCAAGCTGGAGATCCCTGAGAGTTTCACAATTTAATTTCAGAAGGCATAATTGAATGGGATACCAGTGATTTCTCTGTTGGGTTATTGTGTCTGTTGGACCCAATTGCTCAAATGTTTGGTCTCATCAGAACAGAACCTCAAGAGAGTAGTCTGTAAGTAAGAACTTTCCATTGGGTAAGAATGTCTGCCCTATGTCGATAGTCACATTAGAGTGGAGAGTGGTGCTTTCCAGAGGAAGATGGCTGCGTAACTCTGCTGACCCATAGTATGCATCTTCGGTTTCCATAGGTGAGAGGGAAACCAGAGGCGCAGAGCTGCTTGGTTGCCCCAGCACAAGTCTAAAATTAGGCTTCGGGTACCCAAGAGAAGAGTAAAGGAAAGGAGATAAGTGCAACCAACAATGGGAGGCCCAGAGATCTAACTAGCCAGAACCCCAAGACTGCCACATATGAGGACACCGGTGCCCTGGGGTTGCTCCCTGTGCTGTCAGAGAGACAAGTGTTCTGTCTCAGGGTACTGATCCTGGGCTCATGGGCCAGTATCATGGTGCAACCAATGAGAAGATGGAGGTGGGAGGCGAAGGAGGGTGCCGGCAACTTGAGGATGGACACCCCACTCTGTATCCACCATAGGTCTCTGATGCCTCAGAAAGGACTATTATTCAGTGATATAAGGGTAGGTAAGTATTTGCAGGGTAAGACATCTCAGAGCTTATCTATATGGTTCTGAAGGGAGACATTTGGAGACTTATATCTGTATGTGAGCCTAGAAGTGATAGAAGAGAAACAAGTATTAGACCCTTGAATGTCTCAGGCCTGGGAATCATAGCACCCAGATGTGTGGTTCCCCATTCCTTAGTGCGATCAAATGACCTGGCCATGTACAGACAGGCCTCAAGAACCAGTGGGTAACTCCTTTAGAGCAAACAGGTTGGAAGCAAAGCATGTCCCCGGCACTGGCTTTGAGCATATACGTATGGGTGAATGGTCAGTGACTATGTTCAATAAACTTGACACATGTGCTGTAAAAATTCAGTCACCATATAATTGGTATTGACTTGTTAGGTGACCTTTTGTCAGAGGCGTCCTTTGCATAGAGATTGATCCCTGACACAGGAGGCAAAGTGAACCGCATCACCTGGCTGACCTTAGTGATACCTGTCACTTACTGGGAAGCTTCTGAAAATAGGCTTGGGTCATCTGTCTCTCAGGTGACATCTGCGGATAAAGAACAGGGTTCCCAATGGACAGTGATGAGGGCAGAGTTTGAAAGAGGGGTGGATGGTGGTAGGTCCTAGAGGGTATATAACATGAAAGTGCCACTGCAGGGACAGTGAAATGATTGTGTTCTTTCAACAGAATAGGGAAAGCCATCAACAGATTGTTTAGTCTATTCTCGTGTTGGAAGCTGGCAAAGATATGCATTGAAATTTGCCTTTCTGCATAATCTTCTAAAAGTTCTCACATTTTTCAAGGTACTTTTGTGTGTAATTTGACTCTGCACTGATGAAAACATAAAATGCAAGGGTGGATTGCTTCAGTTAATCACTGTCAGTGGTACTTTGGGCCGCAATCCAGTTTATTGGGGTTTGTTTGTGCGTCCACAGTGCCACCTCAGAAAGGAACTAGCGTTATGCAAACAAGCCCCTTTCCTGCTCCAATAGGAACAGTTCAGCCCAAACTGCAAGTCCAGCCCCCCTATGAGGGAGAACATAAACAACCACAGACAGGTTCTGGCCTATCTGTGCCTTGTCAGTCGGTTGCACCTAGAGTCCTATGGCACAGTGAGCACAGGACCCACGTCGCACTTAGGGCCCCGTTCTGCAAAATAATTGCGATCCCACCATCTGAGGCGGAATTGCATTGGCTAAAAATGTGGACTACTTTATTTCAAATGACTCAGGGTGTCTTTCCAAGTTTGAATATTTACAATTTAATTTAAAGTACAAGACATTTTGGGCTGTAGATTGACTGTCCATAAACTTGTATTTAATGGAAAACATACGGCCAAAATGGACAAACTTCCTTCCTCCGATTTCGACAAAGATGAAAAGAAACCATACACTGACTTTAGAGGGGAGACATGCCAACCGGATGTACCAAACGTAGGCCACGTTCCTTGAATTTTGTGTATATGGCCCTACGCTCTGCTCCACGGAGGAGCTATCACACCTTCGCACTCTATAGGCAGTTCTGGTCACAGTTTAAAGTGAACAAATTTGTTAAAGACAAAACCTGCAAAACGCGTCCTGATGACCTTTGGCTGTCATGACGTTTAGGCTTTTGGAGGGAAGTCAGTATTAGTTTACAGAACATTTCGTATGCGTTTAGTTTTTGCATTCTAAATATTTCGTTTTGTTTTTTGTATTATTTCTTTGTCAGTGAACCATTAGGAGATACAGTTAGAGGTATAAATAAAGAGAAACAGGAAGAGAATAAAATCTAGAGTAATTGCCCACATGTCGCAGTATGAGTACATGGAACAGCATGCATGGGCCTAGGATTATGCAGTCAAAGAAATCAAATCAATTCCAATGTCTAAAAAGATGACTGTCATGATTATGCAACATCCCTCCTCACCCAATCGAGAGGGGTATGGAAGGGGTCGAGGGAGGATCGTAGGAGGGAAGGGATGGACTAGGGGGTTGGAGGAGAAGATAAAGGCAAGGCGCCCGACTGAAATCGGGACAGTATTTGATGTTGTATAGGCAACTAATAATATATAAAGATCAAAAGTTTCAACAACAAAGTCCAGCAGTTTAACAATATAAGAGAATTAAACAGATAACCAAACATGGTCTAATAAAATAGAACACCAGAAATAAAAGATACCTATTTTTCTCACTTTGCATGTTCAAACTCTTAGAAGGGGTTCAACAAAGTCCATTAAGCTAACATATGTTCTCGTATGGAAGAAGTGAGAGGAAGAACGGGATCTATGGAATGGCGAATATATTAATCACAGGCACACATGGCCCTGTGTCCGTTTCAGTTTTAATCGTTACTAATTAGTCTTTATCCATTCTTTGAGTTTGAATTCAGATATGTTTTCATTCATTTTATAGATAACTTGTTCATTGTAAGCTATTCTGGCTAGTTATGTGAACCATTTATACTTTATAGGGAATGTGGCTTGTCTCCAGTGTCAAAGAATGCATATTTTGGCAGTTTCAATGAAGTTGCCAGCTACATATGTGAGAAAGAATTCAAATCCGTCGTTGCAGGGACATGTGAGTCAATGCCAAGTGGGCAGATGAGGTATTCTGACCCCTAGCCTGCTAATGTGGTTGTGGCACCTCACAGTTCCTTTAGATATACCATACATAACAGTGTGATTAGCAGCATCTCTGCCAGGCATCATTAGGCAATAAGCCGGTTCAGGACAGTTGCTGGGGCAACTAGTGCCATAGATACAGGATTTTGAAGAATAGAAACGTCCTTCTGGCCGCACAATGTACTTTCTCAAACTCCCACTGTGTACTTGGGTAGAAACATGGACAAATGTATAAGTGGTGTGGAGCGCTGATTGTGTTCGGATGAGAACCCTCACTCACCCTAGGGTGACATGCTTCATCATAGGGTCCCCTCCGCACACTGGGACCGCAATGTTCCCAGTGTGGGCTACGACTTTCCCGTAGAAAAGGAGCAGGGATGTTCTATAGCACATGTAGTACTAAGTACTACTACCTGTAGGGGCAGAGAGAGGGGCAGAGTACTAAAGATAAGCGGATAAAACGATCTCATTGGTGGCAGACAAACTTTATTCAAATGCCCTCAATGGATGGGCATAAAAACATAGTAGAATAGGGATATGGATATTACCCTCTCTTGTGGTCAACATGTTTCTGCCATGTATGACTCTAAAGTTCAAGGCATTTATCAGGACCAAAGATGTAAATCATTCCTCTATGTGTTGTGTGTGCAAAATTCAATAATAATAATCAACATTTTATAACATTTTATAATTGTAACACCAGCATCTTCAGCGGGCCAGGTGGCGCCTAATTATGTAGGAAAGGTCCGACCCGGCCATCAGCAGACTCTCTCAACAAGTAGAACTCTTACTTATTGTGTACCCTGGACGCGACGAAGAGGTCATGGGTTGTCTGCTTCAAAGTAGGCTTCCTTGATGATCGATGATCTACCAGCACTGACTAGATGAGTGCTCATGGGTTTTTGTACACCGAGTGCACCTCGGAGCTATAAATACCCCAAAACATATCACTCATTTGCCTGAACATACCCCAGTATTGCAAAAGAGGATAGCTGGGGTGCTCCAGCGGTACCAGTCCCAATGTGACTTCCAATACAGCTAAAAAATGTATATAATGCCAAATGTTGGTTCTCTGACAGGCCATCATCACTTTGTATGTCTTGGAAACTTTTAAACACCACAATTGGAAAGTAATTGGTCCAGATTCAGAATACCCTTTATCTGTCTTTCCCGTCCGTCAGTGCGTTCTAATTAATTGAGTTTGTAGCCAATATCGGGGCTGCGGCATGCACAAATGGGTCAGTTTTATTAATTTAGTGATATTGTTTCCATACAGATAGCATAAAGCCCATGATCAGGGTGGCATTAGTCATCGCATGAGTGTGGTCCATATATTCAGTCCAGGTCCCAGAGGAGATTCCTCTCTATGTGACCCATGTACGTTTGTGCTGCGTTTTGGGTATTAAACAGGCCAATTGGACGATATGGTGTGCATAGTAGTAGAGCTTCATATGCTGGAGACTTAAGTCCCTTGAAGAAGTACTCACCCACAGAGATCGAGGTTTTAGCCTATCCCTTGACTACACTCTATGTTAATCTTTTGCTGTCCTGATCAATCATTGTCAGCATATTATGTTTTACAGCTGTGGAAGCATACTTAAGGTAGAGTCATAGTGAGGTGCCTCTGCATTTTGACAATTTGTGCCCTTCGACACATTGATAGATTAAGCTGGGTCCATTGTAAGAAAACTGAGGTTTGCATGGCAGATTAAAGGGTAGGCCTTCCACCATGCTTTTTAGTACTCTATTCACCTTGATACCCAAGTACTTCAGTCTCTTGGGAATACCTTTAATTGTCTAATCTTCTACACTAGTCTTAGTCATGTATCTGGTCATGGGCAGTGTTTCACACAGCGCCCACTTGATTCTATAGCCAGAGAACTGTGAGGAGGAGTGTGTGAGAGACATATCCATCGAGATGGAAGTTTTTGGTCTAGTAATTGTCAACAAAATATTGTCAGCATTGCCTGGCAATGTATCTGTTCCAGTAATATTATTTGAAATGTGGATTGCTTTAGACAAACGCTCGGAGGGAATTAAAAACACAAGTGAGGACAGGGAGAAATCTTGTTGGTGCCATGGAAGATCACAGTTGGACATGGTGGATGTCCTCAAAAGCTGTTGCACACCGCCGGGTCTTCATTTAACCGGCACACCTTGGCGCTAAAACCTCAGCCTGTTTCAGCCCTTTTCAAGGGTGTGGAAAAGGTAAATCTATTTCACACTTTCATAAGCCTTCTCCATGTCCAGCAAGAGGTCCATGACTTCAGTCTGTTGATCTCTAATTATCCATAACAGGTGTGATAACGTTCACATATGAATAATACTGGACATACATCCACGCCCAAATATCACTTGTGACGTGTATTACTGAAGGCATTATTTTCAGCAATCTAATGGCCAAAATCTTTTCCAGTACTATTGGATATGGCCCTCTCTGGAGGGACACTCCAAACTTGTTGCCTTCACCCCTCCTGTTTCCCAAATTCGTTTTTGTTGGCATTAGTACTCTGTGCACTTTACCAGTGCTAACCAGTTCCAAAGTGCTTGTGCTCTCTCTGAAGCATGGTGAAATTGGCTTACACTTAATTGGCAAATTTAATTTACTTATATGCCCCTAATACATGGCACAACATGTACCCAGGGCCTGTTGAATTAAATGTTACTAGTGTGTATGGAGGGCTCATTGTGCCACCCACTACAGTAGCCCTTTAAATCATGTATGAGGCCTGTCTTTGCTGCCTCTAGTGCCTGTAGGCTACCAATTTGACCAGGGAAAATAAACCTTGTGCCAGGCCAAAAATTCCTTTTTAATACATATAAATCACTCCTAACAAATGCCCTAATCAGCCCAGAGGGCATAATGCATTGTGTTTAAAAAGTAGGACACATGTTTTTAAGTTTTACCTGTGCTGGTAGTGAAAAAATCTTAAATTCATTTTGCTCTACTGGTAGGCCTAGCTCTCCCATTGAATAACATTGGGTTACCTTATTACATTTAATGAGTACTAACTTTTGATTCGAAACAGGTAGGAATGTCAAGTTTGGACTCAAATGAATTGTAATTTAAAATCCTCTTTAATGGTAAAGAAGCATTTTAGGTTACAATTTTGAAAATGGCACTTTTAGAAAAGAAAAGTTGGCATGTTCCGGATCAAAAGTTTCTAAGGCCTTCAAGAAGTTTCTAACTGCCTGAGCCTGTTAATGGCTCCCCCATGAAGAATCTGTATTCCTCCCAGACAGTGAGACAAAAGGGCTTAGGTGTGGAAAGGATGGCCCTTCCAGGCAGAATGGTTGGGGGTGGAGCAGTTCCCTGCCCTACTAACATTATAAAGGGCTTATGCCCAGCACACACAAAGGAACCAGACACTAGTATGTTGTTACCCCAGCCCTTCCCCAGCCCTGACTGGGGAAGGGTAGAACTTTCAAGAACAACATGTGAGGATAAGTGTGGGAAAACAGGGCATTATTTGTAAGGCCTGCACAAACAATATGTCTACATTTGTCTTTCACAGGGAACCAAACACCCCATTGTGGTTTGTGACTCTCAAAGGGCAGCGTTGCAGAGCAGTCTAAGGCTTACTCAAGGGAGGTGCTGTGGGCTAGTAACAGCCATATACAGGTACCCATATATAACACTCAAAAATTGATTGTCCAGTCTGTACTTTTCTTTTTAAAAAGGAAGAGTACATTTATTACACACACACACACACTACTCAATGCTATGCATCAATTTACAAATATACATAAGTTGTTGGAAATACTTTTTGACATAGCATAACATTCCCACCCCTCCCGCAGGGGGCCTAGTACTACCACTCTCATGTATGCACATCATCTTGCCCCCAAATACAGTGGGTTGTTCGTAACCTGGAGCGAGGGCCCTTCCCACTGGCACCACCCAATTATCTCGACAAGCATTTATATGGAAACACCTGCCATAGTGACACATAACCCTGACAGAGCATCTCATAATGAACATACAGTATACACCTGTTAGACCTGGCACCTTGGTGTGGGTCTCCCTTCCACTTCTTTGCTGTTGCCTCATGTGTGTTTTGTTGGTGTTAGATGCTTTGGGCACTGTGGCACTGCTATCCAGAGAAGTGGAGAAGTGTGGCTCAATGGTTAGCGCGGCAGACCTTGATGCAGAGCACTGGTCTGGGACCAGGGTTCGATTCCCGTCACGGCAGGGTCTCGGGCTATAAATTCTGCGGACCGGATATTCTCGCCTCAGTGCCTATTCTAATCTTGGGTCCCACGCTGCAACTCTGGGCAATAGCTTGCTTAATCTCCACAACGGCCCCAACAGTGCTGGGATGCCTGGCCTTCACCATGGGGGTACCCAGGAGTGGACACCTCACATGGAAAGCCAGGAAGGGTTCCTTCAGCGGTATGAATACAGCGCTGAGATACCCGTAGTGGTGAGGCGCTATATAAAAAACCATACATTTACATTTACATCCAGTGCCACAGTGCAAGTGCTCCCTGTTGTAAATTGATGTATGGATTAGTGATTCCATGATTGGCTGGTTTGGTTTACCCGTCAGACCTTAGTACAGTGCACCAGGAGTGCCCAGGACTGGTACACCAAATGCTGCTAGTGGGCTTGCATCACTGGTTGCGCCACCCACAGAAGCAGCCTGTTAAAGTGTGTCTAAGGCTTGCCATTGCAGAGCCTGTGTGCAGTCTGGTACTGCCATGTTGACTGCATAAGTGCACCCACTTGCCATTCCCTAAACCTTCCCTTTTCTTCATATCAGACACCCCTATGGTAGGCCCAAGGGCAGGGTGCATTGTAAGTATAAGGTAGGACATGCCCTGGTGTGTGTGGCACGTCCTAATAGTGAACTACAGCCATTTTCATTTTTCACTATTGCAAGGCTATCTGTTCCCCATAGGCGAGAATGGGTAGTTTAATTATTACATCTTAATCCTAACTGACTCAGGGAACATGGTAGAAATTTGAGTTTAGTATGCCTGAACTCAGAATGCAAAAATACATCTTTTAGTGAAGTTGGTTTTAACATTCTGTGTTTGAAAATGCCACTTTTAGAAAGTAGGTATTTTCTTGTCTAGCCATCCAAACCTGCCTCTGCTAGGTTGTGTATACCTTGTCTGGAGTTTGAGTGACAGGGGCTGGGGAATTTCAGGAGACAGGGTGAGTCAGCACAGGGGTGAATAGAGAGATCTGCATCTAGATGGGTGGTAGGAGTTGCACCTGCGACCTGAATAGGGCTGTGCCTTCCCTCCAGAATGCTGGCTCCACCTTCTGTGGTGCGTCTGATGCCTCTGCCCTGCACTCTGAAAGGAAAGAAGGAGTCTTGTCAACAAAGTGCTCCAGGACTGACCAGAACTGGTTTGGACTAGGAAAAGGCCTCTCTGCCTTCAGAGAACAAAGAGAAACCGGGTATAAATATTAGGACCGAAACCCAAGAACTTTAGATCCCTTTGGGAAACAAGAAGAAACCTTTGCTGAGGAGAGGAACCAGAGAGACTGAGGACAGACTATCCCTAAGCTTGAGGGATTGGCTTGCAGTGGTTGCCTGACTGCCAAAGAGAGGAGAAAAGGAACTTTGTGTACTTTATTCAACTTGTGAAGGATCTCCAAGGGCTTGAGAAAAGAGCTTGCCTCCTGCTGAAGTCTCAGGGACAACAGACTTCACCCACCAGCTCCCTAACAGTTCTTTGGAAGTGCCTGTTGTTTTGCAGGGCTTTCTGAGGGACTACGTGTCAAAAGGAGCTGGAAGCGTGACTCAAGAACAGGAAGCGTGTCGCCGAACCACCGCTGCCGCTTCACAGCACAAAGCGCCTTGCATTGCCGGAGAAGAGGATCGACGTCACAGCAGACGTTGCCGCATCACCGGGAAGCGTGTCGCAGAAGAATCGTTGAGTCATCGCAGGGCCACCGAAGAGCCAAGCATTGCCAGGGTAGAGGAATGACATCGCCGCAGACGCCCCCGCATCACTGGGAAGCGTGTCGCAGGGCCTGTCATGGCTCATTGCCGGAGAAGAGGATCGACGTCGCAGTAGACGCCGCCGCATCTCCAGGAAGCGTGTCGCAGGGCCTGTCACGGCTCATCGCCAGAGAAGAGGATCGATGTCACAGCAGACGCCGCCGCATCACCGGGAAGAGTGTCGCTGGGCCTGTCGCGGCTCGCATCGTTGTGGAAGCAACTCGCATCACCAGGGAAGAGGATTGACGTTGCAGCAGATGCTGCCGCATCACTGGGAAGCGTGTCGCAGGGCCTGTCGCGGCTCGCTTCGTGTGGAAGCATCTTGCATCGCCAGAGAAGAGGATCGACGTTGCAGCAGATGCCGCCGCATCACTGGGAAACGTGTCACAGGGCCTGTTGCGGCTCGCATCATGTGGAAGCATCTCGCATCGCCGGAGAAGAGGATTGACGTTGCAGCAGATGCCGCTGCATCACTGGGAAGCGTGTCGCAGGGCCTGTCGCGGCTCGCATCATGTGGAAGCATCTCGCATCGCCCGAGAAGAGGATTGACGTCGCAGCAGACGCCGCCGCATCACCTGGAAGCGTGTCGCATCAAGAAGAAAGAGCCATCTTTATTTCTTTGCACCAGATCTTCAACTCATCACCGTACTTGCAACACTTTTGTTGTCTTGCGTTACGCTTCTTAAGGTACATTGAACTCTGAGTGTCGCATTTATCATCTTAAGAGAACTAAGCTAATTCAACCATTCTAAGTAAAGTATTGTGGATTTTTGTCATTTGTGGTCTTGTGATAAGTCTATATAAAGAATACTTATCTTTTATATAAAACTTGTGTGGTGTCCATCTGTAGTGCTGTCACTTGATTACTGTATGTGTTCACAAATGCTTTACACACTGCCTCTGAGATAAGCCTGTCTGCTCGTGTCAAGCTACCAAGGGGGTGAGCAGGGGTTATTTTAGGAGTGTACCCCCGTACCCTGACTAGACGCAAGGGTCCCTATTTGTCAAAGGTACCTACCTCTGCCAACTAGAGACCCCCAAATCTAACAACACCCTTAAATCACTTTGGCTGACAGTCGGGTTGTTCTTCAACTAATGCAGTAGCAAGAATACATGTCTAAGTACCCCTTAGAATGACAGGTGCTTTTCATATCTGATAACAGTTATAATGTAAGTCAATTAAAGACCCTCAAATGCATCATAGTTGTAATCACAGGATTAGGCATTTACAACCAGGCACCCTAGCAGGAATACCTAGCAACATAATCCCAATTCACCTAACATTTCACATATCACATGTGACTTCCAGTCCCCCCAAACACATTATGTACATGCACCACTTGTGCAATTGCACCTCTTCACCTCCAGGGGGTAACACTCCATAGACATCCCAAGTTCATCCTTTAACACCTTGGTGCAATCCTCAACACTCACACCCAGCTGCAGAAAAAAAGTTCAAGCCAAAGGTTGGTTTTGAAGCCTGGCTGAACACTGGAGGGGCTGTTTCCTGTAAGTCCCCAGAAACATAGGGTGGGACTTGCCGCTTTTGTGCTTGGGGAGTCTGTTTTGCTCCTGCAGCTCCCCCTTCACCTTTTTCCACACAATACTGGTGAGCCCGTCCTCCTGGGGCCACTACAAGCAAAGAACACGCCGCTTGTCCTTGCAGGCCTATCCTGGCCCTGCAAGGCATTATGGGGTGCTTCTTCTCCCTTTGTGCATATTATAACAGTGATTCTCCCGCTGCTCCAGGGGGAGCTGTGCTGCCTTTGTGGGAGCCTCATGCCACGTTCCCAACTCCTGGGGGGCCCGGTCCCACTCGGCCCCCCCACCTTCAAGTAAATGAGAGAGCAGCTCAGGGAACCCGCCAGGGCTCCTCCTGCTGGCTCCCTAACTGGCCAAAACCCTTGCATGCTGCCACGGGAGCCGGCTCTCCATTCTGGTCTTCCCGCTTCAGCGGGCAGACACAGACAAGGCAGTCGGTTGGGTGGGCTTTGGGGGAATCTGGCGGTACTCCCACTCCTTCCTCTTGCCACTA
This sequence comes from Triturus cristatus, assembly GCF_964204655.1. NCBI lineage: Eukaryota > Metazoa > Chordata > Amphibia > Caudata > Salamandridae > Triturus > Triturus cristatus. Next base: position 1,484,482,744 of record NC_140590.1, on the reverse strand, counting down.
CAGAGGAGTATGGCGGCACTCCCCCCTCTTCTCTGCTCACACCATGGCCTAGAGTTGGGGGTCCCAGGCCCCAGAGAATTCTTCACAGTGAGCGTGACATTGCTCCCCAGTTTCCTTTTTGGCGAGGCCCGGAGTTCAGGGTCCCGGGTCTCAGGAGCTTTTTCACAGGGAGCTCGACAGTGCTCCCCGACTTCTTTCTTCAAGGGGGTGTGATGGCGCTCCCCGACTTCTGCAGGGCCCGGAGTTGGCGGTTCCAGGCCCCTTACACCATTTTCAGTGGGGCACGATGGCAGGCCAGGGTGGGCTCCTGGCACCCCTTGGGCCACTTCCACGGGGGGAGCAACTGAGCTCCGCGACTTTGCATCTTGGGGGCCCAGGATGGAGAGCCTGAGCCCCGTAGGCACTTTTCCTGGGGCGCAGCGGCACTCCCCTACATCTCCTTCTTCTGGGGGCAGTCCCCAGGACCTGACCCACCCTGGGGCACATCCAAGACTGGCGGCAGAGCCCTACACGCTTCGTCGTCGGTCTGCTCAAGGGTCAACGGTCGCCTACCTTCTGGGGGGCATATCTCGGCCCCCATACAGCCGATTTTCACTGTCTTGGCCTCTTCTCGCTCCTGGTGGCCAGCCCTAACCACCTGGAGCACTCTTCACCACCCTCCTTGCCTCCAAGAGGGTGACTCTGCAAGGAGCTGTCTTCACTGGCTCACTGTGTCAGCCTTTCAACTGGTCTTCTTCTTGGCCTCTCTTCTACTTGCGCAGAGGCCCAGGCTTCTCCTCACCTGCCCTGGACTCCCTCAAAGGCGCAGTCCAGGGTCCTGGGACAGTCAGGGGGTTCCTCCTTCCAACTGCCCATGGCGCCAGGCTCCAGGACTAGTCTCCCGACACATTACCTCTCTGCCTCTACTCTCTCCTTCCTGCACAGACCTCTGGGATACTTCAAGATGACGTCATCCAGGAGTCTTATGCCAAATGGTCTCTGAAAAGCCCCCTTTCCCACTTGCTGATTTCATTGCCCAGGGCCAGACCAGGCCTGGTGCCTGGCCCCGGGTGACAGCTGCTGATGGATAACCTGCAGCTTCACCCCATCTCTCCCTCCCAGAAAGAAGACCTCCACCCTGGGGAATGCTTGCAGTTAAGGGCTAGGCTTCTGATGTTACAGCTTGGGAAGGAAGGTAATTAATCCAGCCTGGCAGGGTCACACCCGGCCAGGCTCTGGTTATGAGCTGAGTCAGAGGAATATGACATTTCTGGATGACCCATAAGCAGTACAGTTATGGCTTTGGACTCAGCAGAATACTTTTTACACAACTTACAGTGTACTTTGGTGCATGTCTGGAATGTGTAGGCCCTAGGGAACTGAATATATCCCATTGGGTCTCAGTCTCCATAGGAGAGTAATGAAGTGTTCCTACAGTGAAACAGTAAAGCACACTGGCTTTCCCTTACATGTGTCTCCCCACATTATAAATCCTATTCCATGTAACCACCCAACTCTGCTTAATTCCTTCCGCAGCATTCTATCTGTACCTGCACCTGGGCTGCGTATAACAGGCATCTCCCCCACGCAGCCCTTACACAGGTGCACACACGTGTGCTCACATATCCTCATAGAACCAGTCCGGTGCCCCTTACCCTGGCTGCAGCGCAGTGGCCTTCTCTCAAAAGGCAGACACCGGTGAAATCTACATGCACTCTATTTTATCTGGAGTTCACTGTGGGTGAGTCCCAGATTTTTAGACTCCCCCACATTAAAAGCTCAAAAATCAGGTGTTCAAAAAGTGAAAAATCTGGGTGGCTCAGATGGTCAGAACTACCTTCTCACAATAAGGAATCCCCCCTCTTCGAAGGCTATCACCAGGTATTAATATTGGACCTCTCGAGGCACTCTTCAGTACACTCTTAGACCTGTGGATATAACAGAAAGACTGTCTAGTTCCGCAGAGGACTGTCCAGCTGCTTAAAACCTAGCTTTTTTCCCTGCAGCCTGCTCTGGTGCTTGAGGCCTTGTTCCCCAGAGGACTGTGCTGCTGCTACCAGAGGACTTGCTTGCTGCTTGAGGCCTGCCTTGTTCCTCAGTGGATTGCCATGCTACTCGAGGCTTGCCTTGACACCCAGAGGGCCGCCCTGCTGCTTGAGGTCTGCCCTGCTCTCTGAGAAGGAAAGCTGGACCTTCTTCCTTCATCCCATGCGACCCAATTGACACCAAGGGACAGGTGACTCAACCTCTGTTCTGAGCTCCAGGGACACAGCAAGCTCCAGAGCCCTCAGTGCAACTGTCCAGCTGAACTGCTGCAACAGGACCAGCCAGGATCTGAAACTGGGCCTTCCTGAGCCCTGCTAGCCACTGCTAGAGTGTGTATCTGATCCCCAAGAGGTGCCTCCACAGGTCCTGGATTCTGGCTGGCATCAGAGTGCACTCCTCTACAAGAAAAGGAGAAATCCTGAAGTTCTGGACTCTTTGCGAAGGTAACTTTTTCAGCGTAATTAACCTGGTCCCTGTATCTGGCAAAGACTCCATCATGGTTGGCCTGCATTTGTGACTTTCCCCTGTCTTGCACAACCAGATGACCACGAGTGGCACTTGTGTTTTTAGGTGACATACCTAGCTAACACTTTAAAATTACATATCTCTAGTTCTACTGATTGGATTTTTGTCATTTTGGTATCACTTTATTCATTGACATTTACTCTATTTTGCTAAATTGTTTTTAGGTTTTTTGTGCTTTGTTTTCCATTTAGTTTGAGTAGCAGACGAGGACTGGAGTGCAGTTAATCTGGCAGCAGCCAACAAGAATGCACTGACGATCAAAGCAGCAAGAATCTGGCCACACATAGACACGCGGTTCCAGTGGACAAAAGATCTCACTGCATCCCCACTCTCAACTCCCCAATTTGAGAGCAGTATTCAGAGTAGAAATGCACTATGCATGGCAATGCCCCCTCGACTCTGCCAGCATGAGGGACATGCACCGGTTGTAGAAGTATTACACCAGCTGCTAAGGTACTTCGATCTTCTCAAAGCCTGAAGAGGCTTAAATTAAAGTGGGGCCGAAACACATAACCAATTCCCTTTGGAGGAGTCATTCAATTTTCAAAAATGAAATAAAAATATAAGGACTCATAATCAGGATTGCTTACCAATCTGACACCATTCAAGGACTACCTCCTATGTTGATTGCACATTAGATAGGGAGTCCAGCCACATCTTGATCAATACTGAAGGAGACTGAAAACAGGATTGATTGTGTTTTAGTTGTCACACTTGTGTTGAGATTCTTGGTGATTTCTTTCTATTCTCTTTTCTTTTTTCATCTACTTTTAATATGCACTCTGTGTGCTATATGGGTGTGGTGAGGATTACTATGCCATAATGAAGCAAATAAAATGTTTAATGGAAATCCTGCTCACATTCCAGTGTTTAATTAATGTGTCATTGTAGTTTTAATAACTGTATGATCTATCCCCATTAAATACCATGTTAATATTTAGTCAGTTTCATGCCCAGGTATAGTGGGGTTATTTGGACACACCCGTTTGTTTAGACGTGTTTTCAATTTATGACCTTTTTTGTGCTGCATGAATACAGTTTGCCTCTAAGTGAAGCTTGACTGCTTTTGTGCCAAGCTACTAGAGGGTTAAGCAGAGGTTAATTTAGTGACTTTTGTGTTTCACCCTAACAAAGATTATGGTTGTTGCTTTGGGAGGGTTTTCCCCCCATCAATCAATAATCCAATTTACTATAAGTACCTTCACATCATCATTAATGATAAAGTATGAACATTTGAACAACTGAGAGTGTCCTTCCCAGGCTGTGGAAAGAGCAATATTAATCAATGTTCTGCATCTTTATATGCCATATGTATACCAATGGGACTAGTAATGATTTGTTCAATTGAAAAAATTGTCCTGAGATTGCATATTTTCCAGGACACCGAAAACCACACCGGGCATTTATGGCATCCGCAATCTCCTCTTTGGTTATTTCTCCCTCAAGTAGGGATCTACATTCTACGGATAATGAGGGAACAGGCAGTTTAAAAATTCATTCTCGAGTTCAATAGTGTTGGGTTGATCTGAGTTATACAAGTACTCACAGTAGGGAGTAAATTGTTCAGTTATTTTGTCTGGATGTGTCAATATAAGACAGTCTGCATGTGTAATTGCTGAAACTGCCACCTTTTCCCACTTTTATAGTTTCACCAGAACACATTCAGCTACCTGAGAATGTAACGTGTTGAGGTCCATTTAGCTACTTCTAATTTACTCTTTAGGGTCAAAGTCAGTGTTTTATTATAAGACATCGTCAGATATCTAATTTCTTGCTCAATCGCTGTCTGTTGTTCATTAATGGTATGTTTTGGTGTTGATTACTATTTTATGAGGTAGCCACTCCAAGTGCTTTTCCCTGCTTCCCACACTGATTGTGCGGAGGAGACTGAGTCAGCATTAGTATCCATTTGTTCATGTTTTCTTTATCATCTAGTGTCCTATATATTGTAGCCCATAAGAGAAAGTCTAGGAAAAGTTGGATGGGCCATTATTTGTCCATCAAGAATGTCATAACTTTGTACATCAGTCAGCATAGATACTTGTGACACAAAAAAATCAACACTTGACAGAGGGAAGATGACGGTAAAAGAATATAGTGTAGGAGAAAAGCATGCAGCACAAGAAAGAGGTATGGGAAGTACCAGGTGGGTGTCAGTCCCTCTCTGTGTTTGATACTGTAGTCTTGAAGCTATACCCTAGCACCACCGACCATCCTCTTATGGGGCAATTTAGAGTACATGATTAGTGGTGGAAAATAAAATGAGTAGTGGTGCATGATTGGTGCAGTCGCAAAGTAAAAATAAAAGACAGAGGTGGGAGGAAAATGAGGTGGGAGTGCAGCTAACGCAAGGTCCTTGTGCCTGTGGAGGAACAGGCGCAGGAGGCAATGGTAGAATTGATAACGAGTGTCTGCAGTCTTGAAGTTTGATAAACTAACAAGGTAGTGCAGGGAACCTATCACTAAAGTATTAGAATGGTCCTGCATCCATAGCAAGCAGAGGGTACCTTTTGAAAGCACCACTTGGGTGCTGTAAATCATTAATTTGTCCAACCAAAAAATGGAATTATCAATTCTGAGGGCCCAAAAGAATATGAATTGATTCATAGCAGGGATATTTGTCTCAGTGTATGTGATAAGTTGGTGTTCAAGTCCAAGGAACACATAGGGCTTTCTCATCTAGAACCTTACTCAAACAGCAGAAAAGGGATAGTACAGCCCTAATAAGACTCTGGACTGGGAATCCAATGCAGTCCTGGCAAATATTGTCAGATCAGCCCCTATACAGTGCATAGCGAGTGCAGTGAGCGAGCCTGACCACTACAAGAGGGTTTGTGGGATTTCTCACCCAAGACAATTTGGGAAAAATGGCAAAAATGGTGCATTCTATGACACATTTTTCATTATATATTCAATTGTATTTGTTTTAAAAGCATAGTAAATGATGACCTTACAATGCACCAGGATGTGGCAATCTTTATTGGGACTCTTCAATGACTCCCTCACTATTGCCCTCCAACAGTCCCTCTCATCTCTCCATAGTCCCTCTTACTTGTAAGTCATTTGTTTAATAGCATTTCTCACACCAGTTAGGGTGTTGGAGCGTTTTACATAACACACACATACAGAGACAATGAAATCAGTGTATAGAAAATGTTACATAAGACAAAGGGGACTACAAGGTGTAAGATACACATCAGCCATACTGTTAGGCATTTTTAATGCTTGGTCTGAGGAAGCACAAACTCTGGATTCAAAACATAACACTGTGGTTAGAGTTGTCTTTACTAATAGGAATGTATTTCTACCCAAAGAAACCCTTTTTAAGCAAAATTAGGATAATGAAAGATTGGGACAAAAAACATAACTTTCTAACCTGGATTACGATTGTAATTTATGAACTGCACAGTAACAACATGATCTCTGTGAGAAAAGCAGTAGCCCACTGACCTATGCACATAAAATTCTGTTCTGTGATCTCCATAGTACATGCTTTTTGCAGCAGGCATGTTAATATTCTGCACTACCATAGATGAGTCTAACTGACACTAGACAAAACTTTAATCTCTCTCCAGCAGGTACATTATCACTTGGGTTATCTTGGCACTTTTATTGCTCCAGGAACTATAAAGTGCTTTCAAAACTGCTGCCCTTCAACAAAACCAGCCACCAGTAACAAAAGAGGCCCCCCACCCTTCCAGCCTCCTGGGGAAATGCATGATCCCTGGTAAGGCCAGTCTGGCCTTGAACCCAAGTCAATCTCAGGGCTCGGGCATTCAGTTAGCATCCTTCATGCTTTTGCATTTGCCTTTATTGGGAACCTTTATTTATATATGTCACTGTGCAATTTCTCCACAATTCTATTCAGACTGTAAGGGTCAAGTGGGTGATGGAGGGCACCTCCCACTTTGTAGGAACCTTGTTTAAGTCCCCAATGGCGTTTCTGAGTGTTATGTCTAGAATCCGGGCTAGTCCTCTCTGTATCAGGATGAGTGACCTCTGCGTCGGACTATTCCAAGAAATCTAGGTAGTTCACCAATTCCTGTAGCTCTTCATATTTCTGTGTTTGGCTATGGATGGATATAATCATGACAGCAGGTTCCAGCAGACCAAACTTGATATCTATATTGCAGAGACGAGGACCTAAGGCTAGGAAGCATCTCCTTTTCATGTTAGTCTTTTTGGAGAAGTCTAATGAAATGTGAACAGCATGTCGAACAAAATAAAAAGGTCCTCTACTACATTTTGCTGGCATTAATTTTTTTGGGCTTGATGATGACTATGAAGGCATACTATTATAAGGCAAGGATTGTTACTCAGTCACTGTTCTCATGTTCTAAACTGATGTGCCCATCAGGATTTCTAGAAGGTGATACCCCCGAGGCATGAAATGTGGTCTGCCAGGAACCCAATGATGTCATCCTTGTCAGCCTCTTCAGGTATGCTATGCAGATGTCTATAGTCACGTCAGGCTCTGTCTTCCAGGTCAACTGCTCTCTATTTTAGTTACCATATATTTTTGCCCAAGTCTGGGATAACTTTAAGCCGGCTTTCAGTATCAGTCAGTTTGTTTCATAGAATGTCGGATTTAGAAATGAATAAGGAAAGATGTGTGCAGAGTGAATATGTTTCTGCAGATAAATCAGTGACAGTAAGATCAAATTTAGCAAAACATAGGCCAATGTTCACAATTTATTGGATAATATTCACTTCCAGAAATGTAGCAGGATCGTGTTTACAAGTGGCCTTTGTTCCTTAGTGTCCGAAGATTTGCCTACTGAAGTCTATATTCTACACACAGTTCCACTTATGCTCCACTATCTAATAGACCGGCCAAGCCACCTGTGTGTACTCCTTAAAGGTGTGACACAGTACAGTGAGGGTAGGTCTCACAGTAGAGAGATGCCTCAGTTGAGTGCCAATTATACTGAAATAATATCTGTCCCAAATGAATAGGTTGTGGGTGATCAGGTGGGCCACGGTAGATACCAGTTATTGGTCTTCTGTGAAAAACAGTCTCACCAAAAGCAATGTTTTTGACATCATCACATGAAATCTTACTCTACTCAGCTGCTATTGAAGATCTGAGTCGGAGTTGCAGTTTTTATAAGGCATGGCTGTTTTGTGTCCCAGGTCTCTTACTTAGTGTGTCACCCCGGCCAGGTTCGCTATGGTACCTGCACCTTCCCTCTAGGCCACCAGTGACATCTTGTGTGGTGTCTCTGCCTGATGGCTGTTCTTAAGGCCTCCCTACTATGCTGCTGTCATTCAGCCGGGGTAATTCAGCAATGGGTGTAAGGAGGCTTCTCCACTCTGCAGTTTGCACAGATCAGGAATCTGTGATCCACTCTGTGCAGATGGCTACTCTTTCTTTAGTCTTGGTGCTGATCTTCTGTTGTCTTTTGATGCATTTCAGTAAGTTCTCTGAGCCAAGTGCATCACAAACTTCCTACATCTGGATCTGGTGGTTGATTGGGGTAGTTGAGGTCCCTGGATGATTTTAAAGGAGCCCTGTAATGGCTGCTTTACAGAGCTTCTCTGAGCTCGCCCCCTTTCACATAGTTCATTTTCAGCTGAGAGGTATGTCACAGTTTTAAGTCTTGGCAATTGGCAGACAACACATTTTAAAATTGGACTGACAAAAATCTGTCAAAGGAGTATGTCTACTACAATATATTTATTTCTGAAAGACAGCTGTTTAAGAAATGGGCATTATACGAGCGCATCCAGAATAATGGAGTCCTTCCTCTTTCTTGCTATAGACTTTCCTGGAGAGTGAAACATACCAATTATTGTTTCCTCTGTGAATGGAAGGATGCCCAAGTATTTTCAAATTTAAGTGAATCATCATAGACTCCCTAGTTTACTGGGGTTAAAATAAGATGACTAAAATATAAACAGAGGGACTATGAAGATTCAGGAGTCGAAAATGGATGCGTGTTCACATGCTGGTCAGCTTCATGCCTGCTGAGACAGCCTAACTTCATATTTCATCCAAACCTACTGTTGTCTCTTGTATTAGTAAAAGTCTGCATAGGTGCTTATCTCCTGTGATATGCAAACACTCTTTTTAAACCATTCCTATTTAGTGCCAAGCTGTCGCGTGGTTTCACAACTCCATGACGGTCAAAGTCCTTATTGATTGCTGGGATTAGGAGCCTGCCAAAACACTTGAATAGCCTGTGGATTTGCAGCTTTTTCTGATTATCCTTTTGTCCATTGATTAGAGTGCTGAGGTGAGGCCAAGTGTATCCTCTTTGCTAAACCTGATTTTTCCATCCTCATTAGCTTGCAAACAAGGGACCGAGCTAACCTGAGGAAATTACTGGCACTGAGTAGCTAGTATCATTTGGCCCATCTCAGCTTCCGGATGTTGTCAGAATAATGCCATCTACCTGGCCTGGATACCAGGTTGAACATTGGCTTTTGGGGTTGAATATAGTAAACCAGTTTGATATAAAAGTATGAAAACTGGCAATAATAAATTGAAAACCTGGAAATGAGCGTGATAAAACACAACTATGGAGTAAGTGATGTGCGATCTGACACATAAGTGTAGTGCTTCTCCTCCTGTGATACAACTGGGGGCATCACCATGTGGGCGGGTGGTTTCTAAGAGTTCTCCCATCTGAATGCTGTTTTTGGTTTAGCCCACCTGTGAGGTGGGTCACTGTATAATTGCGGAGGGCATGGACTGCACTGGCAGTTACACACCACCCTCGTTACACACCAAGTCTGGCTCCTGCATACCTGCCAACTCGCACGGTGCCACCCTGTGACACACAATTTCGGTTCCCATCACCCGGTCTCCCTGTGAGGACCCGACATCACATGGTGGCGGGAACACAAGCTGAAAACCACTGTAAACTGTGGCTTTCCAGCTCGTCTTCTGAGGCTTTGAACTGCCGATGTCCATTAAGGGGTGTGGCAACACCCCAGGACAGCGGCACCAGCCTCAGCAAGCTTTTTTTTTTGGGGGGGGAGGAATGGGCTTGCAGGCGGGGGGGGTTCAAAAGCGCCTCCTAGTAAGTTCTCGGCACGTGGCCCGGCCCCTTCAAGGACCTACCCCTCCTCACACTGTGAGATTATTCTTCAAGTTTGCCGGTATGCTCCTGTGATCTATGGAGTTGCACTACTGTCCTGCACGACTGCCCTGAAGGAGAAAGGCCCAAACCCTGCCTATACCTGCCCTGGCCACATCTCTACATTGGTGACAAGGATGGATGGAACCCATCTGACAGGCTGAGCTCATCTCTGAGCCCAAACCTGCAACACTTGCAGAGGCCACCCGGCATCAGCTCCCTGCCGGCGGTGCTAATGCCGTGAAGGACAGAACCTGCAGCACAAAATCCTAAAAGCAGGATACATGGCACAGTCATATGAGGTGAGAAATAGTGCAACAATCACCTCCAACACGGTGAAAGCTCAAAGGATACAGCAGTAGAAGGGACAAATAGTTCAGGCCTAGCACCAATAAGGCAGGAAGACAGCATGTAGAGCAGCACAAGATAAATTCACAAACCCTTGGGACCAGATCACACAAGGACAGCAGCGCAACCATCATGGTGAGCGTGCCAGCAATTGAACGCTTCTTAATCGAAGGAGCACCATCCACACAGGTATCCAAGTGGAGAGACTGGGTGGAAAGCTTAGAACTTGTTTTTGAAGCCACAGAGGTGAAAAAATAGAGGAAAAGAGCCCTTGTGATTTATTTAGGGGGAAAGGAGTTTTAAAATATCTAAGAAAATGACTGAGGGGACGCACAAGACATACACCACGCTGGTCACAGCCCTCAATACTCATTTTGAGCCCATGGCCAGTGAAGACTCTGAGTGTTTTGTATTCGACAGGCCCGCCAAGAAGTGGAAAAATTACTAAACAATTTTTACAGCAGACGGAGAGAATTGGTCAGCACCGGTGGGTTCAACAATGAGCAGGAACAAATTAGAGGGCCAATTTTTCAAGGCTCTGCTTTGACCAAGCTCAATCAATCAAGAGTTTGTTAAAGCGCGACTACTCATCCATAAGGGTCTGAAGGCGCTGGGGAGGAGGGGAGGTGCAGGTTCCAGTCCATTAAAGAGGGGGTCTGTTGAAGAGCCAGGCTTTGAGGTTTTTCGTGAAGATGGGGAGTGATGTTGTCTGCCTGAGGTAGAGCGGGAGGGTAGAGCGGGAGGGCGTTCCATGCTCTGGCCGAGAGGAAGGAGAAGGAACAGCCTTCTGATCTGATCTTTTGGGCGCGGGGGACCAGGGCGTAAGAGAGCTGGGCTGATCGTAGGGTTCTTTGGGGTGCGTGGAAGTTGATTCGGCTGTTGAGGTATGATGGTCCGGTATTGTGGAGAGCTTTGTGTGCATGGGTGAGGATCTTGAAGGTGATTCTAGCCTTGATGGGGAGCCAGTGGAGTGTGCGCAGGTGATGGGAGATGTGGCAGTGTCATGGTAGGTTGAGGATCAGTCTTGCGGCAGTGTTCTGGATGTTTTGTAACTTGCGGGTGAAGTTTTTGTTTATTCCAGTGTAGAGTGCGTTACCGTAGTCGAGTCTGCGGGTGACGAGGGCATGGGTGACAGTTTTTCTGTGCTCAAGGGGGATCCATTTGAAGGTCTTAAGAGAAAGCTTCCTCCCAGAGTCATAGAAATTCCTACAGGACACTCTCACAGTAGGAAGGTCAAAGGAGCTCTCAAAAACTTGAGCATCACAAATGGAAGCAACACTACACCAGACCATCAAAATAAAACTGGTCAACGTGGTTCATCAGCAGAAAACACCTTATGCCAAAGACAGCACTGGAAGCAATGAGAAGGCGCAATTACTGTGGAGGACCCACCCACAGGCCGACAGGATGCTTAGCCAAAGGAAAGAAGTGCACAGCATGTGGAAAATACAATCACTTTGCTAAAGTGTGTAAGTCCTCAAATAAGAAGATGGCAAAACAGACTGTCAAATCAATCCCTGACACAGGGGATGAGGCGGAGGACATGGATGACAATATCACTTCATACACGGCACACTTGGTGGTCACCTTTGGCAATGCCACTGCAACCCAATGACCTCTACCCCAATGTCACCTACAAGTTGGCAACTACCCAGCCAGGAAACATCGTTTACAACGCGGGGATTACATCGCGATGCCATTACATCGCGGTTTTTACAACGCAAGTCGTTACAACGACTTGCGCTAGATGGCGCTCTAGGACAAGGAATAGTATAATTTACTATCCAACACCTTCCCTACTGTACGTAGACTGGAGTTGGAATAGTAAATTATACTCCTAAGTCCTATTCCTTGTCCTAGAGCGCCATCTAGCGCAAGTCATTGTAACGACTTGCGTTGTCAAAACCGCAATGTAGTGTACCGCGATGTAAATGTATGCGTTGTAACGTCATACATCCACCCAGCTCCACCACCATACATACTGGAGACTCAATCGACATAGTGTCAGCAGAGATATACATAATTATGCCAAAGCCACCCACATTAGCCCACATTAGCCAAAGACAAGGTCAGAGTGTTTGCGTATGGATAGAACCAACCCCTATCTATGCTAGGGAGCTTCATGACACAGATCTGACACAGAGATTCATGCAAAATAGAAGCCAAGGCATGCTCCGCGGCTGCAACAACACAGAACCACTGGGGCTAGTCCATTTCTCCCATGGAATACACACACAGTAACTTTCTCACATCTTGGTGGAATTCCAGAGCAGAGATGTTTTAAGGCATGGGCAAAGTGGGCTCTGACCCAGGGCCCCAGCCTTTCGGGGGGCCCTGATAGCCTGCTCTGCTCTGCAGAGTCTTGAATTGATGATCTCGAATATTTCTTAAACAGATTGTTTTAAATACCGTTTCTATTCAATGTATTCCTAATGTGGGTAGTGTGTGAGAGTCTATTACAGACATCTGCAGAGAAATGTAGTATTTATGTTTCATGTAACATCTTTAAATAATGTTCTTTTAAGATCAAAACCGGACCTCGCATATGAGAACATGGAGGGTGTCACAGAGATTTTTTGCAGTAACATTAGTGAACTGCCGCTTTGCTACGATACTGAAAACACACATCAATTTCCCTGCATATTAAATGTAAACATATTTAGAATTTGGGAGTGTGCCTGTGCACTGTCAGTGATCTGGCCAAAGATGGCATGAAAGACCTGAAACTGCATCATAAATTCATAGCTGTTCCGAACAGGGACCCCCAAAGTACATTTCCCCCAGGGCCCCCATAATCCTTAAGATGTCCCTGTTCCAGAGCCTGTTTAAAGAATCGGATGTGTAAAAGGACAAGGTATTAAAGCAAAGTCCATACAGCTGGTGGCATTAGGACACTGCCAGTTCGCACTCCACCTGCAATCCAAAGTAAAGAAAGAGTTGGACAAGCTCGAAAAAACTGGGATCATCGAGAAAGTCACCGGCCCTACCCCGTGCGTGTCACGAATTTTCATCACTAGAAAAATAATACAGCCCGTGTGAGTCTGCAGCTGTGTGGATATGAGGCTGCCTAATGTAGAGGTCCACCAAAAGCACCACCTGCCCCCTACAATGGATTACTTCATTGGGGACCTGAATGCCACCAGATGGCTCCACAAGGTGGACCTACGGCCAGGGTATCACCAACTACAGCTGCACCCCAAACTTGAGGTATATCACAACATTCTCAACGTGCGTAGGGCTCTGACGCTACTGCATCTTAAACTTTGGGATCTCCTGTGTGGAAGAAGTTTTCCAGAACATGATACAAGTGATTGTGGCTGGCCTGCTGGGTGTCGTCAGCGTTAGCAATGGTATCCTCATATACGCTCGTTCCTCCAAGGAGCACCATGAGCAGCTCCGAGGGGCACTGCATCAAATCTAAGAGTCAGGACTCACCCTGCACCAAGAAAAGTGTGAATTCATGAGACAGAAAATCTGCTTTTCAGCAAGTAATGTGGAACCAGATGCAGAAAAGATGCCCCAACTCTATCCAATGTGTCCAAAATTAGAAGCTTCCTGTGAATGGTCAACTACTGCAGTCGCTTCATAAATGACCTGACCAACCGCACACAGCCAATTAGAGACCTCACTAAAGCCACGAGCCCATGGATATGGAGTCAAGACCAAGCCCAGACTTTTCAGGCAACAAAAGATGCCCTGACACCACGCTAGCCTATTTTTACCCATCAAACTCCACAACCCTCACAGTGAATTCCCGCCTAAAGGGTTTAGGAGCTATCCTCACCCAGCAACAGGTATGAGGAAGTGGGCTTCAGTGGCCTATGCCAGTCAATCCCAAAACCTCACAGATGAGCGGTATTTTCAGATAGAAAAGAAGGCCGTTGAATCCCATCTGCTGTGCAGGTATTTCCACTTATATGTCTATGGGCACCCCTCTGGGTTGGGCACAGACCACAAACCGCCTGTTCCGCTATTCCATGGCACCTCCTCAAGCCACCCTGCATAAAGAAATGGGTGCCACAACTGCAAGACAATGACTGTTGGGTGGAATACCTCTCCGGGGCTAACAATCCATCAGACTACTGGCCCCATCACCCGTGCGAAGCTATGTGGTAGAAGGTGGCTGAAATGGAGGACACCGAAGTTTATGTGGAACAATTTCAATATTTGCCCCAATCCCTTGACTCGATTCGCTGAGCAAACAAGAGTGATAAGTGCCTACAGCTGGACCTCGCAGCCATGAGATCAGAAAAATTGGAAACTCTCAGAGAATACAGAGCACACAGAACCCCAGAGGAAAATAGGATATTGGACTCACTTTACCAGGTGCTTCAAGAACTAGTGACCAACATCGAAGACTGCCTACTACAAAGACCCTGATTGGTTATACCCTCCAGCCTCAGAGAGCAAGTGGTACAACTTGCCCACACCGTGCATCAAGAGGTGTTGAAGACAAAGAACCACCTCAGGAGCAAGGCATGGTTCCTGCTCATGAACGAGATGGTATAAACTACTCTATGATCTTGCAGTGATGCCAAGGTACAGGATCCTCAGACTCAGCTGCACCTATGCTTACAGAACACAGCCCTCAACTACCTTGGTTATGCACCAGTCTAGATTTTGTCTATCTCCATGACGGGCGATACACCCTCGTCTTAATCGATGACTACACCAAATATCCTGTGGTGGAAATTGTGAACTCCAAAACAGCTAGTGAGAAGCTAAGTGAGCTATTGAGAAGCTAAGCTAGAGAAGATTATAGCCACTCAAGGGCTGTTGAATTAACTCAGGACAGACAATTTCCCAGCCTACCAGGTCCATGAATAGGCAACATACCTACAGTCCTGGAACATTAGAAACTATAAGGTATCACCATGATGTCCTCAGGCCAACAAGGAGGCAGAACACTTCATGCGTACACTCAACAAAATGGTTTGCATAGCCTATGCCAACCAGTAGCCCCTTGAATGGGCCATATCTGCCTTCTTACAGGAGTTCCGTCAAACCCCACATTCAATCATGGGACAAGCCCCAGGATATGCCAGCATTGGTTGGGTGGTCTCAGACACCATTCCCTATCATCTGCAGTGGAGGCCTCGAATTGATGACCACCGAACACTCCAAAGAATGAAGGCCATTAACCATCAGGCGTGTGTCCTCCAAGAGGCCCAAGTGTCATATCTTTGTCCAGGGGGATAAAGTATTCAGCTTGGACTGGTATCCCGGTAGTAAATTAGGACTCCCATTTGAACAACACCAGCAGCTCTTAATCCAAGAGCAGGGCACAATAGTCCCCACTCAGCACAATTGAGAAGAGGTCACCAGGAACCTACAATTTTCTAAGCTCACCAGAGTGAGACTCGAAGCTGAAACAAATGACCCAGAGAACAGAAGTTTTGACGAAGGTGCCACTGCTGAGCCATCATCCATGGCACTGCCGGTGAGTAGCTCAAGCTAGGCCCCTAGGAGGTGACTAGCAGACCCATGTCTTTTCCCACCGCCAGGAGCAGGAACAACACACCACAGATTATCCATCCCCTACCAACCAAATCCCTGAAGAATGGAGTGACCGCACGAGGTTCCATCTGAGAAGTGACCCTGCTCCCTCCCTCTGGCTCAGAAACTATGTGATCTGGAAATTGTTTCCCATATTTGTATACATACCTATATGTTTGGATTGTTTTGTTTTACTTATGGTCAGGAAGGAATGTAGTGTCCCCCCTCTTGTGATGCAACTGGGGGGCTGCACCTTGTGGGTGGTAGTCTCCAGAAGTTTCCCCAACCTAATGCATGTTTTATTTTAGCCCACCTGTGACATGGGTTACTCAATAAAGGTGCAGGGCGTGGACTACACTGGCAGTTACATGCCACCTGTGTTACACATCAAACCTGGCTCCTGTGATTTGTTGAGTCACGCTAGCGGTCTGAACGACTCTGCTGCATGAGAGAGTCCGAGCATTATGTCATTTCAATCAAGTAGCAATGGGAATGGGGGACAATAGAACTGAGTTAACTTTGAAGTGCTATAATGCTAGACACCTGAGCCAAACTACAAATGCACTAAAATAACATATCATTCATAAATACAATTTGTCCCTCATTCCAATGGGAACGTACCACTGCAATTCGTTGCAAACACAGTTTGTACCTAATTTCAGTACTTCTAATTCTGCTGTAAAATCCCACACTTGCGATATTTCCCTAGAAACCTTTTCGTGTCTGACTGAACTCTCCCGCATGGGAAAAATGGGGTGTCCACATGAATTGCTTTCCCCTTTCCAAGAGGTGCCATCGGAGGGTAAACTGGGTGTGCACTACCTCTATATCCCACAGAGACACAGCACCTTCTGACAGCCTCTTTGTGGCACCCACATTATTAATATGGCACACGTGCAGAGGCAAAAGATTCCCTCAGGCTTTTCCTGGCAGCGATGAGTGGGAAAAAAAGAGACATTACAGCGTCCACCTTAAATAGTGCAGACAGTGTAAATTCTTTCCCCCGAAGATCCTTACTCTATTGGGCCATCGGAGTATGTTTTCCATGGAAGGAGCCAAGGCAGATGGAAGCTTGATGTCCACCCATCTCTAAATGAGGTGGGTAGACTGAGGGTTTGTCAGAAAGGGTACTCTGTCTCATTAAATTAATAATAATAATGATAATACTCACTGATTTCGAGCGTTTATTTTTTTATATTTCCATCTGTATTTATCTATATTTACTCTCTAATGCTTTTATCTGTATCTATGACCCACATTTCTGTATTCAGTGGTGTTTGAGGTGGCAATCCAACTGGTATGTTCCCATTTTAATTTTTAAATTCAAACATTTTCATTGAGGTTGAACAGCTTTTCAGAACAGCACAATGCTGTGCTCAAAGTGCTTGGGAAAACAGCCTCATCACTAGGAATATACCATTACCAGTTGCAATCCATCACATTGAATCACAAACCCATCCTCAATCCCTGTGGGAAAGAGAAGGGTCAGATGGGGGAAAAGGAGACATCAGGCAGGCAGAAGATGACTGTATACTCTGGTTATAAGCAGTGGCGGCTCCTCCGCTATGACGGAGGAGCATCACCCAATGCTTTTAAGCAGTGCAAAACAGAAACATAAAATGATAATAACTTTGTGTTAGCATCTATTTTTGCTGCTTCCTGTTGCTTTGCGGGCAGGCGGGTGGGCGGGGCAGCTTTGCTCATGGAGCCGGGCAGGGGAGGAGTGGTTTGCCCACTCCTAAGTGCGCAATGAGTGTTTGCACACTTTCCCCGTTCTCAGCTTGCATGGAGAACATGCCCAGTCTCCCATTCCCTGGTTGAGCATCCAACCAGGTTGCTCAAAACCAATCACAATGCTGCATTGCAGCGTTGTGATTGGTCAGTGGGGCCTGGCTGTGAAGAGCAGAGAAGAGCAAGAGCGGAGACACTGGGCCCGGTGCAACGGAAAGTTTATTATTATTAATTTTTTTTAGATATATGCGACCCCCATTCAAGCCTCCCCCTAACCCCCCCACACCACCCACGACTGGCCCACCCCGCCACCTGCTAGCCATACCGGCCACTGCTGGTTATAAGTATTTTAGGGCCAAATGTACATATGTTGGGATTTGCAATGACCAAATAGAGAATTTTTGCGATTTGCTAGTTGGCACCCATGCACTAATGTGACACATTTTGCAATTCCCAGTGAGTCGCAAATAGACTTACCTTATTAATATTAATGAGGTAGGTCTCAATTTGTCTCAGTTTGCGACCTATTGGGAATTGCTAAAATACAGAGAAGGTGGCCTGCTGGGGTCAGCAGACCACCATTGCCTGTAATTGTTTTTCAATAAAGCATTTTCTTTGTTAAAATGCAACCCTTTTTCCTCCAAAGAAACGGGATGCATTTCAAAAATAAGGGGCCCGATTCACAGAATTAACTTAAGACTAAATCCTAAACTTACTACTTTGTGGTATTCACAGAATGCACTTACTACTTTTGGTATTCACAGACTACACTTACTACTTTTGGTATTCACAGAATGGATTTACGACTACTAAATTTACGTCCGCACTCGAGGCGGAGCTTCCAGCCCGGAGGCAGAGCTTCCGGGCCGGAGGCGGGGCTTCCGGGCTGGAGGCGGGGCTTCCGGGCCAGAGGCGGAGCTTCCGGGCCGGAGGCGGGGATTCCGGCCGGTGGCGGAGATTTAGCCATGGCCGAAATCTCCACCTCCGGGCCGGAAGCTCCGCCTCTGGCCCGGAAGCCCCGCCTCCGGGCCGGAAGCTCCGCCTCCATGCCGGAATTTCCGGCCTGAGTGCGGACGTAAAGTTAGTAGTCGTAAATCCATTCTGGGAATACCAAAAAGTAGTAAGTGCAGTCTGTGAATACCAAAAGTAGTAAGTGCATTCTGTGAATACCACAACGTAGTAAGTTTAGGATTTAGTCTTAAGTTAATTCTGTGAATCGGGCCCAAGAATTTGAACTTTTCTTTGAATTTTTCAAGAGTAGCACTGGTCTGTGAGACCACTGCCTGCTCTTAAAAACTGTTTTCACAAACATACACAAAGGGGAACGGGTCAGCTGGGGACCCCTTCCCATTTCTGAATGGTGTAGCACCAACTCAGAGTTGGTGGTTAAATGTGAATGTTTTCCTGTTGCATTTCAGTAGCAAAACATTCACACATACCACAGCAAGTTGGTATTAGGAAGGGTTGCCCTGCTGCTCGAATAAGAATTTACGTTGAAAAAACCAAAAGGCGAAAGGCATTTGGAAAAACAGGAAGAGTTGGTTTAATTAAACACTTCGACTGAGAGCACTGTTATAGTAACAGGTCTGCGGACTGTTTCAAAGTACAATCCATCTGAACAGGGTTTTAGACCTTTCTTTGGGTATCATAAAGTACTTCAGGCAATTCCTATTTGTTAAAAGAGTCATAAATAAGGCCTGATAACAAATGCAGGTGGGCCTCGACATTGCGTAGACACAATGTGGCCCAGTGGGAAATGTGTCCAAATGTCCAGCATGAGGGGTGCGTGATCATTGCGCGTACTGTGTGTTTTGTGTCCTGATTGGCTGTGTCTTCTAAACTTTATATGGCATCTGACTTTATGGTGTTTTGGGAATGCACACACCCCTTTGGCTATGTGTGCTTTATTGGGACCAATTTCCCTGGATCAATGTGGTGTCGCTACTTTTATCTGGGGGATGGAACTGAGTTTCCTGTTCAAGCGGTTGTCAGCCAGCTACGTGCAACCCCACCTGTGAAATGTCAATCAGTATCCTCAGGCCTAGGTCGCAAAGCCTGCCTGACCACGTATTTCTGAGTCGGGGTTGATGGAGAGTTCATGAGGGGCAAATTTGATAATAATTATGCGATTTTGTTCTTATGTGTGAATGTATCATTATAAACATTGCCATCGATTCTATCAATATTAACAGCCCTAAACACGCCCCTTCCTAATACTGAATCGCAAACCCTATTTGAAATTCGGTAATGGGTTACCGAATCACGAGTAGGGCTTGGTATATGTAAAAAAACATTTTTTCTTTTTTCTGTGACTTGGGCCTTTGTGGCTGGAAATTCCCTTTGACATCTGGCCCTTAGACCCCCTCATTGTCAGCTAATGCCCACCCATCAGCTAAGATATTGGGGGCTCCAACATGCTGCTCAGCCACTTAGACGGCCCCTGTCATTCCAGCAAACCATTACCCCAAAATATTAAAGAATATGAAAAATCACATTAGCAACCTTGTTCCTTTTCTTCTCTTTTGCAGCTTCCATTTGCGTAAATCTATGACAGTCGTCATAAGTGACTTTTAACTTGGTGGGTGTCTTTTAGCCCAGTTTGATTGGTTCCTTATTCGCTTTATTTTACTGGAATATGTAGACACCTATTCAACAGCTATATTGCTTTACATGCAATAATGAGCCTAATTTAAGATATACTACAACCTTAGCTGAGGTTGTTCCATAGGGATTACAAATATTCTGTTATTTGGCTAACAATTGGTCACCCACCGCAAGGCTCAAAACTTTGACCATATTATAGAAATATGTGTGCATGTGTGCAGCTTTGTGCACCCCTTGGACTCTTTGGTATTACAGAAGGTGTTGCAGACACTTGTGTACCCCCTTCTGTATTGCTGATAGCACTGGTAGACATGCAGCACCAGCGCAATCATGAGATTGCGTTCCCTCACTTGCATGGGGGCATTGCCACAGTGCAAAAGGTGCGGCATGTGTAAACAAGGAAAGTGCACCGTATTACCCAGAATGAGCTGAGGGTATCTCCTTATCACCCCAGAGTGCCGTCTTTTGGGGGGGCACGTACCGGCTGTGGTGTAATTCCGAAGTGGGTGCAGAGGCAAACATGCCTTTAGGAGGCACACTGAAAGTGAGCCACCAAAATGTGGCACACTTTGAGTACGCCTCCAAAAGACAGCCCTCTGGTGTGAAAAGGGAATCCCCTGAAACCCCCAAGACATCCCTCTGCAGGCGTGTGAAGTCACTCACTACACCCGCATGCAAGGAAATCACTTATCCCCCTTGAAAGTGTAGGCAGGTTTCTGCCTGCCCTGTGACACAGAGAGCAGCTTTTAAACAGCTGCTCTGTATTTCACTTGAATGAGTTGCCCCCTGTGCAGCGCAAGTTCACGACTACCTGGGGCCTGCTCATTCTTTGTAATACTGTGTGCTTTCCTTGTGTACGCACACCGCACCTTTAGAAAGGTGCGCTGTGGCACAAACAAGGAAAGTGTGCTATATTCATAATACAGCCCTTGGTGTCTTACCATTAAAAAGCCCAAACGGGCACTCCCACTTGTGTGCCTCATTAACACACGCTCAGCAAAGTGTATGGCTGCTTCCCTAGTGCAGGGAGAAACCCTTTCACATTCGAGTGTGTAGCAATCCTAGAAGCTGTCATTTAAGCTGTGAAGCGAGGTGAATAAAAACAATAAGTAAATCATGAATCATTGTTTTATCACACTTACAGTGCAACCCAGGTTTTGGGCATGCAGTCAGAAGACTGACTGTACTTGGAGTCATGAAACAACCTGCTCCATGATTCACTTCCTTATACGTTTGTAAACATTAATACAGACAAGAATACAAATATTGTTATTATTAGTATTATAAATATTATTATTATTAGTAGTAGTATTATTATGATATCATATTAATCTACAAAAAGTACTTTAAGTTTTTTAAGAGACTTTCTGTCTAATTTACACATTATCAATCAGATTTCTGAATTTCTGTCCTTATTTTGTGAGCATGTTTCATTTTTCCTTTCACAGATTCAGCGTAACAAAGAACGTAAAAAGAAGAAAGGATGCTGACGTTTTACTGCTACTTCCTTTTCCTGTTTGGCCTTCTGGGCCTATCTTTCAGTGCTAACCCTGGGGTGAAAGTGAGGGCGACCCAGAAATGGCTGGACTACAGTAAGTTGCGTATGAACTGACTCTCGCAAAGACAAGTGCATTTTTACATCGCAAATCTTTTTTTTTGGAAATGCGTTTGTGCTTAATTTATCACTATTTACACAAGCTAATAATGTAACAATAACAATCTAATCGCAAAGATTGTAAGAACCAGGATAGAGCAAAGAGATGACGATAGGAACAAAGAAAACAGTTTGTGCTCTCTTTATGACCTGCTCATAGAGGTAGGCCAGGGACATACACATGTATATAACTGTACTTGTATGTCCCAGACATGAAGGCAAGCTGTGTCGCTCTGCCCTTGTGACCTTCTCCAGCGTGCCCTGTGTTTCACCATTACTGAGAGCGTGGGGAATCTACTTTGTTCCTTGTTCTCCTTTTACTATAGCTACATTTGTGAGAGCCTCTGTCTGCTTGCTTCCAGTCCAAGGAGAGCTTAGAAGATTTTTTACTTGACCCTTTACCTCATGAATGTGTCCATGTGACTAAGGATGTTGCCCTGATTTCTTGAACTGTTTGGAAATAACTCTCGAATCGATAGCAGTTCAAGAGATGCCATCATTTAATGTCATAGGTGGAATCTGTACCTATTTCAAGGGTTGTAAATCCCAACAAGTGTGGGTCCAGTCCATGCCCTGAGGATTAGAGGGTATCTCCTTTTGAATGAAAATATTGACCTTGGCTGCATAGTTTAAAGACAGATGGACAGATTTACAAAAGGCTTGTGTTGCCCTTGCATCACACAAGGTGACGCTAGGTAATGCATGCCCTTTAGTGGGATTTTCTATGCCACGCAAAGCCATCTTACGTGGCTTTGCATGGTTACGTAAAAAAAAGTTACACAGGGCAGCGCATTTTGCCGCCTTGTTTTACTTGGTGAACAAAGCAAACACAAGGAAATGATGGACGGAGCACTGACATGTTTCAGACACAGATCTGGGTTTAATCCATCATCGCTCTTTAGCTCACTTTGTCACCCCAGTTCAGACACAGCCATATGCAAATTAGTCTTGACCCTGTTCCTTGTGGGAACAGTACAGCCCGAACTGCCAAGCCAGGTCTTCCCTGGACTGGAAACAAGCATCCTGGGACCGGTTTGAGGGTAACACCCCTCATCAGTCAGGCGAGCTTGAATCCAGTGGCAAAGTGAGCAAGGGACCCACATCTGGGCGGGAAATAGCCATTACAATGTGGCTGTAACCATGCAGTACCACTACCACTCATGCATAACAATGCATGCACTGTTACTACGCATAGCCATTACCACACATTTTTTTTACAACGCGGTGTACGTAGTAATGGCAATGCGAGTAAGTGACCTGCTATCGGCATCATTGTGGTAAAGGTACTGGCGCAGTGGCATCATCGGAGAAAATGGAGAGCCTTCCACTTCCTCTTGACGATCTGTGCCATGGCTCACATAAGAAGAGGAGCCCCATCTACCGAGGTAAGGGGGATGGGGCATCAATTTAGGGCTTTAGACTGGGGGTGTTGTTTTATCTAAAAAGTACCTGGGGGCAGTTTTAAGGCTCGGGGCAGGGATCAGGTATTTTTAAAAAGGGCACAGGGTGTGCTGGGGTCTAGTGTAGGGCTTCGGGCAGGGGTCAGGTAATACTAAAAAGGGCTCTGGGAGGGGGGATTGTGCTGGGGTTTAGTCTTAGGGCTTTAGGGCAGGGATCGGGTATTTTTAAAAAAGGGATGAGGGTTCACACTGGGGTATACTTTTAGGGCTCAGGGAAGCATTAGATTATTTTAACAAGGGCTGAGGGCTGGGGCAAAGGGGGACAACGGGGACCAGTTTATGAACGGGAAGCAGAGAAAACAATTATCATGCAAAGGGCCTAAAATTGTTGTAAAGACATGTGTGGTAAAGTTATATTCGTAAAAAAAAAATTGGTAAATGTTATGCGTAGTACAGGTATTCTCGTTGTAACGTATGCGTGGTAAAGGCATGCATTGCAATGGAATGTGTTGTACCATCATACAACCTGTCTGGGCATACCCTACCAACCTAGGGTGAACAAAGCAAACACAAGGAGATGATGGACAGAGCTCTCAAACTTTTCAGACACTCACCCCCAGCCACATATCTGGGTTGAATCCATCATTTTTCTTTAGCTCACTTCGCCACCCCAGTTCAGAACCAGCCATATGCAAATCAGTCTTGACCCTGTTCCTTGTGGGAACATTTAAGCCCGAATTGCCTAGCCAGGTCTTCCCTGGACCGGAAACAAGCATCCTGGGACCGGTTTTAGAGTAACACCCCTCACCAGCAAGGCTAACTTGAATCCAGTGGCAAAGCAAGCAACGGACCTACGTCTGGGCATATCCTGCCAACTTACGGCGAACAAAGCAAACACAAGGAGATGATTGACAGAGCGCTGCAACTTTTCAGACACTCACCCCCAGTCAGAAATCTGGGTAGGTGAGCAAGAGAATGGTGGATTAAACCCAGATCCTTGTGACTGGGGGTGGATGTTTGCATTGTTCAGCACTCCGTCCATCAAGTGTTTCTTTTGCATTTGTCACTCTAAGTGGGAAAGGTATGCCCAGACGTGGGTCCTGTGATCACTGCGCCTCTGGTTTCAAGCTAACCTGGCTGATGAGGGGTGATGCCCCGAAACCGGTCCCAGGATGGTTGTTTCCAGGCCAGGGAGGACCTGGCTTGGCAGTTAGGGCTGGACTGTTCCCATAAGGAACAGGGTGAAGACTGATTTGCATATGGCTTGGTCCAAACTGGGGTGGAGTGGTGAGCAAAAGAATTATGAATTAAACCCAGGTCCTTTTGACTGGAGGTGCATGTTTGCATTGTTCAGAATTCCATCCATCAATTGTTTCTTTTGCATTTGCTTTACTTGGTGGCAGGAAGACATTCTCTGGATGAATGGAGTGTGGGCGTTCTCATGCATCCACCGTGGATTTTGGTGCAAACCCATATTTACAAACAGTTGTGAACCTGGGAGTGTGTTGAAATACTATGCCTCCCAAACCATGGGGTAACAAGGAAAGGGATCTTTATTTATCTTTGGTATTCCTTCTTTCCATGTGTGCTGCTGTCTGCAGTATACATATCAAGAGGAATATGCTTTAAAACATTGTTTTGTGAAGGAAGGAATTCCTTCCTTCATAAAAAATAATCCTGCTTGTAACACAGGCACCGGCAGAGGGAATTGTATTTGCAAACAAAAACACCATTAAATTAAAAAACTTGCAAAGGTCAACGTTTAGATAGCATGTATAGTAAACGTAAAATTCTAGAGGGACGCTGCGGTGGAGTTCCACGTCTCCACGTAGCACCTGCACCTGGTTCCTAGCCCCTCCCTCTCCTCTCATGTGGCTGATGGCGGCGGTTGCAGCGGCCGGAGGACGCGCTCCGGTGAAGTTTTGAAGTTCATGTCTCCGGGCTGAAGCTGCAACACTGCGATTCGGCTGTTTAGCTGCTCTGCTCTGCTTAACGCTGGATATCACTGCGAATCTTATTGCCTGGGAGAGCTGCTGAGTTTTGCTGGGAGCAGGCAGTTTTCGGCGACCTTGGTGAGCGATAATTGCTGTTTTACCCTCTGGACACCAGTGCTCCTGTTCTGCCGCTGCTGCTGCCGGTCCTTTTCTTCTCTATACTATGTCCCTGTTCACACAGACTGGACTTCAGCTAAAGCAATGGCCGCTACCTTTGTGAGTTCTGGTAGCAGCCGCAGTCTGGGCTATGTGATCGGACTACATGTCCCAGCATTCTCGGCATTGGACAGTGGAAAGTGGAATTGTGGAGCCACTGCTGGTAGCAGTAAATTAATTTAATCTAATTTGAAGATTAATTACTTTGGCCAGATATTCTATATAACTGGACGGGGTGTGGCCCCAGTTTAAGCTGTGAGAGTTGTCTGCCCCGCCGCTGCAGCCTTACAGTACTGTGTTGTAGCCGCTGTGTCGGTTTGACTCTCGGTCCCAGCATTTTTGAGGATCCAGACTCTTTTGGGCATTTACTCCGACTTACAGGATTGTCGTTTTGGGGTTGAGGATTCAAGGTCTAAGATTTAGCAGTGAAAGGATATCACGCTGCCATCGCCTATCTCTATAAAAAGGGAAAACATTTTTTTTTTCTTTTTTTTTTCCCTCTCAATTTTAATCAGTTGTAATAATGGGTAAGCAACTGACGGCCAGGGCCAAAGCGAAAATACGACGCCAGCAACTTAAGGAGAATTCAGAAAGGGCTAAGCGGGCTGGGTCAGCCGCGGAGAGAGAAATATCTTCTGCTGAAATTTCGGAGAGTTCTGGAGAGGGCGAGGATGGTCTCCCGGGTGGTAGCCCGATACAGGCTCATCAACAGAATCATGGCAAATCTGTTATTAGTGAGGGGCAGGAGGTATTGGAGTCACCCATGGGGGGATTGGACATGGTCTTATTGGGTTCAGAAGTTAAATTACCTGAAATGGCTCCGTGTTTGACTCCAGTGACCTCATTTAATTTACAGGCATCTAAAGAGGTTGCGTCAGTTTGCGCTCTTAAGGCTTCTAAACAATTTCCGTTATTTGAGCGCAAGGGCGCAACATATGTTTCTGCCAACACAGTTGGTATTCGTGCAGTCCTACCAGGGGGTCAAACCCTTCCAGCCCTCTCAACTTCTCCAACAGTCATTTCTCCTATGATGAACAACTTCGGGAAATTGGGATTAATGAGGTCAACTGGCGATCTAGCGTTAACAGATCCTCCACCTTCACATATAACACCCACTTCGCTTAGCGATAAAGAGCCTTCTACTTCTTCTATCTGTACCTCTATGATTGCTTCTACTGGGGTTGCCTTGCCTCAGAGTTCGATTATGGGGATGGATACTGAGACTACTGGGGATTTTCAGATTTCAGTAAAGGACATGCTAAATTTAATTCTCCAAGAAATAAGAGAGATGAAGCAAGTTCAAAATATGGAAATGGAAGTGATTTGTAAGCGTCTGGATAAAATTGAAGATACGCTGGCTTCATTTTCAAATCGACTCCAAGAATCTGAGACTAGAATTTCGGTGGTGGAGGACAATTTGACCATCATGCAGAAAGAGATTGCAAGTGTCTCCAAATCTTTGAAGGCTTTTGAAGTTAAATTGGATGAGTTAGAAAATTATAATAGAAGGTCAAACCTTCGAATAGTGGGCGTACCTGAGAACATTGAGGGGTCTGATATGACGCAATGGATTACTTCTTTTTTTTCTCGCGAGGTCGTCCCTGAGTTTAAGGGAGACTTAACAATCACGCGGGCGCATCGAGTTCCAGCGCGTCCATTTCCCAATTCTCCATTTCCTCGGACCATTATCGTCAACTTTGCTGATGTTCGTGTTAAAGAAATAATTCTATCACAGGCCTTCAAGCAAAGACAATTTCATGTTAATCCTACTACTAAGTGCCGGATTTTCTCTGACATGTCGGCTGTCGCCGCCAAAGGCAGAAAAGACTTTGTAAAGATTCTCCAGTTATTTAAGGACAAAGGTGCTCAAGCTTCGATTGCACAGCAATCAAAATTGAAAGTTTTGATTAAGGGTAAATTCTTTTTGTTCACTGATGTTGATGAAGCGCGTGAGATGCTGGATCAGTTAGTACAGGGGTAGGATAATTTTGGATTGTGATTTGATTTGGTTGGATGGTCATTGGAGGCTTCCCTTTTTCTCCTTTTTGCTTTTTTCTTTTTTTTTAGGGGGATGGGGGGGTGCAGGCGAGGAACTGGGGGGGTCATGGGAACAGGGGCGCAACACCAAGGCGTCTTCAGGAGAGGGGTTAGTGCCATGTGGCCAGCGTGGGAGGAAGGTGGGGTGTAGTACAGGGCCACCGGGCTAGGTGTAGGTTAAGTGTAGGCGGGGAGCACTTGGGTGGGGGGTTGGGGTGGGTGGTGGGGGAAGATGGAAAATGGAAGTTCTTGTTGTCTGTGATGGTAAATATGCTGGCAAGAAGTTATTTTTTATTGATTCAGATATACGCCTATTGGGGGGATTAGAGTGATCTCTTTTAATGTTAATGGGCTGAATAATAGAAAAAAAATGTGCGCCATCGAGTTATGGATTAAAACAGAGTGTCCAACAGTTGTGATGCTGCAAGAAACTCATATTTCCGCGGATAAAATTAATTATTTTCCTATGTTGAAAACTTGGTCCTTATATCGTGGGTTTTCTAGTGCTAAAGAATCTCAAAGGGGGGTCGCACTTTTCATCAATCGTAACTTAGATGTAGAAATTATCCAGTTTGAAGATGGGGGTGCAGGGCGGTGGTGTTGGGCCACTAGTGTTTTAAAAGACAGGAATAGGCCAATTACGTGTGTTAGTTTTTATGCCCCAGTGGAAGATCGTGCCCCCAACTAAGAGGAGTTATTTCAATCACTACTAACGGTCAGGGGGGATATAATTATAGGTGGGGATTTTAATATTCTTATGGATATAAAACTAGATTCCACTGGTGCCTCGAAGAAACAATCTAAACCTAAGTCAATAAGGTCAATTATGAAGAATATAGTTTTACTGGATCTTTGCAATCCATGGCGATTAGAGTTCCCACAAAAACAAGAATTTACTTATTGGTCAGGAAGACATAGATCTTCCTCTCACATCGATTTTTTTTTGGCCTCTCGCTTATTAAAATTTTCTTATAAAAAATTCTTACATAATGGCTTCTCAGACCACGCAATGTTGGTAATTGAATTTAAAGTAGGGGAAGAAATTAGGCCCCCTAAGAGATGGATATTTAATAAAAAGTATCTACAAGATAGCAACTGGGTCTCTTTTTTAAAATTGGAGATTGCCAAATTTATTGCTCTTAACTCGGATACGGCTCCACTGCACATTATTTGGGACTCATTAAAAGCTTTTATTCGTGGTATCATCATCGGTAAAGACGCAGAAGAGTGGCGCGTTATTAAACAAACTAGGATTTTTCTCTATGAAAAAATTTGTACGCTTACTCTGCTTCGACAATCTAACTTCTCCAGTATTGCGCAAAATAAATTAAACGAGGCCAAACGTGAACTCAGTACGCTTTTTTCTATACAGAGTGAACAGCAATTTCTTACACAATCTCAGAAGATTTATGAGGAGAGTAATTTCTCTGGTAAACTCCTTGCGTGGCAGGCTAAGGAGCAAGCCGCTGCAAATCTGATTCGTATTTTAAAGTGTCCTGCCACCCTGATAGAAACATCACAGTCTGATGTTATCGGCACTATAATGTTCTCTCACTATAAACAGATATACAGTCAACATCAGGAGATAGATTTTCTTAGGCTCTCCAATTTTTTAGCTAGATATGATATGCCCTCTCTATCTCAGGCAGACAGTGGAGTAATTATTCGCTTATTTTCTCAGTCAGAATTAGAATTAGTGGTTAAGAACTTACCAATTGGTAAGGCATGTGGTCCGGATGGCCTCCCCGCTGAATTCTTTAAGGTTTTTTTTTAGTGCCTTTTCCAATTTATTATTACAATTAGTTAATTATATGTTAGTGGGTGGGCAAGTTCCAGATTCTTTTAGGGAGGGGACAGTGGTTAGCTTCCCGAAAAAAGGAAAAGATCCTAAAGATCCCAACTCGTATAGGCCTATCACATTACTCAACACTGATAATAAGATCCTCACTAAATTATTATCAATACGCTTTAATTATATTGCAAAGGACCTTATTCATCTGGATCAGAACGGCTTTGTGGCAGGCCGGCAATTAGTCACAAATACACATTTTCTTACTGAGGCTTTAGATTATTTTCAGACAAACAAAATCTCTGCTTTAATTTTATTATTAGACGCGGAAAAAGCTTTTGATTTGGTGGTATGGACAACTTTATTTGCTATTTTAAAGCACTTTGGAATTCCTCCACAAATTATTAGTTTAATTCAGAATTTGTACACGGGTGCCAAAGCCAATATAATTATTAATTCAGCTATGGTCGGCACAGTATCGGTTCAACGAGGTACTAGGCAGGGTTGCCCCTTGTCCCCTATTCTTTTTGCTTTCTTCATTGAACCGTTAGCTACAGCAATTCGTGAATCTGCGAATATTCCTCCTCCGATCCCTTCCATGGCAAAAATTAAATTATATGCCGATGATATCATGTTATTGATTAAGACGGATATTCAATCTCAAACTGCTGCTCTTCAGCTTTTTGAAGAATTCGAAGAGTTGGGCGGCTATCGAATAAATAAAAAAAAAAACGAAAATATTAGTTTGTGGTGGGGGTGAGGTGGATTTACACGCTGACTTAGTTGGCTGTATCAATTTAAGACCGAAGAGGTATTTGGGGGTTATGTTTTCCACTTTGGTTTCCGAATTAGCTAATCTGAATTTTGATCCTCTACTACGTAAGGTCCAATCCTTGTTTATCAGATGGGACTCGTTACCATTTTCCATCTTGGGGCGGGTGGCACTTATAAAAATGTCTATACTTCCGCTTTTTAATTTTTTATTCTCTGCCATTCCTTGCTTTTTGCCCAGTGTTTTTTTTTCAAAAGTAGAATCATTATTTTCTGCGTTTATATGGGCAAAAAAAAGACCCAGGATAGCAATGGGGACTCTTTATGCTGAAACCGAATTAGGAGGTTTAGCCGTACCTAATGTTAGAGACTATTATAGCGCATATTTCGCTCAATATTTAGAGCGGTTTAAATCTGGAATGCAGAGCCCAAATGTCCCTATTAATTTTTTTCTTGATAGAATTTGTTACGAGGCCCAGATTCCATTTCCGTTACACATTCCTAAGTCACCGAAACTTAGTCGATACAAGACGATGCTTTGGTTTTTCAAGCGTCGTGACGTTTTTCTTAAAAGATACTCTCTCCCGCAGTTTAATATTAGAACTCCCTTAAGAAATGCTCTCATGTTTATGGGTTTGACAATTGGAGTTGATATTGTACTACAATGGGCACGTGTTGGGTTCTATTCTCTTGCAGATTTTTTAAGGGAGGGGGCATGGCTGTCACCGGGCGAGATGCAGCTTATAATTTCAGGGAATTTTATGTTACAAGGCTCCTATGTTTCGATCTTTAAAATGCTGGAACAAGTGGAGCCAAGAATTATTGATTCTTCTAATCAGTTATGGGATGATTTGATTATGACTTCTCGGATGAGGAAGCCAGGGGCATGGAAGCGTTGTTTATCTAAACATATTGAGGTAGATCTGAGCCAGAAAGCTATTAAAAAATGGCAAGAACAGGAGAATCACGTACTTACTATCAACACTTGGAAAACCATAAATAAGCTGAATTTTAGTGTTCTTCGAGGATCTAATTGGAGAAGAATGTTATTCTTCAGTAAGTGGCTCCTGTATCGCACTCCAGCCGCCATTGCTAAAATGTATGTTAATACTAGTGCCACCTGTTTTAGATGTCAGCAATATACTCCCGCTAACTGGTCTCACATTATAGCTGACTGTGTTAAAATTATTCCTTTTTGGAATGAGATTTTCGAATATTTACAAAAGTATTGTGGGATCCAGATCACTTATAATATTAAAGTAGTATTGTACGGATATGATTCTGATCTCGGTCTGACAGAACAGATGGCCAAAATCTTATTTATTGCAATGGCAGTGGCAAGATCTCTGGTGCTGCAAGACTGGAAGTCAATTCAAGCTCCTTCGTTTAATGCCTGGTTTCAGAAAATTAGGAATGTTAGAAAGAGTGAAAAGCGATACGCACAGCGAATTGGTGGGATTCGGAAGTTTAACAGAATTTGGTGTTCCTATTTTGAATAATGGTGGACTTTTGCATTCCGTAAATAATTTTCCTTATTTTGAATCCTTGTTTTGTGGTAGCCAATTTATGTCATTGCTGATTGTAATCTTGATACAAGAACTTCAATAAAAAAATATTTAAAAAAAAAAAAAAAGAAAAAAAGGTTACCATACCTCCATGTTATGAGTCTAAAAATAAACTCACATAAGTGCAGATCTAACTTAGCCTTACTTTTGAGGTCGTATTAATGGAGACTTCACATTAACATTGAAGGCTCTGTTTTCTGCATTGAACTATTGTTTTGCACATAATATGTTTCCATTTTGCTGCAGATGCTGTAACTTTCCTAATTATTAAGCATTTTTTGTAGTAGACAACTGATAGTGAGGTTCTCATTGGGAGGAGTGGAGGCAACAGGAAGGGTGACTCATGAGAAGAACTGTCTTCCCCTCAAATTGTAGATGATGTATCTTTTCAAGGACTAACGTCTATAGACCGTTGTGCAGACATGAGAAAATGGAGAGTTAACCAATTTGGAAGAAAGAGTACGATGAACACAAGAAGAAATTGATCTATCTAAAATCAAATATTAGATAGGTGACAGAAAGGGAAAGTTTGTGTTTACAAGAGAAGAAACCAGTTTAGAAAGAGAAATATTGGGATAGGATGCCGTGAACACACATTTAAGGTGCCTGGAGGACCTGCTCAAATTTTAACAGGGTGAGAAGCAGTTATTCCTGGAGTTTATTTAGTTTGCAGACAGGATGCCCATTTCCAGCTACTTGCTCACTGGAAAGGTGTTTGGTATTTGGCTATGTTGTTTCCCAAAACGTATCACGTAAATAGCATTGATGCTTTATTAATAATTCCACCCCACAGACATCCCCATAGTACCAGTGATGGGACACAATTAGTGGGAGACATTTGTGGGGCAATCATTCTTCCAGTAGGAGTAGTTTTAAATGAGAAGATTAGAAAATTATCCACAGTGGTAGACAAGCTGGCAACCAGTACATCTAGTGCTTTGCTATCAGTTAACACAGGATTAGTGACTATTATAGCAATGGTCTTGCAAAATCAATTAGCTTTAGACATATTGCTGACAGAGAAAGGCGGAGTTTGTAAAATATTGAAAGCTCAAAATTGTTGCCCATACCTTCCTTTCTAGAGTAAAAAGTAAAGAAGAATTTGCAAAGAACATTTCAGAATTGAAACCTAGAATCTTTAGAAACTGCCTGTGTTTTAGGAACTTTAGGCAAGGAAGCATCTGTCATTGGCAATTGGTTTGCAACTGTAGGTGGAGGACTTTTTAAGATCACAATAAAACCTATATTAATCATTGGCATTTGTTTAATATGCTTATGTGCTTTATATGGTGATACAGCAAAGAAGGAAGTTACACCTTAGAGAATAATTTGGGGGAAATTGTAATTGTTGTTCAACCATCAGAGGGGGGAATTGCAGGAGTGAATTTCATTTGCAAACAAAAATACCTTTAGATAAAAAATGTGCAAAAGTCAATGTTGCAACAGCACATACAATAAATGTAAAATTGTGGTAGGTAAACTGACTTAAATTCTACGGACCGATAAGTAAAGCCACGTATGCTCTGATTTACCTTAGCCTAACGTTTGATGTAATCTTATTGGAGACTTCACATTAACATTGAAAGGCCTGTTTTCTGCATTGAGCTGTTGTTCTGCACACAATGTTTTTCTCTTTTGCTGCAGATGTTGTAACTTTCCTGAAGTCTTCAATGAGCTAGTGAATAGGCACATGTTTTGTGATAGATAACTAATATTGAGGTTCTCACCGGGAGGAGAGGAGACAACAGAAAAGATGATTCATTGGAAGAACTGTTTGGACTGCAAATTGTGGACGATGAATCTTTTTAAGGACTAACATCCATAGACCATTGTTCGGACGTGATAAGATGGGGAGTTTTCTAATTCTCAAGAGCTTAACACAATGCTATTGGATTTCGTTGATCAGAAAGAAGAATATTTTGCCATTTAGATCTTAGTGCTTGTTCTTAGAGTAGACCTGGACTTCTTTTTCTCTCTCTCTAGCTTTTGATAGCAAGGGCACTTGGACTTTCCTGAAGTTCGAAGGGCATATCGCTAAAGGAGAGGTTTCCTTTTAACATTCGCTTATAGAAATTGTTTGCTGACTACTAGCTGAGAATCTTAATATGCAAAGGATTTATGCTTATTCATTGATTCTCACATCAGAACTCTTAATTGGGTATCTGAACTGACACCTTATTCTATTTGATTCCAATCTAATTTAGATTAGGGGACTTCCTTTATGTAAAATACTTCTTGTATTATAACAATAGTAACTGTTATCTTAACCAGTATTGTATTTTTTCTTAGATTGAAATATCGATTACTGAATTATATTAACTTTTAAAGCTGATACTTAAAAGATCAATACCTGCTGAATAAATAGTGAAAGACTAATGGATTTAAAATATAGCTCTCACAAATTCTCTTTATTGACTGTGCTAAAAACCTTCAATGGTTTTCTTGCTATGTGTTTGATGTAGATGATTGCCACTTTTTACTTCTCCTTGTCGACAATCAAAGATCTATGTAATGAGTGGCATGCGTTATTTAAGGATTATACTAGGAGTTTCAGATAACCCTGCTCTATCACACCCTTCCACCATGGTTGCTGCTAGGAAGCACATAGTGCCCCAGTGCAAAGAGGGACCAGAAGTGCGTCATCCCTTTGTAGATATGGTGCATGTCTTCTCTACCTTTCATGCAATGCAAATCAGCAAGTTGTCTTGCTGCAGTGTGTGAAATATTGATAAATCTACCCTAGAGTAGTGTGAACCTAAGTATCTTCTGAAGTCACACTTAGAGTGGCAGCCAAAGTTTTGTAGCAGAAACCCAATGAGGTGAACTTTGAAAGTGACACTAGTATGGACCTTGGTAATTACCAGTTTACAGGATCAATGGTTAAATATTTGTGTTGTCGCCCAAAGGCATATGGCAATTTTACCAGGGAGGAGAGTGGGGGGGGCTACACATGCACACATACACACTCACTCACACCCATGCATGCACACATGCGCACACACACCCATTCACAACACTTTCACAAATTCGCATACATTCCATCATACACGCATGCACCAAACATAAAAAACACATAAAACTTACCTTCTTTACAGCACTCCAAGAGGAAAATCTTGGAGGTCCCAGGAGGGTTGGGACTGCTGCCTGAAGGTCAGCCTATGAGGGAAGGCAGAAGTCCCCCACTCGTCACAGAGTGGGATGGGGTCAGTGAGACTGCTGACCCCACTTTACTCTGTGATGAGCTTTTACTGATTGACACTCAGCCCTGGGCACTCCAGGGCTTTAAACTGAAGCATCAGGTTCAAGTCAATCAGTGAGGGCCCCCACGTCATGAGGGGGAGACCTTCAAGGCACTTTTGCCAGGCTGAGGAGACCACACTCACAGGGATGTGAAATCCTCAGCCTGGCAAACTTCTGCTCAGGGAGTCAGAAATATGCCTGAGCATATCTAGCTCCTGGATACCTGACCTGAACAAAGTGAGTGTCTGTCAGGCTGACTTTTTATTCAGTCTGACAGACACTTTTCATGACTGGAAAAAAGGTTGAGAGCGTGGCCCCTCAAACCAAACGGACGCGGGCCGTTGCTGTTCTTGCCATCATTAGTTCCACTTAATATTAAAGAAGTACAACAGTATTATATTGAGGACGAGTTGTCAAGAGCAATATCCCCAAGGGGGATATCACTCTGGACAACTACGAGTGGGTCCGTTGTTACTGGCCCTGAAATTACTAGGTCCAGAAGCACTTGACCTAGTCTGAATGGATACCTAGTCACCCTGGTGAAACTGAAATTAAGAGGGACAAGGGCTGTGAGCCCAAGTACAGTCTGACCACTCGTTGCCCCCCTCAAGAGCCACAGATGAACCAGACATACTCAGGGCCGGATTGGGAACTTAAAACAGCCCTGGCAAAAATAATAAATTCAGCCCCTATGTGCAGATGTGGTAATGCGTGCTAGAACCAAATCACCTCTTTCACGTTGCCGCCAGGATCGAGCAACGTGCACCACCGCTGCTGGAGGCTGAAACCTGCCTCCAAGTGCTAAAACCGGCTGCCTGGGACTCCAGCCTCCCGTGGGATTGCCCACTTGCATGGCTGTCCAGTCTGGCCATGGACCTACCTGCACCCTGTTGATTTTTACCACTGCTCAGAGGTGGTAAATAGGAGCCTTTTTGCCCCTGCAATCAGGGAATATATGTGGAAAAGGACCTATTATTTCTAGCTCTACATGGTTATTCGGCATTCCGTTGTCAAAAGCTCACAATGAACGTACAAAAACACTGGGTGGAATCAGACATCCCGAGCCCGTAGTATTCCCCTGTCTATATCCAGCACACTAATATTGAGAGATTCCTAATATTCTGAAATACATCAATTTAAAAACTTGTGTATGCCACGTTTTCATTTGCAATCGTCTTTGGAGATAGTGTATGTAAAAAGTGTATTTATGGACAACTGTGCAGAGGTTTATCCACATTATCCAACTCTCCGATTTCTAGGGCTTCATGGCACTTTTGGTGGCATTAGCTTTTGAGGCAATTTTCCAGATGCTTGACAACGAGGTTTTGCCAGCTTTTTGGTTTCATATCAGACACAGAACTCCTCCATGTTCTGTACTAAAGTATATCTTCTTTGGAGCAACGCCTGATTTTATTTATAAACGAAGTTGTTGTGAAGTCTATCTAGTGTGCTTTAAATTGTAGTAACATTTGTGGCAAAGTTGTGCTACATTTGTAAGTTCAGTAGTCATGGCTTAAAACGCGAAAATAATTTGGGCGTTATTTATGAAGCCCCTATGCCTCTGTTGTGTCACCTTTTGTAATGCTGCGGCGGCGTAAAAAATGCACCACACCTCGCCATATTTACAAAGTGGCGCATAGAGGCAGATGCGTCACTTTGTAAACCCATTGCTCTACATTATACCTGTGACAGTTATAATGTATGCAGGGTGGGTGGTCCGGTGTAGAAAAGGCTTGTAGAAGTGTCACAGTGAAATCTCATAGATTTCACTGCAACACTTTTACGTCCTCACTGGGTCAAATCCTTTCTCCTGCTTGAAGCAGGCATAAAGGGGTGATGCAGACCTTTTCACTTGGAGCTTGCCCCTTGTGAAATGACACATTGCTGGAGTTCCGACTGTTTCCAGACACACTCCAGCATTGCACCATTTTTGAGCCTGGCGTATCTGTCAATCCTTGCGACACGGAGCTCCGTACAGTAAATACGTTGCATCTATGGTGTCGCAAGGAGGGCACACAGAAAAGTGTTGCATCGCTGTTTTACCGCAGCGATGCTACACTTTTCATGAATGAGGCCTTTTGTATCTTATTTTAACAAGTTAGCAATATAAACAAGGATGTTGTGTTTTGTAGCATGCATTTGTACTTCTTCTGCATTATTATATTTTAATAGAGTTTCCACTGTGGTTTCTTTTTACTTGGTTTATATAGTAAGATGTTGAGCTATCTTCATTTAACCGAACATATGTATAAAAAAATAAAGTAAATATATCTAAATAATAAAACACCAGTTAAAAGCCACAACCACCAAGTGGAAGTATTGAGTGTAAGCCTTAGAGGTGTTTTTGATAGTACACTTTTGTTTAAAAAATTCTATTGGCTACTTACGCCTGTGGCAAAGGATAAAGAGATGTCATATCAAAAAAGGCTTAAAATACTTGCATATAATAATACAGCTTTGGTTCACATAACAAGTCGCTTCCTCAAACGCGTGTTGCTTTATACAGTGTGAAAATAAACAGCACTTTAACCAAAAAAGCACCAGAGGTCAGTGTAGGTCTGGCAGTAGTGAACAAATTAGACTTTGTAGGTGTGACTGCTCAGGTGATGATGAGAACAGTTGAGAATAGATACTGTATTAAAATATGTGAAACTTAATAATACAGATCAAAATATATTTTACAGGAAAAACATTGATGTGTGTAAATATATATTTAAAAAAAATTCTAGTTAAATATATGGGAACATTCAATAAACACTATATCCATGTTCCTCTCTTTTCTGCCGCACTACCTTATTAACCACTACCTAGCCCTTGTTGCTATTTACCTTACTAGGTACTAATGATTTTCATCACTGTTTTTGAACTTTAATTTCGCTGACTTTGATTGTGCTGAGTCTCACATCACTCTCCTTTGTCTTTCTTTCTCATTTACCTCTCCTTTTCCTTTTTATCCCTTTTTCTCTCTCTGTCTCTCTCTCATCTATCCTTACGATTCTCCTCCCTTTCAATATTTTCGTTCTCTCCCTTCGTCCTCTTTAGTATGTCCAATATTCTCTCACCATCCTCTTTTATTTATTATTTTTCTAGCTTCTCTTTTATTAACAATCACTGTATCTCAGTCCTGCTGTTCTCTGCCACTGATAGCTCATATTCTCCCTAAATGTCTATCGCCTTCGTTTTTCTCAACGTTAACGCCGTTCTGTAATCCATCTGCTTTACCTGTGTCTCTCCCCACCGTGGTCCCTCATTATTACTTTTTTAACTCATCGTCTTTCTTTTCTTTTACAGTTCAGACTGTTGGAATGGATGTTTTACGACAGATGTTACAGGATGAACCCCTTCCTGATATTCGAGGTAGCACTCGAATGTTTGGTGCGGTGGAATACAGCATCACTGGGTAAGTACCCTCGGAAAACTGTATAACTGCGTTGGTACTCTCTGAATACCCCATCCCTAATTGAGCACCCTTGGACTACTACATTACTGGGTGGGTATTCTCTAAATACAGCATCACTGGGTGAGTACCCACTGAATAGAGTATCACTGCTTAAGTACTCTCGAAATACTGCATGACCGGCTCAGCCCACTGAATACAGCATCACAGGGGGACCATTCTTCTAATACTGGATCACTGGGTCAGTATCACTGGCTGAGCACCCTCGGAATACTGCATCACCGAGTCAAGCCACTGAATCCAGCATCACAGGGGGACCATTCTCCTAATACTGATCACTGGGTCAGTATCACTGGCTGAGCACCCTCGGAATACTGCATCACCGAGTCAAGCCACTGAATCCAGCATCACAGGGGGACCATTCTCCTAATACTGATCACTGGGTCAGTATCACTGGCTGAGCACCCTCGGAATACTGCATCACCGAGTCAAGCCACTGAATACAGCATCACTGGGTGAGCATCCTCGGTACACTGCATCAGTGGGTCACTTCTCTGAATATAGCACCACCACGGTATACTGTATCAGTGGGTCAGCAGCATCTCTGGGCGACTACTCACTGAATACAGCATCACTGGGTAAGTACCCTTGAATACTGCCTATCTGGATCAGTCCACTAACTTCAATATCACTGGGTGAGCATCCTCAGAATGCTGCATCAGTGGGTCAGTATTCTTTGAATACAGCCTCAATGTGTGAGCTCCCACGGAGTAATGCATCCCTCGATAATTCACCTTTGATTGCGGCTCAGTGGGTGAGTAAACATAGAATACAGCATAGTTGGGTGAAGAGTCAACAAATTTGGATCACTGGGTTAAGTTCCAACAGAATACTGCATCACTGGTTAGTAGATTTAGATTAAAGCACCCTTACGGATTTTCAGATTATTAAAATGTGGATATACTCTGTGAGCTCCATTATTTGTGATGGCTATATTATCATTAGATAAAAATGAAGTGACACAACTGTTATTATAAGTGCATAGCACACCAGCAGGCACACACAAAAAGTGTCGAAATATGGCAGAATTTTCACCTTGGAGAAAACTGACAAAGCCCCAATACATAAATACTGTTTCATACTGTTTCGCGACACAAACCAGTGTTCTCCTTGCATCACACCTATGTCAGAAAATAACAAGGAGTGATGCTTATTTTTCACAACCAAGACTGAGTTGGAAATTGCTTTCTTCGGTGAGTTCCTCCTCCGACATCGTTTTTTCCCATAGATATAATGATGGAACCATACCACCCACACAGCCCTCAATACAACTTCTCTATGGTCTGTTTAATGAACACAGATTCAGTGTGCGTCTGCCATAATGTCTGGCAGAGTAAGCTCCATGAACCAGATGTATTCTTTGATCACTTAGCACTTTTTGGTCAGATTGGGCGCTGTACCGAATAATGTTTAAAGTGGCTAAGGGCCTTATTATGAGTGTCCTAGTAATTTCGATAGGGGAGTGTTAGACCTGGTATCCTTGGCGTGGCTTTCCACCTAACATTTTGCCTTCAACTCACATATTTGGTGAATTCTATATTGCTGGCTTTAGGACTCTGCACACTTTACTACCGCTAACCAGTGCTAAAGTGCTTGTGCTCTCTCCTTAAAAGATGGTAAAATGGACTTTACTCAATTGGCATATTTAATTTACCTGTAAGTCCTGAGTAAAGTAGCATTACATGTGCTCAGGGCCTGTAAATTCACTGCTACTAGTGGGCCTGCAGCACTGATTGTGCCATCCACGTAAATAGCCCTTTAAACATATTTCAGGTCTGCCATTGAAGCCTGTGTGTGCAGTTTTAAACTACCATTTCAACCTGGCAAAATAAACATGTTGGCAGGCCTAAACCCTCCTTTTTAATAGATGTAAGTCACCTCGATGTTACGCAATGTACAGCCCAGAGGGCAAGGTGCATTGTATTTAAAAAGTTGTACATGCATCTTTTAGTTTTACATGTCCTGGTAGTGACAAACTACTTCAAGGCCCACCTCTCCCAAAGGTTAATATTGGAGTTACCATATTACATCTAATAAGGGAGGATTTCCATATGGTAGCTGTTCTGGTTTGGTTGCTTATTGTGTGTGCCTGCCGAAAACTACTTAATGTATGCCACATACTATTAAAACCCTAATTTCTTGAAGCAGGAGTGAGTATCCATTTGTCAGGCCCTCATGTTATGTTTATCTGGTGCTTTCATTCCATTATGTTTTCATATAATAAAGTTTCTAACAACTTCCGAAAAATTGCTTGTATCTGTAGCTTAGATTTGCTTGCTTATGTCCTCCTGAAAGGGTTTTTATTGGATCAGATAATAGTTGGTTACCTGTTTTTAAGCACTTTGCACTTTGAAGTCTCACACGGTCTTTTGCTGGTAGTTCAAATTTAAAGCACTGATTATTTTTCTTACCCAGTGATTTTAGCTCAATATTTGTCTGTTTTGTAATTAATTTTATTGAATTTCCATTGATATATGCATTTGTATGGGCATATTTTTTATGTTTCTTGTTTGTATTGTAAAGTATTGTTTTGGGATGATTGATTATTCAGACAATACATTTATTATTATTAGTTGATGTTTAGTGTGTTTGGAATTGTAATGAAAAATCCTCTCCCAAGGCAAAGTTGGATTTTAAAT
Source organism: Triturus cristatus (assembly GCF_964204655.1). NCBI lineage: Eukaryota > Metazoa > Chordata > Amphibia > Caudata > Salamandridae > Triturus > Triturus cristatus. The sequence continues at coordinate 1,484,442,231 of NC_140590.1, read as the reverse complement.
TACAATTTCGAAAATGCCACTTTTAGAATGTCAGCATTTTCCTGCCGTAGCCATTTAGTGCATTTGACCTGTCTCTGGATTACATTACAGGGTGTTGTTGACATTTGGGCTTTGTGTATTCCTCCTAGACAGCCACACACAATAAAGAGCTTAGGTGTGGCAGGATGGGCCATCACTGGGAGGATGGGAGGACAGAGCGGGGCACAGCCCTATATACACTAAAATAGGCGGTGTCCTGCGTCCACACACAGGGCTGCATACCCCCTGTAAGTAGCCTAGAGCCAGGACAGGGAAGGCTGGATGCCCGATGCCCGTGAACTTAAAAGAGAAACCTCTAGAAGCTTCTACTACTTCAAAGGAAGGCCCAGTTATAAGTATTGGATGGCAGACACCAACTATTCAATACACTTCTGGACCTGTAGATGCTGTGCCAGGAAGAAGGACTGGTGTGCTGCTGAAAAGGACAGCCACTCTGCTGCTGTTAAGGACTGTTGCCCTGATGTGCTGAACTGCTACCCTCTTGTCTGGGTGAGAAGGACTGGACCAGCATCTGTTGAACCCTAGACCCCAGAGTGACTTCAAGGGCCTGCTGGCTGGCCTCCTGACTAGAGTCTCAGGGACAGAAGGTTTCAACAACCTTGAACCTAGCATCTTGACTCTGCTGTCTGTGAGTCCTACCCTGCCAAGCGATGTCACCCCAGTCCTGGACCCTTGGTAGTGGGCCTGAAAGAGCTCCGGCAGTCCTCCTGTGAATTCAGCAGAACCGACACATGACCTCTGCTGCGTGCCGCAATCCTGAGCAGAACTGACGCATTGCCACAGCTGGGAGAGTTCTCCCAGCGCAAGGCCTCCGCATCAACCTCACAGCCTGCATCGGATCTTGGACTGTATAAAGCTTCACAAGCGCAGGGCTCAGCATTGCAAATCCCTTGTTTATTGCAGCCGCAACGATGATGCAGGTTCTCACATTTCAACCTTGCACCTCTTCAGAACCAACACATCGCCTCAACTGCTTGACACATCCTCTAGGCTGGACTGCACATTGCAAGCCCTCAACAACGGGATCCTCAATGATGATGCAGGACCTCGCAAATGCAGCTTTGCAGCTCCCTGGAAGCAATGCATTTCCTTGGTTGCATAACGCAGCCTTGGCACAGAACCTCACAACGCTCCACAACCATGATTTAAGGGACTTTTGTTCAGCGGGCCTAACTGGGTTCCCCTAGCTGGCCCGCACTCCATCATGGTTGGCTTGAGCTTGAGACTGTTCCCTGGTCTGACGTGACCAGATATCCACAGTTGGCATTTTGTGATTTTTGGTGCTATTTTCACTTTAATCTTTAAAATTGCAGATCTTGGGGCCTATTGATTGGATTTTTGTTGTTTTGGCCTTGATTTATTTATTCAAATCTACTCTAATTTTCTAAATTAGTTTGGGATTTTTCTTGTGGTGTGTTTTCACTTTATTACCGTTTTTAAGGGTTGCATAAATACTTTACACATTGCCTCTAAGTTAAGCCTGACTACTCTGTGCCAAACTACCAGAGGGTTGAGCACAGGTTAATTTGGGGTTTGCCCTTGTCTCACCCTGACAAATATAGTGATTCCTGTTTGAATAGGGTTTCACCCCCCTCAACCAGTAACCCAATTCCTTACAGGGATGTAACAGAAGTTACTAACACCATTTGAATAACGGTACCCAAGATTTTCTATGGATCCAATGTGTTTTACCAGGATAATTCACATGTTGCAAGTAGGCAAAATTACTGGATGATACTCATTGGCAGGGGTGCTGGAACAATGTTCTCACATTTCACACACAGTCTTGCCTTATATTATTGTTGTGACGACCCCTTAACAAAGCCAATAGGCTTGCGTTATATATTGATGTGGTGGCTTTTGACAAAGCCACTGGACGTGCCTTATATATTGATGTAGTACCCTTTTACAAATAAGATGAAAAAAAGAAAAGGGAGGTACCCCTTTGTATTTATAGGGATGAGGTATATTAACAGACACAAAAGACAAAAGTTCCCAAGTTAAAGCGTATATGCAGAGAGAGAAAAAGGCTACTCACTGGGCCAGATAATTCCTAAGAGTAATAAATCTTATAAGAAAATCTCTTTTTCCAGTGAGAGCCACTATCTAAAAAGACCTTTAAGTAACTCTTATTTGCGGTAACACAGTACAACATGTGGTTTCAAAAACATACTATTCAATACAATCACGGTTAAAACAACAATTTATTATACACAGAAAAATATCGTATTACATATTCAGTCGAAATACTATATGTGGCCTTCCTCCCACTATAGGTTACAATCTAATAATAAAAACGTTAAAAAAACAGTCGACGCGGCGTTTCGGTGTTTAGTTCAATGTTTTCACCTTCTTCAGGACAAGAGTTTTCATAAAATCTTAATTGTGCGGTAGATTATGTTTATTCAATTACATAATCTTGTGGAGGCACCTTTTTCACCACCATTAGGGTCTCAATATAGGGTGCTCTATTAAAATGTAGTTGCTTTACTTAATATCCGTTGACGCCACCGTATTATATTTTGAGGTGGAAAAATGTTATCGATCCAAATTCCTTTATATAGGGGATTCTATTCAAATGGTAGAGCAGGCACTTTATTCCTTTTCAACCGTGGCTTTTTTTTAATTTGCTTATATTTTTACGTACTCCTCGTAGTACCGTATTTTAGCTCTTTGCGTATGGATGCGGCCTCCCTGCGTCAGGAATTATCTGGCCCAGTGAGTAGCCTTTTTTTCTCTCTGAATATACGCTTTAACCTGGGATTTTGTCTTTTGTACCCTTTTACAAAGCCAATAGGCCAGGTTTATTTAAAGTGATACTCCCTATATTGTGATGTTCAATCTGGTATAGGTGGGGTTGGAGGGTGCTGCAATTTTGGGGGTCTTGGCCCAGTTGGGGTCAAAGGTGATTTCAGAATGCCGCCAGAGGTATTTCTATCAGCCTGATGTATACATTTGTAAATTAATGTGTAGTATTGAGTAGCGTGTGTGGGACAAAAGTGTTTTTCATTTTTCAAAGAAAAACACTGATTGGACACTCATTTATTGAGTGTTATTATTGTGTGCCAGTGAATGGCAATTAATAGCTCACACCACCACCCCTGAGAAGATCTTGGACTGCTCTGCTTCATTTCCTTGAGAGAGTCAGGCGCTACAATCGGGTGCTTGATTTCCTGATAAGGAGACAATGCAGACATATTACTTGTGCATGCCTCTTATCCTGCACAACTAATGACCCATTTGTTTGCAGTCACTATTAACATTTTCTTAAGCAGCAGTTCGGTGTAAAGAAACTCCATTATGGGGTAAAGTTGTCAAAAATTAAAGGGGCTTCTTTGCTTGTAAAAATTAAAGACCTTCATGGGACTCGATAATGGTGCATCTTGAAGATCTCAAGAATTTCAAATAAACCTAACTTTTTCTCCACCTGCATATGACATACTGGAAACCATTGGATTTTAAATTCTTCACCTGCTTTTAATAATTTTTTTAATGTAGAGAGCCTTTGGGTGTATTGACTTGAAGCCATTACAAGTCTGTTGTGAGACAGCCTTCTGTAGAGATTATCATGTGAGCTACACAAAGAAAGATAGCTCACAAATGTAGACAGAAGTGTTTTCTTGAGAGTCTACTATTTAAAAGAAGTTTTTCGTTTGCTGTGTGTTAAGTGATAATTTGCCTGATAAGGGTGTCCGGAATCTGCAGGTGATGACACACATCCTTACATACTCCAAGGAACACATGCATATCACAATAAAAACATCTCTGTTGGCTAAAATTTTGGAGAATATTTTGATGACAAATTGTCGTAGATAACCAAATCACAATAGTGGTAAACAAAAATCAACTTTTTCCTTATGTAGCTAACATAGGCTCCTCTTGCTAAATTACCTACCTCACCACAACAAAACAACAACATGTTTTGGATTGCTGAAACTTGATTAATGTAACATTATCTATGGTGGACGCCCAAAGAAAAAAATGTCTAACATCACAACAGGGACATATCAGGACTACTTGCATGTTAATTGAAAATCCTCCAGATTCTTGAGGAGCGCCAATACAGAGGAGAATCTATTTCCTCAGCCATACTAATACTATGCAGAGGGCTTTAAATGGGTCGGGTCCTTCTGAGTCTCAGACCCGGTAGTAATTTAAAGCCGACACTGAACCGGTTCCCTACCGGGCAATTTATTCATGTACTTAGTTGTAATTGCAAAAACACTGGTCGAATATAAAACGGTAAGGTAATGTCAGAAATTTAGTTCCTGTTTATATTCCACAAGTTTTATTTAAGTTTGCATTCGTTGAGACTGTTAGCCATTTCCAAGGTGTCACATATTTTTTTGTGTAGTATTTTACTCTTGTATAGCACAGACCTTCAATTAAGTTTCCTTGAAGTGTTTATAACTGATAGCATGCAGCACCGGCCCATCACCTGCCAAAGTGGCTGTTCCGGCAAGAGGAGGGATGGAGGTGGGGAGAGATGAGGGGTTCAGGAAATAAAATAAAAAACTTACCTGAACGCCGCCGTCTCTCGCTGCATGGTGCTCTTTCTCCATCTGTGCACTGGCTCCCAGACTACACTGCGACCAATCCTGACACTGCATGAAAGCAGCGTCAGAATTGGCCTGAGCGCGGCAACTTGCACTCCCAGGAAGACTGAGAGCCTATGCCTGCTTTCTCCAGCCCCAGAGCTTAATTTCGCTTGAGGGTTTGGCCTGCCAAACCCTCATGCGCTGTTAAGGGAGTGCTCTACCACTTCCCCACCAGCAGTGTCATCCCTTGAACCTGCCCCTAAGACTCATCAGAGACCAGGGGACGGGCCCAGGGGATTAAAATAAAACGATAATAAAATGGGTTTAAACCCCGTTTTATCATCGTTTTGTTTGAGAATGGTGGCTGAGGGGCAGCGCTACTGTGTCCTAATGGAGGGGTAGACGCTGATAACATGATAACACAATCGAGGATTGTTGGAGAAAATTCCAACAAAGGATTCTCCTCCGGATTTCACTCATTATCTCCCACCTCTAAATAGGGCCTACTAATTAAAACATGTTATCAATTATTGTTCTCCATGTTTGAGAGATCGCAGATCTCACATTATTTTCTGCTTTTTTAGGATAAGAGTGGACACGTTTGAATTCCAGAAAACCTTGACCGTCCCTGTTGTTGGAACTGATGTTGATGTTACTATTGTTGATGCTTCTGCAAAGGCCCATGGCAACTGGAAAGTGCATCATTGGTTAATGTGAGTTTTGCTCAAAGTCATTCACTTTTATAAAAAAAAAATCAGTACGCCAAAAAATAATGCTAAGCAATAGATATCCTGAAGGCATGATGTTAATTATTTTGGAGGTTTGTATCTCTTATTACCTGTAGTTTAGTGTCCTTCTTGTTTCACCGACCCCTGCCTCCTTGTGAAAGAGCCTGGATTCAGTATTTTCTCCTTAGTTTTTCCTGGAAAACAGGGATTGCCCTGGATCAAAGGGCAACTGTTTTCCATTATTCTCAGATAGGTGATGTTGTATAGTTCTTATTATGTAAATGCAAAGATGTAAAGACTGGTGCAAATGTATTTGATAAGAATGAGGGTTGTTTCTGGCGTACAACATTTCCCAAGCATGTAGAGAGCAGTCTCATTATGTGTTATATGACATCTGTTTGGAGTACACCCTCTTTTTGTTGTACCACTGACTTTACTCAATGTCTTTTCCTGAGACCAAATACCCTACATAATCATCCCAATGACGAAGAAACGTACCTTTTTCTTTTCTGATGGTAAGGCCCTAGCACCAATGATCTCAAACACCTTCCTTACTCTCGCGTTATTTTCATGTTCATCCTTTAAATAGATCAAAATGTAATCTTGGCACCAGCTGTATTCTTAAATAAGTTATTTATTATTCTTTGAAACACAGAGAATACTGACGGTAAGCCGAAAGCCGTTCAGATGTAAAAATAAACTTCCTCAGGTGTTACACAAGAGGTTAGGTGCCTAGAGTCCTCGCAGAGTTCTATCTGATGAAAGGTAGCCGATGTTGTCAAGGGATGTGAAGAATCCTTCTCCATTCAATGTAGCAAATATTTCATTGATATTCAGTAGTGGTTGGTGATCAACCCAAATATCGAAATCTGGTACCACAAGTCAATAAATAGTTCCAAGACTTGTCTGAGTTGCATGCTAGAACTACAGGAGAAAGCTACTTAGAACCCATGATGGGTTCAATGATCCCCAATTTGTACAATATTTGAAGTTCTAAGCTTAGTTCTTTTCTTTATACTCATTGGGACTTTGCATACCTTGTGTACTACAGGCTGAGCCCCATCTTTCAAAATTATGCAGTGTTAGAAACCTTTCCATTTTCCCAAATCATCTGTGAACACATTCAGAAATTCATTGCCCACCTGTTCTAATTAACAAGATTGACTTTGCTGAAGGTAGAATTAGGGAATTTCTGTGTTGACACAACCATGTATGTATAACTGGGATCTAAAATCATCTCAAGATCCACTTGATCTTTCCCATTTAGCAAGTTTGACCCATTTTTGTACAACATAAATCTGTTTATAAGCAACACAATTATCCAAGTCTAATGTTGCATCAACTTTCCCTACCACGTTTACCCTTTTCCCACAATAGGAACATATTTTTATGCGAGAATCTGTAGGTGCACCACATCAAGATCACACAATTCAAGCTCATTAATTAATATGAATGGGGAGCCGGAATATGCGATGACCCTGAAATATTTTTGTTGTTGATCAAAATGACACAGTAAGGTGGATTCCTCTTCATTGTGTTGTTATGTGTGGCTATTTCAAATACTCCATCCTCTTCACGTTCAGAGGAGAACAGCATCAGTGCAACATTATCATCCTCTTCTAAGACACAGTCTTCTATAGTTTTAATAGTTGAAATGGCATGTGTCTTCTGTCCCATAGAGGCCTTGGGTACATTTACAAAAAATCTGGTTAAGGTTGTGTGAGAAATTGGGCTATTGATTGAATGGGATGAAAACCCTTCTCAAGCAACAGCCACAATCCTTGTCAGTGTGAACCAAAAAAGTCACTACATTAACTTGTGCTTAACCCTCTGGTAGCTTGACACAAAGCAGTCAGTAATAAATTAGGGTCAATGTGTAAAATATTTATGCAGTATACAAGAAATAATAAAGTGAAAAGTAATGCAAGAAAAATCCCTCACCAGTTTAGAATAAAAGAGTAAAGTTTAACACATTCTTTGACACCAAAATAACAAACATCCAATCAAAAGAATGAGAGATATGCAAATTCCAAGATTTAAGTAATAATAGCCCTAAAAGTACTAAGTACCACTCACAGTCATGTGGTCATACCAGACTGGGAAAAATCACAAGTTCAGCCACCCGCAATGGAGCATGGGTTGGATACAAGGACAATGTTAGTCTCACTGAGAAAGTTGCCTTCTCAAAGTCCAGCAAGAAGAGTTCAGTTCACGGTGGTAGAGGCCGCAAGGAGCAAGAAGAGAGTCATGGATGGTCATTGCTGTAGCGCGAAGTGCAGATCTTGGATTTCTGGTCATTGCTAGTGGTCATTGTCGAGCAGAGAGTCAGGTTCAAGGGCTTTGCATTGGTGGTTGGCGCAGGTTATGTTATGTTATGTTAATTTGGATCTTTTATAGCGCACGGCTACTCCGAAGAGTGTCCCGGCGCTTTGACAAAAACCCGAGAGGTCATAAGACCTTGGGGCAAATATGCCTGTTAGTGGCCGTGAAGAGCCCAAACCTTCAGGATTTCTCTCTTGTTGTCAGAGGAGTACACTCTTATGCCAATCAAGGACAAAGGACCTAGGAAGGTGCCTCTTGGGGATTAGAGACTCACTTTTTCAGAGGCCAGCAGGGCTCAGGTAGGTCCAATTGCAGATCTAGTAGGGACAGTTGCAGCAGGTCAGCCTAGCAGTTGCTGTGAGTCCTATTGAACTGTTATGTCCTTATAGCTCTGAACAGGAAGTCAGTCAGATGACCCTAGGAGTCACTTCAGGTAGATTGAAAAGAAGTGAACAGGTTCAGTCTTCCTTTTCAGACAGCAGGGCAGGCCTCACACAGCAGAACAGTTCTCTGGCAGCAGGACAATCCTTCTTCTGTTGTATCCACAGGTCCAGGAGTGTATTGAAGTGTTGGTCTGGAGGTCCAGTATTTATACCTGGTGCCAGTTTTGAAGTGGGAGAAGCTTAAAATCCAAACTTTATCATTAAGAGGTTTTTTGAATACTATTCATTAGAGACCAAACTTGTCTTTCCTACCTATTCTCAATCAAAAGTTAGCACTTATTTAATGTAATAAGTTAACCCAACATTTTTCCATGGAAGAGGTTGACCTTGCAGTAGTGAAAAGAAAATATGTTTTTTTTCACTACCAGGACATATAAACTGTAAAAGTATATGTCCACATTTTAATATACACTGTACCCTACCCTATTTGCTGTTTATGGCCTACCCTAAGAGTGACTTACATGCACTAAAAAGGAAGGTTTAGGCCTGACAATAGGCTTATTTTGCCAAGTCGAAATGGCACTTTAAAACTGCACTCAGGCTCCATTGGCAGGCCTGAGACATGTTTTAAAAGGCTACTTAAGTGAGTGGCCCTCAAAGTACTGCAGGCCCACTAGAAGTGTTGAATTTACTGGTCCTCTGTATATGTGGTACTTTGCTAGGAAGTTATAAATAAATTGAAGGTGTCAAACGGGTATAAGCCAATTTTACCATGTTTAGGAGTTGTAAATGTGTGCATAGTCCTAAGGTCAACAAAAACGTATTCAGCAAAATAGGAGCGAAGAAGGCAAAATGTCTGGGGGAAGCCCAACCGAAAGCTGATAGACATAACATGTGTCTATACAACAGCTGAAAGTGGCGAAAACTACCGAACCTCCTAAGAGTTCTCATCACTAAGGCAGAATAACCTGGGCAGACCATCAGCATTGGAATGGTCTGACACAGGGTGTTGTTCCACTGTGAAGTCCATTCACTGTAGGGAAATGAATCACCTCAACATTTTGAGATTCTCACCCCTCAGTTGCATGAGCCCTCTGAGGGGCTTTTGGTCTGTCTGAACTGGAAAGTGAGACAGGTATGGTCTCAGCTTCCTCAGTGACCAGAGCAAAAGATTCTCTCTCAACAGCACTCCACCACTGTTCCCTGGGAAGTAACCTCCTACTGATGAAGGCTGCAAGTTGGTCCAAGCCCTCCTCATTCAACTGTGATAGTATAACTCTGATGCCATCCGCTGAAGCATCTGTCTGCACTATAAACTCCTGGGAGAAATCAGGAGCCTTGAGTACAGGTAATGTACACATGGCTTCCTTGACGATGTCAATGGCTTTTTGGCAGGCCTCTGTCCAGATCACTTTCTTGGGCTGCTCCATTTAGCTAAGATCAGGCAAGGGAGCAACAATGGTAAATTGGTAATTAATACATGGGGATAAATGGTAATTAATAAAAATGTGTGGGTGGTTGTTCCCACACTAACAATTTTGTCAATGCAAATGGGAAATGTCAGCAGTCAAGGAAACTGAGCGCATAGCACAGATGGGGTAGATCCAAAATTTTTAACAAGGTGTGTCTATCACAGATGTTGCAAGCACTGGGTCTGATAGAACACTATGCTTTGAAATAAGGTGTGCCCATAAATGATGTTTCAGGCAGGATGATAGATTTACCTTGTGGCCCACTGTTTCAAAATGGTTACCAAGGTAACACGTAGCATACATTTCTAGAGGCAGAGGAACCTTTTAAAAACACCTCCCATTGTACTCAACGTAAAAATGTGATATAATGTAATTCAATGTAACGTACCCAAAGCATCTGGCAGATCATTCAGCATGCTTTTAATGGCAAACTCAGCTCGTTTTGCTGCCTTCTCCAAGCAATGAAATAGCTGCCAGGGCTCAGCGTGTGATCGTAAAATTTGCAAGTGCTTTGCGAATCTTGCTTCACGCGGTCCGAAATATATTTTGCACTGACCACTGGTAGTGCGACCTCCGTCTGTCCAGGAGGCAGAAACCTGACAGAAGAACACAAAGCGGTTGAGCCGATGTGACCAGGGGCCAGCAGCAGCTCGTCACCACTGAATGGAAGCTGCACAAACTGGTAAGTTGACCAGTTTACTTATCCTCAACCATCGGCTCTAAGGTCTATGCGGGAATTCCTCAACTAGAACCCAGACAACTACCTCACTGTAGAGTTGACATTCCACATTCCAACTGCTTAACCCAAAAACCACCTACAAATATCCAAAAGTGCTAAGAACTCTTTTCCCAGAAGATGAAATGGTGTGCCCTTTCCAGCAAGCAAGTGCAAACAGTAGCTTTAGATTTAGTGTTCTAATAGTATTCGTGCATTGTTGTGTTTGCATGGGTCAGCCCTTTCTGCATGACAGTGTTTGACTAACCGGCTTGGGCAGTGCTTGCTGTTTAAAGTAAGCAGTTACTAAATGTCCCATTTAAATGAGACACAAATCCTTGGAGATTCGTCAACAAAGGTAAAGTACTGCAAGTCATTAATAGTTGTTCAGTTTAGGTAAGGCGCAAATGCAGTGGCGGCTCCTCGAGGAAATGCTGCAGGGTGGTGGGGAGGGGCGGGGGGGCAGTGTGTGCGGTAGTAAACTCTGGAATACTGTTGAACGGAGTTGAGTAAATAAATAAATAAATTGAATTATATTGCGCACGCTGCAACGCCAAATCGACGATGCAGCGCGCAATGTAATTCGTTTTATTTATTTACTTTACTTCGTTCGGCCGTATTCCGGAATTTACTACCCCCCACCATGCCCCTCCCCCATCCAGCCTCACCGCCCGCAGCACTCCCTCGAGGAGCCGCCACTGCACTAATGCTTGAAGGGCAGTGCCATTTGCCATAAATAGAAGTCCTTTTTTAAACTGGCACAACTGCTTGAAGAGGGGAGTATAAAGTGCCATTACTAGAATTACCATTTAAAACTGGCACAAGTGCTTGAAGAGGAGTGCCAAGTGCCATTACTAGAATTCCCAAATTAAACTGGCACAAGTGCTTGAAGAGGAGTGCCAAGTGCCATTACCATAATTCCCATTTTAAACTGCCACAAGTGCTTGAAGAGGAGTACCAAGTGCCATTACTAGAATTCCTATTTTAAACTGGCACAAGTACTTGAAGAGGTGTACCAAGTGCCATTACCAGAATTCCCATTTTAAACTGGCACAAGTGCTTCAAGAGGAGTACCAAGTGCCATTACTAGAATTCCCATTTTAAACTGCCACAAGTGCATGAAGAGGAGTGCCAAGTGCCATTACCAGAATTCCCATTTTAAACTGGCACAAGTGCTTCAAGAGGAGTACCAGGTGCCATTACTAGAATTCCTATTTTAAACTGTCACAAGTACTTGAAGAGGTGTACCAAGTGCCATTACTAGAATTCCCATTTTAAACTGCCACAAGTGCTTGAAGAGGAGTGCCAAGTGCCATTACTAGAATTCACATTTGAAACTGGCACACGTGCCTGAAAAGGTGGGCCAAGTGCCATTACTAGAATTCCCATTTTAAACTGCCACAAGTGCTTGAAGAGGAGTACCAAGTGCCATTACTAGAATTCCCATTTTAAACTGCCACAAGTGCATGAAGAGGAGTGCCATTACTAGAATTCCCATTTTAAACTGGCACAAGTGCTTGAAGAGGAGTACCAAGTGCCATTACTAGAATTTCCATTTTAAACTGGCACAAGGGCTTGAAGAGGTGTACCAAGTGTTATTACTAGAATTCCCATTTTAAACTGGCACAAGGGCTTGAAGAGGTGTACCAAGTGCCATTACTAGAATTCCCATTTTAAACTGCCACAAGTGCTTGAAGAGGAGTGCCAAGTGCCATTACTAGAATTCCCATTTTAAACTGCCACAAGTGCATGAAGAGGAGTGCCAAGTGCCATTACTAGAATTCCCATTTTAAACTGGCACAAGTGCTTGAAGAGGCGTACCAAGTGCCATTACTAGAATTCCCATTTTAAACTGCCACAAGTGCTTGAAGAGGAGTGCCAAGTGCCATTACTAGAATTCCCATTTTAAACTGCCACAAGTGCTTTAAGAAGAGTACCAAGTGCCATTACTAGAATTCCCATTTTAAACTGCCACAAGTGCATGAAGAGGAGTGCCAAGTGCCATTACTAGAATTCCCATTTTAAACTGGCACAAGTGCTTGAAGAGGCGTACCAAGTGCCATTACTAGAATTCCCATTTTAAACTGGCACAAGTGCTTGGAGAGGAGTGCCAAGTGCCATTATTAGAATTCCCATTTTAAACTGCCACAAGTGCTTTAAGAGGAGTACCAAGTGCCATTACTAGAATTCCCATTTTAAACTGCCACAAGTGCATGAAGAGGAGTGCCAAGTGCCATTACTAGAATTCCCATTTTAAACTGGCACAAGTGCTTGAAGAGGCGTACCAAGTGCCATTACTAGAATTCCCATTTTAAACTGGCACAAGTGCTTGGAGAGGAGTGCCAAGTGCCAATACCAGAATTCCCCTTTTAAACTGGCACAAGTGCTTGAAGTGGAGGACCAAGTGCCATTACTAGAATTCCTATTTTAAACTAGCAGAAGTGCTTGAAGAGGATACCAGGAGTCATTTCTAGATGCCCCTTTTTAACAAACACAAGTGCTTGGTGAGTCTTTCATAAAAGTCAAGAACCTTTGTCAGACAAAACTCCTTGGTGTGCCAGCCTACAGTAACCTAAGCTGTTATAAACACAGTGTACCACCTTGAATGTCTGCTTTGGTTAATATTGGAACGAAGCAATGGGAAAACACCCAAATGTGCTTTTATTTTATATATATAAATTAGTATGTACATTTTTGGTAATCTAATGAACAATGTATTTTCTAAGGGCTAAATAACTATGTCAATGTTGCCTTATTATGGCTTTGAGTGCATTTGCTGTATGTTCTGGAACAAGCAGGCGAAAACACACTAATTTCCATAGGTATTCTGAGCCACTGGTCCTTTTAAAGTTCTCTATATAAAACGGCTTTTTAGCTTGTGCTAAGATAATGTTTATTCATGAAGGCATGGGCCATTGAAGGAGATAATCCATGAGGGAAAATCCAAAGAAGCACATCGCTCCAAGGCTGAATTGATTGGTTGACATTAACAGTGATAACCACTGTATGGCTAGCTCGAAGCATGCTTGGGCATGTTAATAGTAATGAAAAAGTTGGCAACGGTATGACTTGAAGCACAGTAAGTGAGATCAGTATCAAAGATGGCTGTCCTGATGTTAACAAAACACAGAATGAGGCAGCAATGTTAGGGTCAAGCTCACACTAGAGTCCGGATCAAAGCTGAGAAATGTGTATACCTCGGACTCATCTAAGATGTGATTGCAAAGTCTTAAAGCAATTGCCGCAATAGGAATGAGTGAAGAAAGCAAACCTAAATAATCAATGGCTGAAGCCCAGACCACACTCAGTATACCAGAAACAAAGGACCCAGTTTAGAGTTTGGTGGACAGGGTACTCCATCAAAATGGTACCAGAGTACCCACACCTCAAAACTGAAAGCCAGCCCACCCCATTTAGAGTTGGGAGGACCTTCACTATGTAGATGGCAGAGACTACTCCATTTCTGTGACACCTCCGAAAGCCCGGCAGAGTAAGGGCCATCCGAGGTTTTGACCATTTGTCCACCCACCCAATTTAGAGTCGACTGACAAATGGCCACTTTTTGCTTTCACTTACCACCATCCAAAGTGCGGTGGTAAATGAAAGTAAAAGCTCCCATGGTGAGGTGGTCATCTCTTTTTTTTATTTTCGAAAACAAAATCCCTCTTTGGGGTTTTGTTTTTGATAATAAAAAAGAAATTGAAAGAGTGCCATACTGTGCCGCCATGTTAAAGTGGCTGCCCAGCACACTTTCAATGCATTTGCAGGAATCGATGTGACAGCCGTTGCTGTAAATGCAAGAGATGTCTGCTGGGCCAGTGGATCTATCTAAATATAGCGAGGGCTGGTACTCCCTCAGGGCCAAGCCACACTTTACCCCATTGCCCTAACAGAGTAAAACCTATCCACCAAACTCAAAATCGGCCAATATAGGGCCATATTATCAAGGAACGGCGATAGCATTATCGCCGCTTTAGTGGCAGGAAACTGCCGCTAAAGCGGCAGTAATGGGCTTGATAATATACCCTTGTGAATTCCCATAGAAGCCCAGGTTCTGGTGTAAACATGGGCTTCTATGGGAATTCACAAGGGAATGTTATCAAGCCCTTTATCACCTGCCGCTAAGGCGACGATAATGTTATCGCCATTCCTTGATAATATGGCCCATAGTTCTTCCAGGAAACAACACTGCCAAGTCAAATTTAAAACAGGGTGGCACTCTGCTAACACTAAGCACCTACAAAACTTTGCGATATTGGGTGATTTTAATTGGTGCATGGATATCAGTGTCTATCACCATGTGGCAGACGTTTTGCAGAATATGTATGGCATTGGCGTCCTACGGAATATCCCGAGCTCTATGGGCCATATTAGCAAGGTCAGTATCGCCGCTTTAGCGGTGATATTTTTATCACCCTATTAGGAAGCTGTCGCTAACAACTGTTAGCGACAGCTTAATGGCGATAACGGCCGTTTTTTTACCGCTTTGCATGTCATTAGCGATATTTATCGCTAATGACATGCAAAGTGGGCGTTCCTCATTAAACGTAATAGGAAGAAGTCGCTAACACAACGTCTTCCTATTAGCAATGCCCGCGAAGCGATAAGAAAACTCACGCTAACCCCGATTATCGCTGGATTTTAACACCTGCTAAAATCATGACTTAGCCATTGTTTTCTGTGGGAGGTGGATTCTACGGCTGAATCCTCACCTGCCTATTAGCGACCTTTTCCTTAGCAATGGGAATTTATTGCTGGAATTCCCACGTTATTGATGGAGAATCGCCGCTATCTCTGGTTTATTGTCGCCTTGGAGATAAACGTTGTCTCCGCGATCTAAACCAGCGATAGCTGGCGATAAAAAATACAGCGCTAAGCGCGTTTTGCAATGATTATCGCAAGTCCTTGCTAATATGGCTCCCTGTGTTCACAAATATTCCTTATATCTGTTTATAGCCTATTAAATTTCTTAACATATTTAGGCATATTTAGGAAATTGAGCACTCCTTCGTTTCATTTTCTTATTTTAATCCATTCCAAGGCCTATGTTTAAATGACATGAAACGCTAATTTTCATCCCAATTAGACATGAATATGTCTTTGATTGCCTATTTAAATGTTTAAAATGGTTAGAAATAACTAACTATACCTTGTATGCGTTCTTCTTATTCTGGTCCTCTGATTGGCCATAAAAAAGTTAATGGTACCAATAGTCTCGAAAGAATACTCCCGCTATTAGAAGGTAATACAAAAAGTCAAATAAAGTATTTAAAGTGTGACATACTACTGAATGCCATGGTTGTAAATTTAAAGCTCAATATAAATGCACCGTGTTTATGTCCATTTGATAAACAAACCTGCAAACTGGGGCATATACTAAAGCAAATGAAAAAGCTATACACGTCCTCGTTGGTCGCAGTGAGAAGTCATTTGCGAATTCTCAAATGTTAGTACTTCTGGATTTTGACAAAAACACAAAGACAAAAGGCTAATTCTTGCAGAAAATTTGCCATATATCTATTCCCCCTCCCTAACCCTGCACCTATTCATACATTTAAAAAGTTGTTTAGATTCTCTTGAAGAAAAAGATTATATAGAAATGTTTTTTTTGGGATTACTAAACATATTATGTCTTTAGAGTATATAAAAATTAATCGCACTTTCATTAACCTGTCAAATAGAGTGTTTCCCTACGGGCATCTTTTTGTTAAATTCTTGGCATTGCCATAATACGATATAATATTCCAGTTCAGGAATAATATCATCATCCTGTCTTTGCTGCAGAAACCTCTTTTGAGGGAAAACTGACTTGGGGAGGGAAGTTAGCTTACTGAGGCCTGATATCTTTAAAATAACTGACATGGATGACTAGGGACGGGCCAGGTGTCTCAGTGGAATGAATAATAAACCCACTGAGGTGATCTGTGCTTGATCACATGGTCACAGATTCGAATTTTGGTGTGCCCCCTCATACCTTCATCCTTCTAGGGTCGATAAAATGAGCACCACAGAGTTGAGTAAAAATAAACATTTGTTATTCACCGTCAAATTACGCTTCAGGGTGGTTGTGTGCTTTACAAATGCATGACGTACAACTTACTTGGAAAAAAATAACATGTTATTACTGGTTTAAACAGGATTAGCCTGGGTAAGTATTATTTCTCTGCTCCCAAACTGCAAGTCATATTAAGGGGCATATTCTCAAGAACGTGTGATAACCAACGCAACCTCCAACATCGCAGTCTATAGTGGGAAACTTACGCCGTGTTAACCAAGTATTCACAACACGGCGGTACCATGCAATAGTCACCAGATAACGGGTCAAATGGCCGCGTTAAAACCAACGCCATGCCGCAAAAATGCAAAACACAAACGCAAAAATAGCTGCAATGAGGCCAGGCGCAATACAAAAAGCTGCAAAAACCAGCGGCATGCCTGAGTCTGGCGGGAAAATACACTATAAAAGCAGAAAAAGAAAAACGCACCAGAAACAATCCAAAGTGTGCAGCAACATGGATGCACCCTGACCGAGGGCAACGCGAACCCCACAAGCCCCACAGACCACCAGCAAGGAACAACGGGCTTGGGGAAGGCCGAGAAGAAGAGGAAGACGAGGTGTAGTCTGCAGTAAAACAAGACCAGCGTCCCTGAGGTGACAGAACACGACCAGCAACTGATCCACAATCAGACTACCTGGAATGCAGCCGGAGTGTCGAGGAGGCCAATGGAGGATGCCAAGAGGCGCTGGCATGACGTGAACATCTAAACCAGGCACAAAGACGCCACCAACAGGAAGGCGGCAACAGAAGGTGAAAGTCCTGCGACACAGGAGGATCTGGAGGAAACGGAGGCCACAATCAACAGTGGGAAGACGGTGCAAGGAGTCGGGTTGTTACGACACAGCGCGGGAGGACCTTACACAGCATCAACAAGGTGAGTAAAGACCAGGGACTGGGGGAACGGGGGAAATGGGCACAATGGCACACATGCACAAATAAGCAGAGCACACTGCACACCCACAATGACCCTGGATCATGTCCCTCATCCCCGTGGCACACTGCAGCACACACACATAGCAATAACACAACATCCACATTGACGTTGACATTCCCAGTGTTGTGAGTTGCTTGGTTGTGGAGTTGAGGTGTGTGGTGTGTTCATTTTGCGCATTTCCGTAGGTGCCAGCCAGGAAGCTCCAGGTGATGATTGGCTGTTGGAAGATGTAGGACTCATGCACTAGGAATGGGTGGTTGGCGTGAAGGTTGGTGGAGATTTCCATGTGATCCACTATTGCCTGCACAGTGATGGTATTCATGTGCTTTCGGTTGCGGATATTGTGTGCAGTGTCACCAGGGGGTTCAAGTAGGACATACGTGAATTCAATTGTCCCCAGACACATGAGGGAATCCAGCTATGGCTTTGACGCCTTGCTTGGTCCCCAGCTGTTCCTGTGCAGTGTGGGAGAAGAATAGGTAGTGTGGTACCAAGCTGATGATGGCATCCAAGACAGTTGGGGGGGCTTGGATGTGGCTGGCTGTGAGACTCCTCAGACTCTGGTGGTTGTTGGTTGGGTGGTACCAGAGGCCAACAGGTGCGGAACAGCCAGCAGCTTTGTGTGGGTTGGAATGTTGGTTGTCCAATGTGTTGGTGCCGTCGGCCTGTTGGGCGATGATGGTCAGGATGCGTAGGATGGTTGTCCTTTTGAGTCTGTGGTGGGCAATGACATCCTCTGGTGTTAAGTCTGTGAGGCTGCTGCGTTTCCTGTGGGTCCACTGTATTTATCCGTAGTGCATCTGTGGTGGTCCGGGGAGGGGGTTCCGGGGGGGTTGTGGTCCTGGGTGTGGTGTCGGTGGGTGTTGTTGCCCTCTTGGGTGTCCGGCACGCATGTTCAGTGGCTCCATGGCATCTGTTGTTCTTCAGGTGTGTCTCTGGGCTGGACTCCCTTTTCTGTTGCAGGCTGCCGTCCGACTTTGCACCACGTCAGTGCAGGTGTTAGTTTTCTGCTGCTAACGAGCCTTAACGCATGTTTTGTGGTCTTTTCGCCGATGTGGCTGGTAGTTGAGAATGTTGCGGAGTGGTGTTGTCGCGGCTTTTTGCACGGGAACGCCTACTCTGCATCTCATTAGCGATAGTTGCCGGGGTCATCTGTGGCAATGTTTTTTGCAGCTGCTATCGCAGGTAAATTGGTGCTATGGGCTGTTTACACCAGCTTGTGAATGAGATGATAAAGTTATCGAAAATTTGGCTGGGATGAAGTGCCGTTAACTCGGCGATAGCGCCTTGAGAATATGGCCCCAAGTCTTTTAGTTATCGGTATCATAGTGTTTTGAACATGAACGAAGGTTTAACTTTAGCGTGCTGTTCATTTGTTAAGCATGATGACGCTGGTGGTGTGACTTTTGAGATAAAACGGTTGTGGAGCACAGCTTTGCTTTATCAAGCAAGTAAAGAGGCACCTCTGAACCAGTTACTTAGCAGAGTGTATGTTTTAACCCTGTTTACACCTCTATGTGGTGGAATGGGGGCATTACCTCTACGTCCCTTGTACTTGAGCCAACATCACAAATTAGGTATATTCCACTGACAGGAAACAAAGCAGGAAACTCTTTTAGGCTCCACCCACCCTCCTGCCAGGGGCTAGAATTAGATAGCCAACTGAAATCACTTCCTGTTTTGTTTCCTGTTGGTGGAAATAACGGGGACCGCTGGGGTAGGTGCTGGGCACTTACCTGCTGATTGCTTTTCCTGTTGTTTCCTCCTTTGCTGGGCTCTGGGGGTGCTTCTGGAGTCAGGACGCTGGCTTCCTAGATTCCATTGGATTCTCTGTTTCCCATGCTGCTAGGCTGCCGTGGTCTCCTGGAGTCCGTGGTAAGTCTGCTTCTTCCAGTGTCCTTCCCCGGCGGGGTGATGGGTGCCGGGGCTGGGCTTCGTATGGAGCGAATGTGTGGTCTTCTCCTCTGCCCTTGTTATACTGGGTTGGTGGTTTTGGGCCTCGCCTCCTTCTGTTGGCAGTGCCTTGAGTGTTTGCTCCACTCTTCTGGATGACGCCCTTTGGGTTGTGCGCACCCAGGTTGGGCCCTGGGTGCTCCGTCGCTTTGGTGCTGCATTTAGCCACCTTTTGAGCACCCGGGTTGGGCTCCGGGTGCTCCGTTGCTTCCGTGCTTCATTTGGATACCTTTTGAGCACCCGGGTTGGGCTCCGGGTGCTCTGTTGCTTCAGTGCTGCATTTCGATGCCTTTTGAGCACCTAGGTTGGGCTCCGGGTGCTCCATTGCTTCGGTGCTACATTTGGGACTGCCTTATGCCGGGTGCTCCGTGTTTGCATTTACTTGTGGGCACCCTGATTGGACTCGGGGTGTGCCACCGTTGTCTCGTTGTGGGGTGCTCGGGTTGGGCTCTGGGTACCCCTCTCTGCATTTTCGTTGGCGACTTCATCCCTGCTTCCTGCATTCAGCCTTTGGCGGCCGTGGTTGGTCGTCATTTGTTACTCTGGCTGGCCACGCCCCCCACCTGATTTTCACTCCTTTCCCCTGGTCTGCCTTACAGAGGCTATTTCCGGGTCTTGGGCTTCTACATAAAGGGGGGGTGGTTCACGGTTCCTTCTGTGTTCTGCACCTTTTTGCTTTCTGTGTGGTCATGTTCATTATGGGCAAAAACCTGAGGAAGCGCCGGCATGTGTCTCCTGTCTCCTCTTCCTCTTCCCTGCTGGACAGTGGGTATTCTGGCCCTCCTGTGAAGCTGACCCGGTTGGATGACTGCCGGTTAAAGCGCCTGATTTTGGAGACTTTGTCAGACTTGAAGTCCTCCAAGAAGTCTGTTGGTGATCGTTCTGGTGGGGGTCTTGACCTCTATTCGGATATTTCTAGCTCGCACTCCTCTGATGGTGCCTCCTTGGGTGCGGTGGACTTGAAGGGCACATATATCTCCAAGAACTTGTTGCCGGATATCCCCTCTCATTGCAGGGGGAACAGGGGTTTTCCGGATGAGGTTGTGGCCACCACTTCACAGGATGTGGTCTTGCCTCAATTTAGAAAATCTGCTACTACATCTCTGCCTATCCACCCCTTTGTGATACCCTCACCTAGGTCAGGGCCAGCCCTCACCTCTGCAGTGCCGCCGTGTCAGCCGGTCTCCAGCCTTCAGGGATCGAGCCAGCAGACCGTCCCTGCACCACTGCTCCACCTCCTTGCTCATCACCCTTTTAGGTGCTCCCCCGTCCCTCATTGTTGCCCCTCGTGTGCCCAGTTTTGGGGTCCTGCTGTTTTAATTTACTTGTTTTTACTTACTTACTTGTTTTTATTTACCTTATTTTACCTCTAACCCCTCTCTTGTTTCTGCCTGTCTTCCCACCGCTGCTGCCCCTGCTGCCCGCCCCCGATCCTGCCTGCTCCCGCCCCCTACCTCTGCTCCCACCCCCTCCCCTTCATATGGCGACCGCTGTGGGGGAGTGCGTGTTATACTCTGACTTAGGTCAAGGCCAGGACTCACCCCTGCAGCGCCGCCATGTAAGCCGGTGCCCAGCCTCCAGGGATCGAGCCAGCAGCACCTGCACCGCTGCTTCACCTCCTTTCTTATCACCCTTTTAGGTGCTCCCTCCTGTCCCTCGTTGTTGCTCCTCGTGTGCCCAGTTTTGGGGTCCTGTTGTTTTTATTTACTTGTTTCACTTGTTTTTACTTACTTACTTGTTTTTATTTATCTTATTCTACCTCCAACCCCTCTCTTGTTTCTGCCTGTTTTCCCGCCGCTGCTACCCCTGCAGCCCCGCCCCCGATCCTGCCTGCTCCCGCCCCCTACCTCTGCTCCCGCCTCCTCCCCTTTTATATGGTGACCAATGCGCGGTCGCGCCGCTGGTATGCCAAAGGCACACCGAAGGCAAGCCTGTCTGCACCCGTCCACGACTGGACTGTGCCCAGGGCCAGACCCCCTGGCGCTCGCAAGCGCCATGACACCCGATGCCGCTACGACGCCAACACCCTCCACGCACTCAACGCCGGCCGAGCCTCCACCTGCTTCCAGGCCAGCAAGAGGCTCACACACAGACCCTTCACCTGCCGAAACTGCAGCTACACTAGCCAGCGCACACCCGCACTTCCTGCCCATCCTAACAAAGCAGGCCATATCTCAACACCCGCTCAGTACACAAGCATGCCGTCGAACTACGGGACCTTCTCGACTCATCCTCCCCGGACGTCGCCTTCCTGACAGAGGCCTTGATGAACCATCCTCGGCACCTGACATAGCCATAGCCATCCCGGATGGCTACAAGATCACCCGCAGGGATCAAAACAACAAACCAGGACGAGGAATCGCCATCATCCACAGGATCACCATCAGAATATCGACCAACATCGAAGACTCCCTCAGCATGGCCAAACACCAAGGGCCCGATTCACAGAATTAACTTAAGACAAGATCCTAAACTTACTACTTTTGGAATTCACAGAATGCACTTACTACTTTTGGTATTCACAGAATGCACTTACTACTTTTTGGTATTCACAGAATGGATTTACGACTACTAACTTTACGTCCGCACTCGGGCCGGAAATTCCGGCCCGGAGGCGGAGCTTCCGGGCCAGAGGCAGGGCTTCCGGACCGGAGGCGGAGCTTCCGGCCCGGAGGTGGGGATTCCGGCCATTGGCGGAGATTTAGCCATGGACAAAATCTCCACCTCTGGCCCGGAAGCCCCGCCTCTGGGCCGGAAGCTCCGCCTCAGGGCCGGAATTTCCGGCCCGAGTGCGGACGTAAAGTTAGTAGTCGTAAATCCATTCTGTGAATACCAAAAGCAGTAAGTGCATTCTGTGAATACCAAAAAGGTAGTAAGTTTAGGATCTTGTCTTAAGTTAGTTCTGTGAATCGGGCCCCTACACTTCTAGATTAACCCTGGGCGTCGTGCTCCGCTTCGCCCACGGAGTGCACGTAGCGCTGCCTGCTTCGCCATTTACGAAGTAGGCGTAGCAGGCAGCGCTATGCACACACCGTAGCAAAGCAGAGCTGCCCGCCACCCGCCTCCCGCCCGCCCTAATTTTAAAATAATTTAAAGAAGGTTAAAGGTAAATAAACCACCTTACCTTCAGCGCGGCGTCCCGGGGCTCCCTCTTCTTGCGGACAGTAACTTCTTCATGCAAATGCGCATGCGTGGACGCCCGCGCATGCGCATTTCACGCAAGAAATGCGCAGGCATCCGCGCATGCGCATTTGTGTGAAGAAGTTACCGTCAGAAAGAAGAGGGAGCCCTGGGACGCCGCGCTGAAGGTAAGGAGGTCTATATTTACTTTTAACCTTCTTTACATTATTTTAGGGCGAGCGGGAGGCGGGTGGCGCGTAGTGGGGCTACGCGTAGCGCGCGAGTGTGCGTAGATTTTGCCACACTATGCGCTGCTACATGTAGCCCCACTACGCCCACTACGCCCAGGTCTGTTCCAGATCCACGTCGATCACAACACCACCCACCACCCTCAGAGGAACCCTGGTCTACAGGCACCCGGGACCCTGAGCACATTTTAGCGACTTCATCACCGACCTCATCAGCACGCACGCCCTCGCCTCCACAGACTACATCCTCCTCGGAGACCTGAACTTCCACCTCTAGAACTCCGACAGCAACTCCACAACCCTGATTGACAACCTCGCAAACCTTGGACTCAAACAGCTTGTCACGACACCCACCCACTCCGCCGAACACACACTCAGCCCCATCTTCTCCGCCAGCAACCACGTCACCTTCAGCCACACCACCGAACTCCACGGGACCGACCACCACTGCATCCACAGTTCCTTCGAGAAACACACCGCGCACAACCAACCGCAAGGAATCCCACACCGCAGCTGGAACAGAGTCCCCGAAGACCAGCTCCTCACCACCCTCGCCCGAGACCCCGATCCGAGCCCTCTGATGCCAACGCAGCAGTCCACAACCTCAGACAATGGATCAACAACTGCGCCAACACCCTCGCCCCGATCAGAAAACCCTCAAACAGGCGCACCGACATGAGAGCCATCTGGTTCAACGCCAACCTCCAGACTTCCACGCAGACCTGCAGAAGAATCGAGAAGCAGTGGCGCCACGACCAGACACCAGACCACCACGCAGCCCTCAAGAACGCCAGACACAAGCACCACCAACTCATCTGATCCACCAAAAGGACCTCCTTAAAGGAACACAATGACAACAACGCACACAACATCAAAGAGCTCTGCAGCATCGTGAAAGAACTCGCCAACCCCAGCTCCAACGGCACCCCGCCGTCGCAAGAGCTTGGTGACTCCCTGGCCACCTTCTTCCACCACAAGATCTCAGACATCCATGACAGTTTCGACACCCAGCCACCGACGACAGACGCCAACACCCCAGACGCAATGCCCACCAAACACACCAACCTCCTGCTCTCCTGGAACTACGTCAACAATGAAAACACCATCAAAATCATGAACTCCATCTACTCCGGCTCACCTTCCGACCCCTGCCCCCACCACATCTTCAACAAAGCAAGCTCCATCATCGCAGCCCAACTCCAAAAGATCATTAACAGCTCCTTCGAGACCGCCACCTTCCTGGAGAGCTGGAAACACGCCGAGATCAACGCCCTACTCAAGAATACCAAGGTGGACCCAAGGGACCTCAAGAACTTCCAACCCATCTCCCTGCTCCCGTTCCTAGCAAAAGTCATAGAGAAGACAGCCAACTGACCCATTTCCTGGAAGAGAACAACATCCTAGACTCCTCCCAATCCAGTTTCCGCAGCAATCACAGCACCAAAACCACCCTCATCACCACCACCGAGGACATCAGGACCCTGCTGGACAATGGCGAAACCGCGGCCCTCATCTTCCTGGACCTCTCGACTGCCTTCAACGCCGTGTGCCACCACACCCTATGCACATGCCTCCACGACGCAGGGATCCATGACAAAACCCTGAACTGCATCACCTCTTTCATCACCGACAGAGCTCAGAGAGTCTGCCTCCCCCATTCTGATCCGAAGCCACCACGATAACCTGCGGCGTACCCAAGGATCATCCCTCAGCCCGACCCTTTTCAACATCTACATGGCACCACTCGCCAAGATCGTCCGAGCGCACCACCTCATCATAATCTCGTACGCCGATAACACCCAGCTGATCCTCTCCCTCACAAAGCACCTGGCCACCGCCAAATCCAACCTCCACGAGAGAATAAAGGCCGTCGCAAGTGGATGAAGACCAGCCGTCTGAAAGTGATTTCTGACAAGATGGAAGTCCTCATCCTCGGCTCCACCCCCTCTGCATGGGACGACTCCTGGTAGCCGGCTACGTTGGGAGGCGCCCCGACACCCACCATCCATGCACACAACTTGAGGTTCATCCTGGACTCAATGCTCTCTATGACCCACCAAGTCAACGATGTCTCCTCCTCCTGCTTCAACAACCTCCGCATGCTTCACAAGATCTACAGATGGATCTCCACCAAAACCAGAAGAACGGTAATCCAAGCCCTCGTCAGCAGCAGGCTGGACTACGGCAACGCCCTCTACCCGGGAACCACAGCCAAACTCCAGAAAAGACTCCAACGCATACAAAACGCCTCTGCATGCCTCATCCTCGGAATCCCACGCCACAGCCACATCGCCGCCCACCCGAGAGACCTGCACTGGCTCCTGGTCAACAAGAGGATCACCTTCAAGCTCCTCACCCATGCTCACAAAGCACTCCACAATGCTGGACCAGCATACCTCAATGACTGACTCACCTTCTACACCCCGAACCGCCAGCTTCACTCCTCTGACCTTGCCCTCGCCCCCGTCCCGTGAATTCGCCGAACGACCACCGGCGGCAGTCATTTGTGAGGTCCAACCTTGCTATCCGTTACAGTGTCTATGGTGCATATGTCGTTCAGTCCTTGTTGGCCAACTTTAAACCTTGATTTCCACCATGCAGGAGGGTGGTCGTGGTTCGAACCTGCTGGATTTCATGGAGCGTAAGGCGGAATTCCTCTCGGATATTGCCTTTGATTCTGTGCGTGCTTCTGCCTTGTCCTGTGGTTCATCTGTTGCTGCTTGTCGGAATTTATTGCTGAAGGGCTGGAATACGGATGCCACGCAGAGGTCCATGGCTTTACAGTTGCCATTTACTGGGCCTCGCCTGTTTGGGGACGCCCTTGAGGAAAAGCTTCACATGGTGTACAAAGAACATAAGCATTCCTTATCCTTCAGGCATTGGCCTCGTTGTAAGGATTCTTCCTTCTCTGCTGCCAAGTCTTTCGGCCAGTCTTCACAGTTTCAGAAGTCTACCTTTTGAGGGCAGAAAGGGGCTGGTAAAGATTTCCACCGCTGTTTCCAGAAAAAGCTCCCTCAGGATGCTGGACAGGGTCCTCAGTGTTCCTGACTATGCCGCTCCCTGGGATCGTCCCGCTGGTTGTCCGCCAGTGGTTGGAGGGAGACTGCGGTTGTTCCTGCCCGCTTGGCGTCTGATGACTTCCGACCAGTGGGTTCTGAATGTACTCTGCCGGGGGTATCGGATCGAGTTTCTTTCCTCTCCTCTGCCTTCCAGTGTGGTGCGGACTCCTACTCCTTTGGGCCTGTCTCGTCGCCGATTTCTATTGGACGGCGTTCACTCCCTGTTTCTGAAGAATGAGATTGTTCCGGTTCCCCTGGCAGAATGGGGTTTGCGGTCCGATTCGATCAACTTTCTTGTTCCAAAGGTCACAGGGGGGTTTCGGATTGTGATCAACCTCTGGCCCTTGAACAGGTTTGTCCAGAAGTTCCCTTTCAAGATGGAGACCCTGCAGCGTGTGATCCCTTTGATTCAGGAGGGTTGGGTGATGTCTACACTGGATCTCCAAGACCCTTATCTTCATGTACCTGTGGCTCTGGAAGATCAGCGGTTTCTGTGGTTTTGCCTGATGGGTCATCATTGGCAGTTCTGTGTCCTTCTGTTTAGTCTCCGGTCCGCTCCCAGGGTGTTCACCAAGGTGGTGGCTCCCCTGGTGGCACATGTTCACCTTCTGGGAGTGTCTGTGTTTCCTTTTCTGGACGATTGGCTTCCCCAGGCCCCTTCGCCCATGGTGATGTCTCAGCACCTGTCTTTGACCATTCTTACGCTTGAGCGCCATGGGTTTCTCCTGTACTTTCCAAAGTGCCACCTTCTTCCTAGCACCCGTAGGTCCTTCATTGGAGCAGACTTTTATTCTGTTTTGGGCAAGGTGTTTCTTCCTGTTTCCCGGCTTCTGTGCCTTCAGTCCCTGTTGAAGGTGTTGTTGTCTCGGGCTTCGAGTCCCCTGCTTCAGTGGCTCGAGCTGCAGGGTCATATGGTCGCTACTGTTTTCATGGTTCCGTGGGCCAGGTTCCATCTTCGGCCTTTGCTGTGGCATTTTCACCGTTGGGTGCCTTTCCCAGTTCAGGACTTTGCAGTGTCTC
This sequence comes from Triturus cristatus, assembly GCF_964204655.1. Taxonomy (NCBI): domain Eukaryota; kingdom Metazoa; phylum Chordata; class Amphibia; order Caudata; family Salamandridae; genus Triturus; species Triturus cristatus. The sequence continues at coordinate 1,484,415,641 of NC_140590.1, read as the reverse complement.
TGGAAATTGTGTCCACTCTCCAATGGTGGCTGGATTCTTCAAATCTCTCCAAGGGGATGTGGCTGCACCCATAGCTTTCGGTGGTGTTGACGACGATTGCCAGTGCGTCCGGTTGGGGGGCTACTGTGGGTCTGCGGTCTGTCCAGGCTCGATGGCTGAGGATGGAGTTCCGTCGGTCCTCCAACTGGAAGGAACTGTCTGCTGTAGAACATGCTCTTCATTACTTCCAGGACCGTCTATTGGGGTGCAATGTTCTGGTGTGGACCGACAACACTGTCACTGTGCTTTATATCAACCACCAGGGCAGTACTCGCAGTGCTTCCTTGAATCTGGTGGCCTGTGCGATTACTGGTTGGGCAGAGAGCCATCTTCTGGCCCTCTCTGCCAGGGCACATCAGCGGTGTGGACAATGTGGTGGCAGATGCCTTGAGTCACAGGTTTCCATCGTCTCTGTCCCTGTGCCTCTCCCCCAGGATTTTCCAGCTGCTCTGTCAGAGATTCTGGACTCCTAAACTGGACTTGTTTGCCTCCAGGACCAATGCTCTGCTTCCCCTCTTTTTTTCTCGGACTCTGGATTCGGGGGCTTGGGGGGTGGAGGTTTTGTCTCTCCCGTGGCCCCCCGGGTTGCTGTATGCCTTCCATCTTTATCCTCTGATTCTGGCCTTCTTGCTGAAGGTGCAGCGGGTGGTGGCCCCAGTGGTGACTGTCTTACCTCACTGGCCTCGGAGGTCCTGGTTCCCGTTGTTGCTGAGTCTGGCGGTGGGTCCTCCTTGGATTCTGCCTCGCCACCCATCTCCCTTGAGGTCAACCTCTCCCTCCCTCCTGGTCCCTCTCACCCTGGCAGTCTGGTGGTTAAACAACTGTCTCTTGAGGTCCGGGGTTTGCCTGACCACCTCATCATGGTGATGCAGGCCTCCCGTAGGAAGTCCACTTTGTCCTCCTACTCTAAACATTGTGCTTCCTTCTCCTCCTGGTGTTTTGGGCTTGGTCTGTCTCCTACCTCTTGCCCTATCGCTTCTATCCTTCAGTTTTTTCTGGATAGGTTTCTTAAGAACTATGCCTTTTCTACTCTGAAAGGTCAGTGGGCTGCTGTTTGGGCTTTCCGGGATCCGACTTTGCTCCCATCTACGGATGGGTTGTTTATTTCTCAGTTGTTCAGGAGTTTCTCTCTCTTCTCTCCTTCTGCTTGTTCTCCAGTTCCTCCTTTGGATCTTTCTTTGGTCCTGAATGCTCTTCAGTCCTCTCCCTTTGAGCCTTTGGAGTCAGTTGACCTTAAATTCCTCTCTTTTAAGGTGGCTTTTATGGTTGCTGTTACTTCTGCTCGGCGGCTGGGTGAGCTCACTGCCTTGTATTGTTCTCCTCCCTTCTTGCATTTCTTGGGTGATGCGGTGGTCCTCTTTTTGGATCCTGGGTTTGGTCCTAAGATTCATTCTCAGTTTCATTCCTCTCCGGATTTGATCCTCCCTTCTTTCTGTCCTTCTTCTTCCTCACCTGCTGAGCTGTTGCTGCACTCTCTGGATGTGAAACGTGCGTTGTCTATCTATGTTGACTGCGCTGCGGTCTTTCATTCTTTCGACTCTCTCTTTATGACCTTTGGTCTGGCTGGTTGCGGAAAGGCTGCTTCCCGTCTTACTCTGGGTCGCTGGATCAAGGCTGTTATTTCTCTGGTTTATCAGGGCTCTGGTTTGCCTTGCCCTTCTGCTGTTCAGGCCCGTTCCACTAGGGGTGTGCCTGCTTCCTGGGCTGCTTTTCATGGGGTTTCCCTTGATGAAATCTGTCGGGTTGGGACTTGGGCTTCTGTTTCTGCTTTTGTGAATCATTATTGTCTGAATTGTGCTCTGTCTGACCTTACACATTTTGGTTGTGGTGTGTTGCGTGCTATGGGACGTGTTCCCTCCACCTGATTCTGTGTATTTATTTAAATGTTTTTTCACTTGCTGCACTCCACTTTTGTGATCGGTCTGTGTTCTGTGTCTGATGTGCCAAAGGCCTTCCTCTGTGATTGCTTTGGTATGCCTCATTAGTGACGACTGGGTCGAGGACGAGGGACGTAGAGGTAATGCTATGATTACTTACCGGTAATCCCCATTACTCTTAATCCTACTCGTCCTTGACCCAGTCATACTTCACACCCACCCTCCCTGTTCAGGCCTTTGTTGCTTGGTATGTCAGTAAGTTCTTTCTGGTGGCTATGTAATTATGGCCCCTGGCAGGAGGGTGGGTGGAGCCTAAAAGCGTTTCCTGTTTTGTTTCCTGTCAGTGGAATATACCTCATTAGTGATGACTGGGTCGAGGATGAGTAGGACTAAGAGTAATGGGGATTAGCGGTAAGTAATTATAGCAATATCAAAATCATGTTACATGATTAAAGAAACTCATTACTTCTTTCCCAAATTCTTCTGGTCCAATGTGAAGAAGGTTGCATCATCTCCTTTGTGAAATTAGCTGAAGAATCTTCTGGCCAATAAACCACTTACTAACCAAGCATTGAAAGATACACTTTGCTAGTGAAGGTCGTTGGGAAATATTATAAACTCTCAAATTTGAGCAGGAGTTGTGGTATGTATTGAATTATGCAGTGCTAATAGTAAGAAATCTGGTTTAAGGGTGTCGAAAAACCGAACGTTTATGAGCCTCAGTTGGATCAATCCTGGCCTTTTACCTCTGTTGCACCGGGGGACTTCATCCTGTTGGACCCTAAAACTCAGTACCAAGACCCCTATTTAACACTTGAGGTCTGAGGATAGCTGACTCAGTATCTTGCTGTGAGTTATAAAGTCAGAGCTCAGCAGCACGCAGCAATAACATTCATTAAATGAATGTCCAATATAGGCTTTTACTATAAAAGGAAAAAGCACTTTCATGCCCACATGACTAAATATTACACACAACACCACAACTGTGTGCGTGTTTGCAGTGGCACTGCCAATTTAGAAACCTTCCAATAGGGGTATCTCACTATCACCAGGGTGCATATCACCAGCCTTAAAGGTGATTGACGGGGACAACTAACCCTGATCTCGCTGTATGGAACCATGTGGAAATTTGCAGCCATTAAAATACGAAACAGCAACACACTCCTTCCATGGGCCTGAGGTTTTCACAATCAGAACATTAGGCATACAGTGTATGTAAGGATATTTACAAATTTAAATGAAGGTCTACTACATATGACAACACATTTGACAGATAATAAAACACATCTATAAGCTTTGACGCACATTTGACGTCTCTACCTATAGAGGCCAAACCAGCATTCAGGCAGATCTAAATACATACAGAACCAATGAGAAGTCACCTAAATACATTTAATTTGGTGCAGGAAAGCAACCAAAGTTTCTCAGACTCAGGTTTCTTGTAACTAGCGGGCTCCAGACCATGATCCACTGTTGTCCCAGTTGCCTAGGATCCAGGACACTTTGTGAATCTGTGCTCCACTGGCCCTTTTGTGGCAGCCACCTGGCTTCTTGTCTTTTTTGTTCATCATCTAACAACCACAGCTTCCCTGGTGGACATTTTGTACTTTCTCAGGTATTCATTGTCATCTATGTCCCTGTGCACTTCTTTCATGGGACTGCAGATTGGTCTTTAAGAACTGTGCTGTCATGCAAGCTCCTGTCATGTCCTTTAGGTTAGTCCTGTAATGTATAAGCCTATTTATATACATTTTCTCATCCACATGACAATAACGGTTCTAACCACTAAACAGGTGACCTTTCACATAGTAGCTTGCTCCTGTCTCTTCGAGACCAGGCTCGTAGTATGCTATCATAATCCCTGTACCTGACATACATAAACATGTCCTCAGGCACAGCATAATTATTCTGTATACGGGTCACCACTTTTGTCATCCTTGGCCAACAGCCAGCTGTGCATGATCGCATTTGTTTGCACAACATTTGATTCTAAAGTTGGGCACTTTAGCTGCCTTTTTGTCCCTACAACCTGCTCTTCTCTTCATCTGCTGGGAGCTTAGAGAGTGAGAGGCAACAGTAGAATCTCCATTAACGCTGGGCTGACCCCCAACAACTTTTTCTGGTCTTTGTATGGTGGTTGCGGGACCCACTAGAGCATCTCCTAGTAACATGGACACGAGCAAGAGGCTCTCACGTGTCTGAAAACATAAATCCTAATTTGCCTGAGCAGAGATTTTCATGGTGAGACTCTAAAACTTCTTTCTCTTACCAATGAACCATTTGGTTGACATTTTCTACAATGTTGCTTGTAATAGATAATAAGAAACTACAACAGTTATTTTATTGAATTCTCAGTTAATTAAGGAAAAATGTGGGGGTATGACATTTAAATATTTTGTAATCATTTGCAATGTTTGAATAAAGTCATACCAGTTTTAAAGCACAACATTGAATGGGATCCAGAGGAAAGAAAACTTAGGCTCCTGTAAATTCAGGAAAATAACACAGCCAGATGCAATCATGTGCACGCGGACAGAACACATGCTTTCTTCACTCATGCGCATCTCATTATTTGACTCCTGTTTCTCTCTAAAAGACCCTCCCTTGCTAGCTTTGTTTCTCAAACAATGTATCACAATAACCAATGAGCACAATGATTTCAAACATATGAAACATATGAGGGCTGCTCTGGCTCTACCTCGAAAATCGGAACCCTACACTGAAACACCAGAGATGTTTCAATAGCCTTCTGAAAGACAAAGTTATCATAATAAATGCTTCTCTTTCTAAAATAGCCAAAGACAACAGTTTCATGTTATTGATAAAGCTCCTCTTTCTCAAAAATCGAGAGATCCACACATTCAATGTAGGAAAATTATACTACTGACAAATTTCCCCATGTCATAATGATCCAATCAGGGCATTCCATTCTTATACGTAGAACGTAATGACTGTGCCTTTCTTTTGCAAACGTTTGCGCTCCATATTCTGCTACTGAAGAGCTTAAGATAAGGATTTTTGTTCCATTGTCATTATATCAAATTTCTGCTATTCTTTTTTTTTTCCTGCAGTAAAGATAGCAGTGGATTTATGCTATCCCTCTCTGGAGTGAAGATCACAGCCACCCTAACCACTTTCCAAGATCGCTACAACCGCCCATCTGTGTATCTCTCCAAGTGTCACAGCCATGTTGAGGGTGGCCCTATTAAATTCTCAGGATCATTGAGGTAAGCTTTAAAATATGCAAAAAGTATCAGAGGCCAAAAACTCAGTGAGTGCTGTACGTTTCAGAAACCTTGTTGAAGCATAGTACACTTCCTCCTCAATCACACTGCAAGGCACTTTGCCTCAAGAGAATATAGGAGCCCCTATCTGGTCACTCACGCCCAACACCAAAAAACTTCCCACTTGGCTCACAGCAAACTTAACTCTCTGCCAACCAAGCACTCCCTCATGATGTAGTATGAAACCCATTCACGAATGTACTTCCACACATCACAATGGGCTTTGAAGTTTTATACATATGCAGCAATGCATTACAATCCAATAATCACGAACGATAAAGAGCTGTCTTTTCAGATGAAAGTGGATATGCGGTTATCAACAATCTTACTTAAAAATGATAGCACTGACTGTTTAGCATGAAACATGAGGGTAAACATGGTTTGGTTGACATCGGATGTTAACTTCATTCATCAGATAACAGGTGTACATATCAGTCTGCAGTGCGCGATGCCCATTATAGAATAGACTATTTCCTTATTTCACATTCTATTATACCAGAAGTACTTGATTGTGATATTTTAGAAATTGCACTTTCAGATCATGCTCCTATTTGTCTCCAGCATGATTGGGGTCTGAAGTGCTTAATATTCAAGCAGGCGAAATGAAGAGGAGCTCAAAGAGGGAGCTCCACTGGCTAGGGATCACACTTGCATTAATATCCCTGTTAGCCACAGTTGTCTCTACGCACCTCTACCAAGGTGTCTGTGTTATCCCTTGTGCACATTTACTCCTATAAGTATTTTCTGGTGAAGCATTAATAACAAGGCTCCACTTACCAGCATCAGCGCTGGACAGGCTACCAGACTGAGGCACAGCTCCGGACGTCCCTGATCAACTGCCGCAGAGTCCTCGTCCACGAGCGAGGGTGATGCCGTGAGATGTGAGAGGCCGGACATCGCTCTGACCTGGCCTGATCAAGAAGCTAATGACTGGGCTTGCTTGCCCTTAGTGGTGCCGTGCGGTCTGCTGGAGGCATGATGGACTGAGGCATGGCTCCGGACATCTCCAAGCATCTGCAGTGGGATGGGAGGGGAAAGGACGGTTGCCGCAGGATCGGTGCACTCGGGCGAGCGCCGATCATTGGAGGAGAGGTCAGGCATCGTTTCTGTCCAGACCTGCCACATTGATGAAAACAGCTCTCGGACCCCCGGGAATCCACATTGGCAGGGTCCTGTGTAGATGAGGTGGTGGCCTCCCATATCCCCAAACACCCATGAGACGGATTGAGCGGCGGAGAGCTCCCGTCGAAAGAATTGGCAGCTGCTGAGCTTATACCCCAGACCTGGATGCCGGATTACACACAGGGAACTGAATGGTCAGTGTTGCCATTCTTATCTATTTTTGCAAGAAGCATATGTACATTTAACATTTTTGCGGTGGTTAGTACAGGGACCCCATGTTAGACTTTAAAGGGGACCATCTTCCGATCCCTTCCTCAAAATGGCAGGCTAATCCACATAAACGGAAACAGAGAAAGGACTAACTCACCCGACATAGACACATGGAAAGAGACAGGACTAAGCACCACTGAAGTCTACGAACATGAAGAAAGGACCAAGCACCCCTTACTGCTTATAGAAAGGGAAATAGGTCTAACTTCCATAGAGGACTTGTACAGGGAAAGTGTTACAGGACTACCCTCAGACCTGAACCATCATCAGATAATAGACGGCCTTATTGTACTGGCCTCATTGCAAATGGGTCAACCCAGTGCTGAACCAGATATCATCCCATGACACCCAAATCCACAAGCAAACAGGTGAGATTACTACCTAGCCCCATCTCTTCTACCCAGACAAGCACTACTGCCACACTTACGTCTCCTTGGGCTTATCCCCAGTCTCCCCTCTCACCCTCCCCCTCCTATAACTCCCCTCCAGCCTCAACCCCTACCCATTACCACCCCTCTTCCATCTCCTGTAGCAATCTCCCCATCTTCATCCCTGCCTACAAAAGCTACGCCCCTTAGCTGGCCCAAATCACGGTCGCAAATTATTGCCCCCCACTGCTCACCTACTAACACCCTTCTCAGTCACTCTCCTCCCCTTCATACCTTACCCCATAAGTATTGACTCCACGATGGAGCCTGCAGGACAACACACCTCTCCCATTAAGTACCCCCTCAACCTCTCAGAAAAAGCAGCCAAAATTTCAAACATAATTTATTAAAATCAAACCCAAGGCCCCCATCTCGGACCACTACTTCTCAACCAATAAAGGATTTATAACAAATGATTTCATTTTTCCACGAAGAGACGAGCCCAAAGGAGAAAAGCCTTTCTCGCCCTATTTGCTATCTCTCCGCTAGGAAAACAGCACACGGTCTAAAGCTCTCTATCATCCCATCTCCATTCTATGGAGCTGCAGCCACTATCACATCTATCATAATGGAATCATACTCATACAATCTTTAGACCGAAACTTACAACTATTTGCCAATATTTTTCCTCTAATTAGGGAAAAAGTCATAAGATCCTATTCCCTCTCCCCGGGCTCTCCCAATTCCAGAACGCCCATTGAACATCCGTGCTAAAGCACCTCCAAGACAAACGCCTCTTACGACCCATCACTTCTATTCACACAGTCCAGTCCCAGAAGATACCCTAGGATACGATAACCACACCTCTAAACCCAACAGCACCCAGTCTACATCTAACACCCAAATAAGTAGCTTTCCTCCCACTCTCACGCCAATTACCCTGAACATCACCGCAGCCCCAACCCGCCCTCACATCCACTCGCCCCTCCTCCTCCCCTCACTCATCCCCTTCATTCTCCCCCTCACCATGCACGCGATCTTCACTACGCCGACCCTGGTTATCTTAACCCCCAAGCCACATCCTGGATCCACCCTCCCCCCACACCCATATCATACAATAAGTTCACAACCCACTTTGGACCCCAGACTTGATCAAATTATACTTTCATTACAACAAGTCAAAGAGAACCTCCAATTCTTACAAACCTGATTCTCCATACACCGAACATCAGAAGGCAAGTTCAAGATTCTTCCACATACGTCCATAGTACCTGCCCCCCACATCCCCACCAAGTGCACTCACCACACCAAATGGATCCACCTCCCATGAAGTATCTGCCCCCAAGATGGAGAACTGTCCTGTAACCAAATGCCACATCCCGACCTGTAGGTAGAAATCCTCCTTTATCATCCAATGACATACACTCCCTACTCAGCTCATACGAGCTCCCCATCCCACCCAGAGCACAGAGTGTTCGAACAACAACATAAATAAACACTCCCTAATCTAAACCATCCCCTTTAAACCACATAGAGCCCCTAAACACAACCCTAGAGGAATATCCAAAGACAATCTTGTGCGAGTCCCCCTCACACAAGAACATCAAACTATCATCAAGCCACATCTCAAATGCATCCTACTCAACGGTAGATCAGTTTCAAGACATGCAGCTGATATAGCAGCTCTTATACTCACTCATGAACCAGACCTCTTAATTCCGACCGAAACCTGGTTAAATGACTCATCTACCCCTATCCTAGACATTCTGGCCCCCTCAAATCATGACATCACCGGACTAGACAGAACTGATAGACCAGGAGGCGGTATTGCCTGCATTCACCGGAACAGTCTATCAGTGAACTGATCACATTCTCCATTACTATCATCATGTGAATACCTCCGCATTGACATCACAAGCAACGACAAACCAGTCTGCTCCTTGCACACATTCTACCACCCCCTGGCGACAATCTCGTTTTCGTCAAACAATTCATGGATATCATGACTACAAACACTGGTCTACAGAGTGCCCAAATATTCCTCGGAGATCTCAATTTTCACTGGAATTACCTCAATGACCCCATAGTCAATAGCCTCAAAGACTTCCTCACGGACCCAAACCTCACCCAAATCTGCAACAATCCCACACATGACAAGGGCGCCATCCTAGACTTGGTAATTTCCAATGCTGACTCAATTGAACATGGTCCTCCTCTGTGATTGGTATGGCCACCATTGCATCACATTCTTCATTAATGAATCAGTAAAAATACACTCAGTCCAACCCACAAAACCCAAAATATGGAAAAGGAACCTAAAAAGTGCCAGCATGGACTTACTTTCATCATCTAGGCCCAACCTCCTGCTGTCCCCTGCAGATCTATCAGATGTCCAAGCATTGACAAACCACTACTTTACCTCTATGACCACGGTAATAGACACAGTTGCCCCGCTACAATTAAAGAGGGTAACCAAAAAAGATTTCAAACCTTGGTATGACGGCCAACTCAATGAGGATGGACGTTCCCTAAGACTAATTAAATGCCAATGGAGATCATCTCCATCCTCTGACCACCTTAGGCTGCTAAGAGCTACCAGAAACTCCTATTATAGAAATATCAGATGATCAATAGCAATCTTTTTTAGGATCCAATTAGACAAAGCCAAAAATAGACCCAAAAAACTATTTGAATTCATTAAAGCACAATCTAAAGGCTTACCTTACCTCCACACGTTGGTCCTAGCTCTCAACCCAGCTGTGAAGATGTTGCCTCCTTCTTTACTGAGAAGACAGAAAATGCGCCTAACTTTCCCCAGCCCACTCACTCCAAAGTTTGCCCTAAAAAATAATGCAGAACGGTCTTCCTTCAACCTTTACACAGAAGATGCAATATTAAAAGTGATCATGTCACTCAACCCCTCTAACCACTTCACCGATCCTCTTCCTGCCCATTACCTAAAAGAGTTCATACCACTGCTTTTGCCTATGGACTAAGATTAACCATACCTCTCTGCTTCAAGGAATCATTCCTGAAAGCCTTTTATCTGGGCAGGTGTCACCCATCCTAAAGAAACCAACAGCAGACCACATATACCTAAATAAGTACCACCCGATCACTAACATCCCAACTCTGGCCAAACTCCTAGAAAAATGTGTACAGAGCCAGCTCTAAAACCACATTGACCATTTCAACCTGCTCAACCAATACCAGTCCGGCTTTCGCGCTGGGAACAGTACCGAATTGGCCATGACTCACATAATAGATGACTCACTAAAAATCCTTGAACGAAACTAAGCCTGTCTGCTAATCCTTCTTGATCTTCAGAATTCGACACAGTCAAACATGATAATCTTCTTGGCCTTCTGAAACATACAATGGGCCTATCATGATCAGTTCTAAATTGGTTCACCTCTTTCCTCCAAAATAGATTCCAAAGATTCAAGGTCAATCAATCCCTGTCTATGGCCATCCCAGTCACTTAAGGAGTACCACAGGGTTCATCCATCTTGCCCACACTTTTCAACCTTTTCATGGAACCACTGGCTGAAATTCTCTGCTCCTCAAACATCCACTATCATATGTACGCTGACGATACACAACTATATTTAAAGATCAACTCTCTGAACGTTATCAAAACTCTCAATTCAACTCTTAAAAAACCCAGACTTGGCTGGTGGACAAACACCTGAAACTGAACACCCTCAAAACTGAATTCCTCCTAATCGCTCCTCCCAACCAAACTACCAACATCGAAGAATGGCTTAAACAACTAACAGCGCTCAACTGCCAACCTCATATTGTTGACTCAGCAAAATCGCTGGGATTAACACTTGACAGAAATCTAAAACATGCAGAAACATATTAGTGCTGCAAAAAAACCCGCAAATATTCAGATGAACAGCTTGGGAAAACTAAAACCATTCATTCCCACAAATGACTTCAAACTGTCAGTTCAAGCATTGGTAATCCCAAGACTAGACTATGGGAGTTAAACGCTGTGCGGTCTTCCCAGAACATCAACGACCCCTCTAAAAGCCTTGCTCAATTCAGTGGCAAGGCTCATCATGGGCTCAAAAAGAAATTGTCATATTACCCCTGACCTTAGAGCACTTCACTGGCTTCTTATCGAAGCCAGAATTCAACAAAACATCGCTTTCATAACTCACAAAGCCCTACCTCAAAATACTCCGAGCTACTTGGCACATAAATTGGTGCTCTCCTGTGGCAACAGATTCTCCAGAAGTACCAGCAATCTTCTGCTGACACTACAACGCTTTGACAAAAAGAAAACATACAACCATGACTTCTCTGGAATCGCTCCTAGAATTTGGAACGCTCTGTCCCCAGAAACCAGATGGAACCCTTCTTTTACCGCTCTTTAAAAAGAAGTAAAAACCTTACTTTTACGGAAATTCTCATGAAACACTGTACATATGGCCCTCATCTGATGTTTGTATTACAAGACTTAATTATGTATTCCTGTGTTCTTTTTGTTTCCTACTTTCAACCTATGCACAGCTCTCTGATACCCGCAAGGGTCATGTTCGCGCTATATAAAACCTTCAAATAAATAAAGTGCCCTTTTTCAGAAACCATGGTGTTCAAACATATCTTGAAACAAAGTACCAGCAGAAAAGGCACAATTACAATAACATTTGAATACTTACATGAAAGACAACAAAGGCTCAGTTTCGTCTTCACAAATTTGACGGGCAGCTGAAAAAGCCGCCATTAAGGGGCAAATTATGAGAGATTCTGCCATAGCCAATAAACGCAGAACAGAACAGACCATTTTAGAAAATGATATCAAAAACCTGACACATGAAAATGTTACCTATCCAATAGAAACTTCCTGATGTAGATTGGAAAAGGTTCAAATGGAGCTTAACACACCATCTACTTAAAAAATAGAATATATGGTGTATAGACTTAAGGCTCGCAATTAAGAACAAGCAGAAAAAAGCTGTCCATTTACGAGCGATTTGATTAAAACAGAGAGAAGCTATGACAGCTATTCCAGCTATCTGTATCTTTGAAGAGAAGCTGATAACTGAGAATCAGGCAATACCTAATACATTTTCTGATTATTTTGAGAAGATATATAGCTCAGAGGTTGATGATGAGCACCTCAAAGAACAGGAATTTGTTGATAAAACAACACTCCTGTGCCTCAAGGAACAGGAACAGCTCATATTGACGAGCAAAATAATAAAGGATTCATTTGTGCAAGCAATCTCCTATCGTCCATACAATAAAGCACCAGGAGAAGAACAATTTCCTGGGGAATTTTACCGTTGGATAAAACCAGAAGCAATAGATGCCCTTTACCAGGTTTATAAAGAAGCAGAGAATCTGTTAAAGATGTTATACCGAAGAAACTATCATCAGATTTACCTTTTGAGTACAGATTTGAAAATCTTAGCCATCTTTCTCGCCAAAAGACTCAAACAAGCCATCTCTAAACTCAAACACAATTCTCAAGTTAGATTCATGTGAAGAGAGCAACCCTCATAACCAACCATCTCCACACTTAGGCTCACATACTCTGTCTTTCCAAGGATGCTAGAGAAGACAGAGTAGCGTTATCCTTAGAAGCCGACCTTTGACTGTATTGAATGGAGCTGTATGTTCCACATATTACATAGGTTGGGATAAGTTAATTAATATATCTCTAAGGTAAAATGGTTGTATGAAACACTGTCTATTCATGTGAATTGTGGGGGTTTCCTTTCAAAATCTTTTTTAGTTCAAAGTGGAACCTTTGTACTTTATTGCCTCTTATATTTCTTCTTGCACTTGAACTGCTGGCTGCGGCAATAAGACAACGTTTACAAATTGCAGACACTCCTACACTGACAGTGTTAGAAATAAGGTTTCTGGTTGGCAAAGGTATGCACCCTGTCCAAGCAGAAGACAAAATGCTAGTCAGGGTAAACCAGATACACATTTAAAGATAACCTGTTCTCACTCTGGCAGCTTGACACAGAGCAGTCAGGCTTATCTTAAGAGGCAATGTGTAAAGTATTTGTAGAACACACACACACAGTAACACAATGAATACTTAAGAAAAGAATGTATAGAAGTTGAGATATTGAATTTTAAATGAATAAATGGCAAGTAGCACTGTAAAGGTTACGTTGGGACAAAATCAAAGTTTGGGCCAACCTTGTGGAAGCGCAGGCCAGCTACAGGACCCATGCAGGCCCTAGTGATCAAAGTATCTTTCCTTGTCGGGAGCAACAAGATGCATCGATCCTCTCCAAACATTAAGGGTGATGCATCCTTTCTGAAGATAGGTGCCAGAGTCAAAAGGCATTGACCAATGTGCCGGTTTCTGACACACAGGTGAGGGGATGTGTCAGTCTCACCAAACTACCACATCAACAATACACTGTCAAATGAGTCAATCTCTGGGGGCGCAGCTCTGGTTTCAATGTGAAGCGTTGATTTTACCTGGCCGAGACGCTGGTTCTATTTCACACAGAAAGGAGATGAGTCAAAGTCCATGTTGCAAGTACAAATACAAGTATCTGGGCCACTTCCAGTGAGCCAGGCACAAGAACATCGGTAGAGACTTTAATTTCCCTGAGTCTAAAGCAACAGGAGGAAAGCCAACACACCCTTGGAAATCACTTGGACTGAAGGCAGAGTCCAGCTCTCCTTCAGCAGAGTCAGAGAGCAGCAGGCAGCAGGGCAACACAAGAGAAAAGCAGGCCTTCCAAGTCTGGAGACCAAATATGAGTCCTTTAAGATGCACAGCAATCCTTCTGACAGACGTTCAGTTCAAGATCCAGAACTGTCTGATTTTAGGAAGTCAGATACCCTGTACTTATACCCAAAAGTGCCTTTGATGTAGGGGTGACTTCAAAGCAACTCTCTGAATTCCACAAAGATCCCTTTCAACTCAGTTCTGTCTGCCAGGCTATCTGTGGGGGTAATCAGCCATATGTGTGGGGACAGGATGCAGCCTATTCAAGTGAAGTGTTAGCCCCTCCCTTCCATCCTCCCCAGGCAAGGCCATCAGAATGCACATGTATGTAGATGGGTCTCCTTCCTGTGTTGTGGCCGTCTAGAGGGAAATCACAAAGTGTAGCTGTCACCCAGCACAGACATGTATTGGAGACAAGCTGTCAGGTACACAGAGCAGTAAGGGCAGAGAAATGTCCACTTTCTAAAAGTGGCATTTCTAAAATAGTAATGTTAAATTAAACTTCACCATTAAGTAGGATTTATCAGTACCACTCCAAGCATAGGAAGCATGAAATAGCTACTCCTGTCTGATCAGGAATTACAGTTTAAAAGTAAAATAGGCTGAAAACATAAAAATGCATGTACTACCTTTACTGACATAGCACCTTGCCGTAAGGGCTACGTATATCTTAGGGGTGACCTATACGTAATAAAAGTGTAGTGTACGGCTTTACAAGTAGTTTTAAATGCCATGTCGAAGGGGCAGTAAACTGCAGACCCAGGCACTGCAGTGGGAGGATGAGGCACATTTGGAAGGCTGCATCTGTGGGTGGCACAATCAGTGCTGCAGCCCACTAGTAGAATTCAACTTACAGGCCCTGGTTATGTGGTATACCAACTTACAAAGGTTAGTTTACAAGTAAAACAAATATATCAATAGGTATGCATCATTAGAAACATGTTTAGGGAAGACCCACATGCACTTTACCCTTGATTCAGCAAAAAGAGGAGGAGGAAGGCAAAAATATTGGGTGACCCTTCAGAGAGGGCCCTTTTCCAACAGGGAGCCATCTCAAAAATACTTTTATATGTGGATGGCGTAATAGTCACTCTTACTGATTTATGCACTTCAACCCCAGCACTAATGTCAACCATTTCTTGCTTCTCCACCATTTCTGGCTACAAAGTCAATTGGAATGAGAGTGAAGCTCGTCCCGGGGTACAACGAAAGCAGCTATCTTAGCCTACAATTTTCAATGGAAAGCAGATCGCCTGAAGTGTCTAGTTATTTATATTAACACAGGTTTAGAACGTATGGTTCAAGGTAACTTGGAGCAGCTGATTGACAAAACGAAGTCGGAATATAAAAAATGGCCCATATGAACCTGTCCTTTTGGGGTGGAGAACAGGCACTGGTATTGTGCCTCGTTTCACTTATATTTTAGATATGTTGCCTTTGACAGTTAAAGTATCGAAATTTGTGAGACGTTGACAAAGGCAATAAAACCTTTATTTGGGACTCTCTGAGACACTTATAAAGTCCAAATTGATTGCTCAAAGGTGATATGGTGGCCTTAGTTCACCATGCATTGTGCATTACTATACAGCCCACAGTTGATCTCAATTAGTTTATCTTTGACCCAGACAGGATGATACCCCACGAGGGGTTCTTATCGAAAAACAATCTGTACAGCCAACTAAAGGATTGCGAATGTTGCATACTCATAGATCACCTGCTTTACAAACTTGCAACCCTATTATTTTATCTATGCTTAAGATTGAGACACACACCACTACTTTCACTTTTCATTCATACAGCACTGTGGACTGAGCACGCGAACAACACACGTGTTATCGACATGTTACTTGAAATATGATCATTTATGTCATGAGTCTGTATTGGCTGGTTGTTTTTTTCTTGCTTTTATGTGCAATGCTTGTTGCACTGTACCAAAATGGCAAAAAAAGAAAAAGAAAAAAAAAAGAAAAGATTTAGACACACACGACAAACTCCTTAAAAGTAACCCGAGACTACATAAAAAGGCTCCTATATGGCATAACGCTGATATTAGAATAGGGGAACAGACTATTTCCTGGGGTATATGGAAGAGAGCAGGTATTGTAATGTTGGATCAATTACTCACTTTAGAAGGTGAGCTTAAAACTTTTGAAATGCTTCAGATAGAATTTCAAGTCCCTAGCTCTCAAGAAGGGAAATACAACTATAACAAGCTCTATTTAGTAGGCTAGAACCATATCTGTATGTACTTTGGAATTCCCCAGTGTTTCAAAACTTAGAAATTGGGAGGAAAGTCAAAGGCGCAGTCTCTGGATTTTATAATCTCATATTGCATAAACTACTCTCATGCTCATTACTAGCACAACTCTTCATCAAGTGGCAAGGGTTACTTAATGCAGCTTACTCTAATGAGTAATGGGCAGATGTAAATTTACATTTATCAAACATTTTCATAACTGGTACTGGTCACCACAAAAACTGATTGAGATATACTAGACATTTTATTTTGATGTCCAATTTTGAAGTAATACTGTTCTTCCATAACTGCCTCTCTACAGAGAGCTATACATGTGTCCATTCATTTTACAGAAAAATTAGTTATTTTACATGATGTTACTGATCTCCCAGATCTAATAAACTATATGAGACCATCGATAGCTATTGTGCTCACAGTCTTAACAATTTGTATATTACCACATTTGAGAACACTACAAAAGCCTACACATGATGACTGGCTAATTGAAATGTATAAAATGACATCATGTGAAAAACTCATTTAAAGATTGCAGGATAATGTTGGAATTTAAATCCAAATATGAAAGTTCTTTCTAGCTAATACATATTCTATTTCTGGTAATACCTTCTAATTAGGAAATACAATAATGAAATCCCTTCTTTTTTACCTTCTTCTCTCTTTATTAATTCATTATCATCATTATTTATATTCCTGCTGTTATTATTAGTAAGGTTAACGCTTTAGTCATTAACACTGATATTTTAATTAGGACTTACTGTTCACCCATTGCACATTGTTGAATTAGCAGGAATATCTCGATTTGAAATGCTGTATTTGTTTATTATATGTTATTATCTCCACTATCTTCTAAGTTCCTATAATATATGGTTTAATACATTTTGCATGCTATCTATATCATCTCCTCCCTTGTCCACCTTCCCCATTACTTTCTTTCCAGGTTTTCTTTTCAGGTCTTCCTTCTAAGATCTAACTCACAGCTGGGTCCGATATGAATTTCTTGAATATTTTATCTATTAATATCTGTTTTATGTTTTTTGTGTGTAGAAATCTGAGAAGTTAACATTCATAGTATTTTACTGTGTAACCATAATTTGAGTTATTGTTTACTTTTCTTTCTTTGACATATTGTTTATATATTATCATGTACTTCTCAATAAAAAATATACAAGAAAAGAAACACAAGGTTGAGTCAACACAATGGAATGAAGAATGCTAATAGTGTTTAGAGACACTTGGATATATAGTTTCAAATAAACAGAAATAGCAGATGCCAAGATGCAGTCATTTAAGCCAAACATGTACCTGCAGCAATTAACAAGCTATCAAACCTGAAATTGTCCTTTATTACATCACTTTCCTGAACAACTTGAGACTGACTTTAAATGTAAAGTTCTCATTGGGCCCAATTATGATTAGTGCAGGGCAAGGGCGCTGAGACTAGGAGTTGATTCCAGCCAGTAATTTCATTCCTGCACTATGCAAATGCGAGCTGCTGCTAGAATGTGAAATAACAATGCCTAAATAGTTTTGCAAATAATTGTTTGCATGGTTATCTCTGATTCCAGAGACTTTTCAGCTGCCATTCACTATCTGCGCTCAAGGGGTCTTATACTGGTCCATGGGCTTGGGGACAGGCAGTGAAAGGAGCAGGCGGTGGCCTGGTTGGGGAACATTATGTGCTCAATCTACAGTGTTGGATGAGGTTGTGAAGGGGCGAAGCAGTCACTGCACTCCCTGCCTACACACAGACCCATGGGCGATTTCATTCGATGAAGATTTTTAACCGATAAAACTTAGCCAGGTATTCCCAAACCCACTAATTTCAGGCACTGAAAGATCAGATCAATTGGAATTAGTCAGAGTGGTTTTCACCTGGATGCGGCTACAGCTGACTTGTAGCCAGCTCTATTGTGCCAAATCTTATTGTTTACCCCACTCCTCAGATGTGGCTTTGAACTCTGTTTGTCACACAATAACAGAAGCACCCCTTGTTGCTAGGATGATACTCTGTTCATTTAAACATTTGTTGGTTTATGGTTACATATTTCTTCCCAAACAACATTCTGCTAGAGGAAACATGAGTTCTGCACCTTCTGCTTAAGTGTACCGCTGACTCACCAGATATTTTAGTGGCTGAGGAATGACCGGTGCCTGTACTTTAAGAGTGACCCCTTGCTGCCTTCCCAAGGTCCCAAGTATTCTTGCAGCGAGCACACCGGGCAACAGTCCCTAATGCAATGTACTCTGGTCCATTTTCCCCTGCCTGCCTGGTCCATTTTGGACAGTCGCAGCAGTATGTCCTAGCACCCTTCGCCTATTTCTACGTCCCTTCAATGGATGCATGCTGATCTTGGGTCACTGACTGATGGGGCCACCAGCTCGCTGACCCTGTAAGCCCCAAAGAATGCCAGCGCGAATGCTGCTCCAAAGAGCGTTGTCTCCTGTCTCGAGGCGCATACTCCTGCCAGGGCCCCCAACATCCCTTGTAGCATGCTAAAGTGGATGGGACGCCTTGCATCTTTCTTTGCTTGCTGTAGCCTGCCCCAGCCTCTCATTGCCATCCGGCATTGGAAAGCCCTAGTCGGATCCTCCCTTGCTACCATCTTTGTGTAGTATGCCACCGCGTTCAAGTGTGCCTGGGCTGAGGTTTATGTCTTGCCTGACGTGAGAGCCCACTCGATGAATTCTAGGACTTCCTCCTGTCTAGCCCCCTTCTAAACCTGTCCTAGCCCTGAATGTCTCCCAACTCTTACGGTAACGGGTGTCTCTCTTTGGGGCCAGTGCATTGTTCAGCATGTCTTCAACCCAGGTCCACCCATGCCCACACTTCCTCTGGCACTGGGGTCATCCCTTTGTCTGTGTCTGGGGCAAGCTCTCGTAATTTCGACCACTGAAAATGAGAAATGGCATCAGCAACTGATTTGTCTTTCCCAGGGATGTGTCTCACCCTAAGAGCGATGATGCCCCTAAGCTGGCAGACGACCAGTTTCCGCTGCAGGTTTGCCACCGCTGGGCATTTTTCTGACCCTGTGTTAATTGCCTGCACCACTGCATGTTTGTCGGACAATAGTGTTATCAGCTAGCCACTGGGTCCAAATGTGAAACCCCCTCACACCCTGTTGTATCACAGGACACTGACGAGTATGCCACCTCTGAAAAATGCCTGATTACTTTGCAAAAGACAAGTCTACATCAGGCAAGATAGGACTCATTCACATTTTGAGTGTAAACTTCAGGAGGCTCACAATGTCTGCAGAGGGAAGGAATGCATCGACACAATATAAGGTGCTCTGAAACCACTGGTAACTCCCAGTACTTGATGAAGGAGTGGGTGCGTGTCTAGAATCATTAGCATTTTTTTTATATATTCATCAGTTTAATTATCGATCATGCACTTTTCAGTACACTCATGGTATGTATATAGTAGGGTGCAAAGCTACCTTCACAGTTCTTGGACGTTCAGTTCTAGTATGAGTACTTACTATAATTCCTGCCAAAGCATTATAGTTTGTGTTTGTTTCAATTTTGGTATCAGGGCTTTAGGCACCAGTGAATCCTTAATTTAAACAAAAAAGCTTTACAAACGGAACCATATCAAACTGCTCAACCTCTGTGTTCCAGGTGGGTGCCGTTGAGACCACTAAGGAAACACAAGGTAAGCAGTGTTGCCTCTGCCATGCACACATCTATATAACATGGTGCAAGGGTGTGCATGGGATGTTTAACATAGGTTTTGAGCTGGAAGGGTACAAAATACTATGATTTGATATAATTTAAAACTTCCCGTCCAAGTATATGTGCTGTACAGTACATCGCAAATTGGAAATATTTTGAGGGAAGTTTTCCTCACATGTTACACCTGCCTCGAGTGTCCTTTTGAACTTTTATCATAGATAGGGACCTGTGTCAAAAACCATGGTTCATTACAAGGGAACGCTCATGCACTGCACATCGTGCAGCTCCTTTAACAGGCGGTGCATACTTTAGGGTTACTTTCCAGCACAGAACAAGTTGTGTGTGGGAAGGTACATACCAAAACAACACTTTGCAGAGAAGTGCACAATTTCAGACCACCGCACTGTAGAAGAGGTGCTGTGGCTTCTCCTGATCCTTCGTGCATTACAAGTTGCCACTGTGAATCAGTGCCTGTGCCTTTTTACACAAATTAGTACAAATTGCTTAGCACTTCATTTACTGTGTCTTACATATTATTTTTTTTAAACAAACTACACGTTTATCTAAAAAGTAGGAGCACCAAAAACCATAAAAGTCGTCCGTTTCTTGAATGTGGACATTGAAAGGTCAGTTCAAAAACATTGTGGAAAGTCACACATAGAGTAGAAAACAAAATTCAGCTGCACCCTGGAAACTCAAAACAAAGGTCTACACCGGAGGTCAGCTGTATGAAGCTATTTAGCGGCTGCAAAGACTGTGATTCGCTAAGTCACAGAATTTTCGACTGTTAAATGTCTTGGACAAATGCACTAAACCCATTTGGCAATTCGGTAAAATGTTCCCAAATCTCTAAATGAGTTTAGAGTATTATAAGAAAAAGTTTTTTGAAATGGGTGCATTCAGAGCGTCCCTTCCAAACAATGATTCCTTATGGTATGTATTAATGAACAGAATTCTGCTCGCAAAACAGTAATACTTTATGGGAAGGGGTCCTCCAAGGTAATCTTACCCCTTTGATAATGTTAAAACAATATTTTTAAGAGTAGGCTCTGCTCCTAATTAATGAAAGGTATATTTGTATTTCTTTTTTAAATACATACTGTTTTCCTTTAGGGAAACCAGATCCTGATCCTGATCCGGCGAGCTATAGCCCGAACTGCTGAACAGAATTACCCCAAATTTGGCAGAAAGGTAGAGCTTGGTTCAGAAAGTGACCTTTTTTTTAAATGGTGTAAATCCGTTCAGTAGTTTTTGAGAAATTCAAACAGTAGGCCTGCTCAGGGGGTCCCAGAAGGACCCTCAGGGCCAAAAAAAGCATTTTTTTAAAAAAATATCGGCGAAATTTGCGCTGGGGTTGTGGGTTCCCATGTTTGATTTTAATGAAACCCCGGGATGGGCTAGGTCCCGGGGGCATTTCTTACAAAGTAATAGCGGGAGCTCGCTGGGGCTGCGTGGGCCCGCTGGGGTCCCTGCATACCCTGGGCTGCACTCATGTTGGGAGGGGGGTTGCGTGGCCCTCCTCCTGGAGCCCTCCATGTGCTTATAAATTTGGCGTTGTTTGACGAATCTTTACTAAATTTTCCAGAAAGTTTCTCTTTTTTGATCAGCTCGTATCTTGAAAGGTTAGGGGTCAGAAAAAGTGTTTTCGCAATGCATTTTCCATAGGAAACTTTAGACAAGGCTACAGGTCAAACTGCTGAATAGAATTACGCCAAATTTGGCAGGGAGAAAGGTCTTGGTCCAGAAAGCGTGCTTTTGTTGAAATGGTGTAAATCCGTTCAGTAGTTTTTGAGATATTAAAGGAAAAAAGATATATATATCTGGACGGTGCCTAACTCCCGAGCACGAGCTTGCCTCTGATTGGCTGCTAACACTTCAGACCAGGAAGGGCTAGCAGCCATCTTGTGCCTCGCATCGGGTGAAAATATAAAAGAAAGGTCCCTGGGGCAATTTAATATAACTGAGCTCTGTCTGTGCGAGATCTCACTTTCACGCTGCGTCTCCCTACATCAGCAGGAAATGCACCCTTTTCCACCATCAACAGCATACCTCCAACATCATTCTTTGGCCCGCTAGTCTCCCTATGTGAACCACTTGTTGGCTCACAGCTCTTCGGGTGCGAGTTCTTGGGCCCGCAGTGGTATCTGTGAAGCCAAGACTGGAAATATACCGCAGGTCTCTCTCTGCGAGATACGCTCTTCATGGGCCCTCTCCCCACATCACTGTTCCGCAGCTATCCCTTTGCAAGCCGATGGCCCGCACCTTTCCCTATACCAGTTGGCCCACAGCTGTTCCTCTGCGAGCCGGCCTGCAGCTCTCCCTCTGCGACCCGACGGGCCACAGCTCTCCCTCTACGAGCCAGCCAGTCGGATCGCAGCTCTTCATCTACGAGCCAGCCCGCCAGCTCGCAAGTCTCTGACAATAGATGCAATGGAGCCAACGATCATGCAGGTCGGACACTCAACACTGCTCTGACACCCCCCACCAGCTTCCCCTTGTCCACCATCCTCCCTCACCCCCACCCCCCGCAATTTGGGTAATGTTGTGAGGTTGAACAAATTGAAATCTTAGTCATGTATGGATTTACATAGAATTATTTTATTAAAACAAAACAACAACAAATAAAACTACGTACAGCCATGTCATGTCATCGCTGGACTATTTGTGAATCACAGCCTGCAAGACAAAAAGAAAGATAAGATGGTGCATCATGCATCGAGCAAAGGAGAAAGAGGAAGAGAGAAAGAGTGAGGGAGAAAGAGAGAAACAAAGAAAGAGTGAGAAAGAGAGGAAGACAGAGAAAGAGAAAGAGTGAGAGAGAGAGAGTAAAATAGAAGAAAAAGAGAGAGAAACAGTGTGAGAGAGAGGGATAGAGAGAGAGAGAAAGAGTGAGAGGGAGGAAGAGAGAGAGGAAGAGTGAGAGAGGAAAGAAAGAAATAATGAGAGAGAGGAAGAGACAGAGAAAGAGAGAAAGTGTGAAAGAGAGAAAGGAAGAGATGGAGAGGGAATGTTGACACTGGAAACATTTTTGCAGCTTACCTTTGTGCCACCGGTGTGTCTCCAACCACGTGCCGGGACATAGTGCACTCTCAAGTTTAGTCATCTGAAAGATAGTATAGAATTAGTAATTGCAGAGAACATACAAGTGCACACACCTAAATCACTGTCCCGCCCCTGCACACCCAGCTTCCCCTTGTCCACCATCCTCCCTCACCCCCACCCCCCATAATTTGGGTAATGTTGTGAGGTTGAACAAATAGGAATCTTAGTCATGTATGGATTTACATAGAATTTTTGTTATTAAAACAACAAATAAAACTACGTACAGCCATGTCGTGTCATCGCTGGACTATTTGTGAATCACGGCCTGCAAAACAAAAAGAAAGATAAGATGGTGCATCATGCATCGAGCAAAGGAGAATGAGAAAGAGAGAAAGAGTGAGGGAGAAAGAGAGAAACAAAGAAAGAGTAAGAGAGAGAGAAAGACAAAGAAAGTGGGAAAGAGAGAGTGAGAGAGAGGAAGAGTGAGATACAAGGAAGAGAGAAAGAGAGAAACAGTGTGAAAGAGAGGAAGAGAGAGAGAAAAAGAGTGAGAGAGAGGAAGAGAGACAGAAAGAGTGAGAGAGAGGAGAGAGAGTGAGAGAGAGGAAGACAGAGAAAGAGTGAGAGAGAGAGGAAGACAGAGAAAGAGTGAGAGAGAGAAAGAGTAAAATAGAAGAAAAAGAGAGAGAAACAGTGTGAGAGAGAGGAATAGAGAGAGAGAGAAAGAGTGAGAGGGAGGAAGAGAGAGAGGAAGAGTGAGAGAGAGGAAAGAAAGAAATAATGAGAGAGAGGAAGAGACAGAGGAAGAGAGAAAGTGTGAAAGAGAGAAAGGAAGAGATGGAGAGGGAGTGTTGACACTGGAAACATTTTTGCAGCTTACCTTTGTGCCACCGGTGTGTCTCCAACCATGTGCTGGGACATAGTGCACTCTCAAGTTTAGTCATCTGAAAGATAGTATAGAATTAGTAATTGCAGAGTACATACAAGTGCACACTGTACAGGGGCGGGAATCACTGTCCCGCCCCTCCACACCCAGGCTGCTGCATCCCATCGACTCCCGTTGCCCAGAGGTGTCTGTCCGGCCTGCGCACCAGGCTGCTGCACCCCATCCACTCCCACTGGCCAGAGGTGTCTGTCTGCTCCTGCACACCCAGGCTGCTGCACCCCATCCACTCCCACTGCCCAGTGGTGTTTTCCCGCACCTGCGCACCCAGGCTGCTGCATACTATCCACTCCCACCACTCAGAGGTGACTGGCCACCGCTGAGCAAACAAGCCTCTCTGCTCACCTTCCGCCACCGGTGTGTGTGTAAGAGGGTGCACCACATGCCGAAGCAACTTTCTCAGCCATTGTCAAGATAGCCAAGCATCATCGCAGGTTCTACACGCGTTCAGCTGCGGTGGTGTTGGGGGGACGTTGATTCGTGAATCACAACCTGTTAGACAAAAAGCAAGATAAGATTGTGCATCATGTGTCCATCAAAGGAGAGAGAAAGAGATAGAGAGAGAGAAAGAAAGAGTGAGAGGAAGACATAGAGAAAAAGAAAGAAGGAGTAAGAGGAAGACAGAGAGAAAGAGTGAGAGAGATGTAGAGAGAGAGAAAGAGTGAGAGAGAAAAAGAGAGAGAGAGAAAGAGTGAGAGAAAGAAAGAGAGAGTTAGAAAGAGTGAGAGTGAGGAAGAGAGAGAGAGAAAGAGTGAGAGAGAAGAAGACAGAGAAAGAGTGAGATACAAGGAAGAGAGAAAGAGAAAAACAGTGTGAGAGAGAGGGAGAGAGAGGGAAACAGTGTGAGAGAAAGGAAGAGAGAGAGAAAGAGTGAGAGAGAGGAAGAGAGAGAAAGAAAGAATGAGAGAGCGAGGAAGAGACAGAGAAAGAGAGAAAGAGTGTGAGAGAGAGAAAGGAAGAGATGGCGAGTGAGAGAGTGAGAGAGAGAGAAAGAGTGTGAGTGACAGAAAGGAAGAGATAGAGAGGGAGAGTGAGTGTTGACACTGTTGAGAAAATCCTCACAGCTCACCTTTCTGCCACAGGTGTGTCTCCAACCACGTGCCAGGATATAGGGCAGCCCTTCACTTCCACTGCCCAGAGGTGTCTCCTCACTGCTGTACACTAAGGCTGCTGCACCCCATCCACTCCCACTGACCAGAGGTGTATGAGAGCCGCTAAGCACCCAGACTTCTGTACCCCATGCACTCCCACTGCCTGGAGGTAACTGCATGCCGCTGCGCACCCAGGCTGCTGCACCCCATCGACTCCCACTGCCCGGAGGCGACTGCCCACCGCTGCGCAAACAAGCCTCTCTGCTCACCTTAAACCACTGGCGTGTGTCGAAGAGGGTCCACCACATGCTGAAGAAACCTCCTCACCCATTGTGTACACGCGGCGAAGCAGAGCTCGCAACTCAGGTTGAGTGTTGATTGCAGGATGGCCATGCATCATCGCAGGCCTGCCAGACAAAAAGCAAGATAAGATTGTGCGTCATGCATCAATCAAAGGAGAAAGATAGAGAGAGAACGATAGAGTGAGAGGAAGACAGAGAGAAAAAGAAAGTAAGAGTGAGAGGAATACAGAGAGAAAGAGAGAAACAGTGAGAGTGAGAAGAAGAGAGAGAAAAAAATAAAGAAAGAGTGAGTGTAAGACAAAGAGAAAGAGAGAAAGAGTGAGAGAGACGAAGAGAGAGAGAAACAGTGAGAGAGAAGCAGAGAGGGAGAGAGTGTGAGAGACAGGAAGAGAGAGAGAAACAGTGTGAGAAGAAGAGAGAGAGAGAGAAAGAGTGTGATGGAGAGAAAGGAAGAGATGAAGAGGGACAGTGAGTGCCCATACTGTTGACAAAACAATCACAGCTTACCTTTACACCACAGCTGTGTCTCCAACCACGTGCCGAGCCCTCAAGCTCCCACATCTGAAACATAGTACAGAATTAGTAATGGGAGAGTATATACGACTGTGTATACCTAAATCACTGTGCCGCATTTGTGTATTCACTCCCACCGCCCAGATGTATTTGCCCAGCGCTGCATACCCAGGCCTCATTGCTCACCTTTTTGCGGACAGGGCACCCTCCACATCATGCAGTCCCGGTCCGCAGGCCAACAGGATTCACATTTGGTGCTGAGTCTTGATTTTGCCATGGCAGAGGTCATACTAGTGCACCTCATCGCAGGTTGCACACCCTCTTAGTCCTTGTGGTGCCACTAACTCAGTGACCAATGAGGCCACGCATGTGTTCAGTGGCTCAGGTCTACATGAGGTGTCCGGACCACCAGGAAGGGCCATCACAGTGCATGCGGTGCAAGCAACTCTAAAATGGTGTAGAGCATTTGTGCCCCGTCTATTTTATTGGTAGTGTCACATGTCCTGTGACGCCTGTGCTGGATGGGGTTGGTGTGGGTGCATAACAACCGTGAGGGACTGGCTGTGGCATACTGACAACTAGACCTGTGACCATCAGATCACTACAATGAAAATCTGGGCCTTGTAGCGTTGTTGTCCTTCCCTGTAAGAGTATCAGAGTGGGCTGGCCTGGCGTATGCCAGTCCTGCGTGAAGCTGTGAAGAATGACTCCGGAGCTATGGGCGTGGCTCTGTGAGCTGTATGAGAAATCAACTGATGCGGGTGTTCTTGTTCTTATTGTAGTGCTGCCGTCACCCAGGTCGCAAGCGTCATTGTGTCACTCTGTGAGCCAAGTCCCACAATATGGCCAACATGGAAGGTACGGGGAATCACTGACCCTACATTCATCTATAGTCCCACACAAGGAAGATGGTGGACATGACACATCTGTGTGGATGTGAATGTGTATTGCACATTCTGTGGAGTATAGCAGCTGTACCAATACTGGGCCATGCAAAGTCCAAAATTCCGTTTTTGGGACATGGAGGGCAGCCAATTAGAGACAAGCTCGTTGTCGGAGTTAGGCTGCGCCAACATATGTACTTATACAATCACTCCGCCAATCCCCACGCACGTATAAATTCACTTTACACTCTCCTTGCAGTACTCTAATCATCCAGTCTCTATGTACGTACTTGTACAATGACCGAGACAAAGTTACATAACCAAAGTTTTGCCCACTGTCAAAGGTAAGTTGGTTACATACGTGGTCTGGAGCACAATGTAATGTGGTAGGGCCCAGGGGCAGCATGTTGCATTCATAATGAACACACAGGCACAGATAAATAGTGGAACTGGGTACGGGCACGTGCGCTCGACTCCTTTTTATTACCAGGGTCACATGTCCTGTGACGTCTGTGCTGGATGCATGTGGGGTGAGTGTAAGCCAGCCCTCTGGGAATGGTTGGTGTTGGCAACAAGTAGAACAGTAATCATTGGATCAGACACAAAGATTCAATCATAAAGGGTCAATGATTTATGCTGTACTAAGGTAGAGCACCAGATGTGAAATAATACACAAAAGATTCTATTGTAAAGTGTCCATGACTTGTGGTACACTGAGGTAGGGGCACCAGATGTGAAATTATACACAAAATATTGTATCATAAAGGGTGCATGAGTTGTACTGCACTGAGATAGGGGCATTAGAAGCAGCCAGCGAGGATGCGTGATCCCGGCGGGCCGCAATGGGAGCAATGTCTCTTGCCTACTGGACTGCGTCATCTGCAATTGCGACTCGATGTGAATTGTGAGCCCTGCTATCCGCAATGTAGATCGAAGGCAGTATTCAGCACAGACATCGAGGAATGCTTTTTGTCACTTCCTCTTGACAATATCCTAGTACAGTTCTGTCTGCAATTAAAAAATCATGTCTCGAGGGTAAATTCACTGTAGGTAACAAAAGAAGACATATGTATGGAATACATTGTCAAAAAGTGTAGGTTTCGGGGATGTTATAGTTAGTTGCCTACTGGACTCTGAAATTCATGAATCAAGACTGAATTCGAATTGTGAGCTCTGCTGGCTGCAGTGTAGACTGCCATTCAGTGTTTCTTTGGACTTGCAAGATGAATTTCGTGATTGTAGTAAAGCTATAATTGATATAAAAAAAGTTTTTGAAGCAAGGATACTAAAAGGATATTATTTAGGTTTCGAAGACGTTGAAGTTAGTTGCCTACTGGACTCTGTAATTAATGAATAAACAGTCAATTTAAATTGTGAGCCTTGCTGACCGCAGTGTAGGCCAGAGGCAGTGGTCAGCAAGGGCCCACACCCACGTGGCGTTCAGTAGAGCTGCACAGTTATTGGCAATTCAGCGCGTGTGCAGCCAGCAATGATAAGTGGTGCACTGAGTTAGTGGCACCTGAAGCAACCAGCGTGTGCGCACCCTGCGATGATGTGTCATCCGAGCGGGCTGCACTGGGAGAAATATCTTTTGCCTATTGAATTCTGCCTTAATAAGTCCACGTGGCGGTGACATGTGGTGCACTGAGTTAGTGGTATCTCTGGCGCTCAGCGTGTACACAGCCGGGCGGGTCGGGTCCGGGCAGGCCGAACTGGGAGGGATGTGTCTTGCCTACTGCACTGCATCATCTGTAATCGCCACTCCATCTGAATTGTGAGCCCTGCAGTCCGCAGTGTAGTTTGAAGGCAGTAGTCTGTACAGACATAAGTCTGCGGTGCTCTGCAGCTGTGTTCGCAGGGGGTGTGTGTTGAAGAGGCCGGCGGATATGGCAGCAGCTACGTGGCAGGGTGAGGGCCGCTGCTCTGGCAGATGCGTTGGCTTTTACACAAGTGAATCACGCCCAGTGTCCCTGCCTATTTATTCACACTTCTATGCTGGAGTGGCCAGCCCACTGCGCTTCCGCTTACAGGGGACAACGATACAGGTACATGACCGAGATCTTCCCCACTGCTTGAGGTAACATGGTTGCGTCCACTGTCCACAACACTACAAGCACCAGCAGTATATGTACACATGGAGAGGTTTGTGCTCTGCATAGTGAGGTCTGTCCAGCACATCACCGCTACACTTGGTATTGTGGGCATTATTATTGGTGGGTGACTTGCGCCCTTTATACATGTTTGGTTGCTGCATCTCCCAACATTCAACTATTGTGTGGCTGAGGGGCCGTGCCGTTTTGGGAAGGTCCACTGTCCTGTTGTGCGCTGTCTCGGTGGTGGTGGGGGGGTGGTTCGGGGGAGGTCCTGAGGATGGTGGCAGTGGGTTTTGTGGCCTTCTTGGGTGTTGGAGGTGCATGATCAGTAGCTCTATGACATGTGTTGGTCTTCAGATGTGATTCTGGGCTGGGCTCCCTTTCACACAGGTAGTCGTCCTACTTTACACCAGTAAAGAGGCAGAGGGTACATTCCTACTGCTAACGCAGCTTATCACCTGTATTTGGATCGCACCACAGATTTGGCTGCTCGTTGAAAATATCGGGAAGTGGTGTTCTCATGTTATTTTTGTACAGAAACTCCTACTCTGCATATTATTTGTGTTAGTTGTTGCTCTCATTTGTGGCAATTTTTTTTGCGGAAGCTATTGCTGGAAAATTGACAATGTCGCCGGTTTTCACCAGGTTGAAAATGGAATGATAATTTAAAATCACTGAAAAAACCATAGGTTTAATGAACATTATAATTAGAAATTAGCATTTTAAAAAACTTTGAAATTCACTAAAAAACATAGGTTTCAGGGATGTTATAGTTACAAATTATCATTTTAAAAATCTTTGAAATTCACAGTAAAAAACCATAGGTTTCAGGGACATTATAGTTGCAAATTAGCATTTAAAAAACCTTTGAAATTCACTGAAAAAAACCATAGGTTTCAGGGACGTTATAGTTAGTTGCACATTTCATTCGTACAAAACCATAGAAATTCGACCATTATAGTTAGTTGAGCTAACTATAACTCACACCCCCGCAATGCACTGCTGATGACGTCACATATTACATCATTCATGACATGGTCAGTGACATCACTGATGACATCTCAAATGACATCACTGATGACATCACATCATCCATGTGAAAATCTGATGCACCTCCTCATACCTTAATAAAACCTTTGATACACCCACTCTAAAATACAGACTACCATTTTTGAAACAATAGAGACACCAATACCAGTTACTACATATGCATGCACTGATTCCTAGGTCTACACACACATCCACTGATACAGTCACTCATACATGCAGTGACTCATCAATACAACACTAATATAGGCACTCATACACCTATACAAACACACACACACGCCACTCATCCACAGTTACTCACAAATCTAGTCAGTCATGCAAAGAATCAATCACACTTCTATTTACTCAACTGTACAGTTCTACACACACAACCTCACTTATTCATAGTGATACTAACATATACTTACTCTATCATACAATCACTGCTACAAGTACACACTCATCCATACAGCACTCTCACAGTCACTGACTCTCACATATTGTCATGTATATACTCCAACTAACTCATGCACTGTGTTTTACATATGCAGTTACTTGGACATGTAGCACTGAGATATCCATTCACTCACCGACACACCCATACGGACACTCACCCACCCATACAGCTGTTTCTACATGCAGTCTTGAACCCATACAGCCAGTGACTAAAGAACTCACACATCTATTCACAAAGTCACACACCTCCCACCCACCCCCACACACACTCAGGCACCCATACAAATACTCAGGCAACCAATCAATAACCCATATAGACACTCATGTAGATACTCATCAACCAATGCAGCAGCTTACACAGCAATAGACAGACTGATACAGACATTCACACAGTTTAGTCACTAACCCATGAATTCAGTAAGACACATTTAAGCACTCACTTATACAGTCAGTCACGCACCTACTAAATCCTCCATCCACACACTTATACACCCACTCATTCTTCAATATACCTTGGCCAATATATTTATAAAACATATTCAAACTTTACAGAAACACACAGTCATTGGATGAGGTCATCAGTGATGTCATCAGTGACGTAATTTGAATATGTCATCAGTGATATCATCAGTGATGTTACTGACCATGTCATGAATGATGTAATATGTGACATCATCAGCAGTGCATTGTGGGGGCGTGAGTTATAGTTAGCTCACCTAACTATAAGGACCGAATTTCTATGGTTTTGTACGAGTGAAATATGCAACTAACTATAACATCCCTGAAACCGATGGTTTTTTCAGTGAATTTCAAAGGTTTTTAAATGCTAATTTGTATCTATAACGTCCCTGAAACCTATGTTTTTTTCAGTGAAAATATATGTATATATATGTGTGTGCTTGCTTTTAAATAAGGCAATATAGATCTATATCTTTATTTAAAAGAAATCATGGACATCGTAATCTACTGACCTCAGCAGACCGCCAATTCTGTGATGGCTGTCATTCCTAATGGGTTTCAAATTGCAAACCACCTCATTAATATTCATGAAGCAGGCCGACTTGTGACCCACTAGGAATTGCTAGTCAAAAAAAGTTTCAAATATTAAGACTATGAATTACCAAATAGCGTTTGAGAAAAAAATTGCATTTGGAAATGGCTGTTTTTGATGTTTGCACAGCTGACCCTAAGATACCTATTATACAAACCACAAAGCACGGAGGAGAAGGGGTAATGAAGAAATAGAGAGAAGAAACATAGCACGGAAAAAAGAATAAGGGAAGTAGCATCATAGGACCCAAAGTTATATTGCCTCAAAATAATACTACCGCTGCTGTTCAAATCTAGTTCCATCATCTTATTGGGTATTACATGCTATCTTTACTGACATCATTGGATGTAATAATTGCCAATTTTACAACATGATTTTTGATAATCTACATCCAAATACAATTAAAGTGCACTGAATTAAGAGATTATTAGATTGTTTGCTATAGCAAGAATATAGAAGGTTCTAAAATACTAATACCGAAGGCTAGTATTAATTGTATCCTTTACTGTCTTCCTGAATAGCTGGCTGTACAATCTATTCTCTGTCTTTCTGGAGAAGCCAATCTGCAACAATCTTAGCCAGAAGGTTAGTATACAAGTTAGTACCTGGGATGTCATCTTTCCTAAAAGAAAAACAATGTTGAATTATGATGCTTTTCAGTAAAAAGGCAGAGCGAGGACCCAAACATGTCTTACAGATGGCCTACTAAACCAGGGCCCTGGCCAAGTTGGCACCAGGGTGTTACATGAATTGCGTTGGCACAGTCTTATTGTACATCAATCTGTGAACAATTGTGGGTCAAGTGGTGCACAGTGTCATTTTACCCTGGCTAGGCTGTACAAATGTTTCTGAAAACTTGTTTCTACAGAAATGCATGTTTTTTATCTGGAAATATTGGGGAAAATTCCATTGCCAAATTTGTTGTCATATTGCTACTTATATTGTTCTCAGTAGGGGTGGTCACAGAATTCCGCTCTACTGGTGGAGTTCGGGGAGTTTTGCCCACTCCACGTTCTGTGCAGAGCGCGAAGGTCTGCAAAACTCCGCGAAGTCACGTGGACCAGAGTTTTTTCTCTCAAGCAGCTCACCACCGGTCTGTTGGTGGGCGCTCGTGAGAAAAAATCATGCACTAGACTTCCTCCCAGTGAGATTTCTCATTGCAGGTGGTCGCGACAGGTCCCGACACCTCGCGTTAGGTCGCGACCACTCGTATTGAGAAATCTACTGCTCGCATTGAGGATGCTGCTGCTCGACTAGAAGATCTACTCATGCGGCAGAATGAAGCAGCTCCCTCTTGCTCTGCATGTATTGCTGTTCAAGCTGATTTTATAGTGTGGGACAAACTCCCGGCATTAAAAATCAGTGCGAGCTGTGCTACTTGCCATACTCTATTGCTCGGAGTTTTTGCATCACTTTGTGGAGTTTCACAGAGCAGAACTCTGCAAACTCCGCCTTGGCCTTGTTCTCAGTTTAACTAACTTGGCGTTATAAGTTCAAAGGGTCTGCAGAATAACATAGTGTGGGTCCTCTCGAATTGTGCTCTGAGCCGAGATGGTTTGGGGTCGGACAGAATCTTAGGCCCCTGGAGGGGCTCCGGTAGGAGAGATAGAGGGTGGTCAACAGTGTCCCTTCGGCTGGAGCTGGATATCGAATGGCTGATTGACATGGACATGAGGGAGTGGATGGGGCGGGGGTGGGGGGTGGGGTTTGTTGCTGGCATGTGGAAGACTATTTGTGACATGCCAGTTGTTTTTGTATTGGTCGAAAATGCAAAAAAAATAATATTTTTTTTAAAGTTTCAAAGGGTCTGATTTGGAGTTTGGCAGGAGCATTACTTTGTCGTAAACAAAACACATATCATCTTCACCTCTTTACAAGATTATTAGATGATTCATCATGGATTCCCTTCATTGCAAAGTTTAGATTGAATGGATGGCTTTGTTTGTCCCCAAAGGGCAGGTTTGGTATAGAGAAGATCAAAAGGCATGGCTGCATAGTTGGTCTGGTTGAGGAGCTATGGTGAGTGGTAGAAAAATCTGTGCTGAAAGTGCTGATTAGGTACAGAATCTTGATTTTTATGTGAGTTGGTAAATTGATGAGCTGTTTTACCTCAGCAGTTTCATGTAGCTTGAGGAAGGCTTCAGTCATGCTCTGTATGGTTGTGTCAACTTGGAGACAGACATTTCTGGGTGAGATATTGCTAGAGTAGTTGGAAATGCTGTTCCATTACGTAAAATGACACTCACACAGGTTGTCCTTTTTAAAAGTAACAGGGATGCCAAGAGCAAATCATTGCACACGTTTATCACATAGCACCATTTCCTTATGATATTACACACCTATATTGCTTTTAGAGAAAACATAATTTTTTTCATCCACACACATATCTAGTTATGGTAAAAAGTTATATACATTATCAACCAACATTCATCTCATCAACACGTTAATATTTCCAACATCATCCCATATAAAATAACACTATCAAATGTGATGCTGAAACCTGATGACTGAAAGGACATTCCAAAAGATACCCTTCCAAAAAAGATTCGATAAAAAAGAGCCCAAAAATGCACCAAACTTAAACATTCAATATGACTCTAACAATTCCAGGGATCTACCTAATCCCCTAAATTGGGAAGAATAAATGAAGGCTCAAAGCAAGAAAAACAATAAAATAAAAAAAATAAAAAGTTGGTTAAAATAATTCCTCCAGATTAAAAATAAAGTCCAGGAAGAAAAACTGTAAAGTAAAAAACATATGAACCTGCCAAACAACATTTCAAATTCAAATATATGCTTTATTCGATCACTAGTATCATAAAAGCAATGTGCAACAAACATACGAAAGCATTAAAATTATACAATGGTTCACATCAAGTTAAAACATGATTAAACTAGATTTTTGAGTTGCTAAATTCATAAGAGATTATATGTAGAAAGAAGGATAATAGTAAAGGAAATAAGTCCTGGGTAAATTTTAAGATTTTAAAAAAAAAGATGGATAAAACAATGGAGGGAGAGGCAATAAAGCACCACCAAGCAATATTGTGTAATACGTGGGATATAAAGACTATACAAAAAACACTCACATACAAAGAGAATGTATCTCAAGATAGGACACTCTATTTTTAAAAACACATAGTTCCTCCCAAAGGTTCAAAATAGGTGGACTCTTCAACATATTGCAATAGATGGAAGATAGGGGAGGAACTGCCATTATTGCTTGTCACTCAGCGTATGAAAGCCCTTCAGGCTCGACTCAAAAACTTAGACATCCCACAAGTGAAAAGCATGCTTGCATCAGTTTTGAGAATGCGCAGGGCGACCCTATGGTCATGTGTGCCCATGGATTTGCAGATTGGTTTCATCCATTTGGACCTGGCGATAGAGTAAGCTGGGCAGGCAAATAAAACATGGGACACACTCTCCAGCGGAACTCTACAACAAGGGCAGGCTTCATTTTGATGTTTGTGCGAGCACCATTTAGATATTGTTGCATGAACTGGGAGTGTGCCTAACCTAAATTGGGTGTATAGCAGCCTATCGCGTGGGACCTGGATAATATCCAGGTAAGGCTCTAGGCCTCTGGACTGCTTAGGACTGAAAAACTAATCTATCAATCTCCCAAAATTTGGTTTGCTCAACCTTGTTGGGTGAGACTTGAGTGTCCCATGTTTCTGAAAGACCCAGCTGTGTCAGCATCTTTCTAACATTAGATATCCACTTGACCCGGTGCCCCACATCTAGATTAATAACCTCAGTCAGGCCAGCGGCATAGTTTGCAACCTCAGGGGTGCGCATTACACGTGCCCAAAAAAGCAATGGGTGCAACTTAGCAATATCCCCGAGTTCAGTTCATAAACTTTATTCAGCTAGTTGAAACAGCCATAAAAGTGTATTAGTATAAATAATTCCAATAAAAATTAAATCTCATCAAAATAAATCCATCTCATACCCATTAAAAAAAAGCCATACAAAAAACAATTTAAGCCAGAGGCTAGCTAATGCAGAGGCTTTTCCTTACATTAATATCTTTCAGAATAAAAAGGGCCACACTGTAACACACAGACATTTTGCATAGTGCAATCAAGTATTTCATAGCAACTTTATATGATCTGATGTCATGTCTAACAAAAATAGGTTTTAGATAGAAACTCATAAACTATTGATAAAGTTTACAGAACAATAAAAAGTGAGTCATGCTTTGCTTACTTCATACATCAGATGGACATGGGGTGTGGTCTGAAGGACAAGACTTTGTGGTTGGAAAAGCTACTAAGTGGTGTACAATGCCACATCTCAGCCTTACCAAGTCAAAACGGTGTTGCATACATGTTACACTAGATAGATAGTAGAAACCACCCTCACTCATCTCATTTGACATGTGAAAAATGACAGAGGATTTTGTAGTATTAGCAGCCAAATGTTGTCCAGTTCTCTATTGAAGAAAGTATCTTTAATAGTCCCCTCACTTCATGATAACACTTGTCCAAGATCTGACCATATTGGCAGATTAAACAGCATACTAAAGCAGGAGTAAATATACGAGAACCATGGGCTACTTGATGCCTTACCTAAGGCTCAACAATCTAAGCTAATAGATCTAGTGAAACAAATATACTCGTGCCCATAGTGATAGCCATATTAGCAAAGGTCTTATCGAAAGTATATCTACCAGATACTGCAGACCGACCTCCTGAAGGTCAATCATAGTTGAGGTAGAAGTTAGAACCCTCATACAAATCACACCACAGTAGGAAATCAATGAAGCAATATTAAATATATAAAAACACATATATAATACATATAAATATTCCATTTTACAATGAGGCATACCGTCCTAACCTAAGCTAGCTAACACACACTACACCAGCATACAACACTGAAATAACATTCACTAACAAAGACTGGCCTAACAAACTTTTAACACCTCCCCTCTATCACCATTGTATTTAATAATTTTTATAAAATAATAAATGACATAAAAATTGTAAAAAAAAGTTATATATGTAAAAATATGCACAAATGTTATATATACATTTATAATGTAAATGTATATATGTAAGAATATAAAATTTGTACATATATGTAAATATATATTTGCATATATATATATAAATATATATATATTTATATATTAAAGCTGATGAAAAAGAATTCCAGCTTTTTTCAATATGTTTAAAAAATATAGTGAAAAAATATTTGTTGAAAATGGCTATGTATTCAGTAGAGAAACCAAAGCACAAACACACAGTCCATGATTGAAGTATACGTTCAAAATAATAATCTTCTTGTTTCAGAATTGTAGTGTTAAGGGTGCTTTTTTGTCTGCAGAGACATGTAGGGGTTCAGTAGAAGTACATTTCTCTTTACAGATAGGCAGCCGACGTGTTTTCTTTGAAGGCTTCCTCAAGGCTATATGTTAGAAATAGTATTAAGCCATACTTGCATCTTTTACAGTAAAATCATGGAGAATTATACTTCTCCAATGCCATCATACATGTAAACCTTTCTGCACATCCCCCCTCTCACAGGGCCCCAGGCAGTGATGAGGGCCCAAGGTCTGTTGTTAGAGAACTCGCAGTCCAAGCCCAGCATGCACAAGTCCCCTTCTACAACAGCAGCTCATGGCTATATATGTTTAAATAGATTATATACCTACAAAGAACAATGTATCTACACTGCAATATTAGCAAATAATGATAGTTTATTGGTAATTAAAATATATTACGAAAAGCTTGGAAAGATTGTAAAGTAATGTACAGTAAAAATTGTATTATTAAAATAGATTTTTTAGAAATTTAGCACATTAAAACATGACTATACTTTATAAATATACAAAAGTAGAAATACAAACAAATGCTCACACTTTATGGGTACCACATTTACTGTTCCCACTAATAACATTAAGAGAAAGTGTTGCACTTTGGGTAAGGTCAAATTTATTATTGCCACTTTGGAGTGGCCAGGTTCACTGTTCCCACACAAATCGTAACCACATTGGGCACAATGTTGCCCTTTTGGGGTACGGAGATGCTGGTGAAATTTACTATTCCCTCTCCAAACATAACCACATTGAGAACATGTTGGACTTTGTTGGGGCACAGGGGTGGTTTCAGATTAGGCCTGGGCGGTAAATTCTGTTCCGTTCGCGGAATTTGCGGAATTTGGGTAATTTCGCGTTCCGCGGAGAACGCGAAATTGCCCAAAAATCCGCGTTCCGCGACTTCGCGAAATTTTTTGCTTGTTCGCGTTCTCAATATGCGTGTTCGCGAGATATTTCACCCGAGCACGCAAACAGCGATCGCGAACAGGAAAAAAGTATCGCGAACAAGCAATTCCGCGTGTTCGCGGAATTTCTGCGTGTTCGCGGAGATATTTTACCGTTTCGCGGAGATTTGCGTAACGCGATTACGCAAATTCCGCACACCCCTATTTCAGATTTACTATTCCCACTCCAAAATTAACTAGAATCGGACTTTTGAAAGGGGGGTTTAAATGTACTATACATTGGAGGAAGTGTGAGATTTAGTATACCCAATCAAATCTTAACCACACTGACGAAAGTATGGGACCTTGTGGGAAGGGTTTTGAGAGATACTAGTCTCACTTCAAACTTACCCAAATTGGGCAAATGGTTGGAATTTGGGGTGAGTGGTGAGATTTACTATTATCACTCCGTACTTAGTACCGTTGGGAAAAGTATTGGCCTTTGGGAGCCAGATTTGCTTTTCCCACTCTAACCTTAGCCATATTTTTGAAAATGCTGAACTTTTTGAGGGGGTGGTGAGATATATTGTTGTCATTCCAAAGTTAACTACATTAAGGAAAGTGTTGGGCTGTGTGAATGGTTTAAAGGAATCCATTTTACATATCCAAAAAACGCATTAGTTAAATATGCTAAATTGGTAGCATTACCCAGAAAACAAAAAGCATTATATATATAATGTTAATGTAATTTTATTTATAATGTATTACATTAAAAAATATATATCTATATATAATATACATATATATATATTCACTGAAAAAAACACAGGTATCAGGGACGTTATAGTTAGAAATTAGCATAAAAAACCTTTAAAATTCACTGAAATAAACATAGGTTCCAGGGATGTTATAATTAGAAATTAGCATTTAAAAAACCTTAGAAATTCAAAGAAAAAACCATAGGTTTCAGGGACGTTATAGTTATTTGGAAGTTTCATTCATACAAAATAAGAGAAATTTGGCCGTTATAGTTAGGTTAGTTGAGCTACCTATAACTCGTGCCCCCGCTATGCACTGCTGATGACGTCACATATTACATCACTCATGACATGGTCAGTGACATCACTGATGACATCTCAAATGACATCACTGATGACATCATCCAGTGACTGAGTGTTTCTAAATAGTTTAAATATGGTTTATACATATATATATGCCAAGGTATATCGAATAATGAGTGGGTACATGAGTGTCTAAATGAATGATTTAATAGGTGCATGACTGACTGTATAAGTAAGTGATTAAACATGTCTTACTACCACATGGGTGACTGACTAATCTGTATTAATGTCTGTATCAGTCTGTCAGTTGGTGTGTAAGTGACTGCTTGGGTTGGTGATTAGCTATATGAGTATTTATATATGGCTTTTTGATTTATTGTCTGAGTTCATAAATGGGTGTCTCAAAGTCTGTGTGGGTGGGTGGTGTGTGTGACTCCCTGTATGGATGTGTGAGTGGGCGATTTACTGGGTGTATGGGTTCAAGAGTGTATCTGGAGGGGCTATATGGGTGGGTGAGTGTGTGTATAGCTGTGTTGATGAGTGAATGGATGTCTCAGTGCTATGTGTGAGTAACTACATATGTGAAAGGTAGTATATGTGAGTGTTAGAGTATATAAATGATTATATGTTAGAGTGAGTGATTGTGAGAGTAGCTGTAATGATGAGTGTGTGCTTGTATCAGTGATTGCAGAAGGGAGTAAGTATGTGTTAGTATATGCATGAATAAGTGAGGTGGTGTGTGTATTACTGTGTAGGGGAGTAAATGGGAGTGTGATTGATTCTTTGCATTACTGACTAGCTGTGTGGATAACTCTATGGGTGAGTGGTGGTGTGTGAGTGTCTGTATGGGTGTATGAGTACATATGATAGTAGCTGTATTGATGTGTGACTGCATTTTTGAGTGACTGTATGGATGAGGGTGTAGATGTGTGTGTAGAGCTATGAATCAGTGAGTGGGTATCTAGTAACTGGTATTGGTGTGTCTATGCTTTCGAGAATGGCAGTCTGTATTTTAGAGTGGATGTACTAAACTTTATATTAGGCTGTGAGGAGGTACATCAGATTTTCACGTGGATGATGTAATCAGTGATGCCATTTGAGATGTCATGAGTGATATAATTGACCATGTCATGAGTGATGTAAATATGATGTCATCAGCAGTGAATTGCGGGGGCACGAGTTATAGTTAGCTCAACTATCTACAACAGCTGAATTTCTCTGGTTTTGTATGAGTGAAATGTCCAACTAACTATAACGTCCCTGAAACCTATGTTTTTTCCAGTGAATTTCAAACGTTTTTAAGTGCTAATTTCTAACTATAACGTCCCCGAAACCTATGGTTTTTTCAGTGAATTTCAAAGGTTTTTTAAATCATAATTTCTAACTATATCGTCCCTGAAACCTATGGTTTTTTTCAGTGAATTTCAAAGGTTTTTTAAATGCTAATTTCTAACTATTACGTCCCTGAAACCTATGGTTTTTTCAGTGAATTTCCAAAGTTTTTTAAATGCTAATTTCTAACTGTAACGTCCCAGAAACCTATGGTTTTTTCAGTGAATTTTTAAAGTTTTGTAAATGCTAATTTCTAACTATGCCTACATAGGTAGGGCATGTGCAGAAAGAGGAAGAAAGGTGCAGAAAGAAGCAAGAGATATGCAGAAAGACCAATCAGTGGTGCAGAAAGAGGCCGTGTTGCACAGTCATCCTGTGCCTTGGGCACCCCCCAGCTTTTTGCTGACTGGTACTGGACGAGTGTGTGAGTAATGCCTGGTACATTGCATGAGTGCATGGGTAGTGCCTGAGTGATTGCATGAGTGCATGGGTAATGCCTGGGTAATTTTATAACTGCATGAGTAGTTCCTGGGTGATTGCATGAGTACAAAGGTAGTCCATGGTGATTTTATAAGTGCTTGGATATTGGTGGAATGTTTGCATGAGTGCATGGGTAGTGCCTGGTGATTGGAGGCATGCATGGGTAATCCCTGGGTATCTGCATGAGTGCATGGGTACTCCCTGAGTGATTGGAGAAGTGCATGAGTGTGCCTGGATGATTGCATGAGTGCATGGGTAGTACCTGGGTGATCGGAGCAGTGAATGGATAGTGCCTGGGTTATTCCATGAGTCGATGAGTACTGCCTGGATGATTGGAAGAGTGCATGGTTAGTGCCTGGGTGATTTTGAAAATGCTTAGTTACTGCTTGGGTGATTGTATGAGTGCAGAGGTAATGTATACGTGATTGGAAGACTGCATGGGTAATGCTTGATTGATTGTATTAGTTTATGAGTAATGCCTGGATGATTGAATGAGTGGATGGGTAGTGCCTGGATGATTGTAAGAGTGCAAGGGTAGTGTATGGTGATTTTATAAGTGCATCAGTATTGGTGGAGTGTTTGGATAACTATTGCTGGTAGCTAGGTGATCAGAGGAGTGCATGGGTAGTGCACAAGTGAATAGAGCACAGTATGGTTAGTCCCTGAGATATTACATCAGTGCATGAATAGTGCCTGGCTGATTGGAAGAGTGCTTTTGTAATGCCTGGGTGTTTTTGTAAGTGCATGGGTATTGCTTGAGTGATTTTGTAAGTGCATGGGTAGTGCCTGGGCGATTGCATGAGTGCATGGGTAGTGCCTGAGTGATTGCATATGTGCATAGGTAATGCTTTGGTGATTGCATAAGTG
The DNA here is from genome assembly GCF_964204655.1 of Triturus cristatus. Lineage (NCBI taxonomy): Eukaryota > Metazoa > Chordata > Amphibia > Caudata > Salamandridae > Triturus > Triturus cristatus. Next base: position 1,484,374,683 of record NC_140590.1, on the reverse strand, counting down.
CATGGCTAGTGCCGGGGTGATTAGAGAAGTGCATGTCTACTGGCTGGTTAATTGAAGGAGTGAATGAGTAGTGTCTGGGTGATTAGAAGAATACATGGGTAGTGCCTGGTTGATTGGAGCAGTGCATGAGTAGTGTCTGAGTTATTGCATGAGTGGATGAGTAGTAGCTGAGTGATTGGAGGAGTGCATGGGTAGTGCTTGGGTGATTTTGTAACTGCTTGGTTAATGTCTCGGTGATTGCATGAGTATGGAGGTAATGTATAGAAGATTGGAAGAGTACATGAGTAATGCTTGACTGATTGCATTAAGTTTTTGGGTAATGTCTGGATGAATGCATTAGTGCATGGGTTGTGTCAATGTGATTGCAAGAGTGGAAGAGTAGTGTGTGGTGATTTTATAATTGCTTGGGTATTGGTGGAATGCTTGGATAAGTCTATTGTTACTAGCTGGTTGATTGTAGGTGTGCATGGTTAGTGCATGGATTATTGCAGCAGTGCATAGATAGTGCCTGTGTAATTGTATCAGTGGAAGAGGAGTGCCTGGGTGATTAGAAGAGTGCTTTCGTAATGCCTAATTAATTTTGTAAGTACATGTGTAATGCTTGGGTGATTGCATGAGTTTATAGGTAATACATGGATGATTGCATGAGTGTATAAGTAGTGCCTGGGTGATTGCATGAATGCATGGGTAGTGCCTGTGTGATTGTAGGAGTGCATAGGTACTGCCTGGGTGATTTTATAAGGGCTTGGGTAGTGGCAGAGTGATTGCATGAGTGCTTGGATAGTAACTGGGTGATTGGAGGATTGCATGGGTACTGCATGGGTGATTGCATGGGTAATGTCTGGGTGATTGGAAGACTACATTGCTAATGCTTGACTGATTGCATTAGTTTATGGGTAATGCCTGGATTATTGTATGAGTGCATGGTTAGTATCTGGGTGATTGCAGGAGTGCACGAGTATTGCCTGGGTCATTGGAGGAGTTCAAGAATAGTGCATGGTGATTTTATAACTGCATGTGTATTCACAGAGTGATTGGATAAGTGCATAGCTATTGATTGGTAGCTGAGCACTAGAACAAGTGGTCTCTGCAGCAGGCTCTCTTCACACTGAGCTGTCCGTCCATGTGGGCTTGTGTCTTAGCGTCTCGCCGGTTTGTGTGTTGTTTGTTATAAAAAGAGAAACAGCATATTCCCTAACAAGTCTGTTACACAGCACGCCCAAAGAGCACGTGCTAATGATTAAGTGCCCATGTGCGCACTGGTAGACACCGGCACAAATTAAGCAGTAGTTTAAAGTCTAAAATTGCCAAACTGATATAGCAGCATGGTTGCCTGCTCCTGAAAGATGAAAGGCTGAACGCTTTTTATTTAATTACGGGAGGGGGGCGCATGGCCCCCCTTCCCTAGGCCACTTCAAGCCATTTTTTTAAAAATAAATAAAGGGGAGGGGGGCCGCGTGGCCACTTCTGGCCCCAGGGACAGCATCCCCCAGGGCCTGGCCTCCCTGCTGGGACTTTGGGGGGAGCCCCAATGCCCCCATGGTCCCAGCTGGCTCCCCTCCTCCTGCGGGAGCCGGAATTGTTTTTGCACAAGGGAAGCTGCTAACATGGAGCTCCTCTTGTGCAAAAGCAATTCTGCTTAGTTTTTTGGAAGCGAGAGCGAGAGGTGGTGGTCCCTGGGGCTGGGGGACCGTAAGGCCCCTTATTTAAATATAGAGTGCCCCTGGGGAGGTGGCGGTCCACAGGGCTTGGGGTGGCCTGCAACGCCACCCTGCCCTTATTGTTTTGAAGCCCCGAGAAGGTGGTGGTCAATGGGGTTGCAGGGGGGCCGCGTGTCCCTGCGAATAATTTGAAAAGCCCCGGGGAGGTGCCAGTCCCCGGGGCCGCGCCCACCAGGGGGCTTTTAAAAATGAAACTCGGGAGCCCGTGCTTCGTTTTTTAAATTTTGGGACGGATTCGCGCACTGGCACGAGCCTGCCTGAATTTCTTTTTTTTTTAAATGCTTTTTCTGGGCCTGGGGGTCCCTGTGGGACTCCCTGAGCAGGCCTGGGGGGTCAGGGTGTTTTTACCCTGCCCCTTTTCTTGTTTTTATCGTTTTTCTCACCTTTTTGATTTTCACTTGATGCGAGGCACAAGATGGCTGCCAACACTTCCTGGTTTGGAGTGTTGGCAGCCAATTAGAATGAAGCTCGTGCTGGGGAGGAGATGTGTGGTTAGGCTCCACCCAGATATCTATATTTCTTTTTCCTTTAATATGTCAAAAACTACTGAGCAGATTTACACCATTAAAAAAAAGCATTTGCAATGCAATAGGTCTCGCAATTGCGGGATTTTAGCTATTGGCATTGTAAATGTCAACGCCTTTTAGTTATATGTTTACAAAACCTGCTATAATAAAAGGCATTGTCAATTACAATAGGAATATGTCAAATATTCTAAAATGCGAGACCTATTGCATTGAAAATGTTTGTTGTAAACTGTAGGTGGGGTCGTGGTGTGCAGGGGGCAACATTAGATGCAACACTAAGAATTTTATGAAGCGAGGTTGCAAAGCAAAAGGACATTATAATGTATCCACTCAACTTCCGTTAAAGTGACAGGCCCATGAACTCATGCTCCGTCTCTAGGTCCATCTGTTCCCGTGTATGGGAGTCCAATGGGATTCTGTGAATTGAGAAGGGTCAGAGGAGGGTCAGTGGGTCATATTAATTTCTCTGGAAATGCTGAGTGGTGCGGTTGAAGAGAAGTGCTGTGCACTAAGTTATTCATTAGCTGCTGTATTGCCGGGTCACAAAACAATAGCAGGGTATTATGCGGTTACACAGAAAGGTTATCCCAACGCCTCCCCACCCTCCCCTGCCGTTCCCATGTCAGACTTCCTCGACCATCCCCACGCCCCTCGGGAGCTGGGGTTTCTGCAGGCAACAGCACTGCTTGGGAGCTCAACTTAAAAAGATAATGAAAAATGCACTATAAATGCCCGTTTATTTAGATAAAAAAATTAAAATGCATTTTAAAGTGCAGGGTCTGTGGGGGCATTGCTTTTATTGCAGAGATTAACTTCGGAAACAACAGACTTCGGAAAATCAACAATCGTGTTCCTCACGCTAAAAGGAGGCAGCAGGGGGAGGGGCGAGAGGAGGGGGCAATTGAAAGCATTTCACTTGCGAGAGCGAGCAGCGCCAGCAGCGATAATTGCTACCATATGGTGCCACGCGCTCCAGCAAGTGAATCTCCACACATGCACGCGTTGCCATTGAAGAATGGAATGCCTGCACGTTTTTGGCTGAAAAGCCAAAGCGATTGCAAAAGGTCTTTTTGCCTGCGCAGCGCACGCGCGCTGCGCAGGCAAGACCTAAAACAGACGCTTTCTGAACCAAGAACTAACTTTTTGCCAAATTTGGTGTAATTCCGTTCAGCAGTTCGGGCTGTAGCCTGGTCCAAATTTTCCTATGGATATTAACATGGAGAAAAAGCGCTTTGGGACCCCCCTTTTTTTTCAGCCCCCGTTTCACGAATCACCCCGAAACCTTCAACAGAGTAACCATTAATTTTGAAAATTTCGCGAAGATTCGTCAAACGGCACCAAAAATATTGGCAAATCAAAAAACACTTTTCCTATGGAAACTAGGTTCTAACTATAACTACCTACTGGTGACCGCTAGTAGGTAATGTATGTATATATATTATATACATATATAGATATACATTTTTTAATGTAATACATTATAAATAAAAGTATATTAAAATGTATAAATAGATGTAAACATTTAAAAAGACTTGACACAACAAAGCAAAACAATAAAATTGCAATATTAAAATGTAAAATTATTAATAATAAAGCAATTGTAGAGCACAACAGCTACCTCAAGCTGAGGTGTCCCTTTGCTTCATGGTCACAAGCAGGTACAATAATTGCATAAAATACTACTTTGGTGACAATTTTTTTTTAAAATTACACTAGCACCATTCTTTTAAACGAAGGCTTATATATAAATTAGTGAAGTAAATTGTATCATAAAGATGTCATAATAAAAAACAACATTTTTAATGCACATAACAAGGAACACATGTTCAAAAAAGTATATATTCACAAAAACATCTTCATAAAATATTTTGCAAAGTAACAAAAAAGATATAAAAAAAAATGTAAAAAGCAAAAAGAAAATAATTTACCAAATTGTATTTTTAAAACTTAAACCAACCTCAGTTGTACATTTGGTGAATTATTATCTGCTGACTAAGGTGCAATTCCAACATTTTCTAGATTCATCATTACTCCCAATGCTACATAGCCAGCTGTCTCAAATCCACATCTCATTAGGGAACCTACTAGTGTAGCACTTTGTACCTCAGTCGCAGTGGCACAGAAGCATAATATGATTATAGGAGTCTTTAAACAGCGTCAACATGAGTGACAAGACCTGAGCTTCATTGGAATATCATGCCACTCCTAACATGGATGGGCAGAGCCCATATTCTATAGATCATACAAGTTTGATCCTCAAGAAAATAATCCCACCTGGCTACATGGTTGGGCCACCTTATAGTTATAGTTAAGGTTATTGCTGCAAAAAGAATGCTAGCTAATAGGATTAAATTATCCACCTCACTAGAGAAGTCATGTATATAGTATCAGATTTACCAATGCGTGCATGTTTCTTAGAGGTCACAATCATTGGCCCATCCTTTTTCATGGAGTTTCTCACTTTTGTTACGCCTCAGCATTTAGGCAATTTTCCGCCGCAAGCGTTAATTGGTGCTCAAATCTTGCAAGCACTTTCTATACAAGTGCAATCCATGCTTTGACTTTTCTCATGAGTAGTCTAGAACAGTGTCAAATATGTAATTTAGAGCATTTTGTATGAAAGTGCATACATAGATTAGCTATTGGTCTCAGGTGACTCAACACAAATTGTGAGAACATTTGCAAAAGTCAACATTTTCAAGTGAAAGCCAAATTTACATGAATTTTGCATGGAGAGAAAACTTTGCATACACCCAGAACAGATCAGTTGTAGTAGTGGTAGCCATATTTACTGAGGTCCTCATCTCCATCTCAGTGTAGACATTACAAATATATCATTTTTATACAAAGAATACCGAGGAAAATATTGAAGCATGCCTCAGACTCTTTACTGAGTTAGCTGCCTGTTTTCCAAATAAACTTACTTTAGGGTACTTTTGTATAACAAGTACTCCTAGTACGTGGAAAATTACATTGTTCGCAGTGACAGAGTGTGCAAACGTTTTGTCACCATACCAAATTTTACTCACTTGTCTTCAAAAGTTTGTTTTTCATTTGACATTTCAATGGAAAGTTTTGGCTCAATAGTACCACTTCCTCTGAATGTTCAACATACTGAAAAACAATAAGGAGTATTAGTTCTGTAAGTTTAAAACATAAGTTAAAGGTACCAACAGTTAAGAACAATTTTTAAGTGTGATACCAAAGCTCTCAGGTTCTCAATTCCATGCATGAGCAGTTCAACCAGTCTAGGAGTTTTCTTTGTATTGTGTGAAGTGCAGCCATGATGTGAGTTTCTAATGGAATACAGAGGACCACTGATTCCAGAATGCAAAGAAAACAAACATTGAAAAAGCCAATCGGTCTGGCAAGCTTGTGCGATAGTTAATTTAAAAAAAAATATTATTGAGAGCCACACAAATAAAAAGCAAAGAAAGGATAGAATACCAATTATAAAATAAATAAAAAATCACTGATTTGTCTATTTTACTAGTGATGTTAATTTTTAAATGAAAGCTTTTCAGTTCTATGTATTTTATTATTATTATTTGTGAAGAAGACTAGAATATAACACCAAGTCGGATAGCAGCAGGCAGAGCCCACATGATCTGCTGCTAGCACTCACAGGACCACCCCCTCCATTCAGGTTCCACTTCCGATGCTGTGTCGGGAGTCAGAAGCAAGAATGGCAAGGACGCTGAGTGCTTTGAACTCAGTCCGCTGAAACGAGTGTTGACTTCCCAGAATGCAGGTCTCTGCACGGACAGGTTTTTGCATGCAGATGGTTCGTCAATCTGAGTCTGCCTTGTATACCTTGAGGATGTCTTGTGGTGTGGGGTGCTGAAGGTGATATAAGCTCTGCTGAAGCTTTCAGTCTTTGGATACTATAAACGTTGTGTCGAGAGGACTCCCAGATAACTCACTGCAGTAAGCGCGGGTTCCGTTGGGGCAGGATCCCCTCAACTACCCGGTGTGGGTCTCTGGCATGTCCCTCTATGTGCATCACCTATCCATCTTTGTCTTCATCCATATATGCTCCTGGCTTTGATGTGCAAATTAATTGGCTGGACTTTATCGGGGACATTAGCTTCGAGGAATTATCATATGGCAGACTCATCCTGTGGAGCAAATTGTGCAAGCGAGGTTGTGGCGTCTCATTACCAGAAGGCTAAAAAGCGAGCTATTCAGATGCATCTGACTACATCTTGCATATGTTGTGTGCTAAGGCAGCAGGAATAGAAATGAGAAGCCAGCTGAGATTACATCCCATTCAGTCACAACAAGTGAGAATCTACTGAAGGACTCTTGGGGAGTCGATGTACCACTACTAATTTAACTGCCATTGTGTCTGGCAGCAATTTGGTGGGGGAATGTGAGTAGACTGATGTTAGCAGTATGGGAGAAGGGGACTTAAATTCATGGTAAACCCTCCCTAAACTGGTGAGCACAGCAAGGATAAATAGGGGGCTCAAGGAATACCCTCTTTTTGCAAGGTACTAAAAAGGTGGAGCTGACATTCTAGAATCTCTCTCAGGTTCGCCACCTACAGTGAAGATGGGCGGTGAGGAGGGAAGGAGGGCCACCTGTGATCATTCTTCTCATAGCCCAACTAGTACCAATTCTTCTAATACGCAAAGGCCCACATGCATCAAAGCAAAAACCGGTCGCAAACGGGCAGATTCTCAGAATCTGCCCCTTTGCGACCGGTATTTTTGCATTTGGGATGCATCATCCCTAAATTGCGATTACTTAAATTGCGATAGCATTTAAGGAATCTCAAATTGCGATTCCTTAAACGCAATGCATTAAAGTTAAAAAACTGAGCGATTTCTCTAATAGGGGGAGCAAATTACCATGAAGTTGAGCTTCATGGTAATTTGCAAAAACTTTGAAAAATGCACTAAAATGCATTTTCCAAAGTTCCATTTTACACACACATGCTCTAGGGGCATGTGTGTGTGCAAGATGTACTCATATGCAGATTTCAGGGGTGCAACAGGGTGTCCTTTTGACACCCTGGCACCCTTGAAATTGCATTTTCAGTTTGCGATTCTCTAATTGAGAATCGCAAATTGAGAATGTCTTCCTATTCATTCCTATGGGCCTCTAGGCCCATAGGTATGAATGGGGAGGTATTCCTTCATTGCGACTCGCAATTTCCGAGTCGCAATTAAGGAATGTTTATAAATCGCTATTTTTTAAGTAATTTCTACATGCATAGCCATTTGCTATTCTTTATTAGCGAAACCTTATTTTTCGCTAATAAGGAATCGCAAATGGCATTGTTGATGCTTGTGCCAGAAAGTGTTCCAAATGTATCCAACATGCCAAGGCTAGAGTCAGATCCACTGTCTATGCTACAGTCAGCTAATGAACAAGCAGGTATATGTGAGCAATTCTCTGAGGACTTGTTGAAAGATCCGCATTCATCACAGGTTAATGGTGATGCTATACCCACTGCTGGAGCAGTAAATGTTGAGACTGCGTGGATCGGTCCCATCTCAGCAGTTTTTGCGACCATATTGACTTAAATTTGAGATTTAAAACACAATTTACACCCAGGGGATAGCCTCACTTCATCAAAGACTGAACAAGATAGAAAAGATTGTGCTACAAATATTATCAAGGATTCAGGAGGTAGACCAGAGGGTCACAAATTTGGAAGACCGTACTCTCACCTATGATTGGGACATTGCTAATATCCAAAGGAAACTGTGTGATGTACAAGATAAAATGGAGGAACTGAAAAACTATGCCAGGAGATCCAACCTATGGTATGTAGGGATATTAGAAGGGGTCAAGAACATGGGGAGTCCTCAAAATATGCCCCAATTTATGGAATTTTCTGATTAAAACATATATATTGGATGATGCGCCTTCGGACTTAACTATCATGAGGGCCCACTTGTTAGCAACTCATGAACTTGGGGCTTCCCCAACTATTAGTGTACACTTAGCAGACTGCCTAAGAAAGGAGAGTATACTTTCAATAGCCATCTAAAAAAGAGTGTTTACCATGCCCGATAAAGTATAGTTTCTAATGTCTTTATGATATGTCAGCCCTTTCCCTTGTGTACGTCCTTTGAAGAGGCACAAAGCCTCCTGCAAGAGGCTTTAAGCTGAAGACTCAGCTGAAGACTCATTATGTGATACATTTTTGACATGTCTCCAAGGTTTATTTGGCACTATATTATCAAATGAGTTTTCTTCACATTTACGGTGATCAGTGTGGGGGGGAAGGAGGGCTCCCAACCTAGCAGTGCAGTCTGTTGCAAGAACGATGCACCTAAGGTTTGGGGATGGCAGAGAGTAGCATGAGCCATTCTCCCTACCAGGGTGTGTGGCACACTAAACATGGTGAGTGCATTTTGGTGACGAGGTAGTGGGGCGCAGGGGGTTATATTTCAGGGAGGGAGAGCCTATCCATCAGGCCGAGAAATGTACATGAACAGCAGAGTGTGGGGTAGCTATATTTCTAGCCAGGTCCATAGATTGGAGTGTGAAAGCAGTAGTAAGGCATAAACAGCGGAGATGGATTTGGCTGGAGGTGTGTGTACAAGGCTTTACTTTGATTTAAATTTATTGTTACCGCCCAATAGTAGATGATGTGTGCGCTTTGACGGAATTCAACAGTTTGGCTATGGGTGTGGAAGGGCCAAAGACTTTTGGGGGATATAGTGATTTCATTCAAGATCTGAAGTTAGACACCTCTAATAAGACTAAAAAGCAATTAAAGAAAAAAACTGCCTCCATTCTGGCCTCTATAAAGCATGATTATTGCCTGGTCAATCCGTGGTGAATGGACCACCCCAGGACAATGCAGAGTACGTGTTACTCTTTCCAATTTAAAAGTGCTTCACGACTCAATTATTTTTTAGTGTCACATTCTTTTCAATAGGAGCATTACGGATATATAGACTAACGCCTTCTCAAATCATTCTATCATATGGATTCAATTTGAGCGAGCCGACTTGAACATCACAAGTCCAAGGTGGCAGTTTACTAAGACAATCTTGGTTGACCAGGATTGGTTATAAGAGAGGCGTATGTTCATCAGGGAGTTCTTTGAAATAAATCATCAGACAGCCCCAGTCTTTGCAACATGGGAGGCTTTTAATGCAACATTTCAAAATAAGGTGACAGCATACAAGTTTAAGCAGAAAAATAAGTAGCATCTGAATGCGGGAGTTACAGCTGGCTATTCAGGTAGAATGCTGCCTTAGTCATGCCATGGTCGGCTGAAAGCGCAGCCCTAAAAGAGAAGCTAGTACTGGTCAAGTTTAATATAAGGGATTTTTTCACCCTTGAGGAGATACATAATTCAAGGACTTACCTGCAAAAGCAAAATGAGGAGATCCTATCGATTGGCAGGTTCCTTTCCTGGTCCATGCCCATCAAAATGGATTCTCAACGTATTTCAAGGATTGAATATCCCATTACTAATATAGTCCAGATGGATGAGGAAGAAATCACTGAGGTGTTTCACCAGCATTATAAAAATCGATATGGAAGAGCTCACTCTGTTCCTGTATCAAGCCTTAATTGTTTTTGTTGGCTTTATTTACCACCCTCAATTGTCCCCTGAGCAGAAAGGTAGTCTCCTAAACCACATTTCCACATGAGAGGTGGCTGCCGCCATGCAAAAAATGCCCAATGTTAAAGCAAGTGGCAATAATGGATTACCTACAGAGGTGTATAAGGTGCTTGCAAAAGTGTGGCTTTCCGTCTTGATGGACATTTTTGATCAAATCAGTGAAGGAGTGAAAGTGCCTACCACTTTCAAAGGGTCTATAATTGTAAGATTTCCAAAAAAAGATAAACCCTCTTTGAATGTGAATTCTTACTGCCCAGTAAGTCTGCTAAATGCAGACTAGAAACTGTTTGCCAAGGTTTGGGCAATTTGTATCATTACAGTAGGTCAAGCTCTGCTCCATAATGCTCAGAATGAGTTCCTGCCCAATAGGTTGATGGCAGCTAATAGAATTTATAGAATCTAGAGATTTTTTCTCCAACCGTCAAAAGGTAGCAGCAATGGTGATATACAATGCAGAGAAGGCTTTTGATGTAGTGAGTTGGGATACCCTGTTTTTCATGATGAATAGGTTTGGGTTTCCTCATCACACTATCCAAGATCAAATTGTTATGATTCTTTATTTGATTGCTGACAGCTCCAATATCGAAGGGGCCATGAAACTAATTTAGCAGTATACGAGGATACTAGATTAATCCTAGCAAAACCGAATACCTGTTTGGGTTTCCTCATCACACTATCCCAGATCAAATTGTTTGTGGATGATATGATTCTTTATTTGATTGCTGACAGCTCCAATATCGAAGGGGCCATGAAACTAATTTAGCAGTATACGAGGATACTAGATTAATCCTAGCAAAACCGAATACCTGTTATTTAGCGCTCCACCGACGGTGATGGCCCCAGACATTCAGCGCCCATATAATGTCTAGCAACCAATTTGTTACCTAGGGATCCATGTAACTAATAATTATTCTGAGCTGTTTCAGCTGAACTACAATGCTATGGTGGATAAAGTTAGGACTTTGTGGCTAGATGGACTCTACTTCTGCTCATGTTAAAAGATAGGGTTTCCCTAATTAAAATGTCTATTCTGCCTCCATTTTTATTCCTGTTCCCTAATCTTCCCATTAAAAAATAAAGGCTTTTTGAAAGTGCTAGATTCCCTGATCACTAGATTTATATGGAATGGCAAGGAACAAGGTGGTTTGGCGCCACCGGATTTATTTTTCCTATTATCAGCCCTCTCGTTTGAATATCACTATCCATAGGGAACAGGACTCTGGGGGGTTTGATACCTTCCTTTTTGCCAGCATGGCTTAAGAATACGAAAAAGAATTACTTATCTACTTAAAAATGTATAGAATACTAAAAAGAAGACGATACAAGGTTTTATCAGACATAGCAGATGGATTTAGGGTTTTTTAAGGCAAGACAGGTAACGTCTTGCAATAGATATGTGAAGTTACATGTTTGAATTGATTTAGGACTACCTGTCTCCAAACCAGTGCTTCATTTTTGGAATTCCCATGGGTATCGAGTTTTGGGTGATTTTTACATGGGTAACAGGCTGATAACTTGGGAGGAAATGAAACTCCTCTTGAGGAAAGGATGTAATCTCTACTGGCATAGCTTTTTGCAAATTACAGGATTTTGTAACTGGAGATAAGGGCACAGCACATACAAGGCTGTAGATCATCGGACTTGAGGAAACTCATCCTGCGCCAGCCCGGCATCACGTTAGATGATATACTGATACTAGGAAGGTCACATGAGCTAGCGGATGTCAGATCAGGTGAGATGGAGTCAGCACTGGCACGTCGGTCATCAGGGGCACCGCATTCACACTCAATCACCATCAAGGAGTAGATAGTAGATGCAATACAGAAAGGAGCCGGACGAAGGAGAAGCAGCACAAACCTTTACTCAGGGAAGGTGGAGGTGCAACAACTGCGGGATCGAGAGTCATCCGCTGAGAGGTTGTCCTGCATACGGAAAATTGTGTATGAAGTGCGGGCAGATGGGTCATTTTGCCAAAGTGTGCCAGAGAGCCAGGAGAGTGGCCAACACAGGAGGGCGAGATAGAAAGTTTGTCCAAGTTAAGCAGGTGACGCGAGGGGCTGAGATGCTGGAGGATCTGGATGTCCTGTGCCAAAGGATGCAGCTCTTGGATAACGATGATGACGAAGAGGTGTTCGTGATATCCTTGACAGAGCCAACAAACAAAAAGAAGAGCCCCCGGCGATTTGCCAGATAAAGATAGGTGATAACCAGGTGACTGCTCTCATTGATACGTGGGCGTCAGTGAACGTCCTGGATGCCATCCACTATCGCCAGCTGAGTCCCCAACCAAGATTGATGCCTACGAATGCAAGATATTCACGTGTGAAGGCAAAACTCCAATTCCATTACAGGGAGTGATAGAAGTGGATGTCAGGCATGGAAAGATATCGGCACGTGCAAAGTTTCATGGGATGAGGGACAGTGAGGAATGCTAATTGGCTGCCATTTGGCAGAGGACCGAGGACTAGTGATGTTTGTGAAACAAGTCCACCAGTCTCATGCAGCGGAAACAATGGTGGAATTTCTCAAAATCTTTGATGGGCTGGTCGGCCTCAAAGGGGTAAACGTCAAGCTGCACATAGATCGAGCAGTCAAGCCGGTGGTGTTAGGTCACAGGAAATAACCATTTCACCTAAGACCCCTCCTCAAAGCTGAACTGGACAAACATGAGAAAGCTGGTGTCATCGAGACTGTGGGTGTCCCCGTTGATGATAGCCCCCCTTACCCAAGCAGCTGTGAGTGATCCCTTTGTTTGTGGACATGCGGCTGCCCACCAACGCTATTAAGAGGGAGAGACATATCGCACCCACCATCAATGAGATGGTCACAGACATCAATGGGGCAAAATGGTTCTCGAAGGTTGACCTTAACTCTGAATACCACCAGTTGATGTTGGATGAAGCCAGTCATTACATCACGACATTCTCCACACATGTTGGACTGCGGAGATTCAAGCGCCTGAGTTTTGGAGTATCCTCGGCGGCTGAGGTATTAGAGGACGTAATTTGGGAGGCCCTATCAGGCTTGATAGTTATCATAAACATCAGTGATGATGTGCTGATCTTCTCGCAGACGCTGGAGGAACACCATGAAAGGCTGAGAGCAACACTAAGGAGGCTGATGAAACAAGGTCCAAAACTGCACTGACAAGTGTGGTGAATTATTGCGAAAGATTCATTCCACTTCTGGCAACACTCGCCGAACCCCTGAGGGCACACACAAAGAAGGACACCAAGTGAGGGTGAACAAGTGTGACATCTCATGCCTTTCAAGAGGTGAAGAATGCGCTCCTGAAAGGAGCAACAGTGGCCTATTTCAAGCCGGGGAGCCCCACAGAACTCACGGTAGATGCCAGTCCGGTGGCGCTAGGAGCAGTACTCTTGCAGAAAGCTGAACAACAGGAGTGGGTGCCCATTGCCTATGCGAGCAAGGCTCTGACGGTGGGGGAATCCAGATATGCACAGATTGAACGAGAGGCATTGGCAATCAGATGGGCATACCAACACTTCGACATCTATCACTGTGGGTATAAATTCAGCATGGTCACCGATCACAAGCCTCCATTGCCGCTGTTTGGAGGAACGGCAAGGAATGGCATGCCACAAATTGGGAGGTGGGCTGTCCAACTCCAGCACAATGACTTTGAGGTGGTCAATCGCCCAGAGTCAACAATCCTGCTGACTATCTGTCGCACCACCCCATTGCAGATGATCCGGAAGTCAGAGGGAGGTTGATGGTGGAACGGAAAGCTACGTGAGGCTGATCACAGAACTGTCGTGCCCGAGGGCACTGTCCCTGGCTGAGCTGGAAGCTACTGTATCCAAACAAAGGGAGGGGGGGGACCAGGAGCTGGTTAATGGTCCAGTGCCTGTGCTCCGAGAAGTCAATAGGGTAATTACTAGAAGGCACTGTTCCAGGGTCGGTATGGTTGAAAGTCAACCAAGACCGTACCTCAACAAGGGGAAAATAAAGAGAAGGGTCTATGTGTTAGAGGTCTAGGATGGGGTACTCAGGATGGGGGGGAGACAGCATAAGTGTCTCTTGTTGCCCTCACACACCCCGAGGGATGTCATGCTTCATCATCGGGCGGTGCTCCTCGTCGGGCCGGCGGTGCAATGCCCTACGGGTCCCCCGAAGGGTCTCATTAGCGGAGATCTTTTAAGAGAGCTGCCGATTGGTGCATGCGGGTATGTGGAGGGGGAGTACAAGGGTCGGTGGTGGCTGTGGTGTGTGCAGGAATAAAAATACCTAAGGGTTACCTGGGAAACTAATTTAATAAGAAGGCACCCTTGGTACACTAAAATACGTGGAAAAAATGTTACTAATCAAAACGTGATGTGTTTAGTAGTAACTGAGAGTACAGGTCAAAAGGTCGACATGTTTCGCGCCTATTAATGGTCAGAGTGATCCATGGCGCTTCATCAGGACCAGCAGAGGTGAATAGTGTGGGGAGAGATGCCCAGACTATGTGTAGTGGGGGGGGTAAAAATATTACCCTCTCACTCGGCAGATAAAGGGGGGGGGGAGGTAAAGTGTCTCCTAAACAGGTAGTGTGTGCAGAGAGGAGTCTGTTGTGCCCCCTTTATGTAAGACCTAGACCAAAAGAAAGATAAAACAAAGAAAAATGCAGACGTTAAAATACATATGCGGACTTGCCTTGTCGATCCGCATAAGTACACAGTGATCCGAGAAATCACATTTATACAATGAGACAGTCATAATGTCATGCACCTGGGGGCCCAGGTTACTCTCAAAGTTCTGAAGGAGCGGGCAGGCGTGGGTATGGTCCCGTGCCAGTCAAAAGGTGGTAGGTCCCGGGTCCCGGTGGCGGTCACAGAACCCAGCTGGAGACTCGCTAGGTAAACTGCTGTACCCCGCGGGGCCTGGACAACTCCACCTGGCTGTGCAGCGGGCTCACCAGGCGTGTCGACTACTGGGACAGTCAAATAGACACGTGTATTGTGTATCTAACTCGATTCGTAGGTTCAACACGAATGAAGTGCACTTAGAGTAGTCTTACCTAAGATAAGAGCTGGAATTGCTCCTTGAGTTAAAAAGCGGCGTAGGAGGCCCACACCATCTAGGGCTGTAAGTTGGAAATAGTGCGTAACAACAGGGAATACCCAGGGGGTAAAGAAAGCAAAACAAAACAAAAGTGGAGCGTTAGAATTACTTACATCGTTGCCAAATGTAGAGCAGGAAAATGCTTACGTTGTGATCTGGGTAGCTGGATCGCCTCGAGTCATACTCACGGGTTGCTCAGGTGACGGCACTGGAAACCTGCCCTGTCCAGACGCCTGCTCGAAGGTAATTGACTTTGCCTCGCCCATGATATTTGAAGACTGAGCCCCGTGATTGAAGGAGGTACCTGTTTCCGGTTTCGCGGCACGATCGGTCGTGGGAGGCCGGAGCTGCGCATGCGCGGTGAAACAGAGTGTTCCAGTGTTCTCTTGTGCATGCGTGACAGGGTGTTTTTGGCGCATGCGTGGTGTCTGTGAGGTGTGTTACTACGCGCATGCGTGGAGTGCTTGTGATGTGTTCCTACAGGAATAGTAGACTAGACCACAAAAGTGGGTGTGTCACTGTCAGCCTATGGCCTGTTTATCCCGCATGTTTGACAAGTTTGATGGAGTGGCGGTGTATGGGCGGGGCCATGTGAGAGCTTGCTAACGTGTGCTGAAGGTGTAACAAGTCCCAACCATTGCAGGATAATGTTATCGATATAGCAGTATCTCCGTATAGTTGATATGGCCCAAAAAGGGCCCGGGAGGTGCACTACAGAGTTATCGAGACGAGCGTTGGTCTAATCATTCAGTTGTTTTGCTCCTAGCCGGAGGGACGATGTACGATGGATTACACCTTATACATGCACCCAAAAGTGTCAGTATTAGAGTTCGGTCCATGGGATATCGTCGTTGAGCCCCTGGGTGTCTGTGTGCAGGCGGTGCACCCAGCGTTGTTCACGCCTAAAGAGCGACTCGCTAGTCCAGTTAGTATTGGATTCCAGGATGGTCCATTGGATCGCTTCACAGGGGTGCCCTTTTTCCAGAAAATGGTTCGTCAATTTAGTGGCTGCGCGGGCTCGCCTGATGGTGCTTTTGTGTTCGCTGATCCTTGTTTTGATGGGTCTGGTGGTCATGCCTACGTAGTAGAGTTCGCATGGGCACGAAATCAAGTATACACAATTTGTGGTGTTGCAATTCGTGTGCTTCCTTTGTTCCCATTTAAGCTCACCAATTTCCAAGACTTTCGTGTGTCGTGTCGTGGTGCAAGCACTACACGAGCCACACGGGTAATGCCCCTTCACTGCTGGCAGATCCCAGAGAGTGTTCTCTCTTCTCGCTTGTTTCTGGCGTGGCCGTGTATTAATCAGTTGGTCTCTTAGAATACTGGTTCTTTTAAAAGCAAAGCGAGGTGCTGGGATGTTTAGTGCATCACTGTTGATGATCTTCCAGTTACGGTTGATAATTCTTTTGATTTTGTTGGAGAGGGGGGTAAAGGTTGTGACGCAGGTGATCACGTTATTGGTCTCAGGCTCTCTCGTTTCCAGGAGGCCTTCACGAGTGTTGTTCCTAGCCCGTTTTTTAGCTTGGTTAATTACTTTTACTGGATAGTGCCTCTTCACCAGGTTCTCAGATAGGGTGTTGGCTTGTCTGTCAAAATCCTGTAGTTTGCTGCAATTGCGCCTGATCCTGAGAAACTGGCCGTAGGGTAAGTTTTCCCGTAGAGCTTTTGGGTGGTGGCTCTTAAAACTCAGGAGGCTGTTGCAGTCAGTCTCTTTTTTGTACGTGCTGGTGTGAAGTATCCCATTTTCTAGTTGGATTGATAAATCCAGGAAAGGGATTTTCTCGTCACTGGAGGTCATGGTGAAGCGTAAGTGGGGGTCCCGATTATTGATCCACTCAAAGAATTCCAGTGTCTTAGATGCCTGTCCTCTCCATAGGATCAGCACATCGTCTATGTACCGTTTCCAAGTGACCAGATGTCGATGAAATGGGTTGGCGTCTGTGAAGATGTGGTTGGCCTCAAAATGTGACATGTACAGTCCAGCCAAGCTCGGCGCAAAGGTGCTCCCCATGCTGGTGCCTTGTACCTGGTGGTAGATGGTAGTTTTGTACATAAAATAGTTGTTGGTGAGAGCAAGGGCAATGAGGGCCGAAATGAAGCTTGCCGGTGTAGACGTTGGAAGTTCTGAGTTTTGTAACAAGTTGCTTACCACTTCAATGGTTGCCTCCTGCGGGATATTCGTATAGAGTGCTTCCACGTCCAGTGTGAGCAGTAAGTTGATTTCCTCGGTGTTTTCATCATTGATGGTTCGGATGAGGTTGAGCACATCTCTGGTGTCTTTGAGGTAGGCTGGAGTAGCCTGGACCAAAGGGCGCAAAAAGAAGTCACTGAACTGGCTCAAAGGTTCCAGAAGGGAGCCTATCCCAGACACGATCGGACGGCCAGGGCACGGGGTAACCCCCTTATGGATCTTAGGTAGAAGATAGAAGTAGGGCATCCTAGGAGATGGATTCACCAGAAAGGCTGCTTCTTTAGATGTAATCCATCCCTCTGTTGCTGCTTCGTTGACCAAGGTTCTGATCTGGTTCAGTAGCCTTGAGGTTGGATCGGTCTCTAGAATCTCATAGTACTCAGTGTTGTTTAGTTGGCGCAAGCACTCCTTCTCATAATCCTGTATGTCGAGGATCACAGTGGCGCCCCCTTTGTCCGCCGGTTTTATTACGATGGAGTCATCATTCTGAAGGGTGGTTACCGCCCTCCGTAATTTTTTGGGAAAGTTGTTGTAAGCGTTAGGAGGTTCTAATCGGTTAACCTCCTTGAGGACCGCTTTTTCGAAAGTGAGGACCTCGTGTGGGACCATCCCAGCGCTGGGGGTGAATTTAGACGGGGGTCTCAAGCCAGTGTCGTCCTCAGTCTGTGTTTGGTTGTCTTTGAAGAAGGCCCTAAGTCTCACTTTGCGAAACAGTTGATGTAGTTCCTCATTGGTTCTGAAATTGTCCTCCTGTGGAGTGGGCACAAACCCAAGTCCTAGTTCCAAAGCTGTGGTCTCGTCGGCGTTTAAAGGTCTCGAAGACAGGTTGACGATCAGTTTTTTTGTTGGTGTTGTGCCATGCTTCTCGTTGTTCTCTGTTGGTTGTCCGGATCTTGCCAGTGTACCTGCTTGTTCCCTCTTCTTCTTCCTCTGCCTCTGCCCCTGCCTCTGTTCTGAAAAGGTGGAGGAGGGTTGTGGAGGAATGGTTGCTGAAAACCCTGTTGTAGTGGGTTGTATGGAGGGTACCACATGGGTCCGTGTTGAGGGAATGGTTGCGGTGGAAAACCGTAGAAGGGTGGTGGCCCTAGTGGTGGTGGTAATAGACCCTGTGGGTTGGAGCGACGGCCCCAGCTATGATTGCTCGAGTTGCTACCCGAGGAATGACCTGACCGATTAGACGTTGATGATCCATCGTCAGAGATCGTGTCGGTCTCTGTAGGTTGGAAGTCCTCTTTTGTATAGGGATAGATCTTTTCCCTATCGAATCTCTTCAGGTCCTTCTGTAGTTTGTTTATCTTCTGGTTTAGAAGGTAGTCTCGGTGGTCAGAGATTTCTGAGTTTATCTCTGCTAAGCGAGTTTTATATGCAGAAAGGCTAATGCTGGTTTTGAGACCGTTCTCTGCTATATTGATTTTAACAATCAAAGCATCCGACAGGCGTTTTGCGGTACTGATGATCAAAATGATCCAATCCCGAGTGCATTTCCATGCAATTTGGCTCCATTCGCGTCTGAATATAAGATCTTCCAAAAAGATCCTAGGTGCCGTGCGGACCAACAATCCGTTAGGTGCCGAGTTAGCTCTGAGGTATTCGGTCATAATAGAGCCATGAAGAGCGGTCTTTACCTGAAGTTTTTTGAGAGAAGTAAGGGTATTCCAGTCGCCCTGTGCGCTGGTCCCTGCTGTATTGCCATCACCATCTAGGAGTGACGGGGTTCTCAGGATTTCAGCCACAATGTCCTCACCGTAGCTGAGGCCTAGGTTGTCCCCCAAGGTTGAAAATGACATGTCTCAGGGAAGGTAAGGGTCAAGAAGTGGAAATGGGGAAGGAAACAAGAGAGGAAGAAGGAGAGAGAAGCGAGTGAAAGAGAGGGTCCCTCGGCTGAGCCGCCGTGCTAAATACTGTATCCAAACAAAGGGAGGGGGGGGACCAGGAGCTGGTTAATGGTCCAGTGCCTGTGCTCCGAGAAGTCAATAGGGTAATTACTAGAAGGCACTGTTCCAGGGTCGGTATGGTTGAAAGTCAACCAAGACCAAGACCGTACCTCAACAAGGGGAAAATAAAGAGAAGGGTCTATGTGTTAGAGGTCTAGGATGGGGTACTCAGGATGGGGGGGAGACAGCATAAGTGTCTCTTGTTGCCCTCACACACCCCGAGGGATGTCATGCTTCATCATCGGGCGGTGCTCCTCGTCGGGCCGGCGGTGCAATGCCCTACGGGTCGCTTAGCAGAGATAAACTCAGAAATCTCTGACCACCGAGACTACCTTCTAAACCAGAAGATAAACAAACTACAGAAGGACCTGAAGAGATTCGATAGGGAAAAGATCTATCCCTATACAAAAGAGGACTTCCAACCTACAGAGACCGACACGATCTCTGACGATGGATCATCAACGTCTAATCGGTCAGGTCATTCCTCGGGTAGCAACTCGAGCAATCATAGCTGGGGCCGTCGCTCCAACCCACAGGGTCTATTACCACCACCACTAGGGCCACCACCCTTCTACGGTTTTCCACCGCAACCATTCCCTCAACACGGACCCATGTGGTACCCTCCATACAACCCACTACAACAGGGTTTTCAGCAACCATTCCTCCACAACCCTCCTCCACCTTTTCAGAACAGAGGCAGGGGCAGAGGCAGAGGAAGAAGAAGAGGGAACAAGCAGGTACACTGGCAAGATCCGGACAACCAACAGAGAACAACGAGAAGCATGGCACAACACCAACAAAAAAACTGATCGTCAACCTGTCTTCGAGACCTTTAAACGCCGACGAGACCACAGCTTTGGAACTAGGACTTGGGTTTGTGCCCACTCCACAGGAGGACAATTTCAGAACCAATGAGGAACTACATCAACTGTTTCGCAAAGTGAGACTTAGGGCCTTCTTCAAAGACAACCAAACACAGACTGAGGACGACACTGGCTTGAGACCCCCGTCTAAATTCACCCCCAGCGCTGGGATGGTCCCACACGAGGTCCTCACTTTCGAAAAAGCGGTCCTCAAGGAGGTTAACCGATTAGAACCTCCTAACGCTTACAACAACTTTCCCAAAAAATTACGGAGGGCGGTAACCACCCTTCAGAATGATGACTCCATCGTAATAAAACCGGCGGACAAAGGGGGCGCCACTGTGATCCTCGACATACAGGATTATGAGAAGGAGTGCTTGCGCCAACTAAACAACACTGAGTACTATGAGATTCTAGAGACCGATCCAACCTCAAGGCTACTGAACCAGATCAGAACCTTGGTCAACGAAGCAGCAACAGAGGGATGGATTACATCTAAAGAAGCAGCCTTTCTGGTGAATCCATCTCCTAGGATGCCCTACTTCTATCTTCTACCTAAGATCCATAAGGGGGTTACCCCGTGCCCTGGCCGTCCGATCGTGTCTGGGATAGGCTCCCTTCTGGAACCTTTGAGCCAGTTCAGTGACTTCTTTTTGCGCCCTTTGGTCCAGGCTACTCCAGCCTACCTCAAAGACACCAGAGATGTGCTCAACCTCATCCGAACCATCAATGATGAAAACACCGAGGAAATCAACTTACTGCTCACACTGGACGTGGAAGCACTCTATACGAATATCCCACAGGAGGCAACCATTGAAGTGGTAAGCAACTTGTTACAAAACTCAGAACTTCCAACGTCTACACCGGCAAGCTTCATTTCGGCCCTCATTGCCCTTGCTCTCACCAACAACTATTTTATGTACAAAACTACCATCTACCACCAGGTACAAGGCACCAGCATGGGGAGCACCTTTGCGCCGAGCTTGGCTGGACTGTACATGTCACATTTTGAGGCCAACCACATCTTCACAGACGCCAACCCATTTCATCGACATCTGGTCACTTGGAAACGGTACATAGACGATGTGCTGATCCTATGGAGAGGACAGGCATCTAAGACACTGGAATTCTTTGAGTGGATCAATAATCGGGACCCCCACTTACGCTTCACCATGACCTCCAGCGACGAGAAAATCCCTTTCCTGGATTTATCAATCCAACTAGAAAATGGGATACTTCACACCAGCACGTACAAAAAAGAGACTGACTGCAACAGCCTCCTGAGTTTTAAGAGCCACCACCCAAAAGCTCTACGGGAAAACTTACCCTACGGCCAGTTTCTCAGGATCAGGCGCAATTGCAGCAAACTACAGGATTTTGACAGACAAGCCAACACCCTATCTGAGAACCTGGTGAAGAGGCACTATCAAGTAAAAGTAATTAACCAAGCTAAAAAACGGGCTAGGAACAACACTCGTGAAGGCCTCCTGGAAACGAGAGAGCCTGAGACCAATAACGTGATCACCTGCGTCACAACCTTTACCCCCCTCTCCAACAAAATCAAAAGAATTATCAACCGTAACTGGAAGATCATCAACAGTGATGCACTAAACATCCCAGCACCTCGCTTTGCTTTTAAAAGAACCAGTAATCTAAGAGACCAACTGATTAATACACGGCCACGCCAGCAACAAGCGAGAAGAGAGAACACTCTCTGGGATCTGCCAGCAGTGAAGGGGCATTACCCGTGTGGCTCGTGTAGTGCTTGCACCACGACACGACACACGAAAGTCTTGGAAATTGGTGAGCTTAAATGGGAACAAAGGAAGCACACGAATTGCAACACCACAAATTGTGTATACTTGATTTCGTGCCCATGCGAACTCTACTACGTAGGCATGACCACCAGACCCATCAAAACAAGGATCAGCGAACACAAAAGCACCATCAGGCGAGCCCGCGCAGCCACTAAATTGACGAACCATTTTCTGGAAAAAGGGCACCCCTGTGAAGCGATCCAATGGACCATCCTGGAATCCAATACTAACTGGACTAGCGAGTCGCTCTTTAGGCGTGAACAACGCTGGGTGCACCGCCTGCACACAGACACCCAGGGGCTCAACGACGATATCCCATGGACCGAGCTCTAATACTGACACTTTTGGGTGCATGTATAAGGTGTAATCCATCGTACATCGTCCCTCCGGCTAGGAGCAAAACAACTGAATGATTAGACCAACGCTCGTCTCGATAACTCTGTAGTGCACCTCCCGGGCCCTTTTTGGGCCATATCAACTATACGGAGATACTGCTATATCGATAACATTATCCTGCAATGGTTGGGACTTGTTACACCTTCAGCACACGTTAGCAAGCTCTCACATGGCCCCGCCCATACACCGCCACTCCATCAAACTTGTCAAACATGCGGGATAAACAGGCCATAGGCTGACAGTGACACACCCACTTTTGTGGTCTAGTCTACTATTCCTGTAGGAACACATCACAAGCACTCCACGCATGCGCGTAGTAACACACCTCACAGACACCACGCATGCGCCAAAAACACCCTGTCACGCATGCACAAGAGAACACTGGAACACTCTGTTTCACCGCGCATGCGCAGCTCCGGCCTCCCACGACCGATCGTGCCGCGAAACCGGAAACAGGTACCTCCTTCAATCACGGGGCTCAGTCTTCAAATATCATGGGCGAGGCAAAGTCAATTACCTTCGAGCAGGCGTCTGGACAGGGCAGGTTTCCAGTGCCGTCACCTGAGCAACCCGTGAGTATGACTCGAGGCGATCCAGCTACCCAGATCACAACGTAAGCATTTTCCTGCTCTACATTTGGCAACGATGTAAGTAATTCTAACGCTCCACTTTTGTTTTGTTTTGTTTTCTTTACCCCCTGGGTATTCCCTGTTGTTACGCACTATTTCCAACTTACAGCCCTAGATGGTGTGGGCCTCCTACGCCGCTTTTTAACTCAAGGAGCAATTCCAGCTCTTATCTTAGGTAAGACTACTCTAAGTGCACTTCATTCGTGTTGAACCTACGAATCGAGTTAGATACACAATACACGTGTCTATTTGACTGTCCCAGTAGTCGACACGCCTGGTGAGCCCGCTGCACAGCCAGGTGGAGTTGTCCAGGCCCCGCGGGGTACAGCAGTTTACCTAGCGAGTCTCCAGCTGGGTTCTGTGACCGCCACCGGGACCCGGGACCTACCACCTTTTGACTGGCACGGGACCATACCCACGCCTGCCCGCTCCTTCAGAACTTTGAGAGTAACCTGGGCCCCCAGGTGCATGACATTATGACTGTCTCATTGTATAAATGTGATTTCTCGGATCACTGTGTACTTATGCGGATCGACAAGGCAAGTCCGCATATGTATTTTAACGTCTGCATTTTTCTTTGTTTTATCTTTCTTTTGGTCTAGGTCTTACATAAAGGGGGCACAACAGACTCCTCTCTGCACACACTACCTGTTTAGGAGACACTTTACCTCCCCCCCCCCCCTTTATCTGCCGAGTGAGAGGGCAATATTTTTACCCCCCCCACTACACATAGTCTGGGCATCTCTCCCCACACTATTCACCTCTGCTGGTCCTGATGAAGCGCCATGGATCACTCTGACCATTAATAGGCGCGAAACATGTCGACCTTTTGACCTGTACTCTCAGTTACTACTAAACACATCACGTTTTGATTAGTAACATTTTTTCCACGTATTTTAGTGTACCAAGGGTGCCTTCTTATTAAATTAGTTTCCCAGGTAACCCTTAGGTATTTTTATTCCTGCACACACCACAGCCACCACCGACCCTTGTACTCCCCCTCCACATACCCGCATGCACCAATCGGCAGCTCTCTTAAAAGATCTCCGCTAAAGAGACCCTTCGGGGGACCCGTAGGGCATTGCACCGCCGGCCCGACGAGGAGCACCGCCCGATGATGAAGCATGACATCCCTCGGGGTGTGTGAGGGCAACAAGAGACACTTATGCTGTCTCCCCCCCATCCTGAGTACCCCATCCTAGACCTCTAACACATAGACCCTTCTCTTTATTTTCCCCTTGTTGAGGTATGAGCTGGAAGCTAGCCACCAAAGAGGATGACACTCTAATGGCTGTTAATGAAGCGCTATAGGAGCATCACTGGAGGAATTTCTTGGGTGGGGTGCAGAGATTGACGGAGGAAGAGAAAGAGGCGAGAACGAGTTTGTGGAGGTGCAGAGATAAGCTTAGTGAAAATAAAGAAGGTCTGGTGTTGAGAGATATGCGGATTGTCATACCCCAAAAGCTGTGGAGGAGAACAGTAGAGCTTTCACACCAAGGACATCAAGGAATAGTGAAAACAAAGGCGAGGTTGAAAGCCAAAATGTGGTTCACTGGGGTAGACCGAATGGTCAAGGAGCTCGTAAGAGTGTGCTATGCCTGCCTGATCACAGTAAGCGAGCCTCCAGTGCCTCCGATAATAAAAGAGGCACCCAGCACCGCACCAAGGACTTTGGAAAATTTCCAGATGGATGTGCAACATTAGTGATGGTAGACAGCTACTCAGAATTCCCGATTGTGGAGGTAGTGCAATACACGGATTTCGAGTGCATCAAACCGGTGATGCAGAAAACTTTTGCGATGTTATGATTGACAGAAGAGGTCTGAATGGACATTGGTCTGGAATGGAGTTTCGATAATACCTGCATCAACGCAATGTCAAACATAGAAAAGTGACCCCCCCAGTTGCCGCAGGCTAATGGGGAGGTTGGGAGGTTCATGCAAACCCTCAATAAGATACTGAGAATTGGCGTGGATTAGCAGGTAGAGGTAGAAGGATACTTGCATCAGTTTATATCGGGAGACGCTCCATAGCACCACTGGGCACTCGCAAAGTGAGCTCATGACGAGGAGAGCAGTGAGGGACAACATTCCAGTGAGTGAACAGTGGACGCCGGGAACCATAGATGGAAGGGAGGCCCAAGTCAAGAGAACGAGGACCAATGACAGAGACAGCCAGCAACAAAGAGCGAAAGAAGTCAGTCTCGGTGTGGGAGGCCAATTAGTCGTGAGAGACAGATATCAAGGTGGGAAGTTCAGAACCCTGTTTGAGAGTATGGGAGGTGGTCAGAGTGAAAGGAACGATGATCACAGTCCAGAGAGGAGATCATCAAGTATTAAGAAATGTGTCATGGTTTAAGAAAGTCACACTTCTCTACAAAGATGGGAGTAGTCAACACCGAGAAACACTAGTGCATGAGACCATACAATGGGTTGTGGAGATAGAGGTACCCTTACCGAATCGAGAAGAGGTGGACATCGAGATTGACACGACACACGACACATGAAGAGAAAGAGCTAAGGGAGGAGTCAAGAGGAACGGAGAAGAGGGGTGAAGAGGCAACTCAGCGTGCACACCCCTATCGTGCACACCTCTATCAGCTGAGAGAGAACCCCTAACCAAGCCAGCGGCGAAGCAACTTTGTTTGTTGAAGAAATAGCTGGCCAGGAGGACTGGAAGTGGCATAATGTTTAGTTATTTTTATAATGCTTATTATTTGACTTTATGAAAGGTTAGGAGGGATGTAGTGAGCCATCCAGCCACTATAATACATTGTACCACACTTCACCCTCTGGCCCGGGCTCGGACCTGAGATGATAAATAAAAGTGGCAGGAATCACTCATGGTTCTTGGAATGTAGACACTATCACAGGGTGTTGAGTATTATTTGTGCCGATCACCATAGGCCCAGTGACGACAGGGTGTCTTACCACAGTACCTAAACTTGGCATACATTCTGTCGTTTTTCTGCACTTTATTTATCTTCTTGCTGCTATGCCCCTTTCTTAAAGAATTGAAGTATACTGTTGTTTTTAAGGTTTGTATGTACTATATGCACCTTAACTCGACAGGTACTGTAGCACTCTGGCACTTTTGCTCATCATTTTTGATAGCTGCTATGGTCCTTGTGTGCGTGGACTGACGCAAGTCAGTTTTTATGATCATTGTTGTACTGAGTCCTTTTAGGTTAAGAATTTTTCAGTACTGCTTAATACTGAACAGACTTATATAGCATCTAGGGCACTGTTAATAGCTCTTTGTGAAGTACAAGACCTTGTATATGTATTTTAATTTGATTTGCATCAATTTGCACTCAGGCTTGCCTTCAAGCTGCTATGTCTTTTTTTTCTCTGCACTTAAGCTCTTTATTCTTCCTTAGTCTGTGGTTATGTTTTTTGAAATTATGATCTATATGTTTTTCATGTACGGATTGGCTTAAAATGATGTGTTATATGCTTATTAGGATGTTAAGGACCGCTCAATGTCTGTCTTGTTTGTTTATTATAAATCTATCTGATCATCTATTAACAAAATAATATATCACCAGGTAACCAAGCAATTCAACTTTCAGGTAACTATTGATAAGCGGATGTGCAGTCACTCAAGTAAACGAAAACAAAGGGTCAAGTCAGCTGACCCATTGCCTCATGCAATATGCTGGGGTTGATGACATCACAATGAAATGTGAATACCGATTTAAATAGACAATTGGATGAAGCCTGGTGATCAAATCCCCTCCATGTCTATATATTATGTATGAGCTTTTTGGAGAAACAATAGTCTGGTGAGCAAAAAGCTGTCAGGTCTGAAAAACCTGGCCTAGGCGCGCTACTAAAGCATGTAACTGGGAAACTCAATGTTAATTCTTCTGCGAGAGAGTAGACCAAGTGCTTTCATTATATTATGTTTTGAAAACAATTCACAAATGTTCAAAATAAGAATGAGCCTCATTTCACTCAGTTTAAAGACTGCTATCAACATGTGAGATTTTGTTGCCCAGCATCCCTCCCACATTTTAGTTTTTAACATTTTTCAAATCTTTAACATTTAAGTCAACTAACGATGGACTATCGATGATGATAATCAAACTTTAACTCACATGTATCATTTTTACAGTTGTGTCCCAGAGTGGCTGATGGGATTACAGTTCTCCAAAAAGAGCTGAGTACTTTCAGAGGTGAGCATCCGGTGAGATTTATATTTTCACAGTTGAGCATCGGGCTCAACTGGGGAGCCATGAGCAGCCCTGGTAAAAGTGCTCAAACCAGCCCCACTCCCTTCATCTCTTGGTGCTAGTTCTCTCTTTCCATCCATCCATTTTCTCTTCTTATCTTCTCTCGTTCTTCTCCCCCACTGATCGCTCTCTCTACCTTCCCCCTCTCTACCTCTTTTTCTCTCGCTTGAAATTTCCGCATGCTTGCTGCAAGTGCCTCAAGGAGCTGGGGAAAGAGACAAAGGCCAGGGCTATTAAAACCAGCTCTAAGAACTCCAGCCCACCAGGGACTTGCCCAGTGGTATAAAAGGCCTGTCTGTCCTGAGTGAGCATTGGTGGTTTTATTCATTTATTTATTTATTTAGGTACCTATTTATTGGGAACATAAAAACATTAACAAAGAAAGCTGTCTGCCTGACCTGATCGATATGTGATATATGACTTGATATACAAAACGCTAGTTGCAAAATACTGGTCGCAAGTTGCGACCAGTATTTTTGTGACCAGCATTTCTGCAAGCAGTGTTGAATTTAGAATTTTTTATGTCAGTTCATTAAAATTTCCATTCGGAGAGTCCCTCGTAAAGATTAATGCAGTAGGTAACAAATTGCGACCCATTCTGAATGAATGCCTTTCATAGGGCTGGTGCCTGCTGGGGTCATCAGACCAAGTCTGTGAATGCATTTAAATAAAGGAAACATTTTTTTAATGCAGCCCAATTTTCTTAAAGGAAATAGGGCTGCAATTAAAAAAAAAAAGGCTTTACTTTTTTTTATAAGTTTGTTTGAGAGTGGGCAATGTCCTCTGGACCACTGCCTAATCTCCAGCAAACCTTTTGTTACATTCAGGAAAGGGAAAGAAGTCCCGAGAGGATCCCTTCCAATTTGTACATGGATTACCACCTTCTTTGAGGATTCAGTAACTTTTCAGCACAATTGCAGTCACAAACCATTGATACATTACATACCAAATCACAATTTGTAAAGGATGTTCTACACACTTTCTTCCAAACTGCATTTCGGTATGCAGGATTCTAGAGGGCAAGGCACATTTTCTGGGAAAATTCACAGTGAAAGAACATGATGACAGCATAATACACACTAGAGTAAATGGAATTTAATTTTGTTTCTCACACTCTTTTATTTCAGAGAAATGCGCGTTTTCTGTAACTGATTTTTCGGTAAGTGTTATGCACAGGGCTAGGAGTGAAGGATCCCAAGCCTGTGAGCTTCCTCCTCTTAAGACATTGTTGGCTTTACATCAGTCTGTGCTCTAAGGGCCATATGTAGGTGGGCTAATACCGGTCGGTAACGGCCGAAAATCAGTAAATTTCCCGTTACCGACCGGTATTTAGCCCTTCGCGATGTAGGAGGCTGGATATAAGGATTCGGTAATTTACCGATTCGGTATTTTAAGGAATCGGTAAAATACCAATTACTGAATCTTTAAATCCTATGTAGGGAGCACTCAAGTGAGTGCATTTTTGGTTTAAGGATTCGTTATTTACCACCAACTACAAGTTGGTGGTAAATACCGAATACCTTTTAAAAAGTAATTTTGTGCTTTTTTAAAAGTGCCATGTGGCAGACATACATGCCCTTAGGGCATGTATTTGTGCCACATGTGCACACATGCACGATTCAGGGGTGCAACAGGGTGTCAATGTGACACCCTGCCACCCTTGAATATGCTCCCCCTATTCGGTATTTACCGAATCGGTAATAGTGAATGGCTTCCCATTCATTCCTATGGGACTCCAGACCCATAGGAATGAATGGGAAGGTATTCCTTATTACCGATTCAGTAAATACCGAATCGGTAATAACGAATATTACCGAATCGGTAAAATGTACTGATTGTTTACCTACATTCTATTTACCGATTCTTAAATATCGGTAAAATTCGGTATTTAGGAATCGGTGAATAAAAATTACCTACATATGGCCCTAAATATTCTAATTCACCCAGGATTTTGCCTGCTTTCAAAGTTGTGGTTTACCATTGCAGTTTCCTTACAATAATAATTTTCTTAGACCTCTATTACGAGTGCCTGAGAATATGAAGGCTAGTATTTATCACATTTGATAAAAAAGAATACTAGGGGTGGGCCTGACTCTCATAAATTGCTATAGTGTCATTATGGGAAATTAGAGCAAAATAACATAAGATAACCAAGCATTTAGCCCTATTTGAATAATGCAAAATGCACACTTGCATCCAAAATGGACTCAGGGATGCATTTTGCCAAATGCAACAGAACAAGAACAACAGCAGACAGCAGCTCCTTTCACTTGCTAGATTCATTGTTTCTGTATTACTACAGTAGGATTTTTGTACTCATAATAATGGGAACCAACATAATCCTGTCATTTTCATTAATTTTGCACCAAAAGAGTAATGCAAATTTACTTATATCGCTCCAGTGTAATTCAAATGTTGCCATGCCTAAACAATACCCTCGGGGTTATTATCAGATCCAATAAATAATGCTAATTACCAGTTTCCCTATTGTTATTGGGAAAAACGTGAGGATTGTGGTGCTTACCATACCAGAGTATAATTGGCATGCATTTTTCATCTGGTAACTTTCAGCAGGTTTGACTTTCTAACATTAAGGCACTTTACAGAGAACAATGTATAATAATGCAAAAGATCATATGTTTTTTACTTTGTGCAATGAAGAGAACAAAACCACAAAAACACATAGTGATGCAACTGGGGCTTGGGGGAGGGAAGGGTAAGAGAAAAGGAGAAATCAGGGTGAAGAGCAGGAGGAAGAGGGTACGGGAAGAAGGTGAAGCATACTGTTAAATCCCTTAAATATAAAAGAAACTTGTATGTAGTCATATATTTGCAAGTTAATCATCCTTAGTACAATTGTATGGGCAAAATATGGAATATGAAAAGTTTCTATAATTGTAGGTGTTGGGGGAGCCATTTCAGAGGTATTTGGGGAAACCATGTGGCTTGGACCTTCAACGTAGAATTTAAATAGTTGAGTCCTTAGTTCTTTTGGAGGGGATGGTATCTTGATGATTGGACCTTTCAAATATGATCTAAATAGATGAGTCTTTAATCCTTTTCGAATTCCTGGATTGTACCAACAACGGGCCTGATTTAGAGTTTGGCGGATGGGTTACTCCGTCATAAACGGGACGGATATCCTATATGGCATATTTCAAGTGCATTGGTTGTCTGACAGAATACAGTTGGAAATAAATATCGTGCAGACAGACTATTGTGTCAAAAATATTGATTACCAAAATATCCAGATGGTAAGTGCAATGAAGTAAGTATAGATGTGCTATTCCTAACTCCAGATCTACATATTTTGAAGATACATATATTGTCTAGGTACATATATGTAGAGTTAAGTATAGTTAAAATGTGCTTATCCATAGGAAAACACGCCTTCACAATATTTTTGTCCTCAATATTCTTGACACAGTATTATGTCCACACAATACTTTTCTCTAACATTTTGTGCAAATAATAAGCGCATTATATCCAAACTATAATCCAGGCCCAAAGGCATTATTCTGATAATGATGCAAACAGTGGTTTGCACAGGTGTCTGCATTTTTTGAGGCACTTGAAATAAAGGCCTGAGATGTTCACACTAAAACTGGATTACTGTGCCTTCGCCAGAGCACCATCAGCCCGGTAGGAAGCTGGCAGGGTTGAATGGGAGTGGACTCCAGCGAGGCCTGTTTTCCCCCTGCAGGAGCAAGTGAACAAGGAGTACAAACAAATGAAAAAGGAGTGCCAAGGACTCACTTAAAATCAGAAGCAAAAAAAGTGCATTTGAATGTGCCTGCAGTCCGTTTATTAAAAATAGACACACCACCCGAACGCAGAGGCGCTGCCCATATGCCCCAATATAACACAGCATTTTGGAATATTTCAATATGGTGACTTTAAGTGGTTTGTTGAAAGACCGCTCTGAAATCCTAAATCCACACCACTAATTGACACAGCCTAAACACTAATTGCCTTTCCCTCCAAAACTTCAAAGGGGAGTTCCTCCTGAGATTAGTTCCAGAGGTCCTTGTCTTCTCTTTTTGGTTGTGTTTCTGTATTTGTAAAGTGCACCATCAACCGTGAGGGTATTATGGCGCTGACCAGGTGTGTGCCTAGCCCTGCCTAGTGCAGGTTGCTTTATTGAAAAGCCAGCTTCTTGCAGAATTCAAGAAGACTAGATGAGACTCTGATGTGGATTTCTGTGCTTTATAAGCTATATAAGTATACCAACGTCCAGCTTATCTTGCTCTGTATATGTGTGCAATGTGTGCGACTAGGATTCCTGCAGAGCAGAGGTTGCTGGGTGATTGGTGGAAGGAAATACAACTCATCAGGTAGGTGCAGCCTAAGTTATGCAGTGCCTTAAAAGCGTGAGTGAGGAGATTGAAATGAGCTTGTTTATGTATCTAAAATAAACCCAGTGAAGTTCCAAGTGGTGTTGTGTGATGTGGATTCGGTGTGGGAGGATGAGGCTTTGTCTGGCTGCTGGGTTCCACATAAGTTTGCAGCCTTCTTATGAGTTGCTCAGTGATCCTGGCATAGAGGGTGTTACCTTAGTCCAGCTTGCTGATGACCTGGGCATGAGAGATTGTTTTTCTAGTGTTGCTTGGGAGCCATTTGAAGATCTTCCCGCATTGTTAGGATTTGGAAGCAGGGTGTAGTGACAATCTTGATGTGTACGATCATGTCCGGTTTGTTGTCGGTCATGATTCTGAGCTTCCCGATGTGGGTGCTTGATGTGGATGTGGGTCCAAGTTTGACTGGCCACTAATTGGAGTTCCTTCACCAAGTGTTCTTGCAGAATATCACTACTTCTGTCTTTTCATGACTAAGATTGAAACAGTTGACTTGAATCCAGTTGGCAACTTCGATCATGCAGGCAGTAAACATGTTTCTAGTGTCGGGGGTCTTGTCTGAGAGGGAGAATATGAGTTGTGTGTTGTTGGCATAGGGGAGGATGTTTATGTTTTGTGCGTAGATGACATTAGCCTCATGGATCTTGTATGCCTTGAAGGGGGTGGGTCTGAGGGATGTACCTTGAGGTACTCTGCAGATGATATTGTGGGCTTCTGAGGAGTACGGCAGAAGGATCACACTGGTGTTGTATCCTTGGGATGAGCCTTCCCAGATCTGATACAGTGTGAAAAGTAATTATCGCCAACATTCCACCTCCACCCTTTCCTGGGGCAGGACCGAGCACTAGCAAAAGGCCCTATAGGATGAGGTGGCCTTTAAACCTCCAGCTGGCCAGCAGAGAAATTAACTGGGCCCAGCAGGGAAGACATAAGCTAGTAATCAAAGTAGGAAGTGATTCAAGGAAATATTATGAATCCTATAGTTCCAGAAGAAGTCCATATATGTAAAAAAACCTAGACTCTAGGCCTAACTATGGACTAACTCTACTTTGGTACAGATTTCACCCACAATGTATAACACACTAAATCACATACCTTTTTCTGTTTAGCACTCTGAATGTACATTCTGATTATAAGGTCTACACTGGGTCAGCACCAGTCCCTGGCAGGTCCCTTTTTTTTTGCTGACAACAATTTGGTTAGGAAGTTCGGATCAAATAAGAGTAGCAGGGTCCAAATCCATTGACTGGCCCTGCCATTTAGAGGTAAATTAAATAAGCTGATCCACACAAAAATAAAACTGACAAAAAAGCATTGTTTCCTGAAATACTCTTCAAATGGCCATGGCTTTGAAATTCAGATGTTACTCAGCTGATCGTAAAAGCTTTTGGATTGCATTGCTTGGATTTTTCAACATTTTCAAGAAGTTATTATGGAAATCACAACTGAAATTTTTTGATTGGTATGTCTACACCAGTACCACCATTGAGCAACATTTTTCAACTTGGCTTTCTTGTCTTGGTAAGCACTCTACTGCCTTCCCAACACTTGCTTTGACCTTTTAGTGAACCCAGTGCACATGTAAGCAATTTGAATTTTCTGATTAGGCATAGACTCGGTTTGGAGAGGCTACACTGGCTACACTGAGGGCCAAGAAATGTGCACCAGGCGCAGGACCATAAAACATTTTGTGGTTGATGTTAGTTTATGTCATGTCAGTGGTAAGCAGAGCAGTATGTGATTCAAACATCTTTTACCCGTTCAAGATAAAAGCAAATAATTATGGTAATATGTGACTTGAACTCGTTAACAGAACTTTGAGAGACGGCGCTGTGTTATAACGACATAAAAGTCCTACAACAGAAGGAAGGGAAACAAAACACCACATTAATAACGCCTCAAGAAAACAACACCCTTGCAGCAGACTATAGCAGAGCAGAATGCACACACACTACAACAAAATATTACAACACCAAAGCAACAGAGCAAAAGAACACACTAAAATACCAACACAGGAAGATATACATTAAACAATAAGACATCAGCATATCATGCTAACAAAACAACACAACACACGAGTATGAAAACAAATCCGCACAAGAATAA
This sequence comes from Triturus cristatus, assembly GCF_964204655.1. NCBI lineage: Eukaryota > Metazoa > Chordata > Amphibia > Caudata > Salamandridae > Triturus > Triturus cristatus. The sequence goes on along the minus strand of NC_140590.1, from coordinate 1,484,341,249 downwards.
ATAGCATTGAGAATACATAAATACAACAACAACGCAACAGTTTGCCTACTCAACATGCTAAATCATCAAAACAAAATGTCACAACACATTTTATTTTAAAAAATCTGCGAAACTGTGTTGTTTTTAGGTGTTCTTGGTTTTTTCGTGTTTTTATGCTGAACAGATGTTTGATTGTGGTGTGCTGCTGTTTTGTGTTGTTTTTTGTATTCTGGTGTGTTTTTCTGGTATTACTGTTATGTGTTACTGGTTGTGATTGTCTTGCAGTTTGATGTATGGGTGGGGTCCTGAATTGTTTTATATGGCATTGCATTGTTTAGCCATTGACTTACAGTATTTTATTGTTTTTTATGTTACTGTTTTGTATTGTCGCTTTGTTTGGGATTGTGTGGCTTTATTGCTATGTTGAGTTTAATTATGTCTGTTTCATTTTGTTGTGTCTTGTTTTTGTTCTGTTGTTGTTTTGTTGGTATTTTGTTCCGTTGTGGTAAAGAGTTCCTTTTCAGAATTTTACAAATACTGCTAGGTTTCCAGACAAAAGCAGCGCATTCAATTAAAGTGCAAGCACAAAGCAACAACTTACCACTGTCAATTTTGGTAACATAACACTAATTGAACTCATTAACTATTTATGATACGAAGCAGAACAAAACCGTGGCCTGGACCATGCCTTAATATAGCACTTCTCAAGCTCGTTTTGTGGTATCTGACCCCAGCTCTCTTCAACAGATACCTTCAGATGAGAGCGTTTGCAAAACTCACATACTGGTTACAAAGGGGTGTGTAAGATTGCATTTTGAGCTCTCATTGATGTCATTTGTTTTCTATTCCGTGCAGTTCAAGCTCAAATTGATGCCCGTGCTGAAGCTGAATACTATCTAGTGAGGCCTCCAGCAGTAGCTAAGCAGCACATTGACCTTTCCTTAAAGGTAACCTATACATTTGTCTTGCTTTTCATCCATTGCAGCATCTCCAGTTGGTTGCCCATGAGCGGGCATGGTGAATGACAACATTTTTGCTTTAACTGAAAAAAGTACATTTCAAACAGCAAACAACCAGAAGAGAAAAGCTATCTGCATGTAAAGTTTTACATATAGAAGCAAAATAAGTCAGATATTGGTCAAATATTTTAAAAAAAACATTTTATTGGTTTTAGAGCATTCAAAATCTCAGACTCAGTACAGAATAGCAATGCGTTGTTGTATGTAAGTCACAGCCACTTGTAGCTGGCAGGATCTCTGTGTCTTTTCCCCTCGTTAGTGCCAGTTCATTTTTTGCCATTGTCCCTGCTCTGGATGCATGGTCCCTCCCTCCATCCCCACTCATTTGCAGGCCTGCTTTTGTTCCCGATAGATTTGCCAGTGATACCACTTCTTTGAGCACCCCTCACCTCATTGAACTATCTCTGCACCACCATGCACCAATCCATATATTTTTTCCAGGAGGTTGGGGCGGGGGAGTGTCAAAGCTCCATTTTTGGGCCACATTTCTTTTTGCTACTATCAGCCCCAGCATCAGGATGGATTTTTAGTGTAGGAGTTATGTTTCATCATCTAATATGTTGAGCACCATTAAAATATTGGCAAAATATCTCAAAAGCTACCCTGGAGTCCTTGGACTGAAGATAATTTGAGATGTTGCTGAAACAGTACACTAGTGGTAGTATTTTAGAGAGATCCTGGGGGCTTTAATATGCAATGCATCTTAGTGCTGTTGGACTGCTAAGATATGATGGATTTGACTCCCACCCCATTGAATTGCCAACAGCTGCAATGGCAGCAAGTGAGAGGTCAAAAAGGTGGGTTCATTTTATTCTCTTTTATAAGATAAGACAAGATACACTAACAGGGAATATAGCAGAAAAGGAATGACTGTGAGATGTGAATGAGAGAGGAGTAGGGATTGGGAAGATGCACTGTCTACACTGGTCTCAAGTGCAGCAGAAACACAAGGTGGGACAGAGAAAACAGAAGAATTAAAAAAGCTTGGTAGTATTTTGATGGAGGATGTGGAAAAAACATTGGCTTGAGTATGAATACATTGGGTTTCTTCTCAGGTGCAATAAAGTGCTATTACTCCTCTGGACCTTATCCTTCAGTGTCTGTTTTAATGTGCATGGCATGCTTAAAATGAGAAAAACTTTAAGAGTTGTAGAAGTACAAGACCTGTATTAAAGTTGCCTGTGCCTCAGCAGTCTCTCTCCAAATCAGATGGTGGATTCACTTGGTGTCTTCTGTCTCTGCAGGGGGTAGTCCATCCTGTTGGAAATCCTGTGGAGTCTTCATTTCCAATTCACATCATTCAGCTACCAAACAACAATGACTCAATGTTGTTAATTGGACTATCTGAATTTTTCTTTAACTCTGTGGGATTCACATATTTTACCACAGATGCCTTAAAGCTGACAATCACAAACAAGGAGGTGAGATACATTATAATTGCATACCATAGTGTATATACAAGTAATTCATTTACAATTTGATTTATGTTTACGTATCCTGATCTAATGCAGGGATAATCATGGTGCTGGATTGGCCTGTGTTACATGCTGTGATTCTTCTAAATAGCCAGATGAAAAATGAATGTTGAACGATATCCTGAAATATTTTCTTACTAGCAGTGTGTTCGAAATATTTAAAGAAAGACTTTTAATGCATCCTTGTCGCAGAATTCCATCCATTTCAGCTTGACTGTGCCATTTATATGGATGAGAATAGCTGGTCCACCAACTCAGTATGACAAATAAGAAAAAGATGTGTTTCCATCTCCTTTGACAGCTTTATTGAGGAAAGGTTTGAGACCTTCATGAGCAGGGGATGGTGCAGATGTGGGTGGAGGGAGTCCTGCTACCTTCATAACGTATGTCAAGGGTTTATCCATAAATGTAATTGACATAGACACTGTATAATGACAACTCTGGCTTTGTTTGGTTCCGTCTGCTCCTACCCTCACTAAGGGCCATATGTAGGTAGCATACAAGTTACCACTTCTTAAATACCGAACTTTACCGATTCGGTATTTAAGAAGTGGTAACTCGTATGTAGGTAATGATTCGGTAAATATTACCGAATCGGAGAAATTCGGTAATTACCGAATCGGTATTTACCGATTCGGTAATGAGGCATACCTTCCCATTGATGGGAAGGTATGCCTCATTACCGATTCGGTAAATACCGATTCGGTAATGGGGGAGCACATGCAAGGGTGGCAGGGTGTCACATTGACACCCTGTTGCACCCCTGATTCGGCCATGTGTGCACATGTGGCACACATACATGCCCTGAGGGCATGTGTGTCTGCCACATTGCACACATCTACGGGCAAAATAATGCATTTACACACATATTCGTTATTTACCACCAACTATTAGTTGGTGGTAAATAACGAATCCCCACACACACCACACAGTCCCCCTAGATCTCATTTCTGTATTCGGAATTTACCGAATCGGTAAAATTACCGAATCGGTAATTTTACCGAATCGGTAATTTTACCGATTCTGTAAATTCCGAATACAGAAATTCTCCCCCTACATCTCAAAAGCCAAAATACCGGTCGGTAACGGTATAGTTACCGAAAATCGGCTGTTACCGACCGGTATTTGGCTACCTACATGAGGCCCTAAATGTCCACACAAAGCAGCGCTTTGTGTTGCGTCGATGGGAGAGAGGGAAGACAGGACCATATTCATGAACATACAGCACTGTTCAGCACCCTCTATGTTCTGGTGCACTTGTGGCTGCCTAGCGCTAACACAGGCACCCTTGCACCAGGATAGTTTTTGTGCCAAAAGGGATACCTTCTTCTAGAAAAACAATCCTTAGAAGCTCATTCCTCTTTCTAGATGTGCTTCAGAATATATCACATGTGGAAAGCAGAGATAAGGAAGAGAAATAAAGTTATGTCTCCTTATAAAACCTATATGTAATATGTGGTAAATTGGGGATTACATTAAATTCCTTGTGTGGAGCCATGGGAAATCCCATGCTTCACCCTTGAAACGCCTGCCACAACAAAATATAATGTAATGAAACACAAGCTGCTGCATTGCAATACATTTCTTTACATAGTCACACAAGGCGGTGCACATTTCCCATTGTGTGGCTTTGTAAATCCCATGTAAGGAATTGTGCTGCCTTGTAATTGCAAAAACAATGTAAACCCTTAATAATCTGTCCCTGAGTTTGAAAATTGTTGAAATTAGTGCCAACATCCAAGATAACTAGCTTGCGATTGGCCAAGTGCCTGGCTTGGAGGAAGTCCCTGTGCTCAATTTTCCTACCTAAAATATGACTTTGGTATGGCTTAAGTTATTTGCAAGTGTACTGGGAGTACTGGGCATAGCTATGCTACCCATATTTATAGTGAGTTTCCCTGCAGATTTTGTGTATAGGGTCTTTAGCCATGCCATTTGTGAAAGATGCCCCTATTCCAGAGATACATTGGAGAGATGCTCGTCCATGACCAACTTTCTCTATCAGATGCGATCTGTTTCATGAGCAGGGCATGGGAGGAGTCCACTTGTCAGTGTTTTTTAGATTTTGATCATGATGTCCTTTTAACTAATCTTTTTTCAGCTAATGTTCATGCTTTACTGAAATATTGCCTAACAGAACTATTGTGTCCTAGATACCATTTGCAAAAAAATATGACCCTGTTGGCATTATTAATAGGAAATCTACACCAAAGGGGATGATGTTTTTGTAAATGATGTCCAATATTTCTGTTAGTCATTATTTTTTGCTAAATCCATAAACATAACTGCTATATTTTGAGGTAATGTAATGTTTCAGCCTTGTGCCATAGCAAAGAACTGCTGCACACAGGCTTGTCAAAGTGTGTTGGGCATAGAGCGTGGCCATCGCCAAATCCTTGGCGATTCTGCATGTCTTTGTGGGCGTGGCACCGACAGCAATGGCGACGTAGCTCTTGGGCTCCGTCCGGGCTGCGGCATAACCTGCTAAATCCGACCATAATCCAGCACTTCGAGAGCTTGCGACGCAATTCCAGCCATGCGCCACTTTTACGGCACAGATGCGTCACGCATCTGTGCCGTTTTTGCCCCATGGTGTGCCGCATTGTAAATGCGGCGCATCCATGGTGGCGGAGCTGTGGCGCACAATAACTGGCGCATCCCTGCTGATATGCAGGGATGCGCCAGTTATTATAAATCTGTCCCAAAGCATGCACGATTGACTTAGTGAAACTGTTATCTATTGTATTCACGATTCTGAGATTGTTCAGATTCTAAGGGAAACAAAGTTGTCATGTTTATGCAGTTGCCAGGAACTAATTCTTTCTTGTTTACTCGAGACGTTTCTAGTGACCTCTGAGTTAGCTGGCACACACAAGTAATTAAGTCCTCAGTCCTATGTCAAAACTATAGTGTATATTATTCCAATGCGCAGGGCCTATCAGGAATATAGGAACTACACTACATGGCACCCAACGGTTTGGTAAGGCACTAATTTAACGCTAGATACTGAAGCAACTCAGTCGTGCGTTTCTCAGAGACCCCTACTCATAATACTCCATAAGACGTCTGGAGTGGGTAGGGATAATATCCGCCATAGCTGAGTAGGACAAAATCCTATGTATTAGCTGTTTGGTTTATTCAACGTTGAAGGATACAGTGTTCCAAAATATTGTGCACCTTATCTTTCTTCCCTTGAAACTTGCTCTGCAATTTTCATTAAACAATGTCCCAAATAATAACACCGGAACTGGTGGAGCTGTACCGGACGAAATCACAGCAGCTTTTGATTATACAGGTTTTAATGAAACCGATAAAAATGCGAAAATCATCGCTCCAAATTTAAGGAGAGCCATCACTCCAAAACTTATAAAACATGGCCTAACACCAAGAGGTGGTAGAGCACTTTTTGTGATAGAGGCACATGAATCTCACCAGACAGAGGTATTCTATTAATGGAAGTATTCCCAGAATCAAAGCCAGTAACTGAAACATTTGACTTCTACAAAAAAGATGAACCACCTGAGGAATATATTCCCTTCAAGGATATTGAAATTCCACTCACATACCAGGAGCATGATCTCTGGTTTAAAGGCGCCCTAAAACATCACAATCACATTACCAGGCTCGGTCCACTAGGTAGACCAGGAGCAACATGGCCGATTTTAGCCGGCTATACACCTCATCCTGACATTGAAGCAATGTCAGACGTAGAGTTACTTAACCAGATATAAAATTTAATAGAATTACACAGTCACTGTCTGAAAGTCCTGAAAAGGCCTTTGCTAAAAACAATCCTACCTCTTCTAAAAAGAAGTGGGAAAAAAACAAACAACATTCAAAAGAGAAAGATTCTCAATCCCGAGGTAGGTCTACTCAAAAGGAGCCCTCTGAAAGGAGGTATAACCTCAGGAATAGGGATAATTTGGGAAAACCTGACAGGTATCAAGATACTGATACACGTTCCTCTCGTACCTTTCAGATATCGTCACAGACATCCAAAAGAAGAGGACGGTCAGATCGAAAAGAAACGCGTGCAGTCCAAGGACGATCAACACGTTCAGAAAAACAAACCAAAACCTCAATTCTCCAAGAAGAAAGTAGCAGGTCTGAAGATCAGACATGCTGAGGATTCTGAGAACACAACTCAAGAACGGAGAATGGGCTCAGACAATGTTGGACAGCGCAGCAGAAGTAACAATAGCTCACCAGAACCTGAAGAGACTTCTGGAGACAGTGGACTTGAATGAAGACATTCAAGTTGAGACTGTAGACACCAGGGTTAGCTCTCCACATAGGTTATATGAAATAACACTCCGGATGGAGGGAGACATACCAAGAAAAGTGAAAGCACTCTTTTGGGAGCATCTTTCAAGGGGTTATGATGTACTTCTAGCAGAACGGGACTGGCCACCAGAATTTGTCAGAGAGTGCCCACATGGCGAAGACATCATTATGCCAGCCTTCTCTAACCATGTTTCAGTACATTTAAAATATACTTATGCCAGGAAATGGGCAGTGGCCCAAGCACCTGCATTATACAAAAATCATGTAGGATGGGATGAGGACTCACCTCACCATAAGATCCAGTTAAAAAATCAACCAACTTCACAAAGGCAGCATCCAATTAAGCAAGAAGCTAAAAAACAGGTCAGAGAGATCTTAAATCAACTCATCAATGAACAATCCTTTGTTTCCTGTTTCCAAACCAGACAATACATATCGTCTAGTTTTGGATTACAGACATTTAAACTCTTGTTGTAAAACATTTGCAGTACAAACTACACATAGTACAGCATTAATGAATAACATTGTGCGTGAAAAAATTAAAACCACATTAGATATTTCTAACGGTTTCTTTTGTCAAAACATAGCACCTGAAAGTAGGTATTTGACAGCTTTCTCAATAATGGGGACCGAGTGTCAATTCTGTCGTCTCCCTCAAGGATTCAGGAATAGTCCTGGGTTATTCTCAGTAAGGGTAACAGAGTTACTACAAATTTATGATGACAAGGTATTGTCATATGTCGATGATATCTATCTGACAAACAATGACCTGAACCAGCACTTGAACAGGGTGAATACCATTATACTGGGCTTCGCCTCTGAGGGTTATAAATTAAATTCTAAAAAATCAAGAATTGCCCATCTCAATGTCCTTTTCCTAGGATATGAACTATCAAGTAAAGGCAAAAGCCTGGCAGCCAACTTTTTAGAAAAGTGTTCGCTGCTGCAACCTCCAAAAACAATGAAAAACTTACAGTCAATTCTAGGTTTCCTAAATTTTGGAAGAACATACATTCTAAACTATGCAGAAAGGGTTAAACCTCTCTACGAATTAATCAAACCTGATTTTAAAATCGCACATTGGACACAGAAACATACAGATATCCTGTGTTCACTTCAAGCTGACATGTTAGCAAGAAAACACTTACAAACACGTGTAAACGTACGCAACTTAGTGATCCGAATCATTCCGGGTCAATGCGGATTCACCTACTTTACTTTTAACGAAGGTGAAAATGTATCAATTGCATACAAATCACATTTGTATACGGAAGCAGAAATGAAATTTACATCGACAGAAAAAATTCTGACAGCAGTTCAAACAGCTGTAGCAAAAGATAGAGCCCTAGCACAGGGGAAACGCATTATGGTCGTAACCCCTGTACCAGCCTTAGAGGCAGTTACAAAAGCGAGCATTCCAAATCCAAAAGCTTTACATCCAAGATGGATACAATGGGTTAATTCTCTTGCTGCAACTGATGTTGAATATGTTTTTGATCCTTATTTGAAAACACAAGCATTTCTGCAAAATGAACACAAAATTCCTCTGCCTACTGAAGTTCTCCCTCTAGACCAGTACGAATTTATAATTTACACTGACGGATCTGCACAACCCGCTACGGGGGATAAGCAAGCTTATAGAGCAGCATGCGCGATCGTTAAAGGTCTTATGCAAGATGGCAAATTCAGACCAATGGTCACAAAAACGCAATCACTAGGAGATTGTAGAGCTCAGCGAGCTTTGATTTACGAAGCACATCTGGGAGAGGGTCTGACATATCAGGGGATCTCTAAAACAATTTTAAAACTGAAAGAGATGTACTGGTGGCCAGGAATGAATACACTGATTCACACTTTCATCAATGAATGCAACGATTGCAGTAGAGATCGCAGTACTGAACGCCACCAGGTACCAGTCTACAACGTAGGAGCCCAGTACAGACACCATTGTTAGACAGCATTAGACTATCTACATGCTGCCATCCCTATGGACGAATGCAGTACCACAAACACTAAATCAAGGTTCCTTTGGATGTGGCCTCAGCGCTCTGCTGATGCTCAAACTGTTATAAAAGATTTGCGAGTCTTTATCGGCACATACGCAATTACCTTTTGACCAGGGTCCTGCGTTTAGCTCTCGAGTTTACAAAGAAATCATAGCCAGTTTGGGCGTAGCATTGCGGTATTCTTCTCCATTCCATCCTGAGGGAAATTCTGTTGTGGAAAATGAAAAACGGGACATAAAGTGGTCTATAACAGCTAGGGTTATAGGTTTGGGTGATGGGTGGTTAAAACATCTTTATGGGGTCCAACGCTCATTAAACAATTTGTCAAGAAGTTCTCTAGGGGGTGTCACTCGATATGAAGTCCTATTTGGAACTAGAATGTTGATTCCGGACCTTGACATGAAAGGCACAGTGGTGGAAAATAAACAATTTGATATCATAGATCGTTTTGCTGTTTTACAGGACTTCAATGAACTAAGATCGAAACAAAGCAACGTGTTCCAGAAGCCAACCACTACTGGGAAAAAAACAACCGTCCCAGCAAGGCCTGTCTGGATCCCAAAGCTTGGTGATCTAGTCAGAGAAAAGATTGCAGACAAGAAGGAATTTGGGCCTTCTTACAGACAATCAGTACCTGTCATAGCAATCCATGGATCAAGAAAAGTACTACTGCCACCCCTTGCTGGTAAAAAGGAGAAAAGATTTGTGTCCATCGACCTGATCAAACCACACTATGTGGCTGATACTAAGCAGTAGGCCAAGTGGACTCCGACAATGTAGCAGACTCACTCCGCTGGCTACAATCCAAGAGTTTCAAATAGAGAGACTCATCACCTTTGAAGATTCTACTGTGAGAAATAAAGGACTAAGCAACAAAGCTATGGAACTCGTCCCTCTTGAAACCCAAATAACAGTTCGTCCTGATACAAATGTCTACAACGAAGTAACAAGTGATCAACTGGTTCCAGCAATTTCATTGAATCCTGATGCAATTCCAACCATTGACAGAACTGCCTCTGGCTATTTCATGAACTTGGATATGTTTTCTGAGGATCCAAGCGAACCTGAAACAACGCCAGCACAAAGAACTTTCAAAGAACAAGCAACAGACTTTTTTCATCTTGTGGAAAAGACTTTTCACCTTGGATTGAACTATGGATTGTTTTGGGAATATTCTTCTTTCTACTTTGGTTAGCTCTGGTAATAACTCTGGGTATTCTGAGAAATGGCCGATATATTCAAATGGACACAGCAAGCAAAAGAGTGAACTTACTTCTCCAGCCACACAAATCATCCCATCGTGAAGTTAGAGACTTGTCAGCAGTGAACATGACAGCCGTTCCTATACCAGATGGTATAGTTTGCGACAGAACTGAATATGACATTTTTGGCCCGTCGGAACATTTGAGGATTCCAAACTTATTTAAAGTTTCATTAAGTGACTTTATTGCCTCAAGTTCCTTTTCTGATAATTGGGACTTCGTGGCTATAAATTACATGATGTCTGATCTACCTATGTCTGGAGTATTCACAAATCATGAATATTTAGAGGGTTCATCAGACTATGAACAAATGTATTGTTATACCCACTATGGTCATAATTTCTTGCATAAAAGTGCATCACCTAGAAATGTATTTATGAATAACCAATGGGAACATTGTCCTACACCTCCAATGGGTAGCTAAAAAATGAAATATGGAAGATTACCCAAGCAGAGACTGCAGAACGAATACGAGAAATTGATTGTATTAATTTAGAGAAATCTCTCTCTGTAGTAGTCAATGGGTTAACAACTCTGTCATCCAGGATATATTCATTGGACAGCATTGTGACTTCTGCCATAGACATCATGGAACAAGACTTGGTCATGTTGCAACATGGTCAGTCTCAGCTACGTTCTATCATGCTATTAGGCTGGACGCTTCAAAACTTGCATGCAGGCTATATGCCTTGGCGTTTAATCAACACTACGTCACTGTTTTCAGAATTCAATCTCACTGATAAACAGATCAGACTGGCAGAAAGGGTAGCAGACTATACGGTGCTGAGCATTGAAAAACTGGAAAAATTACCATTCACGGTGGCAGAAAAAACAGCTACTGAGTGGATCAAAATTACTCTGCCTGTTACAACTTTCCATTTTCAGTATTCCCTAAAACATATACCAGCAGGCAAATATGAAAGGTTGGGTAAAGAATACATCAAGACATCTTGGGATTTACCTTACACACAGATGTTTGAGTGGGGGGCGTGAAGTATTTCTTAGCGGTACAAACTGTGAAAACGCACTAAACGGTTCTCTCCTTTGTCAGGGTATTAATTTACACGGGGCCTGCGATGGTTCCACTATACACTTATCCTGTCACCTGCAAGGCTCACCAGCTGCAGTGATTAATCCAATTTTTGGACTACTTTCAAATGAAAGTTACCTCATGTTGAATGATCACAGCTGCTGTGGCATGTTGCCAGGTATCCCATATCTAGTAACGGTTACATCCAGGGTCTCTTGCTGTATGCAAGTCTTGTTTCCACAAATACAGACAGTCAGGGAGTCACCTCTATGGCCTTCACTGAACATCTCTTCTATACGAATTGATACTCTAAGCAGAATGAAAGCCATTCTTTTACAACAAACTGTGCCACTGACCTCGGCCAAAGAAACCTATGATCTACAAGTCGCAAGGACTCCTGCCGAGATACATACCCTTTTGAACACAAACTGCCCTATATATTTCTCCGAAAAGTTAGAACGTATCTTAAACATGTCTGATACGAGTCGTATTGAACATGTATTTAAGACTATGTGTTCAGGACTGTTAGCACCTTTTCAAGCAGTCCTCGGAATAATTCCCAACTTCGTGCACTCTGTGTTTGGCGTACTGCCACTACTTTTTGGACTCGTTCCAGGGATCCTATTTTTACTCCTACTGCTCCGATATGGCAAGCCAAATCATTAGCGTCACTCCGAGCACCATAGAGAGAGCTCTATTGGAAATTAAGTGCCGTGAGCGCATCGTCCACATTTTGGTCTTACCTCGTCTACGAGAATTAAATACCACATGGTTTCTGTCATTCAGACCAATTTGGCAAGATTGCATCTTACCTGTTGTACGCTGCCTGCTTTGCGGTGAAGAATGCGTCCTAGACATCTGTCTAACACTTCAATCAGTCATTCCTACGGATATCGATACTCTGCTGGACCCGGTACCGGCCCATGCTGTGTGTTGTCCCCAGCGGCTACCAATCCTGATGACGGCATTCATTGAGATCTCACAGACGCAAGTTGCTACTGCTGAGGTACGAGTGGAAACAACAGGCACTCAGGTAACATCTGATACGAACATTGCTGATGCGACCAATGCTGAAGGCGATGCTTCTCATCTATGTGCGGTTAGTCTTCTAAACCAGGTAATCCAGCTCTCACCTACAACGGTACATGACTTTTTGTCTACAGGATTAGAAGATTTCATGTTTTCTCCATTCTCATACACTGACTTTTGATTCAGCACACAGTGTACCGGAAAGACTCTGAATTTGGCCTTCATTTTTCAAAACAAAGACTAAACTTGGGAATTTCTCCTATGATAATTTTTTTTTTCTTTTTTCCCAAATTTGAATTTTTCTTTTTATTGCACAGTAATCTGCTTATAGTAGAACTATTAATAAAGAAAAAGAATCTTTGATACACTTTTAGAGACTATATGTCACTTTGTCAAACACAATTGGTTTATGTAACTTGACATGAAATGGTCTTGACTTTTTTCTTCTGTATTTACGAGCCATTTCATAATGTATATATGTATGTTCATTCATTTAGCATTCTATGTAAATATATGCTTAGAATGAAACATTGCTTTGATATGTACAGCACCAATGCATGTTTATGCATGGCAACAGTTTTTTATGCATTTTACAAATGTATTTTTAAACATGTTCATAGCCATCCATATGTAGCTATCTTTTAGATATGTTTAGCATGCTTAGAATTTAGTAATGTCGTTCATACGAAAGTGGAGTGGGTGTTGTGTGTTGATTTAGATACCGTATATAGGTTTCTCGATTGATGTCCTTATATAGGCACAATTTGCATTGCCCATATTTAGGCATAGAAATCCTACCCTTATTTAGGTATTATCCATGCTACCCAAATACAGGCATGGCCACCTACATCCGTTCATCGACGTCACAACAAGTTCTTGGAAAACCAGACTCTTAAGCCTTTAGGACTTCCCCTTGCTTGGATATTGATTTCTCCAAGAACTCATTTATTATACATGAACATCTATTCCGTAGGGGTTCATTCATGACATTCTTCTGCCCGACTTTTATGTCAATACTGACATTCCTAAACACCTTCAAAATATAAATATACCTTCACTTACTATGGCAAGCCATGGTTTGTCTGCATACTTACACGACGCGGCTTGCCACGGCAAGTTCGGAAAGAAGTCAAGTCCCCGCCTGACGCACTGATGAGACGCTGTCATCCTCCTTGCAGAGAATCTAGCTTCAGTGTTTCTGACTCTCCTTGCGGGGTGTTAGAGATCAAGACTCGGAAAGAGATTCCAACCTCACTCATTCTAAGGTATGGAGCGGACTAGAACCTAGAGGGACTTTTGGCAAATCTTGGCAACTATAGCTAAACTAGACTATAGACAAACAGCACCTACTTCTTTACCTCGTACTACACTTAGGTGAGGTACACTGGGGTAGAACTAGCTAGAAGCTTCAGATGAGTATTAACATTTTAGCCTGTGTTATTTATGTATGTATTTTATGAATATGTGTCATAGCTACACACCGTGCTATTGCAGTATTATTTTATCTCACTGCTAACGCTGTACATATTTTACTTCGCATTCTGTCTTATGATTGTTGCACAAGAAAAAAGACTGTTCAATAAACCCATTTATTGAAACGCCCGTTTATCTATTTCTGTGTAACTCTGTAGAAACGAAGCATGCACGTTTGACTGAGTGAAACTGTTATCTATTGTTTCCACGATTCTGAAATTGTTCCGATTCTAAGGGAAACAAAGTTGTCATGTTTATGCGGTTGTCAGGAACTAATTCCTTCTTTTTTTTTCGAGAAGTTTCTAGTCACCTCTGAGTTAGCTGGCACACACAAGTAATTACGTTTAAGGTACTCGATAGAGACATACTTACCTCAGTCCTATGTCAAAACTATAGTGTATATTATTCCAATGCGCAGGGCCTATCAGGAATATAGGAACTACACTACAACACAGAGCCCCGATCCCAAAGCCAAAGCCTGGTGCGCCACCTCGCACCACAATAGCGTGCATCTTGAACTTTCACGACAGGGATGCGATCCTGCAACAGCAAGAGTTAATGGGGACCTCCACTATGACAACGCGACGATCCGGTTCTTTCCGGACTTCACATTGAAGGTACAACGAAAGCGACGCTCTTTTGAAGGCATCAAGCGGGCTCTAAGAGACAAAGGACTTAAGTACATGATGTTCTTCCCAGCCAAGCTGAAATTAATCGACGGAGACAATTCTTGGTTCTTCACGATGCCTGAAGAAGCACAACGTTGGCTCGAGGAATGTCCACTCAAGTCCCAACGTCGCAGGGAAGAGACGAATCGTGGAAACGCTGACCAACACCCTAAAGACTCCTCTCACAGGCGCGGAGGCAGGCTGCGCTCAACACGAGATCCAGAAGCTCCCGCTCCGGCAGACCTGTCAGCGACACAGTACGTGCTGGAAAATGAAGGACTGCATGAACTGCGATGGTCTGTAGCCATATCTCTTACTGTTTGTGTGTGGTGCGGGTGGGGGTGGGCGATTCCCGCTCATGTGACCATGTCGGATCCCTCTCTGCCAGCCTAAAGTTGCATCAGCAGCATGTTAATGAACAGTACAACTTTAAGGACTATCATTAACCCCTCAATGTAACTTGGTGGTGCTGCGGGCCCGGGAGGAAGAGACTATTGGGCGCTAACTCCACACACATGTTTAATGTTTTCTATTTTGGGGATTATAAGCTATTAGGGTGGTGGATAGTTTTGAACCTACTAGGCAGGGATGCAGGGAGGGGGGATGGATTCTTCATGGGCAGGGGTGTTGGGAGGGTGTGGACTCCAACTGATTTTATGATGGTCGATTCCGCACTTACCCCCAATGTATACGTGAAGCCTAATATTCTGTACATGAAGTTATTCCGACTGAGTAGGGGTAGCGGAATACAGGTTCCGGTTGCGGGAGACGTTTATTCACAAAATGGGAATGTTTTATGTGTTGCTGTGTTAAAGGTTACTGATATGCAAATATCGACATACAGTCACTATGGTAATGGGTTCAAAATGACTTTTGATGCCCAACATGTCACGACGACTTATATCCCCAATGTCCACGTCTGATCCAATGACACAACACACCAAAGTGCCAGTGCTATCACTTCTCTCCTGGACAGTCAATGGTTTGGGGGACAAGATAAAATGAGGATTAGTGTTCCAATATCTGAAACGCATCTCCCCGGCGGGTATACTGCTTCAGAAGACACACCTGATGGGATCTATGTGTAAGGCCTTTGACCGGTGGGGGTTTCAATTGGTGGTACATTCGGATATCACCACAGGATCTCGGGAAGTGGGGATCTTAGAGTAAAAATGATTCCCCCTAATTGTCCACCGTACTTTTAAAGATGACCAAGGCCGCTTCGCAGCTATCTCGCTTCAATGGGAGGGTTGAATATTTAACTTAGTATCTGTTTATGTCCCGCCTGCTCTGCACTCCCAGGCCTTTTAATATTTGGGCAAATTCCTCCTAACACCACCAGACGGAGACCTAATATTAGGGGAAGACTTTAACATGACCGTGAATGACGTACTGAACCGCACACCTAGCCGCCCACAACATCGTGTCAGTTCACACTTGGCGGACTTTCTAGAGGCACATGGCCTATTTGACATTTGGAGGTTCCAAAACCCGATTGAGAGACAGTACACATTCCACTCTGGAGTGCATAATAGCCTCTCTGCACAGATTACATACTCACGGCCATGGAAGGACTGGGGAGGACGGGGGGTGACCACACACTTACCCAGAGGAATCTCTGATCATTTCCCGGTAAGAACAGAAATCCGAGCACACTGCACTATTCAGGGTCATATATGCCCCATTTATCCAGGGTTCCTCCTGAATTCTAAGATCAGAAAAAATTTAACCACTGCAACCACGCAATACTTCCAACAAAACAAAGCGTCAGTTTCCTCCCCCTAACGCTAAGGGAAGCCTACATACCAGTGATAAGGGGTCAGGCTGTCTCCCTCATAGAGGGGCACAAATGTGAAAAAAGGAAAGCAGTAGAGACCTTAGAGCAGGAAGTACAGTACAATCCCAACATGCAGCTGGACCCACTGACGAGACAGCGCATGCATTACGCATAAAAAGACAAGAATACAAGGAATACCTTTGGGCTGACTCTCAGTCCCGTCTGCAAGCAGTCCAACATCGGATCTATGAATCCGTAGACAAAGCAGGGAAACTTCTTGCCTGGCTGGACAAGAAAGAACGAGCGTGTAGATGGATAGCGCAGATTAAGACCGACGAAGGAGAACTTACGTCGGACCCACAATGCATAGTGACTGCACTTGAATGACACTACGAGCAAGTATACACGTCCACGAATACTACCACTGTCCAAGAAGCGCTCGCATCCCTTAACAAGAAGCCGAAAGTCTAGAAGCAAACATCACGGTAGAAGAACTCATAATAGCTATTTCAAAAATACAATCGGGCAAAGCCACTGGTCCTAATGGAATCCCGATAGAATTATATAAACACACAGCGGACAAGATAGCCCCGTACTTGTTAAAAATGTTTGAAACTAGTCGCGACATAGGGACAATCCCTAGAGATCAATGACTGGCAACTATTGTGGACATCCATAAGCCCGACAAACCGGCAGAGGAATGCACATCATATCGTCCGATTTCCTTAATCAATGCCGAAGGGAAAATCTTAGCAAAGACGCTGGCGCTTAAACTCACCACCCATCTTCACACATTGGTCCACCCGGATCAGTCCGGCTTCATGCCTGGCAGAAACACAGCCCTGAATCTTAGACGCCTTCATGGTGTATTAGGTCGAAAACACACTATACAGGAAGACGCCACGGTCCACTCTTTGGACGCATGGATGGATTTTGATTCGGTGGAATGGGCCTTTTTATTCACAGTTCTTCAACATTTAGGGTTCGGACCGAAGTTCTGTTCATGGGTACATTTACTTTATACCGACCCGGTAGCACACGTAGTCGCTAATGGTCACATATCAAGGGAATTCACCCTGGGTAAAGGGACGAGACAGGGTTGCCCATTGTCGCCCTTATTGTTTGCATTAGTTCTCCAACCACTGGTGGTGTGGATAAGATGGGATACCATGGTTCGCGGTCTAAAATGGAGGGAGGAATGGGAAGATCGTATCTCTCTCTACGCGGACGATGTATTACTGTATATCGCCTAGCCTACGCGATCACTGCATACGTTACTTAATATCTGCGCTGTGTATAGCTCCGTCTCCGGATATGCTATCAATTGGGATAAGTCAGCATTGTACATATTACATGGATTGCCCCCACGTATCCCAAGAGGCTGCAAGGTCCAATTAGTCACAGACAGTTTTAAGTATCTTGGAATCACATAACCTCTGATTGCGACACATTCTTGACACTTAATTTACAAGCCCTTCTGCAGAAACTGAAACGTGATATTAAACATTGGGTAGCACTACCACTCACCCCATTGGGAAGAGCGGCTCTATTTAAAATGATGGTCCTGCCCAGATTTCTATATGCCCTGCACAATACCTCATATTTAGTCCCTGACTCATATTTCAGAGCAGTGAATTCGGAGGTAGCGGCTCTACTATGGGATAGCAAACTGGCAAGAGTGGCAGCAGATAAATTGGTGAGGAGTTGGTATGACAGAGGGATAGCCCTGCCTGATATTAAAGCGTACTACTGGGCCTCACAACATACAGTCATTAATCAATGGCTTCATGTGCCAGACATAGACCCAGCCTACCAGCTAGACAGAATGAATCTAGGGAAAGGCGATATTAATACAGCGCTGTGCAACACTCATAAAGCCCGTAACCTTATAGGTCCAGCGTCGCACACCATCCGTATATGGCGCACAGTGAATAGACACCTGGGTTGGTCAGATAAACTAACAAAACATACACCCTTTTTTTTTTTTATATTTTTTTTTTACGTGATTTATATAGCGCGCGATTACCAGAAGAGGTGTCCTGGCGCTGTCCACTGCTCCAAATTAGGCTTACTCCAGAATTATTTGACAAATAGCCTAGTCTTCAATGCTTTCCTGAATTGTAGTAGATTTTCCATGGCGCGCATATGAGGCGGCAGACCGTTCCACAGCCTTGCCGCACCATATGAAAAACTGCGCCCCCCCCAGTTAACTTTCTTTGTTGGGGGGACCTTGACCAAATTTGCATCGGATGATCGAAGATGTCGGGCAGGTATATACCTCCTGAGCCTATTGATCAGGAAGTCTGAGCCCACTCCGTGTAAAGCCTTAAAAACCAGACATAATGACTTAAACTGAACCCTGCTCTTAATAGGGAGCCAGTGTAGGTCCTGAATGGTCTTAGAGATATGGGCAGATTTAGGGAGGCCTGTTAGGGGTCTAGCCGCAGCATTCTGCAACAACTGTAGTCTGTATAGTAAGCCTTCCTGGATGTTGAGGTATAGACTGTTACAATAATCCAGTCTTGAGGTTATCAAGGCCCTTACCACAGTCTGTCTATGCTCCTGTGGCAGCAGGAACAGAATTTTCCTCAACATTCTCAGGATGTAGCTAGATTTGGAGGTTACCGAGTTGACCTGTAATGACATGGATAATTTAGTATCCAATACCATTCCAAGGTTCCTGGCATGATTAACCGGGGTGGGAAGTGCACCCAGTTCCTGCGGCCACCATGTAGGGGTCCAAAAATTAGGGTTATTCCCAAATAGCATCACCTCGGTTTTGTTGGAATTCAACCTGAGGCAATTGTTTGCCATCCAACAAGCTACCTCTGACATGCAGGACTGAAAGTTCTGGTCCAACATAAGTTCTTTACCAGGTAGAAGGGACACAACAATTTGCGTATCATCCACATAGGAGGTTACGCTGAATCCATGATTTCTGATGATAGGCGCCAGGGAGGACACATATATATTAAACAGTGTGGGACTCAGTGAGGATCCCTGCGGGACCCCACATGGCAGCGAGAATGGTTGGGAAGCACAGTTTTCCAACGAGACTATTTGTCTCCGATTGGAAAGGAGGGAGTTCAAAAGATCCCATGCCTTCTGCTGGATTCCGCTGTTTCTTAATTGTTCCATTAATAGGCCATGGTGGACCGTGTCGAAAGCAGCGGATAGATCTAAAAGGATCAGTGCTGCCTTTCCCCCCCGATCCACCGTGAACCTAATCCGATCTGTAGCCTCTATCAGTGCCGATTCAGTACTATGACCCTCGCGGAAACCGTGCTGCGAAGGGTCCAGAAGTGAGATGTCCTTCACAAAGGTGGTAAGTTGATGGTTTAGCCCCCTTTCCACTAGTTTGGCCGGGAATGGAAGACGCGAAATGGGTCGAAAGTTATTTGGATCGGAAGGGTCCAGATTAGGTTTTTTCAACAGAGGGAGAATTGACACCTTTTTCCAAACTCCTGGGAATACCCCTTCATCAAACATGCCGTTGAAGATTGCTGTAAGATGATTTGCGATTGGTACAGGTGCCAATTTGATGATTTTGAGCGGGCAGGGGTCCAGAGGGGATCCGGATTTAACCTTAACCATCAGTTCCAAAGTGTCCTGGGGGGTCAGATGTGTGAATTCCTTAAGGACAGACGATGGGTAAGGTTCGCTGGGCTTATTCCCGCCATCCTGGTTGCTATAGATGGGGCGACTGAGGCTAGTGAAGAGTGTATTCACTTTGTTCTGAAAGAACAGAGCTAATTTTTCACATAACTCAGTGCTGGCCGGTACTGAAGCTGGTTCCACGCGTGACATTTTATTAATGGAGGCGAAGATCTCTTTCGTGGGATTTTTTGCTGCTGCAAACTGAGCGGCAAAGTGCTTCTGTTTAGTTTCCCTTAGCATACGTTTGTATGTAGCCAGGTTAGCCAGATAAGCATGTCTTTCTTCCTCCGCGTATGTCTTCCTCCAGTTGCGTTCTGATCTCTTGCATACGCATTTTTGTGATTTCAACTCGGTCGTATACCACGGCGCTGAGGGCATAGTTCTGTTAAAAACCACTAGTTTTGGTGGCGCCAGCTTTACACAGGCCTGGGAAAGCCAGTTTGTGTAGGACAGAGCTGCTTCCTCCGTGTTACTGGGGGTGGGAGTAAGTGAGGTGGAGAGTACCCTAGACAGGGTCTCTGCTTCTACCCTGTTCCAGGCTCTAACTGTTTTGGCCAGAGTTTGGGGGCGTCCCTTATATGGGTGGGGGATGGTGCAATGTTAAACCTGACACCCGCATGGTCAGACCAGGCCAGCGGTAGCAAAGCTGTAAATACCAGTTCTGATGTATTGGTGAATATCCCGTCAAGTGTATGACACTTGTGGGACACAAGTAAACTTGGAACACTAGGCAATAGTAAAGGGTTGCAAAAGTGGGATCTGATCGGTATCTCCCGGCTTGGGGATCTTTGGCATAATGGGAAAGTCGTTAGTTTCACCCATCTGCAAAAACAGTACACAATAGCTGCAAGCGAATGGTTCAGATATTTGCAAATTAAACATGCGATAGAAACAGCTCTCCCTACAGCTGAGACGCTCCCAGAATCCTCCACCTTAGAGGACCGACTACTTACCGACTATTTGCACAAAAAAGCGACTTCACTGACATATAAAACAATCATTAACAACCGACCGGACCCACTCGTCCGACTGAGGAAACTTTGGCAGTCCGAGGCTGGAGTTATGGACGACCCTGATTGGTGAGAGGCACTGGCCTCGCCAAAGGAGGTGGCAATCTCCTCTAGACTGTGGCTGGTGCAATTTAAAATATTACACAGGACCTACTGTACACGGACGGTACTACACAAGATGGGAAGGGCCCCTGACCCAAGCTGCTTGCGACTCTGTGGAGACATGGGTACCTATTACCACACCTTATGGGACTGCCCAAAACGTACGTGATACTAGGAGGCAGTGGTAAGCACAATAGCAGACATCACCAAGAAACAGGTCCCGCTTGAGCCTCAGTGCTGCCTTCTTAATGCCTGGGGCCAGACAGATATTACTCACACCGAACCCCTATGTGCAACGACAGGCATGATAATAGCTAAACGGAACATAGCGCAAAAGTGGGGGGTGGGGATAATACCAACGTTATTGCATTGGTGTAGGGACATGGATATTGTCATGGTAGCGGAGAAGGCCACGTTTATAAATAGGAAATGCTCTTGCAAATGGGCTAGGGTGTGGGGAAAGTGGAACGTGTATAGGGGGAACATCTGCACGCCCCCAGAAGACGATAGCAATTCAGGTGAGGACTTGTAATGTTGTGGAAATCAAATGTGCACCAATGCAGAAATGTTTCTCAAGTGACTGTAAAGAAATGACATTAAGATTGTACAATAACACATGCAGATCGTTATTGTTGTAATAAAAACTTTAATAAAAAAAGAAATTCTGCATGTCTTTTCGTCTATGTGCAGTAGGCTCATGGTGCAGTGTCGGACTTGCCCTTTCCATGCAGAGCTAGAAATGTAACAAACGATTTTGTAATTTTTGAACAAATTCGTTAAGTATCCAATTAGCAATACATCTATTCCTGTCGGATTGGAAAAAAACAATTGTAATTTAACACTCCAGGTGCATTGTTAGAGTTTTAAGTTTTACCATAAAGATATCATTAACAACATGGTAAATATATGTGGAGAAAGGAATAATAAATCTATATTTACCCACATATCCCTTGAAATATTTCAGTATTCGAATTTCAGGTTATGCTCTTCTTGTAGCACTTTCACCCGCCTGTGGAATGAGGGCATAGTTTAACATGTGTTTTTACATATACATGTGATTTGGTGCTGTGTGTATTCAAAAAATAAACTTTAATTATTTGATATATAATAATGTTGCTCCCTTTATCTGTATTTGTGATTGTCCCTCTCAAAAATATTTGTATGTTGGCTCACTTGTGATTAAGCTATTCTAAAAAAATGTAAATGTTTTGTTTACAAAAATAAAAAGTGTATCAACATAGGTTAATGTTCTGAGATACAATCTGGATTATCACTGTACAGGGTCTTCTAGTAACTAACAGCTCTTGCTGCTCCAGTCCTCAGGAAATGAGTGGTGTAACCCAGGTCATTACTAGAGGTGACAGTGAATCTAACAGCAAGGAGGCAGTACCACTGTTTTTGATCCAGTTAAGATTTTATGAATTCGTGGGCATTCACACTAGATGAGTGGCCAGGATCCAGCAAAGCCTAAATATCACAGTTTTTACTCTGGCAGCAAGGGCAAAGGGCAGGTCCCATTGAGCATCGCTTTGAAATATGTGTATTAATTATTCTGCTCTGCTGCCAGAGGTGGTTGAGGGCACCTGCAGGGCTTTGCCCTTATTTTTAAATTAACCTGCCTGTGAGATCAGGCCACACAGTCACAAAGCCTTGCCCTCAAATTCTTTTCATTTGACTTGTCCTTTGGAGAGAGGCCAGACTTTCTGCTGCGCTATGTCCAGAGTGATATTTCCCAATCAACAAGTGAAGACTACTCCCCAAACAGACTACTCTGCATGGAAAGCCTTAGCCCATACTCCACCCCAATCCAGCAGATATCCTGATAAGGGGCATATCCTGATATCCCACCAGCTACCCAAAGTGATGCATGCTTCGACAGGCCCTACCTGAAGAAAGGCTTCAAACACTCATTATTAATCTGCCAGTCTACAAAATACCTGGTGAGTGTCTGAAACAGCTCATCTAGTATGCACGATCAGGGTATGGATAACTTTAGTGCCAATAGGTGGTAAAGCTATAAGCTGCACCATCAGCTGCACTCTCATTGGGAGAGATGTTGAGGAAGTTGATAGCAACAACATTGGGAAATGTCTGTGTGTGTTTATGTGAGTGTATGAGGGTGTCTGCTACTTGATGTTTGGTGTAAAGTGTGCGGGAGCTCCGGGGGCTCCCAAGACAGAGCTAGAAGCAGGGTGGAATATAGTGTTTCTGTATCATTAATCAAGACGAAGTGCATAAGACGGATGGTGGAATGGGAATTACATTATTCTTTTATCCCCTCAACCAGTTTTAGGAGCTGATATTGGAGGTGACTGCAGCATATTGTCTAAACAGTTTTTGATCCTGGCAACAAGGACTATTCTAGCATCTTTAACAGTGCTGTAGATTTGAGGAACCATGTCTTGTAAGGGATTGGCCATCATTAAGAACTTTGTGGTAGTCACACAGAGGAAGATGGAGGCAGGCCTTAATTTTCCAACCCCCTACAAATAATTCCATCTGGAAGGAATGGGTCTTGGTCAACAGCCTCTTGGTAAGGCTGGTACCCTCATCTGTTTCCATATATGTCGCCCATTGTGAAGGATAAAGGAGCATGTGTGACTTTTCTTTGCTTCTGGTTTACAGCGCAGGGCCTCAATGGACCCTGCACTGGAAAAACACACTGCAAAGTGGGACTCTGGGTCTCTCTACATGTGAAGACTACTGAGATACCTCTCTCCAATAAAGAGCAGGGAGGCCTGTTTGTATACCCGCCTCCCGTCTAGGAGGTCTCTTCCTGTCCATGCTCTAAGTACGCACATTGCAAATGTCTGGTTGGCTGAGTTTTTATTTTTTTCTCTTGTCACTCTGAGTTTCTAACTCCAGGACCGAGGTGAGAGAAAATGAAGGGACAATGCTTGAATGCTGTAGTGTGTGAAACTCCACTACTCACTAGAACCCCCTAATGAACAACATAAAGGAAAGATGTGCTACATTTGGCCTTTACTGCTGCTATGAATATTGTGCTTTTCTGCTGTGCTCTGGGCATTTCCCTACTTGAGGTTCACTGGGCAAGTCAACTAATCAGAATGCTGAATAAGTATGCTGAATTAGTATGATTCATATAACATACATTTAACCTATATTATTATGTTCTGCAAAGTGATAATCAAGCGTACATGAATATTGTTGCAATATTTAATCTAAACTAGTTACTGCTTTATTTCACAGAAGTTTGTTATTGATTTCTAAAAGTTTCTAGAAAGTTGGGAGCTGTGTGTCTCTTTTTTACTGGTATTCAAAAGATATAACAGAGTGTCAGGGAACCAACCAGTTTGAAAGGGTATTTGGCTACTTTCTGTTAACTGTTTCTGTTAAGAGATGTTGACATCAATGAGATGATGTCATAAAAGTCTAGCATTGAAAGTGAGGGGCAGGGAGTAGTCTTCATGCCAGGTGACAAAGAACCGGCCGTTCAGAATCCTATCTCTGTTCTTAATGTAGGTTACTGGAACAGGTGACACTTAGCCATCACTGCCTGACTTATCAGTGCAGCCGGCCTCGTGAGACGAGAATTGCAGACTGTGATATTCTATTGATCATAGACTTTCATTGTTCTGACAGGTATGCAGGTGTGTGCCATCTCTGAAACTTGAAATATGATTTATTTTATTTTTTGATAGAGTTAGATTAGCTCTGAGCACTAGCAGTATGAGGGTTGGTTTCCTATAGTTGATAAAGGTAATAATGTTAAAGTTGTGTCTACTATTTACGCTTCTGGTAACCGCTGCGGCAATGTTATTTCTCTTCATTGTCATTGCAATCTATATCATGTGCACTAGACTAAGTATTTGATTTTAAATGAAATATATAAAATGTATTCTTTGAGTTCTAGTGTTTTGGGGTGGGTTATATGTTAATGAAAGAGGTTTTGAGGTTCCACAGAGTGACCTTGTAACATCTCATGTGATTGATCATTACCTAGAACACATGTTGGTCAGTGGTTTGTGGAATAGTAGCAGTACAACTGTTTTTCTGATACGGGTTGGCTCATTGACTAAGTCCTTAGTGCAGGGATAAAGAAAACTGACCTGTGTCTCTGAAAAAAACAAGAGAATGAATCTCTACAAAGACAATAAACCTCCTTATCCTTCAGTTGAGTAAAATCAGCTTCAGATGTTTAGTATTATTGTTCTCAGTCAGTAATGTTAATATATCACAATGAGCAAATACATATCTCCCAAACTCTGGAGAGGTAAGTGACTCCATGCAGCTCCCACCATTGTACTGAGCCTTGCCCAAGTATTCACGACATTTAAAATGTCAGATGACGGAGAGCTTCAAGCACATCAAACTTGTAAATTAGAACCATTTTATTCAGCAATTATGGTAAGGTGACGACATAGGCCTAGGTGCCACTTATCACACTTAATTTCCTGAATCACCTAGTCATCCTTCTAAGCATGTGACTTTAGGCCTCTAAGGTCTGATTAGTCAGATCACCTGAGAGACACCATTGTGCCAGATTTTAATGGGAGTGGGAATCATAATTTGGTCCAGAAAAACTGGGTCTGCATGATTATTCATAGGATTAGCTGATAAATTCACAGTATACTGGCTGGGTGTTACCACACAGTACTGATGTTTTGGGGTGCAGAGTATGTACCCTGCCAGTACTGTGCAACTCGTAATCGCGATTTGAGAATCAAACAGATGTTTAAGGCATAGACAAAGTGGGCAATTGCCTAGGAGTCCACATTCCTAGGGGGCCATCGGACAGTGAAATTTCTCTCTACTTGATCTATGTCTATGCTATTTCTATGTCTAAACCTCTATCCCTCATTGCTTACCTCTACTCCCATTTCTATCTCTCTACCCAGCATCCTCTTATGGGTTTTTGGAGTCTTGGATAAAACATATTTCAGATGTTTTTGAAGGACTCTGTTAAAGATGAACATAAAATATAGTATTGTTTGGCATCATGTAGGCTTGAAGTAGAAGGACCTTAGAGCACCCCGAAAATATGTCCTGTCCGGGCCCCCCAAAATTGATAAGATGACACTGGATTCAAAGATGTTGAAACTCAAAAATCTACTAAAGCTCATGTGTACAACCATCTGCCATAGATAGGCAGCCGAATCTTTGTTTAAAAAGGAACAGAAAGTTGATATGTGAAGCCTACATTTAGCCATAACTCTCATTAGAAGGATAATCTCTACTCCAGCAGTATGTCAGATTTTCTGTAGCCTATAAAAATGTTAATCTCTTCATATTTAATCTAGTTCCCAAATGCTCTATGGCTGAAAACATCAGACTATAATGAAGAAATCCCAGAGGTAAGATTAAATTCATTCTCTACTTTATATGTGTGGTTGTTCATTCTCAGTCTTGTTATATTGCTTTGTTCTGTTCCAAATTAAAATCTATTAAGCAATTCACCAAAAGCCATTTGAGCACATCCATGCTTGTGAATACTACATTTAATGCACTTTAGATAAGTCACTAATGTGCACTGTAACACTACAATGAGAAAACCTTCACCAAATTCACTTGGGTGATAACTGGAATGAGATAAATGGCAGATACAGGAAATGGGTTTAAGGTACTTGTACTGAAATATCACTTGTTCACTTTTGCATGATCACCCCCAAAAGTTTTGGAATGCTGCTGCTTGCTTTTCTACTCTGAGAGTGCATTGAGGCCTGCTAACCAGACCTCAGTGTCAGTGTTCTAAACCCTTACAAGGTGTTTGTGGAATTGGCTGGCCTCAATTGGCATAACCTGACTTAATTATGTGTTCCTAGTATATGGTAGCAAGGGTACTCGGGCATGTAAGACAAGGTGTCACCCACCATCCAGGGTTGCAGCACTGATTGTGCCACCCTGTGTGGGACAAAGTACGAAATGGCTTTCAGCTTGCCACTGCAGCCGAGAAGAGCAGTTTTAAACTGCTAGTTCGACTTTGCCATTTAAACCAATGGCAAAGACCCCTCGTCTCTTAACAATATATGTAAGTCTCCCTAAGGAAGGTCTATAGAGCCCTAAGGCAGGGAGTCATGATTGTGAAATAGGACATATACTTTTTATGTGACCTAGCAGCAAAACCTCCAAATTGTCGTTTTTGCTGTGGAACAGTTAGTGGCCTCTTTGGCTAACACAGGGCACTGCCAAACCACTCAGGCGGGCTAACTTCTGAATCTGACGACTAAAATGGGTACCTAAAGGTATCAAATTAACCATGGTATTAAACCTGACTTAGTTCCCAAGGCGAATTTAATGTCACTTTTGTGGAAAAGCAACTTTTCAAAAGTTGCCAATTTGTAGCCCAGTTTGTCTACTGGCTTCACACGGATGCTGGCCACCAGATAGCAGTGTGCCCTCTGGGAAGTAGTGTGAACAACTACCAGGCTTAGGAATATTGGTATCCTGCTACAGAGGGAGGTGTTACCTCCGCTTGCACGAAGCTACTTGGGGTGTTGGCCCCAAAGGTGAGCTCCAAATGTGAAGCTGTCTTTGGTAGGCAAATGGCAATCACACTCCTGAGTGGTTGCCCCTTTGTTCAGGTAGACAGACCAGCAGCGGGAACAGAGAGGGGAGACCAGTGCACAAACCCTTTTCCTGTAGGCATGCAGCCCACAGGTAGCCACACCTCTAGGGTGAGCTACCAAGTTCCTAACATCCTAGAAAGGCTTAAAACATCTTGAGAGTTGCAGAATAGTGCGTTCTGGAATTGCTAGATGCCACACATAGCCGTAAGTTGTCACAGGGTGGGATACTGGCAGCCCATTGGCTAGTGAGCAGTTTATCCATCCAGGGCACGTCATAGGCATAAATGTGGCTACCCTGAAACTCAGATCACTACGGAACTGGAGAAAGGACCGAAAAGAACAGCCCTGCTGACCCCTGGACATGGCAAAAAGAGGCTGCACTGTCTTCTGGACTGCACCTGCTGCATCTTGGGCTAGCGAAGAGATGATTGAGCCTGTGGCTCCTGGCTCATGAAAAGACACTCTTGAGCTATAGCCCAAAGAAGTGACTCCAAGGGTCAGTTGGCTGACTCCCTGGAACCAGCACCCAGGGCATCAAAGCTGAAGTAGCCCAACTCTGCAAGTCTGTAGGTACTTCTGGAGAACCACCACAGTCCGCTGTCTGGTGCCCCAAGATACCTATCCCTGATGGCCAAAAGTTGTTACCAAAAATGGAGGTCCCAGGAGTGTTGTCGGAGTTGGTTGCCCGAGAAGGATACTAGCCACCACCAACGGATACCGTTGGACCCGGTGTTACTGAAGACCGGTAGCCCAGCACCATCTGGTCTCCTACTGGCTGAAAGAGGACTTCAAGGGACCCCAACACCTGCGGCCAAAGTTGCTGCACCTGACCCATGGACCAAGGACTAACCACAAGGACATACCTGTCGACTGCACACCACCCAGAGCATCCCTGAGCATCCTACATCTCCTGCAACCTCTGCATCAAGACCATTCGATTGAAGTAAATGGCAGTCATGGTGTAAAGTTCAGAACAGTAGTGAAGAGCACTTAGGTGGGCAGGTAACTGTTAAAAAAGTCCTTTGTGACCCCCCGACTAAAAAGTATGAGTCTGAAATGACAAAGGTGATTCACAACCATGATGGAGTAGAAAACCAGAAGGCAGAGACGATTGAGGAGTACTAGAGAGCAGACATCAGATGAATTAAGGGCAAGTGCAGCTTCTATAATGTACAAAGAGAAGCAGTAAATAAGAAGCATTTGCAAGTCAAGAAGTCTCAGTAACAAAAGCTATTAGCTTGGCCACTGCATTTTTATGGGTTGCATAGCTACCACAAATACCTGTGTATCCTCTGTGGCACTCTTGTGAAAGGACCTAAAACAATGGAAAATGCACACAAATATGGCCACATTAGGTGTGGGTATCCACAGCCACAATGCTGAACGCATTTTGTAATGTTTGAATATATACTGTTCAAAGATGTCTACTGTAGTGCAGTATGAAGACGTGGCAGCCATCTTTGGGTACATTTTGGTTTATTTTCACAAATTGAATGCATGCACATGCACACATATTGGTGACTATCTTAAAATGGTCCAAAAACATCTTAAGTGCTTGTCCTATGATAGTGCTGCAGTCTGCCAAAAATGAGAAATTTGGCTGGGGAGGCAATGGAAGGCTAGGTAGTACATGGATAGTGGGAGGTGGTTAAAAAGGAAGATCATGGTCTGAAATATTGGGGAAGGGGGAGAAGAAAGACAACATTTTGCCTCACATGCATTGCAATGCAAGGGCGGACATCAGCAGTGGAAGCATACTTGAACCAATAAAAACACTGTAAGATCTACAAGTTCCTGGGCTGAACAAACACAAGAATAGGAAAAAAGCTTCTGAATCAGGCACAGAGAAGTGAGATGGACAATAAAACCATCCAGCCATGGCCAAGAAGCTGACCCAAAGCCCACTCTACGTAATGTATTGCCAACAATAGGTCTGCCTCTCTGTAGTCAACATCTAAATAGGAAACTTGAGTCCAAAGCAGCATTAGAAAGTTGAAAGCGATATGAACAGGAATATGGAAACTTTTAAAAGATAAATGCAGCTATTTTAAATTATTTGGTTGGGGAAGAAGCAATATAATAACATAGGATACATAAAGAATAGTAAGCCTTCCAGAGGAGAAGTAGAAAAAGAAAATCTATAGAAATTGTAATGTTTCATTATGGAACAAGATGTTAATCGTTATGCAGGGCATGAATATGTCTTTAGTTTGAACATCAGTGACTATGATGAGAAGTCATATGACATTCATCCAGCCAGAAACTGCTGCACAGTATTCTTTGAAAATACTTGAAAGATGAAACAAACAAGTCATTTTGGATAGAAAATATTTACAATTTTCACATCGGCACAAATGAAGACAACTGCATTTTACATTGTTGCATGTTTTTCATTAGTGTTGGAAATTCGATTTCTGGTTGTCAGGAGTATGCACCCTATCCAAGCAGGAACCACAAGTTACAACACACCCTAAATTATCCTGTTCTCACCCTCTGGTATCTTGGCACAGAGCAATCAGGCTTAACTTAAGAGGCAATATGTAAAGTGTTTGTGCAATACTTCAAGCAGTAACTCCATAAAAATACTCCATCTCAGGTTAGAAAACCAGATAATGATTTAATAAATAAAACAAGAACAAAATGACAAAAATCCAACAAGTAGATGTCCAGATATGAGTTATTAAAGAATAAATGTAAAATAGCTCTTAGAAGCAATAAGTGCTTCAATGGGGCTCACATTGGACCAGGGCAAATTCCAAAGTTGAGGCTGACAGCGATGGGGCGCTGGCCGGATAGAGGAACCCATTTGGGTGAGCATACTGAAAGTACCTTGATCTGGGAAGCAATGTTTCGGTGTTGAGCCAAGCATTGGACGAGATGCGTCGATTTTCTCCATGCATCTGTGGTGATGCATTGGTTCTAAGTGTGGTTCACTGGTTCCAAATGCGATGCGTGGCTGCTGCTCCCGCAGTAGGGGATGAATCGATTCTGAAGGTGATGCCTGGGTACCAGAGGCGAAGCACCTGGTTTGCTTCATGCAACGGCGAGTATGCGCTAGTTTCGACTCATGCAAAGGTAAAGATGCACTTGTTCAGATGAGGATGAATGGGTTCTTGTGAAGCAACACTTTATACCCACTTCCAAGGGCTCAGAACTGGGATGGCACCACTTAGCAGGGCAAGACTTGCAGCAAGCAAAGTCCAGGGGCTGTAGCAGGATGAGTTGAAGTCTTTGATGACCATGAAACTTAGAACAGGAGGCAAACCAGCAAGTCCTTCGAGTCACTCTGGGTTCAAGCTATGCAGGTCCATTCCTTCTCACCCAGGCAGGAGAACAACAGGCAGTATGGTATGGCAGCTCAGCAAGGCAAGAGTCCTGTAAAGCAGCAGCCCAGAAGAGTGGCAGTCCTTTAGCAGCACAGCAGTGCAGTCCTTATTCCGGGCAGCGTCTTCACAGGTGCAGAAGTGTATGGAAGTCATGGTGTCAGAGGTCCAGCACTTAAACCCAGTTTTGCTTTTGAAGTATGGGAGACTTCAAAGAAATGCCCTTCCTGCCTTGGCTCCAGGCTCACTCCAGGGGAATATGTAGCCCTTAATGTGTGAACAGGACACATCCTATTCAGGTGTAAGTGTGGGGCTATGCCCAGCTCATCCCTCCCATCACTCAGGGTGGCCCATCAAGACATACCTTATCTTCCTTTGTGTGTGGCTGTCTAGAGGAAATACCCAAAGCCCAGCTATCACCCAGTCCAGACTTAACAGAGACAGGCAGCAGGCACCAAATGGCTAAAGTAGGTAAATGCCAGCCATTTTCTAAACTGTAACTTAAATACAACTTGACCATAAGTTTTGATTTTGAATTGTGATTCCAATAACACCAAACTTGAAAGGTCTGACTCTTCTTAATTGGCAATTACACTTAAAGTATGTAATAAGGTAATCCAGGTGTCATCCTATGTGAGAGATAGGCCCTGCAGGAGTGCAGATTAGGAGTTTTTTTCCTACCAAGTCATTTAAAAATCAAAAGTACATGTCCTGTCTTTTAAATACATTGCACCCAGCTGTATGGGTCATAGCTTAGGGGTGACTTATATGTACATAAAGGAAAGGTTTACGCCTGGCAAGAGGTATATCTTGCCAGGTCGAACTGTCAGTGTAGAATTGGTCACACAGGCTCTGCAATGGCAGGCCTTAGCCATGGTTAGGGGACTTCTGAATTGGATAGAACAATGAGTGCTGCAGGCCCACTAGTAGATTTTTATTTACAGGCCCTGGGCACATTTAATGCACTTTACTAGGGACTTATAAGTAAATTATTTATGCCAGTTGGTGTTAAGCCAACATTACCAGGTTAGGGGAGAGAACACACAAGCACTTCAGCACTGGTCAGCAGTAATAAAGTACACAGAGTTCTAAAGCCAGCAAAAACGAGGTCAGAAAATGGAAGCAGGCAGGCAAATAATTCGGAGGAAACCACCTTAAGGCTGTCAAGTCTAACAATTAGTCTCACACTTAAATGTTGATATTGAAGATGCAACCAACAGCCCAACACCCTGACGCTTGCAAAAACAGATAAGTCCTTTGCTCTGGTATTGATATGCTCATCAATTTGTGAAGGGTTTTTTTTATTCACTTTTCTTTTCCATTTGTGGGATGTGATTCACATTTGTATTGGCTATTCTGATCATGGTCATTCATTAACATGGTGTAGCTCCTGCATTTACGAAAGACTTGCTTTCTGTGCAGATTTGTAATAATTACGATTTCAATAGAAAATATCCGGTCCTTATTATGAATGGCCAGGAAGTAGTGATAATCATCAGCCCATGCTCACCCAGATTCAGATTTACTATCTTTCAGTCAACTACAAATATGTAGCACTGTGTTGCATAAAGAACAAGAAACAGCACA
This sequence comes from Triturus cristatus, assembly GCF_964204655.1. NCBI lineage: Eukaryota > Metazoa > Chordata > Amphibia > Caudata > Salamandridae > Triturus > Triturus cristatus. The sequence continues at coordinate 1,484,309,041 of NC_140590.1, read as the reverse complement.
TCTAGAGTCCAGATTTTTCAGTTGGTGACTACACGTCTCTCTAATTATTAGAAATAAATTCTTAATCATTTTTAAGTTCAGCCGTTTAGCCTCTAAATTACAGAATTGTAGATGCTGTGCAAAAATGGATTGACCTTTAGTTAGCGGAGTTTTCCCATTTTAGGTCATTATCCTTTCAGACTATTTGATGTACTCGGTCCATCTCTAACACGTTGAGACATGTTCAACTCCTTCTCCAATTAGGCTGTATGCAATGTTGCATTCAAGATCCACGGGTGGGGAACCACTTGGCAGAACCAGCTGTTTCCAAATGTTTCCAAAATATAAGTTTCAAAATGTCCTAATGGCTAGTAGAGGGTCCCAATTCCCAGATTTCAGCCACATGCTTGCTGAGGATACCCATACGCATGTCTAATTCCGTACACTCTTTGCAAAGGTGTCCCGGGCATAAACATGTAGGGGACATAGTGCCAAAAGGTAGAGCAACTAGTGCTCCAAGAAAATCCGCATGATATTTATAATTACGTGGGTGTATGTGTATGTGACAATTGTACTGATGGTGTGCTCATATGTACAAAAGTTATGCAAAGTACTATTTACAATATTTTCCTTACAGTTTCTATAGTTAATGAGGGTAACAATGCTCACCCAAAATCTACTGTCTTTCTCAGTTTTGCAATTTCTATGACACATTTTCTACTTTGATCAGTCTCTCATAGACAAAAAATCACAAAAGTTAAAAATAAGCAGAAGTTAATAAAAAATATGCCAAACATGTGGAACTCAATAATTGCGATTTGTGCAAGATTATATTTAAATAATACAAATTTGTCTGGGTCTACCTTAGGTTAGGTCTATATTGGAGGGTTGCCCTCACTTAAGCCATGGTTATGAGAGGGCCAGAGTTTTCCGACCCCTGCGCAAACCCCAGTTTGGGTGGGGATCATAATTCTGAGTTATATGGAGTTAACCACACCAGGCATCAAATTACTGGGTGTGAAAAGGGCAACACACCTGATTATATTTCAGCAGTTCAAACTGACTGGAATTTAACAGGGGAAAGGTTGATGGTATTTGCAGTGACACACTGAGTATTGAGTTTTAAGCCCACAAACACGAAATACGTTGCACCTGATAAGTTCTGAACTCCAGGAGTCGGATTTTATAGGGTGTGATGAGTAGCACCTGCAATCAAGCATCTCAACGTAGATGTGAATGAACAGTCAAGGCCCAGCTCCCGGAAGGGAGTGTAGGGCGATTCTAGTTACATTACTACATGATTGCCGCGGTTCCACTAAAGATGTAAACCCCCAGCATAATGTCTAAGAGCACACTACTTTAGTAATGTCTTAATGTTAGAAATGGGGTTCTCTTGTTGGCAGTGGTAGGTACCTTTGTCCAAATAGGGACCCTTGCTTCTAGTCAGGGTAAGGGGGATACACTTCTAAAATAACCCCTGCTCACGCACTTGATAGCTTGGCCAGAGCAGACAGGCTTATCTCAGAGGCAGTGTGTAAAGCATTTGTGAACACATACAGTAATATAGTGAAAACACTACAAATGGACACCACACCAGTTTAGAAAAATAGGTAATCTTTATCTAAACCAAACAAGACCAAAACGTCAAAAATCCACAGTACAGTAATAAAACTATGGAGTATATTCACAAGAATGTGTGCTAAACATCACCAAAAAATGCTAACGCAACTTTACACATTGCAGCCCATCGTGGGAAAATAACCCTGTGTTAACATGGAATTCACAACACAACAGTACCATGCGACAGTCTGCCGAAAACGCGGCCAATGTCCGCGATACAACCACCCCGACGGAGATAAAAACACAAACCACAACACCAGAAAACATGCGATGAGCCCATTCCAGATGAGGAAAGCAGGGATAAGCACCACCAGGACTGCGAAAACACACGGCAGGTGGGAATAAGTACAATAAAAGCATGAAAAAGTAAGACAGACCAAACAGAAAACAACAGCCAACCACAATGAAGGCAACCTGAGCCAGCAGACAACCCCACCGAAACCATTGGCAACAAAACATTGTACATGGCAGGCCAACTTGGACAAGATGAATGCAGCCTGAGAGCGGAGGAGGACAATGGCACAAAGCCAGAACTACAGCAATGATGCGAAAGGCACAAACAAGCAAAAACAAGCCAACAACAAGAAGGCAGCAATGCACACCGGAGGTGGGAGTCCAGAGCCACATCAGGAGCTGGATGACATGGAGGAAATGGTGTCCGCCACATCAGTCTGGAGACGGTGGCAGGACTCGGGGACCGGAAACTGCACCAAACATCAGACACAACAGCAAAAGGGAGAGGAAAAAGCAGGGACTGGGGTACGGGGGGAGATGGGCACAATGGCACACATGCACAACTAAGCACAGCACAACTGCAGACAAACCATGCCCAAGAGCAACAACACCAACCAGGTGCACAAGGCACACAACCCGGCAATGTCACACCACTGAACAGGCACAGAAGTGAACACAACACCGCCTGAAAGGGAGAAGGGTGAGCCAAATCAGAGCTGAAGGGACATCTAACACACAATGCAGCACACATACATAGGAAGCAGAGCACCCCAACATCCAACACAATGTGGTACCAACACCAACTTGTGCACAACCAAACACAGGACACAAGTGCACCTGCCTGTGGCCGGGAAACGGCCATACGCATCTGGCAAAGCACAAAACAGGGACATGATAATGCACAAGTACAAACACATAGTCCTGATGGGGTAGCAATGCACAGATGGCAGGGAGCCAGAGAGTCTGTGACACACGTTGGCATTCAAATCAAGACACAACGCAGTTGGAGACAAGTGAAAGTGTGGAAACTTTATCAACAAGTGCATGTCAGTACGGCCAAGATAAGTGCCACGATATGCAGACCAATGCAGCAGCATGTCTGAATGAGTAAAATAGGAAAGCGCCCATGTCCATCTCGGGGGAGTCCCTCACCAACACAAGTCAGTGCCAACCCGTGTTGGTTGTCCGCGCCTGGAACATGAGTCCTGGCCAATATAGCCATGTTCCCTGTTGTCTCAGGACTTGTGACCATATCCACAACATGCAACCATGTGTCATGACAAGTGCAATGGCTCACAACAACATGTGGCTGCAGGTACCTTGTCACTCGTCCATGAACGCGAGTGCAGCTGCGTAGGCCAACATCTCTAATGAACGATCGTCGTTCACCACATCTGACATGTCGTTGACGTAATCCATTAGCTGACCAGCACAGATGTGCTGACTCCAACCAGTGGACCCAATGTGCATCAAAGCCCAATCGGGTAGTGGCTCAATGTGCTCACTGTACACGAGAATTTGTGCAATCTTCCAGGTCCAGTTTCCAGCCTGCATGCCGAACATCCATGCATGCCATAAGTGGTCATCCTGGTCGTGGTCCAACAGGGGGCGCACACACACGTCGAAATCCAGGTCAGCTACCGTTACGTTGGAGAGGCAGACATCCTTGGACCACTGGAATATGCACGAGCGACAATGCAACACAGGCTGCATGCATGTGACGTGTGCAAGGCGGAAGCCCACCCGGTAACTGATCCGCAGCACTGCCAATGGCAGTGTCCCCAGTGCATGTAGCAAAAATGCACGGTAGGGGTCCACGTGACTGGAGTAGACCATGTGTCTGGGATGGTCTGCCATTGCTTCAGTGGCTCTGCTTGAAGCGGCACTGGCTTGCCCTGAGACAGTCCAGTGGATGAAATGGCACAGCTCGGTGCAATAAGCAGTGTCTGTGTGCAACGTGTGCAGGCCTTGGGTGGGTGGGAGTACGTGTGAAGGCAATATCACGCATGTTAACTACGACCAAGGACCACTGCATGTGGGATGTGTACACGTTGGTCTCACGCCGGGCAGTGCGCAGTGTGGGAGTCGCAAGCAAATGCTATTGTACCTGTCAGGGGGTGCTGGGCACATGCAAGTTCCTGCTCGGAGCTGCAGATGTGCTACCGCCTGATAGTACAGACAAAGGACCGTTCATCCCTACAGTGACTTCACCAGCTGCATGCATACAGGAGACGTACAGAGGTCAGTCGTGGGTGTGGTGGGACGTCTGCGACCCTGGGAATCATGGATGATATGCCCAGCATGATGCACATGAGCAGACTCACTGTGTATCACATTGCCACACAGCAGCTCCGCCCTGCCATGGGCACCCACACTTGTGTGTGCTGCACGGTTGCAGCACATGCACTCCAACAGGACACCATTCTAATGCCTGTCCGCACATGTCCAGCTACATACCAACAACACCGCGACACTGGCCTTCGAAGATGTGCGCCCACTTGTGTATAGGCCAATGATCCGGACAGGGTGGACACTGGTATCCAGCCAATGGCTGGCTGGGATCGCACTGTGAATGAGGCCAGACAGACTCATGCATCCGCAAGACTGATACACATCACACCTGGCATGCATGTACCAAGACCCCAAGCAACCTAGAGCTCCTACAAGTCCCCGTACCTGCGGGCCCGCCCTCCTGGCACATGCCACATTGCAACATTGTGTACTGTGGCCCTGGTGGTGACAACACCCCAATACAGAGACACACTTACCACACTTCCTGCACCGGGTCAGATCTGGACCACGCCCTGCCCCCCCTGCCGAACCAGCACACGCAGCCTGTGCATGCAGGGGGGCAGGTGCGGGTCTACATGTCCAGGGCTACTGCCAATGCTGAGGTGACATGGCAATGTCCACAGAAAACAGCACACTGTGATGTTGCAGGGCCCGTGCACATCAAGCTGACACAATGAACACACGGACACACTTGCTCAGATGGTGTGAATGACTATGGGCATGTAAGCACGAACCGCATTTATTATCAGGCACACTTACCGAGTGACACCTGTGTTGGATGGGTGTGGGGTGTGTGCACACCAACCAGCAAGGGCTGCCTGGTGCAGTCAGAAATCAACAACAGTGTACATAGTAAAGGACATAACCATACAACCATAAAGGCCCCATTATTTGTGCTGCACAGAGTTAGTGGCTCGGATGCACAATGTCCTGCATGGGCCTGCCGCCACTGGCCTCTGACCTGCGGTGCACTGGGGCAGGGTCACAGGTGCAGAGCAGGTTCATGGGATGACAAAGGGCCTTGTCGTGGAGTGTTTCTATGGACAGTGGAAGGTGTACCCCTACGGCAGGATGCAGAGGGCAGGCCCACACTGATACAGTCACTATGGTGGAGATGAATGGAACTGACACATGTCGGACACTAAGTCAGGTCCAGCCAAAAGGAGATTCTGAAAAACACCAGGCCATGGGATCTGACACCACCAGGGTCCAAACAGATGGTGCCCATGACTCATTGCGCACAGAGTTAGTGGCATTAGTGAAGTTAGGGGATGCCGCCTGCGAGGAGGCATGTCCAATGGTGTGGATTCCACCACATCTTACCCAAGACTCAGTTCCACATGTGTGACCTAATGGACCACAGTGTAGGCTTGAGGCAGTGGTCCGCACAGGCCATTCACTGAGTGTCGCCAGCATATGTTGGATGGCCCCACTGGCCTGTGTAGTTCAGATTCAGTGGCACCACGGGACGCGGACTTGCAATGAACAGGGATAATGGCACCAGGTCAGTTGTTGATAGTTTTCGGTCACCTCCATGACTGTGACCCAGCTTTGGTCCAGACTGAGCCGTATCTTCTTCTTACTCCTCTCCGAGCGACCACTGGTGTGGACTCTGCCATTCGTGATTCACGACTAGGTGCTGGATGTGTGACCTACTGGTCTGCAGGGTAGTCCAGGCCCTCATCCACATGTCATCCGCTGGCGTTGAACAGGGTTAGTGGCACCAGGTGTCGCTGGCTGGCGTTGAACAGGGTTAGTGGCACCATATGTCGCCGGCTGGTGTTGAACAGGGTTAATGACACCAGGTGTCGCCAGCTGGCGTTGAACAGGGTTAGTGGCACCAGGTGTCGCCGGTTGGAGTTGAACAGGGTTAGTGGCACCAGGTGTCGCAGTCTGGCATTGAACAGGGTTAGTGGCACCACGTGTCGCAAGATGCCCATATGGAACTATTCCTCACTGATCGGGGGGGTTGGTGCTGTGGCCGCTGCCCAGGCTTTGGGGTCACTGCCATTCAGGACTCAGGACACAGTTTCACATATGGGACCTACTGGGCTGATGAGGACGCCAGTGTAGTATGTGAAGGTGGAAGGAGTAATGTGGGCCAGCGTTGGGGGGTCAGCGATGGTCTGCGGAGGCTGCAGAGGTCACAGAACTGGTGCTTGGAGCATGCACCGACATGTGGTGGACCCTCCTTGACACATGCCGGTGTTGGCAGGTGATCAGTGTGGGCTGGCTGTGCAGGGGCGGGCCTGGCGGTTTTGGGGTCCAGCGGGCCAGGGTAGGCAGGCGCACAGGATCGCAGGCAACTACGCTCATGAGGACAGTGTCGGCCTTGAGCTGTGGTGAGAGGCGCCACCCTGGCAGAGACGTTGGGCTTTCTGGAAGAGGACCACGCCCAGGGCTACATGCTTTTTATTCACACTCCTATGTTGGCCTGGCATACGTCGGGCCATCCCACTCTGCTCAAGCTTACGGAAGGGATGTAACAGGCAACATTTGCACAAACTCCCCCCTGGCTGGGTTGACATGGTTGTGTCCACTACACCATACATCAGAGGTGTATGTCGCCATGGATATGGGTGTGTTCTGCATAAGACGGTCTGTCCAGCACATCTCCGCCACTCTTGGCATTGTGTGCTTTCCCAGTCATGGTTCTTCTGCTTCCTTCACACATGCTTGGTTGCCACCTCTCCCCACATTTGGCTTGTGTGTGGCTGAGGTGCAATGCCATTGACGGCACATGTGCAGGGCTTGCCCAGGTTACCATTGTGAGTTGTTTTGTCATGTCTGGTGGGTGGGCATGTTGTTTTGCATGTTGGTTTTGATTATGTGACGTGTGCATTGCCAGAGTTGTGAGTTGCATGGTTGTTGAGTTGAGGTGAGTGGGGAGTTCTTTTGGACCTTGCCAAGGGGCTGTGCATTTCCCTTGATGCCATCCTGGGGACGCTGGTTGCTGATGGATTGTCGGACGATGGAGGTATCGTGCACAGTGGCTGGGTATTTGGAGGCGAGATTGGTGGAGGGTCCACGGTGTTCAGTTGTTGCCTGCACATTGATGTGAGACATGTGCTTTCTGTTGCGGTGATTGTGTGCTGTGTCGGCAGGGGGCACAGGTATGACATGTGTGCTGTGGATTGGCCCCAACACATGCGTGCATCAAGCTATGGCGTATAGTCCTTGCTTGATGTCCTGTAGATTCTGCGCATTGTGTTGGACGTATAGGGACTGGGGTGACAGGCTGATGGTGTTGTCCAGGTCAGGTGTGAGGGACTTGGATGTGGCTGGCTGTGTGACTCCTCTGACTGTGGTGGGTGTTGGTTGGGGGTACCAGGGGCCAACAGGTGCAGCACAGCAAGCAGCTTTGTGTGGGGTGGGATGTTGGTTGTCCACTGTGTTGGTGCCGTCGCCCAGTTGGGCATTGTTGGTCAGGATGCATAGGATGGTTGTCCTTTTGGGCCTAAAATGGGCAATGACATTGTCAGGTGTTGGGTCTGTGAGTCTGGTGCGTTTCCTGAGTGTTCTATGTCTTTGTCTGCGCTGCCTCTGTGGTGGTTCGGGGGGGTGTTCCGGGTGGATTTTGGGGTCCTGGGGTGGTGGCGGTGGGTGTTGTGGCCCTCTTGGGTGTCTGGCCTGCATGCCCGGTGGCTCCATGGCATCTGTTGCCCTTCCCATGTGGCTGTGGGCTGGTCTCCCTTTCGTGGTGCAGGCTGTGGTCCGACTTTGCACCAGGTCAGAGCAGGTGTTATTTTATCGCCTGTTTTGTGTTCTTATCACAGTTTTGTCTGGTCGTAGTGAATGTTGTGGAGTGGTATTGTCACGGCTTTTGGCACGGGAACGCCTACTCTGCATCTCATTAGCGATAGTTGCAGGGGTCTTCTGTGGCGATGTTTTTTGCAGCTGCATCGTGGGTAAACTGGTGCTGTGGGCTGTTAACACCAGCTTGTGAATGGGGTGATCAATTTTTCGCAACTTTGGTTGCGATAAAGTGCCGTTAACTCGGCGATAGCTCCTTGTGAATATCCCCCTATGACTTTCAAATGGTAGAAGTAGCTCAGTTCAAAGCAAATTGCAGATGTGACACTTTTCACAAAAAGTAGCTTGGATGCATTGCAGGGACTGTGATGCGTCGGATCCTTACACTCAGGGAAAGTGATGCATCGGTTCCTTGCTCAGGAGGAGTTGATGCATCGGTTCCTTACTTTAGCATAGCGGAGGTGATGCGTCGGTTCCTTAACGGAGAGGAGGTGATGCGTCTGTTACTTACTACATGGGGAAGTGATGCGTCGGTTTCTTACTGCGTCCACCAATGATGCAACAGACTGGGTGCCTCGATGGGACAATCTGGAATGATGCGTGGGTTCTTGCAGCCGCATAACAGGCCTTGCGTCGGAATCGGTGCGGTAATCTCGGACTTCGGAGATCGGTGCACTCGATGTGACGTGCAACGATTTCTTCAAAAACAGGTGCGGATGTCGAGCTTCTCGAAATTCTGTTACTTTTTCCTGCTCCCAGCAGCAAACAGCATCCAGAGGTCCAAAACAACAGCAGGCACCTCTTAGTAGCTCAGAATTCCCAGCAAGGAAGTTCAGGGAAGCTGGGGGTGAAGTCTTCGTGTCCTTGAGACTTGAGAACAGGAGGCAAGCTCAGTTTCAAGCCCTTGGAGAACTTCCTCAAGAAGGGGACACAACAAACAGCAAAGTCCTTTTCCCTTTCCTTGGCAGAAAGAAGCCACTGCAGGCCAACCCCAGACAGCAAACAGTACAGGGGCAGTATTCCTCCTCAATTTCAATGATACAAGGTTTATTCCAGCATCACGTCTGTGACGGTGCATTAGGCGAGAGCACACAAGGGAACTTTTTGGGCCACAGACTCCACGATACCTATGGAAACTCAATGTCAGGTCTCGGGGACAACTCCCAGTGAGGAAAGGGAGAGTGTTGAGTGGACGAATCAACCTCATCAATCAAGCTCAATATTTATATCACCCTCCACCCTCAGGAGTTCACCTCATGCTATTGAATTTGAGCCGTATTATGAATTGGTCCTGCTTGTAATCTTTGACTACAGCCAATCTTCTGCTCTTTATCCTCTTTGATGGGCCCGTAGAAAAAAAGTACCTGGTGCTAATACGTATACTCCAGGATTTTGTCCATCATTCATGGCTTCCTGATGAAGGCGGGATAGCCGAAACGCATGTAGAAGGGAATGTAAAGCCATGATGGATAAGAAATGATTCACAGATTGTTTAGTATTTGAGACGATATCGTATGGAACAAATACCAAGAACATTGAATTATTGTTCACGTTGAAATATATTGACATTTAGAATGCATTTTAGAAGAACATGTCTGTATTGTAAGATCAAAAAGGGTAACTAATTATGAAAAAACAGCAAGTTTATATAAAAGAAAAATATTCATTAGGATGAATGATGATGCATGAATGATCAATAGGGATGTCCTTTTATAATGTTATGACAAAATCATGTCTGAATTAACTGAATTGTAGGACATAACAGAACTGTATATATTTTTATGAATGTTCTGCTTTTGATATAATCAGGGCATGTCTTACCTTTCATATACACTGCACCCTGCCCATAGGGGTACCTTGTCCCTACCTTAGGGGTGACTAACATGTAAGAAAAGGGAAGGTTAGAGCATGGCAAGTGGGTGCACTTGCCAAGTCGACATCGCACTACCAGACTGCACACAGGCTCTGCAATGGCCGGCCTGAGTTACATATTACAGGCTGCTCTTGTGGGTGGCACAATCAGTGCTGCAGGCCCACTAGCAGCATTTGATTTACAGGCCCTTGGCACACACAGTGCACTCTACTAGGGACTGACTGGTAAATCAAATATGCTAATCAAGGAATCACCAATCCATAACAACATTTTAGAAAGGGAGCACTTGCACTTTGGCACTGAACAGCAGTGGCAAAGTGCCCAAACCATCTAGACCAGCAAAACAGAGTACAACGCACAGCAAAAGCACAGAGGGTAAAGGCAAAAATAGAGGGGAAACCCACGCCATTGATGCCAGGTCTAACAATTAACATATATGTATATATTAACATTATAAACTTTAGGTTCCAAAAGAAGTCATTAAACATAACTCAGTATGTATCACAGTACTTAAAGAATACGGTTAGGTCAGAATTCCACCGCCTTTAGCTCTTACCTCTATGCTCATCTGTGATAATACGCGATTGCCATTCTTGGTGAAACATGGAGTAGCACTGACGTCAGGCTACACTTTCATGGCCACTTATTTTATAACTTGAGTTCAACTGCTTATTAAAAAGTCAGAGTACAAATAAGTTGCAAATTAACACTGACATTCTCTTCAGTTCACTTCACTGATGTGGGTGTGCACTAGATTTGGGCGTAAATTTCAGCTTCTGACTTGGTTACCACTTTCTATCACCTATCCTATTTATTTCACGATTTCCTCCTGAGCTTATTACTTTTGCAAGATTTGTCTCTGGGAAAGTAACACATTAACCATGCTATTGATAATATTTTGTTTTTAATATTTCTACCATCAGTGGTATAGATATGCATATTTTACCATTTGTTTGTTTGGTGAATTAAATTATAAGGATAGGCTTGGCCAGCTAACTTAGCTTCCCACATTAGTAATTACTGAATAGTGGGCTTCTCCTTGGCTTCTACCTGCACACATATCCAGTGTGGTCATCCACTACGATTAGAAATGATTTCGTTTTCTTAGTCCCACATGGCTAATTTGCAGTACAGTATTTTACCTCTGTCTAAAGACTACCTGTAAACACCACATCTTATGGCTACAACAATTTCACATCCATTTGTTTTTTAATCCCTGCAGTTGACCTTTCATTACCCAGAATCTCGACCAGTGATGATGCGTGTCTCAGCCACAAACGTGCCAGTTGTTTCTTTAATACCAGGCCTCTTTCACCTGGAGTTCTCTGGCTTCCTTGCAGCCTTTGCTGTTCTACCAGACTCAAGTACCAAGCCTATCTTTTCACTGAAACTGGTAAGTCCAAGTGGCTTGTTTACACTAAAGAAGAAATGATGCAAAAAGAAAGTATGAAACACTTTTCTCTTTGAGTAAATGATTCTCTTTCATTTGTTGTAGGGAGTAAATCTTAGCACCAGTGATCTGAGAGTGTCAGATTTCAATCTCACTGGCTCATTCCATCTCAAAAGGTGAACAAACACACTTCATACCATTTTTTAGGTAAACAGGGAAAGAGAGATGAGTGGGCTGAATGCCAGAGTGTAATGATTACCAGAAAGAGACACAAAGTATTAGAGTGCATGTGACACAGGTGTGTAAGAGAATGAAGGAGAAAGAGGCAGATATGTATCCTTAATTAACCACATCATAGCATGAAAATCATCAAACGTTTATATAAGTAAATTGAACTAAATGGGAATAAGCTCCATAGGCAGCAAACTGAGTCATATTTGTGTGATTATAATCAGTTGTATGTGCGAATATCAAGTGCAAAATTATTTCCCACAAGTATATCGCAGCATATACATCGTTGCGCTACTTATCTTTGAAGTTCAGAGTACTAAGGGGCATATCAGCAACGATGCGATATAAAATTATCGCCGCTTTTGCGTCCGTTTTCGGGCGAAAAGCGGCGATGATTTTATCGCCTAATTAGCAAGGTCACGCTATAGCGTGAAACCTTTGCATTAGCGCCCGGATTCTTAATGCCCAGCTTTGCATCTCTAACGAGATGCAAAGTGGGCGTTCCTGATCTGACATGACTGGAGAAATGTCGATAAGCGACATTTCTCCTATCATCAAGCCCCACTCTATGAAGCATAGTGGCAAGAAAAGTAGCGATAACCCCTGTTATCGCTACTTTCCTTACGCCTGCTTCAGGACTGACTTAGCCATGATATCCTATGGAGGGTGGATATCATGGCTAAGTATGTGAGGCCCTATCATCAAGCTAATGTCAAACATCGTGAGATTATCGCTGGGTTTCCAGTGATAATCTTACGTTTGGCAGTTAGCGCTAGGATTTTTATCGCTTTTGAGATAAGCGTTGCTAATAGCACGCTATCTCAGCGATAAAAATCCACGTTAGTCGGCGATAATTATCCTAGCGCTAAGTGCGCTTAGCGATAATTATCGCAGGTTGTTGCTGATATGCCCCTCAATCTTCACTGACAAGATATAGTAATATTCATGATATCGTGTTAGGCAGTATTCTGGCCATGATATATTGCAGCACAATATTAACAACATCAAATTCTGGTAGGATCTCTTCTAATCACGTCACAACTGTGATATTCGCGTTAAAGGAGGAAGTGGATTGAGGGCTTGATTTATAGCTTGATGGATACTAGTCTATCTCTCGGAATGGCAGCCATACTTATGAACAATAGTCCATCAAAGTTAGAGATGACCGTTGGTCCAGCAGTCATCTCTGTACATGGAAAGGAATGTCCATCACGCCGGCATCTTTCAATGTACAACAAGTTTGGTCGATGCCTACAGTCTGGTTTGATGGCTGTTGACCAAACTTTGAACATTTTTTTTTTTTCAAAGCAAATTCCCAAAGTTGTCGTTTTTTTTTTTTTGTTTTTTTTAAACAAAAATCTAATGAATCTCATACCCTGGGAGTTTTCTTCCAGGGAGTGGGGGTCATTATTGTGTTTTTCTGTCCCCCGCCGACGGTTTATCCAAGCAGTGAAGTTCAGAAAAGAAAGACATTACATGCTGCACCCTAAATAGGGTGAGTGATGTAATATCCTTTCGCCAATGGCATCTTCTTTGCTGGGCCATTGGTGTAAGTATCTATCGATGGAGCCAACAGGGTCTCTGCTGGCAGAAAATGTAAGGTCCACCCATCTCTAAAATAGGCAGCGGACTGAGGGTTTGGCATACAGGGTGCAATTTCATAATGGAGTAACCTATCTGCTAAACTCAATGTCTGAGTTTCCTGCTCAAATGCATAAGTTTGTTTACTGATCATGCATTGCTAAAGACTTTGACCTGGTTGACAGGGGTAATTTACCTGCATTGTTTCCTTTAGGTATCAAATCTTCTCAGTTACATCAAACGTCGGAGTGATTAATGTAAGTATTTCACGAGCTATTGTGAATATTTTACAATTACATAAACTATTGCATAGTTTCTACCACAGCTAAAAATACTGTCAAATGTCTGTGTTTCACATGGTTGCTAGTCCCAAATGTATTCGAGCAGTGGTATCTGCACTTCATATTGTATCATATTTGTGTACAGGAGGAATCACGACATTTATAGAATCCATGAAGATGACTGTGAGACAACAGACAACTTTCCTATAAATTATGTTATGTGCAGGCTACAATGTTACTTACATTACCCACATATACAAGGGACAAACTGTGAGAGTCTTGCAACTTTACTCTGAGATGAGAATGTCTCCCGGTAGAAGCAACCCTGGATAAACATACATATATCCTTGTGTAATAGATGAATTCTCCATGCAGACCAATTTGCATCTGACTGTAAGCTGGCTACCTTTTTTATAAAAACAAGTAAAACATCTTTGAAATAGAATGCAACTCAAATGGATTCTCACTGGTTAAGGTGTGTTCATTCAAGCATTTTCTCCCATCTCTATTTGTTATTCCTTTAGAAATGCTATTTACATCTCAAGTCATTGGTGAATTCACAGCTACAGTCATAATTTTAACCATACATCTGCTAAATTACCTATTTATGTCTTTCCTTTCACCACAGGATTCAGCACTGCAGGAGCCTGTGCATTATATGTTGACCTCCATTCTCATGCCCGCTCTCAATGGTAAAACAACTACTGCTAAATCCAATAGGGCTGGGATAAGTGAGGTGAATGTGATCTCTGTTTTAATGGCTACACACTGAATGATATGTATGAGTTCACAGACAATGCGGGTAGAGGCACATATAAACAATGACAACCTACAAGGGGCTATTACTAGAGTCCAATAGTTACTGATGGGGCCAGGAAGACAAATTATGGACTCCACTGGATGTAAAAAAAATGTGCAGGAACACCACAGGTCCAGTGATTTTCACTCAAACTCAGCATTCACACTACAAAGAAATCTCAGGTTATATAGATCTTCTATGTGTTAACTGCTGTGTGGCAGAGTTACCACAAACCTCATAGATCTAAGCCCCAAACAGCTGAGCCAACCCTCTGACAGCAACCGATGCAAAGGCATGCTCTAGAGTAAGAGGTAAGCTAAGCATGCAGGTGGCTGAGTAATGCTGTGGAGGGCTAAACCATATTTCGCGTGGCTACATGGGTGAATATGTAGTGTGGTGCCTTCTACTGTGCTGTATGAGATTGGTTTTGCAAGAGAGACATGTTATAAAAGATTAAACATGAATGAATGATGTGAGCAGTTGGCGTTGTAATGCAAGAGTGGACAATATAGGTGAAGTGTAATGAAAAGTTGTGCTGCAAGTAGCTGTGTGATTGGAATGGTTGAGTTGTGGTACAAGTGGCTTTCAATTAATAGATTATGTGACACATGTGTGGCAACCATATGAGTGAGTTATGCTTTGAGCTTGAGGGGTTAATGCTGCAGGAAAGTTGTGAGTGGCTGAAAAGGGAGAAAATATAAACAAATATTGTTGAGTGATATAGTGTTGGGACTGTACCATAACACCAAGGCACTAGGACTGTGGTGATGAAAAGGATTCTTGGAAGGAAAGCATCAAGGGAACCAGAAAGGGAAGAGTTGGAGCAGATCGAGACAGGGAGGGAGCAGTGAAATTTGAAGCGGTCTGAGCTCCTGAAATTGCAGGCTAATAAAGAATGATCCTAAGCTTCCATATAGTGTCATCCTTCCTTTACTACACTCAGGACCCTACAACTGGCGATGAGGGTGAACGTGACACCCTGCTGCAGTTTTCATGAATTGTGGCCAAAATCTTCCTGCCAGGAGCATGACATCGGGAGCCCACCCCGCTCACACTGCAGTATACAGCACGACGTGTCATTGGGTGCCCACCCCACTTACCTTGTAGAAAACCAGTGTGACATGCCATCGGAAGCCTACCCCAGTCAAACGCTTTACCAGCAAGCCCCTCATGCTGTAGGAGACCAACGTGACATGACTGCGGGAGCCCATCCCTCTCACGTTACAGAGGATCAGTGCTGCACGCCATCGGGAGCCCACCATGGTCGGGTGCACTTACTTTGAGCCATAAACTGATCAAGCTCCCCTGGCCCATTGGTAAGTGGGGTAAGATGAGCATTTGGTGCTTTTGCAATCTCCTGCGCAGAATGTCTGCAACCGGCGAGTTCCTCGAGAGTCCAGCTCTTCTCAGTGACCATCTTTAAATCAGGCAGCGCTTCCAATGATTCAGCAAACAAATGATGGACGGAATCCTGACAATGCAAACATTCTCTGCCAGTCAAAAGATCTGGGTTAAATCCATTATTCTTTTGCCAACTACGCCACCCCAGTTTGGACCCAGCCATATGCAAATCAGTCTTGACCCTGTGCCCCATGGGAACAGTCCAGACCGAACTGCGAGGCCAGGTCCTAACTGGACCGGAAACAAGCATCCTGGGACCGGTTTCAGGGTATGTCACCCTTCTCAGCCAGGCTAGCTTGAATGCAGTGGCACAGTGAGCAAGGGACCCATGTCTGGGCATACCCATTCCACTTAGGACTAAAAGTATTACAGCAAACACATGATAGATGGAATGCTGACAATGCAAACATTCTCCCCCAGTCAAAATATCTGGATTAAATCCATTGTTCTTTTGCCCACTAAGCCGCCCCAGTTTGGACCCAGCCATATGCAAATCAGTCTTGACCCTGTGCCCCATGGGAACAGTCCAGACCGAACTGCCAGGCCAGGTCCTCGACGGGACAGGAAACAAGCATCCCGGGACCGGTTTCAGGGTATGTCACCCTTCTTCAGCCAGGCTAGCTTGAATCCAGTGGCACAGTGAGCAAGGGACCCACGTCTGGGCATACCCATCCTACTTAGGGGGAAAAGTGTTACAGCAAACAAATGATGGATGGAATGCTGACAATGCAAACAATCTCCCCCAGTAGAAAGATCTGGGTTAAATCCATCGTTCTTTTGTCCGTCACCCCGAGTGGATGGGTATGCCCAGACGTGGGTCCCGTGCTCTCTATGCCACTGGAATCAAGCTATCCTGGCTGAAGAGGGGTGAAACACCGAAACCGGTCCTAGAATGCTTGTTTCCAGTCCAGGGAGGACCTGGCTTGGCAGTTCGGGCTGGACTGTTCCCATGAGGCACAGGATCAAGAATGATTTGCAAATGGGTTGGTTCAAACTGGAATGGCATGGTGAGTGTTAGACTTGGGGGTCTTTATTTGGCACAGGTATGCACTTGTGACAAATAGGGAACGGTACCTCTAGTCAGGTTAAAGGGGTACACTTCTAAAATAACTCCTGCTCACCCCCTTGGTAGCTTGGCACGAGCAGACAGGCTTATCTCAGAGGCAGTGTGTAAAGCATTTGAGAACACATATAGTAATCAAGTGACAACACTACAGATGGACGCCACACAAGTTTTATATCCAAAATAAGTATTAATAATCAAACTGCCCATTCTGGCCTATGGAGAACAGGTAGCCTTGCAATAGTGAAAACACGAAAATGGCTGTAATTCACTATTAGAACATGCCCCAGACACACGAGGGCATGTCCTACCTTATCCTTACAATGCACCCTGCCCTTGGGCCTACCATAGGGGTGTCTGATATGAAGAAAAGGGAAGGTTTAGGGACTGGCAAGTGGGTTCACTTGCCCAGTCAGCATGACAGTACCAGGCTGCACGCAGGCTCTCCAATGGCAGACCTTAGGCACACTTTTACAGGCTGCTTCTGTGGAAGGCACAACCCGTGCTGCAAGCCCACCAGCAGCATTTGGATTTACAAGCCTGGGCACTCCTGGTGCACTGTACTAGGGTCTGACAGGTAAACCAAACCAACCAATCATGGAATCACTAATCCATTCATCAATTTACCACAGGGAGAGCATATGCACTTTAGCACTGATCAGCAGTGGTATAGTGCCCAGAGTCATAAAACAGCCAACAACAGGTCATAAAAAATATAGGAGGAAGGCAAAAAGTTCAGGGATGACCCTGCAAAAAGGGCCAAGTCCAACACAACCCCCTTCCAGCCAAAATGCAGGGTAGACCAATCACTACCTTGATGGGCTTCCCTGCTTTGGGCGATAGAACCTGGACCTGGCCCGCAACTGCATGGGCATATTCCAGTTCTACGCCAATCTGAACCTATTTCAATTACCCTGTCTATACTCTCAGGGCCCACCAAGCTAATCCATGGGGAACCCTTCTCCTTACCTGTGGACACCACCTGTGCAGCACCTAACCTTAGCTTGCTCACAGGTGTGTCCTAACAGACAGACAGCAAGCCACAGTGGCCACTGACAGTAGTCAGTGATGAGACCCAGGCCTTATACCTATCAGGGCTCTCAAACCTCTGTGGCATCAGAGAGCGGGGGCAGTAGCCCCAGGTGCTTGGCACCCTTTGTCCATTCTTCCTCCTGTCAGGTCAGGTATGACATTTTGGCACTGACCCACCAGCCCCGGGCCGGTACCCGGTGGCTGGACAAGAGACTGGGGTGGGCTCTCCCACACCCGGTGCTCCTCCTTGGGGCTCTGTACCCTCCCACCTGGAGCGGTACCCCCTTCCAGAATTGTCAGGGTGTCTGTAGCAGGTGTTCTGCACAATTCGCCCACCAGTTCAGGGGTTCTATCCTGCAGCTGGGCGTCCAGGTCACGGTGGACACCCTGAACCTGGCCCTCCGATCTAGGGTCTAAACCCTCCAGTTGAACCGGGGTCAGAGGCGAGGACTCCCTCCCTCTGCACCCCCTTCCAGAGTACTGCACCCTCCCAACTGGAGTGGTACACCTAGAAGCTACATTGGTCAGGACACTGATTACAGTTGCCCCTTCCTCCAGGTCAGACAACACTTGAACCTGGCTCTCCAACCCAGGGTCTGTACCCAGTGGTTGAACACTTGCCCAGCGCACCAGGACTTCCTTGGGAGCAAGTATGTCCCCCTGGAGGGTAACACATAACTCATGTGTTGTGTGATTGTCTGCCTGGCGCAGATCTCCCGACCCCTGTCCATCTGACAGTGCGCAAAGAGCCCCAGGACAGAAGTGGTGTCACTATGGTCATTCACTGGTGACGCAGCCCTTCTGGCTGGCCCCTGATCCACTGGTTCTTCCACTGGGGACTCTTCCCCCTCTCACCCCTTAGTCTGGACTTCTGCACCCTCCACGTAGGAGTGGCACTGCCAGACACCAGAACTGAGGGAGGCCTGTTTACAGACACTCCCAGTTCACTAGACACTAGGGGATCCCCCTCAACGGGCGGCCCATCAGGACAGCCTAGGCTCCCTACCGGGTGTTCCCTTAAAGAACCATCCAGGCTCTGAGACTGGGTTTCAGGCACCTTGGGACATGCAGCCCCACACTCACTCCTTCTCCACTGAGACAGGACGTGAGTCCCTACACCCCTCCCACTATACTGGGATCTAGCTAGGCTACACTGAACCTCTTCCCCCACTCTGGGTTGGAAGATACCTGAACCACTCTTCTTGGGATCACTCCCCAATGCCTCTCCAGACCCTCTGGAATCCACCAAAAAGTCTGCCTCCAATGTGAGCTCCCTGCGGTCAGAGAACTCACTTTCCAGCAGGTGCTGGCATAGCTCTGGAAAACAGGGACTAACAACATGCTCTCCCACAATTGGATCACACCACCCCCTAAAAGGGTTAACCAAACTATCCTTCACCTCTCTATCCAGTGCCTCGCTCACGTACTCCACACCACCCTCCTGAGATTGGCAAGACAGAATCTGACTGTCTTTGTCACTCAACCCACACTCTTCTGGGCTGTCTTCACACTTACACACCAGGACTGCAATCATGGGGTAACCCCTCTCCCTGCACCTCTCATCTAGAGTCAGTAAAGTGTCCCTCCAACCACTAGGACTATGAACCCCTGTGCCTGTTCCCCAATCTATCCCAGGGACACTGTGCACCACTGGAGCTACCTCATATCCTTGAACCTCCTGGTGTAAATGAACCCCCTCCTTCAAGTCAGCCACCTCATCTCTGGGTGTGTGCACTACTCCCTCAGCACTAGATAACACAATTTTGCTGCCACCATCTGAGCTGGATTCCACCTCCAGCTCAGCAGAGCTCACTTCCTGAGCTACACACATTTCTTCTTGCTTGGCTGAGACACTCATGGCCTCAAGCCTCTCGAGCTCTAAATCAAGCTCCCTCATCCTTAACTCATGCTCCATTTCCATCCTCATTTCTTCCAGGGCCAATTTCCTAGTTTGCAACTCCAATTCTAACTGTCCACTTAAATTGAGCTTGGTCAGCTCCATCTCATGCATCCGGCATCTTTCCCTGTCCTCCAACTCCTCTGGAGACAGGCCTCTGGAGAAAACACTGCTACCTGCTGGGGAGGCTGCTTTCCTTCCCCCTGGGCCCAATGGCCCTTCCAGCTGCTCATTTGCATCATCATCCTCTTCCACATCATCAGGGGCATTTCTAGCTGCTACCCAGGCCCTCAGCGCCTTGTAGGACTCTTCCTTCCTGTTGAACCCCACAGTGGAAATATTGATTTTTTTGCAGAAGTACTTGAGCTCCCTTGCTTTGTAGCTTCCCAGTTTCTTCTCTTCCCACTCAAATTCATCAGATGCTATGGATGCTGCTTTCTCCACCATGGTTAAACTTGGCAGTACTCAAAAATAGAAAGTCCCAAAAAGAAATCTACCCAAAAAGTATGTGGTTGCGTTTTGGTCTGCACTCACTAGTAGTGTTCACCAATCACTGTACATGAGTCATAAATACAAGTCCAGAATCCTCACCGCTGACCACCAATGCTAGACTTGGGGGTCTCTAGTTGGCACAGGTATGCACTTGTGGCAAATAGGGACCCTCGCCTCTAGTCAGGGTAAAGGGGTACACTCTTAAAATAGACCCTGCTCACCCCCTTGGTAGCTTGGCTTGAGCAGACAGGCTTATCTCAGAGGCAGTGTGTAAAGCATTTGTGAACACTTATAGTAATCAAGTGACAACACTACAGATGGACGCCACACAAGTTTTATATAAAAAATAAGTATTCTTTATATAGATTTACCACAAGACCATAAATGACAAAAATCCACAATACTGTTACTTTAAGATGGTAGAATTTAGCTCAGTTCTCTTAAGTTCATAAATGCGACACTTTAAGTCATGTACCTGTAGATGCGACACGCAGGGCAACAAAAGTGTTGCAATGATGTTGATGTGATAAAAGTTTGGTGCAAAGAAATAAAAACGTGACGATCTTTCTGATGCGAAACGCTTCTCCAATGTTGCGAGAGATCTCGGCTCGATGCGCCAGCTGCAGCGGCGACACCCTTGTCTAGTGATGCGACGACAGCGGCTTTGGCGGCGACACTCTTCTCCAGTGATGCGAGACGCTTCTGCTCATTGCGACAGTTACAGTGGCGACACCCTTGTTCAGTGATGCGACGGCAGCAGCTCCGATGGCGGCACGCTTCTCCGTGGATGTGAGGCGCTTTTCTTGATGCGGTGCAATGCGACTGCTACAGTGGCGTCATTCAAGATGCGACGGCACACCTGCGACGGCGACACGCTTCTTCCTTGATGCGAGACTCTTCTCTTGATGCGGTGCAATGAGTCAGCTACAGCGGCGAAACCCTTGTTCAGTCATGCGACGGCAGAGGCTGCGACGGCAACACGCTTCTTCTCCGTGAGTCACGCTTCCAGCTCCTTGCGACACACAGTCCCTCAGAAGGCCCAAAACAGCAGCAGGCACTTCCAAAGAACTCTGGGAAGCTGGTGGTTGAAGTTTGTTGTCCCTGAGACTTCAGCAGGAGGCAAGCTCTTTTCCAAGCCCTTGGAGATCCTTCACAAGTTGAGCAAAAGTACACACAAAGTTCCTTTCTCCTCTTTTTGGCAGTAGGCAACCCCTGCAGGGCAATCCCCCAGTTTCAGGGATAGTCTCTCCTCAGTTTCTTCTTGGTTCCTCTCCTCAGCAGAGGTTTCTTCTTGTTTCCCAAAGTGATCTAAATTCTTGGGATCAGGGTCCCAATACTTATAAGCCAAAATCCTTTGTCCTCTGAGGGCAGAGAGGCCTTTGCCTAGTCCAAACCAGTTCTGGTCAGTCCTGGAGCACTTTGTTTACCTGACTCCTTCTTTCCTTTCAGAGTACAGGGCAGAGACATCAGACGCACCATAGGAGGTGGAGCCAGCATTGTGGAGGGAAGGCACAGCCCTATTTAGGTCCCAGGTGCAACTCCTCTCTCCCATCTAGATGCAGATCTCTCTATTCACCACTGGGCCACCTCACCCTGTCTCCTGGAATTCCCCAGCCCTGTCACTCAACTCCAGAAAAGGAATACACAGAGGCAGGTTTGAAAGGTTGGACAAGAGAATACCTTCTTTCTAAAAGTGGTATTTTCAAACACAGAATGTTAAAACCAACTTCACTAAAATATGTATTTCATCATTCTGAGTTCAGGCATACTAAATTCGAATTTCTACCATGTTCCCTGAGTCAGTTAGGATTATAAAACAGGTAGCCTTGCAATAGTGAAAAATGAAAATGGCTGTAATTCACTATTAGAACATGCCACACACACCAGGGCATGTCCTACCTTATCCTTACAATGCACCCTGCCATTGGGCCTACCATAGGGGTGTCTGATATGAAGAAAAGGGAAGGTTTAGGGACTGGCAAGTGGGTGCACTTGCCCAGTCAGCATGACAGTACCAGACTGCACGCAGGCTCTGCAATGGCAGACCTTAGGTACACTTTTACAGGCGGCTTCTGTGGGTGGCACAACCCGTGCTGCAAGTCCACCAGCAGCATTTGGATTTACAAGCCCTGGGCACTCCTGGTGCACTGTACTAGGGTCTGACAGGTAAACCAAACCAACAAATCATGGAATCACTAATCCATACATCAATTTACCATAGGGAGAGTATATGCACTTTAGCACTGATCAGCAGTGGTAAAGTGCCCAGAGTCATTAAACAGCCAACAACAGGTCAGAAAAAATATAGGAGGAAGGCAAAAAGTTCAGGGATGACCCTGCAAAAAGGGCCAAGTCCAACAGTGAGCAAATAAACAATGGATTTAGGCCCAGATCTCTGTACTGGGGTGAATGTATGACATTGTTCTGCATTCTGTCCATCAACTGTTGTTTTTGCATTTGTCACCCCGAGTAGGACGGGTATGCCCAGACGTGGGTCCCGTGCTCTCTATGCCACTGAAATCAAGCTATCCCGGCTGAAGAGGGGTGAAACCCCGAAACCGGTCCTAGGATGCTTGTTTCCAGTCCAGGGAGGACCTGGCTTGGCAGTTCGGGCTGGACTGTTCCCATGAGTCACAGGGTCAAGACTGATTTGCATATGACTGTGTTCAAACTGGAGTGGCATGGTGAGCAAAAAAACTGAACTGTGGATTTAGGCCCAGATCTCTGTACTGGGGTGAATGTATGACATTGTTCTGCATTCTGTCCATCAACTGTTGTTTTTGCAGCACTTCCAATGAGCCTTGAAGAATCTGTAGTGGCCTCCTTAGAGTCTGGTGCCTTTGCAACTTGGCATCCTGGACAGCATGTGTGGCTGCAACTACTGTAAAACCAGCACTATATCCAGTAAGCAAAAAAAAAAGGAAAAGACATTGATTTGATATCTTAATAACTCCCATTTACAAAGGAAAGGACACAAATACAACTCTGCATCTCAAGCTACAAGCTTAGCTGTGACCACCAGCTGCATGCCATTTTGTGAAGGGCACCACCTCGACTTTAGCATGTGCACATTTACCTACGCCCATCAAGTAACCATAAAAGCTGAACATAATACTGGGCACAACAGGTCGCATCTGCTCATGTCACAGTGGCATGGAACTTCACTTGCAAGAATGGCTGGAAGACTTTGAAGACTTCATGAAAGGGTCTCAGGTCACTGACCAGAATCAACAGCTCATAGCCCTGCACAACCTAATAGACAAAGATGTCAGACAAATTATCAAAAACTACCAGCAGATGCTACAACATCCTATAAAGATGTGTGTGAGGCACTCAGCAGGAAGTTTCTCCACAAACGAAACATTGCCTATGAAAGATACACTTTCAATCTAGCCTCCCAGGATAAAGACGAGTCCATGGGGAAATTCATCATGTGTCTCAACGAAATGACTAGCGCGTTACTGTGCTTTCAACACCTGCACAACTGAAGATGCCCTCTGCCTGCGGATCATCTAGGGATGTCAATCGGAGTCCCTGCATCGATGTCTCCTAAGTAAAAGATACTCTCTGGATGAAATAGAAGAAATGACCAGAGTCAATGATCAACCAGAAAAATATGCACAGAAAATGGAGGTGGGAAAGTCAGAAAAACTAGAACATGCCTTCGAACTCCAAACTCGCCATAAAGAATGACGTCCAACTGAGAGCCGGCTAGCTCCAAGACCTACAGATCATCCCAGACCTACAGATTGGCACAGACATACAGATCGTCGTCGCAGTCCCAAACACAGCAGATACAGAAGAGAGCAACAGCTGGAATGTTATCTCTGTGGACAAGACAACCCACACACGGGATCCTGTCCCGCCATAGGTCAAAGATGTTGACGTTGCAGAAAGGATATCATTCTGAGAAAGTGTGTAGAGCAGCTCAAAAGTACATACAAAAATCTGCCTGGGAATCCTCATCTAGATATGTGAAGGGAGTATGTGACAAGTCAGAACACTCCATATGCTCTTTGCGATCAAGCATACGGTCATATGTTACCTACAGATCTGGATGCTCTGTGTCTCATGAGTCAAGGGGGCATATTATCAAGGGAAACATTGACACATTTTCGGCACATAGCGCCGAAAAAGCAGCAATTTTTTTATCACCCTATTCTCAAGGACACGCTAACAAGCGTTAGCGCGTGTTTCCTTGCTACTTTGCATGTCAGTGATCAATATCGCTAATGACATGCAAAGTAGGAGTTCCTGAGCACAACAGCATGGGAATCCTCGCTAACATGGCTTTGCGATATTTACAAGCCATGCAGCAGACCCGCGAAGTCATAAAAATAACCGCGCTAACCACGGTTATCGCAGAAATGTAACGCCTGCTTTTAAATTGACCTAGGCATACTGGTAATGGGAGGTGGATTGCCAGGTTAGGTCCACACTCCCCTATCAGCAAGCTTCTCCTTAGCGCTGTGAAATCATCTCTGGATTTCATGCGCTATTCCTGATAATCAGCCTCTATCGCTGGAATTACATCGCCTGCTTGCAAAACGTTGAAAATACGTCGCTAACACGCCGATGTAATCCAGCGATAAAACAAATCGCGCTAAGCGCGATTTGCGATAATTATTGCATCTCCTTGATAATATACCCCAAGGTCTCTCACTCCACTCCAATTTTCCAAGTCAGCGATGGATGTGCCTGCATGGTAGCTGATGCAGATAGACTAAAGAAATACCAAAGACTACATATTCAAAAGGGGAGCCACCTGGAAATATTCACATTAGAAAGTGGAGGGTCACTCAATTACATCTGTGTCACAGAGTACAACAAAATGAACCCAAAACCCAGGTTGCATGAAGTTACTGTGTGTGTATACACCTAGATGTACAAAGAACTACTGCCATGCTTGTGACAATTTTTAACATCCCTTGACTACAAGACCAGAACTGTACAAGCTCAAATTCATGTCATGGACGGGTCTGAAGTGGCATATTTTCTTCTCAGCTGAACCACTGCAGAACATTTGAAATTAGTAGAAATACTACATTGGTGGATGATAAACCAGACATTGTAAGTACATTTCTAAACTGTTCACGTGGCTCGGAAAAATGGTTCATTTTCAAGTTTGGTTATACATCAACGGACAAGTAACGCCTGTGGCTCAACATTACTAAAATGTGCCATCTCAGCTACAAAAAAGCAGTGGAGGGTGAATTATGGGATCTACTCAGGGCAGATATCATCCAAAGATCATCTGGACCAACCCTGAGGGTGTCCCCAGTGGTTGTAGTGCCCAAACATGGCTCAGAAGGAAAAGTGCATCTATGTGTAGACATGAGAGCACCAAACACTGCGATTGAACCAGAAAAGCAGCCAGGACCTCACATCAGTGATGCGATCACGATGCTTAATGACATGAAAATATACTCCAAATTGTACCTCAAAAAGGACTATTATAAGGTCGAACTTCACAAGAGTTCATGTTACATTACCACATTCTCGACTCATCAAAGCATCTTCTGATACAAACGTCTCAGCTTTAGCTTTTCATCACCAGATGGGATCTTTCAATAAGCAGGAAGAAGAGTAATTCATCACATCCCTAACACCCTCAACTATAGTGATGACATTCTTGTGATTGGTGCCACTGTCAAGGACAACAATAAAGCACCAGATTGTGTGTGCCATGTGCTCCTGGAAGCCAATCTGACTCTTAACAAAGACAAGTGTGAATTCCTCAAATCCACACTAAAGTTCTATGGACACCTTTTTTCAAGTAAAGGGATGAAGCCTGATCCTGAAAAATTTGCAGCGCTAAGTAACACTCCTTGTCCACAAGAGGTTGGTGACGTTCTGACTTTCCTAGGAATGGCCACCATAAGTTATCCTTTGCATGAACTCACAAAGCAAGGTCAACCCTTCAAATGGTCTGCTCTGTGCAATTAAGCATTCGACAAAATAAAAGCTGCTGTAGGGTCAGCCATCAACCAGGCTTACTTCAACCCTTGCAATAAGACTGAAATCACTGTGGATGCTAGTCCAATGGGACTTGGAGCTACACTAGCTGAATATGACAAAGACAGTGACCAACTTATTTGGAACGACGAGCAAAAATACCACCATGGATTGAGTGATGGGTTATCCGAATTTAGGAATACACTTATACAATTGTCCACAAACCGGGAAAAGCAGCAAATCCACGGACTACGTCAAGACACCCCAGGACATCCTCCAGAACAGAATACTTGCGAGCTGAAGAATACATTACTTTAGTCATTGATCAGGCAAGACCACTTGCTGCAGAGGATGCCAATCTCTAAGAAGTGGCACATCACCTCCAAAAGAACACATGGAGACACATGGAAGATCACACATAACTGACTTTCTTCCGACATGTTAAAGAAGAACTGACAATTGCTCACAATGACTTCTTAATCAGAGACAAAAGGATTGTCATACCAAAAAAACTGCGTCAAGGTGAGGTCAACTTGGCACATGAAGGACACAGGGGCATGGTGGCTATGAAAAGGGTGCTGAAGGAACAAGTCTGGTTCCCCTCTCTTGAGCTGATGATCAAAGCCATGTTCAAATACTGCTCTTAATATCAGCTACTCATTCAAAATAATACACCCTGACCACTATGTTATGTCATGATACAGGATTTGTAGAGTGCATGTCTGCCCCAGCAACCTGTGCTGATTCCAAAATGACCAGACAAGGGAGGAGTCTAAGGTGGGAGGATTATGCTCAGAAAAGCTATGCCTTTACTGCCTTCCAGAATGCCCCGTGGTTCTGAATGCACCTGATGGCACCTGGAAGAGCATTCCAGAGGGCGGAAGTGTTAGAAATGGGATTTCTGGTTGGCTAAGGCTTGCGCCAAAGACAGGCAGAGACCACCACTCTAAGTCAGGGATGGGGAGTTACACGCCAAAGTTAACCCCTGCTCACCCCCTTGGTAGCTTGGCACGAGCAGTCGGGCTTATCCCGGAGGCAATGTGTAAAGCATTTGCGCATGCACCCAGCAACAACATCCCAGGCCCACCACAAAAGAAACTCCACACAAGGTTATATATAAAAATAGCCTTTGTATTATCATAACACCTTAGAATAGTACGCATATATTATACACTGTTCCACCTGGCACTGGGCAATATTTACAAGGGATTATTTACACCTGACAGGGCCCACTGGACCACTGTCAGTACCATCACAAAGTCACAAAGTGAACTTAGAGAATGTAGAATTTATCATAAACATAGAACACAACCAGTAACTACTGGTAATCACTGCACTTAGCATCAGCCTGTAACATAAACCACAGTATCACATTAGGCGCCAAACGCATTGTACGCCAACCTCATCAGCATAAACACATTATGCACTTCTCTCACAAGTCTAAACACATTAGACCCTAACCTCCTAAGCATAACTACCTTAGGGAATAATTCTCACTAGCATAAACCATCATATGCGAACCAACCTCATAATCATGAATCACCTTTAGAGGTATCAACACAGGTGCATAAATCATTCTACAGGAATCACATTTCCTAGCACCATAATATTTTTAGCACATAGATCACATTAGGGCCTGGCGCCCTATTTACCTTCTAGTCCCCCTGGCCAACTGGCCATCTCAAAAGGGGCTCAAATGCCCTATGTCCCAAAGTCAGGGCGCGCTGCCTAAGCAGCGAAAGTCAAGGGTGCTCAATCTGCGCAGACCTAAATGTAGCAACTGGCACTAAGTGCTGCGCAGCTGTGAAGGTCAGGGGCAAAGGAGTGCATCTCACTCCTAACTTCAACCATGTCCCCAAATAACTGTGAGCCTAAACGGTGCAGCTGCCCACTACTTGCTGGGCAGCTGGGAAATAATGGTGAAGGCCTGGCACCTCTGTGCCGCTTCTGTCCCCCTCAGGGACTCTGTATTAGGAAATTGCGCAAAACGTTGCAGCTGCCCACACTGTTGCAGCGCAGCTGGGGAGAGAACAAGTGGGCCCTGGCACTCTGCGGCTCTCTAACCACTATGGCCCCGTCGTTCCAGCTGCCCACTAACTAGCGGGGCAGCTGTGAGTATAGCGGAACAAGGGGCTTTTAAATAACTTTGCCCCCAGGTTGGAGCCATGCGCAGGCTCTAAAAATAAACATGCCCCCCACACGTGGCAGCATGGGCACTGGCCGTTGGGACCCCCACTGGGGCCCTTTAAACAAATATGGCCCGATGGAGCGCACTGGCGCCTTAAATAAACATGCACACGATGGAGCGAACACGGGCCCCTCGGGCCCCTTAAACAGCAATGTGCCCCACTCGTGGGAGCGGCTGCAATGGCGGGTCCGCTCAGCAAGTAACCAAAAGGGGACACCCTCGAGCCTTCTCTTACCGGCTCTCGGCGGGTATCTTCTTCCTGGTTTGGACTGCACGCGTCTCTCCACTTCACCCGGGCCCCCTCCTGGGACCCGGGACTTCAACGTGGAGCCTGCACGGCTCCGGACGGTGAACCCGCCTCCCTCCCTTCAAGACGAGGAGGGAGGAGCGGAACTGGAGCCCGCAAGGCTCCCTTTTCCCCATGCTTCACCCAGGCCCCCTCCTGGGACCCGGGACTTGTTTATCGGCACTCGAGGAGGCGGGGTAGGCTCCGTCCTCCTCATCACGTAGCCAACCTTCCGGCCGCACTTCTCTCCTGTTTCCGTCCGGCCGCCCCCGCCCACAGCCAGGCGGGCAGCAGATCGCGGCAGCAATCACTGCCCGGTAATGAGGGGTGGGCTCCCTCGCAATTTAAAATGTGAAGCAGGGTGGGCTCCCGCTACTCTGCGTAAAAATAAGAATAAAGCGGGGTAGGCTCCCGCTATCAAAGGCACCATAATGTGGGGTGGGCACCCACTCCCGGCAGCATCACGGGGGAATCCCTACATCGGGATTCCCTCGGCGGTGATCGCAGCCCAGCGCTGCAAAGGCTGCTCGCTCCTCCTCTGGGAAAAATAAAGCGCTTGGCTCAAGACAAAGAAATAAGGCGCTCACCAGGCGCTAGGAGCAGGCAAAAGTCCTGCAGCAAAGGAGAACAAGTCCAGGAGAGGTTTCAGGGGCAGAGCTGGGCCCAGGGGCCAGCACACAGGGTCCTCCAGCAGGGAGGCAGCCCCCATGGCGGTCCCTCCTGGGCCCCAGCAGCAGCAAGCCCCCTCCTACGTCAGGAACAGGAACAATGAACAATTTCCTGGCGTCACAGCCCCTTCTTTTATACACAAAATCCTTTGTCTCCAAAGGTGCAGGGAAGGGGTGAACCAGATGCAACTGGTTCCTGAGCACTTTGTTTTGCTCAGCCCCTCTCCTTATTCACAGGACAGGCCAGGGACATCAGACGCACCACAGGGGGTGGAGCCAGCATTGTGGAGGGAAAGCCAAGCCCTATTCAGGTCCCAGGTGTACTCCTCCCTGCCATCAACATGCAGATCTCTCCATTCACCACCGGGGCAGACCCATCCTGACTCCTGGAGCCAGGCACACCAGCCAATCACAAGCCAGACAGTCACTTCACATTTGTTACACAGACATGCCAGCTTCTAGAAGTGGCACTTCTACACTAGACACAGTAACGCAGCACACATCATTGCGCAGCATTCAATCTCACGAGTTCGCACATACCAAACACGACCCTGCACTCCTCTAATATCAGGACTTAACACCGTCACTCAGATCCCCCATGTATTCCTATGGGAGGGCAGGTCAGTCTCACTAAAACAGACACAGAGCGTACGCACTTTCCACTGGGCCACAGTGCTAAAGTGCGCAGAGGCCAAAAATCACTACCAATATGTCAGACCTTAAGGCAAAAAGTTCAGGGGTGAACCTGCCAGAAGGGCCAAGTCCAACAGGAATCTAGGACACAGAACAACCGACCTCCGGCATGTGCTCTTCTGAGACGGGGAACACATGCCAGATGTTGATCTGAGGAAGGCAGCGAGCGGCTAGGGGTGTCAAGAGTGAGAAGATTGGCTAGAATGGGGGAGCTTGGGCAGACAGAATTCTGTGTGAAAGGCACAGTGCCTTGAAGTGGATTCTCTTTTCCACCGGAAGCCAATGGAGCTTACGTAAAAGGTTGGAAACTGTGAAGGATTTTGGGAGTGCATAAAAAGCGTCTGGGTCGCAGCATTTTGCGCCCTCTAAAGATGATTAATCCTTGCTTTGTTGGCACCCAAGTACAGAGAATTGCAGTAATCCAGTCTAGAAACTATGGTAGACTGGATAATGATCTAGCGTGTTTGGGCATCAAAGAACCTGAGCAGTTGCTTAAGTCCACATAGCAGCCTGAAACAAACACCAGCCACTGATTATATCTGTGCCTGAAAGGTCAGAGTACAGTCAACCCAGACACCCAGATTTTTTACAGTCTCCTTAGGTGGTGGTGGGGGGGGGCAGCGCATAAGGCCACCAGCAATCGCTCCATAAATGAGTGTGTCTTCCCAGAAGAAGAATCTCAGATTTGTTAGCGTTCAGCTATAAGTGGTTGGCCGCCATCCAATCCACTGTGGTCAACATGTCATACTGGAATTTAGCCAAGTTTTGGTCTGAGTCATTTGACAGAGAGATCACAAGCTGAGTATCCTCAGCATAGGAGACCATAGGAGAGGTCCCTACTTTTTGCAACAACCGCTAAGGGTTGAATATAAATATTAAATAACTTAGGGCTCAGAGCTGACCCCTGCGGCAACCCCTGGCATATGGATTGTATTCCAGAGCTGTAGGTGAGGGAATACAAATGTCCAAACTGCCGGAAAACGTATGGCAACGTGTATCAGTTGACTTCTTTGGCCCTCTACAGTCAGGTATATTTCATCGTCATGATGGATGAATATTCGAGTTTCCCAATCACCCAACAAGAGTCATCTGCCAAAGCATCTGTCACCATACCAGTTCTGGATGATGTATTTGCAACTTGGGGCATTCCCAAAGTGGCTAAAATGGACAATAGTCCTCCATTCAATAGACACAAATTTGCTGAATTCGCCAGTCACCTCTACTTCTGAAGTTTATGTGTGAGGGTGTCTGATTGGTGTGAGTAAACAAATGTTGATTCATTCAGTGTTTCTAAGTGTGAGTCTAAGTGGTTACAGTGGTGGAGCTTTAAGCACCTGTGTTGTTGATATGCAAAATACACTGGTGCTTTTTAGCAAAGACACAGGCGGTGTACCATGAAAATCTGGTGCGAGGTGGGAGTGCTGAAACAATAGTATGTGTATTGTAAACAGCGTACTACATTTATGCACAACAGTGTTGATCAGTATAGTACTGTGAATGGGTAAACAAATATACGATATCATGGGAATGAACATGTTTAGAATGCCCTTCAGGCCACGCACTAAAATATATTTTTATATGCTTGAAGACAGAGGGCCTATATACTCAAATTTGTAGCATAATGGGTTATATTTATAGCAGTATTAATGCTAGAGTGAAAAGTGGCATGCGATTACCCGAGGTTAAATCACAGAACAATATGTACTGTCAAGAAGAGGACAAGATTGGTCTCATCCAAAATGTGAGGAGGGGCATCTGAGACTCCTGGCAGCCACAGCATGAATGTCCTGCAGCCAAAACTGAGGAATGAACTTGCCCAAATCAAAGACCTTGCTCCAAGAGCTCTCCTCTCAGTGGTGGGTCTGGCAGGTCCCTTCTTCTGCAGGAGGATCAATGGCCAGTATTGTATTCCAGTATTTAGCCACTTATCAAAAATGGATTGGCTCTGTAGCTTTGCAATAACCCTCGCAGGCTATGTAGAAAGCTTACACCTAGTAGCATAGAGGAAAACAGTCTTAAATTACCAAGTGGGCTTGTATTGTAAGCAGAAGTACTAATTGGAATATCGAAAAATGTGCCACACACATTTTGAAATAAATTGGATTCATGCATAACCATCAACCATTTATTGGCATGTGTGTCAAGTATTGCACAGCCAATTAACTATCCTAAAGAAAGATTCCTCCCATATATGCTGGTCTTCATCTATATGAATTCCCATTAATCATTATCTTTGTGAGTCCAAGTTTCACCCCCCCAGTTTTCATCTGACTGTGTGTGAGATAGATCAATCATTTTTTTTGGTCATTGGACAGCAATGGCATATGTTATAATTGATCTATTCAAGAAATTACATTAGTTCATAGACTGATTCAGTAACTAACAGGAACTTACCTTTCTCTTACTTGCAGACTTTGAAGTGGGACTTCTAATTTTATAGTACAGTATATATTACAACTGCTAAACTCATTAAATCCTTCTACATTTTTTTTGCTGTTGCAGAGAAAGCTTTAGAAGAAAAGCACTCCCACATATTGGAACAATAAGGGACATCCAGAATTGGTTTAGCCCAGTACATTACCGAGTCCCCTTTCTCTGACACAAGCCCACTACTATTAGGACTGCTGCAAAATGGAGTCATTCAATGATTGTAGAATGACTCTAGGAAGATTTTCCTTATAATTTAGGATTGAGCACCTCAATTTTTTATCAAATCTAGTTAATGTACCTAGGTTTTGTTCTAAAATGAATATTCAATTCAAGGTGGCCAAGATATCCCTGATAGGGATACCTACACAGAAATTGTGACCTTCTTACACTATTTTCCTGTGCAGACAGCGGTTGAGTAAGATGCAGTTGCATCAACCCACAATTATCATATTAGTTTTGGTAGTGATTATAGTCAGGTTTAGCTTTTGGCAAAATAAAAAAAATTTCAGTCCTTGGTAAGCAAATATGAATCCAATGGTAAATTCACCTTTTGATGATACACTTCTGCTTACTTATTGGTCCATTGCTGTGCGTGTACGTTATTTACACTAAATTCATTGCCGATCTGTTCCCGGGAGGAGTGAGCCCCTATTGTCACACATTCGTCAAGGCGCTCGCCCGCATTGCCACCTACTCCGGGCTACTCAGGAACAGGATGTGTCAAGATCAAAAAATAATCACCCTCAAGAATATCAATATACACACATGATTCAGATGACGAATCGTTTCAGAAAAACAATTCATGCTTTTAAATGTGGTACTCAATACTGATTACACTTATTTCATATTAAATGGATTTTCCTTCCAGAATGTGTGACCAATAATTGTAAGCCTTTTTAAAAAAATCTTAATATCTACTTTGACATGTATTTCTGTTTTTGTTTCTAGTGGGCCTAATGAACGGGGTCCCTATTCCATCCTTGGCTAACATATCTCTGACTGAAACAGAAGTAAAAATAGATCAGGTGAGACCATGGCTCTTATGATCAAAGAGTATTGTGACAATATGTAAGAGATGAGTTTTGAAAACTTAATTGATAAGATCTGTAATTCCAGTTACTTTATAAGGGTGTGCAAAGTGACATTGTTTTCTAATAGCCTTTGAAAAGTTCTATGGAATTATTCTCAGTTTCACAATATTGAGAAGTTTAAAGGTTTCCCTCATTTATCTGAAAATTGTGACTTTTGGTATAATTTTTTTTGTGAAACTTAAACTTGTAGGTACAAAATATTCAACTATTTACCATTGTGCAGAATAAAACTTTTATTAAGGGTACACTTAAAGAGAAAGACCTGCATTC
Organism: Triturus cristatus; assembly: GCF_964204655.1. NCBI lineage: Eukaryota > Metazoa > Chordata > Amphibia > Caudata > Salamandridae > Triturus > Triturus cristatus. Next base: position 1,484,275,542 of record NC_140590.1, on the reverse strand, counting down.
AGTTTTGAACTTTGCTGAGTTTGATTAAAATGAAATTAATCATGCAAAGTTAAAAGAATCGAGTATCAATTAGGAAACATTGCTGAATTCCTTAATGCCAACAATTGGGAATTTGACAAAACATTGGTGGTGTAGGAAAAACGTTGCACTCCCATTCTATCATCGAACTTTGGAAAAATGTTATGGGGATTATTAATCAGCATTAAACTTTACTTTTGATCTGTAGTTGGTCTCGTGCATTGGTAATGGTTTTAATTATGCAAATGCAAGGGTTTTGATTTGGATGTTTCTATAAATAAATGAAATGGATATTAAGGGATCTATTCACAAAGTGCCTATTGTAGTACATTCAGTAGTACTACAATAGTACTACTAAATGTGATTTACATACCCTTACTATATTTTCTATGTTGAGATCCTCAAACATGTAAATTTACTGATAAAGGTCTGATGACGAGTTTAGGTGCTATTATCGCACCTGATAAATAATGATACCACAAGAGTTGTTATTTACTAACAGCCGTGGCACGTGCAGGTAAGAACAGTGGGGCGGTGGAGCGAGGTGGGGGGGCGGGGGTTATTTTGACAAAGCACCATGAGGGGAAATTCATTATTTAAATAATTTTCCCTTGTGATCGTCTGTTAAAATCCCCCCCACCTGGCCCCACCGCTCTTACCTGCTTGGGCTGCGGCTGTTCACTGGGTGCGATAAATAGCACCTATTACAAGTTTCCCTGGAATAACATGCAGATTTTGCTGTTTAATGCACCATAATCCGCATGGTACAGTAAGTACTGTATGGATTTCCCCCTGTTAAATAACAACGGATGAGGTATTTCACTCATCCAGTAATAATTGGATGTGTTAAGTAACACTCAACTTGTAATTCAAACCTGTGCAGAAATATGTGTTTATGCACAGGTTTGAAAAAAATGGCCGACCCATAATCAGGCCCTTAGAAGCAAAATTGGAATGGGCCGGATGGAGTGGCTGTAATAGGGGCATACTTATTTCCCAAAATGAAGGGATGTAGGGAGTTGTGAGGAGTGGTATAGGTAGGGGTAGGGAGTGATATAGGCAGTACCATGTACCCACTCACAAAAGAATAAGCCCACTGCTAGTCACAAACTGTACTCCTGAAGGTACTACGGCCAAAAAAGGACAAAAATAGTACTAAATTATTCCAGTTCAGAGCTTAAATAAGTCCAGCACCACACATGCCCAACCACCGATAATACAACTCCACACATATAAAGTAATAGACGCCTAATGGAACAATGAGAAATTAAATTAAAATAATTAAAATAGTTAAAATAGGACGAAATATAATGTAATGTTAAAAATGAAAACGCTCCTTATGGTACAGTTAAGGGAAATTTCCCTTTACTTTATTATATAGAGATTTCAGTCCCAAGTGCAGAGTCGCTCTATGGTAAAGCATAGGGAAAGTAAAAAAGATTTAATCAAATTTATTGAAAAATTAAACATACTTTTGATTGGTCTAACATCATGTTACTGGCGTGGTTTTCATCCAACTTTCTGCCTTCCGTCCTCCTGTTTTTGCTGAATTAATTTTTGTTGGCTTTAGGGTTCTGCACACTTTACCACTGTTAACCAGTGCTAATTGACTTGTGCTCACTCCTTTGAACATGGTAAAATCGAATTACAACCAATTGGCCCATTACATTTACTTAAAGTAGTTCTACATGTAGCCAGGGCCTGCAAATTAAAGGCTACTAGTGGGCCTGCAGCACTGACTGTGCAACCCACTTAAGTAGCCCTTTACACATGTCTTAGGCCTGCCATGGCAGCCTGTGTGTGTAGTTTAAACTGGCAGCTTGACTTGGCAAAATACACCTTTTAAAAAGCTAAAGTAGTATCATGCCCACAAGATTAAACATTTTACAAAAGTTACTTATGTGAGTGTGCTGCTTTGAAACGAAGCCTGTGTGTCTCTGTGAACAAGCCTAGCCAACCAATCGGTTTCCTAGAGTCAAAGCGTACAACTATATAAGTTCGTAGGGTAGTCTTGACCTAACTTAGATGAATTCCAACCAACAGTGTTAGCAAGCAATCAAAGTAATAATATATATTCAAAGTATAAATAATATAATAATGTTTTGTTTGTACATCAAGGCATTGTTTTCAAAAATGTTACTTCACAATAAATGACAACAACAATGATTGCTTAAGTCGTCGTTTAGTTTAGAAGCAGCAGCTTGCTAGTTGATACCCTATGCATCTCAGGTGATCCCACCCTTCATAAGGGGTCATGGATAAGCAAACCAATGGTTCAGCACAAGTTGTGCTGAGCCAATGGTTCAGCACAACCCAGAGGGAAGAAAAGCAAATGGGTTGGTGTTGTATATATTGATTGTGATGAGTGTGGCGGTCACAAGCTTGTTTCTTTTCTCTCACTCGTGGTTGTCATGCACTACTCGTGCTGTTTTGTTTTATATTTTAATGGGAGTTCCATCTGGGGGGTTAACGGGTTACGAACTGTACTGGCATGGTACGTTGATGCTGAACCTGTGAAGACGGATTAAACTTCGCTTAGGACATCCTACTTCATTTCTGTAATTATTTTTGATGCCTTTTTGCTTTCTTAACAGTTAGTATGCACCTTGTTGCAGGGATTCTGCCCAAAACAGAACTATGCGTAGAATTATGGGAGCTTAGTGCATAGGGACTGAGTCATCCTACCACCTTAGTACTCATAAGCCCAGGACCGTCTAGCTAAAAGGTCTCACTTGCTCTCCTACTTACTCACAGAGAAACAGGTGATTAGACAAACCAGAACACAACACTCCCGAATCGCTCAGCAATCACTGTTGGAAGATACACCCTTTTGCTCGCACTCTTGTACTTCTCCACAATAAGATCTGACAGAGACACAAACAGGTTTAAAATATTTATTTTCACTAACGTGCTCTAATATGCAGTATACGTGCCACAATTCAGTCAACATAGCAGGTAGTCCATAAATAATTAAAGGAGATGTCTACATGAAAAGGGATGTATGATGATACAACGCGTACCATCACAACGCGGTATGTTACATCGCGGTCGTGACAACGCAAGTCATTACATCGACTTGCGTTGGAGGGCGCTGGATTTAGGACTAGTGTGAATTACTATTCCAACTCCAGTCTACGTACAGTCGGGAAGTTGTTGGAATAGTAATTTACACTATTCCTTAGTCTAGAGCGCCCTCCAGTGCAAGTCGGTGTAACGACTTGCGTTGTCACGACCGCGATGTAACCATACCGCGTTGTAATGGCTGAGTGGTAAAGGATGTTTCCCCATGAAAAGTCACTATAGCCTAACCTCCCTCCCCTTGCCTAGAAGCAGTATTATCATATATTAGAAAATCTCTGGGCATTGTCTGCAGACCCCATACCTTAGCCTATAGATCATAGATCCACATAATAAGTGCCGTTTCACTCTTCTCCCTGGAAAGGTCCCTCTCCAAGTGGATGCTACCTATTTGTGTATTCCAATAAGACCAAAGTACCTTGACCCAAACCACAGCTACATTGGTATGTTTTGTCTAGGTGCTAAGGCCTGGCCAGAACAGAATAGCAAGGGGCATTGTTGCTTGACCTTGCTCACAATGTTCAGACTAAATCCCAGGAACCTGCAGAGTGTGAACAGAGCAATAGGTTCTTTTGTGAAAACGGCAAAAGAGACATGCTAAAATAAAGTAATGTAGTAACATGTGCAAAGCAACGGAAAATCTGCAGGGTGCTCATGCTAACTTAGAGAAAACAACAATGTCCCCGTGGGCCATGTGACAACTTCAATTCTTTTGATTCTGCTGACTCGAAGCAGGCGGTCTTCCCGCCACGGTCAACTTGACAGAAAGCTGATTTCCCCCTTCTGCAGTCGCAGCGGTCAGCGAATGGTTGGTAGTGCTCCGGCAGTCTTTTGTTCTGCAAACCGCCAGCATCGTAATACAGCGGGGGGACCGCCAACAAGGTAGCGGATTTCCCATGCCATTTCAATGGCAGTTCCCTTACCATCAAACTCATAATCAGGCCCTTAATCCTTGAAGCCTAGTATAAATAATAATGTCTACATCAAGACACCACCATGCCAAGGGTGCATATTTTTTCAGGGGAAAATGGTAGCACATTCTCAAACATTCTAAAATTGCTAGTTGCTTTCCCATTTCTAGCACACATTGCTCATGTTTTGATGTATTAAGCCTATGTGCCAATGGGTGTGATAGATTCTTCCTATTGGGGCTGTACAGGAGCAATAAAGAGACCAGACAACGTAGAATTGGACATAGTTTTAGAAGTCCAAGTTGCTTGTATACCCAATATTCTTTAGTACATGACATGATCATCCTTTGTAATGTCGACATGTGGAGCTTAACAGTTAGGTTTACAAAAAAGGATTTATTTTTCTTTGCAACTTCTTAAAGCACCGGAAATCACCTAGTATTAGAACACTTTTGACATTTTCAAGTTGTAATGTCATTAAGGAGTAGCAAAAACAGAGAAGCAATAATAATTTCCTAGGATGAAATTGACAGTCTAGGGATGCATTTGAAAAGAAAGCATAAACAATGCAAGATCAATACGCACAGAAGTGTCACTATAAAAGAGTGATTTGTGAAAAAAAACACATTCTACATTGATGAACTTTTGTTTAAATATCCAATATTGACTGAGCACACTCTTCTCCTCAGGGATCCGTCTTGATTCTCACTGACATGTTCTACATTCCATGGAGAAAATCTCTCAATGGCCAACCGTTGAAGGCATGGACTGCCGAATAAGAAGCCATCTATGACTCCTGCATGATGCTATACATCTTCTTGGGCAAAGAACACACATGTTTTAAGAAATGCTCTATGGAATTGTCATCAGTTTTTGTTGGTGTTTGGGATCCAAAGTGTGTCCTTGTTGAGGAAGCATTTGAGCATTTGTTCATGAGGCTATAGAGAGCATCAAAGGGAGAATTATACCTTTTGATATTCTCCAACTACACATACATGTGGGAGAGCTGTGTCGCTTCAGGTTTATTAAACATCTTCCATTCAGCCTTGTGTTCTGTGTACCTCTTTTTCTTTAAATAAGTACCCTATAAATATATGCCAAAATACTATGCAATAATACCTGTGGTAAAACCGATACTGATATTTTTAGTATGATACAGTTGCCGTTTGGTTGACATGTGGCATTTATGATCTCCTTACAGAAGTCTACAATAAATGTTTACTGCATTTCACTATCATGTACCATATTTACATAAAAATGTGTGTTGTAAAGGCAATGTTACAATCAGCCAAGGAACCTCTGTTTTCTTTAAACATTGGAAAAAATATCCAAAATTAATTGAAAAGAGAACAAAGCTCAAACACTACTGATTGTTTTTGCATTTTTTATTTTGTAGCTCAACTCTCGAATGACTTAGGAGGAAAAATGCGGAATTTTGAGTTTTAATATGAATGTAGGTGGTCGATAGCTAAAACGATGTCTATGTATTGTGACCATGCCCACAGAACACCAAATGAAAGAGTATTTGTTTGAAGAATGTAGTATAGAGTTAACAGTTCCTGAAATGGAACAAACCAAGCAGCTTCCTTTGATTTCAGAGCCACATCACTTAAATAATTGAGTGCTCTGTGCATTTCTATGCAAATTATACTCAACGCGTGATAACAGTATTAATCTGAATGCAAATATTATTCATCAAATGTAGTAAGTGTTTGTATTTACCGTAGAAGAGAGCCACACATACATTACCAATATGCAATCAACTTACTCATGTAAATTGCACTTGTTTGGGAGCTATGTAAATCTAAAATTGGCCTAACTTTTAACCAGGCCCGAATGGCATGCATTTCACATTTATAAAATGTTCTGCAAGTCTCACGTTTTTCTCTTTCTGCAGATGTCTTATCAACATACTTGTCAACTGAGAGCCTCAGCCCTGCTCTGAGCAAGCGTAGCTGTTCATTATATGTTCTGTTCTTTATTCCATACTCTGCTATGGCTGCTTGCACTGCATTGGCTGGGATGTGCTGTGTGCGTTTCTGATTGGTAGGGGGAAACTAATTGAAAGGTAGGCAGGTGGAGTCTGTATGAGCCTCTACCCTTTCATTCTATGCCAGTAGCATGGAAGCCCTTCTGCACCCGCCTGCGGCCAGGGGCCCGTTACTTTGCCCATAAATTGGCCTACTCCACTGGGGATCTCAAAAACCTCTTCTCAGGAACCTTTCTACGTCAGTCACCCATACTTTTAAAACTACACAATTTAGGCATTTTTAATCAGAATCTACCTATAATGTGGACGTCAAATCAGAGGTTAATCCCCAACTTAACCATTTGCTTAACTCCGAATCTTCATATATCTTACTTTTCGCAGAGACTTGGCTAACAGATGGCTCAGTGCCAGACATTTTGGTAGCCCTACCAGAAAATGTCTATCTGCTGAATACCAATGATCCGCAGGGGAAAAAAGGTGCAGGGGTGGCGGCAATTCCTGGGTTGGGCAATATTGTGATTATACTTGACTCCCCTTTTTCCCCACTGGCATTTGTCCTTATATATAGACCCGCCGGACCTCTGCTGAATTTCCCCCAACTTGTGGCTGTGTCATTATCCAAACTGGCCGTCGATCATAAGAAAATTGTTCTCCTTGGCGACTTTACCTGCTGGGCAAATGAAGTCAGTGAAGGTCAATTATCTCCAAACCTTACTGATATTCTAACCTCTCTCAATCTTGTCCAACGTGTATTTGTACCTACCCACATGCAGCCGCAGCCTGTGCAGGTAAGAGCGGCTGGCCTGGTGGAGGGGGGGTTTCGACGGACGATGACGAGGGGAAAATGTATTATTTCTTCTGGATCGTCCGTTGAAATCCCCCCCTCAATCAGCCTCACCACTCTTAGCTGCAGGGGCCGCAGCTGCCCACATTAAATGTCATACTCTAGATCAGGTCTGGTCTGCCAATTTAACCATAGCTGACCTCACTGTCTCGTCTTTCATCTGGTCGGACCATCACCTCATTAAATTCATTTTAAAAGATTCATCCCTTTCTAAACCCCCTACTCGCCAGGGTACTCTCACCAGAAACTGTCAAGGCACAGATTTCAACTTGCTTTGCAACACACTCCTCTTTCTCCTCCGATCCCCACTAAGAACCTGGAGGGTTGTGAGGGAAGCAATATCGGACTGGCTTAATGGTGCTGGCAATATTCATGCGCTCCTTTAAAATACAAAGCCTACCTGCCACCACAAAGACTCCAACTGGCTCTCAGCAGAGCTGAAAGCAGCAAAGCTTGAACTCCGGCAGGCAGACTTTCTGCCTAAAAGTCGGGAAGTTTCGTCGAATGCCTAAAAACATACCCCAAACTAACTTTACAGGCAAAATCTATTTTCTTTTCAAATAAAATTCGAAACTCAGAAAACATAGCCAAGGACATCTTTGAGCCGGTTGTATTTTGGAACAGCCGTTGCAAAGCAAGGGTTTACAACACAGCGGCAGATTTACAATAACTGGCGCATCCCTGCATATCAGCAGGGATGCGCCAGTTATTTTGCGTCACGGCTCCGCCACCATGGATGCGCCGCATTTACAATGCGGCGCACCATGGGGCAAAAACGGGAAGATGCGTGACGCATCTGTGCCGTAAAGGCGGCGCATTGCTGGAGTTGCGTCGCAAGCGCGACGCAGCTCCAGCAAGGCTCTGGGGTGCCCTATCTCCACAATGCTGCATCAATCCTTACGCCCAGGGTTTTGACGCAGCATGGGCTCAAAAGTGACTGAGTGAAATCTTGTAGATTTCACTCAGCCACTTTTAGGAGGCGTTCCTGCGACGGAACGCCCCCCCCCCCTGTGCTGGAACGCCTACTTCTGGCGCAGGGCTTTACAACGTGACGCATCTCCCAGATGCGTCACGTTGTAAATACCCCGCAGCCTGGCGCTGGTTTTGCGCCGCCGCTGCGTCACAAAAGTGACGCAACGGCGGCGTAAAAGTGGCACAAGGCGCTTATAAATCTGCCCCACAGTCTTTACCGTGATCTTTCTTTACCACTGCATTCCTTTACCACGCAAGTCTTTACAACGAACAACCACTTTGCCTTAGGGGAAAGCACTGGACTTGGAGAGGTAGAAATTACTATTCCAACTCCAGTCTGCGCAACACTAGGGAAAGAATTCAACTTCAAAGTCCAAAGCCGCTTTCCCTATGGCAAGTCGTTGCAAAGATTGCGTGCTAAAGGAATGCAGTGGTAAAGATGGGTCATTGTAACGAACGCCTAAAGGCAGTATGTGGTTTAGACAATGTTGTAAATGCTGTTTCCCCTTTGAGATGTTCAGAGAACTTTCTAATCCTGACAGATTATCTCTACCTGTGGTTCCCTCTCACAATCTATGCAACATGCAGAATTATTTTTCATCTAGTACACGAACTTTTGACTGAAATTCTCTGTCACTTTCTGCCTTTTTGGTCATCAGTAAACAGTGGCTCCCTATGTTGATGGCCACAGTTAAAACAGGCTCACCAAACGATATTTGCATCTCTTCCATCCCCCAAAATGTTTCTTGCACTTCCTGGACATATCCATCTCTCTTCCTAATTTACCCTTTACCCAGGGCAAGGTCCCTCATTCCTTCAAGGAGCCTGTGGTGCTCCCTCTTTAAAACGAAAACAGGGATTACCCCGCAACACTAAAGACCACAGGCCTATCTATTTGCTTCCCTACTTAACTAAAGTATTAGAGAGCCATGTGTCTCGACATCTTTGTTCCTTTTTGGATAAGTCAGGGTTTCCTGATTCCCATCAGCGTGGATTCCGTCCTGCCCATTCAACCAAGGCAGTCATCCTCGCTGCGATGGATGGCATGGGAAAGGAAGGGGATAATGGGATCACTCAGGCACTGGTCCTACTAGATCTTTCACCGGCCTTTGACACAGTCGCCCATGCGTTATTGATACACTGTGTCAGTACTGCAGGACTGTGTGACTCTACCCTTGAGCGGCTGGCCTCCTTTCTGAAAGACCGAGATCAATTGGTCTCTCTTCCCCCATATTGCTCTGATACGGTTCAATTGGATTGCGGTGTACCACAGGGCTCCTCCTTATCCTCCCACTTGTTTAACCTTCACATTCCCCCTCTTATACACTCCCTTCAGGAGCAAAAGGTGAAAATATATAACTATGCTGATGATATGCAGCAGATGTTCACCATGGACAACACCATGGAACATAAGATATTCTTTCAAAATAGCATGCTTTATATTCAAGACTGGATGAAATTTCACCAGCTGAAACTAAACTCCGACAAAACCAAAGTTGGGATTAAGAAAAACAATGTGATCCAATGGAATCCCTCCTTTTGGCCCCCTGAATTGGTTCCTCCGCCTACGGCAAAGAAAGGGGTGAAAAGCCTAAGATTCTCATTAATGAACATCTATCCCACAATCATCAGAGAGGATCTCTTGTTCCTCCCAACTTCGAACAAAAGGGAAAATTTGGGGAAACTACACAGTGGGAACTGCCATCCAAATTCATATCGTGCTCGTGAGATCATGGATTGATTATGCCAACGTGCCCTAGCTGGGACTCCCTATTGGCCTAAACAACAGGCTGCAATTATTTCAAAATCAGGCAGCCAGACTGGTCATTTGTCAGCCATGACACTGTCACTGTCACACTAAACTATTGATGGAAAGGCTCCACGGGCTTCCAGTAGCTCAGAGGACCGTATTAATAAAGCTGGCACTCATTTTAATGGTCTTCACATCAAAATTCCTGCCGTTGCGTCCTCCAGAATTCAGCGCTATTCCCCCAATCGCCATCTGATAGCGTCTCAACACAATTTCATTATGGTGTCAAGAAACAAAAGGAAAAGGCTAGGAGGAGTCTGGTTTTCCGTATTGGCTCCCCTCGCCTGGAACACTCTGCCCTCTGACATCAGATCATCATCCAAATATGTGAGTCTTAGAAAGCTTTTCAAAACCTGGGGGCAGATTTACAAGCCCCTTGCGCCACTTTTGCGTCACTTTTCCCATGTTAAAAGTGACGTAAAAGTGTCGTAAGGGGCTTGTTTTGACAAGCTTATGGCTATCTCCAATTCTAGCTGTTGTCTTCTGCTACCTTAGCTCTCAGAGACCTTATGGTGAACGTTGCTCTCTACAAGTTTTCTTTGACATAACATAACATAATCATAGCATAACATAACACAACATAACACAACATATGATCCCTGCTCTTCTATTGCTTTAATATGAATAGCAGCAAAGTGAAACAACATAACTACATTTTCCAGGGAGAAAATTGAACTGAACTCACAAATGAGGAAAGAGAATCTAGCTACGACCCTTGCACCATGTCAGATCACTCCGCTGAATCCACTGCCTGCTCTTTTAACATTAATGGAACACCACTGCCCCAGTCCTGCTACTATTTAAAACACCTGTCAGCCTGATATATTATCAGAGACCTTGCATCCAGTTAGCACATTCAGAGCTCATTGTATGTTGTGCGATCTGACCGTAAGCATGGAAATGAGTGCCTAATATGCATTGGACATTTTTTTAAATTGTATGCACTTAGGTAAACTTTTGTGCTCAAATTATTTGCCTCAATTACATGGACAGTGCCCAGACCACTAACATTAGATTTCCCACAATTTTAATGGAAGTAAAGACAAATGTGTGCCAGGTACATGCTATGAACTTGATAACTGCACATGTACTTGCGTAAGGTACTTTTGTGACTCATGCATAATTTCTACATGCATACATTACATGGAGAATAGTCTGCAAATCGGCCATGGACACGTTCCAACAGCTTTCATTCCAATTGACAACAGGAAAAGAGGCGGACACAGTTTCACTATGCATCCACATTGTTCTTCTGTACACATCTGCTTGCGTAAGAGACTTTTGTGAATCATGCATCATTTCTACATGCATAAATTACATGGAAAAAAGTCTGCAAATTGGCCATGGACAGGTTCCATCTCCTTTCATTCCACTTCACAACAGGAAAAGAGAGAGACACAGTTCCACTATGCATCCACTTTGTTCTTCAGTGGACTGTTGAATAGTGCCACCCTGTGGTATTCTTGTTCGTTACCTTGAGTTGTGCCCTCACCACAGCAGTGGGCGTGGCGGACATTAGGAGGTCAAATTCACTATTTCAACCATATTGTCAGAATATTATAGAAAAGTGCAACTTTCCCCAAATTGAACCAGGGGCGTATTTGCAATAGAAGTTTAGGAATATTTTGCGAAAAGGTCAACATTTTTTGGTTAAAAAGTGTACATTTTTGCATTGAGCGAAGCGTTGCCTGAAGGGGGCGCTCAAGGCAAAAGACTAGGGGCCCGATTCACAGAATTAACTTAAGACAAAATCCTAAACTTACTACTTTTGGTATTCACAGAATGCACTTACTACTTTTGGTATTCACAGAATGGATTTACGACTACTAACTTTGCGTCCGCACTCGGCCCGGAAATTCCGGCCCGGAGGCGGAGCTTCCGGCCCTGAGGCGGGCCTTCCGGTCCGGAGGCGGAGCTTCCGGCCCGGAGGCGGAGATTTTGGCCATGGCTAAATCTCCGCCACTGGCTGGAATCCCCACCTCCCGGCCGGAAGCTCCGCCTCCGGGCCGGAATTTCCGGCCCGAGTGCGGACGTAAAGTTAGTAGTCGTAAATCCATTCTGTGAATACCAAAAGTAGTAAGTGCATTCAGTGAATACCAAAAGTAGTAAGTGCATTCTGTGAATACCAAAAGTAGTAAGTTCAGGATTTTGTCTTAAGTTAATTCTGTGAATCGGGCCCTAGGAATACCGCCGCCATTTTTACAGCTGTGTTGCTGGACAAACTGTTGAAAGTTGTTGTCTGGTGAATGATATCACAATGCATCTAAGTGGGGTTTTTTGCAGACATATACTGTGACAAATCGTTCATTTTAAAAAGCCCATTTCTTTTTACTGGCTATTTGAGAAATGTTACAGAGGCAATTTCAACTTTATATGTGACAGTCACTATGAACAAGGGATAAGGACCATTCTACAGTCACTCATTGAAGGAAGAGTGAAAAAAGAAAAGGTGGAAGAGACTGTGAGGAAGGCAGAACACAAGAAGAGACCTAGGTGAGGCTGTACTGAAGTTCTCTCTAAGGACATAGTTTGTAATCATGAATGGGGAGAAACTGATGTTCATCTTTACAACTGGGAACTGCACAGCAATTAAAGCCAACCTGCAGAAACCTTCCATGAGTTGGGACTCAGCACAATAGTAAACTTTATTGATGAAAACAGAACTTGTTGGTCAGAAAGATTTCTGGACAGTGAACAATGGGGTGAAACACATGGAAAGAACACTAGTATTCTCCATGACTCTTAAAGGTGCATTTGACTACAGAATGGTTGCTTATAACTGCCATCTTCTGATGGGGAAGTCCATGGCCACTGGGAGATTTTTGTCAAAGAGATTTAGGATGTTCAGAAGGTTTCTTAAGGAGATGGTTGATGCACTGGCAAAAATCTTCACCTGTCCGATTCAGATAAACTATATTAGTATCAAAACAAATTGAGATTAGGTTTGATGGGTTGGAAATCTATCTTCATCCTCACTTCTTTCCATACAGTCTAGATAGATATATATTCAGGGGCCAAATGTAAAGAAAGAAGGTATTGCTTGGGTAGCTAGCTTTCACTGTGACATTCTGTTTGTTATGAACAAGTATGAAGATGAACTGGTTTGTTCTTTGCTGATTGGGTTAAGACAAGTTGTATTGCCAGCTGAGTTGCACCCTGGACTGTATAAGCTCATGGCCCTCTCCAACTAAACCTTAAGCAAGCTGGGGCCATATTTTAAATAGGATGCACTGCCCTGGCTTTACCACTATACACTTCTATGTGAGTATGCCAGGCACAGATCAGGTCAGTGCCCCTCATGGCAATGAATATGCTACACCCAGTGCAGCCACAAACTCTTACCTACCCAAGTGATAGGACATTAGTGAATGGCGTACTGGCTATTTGAAGTTGTCAGTTCACCTTTCGATGTAGGTGGCCTCTGCATACAGGAGCTGTATGTGACTACATCTGACTTCAACAGGTTTCTAGGCAGTCCATGACCCCTTACTAGGGCCTATCTCAGAGGGCCATTTGCCTCTGTGTCCTTGTCAATATTAGGACTTGGCCACAAAGGCAAAGTATTTTGAAGTGCATATGCTCACACCCTCATGTAAATGAAGGACCCCCTGACATAATGCCTACGCGACACGGGCACTAGCCTGATCTGTATTACAAAAGGGTCCGTGCAGGCATCTTCGGCCCCTCATAGAATGCAGAAGTGCCTCAATAGTGCAAAATGCAGAAGCACAAGCTTGTTGTTTTCCCATGTTGTTTTGACAGTATGACTCCTAATCACTACTTTGCTGTCTAATATTTTAATATAATCGCCAATTATTTATAAATTGTTTTGTGCAGTCAACTAGTCTTCTGTGAGGAGATGTGCAAGGGGGGGAGGAACAGTACACAGCCATGTCTACTATGAGTGGCCTGCTGCTGCTGTCATCCACTGAAGTGGTGAACAAACAGGCTGCTTTGCCTGAAGTACTGCTTTGCACCATGGTGACAAGGTGAGTATGCGCTGTCTACCATTGTTCTTTCAGTACAAATTCCTATACCTGGACATACTCACAAGAATCCCATGCATTTCATATGTGCTATGCACTGCACCACTCATTCAATGTGTGTGTGTGTGGTGTGTGTGTGTTTTAGAAATAAAAACATATTCCCTTGTTAATGCTGCTTCAAGGAAATGTTCATTTTTTTATCAAAGCCCAATCTGGCTACCTTAGCGAGTGGGTTTAGCATGAAAATATGTGGCTGTGCTGATCTGCCCTAGTTATGTCCCCTTTGATGCAAATTAAGGCAAAGCAAACCAAATGTGTTATTGCGCTGAGAAAAGACACCTTTTCATTGTTAAATAGCAAATACCCAGTGGCGGCCGCTACAAAGAAAATGGGGTTCGCTGAGTGGAGAGGGCACTGGGGCGGAGCACGGGATGGGGGAGCGCAGAGGGCTTATTGATACATTTTTAAAAAGGAACTTATCTGAAGCTGCTGGCCACCTCCCATGTGGAGTCGGGCCTCGTTGTTCTTCTTGGTCCCAGCAGACACTGGGACAGCATCATAGACTCCCTGCCAAATCCCACTCTGCTCTGATGCTGTGAGAGCAGTGTGGAGATTGGCCTGGGCGGGCTGGTTTGATGCTCCACTCAGGACAGGGAGTCTGTGTTGTTTCTCAAACTCAGCTTTTCAATGCAGGACGGTTGGAGAAACCTAAGTGCACATGTGTGTTTGGCCGGCTTGAGATGGCCGGCCAAACACACATACGCAATTAGAAGTGCCCCCACCACTCCTCCTCCCCCTCCCATGGCCCCGGCCCACCCCTGGCTAAGTATTCTGGCTCAGCCAGCAGGTGAAAGATAAAACAATGATAGAATATGGTTTTATTTTTCACCTGCTGGCTCTGAGTCAGTGGTGCGGCGCTCCTTCGCCATTGCAGAGGAGCCGCCTCTGCAAATACCTTGCAAGACTTTGCTTCCATTTGAACTGTTTCGCTTAGTTTAGCACTGGTGCAAAGCCTTAGTAAATCAAGCCCTAAAAGATGGATTAACAAATTTTTCATGCAAAGCAGTGGACCATTGAAATTCGCTAAGCTGTATTGTACAAGAGGGATAACAGTGTAGAGCCATATCTACTAAGATTTGTCTGCTGCTGCTGTCATTCCCTCTGCTGATACACACATTGGCTGCCTTGTGCAAAGGACAGCCTCGCAACAAAGTTCCACCATAAGATTTGGGCTGGAAGCATACTCTTTAACTTTAAATATGTGTGGCTAGACAAACTCAAAAGGATCCCACAGAATAGATGTGTGCTGTGCACCGTAGCAAATAGTCAATGCACATTTTGTTTTTGGAGGAATCAACATGCTTCTCCTTGTAAGCATTTGATTGAAGGTGGTGTTAGTTTTTGTCACAAAGACCAGGCTGGCTAGTTGATTGGGTTTTGTATCAAAACCTTTTGGATATTGGTGCTTCTCTACCCCAGTAACACACCCTTGATGCAAAGCAGTGCAAAGAAGGTGGTGGTGATGGTGGGGGGGAGGGGGGGTAATTGAGAAATAGTCTTCTTTCCAAGCTAAAGACCAGTGCAAAATGTTGCATCACTTTGCCCTGATTTGTGTCCTGTAATATATGTACAACTTTAATAAATCTAGTCTTAAATGTAAATCTGGCCTATTAAATTTGGAACTAAGGGCCATATGAATGAAGCAAAATTTTACTCGCAAACGCTGCGAATCGCAAAAAAAAGCGTTTGCGACTAAAATTTCGCTAAACGCGATGTATGAGACCTTCTCGCATCGCAAATATAAGGAATCGCTAAAATAGCGATTAATCACACAGAAAGTCTGCAAATTTTCTTGCGATTACCAAATTTGTGATTAGCTCCTAGCGAAATTCGCAATTGGAAAAATCGCAATTTTGGTAATCGCAATGAAATGTATGAAAAACTCGCAAATTGCGATTTCATCATATTTGCAAATTAGAGAATCGCAATTACCACCAAGTCTGAGCAGGTGGTAACCAGGTGCAAACTATTTAAGAAGGCCCACAATGCAACAGATTTCTCCACAACGGCTGGCCTGTATGTGATAGCCAGGAGGCTGCAAATCAGAGCTGCTGCACAGAGGAGGAGACGCCAGGAGAGGATCTTTCGTGCGCGCATTACCCTGTTCCAGCGCACTGCAGGGGAGTCCCATACAAACTACAGGCTGGATGAAGAGAGCATCCTTGATTTAATTGAGGAGCTCAAACCTATACTTGAACACCGCACACACAGGACACACACCATCCCCACCCACATCCAGGTCCTGTGCTCACTGCATCTATTGGCATCAGGTAGCTTCCAGGGGGTGATAGCATCAGCAGGAGGGGTCTCACAGAGTGCATTGTTGTGCTTTTTCCACGCATTCCTTGATGCTATGCTCCAGAGGCTGCATCACCACATCCACTTCCCCAGCACACCACAGGCACTAGACCAGACCAAGCAGGAGTTCTATCAAATAGCCCAATTTCCCCACGTCATTGGATGCATAGATGGGACACAGGTCGCAATATCCCCCCCTTCACAGAACGAGTATGTGTTCAGGAATCGTAAATCCTACCATTCCCTGAACATACAGGTGGTGTGTAATGCCAAGCACATAATCACCGACATAGTCGCAAAATACCCAGGCAGCACGCACAACGTATTCATCTTCCGCCACAGTGGGATACACCGTCGACTCGCAAGTGGGGAATTTGGTGAGGGATACCTACTAGGCAAATCCATTTGTACAAAGGACACACAAGTAAAGGATAGCATTGTCAGGACAGTGTTTAACCATATTCCTTCCACCCCACAGGTGACAGTGCGTATGCGGTCCGTGACTTCATTCTGACTCCCTACCTGACTCCTGCCAACGCTGGGGAGCGGAGGTACAACAGTGCCCACATAGCTACCAGAAGCACCATTGAGCAGACCTTCGAGATACTCAAGAGCAGGTTCAGATGCCTACATAAGAGTGGAGGGGCACTACAATACAGCCCCCAGACCTGCTGCAAGATAGTGGTAGCATGTGCCATGCTGCACAATGTCGCCACGAGGAAAGGCACCCCAGTCGAGCTCAGTCACTCGGATTCATCCGATGATGATGGGCCAGTGCCAGGACGCATGCCAGCCAG
Organism: Triturus cristatus; assembly: GCF_964204655.1. Taxonomy (NCBI): domain Eukaryota; kingdom Metazoa; phylum Chordata; class Amphibia; order Caudata; family Salamandridae; genus Triturus; species Triturus cristatus. The sequence goes on along the minus strand of NC_140590.1, from coordinate 1,484,258,778 downwards.
TGTTGTTGATGCAGCTGCTGGGCGCCAGAGGCTAGATGAGATTACACGCCACTATGTCTAGGTAAGAAAATATGACACAATGCTAAATATAATTTGGGAGGCAGTGTTTTATTTCCTTAACGTCCGGAAAAATTATGGCCCACAGCCTGTGTTCCCCACAATGTATAGTGAAATGCACTGCACATGTTATCATCAGATTGCGATTGCACAATCCGGAGCAAGTGTCCATGTGAACTGTGTTGGGGCACCCAACTCATGGTCCAATCCTAGTGCACCTCAAGTGCGGCGCTGTCGTGCCGGAGCCCCTGGCAGGGGGTGCACAGTGCCCTCCTCACATGTCCTTGTAGGCCTGCTGTACGCCCACTACGGCGCCTCTCCTTGATGCTGCTCCTGGCTGATTGAGCGTCCTCATCGGTTGGAGTGAGGACTCCTGGGCCTGTAGTGCGAGCTGCCCGCAGCTCATCCACAGCAGATGTTATCTGAACCAGGGCCCTTGCCATGTACTGGCTGTTGTGTGCCACCTCACGCTGCATGCATATGCTGTGCCTTGACAGCACATTTGTTGCTGAGGCCTGCCGGTTAACTGCCCGTGTGTACGTGTCTAGGCGCTGCATCTCCCTGTGCCTAGCAGCACGATCTTCCCTCAGTTCCGCACAGAGTGCCTCCAGGGCACCCGTCATGCCCATGAAGCCAGCCCTGACCTCCCACTGTAACGAGCGTATATTTTTTGCCTGCAGGCGCTGTACCGCCAACATTTGGCCCTCCAGCCCACCGAAGACTGTGTCCTCACTTGAGGCTGCTCCACTGGTGGATGGACGTACCCTGCGCCTTGTTGGAAATGGCGGGATCGGATCAGCACGGTGTTGTGGCTCTGGCTGTGCTGGGACTGGTTCTCCATCGCCATCTGTGTCCTGGCCTTCATCCTCCAATGGGGGCAGTGGTGGCACTACAGTACGCCTGCGGCATTGTAGAGGGATTACTGGGCTGTCCTCCTCCTCCGTTTCCTCCTCTTGCCCTGGTGCCTCTGGGTGTTGTGATTTGTCCTCTCCTCCCCTGGTTAGTTCCTGTGTTGCTGATGGTGCTGTGGACGTAAATGCATACATTAATTTTCTGTCCAGACTAGCACTTGTCATGCATTAAATTTCACTGTTTGGATTTACATGGGTACTGTCTGTCTGTTTGTCTGTATTTTGGCTTTCCTGATGTGCATATGCTGTTAGGGACTGGCTGGGTGTAAATGCACCACTGTAATGTGCATGTGACTACATCTCCCGTAATGCATTGCTGTGTGTGCTTGGGTACCTGCACTGGAGTTTTTGTTTTATTCTGCCCATGGGTCGCTACTGGGTGTGTGGGGGTAGTTGGGGGGTATCGGGGGGGGATGGTATGCTTCTTACCTTGTCTTGGTGCCGGGGGGTTGGAGCTGTCCAGGTCAGACACGCCCCTCACACTCTCTGGTAGCGGGGTCCCCTCAACCAGTTCCTCGAGTGGTGTGGAGTCAGTGGCAGTGGAGGGCCCAGCACCAGTCTTCTTAGCTTGCTCCAACCTGGCAGCCACCTTCTCCTTGGAACGCTGGCCCATGTCATACCAGCGCTTTCTTAGTTCTTCCACGCTCTTGTGGGTGACACCTACTGCATTGATTTTGCGCTGGATGTCCGACCAGATCCGGCGCTTGCGTGTCTCCGGTACCCGCAGGGACTTCTTCCCAAAGAGCAGTTCGTGGCTTGTCACCATCTCCTGGATCAGGACCTCCAATTCAGGTTCTGAGAACTTATGTTTCCTCTTCCTGCCTGTTTCCCCCTGCTGTTGTTTGTCCTGGCTGGCCATGTCTCCAGTGTCTGCCATTGGTTCTTGCACAGCAGAGTTCCCTCACCTCCATTCCTTCTCTCACATTGTGCTTCAGAAACTCAGGTGCAGCATGGGTAGTCACACTTCCTGGTAGTGATGTCATCATGCTGCACCTGAGTTTCCGATTCTCTAATTTGCGAAATTCGCAATTTTGCGATTTCTTATGATAAGGAATCGCTATTTCAGATCTCGCAATTAAATAGCGATTTTTACGGAATCGCTATTTAATTGCGATTTTTTATATACATCCCGTTTTGCGATTCTCAACTTGCGATTCGCTAAATATAGCAAATTGAGATTCGCTAAAGGGGGTTTTCATACATATGGCCCAAGATGAGGCCCAAATGCCTCAGGTTGATTTGAGACATACCATTCCTTAAGGCCCTGTATTTCCATTATTAACTCAACATGATGTCCATACCAGTAGTCTTACCTTGCTTCAGATTGGATGTGTCTGGGGTGTTCTCTAGGGATAAATCCTCCTGATGACTTTTGGTGGACCCTGTATGTTCTTGTAGATTATTTCATTGTCATTGCAGGTTATGGTCATGGACTCAGATGTAGAGAGATGAAAAAACCTGTCTAGTGGATTCTCTTGTGTGGTTATCAGCTGAGGTATTTATAAAAAAAATCAACTTGAACTCTTACTCTGACAACAAAGTATAGGTGAGTGCATAGATACAAGTTAAAGAAGGTCTAATGGGAAGCTACAAGGTTAGACTGGTCCATTTTATTCAAACATTAGTGGTATGAAAACTAAAACAAAGCTCCATTCCCCGATAGTTGGCCCTTTATGGTTAGGGCCTTGACAGGACTGGGCACAAAGGAAAAAATGCATGTATATTATTAAATATCAGCTCATCCTTTCATGTCCCTACTTAGTCATAGAGAGGAGTGGGTCCTTGGAATTAATATTGACAAAGCAATCCTGTCGTCCCACCTACCAGAGGCACAGACACCCACTGTTTGCCTTTCCTACCCCCAATGCACCAAATTCTAAAAGCGAGTATTGTATTTCAGTAGCCCTGTTTATTTACTCTGCACCAGCTAGGGCAGAGGCAGCAGATTTTTCGAGTTGAAGCCATTCTCATGCTCAATCAGAGGCCTCACATCACTTTTCAGGCACTGCCAGTCTAGAAACGTTGATATATCCCATCCACTGAGGGGAATTTGCCTACACTTCGGGCATCACAGTGACAGATATTTGACTTGGTGAGTTGAAGATGAGCTTGTTCACTCATGATATTTTTGAAGGATGGTAACACAGCTGGAACTCTTCTAGTGTGCTTCCATCTTGCCGCATGCCAGATTGGCCTCTGTCATGTTGATAGACATGTAAACCGTAGGGTGGTCTTCCCTCAAACTTTTTGGCTGCTTACCTCTTCTTTTTGCTTTATCTTTTTGTTGGCCTAGGACTCTGAACACTTTACCACGTCTAAACCAGTGCTAAAGTGCATGTGCTTTTCACCTAAACATGATGACATTGGTGTTTACATGATTGGCATGTTTAGTTTACTTGTAAGTCCCTTGTAAAGTAGAATGCCATATACCCAGGACCTGTAATCTAATTGCTACTAGTGGTCCTGCATTACTCGTTGTGCCACCCCCACAAGTAGCCTTTCAAACCGGTCTTAGGCCTGCCATTGAAAGGCCTGTGTATGCAGTTTACTGTCTCTTTGACTTGGCCAAGCCTTAAACTCCCTTTTTATTACAAATGTTACCCCTAAAGTAGGCAATAAGTAGCCCAAAAGCAGGGTGCTGTGTAACTAAAAGGTAGGACATGTACCTTTACATTTTACTTGTCCTGGTAGTGAGGAACAGCTACATTTGGTTTTAACTGTTGTGAGACCTACTCCTCTCATATGCTAGGATTAGGAAGTCCTTACAACACTCGTAAGCTGTAATTCCTGATTAGAAAGGAGTAGCTGCACTATGTTTCATATCTTTGGAATGGTAATGATAAATCCTCTTTACTGGCAAAGTTCGATTTAACAATACTATTTTAGAAATGTCACTTTTAGAAAGTGGAATTTCTCTGCGCTTACTGCTTTGTTGGCCTTGCAGTCAGTCTCCAATACATGTCTTGGATGGGTAACATCCACACTTTGTTCATTTTCTCTAGACAGCCACAAACACAGGCAGAGTGAGTGTGACAGAGAACTCATCTTCATTCATCTACATTTTGATAGCTCTTCCTGGAAGAGGGAGGAGGAGCTGACACTTATACGTTAATAGGCAGTGTCCAGTTCCCCATACAAATGATGTTGAATACACCCCCACAGATAGCCTAGCAGACAGGGCTGGGATGAATAAGGACCTGTGCACTTCAAGAGCCTGCTTTGAATTCACCCCTACTTCAAAGGCACATTTGGAAATAAGTACTGGGGCTTTGACAGTACCAAGACAGTAGACTACTGGACCTGTAAAGAACTCTGCCAGGAATAAGGATCGCTGTGCTACAAGGATTGCCACTGTGTCTGACTGCTGCTCTGAAGGATCTGCTTTCTGCTTTGCTGAGCTGCCTTGCTACCTGCTGATCTCTGCCCACTGTGGACAAGGACTGAACCCATCTTACTTGAACCCAGAGTGACTCAAACAGCTTGCTGACTTGCTCCCTTTTCTGAAGTCTCAGTGCAATCAAAGACTTCCTTCAACTCTGGAACAGCATCTGAATTGATTACTGCCCTGCCAAGTAGTGCCAATCCAGTCCTGGGCCCCTGGAATGTGATTTCTGTTGTCCAGAACCATCAAAATGGACTCAGTGATGACTGCATTGATCGGAACCGACACGTTGCCCTTCAACGCCGACACAGGAGCCAACCGACTAAATCGCTTCGGCAGAGTCTGAGGCTCAACAACGATGGACAGCACAGCTAGATGACGATGCAGAGCCTGCATTGTAAAAGGGTTTTTCATCGTCTGCAGGATTGGTACCGATGCATCGAGACTTCGACGTTGTTGCTGTGCTCCATCCAAGGTGCTTTCTCAGTGGGACCTGAGTTAGTCTTGTAGATCGCCTGCTCTCCATCGTGGTCCACTTTGAACTTTGTATTTGCCCCGGTCCAGCTTGACCTCAAGTTACCCCTTAGCGCTATTGACCTATAAGCACTAGTTTTTGATCTATTCTTTAAACATTCATAACTCTGGTTCTACTTATTAGATTTTTGCAGTTTTTGTCTTGTTTCATTTATAAACTTGTTTTCTGTTTTTCTATATGTGTGTGGAGTATTTATGTGGTGTTTTCATTGTGCTACTGTGTGTTTGTGTGTTGCACAACTACTTCACACAATGCCTTGTTAGTTAAGTCTGACTGCTCTGCGCCAAGCTACCAGAGGGTGAGCTCGGGTTATCTTTTACTGTGTATCTAGCTTACCCTGACTAGGATTGTGGTTTCTACTTGAACAGGGTGCATACCTTTGCAAACCAGAAACCCAGAAATTCTAACAAATGTAAAAAAAGTTCAACCATGTACTGGATTTTTCTCATCCTCTTCCAGCACACGTCTCTTAATACATAATTGTTGTAGCCTGTCTACTTTTTCCAGTGGTTTCAGTTTTCTCTATCCTTTGGTAGAATGGTGCTGTGCCACTTGGAGTGTACTGTTTGTGCGTTATAAGGTTGACAGTTGATCCACTGTCCTCCTATACTGCATTTTGATGGCACTGTTCCTGTGATCCTGCACAATAAACCCCTGGATGTAGGAAACTGGAAGTGTACAGTTCTTGCTTGGAGGACCTAAGAGTGGGGGTTTTGGGTTGTTTACCGACTTTGCAGAAAGCTTTATGTGCTCGACTGATATAGCTTTGCTAGGTTTAATTCTAAAATTGCTAGTTCATGCTTTCACTTATAAAGACATTACTGCTTTATCCACACAAATATAATTAGCACACGTTTACTTTTCCAAAGCTGCTAAGAGATGACAAGATTTGAGATTTTCATTTGCCTAGGACATTAATAATAATCACCTAAATAGGAATGTAACATTGCATATGCCTGTGTAAAGAAGAAGAATCAAGACAAATACGTGTTATATAGCACAGCCCAGCACTTTTGGAATGCCAAGCATCTATAGCCAAACAACAGCTTTAGAGACTGTGCAAGCAACATAAAATGTCATATTTAGTAAACAGAATTCTGTGCAAAAGGTAGTTAGTCTTTCATGCAATTCAAAATAGTTATATACGATCATGTATGTTAATGAGCAGTAATTTTCCAGAGAAGAGCTGTTCATTATGTCCATGTACTAGGGGGCAGATTTACAAGCCCCTTGTGTGACTTTTGCGCTGCAGTTGCGTCACTTTTTTGACGCAACAGCGGCGCAAACAATGCGGCCTATTTACAACGTGACGCATCTAGGGAGATGCTTCACGTTGTAAAGCCCTGCGTCACATTATACCTGCGTCAGGTATAATGTATGCAGGGTGGGCATTCCCACGCAGGAAGGCCTCGTAAAAGTGACTCAGTGAAATCTACAAGATTTCACTGCGCCACTTTTAGGACGCCACTGCGTCAAAACCTTACGCCTGCTTCAAGCAGGTGTAAGTAGTGACGCAGTGTAGTGGGAATAGGCCTCAACACGCAGTGCTGGAGTTGCGTCATGCTTGCGACACAACTCCAGCAATGCGTGACTTTTCTGCCAACAGATGCGTCAGAATTTCTGACGCATCTGTCAGTACTTGCGCCATAATGCGCCATATTGTAAATACGGCGCATCTATGGTGGCGCAAGGGTTTCTAAGGGTGGCGCAGGGAAAGTGACGCATCTGTACAGATGCGTCACTTTCTTGTAAATCTGTGCCTTGGTTTCTTCCTCATTATTTAAGGCAGCAACACACTAACAAGTTCAGGTCCTGGTGTATTAATCTCAGAACAACCCTCTGCCACGAGGAAGAGAGGCATGGAGATAATGGAGTGTTTGTTGTGCGTGATTATTTTAATCCATTGATGCATCACCATTTTATACACATATGCTCTTTTATGCAGCCTAGATAGGAAGGTGTTTATGTTTCTCTTGTGTAAATTCTACTGACTTTTTTCAATTTGTTTTTGAGAATCAAGGTGAGGTACAAGGGGGCATATTTACAAGCCCCTTGCGTGACTTTTGCGCTGCAGTTGCGTTACTTTTTTGACGCAACAGTGGCGCAAACAATGCGGCCTATTTACAACATGACGCATCTAGGGAGATGCGTCATGTTGTAAAGCCCTGTGTCACATTCTACCTGCGTCAGGTATAATGTATGCAGGGTGGGCGTTCCCACGCAGGAAGGCCTCGTAAAAGTGACTCAGTGAAATCTACAAGATTTCACTGCGCCACTTTTAGGACGCCACTGCGTCAAAATCTTACGCCTGCTTCAAGCAGGCGTAAGTAGTGACGCAGTGTAGTGGGAATAGGCCTCAACACGCATTGCTGGAGTTGCGTCATGCTTGCGACACAACTCCAGCAATGCATAACTTTTCTGCCAACAGATGCATCAGAATTTCTGACGCATCTGTCAATACTTGCGCCATAATGCGCCGTATTGTAAATACGGCGCATCTATGGTGGCGCAAGGGTTTCTAAGGGTGGCGCAGGGAAAGTGACGCATCTGTACAGATGCGTCACTTTCTTGTAAATCTGCCCCTTGGTTTCTTCCTCATTATTTAAGGCAACAACACACTAACAAGTTCAGGTCCTGGTGTATTCATCTCAGAACAACTCTCTGCCACGAGGAAGAGAGGCATGGAGATAATGGAGTGTTTGTTGTGCGTGATTATTTTAATCCATTGATGCATCACCATTTTATACACATATGCTCTTTTATGCAGCCTAGATAGGAAGGTGTTTATGTTTCTCTTGTGTAAATGACTTTTTTCAATTTGTTTTTGAGAATCAAGGTGAGGTACAAGATGTGCAAAGATGACAGGGTCAATCTGATATGACGACTCTGTGAGGGAAAGCCAACCTGGTATTTTTTGTGAATTTAAAATCACAAATTCGAGAGGCAGTTCAAGTTTAACATTTTTGAGGCAGATTGATTGTGAAGAAATATCTCACCGAACATAATCAGCAGTGTGTTTTTATTTCATTTGTGTAGTATTGCTATGGGCATTCTCTAAGTGCAAGAAGAGTTACATGTCAAAGAGCATTGTGTACCTTGTCCGATTGCTTGAGCAACTAGAGGTGGCAAGTTAATGCAGGTTGCCTTTGGAATTAGAAGAAAAGCATCAAGTCAGACCCTAAACGCGCCACATTATGTTTAACTCGTTTACAGAAACCCTGTGGGTGCTGGGAGTCCCTGGGATGCCATAGTTGCATATGTTAATTCTTTTTGACGATATAGGTTTGTAACAAAAGTTTATAGCATCTGTTTTACTTCTTTCGTTATAGTAATAAATCATTTTATATTGAAAACCTTTCCCAGAGGGTCAGCTGAGGTAACAGCTGAGAGTTGCCAGTTTCGCAACAGTCAAAATATAGTAATCTGTGCCCTTCGGTGAGTAGGACGTGTCTGAGCGACCCATATATGTCAAATTAGCTCATGCACTTTGGATGAGCAGGTAAGTGCATTTCATACGCTTTACTGTTAACTTTTACAAAGAACATATTTTGGGGATGTGAGGGAGGTCTCCTCGTGTGGTTATCAACTGCAGCCGTCATAAATATGTTAGCTTTTAGATTGAAAGACTCAGGGGTATATTCACAAGAACGTATGCTAAACATCACCAAAAAATGTTAACGCAACTTTACACATCGCAGCCTATCGCGGGAAAACAACCCCGTGTCAACGTGGAATTCACAACAGGGCGGCCCCATGCGATAGTTTGCCAAAACTGTGGCCAATGCCCACGATACAAACACCTCGACAGAGATAAAAACACAAACCCCAACGCGAACAAACCTGCGATGGGCCAAAGTGCGATGAGGAAATCAGCAATAAGCAGCGCCAGGCCTGCAACACACACTAGGCAGGCGGGAAAAATCACCATAAAAGTAGAAAAAACACCCAAACACAAACTGACCAGCACCCAAACACCATGGAGGCAGCTGGAGCAGGCGCAGAGGACGAGCGCAACCCCACAAGCACCCTGAAAGACCAGCCCAGGACCTCAGGGACAGGGAAGGGCAAGGACAAGAAGAAGAGGAAGACGAAGTTCAGTTCTAATGCGAACAGGGTCATAGTCACGGAGGTGATGGAACACCATCAATTACTGTTCGTCACCTCCAACGTGTCATTGGGCACCAAAAATGGAATATGGTGGGACATCTCGGACAAGGTGAATGCCGTTGGAGAGCACAAGCGGACAATGGATGATGTCAAGAGGCGATTGAATGACATCAAGCAAAAGACCAAGGAGAAACTCACAGCCAACCAGAAGGCAGCAATGCAGACTGGAGGTGGGAGCCCAGCGCCGCAGCTCGTGCTGGATGACACAGAGCTGGTGACGACAGTCATCAGTGTGGATACTGTGGCCAGAGTCGGGGGACCGGACACTGCTCAACAGGACACAACACAACCTCAACAGGGTGAGTGACCACCAGGCACTGGGGGGACGGGTGGAGATGGCCACAATGGCACACATGCACAATCAAGCAGAGCACAGTGCACACTCTCAATGACTCTGGGTCATTGCCCAGATCTATAGACTGTCACAATGTATGAATGTCAACATGTACCATGTGGCTACACACATGTAGACACATTGCAATACACCATCTCCCCTTCACATTGCAGGGCTACCGTCAACACCCCCTGCAGAGCAGTCCCAGCCACTCTTCACTGATGACGAGGAGGACAACCCCAGCATCGATGCACAAGCCCTCCTAGACATCATTGACATAATCTGCGACTCACCTCCAGGATCAGGGCTGCCCAGATGCATCGAGGAGACCCCACCCACCACCCAAACCACCCAGCAGGAGGCACCCACTGCCCCGGCAGTCTCCCAAGACCCCCAAGAACAACACACGGTCTTCCAACGTCGCGTGCTGGAGGGTCAGAGGGAGACAGCTGAGCAGGTGCGGGTGGGGTTTGACCTCATGGCTACCAAACTGGACACCATCTTTGGGTTTTCTAGGCCCGCTCCATGGTCTCCAACGAGCCCTGACTGACATCGCTGGAGTCATGATGCGGAGAGAAGAACACCTGTTCTCTCAGAGGGGCTCCAGCGATACCAGCCGTGAGCTGGCACACATGCGGAGGCTCATGGAGGACATGGTGTGGATGGAGGCAGAAAGGATGGCAGCCACTGCTGCACACCAGCAAAATGTAGCTGGGATCTACCATGTCCTGCAGATCCTCATCATGGCATTTCTGCCACAAGGCATGGCGTTGATGATTGCTGCCGCTCCCACGCCATCCACATCTCTGCCCCCTGGTGTGCCATTGCCTCACAGTGCGGCAGACATATCCACTCCGGCACCTGATGTGTCAGTGGCACACAGTGCCTCAGCCGGTACTGCAACACCCACAGGTGGGGCAGATCACACATCCGGGGACGAGGACGTGGATGGGTTTGTGATCAGAAGAAGGCACTAGCATTCATTTCCGCCACCTGGCCTGTTTCTGCTTGGTGCCGCACATGGACCCATGACCTTCCACTGTCCCCCGATACACTCTGATGCACTCACCTTGGACAGCGACATGGACTGCCATATCCTGTTTGATGACCAATGACACGGCGAGGAGACTGCAGACTGTACCCTTCCTCTCCCGCAGTACTTGTCATACCCGGATGGACTCTGGCTGGCCCTCCACGGGCACATATTGTGTGGTGTGCTTGGCATGGCCCTGTACCGCTCCAGATGGAAAACACCATTGGATGTGCAATAAACATCCAGTAACGCACTGCTGTGTTATTTCTTTCATTATTCATGTATGAATGTGTGGATGAATGTAGGGACAGTGATTTACCTTGCGTCAATGATGCTCATCCAGCCAGTCAGAGGATGCTACATTGCCTATTGTGTTCCGGGTGCCGTGGACACTACAACAGGGACACACGCATCAGTCACTTCCATGTCCAGACATGGACTGAACCATGTCCAGAGCCCATGATCATTGTTGCAAGCCCTGCGCTGGTCCGGCGTACAGCAGGCCAGACCACTCCGCTTACGCTCTGAGGCGGGCCCTCATTGCTACCCGCTGCAGGCATACTCGCTGGTGGTGTGCAGGTCACTGGTCTAGTTGTCAGCATGTCACAGCCACTCCCTGAGTTCAGGTTTGTACACACACCACACCAATCCGGCACAGGCGTCACAGGCCATGTGACTCCACGAACATAAGGGGCCGATTACGTCACATTCCCCTCTGCCGTTGGTGACTGGATGACGGACGCTCCACGGTTCTCAATCATAAAGGGTCCATGAGTTGTTAAGCACAGGTTTAGTGGCACCTGAGGCCTTGCGGCCGTCACAGGCCTACCACCACGTGGCGCTGACTGGGGTTGCACAGGGTTAGTGGCACCCGAAGCTTTGTGGCCGGCACAGGCACCCCACCACGGGATGCTGACTTTGGGTGCACTGAGGTAGGCGCACCTTAAGTGCTGAGTGGGTGTGCAGCCTGTGATGATGCCCCTTCCCGGCAGTCCGGACAGCCCAGGTTTTGTGTGCCCTGCTGGACCGCAGTGTATGCAGGAGCCAGCGGGCAGTGCGGGCCTACCGCCACGTGACATCACTTCAGGGATCACAGAGTTAGTGCCACCTATTGGGCTGAGCGGGTGTACAACCTGCAATGAGGCCGAGTGCACTGGTATGTCTCTGCCATGGAGTAATCAAGACCCAGCACCATATGCGAGACCTGGTGGCCTGCTGAGCGGGGCTGTATGATGTGGAGGGTGCCATGTCCGCGGGCCCCAGGCTTGTGGCTTGCAGCGGCATGTGGTGGGACCTCTTGTCTGCACGCCGGTGGCGGAAGGTGAGCAGTGAGGCCTGGGTGTGCATGGGTGGGCATGCTCCGATGGGTGGCGGGAGGGGCTGGAGTGCCTCTGCCTGGGGGTGCATGGGCAGGCTTGCTCCGATGGGCGGCGGGAGGGACTGGGGTGCCTCTGCCTGTGTCTGCATGGGCGGGCTGGCGATATTGTCTTGTACAATTGTGTGTACTGTGCCAATCATGTATCTGGACTCTGTTTCAGATGATGGGTCTGTCTCAGATTTGTGACCTGGTGAACTGCAATACATACCGGCAAGTGGTTGGAGACACACCGGTGGCAGCAGGTGAGCAGTTTGGCCTGGGTGTGCAGGGGCGGCACTCTCTCTCTCCCCCTCTCTTCTTCTCTCTCTCTCTCCCTCTCTTCTTATTTCTCTTTCCCCCCTCTTCCTATCTCTCTCTCCCCCTCTCTTCTTCTGTATCTCTCTCCCCCTCTCTTCTGCTCTCTCTCTCTCCCTCTCTTCTTTTCTCTCTCTCCCCCTCTCTTCTTCTCTCTCTCTCTCCCCCTCTCTTCTTCTCTCTCTCTCCATCTCTCCTTCGCTCTGTCTGTGTCCTTTGATATGCGCAGGACACACCTTCTCATCATGATTTTTGTCTTGCAGGCTGTGACTTACGGATTGTCCCGAGGGGAGCCGCCATGTGTCTTCATTTCAGTTCAGTGTTCGTTTCAATAAAGTTTCTTTTGCTGCTTCGAAAGTGAATGTGTGATGCTCATTTTTGTGATGACACATGCATGTAACCAGTTGTGATTGTGCGACATAATGCGGATTATTTTGTACATGTTTAGGTGTAGCTGATGTGGCATGTCTTTGATCGGGAGGGGTGCCGGGGGTGGTGGCGGCGGGTGTTGTTGCCCTTTCGGCGCTCCAGGCTGCATGTTCAGTTGCCCGGGTGCATCTGTTGTTCTTCAGGTGTGGCTCTGGGCTGGGCTCCCTTTTGTGGTGCAGGCTGTCATCTGACTTTGCACCAGGTCAGAGCAGGTGTTAGTTTCCTGCTGCTAACGCGCCTTTTCGCCTGTTTTGTGTTCTTATCGTTGATCTGGATGGTCGTTGAGAATGTTGTGGAGTGGTGTTGCTGTGGCTTTTGGCACGGGAACGCCTACTCTGCATCTCATTAGCGATAGTTGCGGGGGTCATCTGTGGCAATGTTTTTTGCGGCTGCTATCGTGGATAAACTGGTGCTGTGGGATGTTAACACCAGCTTGTGATTAGGGCGATAAGTTTATCGCTACTTTGGCTGCGAAAAAGTGCCGTTGACTCGGCGATAGATCCTTGTGAATATGCCCCTGAGGGGCTTATTTACAAGCCCCTTGCGCCTACCATACGTCACTTTTCCCATGTTAAAAATGCCCTTCAGAGGGCAATACTGTGCATGAACTGCCTTTTTTTCTGAAAGGAGCAGTTTTTTAATCATGCGAACAAGGGAAATGTTCCGTCCAAAAAGCAGTGGTTTTCCTTAGACCGGTGGGGAAATAGTTTCCACACGCCTAACAGGATAATTTGTTTAGAATGTTGCCCCTTGCAGACAGCATTGGTCCTTCCACATTTCCACGTGGCTGTTCTAAAGTCGAGCTACCCCAAGGACGCCTCAATTGGTTGGCAAGCTTTATGTGTGAAGACACCTGTTCTTGACAGATGGCTTGCTATGTGGGTAGTTGAGAGGATGTATAATTTATCTGGTGTGCAATCTACCATTCTCACAGATAGCTCTCGCATTTGGAAAGGATGCAACAACCACGGTCAAACCCTCCTCCTCTAAAAAGAGAGCCTATGTGTTATGGATGAATATTGGGAATGACATCCAAGCAGGGAAATTGAAGGGTCGTACTTCCAGGAATGCAAAAGAGCTAAAGTACTCAGAATTGTTCTACAGGATTTCACTTTTGACCATGCTATCATGCATCTGGATAAAAAGTATTTTTTTCTCTGCTGAATACAGTGTTTAAGCATTCTCGGGAGTTGAGAGGTAAGTTTATTCTGTCTTCAATAATAACCATCAGCAGAAACGTGCACACTACTGAAAGGGGAAAATAACATTCTAATGGATAAGACAAAAAGGTACAGGGAGAGGTAGGAAGATAGAGAGGGGAAGAAGGAAGGGGAAAAGTCAAGAACAGGTGTGGGTGGCGGAAAAACATGATATTACTAAACATGCAAGCACATGTTTAAAAGAACATACAACAAATCTGTTCCCTTAAAAAATAAAAATAACCCCATCACATGATCATTATGGCAGGAGGGAAATTCGTGGTGAACACCAGCAGAGGGATTGGTGGAACGAATATTCAGTATTAGAAGGGTGGAAGTTAATCCATTTTTTTAGTTTAATTAAACAGGAAGTTGGTTCAAGTGAGCCCCGTTCCGCAATCCTGCCATGTGGTCAACGGGTGGCCTGGAGGTTACCCTGCAGACAGAGAACAGTGGGGAACTGTGGCGCTCTTTTACCCCTTTTTAACAACTTTGAAAGAAAAGGTACTTTGCGGCAAATATCCCACTTGGGAATTATTTTTCTGGACTACTGGTTCCACGATGCAATGGGGCTCACTTGAACCAACTTCCTGTTTAATTAAACTAAAAAATGGATTAACTTCCTGTTTAATTAAAATAAAGGGTGGACTAAAATGGAACCGTACCTACCCTGAAAGTCTCGGGGTGATTAGTCAAGCGGGGGGAGAGAAAAAATTCATTTTTCCATAGGGACCTTTAGTTCAAGGTACAGCCCGAACGGCTGAACAGAATTACTTGAAATTTGGCAGAGAGGTTGTCCTCAGGTCAGGGATGTGCCTTTTGAATATCTGGAGTCAATCTGTTCAGTAGTTCCTGAGAAAATTTCAGTTACAAGTACATATATATCTATAAGCGCACGGTGCGCGCACGGTGACGTGCGCGAGCGCAATTCTGATTGGTTGTTAGATGTCAGTAAACATTCGAATCGGTCGAAATCAGGAAGTGCCGGCCGTCATTTTGTCTCTCGCAGTCTGAGGCAGTGAAAAACAAAGGTGAGAACGTGAAAAGGGGGCAGGGTGGACAGTTCCTGACCCCCTAGCCTTTGTCAGGGGGTCACTGAAGGACCCCCAAGGGCGACAAAAACATTTATTATTTTGACGAAAAAACGCGGGGTGCGCGCACCGTGCGCGCACGGCACGCACAACGCATCGTGGGCACTCGGTGCGCGAAGCGCACCGAGTGCCCACAGCGCACACGCACGGTGCGCGCACGGTGAAAAACCTGAAAAAAAAAATATTAATAAATACATAACTTAGCATTTAAAAAAACGTACAAATTCACTTAAAAAACCATAGGTTTCACACACGTTATAGTTAGGAATTAGCATTTAAAAAACCTTGCAAATTCACTTAAAAAACCATAGGTTTCACACATGTTATAGTGAGCTGGACATATCCCTCGTAAAAAAACAATGAAATTCCCCCGTTATAGTTAGTGCAGGCAACTATAACTCACGCGACCGCAATCCTCTGCTGATGACGTCAGATATTACATCACTGATTACATATGTGTCTTTCTGAAAAATAAATATTTGTAATATATGTGTAGCTAAAGATTAATGGAAGAAGACATGGGTAAATAGGTGTCTAAATACAGTGATGTAATATCTGACGTCATCAGCAGAGGATTGCGGTCGCGTGAGTTATAGTTGCCTGCACTAACTATAACGGGGGAATTTCATTGTTTTTTTTGACGAGGGAAATGTCCAGCTAACTATAACATGTGTGAAACCTATGGTTTTTTAGTGAATTTGCAAGGTTTTTTAAATGCTAATTCCTAACTATAACGTGTGTGAAACCTATGGTTTTTTAAGTGAATATATATATGATTGAAGAGTTTGCCTTCCATATAGTTGACCCCTCCAGCTCTGGGCAGAATCAGGCACAAGAAAGGCAACCACAGCCTACCAGTAAGTCCCCTCTTTTATTTTCAGTTGAAACCTCAATGTAAATCAGGTGAGTAACAACAGCTTGCATCATGGGACTGGTAGTCTTTACTCGCCCAAGTGGGCGCTGCCTTGCTCACTTTGCCACTGGATTCAAGCAAGAGTGGCTGAAGACGGCTGAAATGCCAGAAACCGGTCCTAGGAAGCTTGTTTCCGGTCCAGGGAAGACATGGCTTGGCAGTTCGGGCTGCACTGTTCCCATGAGGCACAGGGTCAGACTGATTTGCATATGGCCATGTCTGAACTGGGGCGGCAGAGTGGGCTAAAGAACGGTGATTGATTAAACCCAGATCAGTTGACTGGGGGTGAGTGCTTGCAATGTTCAACACTCCGTCCATCATTTCCTTTGGTTTTGCTTTCTATCAGATCCGCCAATTCGGTATTTTGTCGAATCAGTAATCCTGCATTGATTAATACTGCTCTCCACTCCTTCAGTTTTGATCGGTTATTTAGTGCCTCTTGGCTGGTGATACTTTTTACCTTGATATAACAGAAATTTAACTTGCAGTGTCGGTACTTCCTAGGTTCAAACCTTAGATCTAATGGTGTGCCACATCCCCTCTTGATGTTCGTATTCAGCTTTAAGAGTTCCTCTCTGGAGTACGATATTAATTTGTGGTGTTTGGTAATTGAAGCAGGGGTCATGGCGCTGGACGCGGGCCAGACGCGGACGGGCGCAGACGGGCTTGCCTTAGGCGCGCCTTCGGCACGGCGCACCCGCTGCACGCACCCGCTGCGCGCATCCGCTGCGCGCACGTGCCATTCCTCCTCTTAACTCCCCCTGGCCGTGAACACTAGCCCGCTAACCCACTCCTTCAGTTAGGGATCTCAGGAACTTATTTTGAGGCCTGGGCTTGGCCACATAAATCTGATTGAAGATTTTGCCGCTCTATTGGGAGGCACTCGCTAGAGGTGAGGTCAGGAAAGAAGGCAGCGCACACTTGACATCTCCCCATCTTTGCTGCCGACGCGTTTTGGGAAAACTCCCTTCCTCTGGGCAGAATCAGGCACAAGAAAGGCAACCACAGCCTACCAGTAAGTCCCCTCTTTTATTTTCAGTTGAAACCTCGATGTAAATCAGGTGAGTAACAACAGCTTGCTTCATGGGACTGGTAGTCTTTACTCCCCCAAGTGGGCGCTGCCTTACAAATGTCATTAAAATATCCATATGGGACAAACAATGTTCCATGGTGCCGCCTTCCAAATAGTTGAACCCTCCAGCTCCGCACTCGCTCTGCAAATACAAAACATCGGACTCGCTCGGGTCTCGCGGTGGTGCTTCCCATGGCCTGGGCTTGGCCACATAAATCTGATTGAAGAGTTTGCCGCTCTATTGGGAGGCACTCGCTAGAGGTGAGGTAAGGAAAGAAGGCAGCACACACTTCACATCTCCCCATCTTTGCTGCCGACGCGTTTCGGGAAAACTCCCTTCCTCTGGGCAGAATCAGGCACAAGAAAAGCAACCACAGCATACCAGTAAGTCCCCTCTTTTATTTTCAGTTGAAACCTCGATGTAAATCAGGTGAGTAACAACAGCTTGTATCATGGGACTGGTAGTCTTTACTCCCCCAAGTGGGCGTGCCTTACACATGTCATTAAAATATCATATGGGACAAACAATGTTCCATGGTGCCGCCTTCCATATCGTTGACCCCTCCAGCTCCGCACTCGCTCTGCAAATACAAAACATCGGACCCGCTCGGGTCTCGCGGTGGTGCTTCCCGTGGCCTGGGCTTGGCCATATAAATCTGATTGAAGAGTTTACCGCTCTATTGGGAGGCACTCGCTAGAGGTGAGGTCAGGATAGAAGGCAGCGCACACATGACATCTCCCCATCTTTGCTGCCGATGCGTTTCTGGAAAACTCCCTTCCTCTGGGCAGAATCAGGCAAAAGAAAGGCAACCACAGCCTACCAGTAAGTCCCCTCTTTTATTTTCAGTTGAAACCTCGATGTAAATCAGGTGAGTTACAACAGCTTGCATCATTGGACTGGTAGTCTTTACTCCCCTAAGTGGGCGCTGCCTTACAAATGTCATTAAAATATCCATATGGGACAAACAATGTTCCATGGTGCCGCCTTCCATATAGTTGACCCCTCCAGCTCCGCACTCGCTCTGCAAATACAAAACATCGGACCCGCTCGTGTCTCGCGGTGGTGCTTCCTGTGGCCTGGGCTTGGCCACATAAATCTGATTGAAGAGTTTGCCGCTCTATTGGGAGGCACTCGCTAGAGGTGAGGTCAGGAAAGAAGGCAGCGCACACATGACATCTCCCCATCTTTGCTGCCGACGCATTTCGGGAAAACTCCCTTCCTCTGGGCAGAATCAGGCACAAGAAAGGCAACCACAGCCTACCAGTAAGTCCCCTCTTTTATTTTCAGTTGAAACCTCGATGTAAATCAGGTGAGTAACAACAGCTTGCATCATGGGACTGGTAGTCTTTACTCCCCCAAGTGGGCGCTGCCTTACAAATGTTATTAAAATATCCAAATGGGTCAAAAAAGTTCCATGGTGCCGCCTTCCATATAGTTGACCCCTCCCGCTCCGCACTCGCTCTGCAAATACAAAACATCGGACCCGCTCGGGTCTCGCAGTGGTGCTTCCTGTGGCCTGGGCTTGACCACATAAATCTGATTGAAGAGTTTGCCGCTCTATTGGGAGCTACTCGCTAGAGGTGAGGTCAGGAAAGAAGGCAGCGCACACATGACATCTCCCCATCTTTGCTGCCAACGCGTTTCGGGAAAACTCCCTTCCTCTGGGCAGAATCAAGCACAAGAAAGGCAACCACAGCCTACCAGTAAGTCCCCTCTTTTATTTTCAGTTGAAACCTCAATGTAAATCAGGTGAGTAACAACAGCTTGCATCATGGGACTGGTAGTCTTTACTCGCCCAAGTGGGCGCTGCCTTGCTCACTTTGCCACTGGATTCAAGCAAGAGTGGCTGAAGACGGCTGAAATGCCAGAAACCTGTCCTAGGAAGCTTGTTTCCGGTCCAGGGAAGACATGGCTTGGCAGTTCGGGCTGCACTGTTCCCATGAGGCACAGGGTCAGACTAATTTGCATATGGCCATGTCTGAACTGGGGTGGCAGAGTGGGCTAAAGAACGGTGATGGATTAAACCCAGATCAGTTGACTGGGGGTGAGTGCTTGCAATGTTCAACACTCCGTCCATCATTTCCTTTGGTTTTGCTTTCTATCAGATCCGCCAATTCGGTATTGTGTCGAATCAGTGATCGTGCATTGATTAATACTGCTCTCCACTCCTTTGGTTTTAATTGGTTATTTAGTGCCTCTTGACTGGTGATACTTTTTACCTTGATATAACAGAAATTTAACTTGCAGTGTCGGTACTTCCTAGGTTCAAACCTTAGATCTAATGGTGTGCCACATCCCCTCTTGATGTTCGTATTCAGCTTTAAGAGTTCCTCTCTGGAGTACGATATTAATTTGTGGTGTTTGGTAATTGAAGCAGGGGTCATGGCGCTGGACGCGGGCCAGACGCGGACGGGCGCAGACGGGCTTGCCTTAGGCGCGCCTTCGGCGCGGCGCACGCGCGGCGCACGCGGTGCGCGCATCCGCTGCGCGCACGTGCCATTCCTCCTCTTAACTCCCCCTGGCCGTGAACACTAGCCCGCTAACCCACTCCTTCAGTTAGGGATCTCAGGAACTTATTTTGAGCTAAAACTAATGGTGTTAAATTTTCAAAGCCCCAGATCTCTGCTCAAATAGTATTGATGCCCTGGTCTTAGCGTTATAATTAAATTAATTCCCACCTGATTCCCGTAAAACCCACAACCAGCTACAGAACTAAAAACGCAAAATAAAAACAAATAATAGCTACAAAAAATGTAACACATATATTAAAAATAACAAACAATTCTTATACAAAAAAAATACAACACATACATATAAAATATATGCTAAAATACATAACATTAATAAACTATTTTTTTAACAACTATATTTTTGCAAACGATATTAAACACGATATTTTTTAAATCGATATCACTTACCTTAAGTCGATATCCGTTGACCACAATATTCTTGCTGCAGATATTTCTGACCCACGATATTTGCAACTCAATAGTTTTGCAACTCGATATTTGTGATTCGATATTCTCTCTGCACCTATGCAATCATATCTTCTTCTGTACCTCTTCTTTTTTTATTCCTGCCCAGATCATGGAAAACTAATAATCTGAATGTAAATGCTAACAGTGTATGGAAGATCGTTATATTATTTTCAGATATTATTTTTAGAGCTGTAAGTTGACATTAGTCATGTTAACAAAACATGGAACTGAAAACATTCTTCACTCTACAAGCTGCAGAGCAATGCACAGTGATTAGAGCTGCAAGGGCATTGTGATTTGTACAAATCAGGCTTGAAAGGAAATAGAAGTGGATACATTTTTCTGCCTTCAATGTGCTTCTGAAACAGAGGCATTGCTAGTGTTACGGAGTAATAATTCAAGAAGCTGCACAGAGGTTCCCCCTGCCCTTTCCATAAAGAATAATTTGAGGGGACGTGAGGAAGGGCATATACCGAGACTGACTGCTGAGGGGACAGGCCGAAGAACCCATATCTCCCTGAAGAACCGATGGCTTAAGGTTTGCAGGGATACCTACACAGCTTGCCCAGCAATCCTATTTGATTTAAAGGACCTGCACTATGTAGGCCTAATTTGACACATAGCTTGATGGGGATCTCAACAGTCGAGAGTGGGGACTTAGTAACCAGGGGCAGCTCCACCACTAGAGCGGAGGAGAGGGTGGGGCTACTCTGTGAGAAGGGCAGGGGAGGGGAGGAGTAATGCGCCCACTCCTGAATGTGCAAAGCCTGTTTGGTTAGCCCTCTGGGGCCACCCAAACTAGTCATGCGCACTCTACCCTTCTCCATGCAGGCTGCACTGCAATCTGCATGGATAACATGGCCTCCCCATAAGCCCCTGGCTGGGCGCCGTCCTGACCAATCACAATGCTGCTTGCTGCGTTGTGATTGGCTTAAGGGAGGGAGCCTGGCTTCTTGCTTCCTGTTCCTGCCGGAGGCTGGAGAGCAGGAGCAGAGAAGACATAGGACCCGGCTGGCATAAATGTAAGTTACATTTTTTGTAAATTATTATTATTAAAGTTACCCTGCCCCTCGCGATCTCCCTGCGACTCCCCTCCCCACGCAACTCCTCGCGCCCGCCCCACCCCACCCCACCCGTGAGCCATGCCGGACGCGACTGTTTATAACTGCTTTATTTTGCCTCTATCGGCACAAGTGCCACAACATTTAACTTTAAATTCTACTAAGAAAAATATTTTTGATCATCAACAATCCAATCTAACCTTTCTCTTAGTCCCGGATCTGTCCGAATGCCTATCATCTACCAAATTCACAATTCTGTTCTTCAACTATGTGGGAGGAAGAAGATTGCTACCACAATAATTCTTTTGACAACACAAAGCTCATTTTTTTAAATACAAAAAACTTTTAAAATCATCTGAAATTTCTGCACATTTAGCAAACAAGCTATTTATTATTTTTCTTGAGGTTCATTCATAACACAGCCTTGCATCATTGCCTCAACCCATTCTTCCTCCATAAGCCCATACTAATTTGTAGTTCACACAGAATCATCCAGTATTACATCATCATCAGTCACTTTATTCAATGGCATTCTGAAAAGATAATCTGCTGAATTACCTTTACCCAGCAAATACTTAGGGGCCTATTAGGATGGCGGACCCTAGCGGTGCTGGAACCGGTCACCAGTGGTGCGTCGGTCCTGCACCGGCAATTAGGATCCCACTGCCATGGTGGTGGTGGCATCCCACATCCACATAATTGTGGAGGGCGGTGCACACAGCACCGCCCGCCACAATGCTGTGGCTGCACCTTGTGCATTTGCCTGCACAACGTGGCAGGCACCGCGCGGTGCCTGCCACGTTTTGCATGCAAATGCAGGGGGGTACCATAGGTATCCCCCATGTGCACCCCCCACCCCCCCAACACCCTGGGGGCCGCAACGGGCTCCCACGGTCATGCAGCGCATGCCTTTGGAAAGGCACTAATCTGCCCGTATGCTAATATGGATGGCGGTGTCTTCCAGACACCGCCACCATATCCATCCCTTTTCCGCCCGGTCGACTGGTCAACCGGCGGAAAACCGGCAGACGGTCTTTCTGTCCGCCAGGGTCCCCCCCCCCATAGTAATATGGTGGGGGGGCGGGAAATGGGTGGCGGCCAGTGTATAATGTCCGGCGGATCACCACCGCTATACAGGGGGTGGCGATCCACCCAACATTATAATAGACCCCTTAATCTTGAAATTGCTGCAGTTCTACCTCAAAAGATAGTGGGGTATTCTTCGTGTGGTACATAAGGCTCCTTGGTTGAGACAGCAAATATAAGAGGTTCGTGATCAGTGAAGGGTAAACTACAAAGGAAGAACCTAAAATGCCTAACAATTCAAACACAAGCCTTATTTTTAGGATCTGAATTATTAGGTTCTAATTTTTACTGGGTGGGAGAGGCAATGTCAATAACACGTTCCTTTTGTTCTACTGCTTGTGTTAGAGTGGCTCTAATACTGGCATATGTACTCAAAATGGTTTGGCTACTGACATCAAAATTGCCTAATGAAACAGCAGCGGTGACAGCTTCTTTTACACCCTCAAAGGATTCCTGAAACTGTTGATCCCATACATAATGCACACCTTTTCTTAAGCAACATTCGCAACGGTATCTAAAATTTAGAAGATAACTCTGCTAGGCCTAAGAATGACTTGAGTTCACCTGTGTTGGTTGGAGAGGGTACCATCCTTACAGCTTCCCCAAGACTTAAACTTTAAGTTTCACACTGTTAAAAAATGTCTCTTTTTACGTGGTCACCCCCATTTTTTGTTGACTGGTGTTTGGACTCTGCACACTGGGTTACTGCTGGCCATCTCCACTTTATGTATGCTGACCCCTAACTAAAACATGGTCAAGTCAATGATCCCAAATCACATTTAACTTTCCATTAAGATCATGGCACGTGGTGCAGGAAAATACACCCATGGATTAAAGTTAAATGCCACCTGGGAACAGCAGCATATATTATGGCATCTATTAGTCTGAGAAGGAAAAACATGTTTCAAGGCCTACATGTATTGCCTGACCGATGCAGATTTTAAACCAATGCTCAAACCTGCCAAAATAACCCTTTGTGACAGGAAGTAACCCTACTTTTAATCATTACATATGTCACCCTAAGTACGCTAAATAGGGCTTGTAACCCACAAGGTTGGCTGTATAGTATTTAAAAGCAGAACATATAAGAATTTTACATCAGCATGTTCCAACTGTGACTAGCACCCCAAAAGGCTATTTTTTCTCTTGATAGAGGGCGATTGTGCTCTTAATTTGTAGGGGTGCATTATAATTGTGTGTAGTTCGCACCACACATAATTCTTTGTTGTGTTAACGTTTGTTTATTAGAACGTGCAATGTTATACCATGTAAAGTAAAGTAATAGACATATTTCTGTCAACGTGAAGAAACTAACATTGTAAATGTAATTGTGATCACATGATGAAGCTATAATGTTGGGATTTCATAAGTAACTAATGAGAAATGAATTTGTGTCATGTAATGCATTGACTTAAATGTGCACAGTTATAATGCTCATGTAAACGTGTGATTAATGAAATTCCATATTAATTCTTATGGCAGCTGAATTTGTGGGCCTCATATGCATTTCTCTCCCAGGCGAGTTGTTCGTAATGTTCATGTGCAAGCGGAATCTTTTCTTTCTCACATTTCTGTTGCAGGTGGAAAAACTCTTCTTTGTTAAGTTAGAATAACGTTTTTGTTTTAGGAGTTAGGCTTTGGGAGGAGAGGACACATTTGAACAAGAGGTGCTGATAATGTGGGACGTGTACTTTCTCACTGGAGAATGCCTGGGAATCAAGGTCATCTAGTCAGCACTGGGAACATCGAAATCGCACGGAAAGTTACCTACAAGGAGGTGTCTAGCTGGATGGAATGATCGTGTGATGTGATGATGGGTGTGTCTTATGATTTCAGTGTTGGGGTTAAATACAATATCCAGGGAACTTCTGGGAGATCTGCAGAGAGGAAGGAGCATCTTAAAATGAGCTCTGTATCTTTATGCTACTTGACCCATTCAATGTGAGTGCACTTCTTGTCATGCGCTGACACCTTTTTTTTCCTGACTTGCCAGGGAAATGCTAAGTAGGGATGTCACTTTAGTGGTAGTGTAGGAATAGTCTAATGTTTTTTACTTTCGAACCTCCGATGAAGAAGACTCTTAATGTGGGCACAGTTATATTCTGCGTCCTGCTTTTAGAACTGGTTATACTTTGTATGCTTCATAGACTGAATTTCACACGTAGGTTTGGCTTTATATTTGTTCCGATGTATTTCTACACCCTCATCTTGAGGTGTCTGTATTTCCAGTAGCTCTTGGCTTTGTAATAAACTAAATAAACTTTATTCAGGAGTCAGTGATTCTTCAAAGTCATGTTTTTTTAAAATTGTGATAAATGATTGGCGAACGGTTCTTCTCCCCTCCACACTTTCAAGCAAGCACCAACGGTCAGTGGGTCTAGGGTTGCAGAGTAAGTCTAGAACATGGTAGCAGAGGACAGTTGCCTCTTGAAGTGAGGGGAGAATCTAGAAACTTCTAGAAAATATTTAGACCCATAGAAGTCCAAATGATTGAGAACTGCAGACTTTGGCAGAGACCGATGGAGAATGACGATGTGGAGAGAACAGCAGTGAACAGTGGAGTGAGTATGAACAATGATGTTGTGTGTTAGACTGCCGGGAATAATTTGATTGTGTGATATCTTGCAGAGTTGGGATGAGAGCCGAGTGAATGTGGTTTTGGGCCGAATGCGAGCGGTCCATGAGTTTTGGTTTTGTTTTGATGTCAGGCTCAAGAGTAGACTAGGATCCTGGGATTTATTTGTGGTGTAGAAGATACCAATTTGTTGTAATTATCTGGTCATTGGTTTATTGAGAAGTCGTGAAGCAATAGTGATGACCCGCATGAGACAGGGAACTTTGTGTGAGAGAAGTTGTTAGAGTCGAGGGCGAAAGCCTCGTGTGCAGAGGTGGACTGCAGCGATTCGAGTGGCCACTGCAGGTCGAGGGTCACGGTGCATGAATGTTCTGGAGTGATTAAATTCTATTAATCTTAAAGAAAGGCAGGCAATTACTTGTTTATGTAGTTGTTCGGTCATTTGGAAGGCAGACAGTTACCTGTTTTTTATGATTGAGCATGTGAATGCGTAAAGTGAGATTGTGAAGGAGGGTGAACCACTGTGAGGGGAAAGATTTAAGTCGGAGTGTGCTGCGCTGCGATAGGTCAGTTGGTGTAATGCGGCACTGGGATTGGTTTGTTGTCATCAAGGAGAGGAAAGGAGGAAACTTGTTGGGAAACGATCTTGCAGCACACATAGAAAGAGGAAAATACCTTGTAGGAATGTTTTTGTACAGGAAGGTGCCCCTTCCTGCACAAAAACAATCTTGCCTACAACAGAGGCACCCTTGCCCCATGATGCAAGGTTGCCTACACTGGCTCTAGGCTGCAAAATGACCAGAACAGGTAGAAACAGAAAGAATGCACAGTTTTTCTTAAATACGGTGCATGTATGACCTTTAGACGTAGCACAGTGTCTTGCTGCGCTGCCCTAAGCCAAATTGTCATAAATGAGGCCCCTAATTTTTAATTGAGTGACACAAAGGGGTTAGTAAATATGCCCCTTGGAGTCATGACGAAGATGATTTTTATGTCTTGCTCCTCACTTCTTGATATTGTATTGCACATATTCCTGCTACCTGATCAATGACAGGTATAATATTCAGAGGAAATTTCCAATAATTTATGTATTTCATATTCTTGACACCAACCTTGTTTATAGGTGCTTCCACTGTTGACAGATATAAGGACTGAGAGACACAGAACATTTTTCAGTGTGAAGTATTGAGGCGAGCAAGTTAATGTAGAACACAAATCTTTTGGATTGACTGTTAAAACATTTCTGCCTCATTTCATGTAAAATAAAGGATTTGCTTTGAGATACTTCAGTAAAATGTTTGAAAAGGAAACAACTTTGGGCTTTGTTACCAACAGTACTCAGCTTCAATTGGAGGTCTTCTGCTGATAACAGTGGTGTAATACAATGACTCCGAGCTCTCCTCCTAAAAATATCCTGAATTCTGCCCTTGATTTCACCTAGGCTCACTTAGTGCTCCATCTCTTACACTCAGACCCACTTGCAGCTACTGATAGTACTAAAGGTCATACAGTACTCTTTACTGCACCTTGTAGCATCCTGTTCATTTAGCACACTGCTTCTCACAATACATGCTCAATCATTGCTGCACTCCAGATATCCCCAATATTCACATCAAGCTTTAATATTAATAATGCTAAAAATGTATTCTAAAACACAGTCCTCATAATACCCATGTTAAATCTGAGTTATTTTTCTGAATTTACGCAGACACGTTCAGAGCTCTCTTCCTCAAATGCCATGTGCAATGATAATTTTGTTTCTGCTAAAAATCATTTAGCACAATTCTACATGCAGTTGTCTCAGGTGCAATGGGTTCTGAGCCAGGTTGTGTATGCAGATGCGTCATCTGCATGTTGTTTACCAGAACTGTTTTAACATCACTGCAGGGCTGGGTTCAATTCTGGGCTGAGTCCAGGACTATTCTGGGCTCAACACTGGGAAATGTGGTCTCCTTTGGCTTTATTTCTGTCTGGCTCTGGGGTTGTCTCTGAGCTAGTCACGGTGCTTTACTTGTGATAATCGGGGTTAGAAAGGCCTGAACTATGAGGACTTTGAGTTCAACTTGGCTCAGCTTCTGATACTGCGGATAGCCGGGCTCCTGTACTGATCTCAGTGCTGAGCTAGCCTAAAGAATAAAAGATTAAAGAAAGAATAAAACCCTGGCAAGACAAGCTATTCAGTCCTGACATTACATAAATGGTTCCCATTCACATGGCTCCTTTTCAGAGCAGTAGCTGCTGTATGGTCACATTAATGTCAGAGTTGTGAAACTCCCCTGTGTGCATGTTCCAAAGGACCCTCTGACATTTCAGTAGGATATTTAGGGCTGCGAATAGGTGCTGGAAAAATCAGTGACTCTGGGTAGGGGAGACCATCTAGCACCGTGAATGCAGACACTTAGAAATTATGGAAGCTGCGCAAAATGTCTCTTAACTTTTGAATCGCGGTTCTGGGTTGATCTGCAAACCAAACTGGGAGAAAAGTTCATCACTTTTTAGCCATTTACACAATTGTGTATAATATACATTGTTTTCCAGATATACAACTCACAGGTCAGTATGAGTTACTGATAATTGAATGTCTCCCTTTGTTGGGAGTAGAGTGAAGAGCAGGGCTGGGCAGGATGAGATGAGAGGCCCCTGAGTCAGCTCTGCCTGAAAGCATCTGTACTGAGAACATGCATTATATCAACCCAGAACTTCTTCTCAACTGTGACAGATGTCTCTCAGACCAGGGTAGGTTTTGAGCTCCAACACTCACTGAAAGTAGCTAAATATTTGGCACACTTCCTTAGACTCCGCTGAAGGAAAACACAAAGCGATGGGTGGAAGGCTTGCGAAAATCTCAACCACTAGCAATCACTCTGGACCTCAACACAGTCCTTTGTTTATCTCCCACTATGTCACTTCAGCAAAGGGCCAGTCATGGCTGAATCACAACTAGCCTTTCTGAAATAGGAACAGTTCAGTCTAAGCAGTCAAGCCAGGTCCCCTACTCACCACAACCATGTCTGAACCTCACATCAACTCACCGCAGCTTCTTCTGATATTCATTTTGCCTCATCCTCACCTCAAATTCAGTCTCTCCTGATGCCAATCTCTTACTCACCTCACAAAAACTTCAACCTCAGCTCTCACCTCATAGCCACACAACTACACTTAAATGTCAAGCAAACTTTGCCTCTCAATCTCATCTCAATCTAATGCTCAACGTATTACCCTCAAACTCTCACATTGAATTCATTTTTACCTTATGTTCACCACTCTCAGCTTTACCACAACCCCCTGATGAATTCAACCTCACCTCAGCATCACTCATTCATCACCCCAACGTTAATTTCAGATGCTTCTAAGCTTGATCTCACAAAACTGGTTTAAAGCTTACCTCAACCTTACCTCACTCAACCTTATGTCAACATAGTAGAGGGCTCATTTAAACTTCAGCTTGACCCAACACCAAATCTTCAACCTTCTCCTCATCCTCAACCGTGCCTTAAACTTTTAATTAATCTCAATATCAAACTACCTTCAAATTCATCTCGACCTGTACCTCCCCCCACCAAGTTCAGCATCTCCTCAAACTATCCTCAACAATACCCCTCCTCAACAAGAACAAGCTCAATTCAAGCTCATCTTGTTTACACCACAACTCATCCAACATTATCTCACATCACACTCAGCCTTTCCTGTATCTCACTTCAACTTGAACCTTTCCACTCATGGCCCTCTCCTTACCTTCAGCTCAGTGACATCTTAAGGATTCATGGGGCAGAGGGAAAGATATACTCTAGGTCCCCACTGTTTGGAACAACTATGAAATAAATGTACCTTTTTGACTCATTCAGGCCCTTAAGTTGCCAAGTGATATGGAATTGTATGTTAAAAATGTCTGAAACCCGGGCACAAAAAAACAACTGAAAGCTCACGTTATCTGGTGTCCACCAGGCAAATAGTACGTAATGAATGCTCAAACAGAATTGATTTAGTAATGTTTTCCTCTGTTTTGGTTTAGAATTTTCTTACTTGCAACATCATCATATTATATGGAATTCAGTGTCTAACAGGCTTGCTACACCCAGTGTAGGACAAACATGCTAAGGGTGAGTTATTAGCTGTTTAGTAAACAAGTGCATAACATTTAAATACAATATATGCACTCAACACTTGAATTGCTGCTTTGGTTGCAAAATATTTGTGTTAAAATATATCCCCGTTCAGTTCTGTTGTTCTTGCTCCAACAGTGAAAAATCACTGCTCTGATGTGTTTCACCATTACATTGGTTAAAAACAAGTAACATTTTCATGATTTATTTTCCCTGCCTTGTCCTCTCCTCCTCTCTATAGGTATACTACGCTGATTGGAGAGTTACCTGTGATCTTGCTGAGTAACAAAAATAGGACGGGGCAGGATACACGAGATGGACACATACATAAAGAGAACAGTATAGCAAGACATGTGAAGCAGAGGGGACAAGGGGATAGAAATAGAGATGATGTATAAAGAGATATGTGATGTATGGATAGATATAAAATAGAGACAAGTGGGGTAGTTTGAAGGAAAGATAAAGAGAGGTAGAAAAAGAAGACATAGGTCAAGAGAGGTAGAGAAATAGGTAATGTTTTAGAGTGTGTTGGAGGTAAAGAGAGATTAAGATAGGGAGAAGAAAATGTAGAGAGAGGCAGAGGAGAGCAGTAATCCAAGAGTGAGGTAGAGAGAGAGAGAGACGTAGTGTAGAAAAGGATGTGAATTGGAAAGAGATAAAGGCATAAAGAGGTAGAGGTGAACAGTGGCGTTCCGTCCATTGGGGGCGTTGGGGCGTTGCCCCCCCACAGTCATCTGCATGCATAAATAAATATTTGGAAATCGATCGCACGCACTGTGCTGAGCCTGCCACTGACTCGCGCACGGCGCCGCACGCACTCCGGGAATCGGGATATGCCCGACTCAATGTGGACGGCACTGGGGGCGGGGCTGTCAGCGCGAATAGTGCAGCAGGCAGCAGCAGCAGTGTGCGCATGTCAATTTTTGGGCTAGTCATGACTGGCCCGAACATGCGCACACGCACACAATACCTTGACCTTCCCTCCTCCCCCAGCGACTCATTCTCAGGCAGTGTGGGTGTGGCGAGGCGAGGGACCGCAGCCCCCGGGTCTCATTATGGGCAGGGAGTAACCCTGCTCTTGGCCCAATCCTGTTGAAGTGCGCTGCTGATGCAGCGCCATGATTGGCTAAGACACCGCGCACGGCGCGCAGCCTGCATGGTGCCGCGCGTGGGTGGTGGCCGCACTTGTATGATTGGCCTGATTTCCCGAGGCGTACGCTGATACGCTCGCTGACTCGGCAGTTGGCACGTGTCGCTCGTCCCCGCCGCGCGCCAGTGCTGCCACATGACTGGAGTCACTCACGGACACGGAGTCAGTCACGAGTCGCACTTTCTACCTGTAAGTAACTTTACTTTTCTGTACAGTCTTTGAAGGTGGCAAGTTATTCATCTGTAACGCGATCAGAGCTTTATGCCTACGGCTTTTGTTACTTGACGGCTTTGGAACTGGGGAGCCAGGTTCGAGTCTCGGGCTCGGCGTCGCCTCAACATTCTGTGCTTCTGGGCAAATCACTTAATTTTCCTGTGCCTACCAAAAAATGAATGTATCCTTGCGTGACCTAACTGGTGCTCATGCAAAGCGCATTAATACCTTCGGGTCTAGTTCCCGCTATATAAAACTGCAAAAGAAGTGGGACACCCTAAAGTAACAACTTCAGGAAGTGCCCTCTTAGTGAAATGTAGTTAGGAATCATCAATGATGGAGAGTGGTTTGAAGTGTGACCTTCCTCATCAATCTATTGCTGGTGGAGTAGTTCTAGCACAGGAACTGTAGTTACAATCAGGTCCTCCGGTGTTCGTCAGGATTCGGAATATACAAATATATGCCTTCGTGAATATTTGATTTGTAGGGTGAACCCTCTAAAATAATTATTTACTTGGAAACATTTGTACCGAAGGGCGTTTGCTGCCCCTATACTGATCTAGTCTCTAAGACTAAGTTATAGAGTTTGGCGGCAGGAAGTGGATATCCGGCCTCCATTTTCTTATTTGCCTAAATGTGTGATCCTGAGCAAATCGCTTTTAACATCTGGTGCATTAATTCCCAAATCTAAGGAGGTAACCTAGGTCCCTGCAGTTACTGCGGCGGAGGGGGGGCGCCAATCTTTTAAGGGGACCCCATCCAGCCCATATATGTGATATATCGGGAAACTCGGAGACCTCATCACATTCTGCAAGGGGTCCCCCATCATTTTGCGTTACTTCACTACATATCCACCAAAAATGTTAGCTAACCCAGAGTAATTCTGGTCACAGTGTACTCTGTATAACAAGTTATTGAACACAGGAATAAAATCGAGTTTCATCTCAGCTAAGTGCTCGCCCCTATGTGAACTCGTTTGGTGTCGCCCCTAGCTAAAGTCTGCAAGCATTTGGACTGCAAAACAGTTTATTCAGTGTTTAGTGCCACTGACAGCCAACATTGTTTGCCAGAGTCGTGCAATTGGGGGCAGAAAGAAGGGCCGGCTCCCGCCCTCGCTTAAAGAGACCTTCAGTCTAAAATAAACACCTTGTCTCACAATCCGAAAAGACGACCTCACAGCGGGGGCGCGTTGTAAAACCGGGACAAATACAGGTAATCAGCGCACCTTTTATTCCAGCGCTTTGTTCGAAAGTACAAACTAGGGACGAATCTTACAATAGCGAAGGGGTGCTTCGCGCAGACCACTGAGCTGTGGGCTTCATATTGCCGGTGTTCTAAGCCGGCAAACTCTGAATAAAGACGCCGTGAGCGGCGCAGCGCACTTATACTAGCAGAGATGGTTTACAGCGGAACCTGAAGGAAGGACGTAACAAAAGCGAGGTAAGTGGGGTACTCCTGGGTGACCGATTATAGAACTCATATTCTTTCTGCACTTAGTGGATTTCATTCCTCCATGGGTATAAATAGTTATTTTACTTATTCCAAACGTCTGTGAACTCTGGCTTGTCAGAGAACAGCATGCTGCATTTTGGAGCGAGGGCTAATAATGCAAGTCCCCTTTTAATCGAACCTGGCGGGCATCACTCCTATATAAAGTACCCCTCGGGCCTTGAAAGTCTACGCAGGATACATCGATATACTGTATCTTTGCACAGATATCTTTCCAACCTGTAAAAGTTGACTTTTAATGAAATGTATGTTGCCCTTTTACAAACTTTGCCAAGAGAAACTACAGGACGAGTAAGGCTCTAGAGGTCGGGTCGGAATATTTTCTGCGAGTGCGACTGCGACTGCAAGACGAATTTCAGCTATGCCTGAGTCTGAGTGTTATGTTAGTTAGTGTGTCTCTGCCAAACGGCCCAAACAAACCTACGTAGTACGCGGCCGCGGCCTAGTTAATCTCTCCCTCACTCCCACGGTTTTTTTCATCTATCACAACCGGTCATTTCTTTCTCGACGCTCCCCACACCAGACATAGGGCCAGATAACCACTACTATGATCACAGCTGAGCAGATATATATATTTATTGGTGGAAATAAATCTGCCCGATATTAAAAAGTTCAGGGTTCAAATCCCAGATATACGTCACACAGCATACAAAGATGCACCAAAAACTCCTAACATGTGAAAAAAGTTCTGAGATAGGTAATTGTAAATCCGCCTGTTACTGTTATTTATGGTGAGATAACTCTAGTGTGCCTGACGTTTGCCGACATTGCACAGCGCTGGTCGCAGTCTTCTGAGCAGAGCTTTGAGCACCTATTCTTTTACAAAATAAGCACTGCAAACAACCCTACGTGAAATTACATTTCCCCAAATGATCTCCTACTATGCCAGGCAACAATTTGTTGATCGGTGACCATGCGTGCCTATTTAAATAATTTTTTTGAGAGTCATAATAAGCACAGGCTGCCCTGCCTTCCATAAAGAATCATAACGCATACTCTACTGCAATAATGTTTACT
Source organism: Triturus cristatus (assembly GCF_964204655.1). Lineage (NCBI taxonomy): Eukaryota > Metazoa > Chordata > Amphibia > Caudata > Salamandridae > Triturus > Triturus cristatus. The sequence goes on along the minus strand of NC_140590.1, from coordinate 1,484,226,290 downwards.
GCAGTGCTGATGACGCGCTCAGTTCTACACCCCAGTTGCAAAGTGGCCACTAACAAGTATATAATTCAATAAGGGCTCGATGTGTCACTTGATCATGATTCCTACTCTTTTGTTTGTAATAATTGTTCATGGGGGAATGAGAGATACTGTTTTTTTATTTAAGATGTGTATGTAAAGCAAAGGATAGATAGAAATGTTTCATATCGAGATTATATCAAATGAATACAGCCTTTTCTGAAAAATTCGAATGATTTTTTAAGGCATAGTCTGTGTCGTGATTTTAGAATGATTGGTATATGAAATCTTAGAGCTGAATAGGTAGTATGCTACCTCCCACCACGCTTTCAGCAATGGACTCCTACCAATAAACGAAGCACTAACGCAAATCCTCAGTGCCTCCATTGACTCAGCCACATTCCTTAAAACCTGAAAACATGCCTAACATCATGCCGATGCTCAAGAACCACCAGCCACTCTTTTGATAGTAAGTGCTGTGCTGTACACATAGAGGTGGGCGGATTTTTAAAGAAAGCTGCCCCACCAACATCATGTTTTTTAAATGCTCGACCACCTTTGCAAGGCAGACGAAATATTTAAAAATGGGCCTACTATTGGGGTATTAGCCCCAATTGTTTCTAATTCTTCCCGCACAGCAGACACTTTCCCACTGCTGCACTGGCCCATCATCACTGACCTTTTCAGTCTGTTTATTCCCCTCTGAGCTGGAAACCCCCAGTGTTAGCATTAGGCTTCAGGAGAGTTCATGTACCTGATGCAGGTCACAAAATGCACATGAGGTCAGTGAGTCACTGCATTTGTCAGAGAGATCATTTTGTTAATTGAAGTTTGTAAGTAAAAATCCTAACATACAACAGTGAGCTATGAACTGTCATCTAAGCTGCATGCAAACTGCAAGGTAAAAATTGTAGCGTTATGTTTTTTTCCCCCAGTCTTTGTTTGATTACCCTAATCTTTCAAAAATAAATTGTTATATTTTTATTTTCAGCACCTGGTAAAGCCTGACAAGTTGCAACTGGAACCTTTACCTAATTTTTGGGCAATTTTTGGACAAAGAACAAGAGGCCCCAACCTCCTTTGCTGCTCTTTCATCCCAGCTACGACCCAGCAAACACCAGTGTTAAAGGTAAGGAAACTGATGATATTTTTATGTAGATTGGAGTTAGGGCTATGTTTCTGGTCACTCTACATGGTGGTTGGGGTGGGTGCACATTCTGTACATTGTACCCTCCCTCAGTGGATGGAATTTACTAATACTGAGCCTTAGCCCTGTGGTTTGGGCAATAACGGTTGTGAAAGGCACTATCTATTCCTTGCCTTCTTCAAGGCCCTCAAACAGTGTCTGTTTCAGTGCCTTCAGCAACCACTATGGCACACAGAGGCAGCGAGCAGCGGTAAGGCTGTATTTTTAGAAATCCTGTTGCGCAAAGGGGAGCTGTTGGATTGGAGATCTATTGCGAAAATGCACAAGGTACTAGGTAGATGTATTTATACTGAAATATGCTATTATTGCACCAAATCTTATACGTTGTACTTTGACTATTGACAGGCTTCTTTCATATTGGTAAGGACAACATCGACATGATGAATACGGTAGAACAATTAATTACACGGTCATTCCATGCACGGCAACTAGAAGAGAAACTACAGATAAAGAGATTAGGACCTGATCGGCCAGACCTACAACTACAACAAGTTACCCAGGACAGAGGAAAATCTTACACACGTACATTCTCAAACACCTGGTACACAAAAGCTGAATGGCTTACAGGGTGTCCGACAAGAAACAAACTGTTCTGCTTCCCCTGCTTGCTGTTTAATGGTGATTTTCCTTGGTCAAGAGAAGGAGTGATAGACTTGAAGCATCTGTCTGAAAAAATCAAGAAGCATGCACACACAAAAAAGCATATGGAAAACGTAACAAGACTGGGAATGTTGGGAGACACACCGATTGAGCAGCACATACGCAGTGCATACCGCCAAACAATACAGAAACACAATGAAACAGTTGATAGGAATAGGCACATACTATCAAAATTAATTGATTGCATTCGTTTCTGTGGTGCTTTCGAACTGGCATTGCGAGGCCATGATGAATCAGAAGATTCCACAAATCCAGGAATATTCAAAGGCCTTGTGGATTTAATAGCAAGCATAGACAAAGAAATGGAAGTACATTTAGCAACTGCTACAGTCTTTAAGGGCACCTCTAAAACTATCCAAAATGAACTCCTTGAGTGTATGCTCGAAATTCTGAGAAGCCATATTGTCCAAGAGTTGCAAAACACAGACTTTGTGGCTATTCAGGCTGATGACACCAGTGATGTGGCCACACAAACACAGTCCGTATTAGTCTTTCGGTACCTGGACAATGACAATAATGTTGTGGAGAGGTTCTATGGTTTCACTCATTTAAGAGACTCTACTGCAGAAACCATTACTGCAGCTATACTGCGTCAACTCAACTTCATTTTTCCAGAGGTGCACCAAAAAAAAAAATGATTGCACAAAGCTATGATGGTGCGTCCGTAATGAGTGGAAGCCTTGGTGGAGTACAGAAAAGAATTAGAGATGTGTACCCTTATGCTCATTACGTGCACTGTTACGCCCACCAACTTAATCTTATTATGCAGCAGGCAGTATCAAAGATCTCCGAGACACAAATTTTCTTTCTGGATGTAGGAGGCATGGCAGCATTCTTCTCACGTTCCCCAAAAAGAACGGAAGCACTTCAGAAGATTGTGGACAAAAGGGTTCCAAGGGGATCCTCAACTCGTTGGAACTTTAACATACGTACAGTGCAACTAATATATCAATATAGGGAGGACCTTGTGAAATGTTTTCATAATATAGAAGTCAATGACACCTTTGATTTCAAAACTCAAAGTGAAGCCCGTGGCTTTGCTAGAACACTAGAAGATAGAGAGTTTCAGTTCTTTCTGTTTTTATTTCAAGACATAATGTCAGCTGTCGAAAATTTATACAATCAGTTACAAGCACGAGAGATCGATACTGTCTCTGTGAAAAGAAATACCGCTATGTTTGTCGAGTGCATAAGCATAGTGAGAAATGAGGTGGACAATTTAGACAGCAAACTGCCAGAGGCTTCAACTTTTGGAAACCACAGGAAAAACATCACCACTCTGGTCCGAAATGCAAAGGAGATATGTGACATTGTAATTGTGCATGCACAAGAACGGTTTGCTTTCACAAAACATTTGGTGAGTGCCGCATTATTGGAAAGTCAAAACTTTGCAAAATATGGTGAATCCTTCCCTCAGCATGCTCTGCATGAGGCTGTGGAAGCTTATCCCATGCTCAACCAAGAGGACCTCAAAAGTGAGCTGACTGTACTGTACTCAATGCCTGTGTACCGAAATGCCAGAGATGCCAGGGCTTTGCTGACTTTAATTTATAAACTTAATATGGAAAAGACATTTACAGAGACAGTGACTTTACTTAAAATTGTCATAACCACTCCTATGACAACAGCAGAGGCAGAACGATCTTTTTCCGCCTTAAAGAGGATTAAGACATTCCTAAGAAACACCATGCTTCAGGAAAGACTGAATGCGTTGGCAATGCTTTCTATAGAGAGCAAGTTAGTTCAAAATATCTCTGATTTTAACGTTCAAGTAATTGAAAAGTTTGCTGCTCTTAAAGACAGACGTGCTGAGTTTAGATACAAAAAGTAAACATATGTATGTTCAATGCTGCTAGTTTCCGACCGCCTGTTTAGTTGTTTGTTAAATAAAAAACACCTGTGAGGTACTCAGAAATGCATTATATCTCAAAGTCTGTTATTTAGCTCTGTGGTTATACTGAATAAGCAGCTACCTATGTTATATGACATGATCTCTTTATTACTGTAATAACTGCACTTTCTTCATTGCTTTATTAACCTTTCTGCTTTCTCAAATTTGCTTGCAAATGCACCATTTTACCACTCTTTTTTTCAAAATTTTCTCGGGGGGAGAACTCACCCGAACCCCCCTTAGGTTGTTCGGGCTCGCTCGATACGCTCGCTCGCTATGCTGAAGTATGCCAAACATTTTACGCCCCACCACTTTCAAATGTCACCGTCCGCCACTGGAGGTGAACAGAGTCTTGAGGAAAAACAAAGAAAAGCATGGTTGAGAGAAAGCAAAATGAGGAGACGTAAAGAAAACAGGTCAGATAAGGAGTGTAGTGGGGAAAAAAAACGTAGAGAAAGGAATGAAGGATAAACGATACATATGATGCAGAGCGAAAGAGGACGTTCAGAGCCATAACATAGAAAAGCAGAGGTGAGGTTTATGCTAAGGCAGAGAGTGGTGAAACAAAAAACGAGCATATATGTCAAAATTGAATCCAAGTTTCGCACCCTTGATATCAATTGGGGGAAGCAGCGCTAAGTGATATTTACGCTGAAAAAAAGGCTCCTTACCAGCTCTAAATAACACTTTTTTCTGGAAAGTAAATGCTCTGGACTCCATTACTTACCTTCTACCGCACTTGACTTTCCCCTCCAAACTCACCTCATCTCAGCCTATGTGCTCTGTTGCTCTCATGCCTGTTGACATTTACTAATTTGTACTGCTGTGTCAGTTGATTAATATAAGATTTGACTTCACTGTTCCTGCCCCTTTTTTTTTTATTGTCAAAAATGTTCTCATTGATTGCGGTACATGTGTTGATGGCTGATACTTTTCATGGAAATAGATAATAAGGGAGCTATTCGCACAGGTAAACTCACACATAAATAAATCTAATTAGGACATCTCGTCTTGTGGCTGTTTCAGGCATTCCACTAATGTCTGCTCAATGAATGGCCCCAAAAGTTTCTTTAAAATATCCTTGCTTTCTTTGTGTATTTTTACATGTTAAGGTGTCTCTTTGTCTTTGCCATGCCTTAATTTGCTTCCCTCTTTTACCAATATGTACCGGTATTGCTCTTAAATCTCACTTGACAAATCCCATGATATAGACTGTACAACAAGCTCTCTTCTAAAATGGTTATCTAAAGCCTTACCCTTTATGTTCATGAGGACTCTCATTAGCAAAGGTTGGAAGGTCCCAATGGTAGAAGGTAGGGCTACTACAATGCTAAAGCAACCCTACCCCACCCCCCATTATACAACCTGTCACAGGGTAGGTAAGAATTGCACGTGGGGGCAGTCATTTTGATGAAAAAAGTATGTGTGGTACTTGGGGGACATGACAAGTCTGTCGGATTGTAATTGGAACACTCACAGTCCCATAATTTCTTAAGAAGGGGCCACACAGGACTGCTTCCTGAGTGACACACTTAACCCTCCACCTAAATCAGACAAGCCTGCCTTGCGATCCATGCAACCTTTGACCAGTAATGGCAGGACATGTGTGAAAACGGTGCAATGAGCCTCCCACCGCCCTTCATCCAGTCTTTAATGATAGGTGGGGTTCTTCACTGTGGCGGTCAGATTTATGGAAAAGGGGTGAATGTCTGTTGAAGTCCTTGCTTGTTATGTCATAGGTGTAGGAAATTGGGTTACTGGTTGAGGGGGGGAGAAACCCTACTCAAGCATCAACCATAATTCTTGTCACGGTGAAACACAAGCAAACCCCTAATTAACCTGTGCTTAACTCACTGACAGCTTGACACAAAGCAGTCAGGCTTAACTTAAAGGCAAAATGAAAAGTATTTATCAAACATTTCAAACAGCAATTAAGTGGAAACACAACACAAGGAAAATGCCACACCAATTTAGGAATATAGAATAAAATGTAATACATTATTTGAGACCAAAAAGGCAAAAATCCAATCAGGAGAGCTGAAGATATGAAAATTTTAGGTTTTAGGTGAAAATAGTGCTTAAACGCACAAAGCTTCAACTATGGTTATCTGGTCATGCCATAACCAAGACAAAGTCACAAGTTCAACCAGACTGGCATGGAGTGCGAGCCAGGTACAGGGACCAAGTTAGACTAGCAGAATAAAGTACCTTATGCACTTGGTGTGAAGACCGCATGCTGATAGTTATTGCTACCCAACTCAAAGGTACTCATGTTATCGACCTCAGAAGGATGAAAGGATATTAAACATAATAAAGTCTATCTTTGCTTGTGAGCTAGCTAGCAATCTAATTCAAAGTATCACAATTATGGTAACAATAAACCCAACAACTTGCCAAGGCTGGATTTATTATAACTATTACAGGAATGTAGATCTTATTATCCTGATATTACCTAAAGCAGCACTACAGCAGCTTCTTCTGATTGGCCAGCATTTGACAGCATGAGCCAAGCTGCTTCCTGAGTCAGAGTGAAGAGGCCTGGGGCTTGAACAATACTGCTATTTGGTGGGAGGAGATTTGCCTCCTGGAGAATCCAGGGAGAGGAAGGGGGCTGGGAAATAAGCTGGACTTCAATGGCAGGAGTACAGTTGTCACAGGACCCAGGCCAGCCCCGACTTTCTTAATCCCCAGCCAGACGAGAGCATCCCCTAATTTGATTAGGAGAGGGTCTGGAAAGGTAGTGTAGTGAGTTGTTAGTCACACCTCTGGGTTGGGTTACACTGACACACATAGCAGGGAAAGACTTTCTCCATTATGAGTTTTGGAGAACAGTGCATTATGGGTCACAGAAAGTGGTCATAGCAGAGAGAGGTAGGCCACTTTATCCCTATTGGCTTGGGTATCCCCTCCTCCTGCCAACCAAGAATGAAAGATAAATATGAGAGAGTTGCAGGAGCGCCTCAGAAGACTGCCTGGAACAGAAGAAAAAGAAAGACTTCCCTGCTGTATCACTGGACTGAACTGCAAAAGGTTTGCACTCAAAAGGACTGCACCTGCTGCACTCCCAAGGCTCCACAAAGAAAGGACCGTGTCTGACTCACAGGAAAAGGAGTGAACTCCCTGATCAGCAACAGGTACAAGAGAGCTGGAAGAAGTCACCTGAATGACCAAAGAAAGGATCACCCCAGTTGCAACTGGATTTTTTCTGGACTGTGCAGATGTATTGTGAGAGATTGAATCTGAGCCCACAGGGGGCAATCCAAAGTCTCTGAACCCTTGGCTGGTGCTGCTGGACACTTCTCTCCCCAACGGAACCAACAAGGAAGGAGACATGCAGTGAAAAAAAACGTTCTGCAAAGTTGCCAAAAAGCTCAAAGAGAAGACCAGCTCGATGTTGGGAGTTAAGTCACTGTCTTTGACTCGTTATCTGCCTGACCAAGCTGGTTTATCCCACTGAAAGCTACAGAGCTCCTTGCCATAAACATTGAGGACATAAACTTCCAGACACTCACTGAGGCATTGTGCTGCAGCAGGCCGCCGTCGTCCAATCAAACTTTTATCTGAGAAGCCTGAGGACCCGCTGACGAGCCCCTTGTGAAGAGAAACATCTCCAAGAAGAAAACTAATTTCAAAGGCAAACCTTTTACTGGGACCTAGCACTCAGCCTATTCAAGCCACACTGCATTGCATTCAGCCTAAAATGTTCACTTTGTCCGGGTCCGGAGCGACCAGATAGCCATGAGTGGGGCTTTAAGTTTTTTGACACTAAAATGCACATTTTTTAAAAATGTAATTATTAAAAATGTATGTCTCTGGTAACCTACATTGTGTTTTCATTGTTTTGGTGTCATTTTAAAGGTAACAATATTCTCTATTTCTAGAAATTGTTGTTGGAATTTTATTGTGTTGTGTCTTTTATCACTTATTCACTGTTTTTGTGATATTAAATGCTTTACACATACCTGCCTCCTAAGTTAAGCCTGACTGCTTGTTTGCCAAGCTATCAAGGGTTGAGCAAGGATTAACTTATTGAGACTTGACTGGACCTTATTAGTGATTGTGGTATTATGACTAGCAGAAGGATGAATACCCCCACCTACTAATAATACACTTTCCTAAAGCGGGGCTTCTCGTTGCTTCGCATCGCTTCACTTCGCTTCCAATGGGAACAACAGCTGGGCTGGCAGAACAGCTTCAGGCCCACTTTCAAGGGCCCAGGAATGGGATAGCACCACTTTTGGACAGGACTCATAGCAGGTAGAATCCAGGTGTAGGTTTAAATGGAGTTGGATCCTTTTCTCTCCCTGGCTCTGATCAGGAGGCCAACCAACTAGCCCTCCAAGTCATTGTAGTTTTACTAGGTTCAAGTCCAGTCATTCTCACTCAGGCAGCAGGGCAGTTGAGTAGCAGGGTAGCAGCAGGGTAGCAGTCCATGCAACACATCAGCACAGCAGTCCTCTTCTGAGCCTTCCACAGGTCCAGATGTGTACTGGAGATTTGTGTCAGAGGGTCCACTGCTTATACCTGTTGCCCTCTCTGAAGTGGGTGACGTTTCTAGATTCCTCCTCCTACAGAGGTGTCTGGAGCTTCTTGCCTCCCTACACTACCCCCAGATTGTTCAGAAGCACAAAGAGCTAGTGGAAACCTTTTGTGAGTGTGCTGAAGTAGAGGCTTTTTTATGTGCAAGTATGGTAGGTGACAGCTCTGCCCCTATAGTCAGAAATGGCCCATCCTGCCAACATCTACTCCTGCATTGTCTCACCTTCTACAAATATTGCACAAAGACTAACTGAAAGCTACACCTAGTCATGTGACCCAGGACATAGAAGCAGGCACCAAGTGGTTGGTGCAAGAAAATGCCACCTTTCTAATGAGAGTCCCTGTACTCAATGCCGGAGACTCGAAACGCGTTGGCACATGTTAGGAACGCAGAGGAACGATGAATTAAATTTAGTCCATGTATGGAGGAACGTACCCTGTATAAGACACCAAATTGTTCCCTGTTGGTCCCCCCTTCCTTAATTGACACCTGATGCAGAAGCTCTTAGAGATAGCTAAAGATCAGCATTCAGATTCCATTGCTAAAGTTAGTTGAAGAATATTTAAATATCGGATGTTTGATTATTTATGTCTTATTCATATATTTCCTTATTGTATTTAAGTAAGTCTATTGTTATTGTCTAATGTTTTGTGAATTAATAATGCACATATGGATTTTTGTATGTAGACTGTAATGTCTTTTTCTGTGTTTGATTATAAATTGAAAGCACTAAAGAAAATGAAAGAAAAGGTATAAATAAAATACCGGTTCAAACTGAAAGTAATGATCTTGTCCAAACCTGAACCAAAACACGTCTATTGAAATAATCTAGGTTCAGGCCCATTCCCTTTGTTCTACATATTAAATACGGCTCAGTCTGTCCCTTGCCCCTTGGGCCTAACTCCCTTTGTTGCTTAACTTTCTAAAAGAGGCATTTTCAGAATTGTGACTTAAAATCCAACTTAACAATTAAAGAAGGTTTTAAAGTACACTTCTTAAGAGACCAAACTTTACTACTTGCTCCCAATTGAAAGTTAGCACTTATTAAATGTAATAAGTTAACCCAATGTTATTCTAAGTAAGAGGTGTGTCTTGCAGCAGTGAAAAACCAATTTAAGAATTTTTGACTACGAGGACATGTAAAAGTTAAAACTATCAGTCCAACTTTTTAAATACAATGCATCCTGCCCAACGGGCTGTTTAGGGCCTACTCTAGGTGTGACTTTTTGTATTAGAAAGGAAGGTTTAGGCCTAGCAAAGGTTTATTTCGCCACTTCGAAATTACACAGGTTGCAATGGCAGGCCTGAGATATGTACATGTTTAAAAGCCTGCACATGTGAGTGGCACAATGAGCGTTGCAGGCCCACTAGCAGCATTTAATTTCCTGGCCCTGTGTACCTGTAGTACTACTTTAATAGGAACTTACAAGTAAATTAAATGTGCCAGTTTGGTGAAAACCAATTTGACCATGTTTAAGGGGGAGAGCACAAGTGCTTTAGCACTGGGTAGCAGTGTTAAAGTGCACAGAGTCCTAAAAGCCAACAAAAACATGTTCAGAAAGCAGGAATGTGAACGCAAATTGTTTGAGGAGGAACCTGCAGAGAGGTCCAAGTCCAATAACAGTCACAGCCTGAGCACATGACTCTGAAGAAAACTATATGTACTATACTTTACTAATTGTATTATGTGCCTTCACAGCCCTCTTTTAATACTGGGGATTGTTTTGCACCATGTTACCCTGTGTTTCTCTCCTCTAAAAGGCCTTCGCTGCTCTCTACAATTCGTGTCCAGTTCTCAAGCGGGAAGTGGTGTTTATTGCCCTGCTATGGACATGGCAGCTGACTACAGGGATTAGATTGCTTTTCGTGACACAACAGTTATATTCACAAAAAGTCTGAAAGAGTAAGGACATTCAAGAGGGAGTTAGCAACAAAAGAAAGCAGTGATGAACAATGGGGTCTAAAATCATTTTTTTTAACAGTGGCACAACTGATTTTGGAATGCATTTGGACAGTGACAGCATTTTATAATTTATTATTTATGGCCTCAAAACCCTCAGATCTCAAATGAGCTTTTTAGTGGCCTCTAATTCTGCAAAATACAGGGAAATCATATACACTGATGCCTAAAAAAGGGAAGGTATTGGTTGGGGGTGACAATGTTGTACATACATGAAAAAAACACACAAGGCAGCAACCCTTTTTCATAAACGCAACCAGGATCAGGATCAACATTCCCCTAAACATCAGGACCGTTCCAATTGTGCTCCAGTTCAGTAAAGAGTTGAAGACACACCTTTTTAAAGATCACTACATCACAATGTATCAACAGTCCACAAACAAGTTGCCTCCCCTATCACTCATTGGCTTTATGCTTGTCTTTGACCCTTACAGCCCTCTGTGGCCTTTTTGCTTGGTTAGCGCTATACCACCATTCTCGCCATCCATTGGTCCACTGTCTCTCAGTGTGTTGATTTCCATGTTATGTGTGCCTGCAGAGAGCTTTAGCTAACTCCTGGAATTGTAGGTGTTTTACACAAATCTTTAAAACATGCACAGAACTGGCTTAGGCTGTGTTCCAGAAGAGTTTGGTACATCATTATGCCTCAGATTGAATGTGTGTATTGCAATACATGAAGAACATTTTACATCTAAAAAATACACCCAGTCTTCACACTTTCAACAATCTATGTCATACTTTCATTCTACATGTTGCACAATCCCTTTTAGATTTGGCTACAGACACCTTTGATGTGAGGAAGTCGTCGGGCGGATTTACTAAGGTCTTGCATTGGTGTTGCGTCACCTTTGTGGTGCAGCCCTGACACAAAATGGTTTTTGGCATTCACTAAGCCAAGCCAAGCAACTTTGAATGAATTTGCCCAGTTTAGTAAATACACAGTAATGCACGGCAGCACATAGTGCTGCCTTGCTTTACCTTGCAATGGGAAGGCATTCCAAGAGTGGAGTATGGGCATTCCTATGCTTCTACGCAAGGATTATAGAGATTTCCAAGGTTTGCTAAAGCTAGTAAACTTGGAAATGCCTCAAAATGCTACTACTTACCCAGTCAGGCATAAGAAGAAGAAACGTGTTAATTTCTCCTCATTACATCCTGTTTCTGTATGTGCTACATTCTGCAACACACATCGAAAGAGGAATATTGAAGGACTGGGTTATTCTTAAGACCCAGCGGTGCCAGGGAACAACACCTGAAACCTTCGTGGGTTACCTGTTCTGGCGTACTAAACACAGAGACACGGGACACTTCCAGCGACGTCAGAGATCAGCGTTTATTTACTGCAGGGATACAGAGGTCACAAGAAGTACACAACGTGTAGGTTCTCGGAGACTGCTTCAAATTCGTAGAAGTGGGTCGGTCCTTTTATACAGGTTTTTGCCATAGCGCAGTATGGCGAACAAAGGTTACAACTCAGTTCCCACAATAAACTTCAAAAGGGTTGCGTTCATGTTTCAGGAGGCCGGAACATAATTACAACAGTCTTGCCAGTTCCCAACTGTAAAAACATATTTCCTCCGCAATAAACACATTCCATCCAACCCATAAACACATTAAGAGGAAGGACGAAAAACAGATGCAAGGAAAGGACAAGGATGCACAACAGGTTAGAAAAGAGTGTTGGGGGCAATAAAGGAAACTTGATAGAGGGGTCAAAGACCTCGTGTCTAATGTATGCATGGCTGAAACAATAGACCGGCGCGGCAAGATGAGCCTCGAGCGGGGCCATCTGCCTTAGTCGTGTCGTTTCCCTCGTCGTAAAAGTCACCTCAAAGAAACACGTGTCCTTCGTGTAAGCTTGAGAGTCCCAGGGTCACGGAGCGGACAAGAAGCCCGTTCGCTGGCTACCTGAGGGCAAGAAACAAAATGGATGCTGTATCTAAAATGGAACCCGAGGGTTCAGATGAACGAACCCAAAAATGAGACGAACCATACGTGGCTGCATAGCGAAACTGCGTACACCCATTATACTCGTCATTTGCGGTTCGTAGATACCAAACTCATCCATATTCGCTACCACTCAAAAGTGCGGTCCCGTCTTATACGGAACCTCAGACCCTCCTTTTGCCCTCATGTAGGCAAGCACTAGTCAAGATCTGAATCTATGTCAATATTCATCAGATCGTTCAGCTGCTGCTGGAACATCATCCTATTCATCAACGTCTCCTTGGTAACAGATGGCCGCCTTATACACGTCGCAGCACATAGGCCACATAAGGCAGGACCACACTGTACACAAAGACAACACGTGAACAGAAACGTTACAACAGCCCCTACGATCATTAGAATCTTCCAACCCCAGGTTGACATTAGGCCCCAAAACCATCCTAGGAGCGTCCAATTACCTTCGTCCACGTGTATGGACTCGGAAATCTTGTGCAACTTCGAGATGGCTTGGTAAACAGTTGGAGCATTGTCAGGAATAAAAATGCAACAACTCGAATGGATAATTTTACACACACCCCCTCTGTCCGCAAGAACAACATCTAGAACCATACGGTTCTGCAACGTCATGAGTCTATCCGCCTGTAGTTCAGCTCTTAGATTACCAAGGGCATTTGCAGTAATATTAGCAGTCGACTCAACTACACGGGTCAACTGTCTTAGGTTCCTACTATTAACCCTAGGTCCCCAAAACGGCAAGAAACCCTTAAAGAAGTCTCCTGCTTCTTGACCAGCAGTGTCCTCTTTGCTAATAACGCCTCTCACGACTCTAGTTCTGTGGTAGTCTGAAGCAACTGTGAAAGTCGGAGCTAAAAGATTCGCAATATAACAGGTACCCGAAAAGTCGCGGGGTAACCATGTATATGCGCGTTCATAACATACAAAATAGGTGCCCTTAGCAGTCAGAAAAACAGGGGAGGAGAGCATGGGTAGAACATACGTATCAGTGCAAGCACTGTTCCCAAGTTGTGCTCTCGGATTTCGACCCAAACCTTTCAAGCAGAAGTTACCAAGGTGCGGTACAATCCATATCGGGGACGAGCTCTTAAGCTGTCTATCACCCACTGACGTACTATACTCAGTCTCACTCAGATCCTTATAGGCCTGCACTTCTTCATCTGGAATGAGTGATGCATCAAAAACATCTCTATCCAGATCTGCTATGGCTATCGCCAAAGGCTTGTGGTACGGCCCAGGACCAGAATTGACAGACCGTGGCTCTCGACTGGGGTAGGAATCTAGTGCACTACGGAACATAGTTTGGAATGCTCGAGCTGAACCCTGGGAGCTGTAAGGAAGGACCAAATACGGAATACCCCTATCCATGGTGCGTGGCATTAAACCACATACCCAACAATTGGTAGTATTCACCACCAACTGATGCTGATGTAGAAGTTGAACAAAGGAATTATTCATGAATTCCGCACGTCTAACCTGCTCATGCTGAGGCAAAGGATGAAAGGAATGTGGGGAGACAGTGGTGAGGGAACTTAGGTTAGGAGAAAAGGTAGGCGAAACAGAAGGCAAGAACAACGGTACTCCAAAATACACTCCACCCACCAATAGCATAGATAAGGTCAGAAACAGTAGAAACACCTGAAACAAAAAACATTTTGTTCGTACAACCCTCCATAACTCTGATCTCTGTGCCGACACCCTTTCTTCTTCCAACAGCTTGGAGAATGCCATCCTCTACAAACCGTCCGTGACGTACTTGACGCACTTCGTTCTGAGTAGCGATTATCAATCCCCAGGAGTTCCCAGAGATCGACAAAAGTAACCGACCTAGCGTCAGAAACCTGCTAAACAGAAAGAAGTACCCGCACGGCCCTACGGTAACCCGGATGGAGAGGTTTCCTCGAAACGTTCAAATTTATTACAAATCTCTTAGCAGTGGAAAGGCACATAAAAACTCAAAAAGAAAGGATGTAATTGTCCATAATGTTCGTAACGTCAAAAACCACCGTACTATTAATTTTTATTAGTCCTTGAACGAAGAAAGTATCGATTTCTTCCAGGTCGAGTTTGCTCTACAAACAATTGTTCAGCTGGCGCAACAGGATTCGATGAAGTGGACAACGAGTCAGACCTTGGGTTTTCCGCTTCTGATGACTCCGCATATGGGTTTGGCAGTGACGAATCCTCATCCACAAGTTGAGCGTCACTGAACGGCACAAAGTGCAAAGGAGTCTCAGTTTCTGTGGCCGAAATCCCAGTCCTCACCCAACCGTCAGTTGGTAAGGGGATCGGTACCTTCTTTGTGTGGCTGGCATGGACCCAGTTTTTCCGGCTCTCCAGTCGAATCGCTGTCCTCGTCGTCAACAAAACTTGAAAGGGTCCAACGAATCTTGGCTCCAAGTTACGTTTCCGACCAAAATTTCGGGTAACAACCCAGTCCCCTGGCCGGAGCTGGTGTCCAGAACCCTCTGTCTGCGCCGGTAGAGCTTCAAAGACCTGTTGATGGATTAACCGTAGTTTAGTGGTCAAATCATGCAGATAATCAATCAACATTGGATACTCAAGACTATCAAAAGCCCTAGGCCTCGGGACTCCCCAAATATTCGCAGGGCGACCGAACACAATCTCATATGGGCTAAGCCCTACTCGAGAGTGTACGGTTGCTCTGGTCGATAGGAGAGCCAGAGGCAAGGCATCAGGCCATGACAGACCAGTCGTAGCTTGAATCTTAGCGAGTTTCAGCTTCAGGGTACCATTGTACCCTTCAACCAAACCCGCTGCCTGAGGATGATTAGCACTGTGGAATTTCTGCCGAATTCCAAGGCCCTTACACACACTCTGCATCACACTTCCCACAAACTCGCTTCCATTATCCGACCACACAATCCGTGGCATTCCGTACCTAGGAAAGTACTCCTTCAGCAGGATTTTTGCTGTGGACAGGGCAGTATTATCCTTGAGAGGATAGGCCTCAATCCATCTGGAGAACGCGCAAACCACAACCAAAACATACTTCAGGTTATTGCATCTCTCCATATGGAGAAAATCCAGCTGGATAACCTCGAAGGGACAAGCAGGAGGAGCGAAATGACCAGGCGGAGTGGGGGTACCTTTTCCGGGATTGTGCATCAAACACACCATACAATTCTTAACCACTCTTTCGGCACACTTAGCAATACCCTCATTCCTCCATACAGGGGACAAGAACTTACATATTCCTTTCGCACTAATATGTGACAACCCATGAGCCATCGTCACAACAGCTAATACATACGCATCTGGTAACATCCACCTCTGACATTCCGTCAGGTCAACCCAACATCCATGCATATCCAATTTTCCTGTACTTTCTTTCCACTTGGTCTTTTCAGCTTCAGTAGCTTCGTTCTGAATTGCTTTCACACTCTCAACAGTATTCTCACACATACCAGTCTCCGTCGGCCACTTCACTGAACTCGTGGCATACATTCGAGTCGCAAGATTCTTAGCCGTTTCCTTAGCAATCTCATCCGCAAACGCATTACCACGACCAACATCATCCGTCACTTTCCGATGTGCACTACATTTAACGATCGCCACTTGTTTAGGCAATGTAAGTGCATCCAAAAGATCATTCACAAGCTGCCCGTGTTGGATCTTCGTACCATGCGATGTCATAAATCCTCTTTCTCTCCACAATCTTCCAAAATTATACGCAACACCAAATGCGTACTGACTGTCAGTAAACACATTCACTCGCTTTCCCTTCGACAAAACACACGCTCTTGTCAATGCAATTAACTCTGCCGCTTGTGCTGAATTCTGATTCAATCTCGCAGTTTCCACAACCGTGCTCAACGTCACTACAGCATACGCAGTCGTCACATCGCCATTCGGCAATTTGAAGCAAGAACCATCCACATACAAAGTACCATCGGGATCTGCCAAGGGTGTTTTTCAGGTCCACACGACCTTTTGTTTCTTCCTCAGTCCGTAAATAACAATCATGTGGCGGCACATCATCTGATTCCATATTAATCGGCAACAATGTCGCCGGATTCAGTACATTACAACGTTTAATCTGTATATGACTTGCCAAAAGGGTCAGCTCGTACCCAGACAACCTTGCACTCGTCAGATGTTGAGTCTTTGTCCGATTCAAAAGCATATCAACTGCATGCGGAACCATTACTACGAGCATATTATCCATGACCAGACCTGCGGACTGCCGAATAGACGCCGCCGCTGCCGCTGTCGCCCTCAAGCAACTCGGCAACGCTCTAGCTACCGGGTCTAAGGTCGAGGAAAAATATGCACACGGACGCTGTTTGCCACCAAATTGTTGCGTTAAAACACTCAACGCACAACCGTCCCTCTCGTGGACGTACAATGTGAAAGGCTTACTGTAATCGGGAGTACCTAACACAGGAGCCGAACACAACGCATCACGTAGTTCAGAAAAACTTTTCCGACACTCCTCCGTCCATGGCAAAGGAGTCGAAACGTCTTTGCACGTGAGAGCTACCAATGGCTTTGCTAACAGTGAAAAGTTCGGGATCCACTGTCTGCAGTATGACGTGATACCTAGAAAGGCACGCACATCTCTCTGAGTTGTCGGCACAGTCATTCGAGCAATTGCTGCAATTCTTTCAGGGGTCAACCTTCTTCCTGCCTTTGACAATAAGTGACCTAGATAGGTTACTTCTTGACAACAATATTGCAGTTTGGAAGGTGACACTTTATGATGTAAAGCACAGAGATGCTGTAACAGAGACACTGTAGCAGTTCTACAAAGCTGTTCGGTGTCAGCAGCGATCAACAGATCGTCAACGTACTGAATCAAAGCTGCACCAGCCGGTAACACAAACGCATCAAGTTGACTCTTAAGAGCTTGGCTGTAGATTGAGGGACTCTCACAGTAGCCCTGTGGTGCGCGTTTGAACCTGAAGCTGCGACCACCTAATGAGAAACCGAACAAGTCTCTGCTTTCCTCAGCAATCGGAATGCTAAAGAACGCATTCTTCAGATCGATAACCGAGAACCATGACGCAGAGGCTGGAATCAGAGTCAGTAAAGCCGTAATATCAGGCACCACAGGAAACTGCGGGACAACAATTTTATTTACCTCCCGTAAGTCAATAACTAGACGGTACACAGGAGGCTTGGAGGGATCCGTTCGTTTCAGAATGGGCAACACGGGACTATTGCACACATTACCCCGTGTCTCCTCAATAACATCTTTACCGATCAAGTCGTAAATGATCGCTAATAGTGCCCTTTCACCATCCAGGGAAATACGATACTGGGGTATGCGTGGCAAGCGCGCACCAACTTTCAGTTGAACAACATAAGATGGTATATCCAACAGGCCCACGTCATTGGGACCTGTCGCCCACAAGGAGTCCGGAAGAGATCTCAATTCTGGTGGGAGCTTGTCGATCGATAAATACATAGGGGAAATCACGCTCTTACCCAACGTAAGCTCCACACCCGTAGGAGAACAGTACAAAGTCGCATGTAACCTTTTCAACAAATCCAGACCCAAAAGATTCTCACCACAACCGGTAGTCAAAATCAAAGGAGCTTCTAACTCATGAGACCCAATTGTAAGGGGCAAAGGGCTAGAAACTGGATTGCTAACGGGGGCGCCAGAAAATCCAACGGAAACATTCGTTAAGCCAGACAAAGGCGCGCCAGGGAGTTTCGAATGCATGATGGAACTTTTTGCTGCACCAGTGTCCAACAGAAAAGGCTCAACGACGCCCAAAGTGGCTACTGCAACATAAGGCCCTCTCTGATCAACCGGAACTGATACTTCTCCCTTCCTTTGTCTATGGCTGTCCTAGTAGATACCATCCGTATCAACATCACACTCGACATAACAGTCATCCACATGATACTGTGCAGACCGACCGGACGATGGTTCGCGCCTATCGAAACAATTTTGCGAGTCCGAAGACGTGGCAAAACGTTCGGCCTGATTCTGGGTAACTCCACGACCTCTACCACGGGAAGCCTGTTGAGGGCCACTACGTCCTCCTCGAGCCGACACACCATTGTTCCTATCACGGAGAACCGGACAATCAAACTTCAGATGGCCCTCCCCACGACAATATGCGCATTGATTATATCCCAGCACAAAAACGAGGTGCGGGGGAAGCATTTCGCGTCTGCGATCTGGAGAACTGTGATTGTGATCTGTTTTGCTGTTGTGTATCACTGAAATGCGAACGCGGAGGATAGGCTTGCTGCAATAAGACCTTAGTTTTAAGATCCTTCGTTTTCTTATCTGCACGCTCACTTTCCTCTTTTTCTCTGTTTTCGTAATATTGGGCCGTAGCCAATATTTGGGCAGTGGTAGAAACAGCCCACGAACTCTCAGAATTTTTCAACTTGTTGCTAAGGTCGGGCAGCAAGTTCGATACAAACTTATCAACAAACAGCCGCTGACCACCCTCAGATCCCATGTCCTGACCACTATGATCAACAAACGCTTCCTCGAATCTCGTAAAGAAATCAGAAACGCTTTCATCCCTCTTTTGCTTGCATGCTGATAATTTGTCCCAATTGACGCGCATCGCTGGCATAAGCGTTTTCATGAGGGTAATTATCCTCTGAGGCAAAGCCACAATAAGCTGTTCAGGTTTAGCCCCACCGACCTGCTGGGCATCTGCCGCCGTAAGGGCAGCCCAGTCACCGCCTAACTCGGCTGCGTGATTCTCGTGACAAATTTTTGCCCAAATCGGCTGAGGCACCACATTGCCAAACAACATATCAATATCGGCTAGGTTCATAACAGTAGCATCCACCAATTGGGACAGCTCCTTATAATAACCTGCAGGATTCTTACGGGGATCGGGCAAAGATTGCTTCACTTGTAAAACTTCCGATCGTTTCCAAGGGAGGTGTATCCACACTCTCTGGAAACGGCCTGGAACAGGAGGGTTAGCAGCAGGATCACCTGGCATCCATACTGGAGGAACTTCTCGCATAGGATTTTGACCAGGTTGTGCCATCCATTCTGCAGTCTCGTCCTTAAACAACGCACGAGGTTGCACTGCACATCGAAAGGATAACAAGCGCTCTAGCGCTCCTCGAACTTTGTCGCCTACGATTACACCCGAGGCAAACCGATGCTGTAGCTCAGAAACCTCTGACGGTACATTATCTGTCACATCATCGTCCCACTCCTCCTTCAACGATTTACACAGTTCTTCAAACACAAATCGTTGCGTAGGCACATTAAACTGGGAGAACGTTTCAAACACTACACGTGAGGTGTATTTAACAGGATTACGAATCCATCTACGTGCCGTTTTCACCAACGATTCACGTTCCCTACCATCAGGAAGCTGACTGCGCCTTTGAGCGACATCTGAAAGAGTCGAGCCAAGTATCGGCCCAAAAAGCGGAGAATAAAGAGAAGCAACAGCAGTCAAGAGACGACTACGAACAGAAGGAGAAGAGGAAGAAGATGCGGGCGCAGCAACAATAGGGGTGGAAACAGTAGAAGTAGACGCAGCAGCAGGAGCAGCGGGAACAACAGGCTGAGGAGGGACTTGGAAAGGCGCAGTAGGGAGAGAAGCCGGAACAAGAGGATGTACGATCTGTGGCCCAAGGGGATTCGGGAGTACGAGAGGAACGGCGGGCTGACCAGCAGCCGCCAAAACAGCGATTCAAAAGCATATCAACTGCATGCGGAACCATTACTACGAGCATATTATCCATGACCAGACCTGCGGACTGCCGAATAGACGCCGCCGCTGCCGCTGCCGCTGTCGCCCTCAAGCAACTCGGCAACGCTCTAGCTACCGGGTCTAAGGTCGAGGAAAAATATGCACACGGACGCTGTTTGCCACCAAATTGTTGCGTTAAAACACTCAACGCACAACCGTCCCTCTCGTGGACGTACAATGTGAAAGGCTTACTGTAATCGGGAGTACCTAACACAGGAGCCGAACACAACGCATCACGTAGTTCAGAAAAACTTTTCCGACACTCCTCCGTCCATGGCAAAGGAGTCGAAACGTCTTTGCACGTGAGAGCTACCAATGGCTTTGCTAACAGTGAAAAGTTCGGGATCCACTGTCTGCAGTATGACGTGATACCTAGAAAGGCACGCACATCTCTCTGAGTTGTCGGCACAGTCATTCGAGCAATTGCTGCAATTCTTTCAGGGGTCAACCTTCTTCCTGCCTTTGACAATAAGTGACCTAGATAGGTTACTTCTTGACAACAATATTGCAGTTTGGAAGGTGACACTTTATGATGTAAAGCACAGAGATGCTGTAACAGAGACACTGTAGCAGTTCTACAAAGCTGTTCGGTGTCAGCAGCGATCAACAGATCGTCAACGTACTGAATCAAAGCTGCACCAGCCGGTAACACAAACGCATCAAGTTGACTCTTAAGAGCTTGGCTGTAGATTGAGGGACTCTCACAGTAGCCCTGTGGTGCGCGTTTGAACCTGAAGCTGCGACCACCTAATGAGAAACCGAACAAGTCTCTGCTTTCCTCAGCAATCGGAATGCTAAAGAACGCATTCTTCAGATCGATAACCGAGAACCATGACGCAGAGGCTGGAATCAGAGTCAGTAAAGCCGTAATATCAGGCACCACAGGAAACTGCGGGACAACAATTTTATTTACCTCCCGTAAGTCAATAACTAGACGGTACACAGGAGGCTTGGAGGGATCCGTTCGTTTCAGAATGGGCAACACGGGACTATTGCACACATTACCCCGTGTCTCCTCAATAACATCTTTACCGATCAAGTCGTAAATGATCGCTAATAGTGCCCTTTCACCATCCAGGGAAATACGATACTGGGGTATGCGTGGCAAGCGCGCACCAACTTTCAGTTGAACAACATAAGATGGTATATCCAACAGGCCCACGTCATTGGGACCTGTCGCCCACAAGGAGTCCGGAAGAGATCTCAATTCTGGTGGGAGCTTGTCGATCGATAAATACATAGGGGAAATCACGCTCTTACCCAACGTAAGCTCCACACCCGTAGGAGAACAGTACAAAGTCGCATGTAACCTTTTCAACAAATCCAGACCCAAAAGATTCTCACCACAACCGGTAGTCAAAATCAAAGGAGCTTCTAACTCATGAGACCCAATTGTAAGGGGCAAAGGGCTAGAAACTGGATTGCTAACGGGGGCGCCAGAAAATCCAACGGAAACATTCGTTAAGCCAGACAAAGGCGCGCCAGGGAGTTTCGAATGCATGATGGAACTTTTTGCTGCACCAGTGTCCAACAGAAAAGGCTCAACGACGCCCAAAGTGGCTACTGCAACATAAGGCCCTCTCTGATCAACCGGAACTGATACTTCTCCCTTCCTTTGTCTATGGCTGTCCTAGTAGATACCATCCGTATCAACATCACACTCGACATAACAGTCATCCACATGATACTGTGCAGACCGACCGGACGATGGTTCGCGCCTATCGAAACAATTTTGCGAGTCCGAAGACGTGGCAAAACGTTCGGCCTGATTCTGGGTAACTCCACGACCTCTACCACGGGAAGCCTGTTGAGGGCCACTACGTCCTCCTCGAGCCGACACACCATTGTTCCTATCACGGAGAACCGGACAATCAAACTTCAGATGGCCCTCCCCACGACAATATGCGCATTGATTATATCCCAGCACAAAAACGAGGTGCGGGGGAAGCATTTCGCGTCTGCGATCTGGAGAACTGTGATTGTGATCTGTTTTGCTGTTGTGTATCACTGAAATGCGAACGCGGAGGATAGGCTTGCTGCAATAAGACCTTAGTTTTAAGATCCTTCGTTTTCTTATCTGCACGCTCACTTTCCTCTTTTTCTCTGTTTTCGTAATATTGGGCCGTAGCCAATATTTGGGCAGTGGTAGAAACAGCCCACGAACTCTCAGAATTTTTCAACTTGTTGCTAAGGTCGGGCAGCAAGTTCGATACAAACTTATCAACAAACAGCCGCTGACCACCCTCAGATCCCATGTCCTGACCACTATGATCAACAAACGCTTCCTCGAATCTCGTAAAGAAATCAGAAACGCTTTCATCCCTCTTTTGCTTGCATGCTGATAATTTGTCCCAATTGACGCGCATCGCTGGCATAAGCGTTTTCATGAGGGTAATTATCCTCTGAGGCAAAGCCACAATAAGCTGTTCAGGTTTAGCCCCACCGACCTGCTGGGCATCTGCCGCCGTAAGGGCAGCCCAGTCACCGCCTAACTCGGCTGCGTGATTCTCGTGACAAATTTTTGCCCAAATCGGCTGAGGCACCACATTGCCAAACAACATATCAATATCGGCTAGGTTCATAACAGTAGCATCCACCAATTGGGACAGCTCCTTATAATAACCTGCAGGATTCTTACGGGGATCGGGCAAAGATTGCTTCACTTGTAAAACTTCCGATCGTTTCCAAGGGAGGTGTATCCACACTCTCTGGAAACGGCCTGGAACAGGAGGGTTAGCAGCAGGATCACCTGGCATCCATACTGGGGGAACTTCTCGCATAGGATATTGACCAGGTTGTGCCATCCATTCTGCAGTCTCGTCCTTAAACAACGCATGAGGTTGCACTGCACATCGAAAGGATAACAAGCGCTCTAGCGCTCCTCGAACTTTGTCGCCTACCGATGCTGTAGCTCAGAAACCTCTGACGGTACATTATCTGTCACATCATCGTCCCACTCCTCCTTCAACGATTTACACAGTTCTTCAAACACAAATCGTTGCGTAGGCACATTAAACTGGGAGAACATTTCAAACACTACACGTGAGGTGTATTTAACAGGATTACGAATCCATCTACGTGCCGTTTTCACCAACGATTCACGTTCCCTACCATCAGGAAGCTGACTGCGCCTTTGAGCGACATCTGAAAGAGTCGAGCCAAGTATCGGCCCAAAAAGCGGAGAATAAAGAGAAGCAACAGCAGTCAAGAGACGACTACGAACAGAAGGAGAAGAGGAAGAAGATGCGGGCGCAGCAACAATAGGGGTGGAAACAGTAGAAGTAGACGCAGCAGCAGGAGCAGCGGGAACAACAGGCTGAGGAGGGACTTGGAAAGGCGCAGTAGGGAGAGAAGCCGGAACAAGAGGATGTACGATCTGTGGCCCAAGGGGATTCGGGAGTACGAGAGGAACGGCGGGCTGACCAGCAGCCGCCAAAACAGCGGGTTGAGGAAGAGGTGGACGCACGGGACCCATAACATCGGGAGCATAGGGAGGTGGCGATTTCATTAAATAAGACAAGAGCGGATCCTCCATCGCTTCTTCTCCTGTCTTATCGATATTAGAAGGTAGCACCGGATAACACTTATCCCCTGCCATATGGTGTAGCCGAGCACTAACTTCCTGCTCTTTCTCATCTTTGTCCAATTGATATTGTTCTGCATTTCGCATCACTGCAATAACACCTTCTCTTTTATTTTTCTTATTCTGTTTGATTTCTTTCTGCTTGGCCTCTTTCCGCCATAACCGGAAGGAATCAAACATGGCCGGCCTAGCTTTCTTTTTAAACAATTTAGCTTCCAAATTATCTAAAACGGCAGTCTCGAAACTACCATGAGATGGCCAACTGAGGACGCCATCCTTTTTAGTGTAGCGGACCCAATATTCATTATATACGATAGGACCCACGCCATGACGACTATAGAGCTCGTAAATCGGAGTTCCAACCGGAGGTTTCGGACATGAATCCTCCAGCCGGGAATCCATGCTGCAACATTTGAGAAACCCAAACAAAGTACTACGGCCAGGCATCGTGCACACTAACCGAGTTTACAAACTTCAAGGGTTATCGAATCACGATGTCCTCACAAAAATGCAAGACCCTCGGTTTTGGCAATTGCAATCGTCAAATAAAACCCAACAACTAAGAACCACAAATGCTATGGAACCATGCAAACAACAAAGCAACACTGGGAGCGACCCACAAATACTTAACTGAGAGAACAATGGCGTCACCAGGAAGGCCCGTCGATCGTCTCGCCGTACAAAGGACTACGCCAGGCGCCAAAACAGGTCGACAGTCAGGGCATCGGTCCGTCGCAGCCGTCAGGAGGCGGGGATCTTCGCGGGAAAAGACGTCGGGCCACTTATTTCGACAACTGGATCGATGAAGCGGGGTGCACCTTCCCTCGGTGATTTCACACGAAGTTCCTCACGATCGTCGGGCTTGGACCGGTACCGTTGATGTCGCCCCACGTTGGGCGCCAACTGAAGGACTGGGTTATTCTTAAGACCCAGCGGTGCCAGGGAACAACACCTGAAACCTTTGTGGGTTACCTGTTCTGGCGTACTAAACACAGAGACACGGGACACTTCCAGCGACGTCAGAGATCAGCGTTTATTTACTGCAGGGATACAGAGGTCACAAGAAGTACACAACGTGTAGGTTCTCGGAGACTGCTTCAAATTCGTAGAAGTGGGTCGGTCCTTTTATACAGGTTTTTGCCATAGCGCAGTATGGCGAACAAAGGTTACAACTCAGTTCCCACAATAAACTTCAAAAGGGTTGCGTTCATGTTTCAGGAGGCCGGAACATAATTACAACAGTCTTGCCAGTTCCCAACTGTAAAAACATATTTCCTCCGCAATAAACACATTCCATCCAACCCATAAACACATTAAGAGGAAGGACGAAAAACAGATGCAAGGAAAGGACAAGGATGCACAACAGGTTAGAAAAGAGTGTTGGGGGCAATAAAGGAAACTTGATAGAGGGGTCAAAGACCTCGTGTCTAATGTATGCATGGCTGAAACAATAGACCGGCGCGGCAAGATGAGCCTCGAGCGGGGCCATCTGCCTTAGTCATGTCGTTTCCCTCGTCGTAAAAGTCACCTCAAAGAAACACGTGTCCTTCGTGTAAGCTTGAGAGTCCCAGGGTCACGGAGCGGACAAGAAGCCCGTTCGCTGGCTACCTGAGGGCAAGAAACAAAATGGATGCTGTATCTAAAATGGAACCCGAGGGTTCAGATGAACGAACCCAAAAATGAGACGAACCATACGTGGCTGCATAGCGAAACTGCGTACACCCATTATACTCGTCATTTGCGGTTCGTAGATACCAAACTCATCCATATTCGCCACCACTCAAAAGTGCGGTCCCGTCTTATACGGAACCTCAATATGCCTCTAAGGATTGTTTTTGGGCAGTAAGGTTTCCCTTCCTGCGTAATGCAGGTCCCCTTGCACCATGGTACATGGGTGCCTGAGTTGGCCCTTGGCAGCCTCAAGAGCTCCAGTGTAATGAGAGAGCGCTGAAGAGCAACATCACAAAATAAAATGATGGACGGACTGTTGAACATTTTCAAGCACTCACCGCAGTCACATGTCTGGGTTTAATCCATCCTAATTTTGCTCACCACATCACCCCAGTGTGGACCCAGTCACATGCAAATCAGTCTTTTTTTAATTTTATTTTATATAATTCTTTTTATTAACAGACATCAGCTTATTGATTACAATACAGAGGAAATAATAAGTCAGGCAACAAAGAGACACTAGGTAAAATCAGTTAATGCAAAATGTCACTTGGAAGATCTAGGGTGAAGGGGGGTCATCACAACTGACAGTGAGGGGCGGCTGACATATGTCCCCAAGATAGGAATTCCACAAGTCCCATATGCGGGTCCACTTCTTAGGGCAACCCCGGGCCATATACAATGTCTTCTCCCTGAACATGGACCAATCCAGATCTCTCTCCCAGTTTCCCACTGTGGAAGTGACGCTCCCCACAGCTGTGCGATGTTTCTCTTAGCGAGCATAAGCCCCAGAGTGACCCATTGTGTCGAGCAACCATTCAAATCTGTTGGCTCCCAAATGTTCAATAAGCATCTACGATCTTCAAGGCTGAGTTGGGTGGATAGAACTGTGTTAATGATGTCATGCATCTCACGCCAATAGGACTGAATACTGTCACATTCCCAAATTATGTGCATAAAAGTGCCCACCTGGCCACATATCCGTCTACAATCCCCCCACATGCAAATCAGTCTTGACCCTGCTTCCCATGGGAACAGTCCAGTCCGAACTGCCAAGCCACGTCCTCCCTGGATGGGAAACAATCATCTTGGTACCAGTTTCGGGGTATCACCAATCATCAGCCAGGCTAGCTTGAATCCAGTGGCACAATGAGCAATAGACCCCGAGCAGTGTCAAGACTGATTTGCATATGGATGGGTCCAAACTGGGGTGGTGTGGTGAGCAAACAAACAATGGATTTAACCCAGATCTGTGACTGGGGGTAATGTTTGATTTGTCCTGATCTCCACCCATCATTTATATGTTTTTTTCAGAGGGTTGAAGAGTGCCATATCTTAGTAGATATGGCATTTTTGAGCTCTCTCTCATTAATGCAACGCAGCACAGCAACTGCACATTGCATGAATTCTAAGTAAATCTGCCCTTTCATGTCTTTAAGTAAGCCCACATCAGCCATTACTTTCATTTGTTTTAACTGTTTGCTGTTGCTTGAATGGACTGTCATTCAATGTCATGACATTTCATGGATGGCTACATTGCCCAATGTTTGTTCCCATTAGGTGTTAGTGATCAGATAGGCCTTTTGTTACACTGCAAATGCAAGGTGATGCATTGCTTGTAAATAAGAGCCAGGTTGATTCCGTTGATATTTTTACTTTGCTGACAAAATGACATTTTAATTGTTGATGTAAAGCTTTTTGGTTTCATAAGTACATGGGGCCTCATTTATAAGGCCCCTTGCGCCACTGGAACATCACTTTTTGTGACGTTCCGTGGCCCAGGAGCCTGCACGATATTTATAAGGCAGCACTAAGCCACTTTTTTTTGGCTTAGTGTACCTGATAAACATCGTTTCCTTTAATGCAGTTTTATGCGTTAAAGAAATCATGCAATGGGTGTTGCTGGGGCCGTCGTTCCCAGCAATATCCATGGCTTTTGGACACTGCCCCTGATTTATGAGAAATTGTAAATCTGAGGCAGAGCTAAAAAATGACGGCTCCCCCGGGAGGCGTTAGGAAGGCATAATGAGTGTTGGCGCACAGCAGCCCATTTTATGCCGGCGTGGGGGAAAAGGACAGGAATGCACCTAATCTTATAGATACGGCGCATTCCTACCCTTTTCTTTTGCTGTAGGGCAGCGCAGCAGGAAGGCCTGCAGTGCTGCCCTACGGCAAGCACACATAAATGAGGCCCATGCTGTTTGAATGTCTTAGCATGTCATAAACACAAAGTGGCTATCACTAATCGCCCTTGCACATTCGTTTGTTTCATTTTGCTTCCATGAAACCATTGTATATACAGATTTTAGTTCAATCAAATAGGTTTTCTTAAAGATGCAGAAAAAATATTGGCCTTTATTAAAAATAACCACCATGCAAGAATTTGATTTGTGTCCTTTTTACGTTCCCCACTTGGAATGTTTTCATTACGTTACTAGATACAAATTAACTCAGTTGATACAGCCTTTTCAGCAAAGGGTCACTACATCTACCTCCCATATTGTTATAGTGTAAAATGGTGCCTCACTATGGGGTTTTTATTCTAGGACAACTGGTCACCAAGACACCAACTATTGCCAAATCACTTTCTCTAACAATAACCAAGACTTACTTGCTTTACCAATGCTTGTTTATTGTGGGGTGTAGATATCATAAAGTAATCTGCAAACTAAGGGGCTTCTTTACAAGAAACTTACACATCTGTATAGATGTGTCAGTTTCTCTGCGCCTGCGTGTGAAACCCTTGCGCCACCATGGATGTGCCCTATTTACAATATGCATCTGTCGGCGCAAATGTCAAGCATTGCTGGAGTTGTGTCGTAAGCGCGATGCAACTCCAGCAGTGCATGGGGAGGCCTATTCCTAATACACTGCGTCACTCCTTATACCAACTCAAAGCAGGCATAGGTATTTGACGTAGTGGTGTCCTAGAAGTGGCTCAGTGAAATCTTGTAGATTTCACTGCAACACTTCTACGAGGCTTTCCCGTGTGGGAACGCCCACCCTGCACACATTAGACCTGACACAGGCCTAAAGAGGCACAGGGCCTCACAAGGTGACGCATCTCCCTAGATGCGTCACGTTCGCAACGTGGGGCATTGTTTATGCCACCGCTGCGTCACAAAAAGTGACGTAACAGCGGGGCAAAAGTGTCGTAAAGGGCTCGTAAATTTGCCCCTATGTCCCTGCATCAACTGCCCCGAAACACTGTGAGTTTGGGGGTGGTTCAGCACCCTTTGAAACCTCAGATCTAGCTCTCGTGTTGTCTCTGCTTCTGAATGAGCTTGAGCCTAGAACCACTGCCCTTTCATAGTCTTCGACAAATAGGATTCAGAAGTCTGCATGGGAAAAGCAAGTCAAACACTAAGCATATTTCTGTTTACTGTAGTGTGTGCCAGCAGGTAACGGGCACCCATCCATTCAGTGACACGCCCAGCTCATCAACACCATCAATCTTCTGACAGCAAGGAGAGGCCCCTGCTTCGGGTTATTTAAATCAATGATCTCCACTACAGTGCACCATCTCACATCTACTCCCCTCCCAAAGCAGCAAGCACCGGCGCAAGACAGAAGGAAGACATGGGAGGTGAGTGGGGTTGTATCCCAGCTTTACG
The DNA here is from genome assembly GCF_964204655.1 of Triturus cristatus. Taxonomy (NCBI): domain Eukaryota; kingdom Metazoa; phylum Chordata; class Amphibia; order Caudata; family Salamandridae; genus Triturus; species Triturus cristatus. Next base: position 1,484,197,472 of record NC_140590.1, on the reverse strand, counting down.
TACCAGAGTTACAAAGTTAGCCTTTCTAGGATCGGCTGCTTCCCAGCTGTAGCCCACTTTGGAACTGGGGAGCCAGGATCAAGATCTGTTCTTGGCTCAATGTTTCCTGATTCTGGCTTAATGACTTAATGTTCCCTTGCCTAAAAAAAGAGTGTAATGTAAGCTGGTGCTCATGTAAAGCACTGTTCGCTCGATAAAAAAAACTGACTTGGCTCCCAATGACATCCCAGGGTTTTCAAAACTTATCCAACTCTTGCCTCTTTATTGCTGCCTGGTGTTAGCAGGAAGACCGGAAAACTAGAGCAAACAACAGGTCCTTTAGAGCCCCCTTACTTTGGCGTGGCAGGCTGGACTGTTCCCATAAGGCACAGGGTCAAGACCGATTTGCATATTGTTGGGTCTGAACTGAGGTGGTGAAGTGAGCTAATGAACGATGATGGATTCAACCCAGATCTGTGACAGCGACTGAGTGTCTGAACTGTTTCAGCGTTGCGTCCATCATCTCCTTACCGGGTTAGTGCAAGGAGAACCGAGGAGCAAACTGGTGATATCTGTAGGGTCCATCCTTCCTAAGTGTTTCATCCGTTTATGCCAAGACCCCTTTATTTGGGTATAATTCTTTCAACTGGGCACGTTTCTGACCTCAGAGTACTGGCGTTCAGTTCAATAACATTTCTTAATAGTGGCCTTTCGTGTTTTTTTGTACTGAGTATCAATGTTTTCTGCTGTGAGTGCTTCACTTTTGGTGAGTCATTGTTCCCTGCTTGAAATTTGTTTATCCCGCCTTGTTATCTTCGACTAGAGACATTCTGCTTCTCTAGCCTGCAGATGGAATTCCTTCAAAGGAATTAATTCAACCAAATATACCCTTCTTTCTACCCAGAATTGTATGCTTCCCCCATACAATTCCTCTATGTTATGTAAAATTTGTAAAAATTAAAACTTTGTTGTGATTATGTCTTCCGTTTTTATATGTGCTGAATATGATGGGAACAGAAGCAACGCGAGTGTACAGACAGGCCACGTGACGTCCAGATAGTTCTGCGTGTAAAGATGAATGCAGCAAGTTGATTAAAAGAAATGGTACGAATTGGCTGTGCTTCAAATGCAGTTCCATGTGGCACAGCAGGTTATGTAAGCAGGAAAACTAGTTATACATCAGTTTGTTTCCAGTTTGTTCAAGTCGAATTTGGGTATGTTGTTGCACGGTTCCATTTCTTTAACCCCTTCAGTGCCATGCCCTTTCCCCCTCCTGTGCCGGGCGGTGCACTAGTGGGTGGGGTTCATGACGAGATAGTCTCGTCATGGGCACAGCGCAACCGTGCTCATGACGAGACTATCTCGTCATGGGCACTGAAGAGGTTAAGCACGCAGCTAATACAGGCCATATCATGAATTTTTCTGGGGTAGTGCATGAGGAGCAGACAACATAGCACAGAAGCAGGTTGGAATTACCTGCATTCCCAAGGATAGACTAGGAACAAACAGGTTAGAGTTACTTGCACTCCCAAGGATACACTCAGAACACAGGTTGGGATAGAAAGGTTCATGCATATATCAAAGACTCTGAAGTGCTTTATCTTGGCACTACTGTTTATCAGAGAAACATAGAGCTAAAGTATTTTTTCCTGGAGCAGTCAAAGTTCTAATGCCAAGGCTGCAGGAAGGGTCCAGAGTATAAACACGCAAGAAGTGCTGGCGTAAATCACAGAGAGAGCATGGAGGAAGTCTTTAGTCTTTGAAAATGCTGAAACATTGCGAAACTGATGAAGCTGAAACTTCTATCTTTCTATTTCGAAATCTCCTTTGGCTCTAGTTCAATGGGTTCTTGCACAAGCTCTATTAACCGTAGGCGAGGCACGCAACATAATGGTGGTATGGGTGTGTATTAATATCATAAAAAAGTTGCAGACTCCTGGCAGTGTATGTTGTTTGACACTTAGGATGTATAGATTTTAAATTCAGTCATTATAGCAGACCATCAAATGAGTTTGCACTTAGGGCCCTTACATTATGAAAAAATATTGTACATAATTTCCACCTTTCACAGTGTCACTTCATTTACTGAAAAAAACAACTTAGGGGCATATTATCAAGAAATGGCGTTAAAATTATCGCCGCTTTAGCGGCAGAAAACTGCCGATAAAGCGGCGATAATGGGCTTGATAATATGCCCTTGAGAATTCCAATAGAAGCCCATGTTCTGGTGTCAACATGGGCTTCTATTTTCTGTCGCTAAAGCGGTGATCATTTTAACGCCGTTCTTGATAATATGCCCCCCAGACCCTAAATAAGCAAATAAAGCAATTTAGTAAAGACTTTACCTTCCCAAAGTGCAAAATGGGAAACACACAAACAAGGAGGAAGTCAAGAAAAAGTCATATCTTTTAGGGTAATGCTCGAGAGAGCTTAAGTAGCTGCTGAGTGAATGGTGGAAAGACGAGGGATGGGAAATCCTCCTTTTGATGCCAGGAAATGACGTGGCTTGCCGCACCTCGAGGAAGTAGCTGTTAAGAGAATACTCCATTGACCTGTCTTGACAGTGGCTATTTCGTCGGTCTGATAAACTTTATTATGCTACATTCAGTTTGAGTTGGTTAAATGAAAAACAAACACACCTGCTCTGATAATAAAAAACATATATTTTTTTTAATTATTTATAATGTAACATGTGCGATCTGTATTATAGGTGGGGCCGCACAAAATTCTGTTGCCCCTTCTGTAATTCCAAAGTGCCTCAAGGGCGCAAATTGTAGATGCACATGCCCATTGTGTTCCATGAACCCTTTTGATAATCTGACCGCAGGAAGTCAATACCTGCATTACTTTCTTCTTAAAATTCCATTTACTAATTGATCCTCTTTGCAATATCGTTTATTACTTCAGATTTGTAGGATCCATCTTTCAATTATTATATCCTCAACACTCTCAACATCTTTGGGAGAAAAGAAGCTCAGCAATGAACCAACAGGTGCAGAATTTGTTACTTATAATCAAACTAACAAATGTTGCCACACCATCACATTTACTCCTTGAAGTCCCAGTCTGAAGTGGTTTTCACATAATAAAAGTATGTTTACGGTCAAGGCAGTAGACAGAAAATTTAAATTCCACCCACTTGCACAAAGCATATAATCACACAGCAAGCACGAAAGACGCGCAAACATGGCCATCCTTAGGGAAGATCCCTTCACCCTTTCACCCCCTTCCATCTATTTATCCATCCTTTTCCCTTCACTACCTCATTAATAATGCATCCGTAAATCTCTTCACCTTTCCATCCATCCATCCTTTCGCCCTTTCATTTATATACTCAGTCTTTCACCTATCCATCAATCATTACATCCATGTATTAAACCAACCATCCTACCACCCATCCATCCTTCCACTTTTCCCCATCTGTTCACTCTTCGTCCTTCCATTCATGCACCCTTTAATATATTGATTCTTTCATTTTCCATCCATTCTTTCACTATTCCATCCATTCATTGTTTCCCATTTCCTTCACCCTTCTACCCATCCATCCTTCTTTTCACATTTTCATTCTTATGTTTTTCATGTTTCTTTCCTTCCATCCTTCCTTTCTCCTCCCATTATTTCTTTCCTGTTTCAACCCCCCCCCTTATTTTGTCTCCCATCCTAATATTTCGATTGTTTCCTTTCTCCTGTTATTTTATATGTCTGTTTTCTCTATTTTCATAACTTCTCTTTCTGTATTTATTTCCTCTGTGTGAGTCCACTTTCCACACTCCTCTCTCGTGGTATTGACTAAAAGTAATTACTTGTGAAATATTTACCCCTTGCACCACTGGTGCACCACTGTTAATATGGGAAAAAGTGACGTCCCGCCTGCGCAAATTGTAATTAAAGGCCTCATTACGATGTCGGGGCGGAAAGCCTCCTGCCGACAGTTGGACTTGGTCAGTTTAAAATCCGCCTGAACAATTACAATCTTTGCAGTCGGATTGTAAATCTTCTCGAATTGGTTCAGACCAGCTCTCGGAGAATTTGTGTTGGTTGGAACCTCATCGTACAGCTCTATGGACATAATTTCCAACCTAGCAATTACAATGCCGGTTTCCAACAGCCTTTCAGAGTCGGCCTGTCTGATACAAAAAGGCTGTCGGAAACTGACTTTTGGAGCCCCTGGCAGGGCCCCCTTCATCCTGTGGCCTTCGGTTGGGGGCCAAAGGGGTACCTAAGGAACCACCCTGTACAATCCTGCACTGTGCGGCTGGCACCATGGGCTGCCTGCGACAGGGTGCAGGGATTTCCGCACACCCCTCATTTCCCCATGGGAGCCTGTGTTGTCAGGCAGAACATGGGCTCCCATAGAAGTCAATGGGAATCCGACCGAACAGTGTTCGGTCGCATCGTAATCAATCAGGGAAATCCGCCGACCGCAAGTCAGTCGGTTCCAATTCTGAGGTGGAGTGGGGCGGAAAGTTCCTTCCCGACATCGTAATGAGTCCCTAAGCCCCTTTTTCTGCTAGCCTGCAGACAGAAGAAGCCCAGAAACAACTAATTGATGTTTTAATTGGACCCAATTCACTAGCTGCTGGGGCCCTTAAGCAGCCCCCGCTTAAGCTGCTTAAGTGGGGAGTTCCCTCCGCCACTGCTTACGGTTGCACATACATTCATTTACACCTACCAGATACTCATTTGCAGGTGTAAATGGAATAACTACTGATGACTTCTCCCACACTAGGGAGGAGAAATTGGCAGATATACATCCCATTAAAGGGGTGGTGTAACAAGCCATAGTTGTTATGCCCTGACAGTCTTTCTGGCACGTCCCCAGTGAGCTGGAGCCTTTGGTGTCTGGTTTTTAGGGCACAGGGCCTTTGTTGGCATCTCTGTTAATTTCTCCAGCTTCCAGAGGAAATTAGTGCAGGCACAGGGGGACTTCAGAGGAAAGAGAAAATAAGTGGGTAAAGAGTAGGAGAGCAGGGCTGCTTTGAACATGTTTTCAGTGGCTTCTTTGGGTTCCCAGAATAAACTCTGTTACTTTTTCTGGACACATATGCAAGTCTGTGGGCATTCACAAACTGCAATCAGGGCCCTTCACACACTGGAAATGAGCAGAGATTTATTCCAGACAAGAGCTGTGTAATAATGCCCCTTCCTGAATGAGAAGGGGAATAGATCAATCACATATGTTGTAGTGTGTAGGGGTAGGTGTTTGTCCATGGGGAAAAATGTTTACCTCTCAGTAGAAAAAAAGAAAGACACAAATGTCTATTTGCACAGCGGGCTCTTTTCCCCTTGTGCTTAAATCTAAACTACACAGATGTCCTCACAGGGTGAATGGGAACTTGCTTAGATGCCACCTGCCTTTCTCAGTAATACACCACAGGTATTTTGATGATCTATTTTAGTGAATCAGGTCAGTCTGTGCATTCATCCTACCAAACTGATGTCCCTCATACAAATGTGTGTGTGTAATCTTAGCATTAGAAGCTAACGTAATCAGGCAAACTGATAAACCCCATATGATATAGTAAATGCCGCAGTAGTTGAATAATAGGGTTGTCAGCCCTAAATTCTCGTAGTGACATTTCCAACTTGCCAAATCTAATACACGTATGGACTTCTTATCCACCAGTCAGCAAACGTTTTTACTCCAGGGACATAACATACATCTGCAGACACAACCCGTTCAGGTAAGAGTCATCAGGCGGGGCCTGAGGTGTGAGGGAGTTAACAGACAACGAGGGAAAATAAAATGAAAAAAAAGAAACCTACTTACCTTGCGCTCGCTGCATCGCCAAATTGACGATGCAGTGAGTGTAAGGTAAGTGGTTTTCTTTTTTTTTTTATGTTATTTTCCCTCGTCATCTGTCGACTCACCCCCACCTCAGCGCTCTTACCTGCACGGGCCACAGCTGTACATTTAATTTCGTTGACATTAATAATCATATCATTACTCAGGGCCAGCTTTAGTGCAGTGCGACAATCATTTTTGGCAGTCCCCCCCCCCAGGACCACCACCTCAGATTCGCTCATGACCACCATGCAAAAGTGCCCCTCATCTCGCCATAGACCCTCTCCCAAATGCATTTCCTTTGTTTTAAGGCACTGGTAAAGGCTGACTTTACTAATAAGAATCTACATCTACCCAAATAAACACTAGGAATAGATAATAAAAGACGGGGAAAAAACTGAGCGTTCTAACCTATTTTATGCAGTTTGCATGCAACTCTTTGAAGACAGTTTGTAACATTCTCTGTTTTATATTAGGGTTGTATTCTATGAACTACTGTAACAAAAAGATCTCTGTGGCAAAAGCAGTAATCCACATAGCTATCCACATAAAACACAGGTCTGTGATCTGCATGGTACGCGTTCTTTGCAGCAGGCAAGCCCTCTGCGGTACTTTATGGTGAGTCAAAACTGCCCGTAGACAAACCTCTGATCTCTCTCTAACAGCAACAATAACCACAAGGGTTAGCTTGACATTTTTAATGCTGCTTCAAAACTGGACGCACAAGGAACACTGCTAAACTCAACATCCCCACCATTAGATTAGCGCCCCCTTCCCAGGTCGGCGCCTAGTGCGGCTGCACCATTCGCCCTGCCCTAAAGCCGTCCCTGTTATTACTATGATGGTTATTGTTCAAACAAGCCGGGCGACGCTAATACAACTAGAGTGTGTGGTATAAGAATTAAGTGACCGCATTGTAAATATCTGTGCTAGAATGTGTTCTAAGTTGAGGGAAAAATTGATAACTTTACATAAATCATGATTAAAAGCCCTCATCTATAGAGCAAAAATGATTGCTTTCCTTTGCTAACGTTGAAACAATGGTTCTCGAATACAGGGTTTGGATTGCATCCAAGAGCCAAGGTTCAATTATAGCAATCTTGTTCCACAACATCACTCTCTAAACTAAATTAAAAGCAGACTTAAAGTCAAGAAAACAGCCAACTAAAGGGCTGAATCTTTCATTAAGGCATTATAAGGCAGGGGTGCTATTACCAAACAATTGTGAGTGGTGGAATACTCTTCCCTAAAACCTGTCTAAGGACAGAGCAATACTTGTGATGTATTGACCCAATCTATAAAACAATGGTATACATCTTGAGCTGGCATTTTGTTGGCAGGGCTAAACATGGTCAAAAGCCTACAATTGGAGGGGTTATCATTACCTCTGATTTCAAACATCAGTACACAAAGTGCCACTTTCCAGGTTACAGTCATTAGGCCATATGTATCATGCATTTTACCAGTCATAAATGGCCCAATTCACAGAATCAGGCCATTTTTGACCGGTAATATGCATTTTGGTATGTATGTATTCCAATTTGCGATTCGGTAACATGTTACCGAATCGAAGTTTGGAATTGCGAATACATACCGATTCAGTATTAGGAAGAGGTGTGTTTAGGACGTCCCTTCCTAATACCGAATTGCAGAGGTATGTAAGAATGTTTTGTGACGAAATGCAGTTGCAAAACATTTGCGTTTTACCACCTACTTCAAGTTGGTGGTTACCCATTTGTAAATGGTCCCCTTTGGCAATTGTGGCAAAAACGTTTTTTTCAGAGCAGGCAGTGGTCCCAAGAATCACTGCCTGCTCTTAAAAAATTCATAGAAAAACTTTCATTTATCTTTTCAAATGTAAGCTGTTTTGCTTTAAGGAAAATGGGCTACATTAAAACAAGCATTGGTAAATGCATTAGGTTTCACCTATGTGATTAATAATAGGCTGTTTGTGCAGGCAAAACCTAAAAACAAAGATATTTGACTTGATATCCAAGTTGACTTGGGTCAGTACCGAAACAACATAAAACCTTAACTGAAAATGTATACAAGGCCATTTTTTTATATTCAAAAACATAGCCAGTAGATGGCAGTGTTGTCAGGAATATAACACAGCTGTTTCCATGAGTGCAGCCAGGAAAAGTTTTTTAAAAAGTTCCACACAACAGCTGATGGACACAGTAATTCACCACCGCGAACTGATAAGAGCACCCTTTTAATATAGCTGAAGTGCTGTGCAGGTGAAACCTGAAAAATCATTGGTGTATTTAAAGGCAATCACGACATGGTGGTCTGCTGACCCCAGTAGGCCAGCATCCCTGTGATTTTAGCAATAACGAATGGGTCACAAATTGCAACCTACCTCATTAATATTCATGTGATAGGTCGATTTGCGACCCACTAGTAATCACTAACTGAAACTCATGGAGTTTCATACATTAGAAATAGCGATTACCTAATTGTGATTCACAGAAAATCGTAATTAGGCAATCGCTATTTCCAGTAATGATATATGGGGCCCATAGCTCTAGGAGCTAATACTACTTTACAGCTAGGCCTCAAAATTGTTTCCCACCATTCAGTATTCCCTTTTATTCTCGCACTATATCACCTGTCGTTGCCTGCTGATTTAGACATTTTCATTGTATTAATTAATTTTCACTTCACCTAAACCTATCTCCCCTCAATCAATCTTGATCATTTTTGAGGGGAGATAACCTAATTACCACCAACAAATGACTGAGATAGAAAAAAATCGGAGTTCCCTGATAATGTTGGAATTGTATCACAGGACTCATTGTGGACAATACCACACTGAGGCCTTCACTATGAGCGACCTCTTAAATCCGGTGGAGCCAGTAAAAGCAGTTACCGGCTCCATCAGAACCTGTAACCTGAAGAGAAGAAGACCTCTCCATGGGGGTGGAGGTGTCACCTGTGCCTGCCTCAGTACAAGGATAGCCACCAATTACCAACAGGTAACTGCAGGGCTCAGCTGCTCCTGGGTATATGAGAGACTGGGGAACACAAGTGAAACCACTTCTTAAGGCATTGAACTGAGGTGATGAATTAACATGTGAGAACTTTTTTCGAGAGAAGAGGTTGAGAAAGATGGTGAACCACTTCCTGACCCACTGCACAGTGATGTGAAGGATGGTTGTGTGGATGGGATACTATGCACCTGAGCAGACTTCTGAACAGCAAAACGTAGGTAGAGAGGTGCAATGATGAATATTCCAATCTTTTTTCACTAGCTCCAGAGTTGACACATTTCATAGATAAAGGGTACATGTGCTGTATCTGGTGTCACCAGCCTCACTGGCCCTACTGAAATTAAGAGGTACTGAACATCCTGTGATTCTGGGCAAATCACTTAATCTCCCTGTGCCTAACAAAAATGAATGTATCCTCATGTAATGCAACTGGTGCTATGTAAAGCGCTCTGATACCCGATGCGGGTCAAGTTCGAGCTATATAGAACTCTGGGGGGAAAAAACTGGCCACTTGTAACAAGGGCCTGAGAAGTTAATCTGCACTGCTGACTGCCAGGTGACATTTGAGAATATGAAGGCAGCACTATGCAATGTGCATGTGTGGAAAGTACTTGACTATGGTCAGCCATCCATTGTGCGGACCCTCCCCCTCCCTCCCAGGATTTTCCAGCTTTGGATGACAAAGGTTCCGACAAGAGAAAGCAAAATTTGCGGCCCACAATTTCAAAATTCACAGTATTTTTGCAAAGTGCAAAAAATGGGCCTGCCACAAAAACATCGAAGGCCTATGCTATGACAATGGTAGAGACTGTTCTGCGTCACAGTCTGTAACATTGCACAGTCACCAGCAGCACAGCCCCTTGAACCAGAGGGTGTCTGATGCCAAAGAGAGTAGAATACAATATGACAACGCTTATTTTTGGCGTCAGACAACTTGTGTGTGCAGAGCAGCAGGGGCGGGGCAGACTAGAAGGCTGAGAGTATATTTTAAACAAGCGTTGGCATAGCCAATAGGTCTCGCCTTTGGGACCTTATAAGTGTTTAGACATGCAACAGTTGCATAACTAAATACTTATAAGGTCCCAAAAGCGAGACCTATTGGCTATGCAAAGCGAAAGTGATCGCGATCAAACACCAAAGCGGCAGTGAAAGTGAAAGTAATCGCGGTAAAGCGCAACGTGCGCGCCCGCGCACATGCACTGTAGCTCTAGGCTGGCCTGGTGGCACTTTTTGGAGCCCTCTCAATAAGTCTCGCCAGACTAGCGCATGCGCTGGGTCAGGCATGACCTAAAAAATGAGGCAACATGGGGTAGGTTAGGGGTTAATAGGAGACAAGAGGGGGTTGAGGCAGAGGAGTGCAGTGGGGGCAAGAGAGACTTTCAACAGCCTGCAGAGTCTGCAAGGGGCACAAAAACATGTTAGGCAGACTGCTGGCTAATTGCGCAAGAGGGGGCGTGCATTTTAAAGGCAGGTGACAGAGGAATGTAACACCTCTGCTGCCTGCTGGCCTGTTGCTTACTCTCCCTTTACTGGCTCAGCTGCAGCACATAGCCTGTAAAGAGAGGGTGAACACCTTGTTTTTTTTGGTAAACACATTTTGCAGGCACTTTTGTAAAAACTGGTATTTTTACAAAAGTGGCAATTTTGCAATTTCTTTGAAAATCGCAAAATCCTGGGTGACATTGTTGTGATTGACACCTCAGATAAACTCGTTGGAGTGAGACTGACTCAACTTGATGACGCTGATAGAGAGTTTTCAGTGCCCTTTAATAGCTGCACATTGCTTCCTATGGAACAGAACTGGGAAGCAATTGAAAAGGATCTGTTTGCTAGAGTGTGGGCTTTTGAGTTGGCTCTGGCCTTACTTGTTTGGTACTAGTACCGAAGAGAACTCAAAGAGCTGCTGTGTAAACAGGACTGGTGCCTGTCAGATATCCCAGATTTGTGGGGGCATCATTTGATGTTAACACTTTGAGGAGAAAAGACTGAGGGTCTGCCTGAAAAACCTAGAAGCCTTCCTTCCCTGTTGAGCGAGGGAAAGAGCATGCCTAGCCCTGCGGGAGGAAAGACTGCTCAGGAAGAGAGGCCCAGTGTGTTTCTGGCATGTGGAGCACTAAGAGGGAGACTGCATTGTAACAGGTAAGACTGTGATGTCCTGCAGCATTCAGGTGGCCCAGTCGGGGTGTGCTGCCATTGATGAGAAGAAGGAGTTCAAATCACCATCAATTAGAAGCCCCTCATGGCCTGGAAGTTGAACTTGCCCTCAAAGCCAAGAGAAGACTCGCCTGGAGACTGCAACCTAAGTAAACTGAGTGACAGACTGCAGTCCACCCCAGAAGGCTACCTCTGCCAAGGATTGGCATCACCAATGGAAGCCACTTCCCTGACCCATGAATATCACCATGCACATGATAGCTGCAGCGGTAACTTGCACCAAAGGAGTTGATACCAGAATGCTGCTGATCACTCAAGGTAGAATCACAGGACTTAGCTGCACCTGGCAAAGAAAAAGACTGAGGCACAAGAGTGAAATCATCCATGAATTAGAATTTAGGCCAGAAAGCCAATAATGAGTTTGAATTGTGTTGATGCATTCATGTGTGAGAAGGTTTTTTCGAATCTGCACTAAAGTCTAATCCCATAGTACTGGGCGCAAGGTAATAGTAAGTACCTGATTGGAGGGAGCCCAGTTATCATGCAGGAAGGGGGGATGTAGAACTTTGCATTTACTGCACAACTTATGCCAAACCTGTGTAATGTACTAATTACATTGTATAGGCCCTCATTACAAGCAGGATGATTATTTCCAATATGTGTGGTCACTGAATGTTGGAAAAATACTTTTTTGTGATCAATACTGGCAGGTCAAAGCTGCAGATATTTAGTGGTGGGGATAATTTCCAATATTTATGGGCACATGCGGATTTTGGTGAAGTATTCACCAAAATATGCATGTTATCACCAAAACAACATGTGAGAGACAATACTTATCGCACTTGTTATACACAAAACAATTAGGGCCATATTATCAAGAACGGCGATAACATTATCGCCGTTTTAGCGGCACGAAACTGCCGCTAAAGCGGCGATAAGGGGCTTGATAATATGCCCTAGAGAATTCCAATAGAAGCCCAGGTTTGTGGTCCTTCACACCAGAACTTAGGCTTCTATTGGAATTCTCTAGGGCATATTATCAAGCCCCTTATCGACGCTTTAGAGGCAGTTTCCTGATGCTAAAACGGCGATAATGTTATCGCCATTCTGGATAATATGGCCCTTCGTTTTTTATCGGATTAATGAATAATGCATCCGGTAATGGTGTACTCGAAATAATCGCTCAAGTAATTAGTTCTGCTAAAAGATTAAAAATATTACATTTTTTATAGAGATAAATACTGGGCTGAACATCAAGTTACAAGGTCTATTGTTCATTAAGTTCTAAGTTCTTGACCCCCACACAACCTCCATAAAAAAACATGTAAAACTTTAAGAACAAAGGGGGAGGGCCATGAGGTAACAGGCACAATGCAGGAAGCCAGCAATGAAAATCAATCATACGACAGTGGTATGAACTGCCCAGGAAGTAGCCCTACTGGACACTTCAGACTCATTCACAGCAAACAACTTGGCTTCTCATGCCATCCCTCTCCAGACAGAATGCCTGAGTGGGCCGGTCACAATACAAACAAACATCGCTAAGGAGCATCACCCCACCTTTAAGGCTGTATGCCGCAATAAGGAGGAGACCATAGTCACGTGCCACCGGACTGAGGCTGACCCTGCCAACCCTCAAATGCCCCACACCAGTTTGGGTCATGCCCCCTTTCCTACAAGAGACACCGCAACTCCTATCCCCTGGATTGGCATGGCTAATCTACTGATTCAACCAGTGCCGGCTCTCAGGATGAGTTTTGACAGCCACAGGAATCAGCCTGTTTGTTACTCTGTCCGGGATACAAATCCTGTGGATCGTTTGATATTCTAAATAGGAGCAACATCCTCTAGCTTATTTGATCAATGGAAACACTCGCCGAAGTTACATCTCAAGAAATAGTCTCAATAGAATTCATTGACCCTGGTCCTGGACAATGTAATGAGATGGCCAGAGTAATTTGAGGTTCCACAGAGTTAGAACAGAAGGTCTTAAAAAAACGCTGGGACCTTCAGACACTGCGGGATTACAATCAATCGGCTAAGAAACTCAGGGTATCCGCATGTCCTAGAGGACTTGAGGAATGACGGATCAACTCGGACCTGACCCAGGCCCGTCTACTCTGTTTTAAGAAATGCCTTAAGCAAATTTCCAGGTCTGTCATCATAAAAAGCTGGAAGCTTCTCCAGAAAGTCTGCCTCAGGCTCCGAAGTAGCAGCTGAAGGGGACTGGCTGTTGGGGGCTCTGAACTCAACCAGACTGCTTCAATGACAAAGATCCTATCCAACCCACTTCACAGACAAGGCCCTTAGGGTATGATCCTGGGACGTCAATGGCCTGGCTAACAACCTCAAAGACCCTGAAATTTTCCAATATCTTTGCTCATTTCAAATAGTGCTACTGCAAGAGACCAAGTCACAGGAGTCAGCTCTCCTGGAGGAGTAAGTTAATTACTTTGCCCAACAATTAAAAATCATAAGCACAGGCACGGTAAGGGTGGACTCAAAATATACTTGTCCTCCACCAGCACAAATGCATGCCTGGAGCAGGAAAGCAATGAGGCTGGCCTGCAAGTAGTTGACATGGCCCTTAAAACTTCAAATGGGTTGGTTAAGAATCTCACAGTGGTGCACATTTACATTCACCTTAGTGTAAGATCTAGGACAGAGATAACCGATAAGCTGATAGATGTAATTTTGCGGCAAAGGATAGAGAGCCAGTGGCGTAGCTAGGGGGGGGGGGGGCGGTAGGGGCGGTCCGCCCCAGGCGGCACTATTTTGGGGGCGGACAAAGTTATTCAGATAAGGCTCGGCTTGCTTTCGTGAACGTTCGGGCACGGGCAGAGAAGGAATAGGACTCGGGAAATGTCCTCTTCTTTTTTTGTGCTGGCAGCTGTCCCCCCCCTCTCTTCCTATTATTCCCTCTCTTTCTGTCTTGCTCCTCACTTACTGAAAACCGTGACTTGAAGAAACGGTTCACAACCTCTCTTTCCTTCTTTCATTTAGTTGCTTCCTGTGAAATGGATCCAAAAAAGAAAAACACTCTTGCGGGAAATGCCCTTTTTCTTACATTTTTCTATTCCAAAGTGCAGCGGGATGGAGAGAAATAGGTTTTAAATATGGAAAATAAATACATAGCTAAATAAAGCAAGACAGTTGCAAAGTGGCCAGATTGCTTTTATTCACATCCAAATACATCAGTCTCACTTTACAGAGTTTACCAGTGAAGCCTATTTTTGTTTTCTAGTCTTTCTTTGAACAGCATTGTTGTCCCCAGGTGGGAAAGTGTATCATTCCTGGAGGGACTGCAATACCTGGTTGATGGGTGGATTGGAAAACAAAATGTGTACCATGGCTCTGTGTTTATGGATGTGGTCTTTTTAAACCATACTGCTTACGTTTTGTAAGGATATAAGCAATGGACTTTGAAACGGTTCCCTTCAGGGCCCTTTAGTCATGTCCTTAACTTTTCAAGTAAAACCACTGGCTGATTTCTGAATAGTGAGTGAGAGATCGTTAAGGTAACCATGTTGTTTCTGCTTCCATTTCACATGCTTTACTTAATCTTGCATTCCCTATGAGTGTTTGCTTTTACTTTTTTTTTTTAGGCAGTATATTACGCTTATCAAGTGCATGATTTGAATTGAGCCACATCCAAGTGTTTATAGCGGGCAGAATTAGGTTGTAGCTGAAGGCAGTGCGAGTTTCTCTCAGTGGGGCACTATGGTGTTCAGTGGGGGAGAGGGTTTGGCACTATGGCCAGAGCTGTCAAATTTGCAACTGGGGAACTAGGTTCTGCCTTCATGACCAGTCCACCAGACCACTCTACTGAGGGAGCATATTCCCATGCTAGACCTTAGAAGGCCCCACTAGACCTTAGAAGACTTGATGTCTTAGCACAAGCAGGTGTAGCCTAGTGGTGTCAATTGTTAGTTAACCTTGAAGGCCTGTCCACCACAATCCATACTGAAGTTCATCTCCAGTCTTGCAGGCAGGCCTATGAAGCAGCACACCCTAGAGCAACAGTGATCCAGTCCCTGTGACTCGTCACTGAGGTCACATGAACCTTGAGCAGGTTAGGGCGGTGCGAACGGTGTGACCGCACCGGGTACCTATTTTGGGTGGGTGCGTAGTGTTTGCAAGTATATTATGGTTTAAAAAAAACTTGCTGTCTCCTTCCTGGCCTCCAGCAATTTTCAGAAACAATAAAAAGATCATGATAACTTCAGTGATTAATGTTCTTCCTAGAGAGAGATCCCAGTTTTGTCTAGTGAAAGGGTTGACTCCTGGAAAGGTAGCACAGAGGGTTAATGTGCCTGCTGCAAAGAACATGTACCATGCAGATCACAAAGTGCACTGCTTTAATGGGTGGACCATGATGAATGGTCATTTAATGTCAGCTGTAGATGATGGATCCCGGAACAGTGTCATGTATGTGCATGTTTGCATTGTGCTGAGGGGATACCAGGTAATTGTTCACGCAGCTCTCAGATGGATGTCACATGCGGTTTTTCTGAGTCCCCAGATAGATCATGCAGTCTGTGTGTTCTCTTTTGTACTGCCAGTCACTGCCAGTCACCGGTGTATTCAACTGTGTAGGCTTGGACCGTGTCATGTATGTGCATGTAACTTGCATGATTGAGGTAACTATTAGCGGCGATACTACATGTCTCTCTGTCCTCTTTCAAGTGCTTGCCGTCCTTTTTCCCCAGCAACCCCCCCTCCCAGGGGCGGCAATCTGAGGGATGGCCCCGGGCACCACAAGCTCTAGCTACGCCTCTGTAGAGAGCTGCAGTAATGATCTAATCATATCAGGCAACTTCAACATGTGACTAAAGAGCTCTCTTCCAACAAATGAGGTCATAGAGGAACAAGACACTCTTTTGATGATACCTTATCAAGAATCTCCTCAGTGCCACAAATAAGACAAAATGGTCAGATTCTACAAGGAACTTGGGGCCCCTTGCACACAGAGCATTAAATAGCTGCATATCCCCTGATAAACAGCCTGATCTCTTGCACTTAACTTCTGGGGCATCTCTTATAGGCCTGGGCTAAATTTCCGTTCCACTCACGGAAATTGCGATAATTTGACATTTTCGCGTTCCGCGGAGAGCGCGAAAACGTCAAAATTTCCGCATTCCGCAGCTTAGCTATAATTTGTTTCTTGCTCGCGCTGTAAAATAATACATTCTCGCGCGCGCGCGATCGCCTTACCTGAATCCCCGCGTTCGCCGACAAGTTTTCCCGATCCGGTCGCGTTCTCCACAAGATGTTGGATTGTCGGTAGCCATTTGCGCTGTCTCGCGACAGTTCACGCCCGCAGTAATGTCAATGGTCGCGCGATCACGTCTCTCTTCTCGCGATCATGCACCGCGAGAAGAGTGAAAACAAGATGGCCGCACCCGCAAGCAACCGCATGGGTAAGTTGGCGAGCCGCGACCATGCAGAAAATACCACGAACGGGCGGGGAAAAAACTTCCGCATCTTCATGATATTTCCGCGTATTTGCGGAGATTTGTAACATTTTCGCGATAATTTGCGAAAGTCACTTTCGCAAATTCCGCCCACCCTTAATCTCTTATTGACTACACCTTTGTGAGTCTTCCCTTGCTTCATGTTGTCACCACTTCAGGGAAAAGCTGGAAAGTGATCATCGCGTACAAGATATAACCTTGGAAATATGCTTAGAGGACTACGCACAAGCAGCAGATCAGGAAATCACAGGATATACAATCATGCTAAAATTCATTAGAAGCACTGCTGGCACCCTCTCAACACTGGTGCACAGAGCTAAACAATTAGTGCTATCTACACACACACAGGGTGAAAATCCCCTGACTAGCTGGGAAAGGTTCACCAGAAAGATTGGTAATTCATCATGTCAAGCTAGTCTCAGCCAAAAGAAGGCGCTATGCGCAAACCAACGATTCTCTTCAGGGCTGGGGGAAGAACTTTAGGAATAGAAGTGCTAAAAGGATGGTTAACCAACTCTGGAGAGTTCTTAAAAAGTCACCAATGTACTCTAAAGTTCTGCATAATCTTTGGATGCGAGAAAACAGACCAAATGGACTACTCAAATAGAGCGTTGGAACTCCTTCTGGGCAAGGTTTCTTCATGACATCAGGAAAAACAACTCCACAAATTTGTGGCGGACCATAAATGGGCTCACTATATTTCTCCCAAGTGTGGCTGCTTCTAAATCTGGAGACAACCTGGTACAAATACTTGTCTGGCCATTTTAACCCCTGAGGTGCAAACTAAAATCTACCCTGAAGATCTAGAGCCAGTGATAACTGCCTCAACAACACACAGAGAAATTGATCAAGATGTTTCCTGGTGATCAATTACTACCCATACAGTCCACGTGTAAATTGCAAGGGGCCGCAGAGATGAAGCACCAGGGACCGAACAGAATTCTGCCAGACATATATATAAGGACGATCCACTATTCTGGGCAGTTCAACTAGCATCACTTTTCAATAACATCATGCAGCACCACTGCATCTCTCCGTCATAGCACGGTTCAATCGTCACTCTAATCTTTAACGGACGGGACAAAGGGGACTCCAGAAACTACTTCCTGGTGGCTTTAATAAACAATGATGCAAAATATTTCGCAGGAGATTTATCGGAGGAGCTATTGCACTGGGCAGATGATAACACCATTATACAGCCATATCAAACTGTCTTTATTAAGCTTACAGGGACCTCAGTAAATAGAGTGCCACTTTCCCTGCTCACTGATGGCAAAAATAAATAACCACCGAATCTACTTTGGTTTTATTGATTATAAGTCTGCGTTTGACAGGGAGTCTCTGGGGGAAGTTGGTCAACTTGAATATCCCGGAATGGTTGCTATGAGCACTGGAATTACTGCATAAGGAACATGAGTTAGAATCAAACTCAGGGAGGGGTCCCACTTATCCAGGTCAATCAAAGAAACACAAGGCCTGAAGCAGGAATGCATCCTGGCTCAAACACTGTTTAAGCTATTTTTATCAGATCTCACTCCCATATTAAATGCAGTCAATACACATCCACCCAAGTTGGGGGGGCATCCAGCTTTCAAATCTTGTGTATGCAGATGACCTAGTCCTCATTAGCATGTCCAGGGTTGGCCCGCAACGCCTTTTCAGAGTGACCTTGGTCTACTCAGTAAAGAATGGACTGACCATTCATAGGAAAAAAGCAAAAATACTAGTAGTTCACAGCAAAAGGTCACAGAAGCACACTTGGTCCATGGGAAGTGAAAAGATTGAACTGGTAAAACTCTTCAAGTACCTTGGAGTTTACTTCAATGGTAATGGGAGGTACGGTGATCCACTTGAAGAAATAAGTAAGAAAGGCAATGCTTTGGCCTTTGTTTTGAGGTCTCTTTACAACAAACTGAAAGTTCCAATGCTTACACCGATCCTGCAGGTGGCTCAAGCAAAAGTCCTTCCAACTTTGACTTAGGGATCCAGAAAGCACGATCCTGGATAATAAATATCTAAAGTATATAGGTCAGTTTTCCAATTACCATCTTATGCATCTTCAGCCCAGATCAGGCAGTAGTTTGGTATTGCCAAACAATCACTGACTCAGAAGGCAGCCTATATGCTTGCTGCCACAAGCTAGAATTGGCAACGGAGGCCTCCCTGGGCCATCATCTTTGGTCTGAACTAAATGAAAGGTTTGGCTATCTTTCACGGATCTACCTGCACCAGGCCCTGTGTGTTCTCAGTCTAACTAATGACTGGTACTCATGCCTAAGCCATCTGGAGTTAAAAAGAATTAGTCAAATCTAGCACACAGCTACTTTAAGCGCTTAAGACAAAAATAGCCTGTACAGAATGCAGACATGAATGGATGACACTCAGCATTTACACTAGGCTAAAACCACAGTGCTATTTAAATGATCCTTACAACAAAAAGACCAAGGAACAGCTTCTGAAATACAGGCTAAGGATACTACCAGTAACCAGGCCCTGCATCCAACCTATTGGCTTTATCAAGGGATGAGCATTTCAATATATATATAAACCAGTTCTATCATCTTTCTCCAAAAATGATCAATAATTTAAAGTAAACGTATATGTAAATTATTCACACAATGCAATTTTTGTTAATAGTAATTAGTAAAAAAAAAGTATAATAAAGCTTGATTATTACAACATGATTGGCATGCTTTCTTTTTACACATCCTTTAGGATTGCATTTTGTGGGTAAAAAATCTGAAAGTAAATAGTCAGACACAAATATTTGTTATATTTTTTTAAATCAAACATGTCTCTGATACTTTCTTTTGACATATTTCAGGCCAAAAATACAATCATTAAAATAACCACAAAAGGGACTTGCATTTTTTTTATACATCTACAGGCCACAGAAAATGCGGCCATGGAACTAGCCCCTAGAGTGTGCTGCACTCCCAGCTGTGCAGCAAAGCTCTAGCCTGGCTCCCTGCTCTTGCAGGAGAGGTGCCATAATGCCCATCAGTTGCAGCCCACTGCAGGCTCCTTTTAGGGGCTGCTGTGTCGATGAGTGAATGGATGTGTGAGAGGCAATGTTCCGTGTAATTTATTTTCTCTGTTTGTGGCAGTTTAAGGTCTCTGCGACAAATATCGGTGAAAATATCACTCCAAACTTTTGCTTAACAAAGTGAAAAGACAGTGCATTTCTACACATACAGCACCACATTAAAGGTCTTAAGGCAGGTTTGCAACATACAACAAACAAACAAAAAGTATACAGTATTCAAAAGCATATTCTCCATTAATATTCTTTTAATTGTGTAACAATGTTTCCCTTACTATCACTTGTCAAATGTGAATGCTACATTTCTGAGAGGTGTCAGTGTTTTTCAAGATTGCCCCACTATGCAATCTGTGAAAATACAATGTTGTGTCCCATTCTTTGCCAACCACAGAACATTCCTTATATGCTTTTTATCTCCTGCTGCATATCTTGCATGCCTTTTTGAGCCCTGCCAAGTACCACACATCAGGCATTAGACTAATGCATTTTAGTGTGGTGGTCCGCATCACTGCACTAAAATGCATTATTTAAGCATTTGTAGCGCGTTGACCATACCGGCGCAATGTGAAGGAGAAGCTGGGACTTTAGCTGCAAAGTGCACGTCATGAGCACTATTGCAGTAGATAACTGAGCTATATTCAAGCTGCCATTTTGTGACCTCATTATGCAACATACTTTTGATCATCCAGATATTCTTCTGCTACTGACACTCCTAGACCAGTAGGCATAATGGGGATCAAATAAACAAATGGCAGCCATATCTATCCACCAGCATACTTCCGTCTTTTTACTAAATCACGCAGAGAACGTACTTGCTGTTGAATTGCAGGAAATGCTGCTTAAATCAAATTTTGGGGTGACATTTACAAACAAAGGAAGCGTTGCTGTAGAGAAAGTAAGATGACAGCTATGCAGTGGCGTTGTTGAGACCCTAATCTCTTTCTGTTCTGGACATGTGGGCGGCCGGGCCTGGCTGCAGGCCTGGAGGACACTCGTGGCTGTCTAAAAGGGTAGTTTTTGCCCAGGTAGCGATTCATCACTGTGGACATCGTGCGGCAAGTACGTGACAGGTAGCACTGCAGGAGAAGGATCCCTCTGCTGTGTGGGACATGGTGGCCTGCCGCATGAGGGTGCTCAGTGAGTGAAGGGGCCCGGTCCACTGGGGCCTCCCCCAACCCTGCACTTTGTGTGATTTAGAATTGAAGGACCAAACAACCTACTCACCTCCTGGGTGCAGTACCTAAAAACAGCTTAGCTGTATGCTCAATTCTGGCAATGCTGTTGCTGGCAACACTCAGCTGTGGAGCTCCACTTTGTTTGGGGACAGTTTGAGTTGCCTATAGTCTGGACCACCTGGCGGAACTGGCAGTCTTTGGAATGAGAGATTGCCTGATAGCCTCTTTGTGAGAGAGCAACAAGGAGCATGGGGCTATTTTCCCAAAGGAGGAAGAAACGCACACAAGTAAGTGAGCAAGAGGAGAACCGGGGTGGGAGAGTTTAAAGGAATGAGAAATACAGGAGGGAGAAAGAAGCATGGAGCAGTTGGGGATTGCAGAGAAAAGAACAAGAGGGACACAGAGCAACACAGAGAGCAGGAGTGTTTTGCAGATGGAGAAACACACAGAGAGGTAAGCAACATGGAGCAGGGAAGCATATAAGGGAAAGAGCAACATGGAGTGCAGGAGGTAGTGCCTCGGTGACTGCTTTGAAATGTGCTTTTAAATGTTATAGATAGCTCTAGCATGCTACAGTTGTGCCCGTCCGACTAACTCATAACTTGATTTTGCTCGTGAGATAGTCTCACTCATAATCATTGAAATGGCACTTATAATTCCACTGCAATTAAGAAAATGTCACACGTAGCAAACTGAAACCTTGGCAGCTATGCTTTTGTTAATAAAGCGTGGAAGATTGTGTGCCTTTTTGAAAGTATTAATGTTAATTGCAGTGCCGTCATACCTATTCACATTTCAAAAAGGCACACAATCCTCAACGCTCTATCAACAAAAGGCATGCTGCAAGTCCAGAAGCACAACGTGTGCTTTTAGAATCACTAATATATATTAGTGGTTCTGAAAGCACACGTCGTGCTTTTAGGCTTCTTGCTTGAGTTTTGTTAATTTGGGGGCATATTATCAAGCCAGGCGATAATATTATCGCCGCTGTAGCAGCAGAAAACTGCCGCTAAAACGGCGATAATGGGCTTGATAATATGCTCTACGGAATTTCAATTGAAGCTCAGGTTAGATGTCCTTCACATCTAACATTGGCTTCAATTGGAATTCCATAGAGCATATTATCAAGCCCATTATCGCCATTTTGGCGGCAGTTTTCTGCCGCTAAAGCGGCGATAATTTTATCGCCTGTCTTGATAATATGCCCCCATGTTATTTGCATCGCCCAACATGCTAATACATGGGGCGGCATTTAACAAAAACTTTCAAAAAGGCACACAAACTGCCGCGCTCTGTTAACAAAAGGCATGCAGCAAGTCCAGAAGCACGGCGTGTGCTTTTAGAATCACTAATATTTATTAGTGATTCCGAAAGCACACATTGGGGCATATTTACAACGAGGCGATAATTTTATCGCTATATTAGCAAGGTCACGCTAACGCGTGAAACCTTGATTTAGCGTGGGGAATTCTAACGCCCAGCTTTGCATCTCTAATGAGTTCCCTCTGGCAAAAAATCGGGAACGAAATGCTTTGGCTGTGTGCCAATTTATAATGATTAATTGGAATAAAAAGAAGTATTTTGGAACAGATTCTTATCTGTGTATATTGACTTCAGAACGAGTGTACCTTCTGTTTTTATCTTGAAAACTTGATTATTTAAGGCAGAGTTTCTGTCACTATACTCCCTTCAATGTGGTGCCACCAAGTCTGTGCATAGCATTACAACCACACATGTCTGTGGGCCTACGCAGCCTACTGCCCTCGGCCTACGCTGCACACGAGTAGGTCACAAAATTGGAACTGAACATCGATTATTCAAAGGCAGAATACGTATAATTGCACGCAAGGAGCGGCGTAAGAGGATGACGTGTTGCAGTCCGGAGGGAATAGGATCATCGTTACGGAGGTGATCGAACACTACCGACAACTGCCCTGGTGTCACTAACTCTGTGCATCGCGAGCCAACGACACGTGGCTGTGGGCCACTGCTGACCTCTGCCTCCGGCCTACACTGCGGTTCAGTAGGTCACAGAGTCTTGATTTAGCAATGGCGGAGTTCATATCAGTGTACCGGCATCATCGCAGACTGCACCCCCTCCCAGCCCCGGTGCCACTAAGTCTTTTCCCCGATATTCATGGACACTCTCTGGTCGTACACTGGTGCAGTCTGAGTCTATGGACTAGGGGGTAGTTTTCATCCTCATGTGGCTGTCATCGAATTGGTGGGGTCAACAAGGCTGTCGCTTTCCACTCCTCCATTTGTAGCTTCCGGATAACATCAGACCTCTGCATCACGCCCTGGAGGACACCTTCCACTGTCCCCCGCAACCCTGCGCCGCATTCACCTCGGACATCGATGAGGACCCGCCCAGTCCGCGTGACCCTATCTCAGTGCACCGCAAGTCATCGTCCTGTCGCGGTGTGCCTGTGCCAACCGCTGTGCATCCGGGGCCACTATCTCTGTGCCGCTCCTGTCAGGGACCCTGTCTGAATTAATATTGGATGACCTCTGTGACGGTGGTCCTGGGGTCATCGATGCCATGTGCATGTGGCCCTGCGCTGTCCGCTGCCTCCGGCTTCAACTGCGGACCACCAGGGCTCACACATCAAATCGAGTCCTGACCGGGCCAGATGTCACATCACCGCAGGAGGCACATGCCAGCATCGCAAGGGCCAACTCCATCCACCATCTGCCAGAGTCGAAACAGTGGTAGTGGCAGACTAACGGAGTTGCTCAGACCTGTCATGGATGCCATCATCTGCCTGATCCCCTGCTCAGCATTCCAGGTGCCACTGACTCAGTGCACCGCAACCCATGGACAGTTACTGATTGAGTTTTGTGCTATGGAGAGGTTGCACGACAATGTCACCTCAGGCAGAGTGGGAGACCTGGGACGTTGATGAGGAAGTTGATGCAGGTGTGACACACCCCACTGCATCTGCATCAGGACCAACCCGAAGGGACACAATCCTAGCAGTTTCTTCACATGAGCGCGCTCATCTCTAGTGCCCCAACCTCAGTGCACTGCAACTCACGGACACTTCTGTTTCAATGTTGGGGGACAGCTGTCCTTGCTCCGGCACCCTCCTTGTTGCTCAGCAGTTGACTCTGTTATGCAGGTGTTTTCTGTTTCCATTGCACTGGTGTCCACTGTTAAAGTTGTTGCCAGCACCAAGCACTCTGTGTGGGCTGGCTTATACTCACCCCACACACATTCAGCACAGGCGTCACTGTACATGTGGTCCTGCCAAAAAAGGGGCCGGGCGCACGTGCCTGTAGCCAGTTCAACATGATATATGCATGTGTCCAGGTGGTCTTGTATGCATGAGGGCCATGGGTCCTACAACATTACATTGTGCTGTGTACAGCGGACGCAGACATGTCACTGCAGGCAGCGGGTATGACCTTAGAAATGTAGCTTTGTCGTCAGCCACTCAATATGTAAGAGGAGTGGACTGGGCCGTCGTATGGAGCGTCGGGTGTGAATGATGATTCTGTGGCTCTGGGCATGGTTCATTGCAGGACATGTGCACATGCATGTGTATCTGTCACGGTGTGGGTCTCCTTTGTGGGGTGTAGGCGGTCCCTGATGAGACTTGAACACCCACATATGCAATCTATTTCGGCTACCATGAGCTCTGATCCCTCCTGCACCTGTTCGGCCACCTCCTTTTGACATTCTGACACCTGGCATTGGAATGCAATGTGTGCCTCAGTGAAGTGTTGGGAGCCAGCCGTGGTGGCGGGTGCTTCCTGCTGTGTGGTCTGTGCAGGGGCTGAGGTCTTCTCTATGTGGCTTGGCTGCCCTGCTCCTGTGGGTGGGTTGCCCGGAGAAGTCCTTGAGCTGTTGTAGGGCGTCGGTGTCGGAGGTGTGGTGGTCATCCCTGGCATCACTGATGGTTTGTCTGGTCTGACCTGCTGAAGGTGTTTTTTGTCCCTCTGCAATGTGAAGGGGTGATGCATGTTGACATTGTGTTGACATTTATGTTTGCTCATTGTTCTTGGTTACATGCAGACAGTGTGACAATGTACATTGGGACTGTTTGGGAGGTGCTGGCAATTTGGGGGGGAGAGTGGACATTGGGAATACATGACAGATGTGAGGTTGTACCCGTGCATATGCATCTCACAGTTCCCTGCTCTTTGAATGTGATTGGCCTGTTTCTGCGCATGAGGGTACCCAGTTGTGTCCCCTGTTCTGCAGTGTCGGTGTTGCACTTTGTGCCACATTGTCATGGGATGTGCTGTGATTGCCCTGTGTGTGTGCTGCAGTTTGCCACAGGGATGAGGGACATGATCCTGGGGCATTGTGGGTGTGCAGTGTGCTAAACTTGATTGTGCATGTGTGTCATTGTGCCCATCTCCCCCGTACCCCAGTCCCTGGTCGTTACTCACCCTGTTGTTGTTTCAGGTCCTCTCGAGCTGTATCCGTACTCCCATCTCCTTGCACACTGATGACTGGCCTCCATTTCCTCCTGATCCTCCTGTGGTGCAGGAGTCCCACCTCCAGTCGCCGTTGCTGCCTCCCTGTTGGCAGCGGGTTTGTGCCTGGTTTAGGTTTCCTGGTCATGCCAGCACCTCTTGGCCTCATTCATTGTCCTCCTCGACACTCCGGCTGCATTCCAGGTAGTCTGATTGTGGGACAGTTGCTGGTAACGTTCTGTCACCTCCGTGATGCTGGTCTTGTGTTGCTGCGGACTGCCCCCCGCATTCCTCTCCCTCTTCTCCCTGGCCTTCCCTGACCCTGTTGTACCTTGCTGGTGGTCTGTGGGGCTTGTGGGGTTCACGTTGGCCTCTGCGCTCGGTCAGGGTGCATCCATGGTGCTGTGACTTTGGATTGTTTCTGGTATGCTTTTCTTGTTCTGCTTTTATTGTTATGTTATGTTATCACAATTTCTATAGCGCACTACTACCTTTAGGTGTCTAGGCACTTGTGGACCGCATACTGCACAGAGAGCTTAGTTTTTAAATAGCCATGTTTTGAGGTTTTTCCTGAACTCTATCAGAGACGGGATCTTCCTAAGAGTAAGTGGGAGGGAGTTCCAGAGCCTAATGGTACTATGACTGAAACTCCTGCCCCCCCAGTTTGTCTGTATTTTCCAGCCAGACACGTGGGATTTGCAGGCCTGTGGTTGTTTTTCGCAGATTTTTGTATCGCGCTTGGCCTCATCACAGCTTTTTTGGCGTTCGTGTTTCGTATTTTTGCGGCGTGGCGTTGATTTCAACGCGGCCATTTGACGCGTTATCTGGTGACTATCGCATGGTACCGCCGTGTTGTGAATACCTGGTTAACACGGCGTAAATTTCCCACGATGGACTGCGATGTTGAGGGTTGCGTTAAGTAACTTTTGCGATGGTTATCACACGTTCTTGAGAATATCCCCCAGAGTGTTAGAACATTGTAGGGCTATCAAATGGGTGACAAGAGTTACCCAGCGGCGAGACTATGGCTACTAAAACAGGAACAGAATCCTGATATGCTTTCTTTTCATGCAGTTAACAGAATCAAAGCAAAACCATGATGTGGGGATAGAGAGAGAAAATTGTGCCAGTCAGAGTCCAAATACATTGTCTCACCGAAAATGAAATTTCTGTATGGACTTGTCAAGGAGGAGGAGTTATATGTCTACCTTAGGACATAAAGAATAAGATTGAGGGATGATAATTGATGGAGACTTTTTTAAGGAGATCTGCATTATGATCGGGAACACAAGGTATAAACATTGACCAGGGGTCAGTAAGGTATGGGGGGGGAGGGGGGCAATAGCAATTTGAATAACATTGGATATTCTTCCCAGGGTTTTGATCTAAATAAAATTGATCCCAAATACATGTGTGAAATGACACAGCCTAATATCATACTTATACATGTGCCAATAATTATAGCATAGGAATGGAGGCATGTATTGGCAAAACACATTATACCTTTAAACTGTGGAGAGTATGCCAAAGCTCACACCTTCTGATGCTGAAGAGCTGATGTCTGGATGTTAATTAATGCTTCTTTCAGCAATCTGTTTAACAATTCTTTGATAATTCTTTGAAAATTGTGTCCTAGACGTATGTTAGGCTCTAAGTGACCACTACAGTCCTGGAACTTTACCTAAAGATACATTGATAAATAAAGTAAGAATTCAACATAAAAAAGGCATCTCATTTTACAATAGCTGTTTGTATGATACAAAACCACAGACATGATAAGGACCAAAAAAACACTGTCAAATTATTTATAAATATATATTTCCCTCAATGTTCCAATGTGCGTCAATCATTCTCCTTTAAGCATTCTATTTTTCTTCCTAAGTTATATGTACATTGAATCTCTCTGGTGGGTTTTGACAGGGATGCATCATATTAAACTGTACGGGAATTACTAATAAATTAATTAATAGTAAAAATATTGAATGCACTTTGTGAGTTTCTTTCATAATTTATCATCATCATTTTGCAGACAGAATTGGACATGTATAATGTTTGTAGACACTCATGGGCATTCCTGCTGATGATCGGGATTTTATGTTTTTAAAAATGTAAATAAAATGCATTTTAAATAAGCATTTTCAGTAGTGAAGCAAAAAAGAGCCCAAAATGGAGGAAACTCAGGAATGTTCTCTGGGGCTCTGACTTTTGATGGATTCTGGGAGGTATAATGTAGCAAAGGCATTTACAACGCGACGCATCAGCCTAGATGCGTCACTTTGTAAATAAGGGGAAGTGTGGCGCATTGTTTATGCCACTGCAGCATCACAAAAAAGTGACGCAATGGAGGCGCAAGCCCTTCATAAATAAGGGCTCAAATTACACAGCATGAATTACTAAGCAATCAATCAATCAGGGGTTGGTAAAGCACAACTGCTCACCCGCGAGGATCTCAAGGTGCTGGGGTGGAGAGGCTCCGTTGAGTGCTGGCATCATCCGAAGAGTCAGGTCTTGAGGTCCTTCCTGAACGGAAGCAGTATGGGTGCTTACTGGAGGTTGAGGGGGAGGTCATTCCAGGACTTGGCTGAGAGGTACGAGAAGGACTTTTCTCCCGTTCTGGTCTTGTTGATGCAAGAAATGGTGGCCGGAGAGAAGTCAGCTGATCGGAGGTGTCTTTTGGGTGCGTGGAAAGAGAGGCGGTGGTTCAGGTATGTTGGTCTGGTGTTGTGGAGGACCTTGTATGCAGGGACACTGGAACCAGCAGGGTTACCGAGTCCTGGGACCATGGTTGTGACATGCATGTAGATACTCACATAGCCAGGCATAGATTAAGACTCAGTCTATGAAGAACATATTTAAGTAATGAGTAGTGACCATCGTAGCATGAAGGTAGTAACATCAACAATGACTGAAAGTTTATGAAAAGGAAACGTGGTTGCTTCAATAACAATATTAAAAATGCCTGCAGAGCAAAGAAAATGCTGTTTTATGTTATGTTATAGAAATGTTTGGAGTGCACAAATACCCGGAGGTATCTTGGCACTGGCTCTACTAAGTGAGGTCAGAAGAAGCTAAGAAAGAAAAAAATCCTAAACAACCAGGTTTTTATTTCTTTCCTAAAGGCTAGCAAATTAGGCATGGCTTTGATGTGAAGGGCTCTAAGATTCCAGATTTTAGCTGTACCAGCCACAAAGCTTTTTCCACCCCAGTTAGCCCATTTAAACCTGAGTATCACAAGTTTTTTGTGACATAATAAATAATTTCTAAACTATCTGTAAAGTTCAGCCCAGTCTCTGAAGCCCGCCATATGTAAATCACAAAGAAATGCCAGTCAGTTATGTTTTATGTCAAAATAAATTATTATCTGAACTCTACTGTTTTGACATTTGGAAGTGGTGCACTGGCATCAAGAATACATGCGCAAGTACAACTCATGTATGGCTGGACATTTGGAACAGCAGTGACGTACCCTCAATGAGAAACGAAATACATTGTTGTGTTTGCTCAGAAGGGACTACTATGGGGACTCATTCATCTTGAAGTGAAAAAACTCACAGGCATATTCTCAAGAATGTGTGATAACCATCGCAAAAGTTACTTAATGCAACCTACAACATCGCAGTCCACCACGGGAATTTTACGCCGTGTTAACCAGGTATTCACAACACGGCGGTACCATGCAATAGTCACCAGATAACGCATCAACTGACCACGTTAAAATCAACGCCACGCCGCAAAAATGCGTAACGCGAACGCAATAAATCCTGCGATGAGGCCAATTACGGTACAAAAAGCACCAAAAACCAGTGACCGGCCTGCAAATCTAACACGTCTGGCGGGAAAATGCAACAGAACAGCAGAGTAAACAAACCGTGAGATGACAACCTGCGAGCACTACCCCACAGCTGTGACGCAGAAAACACGAGCATTGTCTAAATCAGATAGGCATTTCCCCACAAACAGCCAGAATGCACATAGACATGCATTCAGTATTTAACCTGCGCCAATCCGGAAACAAACATGGTACACGCTGTAAAACCGCATCTCCCCCCACATTGCAGAGGGACAAGCAAAACCCCCTGCACACCGATGTGACATGTACATGAACAGACAAGAATAAAAGCACGGACCTCTGGTGCGTTTGTGGGCCAAATTGTACTGCCTCTGGGCCTGTGTGTTCAGGGCTCGGAAGGGTGTCATAATCCAAACACAGAGTGCATATCATTGGTCACCTGTGACAGTGCAGAGAGACATGAGTCACAACTACATACAGCATGATGTGTTTGGCAGGCTAACTGGTTCATTGGTGTGTGATATGTGTGACTTTGCGATTCCTGTATGACATGTACAGCGTGTTGCAAATGAGCTGCATCACTGTGTACTACGTAGCCTCACTGTTGCACCTCCCCCCGAACACATTCACTAGTGTACGCAGCACAATTACATCACATGCACCCCTACGGCACCCCATTGACATGCCGGTCTGTGCAGTCTACAGGCCAGAGTACGACACAGTCATGATGCTGCGCAGTATGAGGCCCATTGCAAGGACAGTGCTGACACAGATGTAGTGCACCTGCCTGGCTGAACTCGACATGTCGTTAAGGGTACATCTTTGGCTCATGCTGTGCTAATAGCGACACACACAACAGTTGGCATGTGTGAACCCTGACCCCGAGCGGGCATGCCCTCCCCCATGTACCCCTTAGGCCGATCACACACACCGTGGACATGCCACATAGCAACATTGTCGATTGCGTGATAGGTGGTGCATACACTACAACAGAGACACACGCATCAGCCACATCCTTGTCAAGGCCCACACTGAACCACACCCAGATCCACGTGTGTAGCAGCCACACCCCGTACGCCGGGCCAGCCCACTCTGCTCACGCTTACAGGGGGGACATAACAAGCTACATTTCCGGGATCTTCCCCACTGGCTGGGGTGACATGGTTGCGTCCACTGTCCACTACACTCCATACACCAGCAATGTGTGTCGACATGGCTATGTGTGTGGTCTGCATACTGAAGTCAGGCCAGCACATCCACGCCACATTTGGCATTGTGTACATGCTTATTAATGGGTCACTTGCCTCCTTCGCACATGCCTTGTTCCCACCTCTACCCACATTATGCTATTGTATGGCTGAGGTGCCATGCTGTTGATGGCTCATATACATGGAGAGCCCAGGTTACCACAGTAAGTTGTGCTGTCATGTCTGGTAGGTGGGCATGTTGTTTGGCATGTTGCATGTGAGTTTGTAACGTGTGCATTCCCAGAGTTGTGAGT
Source organism: Triturus cristatus (assembly GCF_964204655.1). Lineage (NCBI taxonomy): Eukaryota > Metazoa > Chordata > Amphibia > Caudata > Salamandridae > Triturus > Triturus cristatus. The sequence goes on along the minus strand of NC_140590.1, from coordinate 1,484,167,153 downwards.
TGCACGATTGTGGAGTTGAGGTGTGTGGTGTGCTCATTTGGTACTTACCAACAAGCAGGGCATTTCCGTAGGTGCCATCCTGGAAGCGCCAGTTGATGATGGACTGTCGGAAGATGTATGAATCATGCACACTGCCTGGGTAGTTGGCGACAACATTCGTGAAGAGTCCCCGGTAGTCCACTATTGCCTGCACATTGATGGAATGCGTGTGCTTTCTGTTGCCAATAGTTGTGTGCAGTGTCTGCAGGGGGCACAAGTAGGACATGTTTGCAGTCAATTGTCCTCAACACGTGCGGGAATGCAGCTATGGCATAGAAGCCTTGCTTGGTCTCCAGCTGTTCCTGCGTAGTGTGGGGGAAGTATAGGTACTGGAGTACCAAGCTGATGATGGCATCCAGGACAGGTTTGAGGAACTTTGATAGGGCTGGCTATGAGATTCCTCTGACTCTGGCGGTTGTTGGTTGGAAAGTCCCAGAGGCCAACAGGTGCAGCACAGCCAGCAGCTTTGTCTGAAGTGGGATATTGGTTATCCGCTGTGTTGGTACTGTCAGCCTGTGGGCAATGATGTTCAGGATGCAGAGGACGGTTGTCCGTTTGAACCTGTAGTGGGCAAAGACATACTCTGCTGTCATCTCTGTGAGGCTGGTGCGTTTTCGGAAGGTCCGCGGTCTGTGCCTGTGCTTCCTCTGTGGTGGTCCAGGGGGTGCGGGGGCCTGGAGGTGGTGGCAGTGGGTGTTGTGGGCCTGTTGGGGCTCCGAGCTGCATGATGAGTAGCTCCATGGCATAAGTTGTTCTTAAGGTGTGGCTGTGGGCTGGGCTTCCTTTTGTTGTGCCGGCTGCTGTCCGACTTTACATCAGGTCAGAGCAGGAGTTAATTTCCTGCTGCTAACGCTCCTTATCGCATGTTTTGTGGTTGTATCGCCAATGTGGCTGGTCATTGAGAATGTTGTGGAGTGGTGTTGTCATGGCTTTTTGCACGGGTACGCCTACTCTGCAGCTCATTAGCGATAGTTGCAGGGGTCATCTGTGGCGATGTTTTTTGCGGCTGCTATCGCAAGTAAACTGGTGCTATGGGCTGTTGGCACCAGCATGTGAATGGGGTGATGAATTTATCGCGAGTTTGGCTGAGCTAAGGTGCCATTAACTCGTCGATAGCTCAATGAGAATATGGCCCTCAGATGGTCAAGTTGGAGATACTGTTAAGACATTGAATAGTAGATCATGGTCTTAGACATGTGCTTAGGAGACACTGCTCAAGAGATCATAAAGTCAATGAAGCTAGGCATGGGGGGTCTCTCATAAAAATGTGTGAGTTGCTTGGCCTTTAGTAGCTCACTACGATTTTCAGAGATCAGAAGTAGCTATCACTACAGAAAAGGATGGACCCCTGATTTGCACCTATGTGTTAATGATATTATGCTGGCTCATAAATTTGATATTGACCCTAGAAATACAGCGGTGATCTCAATAGCGATTGTCACTGCCTGACGTTAGAACATGAATTAATCTTATACCCCCCTCAGTTTCTGACTAGTGGATCTTGCTCTGAACAAATAATTGACCTTGAAGTCATAAATACTTCTATTTAAGATCAGCACATTTTGGATTGATCAATGATAAGCTTTTTGTGTTGTTGTGAATTAACTTAGAAGGTACATCCTTTTTTCCTCCTTTGTCCCTTCCCCCCACCTTTTACATCCGATCATTATTGCCTTGCCTTCTGAAATACAACACACGGTTGCTGCCCTGCTGTTTCACCCCCTGTTGCCGGGGGCATGGAGCTCACTGCCATCATCACCCTGGTCCTAATAGGGGACCGAACCACCGCGCACATACCCGGCCACAGCGCTTCACGGCATCTACAGCGCTGCTTCATCAAAACGAGGACTACAAGACCCAGATCCCCAGCTCCACGCCAGGTGCCGCCGGTGAGAGGGAGGCATGGCCATTGTGCTTATAGCGCTGCCTCTCCCACCGCGGTGTGGGACCCACTGTTGCTGCCCTGCTGTTTCTGCCCCTGCTGTCTGGGGCTTGGAGCTCACTGCCATCATCACCCTGGTCCTAATAGGGGACCGGAGCACCGCAGACATACCCGGCCACAGCGCTTCACGGCATCTACAGCGCTGCTTCATCAAAAAGAGGACTGCAAGTCCCAGAGTCCCCAACCCCACGCCAGGTGCTGCCGGTGAGAGGGAGGCGTGGCATCACGTTTATAGCGCTGCCTCTCCCACCGCGGTGTGGGACCCACTGTTGCTGCCCTGCTGTTTCTGCCCCTGCTGTCTCGGGCTTGGAGTTCACTGCCATCATCACCCTGGTCCTAATTGGGGACAGGAGCGCCGCAGACATACCCGGCCACAGTGCTTCACGGCATCTACAGCGCTGCTTCATCAAAACAAGTCCTAGAGTCCCCAACCCCACGTCAGGTGTTGCCGGTGAGAGGGTGGCGGGCCATCACGCTTATAGCGCTGCCTCTCCCACTGTGGCATGGGACGCACGCGGGCGGTGCCCGGGCAAAGCCTGGGCCAAGGGCAGGCTCGTCCTTGCCCGTCATCGCCAGGAAGAGGCAGGGCAGGGCTGCGTCTCTTCGCCTTATGTTCCGGGAGTATCTTGGGTAAGACTTTGCTCACCTGCCCTCCTGAGGTTGACTACCACGCTGAATGTAGGTAACATCTCTAGCTGGTATTGCCTTGGTGAACGCCTTGGACTCATGTGAGGAATAGTGTAAGGACTAAGGACTTGTAGTGGGTTTTTGTCTACAGGGGAAGGCTAGATGATTATATTTATATTTCTTCTGATTGGGTTAACCTTATTTATTTTTTCCTACCTTGCTAAGTGCTATATTTGATTTACGCACACTCTGCTCCCATTTGTCTAAATATTAACCATATCTACCCCATGCATTGTAGATCACGGGGAATCTCTGGTTTGACTATCTGTAACGTAGGTGTTAGCTAGGAGGGTACATCCTACGATTCGCCCCAAGCCCGCAATGGGGAGACACGTTTTTACTATAAAACAGCCTCGCCCGCAAGAAACGTCCTCTTCCCTGTTACCACCGACATCAATTGATAGAATGTTGCAGAGGGCTATAGGGGTGGTAACAACAGAGATTGAACTCACTGAAAGGCGGTATCACTAACCCCAGATCTTTGTCTTCCGCCTTCAGAATTGTCCACTTCTAACGCTCTTACCCCTAACCACTCCCTACCATCCCAGGTGTCAGTGCCTCTACTATCTCTAAGCCAAGAAGCTACATCTGGAATAGAACCTTGCAAGGAGGGCCATGCCCCCACCTTGTGTCACAAAGGGAAGCGTAAGCAAGCAAACGGTGGGCACCTAAGAGTAAGAAACTTAGAGGGGGCCCAATATATAGTGTGGCATCCTCGGATATCCTTAATGCCTCCAAAAAATTGCACTGCTAATGCTCAAATGGATCCGCCCTATCCAGCTTGGGTGCAAGATATGATTAGAGATTTATTAGCCCAAATCATAGAAATTGTGAAGGAGGAGGTTGCCCCTTTAGCAGATTATATACACAAGCTAGAGAGACTTGTGGACAGCAGACAAGAAGTCATGGGCCTTAAGCAAACTCAATTAGTGATGAAGAGGACCGACTTTAGTTGTCAGGTAGACACCTTAGGTCAAACTCCTGCCATTAATTTGGGTGCCCACAAGAGTGCACATCTCACTAGCATTGGGGGTTTTAGACGGCCTAGTAATAATGCTTCCAATAGTGACCAACTAGCTAGGCTGTACATGCCAGGTTTAGGTGTACAGCAGGAGCAAACTCACACAACCAACATAATTTGTAGGAACTCTAACTGTGAAGCTAGGAATGACAATGCAGCCTCCACCAGCCAGAGACAAGGTAAAAGCACTACTAGTCAACTAGGGAACACCGAGTGCAGAGAGGGATATGGGGAGGGAGAGAGCTCAGCAGGCAGTATAGAAGTAATAACTCAGCCAAGCATAAATTTGCCGCCAGCCTCCTCCCCTTATGTGATTATCCTTACGGGGGTACCCTCATTCAAGAAGGGCCAGCACGAGTCTCACCTAGATCTCAGGAACAAATGCTTGTTCTGGCTGGCAAGGAATAGGCAGTTCCCCTATGATAGGGCGGGAGAAATTATAATGGTTCGCAGAGTTGGTGGGTTGCGAAAAGGCATAAAAACGAACCAAGACGACTGTGTGATTATAAACTTTAAAAATCCTCAGACCATATGTTGGTTATTAAACCAGAATTATAGGCCTCTAGAGTACCACACAGAGGTCCAAGCACTACCTCTGGACCATTTTTACCCCCACTATTCTACACTACACAGGGCCAGTACTCCCTTGGACCGAGGGTCAGTACACCATTGTGACTATAAATATCCTACCCCCAGATCCCTATTATACAGTGTCCCTGTAAGAAACAGATTTCAGGGTCTTGAGGAAGTAGATTGACAGCCAAAGAAACTAGGAAAGGGACCTGCAAGGCCCCATGTAGAGTCTAGGGAGAATACGTTTACCCAACCCAGATGGTACATGAATCTCGGGGTACGACAAAATATCCTCGAATTGGGTTTAACATTACCACAGGTGGATGGTGACATAACAAGGCCAGGGACAGACCCTCTTAGCCAGCAAGCCCCCGCAACTATTGATCCCCTTAGTTCTGGGGATTTGGTGGAAAAACAGCACAATTGGCCACCTGCCTGCCCTCCCATGAATTTAGTAGGGGATGTCCATATATCTAATTCTCGTGCCACTGTAGCCTCTGCCTACAACCTGAGCCAAGAAAGGAATTTAAAGATCTTATCCTGGAATGTTGCTGGTCTAAAAAATAAGCTGTCCTGCCCTGATTGGGGGCTTTTTGTCGACCAGTTTGATATCTGCCTATTCCAGGAGACATGGGCACGGGAAAATTCTCTCAGGGTGGTTGCACACCCTCGGATATCCCAGGGAACCTAACATTCAATAGAATTGGCCAAGCTTCTCTTTTGGATTACATGCTAGTGGAGACTAGGCTGTGGTCCAGAGTCTGTGACTTCATTGTCCTCCCAGAACATGACAGCGATCACAATGCTTTATCATTAGTATTGGAGTTGCCAAATCTGGGAACTCCTGTGCCCACTAGTATCGCTGTAGACAGTGGCATAACCCTCTCTAACAACAGGAGGAGAGTTAGGTGGGGGGCAATCCAGCAGTCAACAGAAAGCTGTCTGCATTGTATGCAGCAGTCATTCCAGTGTTAGTAGAACTGGGTGAAGTGGTAGTCGCAGTGGATAACACTTCTCCCATCGACAAGGTTGCAGACTTACATGCATGTCTAGTCGTAAAGCTTGCTGATGTATTCTACCCAAAGTCACATCCGAAGGGCAAAGAGAGGGCCATCTGCTCATGGTTTAATGACAGCTGCTGTTTGGCAAAACAAGCTTTATTGGAGGCCTTCAAAGCTAAAAACAAGCCATTAATCAAAGAAAAGAGGACGCTGTACAAGAGACCATTAGGCTAGCGAAGGAGGCCTGGGAAATGGACAGATGGGATGCTCTGCAAACTACAACGATAAAAGAGAGTTCTGACCCATAGTTGCCACTAGTAGTTGTCAGGGCAAGGCTGCTATCGAACCTAATATATTTGCAGAAGCCTGGGAAGCTCACTTTCAGGCCCTATATACCACAAAGAATGTCCCTGTCTCCTGTGGAAATGTATTTCCAATTGTTCCTAGTGCTAACTATGATGAACTTATTGAATTCACTCTCTCAGAAGTTTTAAGTGCGATAAGTAAGCTCCCTATTGGCAAAGCGCCGGGATTGGACAAGATCCCAGGGGATCTCTTCCGGGCATAACCAGGAATTTGGAGACCTTATCTTTGGGCTCTATTTAATGCCATCTTGAAGGGCATGCCAATTCCCGAAACCTGGGCAGGGGCAGAAATAGTCCCAGTTTTTAAAAAGGGGTCGCCGCTTCTTCCAGCAAATTATAGACTGATCAGTTTGATCGACGTCATGCAAAAACTCATTGCACGGGTAGTTCTTGACTATTTGCAGGGGTGGATGGGAGATCATGATATCCTAAGCCCTTATCAAGCCGGATTCAGGAAGAACATTTCCACCGTGGACCAAATCTATAGACTCCAACTTATATTGTGGAAAACGGTGAGAATGGAGGGTGACAGCCTCTATTTGATCTTCGTGGATCTGAAGACGGCAACATATATTCAGACGCGGGCTAGTTAGGAACCTTGACAGATATTTTAAATGCATCCACTTCAGACATGTCAGATTCACTCATCTCAGCATTGTAAAGAGCATTTTTTCCTGGTCACACTTGATGAGAGCACGTGCACATCATGAAGTCTCCACTCCTGCAATCGATGATGTTGCATAGCTCTCTTTCTTCTACATCAGCTGTGCAGAATTGTCTTCCAGAGGCAATAAATGTGCTGTCAGCCCATATCGTTGGTTGTCAGTAGTGTTCTCCTTGTAGCTAGAGAATGCCTTTTTATCACTGTAGCTGTATTGCTTCATAGTTCAAATTGCGAGTCCTTATCCACCTGCCCAGAGTTCCAAATGCAGGTCTTATTAAATTCCGGACTTCCTTTCATGGCCGTTCCTTAAGCATTGTATGGTGGGTTCATCTTTTGGGGTGTGGGATGTCACAGAAAGACACATGTTGCATCTGCTATCTATATCACAAAAAGCCCCGATTACGAGTTTAATAGTACGTGTGTGGAGATTCCAGAAGGCCAGAGTTGCTGTTTTTGTCCGATATCTTTGCACACATTTACTCCTATTACTAGTTAAAGTCCAGGGGATGGGAAATAATTGTGAGGACCAGGATTTTCTGGGTGTATTCCTCCACGGAATTTGCAATTCCTTGGGATTAAATGTACGCATTTAACACCTGGTTTTAGCAGATTTTAAATGGTGTAAGGTTTACAGAATTTGGATAGAAAGAGAAGATTATTCCTGCTAGGAAGAGCCATACATGCTCCTATATGCTTAGGCTGAGTGTCTGCTGTGCAATGCATCCCTTTTCCAAAGTGCTTTTGCCAGTCACTTTTTCCGGCTGGTAAAATTGAGTCTAGTGTTCTTACATCCAGTAACTTCGGACACTGCCCACAGCATAATTTTGCACAGTGTAGTTCAATTCTGGAATTGTCTTGTGCGCGTCTCGCGTCATGTTGCGTCTTGTCACTTACAACGCATTGCATGGTGGATAGAATGGATGATGCGTGCCCCAAGCAACATTGATGGTTGGCCCATCCGCTGCATGACTTTGTGCACAATCACTTTCCCTATTGTCACTTCCTGTCACATTACATCTGCTCATTTCATATTGAGATTGGTGTCATTGGTGTGGTAGTTTGACTCAGAGGGATCCAGATTGTGAGGCCAGCTACCTACATCACTTCAGTCACAGTCTCCTAATCTGTTATTTCTTCCTGTCGGGTCCCTTCTCGGGTAGTTGATGATGGATGCCATTTCTGAAATGGGACTTATGAGATAGCTTTCAAGGTGGAAAGGCTTATCTCGGAAAAAAAGATTTTCTGTCATTAACCTAAAATCTGGTGTCATTCTTTTTTACAGGCCTCGTGGTAAAAAGCGCTTCCTTAAACATCGAGGAGAATATGAAGTCACATCATACCACAATGTTTGGAAAAGATCAATTGACTGTAAGGAGAGGGACACCCTTCACTGTGGATATTGTCTTCAATAAAGAAGTGGATTTAGAAGATGATATGAATTTGAGTACACAGCTAAAAGATGCCAACAGAGGTGAGATCATTGGCAGAATTCCCAAATTATAAACGTGTATAAAAAATACAAAATCAGTGCAGCTAAACTGGTTTTATCTAAACAAGTTCATTGACATTCTGTAGGGTGATTTCTTGAATCACAAAGGCAATTGTGCGTTGTTAGACCTGGCACCTTGGCGTGAGTTTCCCTTCCACTTTTTGATGGTGTGCCTCGATTGTTTTGCTGGTGTTGTCCGCTCAGGGCACTGCGCCACGGCTAATCCGTGCCGCAGTGCAAGTGCTCCCTAGGTAAAGTGTACCTGTAATTGATGTCCATGATTGGTTTATTGGATTCACTGTCAGTCCCCAGTAAAGTGCACCAGGGGTGCCAGGGCTCGTGAATGCCAATGCCGCTGGTGGGCTTGCAGCGCTGGTTGCGCCACCCACAGAAGCGGCCTTGTAAAGTGTGTCTAGGGCCTGCCAACGCAGACCCTGTGCGCGGTCCGGGACCGTCGCGCTGACTGCGCAAGTGCCCCCACTTGCCAGTCCCTAAACCTTCCCTTACCTACATATTAGCCACCCCTCTGGTAGGCCCGAGGGCAGGGTGCATTGTAGGCATAAGGTAGGACATGCCCTGATGTTTGGGGCATGTCTTAGTAGTGAATTACAGCCCTTGTCGTTTTTCACTATTGAAGGCTACCTGCTCTCCATAGGCCAGAATGGGCTGCCGGGATCACGCCAACGCTGTGACCCCAGTGGACTCAGAGAGCATGGTAGAAGTGTCAAGTTTAGTATGCCTGAACTCAGAATAATAAAATACTTCTTGTAGTCAAGTTTATTTTAATATCCTGGGTTTGTAAATACTACTTTTAGAAAGTTAGTATTTACTGACCTGACCATCTCAGTCCGCCTCTGCTGTGTGTATGTGTTCTGCCTGGCAACAGTAAGGAGCAGGGTTGGGGAATCCCCAGAGACAGGTTGGCTGCCAGGTGGTGGGTAGAGAGATTACACCTGGATGGGTGGGAGGAGTACACCTTGACTCTTGAATAGACCTGTGCTCTGCCACCACAAAGCCGGCGCCACCCCCTGTGGGGCGGCTGATGTCTCTGCCCTGCTGCTGAAAGGAAAGAGCAGAGTCACAATAACAAAGTGCTCCAGAACTGGACTGAGCCAGGCCTAGGCCCCCTGGCGCTAAAGAACAAAAGAATCATGGTATAAAAGTAGGAGCCTGGCTCCTAAGAATCAGAATCCTGTTTACCACAAAGAACCTCTGCCCGACTAGAAGGAGAAGAAGACGCCGGAGGAGCTGGCCTGCTGCTTGCCTTGCTGAGAGAGGAGAGGAAGAGACTTACTGAAAAGACTTTGCTACTTTGTGCTTGAACATTCTCCAAGGGCTTGATCTGAGCTTGCCCCCTGAACTGAACCCCAGGAACAGTGGGTTCTTTGTGCTTCTTGCTCGTCCTCCAATTCGAGCCGTGTGTGCATCCCGCTGGAAAAGAGACTGCGCCCCTCATCGCCCCTCCTAGGGCCGTGACACCCAGAAGCTCGCCTGCCTCAAACCCGTGAGAGCCCCGCTCCGTCCGGAGCCGCTCTCTGTTCCCGGGCCAGGCCGCCTGCATCCCTGTCACCGCCTGCCATTGGAGTGCGCTGAACGCGCTATCACCCCTCCTGCCGGAAGCCGTCCGACGACTGTGATCTACGCCGGGTCATCCAGCTGCACTGACCGTGCCCTGCGACCCCGCTTCGCTATCCCCGGACATCTCAGGCCGCGCCGCCCCCGCTGTGGAGACCCTCCTGCACCGCCGTGCTAAAGGGTCGCTGGCCGCGCCTGCCTACGTGCCCACACCTGCTGATTGAGGACCCAAGAACACTTCCCAAGCTGAGAGTCGCACCGACCTGTGCCGACTCTCCTAATCACGAAAGGAGTCCAGTATCGGGCTCGGGGCCCGCAACGCCTTATTTCCCCGTTCGCAGGAACCGATCTCTGTGAGTACTGGAACTACGAGTAAAGAAACTACGAACCAAGAACATTTGCCTGCTGTATAACCTGGTGGCCTAGCGAAAACGTTATTGGTCTTGTGATAAGTCTGTTGAGACATATATACCTTATTTTTACATAAAGAATCGTATTTTTATATATATCCAAGTCTGGTGTCCGTTTCTGGGGGGATTGATGTATTTACTGTGTGTACGATTGTAAGTGCTTAACCAACAACGCCTGAGGAATCGCCTTGGCTGCTCACGCCACGCACCTAGAGGGTGAGCAAGGGTCATTCGCGAGGGGTTATCCTGCGCCCTGACGTAGAGGAGAGGGTTCCTGCTTGACACAAGGGCAACCTTGCGCCAACCAGAGATCCCCGACTCTAACATTGTTGGCAGCGGGTGGGATTTCGGATTTGCACTTATAATCTGCATACAGTGAATTATTAATCACCAGATAGTGAGAGCAGACCAAATAACGCAACCACAGGTTTTCATTTTTGGAACTTTGTTGAGACATCTGCCATTACTGCAACCATGCCTGGCTCACTCTCTGCTGGAAGAGCGCTCTCTGTGATTTCTGGAATCGATGAGGTGGATTGGGAGAGACTGGAAGGTTACACAACGGAGCAATTGAAAGGCTACAGTGTAAAATTCAGAGTTCCCCATGCTGGATTCAGGAAGAAGAACCAGTACCTCAAGGCGCTGAGAGCCTGGAAGGAGTCACGAGACCCACGGAATGCGGGGGACATCGTTCCACCCGACAATCTTGAGGAGCCCAGCAGAGTCCGGTCGCCAGAGGAGCTGGCAGACAGGGCAGCAGACAGGGCGCATGCAATGGAGATGGCAAAGTTGGCAGGACAAATGGAAATGGAAAAGCAGAAGTTGGCCCTGGAGGCACAACAACGCCAAATGGATCATGATATCAGATTGAAGGAGTTGGAGCTGAAGGCGAAAAGTTTGGACACCACTCCTTCTGGTGGCAGCACTCCACCAGCGCAGGTAGAGTCCAAGGTGTACATCCCCAAAGATGTAGTAAAGGAGTATTTTAGAAAGGATGACATAGGGCAGTGGTTTAGAGCCTACGAGGTGGCCATGTCCTCACACCGGGTCCCTGAGAAAGACTGGGGAGCGGGGTTGTGGGGAAGGTTCCTTGCTGAAGGGCGTGACACCCTGTTAGATTTACCCTTAGATCTCCAAACCTCATACCCCCATATGAAGGAAGCTTTAATGACCAGGTATGGGTTAACTCCGGAGCTATATCGACAGAGGTTCAGGGAGACCAAGAAGATCCCTGAGAGTACGTATGTGGAATATGTGACCTTTTTCTGCAGAGCGCTGGATGGTTGGGTGAAGGGTAGCAAAGTGAATGATTATCAAGGGCTGCTTGATTTAATTGCATGGGAGCACTTGTCCAGTCAATGTTTTCCTGAGCTACGCCAGCACCTGATTGATAGCAAGCTGTCCAACCCGAGGAAGCTTGCTGAGGAGGCGGACCGCTGGCTCAGCACCAGGGTCCACAAGGGTCAAGTGGGAGACTCCGCCAAAGGTGGGCAGGGTCCCCAGCAGAAGAGTGGGGGGGACAAGGGTAAACAGAAGGGGTTCCAAAAAGGCCCCCAAAGTAATTCCCAAGGGAACCAGCAGAAGGGTTCTCAGCCTCCCCCACCCCCGCAGCAGAACGGGGCCCCGACAGGTAGACCTGTTCCAAAGGGGCCCTTCAATTGTTATAAGTGTGGTGACCCGGGTCACATTGCCTCTGATCCTAAGTGTCGCCTGTTTGGTAAGACCGCACCCACTGGTGCTCCACCCCGGCAAGTAGCTAGTGTTAACTTTGGAGAGGAAGTAGCAGTCCAGGAGGGTGGGGGTCCCGGGCAGATGACCCTAGTCTCGCTAGGAGACAGTGAGATGGTCCCTGTAACCTACCTGCCCTCTAACACTAAGAAATATGGGCAGGTGGTGACCATTAATGGAAAGAAGGTTGAGGCTCTTAGAGATACAGGAGCCAGCGTGACCTCGGTGAGGCAACACCTGGTGTCTCAAGAGCAAATTGTACCCAATGCCTACTGTAGGGTTGTCAATGCTGACAACGTAGAGAGTCGTTGTCCAATGGCTCAAGTTCCCTTTGAGTGGGGGGAGGTCTCTGGTACTCTACAAGTCGCTGTGAGAACTGACATGCCTGTAGACTGTCTGCTAGGGAACGACCTGGAGAGTTCCCCTTGGGAAAAGGTGGAGAAGACCACGCATCTGAGGATGGTGGGTCTGCCCGACTGGGCGTGCGTGACCACCCGGTCCATGGCAGCCAGTAGGGGTGTTGAGAGGGTCCTGGAGCCTGAGGGAGAGGTCCAGGAACCGGCCTTAGGGAGAAGGCGCAGGAGGCGCGGGAAACCGGCCCCCGAAGTTCCCACGGCCCAGGAGGAAGTAGACCCTGAGGGGGATGCTCTGGAGCCTACCGGGGAACAGATTGCCGAACTGGGAGATCTGCCTGAGCTGACCCATTGGCAGCAAGAAGGAGGTCCCTCCAGGGAGGAATTCTGCAGGGAGCAGAAAGAATGCCCTTCTCTCGTGGGTATGCGGCAGCAGGCTGCAGACCAGGCCAATGGTGTTCAGGCCAAAACACACTACGTGTACTGGGAGAGTGACCTCCTGTATTCCGAGCCTAAGGCTGCTGAACCTGGGTCAGCCCGTGTGCTGGTGGTACCCCAGAAGTTCAGAACCTTCCTACTGGGGCTGGCTCATGATGTGCCGTTAGCAGGACATTTGGGGATGGACAAGACCTATGACAGGCTTGTCACCCACTTTTACTGGCCCCAAATGCATAAGAATTCAGATTCCTACTGCAGAACCTGTCAGACTTGCCAGGCAAGTGGTAAGAGCGGAGGGAAGCACAAGGCTCCTCTGCAACCTTTCCCTGTGGTCGGTACGCCATTCCAACGAGTGGGTATTGATATTGTGGGGCCTCTGGACCCCAAGACAGCCCTGGGCAACAGGTTCATCCTGGTCTTGGTGGACCATGCCACCCGGTACCCTGAAGCCATCCCTCTGAGGACAGTGACGGCCCCCGTGGTGGGACGAGCACTGATGGGAATTTTCTCCCGAGTGGGATTCCCTCTAGAGGTGGTGAGCGACAGGGGGACCAATTTCATATCCACATATATGAAATCCCTGTGGAAGGAGTGTGGGGTAACGTACAAGTTCACCACTCCTTACCATCCCCAAGGAAATGGGTTGGTTGAGAGATTCAACCGAACCCTCAAAGGCATGATCATGGGCCTGGACGGTCCGATGAGGCGTAAGTGGGACGTCCTCTTGCCATGCCTGCTCTTCGCTTACCGAGAGGTGCCGCAGAAGTCTCTAGGGTTCAGCCCCTTTGAGCTTCTGTATGGTCACCCGGTAAGAGGACCTCTGAGTTTGGTAAAGGAAGGCTGGGAGCAATCTCCCAGGAAACCTCCCCAGAATGTATATAGTTACATGCTGGCCTTCCGAAACCAGACTCGGCGTTTCAGGCAACTTGCTGAGGCAAATCTGGAAGCCAGCCAGGAGGAGATGAAGCGGTGGTACGACCGGAATGCCACTCTGGTAGAGCTTCAACCTGGACAAAAGGTGTGGGTCTTGGCCCCAGTGGAGCCGTGTGCACTTCAGGATAAGTGGACAGGTCCATTTGAGGTTGTGGAGCGCAAAAGTCCTATCACCTACTTGGTGGACATGCAGACTCCCAGGAACCCTTTGAGGGTCCTACATGTTAACCGCCTTAAGCCCCACTTAGAGAGGACCGAAGTGGGCATGCTGCTGGCCACTGATGATGGAATGGAAGAGGAGACCGAGCCTCTTCCTGACCTCTTAGTGGCCTCTGAGAAAGATGGGTCAGTGGATGGAGTTAACCTCTCACCCACCCTGACGCCCGAACAACAGGAAGACTGCCGCCACCTGCTGGGACAGTTTTCCGACCGATTCTCCCTGGTTCCTGGTGTCACAGATTGGGGCGTCCATGATGTGGACACAGGAGACAGCTTACCTGTGAAGCACAAGGCTTACAGGGTAACTGACAGGGTCAGAGCTTGCATCAAGGAGGAGGTCTCCAAAATGCTTGCGCTAGGGGTGGTTGAGTCCTCCAGCAGTCCTTGGTCCAGCCCCGTGGTCTTGGTCCCGGGAGCCACACCTGAACTCCGGTTCTGTGTGGACTACAGAGGACTCAATTCAGTCACGAAGACTGACGCGCACCCCATCCCCAGAGCTGACGAGCTCATTGATCGGCTGGGAGCTGCCCGGTTCCTCAGTACGTTTGATTTAACGTCTGGGTACTGGCAGATCGCCTTGACCGATGGGGCCAAAGAGAGGTCCGCATTCTCTACACCAGATGGGCACTTCCAGTTCCGAGTCATGCCATTTGGGATGAAGAATGCCCCTGCCACCTTTCAGAGGTTGGTCAACCAGGTACTGGTTGGGCTGGATGCGTTCAGTGCCGCCTACCTGGATGACATCGCAGTGTTCAGTGCCACCTGGCCTGAACACCTGCGCCACCTCTGGGAAGTGTTGATGGCGCTGCGCCGAGCAGGCCTCACGATCAAGGCAAGCAAGTGCCAGATCGGGCAGGGTTCCGTGGTGTACTTGGGACACCAAGTGGGGAGTGGCAAGGTGGCACCCTTGCAACCCAAAATTGAAACCATCCTGGCTTGGGAACCCCCCAAGACGCAGACCGCAGTGAGGGCCTTCCTGGGGCTCACTGGGTACTACAGGAGGTTTGTCAAGGGCTATGGAACGATCGTTGCCCCCTTGACAGAGCTGACTTCGAAGAAGCAGCCCCGGAACGTGATTTGGACTGACACCTGTCAGAAAGCTTTCGACACCCTGAAGACTGCCATGTGCACGGCGCCCGTGCTCTTGGCCCCTGACTTCTCCAAGGAATTCCTAGTCCAGACAGACGCTTCAGAGCATGGTGTAGGGGCTGTTCTCTCACAGATGACTGAGGAGGGCTGGGACCAACCCGTAGCCTTCATCAGTAGGAGGTTACTTCCACGGGAAAGTAGGTGGAGTGCAATTGAGCGAGAAGCATTTGCTGTGGTCTGGGCGCTGAAGAAGCTAAGACCCTACTTGTTTGGGTCTCACTTCCGGGTTCAGACGGACCACAGGCCCCTCAGATGGTTGATGCAAATGAGGGGTGAAAACCCGAAGCTGTTGAGGTGGTCCATCTCCCTACAGGGTATGGACTTTACGGTGGAACACCGTCCTGGTACAGATCACGCCAACGCTGACGGTCTGTCCAGGTATTTCCGCCTTAGTGACGAGGAACCCCCTGGGCAAGGGTAGTTCTCCCCACATTTCAGCTGGAGGGGACACGTGTTAGACCTGGCACCTTGGCGTGAGTTTCCCTTCCACTTTTTGATGGTGTGCCTCGATTGTTTTGCTGGTGTTGTCCGCTCAGGGCACTGCGCCACGGCTAATCCGTGCCGCAGTGCAAGTGCTCCCTAGGTAAAGTGTACCTGTAATTGATGTCCATGATTGGTTTATTGGATTCACTGTCAGTCCCCAGTAAAGTGCACCAGGGGTGCCAGGGCTCGTGAATGCCAATGCCGCTGGTGGGCTTGCAGCGCTGGTTGCGCCACCCACAGAAGCGGCCTTGTAAAGTGTGTCTAGGGCCTGCCAACGCAGACCCTGTGCGCGGTCCGGGACCGTCGCGCTGACTGCGCAAGTGCCCCCACTTGCCAGTCCCTAAACCTTCCCTTACCTACATATTAGCCACCCCTCTGGTAGGCCCGAGGGCAGGGTGCATTGTAGGCATAAGGTAGGACATGCCCTGATGTTTGGGGCATGTCTTAGTAGTGAATTACAGCCCTTGTCGTTTTTCACTATTGAAGGCTACCTGCTCTCCATAGGCCAGAATGGGCTGCCGGGATCACGCCAACGCTGTGACCCCAGTGGACTCAGAGAGCATGGTAGAAGTGTCAAGTTTAGTATGCCTGAACTCAGAATAATAAAATACTTCTTGTAGTCAAGTTTATTTTAATATCCTGGGTTTGTAAATACTACTTTTAGAAAGTTAGTATTTACTGACCTGACCATCTCAGTCCGCCTCTGCTGTGTGTATGTGTTCTGCCTGGCAACAGTAAGGAGCAGGGTTGGGGAATCCCCAGAGACAGGTTGGCTGCCAGGTGGTGGGTAGAGAGATTACACCTGGATGGGTGGGAGGAGTACACCTTGACTCTTGAATAGACCTGTGCTCTGCCACCACAAAGCCGGCGCCACCCCCTGTGGGGCGGCTGATGTCTCTGCCCTGCTGCTGAAAGGAAAGAGCAGAGTCACAATAACAAAGTGCTCCAGAACTGGACTGAGCCAGGCCTAGGCCCCCTGGCGCTAAAGAACAAAAGAATCATGGTATAAAAGTAGGAGCCTGGCTCCTAAGAATCAGAATCCTGTTTACCACAAAGAACCTCTGCCCGACTAGAAGGAGAAGAAGACGCCGGAGGAGCTGGCCTGCTGCTTGCCTTGCTGAGAGAGGAGAGGAAGAGACTTACTGAAAAGACTTTGCTACTTTGTGCTTGAACATTCTCCAAGGGCTTGATCTGAGCTTGCCCCCTGAACTGAACCCCAGGAACAGTGGGTTCTTTGTGCTTCTTGCTCGTCCTCCAATTCGAGCCGTGTGTGCATCCCGCTGGAAAAGAGACTGCGCCCCTCATCGCCCCTCCTAGGGCCGTGACACCCAGAAGCTCGCCTGCCTCAAACCCGTGAGAGCCCCGCTCCGTCCGGAGCCGCTCTCTGTTCCCGGGCCAGGCCGCCTGCATCCCTGTCACCGCCTGCCATTGGAGTGCGCTGAACGCGCTATCACCCCTCCTGCCGGAAGCCGTCCGACGACTGTGATCTACGCCGGGTCATCCAGCTGCACTGACCGTGCCCTGCGACCCCGCTTCGCTATCCCCGGACATCTCAGGCCGCGCCGCCCCCGCTGTGGAGACCCTCCTGCACCGCCGTGCTAAAGGGTCGCTGGCCGCGCCTGCCTACGTGCCCACACCTGCTGATTGAGGACCCAAGAACACTTCCCAAGCTGAGAGTCGCACCGACCTGTGCCGACTCTCCTAATCACGAAAGGAGTCCAGTATCGGGCTCGGGGCCCGCAACGCCTTATTTCCCCGTTCGCAGGAACCGATCTCTGTGAGTACTGGAACTACGAGTAAAGAAACTACGAACCAAGAACATTTGCCTGCTGTATAACCTGGTGGCCTAGCGAAAACGTTATTGGTCTTGTGATAAGTCTGTTGAGACATATATACCTTATTTTTACATAAAGAATCGTATTTTTATATATATCCAAGTCTGGTGTCCGTTTCTGGGGGGATTGATGTATTTACTGTGTGTACGATTGTAAGTGCTTAACCAACAACGCCTGAGGAATCGCCTTGGCTGCTCACGCCACGCACCTAGAGGGTGAGCAAGGGTCATTCGCGAGGGGTTATCCTGCGCCCTGACGTAGAGGAGAGGGTTCCTGCTTGACACAAGGGCAACCTTGCGCCAACCAGAGATCCCCGACTCTAACATGCGTCATTCAATCCCATTATTATACGTGTCATATAAGTGGGTTTGCCTCAACATAAAGAGTCTGATCGTAAAGGTAATTTACAAATTGCGTAAGATGCACTTCTGAGTACACTACTTTTAGCTTATTCACAAAGTCCGAGCATAAGTTACTACTGAAAAAAAACTGTTATAAGTTCAGCACCACATATGGCCAACCACTGGTACCGTAACACCCTCCAATGGAAAGTAATAGAGGCAGGGAATTAAAATAAAATCCCAAAAGAAAAAGTGTTACATTTATGTAATTATTATTAGTTAAAATTATTAATACCTATAAGTTAATATTGAAAAAATAGAATACTACACATTTAATATTTAATTATAAAATATTGTATTATGCTCTCATACATTCAGAAACTAATTTAACAATATTGTTATTAAAATATAATCATTTGTATTAATTATTAATGCATACTAAACACATATACTTCACTTTGATAGCTTTATTTCGGTCACTGACCATAAAAGCACAGATAAAATATTTACATAAGCATAAAATACATAAATAATCATCATTAGGATAAAAAGTTATTAAACAACAGTTATCAAAGTAGCAACGATAAACAGTAAACATATCAGTCACTAAGAGGGACCCAACGCCTTTAGGATGCGGTTGCGTGTATGCCAGACATTAGTAAGAAATTTTGTTAGCGCGTAGACAGTTGGACCAGAGACATCACATTTCAAAATCCTATACATTGGTGCGTATTCCCTGCAGCCCATATTCCTTATCAGCGGAAGAAGCCAGTATTTTCGTGCTGCCTTGTAGGCTGGGCAGAAGAAAGCCACATGCAAATCAGTTTCCTCCTTAGCATCGCAAGCCGGGCACTGCTTTGTAGTAGGAGCCTTTGACCATGTGCATGTGAAGGACCGAAAAGGCAATGTGCTGTATCTCCATTGGAGAAACAGCTTCCGCGCCAGTACAGGGGAAATGGGATCTAATACTTTCTCGAACCTGTAGGAATCCTTGCTTTGTAAAAACACGAAGGATAAGGACCCGTGTGCCTGAGTGGCTTGGGTCCTGGCTATTTTGTGTTCATGATATGCATTAGCCAGGGACTTTTTGGAAATTTTTAATGCGGCTTTCGCTGGATCAAACCATAAATCAGGGAGCCCTATTTCCATACAAGTGGCTTGAATGTTTTTGACCCAAGGGATATTGAGCACTTTTGGGTGGTTCAAGAGTTCGACCAATTCCGCCCGATATTCTGCAAGATCATTACTGCTCCACAGCCTACGCCAGAATGCTATGGGTCTCAGACTTATTTCATCTGCTAACGGTCGTAGGCCCAAATCAAGCCTAAGGGGGAGGAGCGGGGTGCTGGGGGGGAGGGCGGTTATCTGTCTTATGAACTTATTTTCCGTTATTGAGAGACTCCCGCAAGGCGTATGGCCCCATATTTCCGCCCCATACATTATCGCTCCCCTAGCCTGGGCCTTGTATATCTGGATTAGTGCCCCCAATGGACGGTAAGACGAACCAGTCATCATCCGGGTGATACCCCCAGTAGATTGCGTGAGTTTAAGGTTAGCCCTACTCTGGTGGGATCCCCAAGTCATCGTTTCGTTGAGGGTCACACCAAGATATTCAAAGGTGGCCACTCTCTCGAGCCGTACAGCTCCCAATTGTGGATTTGGTCGCATTTTTCGTCTCGGGTTCAAAACCATGAATTTGGTTTTTGCCGCATTAATTTCCAGCCCCCTGTCAGTGCAGAAGGCCACAAAGGAGTCGAGAACCCTCCGTATACCCATTGGGGTTTTAGATAGGAGCAGGGTGTCATCCGCAAACATAATTGCGGGCACCCTGCTGCCATTCAATTTCGGGGCGTCAGTATATTTAGTGGCATTCAGATGTGCGATTACCCCGTTGACGAAGAGGCAAAACAGGGTCGGTGCTAACACACAACCCTGTCTTACCCCCCGGCCAACGGGGAATCTATCGGTCAATTCCCCCGAGCGACCGCACCTCACTCGGGCATAATTATTGTGATGCAGCCTCTGTAAGATCAATAGAATGTCCGGGGGAAGACCCATCCCCGCCAGGACGCTCCAAAGTTTCCCCCTGGGCACCAAATCGAAGGCGGCCCGTAGGTCCACGAAAATTGTGTATAGACTACCGCCCTCGAATTTTGCTGCCCTCCAATAGATCAAGTTCAATCTAAAAACCTGGTCCACTGTGGATACTCCCCTCCTGAATCCCGCCTGGTAAGGACTAAGGGCACCCACCTCCTCCATCCAATCCTGGAGCCTGTTCAGCAACACCCTACCAAACAGCTTCTGTGCCACGTCTATCAGGCTGATTGGTCTGTAGTTGGCTGGGAGGAGAGGCGAGCCCTTTTTAAAGATGGGGACCACCTCTGCCCCCAGCCAAGTACTAGGGATTTCCATTCCTCCAAGAACTCCATTAAAAAGGGCGGTAAGGTAAGGTGCCCAAACTCTGGGCTCCTGTTTAAACATATCGCCTGGTAATCCATCCAGTCCTGGCGCCTTTCCAGAAGCCAGTCCTGAGATGGCAGCAGTAACCTCGCCCAACGTTATTGGGTCCCCTGCATAGTCCGGCCAGCCCACCTCAACAGGAGGTAAAGATTCTCCCGGCTCAGAGCTGTATAGGGTCTGGAAGTGAGCCTGCCACACCCCTGGGGCGATATTGGGCTCTAGTGCCGATTTTAAATTCCCCGACCCCCCGTTCACAATCCTCCAGAACAAACGAGAGTTTTGGGTCGCTAGGGCCTTGGTGAGTTTTTCCCACTGGTTTTCCTCCCATTCTACCTTTGCGTGGGCAATAAGTTTCTTGTAAGCTTGCCTACTTTTTTTAATGCTGTCCCCCCCTATACCCTCCTTAATTGTTCTAAGGAGTTCTGTTTTTGCCCTTCTGCAAGCTAGGTTATACCATTGTGTTTTGCCTTGACGTCTCCCTTTTATTGTTTGTGGGCTACAAGTATAATGAGGTACCGCAGCTTTTATCAGGTCCTCATGGGCCTTAAACAATTTGCCCTGGGAATCTTTATTGTTAGCCTCAGTGTGCATACAACCCACAGTTTCTAAGATTGGAATTAACCCATCATAAAGCGTGGGGAGTTTATTCTTGCTTGTGGCCAAGTGCTCCCACCTAATCCTTCTCCTATTATTATCAAGGAGAAGCACAGGGTTATTCCCTTGCTCGTTATTCGCGGGAGATTGGGGGCCAGGATGATCAAGGTCAAGCTCAAGCGCGTTATGATCGCTATCGGTCCTTTCCGTTACCCTGAAATCCTGGATTTTCGGCCACTTCACTATTTGGGCCAAGACATAATCTAGACGGGACTCTCTTCCCGGTCTGTTATAGGTGGTTTTGCTTGGTATATCAGATTTCATTCGGCCATTGCAAGCTCTGATTCCGAATTTTAGGGTAAGGGATGTGATTTGTAGTGCTAGTGGGGTCCAAGCCTTCGGAGGCGGAGCTTCCACTAAAGGCACTGCCCATCTGGCCTCTTCGTCCGAAGATAACCCGTCCAGAAGGCCAGAGAGTGGCTCAAAATGAGAGTTAAAGTCCCCTCCCACTACATAGAATGAATCACTCGGTAAATCAGATATAAAGTTAGAGAGTTCATCTATGGTCGGTGATTCCTTAGCAATCCCCATTGGCCTAGAGTAAATGTTAATAAACACAAGTTTAACTTGGTTGGGCCATGAAAGGGAAATCGCAAGGATGTCTTCAGAGTTAACCGGTAAGCGCATGGCCACACAGCCCAGATGAGATGCGACCCAAGTCGTAAGCCCTCCTGACGGACGGCCTTTGCCTTCCCACCTTGCTGGAATGAAGAATGACATGTAGCCTTGGTGACCATAATCCTTTCTGGCCCAAGTTTCCTGGAACATACATATGTCTCCCGACTCAATATAATTTGCCCAGTCCGGGTCAGCCAGTTTATTAGCCAACCCGGCAACGTTCCAGCAAATCAGCCTCAGATGATTAGAAGTTTTAGATGCCGTACCTGGCGGGTTAGAGGAGATGGTTCCAGACTCACATGCAATCGGGAATTCTAGCGCATTACCAACACTAGGGAACGAAGATTCGGAGAGTCCACTAGGGCCGTTCTCCACAAGTGTTGGCTCATTCAAAATTCCAAGGGCATTAACAACATTGCGGGCAGATAGATCATCCATGAGCACTGAGTTGTTTAGTGACTCATGCATTTTGCCAATAATCGGGGCAGGTGGCTTGGAGAGACTACAGAAGCCACAATCTTGGGTCATTGGTGCATAAGCTGAAAGTCAATCAACCCCATCCAGGTCAGTCAAACAATTAAAGCGGTTGAAATAAAAATAGGGTGCGTCCTGCGTTTGGGTATTTGGGCGTTGTACATAATCCTTGTGTCTACGTCTGTGCTCCACCCTTATCCACTCATCCTGTAATGGAACGTGGTGCATGCGATTGGGTGGGAAAAAGAAGGATACTGGAAGGGTCTGGATAGTAGAATCCAGTGATCTATTTGTTCCCTCACAGATGTGCAAGACAGTGCCCGGATCCTTAAAGCTTACCAAAATGCAGTCCCCTATTATTGTTTTTCTGGTCTTCCCTAGCCAAGGGACCCTTCTAACCATGATGATCTCATTGTTAAAACGGGGTGGTAGGGGTCGGTTCAGATTTAGCCACTTAATGACCTTTTTCTTTAGAGATTGGTAGTCCTCATTTTCCCCTGATCTTAGCTGGGGGGCACCTGCTAGGACCACCGTTAGACTATTAGCCTCTGGCGGCAGATCTGGTCTCCGTGGTCTTGGAGTTTGCCGGCTCGCGGAATTTAAAGGGGCGCTACCGGATTCTTGTTGGCCTCCGTTGGTCCCTACCGGAAAACTTTGAGGAGCGTAGTCTATTGGTTGAGGAGGCCTATGGTTTAAGTTACTAAGCGGTGCCTGGACTGGGATAGCCATTAGTGGCTGCAAGGGGGGGACAGTGGAGACGCTCTGAGAGGGAACCTTATTAGCACCCTGTGGGATTCCTGTTTTGGGAGTATCACCCACAGGGAGATGAGGTCCCATGTTTTTGGATTGCTTACTAACTAGGGTGTTCAAGGTAGTAAGAGATGTCTCTAGTAGAGTGAGCCTAATCTCCACTTTTTTCAGGCTATCGCTAATAGGCTGCAAGAGGGAACAAAGTAGGGATTTTATACTCTCTATGGATAAGATGGGGGGATTTATGCTAGGTGTGATGTCCACGGGGCCGTTATTAACAACAGCTATATTGCAACCGGGGTACTTGGAGGGAGAAGCAGTAGGCACAGTCTCAGTGATCCTCCCAGATTGAAATAAGTTTGTATTGTTTTTGCCAAAGTCTAGATGCAATTGTTTAGCTTTTCCCCTCCCCCCCATTGACTTCCTACTACGTTTACTTGGTGGGGGCCTATGTAGTTCCCGCACAACACTTTGTTTTTGCTTGCTTTTCTTCTTTGCATTCCCAGGGGGCGTTTGAGTGACCAAGTTGACGGGGGTGGTACATATCTTGGGAGGAGTTGTGGTTGTGATCTTACCAGGGATCATCCCGGGGGAACTTGGAATTTCCCGAAGTAGAAGGGGGAAGTCCTCGAAGGTCGGAGGATTTAAACTGTTGGGGGGCGTACCTTCCTCCTGAGACAGAGGATGCGGGATAATCTCCGTCAAGGGTCTGCTCCTCATAGATTCAATGGAGCGTCGCCGCACCACCCTTCGTCTCTCCAGGGAATTTTCTTTGTCTGCGTCCCATTTAGCAGATTTAAAATAGTTATCCAGTGGCCCTGTATTGCTACACCCCTCCCTTGATGGAGTTTCAAGCGGACCTGGTGAGGACATCACCTTGGTCAAATTGAAAGGTTAAAAGTAAGGGATATGGCCTAGCCCGGCCTCCTTTGGCCACAGACGGCCCGCCCTTTGCCCGGGCTTAGCCCGGCACTGCCCGCGCGCGGTCCCGCGACGCGGGGGAAGTGCGGAGTTTAAATGCGCCTCAGTGCGCGCAGACGTCGTTGGCGGCTTTCCGGCCGCAAGGGAGCCTGGGGGTTGTGGTCCCTATCCTCCTCACTGCGGCCGCGATGAAAGAAGCTGCGGCGGCGGGAGGGAGGGAGCAGCCCGGTGACCAACGCAGGAACCAGCAGCCTGCACTGCGCCAAGTTCTGCCCCTTCAGTGAGTTCCAAAGAGCACCCGCTCTGCTGGGGAAATGCGGAGTTTAAATGCGCCTCAGTGCGCGCAGACGTCGTTGGCGGCTTTCCGGCCGCAAGGGAGCCTGGGGGTTGTGGTCCCTATCCTCCTCACTGCGGCCGCGATGAAAGAAGATGCGGCGGCGGGAGGGAGGGAGCAGCCCGGTGACCAACGCAGGAACCAGCAACCTGCACTGCGCCAAGTTCTGCCCCTTCAGTGAGTTCCAAAGAGCACCCGCTCTGCCGGGGAAATGCGGAGTTTAAATGCACCTCAGTGCGCGCAGACGTCGTTGCCGGCTTTCCGGCCGCAAGGGAGCCTGGGGGTTGTGGTCCCTATCCTCCTCACTGCGGCCGCGATGAAAGAAGCTGCGGCGGCGGGAGGGAGGGAGCAGCCCGGTGACCAACGCAGGAACCAGCAGCCTGCACTGCGCCAAGTTCTGCCCCTTCAGTGAGTTCCAAAGAGCACCCGCTCTGCCGGGGAAATGCGGAGTTTAAATGCGCCTCCGTGCGCGCAGACGTCGTTGGCGGCTTTCCGGCCGCAAGGGAGCCTGGGGGTTGTGGTCCCTATCCTCCTCACTGCGGCCGCGATGAAAGAAGCTGCGGCGGCGGGAGGGAGGGAGCAGCCCGGTGACCAACGCAGGAACCAGCAGCCTGCACTGCGCCAAGTTCTGCCCCTTCAGTGAGTTCCAGAGATTAATTGTAGTTCAAGAAAACCTATTCCACTTCTCTCCATAGAAGTATATGTTTCTTTAGGTGAGCATTTATATTTTAATTTCAACTTCATAAAGATACTTTTGAATTAATTCATTACATTTCCAACAAATAACGTTTTTTCAAATAAAGGTTTTTTGTTTCCTCCTGTACTTTACAACGCAAAGATCGCCACCCCTACTGCAGAGTATCTTATGGTTAAGTATAGGGAAAATTAAACAAGTTTATTTAACTCATAAATTAATAATAAAAATATTTGAATGTTAAATATTAAGGTCAAGTGAAATTAAATATTTATTTTAGGTGCAGAACAAAATAACAATGCTACAGCACTATTAATTAAATTTTGTTTGTGAATAAGGCACAATGTTTAGAGTTCTTCAGAGCTTTCACTGCTTTCCACTTTTCATTGCAAGACATATTCACTTCCTCACTGTGAAGGGCCTGTTAGAGACAATCATGGAGATCAGGCATACCACGGAACCCTCTCTGGTAGCATCAGGCAATAACGTGGTACAGGGTAATTTTCCATTGCAAGCACTAGTAAGCCAGAGGATGTGGGTAAAAGGTGGCTGCTGTGCATCATGTTTCCTGATATAGCAGTATGCTCAAAAGGAATACTTATGCAGAGCTACATAAATGGCTTATCAACGCTCATATTGGTGAGCGGGATGGTTCCCATCACTAGATGAGCCCATTGCTAAATGGAAAATATTGGTAGATGATGAACAGTCAACAAGCAGTGTGTCTACAATTTATGGAAACTGTCCAAAAAGGCAACTAGGTCACAAAAATAAACTCCCTCATAGACAGGCAGTGCCATTCGCATCTCTTTTTAACTCATACAACCCCTTCTCAGCCAATCTCCATGAATCTCCATGCATCTCCATGAAAGAACCTGAGATACTGGTAATTGTACCTCCACACTCTCCTTGCAGATGGGTAATCTCAATGACACACACACTCAAAAGTTGACATGTACTGTAAGAAATTGGGTTGTTGGTTGACTAGGGTGTAAGCCCCTGTCAAGCAGCAACCACAATCCTTGTCAGGGTAAGGCACAAGAAAACCTCAAATTAACATGTGCTCACCCAAAATTAACCTGGACTCAACCCCTTGGTAGCTTAACACAAAGCAGTCAGGCTTAACTTTGAGGCAATGCGAAAGTATTTGTGCAACATTTCAAACAGGGACAACACACCACAAAAGGAGCCCACAACAGGGTTTAGAAAAAAGAGTCATTTTTATTAAATAAAACAAGACCAAGATGACCAAAATCCAATTAGTAGAACAGAAGGTATTACATTTTAGAGTTTTTAGTGAAAATAGTGCCAAAAGGCACAAAGCACCAACTGGGGGTATCCGGTCACGCCACGCCGGTTCAAAGTCACAAGTTCTAGCCGACCGCAATGGCTACATGGACCCTGTTAGGCCTGCATAACACTTAAATCCCGGTTGTAGAGTGCTGTGTGGATCAGCGTTGAAGATCTTCAAGCATCTGAAGCAATGCATTAGTTCCAAGATGCCGCAAGGTTGAGATGCAAGGTCCTGTTGCATCGTCGTCGAGTATCCTGTTGACAGGGATTGTGATGTGAAGTCTAGGGATGTGGAGGGATGTATGGCTCAGTGGGTGATCCGTTGGTTTTGAGGTGCTGCAAGGCTACGATGCGGAGTCTGGCATCATTGTCTAGGCTGCTAACACAGAGAGATGAAAGGACACAGGCTGTGGAGGTGCCACACCATCAGGGCGATGCGTCAGTTCCGAGGACTGCAAAGGCAGTGCGGGTCTTTTGTAATGGGTTCAATCCATGCAGCAGCAGCTATGCATGATCCCACATTGATAGTGGATCAATACGTTGTCGACAGAATCATTCATGATGACGGAATATAAAGTGTGGCACAGGTATTTTATGTAATCTCTTTTGTCACAAATTTCTTGAATGTCTTAAAAAAGCCCTGTTGTTGACATACCCACAAAAATGGGGGTTGTTACCCTTCAAACGTGTTTTTGTCTACTGAAGCATCTGTCTGCAATTGGAACTCCTTAGAGAAGTCAGGAGCCTTGAGTCTAACTGCTGTACACATGGCCTCCTTGAGGTTACAAAGGCTTTCTGTCAGGACTCTGTCCAGATCACTTGTCTTGGCTGCTTCTTTGAAGTCAGCTCTGTTAAGGGGGGCAACAATAGTGCCATATCCCTTAAAAAAACTCATATGGTATCCTGTGAGGCCCAGGAAGGCTCTCACTTCAGTCTGTGTTTTAGGGGGCTGCCAGTAGACCTGGGCAGAGCTCACGGATTTTCACTCCGCTGAATTCCGCAGAGTTACCTAAAAACTCCACCAAATTCTGCTGGGTTCCGTGAGTGGACAGAGTGATAGAGTGTCTAATTTAAAAGGTTTATGACTTGCTGAAGCTGCCATTTGTGTGCCCCAGAAAAGTAAACAATAGAAGAGGATGCATACAGGCCAAGAGGAGCATGGTCTAAACAAATGCAGATGAGGAAAGAAAAAGCTAAAACATATAAGGTAGCTCAGTACTTGCAAATCTGTCCTCCTTTTTGGGGTTCCAAGACAAGGTTGCTGTTTTCTATTTTGGACAACTCAATGCGAAGAATAGCTTAAGAAGAGAACCTCTTGTCCTGAATGGTACCTTGCCCTCGGTTTGATGCTTTTATTCAGGGCCTGGCTGAATTATGACCCTTTGTCGCCCTGGGATTGGAAACACTTCCTAAACACATGTTAACACGAAAGGAATTAGGTTTGCTCTCTGAAGCCAAGTGGGAGCATGAGAGATCTGGAGGCAGCCTCTGAAAGCCGAGTATGTCTACATTCGGGTGAGTCACACCTGTGGCGCATGCAGAAGGAGGGTAGGTCTGGAAAAAGTAAATGACATTATAATCTGGCCCTTATTAGAGGATGGTGGGGAAGGGCAAACGTCAGTCACAAGTAAGGCTCTGTCTCTTTAAGGCTGGTAGTGCAGCAGCATAAAACTAAAAAGCACCCAGTTCCTGCTTTATTTGTAAGTGCACTAAGATTCTTTCATGATAAAGTAACAGTGCCCTCTGTTTGATCTGGTGGCTTGGCAGCTTTTCTGGGCCATTGTTCCAGGCTCCAGATACGCTTGAATTCTATCCAGGGCAGTCATAGTCCTTGTAATCATAGACTTATTCAGGCAATCCTGACATCTCCAAGTGTGACCTGAGATCTACCTCCCTCCATATAGTGTGCGCCAGATCATTGACCAACAGACATTCTACAGGCATGTCAGGGCTCACAAATACTTTTCGAAAACCTTAAACCCCCTCAACTCTAAGGAACCAGTGCCACCAGTAAATGGCTTTGATGATTGTCAGAGACCATGACTTGGTGGAACGTGTTAGGGCGCAGCTCCTCTGAGGACACCAGCTGACATTTTACATTAGTCTTGTTGGCTCATGTGTCTCTCAGAGCCTCAACCCATTGATGGTGACCCCCCTTCCTGTACTTAAAAGTATTGACAGGCATGTGTGCTGTCGGCACCATCGCCTTATCCTCTAGGGAAACTAGGGTCACTTCTGTCTGCTTCCCAAAGCTAACTGGGACTACCGCCACTCAGAGTGCTACACTCGCCAAACCAGGTGTTTGACCACCAGTGGGAGCTCTTGGGACATTTGGAGCCTTTCTTGGAGTGCCCATACTTATAGCACTCGGTGCATTGGGGAACAAACCTCCCTGTCTGTTTGTCAAAAGACCCCTTCTTCTTAGGCCCAGGGCCACTACTCCGTTAGGAATTATTTTGAGGGCCATTAGAGAAGTCCTTATTTTTAAGATTTTCTCCCTCAGCTTTTTTCTGGTGGGATCCCTGACCACCCCATGAGAATCCCCCAGATACCTTTTACGGTGCTCTGTTGCTAGCGCTAAAAGTTGTTTGCCTCCTCAGCAAGCTTCCTGGGGTAAATCAGCTTGCTGTCAATTAGGCGCTGGCAGAGCTCTGGAGAACAAATACTGAGCATGTGCTCTCTCATGATCAGGTTGTGCAGCATATTATAATAATTATCATTTCTATCCCACACCCAACCATTCAGCGACTTGTTGGCGTCATCCACAAAATCTACCCAGGATTGGTTGGACAGCTTCTGACTGTCCCTGAAACTTTGGTGGTACTTTTCAAGGGCCAGGCCCAATTTAGCAATCAATATGGCCTTTATGGGAGCGTACCAACCTCTAAAGTAAGAAGTGTTTCCTTCCCCACGATAGGTAGGTGTTTCAACAAATAACCCCCTGTGCTCTTCTGGGATCTTGTGAACCCTCAGGGCTACCTCATAGGCAGAAAAACATTTGTCGACATCCCCCCACCCCATACTTGGGCGCCTGATACTTTGGGATGCTGACCTTTTTGTCTCCTTCAGACACTGCAGATATGCTGCCACCATCCCAGCTGCACTCTGCCTGCCTGACCTTGATGTGACTCAAGGCATGAGCCAGTAACAACTTTTTCTCCTGCAAGGCTCTCTCCGCCTCAGGTTTCTTCCCCCTTAATTTTTAATTTGGTCACTTGCTGTTGAAACCCCCTCTCTGGCTTCCTGTCTGCTCTGGCTTCCTGTCTGACATTTCCCCTGGGGACAGGCCATGCAATGATACACTACTTCCTGCTTTGGCTGGGGGGTACAATTCAGGGGATGAGTCCTTCCCCTCTCCTGAAGATTGCATTCCAGGGCTGTTGTCCTGGTCTTGAAACTGATCCTCCACATCATCCTCATCCTCTTTCTCCTCTGTGACAACCATCAACTGGTTGACCTCTATCCAGGCACTCAGAGCTTTCTGAAGCTCCAACGTTTTGGTGCCCTTGTTCATTTCTAGTTCCCTTACATGGTAGAACTGTTTAAGTGCAACCTCTGTATAGTTTTCCAGGTCTTCCAAATCAAAGTCCACTGCTGAAGGCATGGTCTCAGACAGTCCAGTAGTAGTAATGAGGGTGGATTTGGACAATCTAAAAGGAGCCAATCAAGGAGAATTGACTAAATGAATTGGTTCTAAATTATTTATGTGGGATGGTAGTGTAACACAAAATTAGTATATGGTACTGCACAAAGACAAGCCAAATCCTCACTGCGGAGCATCAGTGTAAGAAATTTGGTCATTGGTTGCCTGGGTGTTAAGCTCTGGTCAAGCAGCAACCATAATCCTTGCCAGGTAAGGCACAAGCAAACCTCAAATTAACTTGTGCTCAAACCCTAGGTAACTTGGCAAAGAGCAGTGGGGCAATGCGTAAACTATTGTGCAACACTTCAAACAGTAAAACTGTGAAAGCACACCACAAAAGGAACCCACAACAGATTTAGAACAATATAGTAGTTTTTAATAAATGAAACAAGCCCAAAACAACCAAAATCCACTTAGTAGAATTGGAGATATTGAATTTTAGAGTTTTTTGTGAAAATAGTGCCAAAAAGCATAACGCGCCAACTGGGCATATCTGGTTTTGCCAGACCGGGATAGAGTCACAAATTCTGGACGACCATGATAGAGCACAGCCTGGGTAAAGGGACCCAGTTTGGCCCAGTGAACAGAGTACCTTAAATCCTGTTTGTGGAGTGCTGCATGGATCTGTGTTGAAGATGCGCCACGCAGCTGAAGTGATGCTTTGGTTCTGATATGTGGTGAGGCTGTGATGCAAAGTTCTGTTGCGTCATCATCGAGGATCCCGTAGACGGGACATCGATTGCAAGGAGCTGCAAGGCTATTATGCAGAGTTCAGCGTTATCGTCGATGTTTCCATCAACAGGAGATACGTGGACCCAGGCTGTGGAGGCGTCTTGCTGTCTGGGCAATGCATCAGTTCTGACTGCTGCGGAGGCAATGCGGGTCTTTGTGACAGGTCCAATCTACACAGCTTTGTCGATGCGTCGGTTCTGATCGAGGATGCGTTGCTCAGCAGAGAAGATGTGTACATTCCACCAGGAAGCCCCTTAGTCCCACTTTCAAGTGTCCAGGACACCTTTAATTGCAAGATAAGTAAAGTAATTTCAGTAGGTGTGGCTTAATGCTGTCTCCTCTGTGAATAACCACTTACAAGAACCAAGTGTACTGTAACTGAGTATGTGCCAAAAACAATATCCAACAAGGCACTAATATAATGGTGTGCCTGTCACCATGTAGTCTTCACATACATCAGGCAAACACAACAATTCTTTATTGTGCGTGTCACTGTATCCTAAAGAAGCAGGCTGGCAAGCTGTTCTCCCAGGTGTGCGTGTCACCGCTGTGAACAACCTACCACAGGACTAATATTAGGGATCCAACAAGGCACTATTAGAATAGTGTGTCTGCTGCCCTAGAGTCTTCACATACAACAGGCAGACTTAATAGCTCTCTAGGTGGGTGTGTCATCATATCCTAAGAAAGCAAGCTAACACTCTTTTGTCCCAGGTATGTGTGTCACCAATGTGAATGACTCTGCAGCCCAATCCTAAAATGCTGGGACAATTTATGCCACAATGTTGCATTGCTTGCATGTGCCCCTTGTCCCAGATGGCCACACGTAAAACAACACAACAATGTGTGATTTGTGTCCATCAACGTTTTAGCAGTATGGTCATTTGTAACTAGGCAGCGCGCACAACCAAAAGCATTAGGCGCTAGCATACAGTTTGCTCTGGGGCTCGCATGATAGGCTTACGTATGCTCACATCTCACTCTGGTCTTATGCCATTTGTTCACACCTTCATACGCCAACGGCTTCTTCCTCTTTATCCTGGAACTGATTGCCCAAAAGCTGAATAAAAGAAAATAATCCCAACAGATCCAGCGAATAACAGCTGTGTGGTGCGGAGGAGTTACCACTGAGCAACGTGATTCCCCTGAAGAGTTCAAACCAACGTAGAAAAAAACAGCAACACATCGATGGCAATCACAGCATTCCCAGTTAAAGTCTTTGCTGCATACAGGCAACTTCCACATCTCCTCACCAGGTTTAGGTTCAATCAATTGCACCACCTCTTGCCAACCCCATGTGGATGGGTACGGCGTGAGGCAAGGACACCCTGGGGCTGGGACAATGTGTCTCCTCAGGATATGCTGCATTTTTTCATGTTTTGCTTTTATTTCACTTGGCCGAGGAAACGATTTTTAATTCCCTTGATGAAATCTTTGAAATTGAAACAAGTTAGGCCTGCCCTGATGTACCTTCAGATGCTTCCCAATGAGTATGTGATTTTGACTGTTTTGTCTTTTTTACGACCTTTCTGGGTGTCTAGGACAAGACCTGATTAACTGTTTAAATTTTCACAGTTTTTATGAGTAACCATAATGTTTGTTTTTATCATCCATGAATTTGATGCTATTGTCTTTGATCTGTATTCTTTTATTGTGATTTTGTTTTTGCAGAATAAAGATTTATATTGAACTTGTAGGCAGTAACATCTTCCCCCAGTCCAGATCTCTTCCAAAACCCCCATTCCAGAACCTCCTATCACATTATAACTACTGCCTTGACAACCAGCTATCACAGACAACACACATCTACCACTTTTCATCACATCAAAAGATTAAAAGACATCAAATTATAAACAACAAATATATTAACATGTAATAATACATGAATTTCATATTTAATCAAATATACAAAATAGTATGTTCCTATAGCACCTAGAACATAAATAGCAAAGGATAATGAATATTATCCCAGTATTGATATATAGCACATTGCATTTGAAACACCATAGATAGAAGACACAATCATCACGCCACATCAAAGTCTTTGAATTTTGCAGGAAGAGTAGTTTGTCTTCCAGACTGAGTGGTGTTAGATCTCATTACAGCCTTTGCAAATCATCAACATACTTCCTTATTACCTCAGCAAGTTCCACAGGATCAAAATTGCAAGAATTCCCATCTACCCTACTTTCACAAGACGTATGTTTGGATTCATCGTTGTTTACATTAATTGGTTGGAGATGGACTGCCACACAATTATCTTGGGGCTCCATCTCAATTTCCTCCTCCCACAGCCACGAGCTGGTTCCTTGTGAATCGACACACTCTCCATTCACTTTATCCCAATATATGATCTTATTACATCTTGATAATTTGCTGAAGTACTAAATTCTTCAGTCACTCAACTTAGCTGAACAGTTATACACAGTAACGCAGAACTTACGTCTTACAAAAGTAGAGCAATGTTGATCCTGTGGAATCTGCTGAGGTAACAAGAAAGCCTTTTGATGATTTTGTGAAGGCTGTGATAAGATCTACCACCACTCAGTCTGATAAAGCGATACCCCTTCCTACAAAATGTAAAGATTTTGTTGTGGGGTGATTATGTTAAGTTCCAGGTTTATTAGATAGCAAACAGTAATACCTTGCTTCAGTCCAGACCTCCAGATATCACACATCTCCCCCTTTTTAGCTTCCTTGTCTAACTTCACACATGCCCAGTCACCACATCTCAGGACAACCTGTTTCACACCATGCTTTCTGTTGTAATACTCCTTATACGTTTACAGTAATTCCTCTAGGTTGACTTCCACAACCTTAGGTGACCATTTCTTTTGATACTCTTAGGACAACCTTGCAATGTTGTCCTTAGTAAATGTTCCAGTTTTATTGGAGAGCAAGCAGTAACATTGTCCTCTAGTCCAGATCTCTTCCAAAACCCCACCATTCCAGAACCTTCTATCCCATGACAACTGCTCCCTTGACAACTAGCTATCACCGATAACACAATGGGACCAAGACACACAATTGAAATAAACTGATTGGACTAGAATACTGATAGGTCGGAAGAGGGTGTCTAGAAAAGCACGGTTCCCCTCAACCAAATCAAGATACAACATATCTTAACCCAAAAACATCACATTAGGTAGTTTCAACATGATTTTTAGACCTCCCACACTAGTGGTGGACAGTAAGTACAAGGGAGAGGAGGGCAGAGGGTGCATACACACATGCACATTCACACTAATGCATTCACTTGCAGACATGTTCACACACACCCATTCACAACAGCCACACACAAATATACATACATTCATACATACACACACCCACCAGTCAATAAAAGACAACAGTTATCTGCTGCATAGCTCAGGGAGGGAAGCCTCGGAGGTGACAGCAGGGTTGGGACTGCTGCCTCCCCTCATTGGCTGAACTTAGGTCAGCCAATGAGTAGGACAGGGTCAGAAAGACTGATGACTGACCCCACCCACTCTGTAACAAGGTGTCAGTGATAGACACTCGACCCTGGGTACTTCAGTGCTTAAAATTGAAGCACCCATGTACAAGGCTATCACTGACGCTCTCCCTCATCATGAGGGGGAGGGCCTTCAGGACCTTTGCAGAACTGAGAAGGTCATGTTCACTGGAGCTGTGACATCCTCAGCACAGCAATGTTCAGGGCAGGCAGCCAGTAGCCTGTACATTCAGTGCATGTTTTGCTCCTGGCTGCCTTACCTGAAAATAAAGATGGTCTGTCAATCTGACATTTGTTCAGCCTCACAGACACTCTTTAGGTCCAAAGGGTGTGGGTCCATGGCCCCTCCGCCCTCAAGGACGGGACGCTGCTAGCCCATACTGCAGACAGGATCAGGCGGATTTCCTCCCCATGGTTTGGTTAGTCAGATGTTCAGCAACTACTGGAGATAAGTGATGATTTCCTTGACAAGGGTGCTGACAGTGAGGGTGGCTTGCTCCTTGACACATTACATATTAGGATTGCATCCAAAACCCACAAATAGTAACAATCATTAGAGATTTGTGGCATTAACATTATTGTTAGAAAAACAGAAAAATAATACAGTGACTGGGGGAAAAGGCCTTCACTACACAGACTGAGCCACATGTGCCATTTCCACACAAGAGGAACAGTGCTTGCCTAAACAACACAACTGCCTTAACCAGGCATATGCGTGGTTAAGGCAGACAGCAGTCTAGTTGGACAGAGAGAGGAAAAGGAACCAGGTTTGGGGGGTAGGTTTTAGAGGTGGGGTCAGTTTTAAGGCTCGGGGGGCTGGGGTCAGGGTTGTTTTTTTGGCAGGGGCAAGGTTTTAGGCTTTAGGGGGTTCACAGTAGTTTGAAGGGCAGGACGGGGTCGATTTTAGGGTTCAGGGTGGAGGGTCAGAGTAGTTTTTGGCAGGAGCAGAGTTTCAGGGCTCAGAGTGGGGGTAGTTTTAAAGGTGGGGCTAGGATTTAGGACTTAGGGGAGGGGGAGGGGCAGTTTTCTTGGGTGGGGGAAGTTTTAGGCCTCAGGGCATTTAGTTAGGTTGGGGTCATTCTTTGGCAGGGAGCAGGATTTTATGGCTCAGGGCGTGGGGGTCAGGGAAATTCTTTTGCAGGGTGCAGGGTTTTAGGGCTCAGGGCAGGGGGGTCAGAGTAGTTTTTGGGGCTTAGTGTTAGGACTCAGGGTAAGGTGTCAATGTAGTTTTAAGGGCTGGGGCGGAGTGGATTATAGGGCTGGGGTATCAAGTGTTAGTTGCAAAAACAACAGTTGATGGACAGAATGCAGAACAATGTCATACATTCACCCCAGTGCAGAGATCTGGGCCTAAATCCATCGTTTTTTTGCTCACCATGCCATTCCAGTTTGATCCCAGCCATATGCAAATCAGTCTTGACCCTGTGCCTCATGGGAACAGTCCAGCCCGAACTGCCAAGCCAGGTCCTCCCTGGACTGGAAACAAGCATCCTAGGACCGGTTTCAGGGTTTCACCCCTCTTCATCCAGGATAGCTTAATTCCAGTGGCATGGAGAGCACGGGACTCACGTCTGAGCATACCCGTCCCACTCGGGGTGACAATTGCAAAAACAACAGTTGATGGACAGAATGCATAACAATGTCATACATTCACCCCATTACAGAGATCTGGGCCTAAATCCATCGTTTTTTTGGCTCACCATGCCATTCCAGTTTGAACCCAGCCTTATGCAAATCAGTCTTGACCCTGTGCCTCATGGGAACAGTTCAGCCGGACTGCCAAGTGTTAGGCCACAGGGCAGGGGTCTGGGGTCTGCAATTTACCATGCATATTCCATTAGTAATCATGCTTTTACAACGAAATTCATTGTAAAAGTATGCGTGGTAAAGGCTGAGTCGTGGTTCAGACTGCATTTTTTAGGCATGCGTGGTTGCATCATACAACCAGTAACTGCAGACACAGGGTCCCTAAATTGCACGATGGAAAAAGCCACACACGTGAGTGGCTAATAGCCGAGGAAAGTAGGATGAAAATGGTTCATAATTATGGCAAATTGCAGCAGGACATGCAAGAATTGCTTGGAGTGACTGGTAAACTGAAGAGGAAAATACAACAGCCTCAGTATGTATTTTACAACTCTAAGACTGCCTGTACTCATTTTGATGCTGTAAAGTGTACTTACTGAAATATATACTACAACTCTTTTTTAGGTCTCGCGTGTGGCAGCGCATGCGCTGCATGCGCTGTCTCAGCGAGACTTAAAGTAATTTATATATTGGCTTCACCTCCGTGTAATTTCTCCTGCCCCTCGTGATTGGTTTAAATTTAGCATTGCTGTTGTTTTCTTGATTTCTGTTGGCTGTTGGCCCTATTGTCACTTCCGTGTAGTCCCGAGGCAGCGGCGCCTAACTTCAGTTTTCTTCCGCTTCTGCTCGCACTTAATTGCCTGCAGTGTGCCATCTGGTTGGGGGAGGGGTGCCTACTCTCCCTCGTTCCGGCTGCTTGTCTTTGCAGCCTACTGTTTCTTTGTATCAGAAGATACTTCACTTCCATTGAGCCTGCCTTAGATTCTTACCTCGTGGATGCGTGTTTCCTTTCACTTTGTCCTACCTTTTAACTTATATTGGGCAAACTGCAGGTTTGTTCTTTGCTTCCTGCCGCAATTACATATTCACTGCTGAAGCCACACAGGAGGCTGCTCAGAGGATTTACAGTGCAAAACCTCTCGTATTATTCAAAATAGCCAGCTATTTACATTGCAAATGCAAATTTTTATTTCATTTCAAAGTATGCCAGTATTAGCATAAACAAAGAAATTATTTTCACGAAGAAAAGGGTGCAGTACCACAGGCTGTCCCTAGGTGTCCCTGGTCCTGCACCCTTTCCTTCGTGAAAGACATTTCTTTGCGTACTGGTGGCATACTTTGAAATGGAAACCAGCTATTGACATTGCAAATGCTAATTTTTATTTCATTTCAAAGTATGCAGGTATTAGCATAAACAAAGAAATTATTTTCACGAAGAAAAGGGTGCAGTACCACAGGCTGTCCCTAGGTGTCCCTGGTCCTGCACCCTTTCCTTCGTGAAAGAAATTTCTTTGCGTACTGCTGGCATACTTTGAAATGGATAACAACTAATTAGCATCTGCAACGCCAATCGCTCACATTTACACAATGCTTCATTTAGGATTCATCTCCACCGAGGGAGCATGTCTTTCTCTCCACTAATTAACCTCTGGAGTTCCATTATTTTACGATTATTTCCCGTTGTCTGCATGTTGGGATCTCTGATCACACAAGCCATCCATCTGCTCCTTATGTTTGCGGTTTCCTTTTCTTCCCTGGATTATCTAAATGTATTTGATCATA
Organism: Triturus cristatus; assembly: GCF_964204655.1. Taxonomy (NCBI): domain Eukaryota; kingdom Metazoa; phylum Chordata; class Amphibia; order Caudata; family Salamandridae; genus Triturus; species Triturus cristatus. The sequence goes on along the minus strand of NC_140590.1, from coordinate 1,484,130,491 downwards.
ACCGCTAATCCTAAAAAAAAAAATAATAATACGCAAAGAAATTCCTTTCACGAAGAAATGGGCGCAGTACCACAGCCTGTCCCTAGGTGTCCCTGGTCCTGCACCCTTTCCTTCGCCAAAGAAATGTCATTGCGTACTGCTGGCATACTTTGAAATGGAAACCAGCTATTGACATTGCAAATGCTAATTTTTATTTCATTTCAAAGTATGCCAGTATTAGCATAAACAAAGAAATTATTTTCACGAAGAAAAGGGTGCAGTACCACAGGCTGTCCCTAGGTGTCCCTGGTCCTGCACCCTTTCCTTCGTGAAAGAAATTTCTTTGCGTACTGCTGGCATACTTTGAAATGGAAAACAACTAATTAGCATCTGCAACGCCAATCGCTCACATTTACACAATACTTCATTTAGGATTCATCTCCACTGAGGGAGCATGTCTTTCTCTCCACTAATTAACCTCTGGAGTTCCATTATTTTACGATTATTTCCCGTTGTCTGCATGTTGGGATCTCTGATCACACAAGCGATCCATCTGCTCCCTATGTTTGCGGTTTCCTTTTCTTCCCTGGATTATCTAAACGTATTTGATCATAACCGCTAATCCTAAAAAAAATAATAATAATACGCAAAGAAATTCCTTTCACGAAGAAATGGGCGCAGTACCACAGGCTGTTACTAGGTGTCCCTGGTCCTGCACCCTTCCTTCGTGAAAGAAATGGGAAACATCCTTTACCACGCAACCATTACAACGCGGTATGGTTACATCGTGGTTTTAACAACGCAAGTCGTTACACCGACTTGCACTGGAGGGCGCTGTAGGATAAGGAATTGTGTGAATTACTTTCCAACACCTTCCCTACTGTACGTAGACTGGAGTTGGAATAGTAATTCACACTATTCCTATGTCCAGCGCCCTCCAACGCAAGTCGATGTAACGACTTGCGTTGTTAAAACCACGATGTAACATACCGCGTTGTAATGGTACGCGTTGTTACATCATACATCCGAAAGAAATATCTTTGTGTATTATGCTACTGCTGGCATAATTTGAAACGGAAACAAGCATTTGCAATGCAAAAGGTCTCGCAATTACCCTAGTTTGAGCAATTGGCATTGTAAATCACAATGCCTTTTATTTATGTTTTGGTTTTTGAAACATAAATGAAACACAAAGCCATTTACAATACCAATAGCTTAAACTTGCATAAATGAGAGACCTATTGCATTGCAAATGCTTGTATAGCGCAGTCATCCCTCCCCTCCCTCGCAAAATCTGGGAATCGTCATCTCATTATCTCAAGCGGTGCCTGGTAATTGTGTGCTTATATTATGCGAGACAGAGGTCGAGCCACTCAGAACTGTAAGCTGCGGCCAAGAAAAACTCGAGTGCTTTGCGGCTTTACATCTCTCAACACGCACCAAAATAATGCAGGCCAGGAGGGCGCCCTCCAGAACGCACAAGCACGTCAGAGGACTTGAACATTAGTTGACCTGCCACAACATGCAGGGAGAAGCGGGGTGAGGGCCAACACTGGGGAGAATGGAATGCTTTCAGAACACGAGAAAAGAGTAACGAAGAGAAATTCTGATTTGCAATGGAACGCTTGGGAGACTTAAACTTGATATGCTCGCAGTCCCTGGAAGACCTTAAGTCGGCGTTTTGCTGCTGCCAGCAGCACCTGTACCCTGTCAGGTCATCAGGGGTTGAGGAGCGGTGGGTGCCCTTGAAATAAGACATGCCGTGTGTGACGAGGTCTGTGTGGGCTTTTGCCGCGCCGTCTGCAGTGACGTGCCTGGTGACACGCAATGACAGCTTAAGGTCAGTCACCACAGCAGTGGCGGAGGACTACTGGAGCTGGCAGGTCTACCAGCTGCGCCTAGCCCGATAGTCAGCCCAATAGTCACAAGCATTTGCAATGCAATAGGTCTCGCATTTACGCGAGTTTGAGCTATTGACATTGCAAATGACAATGCCTTTTATTTTTGTTTTTAAAACATAAATAAAAGGCATTGTCATTTGCAATGTCAATAGCTCAAACTCGCATAAATGCGAGACCTATTGCATTGCAAATGCTTGTTTATAAGTGGAATGAATACATGCTTGAAGTTGCTCCTGTGGCAGTGCTTGTTATTGAAATAACGCAATAAAACATGTTTAAAACCACTGTGCGAGTCTTCCAAAGTCCTCATATTCTTGAGAGTGAAGGAAGTGCAACACACCTGATATCTGCAGTGTTGTACCCTGGCTCTGTATCCCGATGGCACCTTAACGTTTCAACTTCACATATTTTTTCCCTGTGTTTTGAACTCAGTATTAACACCACTAACAACACTTAATTTTAGATTTTTCAATAAATCCATGTATTGAGTACTGTTCTTATGCGTTAATGTGATCAATGTGGAAAGCTCTCGAACAGTGATAGGCCTATATAATGACACACTATGGTCTAGAGAACATATTTAGAATGCAGGTCGGGATGAGAAATAATGTGTACTTTTTGATTTTTCAGAAAAAATTCTACAAACTCAAGAGATTAAGATCTCTGCCCCCACCTCCGATCGCGAAGAAGCCTGGAGTGCTAACATACTCCCTGGTGGGTCTACAGATAAGAAGACTGTTACCATCCACACTCCTTCAGACGCCATCATTGGGTGCTACACACTGATATTGAAAGTAGGAGGGAACACCTTTGAAATAGGGAACTTCTCTCTGCTTTTCAATCCATGGGCAACTGGTAAGAAAACCTACTGATTGCTATTTATCAGCACTAAGCTTGCAAGAATTCATTTAGTCTCTAAATGATCAAAGTGAACTGCTGTGATAAGGGAGATGTGAAGGGAAGAGGAGAATAGGGGAGGTGCGGGGGAGGAGAGGAGAGATGGGGAGGAGAAGGAAGAGAAGGGAAGGGAAGGGAAGGGAAGGGAAGGGAAGGGAAAAGGGAAAGGGAAAAGAAGGGAAGGGGTTGGGTGGAGAGTAGAGGAGAGTGGGAGAGAAGAGAAGAGAAGAGAAGAGAAGAGAAGAGAAGAGAAGAGAAGAGAAGAGAAGAGAAGAGAAGAGAAGAGAAGAGAAGAGAAGAGAAGAGAAGAGAAGAGAAGAGAAGAGAAGAGAAGAGGAGAGGAGAGGAGAGGAGAGGATGGGAAGGGAACGGAGGAGAAGGGGAGGAAGGGAAGAGAGGGAAGGGAAGGTAAAAGAAGGGGGAGGAGAGGGGAATGGAGAGGAGGGGAGAGGAGGGGAGGAGAAGAGTGGAGCGTAGAGAGTAGAGGAGAGGAGAGGAATGCCCCATCACACAGAAGAAAAGCAGTGTATCCTGATCATTGCATCATCACTCAGAAATGTTGAATGTGAGCTGAAATATGGACATTACTCAGAATACTTGACAGTGATTTCAAATATATATCTACACTCATTAATTCCTAATACATGTTTAGACTTGTTGCATTGCTCATGTACATATATTTGCTCCATCACTCACTAATTATTAATGAATGCTTTGTTTTCCTGATCCTTGTGCAATTCATTTTACATATTTAAGTTTGAACAATTTCTCATTAATATAGCCTTTAAACCCACTGTCTAAGGCTACACCGGTTGTTAAAGGCCCTGAACCCAAGTTATAGGCCCACTGCCACAGGGCTTTAACAACCAGTATAGTCCGAGGCAAAAGGGCTATAAGGCTTTTAAAACATTCCACCCACTAAGGATAGAATGTTCTGAATCATAAAGGAAGAAACATGTAGATAAACATTGGAAAGTTGGAGATCCAGACTTACATCAGCCATTATAATCCTGGAGCTAGATCAAAGGAGCTCTCAACATTCCATTGTTGTAATCATCAATACATACCTGATTTGTGCTACAATGGAATAATATCAAGTGTGTGTGTGTGTGTGTATATATATATATATATATACATACATTTATACACATATATATTACCTACTGGCAGTCGCCAGTGGTTAGTTATAGTTAGAACCTAGTTTCCATAGGAAAAGCATTTTTTGATTTGCTAATAACTTTGGTGTCATTTGAAGAATCTTCATGAAATTTACCCCCCAAAAAGTCAATCCAGGTCAGGTCCTACCCTGAAAGGTTTGGGGCGATTCATCAAGCGGGGGCTGAGAAAAAAGGAGAGTCCCAAAATACATTTTCTCCAAGTTAATTTCCATAGGAAACTTTGAGCAAGGCTACAGCCGAAACTGCTGAACGGAATTACCCCAAATTTGGCAAAAAGGTAGTGCTTGGTTTAGAAAGGGATCTTTTTTTTAAATGGTGTAAATCTGTTCAGTAGTTGCCTAAAAATTCAAAAAATAAAAGTTTTGATATCTAGGGCAGCGGTGGAGTAGCGAACTCTCCCGACCATGCGCTTCATTCTAATTGGCTGCCACGACCACAAGCTTCATTGTAATTGGTTGTCAACACTCCAAACCAGGAAGTGTTGGCAGCCATCTTGTAACTCGGTAGAAGTGAGTCACCAGAAAACAGAGAAACAAAGATATAAAACAAGAGAAGGGGGCAGGGTAGAAACCCACTGACCCCCTAGGTCTGTTCAGGGGGCCACAGAAGGACTCCCAGGGCCAAAAAAAGCATTAAAAAAAAATTTACCGCAAAAATCGTACTGGGGTCGCAAATTCTGCCAAAATTGTGAAAAAATTATGAGGCGCAGGTTCCCGCGTTTTATTTTAACGAGGCCCCTGGGTGAGCTAGGGCCCGGGGGCATTTCTTAAAATATATTAGCAGGGGCCTGCGGGGGCCCCTGCAACCCCGGGGACCACCACATCTACGGGGCTTCACTCATGTTGAGAGGGGGGGCGCGCGGCCCTCCTACTGCAGCCCGTGATGGCCCTGGGGACCACCACCCCCCAGGGCCGGCTCCTGCAGTTTCCTGGGGTGCCCTCCCCGGGACAGTGCTGTTTGCTATGGCAGGGCAGGAGCAGCGCTGCTCCTGCCCTGTCATAGTAAACTTGCTGTGGATTTTGGAAGCGAAAGCTGGGAAACCTGCTCTCGCTTCCAAAATCCAAAGCTGGTTGCTTTTCCACACGGGGAGGTGCATGTCAGCAGCTCCCTGTGTGGAAAAGCAATGCTGGCTCCCGCAGGACGCGGGGAGCCGGTGGGACCGTAGGGGCATTGGGGCTCCCCCCACGGTCCCCAACGATGAGGCCAGGCCCCGGAGGATGGGGTCCTCGAGGCCAGAATTGGCCACAGAAGGGGGCCGGCACGGCCCTCTTCTCGTTTAATTTTTGCACGGCTCTCAGCGCGGCACTCGAGTACTTCTTAAGTCTTTCAACACCGAAGGGTATATTCTGAAGGACACATCGCCGAGTTAACGGCACTTTATCGCAACCAAAATGGTGATAAATGTAACGGACCATTTACAAGCTGGAGCAAACAGCCCATATCACCAGTTTACCAGCTGCCTCAAAAAGCATCATCACGGATGAGCCAGGCAAATATTGCGAATGAGATGTAGAGTAGGCTTACTCGTGCAAAAAGCAGCAAACAGGTCACTTTGCCAGTTTCTCAACCGCCAGCAAGATCGTGGAAGAGAGTAGAAAACAGGTGATAAGGTGTGTTAGTAGTAGGAAGTTTACACCTGCTCTGAGCTGGTGTAAAGTTGGACTACAACCTGCAACATAAAAGGGAGCCCAGCCCAGAGCCACACCTGAATGACAACAGATGCAATAGAGCCAGCGATCATGCAGCTCGGACACCCAACACTGCTCCGACACCCCCCACCACCAGCCCCTTGTCCACCATCCCCCCTCACCGCCACCCCCACAAAAAAATGTGAGAGCAACCTTAGGAAATCTGGAACGTAACAAATTGGGTGATGTCGCACAATTAGAATTAAGAACATGCATGTGAGGTTAGACAAATAAGAATCTCAGTCATCTAAGGATTTACATATGAAACATTTTATTTAAACAAAACAACAAAATAAAAGTAGGTATAGGCATGGCGTGTCATCCCTCGACAATTTGTGAATCACAGCCTGCAAAACAAAAAGAAAGATAAGATTGTGTGTCATTCCATCAAAGGAGAGAGAGAGAAAGAGTGAGAGAGAGGAAGGGAGAGAGAAAGAAAGAAAGAGTGAGAGAGAGAAGACAGAGAAGACAGAGAAAGAGAGAAAGAGTGAGAGAGAGGAAGAAAGAGAGAAAGAGTGAGATACAAGGAAGAGAAAGAGAAAGAGAGAAACGGTTAGAGAGAGGAAGAGAGAGAGGGAAAGAGTGAGACAGAGAGGAAGATAGAGAGAAAGAAAGAATGAGAGACAGAGGAAGATACAGAGAAAGAGAGAAAGAGTGTGTGAGAGAAAAAGGAAGAGATAGAGAGTGAGATAGAGAAAGAGTGTGAGTGACAGAAAGGAAGAGATGGAGAGGGAGAGGGAGTGTTGACACTGTGGAGAAAATCCTCACAGCTCAACTTTCTGCCACCGGTATGCCTCCAACCACGTGCCGGGACATAGTGCAGCCCTCAAGTTTAGTCATCTGAAATATAGTATATAATCAGTAATGGCAGAGTACATACAACTGCACACGCGTAATTCTCTTTTACGCCCCTGCGCACCCAGGTTGCTGCACCCCATCCACTCTTGCCGCCCAGATGTGTCTGTCTGCCCTGCGCTCTCAGGCTGCTGCACCCCATCGACTCCTGCCACCCAGAGGTGTCTGCCTGCCTCTGCGCAGCCAGGCTGCAGTACTCCATCCACTCCCACTACCCAGAGGTGTCTGCCATCTGCTGTGCAACCAGGCTGCTTCACCCAATCCACTCCCAGTGCCCGGAGGTGACTGCGCATTCCTGCGCACCCACGTGGCTGCACCCCATCCACTCACACTGACTAGAGGTGTCTGCCCGCTCTTGTGCACCCAGGCTGCTGCACACTATCCACTTCCACCACCCAGAGGTGACTGCCGGCTGCTGCGGAAACAAGCCTCTCTGCTCACCTTCCACCACCGATGTTTGTGTAAGAGGGACCACCACGTGCTGAAGCAACCTCCTCAGCATTGCGTACACGCGGTCAAGCCGAGCTCACAATTCAGGGTGAGTGTTGATTGCAGGATGGCCTGGCATCATCGCAGGCCTGCTAGACAATAAGCAAGATAAGATTGTGCGTCATGCGTCCATCAAAGGAGAGAGAGAGAGAGGGAGTGAAAGATTGAGAGAGAGGAAGAGAGAGAGAGAAAGAAAGAGTGGGAGGAAGATAGAGAGAAAGAGTAAGAGAGAGAGGAAGAGAGAGAGGAAGAGAGAGAGAAAGAGAAACAGTGTGATAAAGAGGAAGAGAGATACAGGGGAAAAGTGAGAGAGAGAGAAAGAGAGAGAGAAAGAGTGAGAGAGAGGAAGAGAGAGAGAAAGAGAAACAGTGTGAGAGAGAGGAGGAGAGAGAGAAAGAGTGTGAGGGAGAGAAAGGAAGAGATGGAGAGGGACAGTGAGTTCCCACACTGTGGACAAAACCCCCACTGCTCACCTTTCCGTCACCGGTGTGTCTCCTACCATGTGCCGGGACATAGTGGAGCCCTCAAACTCACTCATCTGAAACATAGTACAGAATCAGTAATGGCAGAGTACATACCACTGCGCATGCCTAAATGGCTGTCTCGCCTTTGTGCATACAGGCTGCTGCACCTCATCCACTTCCTCTGCCCAAAGGTGTCTGCCCGCCCCTGCGCACCCAGGCCTCACTGCTCACCTTTCCGCGGACAGGGCACCATCCACATCATGCAGCCCCGCTCCACAGGCCACCAGCTCTCACATTTGGTGCTGCGTCTTGATTTTACCATGGCAGAGGATACACCAGTGCACCCGCCATCATCGAGGGTTGCACACCTGCTCAGCCCTTGCGGTGCCACTAACTCTGTGACCAGTGAGGCCATGCCATGTGGCAGTAGGCCCCCGCTGGTCGATGGCTTAGGCCTATACTGCGGTCCAGCAGGGCACACAAAACCTGACCTGTCCGGAGCACCGGGACAGGACATCATCTCAGGCTGCACACCCGCTCAGCACTTACAGTGCCCCTACCTCAGTGCACCGAAAGTCACCGTCCCGTGGCGGTGGGCCTGTGCCAGCCGCAGTGCATCCGGTGCACCAAGTCTGAAATGGAAATGGCGTGGAGCACATGCGCCCGGTACTTTTTATTATAATATAAAGAAACCACAGGAGTGTAACCCGTAGACCCAACTGAGATCAGGGTAAGTACAATAAAATTGCGACAATATCTCAGCAGGAATTATTAGAATATTTGCAATTGTATGTACAAGACATTACAAACCACACATAGAAAACAAGAGGCTTCAAAATAATTTGAGTAATGCGCCCATAGGCGTCATGTATTTAGAGAAGATCGATACAATCATGAAAGAATTATAACAGCACTAATTGGTCAAAATACCAAAGCAACCCTATAGAAAAAGTGTACAATGTGCTCGTGACAATGGAGTGACAGCGCAAGTGACAACGTGAAGAGACCACAGCATGAGGCGCAAAGCAATATATACAAAATATATACAGAATAGAAAGGTTCAGACAACAATTTCATCAATTGTCCATTTGATAGTTTTCAGACTCATTGGAGAACCCAAAGATCAAGGGGCGCCAAAGGGAGTTAGAGCTGATGGGCAGAGGTCGACGACGTTTCGATCCTATTTAATTAGGATCATCCTCAGGACCAGGGTCGCGTATTCAAGGAGTGCTGTGTAAAATAATGTAAGTGTCAGAGCGGTGGAGGACAGGAAAAGGATTGACGGAAGGATGCAAGGAACAACTAGAGCCTACCTGAGGCGCAGGAAAATGGGGCTCTGTTGAGGCAGATTCCGTGTGGGCGTATGAACTAATCACAGAAGGTCCGGGTACAGCCAGGGTGGTAACTCGAATGAGAATTCAAGTCTCTAAGGGATAAGAAGGAAGTGAGGTGTTAAGGGAGAGGGAATGAAGGGTATTAATTATTGGAAAAGGGGGGAATTAATCAGACTAAAATAAAACACTTACCGCTGGAAGAAGCGGAGCCAGGGAAACAAGGGAGAGGGCGCAGGGGAACACTTCAGTCAATTATCTGGAGGCGTGGATGAAAAAAATAAGGATTAGGAAAAAATCCACGCAGGGAGACAGTCAGAGACGTGACAAGGCAAGAGAAGCCGGGCTTACTGTGTTTGGCAGGTCATCAGGTCGGGTGTCCAAATTGGATCCAGGGAGAAGGTACACCAACCGCCACGGACGTGTGCGGTCCTCGAGTAATGCCTAGAGTGAAAGCCGTGAAGCCTTCTACATAAAGCGAAAGTCAGCGTCATGGCAACGGGCAGGGATTGGGTAGATGAGGCTGGAGGTGGAGCTGTAACCAAGGACGCCAGGGGAGCAGCCAATGAGAGCGTCCTGGAGGGAAGCGAGGAGCCGGGATAGGATCCTGGTGCGGAAACCAATTGGGGTTACCAAGGACGCCTGGGACGCGTGAAACCAAGGGGAAGGGGAGAACGGACCGGGCGGGAATGCGGAACACGCGAGAGCCCGAACAAAAATCGGGCGGAGCAAGGGCTCGGTGGCAAGAAGTGGGGTATAGGAATGGGGGGCAGCCTTAGTAATAGAGGCAATGAAAAATTGTATAGGGATACAACCAAAAAGTTGGAGGCAGGGGGTGGAACCAATCAATTGGGAGCGGGCCATATATCAGGGAGACAAAAGGAGACGAGAGAAGGATTGGAAGCAATGCACACCGTAGATGAAACATTTGGGAGCACATGTACATCACAAGATTCAGAGCAATAATAATCTGATACACATACATCGTGGGGGACCTAGTCAGGTATATCATGCTTGGCGTTCAAAAGTATTGGAAGAGAACCAAGGAAATGCGGGGGCAATATGGTAGAGTGGAAGGGTAATTAGGGTGGGAACTGAATCGTGCTGTTCCACTCATCGATGGTGTTCAGCCCATGGTTCACAGAGTTACAATGTGTGATCCATTTACATTCACATTTGTTCAGGAGCTGTTGTAGATTGCCGCCTCTGGGCGGGAGCCGAGGTTGATCTATGACTTGCCACTTAATGTCAAGTGCGTCATGGTTCTTTTCCAGAAAGTGTGTCACCAAAGGAGCTGTAGTGATCTTACAGTGTATTCTGCTTTTATGCTGGATAATCCTTTGCTTGACCATTTGTGTTGTCTGTCCGATGTAGAGGAGATGGCACGGGCATTCAATAGCGTAGATCACATTTTGTGACCGGCAATTGGTCAACGTGTTCAAAGTGTATGTTTGATTATTGAATTTGAACTCTTTTGTATTGGTGGTAAGATCGCAGACACTGCATGACTGGCATTTGTAATGGCCTAGTACGGGCGGTAGTCCCCATGTTGAAGTGATGGTATTGGAATTAGCAGGTTTGATGGGCCAGGTAATTGCATGGACCAAATGGTTGGATAGGTTATTGCCTCGTTTGAAGGAGAAAAGAGGTGGCTCCTGGAATGATTTATTGGTTCTCAGAAGTGCCCAATTTCGTGAAATAATCTTCTTGACTTGATTGCTGCTGGGACTAAATTTCGAAACAAAGGGAATTCGAGAGTTGGTTTTCTTAGGTTGTGGTGTAAGTAGAAGGTCCCGATGGGAATACCAGGCTCTTTTACGAGCGCGTGAAACCAATCTGCGAGGATAACCCCTGTCTGTAAGTTTTTTGAGTAAGACATCCGATTCCCTGAAATAGTCATTGCGCCACTTGCAATTCCTTCGTATACGAAGGAATTGTCCATAAGGTAAGCCATCTTTCAATCCACGTGGATGGTAACTAGAATAATGTAACAGAGTGTTCCTCTCTGTGGGTTTGCGATAGAGTGATGTTCCAATTATTCCTTCTTCTGCATGTATGTTCAAGTCCAGGAAGGGCAGATCGTTGGTTTTGTAATCAAAGGTAAATTTCAAATGTGGTTGGGAGTTGTTCAACCATTCGACAAAAGATGTTAAAGTGTCGGCATCACCTTTCCAAAATAAAAGGACAACATCTATATATCGTCGCCATAAGGAGATTTGAGGTCTGAATGGATTGGTGGAACTGAGTATGAGGCATGTCTCCAGTTTGTGGACAAACAAGATGGCAAAATTTGGGGCAAAACAAGCCCCCATTGAGACACCTTTGATTTGAAGGTAAAAATCATCCTGGTACAAAAAATAGTTGTTCTCTAAGGCAATATGTAAAAGGCTCATGATGAATTCTGTGGGAATGCGGGTCGGTCTCGGTCTGTTTTCCAATAGTTCGTGGATGGCTAGAAGACCTTCATCATGGGGGATATTCGTGTATAAAGATTCAATATCCAAACCAGCCATCAATTCGGTCTCTATATCAAAAGGTCTGTCTTCGATAGTCCTGATCAAATCCATGCTGTCCCGTATGAAGGTGTCTGTGAGGGGGACGAACTCCTTGATGACAGCATCTATGTATTTACCTAGGGGTTCCAGAATGGAACCGCAACCAGAAACGATTGGTCTACCAGCGGGGTTCTGGATGTCTTTGTGGATCTTCGGTAAAACATAAATCACCGGTGTTCGTGGGTGTGCATTATTGAGGAAAATAAATTCCTTGGGGGAGATAATGTTTTGGGTTTGTGCTAGTTTGGTAATGTGATTGATTCTTTTTTTGAGATCTGGGAGGGGATCATGAGTGAGTTTACGATAGTGGGCAGTATTGGTCAGTTGTCTTCTAATCTCCAGGTCATATTTCTCATTGTCCATGACAACGATACCACCACCTTTGTCCGCTGGTTTGATAGTTAAATTGGATCTTTGTTTGAGGCTGATTAAGGCCTGTTTTTCGACACGTGGGAGATTATAAGGGACATATTCAAAAGCTTTCTGAACATTCGCAATCTCATAAAGTACTATTCGCTCGAAAGACAATATTTCAGGAGGCATGGTATGTGAGGGTGGATTAAAGGTGGATGGAGGATGAAAAAGGATAGTGTTAGAGCGGATCGGCTCTGATTTGTCTGCAAAAAATTGACGTAGTCTTATTCATCGGAAAAACTGTAGTAGATGTGCATGGAGTTCAAAGAAGTTACTTCGTTCCGTGGGAACAAAGCTAAGGCCTCTACTGAAACCCACTACCCATCAGGAGTAAAGTTGACTTCATCCCTGCCTGCAACATTGTCATTTGCATTTGCAACTGAGGAAGGAGCCCCTTAAAGCCTCTAATGGTGCAAAGAGGGCAATGTACCAGGATCAGAGCTTTGCAGGATACACCTACTGAGATTTGAGGTTTCCAATTGCAATTGAAAAGTCCCCTAGCTCAGAGACTGTTCTTGAATTGGCAATCATGTTTGAATATTAATGTCTCCTTTGTATTCCATCACCTTTACTGTAAAGATGGTGCAATATAACTTGCCAAGTCTAAAATTAGCTTTTTATTTCCTATAGGTGACCCTCATGGTAGGTCTCAAGCAGACCATTAAGAATGGTGCTTTGTAATTAGAAAGTTGGACATGCGCTCTTAACATTTGCATGTCCTGTTAATGAAAAACGTAATATTGTATCTTTCACTACTGTGAGGGCTGCCTCCCCCATGGGATAGCATTGGGTTACCTTATTAAAATTAATGAGTGCTAACTTTTGATTAGGGACAGGTGGAAAAGTCATGTTTGTTATCTGAGGAATCGGACTTTAAAATTTTCCTTTATGGGAAAGTCAGAGTTTAAGTCACAACTCTGAAAATGTCACTTATAGAAAGTTTCAAAAACAACCAGCTGATGAATGAAATGCTTGAGTTAATCGCAGCCTCTGGCAATCGCTCGGGCCGCATCCCAATCTATCGCTTTTCATGCACCATGCCAAGTCAGTTTGGAGCCAATCATATGCAAATCAGTCTTGATCCTGTTGGGCCATCTCAGGAAGTATGAGGGACAGAGCAGGGGCACAGTTCCACTTACCCATCAATAGGCTGAGGCCTGCTCTCACACAAAGAACTTCACACTAGCACATTGTGATTATAGCAAGGTTGGAGCCAGGGCAGGGGACCAGGAATTCCAGACATTTGGGTAAATTAGACCTCCAGAAGTGTATCCCACTTCAAAGTAGATAGATAAAAAGGGGACTCTCAGACCCACTAGTTGTTTCACTCTTGGACCTGAGAAGGTCTCTCAAAAGACTGCCTGCTGATGTGGCCTGCTGTTCACTTCAGAGGGACCGCTTTGCTGAACCAAGAAGTATTGCTTTTCTGCCCGAAGCCTACTCTTAGCCCCAGAGATCTGTACTGTTGCTTGAGCCCTGGTCTTTTTTCCTGAACCCAGGACTTCTAGAAGTGACTCTAAGGTGTAGATAGCTGAGTCCTGACCATCCTAGTGGAGCATCTCCAGTCTTTGATCTTTGGAAGTGGTGCTAATTGAGCCCATATAGCTCAACTCTGAAACTTGGTACTTATATAATTTTGGGGTAAAAATTCCTCTGAGGACCAAGAGGAGACCAAGAGAGGAGAAGCTGCTCATCGATCTACCCAGGGTGCATTGCTGGTTGGGTTGATTTTACGGCAGCTCCCACTACATTCTTCTCCACAGCAGCAAATCTTGTTTAGTGACACCTCGCAGAAGGGGTGTCAGGCCTAGTGGAGTCCTACTTGGATATAGTCTGCAGCCTTATCTTGCTGGAGACTTTCAACTTCAAAAAAAGAGACCAAGGGACCTATTTACCATATTGTCACTCAACACAACTCAGCAAACCACCTTGCTGTGCTGTGTGAAAAGGAGAGGGCAGGACTGCTATGTATTTAACATTATACAGTGCATTCCTGCTCTCTGCCTGCACTGGCACACAAAATGTTGCCAAGCGCCAATACGGGTATCTGTGCGCTCTTGTAGGCAGTATTGTTTTTGTGCAGCAATCGACACCTTCCTGTGCAAAAAGAATTCTCAGAGGCATTCCCTCTTTGTAAGTGTGCTGCAGAATGTATCACTCTTTAAAAAAGGAAACAAAGAGTAGAAAAAAATATATTTTACGTTGTTGCGCCTCTGTGCGGAGGTGTACAATTCTAGTCAAGTCAAGTCAAAGCAAGATTTATTCGGTGCAAAGTATATCACCATAAAAGCATTTTAAAAGAAAAAAACAACCATCACAATTAAAAAAGAAAAGGAGAATGTACAGACAAATTTAAAATAGCAAAAGATCATACTCAATAAATAGATCAAGTACAGTACAGGTTTGCATGATATATAATGCAAATAAGCAAAATAGCATATAACTTTTATTTTCAAAAAGTGCTAATGCATATCCCAATATAGGGTACAGTACGAAATGATCAGAGTACCCTGCATCATATAGGTACAGAAAGTGCATTGTGCTATTATATGTCCCTGTAAACAATACATAAAGTAACTACATGGTCTATGGCAGATAAATATGAACAATGCTAAATATTATTAGATGCCCCGGTATAATGCACAGGACATAATGGGCAACAGAACCTAAATCATGTAAAAACGTAAAGTGCATTGTGCTATCATGAATCCTAATGAGCAATACATATAATAACTACATACACTCTTCTGACTTATGATGTAACAGTGCTTCTAAATGTGAGTAAATCATTCTTCTTCTTGTTGCCATTAATATAAAATTTAAAAATTTAAAAATTTAAAAATTGATTTGTTCATTAGATATAATTTCAAGAGAGGATCATTCTGCATCTTTAAACACGGGACACAACAATTGTATCAAAAGAAAAATTAGATATAAGTTTAAAATTATTAAATTATTAGTTAAGTTGCTCCATCTAGGTGCATTATTTCGCAAAATAGTAAAACAGTGCATTCTAATAATTCCAGTTTAGCAATAAAACATATTCACTTCTCAAAACTTTTTTTTTTTTTTAGTATTTTTTTACGCTTATTCCATGCACAGCCTAAGAACTTGGCCACACCACAAACCAGTGATGGAGTGCCATCTGTTTTTAGAATTCAGAGGGCGGCTAGATGCTTTGTTTTCTGCAGACTGGTTTTAACCATCTAACCCTTGCCGGTTTATATGCAGGGCAAGCAAAAAGGAAATGGGCAATGCTTTCCTCCGGGGCAGGGCAGCATGGGCATGATTGTAGAGAGGATTTTGGTGGATTCCATTTAGCTGTGAACGAGTTTAGGGGTAAAGAACCTAATCTAAATTGAATATACAAGGTTCTATCTCTTGGCACTTGTATGGTTCGTAACAGCTATATTGTTTATGGGAAAAATACTCCTCAGTTAATTTCGCCAAATGGAGGGTTCTCAGTTCCCGTTCTGCTACCCAGTTCCAGTAAAGCAATTTAAGATCCTCTTTTGGGGGAGGGATCTGGCTTGCCCATGCCCCGGACAGCCCTAAATCAGTTAGCAATTTCTTAAGGTTTGCCAACCATTTGGCTTTATTGCCCATATCTAATGACAATACCTCTGAAAGTGCGGCTGCATACCCAGAAAGCTCCTGTGTCCGCTGGAGACGTGCCCAAAAAAACAGGGGACGGGACCTGGCGATATCACTAAAAGAGCGCCTACCCATATCATATAAAATTGGTCTCAGGGGAGTACTAATGGGGAGTGAGACTAACTCTCTGTAGAATTTGTGTTCGGACTTAGAAATATCATCTGTATTGTCAAAGCCCCAGAGCTCCGCACCATATAGGGCCGAGCTCACTGCTTTGCTCTCATAAACTGCCAGGGCAGGAGCGACCGGTTTGCTTAGTGATAAACTTTGTGCTTTCCTGATAGCTCCTGCCACACACTTGTCATTTAGTAACATTTTGTCCAGATGATATCTCCAATTCATCTTATCAGAGAGTCGAACCCCCAAATAGTCAAAGGTTTTGACTCTCTCAAGCTGAGTTCCATCTAAAATAAGGCTAGTTCTAAGGTGTTTACAAGAATTAAAAGCCATAAACTTAGTTTTTGCAGTGTTTATCTTGAGACCACGGGTTGTGCAAAAAAGATGGAATTGGTCTAATAACTTCTGCAGACCAGCTGGAGTTTTGGAAATAAGCAATGTATCATCGGCAAAAAGGAGGGTCGCGATTTTTTCGCCAGCCAAGGTGGGTGCGTCGGCAGGATCTTTCCCCAGAAAGTCAACCACCCCATTCACATACAATGAGAATAGGGTGGGAGCCATGACACACCCTTGGCGGACCCCCCTACTGAAGATGATCCTATCAGTAACTTGGCCATGGGCGCCCCATCTTACACGAGCATAATTGTCCTCGTGTAAGTAGATCAATAGGTTCAAAACTTGTGGCGGGGTGCCCATTTCTGCCAAAACTGACCACAAAATCCCCCTGGGTACCAGATCGAACTCGGTCTTAAGGTCGATGAAGGCAAGGCATAAGCTGCCCCTACCAATCACTACCACTTTCCAGTAGAGGAGGAGCAGCCGAAACACCTGGTCAATAGTCCCGGTATTCCTTCTGAACCCCCCTTGATATTGGGAGATGATGTTACCATCATCTATCCAGTCCTGAATCCTGTGTAGGAGAGCCCTGCCAACCACCTTTTGGATGGCATCTATCAGGCTAATGAGCCTGTAATTGGCAGGGTCCTCCCTAGCCCCTTTTTTATATATAGGAACTACTTCGGCTCCTTTCCAGGAGTCTGGGACCGGTGCGCCCTTTGCAATTGACTTAAGCAAGAGCAAGATGTAATTAGCCCATCTAACTGGATCTAGTCACAGTAAATCCCCCGGAATGCCATCCGGTCCTGCTGCTTTGGCAGGAATGATGCAATTAATTGCATCTACAATTTCTGTGGTATTAAAAGATATGGCATCATCGACAGAGTGTGAATGGTATGCGCTCTCTGGGATCTGCTGGTTATCCGAGGTATCCTGACATGAGTATAGTCTAGAGAAGTGGGCATGCCATTCTAAACTAGTAATATGATTGGGTATTGGGACAGTGCCTTTAGAGTCAGCAGCTTTAATCAGATTCCAAAAAGTTGTGGAGTCCCTTGGGTTGCAAGCATCTTTAAGTGCCTGCCAGTGTGATTCCTCCCAATCGCGTTTTGCTTTTTTAATGGTGGCATTATATTCTTTCCTGGCTTCTCTAATTTTGGAAAGAGTTTTCCCTTTTAGGTTGAGGGATAAAGCTTTCCTTTTTAGTCGACAGTCCTTAGTGAACCAGGGATTGAGTCCCTTTTTGTTGTTATATTTGCGATTGGAAGGTTGCCCAGACTGAAAGTGCAAGCTCATCTGACTGATGGTTGCATCGTAAATAAGAGTTGCCTTAGATGTTGCTAATGGGTCTTTTGCAACTGCCTCCAGTTCCTTGGTTCTGATCGTCAAAATTTCAGAGATAGAATGATCTTGCCCTACAACCTTCGTCCACTTCAAGAACCTACCGGAGTTAGAGGGGACAACATCTTTAGTGACTAAAATAGGATCAGTACTTAGGGCTTGCTCGGGCCGTAACCAAGAATTCTGCAAGCAGCAGGACAGAAAGTTATGGTCACTATCCACTGTGGGACCAATTACCATGTCAATAGATGCAGTCCAAAGGCGGATGTCCACTAGGATATAATCAATACGTGAAGTGGATCCTACTCTGTTTTAAGTATGAGCTCCTAGAGGGTCACATAGAACTCTGCCATTCAGTGCCCTCAAGCCAAATTCTAAAATAATTGCATTGATTTGAATAACCACCTGGGTCCACTTCTTAATGGGTACTAGGTCTAAGGGAGGTATTCCCCATTGGAGATCTTCGTCTACTGTCCCCAAGAGATCATCCGAACCTAGAGGTTCGAAAGTACAATTGAGATCTCCTGCTACCATAATTTTCGCAAGTGCGTGGCAGCTGCTAAATTTTTCCACAAGAAGTGAGAGAGTAGGCGAAATTTTGCCCGCAGTCATCCCTCTTACATAGACATTAAAAAGTTCGAGGGTTTCCCCTCCCTTTGGCCCTTTTATAGTAAGCCACAAAATGTCTTGGGATGGAACTATATTTTGTTTTACTGTCCACCCTAGATCAATACTGACCCACACAATTAGCCCGCCAGATGGGCGCCCCTTACCAGCATGAACTGCTGGAATTAAAAAGGTGGTGTAACCTGACTTATGGAGTAGAGTCAGACTCCAGGTTTCCTGGAAGATACAAAGATGGTGATCTTCAACTAAACTGCTCCAATGGGGCAGTGATAATTTATTCTTAAGCCCTGCGACGTTCCAAGAGAGTATCTTAAGGGGGTTATTACATTTCTCAGATTCCATGACCACCGCGTCAACAGCTATATCCATTATAGATGTCATAGAATTGGTTTTTGGTTGGTCATAACCTAAGATTTTCTGACCTACCTGAACTGTATTTAAAGAGACCGAGGAAATAACATGTGTAGTGGGTCCCCCTGGTGATGTGGAGTCCAAGGATGAGTTCTTTGGAAGATGAGAATTAAAAATGGGCCCTTCATATCTCCTTCTGCCTAAGTCAGCAGTAGGTGCTGTACTATGGTTTCGAGAACTAGCCATGTGTGGTGTCCGATACAAAAGGAAATGAGAGGGACTGGGGGAGAAAGCTTTGTCCTGATGAAAATGTATATTCTGCCTTGCAAACTGAACAGGGGTATTAGGTAGTCAGTCAAATTGAGTCAATGATGAGGGAGGGTCACACACTAAAAATTCTTGTTGAGAAACAACTCTTTTCTCAACTATAGGTGGGCAACGCCTGATCTGTATTGAAGACGACTCTGGGGAAGACGTACGATACTCTAGCGCAATCAAATTATCCGCCAGATCTACGTTTGACAGAGTTAGTTCGATGTTGTCAAACACCCCATTTGCAGATGAACACCTGCTTGCTCTTAATATATTCTCCCATATGATGGAGCGGCAACCTCTAACATGTCTTAGCCAGTGGATAGACTTATTCACTAACGAATCTTTACTCTCGACACGATGGGTGGAATTAAGTTCGGGGACATTAACCATAAAGACAGTATGCATTGCTTTCGATTGGTCCCTATGGTTAAGAAAGGGTAAGGAAGTTGTTGGAACCCGTGATTTTGGATAAGTTTGGGAGTCAGGTAATGATATAGTACTCCTGAGCATAGAATGTTTGTTGGCTTGAGAATAATTCTCAGAGGGATTGTTAATGCAGGAAACTTGGGGTATCTTATAAACATTACGTTTGTTTTTGTGCACGCAATGAGGCGCGTTAACCTGTGCCATTCCTAGCCCTTCACACTCTTTACCAGTACTCAATATTATACTAGGAGGGCACTGTGAGGTGGTAGGATGCTGGATGACAAACCAGTTTGAAAGACCTAACTAAGAAATTAAGTCCTATAATCATATTTTTTAGAGATTCGACTTCAGCCTTAAGGGACTGGACAATTTTAATCAGGTTATTATCAGGACATTTGCAGGAACAGTTCCCATTCAGATGGGTTTGAGGAGACAAAGTGGGAGCCGTAATTTCCACCGGAGTAATTGTGGAAAGATCTGCTAAGATTTCAAACCTGTTTGAACAGGGTATTTGAATGCCTGATTGGCTCGTGGTTGGACTTAAAGGATCAGCCTGTAGATCCGGGGCAGTAACTCCAAGTTGTTTGTGGCCCAAAGACTTAGCTGATTGCTCGTCAGAGTTACATGAAGATTTTTTAAACATTGATGGTATAATAGTTGTCGGGCCAGTTTTTATATTGGCTACTATTGAAAAGGGAACGGAGGGTTTATCAGTCAAGAGATCCTCACATTCTCTCACAAGAGTGTCTATCTGATCCATGACACAGTTGTCAGCAGCATTTTTAAAATCTTGCCCTGCAACCTTTTTCATCTTCCCCACAGAGATATTAGAGCTATTTCCACCCCCAGCCCCCTCCATGATTTTCCGCTTCCCCATATTGACACCAAAGATATGCGGCGGGCCAAGGATACAAGAAAAAGATGACAATACAGTTTGATTAATGTTCCTTAAGCCCCTTAAAAATTCAAAGGAGCCTTCATTTGTCTCTAAATGTTTTTAACAAGGCGATCTTATAATCGCAATACCTCTAACATGTCTGCAACTTACTGGCATGCGGAAGTGAAAGAGTGGGCCCAGCCCAGCCACCTCCAGGGAGTGACGGGCAAGGACGGGCCCGCCCTTGGCCCGGGCTTTTCCCGGGCGCGGCCCGCGCCGCGGATGTCAGGAGCACGTTTTGAGCGCGAGGTTGTTGTTGGTTCCTCCCTCCAGGGAGTGAAGGTCTCTGGGACTTGGAGTCCCTGGAACGATGCTGGCAAGGCAAAGCAAAGGCGCGTCCCTACAATTCTATTACATTCCCAGGTATATCAGTGTTGGTAAATCTGGGAATGTGTCAGAATGCATGGGTGTATGCCTGGGAACATCCCCCTTGGAAACCGCCTGCTGCCTTCCCCTGCTGAACTTTAACTTCTCAAACATTTTTTTACAGAATTTCTTCTAAGTTCGAAGGTAAGCAGGGACTGAGCCCAATCCACTCTTTGTATCAGAGCCACGCTCTATCACAGTCAGCCATCTCTTTCAACTTTGACCCGGTCTCGCGTGACTTGATGTCCAAAGCCGACGCTTTGATCTTTTAGGAGCTGCAAACTTAAAAAAAATTCATCACTTCGATTCTACTGATTGGATTTTTGTTATTTTGGGGTCAAATAATTCAGAAAACATTTACTATATTTTTCTAAATTGGTTCCAGATGTTTCTTGTTTTGTGTTTTTAACTTTATTACTGTCTGCGTGCTGCATAAATACTTTACAAATTGCCTCGAAATTAGGCCTGACTGCTATTGTGACAAGCTTCTAGAGGATTAGGCACAGGGTATTTTAGTGAATTATTGGTTCATTGTTTGACTTGACCATCTTGGCAAGGTCATCACAAACCCTTTTTACCTTAACCCTTCTGTGCTTGAAACCCCTTTTGTTGACTTTTAGAACTTTGTGCACTGCTAACCAGTGCTAAAGTGCTTGTGCTTTCTCGTTTAAGCATGGCAGACATTGGCTTACATCCGATTGGCCCATTTCATTTAAATTCAAGTCCCTAGTAAAGTAGTACTGCCAGAACCCATGGCCTGTAAGCTACATGCGACTAGTGGGCCTGCAGCATGAATGATGTCACCCACTTATATAGCCTTTTAAACATATCTCAGGCCTGCCAGTGCTGCCTGTATGTGCAGTTTTAAACTACCATTTTGATCTGGCAAAATAACCCTTTAGCCAGACCTAAACCTTCCTTTTTAAAACATATAAGTCCCCCCAAGAGAAGGCCCTACACAGCCCAGAAGGCAGGGTGCAGTGTATTTAAAAGGTTGGACATGTACTTTTGAGTTCTACATGTACTGGTAGTGAAAAACTCTTAAATTCATTTTTTACTACTGCAATGCCTGCTTCTTCTTTAGGATAATATTTGGTTGCCTTATTACATTTAATAAAGGCTAATTTTTGATTTGGAGCAAATAGAAATGTCGATTTTGGTGTCTAAAGAGTTGTAATTAAAATCCATCTTTAATGGTAAAGTCGAATTTTAAGTCAGAATTCTGGAAATAGGCCTTTTAGAAATTTGCAATTTTCTTGTCCTATTCAAAGTCAAAGTCAAAATCAGCTTTATTCAGTTCAACAAGTACCACCATAAAAGCATACTATTCAAAGAAAACATTCCTAGAGTACATCATAATTAGAATTTATGAAAAATAGCAATTTAAAATTCATCAGCTAGAAAAAAGGCAGGCTAAAACAAAATGCTGGTACATATACAGTACATAAAGTGCAAAATGCCATAATGAGATAGACATAGAAGATTGGAAACAAATCAATAATCAATAATACACTACAAATATTCAAAAAACAGAACATCCGAACATGTGATGTAAAGCGCTAATGCATAAAAGTGCATAAAGGTACATAAAGTGCAAGGTGCCACAATTTGTCAAAGTAGTTAATTAAGAACAGGTCTAAGGATAGTCATCCGGATTTTCATATGTCAATATATCCAAGTATGAATAGTCCTTTCTTTTCCTGATTGTGAGTTGTATGAATCGAGTAACAGCGTTTATTATTGTCACATTTTCCAGACTACATACAAAGTTAAAAGCATATTTATATTTAATAAGCATGTTTGATAGAAAAAGTGGTTTTTAAACTGATTTCCGGATATCCCTATAAAAACTACAAAAAAGAGTAAAATGCAACGTGGATCTTGTGGATTTTCCATTGCACGGGCAATTTGGTAATTTATGGCACCACTTTTCCGTTCTGGGAAATGCTACTAAATAATGTAATGTACCCATCCTTAGCCTAGTTAACTAGAATATCTGTTGGATATTTCTTACCAGCGATAGATAGAGCTGTGTGCCCCTCATAAGCGGTTGTCCACAATAAGAAACAACACTATGTTTTTGGCTGGCGACCCTTTCTCTTTCATTTTCCATGGCATTTAGATATCTAACTTCAGGTTGCTTCTACTGTACTCCTGTATAAATATAGGGTTCTTCCTGTCAATATCGACTTTACAGCGTATTAGGAGATTAAAAATTTACTCCAACCATGGTATTTTTCTACTAAAGTCAAGAGCTAGGCAATCCATAATTAGTTCTTTTGTACATTTTGCTTCATCTTTAGCTCCACCTATCCTATCACCAAAATGATCATAATAACCGCAAGATTCTCCAACTTCAAAAACACATTTAGCACAATTAAAATCGCCCGCCCAGACTAAAATATAGTTCCCGACTTCTCCCTACAAAAAAATGATCCTAATCATTTCCTAAAAGCTTGATGACCTTACTCTTTGTTTTATCAAAAATATTATTATAAAAATGTAGTACAACGATGGCCTGTTTTCCTTTCGAACAAACATGCATAAACTGATAGTATTGTGATGAAATAAACGTTTTCTTTAAAATCAGGGGTGAAGTAACTGCAATTAATGTGGCTGAGCCGCCTTTCGCGCTTTCCATCCTAAATGGACTGGCGTTAGTACAAACGGTTTGATAGCCGTTTACAAAAAAGGACCCAGTAAACCATGTTTCTTAGATTAGAACTACCGCGAGCCCATCTAGCGTTTTCAGCCAGTCCTCATCACTAATCTTATTTTTAATCCCTGCAACATTCCCAGTCATAATATTTAGGAGCTCACTTGAGTGTGTACAGGGACCAACTTTCATCGGGTTACCAATGGGAGAATGTTCAATATCTCAAATAATGGGCTTAACCAAATCATCTGTCTGTGATGGTACAGTTAGATCAACATTTTCCAAATTAATAGTTAGATTACTAATATAGGTGTCATCCTTATTACTATACAAAGGCTCTTGCATAACATTTTCCTCAATTTGTAAGGTCAAATCAACATCTAGTGGCCTATAGTTAGTATTGTGGTCCATATTCATGGGCGGTAGCACAACTATAACCTTTCTATGTCAATCTATTTCGCTGCATCTTCTCAATGGTGCATACCTGTTATACAGTGGCATATTTTGCGGTAAATTATATCTCATATTTACATAGGTGTTGCTGCAACTTGGCCTATAGAAATATCCCAATGGAACGGCCATTTTATGATCAACATTATCAGAACAATACCCTTTGTCATCATTCAAAAAGACATTCAGCAAACCACCCACCAGATTGATACTTCGAAAGTTTACCACTACACAATCTCCCTGACATGATTTTCTGGATTTACCCACCCAAATTACTCTTCTTAACATAATAATAACCTGATGTAATATGTTCGCCCCAACATTGGTGTTTACAGAAATCCAGTTGACCACTTGATTTTACAGTGACTCATACGTTTCCCTCTGATTTACAGCTAATTTAGGTACATTATTTAAAATAATGACATATGGAGTCGTCTGCGGAGGAAGATTTAGTGGACCCTTGATGTTATTATCATCTTGTATAGTTCTATTTATCCTAGCTGATTGTAGATTTCTGGGCGCTCATATAGGGTGGGAAATGTCTTCTTTGTGTAACCTTGTATCTTGTGTTGGTCGAGTTGTCAAAACATCTTTTGAGGTCGCTGCAGTGATAATCTCTCTTTGGTTTATAATGCTGTTAGTGGTAACAAAGCCTGTATTTTATTTTACACTTTCCGTTAGGTTATAAAAGGGCTTAGAGAGGCTGGTTACCTTACTCGTATGTTTAAATGGTTATATTGTAGTGACCATGTCTGTTACGAATGCCATGTCTTTCTGTATTAGTTTAATTTCTATAAATACACAATGGATGGAGGGTCTAAGGGAGTTTAAAGACCAGCACGGGCCAATCCCCAGAAATCAGAACTAGAACAACAAAAGAGCCCGTGGGTCTAAGGAGATCTACCTAGCGATAAAACCTAAAAACCAGTTTGCATACCCCAGTAGAGGATCCTATCTACTAGAACCAAGTCCCATCACCCACCGAGGTGGCATGCTTCATCATCTGGGACCTCCCGTTAGCCACACCTGGTGTGGTTAAAGAGCTGCTACTCCTTTAATTACTTAAAAAAGGAGGAGCTCAGGGATGTTTTTAACTATCCAACAGGGGGGGAAAACACTACCCAGATGGAAGAAAGCTGCCTATGGTGTGGTGAAATAAAGTGCAGTGTGTGAAAATTGTGAGTTAAAATTAGTACCATGCCTACCTATTTGCAAGACACCAAAAGTGTTCTACAGCTTCTTCCAGAATTGGATTTCAACACTGATACTGATTTTCTGGTCAGTTTTGACGTGGAATCCTTATACACCTGCATTCCTCAGCTTGAGACCCTGGAAGCCATCAGAGGGCTCCTCGAAGCTAACACCGCCGAGTTGAGCTCACCAGTAGCCTTCATCATGAGTTGTGCCAGGCTGGCTATGACTGAAAACTTCTTCAAGTTTGAGAATCAGTTTTACCTCCAAACATCTGGTACGTCTATGGGCAGTGTTTTTGCCCCCAGCCTGGCCAATCTCTACGTTCACTTGTTTGAACAAGGTTCTGTCCTTAATGCCACCAATCCATTTCACGACAGAATAGTCGTATGGAAGCGCTACATTGACGACATTTTTGTCATTTGGCGAGGTGATCTAGCCACCCTGAACACCTTTCACTCGTGGCTTAATGATCAAAACATGTTTTTGAATTTCACTATGGAAGCCAGCAAATCCAGCTTGCCTTTCCTAGACCTGCGGGTTTTTCCTTCAAACAATGGACTGGCTAGTGAGTTATACACTAAGCCGATGGCTAGGAATTCTCTGTTGTCCTTTGACAGCTTCCATCCAAAATCTCTCCGGACTGGTCTACCGTTTGGGCAATTCTTGAGACTGCGACGTAACTGTTCCACTACTGCTAGTTACAAACAACATGCTGCTGTCCTGTCTCGGAATTTGAAGGCCCGCCAATATCCTTCTAGTCTGGTCCGACGAGCATCAAAACGGGCTCTGAATAACAATCGAGAGGCCTTACTTGAACCATCTATACCGAAGCCCCCTTTGGAAAGACTTACCTGTGTACAAACATTTAGCACACGGTCGAACCATATTCAGAAGATCATACGGAAACATTGGCGCATT
Source organism: Triturus cristatus (assembly GCF_964204655.1). Classification (NCBI taxonomy): domain Eukaryota; kingdom Metazoa; phylum Chordata; class Amphibia; order Caudata; family Salamandridae; genus Triturus; species Triturus cristatus. Next base: position 1,484,105,052 of record NC_140590.1, on the reverse strand, counting down.
CTGAACGCAGGGCATTTACATCTAGCTCCCCCATTGTTTTCGTTTAAGAGAAGCGCTAATTTGCGCGATACCCTGGTTCACACACGTCCGAAAGATACGCCGGTTGCCACAGCTAACACACTCTGGAACCTGCCTCCAGTTCAGGGGCACTACGCTTGCGGCAACTGTGGTGTATGTGCTTACACACAACATACCATAGAGATCGACATCGGCAGTAACAAACCCTGGAAACAACTTAAACATACCAATTGCAACAGCGAGAGAGTGATCTATATGATTACCTGTCCCTGCCACAAGAAGTATGTGGGGATGACCATCAGAAAGGTCAAAATACGGATCATGGAGCATAGAAGCACCATAAGATGCCATAGACAGGCGACACGTCTAACAAAACACTTTCTGGACCTGAAACACAGTTCTGATGACATTAGGTGGACGGTTTTGGAACAACCCTTGATCCCCTCCCATGTCTCAGATGTTTCTAAATTCCTGTTCAGAATTGAACAGCGCTGGGTCTTTAAATTGCAGAGTGATCAATCAGGGCTCAACGAAGCGATCCCGTGGTCCTCACTGTGACGATAATGAAGGGTGATTTGCCCTTTGCATGAGTACTCTCGTCATCATGACAGACCCTGAGTTCTTTGGTTTGCATGTCCACCCTCATATATACTGTTCCTAGGTTCGCTAGGTTCCTATGGTCTGTTGTCACCATCATAATGATCGTCATGGCGACATGAACCTATTCCTAAAATTCAATTGTCTTGGCTCTATCTGTTGTGCGGCGTGGCTTCATACTATCATGGTGTTGCTGGCGCTTTTGTCATAGATTAGTGATTTTAACATCTTGACAGAATGTACTTCGGCATGTCCATCCTTGTGTATACTGCTGCCACGCTGGATGGGCGAGTAATAGTTATGAATAGTACTCAGTATAATTGCTGTGGCCACCACAACCCTCCCTTATGAATTACACACACTCGGTTGTTTGCTGCATAGACGAGTCGGGTTCCACTCAATTTTTAACAAAGCTATTTTTTGTGGGCACTTCGAGTCGGAATTTATTTTTTAATTATTTGGTGCGTTGTGGTAACAATTTGAACGCTTTTGCAAGACTATCTTAGCAGTGACGCGTACCTTTACACTATGCGTGTATTCAGTAGTTTCAACGATTCACTTGTAGCGGGCCGGGGCGCCTAGGCGACTACATTACCCAACATGCCCTGACATCCGTCAATAGACGCATACCCCCGCTCCCCTCATCACATGGGTAGACGGCCGGACTTAGCGATTGGTTCATTTATTGATTTCCGTCTTCATGCCCCTCCTAACTTGTTCACTCCCAGATCACGTGCTGGGGGCAAGGCTGTCATTGGTGAATGCGTTTCTGCGTAACCTTAAGGGCGGCATCTACAGAGTTCCGGCTACCACTCGGCACATCCAGGAAGGAGGCCCGGGGTAGCGACGGACAGGTAGGCGATGTTCCCTGCATTTTGCATTAGCGCAGCCTCTCTATTACACGGGCTGTTTAGTTTATGATATCTACTGCGTTTTTTAAGTGAACGTTAAGCCTACAGCCGTTTGATGGTACTAGCTCGGCTCGATGATGTCAGCAGCTCTTCTTTACCCTTGAGCTTTGCTCGAGAAGAGCTGAGGTCCTTCCAACCATTCTTCTATGGATCTTAGCAGTGAGAGTCGATAAAGGCAGACTCTAGAAACGTTCTGCTCCTGTGGCATTTTATTAACAGCCCCGTAGTCAACTCCTGACGGGCGTGAATGCACATACGAACCCCTTTTGCGTGACCAGCTGCACCAATTTAGTTTCTTGAAATGGCCTTAGTGTAAAATTCCCTGTGAGGGGTTCTCAGTTGTTCTGAAATATGGTCAAGACACCCTGTATTATAATGTTTGAGTCTTAGAGCTAACCGCAGCTAATGTTTACATCAGTGAGCAGATTACATTGTGTTGTATCTGTTCTTCTTGTTGTTTTTAGAGCGTTGCCTCACGCCCTGAGTTGTGACCAGGAGTGTGGGACGTTCCCCGATCTCTTGACGGGTAAGGAGGTATCTCTTGATCCTTTCTTGACAAACGTTCATTTATTTAACGTGTGTTGTAGATCTACCATTATGTCTTGTTGATCCAGCTTGCAATAATTTGTGTGTTTACCTTAGGTGAATTTTGAACAGTGATCATTCTGTTTTCTAACAGGTGACCCGAATACCCCCAGATGGTGCCGTAGATCAATGACAAGCAGGTACCACTGTTGGTTGTATCGTTCCCCCTCTTCATCCCTTTGCACATTTTATCACTTTGCAGTAGTGTATTACTTTGGTCCTGAAGAAAGCCACGGTCATCTCTCAGAGACGCCAGTTGGCTGAAACATGTAGACCTACACTCAGAGTACGTGTTCCGTATTGTTTGGTGTACACGTTTTACTCTATTATTTCTGCGTCTTTTTACTGTTGATATCACTGGATATTTAATAAAACAGTTGTCCCGTGATAATCAATTTTAACTCACAATTTTCACACACTGCACTTTATTTCACCACACCATAGGCAGCTTTCTTCCATCTGGGTAGTGTTTTCCCCCCCTGTTGGATAGTTAAAAACATCCCTGAGCTCCTCCTTTTTTAAGTAATTAAAGGAGTAGCAGCTCTTTAACCACACCAGGTGTGGCTAACGGGAGGTCCCAGATGATGAAGCATGCCACCTCGGTGGGTGATGGGACTTGGTTCTAGTAGATAGGATCCTCTACTGGGGTATGCAAACTGGTTTTTAGGTTTTATCGCTAGGTAGATCTCCTTAGACCCACGGGCTCTTTTGTTGTTTTAGTTTAATTTCTGACATTAAGCGTCTTTCAATACTGTCCATTTTGCCATGTCATTTCCTAAATAGAATCTCGTCATCTTGCGTCTTTTGATTCGTAAAATGACACTCCCCACTAGTCATCCCTGGGTTATACCCTCCCTTTTTTTGTTTGAGTTTAGTTTTGGTCTTATTGGTTGCTTCTCCACAGGGCTGTTAACAATTCTTAAAGGTTGTTTCATTTTTTTCGCCGGGGGGGATATCGGAAATGTATCTTTTGTAGATACTGAGATCTCCAAAGATGTAGTCAAGACACATGGGTTAGATGATCTATGAACATTTTCATTATTAGTTACATCTACTGCAGATGATTCCTCGCCTGTACCTCTTGTATTGATCACTGATATTAGAGGTTCAGTCCCACCTTCTAATGCGGACTCTTTTAAGGCGGCATCAAGTGCTGTTTTTTTGCTGTCAATTGCTCCTCCATGTGAACAATTTAACTGTTAATAAAACCCATAGCGTTTTTTAGATATTTAGTAATAGGTGCACTCTTCCTTGGCACTTTCCCGCCTAATGGTAGTGGTAATTTTCTTTTGCCCATGATTAATCAGAATATTGCTCTAAGGAACAGACAAAATATATTTTACCAGTGTTGACGGTTTCTCCAAGTCCAAGGGGGGTGGCCCTGCCTTGCCTCGTCCGGCCATGGATGGGCACAGACGAGACCGCCCTAGGCCCGGGCACGCCCACGGACGTCTCGCGCTGCGGGAGCCCCTGCGGTTCTTAAGCGCCTCCTGGCACGTGCGATGTCGTCATTGGCGAGTGTGCCGCTTGGTACCCTGGCAACTGGAGTTCTTCCCCCAGTTCGCGGTATCCGTGGCAAGCAGCAGCAAAATGTTCCAGGTAGAGTGTAGCGGGTACAATGAGCTCCTGCGCTGCAGGGGCCCTTGCCGGTTCTTAAGCGCCCTCTGGTGCATGCGATGTCGTGAGTGGCGAGCGCGCCGCTCGGTACCCTGCGAAATGGAGTTGGAGTTCTTCCCCCAGCCGTGGTATCGGCATCAAGCAGCAGCAACGTGTTCCAGGTAGAGTGTAGCAGGTACAATGTGCTCCCCATTCACTTTGTGCCTGCAGGCTGTGTCCTGGGTAACATGAATAAATGTGGCTGGCATTTAGTTTTTGTGTTTTACTCTCAGACAGCGAGAGAAAGGGGGAATAAGTGTTGGCTGGATAGGGCCATTTCTGACTTGGTAGGTGGGCAGAACTGTCACCTACCACACTTGTACATCATAAAGACTGTGTCTCAGCACAATGACAAGGGGTTCACACTAGTCTATTGTGCTCCAGACAAGCAGGGGCCAGGACAGAGAGGCAAGAAATTTCAAGAGCCTTTTGGATGGCAACCTCTAGAAGCTTCTCCCACTCCATAGCTGCCATTAAGGATAATTAAGTGGACCCTCAGACTCAACTCTTCAATACACCTCTTCACCTGTGGAGACTATAGAAGAACTGTGCTGCTCTGCTGCCAGAAGGACTGCTATTCTGCTGTCCTGCTACTCTGCTGCCCTGCTACCCTGCTTGCTGAGAAGGAAGACACACCCTTCATCTGAGGGTGAAGGGATTCCAAGGGTCAGCTGACTGACCTCCTGTTCTGAGCTACAGGGGCATAACAAGCTCCAGAGGCCTCCCTGCATCTGACCGGCTAACCTGCTGCCTGGACCTGCAAGTGGACCTAAAGCTGAAGCCTGAGCCCTGCTAGCATCTGCCGGAGTGAGTTATTGATACCAAAAAGTGCTCCTCAGGACCTGGACGTTTGGTGGGGCATTATTTGCGCTCCCTCTCCAAGAAGTTTTGGACCCTTTGCTACTGCAAACAAACCTGTATGTGCCAGGATCTTGCTTCCTGCTCTGCACACCAAAGCAAAGCTGAGGTAAACCATATTCACAGCAACCACCAGAGATGACCTGCAAAGCAAGATCTGCACTTCATCCTAAAACATAAACTGCCCCTGGTGTCCTCTAATGCGAACCTCCAGCAACGACCATCCGTGATGCCCAATAGGATCTTCACGCTACAGTGACAATCCTTTGTGACACCTGGCCTGCTGTTTGTGCCACAGCAATGACCATCCGCGATTCTCTCTATGCTCTTTGTGCCCCTACCCTCCACCACAAATTGGAACTCTTTACGCTGGACTTTAGAAGGTAACTCTTTCAGCGGGACCAAACTGGTCCATGTATTTAGCCCATATTCCATCATATTCAGCACGAACATGTGCCTTTCTCCTGGTATTGTATGACCAGATAACCACAAGCTGCGCTGTGTGCTTTTAGGTGCTATAATTGCCTTAAATCTTAAATATTGCATATCTTCAATTCTACTGATTGTTTTTTTTTTCGTTTTGGTGTAAAATAATTTATTGTATTTTACTCTATTTTTTCTAAATTGATGTGGGATTTTTCTTGTTTTGTGTTTTCCTTTTATTACTCTTTGAACTGCTGAATAAATAGGTTACACATTGCCTCTAAATTAAGCATGCCTGTTTTTTTGCAAACTAACAGAGGGTAAAGCACAGTTTTATTTGGAGTTTGCTTGTGTTTCACACTGGCAAGAATTGTGGTTGCTGCTTGAGTAGGGTTTCACCCCGCCAATCAGTAATCTAACTTCTTGCATTCACTCTGACAGGGATCATGGCTGTTTCTTGAGCCGTGCTTTACTCCCCCTCAACCAACAACCGAATTACTCACAGTAATTCATTTTAGGTGAGAAACAGCTGAAACAAAGCCATTATTGGATTAAAAATATGGGCTATTCATGCCCTAATTGCCTGTGTCAGCATGTATCAAGGACGACATTTCAATTCTAAGATAGCTGGCACATTGACACCAAGCTGCTGTGTTTGGTCGTGACAGCTACTATGGCAACCACTCACGTCTCAGTAATATTGCGGACCTCTTTATTGGGCTGTCATGACCTCTATTTTGCAGAAATCTATTGCCCCACTGCCACGCCTACCTCTCATAGACGTGAAAACAAATCCTCTGTCCTTAACAATGTCAGTCAGTCAGTCAAAAACACTTTATTCGATTAATTAAAATCATAAAAGTACAAAATCATGCAATAAATGAAGCAATCAAAGAACAGATAAATACCATCAAGGTATACAACATGTCCACAGGGTAAAAATGCCATACCTAAAAACAAATAATAGAAAATCAGTCAGAATTGCACAAGCATGGAAGAATTTTTGATTTGCAACGCACGGCTGCCACCAGGAAATTTGCCACACTGAATACAATACGAGTACTGCTCAACTGCTGTAGAAATAACATATACCGCGTATAGGAGAACCGGTATAACTAAATCCCCTACACGCGGCACATCCGCCCTCGAATTCCCCAGGGACTTTTCCAGGCCATTAATATAAATAGTAAAGAGGAGTGGGGCCAGGATGCACCCTTGTCTCACCCCCCTCTCTGACCTAAAGTGCTTAGTGCGTTTCCCGTCCTGAGTGACCCTTACTGAGGCAGAAAGATCCTAATGGAGTGCTGCTAAAAAACTCACTAGAGGGGGGGGGTCGATACCTATTTCCAGCAAGATAAGCCATAACTTCTCCCGGTTAACTAAATCAAAAGCAGACGACAGGTCCGTAAAGGCCATAAAAAGGGACCCGTCCTTCGCCACCGGATATTTACTAATTAGAAGCTGGAGATTTAAACATTGATCCAAGGTCCCCCTATTCTCTCTAAACCCATATTGCAGATTGGACAAGATACCCCGACTGTCTAAGGCATCCCTAAGTTTAAGAAGTAAAACCCTACCCAAGATCTTCACTGCCGAGTCTAACAGGGAAATGGGTCTATAACAAGAGGGGTCTCCCCGCTAACCCTTTTTAAAAATTGGAATGATGACCGCAGTGGCCCACGAAGCGGGGAACCTGGAGCCAGAGATGGCATTAAAAACATTTGTTAAAATCCTTGCCCAAACTTTATGTGAGGAGCCATATAGGTCCGCCGGCTCCCCGTCTGGGCCCGGCGCCTTGTTTCTAGAAGATTCCTTTATGGCTTTCTCCACATCCAAAATTTCAAAAGGTAAGCAAGGCAGAGAATGGGGTTCAAGGGAAATACTGCTGCTTGGGTGACTTAAGCCACCTGCACCACACATGTTGCTAAAATGATCAAACCACTGCTCATCCGGGATTACACAATCCAAAATTGTGCCCTCGATACCCGAAAAGAATGGATGATTAATTGTAGCCCAGAACTTTCTGCTGTCCTGTAGGACATCGATAGATAGGAGATTATCCCAAGCCTCCGCTTTTATCACCTTTTTTCATTTGGCAATAGCCTCTTTATAGGCCCCTCTCGCTACGGCAATTGCCGCCTTGTCCCTAGGGCTGCTTTTTAGCGCCTTAAGCAAAACCCTATGGGCCCTAGAGCAACTTCCATCAAACCATCTTGAGGGATTGCTACCTCTACTGGTGTTGGTGGAAGTCAGGTCCCTAGAAATCTGTGAACAGATTGCTTCGAAAGCACAGACTACCTCTGCCGCGGGCGAATTCTCATTGAGGCAGATGGCCCAAGGACCGTCAATTTTTACAGATAGAGCCTCCAAAAAGGTTGCGGGGACCACTTTAGCCCATTTGATCCTGCGACCCTGATCTTTCATGGTCAGGGGAAGGTCAATTTGGCGAACATGGCACACGTCACCCAAACTCTCGGCCATTTCCAACTCCAGGTACACCGGATTGTGGTCACTGAAGGCAGACGGAATTGCTTTATAAGCTCTTGCCCTCGATAGGGCGCCAGATGACATGAAAATATAATCAATCACTGAACCCGAAATTGTGCCTTTATAAGTAATAACCCTGCCCCCTGCCTCTATGAAATTGGACTCAAAGATATTGATGATAGCAAGAAATTCTTCTAGGGCCTCCCCATGCTTAGTGTACTCAAAATGAGAGGCCACAGCAGCTGATGGCCCCTCTTGAGCTTCGTGGACCCTCGCATGACACACAGTATCACAAGGATGAACATTAAAATCGCCCATAAGGACGATCTCGAAACCAGTGTTTTGTTTTTGACTGTACTCTAAAATGAAACATTGCAAAGCAGCCACATGTTGATTAAAAACGACACACTCCCTAGCATTATAAAAATTAATCAGTAACATTTTCAGGGAATGGAAGACAGTCCATTCAGCAAAAAGAAAGTTGTTCGAACCAGAGACCAAGCGAATAAATGTGCCCTTCAAATGTAGTGCAAAAAGAAATATTAAACCCCCTTTTGCTCGTCCCGCCCCACCCATGGCTGCCGGTACCACAAAGCTAGAATAGCCTTCCAAACAAAAGTTACTTGACGGCTCCCATGATTCCTGCATGGCAATAATGTCATGGTTACCTAAATGATCAAGCCAGATTGGATCCGCTCTCTTGGATCTAATCCCCGCAACATTCCAACTAATTAATTTACAGCAAACCCCTACAGCAGGGTTTACGTGACAGGGTACAGGTGGCTGGTCCGACACTGTCAGTCAATCATTTGCCTCCAAATTAGACAGTGGGGTATAATGATTGTTCAAAATCAAATTGGGGGATGGGGCAAAGGGACTCTAGAGGGTGGCTGCCAATCACCAAGCCCTAAGGTCTCCCCGGAGCTTTGATACCCCACTATGGATGGCTGACGGTAAGAGAATAGTGGCCTTGGGGGTAGGGGGAGAGTGTTTTTTGCAACACGACCTGCACCAAGATGACTGTGTTTGCCGCCTGACAATTTAGCTGGGGGTGGGTAGAAAAACCCAAGGGGGACTGGTCTAATTCCCTTTAGCGCTACCTCTGACCCATCCCAGAACAATCTATATGCTATGTCGGGACTGTTAAAGTTGACTATAACACAATCACCCACAAGCCGCTTTGGCCACCGCCCACTCACCCCACCCTTCTCGCCATGATGATATTGGAGGAGATATCCAGTCCCCCACAGCTGAAGGCTGTACACCAGGATCTGATCACCCTCAACAAATCATGAGTAGATTTCATCACTCCCTCACGGAGAGGAGTGACCCCTACAAATACAGCCACCAGCGGGGCCGCTTCCGGGGGAAGGTCCAGGGTAACCAAACAGCCCCTTGTCTGCCTCACATTTTGACCCGGGGGCTGGACTACGTCAGGGCTAGCCGCCCGCGGCATTTTACCAGGGGAGTGCCTGCCTAGAGGCGGCTGTACGACAGAGGGAGATGGTCCCATGCTCTGCAACATGCCTGGGGTACTGGGGTACAATGGGCCAAAGGGAACTCCCGAGCCCCCGTCTGGCCTTTGTGAGCTATGCCTCCCCTGACTATCCCCCAATTGTTGTAAGCTAAAATCTTTGATGGAGGCAACAATTTTGGTACATTTATTAAGCAGGTCAGCAACACAAGCGTTCAAAGTCTCAACAATGTCTTTGGCAATCCCCACAAGTAGCGGTTCTAGTCGTGAAGTAATTAGGTCTCCCAGTAGATCCACCGAAAAGTTCCCTATAGAGCCCTCAGTAGTCTGCGGAGCTTTTAAGGTTTTGGCCCGTTTAACGCTCTTCTTCTTACCGACCCTTACAGGACCTACATTACCAACGGCGAATTGCCCCAATTGAACAACACCAACCTGGGTAGAGTTAGCAGGGACACTCATAATGGGTGGATTAGACACAACCACCACGGGCTCCAAAGGTATACAAGGCGCTGCCACACAGTCAATTGGCTCACAGCCATTACGAAGGATTGGGGGGGTGGCCCGGCCTCTTCCGGCCTCTGCCCGGGCTTCGCCTGGCGCCGCCCGCCTGAGTGCCGGGGGCAGGAGAAGTCTGCTGGCAATATCCGGTGTAAGGGGGGGCGTGGCCGGGTAGCGCTGGTGCCTCTCGCTCTGCTTCCCGCCTCCTCCCTGCTGTAGTTGGCTAGTCCTGGGCGATGCGTCTCCCGCGAAGCAGGAGGTGCGAGGTGAACTTGAAGATCCTGGTGTAAGGGGGGCGTGGCCGGGTAGCGCTGGTGCCTCTCGCGCTGCTTCCCGCCTCCTCCCTGCTGTAGTTGGCTAGTCCTGGGCGCTGCGTCTCCCACGAAGCAGGAGGCGTGAGGTGAACTTGAAGAGCCCGGTGTAAGGGGGGCATGGCTGGGTAGCGCTGGTGCCTCTCGCGCTGCTTCCCGCCTCCTCCCTGCTGTAGTTGGCTAGTCCTGGGAGCTGCGTCTCCCGCGAAGCGGGAGGCGTGAGTTGAAATTGAAGAGCCCGGTGTAAGGGGGGCGTGGCCGGGTAGCGCTGGTGCTGCTTCCCGCCTCCTCCCTGCTGTAGTTGGCTAGTCCTGGGCGCTGCGTCTCACGCGAAGCGGGAGGCGCGAGGTGAACTTGAAGAGCCCGGTGTTAGGGTGGCGTGGTCGGGTAGCGCTGGTGCCTCTCGCGCTGCTTCCCGCCTCCTCCCTGCTGTAGTTGGCTAGTCCTGGGCGCTGCGTCTCCCACGAAGCAGGAGGCGTGAGGTGAACTTGAAGAGCCCGGTGTAAGGGGGGCATGGCTGGGTAGCGCTGGTGCCTCTCGCGCTGCTTCCCGCCTCCTCCCTGCTGTAGTTGGCTAGTCCTGGGCGCTGCGTCTCCCGCGAAGCGGGAGGCGTGAGTTGAAATTGAAGAGCCCGGTGTAAGGGGGGCGTGGCCGGGTAGCGCTGGTGCCTCTCGCGCTGCTTCCCGCCTCCTCCCTGCTGTAGTTGGCTAGTCCTGGGCACTGCGTCTCCCCCTTAACAATGAGTTAAAGTCACAAGGCGTTTTTAGTCTATCTTAGATTCTCAGAAAATATAGTGATGTGCGACTTAGCAAATAGGTGTCACGCTTTCTAATGCTTCACACTGAATGATTAATCTATGTTGCCTAGTTCACATGCTCCCAAGAAATAAGACGTCATCCTGAGGATGGAAAAACGCAGTTCCATTTCAAATGTTGCCATTTTACTCGCTGACTTACAGCTGAAAGTGGAAGGAGTAGTTTGTGACATAATGGGGAGAACAAACTTCACGATTGGCTAAAAAGCTAATGAGGACCCAGTTAGCAGGCTATTTATGAGATAAAGAGAAAGAGTTGACCTTGAGGCACACAGCATAATTTCAAGAACTTGGGAAAAGTGAGAAATGCTATGGAGAACACAGTGGACTGTAAAAAACATTTAGATATGTGGTTAGGCGTAACAAACCACCATGGGGGAAGTAAAAGAACAAATAGGAATTGGTTGTAGTGTAAACGACATATGGGCATATTTACAATGGAATTGCGCTACCGAAGCATCACTTTTTCCAACACTCAGGTGGCACAATGCCCTGCTCCATATTTACAAGGGGGCACTAAGCCACTTGAAGTGGCTTAACGCCCCCTTGTAAATATCGCAGTTTTCTGCAGCAAAGGGCCAGGCAATGGGTGTTGCTGTGGGCGTTGCCACACAACACCCATTGCTTTTTAACACTGCCCCATATTTAAAAGGATCTGTAAATATAAGGCAGCACCAAAAACCAACGCCTTTCAAAAGGAGGCATTAGAGGGGCGCAATGAGAAGAAATACTTTTATTTCTCCTTGTTTTTTGCTCTTTCTATGTGTGCTGCATCACTTAAAAGGAGCAAACCCCCAATAATTATTGTTTTTGTGCCGGAAGGTGTCCCTTCCTGAACAAACACAATCATCCCTGCAACGCCGGCACCCTTGCACCATGGTGCAAGGGTGCATGCTCTGGTGCTAGGCATCTTTTTTAGCGCCAGTGCAAGGGAAAACACAGGGGTGCACCGTATTCTTATAAACACGGTGCATGCCTGCATTTTTTAAATGGCGCAGAGCGACACAGCTAAATTGCTTGCAGCGCCATTTCATTGTAAATATGATTTGAAGTTTTAAAAAATTGTGTGAAGAGAAGCAAACAAAATTGAGGAGATAATATGTAAGCTGAGAGAGAAGAGAGGATGATTGATATGAAATGGGAGAGGATGCAGAACTAATGACTTTGAAGCTGTGGAACCGGGGTTGAGTCTCGGCAAGGGATGCCTAGCACCCCGTGATTTTGTGCAAATCACTTAATCTCCCTGTGCCTAACAAAATCAATTTGTCCGCTCGTAATGCAACTGGTGCTCATGTAAAGCGCTCTGATACCTTCGGGTCAAGTTTGTGCTATATAAAACTGAGGTAAATTTGTTTAAAGATAATAATATTAGTGATGGTGATAGTAATAATATTACAACTTCAGTGACCGTAATTTATACAAGATAAACATCTATTGGCCTAATTACAAGTGGTTTGGCCAACTCCGACCCAGGACTGAACCCTTTTTTAAATACTGGTCACAATTATGAGGGAGACATTTATCGCCTCCGATAATTATCAGATGCGTTAAATATCTCAATCTTTTTAAAATGTCGGCAGGCCAAACCTGCTGAAATTTAATAGGGGAAAAGTATATGATATTTACCACACTATGCAGATTTTGGTGTGCTAAACACCCAAATCTGAATGGTATTCCCTGAAAACTCGTATTAGGTGCTAATTATTGCACTAACAAATAACGATTGTTCTTATAACAATAAATAGCGCCTTGTTTCTAATCCCACTCATAATCAGGACCATAGTGTCCACTTATATAGCATAGGTTGCAAACTGGACTATTTCTATGTGCTATTGTATTATAGTCTGTACCAACTCGATTGCATACAAGAACAGAAAGGAGACTGCCTCAGTCATCCCATTCGCTAAGAGTGCAGCTTCGTGAGGCTGCAAATGCATTTCTAGAATGACTTCATTATATTGGATCTTCTAAGCTTTGGGAGTAATGGTGGAGGACAAAGAGCAATCGAAAAGAAACAGAGAGTAAGGATAATGTGGCAACATAGGGATGAGGGGTAAAATCAATGAAGCAGGTTAAATAGCTAATAGTAAGAGATGTGGTGAGAAGTGAAATATAGAAGAGACAGTGCTTCTCGTTGACAGAGAGCTGCTGCATATTAACAATTTTGCAATTATTCGTTTTCAGATGATGACGTTTATATGGCTGATGAAAGTGATCTCAAAGCATACCATGAGCTTAATGTCACAGCAATCTTTAAAGGGTCTGCAAAGACAGCAAGGGCCTACACATGGGACCTAGGACAGGTAAATGCACATTTCGAACTTACGAAAGCATAATTTCTTTTATCAATGGTTATATGTAGTGTTATCTTGTTGAGAATTTCAACCTATCTACTACAGGTCACTAATAATGCTGCCTTTTCTGCACTCATATTGTAGACTCCACTAAAATCTGAGGGCTATATTCTTAGGTCAAGCCTCATGTTCATTCAATAAATGGTCAACATTTCCATAATGTGTTATTCACACTGATAACGGACATGAGGCCTCTCACAGTTTAGATCCAACTGGTATATATGAACAGTGGGTCTTCTTTTGTAAACATCTGTCTCCCATTCGTAAAAAACATATCATCCCCCTTATTAAGGAGAAAGGTTTTAGGCAAGTTAAACCTGCACTTTTATATTTACAATTGCTGGGATCTACGTGGGAGATTTTTAATATTGCCAAATTTCTAGCAATCTCAATGAGATTAAGGAAGAACATTTCTTGGACATAATCATTATTTGGGTATTTCATGAATTGTAACCAAGTACCTTGTATGCCTTTTTAACTCATTTGTAGTGCTTATTGTCAAATGTTATTTATACTGTATATATTTTTATGCTTTTATGGTTTTTGTTATGAAACCGAATAAAGTAATTTTGACTGACTGACTGAACAGTGGGTCAGATTTACTTAGAATGTATGCACTGCACCACATCTACCAAAATGGCTGTTCTGCATTGTGTGAAATGCAGAGAGAGGAGCAGTACCATATCTACTAACAAATGTTGTTGCTCTCTCCTCCATTGCTGGTACTCTTTAAGCCAATGGTGCAAGGGTGTGTGTATTGGATGTAAACATAAGTTTTGTATTGGAAGGTTGCTGAGTATGCATCACGACCAGTATCCCGCTGCTTTGCACTTTACATTTTCATCTTTCAGCTATGATGCTTCCAAGAAAATACACCCGTGTTCACATATGTCATCAAAGCCCAGCTACAACCCAGTTAATTGCATCTCTATGAAGACTTTCCCTACGAGGGTTAGCATACACCTGTGCATTCTTATCATTCTTCCAGATGAAGCCTACTTCTGAATTTTAATCTTCACTTATGAAAAGTGCACCTGAGTATTTGAGTGTTTATAGTCCTGCTGAACATCAGTAAAATGTACATCAGTAAAACTGTGTGACTGTGTCCTCAGCAAAACGTTATGAATCACACCTCTAATGTATTTAACACTAGGAGCATTCTAAGTCTCTCCTCCAACACAATACAGAAAAATACTTCCTGTACACTGTTAAAGATTTTTAGAGGTTTGCATTTTTTGCATCATTAACAATGTGTAGTATGCATTTTCACTCATAATTTCACACATATAGGCTGATATAGTATGCTGGTCTTTAAACAAATTTTCTATGATGTGTAGAAATGTGTTTTTCGAATGTTCGTTAAATAGGAAACAATTCTGGCCTAAACACCATACTGTGCCTCCCCCATGCACACATCTTCTCCCCAAAAGCTCCACAGAACACTCACGTTAAAATGTATTGGGTTATTTTCGCTGTTAGGGTTGTTCCACTGTAAGAATGATTCCTGATTTTTGCATACTTTGCTTAATTTTGCATCCCGAGTCTTCACAACAGTGGCATAAACCAAAATGATGGAGCCCATCTGCAGAATGTGAGGAGGGACCCCAGCATCTCCCAGATCGCAAAGCTATTCATTGGTCTTGGGGTCAATGGTGGCCCTCTAAATGGTTGCACCCCCGCTACGCTACAGGGACTTATTTGGCAAAACAGAGTGGCTTTCCTGAAGGTTTATCTATTTATTATTCCATGCCATTGCATGCACTCTGCAAGGCATGCAATGGCATGGCTTACAGGGTGAGTGGACCCCATCCAAAAGAAGAGACCCTGGAGCCCTCCCGCACCGCGGGGGCTGTAGGGGCCTCCCTAATACCCCTGCTTCATGGCATTGTCTCTGTACCACTTCATTTTTAATTTTTGTAATAAAACCCTTTAATGTTTCATTCACCTACAACTCAATTATTGAGTGGATCAAATTATTTATTAAATGGTATAGTCTGATTTTTGATGTTTTGGGAGGTTCATTAATGTGGCGATATATTTCCATATGAAATTGAAGTCTAGCATGGTCTCCAATCCAATGAAAAGTAAGAACACTTTGAGGTGAATTTTGGGGTGTCTAGATTTTGCATACACAACACCAATCAATATTAGAGCTTCACCCTGCCAATAGGCTCATCTTCTTTCCATGCTTCTTCTTTAGCAGTTTCGCAAGCCTACTCTGTCTCAATAAATATGAATTTCCTACTTAAATACCTCCTCCACACTGACTTTATCCTTCAACACCACTTCTATGCCTAGAACTTTGCCTTTGATAACCCCATCTGTCAAAGCAGGATGGTACCTATGTATGGAAAAAAATATATTGATGTGCAAATATATTGTGACCTAAATATCAACTAAAAATATTATATAGTTAGGTAAGTATAAATTTACTCTTAACTACACTTCCACGTACATTGACAACAAATGTTTTGTCAAGGTAAGTGTAGTTGGCATTGATATTGGGAATTGTAAATGATGTCAACATTGTTGTTGTCACCATTCTGATATCCATCCTTCAACCCAAACTTCACACAAAACAGAGCATTCACATTTTGTCACTGATCAACTAAACTATTTCCCCTACAAACAGTATCTCCTCTCTGCACCTAACGTCACTTCTTTGTTTTGATAACCCCACTCATTATTCTTGTTCTGAGAAATGTTACCTTTCTCTAAACATTATCACCTCTTGAAAACACTTCAAGGATTGGTTTTGAATTAAGTCTTCCTCTGCTTGACCCAGCATAACCTATTTAGCACCCTACAATCTGGATCCAGTCAACTCCACTTTGATAAGACCTCTGGCTCAGATGAGGACAATATTCTCAACACAGCTGATCACAGCGATTTCTTGTCTCCTAGATATATCAGAAGCATTCAGCACCACCGGTCAATGTAAGCTTCTCATGCCTCCCTACATAACACACACATATTTCCTCCTCCCCTTTCGTTAGAACACATGCTTTAAAAATAAAGTAACCTGATGTCCTGCTAACTTCACCTTTGACCCCCATTAGTTACCTTAAAAAATCAATGAAATCAAACCTTTCCTCTATTTTCTCTGGATCTTCCTTTATCCTCCAACCTATATGGAGGCTAATGGGGCTATTAACAGAGGTAATTTACACTTGTGAGTAATTTACGCACCTAAGTTTACTTTTACATTTTTGTGTAACTTTACTAGTTTTGGCTATTTACACAATCCAAGAGTAAAGCTACTCAAAAGTGTTGGAACCCTGTTTCGACTACCACGGGGCAAGCAGGTGTTAGTGGGACCAACTGTGGAGGTTGATGCTTTTTACTCCAGTTGTCCTGGGGCCCAACCTATTATGGATCCTGAGCAACTGGCCCAAGTGCACCTACAGAACTTGACTCTTGGGTTTAGCCGGGTCCGAGCAGTCCAAGACTCCCTCGGGGGGAGGGTGGGAAAGATATGAGGGGTTTGAACATAAGCTCACAAATAGAAAATACACATAGCAGCAGCAATAAGCTATTGCTAACCAAATACTCGCTTAAAAAAATATATATTTTATTCTTTACCACTTTTGACACAAAGTAGAAAATGAAATTCACAAACAGCTACACAGTCCTGCTGTAGTCCATGTTCTAATGTTTCATGGGCGGTTTCCTGTGTCCCACTTCCTCCTCGCTCTACCGATAATGGTTGTCCTTGCGCTGATTCACTTTTTGCTGCCTAGCACCAATGCAAGCACCCTTGCAACATGGTTCATGGATGCCTGCTTTGCAGGCAGGATAGGTTTTGTGCTGAAAGGGTCACCTTCATACAAAAAGACAATCCTTTGAGGCTTTTTCCTCTTTCTAGGTGTGCTGCAGAATACAGCATACATAGAGAGAGGAAAAACAAGGAGAAATAAAAATATTTCTTCTCATCATGCCTCTGCTGGGAAGGCATAGCATTTTGATGCACTCCCAGATTTACCACTCATGGTAAATTAAGGAATGCACCAAAATCCGGGACGCGAGTTATAGCTATTTTAGGGCACAGGATTTAATCACGTAAGCTAAATTATAACTCCTGAATTTCTCTGTTTTTGTGCAAAATCTGGGCCTAACTATAACATCCTTGTAACCTTTGTTTTTTTCAGTGAATTACTAAAGTTTTTCAAATTCTATTTCCTAACTATAACGTCCATGTAACCTTTATATTTTGTGAGTGGCTTTGTGGGTTTGTGATTGGGGTAAGTGGTTTTGTGGTTCTGGGAGAGGCTGTGTGAGTAGTTGTATGGGTGTGTGAGTAGGTGTGTGAGTTGTTGTGTGGGCATGTGAGTGGGTGTATGGGTCTTTGAGTGGGTGTTTGAATGGAGTTGTGGGTATGTGAGTCATATGCATGAGGGTGTGAGTGGGTGTGTGAGTGGGTATATGGATGCATGAGTGATTTTGTGAGTGGTTGTGCTGGTGTCTGAGTGGGTATGTTATTGGCTGTGCGAATCTGTGAGTGGATGTGTGAGTGGTTTTGTGAAACTGTGAGTAGTTGTATGGGTGTCTGAGTGGTCAAGTTGGCGTTTTTATCTGTGAGTAGGTGTGTGAGTATCACTCTGTGAGTGGGTGTCAGTGGTTTTGTGGGTCTGTGAGTGAGTGTGTAAGTGACTGTGTGGGTGTGTGAGTGGGTGTATGGATGTATGAGTGAGTTTGTGAGTAGTTTTGTCAGTCTGTGAGTGGGTGTGTGGGTGGTTGTATGGGTATGTGAGTGGGTGTGTAAGTGGTCATCTGGATGTATAAGTAGTTGTATGAGCATGCGAGTGGGTGTATGAGTGAGTGTGAGAGTAGATGTGAGAGTGGTTTTGTAGGTCTATGAGCGGGTATGTGGGTCACTACATGGGTGTGTGAGTGGATGTGGGAATGGGTGTATGGATGTGTGAACGAATGAGTGAGTGTTGGTGTGAATGTGTGAGTGAGAGTATGAGTGGCTGTGTGGGTCTATGAGTGGGTGTGTGAGAGGTTGTATTGGTGTGTGAGTGGATGTGTAAGTTTAGGAGTGGCTGTCTGGGTTAGTGACTGGGTGTGTGAGTATATTTGTGGGTCTGTGAGTGTGGGTGTGTAAGTGGGTGTATGAATATGTGAATGAGTGTATAAATAGGTGTGTGGGTATGAGAATAGGTATGTGAGTGGCTATATAGGTATGTGAGTGGGTGTATGAGTGGTTGTGAGTGTATATAAATGGCTATGTGAGTGGCTGTGTGAATGGTTGTGTGAGTGGCTGTGTGGGCTGTGAGTGTATGTGTTAGTGATTTCTTGGTTTCTGTGATTTGGTGTGTGAGTGACTGTATGGGTGTGTATGTGTACAGATGTATGTTTGGGTGTGCAAGTGGTTGTGTGGCTGTTAGGGTCTGTGAGTGGGAGGGGTTTTGTGGGGCTGTGAGAGAGTGTAAGAGCGGCTACATGGGTGTGCAAGGGGGTGTGTAGATGTATCTGTAATGGCTGTGTGGGTCTGTGAGTGTGTGAGTGGTTGTGAGGCTATATAAGTGGGTGAGTGAGTATGTGAGTGGGTATATGAGAGGGTGCATGATTGGCTGTGTGGGTCAGTGAGGAGGTGTGTAAATGATTTGGTGGTTTCTGTGAGTTGATGTGTGAGTTTATGGGTGTGTGAGTAGGTGTATCGACATGTGAGTAGATGTGCTAATGGTTGTTTGGGTATGTGAGTGGATGTGCAAGTGGTTGTTTGGATCTGTTAGTGTGTGAGTACTTTTGTGGAACTGTGATTGGATGTGTGAGTGGCTGTATTGGTGTGCGAGTGGGTGTGTTGGTGGGTGTGTGGTTATATAGTTGGGTGTGTGATTGAGTATGTGAGTAGGCGTGTGGTTCGGTGAGTGGGTGATAGTATTGTTTTTTAATTGGGCTCTGGATCTGCAGATCTGCAGATCTACTGTGGATTCACAGGGGGCTGCGCTTAGCGCCTCAGTAGATCTGCAGATCTTCACGGGCCTTGCCTTGCGCTGCTTATTACCCTGCATAATATATCACTAATGACATCTCCTATGGAATCATTAATAATATGGGTTTTTTTGTGAATTTCTAAGGCTTATTCAAATGCTATTTCCTAACTGTAACATCCTTTTAACCTTCATTTTTTCATAGAATATATATAAATACAGATACATATTACCTACTGGCGGTCGCAAGAAAACAGTAGGAAAAACATTAAAAAACAAGAATAGGGGGCAGGGTAGAAATACCCTAACCCCCTAAGCCTGCTCAGTGGGTCCCTCAAGGACCCCAGGGCCACAAAAAGCATTTTTTTAAACATAAAGCGACTGAATTTGCGCTGGGTGCACGAATCCGGCTGAGAAAAAAAATGAAGCGCAGGCTCCCACGCTTTGTTGTAATTAAGCCCCTGGGTGGGCTAGGTCCTGGGGGCAATATTTATAGTGTATGCGGGGGCCGCGCTGCCCCAGGGACCGCCCCCTCCCTGGGCCTTTTGAAATAATATGCGGTGGGCATGCAGCCCTCCGCAGCCCCGGGGACCACCAGCTACCCAGGGCTATTTTGAGGAAGGGAAGGGGGCCACGGGCTCCCCTCCTGGAGCCCTTGATGGCCCTGGGGACTGCCACCCACCAGGGTCGGCTCCTGCAATGTCCTGGGGTGCCCACCCCAGGACATTGCTGATTGCTATGGCAGGGTAGGAGCCCTGCCATAGCAAACACTGCTTTGATTTTGGAAGTGAGAGCAGGAAACCTGCTCTAGCTTCCAAAAAGCAAAGCAGAATTGCTTTTGGTCCAGGGGAGCTGCATCTTAGCAGCTCCTCTTGCCCAAAAGAAATGCCAGCTCCTGCAGGAGGTGGGGAGCTGGCTGGGGCCGTTGGGGTATTGGGGCTCCCCCCCACGGTCCCCAACGCTGAGGGCAGGCCCTGGGGGATGGGGTTCCCGGGGCCAGAAGTGGCCCCCTTTAATTAAAATATATTTTTTTAAACTGAAGGCTGGCCCCGGGGATGGGTTCCCTGGGGCCATAATTGGCCTGAGGAGGGGGGCCCCCTCCAAAAAAAATTATTACAAAAAGAAGGCTTGTCATGCCCCAGGGGATAGGGTCCCCGGGGTCATAAATTGGCCTCTGGAGGGGGCCATGCGGCCCCCCAAAAAATCTTTTTTTTAAAACAACAAGGCTGCCAAGCTCCCGGGGATGCGATCCCTGGGTACAAAAGTGGCCACGCGCCCCCCCTCCCAGAAAGAAACAAAAATTGAAAAAAGAAAAATAAACCATCAACTCACCGAGGCCCTGCCCCTACCATGCATGACTCTGCAAACAAGCCCCCTGGCATGTTGTAAGTTGGAGAATTAAGTCTCCTTGAATGCTGAGGGTCCCTGGAGGCCAACTAGCCCACCAGGTACCTCCAGTAAGCGCCACACAACCAGGTTGCAGAGAGGTGGTCCGAGGCCACGCCCCTTTTAATACCAGTCTGCAAACACGCCTCTTGGCACACTGCTGGTGGGGCGATGAGGTCTTCTTGTGTCCTGAGGACCTCAGGACACAAATGGACTTCATCCCCCGAGCAGCAGTGCGCCAGGAGCAGCATTTGCAGAGTGGTGTAAAAAGGGGGCATGGCCTCAGACCACTCTTAGCAATCCAGGTGTGTGGCACTTACTGGAGGTACCTGGTGGGCTAGTTGGCTGCCAGGGACCCTAAGGAATGAAGGTGACTTAATACCCCAACTTAGAACGTGTCATTAGGCTCATTTGAAGAGTGGTGGGGAAAGGGGGTGTGGCTTTTGTCCACCTCTCAGCAATTCCACTGTGTGGGACTTACTGGAGGTAAGAGGTAGGCTAGTTGGCCCCTAAAGGACCCCCAGCAGCGAAGGGGACTTCAATCCCCATCCAAGTGCGCGCCAGGGAGCGCGTTTGTAGAGTGGTGGGCAAAGGAGCCGTGGCCTGCTATGAGAACTTATCAATCCTACTGTGTGGGACTTACTGGAGGTAATAGGAGGGGTAGTTGGCCCCCAAGGCTTTCCTTGGGGGAACGTATGTGGTATTTAGTATATAGGAATTATGTAGAGTGGGATTATGTGTTATGGAGAGTAATTATGTCGTATGGTAGTCTGTGTTGTTGAGTGGTAACCTCAAGTTTAGTCTTCGTCTTTTCAATAGAAGCTCAACTATGAACTCAGTGAGACAAAAACAGATAGAATCACTGAGGAGCACTTGTGGACCTAGTCAGAGGTATGAGCAGAGCCACTGGAATTATGTGACTGTTTGGCTCCACCGACTTTCGCACAATTATTAACCCTGGGCGTAGTACTACGTGTAAGAAAGTGGCTCTTTATATACTGTTCCCAAATAGGTACAGTGTGTACAGAGTCCACAGTCCCCAGAGGTTTGGCAGAGGCTAAAGTTAGATATAATATTACCCTCTAAAGTGGTAACTTGGTCGAGCAGTAAGGCAGTATCAGAGGACAGTGTAAAGCATTTGTTGTACACACTCAGTCAGCAAATGGTCTCACACACTCAAGAACTGAAGTCTAGGCCAATGGTTTGTATATAAAAATATATAGTTGTTTTATATTAGAACCAACAATAGGTATCAAAATATACTTTCTCAGAATGAGATGCTTTAGCTAAATACTTTCAATAGGCAATAGACTTTTTAATGCAATAGATAGAGTTTTTGCAATAGGCAACACAATTCAAACACAATTATAACATTCAGCTCAATGGGACTTTTTAAGTAAATGCAATTTTAGTTACTTTACGTATGATTTTCTTACTCACGGTTGGATCCTGGATTCAACCCTTGTGCATTTCCTGTAAACAGTTGAAAGAAATAGTTTTTGTTACACAGGTGATTTTTAAGGAATATTTGTAATTTTCAAAAATCGACACAGAAGAATTTCTAGCAAAAACCAGGCAATGTTATCCTATACAGGAAAATCAAGTTATCGGTAGGTACGGTTGTAATTACTTTACAGGATCAGTGCTGGGCACCAAGATCCAACACTAGGATCTCTCCTGATAACAGTTGAGTAATTTCGTTTTCGTTGATCGGCTGATTTTTAGTGAATATTTTAAAGTTTAAAAACTCGACACTTAGAAGAATTTCCAAGTGAAACCAGACAATGTTACCCTATGGAAGAAAAGTGAGTTATCGGCTTTTGGGTAAGTACTCGACTGGCAGAGTTAAGGTTCTGGGCATAGACTCAGGGCTCTCCCAGGGTCAGGTAGGTACAGTTGTTACGCCCTCAGCGGCACAGGGGCAGCCAGGTGCAGAGAGAATTAGGCCCAATGTTAGCCTATGGCGGGCAGGGGGCCTATGGTTGGTGGCTGCTAGCAGGCAGGCCACGCGGCTGTGGGAGCTGGGCTCCTGGTAACTTGCTCAGGGCAAGTGGGGAAGAAAAATAAGACAGAGGTTGCACTCCCAGGGGTGCAGAGTGATTTTGAGCCGTCGGACGCTCAATGGATTTCAATGGAGAAGCTCAATGACGAACAAAGGCTGCAAGCTCGGGGACGAAGATTCTTCAGGTGCAACCACTACTTTGAGAGGTAAGTTGGGAAGCTGTAGTTTAGGTAGGCACCCAGGAGCTGGGCACAGGGGGCCGCAGGGCGCCGGATGCAGGGGTGTCTTTTCGTGTCGGAAAATCTTACCCTCAGCTGGTAGCAGTTGGAGGGGTCCCTGGTCCTGAGGCTGCAGACATCGTCAGGAGCATCGAGGTGGGTCCTTGGGTGCTTGGCGGGTGTAGAGTGTGCAGGAGTCGTGGTTCCTGGTAGGCACCAGGGGCTTGTTACTTGCTTTGAGCAGAACCACTGGTCATGGGTGTCCCAGTCTTTTTAGAGTCACAAAGCAGTCAGGTCCTCCAGGGTATTTGAGCTTGCTGACCACTGGAGACGCCGGGTTTCAGCAGGAGCAGGTTCGAGGTTTGACAGGCCTGTAGGGCTGGGGCCAAGTCAGTTGGTGTCGTCCTCTTGTTAGCAGCTGCACGGCAGGTCTTCTTTCTTCTTGTTCTTCTTGCTTGTTTCAGATTCAGGATCTGAGGAAGGAAGGTTCAGGGTGCCAGTAAATACTAAATGTAGGAGCGTTACAGGTAGGCAAAGGGCAGGGACCAATGGATCTCTTCCCTGTGGTGGGTACACCCCCTATCCTGCCACTCTCCAGTGGGAGGGGGGCAGGAGCCTAATCCTGATTGGGCAGGGTTCCCCATCCTCAAGATGGTGAGAGCACGGAGTTGTGCTTCACCTCGCCTCCCCCACCTGAGGGGTGGGGTTGGCAGTGGCTGCCACACCCCCTTCCCTCACTTGGACTTTCCCGCCAGAGTGGGGGTCAGAACCAGTGGGGGCCAGTTGCTGAGTACAGCAAGTGGCCTGGAGAAGCTCACAAAGGCGGCATGCCTTTGAAGCTTCCCCTGCCCATCCTGGGGGAGGAGACCTAGCACCTCACCCAGGATGTGCATTGTTGCAGGCCCAGGAGAGCGGATGGCTCTCTACCCAGGGGTCCAGCAACATGTCTGCTGTGTGGCAGTCTAGGCAGTCTCTCAGACAGGATGTGGATTGTAGGTTAGGTTCAGGGGGCAACTCTAAGTTGCCCTCTGTCGTGCATCTTACATTAAATCCCACACTGGCATCAGTGTGGGTTTAATGTGCTGAGAGGTTTGATACCAAACTTCTCAGTTTTCAGTGTAGCCATCATGGTGCTGTGGAGTTCGTGTTGACGACCTCCCAGCACCATATACTCTTAATGGCAACAATGCCCAGGAATGGACCTGGGTACTGTAGGGGTACAGGGCTCATGCACCTGTACCCACACCACTGGCATAGTGCACCCAGCTAGAGGGGTGACTGAGATATGCCAGGGCAGTGTGTTGGTGGGCATGGCACACAGGGATGTGTGCCATGTCGACTCTCTGTTTTGTTCTGCACCAAGACACTCAGCCTGCAAAGGCAGTGTGTGTGTCAGGGTAAAGGTCCTCTAAGGATGGCACAATAAGTGCTGCAGCCCTTAGAGGCCTTCTCTGGTCACAGGACCCTGGGTACCTAGGGTACCATTTACCAGGGGCTGAAATGTGGCCAGAGATGCCAATTGGGTTTTGGCTGTTAGGTAGTTTTAGGGAAGGAACACAGGCCCTGGGCACCTGATTGGCAGGAGCCCAGGGCACACCAAGTCAAAGAGCATCAGTAGTCTGGCAACAAAAAGAGAAAAAGGGGGGGTTTACTGCAACAGAAACCCACTTTCTCACACTACGCTACGCTCGCAGAGCGCGCATAGTTTGCGCTACAACGCACTACGCAAATTGCACGTAGCGCAGTGCAAAAACACGTAGCCAGCGTAGTGGGCATTTTTCGCTTGCTCGCGGTCCTCAACGTCAAGTTGGCGACCGCGAGCAAGCAAAATCAACATCCCAGCGAGACTTTTTCCTCATTCGCGATCAGCAACATCAAGTTGCCGATCGCGAGCGTGGAAAATAAACCTCCCGGCGAGATTCTCAACGTGGGGAGGTCAGGTTTCTCATTGCGAGTGGTTGCGTATGCTCGCGACCGCTCGCGATGAGAAACTACCAGTCCGCGTTGAGAAAGCTGCCGCTCAAGTACAAATCTACTCTAGTGGCAGAAAACGACCGCTTGCACTGTGCAAGATGCTGTTTACAATGATTGCACAGTGCGGACAAGCATCCGGCACTGTGCAATCAGTGCGAACAGCATTTCCCTACCGCACTACGCAGTTTGCGTAGCTTCACGTAGCGTGCGTAGTGCGAAATGCACTTCACGTAGCTACGCGTAGCGGTACTATGTAAACTATGCCCAGGGTTAACAATTATACATTTCCTGCGTTAGCCACATAATTCATCATCTTCTCTCTAATCTGCAGATTTGAACAAAAAAAGCCTTGTTTCTAGCTCAAATGGCTCAAACGTTACTAAAAATGCAGCGACAAGTGTTACAGTGTTGTTGAAGGCCCTTTGCAAACCTAGAATGGTCGCCTGTTACTTATTGCTAAATGTGGGTGTTAAATTGGTACTAGTGGTGTGCAAGCCACTCTTTGCTTCCTTCTGCGCCTCTTTTGCCACTTTCTGCATTTCTGTTGCTTCTTTCTCCACAATTCTTTCTTTTTCTGCACTTCTCTTGCCTATTTCTGTAAATCTCTTCTACTTTCTGCACCTCTCTTCCCTCTTTTTGCACGTCTGTTGCCTTTTTCGGCACCTCATTTGCTTCTTTCTGTGCCCCTCTTGCCTCTTTCTGCACCCTTCTTCCCTCTTTCTGCAGCTCTCTTGCCTTTTTCTGTACCCCTCTTACGTCTTTCTGCACCCTTTTTACCTCTTTCTGCACCCCTGTTCCTTCTTTCTGCACTACTTTTGCTTCTTTCTGCACTTATCTTTCTTCTTTCTGCACCTCACCTGCCTCTTTCTGCACCTCTATTGCCTCTTTCTGCAGTTCTCTTGCCTCCTTCTGCACTTCACTTGCCTCTTCTGTAACTCTCTTGCCTCTTTCTGAACCTCTCTTGCCTCTTTCTGCACCTCACTTGCTTCTTTCTGCACCCCTTTTGCCTGTTTCTGCACTCCACTTCCCTCTTTGCGCAACTCTCTTGCCTCTTTCTACTCCTCTCTTCCCTCTTTCTGCACCACTCTTGCCTCTTTCTGTACCTCTGTTCCTTCTTTCTTCACCTGTCTTGTCTCTTTCTGCACCCTTCGTGCCTCTTTCAGCACCTCTGTTGCTTCTTTCTGCAGTTCTCTTCCTCTTTCTGCATGCCTCCTGCCTCTGTCTTTACCCCTCTTGCCTCTTTGTGTACCTTCTCTTACTCCTGTCTGCACCCCTCTTGCCTCTTTTTCCACCTCTGTTGGTTCTTTCTGCACCTCTTTTGCTTCGTTCTGCACTTCGCTTTCTTCTTTCTGTACCCCTCTTGCCTCTTTCTGCACCTCTGTTGGTTCTTTCTAAACTGCTCTGGCTACTTCCTGCACCACTGTTCCAAATTTCTGCATCCCCTTTGCCTTTTTCTGCACCCCTCTTCCTTCTTTCTGCACCTCTCATGCCTCAGTCTGCCTACCTGTTCCCTCTTTCTGCACCCCTTTTGCCTATTTCTGCAACTTTCTGTAGTTCTCTTGCCTCCTTCTGTACCTCGCTTGCCTCTTTTTGCACCTCTGTTGGTTCTTTTGCACTGCTCTTGCTTCTTTCTGTACCTCTCTTGCAAATTTCTGCACCCTCTTGCCTCTTTCTGTACCTCTTTTACCTGTTTCTGCACCTCTCTTCCCTCTGTCTGCACCTCTGTCCCCTCTTTCTGTACCTCTTTTGCCTGTTTCTGCAACTCATTTGCCTTTTTCTGCACCTCTCTTGGCTCTTTCTGTGCCTGTTTTGCCTGTTTCTGCAACTCTCTTGTCTCTTTCTGCACCTCTTTTGCCTCGTTCCGTACCTCTGTTGCTTCTTTCTGCACTTCTTTTGCCTCTTTCTGCACCCATGTTGCTTCATTCTGCACTTTCGATGCTTTTTTCTGCACCTGTCTTGCTTCTTTCTGCACCCCTGCTGTCTCTTTATGTACCTCTTTAGCCTTTTCTTTTTCTGCAGTTCTCTTGCCTCTTTCTGTGGTTCTCTTGCCTCCTTCTGCACCTCTCTTGCCTCTTTCTGCACCTCTGTTGCAAATTTCTGTACATACCATGCTTCTTTCTGCATCTGTCTTGCTTCTTTCTGCACCCCTGTTGTCTCTATCTGCTCTCGTCTTTCCTCTTTGTGTACCTTTCTAGCCTGTTTCTGCACCTCACTTTCTTCTTTCTGCAATTGTCTTGCTTCTTTTTACACCTCTGTTGCTTCTTTCAGCAATTATCTTGCTTCTTTCTGCAGATCTCTTGCCTGTTTCTGCACCCCTCTTACCTCTTTCTTCACCCGTCTTCCCTCTTTGTGCAACTCTCTAGCCTCTTCCTACACCTCACTTCCCTCTTTCTGCACCACTCTTGCCTCTTTGTGTACCTCTGTTGATTCTTTCTGCACTTTCCTTGCCTCTTTCCGTACCCTTTGTGCCTCTTTCAGCACCTCTGTTGCTTCTTTCTGCACTTTTCTTCCTTCTTTCTGCACTCCTCGTGCCTTCTTCTGCATCTCTGTAGTTTCTTTTTGCACTTCTCTTGGCTCTTTCTGCACTGCTCTTGCCTCTTTCTGCATCCCTCTTGCCTCTGTGAGCACCTCTTTTGCCTCTTTCTGTACCTCTGTTGCCTCATTCAGTACTTCTCTTGCTCTTTCTGCACTCTTCCTTTCAGCACCTCTGTTACTTCTTTCTGCACTTCTCTTCCTTCTTTCTGTGCCTCTCTTGCTTCTTTCTGCATGTCACCTGCTTCTTTCTGCACCTCTCTTGCCTCTTTCGGCACCTCTGTTGCTTCTTTCTGCACCTCACTTGCCTCTTTCAGCACCTCTGTTGCTTTTTTTTGCACCCCTCTTGCCTCTTTCTGCACCTCTCTTTTCTCTTTCTATACCCCTCTTGACTCTTTCTGCACCCCTGTTCCCTCTTTCTGCACATTTCCTGCCTGTTTCTGCACCTCTCTTGCCTCTTTCTATACCTCTGTTGATTTCTGCACCGTACGCGCCTCTTTCGGCACCTCTGTTGCTTCTTTCTGCACCTCACTTGCCTCTTTCAGCACCTCTGTTGCTTTTTTTCTGCAGATCTCTTGCCTCTTTCTTCACCACTCTTTTCCTCTTCTGCACCTCTCTTGCCCCTTTCTTCTCCCCTGTCTCCTCTTTCTGCACCTTTCCTGCCTGTTTCTGCACCTCTCTTGCCTCTTTCTGTACCTCTGTTGCCTCTTTCTGTACTGTTGTGCCTCTTACAGTATCCTTTTGCCTCTTTCTGCACCTCACATGCTTCTTTCTGCACTTCTATTGCCTCTTTCTGCACCTCTCTTGCTTCTTTCTGTACCTCACTTGCCTCTTTGAGCACCTCTGTTGCTTTTTTCGGCTGATCTCTTGCCCCTTTCTGCACCTCACTTGCCTCTTTCAGCACCTCTCTTGCTTTTTTTTACAGATCTCTTGCCTCTTTCTGCACCCCTCTTTTCTTTTTCTGCACCTCTCTTGCCTTTATTTGCACCCTTGTTCTCTGTTTCTGCACCTTTCCTGCCTGTTTCTATACCTCTCTTACCTCTTTCTGTACCTCTATTGCCTCTTTCTGCACTTCTGCTGCTCTTTCTGTACCTCTATTGCTTCTTTCAGCAATTCTCTTGCCTCTTTCTGCAATTTTCTTCCTTCTTTCTGCACCCACCCCTCCTGCTTCTTTCTGTACTTCTCTTGCCTCTTTGTACCTCTCCTACCTCTTTCTACACCCCTCTTTCCTCTTTTTGCACCTTTGTTGGTTCATTCTGCAGTTCTCTTGCCTCTTTTTGCACCTCAGTTGCTTCTTTCTGCACTGTTCTTGCTTCTTTCTGCACCCATCTTGCCTCTTTCGGCAACTCTGTTGCTTTTTTCTGCCGATCTCATGCCTCTTTCTTCACCTCACATGCCTGTTTCAGCACCTCTGTTTCTATTTTCTGCACCCCTCTTGCCTCTTTCTGCACCTCTCTTTTCTCTTTCTGCATCCCTCTTCCCTCTTTCTGCACCCCTCTTCCCTCTTTCTGTACCTTTCCTGCCTGTTTCTCCACCTCTCTTGCCTTTTCTATATCTCTGTTGCTTTCTGCACCATACGCGCCTCTTTAAGCACCTCGGTTGCTTCTTTCTGAACTTCTCTTCCTTCGATCTTTTTTTCCCCTCCTGCCTCTTTCTGTATCTCTCTTGCCTCTTTGTGTACCTCTCCTACCTTTTTCTGCACCCTTCTTCCCTCTTTTTGTACCTCTGTTGGTTCTTTCTGCACTGCTCTAGCTTCTTTCTGCACCTCACTTGCCTCCTTCTGCACTTCTCTTGCTTCTTTCTACAGCTCTGTTGCTTCTTTCAGCAATTCTCTTGCCTCTTCCTGCACTTCCCTTCCTTCTTTCTGTACCCCTCCTGCCTCTGTCTGTACCTCTCTTGCCTCTTTCTGCACCTCTCTTGCCTCTTTCTGCACATCACTTGCTTCTTTCTGCACCTCTCTTGCCTCTTTCTGCACCTCTGAGTTAGAGGTAGTTTTAATCCCACTGCCCTATTATGTACTAGGGCCTTACAGGGGAGGTCATGCCAATCACAGAGGTAACCCAACCAATAGTGTACCCTAGTATATGTAGGTGTTTTCACTGTATTCTAAGTGTCTTTGAGCATAGCACTGTCTCCATGCCTGGTTAGTCAGAGTCAGCTACCACCAGTACCAGTCAGCAAAAAGTTGGGGGTACAGGATGACTTTGCAACAAGGACTGTTTCTGCACCTCTGTCGGTTCTTTCTGCATGTCTCATGCTTCTTTCTGCACTTTTCTTCGTCTTTCTGGACTTCTGTTGCCTCTTTCTGCATTTCTCTTGCTTCTTTCTGCGCCTTTCTTCCTCTTTCTGCACATGTCCTACCTCTGTAGGCATAGTTAGAAATTAGCATTTAAAAAAAACTTTGAAATTCACTGCAAAAAACATAGGTTTCATGTACGTTATATTTAGAAATGAGCATTTAAAAAACTTAGAAATTCACTGAAAAAACCATAGGTTTCAGGGACTTTATAGTTAGATATTAGCATTTAAAAAAACCTTTGAAGTTCACTGAAAAAAACATCGGTTCCAGGGACGTTATAGTTAGAAATTAGCATTTAAAAAACCATAGAAATTCAGTGAAAAAAACCACAAGTTTCAGGGTTGTTATAGTTAGTTCGACATTTCACTCATACAAAACCAGAGAAATTCTGCTGTTATAGTTAATTGAGCTAAGTATAACTCGCCCCCTCAATGCACTGCTGATGACATCACATATTACATCACTCATGACATGGTCAGTGACATCACTCATGACATCACTGATGACATTTCAAATGACATCACTGATGACATCACTGATGACATCATCTACGTGATCCCCTGATGCACCTCCTCACAGCCTAATATAACCTTTGATGCACCCACTCTAAAATACAGACTGCCATTCTTGAAACCATAGACACACCAGTACCAGTTACTACATACCCACTCACTGATTCCTAGGTCTACACACACATCCACTCACTCACTCATACATGCAGTCAATCATCAATATTGCCAATATCATATGCAATCATACACCTATACAGACACTCACACACCCCCACTCACCCATAGTTACTTACACAGCTAGTTAGTCATGCAAAGAATCAATCACACTCCCATTTACTCACCTATACAGTTATACACACACCTCCTCACGTATTCACACAGATACTAACACATACTTACTCTCTTATACAATCGCTGACACAAGCACAAACTCATTCACCCAGCCACTCTCACAATCACTCACTCTCACATATAGTCATTTATATACTCCAACACTCACATTAACTGCCTTTCACATATGTAGTTACTCACACATGTACCACTGAGACATCCATTCAGTCACCAACACAGCCATACACACACTCACCCACCCATAAAGCCCCTCACAGATGTACTCTTGAACCCATACACCCAGTGAATCACCCACTCACACATCCATGCAGTGAGTCACACACACCCCACACACCCTCACAGACACTCAGGCACCCAAACAGATACTCAGACAAGCAATCAATAACCCATATAGACACTCATGTAGCTACTCACCAACCCATGCAACCACTTACACACCAACAGACAGACTGATACAGACATTCACACAGTTTAGTCACTAAGCTATGCATTCAGTAAGATACGTTTAATCACTCACTTATACAATCAGTCAAACACCTACCGATTCATCCATTCAGTCATACACTCACTCATTCTTCAATACACCTCGGCCATATTTAAACTACAGAAACACAGTCACTGGATGATCTCATCAGTGATGTCACTGACCATGTCATGAGTGATGTAATATGTGATGTAATCAGCAGTGCATTGCGGGGGCATTGCGGGGGCACAAGTTATACTTAGCTCAACTAACTATAATGGACGAATTTCTCTGGTTTTGTACGAGTGAAATGTCAAACTAACTATAACGTCCCTGAAACCTGTGTTTTTTCAGTGAATTTATAGACAAAAGTCTGAAGGAAATGAAAGTAAGGCTCAAGAAACAGGAGGAAATCATTAAGACTCGTAAAGCGTTTAAATTTTCAAGCGATAAGAATGATTATGAGCAGGCATAGATATTTGCTTTTGCTCGAAAGTACGACACCTTGCCCAAACAAAAGGGGCCAGAAAACGGAAAAGTGTCATCAGGACCGAGTAAGGAGCCTTCTCTGAGAGGGGGTGCATCAAATATTTCGACCTTAGATATCAGCACTGCCCCGAGTGAAACAGAATCGGAGGATGACAATAATGTTGAGACAGGACGATGAAGGGATCTAAGTCCTCTCACTCTTGCTGAGGAAGTTGATTTTTTATGCCAGGAGAGAAAACAAACACTAAGACCGAGGCCACAAAGGAAGGGGCAAAACAAAGAAGGAACGCCAGAAGGCGGCAATGCAGGAAATGCCAGAAATGCAAGAGGAAAGAGGCAACAATATCCCAGATGGAAGAAACAACATCAGTAGACAAAACCATTATCAACCTTTCAGATGCACAATTAAGCCAAGCAGAGAAACAGATTTTGGCTCTTGGACTTTCACTCTGTCCTGAGAGTAGCTTTAATTATTGCCGCGCCAGGGTGGATATTTACAAGTTTATAGGAAAACTTAAATTGGGCAAATATTATGCCATTAAACAACCTGCAGAAATACCTAGCAAAGACAGTTCTAAAGCACATTCAAATCCAACTAAAGGACTCCTGGCAGGAGACATGCCACTACTAAGAACTATGTGTGAATTGAATACAGGTACTAATGATGCCATCATGGAAACACAAGAGGTTATCATACCTGAGAAAATCGATGTAGGTAAACCTGGGCTTAGCCCATTTAGATCCCCCTCTACTTTTGTTCCTGTCATGCCGCGTGATGCCATTGATATATTTCATGACAGACTTACAGATGAACTTAAAACTTTGAATCGTGTCACCTTCAAACAGAATAACAGAGCTACCATACAACAAAAAAACTACAATAACCTTATGCAGAAACTGAAGAAATATTCGGCAATTGTAGTGAACAAATCTGACAAAGATGGTAAAGTTGTTATTTGGAGCACTGTAGAATACAAAAAGCAAGCATTTCGACACCTTGATGATGAACTCTGTTACAAAAAAATCAGCATGGCACAAGTAAAAAAGACGAAGCTCAACTACAGAGATGAACTTATGATGCGGAAAAGAAATGGTTTGATCTCAGGAGATGAATATTGTTTTCTTTACAGTGAATTTCCTATAATACCCACTTTGTATTTCATCCCAAAAGTGCACAAGAGCGAAACTCCGGTTCCTGGTTGACCCATTATATCTGCTCAGAAGAGTCTTCTCGAGATCACATCCAAATATGTGCATTTTTATATTCAGGAGTTTGTGTTAAGCCTTCCAACATATATTCGTGACACGACTGATTTCTTGTGCAAATTGAGAAAGCAAATTTGGGAAGAGAATTTCTATATTTCTAACTATGGACATATCTGCCCTTTACATGAGTATCAAGCGTTCTGATGGAATGAAGGCAGATGAATATTATCTTTACAAACAACCTATGGAAATGTATAAGCATAATGAGATGTTATTGAGCATGGTCCACTGGTGTCTTCATAACAATGTGTTTCTTTTTGATGGCACGGTTTTCCAACAGCTGCGTGGCATTGCGATGGGGGCATGCTTCTCCCCCAGCTATGCATGTCTCCATGTAGGCTGGTGGGAGGAGCATGTCCTCAGAACACGCCATTGCAGTGAATACACGCCACATATTGTCAAATGGTGGAGGTACATTGATGATGTGTTTGTGATTTGGAGGGGGAGCACAATTCAGGCCCAGCAATTTGTGAACCACATCAATGTCAATGACCTCAATCTGAGATTTACTGCTCACATCGATGCTGTTACTACCAACTTTTTAGATGTGCAGGTCTATGTTGAGAAAGGCAAATGGAGACTCGTCTCTATAGAAAATCCACAGCAGAGAACTCAGTGCTTCATGTACACAGTTTTCATCCTCGCCATACCATTGCCAGCATTCCCTATGGGGAGTTTCTCCGTATTCGGAGATCGTGCAGCACAGGGAAAGATCTCACTATACATCAAACTGAGGCTAAAATACGGTTCATAGAAAGAGGGTATAAACCTGTGTTACTAGACAAAGCCCTTAAAAAGCCAACATTACTAAAATGACTCATATTTGCAATCCAACTGTAGCAATCAACACTGAGGCCACTATGAATAGCAGGGATGCCTCTAACATCACAGAGGAAAGTGAGACTACTATGAGAGTGATGACCACATATAGCAGACATGCTAAGAGGATAATGGCCAATATGAATCATCAATGGCCTATTGTCCACCCCCATTTCTTACACACTCTTAAACAAATAATGCCAGCAAAACCTACTGTCACTTTTCCTAGGGCATACTCCATGCACAATGAGCTGGTGCGCACTTGTCCAGAGGTACATAAGGCCAGTAGCTGGCTTGCACCAAGGAGAGGATTTTACAAATGTAACACATGGGCCTATTGTCCACCCCCATTTCTAACACACTCTTAAACAAATAATGCCAGCAAAACCTACTGTCACTTTTCCTAGGGCATACTCCATGCACAATGAGCTGGTGCGCACTTGTCCAGAGGTACATAAGGCCAGTAGCTGGCTTGCACCAAGGAGAGGATTTTACAAATGTAACACATGTAGGGCATGCAAATTTGGAGCCAACATTACATCCTATGAAACAGCGTTTTTTTAATGAAATTATTGAGTTGGCTGGACATTTTACATGCAGAACCGATCATGCGGTTTATGTTTTGCAATGTAGCTGCAAGCTGTGTTACATAGGAAGCACGAAATTATCAGTCCATGTCCATATTTTACAACACCTGCGGGCCATTGTCAATTCAGACCCGAAATACCCTGTGGCAAGTGTTTCAAAAACAAGGGGACCCCGCACGTTTGTGACCTACGGTAAGTAGGTAGTTTAATAGAACAGTGGTCTGGGTGAGGTCAAGGATCCTCAGGTAGCAAGGCTATAATTGTTTAATTTGAAACTAATTCAATTGAAATCATTGATATGCTAAAGCCAAGGCGGATCCAGTTCAGAAATGTATGCAAGGACACAGAGTTTTAGAGGAAGGCATCACATTTTATTTAACATCATAGAATGGAGTAGCTTCCGTTTCTGTCATTTTTGCAGATAGAGAATATACAATATATAAAGTGCTCCCACATACATAAGTGATAGTGCGTGAAGTGAGGTGTTTATTGACAGTAAGAACTTTACATCGCATTGAAAAACAGATCAAAAGATCCCAGGTAATTTAAACAGTTTGAGGGAACTTTGAAGTTGTGGTGGATGGCGTTACTCACACATGTACCACTGAGACATCCATTCAGTCACCAACACAGCCATACACACACTCACCCACCCATACAGCCCCTCACAGATGTACTCTTGAACCCATACACCCAGTGAATCACCCACTCACACATCCATGCAGTGAGTCACACACAGCCCACCCACCCTCACAGACACTCAGGCACCCAAACAGATACTCAGACAAGCAATCAATAACCCATATAGACACTCATGTAGCTACTCACCAACCCATGCAACCACTTACTTACAGACAGACTGATACAAA
Organism: Triturus cristatus; assembly: GCF_964204655.1. Classification (NCBI taxonomy): domain Eukaryota; kingdom Metazoa; phylum Chordata; class Amphibia; order Caudata; family Salamandridae; genus Triturus; species Triturus cristatus. Next base: position 1,484,070,366 of record NC_140590.1, on the reverse strand, counting down.
CATTCACACAGTTTAGTCACTAAGCCATGCATTCAGTAAGATACGTTTAATCACTCACTTATACAATCAGTCACACACCTACCGATTCATCCATTCAGTCATACACTCACTCATTCTTCAATACACCTCGGCCATATTTACAGAAACACAGTCACTGGATGATCTCATCAGTGATGTCACTGACCATGGCATGAGTGATGTATTATGTGATGTAATCAGCAGTGCATTGCGGGGGCATTGCGGGGGCACAAGTTATACTTAGCTCAACTAACTATAATGGACGAATTTCTCTGGTTTTGTACGAGTGAAATGTCGAACTAACTATAACGTCCCTGAAACCTGTGTTTTTTCAGTGAATTTATAGACAAAAGTCTGAAGGAAATGAAAGTAAGGCTCAAGAAACAGGAGGAAATCATTCAGACTCGTAAAGCGTTTAAATTTTCAAGCGATAAGAATGATTATGAGCAGGCATAGATATTTGCTTTTGCTCGAAAGTACGACACCTTGCCCAAACAAAAGGGGCCAGAAAACGGAAAAGTGTCATCAGGACCGAGTAAGGAGCCTTCTCTGAGAGCGGGTGCATCAAATATTTCGACCTTAGATATCAGCAATGCCCCGAGAGGAAACAGAATCGGAGGATGACAATAATGTTGAGACAGGACGATGAAGGGATCTAAGTCCTCTCACTCTTGCTGAGGAAGTTGATTTTTTATGCCAGGAGAGAAAACAAACACTAAGACCGAGGCCACAAAGGAAGGGGCAAAACAAAGAAGGAACGCCAGAAGGCGGCAATGCAGGAAATGCCAGAAACGCAAGAGGAAAGAGGCAACAATATCCCAGATGGAAGAAACAACAACATCAGTAGACAAAACCATTATCTTCCTTTCAGATGCATAATTAAGCCAAGCAGAGAAGCAGATTTTGGCTCTCGGACTTTCACTCTGTCCTGAGAGTAGCTTTAATTATTGCCGCACCAGGGTGGATATTTACAAGTTTATAAGAAAACTTAAATTGGCCAAATATTATGCCATTAAACAACCTGCAGAAATACCTAGCAAAGACAGTTCTAAAGCACATTCAAATCCAACTAAAGGACTCCTGGCCGGAGACATGCCACTACTAAGAACTATGTGTGAATTGAATACAGGTACTAATGATGCCATCATGGAAACACAAGAGGTTATCATACCTGAGAAAATCGATGTAGGTAAACCTGGGCTTAGCCCATTTAGATCCCCTTCTACTTTTGTTCCTGTCATGACGCGTGATGCCATTGATATATTTCATGACAGACTTACAGATGAACTTAAAACTTTGAATCGTGTCACCTTTAAACAGAATAACAGAGCTACCATACAACAAAAAAACTGCAATAACCTTATGCAGAAACTGAAGAGATATTCGGCAATTGTAGTGAACAAATCTGACAAAGATGGTAAAGTTGTTATTTGGAGCACTGTAGAATACAAAAAGGAAGCATTTCGACACCTTGATGATGAACTCTGTTACAAAAAAATCAGCATGGCACAAGTAAAAAAGACCAAGCTCAACTACAGAGATGAACTTATGATGTGGAAAAGAAATGGTTTGATCTCAAGAGATGAATATTGTTTTCTTTACAGTGAATTTCCTATAATACCCACTTTGTATTTCATCCCAAAAGTGCACAAGAGCGAAACTCCGGTTCCTGGTTGACCCATTATATTTGCTCAGAAGAGTCTTCTCGAGATCACATCCAAATATGTGGATTTTTATCTTCAGGAGTTTGTGTTAAGCCTTCCAACATATATTCGTGACACGACTGATTTCTTGTGCAAATTGAGAAAGCAAATTTGGGAAGAGAATTTCTATATTTCTAACTATGGACATATCTGCCCTTTACACGAGTATCAAGCGTTCTGATGGAATGAAGGCAGATGAATATTATCTTTACAAACAACCTATGGGAATGTATAAGCATAATGAGATGTTATTGAGCATGGTCCACTGGTGTCTTCATAACAATGTGTTTCTTTTTGATGGCACGGTTTTCCAACAGCTGCATGGCATTGCGATGGGGGCATGCTTCTCCCCCAGCTATGCATGTCTTCATGTAGGCTGGTGGGAGGAGCATGACCTCAGAACACGCCATTGCAGTGAGTACACGCCACATATTGTCAAATGGTGGAGGTACATTGATGATGTGTTTGTGATTTGGAGGGGGAGCACAATTCAGGCCCAGCAATTTGTGAACCACATCAATGTCAATGACCTCAATCTGAGATTTACTGCTCACATCGATGCTGTTAATACCAACTTTTTAGATGTGCAGGTCTATGTTGAGAAAGGCAAAATGGAGACTCGTCTCTATAGAAAATCCACAGCAGAGGACTCAGTGCTTCATGCACACAGTTTTCATCCTCGCCATACCATTGCCAGCATTCCCAATGGGGAGTTTCTCCGTATTCGGAGATCGTGCAGCACAGGGAAAGATCTCACTATACATCTAACTGAGGCTAAAATACGGTTCATAGAAAGAGGGTATAAACCTGTGTTACTAGACAAAGCCCTTAAAAAAGCCAACATTACTAAAATGACTTATATTTGCAATCCAACTGTAGCAATCAACACTGAGGCCACTATGAATTGCAGGGATGCCTCTAACATCACAGAGGAAAGTGAGACTACTATAAGAGTGATAACCACATATAGCAGACAGACTAAGAGGATAATGGCCATTATCAATCATCAATGGCCTATTGTCCTCACAGATCCCACTCTTAAACAAATAAAGCCAGCAAAACCTACTGTCACTTTTCCTAGGGCATGCTCCATGCACAATGAGCTGGTGAGCACTTGTCCAGAGGTACATAAGGCCAGTAGCTGGCTTGCACCAAGGAGAGGATTTTACAAATGTAACACATGTAGGGCATGCAAATTTGGAACCAACATTACATCCTATAAAACAGCGTTTTTTTAATGAAATGATTGAGTTGGCTGGACATTTTACTTGCAGAACCGATCATGCGGTTTATGTTTTGCAATGTAGCTGCAAGCTGTGTTACATAGGAAGCACAACATTATCAGTCCATGTCCATATTTTACAACACCTGCGGGCCATTGTCAATTCAGACCCGAAATACCCTGTGGCAAGTGTTTCAAAAACAAGGGGACCCCGCACGTTTGTGACCTGCGGTAAGTAGGTAGTTTAATAGAACAGTGGTCTGGGTGAGGTCAAGGATCCTCAGGTAGCAAGGCTACAATTGTTTAATTTGAAACTAATTCCATTGAAATCATTGATATGCTGAAGCCAAGGCGGATCCAGTTCAGAAATGTATGCAAGGACACAGAGTTTTAGAGGAAGGCATCACATTTTATTTAACATCATAGAATGGAGTAGCTTCCGTTTCTGTCATTTTTGCAGATAGAGAATATACAATATATAAAGTGCTCACACATACATAAGTGATAGTGCGTGAAGTGAGGTGTTTATTGACAGTAAGAACTTTACATCGCATTGAAAAACAGATCAAAAGAACCCAGGTAATTTAAACAGTTTGAGGGAACTTTGAAGTTGTGGTGGACGGTGTTACTCACACATGTACCACAGAGACATCCATTCAGTCACCAACACAGCCATACACACACTCACCCACCCATAAAGCCCCTCACAGATGTACTCTTGAACCCATACACCCAGTGAATCACCCACTCACACATCCATGCAGTGAGTCACACACACCCCACCCACCCTCACAGACACTCAGGCACCCAAACAGATACTCAGACAAGCAATCAATAACCCATATAGACACTCATGTAGCTACTCACCAACCCATGCAACCACTTACACACCAACAGACAGACTGATACAGATATTCACACAGTTTAGTCACTAAGCCATGCATTCAGTAAGATACGTTTAATCACTCACTTATACAATCAGTCACACACCTACCGATTCATCCATTCAGTCATACACTCACTCATTCTTCAATACACCTCGGCCATATTTAAACTACAGAAACACAGTCACTGGATGATCTCATCAGTGATGTCACTGACCATGGCATGAGTGATGTAATATGTGATGTAATCAGCAGTGCATTGCGGGGGCATTGCGGGGGCACAAGTTATAGTTAGCTCAACTAACTATAATGGACGAATTTCTCTTGTTTTGTACGAGTGAAATGTCGAACTAACTATAACGTCCCTGAAACCTGTGTTTTTTCAGTGAATTTGTAGACAAAAGTCTGAAGGAAATGAAAGTAAGGCTCAAGAAACAGGAGGAAATCATTAAGACTCGTAAAGCGTTTAAATTTTCAAGCGATAAGAATGATTATGAGCAGGCATAGATATTTGCTTTTGCTCGGAAGTACGACACCTTGCCCAAACAAAAGGGACCAGAAAACGGAAAAGTGTCATCAGGACCGAGTAAGGAGCCTTCTCTGAGAGGGGGTGCATCAAATATTTCGACCTTAGATATCAGCAATGCCCCGAGTGAAACAGAATCAGAGGATGACAATAATGTTGAGACAGGACGATGAAGGGATCTAAGTCCTCTCACTCTTGCTGAGGAAGTTGATTTTTTATGCCAGGAGAGAAAACAAACACTAAGACCGAGGCCACAAAGGAAGGGGCAAAACAAAGAAGGAACGCCAGAAGGCGGCAATGCAGGAAATGCCGGAAACGCAAGAGGAAAGAGGCAACAATATCCCAGATGGAAGAAACAACAACATCAGTAGACAAAACCATTATCAACCTTTCAGATGCACAATTAAGCCAAGCAGATTTTGGCTCTTGGACTTTCACTCTGTCCTGAGAGTAGCTTTAATTATTGCCGCACCAGGGTGAATATTTACAAGTTTATAAGAAAACTTAAATTGGCCACATATTATGCCATTAAACAACCTGCAGAAATACCTAGCAAAGACAGTTCTAAAGCACATTCAAATCGAACTAAAGGACTCCTGGCCGGAGACATGCCACTACTAAGAACTATGTGTGAATTGAATACAGGTACTAATGATGCCAGCATGGAAACACAAGAGGTTACCATACCTGAGAAAATCGATGTAGGTAAACCTGGGCTTAGCCCATTTAGCTACTTTTGTTCCTGTCATGCCGCGTGATGCCATTGATATATTTCATGACAGACTTACAGATGAACTTAAAACTTTGAATCGTGTCACCTTCAAACAGAATAACAAAGCTACCATACAACAAAAAAACTACAATAACCTTATGCAGAAACTGAAGAAATATTCGGCAATTGTAGTGAACAAATCTGACAAAGATGGTAAAGTTGTTATTTGGAGCACTGTAGAATACAAAAAGGAAGCATTTCGACACCTTGATGATGAACTCTGTTACAAAAAAATCAGCATGGCACAAGTAAAAAAGACCAAGCTCAACTACAGAGATGAACTTATGATGTGGAAAAGAAATGGTTTGATCTCAAGAGATGAATATTGTTTTCTTTACAGTGAATTTCCTATAATACCCACTTTGTATTTCATCCCAAAAGTGCACAAGAGCGAAACTCCGGTTCCTGGTTGACCCATTATATCTGCTCAGAAGAGTCTTCTCGAGATCACATCCAAATATGTGGATTTTTATCTTCAGGAGTTTGTGTTAAGCCTTCCAACATATATTCGTGACACGACTGATTTCTTGTGCAAATTGAGAAAGCAAATTTGGGAAGAGAATTTCTATATTTCTAACTATGGACATATCTGCCCTTTACACGAGTATCAAGCGTTCTGATGGAATGAAGGCAGATGAATATTATCTTTACAAACAACCTATGGGAATGTATAAGCATAATGAGATGTTATTGAGCATGGTCCACTGGTGTCTTCATAACAATGTGTTTCTTTTTGATGGCACGGTTTTCCAACAGCTGCGTGGCATTGCGATGGGGGCATGCTTCTCCCCCAGCTATGCATGTCTTCATGTAGGCTGATGGGAGGAGCATGCCCTCAGAACACGCCATTGCAGTGAATACATGCCACATATTGTCAAATGGTGGAGGTACATTGATGATGTGTTTGTGATTTGGAGGGGGAGCACAATTCAGGCCCAGCAATTTGTGAACCACATCAATGTCAATGACCTCAATCTGAGATTTACTGCTCACATCGATGCTGTTACTACCAACTTTTTAGATGTGCAGGTCTATGTTGAGAAAGGCAAAATGGAGACTCGTCTCTATAGAAAATCCACAGCAGAGAACTCAGTGCTTCATGCACACAGTTCTCATTCTCGCCATACCATTGCCAGCATTCCCTATGGGGAGTTACTCCATATTCGGAGATCGTGCAGCACAGGGAACGATCTCACTATACATCAAACTGAGGCTAAAATTAGGTTCATAGAAAGAGGGTATAAACCTGTGTTACTAGACAAAGCCCTTAAAAAAGCCAACATTACTAAAATGACTCATATTTGCAATCCAAGTGTAGCAATCAACACTGAGGCCACTATGAATAGCAGGGATGCCTCTAACATCACAGAGTAAAGTGAGACTACTATGAGAGTGATAACCACATATAGCAGACAGGCTAAGAGGATAATGGCCATTATCAATCATCAATGGCCTATTGTCCTCACAGATCCCACTCTTAAACAAATAATGCCAGCAAAACCTACTGTCACTTTTCCTAGGTCATACTCCATGCACAATGAGCTAGTGCACACTTTTCCAGAGGTACATAAGGCCAGTAGCTGGCTTGCACCAAGTAGAGGATTTTACAAATGTAACACATGCAGGGCATGCAAATTTGGAGCCAACATTACATCCTATAAAACAGCGTTTTTTTAATGAAATTATCGAGTCGGCTGGACATTTTACATGCAGAACCGATCATGCGGTTTATGTTTTGCAATGTAGCTGCAAGCTGTGTTACATAGGAAGCACGAAATTATCAGTCCATGTCCATATTTTACAACACCTGCGGGCCATTGTCAATTCAGACCCGAAATACCCTGTGGCAAGTGTTTCAAGAACAAGGGGACCCCGCACGTTTGTGACCTGCGGTACGTAGGTAGTTTAACAGAACAGTGGTCTGGGTGAGGTCAAGGATCCTCAGGTAGCAAGGCTACAATTGTTTAATTTGAAACTAATTCAATTGAAATCATTGATATGCTGAAGCCAATGCGGATCCAGTTCAGAAATGTATGCAAGGACACAGAGTTTTAGAGGAAGGCATCACATTTTATTTAACATCATAAAATGGAGTAGCTTCCGTTTCTGTCATTTTTGCAGATAGAGAATATACAATATATAAAGTGCTCAAACATACATAAGTGATAGTGCGTGAAGTGAGGTGTTTATTGACAGTAAGAACTTTACATCGCATTGAAAAACAGATCAAAAGAACCCAGGTAATTTAAACAGTTTGAGGGAACTTTGAAGTTGTGGTCGACGGCGTTTCGATCTTAGTAATTCAAGCCAGCGCGTCTTACTCCGGGATTTGCTCACTCCGGAAACCTATTCTTCCAAAACTACCGGGACTTTCGATTCAACCAACGCGTCCCCTCCTCCGCTCAGTCCTTCGGTTCCCGATCAGGACCCCTCGGCCAGTATAAGCCTGATTCTTCGGACCACATCTGTGGATTTTACTCACGCAATCCTACGTGCTCGCACTTCATACTGTCCTGATGATGATCTTGAATTACTAAGATCGAAACGCCGTCGACCACAACTTCCAAGTTTCCTCAAACTGTTTAAATTACCTGGGTTCTTTTGATCTGTTTTTCAATGCAATGTAAATTTCTTACTGTCACTAAACACCTCACTTCACGCACTATCACTTATGTATGTGTGAGCACTTTATATATTGTATATTCTCTATCTGCAAAAATGACAGAAACGGAAGCTACTCCATTTTATGATGGTAAATAAAATGTGATGCCTTCCTCTAAAACTCTGTGTCCTTGCATACATTTCTGAACTGGATCCGCCTTGGCTTCAGCATATCAATGATTTCAATTGAATTAGTTTTGAATTAAACAATTGTAGCCTTGCTACCTGAGGATCCTTGACCTCACCCAGACCACTGTTCTGTTAAAATACCCTGTGGCAAGGCATTTTAGAGCTGTACACAACAATAATCTCAGTTGTTTACAATACTATTTCATCAATTCTGTACAAGCTAACCTCAGAGGAGGGAGCCGTGAGAAGCACCTTCGTTGAATAGAGTCTAAATATATCATGCTTTTAGACACTAAGGTCCCATCAGGTTTAAACACAGGGGAGGATCTGCATAACTACTTATAGAACCTTTTTCCAAATACTCATTACCGGCAACTGACTTCTTCTTGTGGCCTAGGCTATCCTTTTTTACTCACTATCTGTAGTCGCCATGCTTCTGTTCCATGCATCACTGTGAAACTTTAGCTGATATTTTTTCCATCTAGGTACAGACAGAGCTTTTTAACCTTTCCTCGAGGCTGCTAGCCAATCTTTTTAAACTTTTATCTCATTAGGGTATGGGTTATCGGATTTTTCCACTTTTACGTATAACACACACTAATTTATAGGGTGTAAGTTTTAATATCATGAACTTAGGATTTGTTCAAATTGGACGTATGTACTGGGTTCCGTTCTTTAAATGTTTCCTTCCAGTGTACTTGTCTTTCAGATATTTGGGCAGGTGTACATTTTTGACACCCCACAAAGTATCATTTTATGATGTGGCATTGGCTAGCGTATTTGCACATGTTAACTGATTTAAACGTATTAAATGGACCCACAAATAGATGTATTATTTCCTGGGATGCAGATTTTAGATTAGCCTTATGGTCTAACTTCGGCATTGAATGTATTGCAGTTTGCACATTTAGTACTATTGTACCGCTATTGGCCTATCAGAGTTGTTTGCACAGTATATCATTTTCAATCTTTGTATTTGCACTATGTAAAGAATCGGGGGTTCAAAGACGATCAGATACCGTCATAGTTCCGACCATAAACGATGCCAACTAGCGATCCGGCGGCGTTATTGCCATGAGCCACCGAGCAGCTTCCCGGAAACCAAAGTCTTTGGGTTCCGGGGGGAGTATGGTTGCAAAGGAATTGACAGAAGGGCACCACCAGGAGTGGAGCCTGCGGCTTAATTTTACCCAACACGGCAAACCTCACCCGGCCCGGACACGAAAAAGATTGACAGATTGATAGCTCTTTCTCGATTCTGTAGGTGGTGGTGCATGGCCGTTCTTAGTTGGTGGAGCGATTTGTCTGGTTAATCCCGATAACAAACGAGACTCCTCCATGCTAACTAGTTACGCGACCCCCAGCAACTGTAAGGGGGACACTAGCGAGAATAGTTTTTTAGGGTTATTGTGTTATATATTTGTGTTTTTTGGTTTATTTATAGAATGTTGTGATATATGTCATTTGTGTGGTTACTTCATTGATTAGGTGCTATTGTCCATGTGGGTTATAAATATGTTTTGATACAATTCATCAAGAATAATAATTGTGGAGAGGGTAATTAAATGTGCCCTACTCAGAAAACACTTTGTATTTATTCCTTTATACCATTTGGTACTGTATAAAATGATGGTCTAACTTCAGCATTTGAATTTATTGCAGTTTGCACATTTAGTACTATTGTACCGCTATTGGCCTATCAGAGTTGTTTGCACAGTATCTAATTTTCAATCTTTGTATTTGCACTATGTAAAGAATCAGACTTGTAATATTTGCGTATTTGCACAGCAATATTTATTTATTGTACAGACATGGCAAAAGTTAATACAACGTATTAGTACTGTGATAACTGCGTATTTGCACAGTAATATTAATTACAGACCTCAATTTAGTACCATTGTACCACTATTAGCCTATCAGAGTAGTTTGCACAGTATCTAATTTTCAGTCTCTGTATTTGCTCTATGTCAATTATTAGACTTGCCATATTTGCGTATTTGCACAGCAACATTTAGTCATTGTACAGACATGTAAAGGATTGATCAACGTATCAGTTCTGTAATAACTGCGTATTTGCACAGTAATATTTATTACAGCACTTCTTGCAGAGGCAAGACTGTCATTTGAGCGTATTTGCACATAAGAAATACACTTAGTACTGTATGCATCAGCAGATTAGAAAGTTAAGGTTGATTTAACCATCAGGCAAGCTACTGCTATGAGTGCTATCTAGCCACCATTAATGGGCTGTATTATAAGGCCATATGACTACTGGGTTCCGTGCTATTTGGTTCCATTTAGCATTGCATTATTCATGCACGTGCACTTTGTTTAGACTATCCTTGTGCTTCAAACATCTTTTTAATCGAGCCAAGAAATGTCACACAGAGATTAAAACATGTTATTAATATAATTTCATTAATCTTGTACCTTAATCTTAACTAACTGATACAGAAGAAAGATGTTGTTTCCCAGAACATGTCGATTTTATAGTATGTCCTTTCTTTTCATGATGATGTCAGCAAACATGTAGGATGAACTGGTTTCCTTTAAAAGGTTTCCAACGACGCAGCATGATCATGTGATCAAGGCCACATGACTTGGCCGAAACGCGTCATGGGCAGCACGAGCATTAAATAAACTATATATCTAAGCACCAGCAAGATACCGGAGTCCGTTGCATCTGTGGGCGTTTTGCATTTTCAACGTTTGGATGCGTGTCTTGTGATATACATATATATATTCACTGAAGAAAACAAAGTTTGCAAGGCCATCATAGTTGGGCTCAGATTTCACTTTACAACACCATAGAAATTCAACAGTTATAGCTGAGCTAACTATAACTTACACCCCCACAATGCACTGCTTATGGCCTCACATATCCCATCACTCATGACATGCTCAGTGACATTACTGATGACATCACTCATGATATCTCAAAAGTCATCACTGATGACATAATTCAGTGTGTTTCATAAATGTTTCTGATACTTAAAGATATATACTAAGCTACACCATCAGTTAAATAACTGTCCTTTCTGTACTAATAACGAGTGATACTGTTTCTAACATATGCTATCTGAGTGGCTTTGTGACTGTCTTTATCAATGTGTGAGGGACTATATGTGTTTGGGAGTGGCTGTATGGGTGAATAAGTGGGTGTATGAGTAGACTTTATGGGTGAAGGAGAGGGCTGTATTGGTGAGTAAGTGGGTGTATGAGTGAGTGACTATATGGATGGATGAGTGGGTGTGTGAGTAGCTGTATGGTAGACCGAGTAGATGTTTGAGTGCGTGTATGGTTAACTGAGTCAATTCAATTCAACTGAGTCAGTTTGTGTGTGAGTGGCTGCATTGGAGAGTGTGTGTCTGTGTGAGTGGCTATATTTATTAATGAATGGTCAACTGAGTGCTTGTAGGGATGAGTGAATGGGTATGTAAGTGGTAGTGAGATTGTGAGTAGTTGTATGGGTGTGTCTGTGGGTCTATTGAGATGCTGTATGGGTGACTGACGGGTTGTCTGAGTTATTTTATGATTGAATAAGTTTGTTTGTGAGTAGCTGTATGGGTGATTGTATGGCTGTGTAACTTGTATGGGTGAGTAAGTGGTTGTATGAGAAGCTATATCAGTGAGTAAGTAGCTGCATAAGCAACTGTATGGGTGAGTTAGTGTATTTGAAAGATTGCATGGATAAGTGAGTGGGTGACTAGCTGTATGGATATGTCAACAGGTACATGTATATGCTGTGGGTGTGTGAGTGAGTGTATATAGGAAAGTGTCTCATTTTGCATGGTTTCCCCCACTTTTTGCCTGATGTGATTTTGAACTGTAAGTGCACTGGCTCCCCGCTATCCAGGTTCCCAGTGCCAGAGCTCTTTTCCAAACACTGTACCATGATTGTCACCACTCCAGCAATCCCTGTGAGTCCCTAGCAAAAGGTACCCCTGGTACCTGTGGCATGGGTAGTGAAAATGGTCCTCTGGGGCTGCAGCACTGGTTTTGCCAACCCAGGGACCCCTCACTGAGGCTATGCACTCTGCCATTGCAGGCTGCAAGTCTTGGTGCAGAGAAATCCAAAGATGCAACATGGCACACAGCCCTGTGTGCCATGCCAACCATACACTGCATAAGGTATAGGTATGTCACTCCTACTGCAGGCCTTTAGCCCCAAGGTAGGGTGCACTATATCCCATGTGAGGGCATATCAGCATGAGCAGATATGCCCCTACAGTGTCAAGTCTATGCCGGGATGTTGTAAGTGCACAGGGAAGTCATGAGGAGTACATGGGCTTGATACATGTCAACGCGTGTTTCCTAGCTCCATGATGGCTTCACTGATTTCTAAGATGTTTGATATCAAACATCTTGTCTTAATAAATCCTTACTGATGCCTGTGTTGGATTTATTAATTCATTCACATAGGAGACCCTTTTAGAGGGTCCCCTGAAAACTTACCATGCACTGATGTGGTCTCTGAGTTGTTTTTGCCACTCTGTCACCATCAGACATGTTTCTGACCTCATGGGGTGAGAGTCAGTGCTCTCAGAGGACAGAGACAAAGCCTGCTCTGGATGGAGGTGCTTCACACCTCCTCCAGGACAGGATGGCCTTCCTGGGCGGGTAGCTTCAAAGGCTTTGAAATCCAACCCAGGAACCTTCAAATAGTGGGGGAAGCCAATCCCCCTTTCCTGCTCCACTCTTGGGGGAGGAAAGGCAGGAAGATTATTTAGATCAGGAGGAGGGTCCCCACTTGGCCCGCACCACTCCCTCTCCCAGGAAGTGGTCACTAGAGGATGTAGATGCCCTAAATGTAGGTGGCTCAATGGCTACTACATGTCTCCTCTTGTAACGCCCCTAGATTCAGTATTTAGGTGGCACACGAAACCTGATCTTCAGACAGACAAGAGAAGACCAGGACAAGGAATTTCTACTGCATGAGAACTGAAGCCCTGCTGCAGAAGAAAAGGGCAACAAACTCTGCTGCCTGCCTCAAGGATTTAACATTTGCTGCCTGCTGTGTCGTCCTGAACCTGAAAAGACTCCAAGAACCCCAGAGCACCTCCAGCCTTCCAGAAATTGCAGAGAAGCTACCTTGGAGTGAAGCTATCAATCACCTGCACCCCAAAGGTACCGATCCCGTGAAGTCTGGTTTGTTGAGTTACTGCTCCAAAGCAAGAAAAGATACAAGAGCTCCGGAGGGGCAAATCTGTCTTCTCACCAAGTTTTGAGACATCAGGGCCTACTGTATCAGCGCAAACAATACTTGGGGTACCGGACCCCAAAGGCAAACACAGAGAAGAAGTGTCCAATATGGGCTCCCAAGACACCAGAAGCAAGCACCCATCAAGGGGCAGTTAGACACCCAATACCCACTTCCTGAGTGGCCCAGCTGTCCTGAAACCACCCCTCCAATTTGCCTGCTTCTGATTGTGAGGATCTCAAGATGCACAACGCCCTGCTGACCTATTTGCACTGCACCTGGTCCCACCAGCCCTGGTAACGACCATTGGGCTGTGCTTCAGGTGTCCCCAAGCCCTTGCAACCTCCTCCCTTGAAGGAGTCCCATGACCTGTAAGTCCTCCTGTGCAGTGTACTTTCAAGTGGCTCCCCATCTTTGTGCACCAGCTGCCAAGAGTCTCAGCACTCTGCTCCCAACCGATCTGGGATGTTCCCTAACTTCTCATGGTGGAACATTGGACCTGGTCCTGACATCAACCTAAAACAAGAAGGTGAACTTCGTGAAAGCATTGCCTGATTTTCTATGCATTTGATTGCTTTTTACCAATTGTTTCCAATGATGCATAATTGCGCACAATAGTGATATATTTTCCAAACTTTGCAAAAGTGCATCTCTAAAAAGTTCTTCTTACCTTAGAACTGTGTTCTTGGTCTTAGAAATTACATAAACATCAATATTTTTTATAAATTGGTCTTTTATTCTTGAGTGTGTGTCTCATTTATTGCCTCTGTAAGTGCATCAAATGCTTGGCACTACCCTCTGATAAGCCTAACTGCTCATCCAGACTACCACAAATAGAGCATTAGAATTATCTCCTATTACCTCTGTATACCATTTGGGGATTCAGTGGACTCTCTGTACATTGTACTTCATTATAGTACACTATATAGAGAGCCTGATTCCTACACTTGGTGTAAGTCTCTCTGAGTATGTTTGAGAGTGGTTGCATTAATGTCTGAGTGGGTATGTTATTGTCTAAGGTAGTCTGTCAGTGGTGCCTGAGCATTTGAGTTGGTCTGTTAGAAGGTTCATGAGTGTCTGAGTTGGTCTGTCAGTGGGTACATGAGTGTTTGAGTGGGTTTGTGAGTGAGTGTCTGAGTGGGTCTATTAGTGGGTATGTGAGCATCTGAGTGGATCTGTGAGTGGGTATGTGAATGTTAGAGTAAATCTGTGAGTGGGTGCATGAGTGTCTGAGTGGGTTTGTCAATGGGTGTGTGAGTGTCTGATTGGGTTTGTCACTGGGTATAAAAGGGCCTAAGTTAGTCTGTCACTGGGTACAAAAGTGTCTGAGTGGGTGTGAGAGTGGGTGCTTCAGTGTTGAGTGGATGTGTGAGTATTGGTATGTGACTGAGTGGGTATATGAGTGTCCATGTGGGTATGTGAGTGGTGTGTGTTTGAGTGGGTCTGTGAGTCCAGGTGTCAATGTCTGAAAGGATGTGTTAGTGGGTGTGTGGGTGTCTGAGTGGGTCTGTGAGTGGGTGTGTGAGTGTCTGAGCAGGTTTGTAAGTGGATGCATATGTGTCTGACTTCTAACTTTGAGTGAGTGCATGAGTTTCTGAGTGGGTCTGTAAGTGGGTGATTGAGTGTTAGAATGTGTCTGTGAGTGGGTGATAGAGTATATGAGTGGGTCTGTCAGTGTGTGAGTGAGTGTCTGAGTGGGCCTGTCATTAGGTGTGAAAATGTCTGAGTCGGTCTGTTATTGGATGTGAGTGTCTCTATAGGTTTGAGAGTGGACACATCAGTGTCTGAGTTGGTGTGTGAGTGGGTACATCAGTGTCTGGGTGGGTTTGCCACTGGGTGTGAAAGTGTCTGAGTGGGTTTGAGAGTGGGTATGTCAGTGTTTGTGTGTGTCTCTGACTGGGTGCATGAGAGTCTGAGTGGGTCTTTTAGTGGGTATGTGCGTGTCAGTGAGGGTCTCTGACTGGGTGTATGAGTTTCTGAGTGGGTATGTGAGTAGGAGCATAAGGGTCTGAGTGGGTCTGTAATAGTGGGTGTGAATGTCTGAGTGGCTCTGTGACTGGGTGTGTGAGTGTATGAGTGGGTCTGTAATTGGGTATGTCAGTATCTAAATGGATCTATGAGTGGGTACATGAGTGTCTGGGTGGGTCTGTGAATGGTCTGTGTTGGTCTGTGAGTGTGTGTGTGTCTAGGAGGTCTATCAGTGAGTGTATAAGCATCTGAGTGCTCAGTGAGTGGGTGAATGAGTGTCTAAGTGGGTCTGTGACTAGATGCATCAGGGTATGTCACTGGGTGTGAGTGTTTGAGTGGGTTTGTGAGTGGGTGCATCAGTGTTTGAGTGGGTCATTGACTTGGTACATGAGTGTTTGAGTCAGTCTTCGAGTGGGTGTGTGAGTGTCTGGGTGGGTATGTGAGAGTGGGTGTGAATATCAGAATGGGTCTATGAGTGGGTCTGTGAGTGTCTCAGTGGGTCTGTGAGTTGGTGTGTGAGCATCTGAGTTGGTGTGTGAGTTCTGAGTAGGACTGGGAGTCAGTGCATAAGTCTCTGAGTGGGCCTGTGAGTGGGTGCACAAGTATCTAAGTGGGTCTGTGAGTGGGTGGATGAGTTATAGAGTGGGACTAGGAGTAGGTGCATGAGTCTCTGAGTGGGTCTGGGAGTGGGTGCATGAGTAGGTGAGTTAGTGGGTCTGAAAGTGTCTGAGTGGGTATGTAACTGGGTGTGATTGTATCTGAGTGAGTGTAAGATTAGGCACATTAATGTCTGAGTAGGTGTGTGAGTGGGTGTATGACTGTCTAAGTGGGTCTATGAATGGGTGCATGAGTGTCTGAGTGGGCCTGTGAGTGGGTGTGTGAGTGTCTGATTGGGGCTGTAAGTGGGTACATGAGTGTCTGAGTACATCTGTGAGTGGGTGCATGAGTTTCTGAGTGGGTCTGTGAGAAGGTGAGTGCGTGTCTGGGTAGGTTTGAGAAGGTGCATTCGTGTCTGAGTGAGTCTATGAGTGGATGTGTGAGTGTCTGAGTGTGTCTGTGAGTGGTTGCATGAGTGCCTGAGTGGGTATCTGAGTGGGTGCATTTTAGAAACTGGGCTTATTTGCAGATGCCCCTTCACTTTTAGTCCCCAACAAACTCTGTGTCCCAAGAACTCCGGCACCCCTGACCCAGGTGACCTAGAACTGCCTGACTCTCCTGGAGTAGAACTACCCCTGAAATCTGGGTGACTGCTGACCCCAAAACTCTGTGGTGGAGAGTTGCCTCCATCGACCTCGATGGTAAATGTGTTGGCAGTTCTCTGCTATCTAAATCTATGCTTTTCTTACAGTGACTGTGACAGTAACTGTTTTGGGTGTGTTCCACCACCATTGCATCCCTTTCTAACAAATGCTTTATTCCCCTTGACCTCAACTGTCTCTGCCTGACGTTATTGACCGCTGTTGCTTAAAACTTGTAAGCATTTATGTCTTGAACTGTATTTGGTTGAAAATCAACATGCAAAGCATTTATTAACTGTTGAACGGAGTTCTTGGTTTTCTAAAAATATATATACAGATACAACTCTAATTTTTTTACAAATAGGTCTCGGGTTTATTCTTGAGAGTGTGTCTCATTTATCGCATTGATGTGTGACAACAAAGGCTTAGCACTACCCTCTGATAAGCCTAACTGCTTGCCCACAAAACCACATAAAGACCGTTAGAATTGTCTGCCTCTACCTATGCCTACGTATTGGGATCCACTGGACTCTCGGCACCCTGTATTTCATATTAGTAAAATGTATAGAGAGCCAGCTTCCTTCAAACCTATATTTATATAAAAATGCACTTTTATAAATTGGTGTCATGGTTTACTTTGAGTCATGTCACTTACTTATAGTCAATGTTGGACTTGTGAAATGCTTAACACGTATTCTTCTAAGTATGCCTGATTGCTCTGTGCTGCACTACCAGAACCAAGCTAAAGCTGCTTAGGACAAATCTGGCATCCACTTTGTGTATTGTGCTAGTATTACACGATAAGGCCCACTAACCATATCAAATAATATTTCCACCTTGCAACATGCATAAGTGTCTGAGTGGCTCCGAGTGGGTGTGAGAGTGTCTGAGTAGGTATGTTAAATGGTGTGCTAGGGTCTGAGTGGGTCTGTGAGTAGGTGCACAAGTGATAGAGGGAGTCTCTGACTAGGTGTGTAAGTGTCTGAGTGATCTGTGAGTGGGTGTGTGAGTGTCTGAGTGGGTCTGTAAGTGGGTGCATTGGTGTCTGAGTGGGTCTGTCACTGAGTGTGAGATTGTCTGAGTGGGTTTGAGAGGGGGTCAGTCAGTGTTTGAGTAGGTCTCAGTGTGCATGAGTATCTGTGAGGAATTGTAAGTGAGAGATTGAGTGTCTAAGAGGATCTCTGACTGGGTTGATCAGTGTCTGAGTTGGTCTATGAGTGGGTGTGTATGTTTCTGAATAGGTGAGTGTCGGTGTGAATATCTGAGTGGGTGCATGAGTGTTAGAGTGGGTCTCTGAGTGAATGCTAGGGTGCCTAAGTAGGTCTGCCAGTAGGTGTGAAAGTGTCTGAGTGGGTCAGTCACTGGGTGTGAGAGTTTCTGAGTGGGTTTGAGAGGGGACACATCAGTATCTGAGTAGATGTGTGAGTGGGTGCATTGGTGTCTAAGTGGGTCTGTCACTGGTTGTGATACTGTCCGTGTGTGTTTAAGAGTGGGTGCATCAGTGTTTGAGTGTGTCTCTGAATGAGTGCATAAGTGTCTGTGTGAGTCTGTGAGTGTGTGCCTAGGTGTCGGAGTAGGTCTATGAGTGAGGTTGTGAATGTCTGAGAGGGTCTATGAGTGTGTGTATGAGTGTCTGATTGGGCCTTTCAGTGGGTGCGTGAGTGTTTGGGTGTGTCTGTGAGTGGATGCATGGCTGATTGAATGGGTCTGGGAGTGAGTGCACCAGTGTCTGAGTGGGTCTGTCACAGGGTGTGAGAATGTCTGAGTGGGTTTGAGAGTGGGTGCATCAGTGTTTGAATGGGTGTCTGACTTGGTGCACGAGTGATCAGGCGGGTCTGTGAGTGGGTGTATGAGTGTCTGAGTGGGTTGCTGACTGGGTGCATGAGTGACTGAGTGAACCTGTGATTGGGTGCCTAAGTGTTTGAGTGCATCTGTGAGTGACATGGTGTGAAAATCTGAGTGGTTCTGTGAGTAGGTGTGTGAGTGTTTGAGTGGGTCTGTGAGTGGGTATGTAAGTCTTTAAGTAGGTTAGTGAGTGGATGCATGAATGTCTGAGTAGGTCTGTGAGTGGACGTGTGAGTGTTAGAGTTGGTCTCTGAGTGGGTCTGTGAATGTTTGCGTGGGTCTGGCAGTGGGTGCATGAGTGTCTGAAGGGCTGTGTCAGTAGTTGTTGAATTGTCTTAGTGGGTCTGTTACTTGGTGTGAGAGTGTCTGAGTGGGTTTGAGAATGGGCTCAAAGAATGAGGGGGTCTGTGAGTGGGTGTTTGACTGAGTGGGTCTTTGGACAGGAGTGAGAGTAGCTGAGTGGGTCTCTGGGTGGGTGCTTGAATGTCTGAGTGGGTCAGTGAGTAGGTACATGAGTGTCTCAGTGGGTCTGTGAGGAGGTGTGTGAGTATCTCAGGGGGTCTGTTAGTAGATGCCAGAGTGTCTGAATGGGTCTGTGAGTAGGTGCATAAGTGTCTGAGTGGGTCTGTGAGTCAGTGTGAGAGTGTCTGAGTGGGTCTGTAGTGGGTGCATAAGTATCTGAGTGGGTCAGTGAGTAGGTATGAGAGTGTCTTAGTGGGTCAGTCACTGTGTGTGAGAGTGTCAGTTTGGGTTTGAAAGTGGGTGAGTCAGTGTTCGAGTGGCTCTCTGACTGGGTACACGAGTGTCTGAGTTGGTTTTTGAGTATGTGCCTGCGTGTCTGAGTGGGTCTCTGACTGGGTGTGAAAATGTCTGAGTGGGTCTGTCACTGGGTGTGAGAGTGTCTCAGTGGGTTTGAGACTTGGTCACATGAGTGTCTGAGTGGGTGTTTCTGTCTGATTGGGTCTGTGAGTGAGTGCATTAGTGTTTTAGTGGGCATGTCACTGGGTATAACAGTGTCTAAGTGGATTTGAGAATGGGTGCGTGAGTGTCTGAGTGCATCTCTGGGTTGGGTACATGAGTGTCTGAGTGGGTCTGTGAGTGGGTACATGAGTGTCTGAACGGGTGTATGAGTTTCTGAGTAGATCTGTGAGTGGGTGCATAAGTGTCTGAGTTGGTCAGTGAGTGTAGGCATGAGTGCCTGAGTGGGTACATTAGTGTCTAAGTGGGTCTCTTTTTGTGTGTGTGAGAGTCTGAGTGGGTCTGGGAGTGGGAGCATAACTGTTTGAGTGAGATTGCGAGTAGGTGCATGAAGTTCAGAGTGGGTCTGTGAGTGGGTGTGTAAATGTCTGAGTGAGTGTGAGTGTGGGTATGAATGTCTGAGTGGGTGTGTTAGTGTGTGAATGGGCCCATGAGTGGGTGTATGAAAGTGCCTCTTTTGACATGGTTCGCTCCAACCTTTTTCACTGGAATATGATGTGATTTTGAATGAAAGTGCACTGGGCCCCTGCTAACCGGGTTCCCAGTTCCAGAGCTCCTTCCTAAAATTGTGTCATGATTGACACAAATTCAGCAACCCCTGTAAGTCCCTATAAAGTGGTACCCCTGGTACCTAGGGTATTGGTACTGAAGAGGATCCACTGGGGCTGCAACACAAAGTGTGCGACCCTAGGGACCCCTCACCAAGACCATACAAACTTCCATTAAAGGTTGCATGTCTTGCTGGAGAGTAAGCATAAGAGTTGACATTGCACTCATCCCTGTGTGCCATGCCCTCAGACACTGCATGAGGAATAGGTAAGTCACCTTTACCACAAGCCTTACTGCCCTAAGGCAGGGTAAAATATATTACATGTGAGGTCATGTCTGCCTGAGCAGACATGACCCTACAAAATCCATTCTTAGAGATTGTAAGTGTGCAGGGAAGCTATAAAGAGCACATGGGTTGGTCACCTGTGACTACGGGTTCCCCAGCACAATGATGACTTCACTGTACCCATTAATCCACACTAACAGCAGTGTTGGATTTATTAATAAATGCACACAGAGGGCACCATAGAGGTGTCCCCTGAAAACCTAAACAAAACTGGAGTGGTCTCTGACTAGTCTTAGCCAGCCTACCACCACCTGACATGTTTCTGATCCCATGGGGTGAGAGCCTTTGCTGCCAGAGGCCATAAACAATGTCTGCTCTGAGCGGAGGTGCTTCTAACCTCCTCCAGGCCAGAATGGCATTCCAAGACAGGAGACTTCAAAGGTGATGCCGCCTTTGAAATGCAACCCAGGCATTTCTAGTTAGCGAAGGATGCCAATCTCCCTGTCCTGCTCCCCTTTTGGTGGGGGACAGGCTGGAAAATTAGTTAGATTAGGAGATGTGCTCACATTCAGGGGGCAGATCCTTCAGGGTCGCAGCGGCCAAGTTATGGAACAGTCTGCCTATTGACACACGCCAGATCTCACAACTTCTTCCATTTAGGAAGCGCATCAAGACCTGGCTATTCCCCTAAATTCTGCCCACCTGCTAACTACTCTGGTCTATCCTTCAGCAGAGTATTCTCCAGCGCCAGGAAGCCTGCAAGGTATCAGTCGCGCTCTATAAATACTTAAAATAAATAATAAATTCAGCCAGCACCACCCCTAAAGTGCGACAGATGATGTGGACCCTACTTTTTCAATTCTTCCATCTTGCCTTGGAATTAATTAGCCAACCAGGGTCAGGGTTATGCCCACTTGCCAACTGGAGTGATCATAGGAGGATGCAGTCACCTTAAAGGTAGGTAGTCCATTGGCTACTACCTGGTACTCCCTTTAACGCCCCTAAATTTAGGATTTAGGTGGTACCACTCAGTCCTGAACTTGAGATTCTGCTGACCTAAAAAGAAGAAGGACATCAAAGAGTCACAAAAAGCAACGAGAAGAGGATGTGTGACTGACCTAACACCAACCCTGCTGGCATGCCTATTGTCTCCGACTCCTGCACCACAGCTGACTCGTCCTGCAGCTATACTCCAGAAACTCAGGAGGCCTGCCTGCCTTTGAAAAAGAACCAGAGACTCCCTTTGATTGGTGGAACAAGTACCCTGCTCATCGAAGTCCAAGTCAGAAGCAGCAACAAAGTGCTCGACACTGGGTCCGTCGAGGTGCTGAACCTCAGTGAAATAACAAGAGCATTACAGGAGTGGTAGCTGGTTCTCACCAACATTCTAAGCCCCTACCTCACTCCCATTGACCTTCAGCCTGTGAGGTCTCTTTAAACTTCATTTGTCACTGCCAAGGTTTGTTGGTAGCCAGACCAGCCACCGCCCCCTTCAATCTTTACTCAACTGGAGGGCACACCCCAGCAGCTGCGACCAACGTCTGAAACAATCCCATTCCTGTGATTTTGCATCTCAGGTTTGGTGGCGTTGACTGTGTGTCAGAAACCATCTTGGCCCAAACGACGTTCTTTGAGGGACCGACAGAGGCGCCTCTTTGGTACACCCACTCCCCGGCGATGGACATGTCTACCTGCATCCAGAGTTCTTGGGCAAGGTAATCAAGAACTGCCTGTTCCACTTAGGTCCTAGGACCACAAAGACCTCTGCTCTGAAAGAGCAGAAACCAAATCCGACCCCAAGTGCCCGTTGGTACAAGAGTTGTAAAAGCCTGTGTGCTTTTACCCCCAACCACAATTATCTTTGATTGATGGTCCTGCCTGTCACCCGATTTCCTCCATTGCCTGCAATACTAAATTGTTTGAAGGTGAAACAGGTTACCGTCATGTATGTTAACCTTGAATGAGATGGTATTCAATTGATGGTCCTGCCTGTCACCTGATTTCTCCCATTGCCTGCAATACTAAATTGTTTAATGGTGACACTGGTTACCGCCGTGTATTCTACATTGACCATCACGGTAAATACTAGATGGTGTTTAAGCCTTTTCTTCTGCAACTGTTTTCTACTGCATTGTTTAAATGCAATTGCTTAATCATACTGATTTTGGTACCTAAAACATATATAAAGATACTTGTTATTTTTGTAAAATGCTCTCAAATGTATTGTTTTACATTTTCCTATTGGTCTTTTTTTTCCAAATTGGAGAATTAACTGTTAGGGCCTAAATTAAGTTCCTGTATCCAGCTGTTCGAATTTTGAAAATCTTACTGTAGTCAGGACAAAGAAAAGTATTAAGGTTTTTATTTTTACCTTTATAAAAATGTCCCAACTTTAGCAAAACAATGGGTGATACCGATAACCAAGCTCAGGAGCTCGACCTGACCCCTTAAATGGACATGTCCTATGCCAGGTGCAGGGACTTCTGTAAAGGTTATTGTATGAAAATTGGAACTCATGCTAACAAAGCAAAGCTTAGAAGGCTGATAGCAAAGTTCAAGAAGATAATCCAGAATTAGTAGCTCACTCTGAAGGAGATGAGCGTGTAATAAAGATCAGTCTGAGGAGGTGGCTGAGTCCCTGATCTCAGAAACAGATGAGGATCCCTCGGATGAGGAACTCATGATGGAAAGGTTGGCCAGGAGATAGAACTTAGAAGCTCAACTCCTGGACATAAAAAGACAAAGGAAAGAGATGGACCTGTGACCTATCTCTGGTGGGAGCAATTTTGTAAATAGGAAGAGAGAAGATTCATTTGACTCAAAACTCACCAAAGGGATGGTCCCTAAATACCCAGATGGTGATGACATCCCAAAATGGTTCACTGTTTTTGAGCGAGCCTTTAAAGCCAAAAGTGTAGCCAGACAACACTGGAGCTCTCTCTTGTGGGAACTACCTCAGGAAAACGCAGTGATAGACTCCTGACATTGAATGAGAAAGATTCTGAGTCCTATGGCCTCATGATGGGTACCCTGTTTGAGGGCTTTGCTCTCACCACTGAAGAATACAGGATACAATTCAGGAAGACTCAAAAAACCCAGAGTCAGTCCTGGGTGGAATTCATTAACTTTTCCAGTCAAAACACTAGGTGGTTGGTTAACTGTTAACAATGTTCATAACTATGAAGGGCTTTACAATTTTAATCACGAAAGAGCATCTGTCAAGTAGTTGTTACAATGAAAAGTTAAATAAGCATCAGATAAAACTTGGTCCGCTTTCTCCTCTAGAGTTGGGGAAGAAGGCAGACCACCGGGTAAAACAAATGTAGCCAAGACTACCACTAGTGGGGGATGACCAAAAAAAAGAGGCCAAAAAGACCCCCCTAGGGAAAGATGGTGACCACAAAGATAAAAACAAAAATGAGTCTTCTTCAGGTTCCCAGAATCCTGCTCAGGAGGGTTGGACCAGAAACTCTACAGTTCAAGGGTGGGGACCAGGATAAAAACTGGGATGCCAAAAAGGCTTGGTATCATGAGTGTATGGCCCTTGGACATTCAGCTGGAGACCCTAGCTGAAAACCAAAAAGTAAATGCAGTCTCCAAATGGACAGGTTTGCCCTGACCATGTCAAGGTGCTCACCGAGGCAACTCTAGTGGAAGGGTAGATGTAGCTACCCTATCTGTCTGGCCTAGTAACCTGTAGAGATACAGACAATAGCCAAATATCAATGGGATTAGGGTGGAAGCTCTGAAAGACACTGGTGCCAGTATCACCATGGTGACTGAGCAACTGGTATGCTCAGACCAAAATCTGCTTGGAGAGACCTATGCAGTCCCCAACACTAGCAATCAGGCTAAGGTGCCTCCAATGGTATTGGTGCCCTTACAGTGGGGAGGGGTTACTGGTTTCAAAAGTGTAGTATTGTCTTCTGGTATACCTGTACAATGTCTACTTGCCAATGATTTGGAGTACTCAGCATGGAATGAGGTAGAAAGGAAAACCCATGCATCAATGCTGGGAATACTGGAATGGGTGTGTGTGAAAACCATAGCACAGTGTAGAACTCAGGGCAAAAAAGAATTGCTGGAGCCTGAAAGTATGGACCAACCTTCCAAGAGAAAGGGCACGAAGCCTGCGAAGCCAGCGTCTATTCATACACCAAATCAAGTTTCTTCTCCTAAGGGAGAAGATCTATCAGCCCCAAAGGGAACTGAGCCCCAGTAGCTTGGGCTTTACAAGCCAGAGCTTTTGGGCCCAGGGAGAGCCTCTAGGGAAGATCTGTGCCAGGGGTTTGAGAGTGGGTGTGTGAGTGTCAGAATGTATCTGTGAGGGGGTGCAAAAGTCTGAGTAGGTTTGTATTGCAAAGTAGAATATAATGTTGTAAGGTGAAATATTAGATTGCATGGCTGGGAGGCCTTATCATGCAATGTCCTCACAATGCACAGAGATGATCCTTGGTTTCAACAACAATAATCCTTAGCTCAGTCCTGGTAGTGCGGCAAACAGCAGTTAGGAATTACTGGGGGAACATATGTTAAGCCTTTTACTGTATCATTCATCATGAGAACTAAGTAATTCAAACAACTCGAAAGAAATCTGGCAGAAATGTATAACAATAGACCTTATTTTTATATAAATATAGACACCAATATGAACTATGTATCATACATACAACCGGAGTTGTGGATTTTTCAAATGTTCAAAAATGAATACTGTAAATCTTTCATACTGGTCCCATTGAGATGAATGGGGATAAACACAGGTGACACTCGGTCACTTTCAGGGTGAGTTCAAATGAATCCTCTTGTAGGTAAGGTCATGGGAGTCCATAGACCAAGTTCCATCAGTCGTTACTGTGTTACCTTATCCAGGGTGTCTGGGTTCAGAGGTGACTTGGCTGTCATTGGTACTGAACGGGATTCAAAGGAGCTGTCAAACGTGCAGCACTTGACAAAACCACACTTGGAGATGGAGTTCCACTCTACCCACAGAGAGTAGAGGCCTTTGGAGTCCTAGGCCCTGCGTTCAACAGCTAGATTTCTTCTTCCTTGCTCGGTGTCTCCGGGTGCAGAGGTAGCTTGCAGCCGTCAATCGCCGAGGTAGGTCACACCTAAGAGGCTTTACCACTTTCTCAACGACTCCAACTTCAGAATGCAGGACCACATTAGCAGAGTCATTGCAGACGTTGGTCAATGTGAGTTGCTCTTGGGATGGAGATGTCACTCAAGGGGTCAATCACCCAACTGGCGATCACCAAGCCTTTACTGTGACAAATGAAATCTGCAGTTCCTTCGTCAGCTGGAGATCAACAGGAGTGGATTAGTGGCTTGAAACTTGTTGAAAGGTTAGCTAACAATCTGGGCTTATAGGACGCCACTCCCTTTAGTCTCACTCTTGGCTGGTCCAGGGGGTTGCAATTCTTGTCAAGTAGCATGTCGATTTTCCAGCAGCTTGCAGGGGACTGGTCCCACCAATTCAAGAGAGTCTGCTTTGGTTTCTGGTGTCCACTGGAGTCCCTCTTGCTGGGAGCAATGAGCTTTTGCACACATCAAACAAACAGTTCACTCATATGGTCTCTTCAGGGCACTTAAATGTCCTCACTTTCTACTGTGTCAGAGTCCAAAGTCCTGTTGTCGGTGACAGCATTTTCGTTGTGCCTCTTCTCAGATTAAAAGTCAGAATCGAGTTTCTGGTGCCATGGGATCCTAGTATAGGGGGCATTAAGGGCGAGGGGGCCAGTGATCTGGGCTACTGATGACTGCAGCTGACCCGCCCCTGAGATGACAACATCCTATTAGTGTAAATCACCCTTCTACTCAGAGTCCTCTAATTTAGAGTCTTACAACATAGCAGAACCCCTTCCTGGGCTGTACAGACCTCCTACCCCACCCTAAAGGTTTGGCTAGCCTTTTGGAGGTGTACACATCCTAAATAACTAATTGTCCCGCCTGTCGGTTTGGACAAGAAATTACAAATGAAGGGTGTGAAAGCCTTTGTGACTGTACACACTTGCCATCCTAGGAGGTAGGAGATGTGACCTCCTTCCTGCCCAGGCATTTGTCTTCATCCTGAGAAAGTCCTAGTTCATCCCACCAGTAGGGCAGACTCTTGCCTTGGCAGCATACGGTTCAGGGAAGCCCGCCAAGGCACAGGGTCACTGTATGCTAGGGGGCACCCCCTCAGGGTGGCAGCCCTATGCATGCTAGCTCACCCTCAACATGAGAATTGTTTGGGGAGAGCACAGTGTTTGACATCAAACACAACCCAATTCGGTCGTTCAATAATGGAGCCGGCTATCTTCAACTTTCTTGGTAGCCAGCCCATGTTACTCAATGAACCTCCAGTCACTTACAGTACAATCTTGCTTTACAGGGTTACTGTAGGGATATATATGTATAAACATATATATCTTCACCTTTAATATAACGTACTGTACCTCCTGGGCTTAGGAGGACAGCCTTAATTGTGACCTACTGACATAAAAGCAGTGGTGTGGCTCTGCAACACATGATGTGTGCAGAGTAACTCTAGAGCAGACAGGCTGCTTGCGCAGGGCTGCAATGGCAGACCAGCAGATACAATTTTCCTTGGCTCACACAGGGTGCACAGCCAGTGCTGCAGCCCCGGTGACCCCTTAACCACTCTTGGCCTGAGCACCACTGGTACCATATACTAGGGACTTATAAGGGGGCAAGAACCTTGTCAATTTGGTGAACCAATTCACATCACTTTTAGAGGAAAGAGCATGGGCACTGGGGTCTATGTTAGCAGGTCCCAGTTCACTATTTGGAATTAAAAACTAGCATCAACCATTCTAATGGGGGCAAAAAGTGGGTGGCATCTGCAAAGAATCCCAGTTTTCAAGAGTGTTTATGTGGGTCTGTGAGTGTCTAAGTAAGTCTGTGCCAGGGTGTGTGAGTATCTCTGTGGGTCTTTAAGTGGGTGAATGAATGTCTGAGAGGGTTTGTGAGAGGGTGCTTCAGTATATGAGTGGGTATGTGAGTGTGTGCGAGTGTCTGAGTGTTTGTGTCTTCTTAAATATTTTTTGTCCGCAATGGTGGTACTTGGGAGGCTGCACTGTGCATCGCAACTGATTCGCAAGCCCTCGCACTTGGTAACATTTTTTTTTTTAAATGTGCCCATTTTCCTGCCCATCAGGGGTCCCTCACTGAGCTCTATATTGCACCTATGGAGTGAGGGCACCTCTACGCTGGTCCCTTCTAGTACATTTCATCTGAAATTTCGCAGTCGGCGATTGTCTTAGTTGTTTAAAATCTTAGCCGCAACTTTCTATTCAGGTTGCGGCATGAATTCGCGAAGCTCTACGATGGATTTGCAGAGGATCCACGTCCCTATATGTTCAAATTTGTTTTTTCTTTAATATTTCAGTTCAGTTCAGTTCAAATAGCTTTATTCAACAACATGTATCATAAAAGCATTTTTTGACATTTATACAATTAGACAATATATCTTCATTAATAAAAAGATCTTTAAATATAAAAGTTTGTTTAAAAATATCTTGGCATGACATTATTAGCAGCATGTTAAAATACAAAGCATAAAACAAGTGTCACTAAAAACATTAATCTTAGAAGAATATGTACATGTTGCTTTCTACGAGTCCCTTCCACCCCATGTACTCAATAGTCATAATAAAAATTAAAAAAAAGAAGGATAAAAGGGGCATAGTCCATCATAATAGTCAGTACAGAAAGTGCTAGTGCCGCTAGAGTCACAATTGCCTAAATTGAAGTCACACTACGTAGGGCTTTGACTCTAACTAACAAAGCTTGATCCAAAAACTTGGCCACTCCACTTGAGAATAAAACACTGGGGTCAGATTTTAAAATGCACAGAGCAAACCGGTGATCGAGGGTGCCCATGTCACTGCATATTGGTTTTAACCATTTAATCCTTGCTTTGTTGTAGGCAGGGCAAGCAAACAAGACATGAGCAACACACTCAACCGGGGCTCCACAGCAGGGGCAACTCTCTGTTGTGTTCTCAGCTGCTTGCCACTTTGCCATTAGGGTATTAACAGGGAGCGTGCCAAACCTAAACTGAATATACAGAGTCCTATCTCGTGGGACCTGGATCACATCTAGGTAGGGCTCTAGGCTTCTAGTTTGCTTAAACATAAGGAACTCCTCTGTCAATCTCCCCATAATTGGTTTGCTGAGCTCTTGGCTATCAATCCAATCCCAATAATAACGCTTAAGTTTCACCTTACTGGGGAAATGTGGGTATCTCATGATTCTTTTAGGCCAAGTTGCATCATAGTTTTCTTCACATATGATATCCACTTGATCCTATGGTCCACATCCAAATTCACTAACTCCGTTAGAGCTGAGGCGTAGTTGGTAAGCTCTTCAGTACACCTTATGCGTGCCCAAAAAAGCAATGGGTGTAGCCTAGCAATTTCTCTTAACGGTTGCCTACCCATGTCATACATTAAAGGTGTTAATGGGGTATTACGGGGGAGCATTACCAAATCCCTCAAAAATTTGTGCTCGGACCTACTTAACTCATCCACGTTTTTGAACCCCCATAGCTCGACTCCGACTCTATTTCAAAAACTACTAAACAGATTTACACCGAATCACAAAAAGGGCTTTTTAGTGTTGATCCAGCGGGTGTGCCAGGGATAAATACTCCACACAATTCAATAAAGCCCATACATATTTACCCAATTTTTCATCACTTTCACGAGTACCCGATGGGGGTCAAGTTTTATAATTCAATCAGATGTCGATTAGTTATTTTCCTGTAGTCTTGAGATTTTCAAAACAAAATATATATTCTCACTAATCTTTCTTCGATCAACACTCTTTCCTCTGGTCGATGGACCATTAGTTGAGTTAGTTGATGGTGATATTAACAGTTTTCTGAATGGTTCATATAACTTAGTGAAATAACCACAGACTCTGGGTAAGATTAATACGTTTTATCTAAATTTCAGACATAAAGGTAAACGCTCTTTCAATACTAATTCACAGTGCAAAACGCCATCATTTTCACATGGGAGAGATAAATCATTTAGCAGATATAACCAATGACACAAACTTATTCAACAAACCAATGCATAAGGAAAGGATAGATGAAAAGACAAAAAAAGAAGTTTGCAAAGAAATATGCAAAGTATGAGTCAGAATAATATTTACCTATTTGAAATACTGAAATCCACCCCTCTGGCCAAAGGAATGGTGGGGGTCCCCTGAGCTAGAATCAGGAGACAAAGACTATAGGACAGTATCAGGACAGGACAGTTACTTACTAGACTTCTCTATAAACCCGACGTACCGCGGCACATCCCTCTCATACACTCTCTCCCTCGTTGATGTTCTTCCGGAATCTTCAAATCTAATCAGGCTGTCATTCGGATCTGAATTTTCCCAGACTGGTCTCTCCTCTCTTTTCTTGATCTTGCTCGACCCAGCTTCTCTCTCGCGACCCAGTAGCAGCAAGCTTAACTTGGCTTCTCTTGGCTTGGCAAATGCTTCATCATCTCTCTAACATTTTAAAGTCACTTTAGTTGTGGTCTTCATTTCTACATGTCCAACCCTCAATAGTTGCAAATATTAATTGAATACAGAATATGATTGGACAGGGCTAGGGGAGTTTTCATCACACTACGCTGACATATTCATTTTTATTAAGGTCCTATTGTTTTGCAAACCCTTCCCCTTTAACTCATTCATGCTTCCTTTCCTATTCATGTATTGTTGCAACTTTTAATAACAATTGCAATGCAGGCTCCATAGACAAGGCATACACGTCTTCACTTTCCAACATCTTCTGTCCTTGATATTTTGCAGCAGTTCACTTTTACGGTCATTGGATCATATTCCGAGTACACTGGGCATGCGCAACTCATCGTCATTCGACTCCATTTTCTCTCCCTGTCATATGCGAAACAGGCCCAAATGCGCACTATTGCTAAAAGAATCATAAACAGATGTTATTTTCACAAATATATAATTCTCACTGTTCACCACCCACTTCTACTCTATCCCATTTTATTATTATTTTTCTGGGCAAAAGCATTAGCCTAAGCGGCTTTCCTTTTTAGCTCAGGTAAGCAGATGCTGGGCATGTGGTTCCGCAAGACCACATGATAGTCCTTCTTCCACATGCGCAAAGATTTCCCTCCAAAAGCGAGTTAGTCACGTTATCTCTATGTAATTCCAGTTTGCACATGCGCAAATCGTTTTAACAAATTATAGCGGTTTTAGTCGCTTTGCACATTATTCCACATTAATTAAGCATGTGCAAAGCTTTCTTCCCACATGCCGGTGTTTGGTATATATTAGTTTTGTCTCATCGACAACTTTTAACGGTTAGTAAAGTTAATGAAGAATTTGTTCAGAGCAAGTTTCGTTTTCTTGAATCCTTGCTCCATCAGTGTAATTCAGTCCAGCAGTTCGGGCTGTAGTCTTGTCTAAAATCTCCATTGGAAATAATATGGGAAACACACTTTTTTTTTTAAACCCCCTCCCTTATTCTTGTCCTTTGCATGACGCATCACCCCAAATATTTCCATTCACAACTAGATTTAGGAGGTCACTTTTTGGATATATATAGTTCCACATTCTCCTTCTAAAAACAAAAGAGTCCTTGCACTCTAGGGAGAGTTAGCCTCCTTATTTATTTGCCACTTCCAAACACAGAGACGCGTTTTGGAAATTATTTGCCTTTTTCAATCTGGATCAACGTCATGATTGTTTAATTTATACATATTGACTCTCCACATACACAAAGGAATTACTCTCTGTATAATTTTAACAAGCTGACTCGTCATAATAAACGTAATATATCCAAATATCCCAGTTTGCCCGGTGAGTATTCTGTTTTTCAAATTTAACGCACAACTATCAAAACGTAAAAGTTCTTATAATTGCGGCATAATATTTCCTTTGTTCTATTTCAAAAATATTGACCCATAAGGAGCCATAATTCTCTCTCCTCTCCACTGATGGCAAATATTATTGCAGTTCCTTGCTCCGTAGTCCTTGTAATTCCTCTAGGCAAAGATGCAAATGGCATAGTAAAGATGCCATGGGACCTGGTGTGAGGAAGGAAAATGGCCCCTTTGACAGTTGTTGGAGTTGTGAACTACAGCAATTATCAGGGTTCAATGGCCACTCAGTGCTCCGTGCCACTGTACCTACTGAAACAATGGTAGCCCATGACCCTGATATGAACATGCGCATAATGGACTTCTATGTTCACAAGTATGGATTTTGTAAGAACTTCTTTGTTCATTCCATGATCAGAGCATTCATTTTATGATTATAAGCAAGGAGATTATATGTATGTTTTGTAGGTTTCATTTAGTCTAGTTTCTGCAGAAAAGCTAAGCATAGACATAAAGATAAACATTTGCGCAAGGCCTGTTAGGTGAAAGTCCTTGTGAAGGCCTGTTAGGTGATATTCCTTGTGGATGAACTTTGTTTTTTCTTTGCAGTGGGAAGAAGGCATCTTACCTATCTGCTTCAAACTCTTGGACTCCACGAAGCAATTTGCAAAGGATCCCACTAAAGATGTTCTCCAAAGGAACAATCCAATATATGTAACAAGATGCCTCAGTAGCATAGTAAGTAACTAAACAGGAGTATATTCAAGGTGCTCATTTTAAAAAATAGTATTATATCCAATGCCCTCATTCACAAAAATGAAAGTGTTGTGAACCCAGTGTATCAGTCGGCCTTTTCACAGGCCAGTGCTCTAATCGTCCAGCACTGTACGGTATCCAGACCAGGTTCATGCCCTATATTTAATGTCAGGGCCGGCTTTAGGACAGTGCTACTGGTGCGGTCGCACTAGGTGCTGACCTGGGGTGGAGGCGCTGTGTTTAGTAATAACTTACGGTTTAAAAACATCTTCAGCAAAGTTCCTTGGGGCATATTATCAATGGCTGGCGATAAATATCGCAAAGCGCGCTTAGCGCTTGCATATTTATCGTCGGCTATCTCTGGAATTTATCGCCCGGTTTGCGCGTTATCAACCACGCGCTTCGCCGAGGCGACAAAAATTCCAGAGATAGTGTGGATATCGCTGTTTTCCATGGTGGAAAACAGCGATATCCTAGATGATAGGGCCTGTGGTCTTAGCCACAGAATCCACCCCCCATGTTAAGTATGCCTTAATCAGGAATTTAACAGACGTTACATTCCAGCGTTAAGGAATACTTAACACAATTTAAATAATCGCTACCCTTCCTTGTTAATATCGTGAAGCTGCCTACGCGATATTTTCCCTGGTTGGTTTCACAGCCACGCCTACTTTGCATCTCGTTAGCGATGCAAAGTTAGGCGTGCTGGAAATGGGCGCTAAGTCAGCAAAACACGCGATAGCGTGTCTTTGCTGATAAAGCGTTAAAATTATCGCCGCTTTTCGTCCGAAAACGGATGCAAAAGCGGCGATAATTTTATAGCGCCGCCTTGTTAATATGCCCCCTTGTACTTCCATTTTTCAGGCAGCATTTAAAACGTCAAGAAAACTTAATGTGATAAATGTTTCTGCTAGAGAGAGAGAGATCAGAGTTTTGTCTATGGCAGGTTTGACTCGTCATAAAGTAGCGCAGAGGGTTGATATGCCTGCTGCAAAGAACACGTACCGTGCAGATCACAGATCTGCATTTTATGTGGATAGCTGAGTGGATTACTGCTTTTACCACAGAGATCCTTTTGTTACTGCAGTTTATAAGATACGACCCTAATATATAACAATAACTGTTACGAACTGTCATCAAAATGCTGCATGCAGGCTGCTTAAAATAGGTTAGGAGTCGGACGTTCCCCAGTCTTTCATTATCTGTTCCCAATGTTGCTGAACAGGGGTTGTTTGTGAAGATATACATTCTTATTAGTAAAGTCAGCCTTTACCAGTGCTTTAAAATAAATGAAATGTATGTGAGAGAGGGGCTGTGGAGAGATGAGGGGCAGTTTTGCCTGGTGGTCGTGAGGGAATCTGAGGAGGTGGTTATGGGGGATACCAAAAATGATTGTCACACCGGTTGCCACCAGAGCTAAAGCCAGCCCAGTTAAATGTCCTAGCCCTGAGCTGGGCAAATGGGCTCTCCATGATTTAGTTCATTTTGTACACTTCATCGAAGCTAGTCTAGTGGCTTCAGCATATATGCTTTATTGTACATACAACATAAGCAGTGATGGTCGTCTGTGAGGGATAACACATACCCAATCCTACATTCTCTGTTGCATTGCCTGTCATTTAGGAGGACAGGCAATGTGGTTCAGCTAGCTTTAGGAGAGATAGCTCCTGATGTGCCTTACATTTGCTGCTGGTGTGAGCAGCATGGAAGCTCTAGCTATGGGAAGCTTTAGTGTTCGGTATGTTTACCTTCTGCCTAAGGCAGTTTTATTAATTTAATAAAACAGTGTGACTTCCTTGAAAAAGATAAAAAGAGGATAACATGCACTCTCTGTTTTTGGAGCCTGCATCAATTGTGGGGGCTTATTTGCAGTGTAGAAATGTTATGTAAAATATAAGTGTTAAATATCTTTGCGGAACAATTTTTAAACATCAGCAAATATATAACATACCCTAATCATTATGTTTACGTAGCAGAATAATGATATTTCAAAATCCCCCTCATGGGCGATTGAGTTTGGTGCAGTGGTATTTCCAGCATTAATGTCTAGAACTCCTGCCTGACCAAACCTGCGGTTCCCCCACTTCATCTGGAGTCAGATGAAGCTCTTTGTTTTTGACAGTTGTGTTTCATCCGGCTCTGTCACTGGAAGCTATTGCCCCGGCAGTCCACCCATCATAGAACTGCTGGCTCATAGTTGCAGTTTCACAACCCAGTTTAGGGCAAGAAGGCCATCACTGATTTTCTCTGCCTACGACCGTCATACAAGGAAAAAAAGACTAGCTCAGGTAAAACAAAAATATGCCTCCTAGGCGCATGAACAAAAATCCCTGTGCATCAGGTTCATTGTCTTTTTTGTGTTTCCAAAACAAACTCCCGCTTCGGCGTTATGTTTCAGAAAAGCAAAAAAAAATGATGTTCTCCTTCTGTGGGTCACAGGCAATGGCCTCCACCAAGCCAGTGGACAGATGAGCCACCCACTTACCATAAAATGTACCACCTTGTCTGCCTCTTTTAACATTTTAAAATAAACACTTACATGTGTTACCCTTTTAGTTATAATTGAATTTCAAACATCACCACATTAGCTGCTGTTAATGAAGAATTCTTTGTCTTGACCAGCAGTGTGAATGATTACCTATTGTTATAAGAAGGTCTCAAGCAGCTTCCAAACTACTACAGTACCACTTGTTCGAGCCATCCTAATAAATATCTGAAAACAACTTGGCAACTGTGTATCACATTTTGCAGTTATTCCTGTCAAGTTAAGCTGTAGGAAGCTTATTTTTTCAAAAACGGTATCTCACAAATCACCTGCAAATAGAACTGCTCTTCAATTTAACTGCAACAGAGCTAGACAAATCTCAGGGCTTTCAGAGTTTGAGCACTGGAGATCTACCTGTGTTATGCCATCTGAATATCCGGGGATCCGATGCAAGCAATGGGTAGCTGATGCACTATCTTTGTAACAGTCCAGAGATACTGAGGGGCATATTTACAATAGAAGTGATGGAGCATGGCGTTAGCCTTCTTGGCTTAATTCTGCTTTCCGCCACTTCTGGAATACCAATCAATCAATCAAGAGGCTTTATTCGAGAAATTCTCATAAAAGCAGTACACACAATGATAATTTTTAGAAAACATTGTTAAAATCATACCTCATAAAATGTACAGACGATCAAAATTCGGAAAGCTAGATATAAACACAATGCATTAGCACAGTAACCAATATTACGTTCTTTTAATTAAATAGCTCCTAAACAAAGACACTCTGCCTAATGGACCATGCCCACCCCAAAAATTTAGCGATTGCTACAGTCAGTTGAAGACAGGAGCTAGTGCAAATAATTCTCATAGCTACAGAGCTGCTGGGAGCACCTAAACTTTTACAGGCCGGTGCTAACCAAATACGTCGTGGGGCTGCATAGGCTTAGCAGGAAAACAAGAAGTGCCCAATGGACTCTTTTGTAATTCCACAGGCAGGACAGGTAGTATCGGTAGAACCCCTCCACCTCCCGGTTAAAGACCTTAAAGGGAGGGCACCTATCCTCAATTAAAAGAAAAGTTTCCTATCCCTTGGGTTAGTTATAATGTCCCAGAATAGTTCCAGTGTAGGGAGGGGCTTAACCTCCAAGAAACGACCAGACATAGAACCAGCATCAGATATTCTCCATGCCTGCTCAGACACATGGGTCCAATACAGCTCCTTGATTGCTTGCTTGCTTGGAAAGGATGCTTCTAATGGGGTATCCCATAGCAGCTTTAGCCCAAGCACACATAACAATGTTCTAAGTTTACTCAACCATTGGATCTTATGGAAGACATCGGCCTTAATCACTGCTACAAAGCCATCGGCATAATGCTTAAGTTCAGGTGTAGTCCAGAGCCGCCTCCAATATAAAATCGGGCGTAACCTTGCCAGGTCACCTACTGCCTTCCTTCCCAAATCATGTCTGAGGGGGATCAGAGGTGTGCTTTTAGGGAGACCGGTTAATGACCTAAAAAACGTATTCTCAGACATCTGAATCGAATTGAGGTTACCAAATCCCCACAATTCTGCACCATACAGTGCAGATCCCAGGGTTTTTGCTTCATACACCTGCAAAGCTGGTGCAATAGGTTTCAACTGTGATTTCCTATGCTCGAGCCCGAGGACTCCAGCCACTTGCCTATGCTTTAGAGCAGCCAAGTCAATGTGCTGGGCCCATCTTAAATCATCAGTTATGTAGATGCCCAGATATGTAAAGGCTCTAACTGCATCTAGGGGGCGTTGGCTCAAATACAACTTGGATCTGACGCTGCAGTGAGGGTTAAAAAACATGAGTTTAGTCTTTGCCACGTTGACTTCCAAACCATTATTCCTACAAAAATCGTCAAAAATACAGAGGGCACTTTGCAGACCACTAGGAGTCTTTGACAGGCTCAGCGTATCATCGGCGAACATCAAGATCGGTATCTTGATGCCCGCCAACGCCTTCTGGAATACAAGGCTGCACCATATTTACAACAATATGGTGCAGCTCTGCGTTTTCCCCTGCGCTGGTGCTAAATGTAGCTGCCTGGCACCAATGCAGGCAGGGGAAGATTGTTTATGTGCAGGAAGGTGTACCTTCTTGTACATAAACAATCTTTAAATGGCGTTTTCTAGTTGAAAAACGTCATTTTTTTATGATTGTTTTTGTGCAGGAAGGAACACCTTCCTGCACATAAACAATCAATGGCGTTTTGCTGTTTCCATGTGTGCTGCACAAAGCAGCACACAGGGACACAGCAAAAATGAAGAGAAATTAATAATTTCTCCTCATTGCGCCAGGGTAAGACCAAGTTTTCCCTGGTCTTAATTTTGGTGCTGCCCCATATTTACGCCACCCTTGTTAATTTGGGCGACGTAAAAAACAATGGGTGTTGCGGTGGAACGCCCACAGCAACACCCATTGCCCACCCCTTTCATGCTAAGTATAGCATGAAAAGGTGCCTTATTCACAAGGCAGCGTTAAGCCACGTTAAGTGGCTAAACACTTCCTTGTAAATAAGGTGAAGCCCCTTTCACCACTACAATGTGGGGAAAAGTGACATTGTGGTGGTGATAGAGGCTTGTAAATATGCCCCAGGGTCTGTATATGGGTATCAAAGTTTGTTTTGAATATGTGTTGTGCTAATTGCTTGTAAAAGATATGTGTCAATACTAATCACGTGGGTGGCCACATTGCTGCATATTGTAACAAATTGCAAGCCTATTTACTATTTTTTCATGATTTCAGTGCCTTCTTTATCCGTGAATGGCTGCCATCTTGCGCCACTCCCCCATCAATACATTGTGTAAATTATGCTCCCCTCTACTCGATTGGAAGTAACGGAAAATCATTTGAGTAATTTAAAAGATGAATGATGTACACTGTAATATTGCCCAGAAATAATTCCACCCACATAATCATGAAAATAGCTTAAATATGTTTCACAATAGATATATTCAGATAGTGAACCAGGTAGAATCTGCACTTCCATTAGCACTCAAATGACACAAAAGCAAGCTCATAATCATCAAGTAGATTGCAGGCTCCTAACAAAGAAACTTAATGCATAAGAAAGATAGCAAATGTTTGAAGAACAGTTCCAAGACACATGAATAGGAAGTGATACAAAATGGACCATCATGCTTCCATCTTGTTTTCGAAGAATGTCTCTAAAAATAGGTTCTAAAACTGGGAAACTTTAAAAGCAAATGGTGAGATCAAAAGCAAATATTATCAGGTGTTCACAGAACACAAATGTATATCTTAAGTATAAGATGGTAGTAGTGGTATATGAAATGGCACCTCCTATACGAGTACAATTTAATGGGTAAGTCAAACCCGTAGGAAAGTAACGTAGTTGGTGCTATATCTCGATACCTGGCCAACATATTACTATAGGTGTCAATGGCACTGAATCAAAGACTGACTGCACAGCAAAGTTACACCAACGATATCACAGCACTCACAATGCAGTCTGATGAACAATATAATAATCCATTAAGTGAGGATTCCAGTAAATTCAATCCAATTTGGTTTATTGTATACAAAATAAAATAAAGTCTTTAACAGCATAAGTGACATCGTGATGCAAAGTGACTTCTTCAAAGATTTACAAAAAGAACAATAAATCAAAATCAGTTTTCACATATTCTAAGTCATAGTATATATACCAATGGCAGGAACAGATAAAAGTTTCAAAGTACCGCAACACGACTAGTAAGGAGATGAATAAGTCCAGATTCCGATACATAAGAGTGCACAAAGGGTGCTCACCCAAATGTATCATTGTGACAGATCAAATGTGAGAAAGGGGAGAAGAAGAAAGACAAGAATATGTTAGTCACATATTTCAACCAATAGTATATCAAAGGAAAATATAAATGGAGGAGAGAAACTTACTTGAGTAAGTGTATGAAGTACTACTGAGCACATTGGACAGAAGTAGCAACCTGTCACTGAGCAGTAACAAGAAGATTCATTAAATGTGATTGTATGACATATAACCATCACCAAAGTATGGTGATAACCCAGACATATGCACACAAACCTCTCAATATGGTCCTAATAACAAAAGTTAATGAGGTCAGCAAGTCCAGTAATTCTATGTACAAGGACGTGTCCGAGAAAATGGAGGTTTCTGGATAAATATAAGTAAACCAAAATTAATCAATATTTCATGTCTTATTCTAAGAAAAAGGGAAAAAGGATATTAAAACACAACGTTGCATAAGTCTTACACTGGTAAAAAAAAAAGCAGCCAGTGATCTCAGCAGCAAGCTCAATGACCAATAGTCTCAAACGATAGTCAATGTATTGTGCAGTGTGAGCAGGTGCAAGCCAAGTCTGTATATGGTAAATACGTAAAATTGGAACATACAGATAAGACACTATGTAAAGTCACATGCAAGTAGAGTATGCAATGTGAACCCAATGGACCCACCTAAGGGTGAGTGCAACAGTCAAGAAGACACCTACAAATTTATATTCCCAGTGTCGCCAAGATTCTACTCCAGTAGCTGTATTAATGGGAGAATGGAAGTAATCTTTTATGAGTTAAAGAGATTTACAGACATAATACAGATATTGGAAAAAAATCCCAAAATAGGGCGATTATTTAAATGTGACTACGCGGTCACCTGACAATAATCTGCGAGATTTACAAATGTGGTCTGCCAGGACCAGAGTAAGTGGAAGACCTGATACACTTCTGAGGGAATAAAGTATTATGAGACCGTAAAATGTAAACAAAGTTTATTTCACTCAAAGTCATTTAGAAACTTAAGTATGTACAGCTCGTTCCATTGATTAGTTACATTTTCATAGTGCACAGAGGAATACATACACTATAACGCCAGTAGTGTGCGCCATAAGTCTTTTACCAAAAGTCACGCCGTGAGCGCAAAAACTATCTTATACTAAGTAACAATCTAATGCCAGTCATACCTTCATAGGTGATTTAGTAAGCTCCTAAAACAAAAAAAAGACTGCTTGTAAAAAGTAACAACATTTCTAGTAGATTAACATCTGTATAGCCAAATGAGTATGTCATACCTCTCATGTAGGAGACTTGATGAGCTACTGCAATGACAAATAAAGCAACATGTATCAGTGGGGGGAGGAAATAATAACTTATTTTCTGCAATAACTATCATAAATCCAATAGTGGCAAGTTGTTGGATGTGTCTGGACTATTGGTGTAATACCTTGAAGTATATTTCTAAACAGCTCCTATCAATATTTAAATAAAATATTACTATGTTAGCCAACGAAGCCATTCACTACAATGGGTGAAAAATGTAATTAGCAGTTTTTACCTCACCAAGGGTTATAAAAAAATATTTTATAATGTCCCTGCTTATAGTTACAAGGCACCCTACCCCTGGGGTGATGTATATGTAAAAAGAAGGTAGATTAATACTTTGGAAGTACCTTTAGATCCAAAGTCAAATTTGCATATAATTTCAATTTAAAAGCAGCCTGCAAGGCAGGGCTGGCTTTTAAAATTACAGCATGCTTTACAGCAGCGCATTCTCCAATGCAGGAAATCTACTGGGCCTCTAAGCCTCCCTACCCAATTGTATACTAGGGATTTCTAGGTAGTTTGAATCCCCCTTGCCCTATGATATACTAGGGACTTACAGGGGTCTGTCATTGCCAATTGTAGTTATACCAAATTACCATGTACTTTTTACACATAGCACAGGCCCTGGATCTGGTTCGTAGAGCCCAGGACATAGTCAGAGTCAGAAAACCAGCATCTAGTGTTTAAAATGGGGGCAAAACTTGGGGGGAAACTGCAAAGAGGTCCTGATTTCTCACAGCAATGTTTTGTTTTAATATCCGTTATCCCTTTTTCTTAGAATCAGATGTGAAATGTTGGTTTCTATTGGTTTACCTATATTGTTTCATTTAACCTGTTGAATTGTGGGATTTGCAGTCAAAAATCTGTTGTTTTTTTCCCTCACATTCACATTGACTACCTGTTTTCCCTCCTAATTTCTCAGTTGCTCTGTGCTCAGATCTGTATGTTAAGCAATCCACCCCAGCTCCCATTTTGTGTTAGCAAGTGAGTGAAACAAGACCCTCTCCTTTTCTAACCCTTCACGTAAACTCTGGTCTGCCAGCAGAGTGTGCGGAGATTTGCCCACTCCGTGCTCTGCTGGGAACTCGGATTATAGGGCAAAACTCTGACTGCGGAGCGGAGTTAGCCAGCCCACCCACCCTGCAATAGGCTACCCCCTCCACCCCCCTAATAAAAAGTAGTCACAAGCTAATTTAAAATGAAATAAAAACACACTTGCCTGTACTGTGGCATCCCCGGGCTGCCCTCCTCCTCGCCGTCTCTCTCCTAAGTGGTAAGAACATCTTGAGAGAACTGCACATGCGCATATGCACTCATTCACAGTTCTCTCAAGAAGTATATCCCACGTAGGAGAGCGACGGCGAGGAGGAGGAGGGCAGCCCGGGGACGCCACAGTACAGGTAAGTGTGTTTTTATTTCATTTTAAATTAATGTGTAACTGTTTTTAACAAGGGGGGTGGAGGAGGGTGACGGAGTGGAGCAGAGTTCCACTGAGTTTTTCCCAAACTCCGTGGACCTCCCCGTAATCCCACTATGCCAGTTCCACCAGGGGTAACCCTTTTCCCGCTTAGCAAAAGGGATATTCTACATCAGACAGTGAACAGAGGGTGCTCTGAGACAACAGAAAGTTTAAGCTGTGTTTTTGTAGGGATTGTGCACTCGTTTTTTTGGCTTGGAGGAGTGAGTAAAGTTTAATGCAAACATTTATTGTTAGAGGACAAAGTTTGTTATGCCCTTACCTGCAGAAGTTCAAAAGTGTGGATTGAGCCATTTCTGTCTCCTAGGAGATTCTGAATAGAGGCAGCAGCCTAAACTTGCTGATTGGCACCCCAGCTCCCAGGCAACCCTGAGCCCTCCTCTCACACCTGCCCAGGCCACTTAAGGGTTTGCTGGGTGAACTCCTAAAAAAATCACCTCCATTTTGTGAGGAGCAGTTTCCCTGTGCCCCAGATTGAAGTGAACCAAAGACTAGGAGGTGGTAAGGAGACAGACTAGTGCTGTCTCTATCGTAAAATTTTAAAAGCATTTTTCCCTATCTGTGATTGCATAATTTTTTACTGTTTTGCTTGTGTTTTTTACAGTTTAAAAATGCAAGTTTTTAACCTGCCCATGATTGCATCAGTTCTCACCTGTTTTGTGTAGAGACTTGTGATTTTAACTTGCCCGTGACTGTTTCATTTAACCTGTTGAGTTCTGGGATTTGCAGTACAAAATCTGTTGGTGTTTTTCCTCACATTCCCTGTGACTACCTGTTTTCCCTCCTAATTTCTCCCTTGCTCTGTGCTCAGACCTGTATGTTAAGCAATCCACCCCATGTCCCATTTTGTGTTAGCAAGTGAGTTCAACTAGACCCTCCCTTTTCCTTGCTTAGTAACAGGGATATTCTACATCAGAGAGTGAACAGAGGGTGCTCTGAAACAATAGTAAATTGCAGTGAGCTGTTTAAGCTGTCTTTTTGTAGAGATTGCGCACTGTTTTTTGGCTAGGAGAGTGTGTAAAGTTTTATACAAACAGTATTGTTAGAGGACAAAGTGTGTTAGGTCTTTACCTGCAGAAGTCTAAAGTGTGGATTGAGTCTGTCTCCTAAGAGATTCTGAATAGAGGATCAGGTTCCCGTCCCCCTGGGTAGCAGACTAAGCTTGCAGATTGGCTCCCCAGCTCCCAGGTAATCCTGAACCCTCCTCTGACACCTGCCCAGGCCCCTTAAGGGTTTTCTGGGTGAACCTCAAAACATTCACCTCTATTTTGTGAGCTGCAGTTTCCTGTGCCCCAGATTGAAGTGAATCAAAGACCAGGGGGTGGTAAGGAGGCAGACAAGTGCTGTCTCTTTCCTAAAATTTAAAAAGCGATTTTCCCTACCCATGATTGCATCATTTTTAACTGTTTTGCTTATGGTTGTTACAGTTTAGATATTGAAGTTTTTAACCTGCCTGTGATTGCATCATTTCTCACCTGTATTGTGTAGAAACGTTTGGTTTTTACTTGCCCGTGACTGTTTCATTTAACCTGTTGAATTGTGGCCCTTACCTGCAGAAATCCAAAGTGTGGAATGAGCCTGCCAGCCTCCTATTAGATTCTGAATAGAGGAGCAGCTTCCAACTCCCTGGCCAGCAAACCTTGACTGAGGTCTCAGGGACCGTTTATAGTATGCTACTGGATGGTACGTGTGCACTGATAGGTGGTTGCATCTGGTGTTTCTACTGGATTAGTGTTCTCATTGGTTGGTTATTTGAGGTTTCTGAGGGGCTTAGGGTTAGTGATCTGATTGGTGGATAGGTTTAGGGTTTCGGATTGGTTAATTGGGCTGAGCATTCTATTGGACCTAGTGCTTAGGGTTTCCTGTGTGATTGGTTGCTGGGTCTAGGGTTGGGACTAGGGCTAGGGTTAGGCTTTTATCGGACATAGGATTTAGGGTTTTGTGTTTGATTAAGTGCTTGGACTAGGGCTATGATTGGTTGTAAGGGCTTGGTGTCCTATTGGTTCTAGGGCTTAGGGTCAGTGTTGTGATTGGTTAGGGTTTGGGCTAAGGTTCCCATTGGCTGAAGTGGTCAGCTGATTACTAGGGCATTATAAGGCCAGGGCTCAGGGCATCTCAGCCCAGGCATTGATATTAAGGGTGGATAGGACAAGTGTGAGTGCCTGTTTGAGCCTGTTCGAGATTGGTCCAGACTAGGGCGAGAAATGGTGCCCAAATTCACATACACCAACACCCACCCTACCCCATCAACATCCACAAACAGAGTAACACACTCACACCAAATGTACTCCATTCATTTACTACAAACTAACCCTATGCACAATGAAATGTCTCAGCACCAACTACAAAACCACACAAACCACACCTATTCACCCTTCTATCCCAGCTACCACACTTTTCCACCATTATCTACAAACAGTACACAACTCTATCCTATACCACTTGCCAACCCACTCATGACTAACACAACCCAATTCCACACCACACTGAACTGTATCCCAACCAGACACATACTACCTGCTCTAATTATACCCAACAGACCAATTTTTGTCACTAACAAACCTATACTCAGCCTTCCATCATTTCTCCCACTAACACCCTCCTCTTCTTTCGACCACAATAAAACAACCACACAAAATCTACATCCCACTGCTCCACACATATTACCTCTTGCAGCTAACAAGTCTAAGACAAACACTCACAACTCTACTTCATTCCCTCTATACACAACATACACTCTACTCACAAACACATCACCACCCCATTACATTACAACTTTCACTCAAACAACACTATACTAACAAATCCATCTCATAAAACAAATACATCAGCATCCCCTTTCACTACTCCTCAAAAACAAAACAAATCACACACACCAGCACAACAAAATCTCTTAAGCGCAACACTCATAATACTTACCATCACAAACTACAAACATACACCCACCTTTCAAATTACACAAATGAAAAAACTCCAGTACCACACCCAACACATATAAAGCATCACAACAACTCTCTTTTAACCGCCTCTCATCCATTGGACAATTTAGAACCTTACTAAATGACCCACATGCTCCACCCCCACCACTAACTTATACACCTTCCGCCCCAAACAGACACACCCAAAATAAGCAACATGCCACACCACACAACTTCTCCATGTCTACTGCATAGCAAGGTTACACTACAAAAACAACAGAGCACACCAACTCACTCTCAAACACTGTCTCTACCACATATGCATGCAGACCCATCAAAATGCCTTCTTAGCCTGCTGGATGAGGAACATGATAAAGAACAGCTACATGATTGCCATTCAAATATACCTAATACCAAAAATAAGGACACACCTGCTACAAGCCCACAAAATACTGCTCACACATCTACAAAACAAAGTCACACTATTGTCAAAGCACTTAAATGAGTACTAATAAATGCTCGGTCACTCACTAAAAATAAACATCACATCTACGACCTTCTCACTAATGCAAAGCAAGACAACTATTCATAAATGAATCATGGTTGGGAGATGATATTACTCCAGTCCTGCATGAAGCTGTTCCTCTAGGTTATCAAAAGACATCGCTGGACACATCCTAGATGTAGTTTTTGCTAAAACAGAACTAGTTACCTTTCAAACGAGGACTCCAGTCACATGATCATACCACCATTTGCTTGCCTTCCCACATAAAACAACAGTAAGCGACATAGCTAAAACCACCTTACATGCATCCACCTATCGGCCGTGGAACAAACACGATTTGGAACACTTAGAAACGCATACAGTAGAGATCTAGAAACAATACATTCTGTTAAAAAACTACTATATGAGTGGCTACAGGAAGCTATTGGTATCTTGATACCACTAAAATCCACTCAACAGAACAAAAGGAAACAAGCACCTTGAAAAAATACAAAGATAAAAGAGATAAAACAACAAATTAGAATGTTGCAGCGTGCTGGCTCAAAACAAACGCCAATCAAGACAAACTACGCCTACAGAAAATTAACAGATTGTACAAGTCAGCTATCAAAAAAGTAAAGAATAATTACTATTCAGACAGAATTAAAAAAACTAAATGTGCAAATAAAGAATTCTAAAAAATTCTCAATGAATTTCGTAAACCAAATTGCCTAGAAGCAGCTCATCCCGTTACTCACGTGTTCACAGACAAACTGGCAAATCATTACAGAGACAAAGCAGACACGTTGGACTCATACTTAAAACAGAGACAAGAGACAAAGGA
Source organism: Triturus cristatus (assembly GCF_964204655.1). Taxonomy (NCBI): domain Eukaryota; kingdom Metazoa; phylum Chordata; class Amphibia; order Caudata; family Salamandridae; genus Triturus; species Triturus cristatus. Next base: position 1,484,025,459 of record NC_140590.1, on the reverse strand, counting down.
TCTGCACTAACCCTTTTACAAAGCTACAGTATCACCCACAAAGCGATACAAGGAACGGGATAGCTCTTCATCAGAAATAAAATCCCCAAACACATTCAACGAAGGAACCTCCACTCTAAAGTGGCCCCTTACCTCAAAATCCCAAGATACAAGAAAACAACAATGGGTGGGATATCATTTTCTGTTCAAGCAGCCAAAATATGTAACTCTTTACCCCCAACATAAGATCCATGGATAACCACCTCATCTTCTGAAAACTACTCAAGAATTGTCTCTTCCCCACATAACCACCATATGGAAACAGATTGAAATATACAGCATATCTCTCTCTATATAAACATTTATTTGTGCTTTCTATAAACGTGAAGAATACTTATGTTTGAAAAAATTATTATATATAGATATTCATTAGTTCTGCTTAACAAATGTACATATTACTGATAATTACATTATTCTATGGTTTTAACATATATATAAGTGACTGCATAAATAAGTAAATCTTTTTATCTAAGCAATTTATCTACAATTGCTTCACTATTGATGTACAAAAATAAATATATATAAAAATAAATTAAAACTAATTTAAAGGACAACAATACTTGAAAGCCAGAGTTTTATTTAATGCATCTTTAATCTACATATACTACCTTCCTTGATGCATCTATATACTTCCATGTATTTATGGATGTATATCTTTATTACTTTTGGATCAATATATTTGTAACTTCTACTTATTTATTACTTTTCTTCGAATTCAGCATATCCAATGCACTACCCTATTTTTCACCCTATACAACTTTCAATATATCCTTTAGCTCAGCTCTCTAACTCATCTCAAACATCTTTCTACTACTCTTTCCATTGCACTAGCCTATTTCTCACCGGATGTATGACGTTACAACGCACACTTTTACAACGCATGCACTTACAACGCATTTTTTACAATGCATAATCCATTACAACGCATGACATTACAACGCATGACACTACAACGCATTTTTAAAAAATACCTTTACAACGCATTGCCATTACAACGCATACTACCTTTACAACGCATACCATTACAACGCATTATATTGAATTACATTTAAGGTAAGTATTAGATAGTATAGGGGTAAAAATTACTATTATAACTCCAGGGGGTGCAACAGTAGGGTAAGTGTTGGATAGTATAGGGGTAAAAATTACTATTCTAACTCCAGGGGGTGCATCAGTAGGGTAAGTGTTGGATAGTATAGGGGTAAAAATTACTATTCTAACTCCAGGGGGTGCAACAGTAGGGTAAGTGTTGGATAGTGTAGGGGTAAAAATTACTATTCTAACTCCAGGGGGTGCAACAGTAGGGTAAGTGTTGGATAGTATAGGGGTAAAAATTACTATTCTAACTCCAGGGGGTGCATCAGTAGGGTAAGTGTTGGATAGTATAGGGGTAAAAATTACTATTCTAACTCCAGGGGGTGCTTCAGTAGGGTAAGTGTTGGATAGTATAGGGGTAAAAATTACTATTCTAACTCCAGGGGGTGCATCAGTAGGGTAAGTGTTGGATAGTATAGGGGTAAAAATTACTATTCTAACTCCAGGGGGTGCATCAGTAGGGTAAGTGTTGGATAGTATAGGGGTAAAAATTACTATTCTAACTCCAGGGGGTGCATCAGTAGGGTAAGTGTTGGATAGTATAGGGGTAAAAATTACTATTCTAACTCCAGGGGGTGCATCAGTAGGGTAAGTGTTGGATAGTATAGGGGTAAAAATTACTATTCTAACTCCAGGGGGTGCATCAGTAGGGTAAGTGTTGGATAGTATAGGGGTAAAAATTACTATTCTAACTCCAGGGGGTGCAACAGTAGAGTAAGTGTTGGATAGTGTAGTGTAATATTATGCGTTGTAATGGTATGCGTTGTAATGGTAGTATGCGTTGTAATGGAATGCGTTGTAAAGGTAGTTTTTAAAAATGCGTTGTAATGGTATGCGTTGTAATGTCATGCGTTGTAATGGATTATGCGTTGTAAAAAATGCGTTGTAAAGGTAGTGCGTTGTAAAAGTTGCGTTGTAAAGGTTGTTCCCCATTTCTCACCCAATACCGCTATCAATATATGAATATATCCATTACCTCCACTCTCTCATTCATCCCAAAGCCCATACCACTACTGTGATCCCCAGAATAACCCTTTCGAGATTCTTCCCTACTCTACCCCTCTTTGCATCATCACATACCTCTTTTTACTTTTCAGATCCCCAAAACAAGCCTTTCTAAGGCCTCCCTCTAACTCCTCCCCCTCCACCTCCCTTTTACTCATTCCAAGCCTCTTCCTACTGCTATGAGCTCTAAAACAAACAAACAAAAAACAAATTCTAAATCCTTCCCTCCCATCCCTCCACTATCCTTTTCAATCCAAATAACAGACTAACATTTCCCCCACTCAAATTAATTTCATATTTCGCTATACTAATTTACCACTATTCCTTTATGGGTTCCGGAGTAGCGTGCTACTTGATGAAAACGCACTTCAACACCTCATCAGGGGTAGCAAGCGTTATTTAAAGGCAAAACCTTTTACTTCTGCTACCCTTCGCTATCATTCTCAATCCAAATAACTGACTAACATATCCAACCACTCAATTTAGTTTCATATTTCACTGTATTAATTCACCACTAACACTGTATGGGTTCCAGAGTAGCATGCTACTCACCGAAAAAACACTTCAACCCCTCATCAGGGGTAGCAAGCACTAAATAATTACAAACCTTTTCCCTTCTCTATCCCTCCACTATCCTTCTCAAGCCAAATAATCTGACTAACATATCAACTACTCAAATTAACTTTTAAATGTAACTATACTAATTTACCACGAATCCTTTATGGGTTCCAAAGTAGCATGCTACTCGCCAAAAAAGTGCTTCAACACCCCATCAGGGGTAGCAAGCATTATTTAAATGCAAACCTTTTTCCCTTCTCTATCCCTCCACTATCCTTCTCAATCCAAATAACTGACAAACATATCCACCACTCAAATTACTTTCATATTTTCAATATACTAATTCACCATTAATCCTTTCTTGGTTCTTAAATAGATTGCTACTAACTGAAAAAGCACTTCAACACCCTATCAAGTGTAGCAAGCACTATATAAATGCAAATCTTTTTTTCTCTTCTATCCCTCCACTATCCTTCTCAATCCAAATAACTGACTAACATAGCCACTACTCAAATTACTTTCAGATTTCACAATACAAATTCACCACTAATCCTTTATGGGTTCCGGAGTAGCATGCTACTCAGTGAAAAAGTGATTCAACGTCTCATCACGGGTAGTAAGCGCTATATAAATGCAATTGCAATACAATCCAAAATTTCTCCAGCAACCTCCATTTTCTCATACACTTCCATGTATATAGAATTACTGGACTTGCTGACATTATTAATTTCATGATTTAGACCATACTGAGAGGTTTTTGTGCATGTGTCTAGGTCAGAATTGTGCTTTGGTGATGGGTGTACTTCATACAATCATGTTTACTGAATCCACATGTTACTTCTCTGTGATGGGTTGCTACTTCGATCTACTGTACTCATTAGAACTTCATACACTAACTCAAGCAAGTTTTTCTCCTCTATTTATATTTTCCTTCACTTTGCTATTGGTTGAAATTTGTAACTCACATATTCTTGTCTTTCTTCTTCTCCCCTTTTTCACCTTTGATCTGTCACTGTGACACCTTTGGGTGATTACTCTTTGTGCACTGTTACGCACGGAGATAGGGACTTAGTCATCTCCTTACTACTCGTATTGACCTACATTGAAGCTTTTATCTGTTCCTGCCATTGGCATATGTACTCTGACTTAGAATACATGAAAATTGATTTTGATTTTTTTGTTTTTGTATTGTAAATCTTTACAGCCTTGAAGAAGTCACTTGTATGATAAAACATGTGTTGGTTGTGCCTCATGACATCTCTTATCTCATGCTGTTGAAGACTTTATTTTATATTGTATACAATATACCAAATTGGATTGAACTTACTGGAATCCTCACTTAATGAACTGAATTATTAGTGATGTGATATATTTTGCGTATCAAATGTATAACTTGAATGATCTCTAGCCCTGCCCTTCAAGCAGACCATCTGGTGAGTGATCTCACAATACATTCAAAACCCCAGCAGATATCATCAAACAAAGCAACATTGTAGAAGACCTATTGTTCCTGATTGATAGAGATGAAGGACTTGGTAAAAGAAGGTAATGCTAATTGTTTACAGCACCATATAAAATGAAATTTTTTCTTGTACCCCCTACACTTCCTAGCTCCCTATCCCATCCTCACACCCCTACTGATTGATGAATTTGGTGATTCTTCAAAGCCACTGTAGGTGCACTTGTATGCAGTTTCAGCCTTGCCCACACTAAAAGCTTCCCAGGTCTATCTCGCAGGGAATTTGTAGAAAATGTATTTTTGTATTCTTTAGAGAGGTGCATTTCAGTGAGTAAATTGGGGGTAAAGGCCAGTGGTAAATGTAAAATTAGAAATAAAAAACATGAAATTTAAACAACCCTAACGTTTATTTGTTAATTGGAAATAAAAATTGAAATTACTGTGCATCATGTATTTTATTGAGACACTCTAGCATTCCATGTATACCACTACAAAATTAAATCATTTTAATTTTCATGGACACTTTCAGGTGGTTTAGGCTTCAACCTAGGCAGAGTATTCAGCCACACCGGAGAAGACTGAGAATTGCAAACAACCCTGGCAAAAATGGTCAAAACAGCTTTCCCCGCCTCTCTCTATCTCTCTGTGTCCATCCATTCATTTTCTGGTCTCTCTCTCTCTCTCTTTTTCTCTCCTTCCTGTACAACTTACGATGGGGAAGCTGGAGAAAGTGACAGGGGGCAGCAGCAGCAGCGACATTGGGCCTCAAAAACAGGCTTTTGTTGCTCCAGCTCAACAAGGAAATACCCTTTAGGATAAATGGCTAGTCCAACCTTATGGTGGGGCAAAATCTGCTGTTTGAAAATGGGCCTTATCGCATCTTCAGCTTCCCATAGTCATTTTGCATCTATTGGTTTATAAAACAGTTGCTGCAAATGTTCATGCTAAATATTCCCACAGCAATTTATGTAATCCAGAAATATTGGTCCAATATTGCACTGGAATTTGTGCAATCTACATTGTCAGACTTAATCTACTAATCGGATTTATGAACATTTCATTAGGAAGACATATTTTACATGGTTGCTTCACTTTTACAACTTCACCTAAATGAGAAAAATCGGAACTCTTATTTGCATATATTTTTTGCAGATCAATTCCAATGATGATAAAGGGGTATTGGAGGGAAACTGGAGTGGACAATATGAAAAAGGCACAAGTCCTTCTTCTTGGAACGGTTCTGTAGCTATTCTCAAACAATGGTATGAGAACAAGTCACCAGTCAAATATGGACAGTGTTGGGTCTTTGCAGGAGTCCTGTGCACAGGTAGGATGATCCATATTTGCTCAGAGCTAGCCTTGCCGATCTACGCGAAGGTGGGGTGTTGGGTAATCCAATCGATAAAGCTTGTGCTAGCTTGCTCTTTGTAACATTACTTTGTTGGCTTCCGTTTAGGACATTCTTGAATCACAATCCTAGAGTCAATATTGTACTAATCAAACATAGTCTATGGACAACAGCGAAAATGGAAATCAGATGGGGCTTTTAATGGCAGCTCCTACACCACCGGTACTTGACTGTGGTGGAGTCTTACTCCAGTATATATTCATAGGTTCATTAATAGTGCATGTCGTACTGGAGTCAAATCCTACAATTGAAGGACTTTTCCAACTATAAATGCAATGGTAATACAAGCTTACATGTAGTAGCACTAACTTCCACATTTTATTTCCATTGCATAGAGATTTATAGGGGAACAACTTGTGATCCCTGATAATGCCATAATCATTAATTCTACTGTATGGTATTGCCGAACCCTTTATCTAGCCACTAGTAATCAGCACCTTGAAGGGGATAAAAGGAGAGCAGTAAAGAAAGATTTACCTTCTACTCTGCTGCAAGGTCACTTATGGCTTGAGGTTATTGTTACTTGTGAAGCAGAAGCTCCATTCATACTACAGTGTTGTACTTGACCATTTTTGTGAATGGACACACTATGGCCGCTTCAGCTTTTACTGTGTATATAACACCTACTTTTCTATCTTTGCACAAGTTGAATGTTTAATAGCTATATTGAAATTGCCTAAGGTGTTTACATTTTGTGTTCATATCTAGCTTTTCTGATGTAGTCATAATTTTGATAATGAAAATTCAAACAAGTGACTTTCACAAAATTAAAACGTGTAATATACATAAAATATATTTCCATCTAGACAACAATGACATCAGACAATGAATAAATTCTGCTAATACAGCAAACAAAATGAATGGGTAGCAACCTCCATAGCCCATCATGTGTAAATATATGATAGTACAAGGCAAATCCACTGTTCTGGATCTTAGGCCATCAACCATTCCAGAAGACCCTTAGCCAAATGCTAATAAAATAGGCACTCTTCTTAGCATCCGTCATGTATGATATTATGTACTTCTTAGGATCAAAAGTAAAGGATTAGACAGACACCCAGCAATAGCCAAGATGACATAGGAGCTTCTTGAAGCACTAGGCGTTGGCATATAGTTGCAAAATGTTGCCCCCCTAGCGTGGGCCACTAGGTACAGGTAAAGATATAGAGTGAATCACAATGGATAGATGTCATCAAAATTTTAAATAAGATCATGATATTAAAAAAATTCACATTATGTGAAAATCACAAAATTCTGCCTATTTCACGCTATATGAAGTTTGCTGATGTGTCTCATTTCAGTCTTTACAGTCTCTCTCTTTAATAATTGTGTACTCTGCGGTCTGTGACCATGTTAAGTCTAACAGATTTATGTAAAGGACTACTGCAAAGTCTTAGCTCTGAATAGCCTTTAAGAAAACACAATAGATGATGGGAGTAATGCTTGCAGTTTTCCTAACCACTGGCAATCGCTCAGGGTAGCAGTCCAAACCATAATTCTTTTGCTCACCATGCCACCTCAGTTCAGGCCCAGCCATATACAAATCAGTCTGACTCTTGACCCTGCTCCAATAGGAACAATCTAGCCTGAACTGCCAGGTCAGATCCACCTTGAATCAGAACACAAGCAACTAAAAGTGGTTTCTCTTTGAATAGGGCTCATCGGTGTGGTATAGCTTAGTTGCATTGGCATAGTGAGCAAAGGACCAACATCGGGCATGCCCTTGCCACTTAGGATGTTACATCAAACACACCAAACCTATGGCAATCTCACGGAGTAGAATTCCAACCCATCATTCTTTTGCTCACCATGCTACCTCAGTTTACACCCAGTCATATGTAAATCAGTGTTGACCCTACTCCAATAGGAACAGTCCAGACCAAACTTCCAGATCTGGTCCTCCCTGAACTGGAACACCAACAACTGAATACTGATTTCACCCAGATTAGGGCTTGTCATTCAGGTATAGCTTACTTCCAGTGGCATAGTGACCCACTTCTGTGCATAACCTTGCCGGTTAGGGAGTTACATCAAACAAAACAAAAGATAAAGTGAGGAATGCTTGCAATTTGGAAACCACTGGCAATCGCTCAGAGTAGCATTTCACCCCACTGTTATTTTGCTCACTATGCCATCTCAGTTTAAACCTAGGCATATGCAAATCAGATTTGACCCTGCTCCTATAGAAACAGTCTAGCACAAACTGCCAGGTCAGGTACCTCCTGGACCAAAAGACAAGCAACCCAAGACCGGTTTTGCTCTGGTTAGGGCTCATCAGTCATGTATAGCTTAGTTCCAGTGGTGTAGTGAGCACGAGACCCATGTCTGGACATTCCCATACCACTTAGGGCATTATATCAAAAACACAAAAAAATGATAGGTGGAATGCTTGCAATTTGTCTAACCACTGGAAATCCCTCTGGGTACTATTCCAACCCATTTTTACCTACCACTCCACCTCTCGTTAGACCCAGCTATATGCAAATCAGTCTTGACCCTGCTCCAATAGTAACAGTCCATCTTAAACTGCCAGGTGAAGACCTCCCTTAAGAGGAACACAAGCAGTCAAAGACTGGTTTCAGCCAAAATTAAGGCTCACCTGTTAGGTATAGCTTAGTTTAAGAGGCATTGTGAGCACAGGACCCATGTCAGGGCATACCCTTGCAACTGTACATCAAACACACAAAACATGATAGGGGAGGAACGCTTCCCATTTTTCTAACCACTGACAATCCCTCAGGTTAGCATTTCACCCCGTCGTACGCTACCTCCCTTTAGACCCAGCCATAAGCAAATTAGCCTTGACACTGCTCCAATAGGAACAGTCCACCCCGAACGGCCAGGTCAAAACCTCCCTGAGCAGCAACCCAAGACCGTTTTAGCCCTGATCAGGGCTCATCAGTCTGGTATAGTTAAGCTCCAGTGGCACAGTGACCCACATCTGGGCATAACCTTGCCACTTAGTTTGTTACATCAAACACACAAAAGATAAAGGGAGGAATGCTTGCAATTTATCATACCACTGGAAATCACTCGGTTAGCACCTCAGTTTAAACCCAGGCATTTGCAAGTCAGACTTGACCCTGCTCCAACAGAAACAGTCTAGCCTAAACTGCCAGGTCAGATCCTTCCTGAACTGGAACACAAGCAACACAAGACCAGTTTCGCCCTGACTAGGGCTCATCAGTCAGATATAGCTTTGTTTCAGTGGCATAGTGAGCATTGGGCACATGTCTGGGCATACTCTTGCCACTTAGGGTGCTACATCAAAAACACAAACGTGATTGGAGGAATGCTTGTAATTTGTCTAACTACTGGCAATTGCTCAGAGTAGCATTCTAACCAATCATTCTTTTTCCCACCATGCCACCTCAGTTTAGATCCAGCCATATGCAAATCAGTCTTGACCCTACTCCAATAGAAACAGTCCAGCCTGAGCAGCCAGGTCAGGTCCTCCCTGATCCAGAACACAAGCAACCCAAGAAAAGTTTCACCCTGATTAGGGCTCATCAGTCAGGGATAGCTTAGTTACAGTGGCGTAGTGAGCACGAAGCCCACGTCTGGGCATACCCTTGCCACTTAGGTTGTTATATTAAACACACAAAAGATGACAGGAGGAATGCTTGTGATTTGTATAACTACTTGCAATCCCTCCAGGCACCATTCCAAACCATTGTATTTTTGCTCACCACTCCACCTCTTTTTAGACCCAGCCATATGCAAACCAGTCTTGACCCTGTTCCAATAGTAACAGTACAGATCGAACTGCCAGGTCTGGTACTCCTTGAACAGAATCACAAGCATTAGCCATGATTAGTGCTAATCAGTCTGGTCTAGCTTAGCTCCAATGGCATAGTGAGCACTGGACCCATGTCTGGGCATACCATTTCCACTTATGGCGTTAAATCAAACAAATAAAATATTAGGAGGAATGCTTGCAATTTTTCTAACAAATAGCAATCTCTCAGGAAAGCATTGCAAGCCATTGTTTGCCATCTCACTTTAGACCCAGCCATATGCAAATCAATCTTGACACTGCTCCAATAGAAACAGTCTAACCCAAACTGCCAGGTCAGGTTCTCCCCTAACCGAAACACGAGCAATACAAGACTGGTTTAGCCCTGATTAGCGCTCATCAGTCTGATATAGCTTAGTTCACAGAACCCATGTATGGGCAATTAGAGCTCATCTAAGAAGCCCAGGGAAAGAATGTATGTATCTTGTTCATGCTGGCATCTTAAGAATGAGTTTTATTAGGTTAAACTTGAAGCTAGTGAATTTGTAGTTCAATGTTGGACATCTGCACCAAATTTGGAGAGGCATTTGTATATTATCGTTGACATAGAACTAGAGTGATCTTGTGAATAAGAGTGGTCAGACCTCGAAGAACAGACTGACTTATAGTCATATAGAGCTCAACAGAACAACTTAATGGACTCTGAGTAAGCAAATGGTGTGCTCAGGGTCGGGCCAAAAGGGAGACTTATTAGAACAACCTCTAAGTTTGTTCTGCCATAGTTTGCTATATGTTGACTTTGATCTTTTCAAATAGACCTGTATGACTGCGCTTACCTATGCCTTAACAACCACCTACGACAACCTGTTTCTTCTTCTACCCACCTATTTAACATCTTCCTCAATCTTCATCCCCAGTCATTATTGAATCCATTTGCAATAGGCCAACAAAAGCCTATGTAAGAAGGTTGGTGTAAGTAATAGCCAAGCTCCTGTCATCATCTTTCCTAAAATCCCTCCCAATCCACAAACAGTAGAAATGAACCTTTTACTGGGAATTGAAACTTGAGGGAATAGCATTGTTCCTAGTCCCTACTACCTAGTTCATTTCTCCTTTTGCTGTGGACAACGCCTTACACTCACAATGCTTCTCTCTCCGGGAGAACATTGTAAGAGGAAAGAGCTGTGTGTCCATGACCCAGCACGAGCCAGATGAAGTTTGATTTTTTTATTAGTTAAAAAATATAAAAGTATGAAGCAGCTCCTTTATGGGGCACAGATGCACACTTCTGTGCTCAAGAGTGATACCTGTGACCAAAGGACAGGTGCCATAAGATGGCCTTTCTCGTTTAGCTGTGCTGCACTAAATGTATCACAGTGGTCTCCCCAACACCATTGAAAATGTTGGTCATGCCTTGAATGTTTCTGCTTGAGGAAGATTAGAAGGAATGAATTTGGTTTGGGAACATATTGCAGACAATGTGACAAAAATCCTGTTCAACATGTTTTCCCCCGTCCAATCTGGGTAAGACAGATCTGAACCCCTGCAAAGATATGATTTGCTGATGTGAAGTGAAGGAAAGACTAAAGCGCCGACGCGTTTCAATGGTGCTTAGGAGACCACTGTGATATATTAGGTGCAGCACAGCTAAACGAGAAAGGCCATCTTATGGCACCTGTCCTTTGGTCACAGGTATCACTCTTGAGCACAGAAGTGTGCATCTGTGCCCCATAAAGGAGCTGCTTCATACTTTTATATTTCCATATAATCCATATAATCCTGGGTCAGATACATGTCAACAAATGTAAATTGATACTTGTATAGCGCACTACTCACCCGCAAGGGTCTCAAGGCACTTGTACGAATACCGCTGTGGAACCCATCCTGGCTTTCCCTGTGAGGCATCCACTCCTGGGCACCCCCAAGGTGGAGGTCAGGCATCCTTAGCGTTGTGGGGGGCATTGTGGAGATTAAGCAAGCTATTGCCCAGAGTTGCAGAGTGGGACTCCATGATTGGAATAGGCCCCGAGGCGAGAATTATCAGGTCCGTGGAATTTTTGAGCCCAAGACCCGCCGAGGCAGGTAATTGAACCCTGGTCCCAGGCTAGACCTCTGCATCAGGGTCTGCCGCTCTAATCATTGAGCCACACTTCTCCATGAGTGTGCAACATTAACAGTGAGTGTTGCATAAATGAGTGATCCAGGATAATATCATATAGCTGATTGGGAACACTGTACACACCACATCCACTCACATATTTGCCATTTCCAGTTGCTGGACATTTGATGGGTCAGCTTTCTGGGATTTCTCTTTCTTTATTTGAGAAATGCCTCAAAATATGAAACAATTCTGCAGAAAAAAAAAAAATCTACATTTTTTGTTCATTTTATCTTCAGGGTTCTAGGAAATGGCCCTCTCTGCAGGACCACCCCCAAAATATTTACCTCCATCCTCCACTTTTTGTGACCTCGTTTTGTTTGACCTTAGTACTCTGAGCACTTTGCCACTGCTAACTAGTTTCTAAAGTGCATGTGCTCTCTCCTCTAAACATGGTAACATTTGCTCATACCCAATTGGCATATTTAATTTACTTATACGTCCTTAGTAAAATGCACTACCTCAGTCCAGTACCTGTAAATTAAATGCCACTAATGGGCCTGCAGCACCGCTTGTGCCACCCACTTAAGTAGCCCTCTAACCATGTCTCAGGCCTGCCATTGCAGAGCGTGTGTGTACAGCTTACACTGCCATTTCGATCTGACCAAATAAAGCTTTTGTCAGGCCCAAACTTTCCCTATTCACCTTAAGGTAGGCCCTGGACAGCCCAGAGGCTGTGCAGTGTATTTGAAAGGCAGGCCATGTACTTTTATGTTTTACGTGTCCTGGGAGAGCAAAATCTCAAATTCGTTTTTCACTACTGCAAGGTCTATCTCTCCCTACAGGATAACATTGGGATTACCTTATTACATTTTGTAAGTGTAGTTCCAGTTGTGAAGAGCTGGACTTTTCAAGGTTGGTGTCTCCAGAATCATAATTAAAATCCAAATTTATGATGAAGTCGGATTTTAAATTGCAATTCTGAAAATGCCGCTTTTAGAAATCTGGCATTTTCTTACTTTCGCCCTTTTGGTGCCTGCTGCCAGACTCTGAAACATGTCTGGGGACTGGAAAAGTTGGGCTTTGTGTATTGCCCCTAGACAGCCATGCACAACAGAGCTTAGGTGGGAATTGATGGCCACCCTGGCAGGATGGACTGGAGGAGCTGGACACAACCTCACACCTGAATAGGTTGTGTCCTTTACCCACACAAAGAGCTGCATATTCCCTTGTAGTGAGTCTAGAGCCAGGACAGGAAGGGAGGACCTCTGTGGACTTCAAAGGCCTGTCTTTAAAGTTTCCCCCACTTCAAAGGGCCAACTGCGTATAAGTACTGGACCTCTGACACAATGACTTCAGTACACTTCTGGACCTGTTACCATTATGCTAGGAATAATAAATGTTGTGCTGCTAAAGGCTGCCACTCTGCTGGACTGCTGTTTACTGGATTCCTGACTTGCTGTGTTTCCCTGCTGCCTGCTGCTCTCTCTGCCTGGGTAAAATGGACTGGACCTGCATCACTTGATATCCAAGGGCTACCTGTCTGGCCTCCTAATCTGAAGTTTCAGGGAGATAAAAGACTTTCAACCATCCTGCCCCTACACCAGGATGCTGCAATTTGTGAGTGTGCCCTGCCAAGCGGTGCCACCCTAGTCCTGGAACCTTGGAAGAGCGGCCTAAGGCGTTTGCTCTAGTTGAACCAATGCATCCTCTCCTTCAAAAGTAGAAATGATAATCGCTGCTGTTGCAGGAACAGGACTGATGCATCGAACTCAGAACCAGTGCACCGCCTTTGGAAGCTCCGCCTCAAAACCAACGAATCACCGCCACTGCGTGAAGGAAATCTTCACCTGTACCGCATGGAGAAACCCAGTGCATTGCCTTCAGAACGGTTGCATCTTGGAACTGGTGCATTGCCTTCAGAACTGACACATTGCCGCTGCTTCATGCCGAAAATCGTCGCATCACCCCTACTGCTTGGGGAACACTGACGCATTGCTTGGCTGCACCCCACATCTTTGTTGACAGAATCATGATTAAGGTACTTTTCTTCAGCAGCCTCACTGTGTCCCTGTATCCGGCCCGTGCTCCATCATGGTTGGACTGAACTCTTGACAGTGGCCCGGCGCGCCCAGCTAGCCCAATTAAGCGCATTTTGCTTCTAAGGACTATTTTACAGGTATTCTTTGAAAATTCATATCTCAAGTTCTACTTATTGGATGTTTGTCATTTTGGTCTTGTTTTATTTATTAAATTAAGTTCTATTTTTCTAACCTGGGTTGGAATCTTTTCGTGTTGTGCTTTCATTGTTTTACGTGTAATACTTTACACATTGCCTCTAAGTTAAGCCTGACTGCTCTGTGCCAAGAACCCAGAGGGTGAGCACAGGTTTGTTTACGTTTACTTGCTTCTTAGCCTCTTCAGCGCTGCACGGATTCCCGCGCGGTGCTGAAAGATCTGAGCGCGGGCGGGGCCATGACGGAACGGTTCCGTCATAAGCACAGCCCAACCGACGTGCATGACGGAACCGTTCCGTCATCGGCGTCGAAGAGGTTAACCTGATTAGGACTGTGGTTGCTGCCTGACTTGGACTCATATCATCGTCAACCAACAACCTAATTTCTGACAGGGTTGTAATGAGATACTGATGAACCGTTTCCAACAATCCATTTAGTTTATATTGGTGCACAGAGTGATGGAAAATGTACTAGTGCTTGAACAACCCAAAATTTCCTTTTATAAAACACTGGAATGCAAACAACACAGATGTGATATGTTGACATTTCATCAACATTCGCACGTAATCAAAGAAATCAGTTGTAATAAAAAGGAGTTGTTTTTGTTTTTTGTCAGAAATACAATTGCTCATATTTGGAAGGTGGTTTATTCATAGTAAAAATAAAGCTGTTATGTAATTCTACAAGTCTGCAGATTTCCTCACAAGGGCACTGAGCAAGCATATAACGCTCCACATACCATGGAAAACATGTAAACATCATTTTAATTAAGAATTTTACAAAGCTGTTTGAGTCACATTTGCCATCTACAAGCAGTTCTACATTTAGTCCACTTAAAAGAAGAAAGAAAAGAATTACGGAATTCGAAATGCTAGGTGTGCCACCCTTACTTGTAGAGGGAATTTGGATATAGGTATCCTCCCAGGAAACTTTATTTTTTATTGGACATGGGGAGGAGGGTGGGCAAGTGGTGTGTAAATTGTACTTTTCATTGAAAAATCTTTGATTTCATGATTGCTAAATAATTTGACACTGCTGCATGCAAATATCCCCAGTTCAGACTTGTTTTGTCAAGATTCATGTAGCTCTTTCAAGGGAAAGTAGCACAATTTTAGGAGAAAAGTAAAAAATAAGTTTTGTTGAATTTTAGGTGCTATAGGATATTTGTGTGATTTACAAGAACTACTGAATTACACAAAACACAGCATATAGTCAGACCATTACTTAGAATTGGCTCTTTTTGTTGTTTGGTGTAAATTTGAATAGTATTGCTTTTTTGTAAGGTATATGCGTTGCAAAAAGTTGGAAGGCTCCGACAGATTAATGATAAGGATACTTTTAAAGTTTAAAAATGTTGCAAAGCCATCAAAGCAAAGTAATCCGTTGTAACTGCAAAAACAAACCATTTTTGTAGTGTCAAATCTGATCGGATATTATAACCTCATCCATGCTCGTGACGGCCGGAAGCCGTCACGCGTCACGGTGTGCGTAAGCGCACAACGGCTCCCGGCCGTCCGAATCACCGCCCACTAATGGAAACGCCCGCACAGCGCGGGAATTCCGCGCGCATGGAAGGGGTTAAAAGGAACATCTCTATAGCAGGAGCCAATCAATCAATACATTTACTTGAGAGCTCCTTTTATATTAAAAAAATATTATTGGCCCCATATAGGGGTTTTGTGAGTGTATCCCACCCCCGTCTAACTATGACTAGTGCTTAATTTGTAAAAGTGTAAGTGGTAGGGGCCCAAAGTTACGTTCAGAGTCCTGTGGCTGCTTCTTTCAAATGCCGGAGTAGCGAATACCAAGGCTGCATATTCTTGAATCCACCTCATGACTCTTTAATCTACCACAAGACGCTCCCTGCCTCCTTCTTTAAACTCTTACAGGTTCATTTTAATCCCCGCTCTCTCTCTCTGTCACCATTTTTCCATGTTTGTATTCCTCCTTCTTTCTCTCTTTCGTGTTTTTCTTTCTGTTAATCTATATCGGTTATCTGAGGAAAACTAAGGGGTCTATTTGTCAGGCGGATCGCCACCGCCCGCATGTTGGTGGCGATCCGCCCGACATCATTCCCCGCCCGCCTCCCATTTCCCCCCACCATATTATGATGGAGGGGGTACTGCGGTGGACAGCTTTTCCACCCGGTCGATCGGACGGAAAACGGTTGAATATGGTGGCGTTGTCTGCTAGACACCGCCATCCATATTACGATGTCAGTGGGAAGGCATGTGGATTCCTCAGATGGGGGCCCGTTGCGGGCCCCCAGGATGTTGGGGGGTTGAAGGGGCACACGGGGGTACCTATGGTACCCCCTGCATTTGCATGGATGACGTGGCAAGCACCGCGCTGTGCCTGCCACGTTGTGCATGCAAATGCACAAATGCCTGTTTTGTATTGCGGCGGGTGCTGCTGACAGCACCTTCTGCCGCAATGCAAAAAAAGCGGAATGCGCCAGCCAGTGTGGCGGGCGCATCCTAATTACACATGCAGGACCACCGCACACATAGCGGGCGGTCCCATTTCCCCGGGCAATGGCGGCCCATCGTAATAGACCCCATAGTGTCGTCCTCGAAAATGAGTGCAGCTACAAGACTTAAATTAGTTGGACCAGTATTCACAGACGTGGGTTCCGTGCTCACTGCGTCACTGAAACCTAGCAATAGTGTCTGATGAGCCCTTAACCAGGGATAAATGGGCCCTCGTTGCTTGTGTTTTCCAGTGCGGGGTGGACCTGGCTTGATAGATCGGGATGGACTGCTACCACCGGAGCCGGGTCAAGACTGATTTGCATATAGCTGGATCTAAACTATGGTGGCATGATATGCATAATAACGATGGATTAGGATACAGCCCAAGTAATTACCAGTGGCTGATATTAATTAAAGCATCCCATCCATCGTTTTTTGTAAACTTTGGTTCAACCCTCAAATTAAGCACTGAATATGGAACACCCCACAGGGATGGAAAAGGCCAAACAAAAACAAAAAGTAAAGAACATATTATTTACATGCCATCTTGAGTCCCTCATTGATGCCACTTATCTTTTGCTTCTGGCTGCAGAAGTACAGACTATTAACACAGGCCCCTATTGTGACACACAAAACTTAAGTAACACAAGTTGTACAAAGATGACCATGCAATGTCATCAGCCGTGTTCTGTCATTATTTCAACATATGACAAAAAAGAAGCGAAACTATTGCTTTGCAAGGCCTGGCCTGCTTGAAAATTAGGATGTTGCAATGTAAGCTGTATTGTAGATAAAGAGAATAAAAGCATTGCACGGTGTACTCTCCTCGCAAAGTAACAAATAAAAGCACAGAAGATGACAGTACATAATGTTACTACCTTTCCCCTTTGAGCATCAAATCTACATTAAAAGGACTACTTCTGCCATGAACACTGAGAGGCAGGCCGACCTCGAATACATTAAGACCTAGCCTGGCTCCTTTGAAGAGAATTCAAGTGAAGCAACAATGGCGCACAGAAACACTTCACCGGTGGATACGGAAAAAGTACGAAAAGTCCAAATGGGAGAAATTTGAAGAAATAGAGTCCCACCCTATGAAGTGAGAGGCAACAATGTGGAGACACAAACAGTTGAATTAATTTGCACAGGAGAAACTTAGCTTTACAATTACAGCAGAAGTCACAGGTACTTTAGAAGCTCTGCATGCCCTGTGATAATGAATACCTGATTCCATTGTGGTCTGATTTTCCAGCTCTAAACACCCCTGCCAAATGACCACATATGTTGTAAACATGAACACACTTAGTACCACATGTGCGGAAAATCAACAGAGTCTACATGTGTGCCAGGCAGCTGTGTAGACATGCTCTAAACAATACTTCTGCTATACACTAACAGGGCATTAACAGGCAGAACATCACCACTCACTAGAATGAAACAGACTGCAATGGTGGTTTAGAGCAGTGACAAGGTTGGGGGTACTTTGTGGATGGAGCAAGCACTGGTAGCTGGGAGGGAGCAAGCAGAGATGGGAGGGAGAAGGTGGGGGTACGGAAAGCAGCAACAAAGGGGAAAGCAATGACAGGGGAGGGGATGATTTGTGGATGGGTCAAGAACCGAGAGGTGCGAAGGAGCAGGCAGCAACCGAAGGGAGGAGATGGGGGAAACAAAAAGTAGTAACAATAGGAAAAGCAGTGATTGGGAGGGGGTGATCTGTGGACAGGGCATGCAGGTAGATGGGAGGAGATGGAGCATATAAACGCACAAACACCGTGTAGAGTGCTGAAACCGAAAGAAAAAAGCCCAAAACGAGTCATAAAAATGAGAGCAGTGGATATTTACAAGTTCTTGGTCAATGCTCTGGCGATAGGGCTAAACACAAGAAGATGCATGACCATGCATGCCAGGTTACAAATGGTGGCAAAGACTATGAATCAGGTGATGGAGCAAGCAAATGGAAAGCCTGTGGGCGGGCTGAGGCCCACAGATTAAACAGAACATGTCTCTTCAAAAGAGCACGTTTGCTGTCTCGCTGAGACCTAAAAAGAACATGAAAGAACAAAGCACAACAGCACACTATGCTGCTACCTCTTTTAATGAAACAGCAAAGAGACTTCAAGTGACAGCCCAAGGCATGCAGCCTTGATATTGACTTATGGGCAACCACTAGTAACCATTGGTGTTACTACAGTGTTTTGCTGCTGCCTGCTGCAAAACACATTTTATGAATGGATCCTGTGGAGCCAGAAGAAGCCTGCTGTGACACAGGTTGGAAAAATATGTTCCAATGAAAGCAGCAGCTTTGTGCTGACTGCATGCAAGCATCCAGAAACTGTCAGATTTACTTCATCAAATATATTTTTTACACTTTGAGTGATCAGTTAATAATTCAAACACTATAATTTGTACTACAGGGACTACATCCTCTACCAAGAATCATACTTCAAGTTTGCAGCCAAGGCTGAGTGCCTCGGCAGGATTGGGTGGTGCTGGGAGTGAGAGCTCAGTGATGTTGTGGATGAGATTGGCGTGGTGACAAAGAGCCCACCTGAAATATATGATCTGAAATAGAAGTTGGAATGGTAGAACAACTCAGACAGAATGATGGGCAGAGCGATGGGGCTTTCCATTACTCTCATCTTCAAAAACAGAATAAGAGTACCTCAACCAACTGGTAGAACAAGTGATGTTATCTAGTGTCTCTGTCTTTGAACTAAAATGATTTTTATAAATAGATGAGCCAAATGTCCTTAATGTGGCCGAGGGATTATTTGAATACTGTGTATTGGGAGCTTGTTGTGCTTGTAAAGGCACAAAAAGGTGGTACCTCAGGAGCCAACCAGAATACCAGCAAATACTAGAAACCTCTCCCTCCCCTAATGGAGGACATTGTTCCAGCCACAACCTCCCGTTCTGCATGAGCTGAATGATAGGGAAGGGGCAGATAACACTGATTCAGCAGGAATGTCTCAATGTAAGAAGGTATTAATGGTGACATTAGGGCAGCTGCACAAAAAAGTGAACAACATTGAGGTAAAATTGTGGTGAGAGAAGATAGCCTTGCAGTGCCTCATGAGACTTACGTGGATGCAAATTATAGTCCAGAACTTGGAAACCAGAACATAGGCAACTGATAAGTTTCTCATTTAGAAACAATGGAGGTAGGAACACACTTGCAGAACTCGGCTAGAAATGATCTCATGCTCTTGGAGGCAGAGGTGGGAAAATCGGTGAATGGTAAGAGATCAGCCACCCTGAGTGTCCGTATGTGATTGACTCTGAAGAGAACTTGAAAGACCTAATTGAGTGCCTCCAATATTAGGCAATGTTTAATCTTGCGGACAGGTGTGACTTTAGTTACTCAGGGCCTTATGTAGGTGGCCTGGCATTTACCACTTCATAAATACCGAATCATACCGATTCGGTACTTATGAAGTGGTAAATGCTATGTAGGTATTTATGCGGTAAAAATTACCGATTCGTAGAAATTCGGTAATTACCGAATCGGTATTTACCGATTCGGTAATGAGGCATACCTTCCCATTGATGGGAAGGTATGCCTCATTACCGATTCGGTAAATACCGATTCGGTAATGGGGGGAGCACATGCAAGGGTGGCAGGGTGTCACATTGACACCCTGTTGCACCCCTGATTCGGCCATGTGTGCACATGTGGCGCACATACATGCCCTAAGGGCATGTATGTCTGCCACATTGCACACTTAAACGTGCACAAAAATGCTTTTTTACACCTATTCGTCATTTACCACCAACCTTTAGTTGGTGGTAAATACCGAATCCCCACACCCACCACACACTCCCCCTACATCGCATTTCATGATTCGGTATTTACCGAATCGGTAAAATTACCGATTCGGTACTTTTACCGATTCGGTAAATACCGAATCATGAAATGATCCCCCTACATCTCAAAAGCCTAAATACCGGTCGGTAACGGTATATTTACCGAAAATCAGCCATTACCGACCGGTATTAGGCTTCCTACATGAGGCCCTCAGTGCAGTGATTGTAGAGCCATATATGAACTAAGAAATGGTGCCAAAATACTATCTGCAATTTGCAACCAGTATTTCTGGGAGCAGTGTGGTAATTTGTGGACCAATCTATGTACTAAGAGGTCGATTCACAAATTACTGAATCCTAGTTGGTCGCAAGTTGACCTATCTCAGGAATATTAATGAGATAGGTCGCTAATTGCGACCCACTTGGAATTGTATCTATCACAGGGATGGTGACCTTCTTAGGTCAGGAGACCACCATGTCTCCGATTGTTTTTGAATAAAGACATTTCTTTTTAAATGCAACCTGTTTTCCTTAAAGGAAAATGGGATGTATTTTGAAAAAATATGAAAAGTGTAAGGTCCTCATTTATGAAAAGTTACGCAACGCTGCCAGAAATTAGCGATGCGTCACTTTTCATTGCGCCCTCCTTGCAACACCAATGACGCGTCATATTTACAGTATGACACATCATGTCGCAAGGAGTTACAGATACGTCAGTATTTCTGACGAATCTGTAGGCGCAAAAATGACGCATTGCTTGAGTGTGTCACAAAAGTGACGCAACTTTAGCAATGGGTCATTTCACATGGGCAAGTCCCATGTTAAATGTGCCTGCATCAGTCTTAAGCCTGCCATGAGGCAGGTGTAAGATATTGACGCATTTGCATCCTAGAAGTGGCGCAGTGAAATCTCATAGAATTCACTGCGTCACTTCTACGACCCTTTCTTGCGTTGGAACGCCCCCTCCTGCATACATTATACCTGACACAGGTATAATGTGGGCATGGGTTTACAAAGTGACGCATCTACCTAGATGTGTCACTTTCTAAATATGACGCAACAAGACACATTTTGTACACTGCTGGTGCGTAACAAAAAGTGACGCACCAGCGGTGCAAAAGTGACGCAAGGGCCCACAAATAAGCCCCTAAGTTTCTTTCTTTAAGAGTAGGCAGTGGTCCATGTGGGGAAACATCCATTACAACACGGATGTTACAACACGTTGACATTACAATGCGGTTGTTACAACGCAACTACCATTACATCGCAATGCCATTGCAACGCGTGGCATTACAATGCATATGCTTTTACCACGCATGCCTTTACAACAAATTTAGTTGTAAAGGCATAAATGGTAAAGGCATATGTGTTTTACATGTAAGTATATGGTAAGTATAGGGTTTAGGGTGGTTTTGGGCTTTGGAGTGTAGAGTTATACCTTTTGGGGCCCCAGGGTTAATTTTACGGTTCAGGGTAGATTTTGGTGTGCCTAGGGTAATTTTAGGTTTTAGGGTGGGTATGTGTTTTGGGGTAGCAAGGTCTAATTTTAGGCTTTAGGGTGGGTTTGAGTTTTGGGTAGCCAAGGGTAATTTTAGGGTTCAGGGTGGGTTTGGGTTTTGGTGTGCCAAGGGCAATTTTAGGGTTCAGGGTAGGTATGGGTTTTGGGGTGCCAAGGGTCATATTAGGGTTCAGGGTGGGTATGGGTTTTGGGGTTCCAGGGGT
This sequence comes from Triturus cristatus, assembly GCF_964204655.1. Lineage (NCBI taxonomy): Eukaryota > Metazoa > Chordata > Amphibia > Caudata > Salamandridae > Triturus > Triturus cristatus. The sequence continues at coordinate 1,484,003,827 of NC_140590.1, read as the reverse complement.
AATTTTAGGGTTCATGGTGGGTTCGGGTGCTAGTGGTACCAGGGGTCATTTTGGGGTTCAGGGCAGGTTTGGATTTTGGGGTGCCAAGTGTAATTTTAGGGTTCAGGGATGGGTATGGGTTTTGGTGTAGCAAGGCTAATTTTAGGGTCCAGGGTGGGTTTGGGTTTTGGGGTACCAGGGGTAATTTTGGGGTTCAGGGTGGGTATGGGTTTTGGGGTGCCAACGCTAATTTTAGGGTTCAGGGTGGGTATGAGTTTTGGAGTAGCAAGGGTAATTTTAGGGTTCAGTGTGGGTTTGGGTTTTGGGGTGTCATGGGTAACTTTAGGCTTCAGGGTGGTTTTGGGTTTTGGAGTGCCAAGGGTAATTTTAGGCATTAGGGTGGGTATGAGTTTTGGGGTGCCAGGGGTAATTTTAGGGTTCATGGTGGGTTTGGGTTTTGGGGCGTCAGGGTTAATTTTAGGGTTCTAAGTTGGTTTGGGTTTTGGGGTGCCAGAAATAGTTTTAGGGCTCAGGGTGGGTATGGGTTTTGGGATGGAAAGGGTAATTTTAGGGTTTAGGGCAGTGGTTCTCAATCTGTGTGCCACAGCACCCTAGTGCGCCCTCCATACTAGCCAAGGGAGCAGCGCTCTAAAGGTTTCAGATTTTCGAATTCAAGTCATAAATTGCCGCTAACATCTTTTAGATGTGTGTCATTTAGTAGAAGCATAAAAGCTCTTTGTCCACCAGATGGCAGAAGAGCGTTCTTTATTGAGTGTGCAGAACTGAATGTTACTAATAGAAATGGGTTACTCGTATTTCCTGCCTAAGAAACAAGCAACCAAGAGGTCACCGGTGGCCAACCCACATCCTGAGTGACAGTGGTCATGGTAGCAGGCTGCTATAGAACACAGGAAGGAAAAGCAATTTGTAATGCAGCTACCCTAGAACATACATTTTAAATGTGTGTAGCTAGAGGCCAACTATCAATGCACTGGCTATAAGCAGCACCATCCAGGCTCATACAGTTCCCGAAATACATTTGGGAGAGGAGGCAAAAAGTTTGGTCTTTTTTTCTGGAGGATTAGGGAATTACTCCAAAACTGAGGAAAACAGTGCTGTTTTGAAAATGAAAAGGAGAAAGAAGAAACACTACCTGCCCCACCATGGAGCAATTTTTCCTTGCTTCTGGAGAGTTGGAGTCTGGTGGTTCTGAGTGTCAGTAAAGGAAATCAACTGAATCAACTGAGAGAGGCTGGAGGATAGTGACCACTGCTTAGCTTGACTAAGAGCTGCTCAAAGGTGCCCTATATGCCCTTATTCCACCGCACCTGCTGCTGCATCTGTATTTTCCTGACAAGCAGCGCTGAGCCCATCAGGACCTGCATACATCCCCACCACCCACTCCAACAGTTTTCCTATGATGAGGGCCCAAAGAGCGATTCATACCCACCTATGATCCTTTGTTCAATGACAAGCTGCAATAAAACTCAGTTTGTCCCACACACCAGTGAAGCACTTTTGAACTATAGATTCGCAGTTCTGACAGTGCCTGTGTCCCTTGTTTCTGCCAACTCTGCAGCACTGCAGCACACATCTGATCACCAGGAGCACACACCCTGAGCTAAAACTAAACTGAGATAGGAAGAAACCACAACCGACCCCAGCATGGAAGATGCTCGAGCAGTGCAGTTCAATCAATGCTGCCAAACAAGAACAGTGTATTCCATCTGCAGAACCAAGTTAGATATAGCCTTGCAAAACTGTGCCCTGACTTTGCACTTAATCTACAAAGATAAACTTACCATTAAAGCTGCATTTCTGTCATAGATGGTCAGATAGCCCACAGCATAGTTTTACATACAACGTAACCACAAACATTTACTCTGAGAACATATTGCAAAATTTGGCTTCCTGAATTCATAAGGTACATCTTCCTAAGGTAAATTAAGTAATTTTCCTTCTTATAAATATAAAAGAATTGATATTTATTGTGTGTGATAAATGTCCCAACTGAACTAGGCGTTCCATCCCATTGTACACTACAGGAGTACCCCATGAATGTTCGGCATGTCATGGGGTACATGATCCAACTTTATCACAATTATTTTCATGGAGAAAAGTGTAAGTACTCCCGTGGCTGGGCTTACATCCATCCACACGCAAAAAAATGTTACATAATAGGGAGACGTGGCCAATGGCCAATAAGCCAAGGGAGCCATGGGTTGAAAGAGTTTGGTAAGCACTGGTTTAGGGGGTATGGGTATTAGGGTGGTAAGGGTAAGTTTAGGATTTTTTGGGGGTATGGGTACTTTGGTAGTAAGGGTAACTTTAGGGTTTTAGTGGGTATGGCTATGGGGTAGTAAGGGTAATTGTAGTGATCCCCAGTGAGATCAGGGGAGGGGACAGGGAGAAAAGACTACCACGTCTGGAGTCGAGGTACATTATCGAGCTCCAGACAAAGTCTCCAAATGGTCTGAATAAAGGTGAGGAGCTGGTAACACACTTATAAAACAATTAATTGTGACAGAAATATGGTTCTGGCGGGAAGGACAGATCTCTGAGAATAATTGTGTATGAGTTGCCTAATAGCCCATCCAGGGCTTAATAATGTTTATCATGAATTTCAACATCTACATGAACAATGAAATGTGGAATATGTGGTCTAATAATTGATTACTTGACGGTAAAACTGGTATAGTGGAATCGAAAATTAATATAATTATCTCTTTCACTAAAGTTGACCAACTTTACTATTTGCTATTATCCTGTCTATCCGTTGCAATGAATTTAAATTGTAATTGATTGTGAGGTACAATCAGAGACGAAATGTGCATATACATACATATGTGAATTTGACCATTGCACACTACAACATGGCGCTTTACTAAAGTTGATGAATTGTCCTTCCTTACTTTTAGTTATTTGAACCACAAATGTGATTGCTTTTCTGATGCGCGTCGACACTGACAAAGGCTTAGGCTGAAACGCGTCTGTTTGTTTATTTTTTCTGCATGAATAAATCCGAATTGGGATTTTAAACAAACGCGAGTGCTGGTCATTACTGTTTTCAAGGAGGCAGTGGAGCGTCATATATATGTATATATATATATATATATTCACTTAAAACACCATAGGTTTCACACATGTTATAATTAGCTGTACATTTCACTCGTGAAAAACCAATGAAATTCCACGTCATAGTTAGATCAGGTAACTATAACTTGCGCGCCCACAATGCACTGCTGATGACGTCACATATTACATCACTCATGACATGGTCAGTGACATCACTCATGACATCAATGATGACATCTGAAATGACACATTGTGGATTGCGGTCGCGTAAGTTATAGTCCTGATCTAACTATAACGTGGAATTTCATTGTTTTTTTACGAGTGAAATGTACAGCTAACTATAACATGTGTGAAACCTATGGTTTTTTAAGTGAATTTGCAAGGTTTTTTAAATGCTAATTCCTAACTATAACGTGTGTGAAACCTCTGTTTTTTTTAGTGAATTTCAAAGGTTTTTTAAATGCTAAGTTATGTATGTATTATTATTTTTTATATATTTTTTGGGGGGTTTTCACCGTGCGCGTGTACAGTTATGACTAAATCCACATGCATATCTTTATATCACAAATACATTTCATTTATAAACATATACATCCATTAAAATTCCATATAAATATGTGCAAATAGCTTATTTTCTTTTGCCTTTTTTCACTAACATTAATTTAGTGAAAAATATATGTATAACTGGATAAATCCATCAAATGCTATCAGAATGCAGTCTTATCAAATCTCATATTACCGGATAAATCCTTGTATGGTCATGTGTTCAACTTTATATATTCACCATTATGTTCTTTCTACTTTTTTTCTTTTCTACTATTCTCCTTATGCCAAACCCTGTGCTAAAGTGTGCAAAAGAGTGCAAAGATAAAGTGCTCAAATAGGCAACATTTAATTATATACATAGTTGATCCGATTAAATCTACCATGAATGCAAAAAATATATGTAAAAATCTGTATATCAATAACAGTATACTCCTAAAAACATCCAAAAAGTTACAAAAATGCATTTAAAAGAATCTTTTTTCATTAAAATCAGATCATGAGGCAAAATACAGGAAATTTTTAATTCATCAATGTTTCTTCAATATTTACAGATTGCTTTACTATATCTAGACATATTGGAAAAAACAGTTAAAACCAGTTTTTAAATATGTCCATCTCAATTATATAAAATTATGCATATCATCTGTAGTGTTTAAACCGTTAGGCCATTTACAGTCGAACTCTAAAATGAATTTTGTCTCTAATTGCCTAAGCTGGCGTTCCCTATTACCTTCTCTACTGGATTTCGCCACCGCATTAATGACATAATATGAAAAGCAATTAATATCATTGTCATGAGTTCGTTTAAAATGTCGCGCCACAGAATATGCAGGATCACTGTGGAGAATGGCTCTTATATGCTGCAGTATTCTGACGTGCACCTGCAGCTTTGTACTAATGTAGTTAATCCCACAGGTGCACGTCAGAACATATACGGCATATTCAGTTTTACAATTGTATGAACCTTGAATGGAAAAAATGAATTCTACTAAAGGGAGTTGAATATTCAGTCATATTACGGCCAAATTTACATGCTACAAGTTGCACATTTTCTGAACCCATTAGCCGGTTGTAGCCAGGAAACAGCTTTTCTTGTTTCAGGTGACACCTTGTCTAAGGTAGAGCCCATAGTACTTCCACGTCTAAATGTAATGATAGGGACATCTGCCATTCCATTGCGGAGAATATTGTCGGTAAGTACTATTGGCCAATGTTTGTTGACGATAGATCTTATTTTACGTTCTTCTCTGTTATACGTTGTAATCAGCCTGGGGGTATTCATTATTTTATATGAAGAATGAGATACAGGTTCATTATTTTGTGGGTCTAAAAGGCTTGTTCTTGTTCGTTTATTGGCCTTCCCTATTGCATCAGCAAATATTTTGTCTGAATATCATCTGGCTTTTAGTCTGCCCACCAAGTCAACCTGGCATAAATTAAAGTCCTCATCATTGCTGCAAATACGTTTTAATCTTAAAATTTCACCGTACGGAATGCTAGCAATGAGGTGTTTGGGATGAGAACTAGTGGCATGCAAAGTAATGTTGCCAGATGTTGGTTTCCTATATAAAGTGCTTTCAATTGTACCATTGCTGACATACAACCTTACGTCCAAAAATTCCATCTGACTTTTATGTATATGGGAAGTGAATTTAAGATTTAGAGAGTTTTTATTAATCTCATCTACAAATCTATGGGCCTCTTTTTCACCTCCCCTCCATAAAATGAAAACATCATAAATGTATCTCAAATACATAACAATATGAGATTCATATAGCGCCTGGTGAGTGGTTTTGAGGACCCACTCCTCCCACCAGCCAACATGCAAACATGCATAGCTGGGGGAGAAGCAAGCCCCCATCGCCACACCTCCCACTTGTTTGAAAATATCTTTATCAAAAAGAAAAAAGTTATTATTTATGCACCAACTTATGAGCTCAAGAATCATTTTGTTATGTTCATAAAATGTACTGGCCCTGTTATCCAAAAAGTGTTTGACTGCTCTCATACCATGTGTGTGATATAGAGATTCTATATCGAGGGTAATCAAACATAGATCATCTGTCCAATGCACATCTTCAATCTTTATTATCTACTGGCGGTCGCCAGTAGATAGTTATAGTTAGGACCGTGTTTCCATAGGAAATCCGCAACATTCTATTTGGAAAAACTTTGGCGCCGGTTGACGAATCCTCGCGAGTCCAGCTAACTATAACATGTGTGAAACCTATGGTTTTTTCAGTGAATTTGCAAGGTTTTTTAAATGCTAATTCCTAATTATAACGTGTGTGAAACCTATGGATTTTTAAGTGAATATATATATATATATTTGGGAAAACCCTCTTGCTTCACAACAAAATGGTAGGGGTCGCACTAAGGATTGCAGGAAAAGAAAAGTTTTTAATGACTGACGCGTTTCAACCTCACGGTCTTTGTCAAAGTCACTTCATAGAGATGAAGTGGCTACATATAAAGGCATTTACAACCAAGCATGACCAAGCAATTTTATAAATAGACATAGAAAAAAGAGTCGTAGGTACACATGAAAACAGACTCATGCCACATTGAGGGTGGCATTTGTAAAAAATAATTTTTCTTTACATTTATGCAAAAACAAATTTTAAATTTAAATGCCTCACTTATAAATGCTTAATGTGGAAAATAAATAATAACAGAAAAAGCAGCAAGGCCATCATACTAGTGTAAGCTAAAGCCGCCATATGCCAGAGAAAGAATGATCCCATCAAATGTGTACCAAAGTGAAATGGAGCACGTCCAAAGCAAGTGGAACTGCCAAGTGGCATAGCAAATGTGAACAAAAATAGCCTTGGTGGAAATAAACACCAAAACCTAAACAATTGAAGTATCATAATTAGTACCTAACAAATGGCAGGTTCAATAAAGGCTCTGCAACAACCAAATACCCTGGATGGGCGCTAGATGGGTAGGCTAAAGTTATAAAGTACAAACATGAATAGCAAAAATGATAAAAGGTCACACAGGGAGTGTAGTAACAAACAATATATCTAAAGAAAAACCCACCCCCAGTGTATTAAAAACCAAGGCGTGGCGGCTATGCCCACCCATCAACCAAGCAGCCGCTTGGACGAAGTGGCGGTAAAATGAAACATTTGGGGAGAAATTAAATAAACATTTGCCAGAGCAAGATGTCTATAAAGGTAGTATGGCAGGAGATGGGGAAGGGGGGGATGCTACAAGGAGGGGCCCAAAGGGGAACCAGAGTGTATATATACAGTGTCCAAATTGTTGGGGCACTACAGGTATATGATATCTGATATCTCCTCATCCTAGGTGAGCATGAAGATCTTCCTCTCGATTAAGGCCATCAGGCGCCTTACTCTGTTGGCGAATGATGTATTCAGACTCCAAACGTCGCAGGCGGCGTTCTCGATCACCTCTGCGTGGATGTACTGCAACCCTGTCAATTCCAAAAAATGAAATCTTAGAGCTGATATCAGTAATCTTTCCATGCTCTACCGCGCAATGTTTAGCAATAGTGTAAGTAAGATCCCTATTTCTAATGGCACGGAGATGCTCCAGTATACGCTTCTTAACAGGAAACACTGTGCTACCAACATAGCGCAAGCCACAAATGCAAGCTCCCTGAAAACTCCAGCTGCCGTATTGCTTCGGTCTTATACTTATTGATGTCCCACAATACAACGTTCCCCCCTTTGTCAGAAGGCTTAATGACAAAGGAATTGGCTTTTTGCAAGAATAGCAGGCCCATCTTAAGGCAGGGATAGCCCCACCTTGTTTCAAGGAGTGGATTTTGAGAAGTTTTAATTTCCTTATAAACAGAAAAATGTCAATGTGCGCTCTAGGGAAGTTAAAATTCGCTGTGGGGCAAAAGGATAAACCCAGTTCTAACAAAGCACGTTCCTCATTAGTAAGGTTGTGGGAGGAAATGTTAATGATAGAGGGATTGTTATCATTAGATTGCTCACCCATCATTTGTTGCGCTTGGAACGCCATTGTCCTTTCCCATAGGGCGTCTCATTGTCTTTGGCCTTCGCCTCCTCTTCTAGTTTGTCTTTTTCTTGCACGTTGTTTCCGCCTTTTCCTCTTCCCCTGGGTGGTTTCTTTTTTCCACCCAGGCTTTCCCGTAAAATATGGTATTCAGTCAATGAAGGAAAGGGGCCTCTTGCCAGTGCCAAAGTGCCTGGTGTTTCATCCAGATCCGACGGAACATCCGAGCTTGATTCGGAGGTTCCAGGTTCCACAGTGCGCGTCATCTCGGATTGCGCAAAATCTCTCCTTGCTGAATCATATTTGCGGCCAAAGGTTAATATACGGCCTTGGGCATAATCATTGCGGTCCCTTATAAATTTCCAGTGCTTCTTAGATTTTATGCCTTCTTCATACTTAAGAAGCCTGGTGTCCATATCTTTCAGAAAGGAAACGATCTCACTCTGAGATTCATGCTTGTCCAGCATTTCTCGAAGTGTTTTAATTTCTGCCTCCACTTGTTCCAGCTCGAGGGCTGTGTATTTGGCTAGCATTTCCAGTAACTGCCTGCATGTGGAGGCCATGAGTGCAGATCATTCTTCCAAGAGTTTGGGGTTGGGATTCTGGTAAGTAGGTGTTATCAGAATCCTAAGTCCACGTGGGACGCGTTCCACCTCGATGTAGTTGTGAAGCGAAATGACCTGCCAGCTCCTGTAGATCTCCTTCTTGCACAATTTCTCTAATCTTTATAGTTCTTGTTTGAGTGTAGATGTGCTGCCGCCCGGTAAAGCGCCTCCTGCACCCTCATTTAAATTATTGTCATTTTCAGTAACGGCAAATAATGACTTAGCAATGTCCATTTGCATTGCCTCACTCATAATGAACAGATCGTGCCGACAGATAGCCGCTTACTTTAATCACCTCTGGCGAAACCTTTCATATGGCATATAGCAAATCAGGCATCTCCATTTCACCAATACCCTGGTCTTTGCACCTTCGCCGTTAGTCCCAGCAATGACTTCCTGGGTCTGTTATGCAACAAGCCGATAGCCTTGTCAAGCCAGATATCTCCCTCTCAAAAATCTTACGATCTTGTTACTAACGCAGTTGGTGTCAGCAAACACTTCCCAGGTCTGTCCTGCAGTGGGGGCAGTCGTCTAGGGGAAAGTAGCTATCAGTAATCATGGGTGTTTGCAAGCCGACAGAAATATCCTTGTGACTGTGCAAAATACAATGCCACTAATGTTTAATGGGTGCCGCTATTAAGCGGGGATCGTGGAGTAGTAGCCGCAAGTTGTTACAAGGGATAAAAGTTACAGCGATAATCAAAGGGACAGTCAAGAGTAACAAATGCGGCTAGAACTGTATCTTCAAGAGAGCCGCTACCGCTATATATATCAACCAGCAAGCTTCTCAATTTCTTCAAGCACGAGCCACACCGATCCAGTTTCATCAAAGTATATTTATTTTTCGGGGAAAAAGACGCGTTTTGAGCTGTCCAGCTCTTGGTCACATGACCTCAGTTCAGAGTTCCAGAATTATATTCATTTAGGTAAAACTAAAGAAAAGACTTTGGATTGAATTAATCTCCCAACTTAAATGTGAGAATTACAATACATTTCATTCTGTATATGTATTACTATTCAATTAATTGTTAATCTTATAATTGCATGTAAAAGGATAATTTAAATAACACTCTGTGCACAGACAGTCAGTTTGCATGTTTACGGAATCAAAAACGTTTTAAAAAATAACTTTATGCAGCGGTGACCGGGTTTAGTACCCGGTAGTACTTAACTAAATCTAGCTTTTCTATTAGTATGCGGTCCCATATCCTAATTGGCAACCCAGAAAAGGCTGATACTGAGCCCATATCGATTAATATATGATGAAGTAAGTGCTTGTGTTGGGTAACGTACCCAAAAAGTGAACAAAGATCTAACTCAAAATATCTCCAAATGTCATTTTTACTAACCTAAATGTGTCTAATATTCAATAGCTCAAAATAGTGTATAGAAAAGGAGAGCGTGGTTGCAAGAACAAACATCTAATGCTCCGTGCTCGTAGCTCATAATGGTAGTTGGTGACCCACACACTTCATCCGTCCAATCTCTATAAAGCCAAACAGAAACAAAAGCTAGGTTAGTCATATCTTCTAAAAAAGATTAGGCTATGTACATTCAAGCTTCATAACCTTTTTGTTCACTTCATAACAATTTTGTTCAGTATCGTAACACCTTTTTAGGGAAATCACATTTGCTTTTGTAGCTGGAAAACAATTGATTCATGTTAGGTTAAAACACTGCTTCCTAGTGTAATTGTACTTCGGGCAAACATGCTATACAAATGTGAGGGGATACAACACGTAAAAAATGACAGGGCGGGGATAAAGTGATACAGAAATAACTATATAGAAGTTAAAATCGATATAGAACTCAAGTTCTGCAAAGGTACATCGGGAGGTTTGTAGTACTCAAGTTAAAGATGTACATGCATCTCTTCATCATTGTTCATACCAAACGGAACGACAATGCCAGCTTGCAAAATGAATCTCGATTCAGCTCTATGAAGGGCTAGGATCCTATTGCCACTCCTGGGGCTTTTTGGGATGGTGTCCAGTGTGAAATATTTCGCCTTCGTCCAGTCACCCTCATGATTTTGAGAAAAGGGGCTAGCCGTACTGTAGCTGAAATCTGTATTGGTGATCGCTCGCCAATGTTCAAGTATCCTTTTCTTTACTGGGAAGGTGGTTGAGCCTATATACCACTTGCCACAAGGGCAAGTGCTCACATAGACTACAAATCTGTGCTGCACTGTATGTTCTTCCGGATATACCATTTTCTGTTGGTTCTATGTAGTGTCACCTCCCTCACATTCTCACTATGACTACAAGCTTTGCATTTGCCACATCTATGGAATCCTCCCAACCTGTCTAGCCATGTGAGTTTCTGATGTTCCATGTGACTCCTCACTATTTTATCTTTGATGGATTGGCCTTTCCTGTATGTTATTTGTGGGTGTGGGCCTAGTTTTTCTTTGAGTGATTTGTCCTGTAAAAGGATGTCCCTATCTTTTCCTGATTATCTGGCTGAATTGATTAGACTGGGAGTTATAGGTTGTAATGAGTCTAATAGTGGAATCAGTTTCAGTTTGTTTTATCTTATGTGCTTTGTACAAGGCCTCATTTCTCTCAATTTCATCTGCTCTTTTTTCGCCCATTTTCAGCATTTTAAGTGGATACCCTCTGGCTCGAAATCTTTTAGGCATTTCATCTTTGTTTTTCTGGTGTGTTCCCTCTGAGCTACAATTTCTCTTAGCCTGGAAGAACTCTCCAAAGGGTATACTCCACCTAAAGTTGGGTGGATGGCAACTTGCAGCGTGTAACACTGAGTTTTCAGCTGCACTTTTTCTGAATAGGTCAGTCTCAAGTCTATTACCCTTTGCCGTTAATCTGATGTCTATAATGTTTACGGTCTCTTGACTGTACTGCATGGTGAATTTTATATTCACCGAATTCTCATTCAGTTCTTTGACATCAAGTAAATCTCCCTCTGTACCTTCCCAAACAAAAAAGACATCATCAATAAATCTGAGCCAGATATTTAGTTTGTTAGTCCAATGTTCCAGGTATTCACTCCAGAGCACCTGCTTCTCCCACCAGCCGACCAAAAGATTGGCATAGCTTGGAGCGAAGCAGGAGCCCATCGAAGTTCCCTGTGCTTGTTTGTACCAAACTCCATTAAATGTAAAAACATTCTCAACAAGACAAATTTCAATCATTTGTAGTAGCATCCTAGTGTGGGCCAACAAATGTATGCTTCTGGTCTTCAAAAAGTGCTCACATGCTTTGAGTCCATCTATGTGCCTAATACTCTTATATAGACTTTCTAAGTCTAGACATACAAGCCAGTAGTGCTTGTCCCAGTGTATGTTCTCAATTTTCTGGAGAACATCTTTTGGGTCTCTGATATATGACGTAAAATCTCTCACATAATCCGCTAGAAAAAAATTCATGTACATGGAGACATTCTCTAGCAGACTATTTTTTGATGATACAATGAGTCGCCCTGGTGGTTGTAGAGGGTCTTTGTGTACCTTCGGGAGGAGGTAAAAGGTTGGTATGGTTGGTGTCTCATTCCTAAGGAATTTCTGTTTGTCCCAATTCAGTAAATTGTTATCTGCCCACCCGATAAGGAGGTCAAAAAATCTAGCTGCAGATTAGCAAAGTAGGATTTGTCCACCTTAATGTAGCACGTTGTATTGTTAAGCTGTCTCATGGCTTCCTGAATGTAGTTCTTTTTCTCCCATAAGACGATGTTACCGCCTTTGTCAGATGGCTTTATAATGGTGTTAACATCGTTTTGGAGACTCTTTATAGCCTCCCTTTGAGCTCTCGTTAGATTCGAACTAGTACTGTTTTTTATTAGAAGCTGTAGAATATCCTGATTTACCATCTCATGAAAGACATCAATATTGTCTCTAGGGATCTGTGGCCTGTATTTGGATTTGGCTCAAAAAGGAGTGACAATGGGTCTAGCTAGGTCTAGGCCTAGATTCTCTACTGTGGTAATTATATTAGGATCAGACACAGCCATTGTCTGTGTAGTATGTGCTTGTTGTTCATTATCTAGGCTCTCGAGTATTCTCAGAATGTCTATGTCATTGATGGAAGGTGAGATGGGTGTTACATTCTCTATCTGCATCACTCCACTCTGTTGTCTATATTTATGGATCTTAAAAAGATTTAATTTACGTACAAACAAATACATATCAATTTGTGTCTGTGTATAGTCGATAGGAAAATCTGGGCAAAATGTTAAATCAAGTTTGAGAACCTGTTCTTCTACGAGTGTTAAAAGTCTATTAGATAGGTTCATTACCGTTAATTCTTGGTCTTCCATTATTTTTCCCTCTGGTTCTGGCCCTTGGTTCTCACGCCAGTACTGCCGTTCTTTTCGCTGCCGGTCTCGCCATCTTTTGCTTTTGTTTTTCCTCCTCTTCCTTGATATCTCGTTCTTCCCCTTATTGAGTGTTTGTTCGCCTCTTGCATGAGCCGCAGTTCCTCGGAAAAAGACGTAATTTCTGCTGGATATGCACTGCTGCTATCTATGGATCCTACATCTGAGCTCAAGCTTGTGCCCGACTCCCATCTGTCTTTGTCAGCAGCCCCCAGTGCTCGATCTCTTGTGAGACTGGTCTGTAGTTTATCAAATTTCTTGGTGAATGTCAGTATTCTCCCTGACCTGTAGTCCCTTTCATCCCTTTCAAATTTTCTCTGTTTTCTTGCAATGATGTCTTTCTCAAAATTGATAATGCGATCATTCACTGTAGATTTTCTTCACTTCATTTTGGTCGGATCTTTGGCCATATCATCCAGGATTTTCTGTATTTCTTCGACCAACTCCTTGTGCTCCTCCCATGCATTTCTTATGAGGATCTGTAGCATCGTTTTTGAGCAGGCGGTGGTGTTATCTACCCATGCCTTCAGTACTTCCGGTTTATGTTTGTTCAGTGTGGGTACGATGAAAATTCTTAGACCTCTCGGTATCCGGTCAACTTCCAGATAGTTTTGGAGAGATGTTGCCTCCCACCAACGGCTTAATTCTTTTTTGCGGAATCTTTCCAAAAGATTTCCTTTTTGTTTAATATTCGTTGCAGTCTGTGACTGGTTTTTGTCCGTTTCTCCTCTGTGGTTATCGCTCGGTGTTTTTATAAAGATTAGATCTGCTGAGGCCTCCAGGCCTTTCAAGAACTCTATTGCCCACAATGCAATTCGATCAGCCGAACGTTCTTGGACTGGATCCCGTCTTCCAGACGAATGTCCTGACGCACCCTGGCTGCACACTCACCCTCTCTGACTCGATCGTTCACCTTTCGGGGTATTTCGGAAACAATTTCAGGAGTTGTGTTCTCTGTATGCGGTGAGTCGTTAGTGCTGCCTGCGGGAGGAGAAAATTGATTTAGATTCAAACCTTTGTGGATATGGCGCTGTTCTCCTCCCTTCCAGGCGGGTTTGGGCTCGTCTCTGAGCGGGCGCCACCGCTCTCGTGTATCAACCAGCAAGCTTCTCAATTTCTTCAAGCACGAGCCACACAGATCCAGTTTCATCAAAGTATATTTATTTTTCAGGCAAAAAGATGCGTTTGTGAGGTACAATCAGAGACAAAATGTACATATACATACATATGTGAATTTGACCATTGCACACTACAACATGGCGCTTTACTAAAGTTGATGAATTGTCCTTCCTTACTTTTAGTTATTTGAACTACAAATGTGATTGCTTTTCTGGCGCGTGTCGACACTGACAAAGGCTTAGGCTGAAACGTGTTTGTTTGTTTATTTTGTGCACGAATAAATTCGAATTGGGATTTTAAACCAACGCGAGTGCTGGTCATTACTGTTTTCATGGAGGCAGTGGAGCGTCATATAGATATATTTCCATTTCTTTTAGCAAACTATTTATTTATTTTAATAAATAGCTGCTTTGCACTTACACGTTATTTAATATGTTTACAAATAATAAAACCAAAAAAAAAAAAAAAAAAATAAATAAATAAATAATAATAATAATAATAAAAAAACACATTTCTTAACACTGTTTATTGGGTGATCAGCAATGCCTTGGTAAGTCGACATCCACCGAGACTAACCACCAGAGGGATGACTATTTTAGTCTAAATCCCGTCACCATTTCCATAAAGCTAAATGGTTTAGGCACAAAGAAACATCTCTTTTCATTATTTATAAAAGCTTGTGTTTTAATCTCCCTTTTAGCAATTAAAGGACTATCCATGTGTGACATGTAACATTAAATTAATCTGGGTTTCCATCTAGTTACTTTACGTGGCATTTAAGCTATGATTGTAAGTGAAGAAACTATTTGTGGGCAATTTGTTTTTAATTTGCATTGTTTTGCACAGTTCAACCGAATGTTATTTGCACTATGTTTTCATTCTGTTTACACTGATTTGCGATCTTTGCACTTAATTGGCATTCTTTGTCCCTAAAAAGACATTTAAACCCGTGATATCATCATGTGAGTCTTTTAAATACTGATTTCTGGGGGAATGTTAGAAGGCTAGTGTATTGTTGATCATGTAATAACGTGGTTTAAAGCACTGTCACTTTTGAAAACACACTTGCACTTTAAATTATAAAAAAAGCAACAAGAAAAAAATGGTTTAAAAATCTTGTGACTGATGACGAGCGCGTCATGTGATCAAGGCCCTCCGGGGCTGAAACGCGTAATGGCTGTTACATCGCTGCACTGAGGGGAAAATAAACGCACTTTATCGCTGATTTGATGTGGTCTATGCTCCTTTTTGTTGGAAGGATTGAAAAAGCTTACGAGGAGTTCGTGGATATATATATATATATATATTCACTTAAAAAACCATAGGTTTCACACATGTTATAGTTAGCTGGACATTTCACTCGTGAAAAACCATTGAAATTCCCCCGTTATAGTTAGTGCAGGCAACTATAACTCACGCGACCGCAATCCTCTGCTGATGATGTCAGATATTACATCACTGTATTTAGAAACTTATTTACACATGTCTTCTTCCATTAATTTTTAGCTATACATATATTACAAATATTTTTTTTTCAGAAAGACACATATGTCGTCAGTGATGTAATATCTGACATCATCAGCAGAGGATTGCGGTCGCGTGAGTTATAGTTGCCTGCACTAACTATAACGGGGGAATTTCAATGGTTTTTCACAAGTGAAATGTCCAGCTAACTATAACATGTGTGAAACCTATGGTTTTTTAAGTGAATTTGCAAGGTTTTTTAAATGCTAATTCCTAACTATACCGTGCGCGTACCAAGCACCCACAATGCGTTGTTCGTGCCGTGCGCATACGGTGCACGCACCCCGCGATTTTTCGCAAAAAAAAAAATTTTTTTTTTACCCTTGGGGGTCCTTCAGTGACCCCCTGACAAAGGCTAGGGGGTCAGGACCTGTCCATCCTGCCCCGTTCTCACGTTTTCCCCCTTTGTTTTTCATTGCCTCAGACTGCGAGAGACAAAATGGCAGCCGACACTTCTTGACTTCGACTGATTCAAATGTTTACTGACATCTAACAACCAATCAGAATTGCGCTCGCGCACGTCACCGTGCGCGTACGGTATGCTTACCGTACGCGCACGGTGCGCGCCTATAGATATATATATGCTTTTAACTGCAATTTTCTCAGGAACTAATTAACAGATTTACACCAGACCTGCAAAAGGCACATCCCTGAACTGAGGACTACCTCTCTGCCAAATTTCAAGTAATTCTGTTCAGCCGTTCGGGCTGTAGCTTGGACTAAAGGTCCTCTGGAAAAATGCATGGGGAAAACGCGTTTTGGGACCCCCCCTTTTTCTCAGCCTCCACTTGACGAATCCCCCCGAGACTTTCAGGGAAGGAACGGAGCGGAGCGCCCCACCTATTTTGAAAATTTCGCGAGGATTCGTCAATCGGCGCCAAAGTTATTCCAAATAGAATGTTGCGGGGGAAAAGACGCGTTTTGAGCTGTCCAGCTCTTGGTCAGATGACCTCAGTTCAGAGTTCAAGAATTATATACATTTAGGTAAAACTAAAGAAAAGTCTTCGGATTTAATTAATCTTCCAACTTAAACGTGAGTATTACAATACATTTCATTCTGTATATGTATTACTATTCAATTAATTGTTAATCTTACAATTGCATGTAAAAGGATAATATTAAATAACACTCTGTGCACAGACAGTCAGTTTGCATGTTTACGGAATCAAAAACTTTAAAAAAAAGAACTTTATGCAGCGGTGACCGGGTTTAGTACCCTGTAGTAACTTAACTAAATCTATCTTTTCTATTAGTATGCGGTCCCATATCCTAATTGGGAGCCCAGAAAAGGCTGATACTGAGCACATATCGATCTATATATAATGAAGTAAGTGCTCGTGTTGGGTAAAGTACCCAAAAAGTGAACAAAGATCTAACTCAAACTATCTCAAAATGTCATTTTTACTAACCTAAACGTGTCTAATATTCAATAGCTCAAAATAGAAAAGGAGAGCGTGGTTGCAAGAACAAACACCTAATGCTCTGTGCTCGTAGCTCATAACTGTAGCTGGTGACCCACACACTTCATCCGTCCAATCTCTATAAAGGTAAACAGAAACAAAAGCTAGGTTAGTCATATCTTCTAAAAAAGATTAGGCTATGTACATTCATGCTTCATAACCTTTTTGTCCACTTCATAACAATTTTGTTCCGTATTGTAACACCTGTTTTAGGGAAATCACATTTGCTTTTGAAGCTGGAAACCAATTCGCATTTTTTTTTTGCACAAAATAAACCCTTACACAAATGGGACGGTGTCCCCAAGGGACCCCTTCCCCTTTGTGAATGTTTGTAAAACCATTTTTAAGAGCAGGCAGTGGTCCCACGGACTACTGCCTGCTCTTAAAAAATGAAAAGAAAACTTATCATTTTTTGTTTTGTAAAGCATCTTGTTTTTCTCTAAGGGAAACGGGCTGCTTTACACATAAAAAGATTGCTTTATTGCAAAGCAATCACGGACATGGGGGTCTGC
Source organism: Triturus cristatus (assembly GCF_964204655.1). Classification (NCBI taxonomy): domain Eukaryota; kingdom Metazoa; phylum Chordata; class Amphibia; order Caudata; family Salamandridae; genus Triturus; species Triturus cristatus. The sequence continues at coordinate 1,483,986,685 of NC_140590.1, read as the reverse complement.
TGATCTCCTGGGGGGTCGCAAATTGCGACCTACCTCATTATTATTCATGAGGTAGGTCATTTGTGACCTATTAGGAATAGCAAAACGTGTTCTATACACGTTCATACATTGCATTTTGCAATTTCTTAAGCAATTATGGAATGGCAAAATGCTATCTACATACATCTGGCCCATAATGCGTACAATTAAGGAGTTGTGTGATTGTATGCTAAAGAATAAAGATATCTGTTACAAAGCTCCATTTGTGACATGTTTCATTTATATGCTCCTGGGCTGGGGGGGACGCGACAACTGGCAATGAGTAGGGAATACGTGCCCCAAAGGAACAGGACTGCACTCCCTGAAAGTTTGCGACAATAAGCAAACTGCTTGTGTGTGCCATGTGTACCTCAGATCGATGAGAAGCAGTCTGAGATCGGCGTGTGTGGAGTCAAAACGCTATTGAAGCCTATACCCGGCCCTTGGAGCAGTTGAAGGCCTGACTGACGAGCACATTAGAAAAGCCCGCCAGAATCTGCTGGTAAGGCCAAAGGAAGATATACTACACTACACCAGAACACAGAGCCATCACCCATGCAAAACATTTGCTAAAGACTGTGACAACCAGGTATAGAAATAGAGATTTACTCACCCGCACAAGCAGGTGAAGGGCCACATGAACTTGAATCTGATGTAATGACTTGGCCCTAGTGAGGGGCTGATGTGTGCAAAATTGCAAGTGTCAACCAGTACAACGAACACTGTTCGAAAAATATATACGTCTGATGGTGACAAAAGAAAGCGGATGATATCATGCTGCTGTATTCCTGAAAAAAACTCTGCCATTTGACATGGCTAAAAAAAAGAACATTGGTTCCAGTTGGGCTGCATGGATTGAAACATTTGATGACTTCATAGATGAACTAGAAGAAGAATATGAAAGGAAAATCATCAATTACTTAAAAAACCTTGCAGTTAAAGAAGTGAAAAAATTACCAAATCCTGAAGCAAAATCGTACCAAAAGGTAAAAGAAGCACTGAAAGCTAAGTTCAACCCAATGCCGAATGTCGACTATGAAAGATACATCTTCAGCCAGGCACGTCAACAGGTTGGTGAAATGATGGATGAGTTTGTTAAAAGACTTAAGATACTCATTAAAGATTGCAAGTTCTGTGATTTCACCAGTGAAGAAGCCATGTCAGAATTATTGATGGCTGCATTTCCGATTCGTTTAGAAGACGAATGTTGTGAGAAACTCATAGTCTGGAGAAAATGCTAAGGGCTGCGAGAGCCAAAGTGCAAGCAGATTAACAGGGGGAGAGGATGTAGCCTTACAGCTAGAGTGGTCGACCTCGAAGCCGGGGAACCTGGTTCGAATCTCAGCAATGATGCTCAACTTCCTTTGATTCTGGGCAAATCACGTAATCTCCCCGTGCCTAACAAAAATGAATTTGTCCTTGTGTAACGAAACTGGTGCTCATGTAAAGCCCTCTGATAACCGATATCTTTGGGTCTAGTTTGCGCTATATAAAACTCTACAAAAAAAAAGCTGCTGAAATGGAAGCGGGAACAGTCCAAAGTGTATTGGCCCTGACCGTGAAAAGGAAGCAACATAAAAATTATATTTTCAATGTGGATTTTCATTTCCCCACTTAGGTAAATGTCCAGCCATAGAATAGACGTGTAAAGGTTGCAGGAAAGAAATCAATGTCATTATGGTCTGCAGAGCAAAAGAACATTTAAATGCATCACGAGGCAAAGACAAAATGAATGCCTGTATGTTCCAGAATCATTCCATCCACGCCCATAAAACCAAAAACCAACATCAGCTATGACAAATGGAAACAAGACCAGACCAATTGTTATCAAGTTTATCATGCAAAGGCTCTTTGTCATCACTATTGAGTGCTGATGAAGAAAAAGGGTGAGCGTTATTGGTTGCTACCAAGGAACAACGGGTGTATGTAGGAATAGCTGCTTGCAAAGAAGAGCACAATTCAAAAGAATCTCAACAAACAAAATGACAAACTTTATTTGGACACTGTCCTAAAATCGCACTGAAAGTGAATGATCAACCAGTAACATTGATCATAGACAGTGGTGTTTTAATTAACATCATGCCGCCTGTGGAAACGTTTAACAGCCTGTCTCCTGTGCCTTGCCTCACTCCATCAGGTACAAAGGTGTACATGTGGGCTGCGTCTGAACCACTGCAAAGCCAAGAATCATTCATGGGCCCATACAACACAAAACAAGTGTCAATACAAACACCAGCTCATGTACCTCAAAGAACTTCATCCAGTGACTGTCTACTCAGTTTTGCCACCGCTGCTGACATGGGACTGCTATCACTCAATTACAACCTTCACATTGAGTCTGACATGATGTGTATGTTCCCTTCATTATTTCATGGTTTAGGCAGACTCAAGAAAATGAAAGTGCAACTTCCTATCCATGAGAACATTCGCCCTCTTGCTCAGCGACAATGCAGAATCGCATTCATTTGGGAGAAGCTGTCAAGAAAGAACTAGAGACACCGTTGAAACATGACATAATTGAACGCTCAACCAGTCATATGCTATGCGTTCTGCCCATAGTGGTAGTGCCAAAAAAGGACAGTGGAGGTGCGTTGATATGCGCCATGTCAATTAAGCAATCAAGAGAGAAAGACGTCCTGGTCCTCATATAACAGACATGATCATGCAATTGAATGGAACCAAAGTTTTCTCTCATCTCGATTTGAACAAGGGATACCATCAACTTGAGCTAGAAGAGAATAGCAGGTAATATTACTACTTTTTTAACTCATGTTTGTTTGTTCAGATACAAATGTCTAAGTTTTGGAATATCTTTGGCTGCAGAAATATTTCCAGATGTTGTACGCCAAATAATTCAACCTGTTACACATGATTTCAATTACAGTGATTTTTTTTTTTTTTTAATTTTATTTTTATTGAGCAGAGAAAATCTCTGGATCCAATTTCCAATCGCTGGAATCGTGGAGATAGCGAGAATTCCAATCTGCCCTCAGGTTTTGAGTTCCCGGAATAAATTCCGCTCTGAGAATGATCTTGTGATCCCAGCAGAAATACCAAATCTTTTTGGCAATATCTGAAAGGTTCTTGGACCTCGCTCCTCCAAGACGGTTTATATAGGAGACTGCAGAAAACTTGTCTAGATGGATTAGAGTGTTGGAATTCCTTAAAATCTCTTTGAAGCTCATAAGAGCATTCAGAGCTGCTAGCATTTCCAGTGAATTTATGTGAAGGGACTGTTCTAACAAGGACCACCTTCCACCGGTCTCTAGATTGTTTAGGCGAGCACCCCATCCCCGGGAGCTCGCATCTGACTCTAGAATGAAATCTGGAACGTTCCCAAAAATTGCTTTCCTGTTCCATGCCTGCAGATTTTTTAACCACCAGAGAAGATCCTCTCTGGCATCCTCCGACAGGGAAACTGAGTCTTCGTACCAAAGACCCTTTCTTAAGGCTTTTGCTTTTAATCTTTGTAAACCCCTGTAATGGAGAGGACCAGGTGAAACCGCTTGGATGGAGGAGGAAAGGTACATACATATTTTTCGAGTGCAACATTTGAAACACCACAATTTGACCAATGATTGATGTTGATTTGTTGATTGGCTACTTACTAAGCAAAGTGCGGAGTGAAATGGATTTTCATATTTTATAAGCAGTCACACACAATTTCATTGTCTGTTGACTAGTTAAAAAATATAAATAATAAAGTGCAAATACAAGATGTAGCCACAAGTTAACTTATAGCTCAGCTAAAACACAAGACAAATACAAGATTCACTGAAGACAGAAATTAGAATCCCGATTTAAAGTGCCCAGTGCGATTGCAGCCGAAGTTAACCTTGGCAACTACAGTACTCTTAACATCACAAATAAAGTGCAAATGCAACATTTGAAACACCAGAATTAGACCCACCATTCATGTTGGTTGTTAATAGACTACTTACTAAACAAAATACAAAATGCTAAGCATTTTTATATTTTGTAAGCAGTCACATATCATTCCATTGTCTATTGACGAGTTGGCAAATAAAGTGCAAATGCAAAATATAACTACGAGTTAACTTATAACTCAACTAAGACATAAGATTCATTGAAATCCAGATTAAAGTGTCCAATGCATTAACAACCGGAGTTAGCCTTGACAAATACAGAACTATTAGCATCGAATAAAAATATAGACGAATAAAGTGCAAATGCAAGATAAAACGACAGAGTCGCATATAACTCAACTCATCTTAAAGCTCGAAGGACCTAATAAGGTTCTAAATTATAGTGTCAATGCATAAGCAGCCAAAATCTGCCTTGTTAGAATACAGTATTATTAACATTATTACTGTTTAAAGTGCAATTGTGCTAGCAGCAAAGCTTAGTCGTATAATACAAAATATCAGGCAACAGGGTAAGATGCAAAATACCGATGGCAACCATTTAGAAGCTGCTAAAATCACATAAAAAGGAGAGCAACATTAACATCAATGAAACCAATGTAAAACTTATACAAGTAGGAAATCGTTGCCCCAATCCATTTGGGGATCAATGGTAATTTAATAATTAATACTACATTGCTCTAGAACAATTAGAGAATCCGCGCCATCTCTAAAACCTATCCTTGAGTAGGAGTAATTCTTCAAATTTTTTCCAGTTTTTCTTATATTTCCTTATGCCCCCTACTCTTGGCATATGCCTCTTCGAATTTCCAAATCCTTTTCATTTTATTAAACCAATTTAAATGATTCGGAATCTCCTTAGATTTCCAATTTTGAAGTATCAAGGAACGTGCCACCATACAAGATATGGCTACAAAAACCCTGTCGGAGCTAGATAAATTGGCCTCGTCCCTTGAATACCCGAATAATGCAGTTTCGATCTGGGGAGAAACACTCATGCCTGTAACTGCTCCCAAATCGTTGAAAATCTCCTCCCAAAACTGTACCAGTTGCGGGCAAGAAAAAAAAATGTGTAGCCATCCTCCTTCCTCCTCCTGGTGACAGCGAAAACACCTGTTGGGATGGTAAGGATATCGTTTCTGAATCATAGATGGGGTCCAATAAGCGAGCCATCTTGATAGAAAGGACATTCTTTTAAAATTAGCGGCACGTAGAGACCTATGCCCTAGAAGGCATACTTTTTCCCATTCCCTAGGGCTAAATCTGCAACCAGTATCCCTTGCTATTTTTTCGATATGGGAGACTATCCCCTTTGCCTGTTCATCCTTCCGCAATACAGAATACCATTTCCCCAATCCCAAAAGCTTGAAGTCATAGAGTTCAACCATGGTGTGGTGTGGAGTATTCAAAATACCCTCAATATTGGAAATAAAATGAACTATCCGCATATATTCAAGAAATATGGGCTTTCTACAACCTTCTGCCCTATCCATTATTTCTTGCCAGGATATTATTTTGTTAAGGGCGATGAAGTGTTTAAGTTGAGAAAACCCACATTCGCTCCAAATCTCAATATATCTTAATTCCAAATGGAGGCCCAAACTGTTGCATTCTCCCAGACCCAAAAATTGAAAGCCAGAGGAGTTATTTTTTTTTAAAGACTGCTTGAAGCCTAAACTGAACTTCTCGTAGAGACTTATAACGGGTCCTCTTGGGTAATTTAGCAGTTTTTAAAAAGGCGGGTATTTGCGTTCCCCCTTCTACTATCATTTTATCAAAAAAAAAGCTATCATAAATGCACTTATAAAAAGTTAGGTCAACCACTAAATTCAATAAGGCAGCCTGATAATATGTTCGTATCTGCGGAAGTGCTAGACCTCCTTGATTTATGGGCAGCTGTACTGTAGTTAATATTACTCTGGGAACCTTTTTTGCCCAAATAAATTCCCTAAACAAGGTATCTAATTCATTAAAATAAGTTTGATTAATGCGAATAGGGACATTTAAAAACAAAAAGATTAATAGAGGGAGAATGGACATTTTAATCAAAGAGACTCTCCCTATAATTGTAAGGGGGAGTATTGACCATTGTTCGAAAAGGCTCTTGATCTTCTGTTTTATTCTAAGATAATTTAGTTCAAATAATTTCTGATACTGATTAGTGACGTAAATACCCAGATATCTAATTGGGTCAGTTTTCATGGCTTGGAATCTCAAATTATCAGGAAGAACATTAGGATCAATATTGAGAGCCAATATCTCGGTCTTTTTTTCATTAATTTTATATCCACCGATTTGTTGAAATAAAGAGAATTCTTTACAGGCAAGCACAAGATTTTCTTTAGTAGGGGTTAAATACAAAATGATGTTGTCGGCGAACAACTTAACTTTTGACATCCCTGGTATAGGAGGAGAAATAGCAGCATTATTACGTATTTTTAAAACCAAGGGTTCAATAAAAAAGGTAAAAAGTAGCGGGGAGAGCGGGCAGCCCTGCCTAGTTCCCCGTTTTATTATAATTTCCCCTAATTGTTCCTGATTAATAACCACCTTTGCGCTTGCACCATAATAAATACTCTTTAACATATTAATAACCTGTTGTGAAAAACCGAAACTCCTTAACGTTAAGAACAATGTTTGCCAATTCACAAGATCGAAGGCTTTTTCTGCGTCGACCATAATTATTGCAGCAGGGATTTCGTTTATGTTAAAAAAATCTAAGGCATGAATTAAAAATTGAGTATTAGTAGCCATAGATCGACCTGCTATAAAACCTGTCTGATCCTTATGTATTGTTTCTTGAGCAGCAGGGAGGAAGCGCTGAGCCCAAACTTTCATTAAAATCTTGTAATCAGAATTAAGTAAACTAATTGGCCTAAAGGAGTTCACATCTAAAGGGTTCTTGTCTTTTTTCACAAAAGATACTATTAAAGATTCTTTAAATTCAGTAGATATAGTTGCACCCTTTCTAATGTCGTTAAAAAGTCTCTTTAAAGGAGATGCTAATTCTTTAACAAAGACCTTATAAAATTCGATCGGGAATCCATCCTGACCACATGCCTTTCCCCCTGCAATAGATTTGATTGCATTTATAATTTCTTCTTCCGTTATTTCATTATCTAGTTTTTTAATTCTGTCCCCTGAGAGTCTAGGAAGATCAATGTCCATCAAATACTTTGAGATTTGTTCATTATTAACCGGGTACTCAGTTGAATAGAGCTGTCCGTAATGGTGGAGGAAAACCTGTGAAACACTCTCCCTATCTGATACCACTAATTCCGTGACAGGGTCCCTGATGGAAGTGATTAGAGAGGATTCCATTTTTTTTCTGGTGGAATTGGCTAGCAACTTCCCCATTAACTGACTCTCTTCATACATTTTTTGCTGATATATTTTGGAGTTGCATATTTCCTCCAAGATAAAAAAATCTCTTAATTCCCTACTAGCTTTGTTGAAGGAATTGGGGGAATGATGTAACATTAAGGCATATTCTTGATCTGCCTTGTTTTGAAGATTCTCAATTTGAGACTTCCGAGTTTTAGACTGACCGGCCATAACAGCTATTACTTGGGCCCGGGCCGCCACCTTGAAACCTCCCCAGATAGCAAAGGGGGTGGCGGTATTATCATTGATCTCAAAATAGTGAACAATCCATTCCCTAAATCCCAAAATCCAATCGTCATTTTGCAGAAGGAGACGATCCATCTGCCACCTAGATCGTTCCTTGTCTCTCCCCCCCAAAAGCAATGAGACCCCAACCAGTGCGTGATCAGAAAAAGAGTTACTACTGATCCACGCCTTTGTCACCTGTATAGATCTAGATGTTAATAGATAGTCTAGTCGGGAGGCCGAAGAGAAGCGATTAGAATAAAAGGTAAAAGATTCCATTTCTTGATGGAGATCCCGCCAAGAATCCACTAGCCCAAACTGTTCCATAATTGTCACCATAATTTTTTTGGTATTGGGCTTCGACTGTCTTTTATTTTTATTAGTGGTGTCCTTCCTAATATCCATAATATAATTAAAATCCCCCCCTAGGACAATCTGTCCAGGAGAACTAATCAGCTTTTCATGGATCTGGGTCAGGGGTAGTACATCATCGGATAATGGGCCATAGTAGTTAATAAAGTTTATTATCCGACCCCTAATTTTAGTTATTACCCAGATCCATCTCCCTAAAATATCTCGAAATACTTGAAGAAACTCCCAATTCATTTTGTTCGAGAAATAAATTGCTACCCCCCTCATTGCTGCCCCTGAGGAAGCAAAAAAGGCCTTGGAGAATTTGTTAGGGATGAACAAGTTGGGGGAGTTGGATTTAAGATGAGTTTCTTGAAGAAAGAGAACATGGGGGTCCAGAAAAGCGGCCCATCTTATAAGTGCACCATATTTCTTCTTATTTAATATCCCATTGGTATTCAATGACAAAATCTTACAGCTACCAGTTGCCATGCTTCTTTACTCTGCGAATCATTCCAGGCCTTCTTGCTACTGCTCTTTTTCCTGCTAACACCCAACCCCCCACCACCCTAAAAGAAATCCCTCCCCTGGAGATGTGGAACTCATTCCCCCTGCACCACGCAGGCCACATCTCCCACTTCCCATACTTGTACCTGGGTGTCATGTTGTTACACCCCAAGGGGCGATCATGGTCGCACCCCTCCTCCCGCACCAAATTAGAACAAGCCGAGGAAAAATATTACTTTTTTTTTTTTTTTTCTCTTTCAGAGCATCTTTTTTTTTTTTTTCCCTTCTTTCTCTTCCCTTTCCCTTTGTCACGGATATCCCGCATCAGCTTGAATACAACCAAAGAAAAAAAAAAATCACGCATGACCTGAGGAGCCTGATATCCCCTTCAAGCAAGTCTGGGCCTCCCCAATATCTGAAAACATAAAAAACCTCCCCTTCACCAGTACTTTTAGTTTTGATTGCTGAACGATAGATGCCTGAGCCCCATGTGCCTTGAAGAGATGTAACATCTTGACAAACTCTTTTCTTCTGCGAGCTGCCACAGCTGTCATATCGGAGAAAATTCTACATTTCTGTGTCTCGTTGAGGGGGAATTGACGTTGTTGGATAGCCTTTGCCAATACTCTTTCTTTAACTCTATAGTCAGCAAAGTTTAGAAGAATTGTTCTTGGATAAGGAGAATTTGGAAAGGGTTGGGCTGGGATTCGATGTGCTCTAGTGATTGACAGATCTCCTTCATAGTCAGGCAGTACTTGCTGCTTTATGAACGTGCTAACCCAAAGGAGAGTCTGGGCCCCTTCAATCCCTTCAGGCACCCCCACAAGGCGCAGATTAGACCTCCTGGAATGACTTTCCAACTCGTCAACCTTCTTCTCCAAATATCTGTTCTTCTTGTCCGCTTCTTTTGACTCGGTCATCACCGTCACCAATTGATCTTCGATGGTGGAAATTCTGGCCTCTACCTCAGAGAATCTAGTGGGGAGACCCATAATAGCCTCTTCGATTTTATCTAGGCGCTGGTTAAGGGTATTGATCCCAATTTGCTGAAGCTTTTTCATCTCCCTTATTTCTCCTAAAATTAAATTCAGCATATCACGGATGTCAATTTGAAAATTTTCCGACTTCTCCGAGCCAAGTTGCGGTAAGATTCCAGCGTTGGATGATGGTAAAGTTAAAAGTAATTGTTGAGATTTTGAACAGAAATCCAATAATTGCGGCCGTGGAGTTTGACTTAACTCAGGTTGATCTAACGGAACTGGCAAATCCTGGATCAAAACAGGAGTATCTACCTGCACACCTAGTGTAGATGGCACCAAGTTAGGGTGGTCGGTGTCTCGTCCCCCGCCTGTAGATGCTGATCCAGTTGCTGGAGAAGACATGCCGAAATCAATAGGCTGTAGAGATACAGGGGAGTGGGGAGGTGGTATACTTTGTTTTTTAGTAAATAAAGGGAATTTTTTCACCTCCTTTAGCACCTTTTGCACCTCCTTTTGCACGTTACTACCGGTGCAGACATCTTGGTTACCCCCTTCCGGGCTAGCATTTGACTGAACCACCAACGTCTCCTGTTGCAAGGTCTGATTATCGGCCACCATGGTGAAGGACGTATCCTCATCTGAGGTAATGGGTGAGCTGCGACTATCTGGTGAGGAAGGGATAGCCCCTATGTCGCTTTTTTGACCTACTAGGCGTGCTGACTTGGCGAGAGCGCGACGGTTTTTCTTCATTTTCTGCGCCTCAATTCTAGCCGTTTTAAGGTTAGCGACACCCTCCCTCTGAGGTCTCACCATTTTCAACAATTAGGGAGGTAGAGTTCCCCCCCCCGCCAGCGAACTCAGCAGCCCGAGGGAACTTAAATAATACCCCAGTATGATTGTCTGTCTGTTAAATGGTTTAAACAACCCAGTCCATGTTACTAACCAGCAACCCCCTTTTAATCCTCCTTACGTCTTGGTGCAAACTCAAGGTGTACAGAGCTGCCTTTTAACGTAGTCAAAGCAGGACCGTGGAGCTGCAGGTTTAATGTTTTCCGGCAAGATGGTGTAATCAGACTATTCTCCTCGTTTTCCTCCGTTTCACTTTCATCCAAAACGGCAGCTGAAGGCATGGAACTTCTGCTCGTATAATCTTAAGCAAGTTCGCATTATCACTGCATTTGACCTCGTTGTCCTTGTTCGTTCTAACGGCTACAATCTGCCATCAGCGCTGGCGTCCGCGCGCGGCGTTTCAGCGAGGTAGGGAGGAGGAGGGGCCATGGACGCGCCTAGCAGCGTAGAGGCGTGGTTCCCCGCTGCATCCCGTAGCACAGTGATGACATATTGGTATTTGGGACAAGACAAAAGGAACATGATGAAGCTCTTACACAAGTGTGCCAATTACGTTCTGATACAGGTCTTACTCTGAATGCAGCAAAGTGTGGTTGTTTCACAAAAACAAACTCAAATTTTTTGGGCACATATTCTTGGAGGGAGGAATGACTCCTGACCTGGTTAAGGTGCAAACAATGTCATCTACGTACCTCCCACAAGATGTCACCATGCTATGGTGTAAGCATTGTAATTTACTTACCCCCCACAAGATGTCGACATACTACAATCCTTCTCAGGGATGGCCAGTTATTGCACAAGGTACGTTCTTGACTTGGGACTTTGAGTGCCCCATCAAGAGACTTGACAAAGAGAAATGTCCCATCCCAAAGGACCCCTGAATCTGATCAAACTTTCAAAAAAATAAAATATGCTATTGAAAATGCAACTGAAAGGGCCTACTTTGACCCCAGATTAAATACTGAGATCACAGTAGATGCAAGCCGGGTGGGGCCTGGGAGCTATTCTTGCTCAACACAATGGTCATCTAAATGCTCAGAGACACATTGTGGCCCATACCAGTCGAAGTCTGTCTAAAACTAAACATGTCTATTCTCAGCTGGAGAAGGAGAGTCTGTCTGTGGTGTGGGTCTGCAAACATTTTCATGTGTTTCTGTATGGAAAAAATGTCATCATCATCACAGATCATCAGGTATTTCTCACCATCTCTGAAAAACCCAAAGGAAAAGATGCCTCCTCGCATTCAGAGGTGGAAATTGCAACTGCAAGAATATGATTACAAAGGTGTACACAAGCCAGGGAAAGATCATAACCCTGCTGATTACTTTTCACAAGTAACGCTACCACACCACAGTTCAAAACGCAAAGGGCCTTCTTTATGAAAACTGTTGCATCGCTGCGTGAACAGCGATGCAACAGTTTTCACTGCGCCCTCCTTGCGACATGATAGATGCACCATATTTACTGTATAACGCATCATGTCGCAAGGAATGACATATTTCAGTATTACTGATGTATCTGTAGACGCAGTAATGATGCATTGTTGCAGTGTGACACAAAAGTGACGCAACTTTTGCAATGTGACCTTTCACATGGGGCTAGCCCATGTGAAAGGGCTTGCATCAGTCTTACGCTTGCTGTGAGGCAGGCGTAAGATTTTGACGCAGTGGTGTCCTAGAAGTGGTGCAGTGAAATCTGATAGATTTCACTGCGCCACTTCTATGAGGCTTTCTTGCGTTGGAACGCCCACCCTGAATACATTTACCTGATGCAGGTATAATGTGGTGCAGGGCTTTACAAAGTGATGCATCTGCCTAGATGCGTCACTTTGTACAGAGGGCGTAATGTGGTGCATATTTTACGCCGCTGCTCTGTCACAAAATGTAACGCAGCAGCAGTGCAAAAGTGACGCAGGCACTCAGAAATGAGCCCCAAAGTGTCATAGGAGTATGTTAATTTTATTGTAAGGTCTGGTATACCACCGGATCTATCTATCAGAGCATCCATTGACTATGTCGGATCGTCCTGCATATGCCTGGGAGAGAGTGGCAGTTGATTTCTTTTGACCCCTGAAGAATACACGTCATCCTATGGCGATCATTGATGAATATTCATGTTTTCCTTTGTTGGAAGCCTTATCATAGATAATACATGACAAAGTCATCCAGCGCTAAGATAACATCTTTGCAGAGTGTGGTATACCTGCTATTCTCAAAACAGACAATGGTCTGTCCTTTAACAGCCAGGAGTTCAAAGAGTTTCTGAGTCAACACAGCATCAAGCACCAAAATAGCACATGGCTCTGGCCTAAGGCCAACGATGTTGTCAAGCTATTTATCGGCACCCTCAAAAGAATAAGTCAGTGAATGTTGTGGAGAAAATTAATTTGAAACAAGCCTTGTGTCATGCTCTTCATGCCTATTCAATAACTCCTCACTCTACCACTGGTGAGAGTCCTGTCACCTTGCTATTTGGAGAGCCATAGGAACTAAGCTACTGCCGTGGACATCAGACTGATCAACAAACACTGACAAGGTTTGTGTCACAAACACTTCTTGAAAATGCAAAGTGAAAACCTATAATGATCGCCACCAACATGGCCAATAAACAGTTTACAACAGTGGGGTATGGGTACTGGTCAAATACAAAAGGAAGCGGAAAATGAAAACTCAGTTTTCTGTCGACCCACTGAGAGTTGGAAAGACACATGGTGACTGCAAATTGGACCAGAAGTCTATCACAAGAGACTCATCACTCTTTAGACATTTGACTCCTGAGAGCACGAATGAAGTAAACCCACCTGAACATCCAGATCAAACACCTGAGCCTAGGTCATCGGCAAACATTCCATGTACCACTCAACTTCCTCAAATTACTCGATCTGGCAGACCAGTACGAGTGTCTTGACGACTCATTGAGGAAATGTGATGTTGATTTGGTTGTACTTTTTATTTAAGAAAGGGTGAGATGTAGAGTCTTGATGTTATGAGCATTGGGACCTTCATGGTTCTGAGAGAACTTCAAACACGAATTACGTGAACTGCTGGGAGGTGTTAGGTTGTGGTTATTAAAAGAATATCATAATGTTTACAGTTAAGCAGTTGTGTGATCGTATGCTGAAGAATAAAGACAACTGTTACAGAGCTCCGTGTGTGGCGTGTTTCATTTACGTGCTCTCGGGCTGTGGAGGACACAACTGCTTCGTATATCTGTCCCTTAGAGTGGTGTTCCCATCTTGCCAAACTCAAAATGATCACCTGTGTTTTAGTCCAAATCTCTTGGCTCTATTTTCAATTTAATTGTTCCTCTCACCTCAATGTACCCATCAAAACCTGCATAAATCAAATGAAACTCTCCACCTCATCAGACAAATATTAAGGCACCATTGTAAACAAAAGAAAAGGCTCTGTTTACTATCATAATAAGACTTATCATCACAGAAGGGTTAAAGGCTAAAATGATCATAATTTGCAACTAAAATCTTAATTTTACAATTATGTGGTTACAAATTTTCAAACTACAATGGATTTTGTTAAAATAAAGGCTACAGGACTAGGCCATGAACACTGTTGATAAATATCCAAAGTTAGGATTTGTTAAGGTGAGGGCCCTTTTAACTTTGTGTTCTCCAGAATCCAAACAATAGAGACATCATGCCTTAATCATTTAGCCGATATTTGGTTTGATCAGAAGGCAGCCAATCAATAAGTCAATTACCTTTGGGATCTTGAGGTGATAAAAACATATTTCTTCTTAGTCTTCAGGTGCCTCGGGATCCCATCACGTGTCGTCTCTAACTTCGCTTCAGCCCATGATACACATGGAAACATAAACATAGAAATTATCTATGACGTTGATGGAAATATTATCAACAGGGAATACTCAAATTCTGACAGTGTGTGGTAAGTTTGAATCAAATGTTCACCTTCAGGAGTGACATGACTTGCATTCTTTTAAAATTAGAAATCTATATAGGGCATTTACCAGTTAATAGAGAGAGTGGATTCTAGTCTGTAACTGTGTACCACATGAGTTTTAATGTTCAAAATGAAATTAAATTAAAACAACAAAGCACTTATTAAACCTGATCAATAGAAAATCCCTTTACAATATATTATTTCATGAAACAAATGCCCACCATGTGAGTATGCTTCAAACGAAAGCTGGCTGATATGTGATTATGACTTTTGCAGGGCTAGATTTTTTGCAGCCTGGACCCAGACTTACTGAGGACTTGCATTGTCCTTGTGTCACACGAGTGGACGTAAGGCAACGCAAGTCCTTAAATGATATTTACTAAGCCACAGAAGGGGCGGCTTTCTTCCTTGCGTGATGTAATGCAACACAGTGGCTTGCCATGTGTCACATTTCGTAGTGGTAGGTATTGCAATGGTTGCGTGGGTGGAGCGTGGGTGCTCCCACGCATCTACCCATAGAACTTGATGGAGTCCCAGATTTACTAAGATCATTACATCTGGAAGTGCGGCACAATTGTGCACCTGCAGAGAATGGTGCAACAAGGAGAATTTGTTTTTCTCCTCTACTTCATCTAAGTGTGATCTTTTTAAATGTGATCTTAGTAGGTGTGGCTTATTTTTCTTCTGTTTCATGCAACGCAACGCAGCAAGCTCCCCTGACTGTATTGTATTTTGTGACTAATTAGTAAAACTGACCTACAATGTGTGCATGAATGTTAGCGTACTCTAGAAAGATTTTTGTTGATAATGACTTGCAAAGTTCTCTTGTCAAAAATTGTTTCCGCAATTGAATGCACTACTATAAGATCTTTGAGGCGCAAATGTAAATATATATAACATACTCTTATTAAAGTGTGTTTTCTTGTGGGTAAATTTCCATACATTTTTGTCATTGTCATGGTTTAATATATATTCATAAACTGATATGCACATTAGTTATCGATCTAAATGTACACATCATGTATATAAATAGGATGTGCGTATAATCTTCAGAAACACTGGGGCTGATTACAATGGCGGACGGACTTTAGTGCGTTCGCCATTGTCCCGGGGCTTGGGACCACCCGCCTATATGGTGGCGGCCCTGCACATGGAATTACAGTGTGTCCCCCACTGTAACGGTCGCATTGTGCATTTTTACCATTGCGTATGGTGCTGCTGGCTACAGCACCCACCGCAATGGTAAAAATACAAGTTGTGCATCTCCCCGCACTACCTGGCAGGCACCACGCGGTGCCTGCCACATGGTGCAGAGAAATGTTAGGGGGCACCATAGGTGCCCCCAAGTACAAAACTTGAGTGCTCCTGCTGAAGGGGGGCCTGCTATGGGCCCCCAAAGTACATCCCTGTCAGCCTGTGAATGGTGGTTGAGCCACCATACACAGGCTGGCGGGGATGCAGCATCCTAATCTGGCGGACGGTGTCTGCTAGGCACTGCCACCATTTTAAAGATGCTTGGTGGCTGACCCGTGGCGGACAGACTTTGCGTCCGCCAGCACACCATCCGTCATCGTAATATGGCAGGCAGAGAAGTGCTTCACAATGGCAGGGAAACTGCCACCGGCAGGCTGCTGGTGTCGGTTTCTACGTAATCGTAATTAGCTCCTTATGGTTAAAGTAAATATATGTTTTTACATGTATTATATTGCAGCCATTTCAATCAGTGTTTTTGCTTATGGATATAATACATGCCTACATGTTTCCTTTTGTGTTGTCCAGGAATTATCACTGCTGGACTGAAGCCTGGTTATCCCGAAGTCTTGACCTTGGGAAGGAGTATAGTGGATGGCAGATCTTGGATGCAACTCCCCAAGAAAAAAGTGATGGTAAAACAGCATTATAAATCTTGGCCTAAACACAGGTTTTGGGATGCTATTTTTCTTTCCACTTCTCAGTGACAAGAAGCCTGGCATCCATATGCACCCTATATGCTGGCCTTAATCCCACCCAATCGACAGCTTTAATCTACACGAAGTCAACCTATCCCATTAACCTCTTTCAATATATGCGTCACCACCCCACCATTTACTTAACTCTAAAACTTTATTATGAAAACCATAGATGCATTGATACATATAGAGTCCTTTTTTAGGCAAGCCAACATTAATCCAAGTTTGGTGTATCATAGGTTGCTTGAGGTTGGTGATTTACCGTCAGATATTCTGAACCAAACACTAAAATGGAAATGTAAGGAGATTCTGAGGAAATATTTTATTAATAACTTGTCAAGGTAAGATCCCAAGGGATGATGGTAAGGTGTAGAACTGTCCATAGGAGCTCTTACTTAGGACACACATATGGCTACCGAAGCACAAGGGTTACAAATATTTAACTATCTACATAACCAGTGCAATTGGATCATTGTATATGATAAAGAGCTTTATGTGCAATATGTGGCTGACAAGTTCATTTCCAAGCTGGAACAACTTACTTTTTCATATGGCTGCAATTAGTTAAGTACTCCATGCCAACAACATATCCTTTCTTACATTGTAATACATCAGCTAGAAAGTTTAAGCAAATACAATATACCAACGAGCTATTATTTGTATTCATACAGCCAACACCCTTTAGCTAAAAACAATAAAGTGTGCCTATGTCAACCAAACATAACCACTCACACATATTTCAAAATACACACATGGATAGCAAAAGAATAACAAAGGAGAGCGCATCATGGCACAACTTGTAGATAGCTCCATACACCCTCCCTTTGATGTAATGTTTAGGCTACACAGAAGTACCTCTATAAGACATTAATCTCCTTTTTCTGAAACTTTCCATTTGATTTGATTTATGTGTTCCAATTTTATTATCAACAAAGGAGTGTGGGTTTGAGGCTTTCTCACCTGAATTTGTGCTGAGAGAAACCGTTTTCCCCTTTTTTACATTTGAAGCCTCATTTGTTTTAATTTGTATTCAGACTTTTATTGAAATAAGATAAAAAATAGTACAAAATATACTTAGCTATAAGTTGCATAGGTAAATTGTGGTGAGACATAGAGAGAAAAGACATATTTATTTTATATTTTCCAGTATTTACTTATAGAGCCTTTACCCAAATTACTTATATAAATGTATACAGGACACAACAATTGAAAAATGCAGTAGATGACAACATCATGGGTTCAGTTTAATTCACAAGATTACAAAAAAGATCCTTTGTAGCTTGTCACAGAGCAGTCAGGCTTAACATAGTGGTAATGTGTAAAGTATTTATGAAGCAAGTCAAGCAGTAATAAAAGGAAACACTACACAAGAAAAATCCCACACCAATAGAGAAAAATAGAGAAAAATTGAATAAATAATTTAAGACCAACACAACAAGAATCCATTAGATTAGATTCAGTAGAACAAGAGACATGTAATTTTAAAGATTTAGGTGAAAATTGCACCAAAATGTACAAAGCGCCTGCTGTAATTATCTAACGATGCATCACGGTTCTCAGAGGCAATGCGTTGAACTGCATTGGCTCTCCTGGGACCACTGTTGGGCTGGCAAAGCATCTTCAGGCCCCCTTCCAGGGGTCCTGGACTGGGGGGTGGCACCACTTGGGAGGGCAGGACTCACAGCTGGGAGTGTCCTGGTGCTGGGTACAAGGTTTTAGGAACCTCTTTTGTCCCTGAGGCTCTGATCAGGAGGCCACCCAACTAGCCTTTGGAATCACTCTGGTGGCCCTGGGTTCAAAATACAGGTCTATTCCTTCTCACTCAGGCAGCAGGACAGCACAGCAGTTCAGCAGAATCTCAGTCCTACTTCCGGCAAACCAGCACAGTAGTTTTTCTTCTCAGTCTTCTACAGGTCCAGATGTGTGCTGAAGAGTTGTGTCTGAGGGACTAATATTTAAACCTGCTGCCCACTTTGAAGTTGGCGATATTTCTAGAGGCTTCCGCACTCCTGAGATGTCAGGCATGACCTTCCTCACTCCCTTGGCCTCGGCTTGTCTGAAGACACAGAAGACTTGTGTCAAACTCTTTGTGAGTGTGTTGAGGCAGAGGCTTGGTGATGTGCAAGTGTGGTAGGTGACAGTTCCTCCCCTTTGTTAAGTCATAGTAGCACATTCCGCCAACACCTAGCTTCCCTTTGTCTTTTAGTGACTGAAAGCAATACACAAAGACCAACTGTCAGCTACACCTGATCATGTGACCCAGGAAGCAGGCTACAGGCACCATATGGTTAGGACAAGAACATGCCAACTTTCTAAAACTCTAGCTTTACCATTAAACAGTGCTTTAAATTACAATTCTTTATACACCAAACTTAACCTTCCTATCTGCTCCCACTATTTAAAGGTATCACTTATTAAATGTAATAAGTTAACACAATATTATCCTATGGGGAGGTAGGCCTCGCAGTGGTGAGGAATGAATTTAAGAGGTTTTCACCACCAGGACATATAAAAATTAAAAGTGCATGCCCAACATTTTAAATACACTGCACCCTGCTGTTCACTTCCTAACATAGGTGTGCCTTATATGTATTAAAAAGGAAGATTTGGGAGTGGCAAAAGAATTTGCCAGGTCGAAATAGCCATTTTAAACTGCACACACACGCTGCAGTGGCAGGCATGAGGTATGTTTTATAAGACTACTTAAGTGTGTGGAACAATCAGTTCTGCAGGCCTACTAGTAGCAATTAATTAAAGGTCATGGGTAAATTGGGTACCACTTTACTAGGGACTTACAAGTAAATTAAATGTGCCATTGGATATAAGCCAATTCTACCATGTATAGGGGAGAGAAAACAATCACTTCAGCACTGGCTAGCAGTACTAAGGGCAACAAAAAAGAGATCAGCAAAAATAGGAAGGGTGAAGGGAAAGCATTTAGGGAAATATCACCCTGAAGCTGACAGGTCTAACAGGAGTCAGCAGTTCAAAGGAATACAAATGGGAAGATGCAGAGGTGGGTGAGGTACAATAAGAAGAAAACAAAGCAGAAATTAAAGACGCAGGAAGAAAATACAGTAAAAATAAGAGAACATACATTTGCATTATAAAGAAAAAGAAAGCCAACAAAGTTGAACATGATAAAGAGGGGTATGGAAACGATGAAATTGAGAAACAAAAGTTAAACGCAGATGTTTTTAATAGATTGCAGTGCACCAGTTTAAAAGTTAGACAGACTAACATTCAACGATGGAGAGTGGTAAAATAGCTGACAAAGAGAGATTACTAACCCACGTATGATAAACAAGAAAAAAGGCAATATTGGTGTCCTGTGCTCTTACCTTCTCATATTTACCCCTCCAATTTAAATAGAAAGCTTAAAACACGATCCTTCGACCTCGCAATTTTGAGAGCCCGTTTCTATTAATAAGAAAACAACATTATTGTAGCCCATATAATATTACTTGACATATATATTTTCCAGCAGTGTCCAATGCTATTGCAAATGTACCTCCAATAGGGAGGTACATTATCATAACTCATATTCCCTACCCCAGTGGCATGCTGTTGAGTTACCCTGCATTATAAAGCATTATAAAGTTCTTCTTCTTACCATTTTAACCTACTCATTGTTGTTTCATAGCAAATTATTTTGAAGGTTATATCTCAGATAGTTTTGTGGCTTTTCTGCCCTAGAATT
Organism: Triturus cristatus; assembly: GCF_964204655.1. Classification (NCBI taxonomy): domain Eukaryota; kingdom Metazoa; phylum Chordata; class Amphibia; order Caudata; family Salamandridae; genus Triturus; species Triturus cristatus. Next base: position 1,483,966,921 of record NC_140590.1, on the reverse strand, counting down.
AAGCGATTCTCATTATTGGTAACAAGGATGGAGGAACCAGTGAAGATGGCAGTGGGAAAGGTCTCTAATTGCTTCAACTCTTCACTTGCGGTTTGCTTCGTAATCAGAAACACACAAAGATGATGGGAGGAATGCTTGCTAATAGTTTTACTGCTGGCAATAACTTGGGGTAGCAATCCAACCCATTGTTTTTTGCTCACTTTACCACTCTAGACAGAGACCTGCATTATGCAAATCTGCACTGACCCTTCTCCACGTGGGAACAGTCCATCCTGAACTGCCAGATGATGCCTCCTCCAGAAGGGCAGATATACAAACCCTAGACTAGTTTCAGCCTTATTAGTCCTCTTCAGTGAAGCATAACTTGGATTCTACGGAACAGCCAGTAAGGTCTGGTCATAACTTTGGCTTTCTATGGCATGTTGGATATTTCCCATTTCTGTAGGGTCACTCCAGATCTTTGTCTTCTGTTGCTTAACTTGTTTTTTGCCTCTAGGTCTCTGCGCACTGAACCCGTGCCAACCAATGGTAAGGTTCTTGTGCCCTTCCTTTCACTCATTTTAAAATTTGTATATACCCAGTGGTGTAAAGTAGGCCCTCGCAGTCACCGTGGTGCATGGGGGCCCTGAACTCCAGGGGGCCCCCTCTGCACAGTACCCTGGCCTGAGAGCGCTTGACTGAGTCAGGAGGGGGGCCCATCTATGTTCTTTGCTGAGGGGGCCCCTCCAGTTTTGTTATGCCACTGTATATACCTAATTAGCATATTCAATTTACTTAAATGTCTCTAGCATATTGTACTACCTGTACTAAATTAAATGCCACTAGTGAGCGGCAGCACTCATTGTGCCACCCACTAAATAAGCAATGTAATAACCTTTCCCCAGTCATGCCACCGTAGCCTTTATGTGCAGTTTTTAAATTGCCATATCAATCCGACAAATTATCCCTTTATCAAGCCTAAACCTTCCTTTATACCACTTACAAGTCACCACTAAGGTATACAGGATACATAGTATTTAAAAAGTAGGCCATGTATATTTAAAGTTTTACAATTCATGGCAGTGAAAAACCTTCAAAATCGTTTTTCTCTGTTGCAAACCTGGCTCTCCCACTTGATAACACTGATTTACATTTACTTTACTTGTAAGTACCATGTAGAGTGGTATACTTCATATCCAGGGCCTATAAATTAAATACTACCAGTGGGACTGCGGCACCCATTGCGCCACTCACTTAAGTAGCACATTAAAACCTGTCCTAGTCCTGCCACTGTAGCCTGAATGCAGTTTTATACTTCCATGTCAATGTGGCATTAGAACCCTCTTGCCAAGCCTTAAATCCGTTTTATTACATATAAGTCACCCCTCAGGCAGGCCCTAGGTAGCCCATAGGGCAGGTAGCTGTTTAATTAAAAGTTTGGACGTGTGCATTTAAGTTTTAGATGTCCTAGAAGTGAAAACCTCTTACATTTGTTTTTCACTGTTGTGAGCATAACCCTTGGCATAGGACAAAATTGCAGATTCCTTATTAAATTTCCAATTTGGAGCAGTTAGCCGTTTCATATTTGGTGTCTTTAGAATTTTGATGAAAAACCCTACTTAATGGTAAATTCAGTTTTTTTATCACAATTTTGAAAATGGCACTTTTAGAAAGTTGAAATTTTTAAGCCCTTTGGCACCTGTAGCCTGTCTTTGGTCACATGACTGGGTGTAACTGACAGACTCCTCCCGGGCAGTCACACAATAAAGTGATTAGGTGTGCCTTAATGGGCCATCTGCTGGCAGGATGAGGGAGTGAGGCTGAGCACTGCAAACTTAGAACTGAATAGGGAGTGCTCTGCCCTCACCCAAAGAACATATTATCTCCACATTGTAACTGCAACCAGCCTGGAGCTGGGGCAGGAGAATCAGGAGCTTCCGCGCACTTCAAACTCACTGTCTAGAAGCTTCTCACACCTTCCAGAAGGAGGGCACCAGGGTAGAAAAAGGGGATATCAGACACAAAATCTCCAGTACTCTTCTGGGCCTGTGGACTCTGCCAGGAAGAAGGAATGCTGTGTTGCTGATATGACTGCTATTCTGCTGGATTGCTGACCTGCCTTTGCCTAGAATAAATGCTGGCTTTCAGCCATGCTACCCTGCTGCCCTGCTGTCATCTTACCTGGGGAAGAAGTACTGGAGTTGTACCTTGAACCCAGGACCTCCAGAGTGACCACAAAGGGCTACTTTGCTGGCCTCCTCCTAATCTGAGCCCCAGGGACACAAGATGGCCCCTTCACCTTTAACCCATACCTGAACCCAGGCGGAGTAAGTCCTGATGCTTCAAGTGGTGCCCCACTAATCCTGGACCCTGGGAAGTGGTGCTGAGGGTGTCCAGATATTCAAAATCCAAAAGTGAAGACTTGGAGACTGTTTGGCTAAAAACTGCTCTGAGAACCAAGAGGAAACCAAGACCAACCTACTCACCTATCCGCCTGAGATGCATTGCCGGCTGAATTGACGTCTCGGCTTCTCCTGCTACGTTCTTCTCCGCAGCAGCTAGTACATTTCAGCAGTCCTTGTTCTAAGGGGCAGCTGGTCTCATTGAACTGTCTTCTGCTACAGTCAAGAAGGCTAACACCGCGCTCTATCACTTTAGAAATGCAGGGCTGGATTGTATTTACAACAATACGGTGCAGCATTACATTTCTCCCTGCACTTGCGCTAAATTTAGCTGCCTGGCACCAACACAGGGACCCTTGCACCAGAGTGTAAGTGTGCCTGCTTTGTGGGAAATTATTGTTTATGTGCCGGAAGGTGTGCAGCACACATAGAAGTTGCAAGTCATCATTGATTGTTTATGTGCAGGAAGGGATACCTTCCTGCACATAAACACTACTTCATGGTGATTTGCTGTTTCTATGTGTGCTGCACAATGCAGCAAACATACAAACAGCAAAAATGAGGAAAAATAAAGCATTTCTCCTCATTTCGCCTTGCTAGGACAAATTTTGTCCTAGTCTTATTTTTGGCACTACCCCATATTTATGTCACACTTGTAAATACGGGGCAGCACAAAAATCAGTGGGTGTTGCGGTGGAACGCTCACCGAAACACCCATTGCCCACCCCTTTCACGCTAAGTATAGCGTGAAAGGTTGCCTTATTCACAAGGCTGCGTTAAGCCATGTTAAGTGGCTGAAAGCCGCCTTGTGGATAAAGCAAAGCCGGTATCTCCACAGGAACATTGATAAAAAGTGACCTTCCTGTGACGATAGGGGCTTGTAAATATGCCCCTAAGTCTAAAGGTAGAAATCATCACCAGGGCTTGGACTGAATGCTATCCAATAATGACACTTCCTCTTTGAACACCTCCCACAGACTTGCCCTGCTGAACTTTACCTTCTCAGAAAAATTTTCTCAGAACTTTTTCTAACTCGGAAGATAAGCGCTGACCTGGACATATTTTTCGGCTTCGACCTGGTCTTGCGCAACTAGATGTCCGTGGTTGGCACTTTGATCTTTAAGCTGCTAGTTTTTACTAAACAAATAAAAAACCTCTGAACTCCAGCTGTACTAATTGGATTTTTGTCGTTTTGGTGTCAAATAATTTATTACAATTTACTCTATTTTTCTAAACCGGTTTGAGATTTTTCTTGTGTTGTGTTTTCATGCTATTAATCTTTGTGTACTTCGTTAATACTTCACGCATTACCTCTATGTAAGGGCTGACTGCGTTTGTGCATTACTTTTGTGACTTTTTTTGGTTCACCCTGCTTTTGCTTGATGAGGGCTCACACTCCAGTCAACCAACAAACCAATATCTTGCAAGCAGGGGGGCAAAAAATTGGCCTTCACTACAGGTGGGCACTGGGTATAACAGTGGCAGTCCCAGAACTTCTCCTCAGGACGTGTGCAGAAATGTGAAGAATTAGAAGAAGGATTGTCCTGCTGTCTGAAAAACCTGAAGGAAGACTGGACGTGCTTGCCTTGAACCCATTACACAATGGACTCTAAGGGTCAGTTGTCTGACCTCCTGTTAGAGCTAGAAGGATACAACAAACTTCTATTCTCTTTTCTTGCAACTGCCCAGCTGACCCATACCAACTAGACCTCCCCTGGACCCTACTGGGGGTCTCTGTTGGAGTGAGTCCTAATCCTCAAGTGGTTCCCCCTAGTTCCTGGAACCTTGGCTGGTGTTAAAGTGTAATCCTCCAGTTCTAAAGCTACAAGAAGTATGACTTAGAAAGTCTTAAGCTACTGCCTCAAGAATTGGCATAGAAAAGGAGTGCCGTCCAAGCTGCAGCTGTCAACATTGAATCACCGATCAACTTTGGCTGCTGGTTTTCCCTGCTTAAGGAGCTCTGACTTCCAGAGAAATTCCTAAGTCCAAACGTAAACGCCTTCATCTGGACCACTGCTGACCAGCACGCTGTTTGAATGTTTGACATTCCTTGGTGCAGACTTCTCACTTTGCAAGCTTAGAACGTTCTGGTCTTCATTGATGACTGAATCAGGACCCCACTCTTCAGCAACCTGCCGTCATGAAGCCCTGCTTCACAGCCAGTTTGCAGCTTGCCCTGCTGACAGCTCATTAATGGCAACTTTTTCTCTTCATAAAGGTCTGAAGACAAGCTTTCTACTAGTGCAAATCTAGTCATTGTATTTGATTAGCAATCCTTTGTGGTTGACCTTAACTTTTGACTTTGACCCAGTCTAGTGTGACCAGACAATCACGGTTGGCACTTTGTGTGTTCCACTGCTATTTTTAATTCAAACTTCAAAAATTCATTTCTCTGGTTCTACTGAATTTTGTCGTTTTGGTGCCATTTTATTTATGTGAAGCACTCTATTTTTCTAAATTTGGAAGTTTACTTGTGTAGTATTTTCACTTTATTGCTGTTTGAGTGCTTCATAAATGCTTTACACATTCCCCCTAAGTTATGCCAACTGCTTTGTGCCAGGCTACCAGAGGGTTAAGCACAGGTATATTAGTTTGACTTTTCTGGTTCACGCTGATGCGGACTATGATTATTAGTTGGGGTAGGTTCTCACACCCCAACTAATACTCCCATTTCTTTCAGGGCATTATATATAACACACAAAGGCACTACTGGAAATTGCTCAGGTAGCGTTGCAGCTCATTTTTTTTCTCCTACTATACTACTCTAGATAGCGGCTTCAACATTTGTCTGGGGTTGCCTGTGGCCCCTTCTGGAAAGGGCCTTGTCTACTTGTTCAGGATAGACTGTTCATATCAGGAACAGAGCCTGTAATAAATTGCATAAGGCAGGCCTTTGTCTGAAGCATTTCTCCCATCTCCTCTTGGGTGATTTATATACCATCTTCGAAGGCATGCCCAGACGTGGGCCTCTTCTCGTTGTTCCATAGAATCCAAGCTATAACTCATGAAAGAGGTCTAAAAAGGCCAAAATGAGTCTGGGGTTGCTTGTGTTCCCTTCTGAAGGGAGCATTGTCTGGAAGTTGGGGAGGAACTGTTCCCACGAGGATCTGGATGTGCATTTGGAGGAACCTCTGTCTAGAGTGGCACAGTGGGTGAAATCAATTAGTTGGAATGCTACCCTGAAAGATAGGCAGTGATCAGGTCTGGACTGGGAACAGAAACCTGCCCTGGCAAACTGCTCAGCCGGCACCCCCCTGTGGTAAGGGGGAGTGCAGCCGAGCAGTTTGCGAGGGCCGGTTTTGGACGATTTTCTTACAGGGGACTGATATTGCCGGTCCCCGCTAAGAAAAACAGACCCCCAGGGGCTCAAAACCAGCCCCCACCCTAGCGGCCTACCGGGGAAATGCCTGGTGCCCGCTATGGCCAGTCCGGCCCTGGCAGTGATTAGACTATTGCAACCATTTCACCAGAATATTTTGTGTGTTTTAAATTATTTATTCCACAGATTTTCCTCCCATTACCACCTTCTTTTAAGTTGTCCACAAATAAGTGACAATGCCTGCTAGCACTAGTCGTTTTTGCAGCAAATTCCAAAGTTTTCCCAAAATATTAGCTTTTCCACAGGGATCAGTACAAATGCAAAAAATCCATCAGCCCTATATCAAATGTAAACACAGTTTTCAAGATGAATGGTATGAAACAAAATCAGCCTATAACTTTGAGGTTCAAGCTAGCCATAGAATGAAAACAGATGTAAAGTTTGGGAAACCAAAACCATACTTATTAGTCTCCCACAATTTAAAAGTAGCCCCTCTTGCTAGTCCAAATGATTCTGTGGTAAAGTGTAAAATATGGTACAGTTTTCCACAGAATAAACCAAGAAGAAATGTGAGCCAATGAAGCTGCATCGTTTTTCAATGCAAAGTACAAGAACTTCGCTAAATTGTGAGACCTCTTAATGGGATACATCAGAGAATTCAAATAAATGCCGGCAGATTATGTAAACTTTCGGTTAGACCATAGGCATCAGGGCCCAGATTTACTAATATTTTGCATCAGTGTTGCATCACTTTTTAGAGTGAGACCCTCCGTGAAATGGATTGAGGGATTTACAAAGCCACACAAAGCCATATTTGCAATGCTTAGAAGAAGAAAAAAAGAAATGCAAGGCAGCGCATAGAACTGTGTTACATTACTATGCATCAGGGAGGCATTCTATGGGTGGAACTTGGCCGTTTCCATCCATCCATCCATGGATTTTGATGCACAACCAGTCAATAAACATGAGTTTGCCCAAAATTGAGGCCTCTATCCAAGGGAGGCAAAGATTGGAGAAATATCTTCATTTGTCCTTGTTAATTCCTCTTTTCATGTGTGCTGTATTGTGCAGCACACATAAAAAGAGGAATATGGTTCTAAAGAATGTTTTTGTGCAGGTATATATCCCTACCTGATCATTAGAATTCTACCTGTAACACAGGCACCCTTGCAGTAAAGCAGGCCTCCTTGCAACATGGCACAAGGGTGCCTGCATTGGTGCCAGATTGCCTGAAGTGTGCCAGCGCTATGAAAGAGCTGAAGTGTGCCATATCTTAGTAAATATGGTGCATGTCTGTGCCTTCCCTTTCACAGCAACACAGCGCAGAACAACAAGCTTCCTAGCTGAGTTGCATTGCGTGAAAGGTTATTAAATGTGCCCCAGGTCTTCAGGAGCTCAAAAACATGCAAACATGTTGCACCACAGGTCAATTCCGTGGTACAACTTCCATTTTTCCTATAAAAGTGCTATCGCCTATGCATTACGATTTTTCTGTTGTGACGTGTCTCATAAATTCTAAGGGGCAGATTTACAAGACCCTTGCGCCACTTTTGCGTCACTTTTAATATGGGAAAAAGTGACGCACCGGCGGCGCAAGGGGCTTGTAAATAAGCCCCTAACTTTCCACAAAATATGATGTCATATTTCTAATCTCTATTAAGGTATTCATAATTCTAAATATCAAAAACTCTAATCTATGTCATTATGACCATAAATATTTAAATAAAATGTTAAAATGAGCAGGAAACATAGTAATATATGCATGTCGCTGATGTTTCTGTGCCTAGGGCACAATACTAAGATGCACACCAAAAAGGTCCCTCGATGACGGGATTGGAATGACACAATCTAAACAATAATTCCACCTGATTACGTGCAATTCCGCGTTAACAGTGGCACAATGTGAAATAACATGTGGGTCCCGAAATTACCAGGACCGTCCCCGCAGGATTTTGCCCTGATTCAACCCTCTGTTCATGCAGAGATTCCTTCTGCTTTCAGTAGGAGGTATATATGCCTGAAAACTCATACAGAAACACCACACCCCATGGATTTATGCAGAGTGGTATCTCCCAAGGAGAAACCTCTCTGTTCGACCCATATTTGACTCCTTAGTGTCATAAAGCGTCTCATCTTCTCATTTTGTGCACAAAAGAATAAACCCTTCCTGCTAAAGTTTGAACTATTTTTTAAACATAGTAGATAGTGCAAGAAACAATAGGCTCTGTCTTTGGACTAAGGCCATCAATACAGTTACTTAGGATAATTGAATAAGACAAAAACCTGAAAATATACAAAACCTGTGGGCAAATGTAAAGTACTTGAGGGTCCTGAACAGGTATTTCATCTGTTGATGTTCTTGGCACCCCTTATTCTTTGACACCACACTGAACTAAAAGAGACCAAAGGCTCAGTCCTTGTGTTCATTTATTTTACCCCTTGAACAATGGGGCAAATAACTTTCTCTTTCTATTCTAGGTCTGTATTGCCTAGGGCCAGCTTCACAGACAGCAGTGAAGGAAGGACTAGTTGAAGTACCTTATGACACACAGTTTGTGTACTCTGAGGTGAATGCTGACAGAGCATATTTTCAAAAGGAGGAACAAGGTAACCTTAGAAGATTAACATCGGACACCAAGTCTATTGGTAAGCTGACCTGCACAACAGGAACTGATGGAAAGACCTTTGAGGATATCACTCTTCAGTATAAATATGAAGAAGGTAAAGTACATTGTAAACGAATCAGCTCTTTAAATTTACAAGTGGTAGATTATCAATACAGACCTGTGTCAGAGAGCGACTTCTGTATAAGTCAAATTGGCATGCTTAGCAATTTAATGAAAAAACTAAACTTGCTTATTTGTTCATGGTTTTGTAGGGACCTAGTTGTCATATTGTAGTTACTTTCTAACATTTTCTAGAACTATGAGCATGTCAGCATATGTTAACCATTTCACAATGGGCAGTTAGAAGACAGCGGCATGCAGAGGAGACCTTCATCATGCATCTTTCAATGCAATTGGAGGGGTGTATCCTGGCCAATGACTTCTAGAACATCTCCGCTTTCAGACAATGGTCCTTCTGACAGAGGTTCAGTACAAGATCTAGAAGTGTCTGATTTGCGGGGGTCAGAGACCATGTATGTATACCCATAAGTGCCTGTGATGTAGGGGGTGGCTTCAAAATACCTCTATGAAGTGTACAAGGATCCCTTTCAGCCCAGTCCTGTCTGCCAGTCTTGCCCTGGGGGGTAAATCAGTGCTTTGTGTGCGGACAGGACACAGACTATTCAGATGTAAGTGTGAGCCACCCCTTCTGCCCAGGAAAACCATTCAGAATGCAGATGAATGCAGATGAGTGCTCAGAATGCAGATGAGCCTCACCTTCCTGTGTTTGTGGCTGTCTAGAGGGAATGCCCAAAGTGTAGCTGTCACCCAACCCAGACGTGTATTGGAGACAGACTGCCAGGCACAAAGAGCAGTAAATACAGAGATATGTCCACTTCCTAAAAATGGCATTTCTAAAATAGTAATTTTAAATGTAATCTCACCAGAAAGGAAGATTTATCATTACTGTTCCAAACATATCGAACATGCAATAGCTATTCCTTTCTGATCAGGAATTGCAGCTTAAAAGTGCATTAAGTAAATCCCAATAATGGCCTATGAGAGGGGTAGGCCTCACAGCAGTGAAAAACAAAATAGGTTGTTTGTCACTACCAGGACATGTAAAACATAAAGGTATAAGTCTGTTGGACTTGGCCCTTTTGGCCGATTCACCCCTAAACATTTTGCCTCTGCTGTTGGTGGTTTTAGGCCTCTGGGCACTTTAGCACTGTGGTCCAGCGTAAAGTGTGTGCGCTTTTTGTGTACATTTGGTAAGGTTGGCCTGCCCTCCCATAGGAATGCATTGGGGATTCCCTGATTAAGTGTGTTAGTGGTAAATCCTGGAATGGGAGGAGGTGCGTGGTCGAGTTTAGTATGTATGAAATTGTGAGAATAAATGCTGCGCAATGGTGTCGCAGATTTATTATGACTATGGGGAAAATGCCACTTTTAGAAGTTGGCATTTCTGTGTGCTATGTGTCTGCCTGCCTGATGCGAATTGCATGTCTGGTTTGTGAGTGACAGGGGCTGGGAGGTGTGTGTGGCTCCAGGAGGGGCAGGGTGAGTCTGCACTAGGCTTAATGGGACATCTGTGCTGGGAGTAGTGGGAGGAGTAATCCCCTGACCCTGAATAGGACTGTGCCCAGCCTGGACAATGCTGGCTCCGCCCCCTGTGGTGTGTCTGATCACCTAGATCCCACCTGACAAAGGGGAAGAGGAGCTTGGAAAACAAAGTGCTCCAAATCCCCCCTGAACAGCTGCATCTGGATCTCCATGCCCTGTACTGCAGACAAAGAGATTGTATGGTATAAGTATAGGGGCTGTGACCCCATAAATTGGTTCTGCTTCTGTTCTGTGCTGGGGGCTTGCTGCTGCTGAGGCCCAGGAAGAACCGCCACAGGAGCTTAACTCCCTGCTGGAGGGCCCTGTGTGCTGGCCTCCCTGGGCCCAGCTATGCCCCATGGAACTGAAGGACTTGCTGGGACCTTTTGTGCCCTGTAAACGCTTTGCTTTTGGTATGCCAGGACCTTCAGTGCTTCTTGTCGCATCTAGCACCTTGTGTGCGCTTTCTTTCATCTGCCCAAGAAGAGAAGCATTGATTTGTGGCTGAACCGCAGTGTGAAGCTGCAGTCAGAGAGAATCCCGACGTGGGGATTCCCCCGCCATCTGTGCCTTGTTCGGCGGGAGTCCACCCTGCTTTATGTTTATGTTTGCCGCGTTGGGAATTGTTTGTGGGTGCCCACCCGCTCTTTTGCTATTTCAAACAGCGGGTGCCCACCCCTCATCGTGGCAGAGAAGCAGAAGCCACCGAAAAAAACTGCCGGGCCGTGGCTGAGCACGACCCGGAAGACAGGCACCATTGCCTGGTTGTGGGCGGGCCGAAAGCCGGAAGTGCAGAGCCTCGCGGGCTCCACATCAAAGTCCTGGGTCCCAGGAGGGGGCCTGGGTGAAGTGAGGTGAGAGAGAGTCCCCGAGGAGCGGGGGCTCTCCTGAGTATGATGACGGTGAAGCGGGGCTCCCGTGTGCAAGGGAGAGCCCCGCGGTGTCAGCACCGTGAAGAGGAAAGCAGAGTTTCCCCATCTAGAAATGCGGCTGGAGCAGGATTCCAGGTGGGGCTCCTGTGATAAAGACAGAGCCCTGTGTGTTGCTGCGCCGCAGAGACCGGGCAAAGTGAAGAGAAGATCCAAGCGGGACCAGCAAGAGGAGTGGAATCCTGTCAGCATCAGAAAAACTCTGGCGGTTAAGGAGCAATAAAAACCTAAAAACGCCCCCCTCATCATGAGAGATGACTCCCATGGCGAGGAGGCATTGTTTTTATTTTCAAAAAGAAAATCCCACTGCGGTATTTTCTTTTTGAAAATAAAAAAATGTGAGGTTTACTAGAGCTCCGTAATGTTGAAAGAGTTTAAGTCAAACTTAAAAAACCATTGACAGGATCCGATGTGACAGCGGTTCCTGCTAATGCTTTAGAAATGATCACTGGCTTGGCGGTCATTCTGAATTTGGCTGGTGGAGACTCTGTCAGTGTAACTGAGTCATATACTCTGTTGCCCTGACGGAGTTATCCCCATCTGCCAAAACGTAAATTGGGATGTACGTCAGAAATGTACAACAAAATAAGTAAGAAATCGAGCAGCATCCCTGGTTGAACCCTAAAAGAACTGGCTCAACCCCAAAGTCAAAGGTGTATATAGCCATTTTCTGCAGTGTGCTACGAGTATAGAACTACATTCTCAACAAATCAGTTTACAACATTTTCAATCGTCACAGAACCCTATTACATTAGCACTAATACTACATGAGTAACCCAGCCCTTCTGACCTAATATTATTCATAGGTGTTAAGGCAAACTAGTTACATAAACAACAGTGAACGTTTGAGAATGAATACAATACTGCACTTTAACAAGTCATAGTAAATTTGGTCTAACTGCAGTAGCTCCATGTCAATGTGCGTATGTGAATTCAAGTGTAGGTTAATTGCTCTGAAAACTATTAATATTATGCATTTCGATTAAACGCATAAAAGCGCTAACAATACGGGAGCAGATTTACAATAACTGGCGCATCCCTGCATATCAGCAGGGATGCGCCAGTTATTGTGCGTCACGGCTCCGCCACCATGGATGCGCCGCATTTACAATGCAGCGCACCATGGGGCAAAAACGGGAAGATGCGTGACGCATCTGTGCCGTAAAGGCAGCGCATTGCTGGAGTTGCGTCACAAGCGCAACGCAGCTTCAGCAAGGCTCTGGGGTGCCCTATCGTTACAATGCTGCGTCAACCCTTACGCCTGCTTCAAGCAGGCGCAGGGTTTTGACGCAGCATGGGCTCAAAAGTGACTGAGTGAAATCTTGTAGATTTCACTCAGCCACTTTTAGGAGGCGTTCCTGCGACGGATCGCCCCCCCCCCCTGCGCAGGAACGCCTACTTCTGGCGCAGGGCTTTACAACGTGACGCATCTCCCAGATGCTTCACGTTGTAAATACCCCGCAGCCTGGCGCTGGTTTTGCACCACCGTAAAAGTACAAAAGTGACGCAACGGCGGCGTGAAAGAGGCGCAAGGCGCTTATAAATCTGCCCCACAGTGCACTGCAGTATTAGAACTCTGAGTTATATTCTAGTTGTATATAGAACTGAATTTCATCAATATACATCTGAAAGTGCTGCTTTTTCTAGGGATAGGAGCTGGGACACTGGGCACATGAAACAGTTAAACACTAGAAGGCATAGAACAGAGTCTTTGGTAAAACCACCGTGTATCATGAGATAAGAAGAGTCTAATGATTCCAGGCATACTTTTTTTGTCTGCATGACATTGCAGCACCACACACCTGGCATATTGTGCGCTGTATGAATGCTGCTTAATATTAACATTATTAATATGTTCTCTCATATTACACTTCAAGACGCATTGCACACAGTACAACATTTAATTTGAGAAGCTTCTTAAATTACCAAAACTATATAATTCCAGGAATTTAAAAAAAAAAAACACTCTTGCCCTTGAGTCTGCTACTGCATTGGTTTTGGCTAGCCAGGGTGAGCTTGGGGTTATGTATGGCTGATTCTGTGACGTGATATGCCTGCCAGGGGATAACACAATTCAGTTGGTTCTAGTTTTATGATCATGAGTCATTGAGACCATCTTTGACTTTAAACTTGAGCAAATAAATGAATTTCTGTACATTTCTGTCAAGGTATCCTTCTACAAATAAAATACACAGGATTCATATTATTTAATACATCAAATTGTTTGCTTTTGTGCACTCCATAGTACGACCTGACATTGTGCTATTTCCACCTGTCCTTCTTCCAGGTACCACAAAAGAGCGCGAGGTGCATGGCCGTGCCAGAGAGAAAGCAACAACATCAGATAGCTTCCTGGCCATGTCGGCGAATGTTGCCTCGTCTACTCCTTACTCCGGAGAGGCTTCGGTCTCCTGCGAGATTACAGAGTCTGGAGACAGTCAGGTTGGCCAAGATGTTCGTGCTTCGGTAACTCTAACCAATGTGACTGATTCCAGCAAGGATGTGAAAGTGATCTTCAATGTTAACTCAACCGACTACACGCGAAGGCTGAGCAGCAAGATCTGGACGACTTCTGAAGAGATTACGCTCGGCCCCAAAGCAGGTACCTTGCATGAAAAGAGCAAACCTTTAAGACCTCTTTGAGAGGAGAGTGGTATGGCAACACCTACCATACCAAGGAAATGAGGGAACGGGTAAGAAAAAGAGGGTACTGCGTAAGGCCAAGTCCTGTACTCAGAGAATATAAGGGCCATGAGTACTGAGAACTGGGGGGCAGATTTACAAGAAGGTGCTGCAGCGTGGCACCGCAAGCCCTTTGGCTGCATCACGCTGCGGCACTTTCAGAGCACAGGAGTGCGATATATTTACAACAATAGGTCGCATTCCTGTGCTCTCCCCTGCGCTGGTGCACAAACAGCTGCCATGCGCTGACGCAGGCACCCTTGCATCATGGTGGAAGGACGCCTGCATCGTGGGGAGATTGTCTTTGTGCAGGAAGGGGCACCTTCCTGCACAAAAACAATCACTACAGGCATTTTCCTCGTTCAATGTGTGCTGTAGAATGCAGCACACATTGAAAGAGGAAAAAAACAAGGAGAAATGAAAACATTTCCCCTCATTGCGCCTCGCTACGCCACCCCTAGGGTGGTGTAGCATACTGACACATTTCCAGATTTACAAATCCTCGTAAATCTGGAAATGTGTCTCGCTCCATGGGTGTTTGCGTGAGAACACCCACAGCAACACCCATTGAACGCCCCTTTCACGCAAAGTGCGGCGTGTGAAGGGGCCATATTTACAAGGACAGGAAAAGCCACCTTTTCCTGTCCTTGTAAATATGGGGCAGTGTAATGCGCTGCCAGTGCATCACAAAAAGTGACGGACTGGCAGCTCAAGGGGCTTGTAAATCTGCCCCTGGGTGTTGCCACAGGTCACTTCCCGTGACTTGTGCCCACTGGGGATAGCTACAGCGAGTATGACCGAGGTCCAAACTTTTGTTGAGTGACTGTTGGACTTTGCCAGCATCAGGATTAGCAGGTACATGTCCACAAGACTGAAGCTGGCCCTTAATATTCTTTCACAATGTGTAATTCATTGCGAAATTACAACTACTTTAAGACATAGAGTCCACAGTGCTGGGCCATTATCAACCTGAGAGCAGACTCACAGGTACTTTGAATAGGCGAGAGCATGACTGAGGACCATTTTATTCCTACAATCCAGGGAGGCCCAAGCCCTTTTTGTACCTGTGGAAAATGTCCTGCTTGGAGCCCCTGTGATCACTATTGGTAGTTACATGAGGTGTTCCAGGTCTGTCAGAGACTTAACTCTCAGTAGTTCTCCAGGGGGGAGGGTGATCATTTTTCTTCATTTCACCCCCAAGAGGTCTGAGCTCAAGGACACAGCATGCTGAGCTACGTGTGCACCAGAACATATTGTGAGTTCACCAGGCCCTACAGCACTTTGTAAGGTCAGAGTACTGGATTAACCAAATGTGAGGTATTTGACATGTAACTACATTTATCAGGCCATAACCAAAAGGACTGAAGTGATCCTTTTGCACTATGTTTCACATTATAAATGGTATTGCTGCTGCAATCCAGTTGTTGCTCAGGACATTTTTTTAATTTGTTGGGGAAAAAACATGTTTTTTCATATTTTGGATATCTTCTCAGACTGCATCAGAGTAAATATCAAACCATGGGCAGCTTTAGAGATACCTGCAAGTGATAAAAAACTTATGTAAATTTGATCCGGAAATTAATGGTGGAATAATGCAATTAATGCCTAAAAGTCAACTGCAAAACGGCACAGCCATTGAGTGGGAAGCCTCTCTGCAATTGGGAGAAAAGGAGTATCGGAGAAGGGCCCAGGTAAACTCTGAGCACACAGTGGAAGATTTACAAGCCCCCTTGCGACACTTTTGCACCACTGTTGCGTCACTTTTATAATGCAGCGGTGGCGTAAACAATGCGGGCAATTTACAACGTTGTAAAGCCCTGTGTCACAATATACCCGCATCAGGTATAATGTATGCAGGGTGGGCGGTCCCACGCAGGAAAGCCTTGTAAAAGTGACGCAGTTAAATCTACAGGATTTCACTGCGCCAATTCTAGGACGCCACTGCGTCAAAGCCTTACGCCTGTTTGATGCAGGAATAAGGAGTAACGCAGTACAATAAGTATAGGCCTCAACATGCATTTCTGGAGTTGCGTCGTGCTTGCGACACGACTCCAGCAATGCGTGACCTTTGTGCAAACGGATGAGTCAGACTTTCTGACGCATCTGTCAATCCTTGCCCCATGGTGCGCCGTTTTGTAAATACAGCGCATACAGCGCATCCATGGTGGCGCAAGGTTATCACAGGCTGGCACAGGCAAACTGACGCATCTCTACAGATGCGTCAGTTTCTTGTAAATCTGCCCCACAGTGCTTAGCTTCTCGGAATTGTATTAAATATATTTCCTACATTTGTAAAGACAGAGAAGCCAAAGGGTTTGATTCCAAGTGTGGTGGTAAATTCAACCTTTTGTTTGCACAATATTTGAAATTCCTCAATATACTGGGGCTTACTTACATGCCTTACATGCCCCTTGCGACACCCACATGTCACTTTTTATCATGTTAAAAGTGACGCACTGACGGCGCAAGGGGCTTGTCAATAAGCACCACTGCGAGCACTGCACCCCTACAATTTTCAAAACATCAATAAGAACAGACTGACCCCTTCCTATTTACAGGACAAAAATATGTGGTAAATTCTGGCATTGAATACTCTGGTGCATACAACAGCAAATTCTCCATGAAATTCTGATTTCACAGAAGAATAATTACCTGGGCCACATGGAAGCACCACAAAATATTGGCAGAATGTTGAAATAAGAAGACTTCCATGTATCAGATATGCATATATGTACCATATCCTTCCTCGCTTTCATGCCCCACCCTTTCAATCACACTGCAAGTAGCCGCCCAAACCCGAGGCTCAAGTTGTGGTAGTCAGTGCATCATTTTAAGACAAATTAAAGCTTGAGGTGGCTTTACACCAATATGAACACATGCAGCTTTTGAACATACGTCTGCTGACAGGTCTCAACTAACTGAGCCATCTTGAAATGTATTTTATATGACTTAAAAAAAATGCAGGAGCAGTTGAAAGGATGAGTAACTGAACAAATTAATGTATGGACATACAACATGAATATTTAATGGATTAAATGATAGAGAACATTATCATTATTTTTTGACTTCACAGAGCAAAGTATACCGGTTAAGGTGGAGTATCAGCAATATAAAAAATCTATAACTAGTGACAACATCCTCAACATCACTGTTCTGTGTGACGTTGAGAACGAGTCAACGGTTCTGGCTGAAAACAATGTCATCCTGGAGAACCCGCCACTGGAGATAAAGGTGAGATAATCACTGATACAAGAACTTCTCAATTATACCCTTTATGGCAACTACTGATATTGTAGAATGTGACCTTCCCCTCTCCCACTTTCACAATATGACATTTCACACTACCCATCAGTAGCAATGTCTTCGTCACTCGTAGACGGCCATATTACCCATCATTAAACAGGCAATTGCTTGGTATTAAAATGAAAAGTGGGGAATGGGGGGATAAGTACCCCATAATCACTGTGATTGTAGTCATCGACATGAAATCTATACATCAGGGAAGAGGAAAGAACGCAACTAGGCAGACAGCGAGAGACGCACCATGAGGCAAGTGTGACTACAGGGGTCTCTCATTTACCCTCTTCCCATGGGGTATTTAGGAACCTCCATTAGGGTTTAAGGAAACTCAGGTAGAGAGAGACACAGGTCACCCTACCCAGTGGTAATTTCGAACCTACTTTGGTAAGATAGGGGCCCACAGTTTTTTCCCTGTCCCAATAAATGCCGTGGACTTCTTGGTCCATTTACGCAGAAACATGTCGACGACTACAATCACAGTGGTGATGGGGTACTAATCCCTCCATTCCCCACTTTTCATTTTAATACCAAGCAATTGCCGGTTTGATAAATGTATTTTGACTTTTGCATTGGTTTTTAGAAATCACTCACTTTCATGGGACCCCACTTAGATTTAGAAGTGCCTCCCTGCCTCCAGGTGTGGGCCTGCTCTCTACCAAACAGAGTTTCTAGAGAGCGAGGGTTGCCAATGATGAAGAAGGACACCTGGGGGTGTGAGGACAGTCCTTCACTTTTTTTGAGATGCCCGGTACTCTACAGAATACCTTGTAAACTTCTGGTCAATTCCATTCAGGGAAGCTTCTTTTGTGTATACATGTTACAAATCATACCTCGTTCCTAACACCTTTCAATTTTCCTTTCTACTCTCTAGGTAGGGTAGTTAGGATACACAAAAATGATGGACGAGTGGTGAGAAAATGCAAACCAAGATGGCTGCCTACCGCTGAGGCTCTAATTTGCCCGATTTACTGCCGATAATTTTTAAATGATTAGGGCTTTTCTTTGCACAGAATACAGCACATTCTTTACAGCACTTTCCTTGTCAGGTCTGTAAGATTTTTGTGGCTAGTTTGGTGTGTTTTCCTCAACTGCTGTTCTCACCGGCTGCTCTGCTCCTGCTTTGCTGAAATCTCTCTCAGGAGGGCGGAGCTCTACTTCATGAAAGGGCGAGGCTGGAGGCCTGGAACCACTCCCACAGTCAGTTTAAGCTGCTGCACTCCTCTTTACTTGGTGAATATTTTTCAGTTTTATATCTGCATTTTAACCTTGGGTGGAAAATTATTTAATTGTTTAAATTCAATAAAATTGAAGGAAAAACAATTTTCACAGGGAATAACAAACGCAAACAAATTATTTCTCCACCATCCGGTGAAATCTAAGATTGTGGACTCAAATGGACCTTCTTTGTACACTTTGTTGGAGGAATTGCAAGCTGTACGTCTAAATACTGACTCTATTGCATCAGAAGTTAAAAATATCCACAAAGACACGGCTAGTCTCTTGATGAAAATTTCAGATAACTGAATTAAAATCCAAGATAATAAACCTAAAATTGATAGCTTGACACATATGGTAGAAATCTTTTTGCCAATGAGTCGGTTATTGTTGAATTTAAAAAATCGCAATTGTCAATACGACTTGCGTATTTTTAATCCGCCTGAAGACGTAGAGGGAAATGATTGTAGGCAATACTTAGAACATTTATTGATGTGTCTATTAAAGCTGCAATTTTCTGAGAAATTCGAAATAGAAAAAGCGCATAGAATTCCTTCCCACAGATCCTCATCACAGCAAACCTCTACAGATGATATTTAAATTCTACGCCATAATCATTTGGTGATGATTATGAGAGCAGCTAGAGAAATTCCATCTTTAATGGCAAATGGAAACAAAATCTACATACACCAAGAGTTTGCCAAAGAAACTGCTCAACTGCATAATGAATTTCCTGAGATGAGACCACGACTCCACTCTTCTGGTTTTAAATAGGGTCGCTTTGATCCTTGTACTGTGAGAATTTGGAAAGATGGCGTTTCGAAATCCTTTCAACGACTAGAATACGACGTACTTTCTTGGACCAACAATCAGCAATGTCCATGGAA
This sequence comes from Triturus cristatus, assembly GCF_964204655.1. NCBI lineage: Eukaryota > Metazoa > Chordata > Amphibia > Caudata > Salamandridae > Triturus > Triturus cristatus. The sequence goes on along the minus strand of NC_140590.1, from coordinate 1,483,948,000 downwards.
AGAGATACTACAAATACTTGACTTTATTTATTTATACAACTTTTTCTGGATAATTTGACTTCCCCTTTTTTCAGATTAGCTATATGGACGATCATTTTCAGTGGGCTATTCTTGGTCATGCGTGTACGTGATTCTACAATTCTATTTATGTTTTCATGTTGTCGTATGTATGTGTGTCCTTGTCTTTCTTTCCTTTTCTCCTTATTTATCTTATATAGAGCTACGTTTGCTGTGCTATCTCTATTTGTTCTGTCCGTTTCTGCTAGCTTTCTATTAACATGAGGCTAATTTCAATCATATTAAAATTTTTCCTTGAATGTTAAAGGTTTCAGACATCCCGTTAAACATGTTGAAAATTTAGTTTATTTAGCAAGTCATAAAACTGATATTTGTTTTTAACAGGAGACACATATTGATGATAAGGTTTTATCATATATGCAGAAAAAGTGGCTTGGTACTATAGTTTCTTCACCTGCAGTTAATTAGAAAAATGGAGTGGCTATTCTTTTTTCAAAAAAATTACATTTTTAAATACTGAGTAAATTCTCATATACAGAAGGTCGATACATTATTGTTAAAATTAAATTGGATACTACATCTATTTACTTAGTTAATGTCTATGGGCCAAAAAATGATGATCCCAAATTTTGATCCTTATTTACCAAATAGGTACTCAAGCTAGGTAACATTCCACTGATTATTTGAGAGGACTTTAATTTAATATGTGATCCTTTATTAGATAGATCACCACAAGCTAAATATAATCCACCTAAAGCTTTCTTTACTTTAAAATCTCTTTTTAAAACAAGTCGCAAACCATGCATAGTGGTGGCTAGGAGATACTACAGTGCATATGACTTTACTGGGTACATGAGCGCGCCCAGTAAAACCAAAAGTTGTTCCATGTGTTGGAAGAGGCTGAAAACTTATGCAGAAACAGTGACTCGGGGAGTCAGATGCAGAAATGGACCCTGTTAATTGTAGTTCCTGCATGGCATTTCCCATTCTAGGTTGAAAATCTGTTGATAGACAGCACCTGAGGTGGGGATATTGGCCAGAATCGGAAACCCTCGGTCCAGTTAAGCAACCCCAGTTACCGGCCAACTTGTAATATTCACCAATATGTAACTGTTGAAAATAACATACTCCAACACTGTTTCTTTTCTGTAACAAACCATTCTACTACTCTGCATGCCAGTCTAACTGGGACATTTATGTGAACTAAAGTATCCTGGTACTAAATGTTAGCCAAGGTTGAGGCCCTGTGGCCTAGGAGTGGTTGAGTTCTCTTGTTGCTTTGTGTCAGGTCCACATGACAGCAAACACAGACTCCATGCAGTTACTTGGTGGTGACCAGTCATTTTGTATTGATGTTCTGTGATTCATCAAAGCATGCCCCTGTGTTACTGAATGTAACAGCTTTGGACTGCTATGCAAACCCTTGGATTAAACAAATCTGTATTCTGATCTTCTAAATGTTTGTATGTGTAGTAGCCCGCGTTGCTACTTGTCATGTGTATTTCAGAGTGCTTGGAGCATGTCTAATGGTTCACCTAATTCTGTGAGGTATGCGTTCTAGAAGTTTTCTGTCACTTTAGTTTATGTCATTGAGGGTTAATATGTGTTTGGTCGGGCTGATCATTGGAAACATGTTTACTGCAAGTGGGTCCTATGTACATAGGGGCTGATTTACAAGCCGCTTGCGCCACTTTTGCGTCACTTTTAACATGGGAAAAGTGACGCAAAAGAGGCGCAAGGGGCTTGTAAATCTGCTCCATAGTATGGAAAATCTGCCCTATTCATAAAAAAAGTACTAAACCTGAATCTATAGAATTACGTCTATGTGTGGATACCTATTTGCTTCGATTTGCAGAGCACCATTATTCCCAGTAGCACGTGGAAAGATGCCCCCAGCACAGATTTACAGGCATATTAGTGAGACTGTCAAATGATTTCCCTAGGGCTACTATTCATTCTGTTCATAGTTCTCCATAGTGGAGATGTCTGCACAGGAGAATGGCCCCCCTGTGAAAACACACAATTGTACTTTTTGTTCCTGGGTGGAAATCAAGGGCACCTATAGTGCGCAATGATCTCCCCACCTCTTGGAAATGGAGTCTCCTGGGGGATGTAGTTCAGGCCCCCGCTGGTACCTGTTGGAGCAGAAGAAAATCACATCCCATACCACATAAATCAAGGGCACCTTTTTAATGCGCAATGGTCTCCCCACCTCCTGGCAGCAGAGTCTCCTGGGGATGAAGTTTATGCCTCCCTGTGGCCCGTTGGAACAGAATAGAATCACGCCCGCGCTGTGGGAATCAAGGTCGCCTTTACTGCCAATGCTCTACCCACCCTCTGGCAGGAGAGTCTCCTGGGTGATGTAGTTCAGGGCCTCACTGACCCCTGTTGGAGTAGAATAGAATCACGTCTCATGTCACAGGAATTAAGGGCACCTTGAGTTTGCAGTTGTCTTGTGGTATCCTCATTTCTGCATGGGCTGAGCAGCAAGGATGCTCTGCTCCCGGTGGGGCCTTCCTGATTCATTCCTATCATCTTTTACCTGTAACATGAGCAGGCGCGGTGCGTCCATTGGGGCGTGGGGGCGTAGCCCCCCCCCGCCCGCGCCCGCAGCTCCCTCTTAGCTCCCTCCTCTGTGAATGTCAGTCAGCATGACGTCGGACCGTGGGCGGTCCGGCGTCATGTTGACTGACATCATTGTCAGACGCCTTTGAGAAAGGCAGCACAAGTGCGCATGAGTGGGCATGGAGCTTAATTTTTACTCCGTGCCCAGTCATGCATACTGGTGTTTTTGCTGCCTTGCGCATGCCCATTAGGAGCCCCTCGGTCTCCTAATGGGCAGGCGGCGGGCGAGGAGTAGGCGGTGCCGTCAGCCAATCCTGGCGCTGCTGCAGCGCCAGGATTGGCTGAGGGCCGGGTTGCAGTCACTTGCGTCACGTCACGTGGACGTGGTGTTCCGGACCGTTTGAAGGGGCAGAGAGGCGCCAACGCGGACCAGGAGAAGAGGCGGTCAGGTAAGTGTTTTTTAATTTTGGTTTTAGGGTACATGAGTCATAATCGGTGCGGTTTGAGGATTCCTGTTCCTTGTGCTGTTGGTCAGCATCATAAGTGAAAGAAAGCCTATCATTTATGTTCTGTTATAGTCCTTTCCTTTTTCTTCCGTTTTATTCTGTTGTGCTTCATTATGGGCTTTTTTGGATGTTTGTGTGTATATACTTCGTGTCAGAAAAGCTGAGCATCAGCCAGTTATGGGAAGGGAAACGGTTGTGGGATGCACAATGCACACACTTGGCTAACCTGATGACAAAACAACGTAACTGCCCTAGACAACTGTAATCGAATTATTTCGCTATTTATTTTAACTTCATAGGGTGTATGCGAATATGGGAAAATCAGAAATTAATTGATGAAACTGAGTACAATGTTTCGGCTTCAAGATTCAGGAGGCTGTTTTCAAACGCGTAAAACATAAAGGTGTGAAAAATATGGGATTTTTTCATATAGATAAAAGGTATTAAACAGCTTAGACTACATGGTTTTGTAGTGGTCTGAATAAATGTGAATGTATTAATGAATGTGTGGGGTAGTTCACCAGGACAGAAGAGGTCTGTTCCTCCTGTGAGGCTGTTTCTTTTCTTGGATGGAGTTATCACACCCGCAGGTGGGGTGATTGCATGCCGTAATATCTATCAAGCCTGGTTTGTTTGCACCCCTTGCAGTTTCCTCCCATCGTATGGGGGTGCTCCCCATGGCTACTTCCAGGCTCGTTATTTCGGCTTCGTTTCATCTTTCTTCACTTCTGGAGACCCTTTTTTTAATGGGAAACTTTTTGCAAGAAACGTAGTGAAGTAGTATTTCGAAAATGGTTTTAGTCAAATGCATTCCTTCTTGGTTTAGAACCGATACCATTTCCCGCGTTTTCCAACGTTCCAAGGCGGAGTTCATCTGTGGAAGAAGTATGCGTTGTAAATTCGCATTTGTCGTTTTTCGTGCTTCTGGAATTGAAAAAGACCGTCTCCTGCACGTGTTAGAAGTCTTAATCAGGGGCGGCTGGTGACATTTGAAAATGGCGGGATATGTACTTAGCTGGGATCAGAGTTGGGAAGGTCTAATTTTGATTGCAAGTGTTTTGAAGAAAATCCATGGAGGGGAAGGGGTGTTTTGGTCCTAGTTTGAGAGTGCGTTTTGACGCGACTTTGTTATGGGGCACTTTTACGCCTCACCATTTTCAAATGTCACCAGCCGCCACTAAACATGAGATACTTATCTTAAAGAATAAAGCATCCTGTTATCACCTGTTCTACTGCCTACCCTGCATTTTCATTTGTCACATGTTTCCCAACCTCCTGGCAGCGAAGTCTCCTGGGGGATGTAGTTCAGGCCCCTGCTGACACCCGTTGGAGCAGGATAGAGCAGAACCGCATCATGCATTTACAGATGCTCTCTGCCCCTTTGCTTTTTAAGGCTCTCTCAGAGCTGCTGTGCAATTCCCAGTGTGAGCTGGCAGCCTGGAGCTGCTGGGCACACAGGCTGAGCCTTCCGCTTTGAAGAAGGGAGAGATAGATATGCTCATGTCTTGTCATTTGGTTATGGGCACAGATGCTTATTTTATTGGTACACAGCACTGGCTGCAAATCATAAACATTTCACACTCCTTTGGCCCAAGTACAGAAATGAGGATCATGTGATCTGCATCCCGGCTGGTCGTTACAGTCCTATGATCTTTTGGGGAGCTTGGCTTCTAGTAGTCACAAATGTCTCACACTTCCAGAAGAGACTGGTCATGTGCACTCTACATTTGGCCTAGATTCTTACAGAAGGAGCAACATTAAATTCATTATTTCCAACACAAATGTTTATTGTACAGTTCACATCCTGGACTCACATATTTGAAGGCACTCTGAAGGACGCAGAGTTCTAATATGAAATGGACTACATAGAAGCTTTTGGTGGGGGAGTGGCAGAGTGGAGTGAGAAGGGCAGCATGATATAAACATGAATTGGCAGCTGGCACTGCCATTCAGTGATCACCTGTGAATAGAGGCCTTAGTTAGGAGGTGGGCTCCAGGAAAGTGTGTTTTTGGGGATGCTGGCCCAACCCATCATGTGGAGCAAGCTAGGCGGAAACTGGACGAGTTAATTAAGCCCTCAGGGTACAGTGGCTGTCCTCTGCGAGAGAGACCGATGGTTGTGTTTTCTCTACGCTCCCTCAATGGAGACCTCATGGAGCACTGTGATGGTGGCGTAAGAGGCTGGACCCTGTACCTCACTTTCTGCCGCTGCCTCATCTAGGGGGTGCCTCTGGGTGCTGTGAATTTCCTAATTGGGAGAGGCTGTGGGAGATCCATTCACTACACCCTCAGTAAGCACCTCAAGGTGGATACTCAGTCAGTGTCAGACTTGGTTTTTGTTCCAGATCCTGGTGCCATAATTGTATTTAGTACAAAATCATGGTAGGAAGGGTAATTAGGTCAGTAATCTTCTTTTTCAGGACTGTTGCAGCAGTTTCAAGTTCTTTTCTAGAACTTCACATTGCCCAAAAAGCGGTATTTGTGATATTTATTTGGTTACATCGAATTTATAGCTTGATGGGCTTACGTTAGAGTGTCACTCAAACTGTCACACATTTAGCAATGGAATGTCACTCATACACATACTGAAGCCATTGAAATGTCACACATGACCAATCAGAAAACTTGGCAGCTTTTTTCTTGTGTCTTCCTATTTATATCATACCTTTGATTTCTTTGATTGTTTGTGTTTACTTTTCTGTTGATGTGCTCTTTCAGGTGGTCGAACGAGCCATTGTAGGGAAGACGTTTCCTGTTGAAATTTCATTCTTCAATCCCCTTGGTGAGCCCATTAAAGGCTGTGTGGTGACTGTAGAAGGCAGCGGACTGTCGAAGAAACTGATTGTGAAAAGGTAAGGGTCAAGGCCCACACTTCTGCTGCAAATTAAAACAAATATTGATCAGCCAGTTCCCTAGTCCACATCAATGTTACCTGTAGACCAGGAGGCATAATTCCAAAGGCATTGTGTCACTAGAGTATCACTTTTTACAATGCTCCGGTGGCGCAATGGCCTGCTCCATATCTCCAAAGCTGCGTTAAGCCACATTGCATGGCTTAACATCGCTTTTGGCAATATCGTACCCTTTCACGCAGGTATCTTCATGAAAGGGACGTGCAATGGGTGTTGCTGTGGGCGTTCCAACACAACACCCATTGGAATATATCTCTTTACATTGTGGATTTTACTCCGCGATGCAAACACAACGCGGTCGTTACAACGACCATGTTGTCACAACGCCCTACCTTTACAATGCGAGTCGTTACAACTGGCGCGCTGGACTTAGGAATAGTATGATTTACTATTCCGACTCCAGTGTGTACAACACTAGGGAAAGTGTTCGAATAGTAAATCATACTATTCCTTATCCTAGAATGACTTGCGTTGTAAAGGTAGTGCATTGTGACAACGCAGTCATTGTAACAACCGTGTTGTGTTTGCATCGCGGAGTACAATCCGCGATGTAAACGTTGTTTCCCCACCCACTGTTTTTTTACGCTGCCCCAGATTTACAAGGACGTGTAAATCTGTGGCAGCACCAACAACTAATGCCACTGAAAAGCAGGCATTAGAGTGGCACAATGAGGAGAAATACTTTTATTTCTCCTCGGATTTTGCTCTTTCTAGGTGAGCTGCATTCTGCAGCCCACACAGAAGGAGCAAATCGCCTTTAATGATTGTTTATGTGCAGGAAGGTTTCCATTCCAGCACATAAACAAACAACCCTGCAACGCAGGCAACCTTACACCATGGCGCAAGGGTGTCTGTGTTGGAGCTAGGCAACTTGTTTTTAGTGCCGGCGCAAGGGAAAACACAGGGGTGCGCCATATTCTTGTGAATACAACGCATCCCTGTGTTTTTGAAATGACACAGCTCGGTGCTGCTAAATTGCTTGAGGTGCCACACTGCGCCATTTCTTTGTAAATATGCTCCAATGTGCAGTGGTGTAGCAAGGGGTGGGTGGGGGGCCTCCCGTTCCCCCGCTCTTGCCAGCAGCCGTCAGGGGTGGCAAATGCAGGAATCGCAGAATAGCATTTTTAGTTGCTGCGCAAAATTGCCCTATAATTTAGTAAATGTACCCCTAAATGTGGACTTTCTGCAGCACTGGTGCAAAGTTAATGCAGTATAGTGTGTCACATTATGAAGGTCTCTATCACATTAGGGCCTTTATTAATTCACATATCAAATGTGTACCTATTTCTTTAGCTGAAACAATTTACAGTTAAATGTAAAAAACATTTCTTTTGATTTTGCATTATTTGCGCAGGTTAACTTGATTGTATGTACTCCAGGTCACAATTAATTTCTATATGTGAGGTGAAATTACAGATCTATGCTAGAAATCAGAGTATGAACAGTAGACTCCCTAGTTCCAAACTCCACATTTTCATGGTATGTTATTTAATGCAAAATACGTTTTATAAAGTGCTCGTTCATCCGAGGGTCTATTGGTCCTAGAAAGGACATCAGGTGAGACAAAGCAACCCTTGAAGATTAAAAAAATGAATCTTAAGTTTCTTCCTAAAGAAAAAATGAGGGACCATAGCCGTGATTTGTAACGCAAGGCCAGACCAGATGACCAGTGCAGGTTGAGAGAAGATGCGGCGGCAAAGTGGAGATTTACGTACTGAGGGGACTTCCAGCAGGTGTAGATTGGAAGAACGCATAACCCTTTGAGAGTGTAAGAATGAACATGTTTATCTCAGAAGCCAATACACAACCTGAGAAGCTAGTGACCATCAGGCAAAGCTCTTCCAAACTAAGAGGCAGAGGTAATTGTCAGTACTATCTAATTTGGAGACATTTATTGAGTCTAGGATAAACTGCCTTGCAGTAGTCAAGGTGAGGACCTCGAAGGGATGAGACAGCAGAGCGACAACCCTTCATGGTCAGCCAGTAAGGACTTAGCACAGTTTGTGCATCTGAGAGGTGTAATAGGCAACGATTGCAGAGACCGTTGATGAAACATTGCGGGCAAAGTAAGTTTTGCCACTTAGATCCTGATAATGGCTGAGCGGTTGCCAGTAGAGGTCGGGGACCCACTGGATTACCATCAGTGGAGACTTTGGGCCCAATTCACAGAACTAACTTAAGACAAAATCCTAAACTTACTACCATTTTCGTATTCACAGAAGTCACTTGCTCATTTTGGTATTCACAGAAGACACTTGCTCACTTCGGTATTCACAGAAGTTTGGAGTCCTAACTTTAGAACTCCTAAATGCCTTCTATGAATACCGAAAGTCTTAAAATTAGGATTTTTCTCAGTTTAGGAGTCCTAGAGTTAGGACTCCTAACTTTACTACTACTAAATTGAGAAAAATCCTAATTTTAAGACTTTCGGTATTCACAGAAGGCATTTAGGAGTCTTAAAGTTAGGAGTCCTAACAATACTACTACTAAACTGCGAAAAATCCTAATTTTAAGGCTTTCGGTATTCACAGAAGGCATTTAGTAGTCCTAAAGTTAGGAGTCCTAACTATACGACTACTAAACTGAGAAAAATCCAAATTTTAAGACTTTCGGTATTCACAGAAGGCATTTAGGAGTCCTAAAGTTAGGACTCCTAACTTCTGTGAATACCGAAATGAGTAAGTGCCTTCTGTGAATACCGAAATGAGTAAGTGCCTTCTGTGAATACCAAAATGGTAGTAAGTTTAGGATTTTGTCTTAAGTTAGTTTTGTGAATCGGGCCCTCAGTTTTCTCTGCTGACAGTTACCCTTGACTTGGCTGTTTGTCTATCGCAGGACCTCCAGTTGTTCCTGACATTCAATTTACCCACTCTTTTGAGGGTAGAGCGACAGTCGTAGATGTTTCCTTCCTGTGTACGCCATGCAATGCCTGGTGGTCATGGGTTGGGAACATGTAGAATGGCCCTGATGTGCAGTGAAAACATTTCCTTTGCATAGAAGTAATTTGTTATTTTGCTTACAGAAAACAAACATGTGTGTGAGAAAAAATAACTTTTTGCAGAGTGGGTACTTTTAGCAAAGTATGTCAACCAAACCCCAAACTTACAGTGCTATGAAGGGAGCAGCCACAGCAGTGGCTCACTTCACATCACAGAGAGCTCCACGTATGGCAGAAGATCCATAACAAGGGAGCTGGGAGTCTCGGCCTTCACCCCCCCCTTGAAGATCTGCAGACCATCTACAGCGGTTTTGTAGACCCCTTATGACTTTTGATGAGGTGGGGTTAGGAGGGCGTTGTTGTTCTGATTGCTACATGGAAGGAGTTCAAAGCTCCGCCATTATCCACCAATAAGCAAAACATCAGTGTTATTAATATTTAGGCTCAGATTTATAAACTGTGTGTCGGGTTATTGTTTCAACGAAACACGACTGAAAATCTTCTGCTGGAATTTACAAACCAGTGCAAATCATGGTTTGCATTGATTTGTAACCCAAAGTAATGCAATGCAGCACAATGCACTTCCTTGCATTACTTTGCGTCAAGAGGGCATTCCAAGGGTGGTGCATAGATGTCCCCCTAGCAACCACCCATAGGGTTTGACGCAAATCCTTATTTATAAAGGATTGTAGACAGCGATATGTGTGTTCGACTCACACTAAAACTATGCTCACTACAATGCAGACCCCCTTGCACTATGGTGCAAGGTTGTCTGCATTGGTGCATGGCAGCCACAAGTGCATCAGTGCAGGAAGAGAACTAAACTGCACCACTTCTAAGTAGATATGTTGCAGCTCTGCTCTCTCCCGTTCACTCAATGCAGTGCAGTAAATTTACTGGCTGTGCGTAAACTCTTTGTAAGTATGCCCCAAAGTATGATCCAATTTCTTCCCTTCCTGTTTCTGACATCCAGCATACACCAGTGTAAACAGAACTCTCCCACAGTCAGGTTCCTTAGACAGTACAGGATCCTGAAGTTGATCGTATAGAATTGGAAGTCATGGGACTGGATGAGAAAGTGAAATGTCTTCATACCAGTGCTTAATTTGTAAAAGAATAGGTGCCGGGGCTCACACTTTCATCAGAAGCCCACCGCTTCTGAATGCCTGGGTTGTTTCTCTGTGCTGGTCCTTGTATACTTCCAGTGCACCAGGTATTTATGCAGTATGTACGCGCCTCAGACGATAATATAACCAGGGGTAACACTTTTTAGAGTTTGGAAAAATGAAACGCGATTCAGACGTGCTAGCAGTCGAGTCTTTGACATCCAGACTGCATACAAATTAAAGCAGTGGAGCCTTAACTCTCTTAGCTATCCCGCACTTTCCAGGAAACGCTCTATATTAATCATTCCAGTAGTTTAGTAAGGTTGACATGAGCCTAATGCAATCATGGAAAGTAGTCCTCCCCGTCCCTTTTAGGAAGTAAAATGCTGCCATAATATACCACGTGATCCATCCAACGAGTTACATCTTTTATTTTATTTTCAGTTCGGGACCACCACCAACTGGAGAAAACAACCTGTAGTCCCGACCCTGTAAAAAAGGTGCCGGTGCTAAGTACCGGAAAGCACCAGCTCAAATTAAGCACTGCTTCATACAGATTGAAAAGGTAGTGTGACACTGTGGAGATTCGAGGAACTCTGAAACAGATCCCCGAAGTGGCAGTGCTGAAGGGCCATAGTACAGAATCCTTCTAAGTGACTGCCCAGCCCAGTGTTTCGAAGTACATCATGCATGTGGCCGCCTGCGATGTCCATTAGGAACTCAGTATGAGAATTAACTTGAGGAATGCACTATTTTGCACTTGAATTTATATATTATTCCATATACTAAACCAATCAGTAATTTCACTTGAAGTGAATGTACAGCCACATGCTACAGGTTTAGGAGATAAAAACTGTTCCCTGTAGCTAGCCAGCACGAACTCGATTATATAAACTGGCAGAGCATTGCTAATTTTGACAAATGTAAACTCTTATTGCATATTTTAAGACTGTCCTATTTTGGTATATTTCTTTTGCGGTCCTCGAGAGTTGTGTTGGGGCATGAACACTCTATGTTTGTGTTTTGTCTCTCAGAACAAAAGTGTGCTGCTGTAATGTAATGTTGACTGCCACAAAAGAAACGTGGCAAATCCACACACTTTGAAATCGAGCAAATTATCTTTCCAAGACATCTTTGATTGCTCTTTAAGCTGAAAAACAGGATATCATGATTATTTATAAACTTAATAAACACGTACAAAGGATGCTTGTGTCCACCTCTTTATCATACGTCCCCTCCTCTCTTCCAGTGTTCCAACGATAGAACCTGCGCAGAAAGCCATGATCCAGTTTGAACTCACTCCCCACAAGAGCGGGAAACACGACCTGTCGGTCAATCTGACTTGTGACAGGTTTAAAGATGTCAAAGGAATCCAGAGCATCGATGTACTTGTGGCGTCCTAGGCACTTCAACAAATGGAACGGCCTTACTGAAAAATATATCAAGTTTGTTTGATCCTGTCCTCAACTATATATCAAATTTGTTTGATCCTGTCCTTCTCAACCAATCGTGAACACGTATGTTTCCTCCCTGCATGATTTATAGTTAAAGCAAAGGTGGGTTGCAACTCTTTTCAGGGCAATGTAGATAACTTTCATAATAAATATATTTTTGGCATGTTGTACCTTTTTATGTACTTTTTAAGAGTGTTATAGTCACAGATTTCTTCGGATTCCTTTCTGAAATGTAACCAAAGAACAAATGTATATAGGAAGGTGTTTGGACTGAGGCCTGGGCCACGTGCATCCTTAAAAACGTTTGTTGTTTTTTGGCACAGTGAGGGTGATTTTCAGTATCAGCTCAATAAAAAATCCTGGTTCAAACGAAACATGTCCAATCTGAATCATTACTGCAAAGGAAACTCAAATCTTCTAAAATGCATGCTACAGGGCTCCCAATCCTGTGGAGTGGAACTTTTGTCAATTCTTCTCATTACTGATGTAGTGAACCTGAGCCTTTTCATTTCCTGGCTATCGCCCATCAAATCCCATCAGCTTTTATGCATTTGGAAATTGAGGCCCAGATTTTCTAATATTTTGCTAAGTGGGTGAGACACGTTTTGGTTCAGCCATGACACAATATGTTTCAGGATTTACAAAATCAAGAAAAGCTCAATTTTCTTGGCTTTGCGTTACTGAGTTTTTGTGGGATTTTATTTGTGCTGGGGTTTGGTCAAGAGGGTAGTGGTGCAGCTAAGGGGTGGTGGTGGCAGACCGCCCCAGGCGGCATGAGTTTTGATGGAGGCGGCCGACCACCCTCCCCCGCTATTACCTGCCACTGTTGTGGCCGCAAGAATGGGCAGAACCCCCCTAACACCCCTCCCCCTTACCTGCGACTATTGCGGATGCATAAATCGCCAGCACCCCACCACCCCCGCGCTTCGATCAGGCCTCCGCGGGCGGCAAATGCACGGGCGGCCTAAGTCCTAGCTACACCACTGGAAGAGGGACACAGGTGCCATCACACAGAGATCTCATTAGACTAGAGAGACAGTTCCTGAGCCTGTACCTGGGTGTGGAACCATCTATTTATTTCATGGATGCCTTTGCCCTTCTTAAATAGTTCCTATTTATTGACTCCAGGTCTGAACACAACAACCCTTCCAAAAAAGTGTACAAGTGTTGACCTAATTACTTGAATCTCAATCCAGTTTACTCCATTTAGTCCTTCATCTTCATAGTTGGGCAGAGGTGAGGGAGAAGATGGGACTGTCCATGATGATCATCGTGAGTATATCTTTCACCCAGGTGTATGTTTGTAGTATTGTTCTTCTCTCCTCAGGACTGTTTAGTGACTATCCTGGTTTCTCAGTGGTCAAACCAAACAGGGACCATGAGAATGTTGTCATCTTTATAATTCACTTTTTATCAGGTGTCCCAGTCTGCTTCTGATGGGCCCATGTCTTGAAAATATTTTCAAGAAAAATATTTCATTTGATAAATGTGGCACCAGTCAGTATGGAGCCCTTCTGGTCTATCGCAAAAAAGGGGCAAATGTTTAAATAGTATCTGGAGTTCGCCTCCTCAGCTGCCCAGTCAGATATGATACCCTCGTACAGTTATCTATGTCTTTTCTCAATGTTGGGCAGACGTGGAAGGAGTTACAATGGTAGTTCAGGATCACCATCTGCACTGATTTTGAAGTGCAGTAACTATGACTCGCACCCCTTTTGCTATTCATAAACTAAGATGATGTTACTATTTATCATGTAAAATTCCAATACATTATGGATTTGTTTCACTTCTAGTACACTTTAGGAGGCCGCATTATAAAAGGGATAGTTTTGGTTCAGATTAAGGGGCCGATTACGATGCAGGATGGACCCAAGTCAGTCCGGCATAATTCTGGAACTGGAACTGAACGAAGTCCAGTCATCGGTTCCAGCCCAGAAATTAGGATGCGGCTGAACCCTACACTTTGCTATGAGAGCATACATTCCGAATGGAATCCGTCCGGATTGCGTTCGGTGCCCTTCAGACCCGGATCGGAATCGGCCCCTAATTAGCTTTCAACATAAAAGCCAATAACTTAAAATAATCTCAAACTAAATAAACACTAACAAATAAAAACAAACCGTAAAGCTAATTAATCAATAAAATTATATTATCAATTAAACTAACAATATAAAAGGCATACAAAATGTGTCTACTTACCACATCAAAAACTTCAAAAGCAGCAAGATGACGAAACTTTGACAGATTTCCCAAAGGCAATCTTCAAACAGAAGTGGAAGAATACATACAACTATATTCTAAAGTAAGTAAAACATTTATTTAAATTAACTGATATATTAATTAATTTAAAAAAAACATAAATTAATAAATAACTATCAAAACACTCTACTTCTTTTGTCTTTTAAACTGTAGATATCAGGGAAATATCTACACCATTGAGAAACTACTAATCTGCTGAAAAACTAGAGCAATCACATAGAAAAAGGCACACAAAAAGTAAGTAAAACGACATATTTCTAAAGACCAACTCACTGTTAAATGCGAAAAATACAATCAAAATCCCTCAGCCACCACTAGCTTCCAACAAACAAACATTTAAAATAAAATGAAAGCAGCTTTTTTCCCCAGCAGAAAATGAGTCACCTGACCCACATTACAATATCTCCAAAGGAAAACCAGAAAGTAAAGACTGCAATTAGCAGCAAGAACACTTATGTAAGAATAAAATGGAAAACACATTCTATTACATTGCAAGTCAATAATAAATATCATTTCTTTAACATTTAAGGCCTCATTACGATGTCAGTCGGAAACTAAACCGCCCGACTCCTTGTCGGATTCGGTTCCAATGGACTACCGGACGGCGGTTCCACTCGACCGATTATGATGCTTCCTAACACCGTTCGAAAGGGCTCCCATTGACTTTAATAGAGCCTGTGGTCCGACCGACAACACAGGCTCCTATGGGGAAAATCGGTGGCTGCGGAAAACCCTGCTCCCTCATGGTGCCTGCCACACTGTGCATGGTTTTACGGGGGGGGGGCCCTTGGGTACCCCCTCGACACCAAGCATGAGGACTCAGTATGAAGGGGGCCTGCCAGGGGCCCCCAAAGTCAGTTTCCGACAGCCTTTTTTGTCAGAGAGACCGAGTTGGAAATGCTGTTGGAATCCGAGATCGTAATCGGTTGGTCGGTCGGGAACACTGTCCGTTGAGCTGTCAGAAACAGCTCCAAGCGACACAGGTTCTCCCAATGCCGGTCGGAACCGATTCAGAATTCTCCTTCCAACCGCAAGCATCGTAATCGGTCATTGGGAATCGTTTCCGACTGAGTCAGGTGTTCGGACACGGTCTAGAGGAATCCGACTGTTGGTCGGAGGCTTTCTGACCGACATCATAATGAGACCCTTAGGGGTCCATTAGGATGTAGGGCGGTGGGACCACCGCTGCTCCGGCGGTGCGTAAAAATGCCTTTTTCCGCCCACTAGCAGCAGACATCACACCCCCCATATTAGTATGGTCAAACATAGGCCAATTCCCAACCGCCGCGGTGCGACGCGCACCGCCATCAAAGTGCACCCGCCACTACGGTGGTGGGAGCCAATGGAGACCCTCCGCCGTGCGGAATGACTTCCGCCTCGGTCCACAAATTAGGATGAGTCAAGCAAGCAGACGCACCGCAGCGGAGACACCGTCCAACCAGAGATGGCGGAAACTCGACAACGGAGGGCAAAACCAGAGTCCCAGTCCACACCACCCAGACACGACCGCAATGGACCCAGCTCTACTCGTCTTTCCGGTGCTGTACCTGCTACATCACCAGGAACTCATGGACCGCCACGGACGCTGCCGCAGGTGTGCAATAACAAAACACACAACACACAACCCACGGCCTGACACAGGGTCCAAATCCACATCAGACACCCTAGGGGGGACAGGGACACATCCACAAGGACACCTGCCACAAAGCCACCCGCTGCATCCTGGACACACAGCTACTGCAACCATGCTGCAATGTCCCGGTCACGTCACCGCAGCGGCGAACACAAGCAAATACATGCGCACAATGCAGAAGGCAGGGCTAGTGCCAGGCATGGGCAGGGCACAAAGACCACAGGGACACACCCACTCCCACCACACACTAGCACACCCCATGAAGGCACATGCCATGTGCCCCCCCTGTGCACCCCATGCACAACAACAAGCCAGGGCAATACATTCCCTGCACCACACAACAAACAATTATGAAGGCACACAATACAGGAGTGGCTGCACAGGAACACACAACACACAGCACAGTAGCACAGGGCCAGGGAAACACATACAACACCACACTCAGGGAAAAAGCAATGAGGACAAGCAACAAATGAACACACACAAGGAATCAACATCCAAATGGACACACAGCCTGCACAGTCACAGTTACATATCACAGACTGACACACACACACATACACACCCCACATGCCAACAGCAATGGAGCACAACAAATAGGGAAACAAAAGTGGGATGCACACAAATGGAAGGCCATGGAGACACACAACAAGCATGTGTACATCACATTAACACAAGGAACAGAGCACAACACCCTCACACCATCAAAGCACACATGGCTGGCACAGTCAGTGAAATCAAACCACAGACAGCTCAGTGCAACAACACAGGGAGACAGCAAGGCAAACCATGAATAGGCACAAGGATGAAACGATGTAAGGAAGGCCCTGAAGTCAAACTGGGAACAGCCACACATCCATACAACTACTTCACAGGAGTAAACCAGCAGCACTACACACAGGGACCATCTACACACCTCAGGACTGACAAACACCAGTAAGAATCTACACACATACCCCCTCCCACCAGCAGCACACAACACTAGTGCCAAACACAATGAAGGCAGGCAATACTTGACAGGCAATACACACACAAACAACCACACACCCTGGGCCCAGCCACAAACATCACACACACACACAGGGATGCCACCACAAATGTGGAAACAAATACAACAGACAAACACATAACCCAACAGAAATACACACAGAGCCACAACAACAACAGACATGCCCTGTGCAGCTAAACTGGGAAAAGGCAATGGGGGCACAGACACAACAGGAGTGCACAACCTCATCACTCAGGAACAATGCACAGACAACATACCACAACACACACACAAAGTGCACCATCACAGAACAACACAGCCACAGCAAACAAACAACAGATGCACAGGCAGAACAATCACATAGCAAACATAGCATGACATCAGGGGAGGCACACCAGGCAATCACAAGGCAACGGACACACACAGCACTGCATGCACAACAAGCTGTGTGTGCACACCAAGCATACCAGACACACACAGACATCAGTGACAGAACAGCAACCCACACAACACCATACAGCACAGCAGAAAGACAACAGCACACCCAGGAAGTGAAGCAATAACACAAACAACACACATACATCCAACACAACACCCAATAGATTAACAAGTCTGGGACACAAAGGTGGAAACAACTTGACCACAGGACTGGGCAGCACACACAGTTGAACTGCATATCAGCAACCATGACTGACAAACAGCACCAGAACATCACACATAACCCATTGGGGAAATGCACTGACCCTGGACAAAGAACTGCACAACAAAGCACAGTGGCACAAATGAAGTCATGGGGAGGCACACACAGATACAAATCAAGGGGACAGCTCACACCAAATTGAAGTGTATGGGATATGGCAGGAGTGTACCACACACAAAGAGAGGGAGTGCAGACCCACAATGGGTAGGCAGCTGAAGCACAGATAGGGGATGGCATGACAACACAAACAACATGCCACACTGGAGGCAAGAAGGCACCATGGGACAGCAAGGCATGAGAAAACACAACCACAACCACAATGGCAGTGTGGAGCAGAACACATCACTGAATTGCCAGTAACACCCTCTGCATACTCTGCATACTCACTAGAGACAAAAACAACAAGTAGGAGTCAGACAGAACTGCAAGGACACACCAACACACTGCACAGTGCACACCATACAACTCACACATGGGCATACAACCACATTCACAGGGATGAACAATCAAAACAACAGGCACACAACTCCTGGGTGACATGTGTGCATTTGACATTGCAGAGGCATGCACACATCAACACTCCCCACAAACTCACCCCCTTCACACTGCACACTACCTGGCCATCCGAGAGCACACATGGAAAATAAGGCATGGGACTAGGGTGACTGGCCATCACAAGAGGGCCACACACATACACCACTGGGCACACATATAGGAAGAACATACACATGATGACCCTGGACGGCCTGCCTACAATACTGTGTGCAGAAACCCACCCTGTGCTGACAGTGCCCCCCAATCTGACATGTGTACAATAGAGCCAACATGAAATAATAAAGTAAATGGCAACTGCAAACCATTCGAAATTGGCACCGTTGCCACCACAAGCATCTGTGCCAAGAAGAACTGAAGACCCTGTCACCCCTGAAAAAAAGAGAGCAAGTGAGCCCAAACATTGACCATGTTGAAGTACCACCCAGACCACGTGGCACAGTAAACCATTTACACACAGCAAAAGAACTTTATTCAGTAAGGACACTGACAAAATAGACAACTGGGGCAACTGTCTTTATTCACAAACTGCACAGTCACCATTAGACGAGAAGAATAAGGCACACAATGCAGAGCATGTCCATGAGAAGCTGCACAGACAAGGGGGCAAAACAGCAGTGAACAACAAGGCCAGTGGCCAGGGCAGAGTGCAGAGCATGTCCATGAGAAGCTGCACAGGCAAGGGCAAAACAGCAGTGAACAACAAGGCCAATGGCCAGGGCAGAGTGCAGAGCATGTCCATTAGAAGCTGCACAGGCAAGGGCAAAACAGCAGTGAACAACAAGGCCAGTGGCCAGGGCAGAGTGCAGAGCATGTCCATGAGAAGCTGCACAGGCAAGGGCAAAACAACAAGGTCAGTGGCCAGGGCAGAGTGCAGAGTATGTCCATGAGAAGCTGCACAGGCGAGGGAAAAACAACAAGGCCAGTGGCTAGGGCAGAGTGCAGAGCATGCCCATGAGAAGCTTCACAGGGAATGTGTGCGACTGTACCTTTCCATGGTCAGCAACACAGTCAGGGGCCAACAATGTGCAGTACAGGTCCACCTGTGTGAGACACAGGTGTGTGAGGGTGACTAACACTCAGATTTGGCTGTCAGGCAGACTGGGAGCTGGCTGTGTCTCGGGGACTGTGTGGGCACTTAAAGGAGAAAAGAGCGGAACAGCTAAGGTAGAGCTATCAGTGGCTTGGCAAGCTGGAGGGCTGTTTGGACCAGGTGGTGTAGTGGCACGTGGAGTTGGAGTCATGCAGACGGGAGTCACGGTGTGGCTGGGAGATTGTGGAGGAGTGCCCTTCCACTTCTTGGGGATCCTAAATGGCTTGCCTGACTTGGGATCAATGGGGATTGGTGTGGGCACAACAGACACACACACCACCACTGCTGCAGCAGGTGCAGGCTCTGGCAGCCCCTCTGGTGATGTGCTGGACCCAGCGGAATGCTTTTCCTTGCTTCACCTCTGCCCCCCTTCCCCTGTTTACTAGGTGTTACCCCTACAGTGCCCACCGGCCCCTGCTTTACTGGGCTTGGAATGGGAGTCGAGGTGGTTGGTGATGTTGCCTTGGAGCCCTTCCTAGGTGTACCCTTGGCATGACCACCTCCTTGGTGGGCACAGACACTGTATGTTTATCTTTGCGTGATGCTTTAGGGGCAGGAGAGTCCTTGGATGGGGAAGCCACTGAGGCATGTGTGCCTGAGGTCTGCTGCTCTGCTAATTGTCCACTGGTGTCGCCTGACAGGCTTTTCTCCCTGCGCTCTGGGGTGCCTTTGGTCTTCTGTGGGGATGGTGTCTGCGCATGGGACCGCTTGGGTTGCTGCTGCTGTGTGCTCCGTGTACTGTATCATGACTGTATCATCACTATCGTCAGACGTGGCAACTGCCCGGGGGTAGACAAAGGAACTGGAGCTGGACTGTGAGAATGTGCCTGTTGCAGGGCAGGGAAGACCTCACTGTTGATGACACAGCCTGTACTGTCTGGTGCAGCCCACCCACGCCGGAATGTATGCCCTCCATGAAAGCCACCACCTGGGCCAATTTCTTGTCATGGTCAATGAAGGCATTGAGGAGAGCTGTCTGGCCTACACACAGCTGGTGCAAAAGGTCCACAGACTCAGCACTGATAGCAGCAGGGGGGACAGGGGCAGCGGTGCCAGGGGTGAAGGACACTCTTCCCCTCTTACTGAGGCCGGCACGGGCAGCACCAGAGTAAGTGGATGGGAGGGTGGGCAATGGCCGCTGTGTGGTGGAAGTCGATGCAGAGTCCCCATTCCCTGTGCCTTCAACATGAACGCATCCCCGCTGGCATCGGATGATGTGGTGCTTTGCGTCTCAGGCTGGGACTTCTCCAGCAGACTCCTGTCCCCTCTGATGCGCTGGTGACATTTGTGCCACTGGGCTCCCGGGTAGCTGTGGTGCTAGTTTTACCCCCACTGGTGTCCATCTCCTGTCCCTCCGTAACCACTGGTGATGCTGCATGGGAGAGAGAGATGTAGGGTGAGGTCAATCGCAAAGACAGAACAAACATATGCAAGCAATGCATGACAAAAGTAGAGCAAATCTACATGTTGCACACCACCCTGTGCAATCACATCGTGCCAACTCACTACATGAACTCAAGCAGTGCGTGGAAACTGGAAACTCAGGCATGAGTGAGCCATGTGAAGACCACACAGCACAACACCCTGCTTGTGGCTCTGTTCAAACAGACACACAACTAGTTCTGAGCACATCTAGGGACATGATGGGGGCACAGTACTTGTTGCCAATGACAGAACTGGATGGAACAGGAGGGGACAACATAGACCCAGACTACAACATGACAGTCCACAATGGACATTAGCCCATGCCACCCACCATGTCGCACCTTGGGGACAATAGAATGCTGAACATTGCTGTAAGATGTCTAGCCCTCCCCAATATGGGTGCATGCAATGGACGCATTGATGTACGCAGATTGGGCACACTGCCGTTCCCTCCCATGGGATTCCCAAGACTACACCAATGCAGAAGAAACCTGAAGAGCACAACTCAGAATGTAATGTGAAGGTACAGCATCCAAATCTACTTTGAAAGTACAGGTAGGGCAAATGCATGCCACAGGCACCCAGACCAGCAGCCACTTACATGCCACAGCATCACACTACCAACATCACAGAGGCCAGCGCTGGCATAGGCTCTGTACACATGCAGCCAATCCCATCCAAAGTCAGACTCCCCAAATGCTCACCCCTGGCTTGCTGCTGATGCTCCTTCAAACGTGCATCCAGCTCAGGCTGTGTCACTGCCAAGATGCGCCCCATTAGTGGTGTCATGCTGTGCCGTGCCAGACGCCCAGTGCGAGGAAGCAGCCCCAGGGTCATCTCTGCCACATTCTTTGCCAGCCAGCTGATTTCGTCCCATCTCTTGTGGCAGTGGGTGCGCCGTCGGTTTGAGACCCCCAGGGCTCGCACCTTCACTGCAATGGCCCTCCACACGGTCTTACGCTGGTGTACCTTGAGCTGCAGGCATGGGAGACAAGAGGGAGAAATGATCAGGGACACAGTGCCATATGCCGACATCTATCAGTATGGCAGCAAGATACAACATCATCACATATCCAATGATAGGTCAATCAGAGACTATAGTACAGCCCACATGGGTACCCTGCATGGGAAAAGCTGATGTTAAAGCATGCAGGTGTGAGGGGGAACACAGTCCCTGTGCATATCACACACATGGAGGATGCCAGTAGAGAGACCTGCCTGCCCATATCTTCAGTCAATTGTTGGGTTGAGCAACACATACATCACAGATCAACCTGTGTTTGGTGGGTGACCTACTGTGTCCAAGACTGCGCAGCCCTCAATGTACCTGCCCTGTTAATAGATAACTGTGTCATGGATGTCACATTGAGGGACATGATCTCACAAATACAAAATGCACTTCACAAGGGCGGTTGTGTGCAATCTACAGTGCTGATATGACCCATAGTTGGAGTGCAATGTGAAAAGACTGATGTCATACTCTGTAAGTGAAGTGATGTGTCCTTGTCTTTGTAGACGGGGACTGTGCTGTCCAGCTGGGCTCACACTGAGATGGACTACAGGGGCAGACACAGCCATCCAGCCAAGCAATCACTGTCCTGACTACAGCATGAACATCCTTCTGTGTCACTGTATGGCTGACAACACAACACAGGTCACTCATTCTTACATGTGCAGGGAGGGAAAGCTGTGGCATTGGGTACACACACCCTCTCACTGGAGACAGCATGTCAGACAGTGCATGACACTACACTAACACAATAGGAACCACAGGGGGAAAGAAACAAGCACGGCCGCCCCCACTCAATACATTATAACAACAAGTGGCCTGCCCTACGATACACCTAATCCTACAATGCCGACACTGACAGGGTTTCCAATCCTTTCTGATTCCCTAGAGTGTGTTCCCTATCACCACTCACAAGGTCGTGGTGTATCAAATTAAAAGTGTCATAGCATGACTTCTACCAAAAGTTGGCTAGAAAAAGATGAAGAAAGAGAAAGAGCACCTCATGGTAGTAAAACCAAGGGGTGTTGCTGGTTGGTACTCACCGGCATACCCACTTATCATCATAGGTTGCTCTTACTCAATGTGAAAAACAAAAAGAGTGAAATGTTTTGATACGCAATCCCAGTGAAGTGAGGTGGTGAAAAAATGATCAGTGCCTGGTGCTTTTATACGTGCCCTTTGGACCCCAGTGAGAATATGGAAATCGAATTCTCACCATTAAAAACTGGTAGTGCTTACTAGCTTGACGTAACTTTATTGAATGCTGTAAGCTCCCACGATTAAAAATGGTTTCAATCAAACCATAGTCAATTCTATAGTGCCAACATGTTTTGTTGCCGAACCATCACGCAACTTCTTCAGGGCTATTGGGGTTCCAAATCAACTTCACGTGCGATTCACCTAAAACCTCTGATGGTATAGTAAAAAGACACAAGGAATGCCAGTTATAAAAGCCATCTGACTGTCCAGAGGAACTCATAGACTCAACAAATTTATTCTAAGAGAGTATACTTAATTCCATCTTTACCAAGAGGTTGCAAAGTCTTCTCATACCAGCAACCGTCTTCGAAATGGAACACGTGTCCTCTGATCACGTGCCCCTGGGGTGACTACCAAATGTCTCGTACCCTGTAAATATATAAGACAAGGAATCCGTATCTCGCAACCTGTCTTTTTCGTCTTTTTCACTGTTGTAATTTTCTTACAAACCACAATCTTTCCAAAGCATAGCTCTAACACTCATAAAACATAGCTTTTCCAAAAACGAGTGGGAAGTATCACATCAAGCCCCCTTTCCATCAGCGGATCGTTACAACAATGATTTTAATGAAGAAACCAGTATTCAATTTGTCCTAAACGCTGGTCTTTCATCGACTTTTCTATTTTGGTGTGCCTCAATCAGATCTCTCAAATTCAAGTAATCACCAATCCAAAGCTGCACCGCAATCAGTTACTCCCCCATGTTATTGCAACTTTAACTTCAAATTCCAAAAATCACAGCTTATTAAAACCAAAGGCAGTGCCAATACATCCAGTAATTTCCCTCAATTACACATCTCACCCGTGCCGCGTCCCACCGGCGTGTGTGCAGCTCCCTCATTGAGCTCACAAATGCTCGGCTTAAGGACGTGACAAACCACGCCCCACTTCCGACGCATCATCTAGAAAGGATGTATATCAATACTATCCAAATTGGCGGCCATCTTAAAGTGGAGGGAGTTCCGGAACACAAAACAGATCCGTGTACACCACCACAAGAATGCTCTTAAACTGAGCCCATTATCATCAAGTATTGTGAAAATATTTCACCAAGAACACATATATATCAAATTCGCCAAACATGCATTAGCGTCAAAGTATCTAAAATCGACATACGTCGGTACGTTCACAATTGGCGGCCATCTTAAAGTGGAGACAGTGCCAAGGCGTAAAACAAGCCCGTGGGAATTTCCACGAAGAAATTTCTAACCTGAGTTTATTATCATCAAATCTTATGAAAATCAAAACTTTTATAGGGAACATATATATACTCAAGAGGCATATATCAAATTTATTTCAAATTTAGCAGCCATGCCTTAGTCATCACTTCACATTTATGACATGTGTCCACTATCATCTCCAATAGGAGGAGGCCAAATTTGATTTGTCACTTGACGGTGCTGGGGGACATGGAGGATGGTGCCATCAAACACAAATGCCGCCTGAACAGAGCCACCCTGAAAACCCTTTGTGATCTGGTGGAGCCCCACCTGCAGCCATGCAAGACATATCCAGCAGCTTTCACCCCTACATATAAGGTGATGGCAGCCCTGCATTTTTTTGCCACAGGATCGTTCCAGTAGACTGTGGCCAGCGCTGGTGGGATGTAACAACTGATGTTCAGCATGGTGCTACGTGATGTACTGTCCACCATGATGCTGTACAAGGACAGATACATCCATTTCCCCAGGGGTGCTGAATTGCCTGCTGTGAAGGGAGACATCTATCCCCTTGGACACATCCCCAATGTTGTTGGGGCCATTGATTGCACCCATGTCGCTCTTGTGCCACCACAGGCAAGTGAGCACATTTCCCGCAATCGCAAGCATTGCCACTCCATCAATGTGCAGGTGGTGTGCCTGGCAGATATGACCATCTCGCAGGTGTGTGCCAAATTCCCAGGCTCGGCCCACGACTCCTACATCCTGAGGAACAGCATAGTGCCCCAGCTGATGGCTAATCTTCTTCCAGAGCATGCATGGATTGTGGGTGAGTATGCCTAGTCGTGTGGCGTGCTGTGTGTGTGACCTGCTCCCCTGAGACTCTGCGATGTAGCAATGTCTATTTGTCTTTGTCATACCTAGGTGACTCTGCATATCCCAACCATCCCTGGTGTAGGAGAGTAGGATCTGCTTCACATGGGTACCCCCACATTTTGCTGGTGTTTCACTGTTTTTCGACCTTAGTCTGGCTGTGGCCCTGCTAATCAGGACCACAGCCTAGCTGCTTCCTCTCTAAAATGGTTTGCTTGTACATTAGATACATATCTAATTGGATTCTGGAGTGCCTTATAAGCCACTAGTATATGCTATACTACGTACCTAGGGCATAGGTAGCTCAGAGGCCTACCAGGGGCTGAAGCTTGTATTATGCCACACCTGGGAAGCACTCCAAAATGGCATCACAGGTCTGCTACTGCAGCCTGGGTAAGGGTGTGCTTGCACCCCTTACCGTGGCATAGGCTACCTATATCCACATATATATACAGGCACATATAAACCTATAAGCCACTCCTATGGCAGGCCTTGACAATCCTGAAGGCAGAGTGCTTGATTTTGTGTGAGAGGGTGCCCAAGCATGAGCTGAGCCCCTCTGCAGCTTTCAGAAATACTTTCTTATGGCTGGTCTGTGACACAGCCATACCATATACTCTTAAGTGCATTATAACCTTGCGGTAAATGCTAACTTTGAACCAGATCCTACTCTCCTACACAACCCTCCCAAACGCAGGGACATTAAACTAACCTTGACCAGTTGAGTCTTCATGTTCTAAGTGGAAATACCTAGAAAGTCCATCTGCATTGGCATGGTTACTCCCAGGTCTATGTTCCACTGGAAAGTCTATACCCTGTAGGGAAATGAACCACCTAAGCAGTTTGGGGTTTTCACCCTTCATTTGTTTTAGCCATAAGAGGGGCTTATGGTCCGTCTGAACAAGGAAGTGAGAGCCAAACAAGTATGGCCTCAACTTCTTCAGAGCCCAAATTACAGTAAAGGCCTCTCTCTCAATGGCTGACCGTTGTTTCTCTCTAGGGGTCAGCCTTCTGCTTATGAAAGCTACTGGCTGATCCTGACCTTCATCATTCAATTGTGACAGTACAGCCCTTACCCCCAATTCAGATGCATCTGTTTGGACAATGAACCTCTTGGAGTAGTCAGGACTCTGCAGAATGGGAGCAGTGCACGTGGCCTGCTTCAGGCCATCAAATGCCTTTTGACAGTTAGCTGTCCACTGAACCTTTTTGGGCATCTTTTTAGAAGTTAAGTCATTCAAGGGTGTCACTATTGATCCATACCCTTTGACAAAACTCCTATAGTACCCAGTCAGGCCTAAGAAGGCTCTCACCTGAGTCTGGGTAGTTGGAGCAATCCATTCCATTATGGTTTGGATTTTGCTCTGCAATGGTTGAACCTGGCCTCCACCTACAAGGTGGCCCAGGTACACAACCTGACTCTGCCCTATCTGGCACTTAGTAGCCTTGATAGTTAGGCCTGCTTTTTGCAGGGCCTCCAAAACATTCCTCAGGTGTTCCAGGTGATCCTCCCAGGTGGAGCTAAAGACAGCAATATCATCTAGATATGCTGCACTAAAGGCTTCCAGACCTGTGAGAACTGTAATCACCAACCTTTGGAAAGTGCCAGGTGCAATTTTGTCAGACAAAAGGGCATTACCACAAATTGATAGTGCCCACTAGGGGTTGAAAATGCTGTCTTTGGCTTTGCTTCATCAGCTAGTCTGATCTGCCAGTAGCCAACTGTCAGGGCAAATGTGCTTAGAAAATTGTCTGAGGCCAAAGTATCTATTAGCTTATCTGCCCTGGGAATGGGAATGCGCATCAGTCGTAGTGACTGCATTGAGACCCCTGTAGTCTACACAAAACCTCATCTCTCTTTCCCCACCACTGGTGTGAGGTTTTGGTACCAGGACTACTGGGCTAGCCCAAGGGCTAACTGAGGGTTCAATCACACCCAGATCCAACATCTTTTGGACTTCTGTCCTTATACAGTCCCTGACATGGTCAGGTTGCCTGTAGATCGTATTCTTCACAGGTAGACTGTCCCCAGTGTCCACTTCATGAGTGCACCTGGTGGTCTGACTTGGAGTCAGAGAAAACATATGTCTAAACTGGCTGAGAAGGTTTCTCCAGTCAGTTTGCTGCTGAGCAGCGAGGCTGCCTGCCAAGGCTACACCATTAACTGACCCATAATCTGGGTTCTGAGAAAGCAGGTCAGGGAGTGCGTCACTCTCTTCCTCCTCTCCTTCATCAGTAGCACATGTCTGCCCTGTCAACATATGGTTTAAGTCTGTTGACATGAAGTACCCTGTGGGGACTCCTAGCGGTTCCAAGGTCTACCAAGTAGGTAACCTCCCCTTTCTGTTCAACAATAGTGTAGGGTCTACTCCACTTGTCCTGCAGAGCTGCTGGGGCCACAGGCTCCAACACTCACACCTTCTGTCCTGGCTGGTAAACAGTCAGTACAGCCTTTTGGTCATGCAAGGCTTTTTGCAGTTCCTGGCTAGCCTCAAGGTTTTTGTTTGCCTTTTTCATGTACTCAGCCATCCTGGAGCGGAGACCAAGTACATAGTCCACTATGTCTTGCTTTGGGGGCTTGAGAGGTAACTCCCATCCTTCCTTCACCAAACACAATGGACCCCTGACAGGGTGTCCAAACAAAAGTTCAAATGGGCTGTAGCCAACCCCCTTTTAAGGCACCTCCCTGTATGCACACAAAAGGCAGGGCAAGAGCAGGTCCCATTTTCTCCTAAGCTTCTCTGGGAGTCCTTTGATCATGCCCTTTAAGGTTTTGCTGAACCTTTCAACCAAACCTTTGCATTGTGGGTGATAGGTTGTGGTGAATTTGTAAGTCACTCCACACTCCTTCCACATTGCTCTTAAGTAACCAGCCATGAAGTTGGTACCTCTGTCTGATACCACCTCCTTTGGAAAGCCCACTCTTGAGAAAATTCCCAACAGGGCCCTTGCCGCCGCAGGTGTTGTATTGGTCCTAAGGGGAATTGCTTCTGGGTACCTGGTAGCATGATCCACTACCACCAGGATAAATCTGTGCCCAGATGCTGTTTGGGGATCCATGGGAACAACAATGTCAATCCCCACCCTTTCAAAGAGCACCCCACCACAGGTAGTGGTATTAAGGGGGTCTTTGTAGTGCCACCTGCTTTGCCACTGGCTTGGCAGATTACACAGGAGAAGACAAAACTCCTTTGTATCTTCAGACATGTGCGGCCAGTGAAAGTGAGGAACAATTCTGTCCCAAGTCTAGTTCTGGCCTAGGTGTCCTGCTAGGGGAATATCATGGGCTAGTGTCAATAGGAAACCCCTAAACTTCAGAGGTATAACCAACCTCCTGGATGCACCAGGCTTGGGGTCTCTACTCTCTGAGTATAGGAGTCCATCATCCCAATAAGCTTTATGGGTGCCACTAGCATTCCCAGCAGCCTCATCAGCAGCTTGCTGTCTGAGGGTTTCAAGAGAGGAGCAGGTTTTCTGCTCCTGGCTCAGATCAGACCTGGAAGGGCCCCCTGTCCCTGCATCAAAACATGTTGTGTTTGGTGTCAAACGCTTTGGAATACTTCTCCCCCCCCCGCCAGTTCTGGTGGCAGGGGTAGCATTCCACCCTTCTAGAGGGAAAGTCATGTTCACACTGGTCAAACCCAGTAGGACTTTCCTGAGCCCTGGCATCACAAAATGGATGCCTCTGTCACAGACACGGCTCTGGCCTCCTGCTGCTGACCGAAACTCTGGCAGGGGAGGCCTGGACAATAGGTTTCCTGTCGAAGGGAGGTGTAACCACCTCCCCAGACAGGCAGATGTGTATTGGGGCTGGGCTGGAGCACTCTCTGGTGCTTTGAAGCCCTGCACTGGGGGCACATTTGGTGTCCCTGTGCATAGTCCAGTTCAAACCGGTTGCAGGGGCTACCTGCCCCTGCTCTGGCGTGAAACTGGACAAAGGAAATGGGTGTAACCACCCCTCTTTCCAACCCACCCATAGGTGGGGCCTTAGAGTTCGTCCATCCCCTAAACTTGGTATACGTATAGGAATCCAGTCCCTAGGACTTTAGATTACCCTGGACGAAACTCTGCAACATGTATCCTGGACCTTCATCTTTCTATCACAACTAGAAGACGGAAGAAACCTCCCTTGGGGTCAAGGAGTGACTCCCCTGCTTAGCAGGCACCAAATAAACAAGTGACCGGTCTGCATCGCTCCAGCCGGACGCCGAAGTCTTTGCATCACCAGAGGGGGATTTCCAGACTTCCCAGAGGCTACCCTGAGTTCACAGCAAAGCTGAGGCCCGTGGCTATCGTGGGTGACGTGGAACCGTGACCCCTGGACACCGTGAACTTTTGCAGCAACTTTATCTTCCTGGACTTCCTCGAAGCTTGAGAAACTGAAGATTGAGCAGAGAAGAAAAACAAGCATCAGAACAAGGTCCATGTCTTACTCATAACATATGCAGCCACACATAGCGCTTGTAACAATTGGAGGGCCACCTGCCAATCCTTTGCACATTGCTTCTGGGGAAACCCCTTGCCGCCGCTTCTGTGGCAGCCCCTATCCTAAATGAACGTGTTCCAAAGCAACTAGGGTCTAGATCCATGACTCTTTTGAATTGAAACCTCTTCAGTGGGGTGCCATGAGAATGAATTAACAATGCCCCCTCTTTGTCCCTGGGCTTTCCCCTCAGGAATGTCTCCAGGTTTGTAATAGGGCAGCAAGGATTATCACGTGCCCAGTGTAGTACTACCCCTTCCCCGTGGGCCTCCTGATCAGTTTTGGACCTCTTAATAGATATCAACAAGGAATCACCTTGGATCCTAACACGGTTAAGCTGCAGACCTTGTTTGTCTTTTGCCACTAGCTCCCCAATTCTAAATGCACCATAAAATGCCAATGAAAAGGCGGCGGCAGAGCTTCCTCTGTGGTGTTGCAAATATGGTATAGGGTCCCTAGTAAAGAGGCTAGAAGATCCACCCCTATCAGCCGCCTTGTGTCTGGTTCATATCCTTGTAGGCGCTGCCACCCCTTCAGGGCTTTCCTGACCGTGAAACTATTGGTGGGATCCCCTTTACCCTTCGCCTGCGCAAAGAAAGAGATTGCTGCCACATGTCGCCTAGCAGCTGCCACTGAGCGCCCTTCCTCCTGCAAGGCCCCCAGGTAAGTAAGAACCGCCCCGTGTTATGCCACTTTTCCGCCCACTCATTTCCCAAAAAGGTACAGTATGCCCAAAACACCCCTTCCTGGTCCTGGGTGCTAGACTAGCTGCCATGAGGTCCGGTAGTTTGGGGCACCAATCTGCCAAAGTAGTTCTGGGAAGTGTGTGGGATTCTCTGCTGCATTCGGGAGGTGTGCCCTGAAAACCCGCATCTTGAAGCGAGAGAGTGCGTCAGCAGCATGATTCAGCACCCCTGGCACATGTTTAGCTCTAAACTGCATATTCAATCTCATGCATAACAAGACTATTTCTTTCAACAAACGGAGGATCATCTTACACCGTACTGCTTGCTGATTGATGCATTCCACCACTGTCATGTTATCTGACCAGAACACCACAGATTAATTATGCAATTGCTCTTGCCACACTGACAATGCCACCCAGGTGGGAAACAGCACCAAAAAACCAATGTTATCTGTCAAGCCTCTCTGTGCCCACCATGCCGGCCATCATTGTGCCACCCACTCAGTACCGAGTATGGCACCAAATCCCTCACTACCCGCAGCGTCAGTCATTAAACCCAACTCTGCGGAAGTGGTGAGCAGACCGGGCCACACTACCCTGCCATTGAAGTCTTGCAGGAATGCCAACCAAATCCGCATATCCTGCCTAACCTCAGCTGACAACCTGTGGTGTTTTTTCTCCTTGAGGCCTGACATGGCTTGTGAGATGGATCGTGGGAATGGTCGTGCCATAGGCATAACCCGCAAAGCAAAGTTCAGCTGTCCTACCATCTGCTGCAGCTGGTACAAGGTGACCTTATCTTTAGCCAAGCATTGCTGCAACCCTGTCCTGAATTTAATGATATTCTCTTCAGGCAACCAAAAACAACCCTGTAGGGAGTCTAGCTCTATCCCCAAGAACTCTATTGTTGTTGATGGCCCAACCATTTTCCCCAGTTCCAAAGGGACCCCAAAAGCCTGCATGAGCGTGCAAAATTCTTGCAGCGCCCACCCACACTCTCGGGAGCCAAGACAAACTGGTGCCCTGTCACCTGCCTAAAAACCTATTCCAAAAATGAACTGAATTTCTCAAAGTAGGCGCAGGAAACCGAGCACCCCATGGGCATTCACATATCTATGTAAAATTTTCCTTGGAACTGTAAGCACAGAAGATGGAATTCTGATGGCTGGACCGGCAACAAGCGGAAAGCTGACTCAATGTCTGACTTCGCCGGCAATGCGCCAGGACCCAAACACCTGAGCATCTCAACCGCCTGGTCAAAGGATAAATATTTCACGCTGCACAAGTCATCACTGATAGCATCATTCAAGGATTTTCCCCTAGGTGCAGATAGATTGTGAATCAACTTGAACTCTCCCTTCTCTTTTTTAGGAACCACCCCCAAGGAGAACAAACAACATTCTTTACCGGGATGCAGTCAAATGGCCCTGCTACTCTGCCCAAGCGCAGTTCTTTTTTAATTTTTGTTGCCGCCACACTAGGATTGGCCCTTACAGAAAGTTGGTTCTTGCATTCTGGGGTCCCAACATATTCTGGGCCGGGAATCCTAAAACCATACCTAAAACCATCTAGCAACAACCTGGCAGTTGAAGGATAAGGGTATCTGTTTAACCATGGTGTCAATGTCGTTACTCTGATGGGCGAGCGTGCTGCCTGCAATGCAATACCTTTACTCCTGTTTCTTTCTTCCTTTATCCTTTGACTTTTTGAGACACTTGAACTCAGGGTGTGATGTATTGGCACAGAAAGATCATGCATGTTTGAACTTACACGTGCCTGCAGGCCTAATACATGTGCGCCTATTGAAGTCCCAACATGTCCCTCCCCCTCACTGCTGGAACTAGCGGGGGAACCCGCGGGTGGGTGTGGCCGAAAGGACTGAAAGGACTGGCCCTTGGCATTGTCCTGAGACCGTATGAAAAGTGACAAAGCTGTTCCTTAGAGGAAGATGCACCATGTAGAAGAAGAACTGTTATGGATATTAGAGCCCTCACACAGCCATCAGGATATTGTGAATCACATACCCCTCAGGATGTAATGTAACATCATCGGGCTGCTCCTACGTCGAGTCGGCTGGTGCAATACCCGACGGGCTCTTGTTTAGAGAGCACTCTTGTGGAGATCTTTTATATCCAAAGTAGCCGATAGTTTGAATGGAAAGGTGGGGCTCGATGAGAATGTAGATGAATGTTTAAAATAGGAGAGGAAGTACTATCTCAACAATTTTATTATGATGTCTCCTCACCTAATTAAAAATATGAGGTGGATGTGTTAGTAACTCAGGTCTATGTTCTGGGTTGTCTACACTGCCTCGTCTTGGTCAACATGTTTCTCACTATAGCTGAGATGTGCTCAAGTGATTCGTCAGGACCTTAAAAAATTCTATCTACAAGTATATATCAAATGGATTGTTTGATAGACAATAAGCATTCATTCATACAGCTGGTGTTATTACCTGCGGCTCGGTCTACCTGTATGGAAAATGGGAGACCAAAATCATTGTAGAATGCTAAATCACAAATACAGTTATCACACATGGTGCGGATAGAACGTGCGGAGGAAGTGAAAGTGCACATTCTGTGTAGGGGAAGGGAATGATTAAAAATCACACAAAAGCCACGTGAGGTGGTCACTCCAAAGGTGTTTCAACAGCAATTTGTAGACTTACCCTATATACTCCATAGGATAAACCACTGCAGTCCCTGGTAGGCTGCGCAAGGAGTTCCTTGCGTTCTGTAGTGGTGTATGGGGGAAGTTCTTTAAAAACATGTTAAGTCACTAAATACAGCACTCCAGGGTCATTAACACCCCTTCTCTTGAAACCACAACATTAGAATATTGTAATGAACGTGGGGATCGCTGAAGGGTGCAAGTGAAACAAGGAAACGCTATGGGTACACCTAATGTCTTTAGAAATGCGTGTTCCTGAAAGTACTGAGACAGACTCGCGAGAAGTGAGCCCGGTAAGGAAATATGACCCCGCATGAAGATCAAAGCCTCATTATAATGCCTTGCGTGGATCTGTGGTTTGTCGTTTGTATAGATAAGTAGAGGGCAATGACTCTCCAACATAGGCATACTTAAAGTGCAAGATCAAAGTCTCAATATAAAGCCTTTCGTGGATCTGTGGTTCATCATTTAGAGGGCAATGACTCTTAAACATAAGCTTACTTGAAGTGCACTGATAGTTAGTATATCTGGGAGCCTGGATGCTACAGGATGACAATGTTGTATGGTTGTTAAAACTTAGCGGTGCTTCCTTTTTAAATTAAGTCAGGGAGTTATTACTTGTTAACACGCCACCCGTTTGCCCTAAAAACCTGGCAATACTGAATACACAATAAAAGGAAATCAGGCAATTTTACTTACTGACACGCCGAGTCCGTGTCGCCCGTTGACCTACCCCGCACTACCAGGACTGGGGGGCGGGGTTCAATAGTCTCACGAGAGCTTGAAAGGCGAATTCACATAACCGCTCGTGCGGGAATGAATGCACCGCTTGTACATAGATGATAAAACGGCTGATTTGGCCGCCATGTTAGAAGGTGTGCGAGGGACGGGGAGGTAGCTAGGTAACCCTCTGGTGAGTGTATTAGCTATAGACGAGTCGGCGTTTGTGATGCTCTTTCTCGAGTTGATAGTATGAAGGAAAAACGGCTAAGTTATAACCCTTAAGGTAATTGTCAAATAAAGTATCTTGGCAGTCAAATCTAGTCGGTCAAAGTTGTTAAATATGTTCGGCTTTAGGACCTCAAATAAATCGGTTGCTATCCCGCACTATATGTTCAGTGAGTGCGGAAACGGCTAAGAGTGTCAGGAAGCTAGTCAAGTACAGTTGTTAAGGCGCTAAGTGTAAAAAATGCCTTAAGGTGGTTTAAGGGAACACCACGGGATCGCATCATTAAGACCTGAGGTGTCTGTGCCAATTTTATACACCCACCGTTGTTCTTTGATTAAAAGGGCATCTTTGGTAATATTTGGAAATGTTTCCAGAATTAGCCATCTAAAAGAGTCAGGGGGGTGTCCTTTTTCTAAAAAATGTGCAGACATTTTGGTGTTGATTCTTTTACAGCGAAAGTTACTGCGGTGTTCAATGATGCGCGTCTTGGCAGGGCGCGTTGTCATGCCTATGTACTGTAGTGTGCAAGGGCATGTGATCATATATACACAGTTAGTTGTGTTACAATTGGTGTGGCGGCGTATTTCCCACCTAAGATTGTCATTGATTTCGACTGTCTTGTGTGTGTTGGTAAGGTGGCACACTGTCCTGGTAGTGCGGGGTAGGTCAACGGGCGACACAGACTCGGCGTGTCAGTAAGTAAAATTGCCTGATTTCCTTTTATTGTGTATTCAGTATTGCCAGGTTTTTAGGGCAAACGGGTGGCGTGTTAACAAGTAATAACTCCCTGACTTAATTTAAAAAGGAAGCACCGCTAAGTTTTAACAACCATACAACATTGTCATCCTGTAGCATCCAGGCTCCCAGATATACTAACTATCAGTGCACTTCAAGTAAGCTTATGTTTAAGAGTCATTGCCCTCTAAATGATGAACCACAGATCCACGAAAGGCTTTATATTGAGACTTTGATCTTGCACTTTAAGTATGCCTATGTTGGAGAGTCATTGCCCTCTACTTATCTATACAAACGACAAACCACAGATCCACGCAAGGCATTATAATGAGGCTTTGATCTTCATGCGGGGTCATATTTCCCTACCGGGCTCACTTCTCGCGAGTCTGTCTCAGTACTTTCAGGAACACGCATTTCTAAAGACATTAGGTGTACCCATAGCGTTTCCTTGTTTCACTTGCACCCTTCAGCGATCCCCACGTTCATTACAATATTCTAATGTTGTGGTTTCAAGAGAAGGGGTGTTAATGACCCTGGAGTGCTGTATTTAGTGACTTAACATGTTTTTAAAGAACTTCCCCCATACACCACTACAGAACGCAAGGAACTCCTTGCGCAGCCTACCAGGGACTGCAGTGGTTTATCCTATGGAGTATATAGGGTAAGTCTACAAATTGCTGTTGAAACACCTTTGGAGTGACCACCTCACGTGGCTTTTGTGTGATTTTTAATCATTCCCTTCCCCTACACAGAATGTGCACTTTCACTTCCTCCGCACGTTCTATCCGCACCATGTGTGATAACTGTATTTGTGATTTAGCATTCTACAATGATTTTGGTCTCCCATTTTCCATACAGGTAGACCGAGCCGCAGGTAATAACACCAGCTGTATGAATGAATGCTTATTGTCTATCAAACAATCCATTTGATATATACTTGTAGATAGAATTTTTTAAGGTCCTGACGAATCACTTGAGCACATCTCAGCTATAGTGAGAAACATGTTGACCAAGACGAGGCAGTGTAGACAACCCAGAACATAGACCTGAGTTACTAACACATCCACCTCATATTTTTAATTAGGTGAGGAGACATCATAATAAAATTGTTGAGATAGTACTTCCTCTCCTATTTTTAACATTCATCTACATTCTCATCGAGCCCCACCTTTCCATTCGAACTATCGGCTACTTTGGATATAAAAGATCTCCACAAGAGTGCTCTCTAAACAAGAGCCCGTCGGGTATTGCACCAGCCGACTCGACGTAGGAGCAGCCCGATGATGTTACATTACATCCTGAGGGGTATGTGATTCACAATATCCTGATGGCTGTGTGAGGGCTCTAATATCCATAACAGTTTTTCTTCTACATGGTGCATCTTCCTCTAAGGAACAGCTTTGTCACTTTTCATACTGTATCTTTGGGCACACTTAGCTGGACCTTTCCAAAAGCCCATTCGCCCCCCCCCCCTCCTTTGTTGATTGTCCTGAGACCCACAGCCAAATTGGTCTAACCAAGCAATCATATCAATTTGATTCCAAGAGAGGGAGGGGTCAGATGTTTTTGCTCTCCTGAAATTTTTGTCGTACTCTTTCCATCCTTCCCCACCATATTTGTCATGCGCCCCAGTGATCCTACTCTGGTAGCATACCATTTCTGCCAGCATATTGGGGAAACGCTCTGCCATAACTGCCAAGTAGATTGAGAAGCCTCTGACCCAGTTAATCAAAGTCCCCTCAATCCTATACTTCAGTAATTTGCAGGCCCATTCCCTCTGGAGCATCCAGTCCTTCTTTTTCTTATCCTCTTCCCTTTCTGTCTCATCAAGCAGCAAAGTAAATATACTGACATAACTCCCTTTTCCTTTACTTCTTGCGTGACATGTCTTGCTAAGTGTTCCCTAGGGGTGCGAGCTTCCTCCACACCTAACACAGGCAGTCAGCTGCTTACCTGATGGAGCTGCTCCCGTTGCTTCTGTGAGCTTCTACTACTATTTAGGGCTGTTTGAAGACTCTCTAGCAGTAAATCAATAGTTTGAATATTTCCACGAGCAGCGATATATCAAAACACAATTATAATATTTTCCTTTGTTGAAAAAACATACTTTTTTTATCCGGTATGACATCGCTATTCATGTTCAGTATTCGAGTTGAATGAAAATGTTTACATGTTTATCCAGTCTTACTATTTACTGTATTACTTATATTGGTAGAATACCAGTTTTTGCATGTGTGAAAAAGGCCATGCTGAAAACACATCTGGTGGTTCCATCATGACATGTAGTGAAAGGGGAAAGTAACTCGTATGAAGGGCAGGACACAAGTCGTAAAAACAGAAGTTTAGGGACTAACCAAGTTAGGCAGTATGGACATGGCATCACTTTGTGTGGCATCACTTGTGACATCACAAGAAGTGACATCAGATATGAAGACCTCCCACATATGCTTAGTAGGTTTATCATGAATATATTTAAGTGCATTACAAGATTTAACAAATG
This sequence comes from Triturus cristatus, assembly GCF_964204655.1. Classification (NCBI taxonomy): domain Eukaryota; kingdom Metazoa; phylum Chordata; class Amphibia; order Caudata; family Salamandridae; genus Triturus; species Triturus cristatus. The sequence continues at coordinate 1,483,911,527 of NC_140590.1, read as the reverse complement.
AAAGCTGATCCATACTGATGTCTGTGGCTTGAGTTCCCCGCCTGAAGAAATTAACAGCTTAAATATGGATGTCACTTGGTAACTAAATACAGTAGACAAGCCAATAACTACTACAAGCTAGGCATACAACATTTGCCACCAAGAACAAAACCCAGTTTGTGGGTTGCATTAAAAATACTGTAAACTATATTTGTTATTGTATAATGTGTGTGTGATTGTGAGAAGTTGACCTGATATATGCTGTCCACTCGTTGTAGTGGGCACCTTGTATCAGTCCAACCAACCCCTTATGGTGATAGGTTAAAGACAACCTTTATTGAAAGCTATCCTAGTGGTAGCTATGGAGAGCAGCCTTTTAGGCTAAGTCTTGAAGGAATGTAAAGCAGCTTGTTTTACCAGTCTATAATCTCTTGAATGACCAAATAAAAGGACAACCACACCATGTATATATTTAAAATATATGTATTTAAGATAAAACACACCCCTCTAGTCTCTTTATGAGGTTGGAGTTCAAAGTACTTTAGTTACAAGTCAGTATTCAACAGTAAAAGCACAAATACACGTTTGGGCCCTAGGGGCGTACCAAACCATATACCAATAAAGTGGTATAAGAACCACGGCTGAACTAGACACAAGGCCTAGAGCCTGTAGAAATGCTTGGACCACAAGGAACCACCCAAGGTTGTGACACAGGGGACCCACGGGGGACGTGTGCAGTGTGAGAACACAGCCGCTAATCGCCGTTAACTTCTATGGGGAAAGTCGTGGTTGGAAATTAAGAGTTTAAGGACACTTAGAGGATGACTACGAGGGACCCCTTTTGGACTTAGAGGTATCTAGGGCCAACACCCACGGGAGGACTGGAGTACTCCAGTTACCTCACCCAGGGAAGCCGGGTGCATAGGTGTCAAACGGTTTAGGGTCGCGGCGTCGTTTTCAATGGAAGCTGCTCAAGAAGTGCTGCTGCCGGGAAGAGGAGAAGAGTCCGAAGAGATCCAAGCCTGGGTGGAGGATGGAGGGAACCTGAAAGCAGAGGGGACAGAGTCTGGGTCACTTACCAGTGACCAGGGGCACGATAGTCCAATGGTCACAGCTGTTGGTTGCTTCAGGTGAGTTGACGTGTGTCTTGATTCTTCAGCCACGAGGTCCAGGAGGCGTTGACGACAACCAGGAGCTGGATTCGAGCTGCCCCACAAAGTCTGTCGAGTGCTGCGGTGTCGGTGACCAGATTGGACTCAACAAGCCTTGGCAAGGCAAGGGCAAGTCACGTAGAAATAGAAAACGGACGTCGGTTGCAGACCAGCAAGGTCTGGGGGACTCACCCAGTGAGGGTAAGTCGGGGCACGTTTGGAGCAACCAGGAAAGCCCAATCAGAATTGGAGTTGCCTTCGTGGGGACACACTAACCAACAGGCCAGCGATCGCGAAGGAGCCTCGAGCGGTCGCACTTGAAACTGGCCCATGGGTCACTCGTGGAGTGGAAGCCAGAGATCTTCAGTGTAGCTGGTGCTCAAGGCTGGGGCTACTAGAAGCCCAAAGCACAACTTCGAGGAAGACCAGGAAGATGATGTATCAGCAAAAGTTCACGGTGCGCAGGGGTCACGGTTCTACATCACCCACGATAGCCACGGGCCTCAGCTTTGCTGTGGACTCAGGGTAACCTCGGGGAAGTCTGGAAATCCACCTCTGGTGATGCAAAGACTTCAGCGTCCGGCGGGAGTTTCAGAGTTGCAGACCGGACAGTTGCTTCTTTGGTGCCTGCCAAGCAGGGGTGTCACTCCTTGACCCCAAAGGAGATTTCTTCAGTCTTCTAGTCGAAATAGAACATCGAAGGTCCAGGATATACGTTGCAGAGTTTCGTCCAGGGTAATCTAAAGTCTTAAGGACTGGGTTCCCATACTTATACTAAGTTTGGAGGTTGGACATACTCTAGGGACCCACCCATTTCCTTTGTCCATTTTCGCGCCAGAGCAGGGGCAGGTAGCCCCTGCATCCGGTTTGAACTGGACTATGCACAGGGACACCAAGTGTGCCCCAGTGCAGGACTTCAAAGCACCAGAGAGTGCTCCCGTCCAGCCCCAATACAAATCTGCCTGTCTGGGGAGGTGGTTACACCTCCCTTGGACAGGAAACCTATTGTCCAGGCCTCCCCTGCCGGAGTTTCGGTCAGCAGCCGGAGGCCAGACCCGTGTCTGTGGCAGTGGCATCCATTTTGTGATGCCAGGACTTTAGAAAGTCTTTACCGGGTAGACCAGTGTTAACATGTCTCTCCCTCTAGAAGGGTGGAATGCTACCCCCGCCGCCAGAACTGGCGGGGAGGGGTAGTATTCCAAAGCATTTGACACCAAACACAACATGTTTCCGTGCAGCCAGTCCAAAATTAGCATTTACCGCGAGGTTATAATGCACTTAAGAGTATATAGTCAGGCTGCACCACAAACAGCATCAGAGGAGGTACTCCGAACGCGGCAGAGGGGCTCTGCTCATGCAGGGGCACCTCTCACATAAAAACCATGCACTCTGCCTTCAGGATTGTCAAGGCCTGCCATAGGAGTGACTTATAGTTTTTATATGTGTGTGCAATGGTAGTGATAGAGGTAGCCTATACCACAGTAAGGGGTGCAGGCACCACATTACCTTGGCTGTAGTAGCAGAACTGTGGTGCCATTTTGGAGTGCTTCCCAGGGGTGGCATAATACATGCTTCAGCCCCAGGTAGGCCTCTGAGGTACCTATGCCCTAGGTACATATTGTACCATATACTAGGGGCTTATATGGCACTCCAGAATCCAATTAGATATGTACCTAATGTACATGGAAACCATTTTAGAGAGGAAGCAGCTAGGCTGGGGTCCTGATTAGCAGGGCCACATCCAGACTAAGGTCGAAAAACAGTGAAACACCAGCAAAAAGTGGGGGTACCCATGTGAAGCAGATCTTACTCTCCTACACACACACACACCCCCCAAACGCAGGGACATTAAACTAACCTTGACCAGTTGAGTCTTCATGTTCTAAGTGGAAATAGCTAGAGAGTCCTTCTGCATTGGCATGGTTTCTCCCAGTTCTATGTTCCACTGTAAAGACCATCCCCTGTAGGGAAATGGACCACCTAAGCAGTTTGGGGTTTTCACCCTTCATTTGTTTTATCCATAAGAGGGGCTTATGGTCTATCGGAACAAGGAAGTGAGTACCAAACAAGTATGGCCTCAACTTCTTCAGAGCCCAAACCACAGCAAAGGCCTCCCTCTCAATGGCTGACCAACGTTTCTCTCTAGGGGTCAGCCTTCTGCTTATGAAAGCTGCTGGCTGATCCTGACCTTCATCATTCAATTGTGACTGTACAGCTCCTACCCCCAACTCAGATGCATCTGTTTGGACAATGAACTTCTTGGAGTAATCAGGACTCTGTAGAATAGGAGCAGTGCACATGGCCTGCTTCAGGTCATCAGATGCCTTTTGACAGCTAGCTGTCCACTGAAACTTTTTGGGCATTTTCTTAGAAGTTAAGTCATTCAGGGGTGTCACTATTAATCCATACCCCTTGACAAATCTCCTATAGTACCCAGTCAGGCCTAATAAGGCTCTCACCTGAGTCTGGGTGGTTGGAGCAACCCATTCCATGATGGTCTGGATTTTGCTCTGCAGTGGTTGAACCTGGCCTCCACCTACAAGGTGGCCCAGGTACACAACCTGACTCTGCTCTATCTGGCACTTGATGGCCTAGATAGTGAGGCCTGCCTTTTGCAGGGCCTCCAAAACATTCCTTAGGTGGACCAGGTGATCCTCCCAGGTGGAGCTAAAGACAGCAATATCATCTAGATAAGCTGCACTGTAAGCTTCCAGACCTGTGAGAACTGTATTCACCAACCTTTGGAAAGTGGCAGGTGCATTCTTCAAACTAAAGGGCATCACCACAAATTGGTAGTGCCCAATTGGGGTCGAAAATGCTGTTTTTGGCTTTGCATCATCAGCTAGTCTGATCTGCCAGTAGCCAGCTGTCAAGTGAAATGTGCCAAGGTACTTGGCTGAGGCCAAAATATCTATAAGCTCATCTGCCCTTGGAATTGGATGGGCATCAGTCCTAGTGACTGCATTGAGACCCCTGTAGTCCAACAAAACATCATATCTCTTTTCCCACCACTTGTGTGAGGTTTTGGCACAAGGACCACTGGACTAGCCCAAGGGCTATCTGAGGGTTCAATAACTCCCAAATCCAACATTTTCTGGACTTCTGTCCTGATACAGTCCCTGACATTGTCACGTAGTCTATAAATCTTATTTTTAATAGGCATACTGTCCTCAGTGTCCACTTCGTGAGTGCCCCAGGTAGTATGACTTGGAGTCAGAGAAAACATGTTTCTGAACTGATTGAGCACCTGTCTGCAATCAGTTTGCTGCTGGGCAGTGAGGCTGCCTGCCAAGGTCACACCATCAACTGACCCATCATCAGGGTTCTGTGAGAGGAGGTCAGGGAGTGGGTCACTCTCTTCCTTCTGTCCCTCATCAGTAGCCATGAGCAAGCCCATGTCAGCCCTGTCTACATATGGCTTTAGCCTGTTGACATGGATAACCCTGTCTGGACTCCTGGGAGTTCCTAGGTCTATTAAGTAGGTAACCTCTCCCTTCTGTTCAACAATAGTGTGGGGTCCACTCCATTTGTCTTGGAGAGCTGCTGGGGCCACAGGCTCCAACACCCACACTTTCTGTCCTGGCCGGTAAACAGTCAGTACAACCTTTTGGTCATGCCAGGCTTTTTGCAGTTCCTGCCTAGCCTCAAGGTTTTTAGTTGCCTTTTTCATGTACTCAGGCATCCTGGAGCAGAGACCAAGTACATAGTCCACTATGTCTTGCTTTGGGGGCTTGAGAGGTAACTCCCATCCTTCCTTCACCAAACACAATGGACCCCTGACAGGGTGACCAAACAAAGGTTCAAAGGGGCTGTAGCCAACCCCCTTTTGTGGCACCTCTCTGTATGCAAACAAAAGGCAGGGCAAGAGAATGTCCCATCTTCACTTAAGCTTTTCTGGGAGCCTTTTAATCATGCCCTTTAAGGTTTTGTTGAACCTTTCAACCAAACCTTTGTGTTGTGGGTGATAGGGTGTGGTGAATTTGTAAGTCACTCCACACTCCTTCCACATTGCTCTTAAGTAACCAGACATGAAGTTGGTACCTCTGTCTGATACTACCTCCTTTGGAAAGCCCACTCCTGAGAACATTCCCAACAGGGCCCTTGCCGCCACAGGTGCTGTAGTGGTCCTAAGGGGAATAGCTTCTGGGTACCTGGTAGCATGATCCACTACACCAGGATAAATATGTGCCCAGATGCTGTTTGGGGATCCATGGGACCAACAATGTCATTCCCCACCCTTTCAAAGGGCACCCCACCACAGGTAGTGGTATTAAGGGGGTCTTTGTAGTGGCACCTGCTTTGCCACTGGCCTGGCAGGTTACACAGTAGTGACAAAACTCCTTTGTGTCTTCAGACATGTGGGGCCAGTGAAGGTGAGGGACAAGCCTGTCCCAAGTCTTGTTCTGGCCCAGGTGACCTGCTAAAGGGATATCATGGGCTAGAGTCAATAGAAAGCCCCTGAACTTCAGAGGTATAACCAACCTCCTGGTGGCACCAGGCTTGGGGTCTCTACACTCTGAGTACAGGAGTCCATCATCCCAATACACCCTATGGGTACCACTAGCATGCCCAGCAGCCTCAGCAGCAGCTTGCTGTCAGAGGGGTTCAAGAGAGCTCTGCCGCTCCTGGCTAAGATCTGTCCTGGAAGGGCTCCCTGGCCCCCAGAACTCAACCTGATCAGGCTCAAGCTCCTCTGGAACAGTTCCTTCTTCAGAACTGTGATCATCTATCTCAAGAGACTGATCCTCCTTCTGAGTCAGCTGGGAAGGTTCTGCCTTAACCCTTCTGCTCCTCCTCTTGGATGGCACTTGGTCAATTATTCTAGAATCCAAGGCCTGTTCAGTTTCAGACATTTTGGCCTGTAACCTGGTCACAGCAAACACATCTGCAGGGATGCCCAGCATTTCTGCATGAGTCCTAAGCTCTACTTCTGCCCAAGCTGAAGTCTCTAGATCATTGCCAAGCAAGCATTCGACTGGTAGGTCTGCACTCACTACAACCTTCTTAAGGCCAGTTACCCCTCCCCAGGAGAAGTTAACAACTGCCAGAGAATGGTCTGTTCTGACATTGCTAGCATTGGTCACTTGGTACATTTCACCAAGAATAATCTGGCCAGGATCCACAAGATCTTTTGTCACCATAGTGACACTTGATCCTGGGTCCCTGAATGCCAAAGCCTGTACTCCATTGATTAAAGGCTGTTGCCTGTACTTACCCAAGTTACTGGGACTCACAGAGGGTGTCATATCCATGCCCCCATCACAGATAAAAACAGCCTGAGTGGTTTCTCTGACTAGGCCAGAGCCCAACTCAGTACCCAGGGTCAACCCTACTAAACCCTTGGCTTGTGTATTCCCACCACCAATTGTAACTGCACTAGGGGGAGCAGGTGCCTTAGGGGCATTGGTGGGGGCTGTAGTATTCTCTTTGGACTTGGTGCAATCACTGATCCAGTGTGTCGTTTGCTTACAAACTTTGCACCATGGTTTATTTTGCCTTTCCCTTTATTGGACTGTGAATCCCCACCTGAAGAAGATTTATGGGGCCCTTGTGAAGACTTCTGGTCTTTACCCTTCTCCCCACCATTGTCAGAGTTCTTAGAATCTTGCTTCTTTGGGTCATCACCTTGGTTCTGTACCTTCTGCCTCACCCTGGTTCTGACCTATATTCTGCCTTCTTTCCCAATTCTTAGGGAGAGGTCAGATCAGAGTCTACCAGGTACTCGTTCAACAGCTGATTTTGACAGTTATTAAGAATCTGCTCCCTCATTATCAGATTGTACAATCCTATGAAGTCACACACTTTACTGCCCAATAACCAACCTTCCAGAGCAGCACAGTCAACAAAGTCTACCCAGTCTTGATGTTGTGCCTTTTGGGTATCCCTGAACGTTAACCTGTATTGTTCAGTGGTTAGGCCAAACCCATCTATCAGTGCACTTTTCAAGACCTGGTAATCGTCAGCATCCTCTTCTCTTACAGTGAGGAGCTTATCTCTACCTTTGTCTGCAAAGGAGAGCCATAAGATTGCTACCCACTGCCCTTGGGGGACCCTCTGTACTTTACAGGCCCTCTCCAAGGCAGTTATCCACTTGTGGATGTCATCCTCCCCACTCTGGTAGGGAGGAACAATCTTACCTAGGTGTCTATGGTCATAAGACCTCTCCCTACCTCTACGGAAGTTGCTGCCACCAAGGGACTCTAGTTCCTCCGCCCTATATCTATGTAGAGCTCTAGGGCTTACCTCTCTAGGACCATCTGCTGCTTTCTGGGGTTAAACTGAGCTTGCTCATACTTCAGCAGTCTCGCTCTCCGGGGAGGTTTCCCTTCCTCTGTGAGAAGAAATAGAGGTCCCTACAGATGAGGTAGACTGGACAGACTCCCTCAAGAGAGATCTATCCCTTCTAACCCTACTTTCAACTCTTCCTGGAGGGACAAAGAGGGGAGCATTGTTCTCCTCCTCGTCATCCTCATCCAGTTGAGCTGTGTTCATCAGATCCTGATCATTGTCATCAGTCTGGTCAGCAGCAGAGTTTGGGCCAGGGGGAGTTCCACCCCCAGATCAACCCTCAACTGCTGCCCCACCCACACTGCCTACCCCTTCAGGTCCACTAGGCCCTGAGAGATCATCCAGCCTGAGTATCTGCAATCGGTGCTGGGTGGTTGGGCTTTTGCCTGTCTTCAGCTTCCTAATGGAACATAAGGCCCTAAGCTGAGCAAAAGTGAGATCCTCATATTTATAGGGGAGAAGCCCACTGGCTTCTAGCAGGGACCCACTGGTTCCTGGCTGATTAGACATTACTAGTGTGGTGTGGTGCATTGTACTACCTACACTAGTGTGGCCTACTAAACTCTCTTGAGTTGTACAAAGGGTTTGCTAAGCCCTTGACACGCAACTCTAAGTTCAGTAGAACTTACTGTATACTAAGCTTGATATTATATGTACATAAGGTACCTTTAGTGGTTTTCAGTTGATCAATTCAATTGAGATTATCTGGTAAAACAATAGCAAGCTGAAATCCCACATGCTGCACACCAATGTGAGAATTTGGCCTGATATATGCTGTCCACTCGTAATAGTGGACACCTTGTATCAGTCCAAACAACCCCTTATGGTGACAGGTTAAAGACAACCTTTATTGAAAGCTATCCTATTATGGAGAGCAGCCTTCAGGCTAAGTCTTGAAGGAATGTAAAGCAGCTTATTTACCAGTCTATAATCTCTTAAATGACCAAATGAAAGGACAACCACACCAGGTATATATTTAAAAAATATGTATTTAAGATAAAACACACCCCTCTAGTCTCTTTATGAGACTGGAGTTCGAAGTACTTTAGTTACAAGTCAGTATTCAACCGTAAAAGCACAAATACACGTTTGGGCCCTAGGGGCGTACCATACCATATACCAATAAAGTGGTATAAGAAACACAACTGAACTAGACACAAGGTGTAGAGCCTGTATAGGTGCTTGGACCACAAGGAACCACCCAAGGTAGTGACACAGGGGACCCACGGGGGACGTGTGCAGTGTGAGAACACAGCCGCTAATCGCCGTTAACTTCTATGGGGAAAGTCGTGGTTGGAAATTAAGAGTTTAAGGACACTTAGAGGATGACTACGAGGGACCCCTTTTGGACTTAGAGGTATCTAGGGCCAACACCCACGGGAGGACTGGAGTACTCCAGTTACCTCACCCAGGGAAGCCGGGTGCATAGGTGTCAAACGGTTTAGGGTCGCGGCGTCGTTTTCAATGGAAGCTGCTCAAGAAGTGCTGCTGCCGGGAAGAGGAGAAGAGTCCGAAGAGATCCAAGCCTGGGTGGAGGATGGAGGGAACCTGAAAGCAGAGGGGACAGAGTCTGGGTCACTTACCAGTGACCAGGGGCACGATAGTCCAATGCCCACGGATGTCGGGTGCTTCAGGTGAGTTAACAGGTGTCTTGATTCTTCAGCCACGAGGTCGAGGAGGTGTCGACGACAACCAGGAGCTGGATTCGAGCTGTCCCATGAAGTCTGTCGAGTGCTGAAGTGTCGACGACCAGATTGGACCCAACAAGCCTTGGCAAGGGCAAGTCACGTAGAAATAGAAAACGGACGTCGGTGCAGACCAGCAAGTTCTGGGGGACTCACCCAGTGAAGGTAAGTCGGGGCACATCTGGAACAACCATGAAAGCCCAATCAGAAGAGGAGTTGCCTTTGTGGGGATCCACTAGCCAATGGGCTAGCGATCGCAAAGGAGCCTTGAACAGTCGCACTTGAAACTGGCCCACGGGTCACTCGTGGAGTGGAGACCAGAGATCTTCAGTGCAGATGGTTCTCAAGGCTGGTGCTACACGGAGCCCAAAGCATAACTTCAAGGAAGACAAGGAAGATGATGGATCAGCAAAAGTTCACAGTGTCCAGGGGTCACAGTTCCACATCACCCACGATAGCCACGGGCCTCAGCTTTGCTGTAGACTCAGGGTAACCTCGGGGAAGTCTGGAAATCCACCTCTGGTGATGAAAAGACTTCAGCGTCCGGCGGGAGCTTCAGAGTTGCAGACCGGACAGTTGCTTCTTTGGTGCCTGCCAAGCAGGGGAGTCACTCCTTTACCCCTAGGGAGATTTCTTCAGTCTTCTAGTCGAAATAGGATATCGAAGGTCCAGGATATATGTTGCAGAGTTTCGTCCAGGGTAATCTAAAGTCTCAAGGACTGGGTTCCCATACCTATACTAAGTTTGGGGGTTGGACATACATACTATGGACCCACCTATGGAAGGGTTTGGAAGGAGGGGTGGTTACACCCATTTCCTTTGTCCATTTTCGTGCCAGAGCAGGGGCAGGTAGCCCCTGCATCCGGTTTGAACTGGACTATACACAGGGACACCAAGTGTGCCCCCAGGGCAGGACTTCAAAGCACCAGAGAGTGCTCCCGTCCAGCCCAAATACACATCTGCCTGTCTGGGGAGGTGCTCACACCTCCCTGGGACAGGAAACCTATTGTCCAGGCCTCCCCTGCCGGAGTTTCGGTCAGCAGCAGGAGGCCAGACCCGTGTCTGTGGCAGTGGCATCCATTTTGTGATGCCAGGGCTTTAGAAAGTCTTTACCGGGTAGACTAGCGTCAACATGTCTCTCCCTCTAGAAGGGTGAACTGCTACCCCCACTGCCAGACCTGGCGGGGGGGGGGGGGTAGTATTCCAAAGCATTTGACACCAAACACGACATGTTTCCGTGCAGCCAGTCCAAAGTTAGCATTTACGGCGAGGTTATAATGCACTTAAGAGTATATGGTCAGGCTGCGACACAAACAGCATCAGAGGAGGTACTCCGAACACTGCAGAGGGGCTCTGCTCATGCAGGGGCACCCTCTCACATAAAAACCATGCACTCTGCTTTCAGGATTGTCAAGGCCTGCCATAGGAGTGACTTATAGGTTTATATGTGTGTGCAATGGTAGTGATAGAGGTAGCCTATACCACAGTAAGGGGTGCAGGCACCACCTTATCAGGCTGCACTAGCAGACCTGTGGTGTCATTTTGGAGTGCTTCCCAGGGGTGGCATAATACATGCTTCAGCCCCAGGTAGGCCTCTGAGGTACCTATGCCCTAGGTACATTGTGTACCATATACTAGGGGCTTATAAGGCACTCCAGAATCCAATTAAAAATTTACCTAATGTACATGGAAACCATTTTAGAGAGGAAGCAGCTAGGCCGGGGTCCTGATTAGCAGGGCCACAGCCAGACTAAGGTAAAAAAAACAGTGAACCAAGAGCAAAAAGTGGGGGTACCCATGTGAAGCAGATCCTACTCTCCTACAGTGATGTAAAGCGTTCTGTGTGTAGCATGAAGGACAGTATAGGCTTTTTCTTAATCTGTGAATTCTTGAAACATAAAGCCCCATGTTTCTTTTGGGTTCTACAATTTCCTCGGTAAAATATGAGTGTTATGTGCCTATAGATGTATTGGCAGCATTTTCTTAGTGTGTATAATGAACGTGTTCAGAAAGCATAAATGCACAGGGCCAGCTTTCTCTGAAATGCAATAGGTCACCATATGGTCACTCGCATTTGCAAGACTGTGAGCTATTGGCATTGTAAATGACAATGCCATTTATTTATGTGTTAATTATCAAAACAGATAAATAAAAAGCATTGCCATTTACAATGCCAATAGCTTAAACTCCCGTAGAGGAGAGCCCTATTGCATTGCAAACGCGTGTTAAAAAATGCTGTTTTGCAACTTCCATGTGTGTTGCATTAAGCAGCACACATGTATAGTGTAGCGTTAAGACAGGACGGCTAACGCCTCACTCCACCACCTCCCTTGTAAATATGCCCCTATGTTCCTACTTGTGCTATAATGAATGGGAGCAAACACATTGTGCTCCGTCCATATTACTGAAAGATGTTTGCATCTGGGAAAAAACTCGAGGAAATAGATTGCATAATCAAGACATATACAACAAAAAGAATGGCAAAGCCAATTGGACTGACTTTTATTCTGAGCCCTGACTAAACCATTAAAGAAACCCCTGCAGCAGTGAAAAAACAAAGGAAAATGATTGTTTTCTGCATTAAGTGCATCTAAGAGAAAAATAATTTAATGTGTGATGATTTAGTGTACTTTTTAGTTGTAAAATAGTCTATTGTGGACTGCAATGCAAGCACTTCTTAGGAGGTGGAATGATACACTACACAGGCGATAGCATATGGTGACTCCTCTAAAAGTAGTCTTTGCATATGTCAAATAGTTAGCATCCACAGGAATGCAGACATCAGCAATGTCAAGTAATTCCTAACAAGTATCATGTGTACATTAATTTTGGTCTGCATTTGAGCCTTTAACAATAACATTATATTTTAATATTTTAAAAAGTAGAATGAACTCAGTTTTCAACATGTTTGCTACTTGTGTAATGTAATTGGAATTGACAGATTCAGCATCAAATTTAGTGATACCTAACCAGCTTTAATAATGGAACAAGATATATGTTTGCCAATGTTAAGTTGTTAATACAGCAAAAATAGTATAAGTTCAGTTTGTTCATTTTGTCATGGTGCAAAACATTGCTTTGAAGCTAGTACCATTATCTCCCTTCCCTATTCAAAAGTGGATCTGACCTGTTTTTTTACACCAGTGCAAAGCTTATGTAATATGCCTCAAATTATACAAAGACAGGTTCCATGCCTGTTGTAAGTGGATTGATGTTTGATGTAAAATGCAATAACACATTCAATAGTAATTTCTAAATAATTAAAACCTTTGCATTATCAAAGATGTTCCAGCAGATACTCATGCAACAAAAGCTCTAGGAAGGCATCACACAAAAGAGTCAGGAATGAAATAAACACAGCATGCAAACACGTATGATTTGAAAACTGATATTGAGCTGTCATATGTTTTGCAGTTCAACATTTAAATTCTTTCTATTTTTATCAGCGAGAAATCTTTCATTATTCAACATTATGCTCTATGAACTGAGATAGTATTCTGTATTTACTGACTACTGAATAGATCATACAGCTGATACATTTATGACAATTTGTGCAGTTTGTTCATGGCACTTCCACTTGACCAGTTAGTGTCCAGATTAGGATAAATTGCTCCCTATTCTACCCATCTCATGCTTTTGAGTAAATGAGTAATATCTGTAGGAAAGTGCCCATGTGTATGTTCACCCCCCACTTTTTGCTGCAAATGCTGATGGTTATGACTCTGACAGTGCATTGGAGTCTGCTGCCCAGACCCCAGTGCCTGTGCTCACTCCCAAAACTGTTATATTTGACGTGGTAATCCCAAATTAGCAGAGACTTTACCCCCTTGGAAGAGCCCGTTGTATAGTACCAGGGGTACACAGGGCATTGGTGGTATAGGGTCCCCCAGGACTTCAGTATAGTTTTGTGCCACCCTGGGTGACCCAAACAAACTACTGACAGCAGGCTTGCTATTTCAAACTGCAGAAGCAGTGCAAACTGCTCAAACTCAACTATGCCCTCACCATGTGTGGCACAGTCACCTACACTGCCTTTAAAATATGTAAGGCACCCTTAAAGTACGCCTCCTCGGCCCAGGAGGCAGTGTTCATTATTTTAAAAGTGTGGACATATAAGTGCAATCCTATACATCTCTATAGTGGCGATCCCCATTGGAAGCTACTGTATGTGCAAGCAGTCCACAGGATAACATGAGCTGTCAAACGGGCACTCTCGAAAGTGTCAGCTCTATTATGGTACCACTAAAATATGCCATGTTTGGTATCAAACAATGTGTCTTCTCACCCCTTACATGATGTGTGTGCCCTGGGTGATGTGGCATGCACCCAGGTGGCACCTTAGAGGTTGCCCACCTGGTTGCCCCAGCTTCACTGTGCTCTGGGCTGACCAGTCCACACTTTGCAGCACCTGCTGCCGCCAAGACAGTATTCTGACCTTCTGCCAGGCAGTGTGATCACTCACAGGAGTCAGAAACAAAGGCTGGAAAGGAAGGCAATCACACCTCCCTCCTGCACAGAGGACTAATAAATTGGCATATAAGAGCGATGAGCTTCAAAGGCTCCATCACCTCTGATATGCATTTGGGCTGTCCCACTGAGGAATAAATAGTCCTCCCCTTGCCCCAGGCATGCTTGCACCCGGGCAAGATGGGAAATGAGCTATGGAGGAGGTGTACACCCCCAGAAAATCTGGCCACACCTCTAGAGTGGGAAGCCTGGTCTATACACTTAAAATTGAATGCTGCCATCTTTAGGAGGGCAGAAATAGTGGGATGTGGTTAGAAAAGGTGACCTACACCACCAGATGTGGTCATCTCAGGAGCGGACTAGTTATAGGGACAAGCTGCCCATTGACTACTGGCTTTCACACCACAAACTCCCCTAAATCTATGATTTAGGGGACATCTCGATACCAAAATCTCAGATCTGACCATCTTATTTCAAGGAAGGACTAAGAGGAGACCTGTGTCTCTGACAACAAGATTTTGCCTACTGCACACAGCAAAAGATGGATATTTTGACACTGAGGCAACAGACTTGGAGTGAGTGAATGACACTCGTCCTTGACTAAAACTCGACACTCCAGAAGAGAGGGACTCTTGTGGAAGCCAGAAGCTCCCTTAGTCTCCGCTGGACAGGTGGCTCTAGTCCCCAGCAAACTGCAGGTAAAAACACTCACTTGATCCAGAGAATAGCTGCCCAGTGCGCTCTCCGAGGGATTAAGTACATGTGGTCCAGTCCATTGTGGGAGTTGTAGTATCGCATGCCCTGAAGTTTCAGGGTGCTACGTTACTCCCCTGGACCCAGTGAAGTTCCAGAAGCTTTCTGCTGTGTTTACTGCTACCACGGCTTGTTGGTCACCAATTCGGTAAACCGACCCCACACGTTACGCTGCAGCTACTGAGAACAGTGTGCAACCATCGTCCAACATCAGCAGTTGTGTACCTGTTGGGTTTTTGCATTTTGTTTCTTGCAGCACTGTGTAAGCAGTAAAAAAACAGCACCGTTCAGCACTAGGGACAGCCAGAATAACTCTGCACCCGGACTCCACGGTGTATGTAAAATTTATCTGACAGTTGTGGCCTGGTCCTGAGGCCCTCACGATCTTACCCCCGATAAGGGTTCCAAGTAACTAGACCTGCAAGTGACCGATTGTCACTAGTGGATTTTGCCATTGACAGCAATGTTATTTTGCCTATATATTTTACAGCATTGATTTAATATTGTTACAAAAATCTGTAACTCCGGTTATATGTATGCTATGCCGTTCATTTCGATGTTTAAATTAAGATAAAAATACAGTATATTATTATAAATTGGTGTCCGATTTCTCTCGAGTTGTGTCCATTATTGGAAACATGCTTTACCCTGCTGTCATAGGAACAACCGGCCTTTACAACGCAGTCACTACCCCAACTGTGACATTAGCACACGTTCCTTTACCCCGCAAGTCATTACAATGACTTGCCATAGGGGCGCATTGCTGGACTGGTGTTCATTAATCAAAAATATAGACTCTGTGGTAAAATATGCATTCTGCTGTTGGTTTGCATGTCTACAGCATTTTCACTTCCTGAGTTTACAGGCCCAACTCACAAAGCCGGCTATGCGCATAAATACATTTAGATGCTCAAATGGCGTTGTTTCTAAGTGTAAATTCACATCTGGACCTCACAAAATATGTTTTTATTCAAGTATATAGTACATCCCTAGGGTGACCTTGCCTAAAGGCAGATAGCCCTGTACAAGATCAAAGTTACTCACATGTAATATTACACCTACCACCTGCGTTAGTAATGGATTGTCCTTTTTTTATATAATCTAGGGGAATTCCATAAACGCATTGATAATTGACAGTTGGGCATTTCACATATAACCCATGTGGTTGAATTCATGATAAGCATATGTGAAGGCTCAAAGATCCCCCTCCACAAACTCAAAGCTTCGCAAACTTCACAAACATTTTTTTTTTTTAATCCTCTTATGACCTCCATAGATACAACGACCTCTCAACCTGTACCACCCTTGTCGTTTTTTATCTAAGGGGTGTAGAATCAGCTGATGGTGTATGTGTGGAACCCACCACACCACTCATCGAGAGCTGACCAAGGGGTCTAATCATAGGATAGATAGATAGATAGATTAAACACTGACAGAGTCATCTAGAAAATTCCAAAACAACCCCACATCTATCCTACCCTTATTCTGATTGACCTTTTGGTCCAAATCTCTAAAATAACGTACCGCATTCCACTAGGCTTTCCAAGTCGGAGGGACGGCCTGACGCCAAAGCTTACAAATTTCCCTTCTTGCCAAAAGAACAAGGTAGAATACCAGTTTACTCTCGAGCCCCGAAAACCCCAACAGACCATCAGGCTTCAACATAATACCAAAAATAATAAAAGAAAGGCTTACCTTCACCTCCATGCCCTACACATCAGACAAAGTCTTACCCACACTGCCCCAGAACTCTTGAATCTGGGGGCATGCCGCAAAAATGTGAACGTCATCCGCATTTGGGGCCCCACATCTCGTACAGTTGGCCTCTCCACCTCCCCTTATTTTGGCAAGCTTTAAGGGCAACCAGTATATCCTATGCAATGTGAAGAAATGGTTTTTCCTAAGTGCAGCAGATTTAATTAGTGGATATAAAATTTCCAAAGATACTTGCCATAACTTTTCCAGATCTTCCCTCGGCAAGCACTTCTCCCAGACCAGATATGGACGTTCCATTTTCTTGTCTGCTGCCGCAAGCAGGTGTTGATACCAACGGCCAACTTCCTTTTTTTTTACCATTGGGTCTTGCAGCTCATCTACCATGGAAATATCCTTGGGAATTAACCTAGATAGACTTTTACACCATGAATAGATTTGATAAAAGTTAAATCTAGAAAGAGCTCCTCTGGTGAGGTTCCACCATATTTCCCAAGGATGACAAATGTTCCCATCCATTATATCCTTCCAATGTAGGACTCCGGCCTCTTTTAGTGGCTGAGATAGTGTGTCTTTAAGGCATTCCGGAGTTCCTGGCGAGTCCCACACTGGGGCCCAATCGCTGTAATACGGTAATCCTACACCAGCTGGACACTCAGTCCATAGCTTTGCCGCCATATGTAAAGTCCTAAACCTAATCTTTTTTAAGTATTTGGGGGCTCCAAATTTATACATTAAGCCTACCTTATCCCTATCTGGAAGCATGCATTGAACATATTTCCTACCAAGGAGCTATCTGGTTTTGATAGTTACATCCTGCAATTTTTTAGTTGATATGCCCGACAGTACAACTGAAGGTCCGGCAGACCAAAGCCTCCCTTAACCAGCTTTCGCCTAAGCTTCTTCCAGGATAGCCTAATCCCTTTACTTGCCCATATAAACGAGAAAATCGTACCCTGTATTTTCAAAAGAGCAGTTTTATCGAATTCGTGAGGTATATTATTAAAAAGGTTGGCGATTTTGGGAAGCACACACATTTTAATCAAGTTGACTCTCCCATTGTGGGATAACGGTAAAATCTGCCATCTCTTCAGTAAAAGCTCCACCTCCTTCAAGACTTTATCCAAGTTTGTTGTGGGGATCTTTCCTATGTCCTGGGTTACTATCACTCCCAAGTACTTTAATTCTTTAGAAAGCCCAACCCCCTGTGCAGAAGTATTCCATGCCATGATTTCAGTTTTATCTCTGCTAACTTGATAACCTGACACTTCCCCGAAAGACTGTACTTCAGCCATTAACTCAGATACGGTAGGAGTAACATTAGAGGAAAATACAATAAGATCATCTGCATACAGTGCAATTTTTCTAAAAAAATCCGTTAATTTCAAAAGGAGAGATATTATTATTCTGTCTTAGACTCTGAGCCAGGGGCTCAATATACATGTCAAAAAGGATCGGTGATAGAGGGCACCCTTGTCTAGTACCCCGCTGTATCGAGACCGCGGCAGAGAGAGTACCGTTAACCAAGATCTGTGCCCGGGTGGAATTATATATTTTTTTAAGAACTTCCCTAAAGTTGACTCCGAACCCAAAAGCCTTTAGAGTGTTGTTAAGGTAATGCCAATTAACTTGATCAAAAGTTTTTGCAGCATCGACCGTTATGATAGAAAGGGGGGCTCCCAGTGTTGTTGCAAAATCGACCGAGCCTATTAAGGAATACACCAGATCCATCATCTGCCTACCCGGTAGAAACCCCTTTTGGTCTTTTTTTTTTTAAACCATTTTTTTATTTTTATTTTTGTTTATTGATTTTTATGTCAGCATACAGCCAAAAGAAAACAAATACAAGATATACGCAGTCATTTTCATCATCTAATTAGTACAGTGCTTTCATAACCATTTTGACAATGGAGACCATATCTTCTGGCCCATTATTCTTCTCCGCCGACCTTTTGTTTTATATATTGACATTTCTAAATAATACACAGATAACAATTTGTTTTGCCAGTTACAAAAAGCAGGTGGTTCAATATCCAGCCATTGTGTAGTAATACAAAATCGAAAGATTGACATACAAATAAATATAAATCTAGCTTCTACTTCAGTCCTACTGCTATCGCAACTTGTTTGTAAACCTAAAATAATTAGTTCTGCCGTTATTTGCAGTCTGATGCCCAAAATATTATGTAAAAAATATTCAACGTCCTTTATAAATTGTCCTAATTTTGGGCATTGAAAAAACATATGAATAGTATCCGCAGCTATTATTCCACATCTAGTACACTTATTCCCTCTTACAGAATTCCATTTGCTTAGCTTGGCGGGTGTGTAATATAAGTCAAAAATAGACATTTCAATTATTCTATTCAAATCTATCTTATTCACACCAAATTTATTTTTCCATTTATTATCCCATGCTAATAGATCATCTTCATAGTTTTCAATCAATAACTGATATATAGATCCTATTTTTGTCTTTTTCTAATTGCCTCTAAAACTTCTATTTTTTTACATGTCACCTGATTCTTAGCAATTTTCATTTCAAGAAAGCTGCGTAGCTGCAAATATTTTAAGAATTCGATATGAGTTATGTCATTTTTTTGTTGCAAATAGGAGAAAGAAGCTACCTGATTCCCTTCAAACAAATCTTCCAGATGACATATTCCCAATCGATGCCATCTGGCCATGATAGAGTCTCTAAAAACATCTGGTAAAAAGAGACAGTTTTTCAATGGGGTATAGAAATTAAGATTTAAATTACAGCCAATTCTTTTTTTTACTTTTTTCCAAATCTGGAAAACTGCTGTAATAATTTTAAATTTAGTTTTTTTATAATAGCTTGGTTCAATGATGCGCACTAAACATTGTCGCGCTTCCTCACCCAAAACCATCTCATATATTGTTGGAGTTACTGCCTCCTCAATTTTCGCATTATGAACCAGCAAAACACCCATATTCTGCAAAAAGGCTGACCAATAATATACCCGAAAATTAGGTATTCCCCAACCTCCTCTATCTTTTGGTAACATACATTTTTTAATGGATCTCCTAGACCTATGATAACTCCAAAGAAACCTAGAACACATTCTGTCAATGCGATAACAAAAAATCATAGGAAAAAAACAAAGGAATCGTGCGAAATAGGTATAGAAATTTAGGAAAGATAGTCATTTTTAATACGTTACTGCGACCATATAAAGATAAATGAAGATTATTGAGCCTTTCTAACATCTTATTAGATGATGCAATTATTGGGTCAATATTCAGTCGTACAATATTATCTATAGCTGGAGATATTTTGATTCCCAAGTAAGTGGCATCTGACTCAAAGTTCATATCATTTGGACGCCCTACGTCAGAATGTAGTAGCTGGGTCTTAGAAATATTTAATTTATATCCAGAATATTGTCCAAACTTCTCAGCTGCTTCCACTAACCTAGGTAAGGCCGTTTTAATATTTGTTGTAACAATGGCAATGTCGTCCGCATATGCGAATACTTTATACGCTGTATTATGTATTAAGACCGGCTCAATTGCGGGATCATTTTCCAGACTATTTAAAAAAGGCTCAATGTACAGCGCAAATAGTAAGGGTGAGCTAGGGCAGCCCTGTCTTGTCCCCCTTGTAATCATTATATTGCCTGAAAGTCTTCCCGAAATACGAATTACTGCCTTCGGTTGACAATATAACGCTTGTATGGTTTTAATAAATTCTGTAGGGAGCCCCATCCATGCTAAAGTTGACCACAAAAATTTCCAAGAAACGCGGTCAAATGCTTTTTCCGCATCTAATAAAGCTACAGCAAGTGGGGAATCAGAAGCCTGTGCCCAATCTAATAATGCAATGATTCTTTTGATGTGGTCTGTTGTATCCCGTCGCATAATAAAACCATGTTGTTTCTTACACACCTATAAAGGCATAAAATTATTTAACCTGTTTGCTATGATCTTTGAGTAGATCTTACTATCTGCATTGAGCAGAGAGATCGGTCTATAAGAGCCCAGGTCCGTATCTATCTTTCCCTTTTTTTTAAAGATTACTATAGTTGCTTCAGACCATGATTCCGGGGGACTACCCAAAAAAGATTGCTGGCAAACTTCCAATAACTCTTTTCTAAGTATATTTCTAAATGTGCGATAAAATTCCAAGGGAATATTGTCAGGGCCCATGGCTTTACCTAAAGCTAGATCTAATATAGCTTTCTCTAATTCTTCCCATGTTAAAGGTGCGGATAGCACTATTTTTTGAGCCTCTGAAAGCCCCGAGGGCTCTAAGTCTGTCAGATAGTCATTTTCCATACAGTCTATTGTCTCAACTGATGGTGCACTATACAAAGATTGATAAAATGTCTGTACAGCTTCTAATATACCTTCTTTGGTTTCCTGAAGGACCCCGTTTCCGTCAATACAGCTTTCTGTCTTAGCCTTTTGGCCAGCAGTCTACCGTTTTTTTCACTTAATTCATATATTTGTTCTTTATGTTGCTTATATTTCAAAGCAATTTGATCAGCCATATTAGAGTACACTGCAGCCCTTTTGACAGTAAGATCTTTTTGAGCTAAGATAACACCTTTACCCAGGCTAATTGCCGCAGCTAATTTATGCTCCGCTAGTGTTACCATCTTAAAATCATTTCTGTACTTGTTCAACAGTTTTTTACGTCGTGATTTCGAGAAACTTATCGTTTCTCCTCTTACTATGGCCTTGAAAGTATCCCAAACAATCCTATTAGATGTAGATCCCTTATTAAATTAAAAAAATTCCTGTATTACCTTACTCATAAATTCACAATACTCCTCATCCAGTAGTAAATTCCTTTCAAAGGACCATGGGTAGACTTCTTGTCCCTTCTGTAGCGGGATTGTAAGATCAAGTATTACAGGATTATGATCAGAAATAAGTTTAGGTAGAATCTCCATATTGCTATTCCCAATATATTGGTATGAAATAAAAAAATAATCTAACCGAACAAATTTATTATGCGGAACTGAAAAAAAGGTGTAGCCAGAATGCTCCGGATATATTTTATTCCAGGCATCGTACAATCCATGATCTAAAATTAAATCCCGCAAAACGGTAAATGTGCATGGTTTTCTGCCAGTATATCTTGAATTCAGCCTTATATCAAAATTTGCGTCTAGGTAAATATTCATGTCGCCACACATGATTATTGGTTGCGGCCATTGGGCTAATTCTGTGTCTAAAAAACTCATCGATTCCACATCATCCAAATTCGGACCATATACAGTACAAATTGTAAATCTATGCTGCCCAATCTCAAATATACAGATAGCCCAGCGGCCCCATTTATCTTCCAAAGATTTAATACATATTCCTAAACCACGTTTCGTCAAAATAGCTACTCCTCTCTTCACCCCCCGTTTGTTTAGAACAAACGACTAAATCCAATCCCAATTTTTTTAAACATCCCCTTTTCGCCCAGGCAATATGGGTTTCTTGTAAGCATAATATATCAATATGCGAGATCTTGATGAGTTTAGCTAATATCTCTCCTTTTTTAGCATCATTAAGCCTGCAAAGGTTAAGGGTACAGATCTTTAATTTCCTATCCATATTTCGTGAAAAAAGGGAAAAAAGGCTTCAAAAAATACCTCAAACTTGAAATGCACTGGCTAATATAATGTTTGACTATTACATCTACAACATTCTCAAATAATAATTCATACAAAAAAAAGCCTGTCAGTATATATACCAAGGCTGTTGCTGACATTTCACCCTCCCTAAACACCCTTCTCCCTCCACCTCCCCCACTTTCCCCTCACCCCGCTTCCAATATCCCACCCTTCCCTCCCATCCCTCCCAACCCACCTTATGAGGCATAAGGACTAACAGTCCCTGAAAGTATGGAAGACCGCCCCCCTCCCCGACATCCGGGAAGAAGAGAAATTATTTTAGAAATCCATTCATTTAGGTTATATTCCCATCAGCTATAACTCCAACAAAAAATACATTTATTATTAAACGCAGCTTATAATGACTGTAAAAACTCTTTGGCTTCAATCTCCGAGGAAAAGAATCTGGTCTGACCTTTGATTGTGATCTTTAACTTAGCTGGATTTTGTAACAAAACTGTTGCGCCTTTCACTTGAAAGCCGGGTATAAGTTGCCGTAAATGCCAGCGCTTTGATACAGTTTCCCTACAAAAAGCAGGTCTTACAAAGAAATCACTCCCTTTCGCCGTTCTCCTTTTATCCGGTCTAGCCAGACCAAAGACAGCCTCTCTAGCTAAAAAATTATTAAATCCAACTAATATAGCTCTAGGTCTGTCTTCTTGACCTTGCCTTGGTTGGTTGTCGCAGATTAAAGGGAATCCTATGTGCTCTCTGAATCCCTGTCGACCAGTCCCAGAGAGTCAGCTCCGGAAAAGCCTCTGAAAACAGTTCACAAACAAACTTCCGAACATTTGAATCTTCTTTTTTTTCCGGGATCCCTAGAATACGCAGGTTCTTTCTACGAGCCTGATTCTCCATCTCTGACAGTTTAAATTTAATGTCATCTCGTTGCGCTTTTATAGAGTTTAGCTCGAGTCTCTGTGTTGCTACTTCGTCTTCTAATGTAGAAATTCTAGACTCTGCTTCAGTTACTCTCAAAGCCATATCGGAACATATTTTAATTTCCTGTCTAGCAGAGTTCTGTACTTTGCGACAAGTTGCTTGTGTACGGGTATTATCTAGCTTAGTCTTGATGGATAATTTACCCCACTATTTTAGTAAGCCGAGCATTTAACACACCTACGTGCCATGTTTGCAAAGTTCAAATTGTGAGAACGAACTCAACAAGAACCATTAGCTAAGCTAATGGGTCTGGTGTTTCTTTGCCATTGCTTGATTTAGTTGCCATAGTTTCTGTAAAACATTATTGTTGAAGGCTCTCTGGAAGTTTGGCAATGCTTCTCCCGCAGATCAGTCAAATCATCCAGTCCAGTCAGAGATGTACACTGACTCTTAATGTGGTATCTCTTCTCTCTTGGACTACACAGGCTTAGAAAACATCTTTTTTAGTCGATGTAGTGTTTGGACACCTAATAAAAGAGCCTTTTTAGGCACACAGAGTAGCATCAGCTTTGTGTCTGGCTCTGGACGAGCCAACTATCTTGTTCATATGGAGTCTTTCCTAACAGTCATTTAACAGCATTTAGATATACCCGAATGTAGGGATGGAGTTCTATCAAAATATTACTTTGAATCCTGGCTGTGTGTTGGTTTCTTCTAACAGCATCATCACCAGCCCAGGTGTTGTCCAGGACTATCAAGATGACAAGTACAATCCAGGCTATTTGATGGCTTCTAAGAGGACCTTCATCTGGCACTGAAGAGAAAGAATTGGCACTGCATTGACTCTGGAACCTTCTAGGAACTGGAAGTACCAAGGAGGTTTACCATCATGTCTTCTTCTAACAAGTCAATGGGGTACTTTCCAGCTTAGTATTTTGCCAATTCACGCAATATCACAATTGCCATTTTTTCTCGCACTACTATATTTTTTTAATTTGTTATTCTCTGGCTCCTTAAATTATTTTACATATTTTTCCAGTGCCCTCATGCTATGTGGTGGTTCTAATCATAGTCACAGATCCTGCAAATAAGAATGATTCCACGCTTCACAGTTATTGCTTAATATATACCTGTGCACAGCACTCCAGCAAAGACCCAGCATTGAGCATATTTTACGGGTCCAGACTGATCCCACTGACGGAGGATGGCAGTGCTGGAGTTCCACTTGGTGGGCACAACCCCGTCTGCATAGCTTCCACTCCATCTCCCCACCAGTACACCATTGTCCTGGTCATTAACGTGGAGCTGTGAAGAAAGAATCAACATGTTTTTCAGATAAGAGCACCGTGCATCATTTTATTGTCATATCTTAACATAAGTTGACCACCATATAAAGGTTTGTATATCGAAATATCGAGGTCGCTAATAGCGGCATAAAAAAAATTGACAGCAGAGTATTAAAATGTAATGGTACTAACGTATTGCCAAGTATAGATTTACTGTGCATACCTCTACATCTATGTACCTTGAAGACATATACAAATCAATAAAGTAGGTAGATTTAATAATAGTAAATCTATATGTAACTCTATAATCCCACCTTGAAGATATATAGGTACTCTATTCTGAAGTCAATAGTTTTGTAGGTCGATGTGAAAAACGTGATATTCTGGTAGTCAACAGATGAAAAAGTGGTCTAGCCAAGCATGGCTCCAGTCTGTTTCAGGCTGAATTCTTGGCTCTGGCCAGGCCTTTGTTCCATCAGACTGATAAGCATCGCAGACATGGCCTATCTCACTTTGTAAAGGTAAGACAGCTGTTACTATGAAGCACAGCTGCAGGCAGAATCAGGATGTGGAAAAATTGGTGTTGGTGGCACTTGCAGTGAAGCCTTGCTGGAACACCTGTGGTATCATGAAAACCCTTCCCCCTTTGTCCTTCTTTAACCATTAGCTACCATGCTGGCTGTTGAGAGAAGTAATCTGGAGTATTTTCAAACCTGTTCCATTATTTTACTCAAAGAAGAAGATGATCGATTGCAGATGTATGACTTCCATTTAACAAACATATTCTACCAATCCCCAGTTTACTCCCTCTTCTCCGAATGTTCTCTTTACCATGCAGGTGATATTACATATCCTTGAGATCCACCTCAGGATTTAAAAGGGACATTCTTTTATCTCGAGAAAGAACTGAGTTACACAGATGACTCATATGTTATCATTTGAACCTGTGTGCTAGTGTTACAACTTGTACAAATGGAACCTGCACTTATTTTTAGCACTGGTCCCAAATATAACATTCTCACATATTGTGCTCTCTCCGATATTTGCATGGACACTTACCACCAGGTTCTACCTCATGCTGCTGCACCACAGATAATAACACTCTCAGAAGGGCACCAATAACACTTGAATGCTTTATTCACAGTTTTCTCTGATCATTACATCAGGTCCAAAACACAGGAGACCGCCCGTGCAATTTTAACTTAGAAGGTGTATTCTTTCTCCCAACGGTGCAGTATCCCTGCATTTTTAGGTCTCATCTAAGGTAAGATCATGTGCTGTTTCCTACTAGACCCATGGTTACTTTATGGGGGGGCTTAGAGGCCGCCCATTGCTTACAATTGTTTGGTTTCATTGTCATTCTCATTTTCTTGCTCCTCATTCAGTAGCTTCCATAGGCTTCACTCTTACACATGTGTTTAACGCTCCCCTGGAGCAAGGATGCATTACTTGTGTCCTTCCACTGTTCCCTTTTTCAGGCACTATTTTTTTTTGTTGTTTAAGCACTCAATGAGAGTGTTTGTGCTTTTCATCTATCTCCCTTGAGTACTTCTCCCCCCTCCATGTACCTCACGAGTCCCATCTGTTGTCCATGTGCTTTTCTTATCCCTGCCAATCCTCAATTGTCTGTATTCTTGCCGCATCACCTCCAGCCAACCCTTTGTTTGCCAACGTGCTAGCCTCCATCCCCTCCTGGCAACCCTCTGTTGTCCATCTGCTTGACCCCGGCACCTTTAGATCCCCCTCCATCTGTTTGCCGCAACTCTTCCCGTCCACCCTCTGTTGTCTGTCTGCTTCTCCCCAGCCCCACTTGTGACCCTCTGTTGTCCATCTGCTTTCCCTATTCCCTCATGACCACCCTTTGCTGTCCTTATGGTTGCTTTCAGTCCCTCGTGACTACCCTACGTAATACATCTGCCTGCTCCATGTAGTTGCCCTATCCCACCGCATTGTCCATGTGCTTTTCCCAGTCCCTCCAACTGACCCTCCATTGTCCATCTGCTTGTCCTCAGTCCCTCACTTCCACCCTCTGTTGTCCTTCTGCTTGACTCCAGCTCCACCTGAATGATGTCTGTAGTGTATCTTCTTGACCCCAGCCCCTCTCACACACCCTCTGTTGTCCATGCAGTTGCCCCAACTCCTCATCATTGTCCATGTGCTTGCTCCAATCACCTCCGGACAACCATCCCTTTCCCGTGTACTTGCCCCCAGCCCTCCCACCCACCTTCTCTTGTCAATCTGCTTATCCGACCCACTCCCACCAACCCTATACTATTCAGAAGCTTTCCAGATGCCCTTTCCACTGACCATCCATTGTCCATGTGACTGCACCCAAACCTCCCTGCTTACTCTCTGTTGTCCATGTGGTTGCTCCCATTCCCTTTTACACACCCTCCATTGTCTGTCTGCTTGTCCCCAGGCCCCTCCACCCATCTTTCATTGTCCTCTCCTGCATTTTGGGGTCCTTCTCTTTTCCCTCTTCAACCCTCCCTCTGGATTGTCTAGGTAGAGCGCTGGACGTGTCATATCATTTTTTTATTAGCTTTAGCCTCGCTGCACATCAGTCATACTGTTGTACCGCATGGCTACAAAAGATTGTCAAATCCTATAGCTCTTGTAGGCCAGACCTACTGGCTTTGCCAATATTTCTTTTTATCAGGGAACAAACCCTCCAAGTTATGTCAGGAAAAAATTGTCCTTGGAAAAATCCCTGGAATTTCAGTATTACATGCGAGAATCGGTGCAGAAAAAACAATGTCTGCATGTTACTATCTGATCTTCAGGGTATAAACTCCTAATTCCCTAAAAAAAATGAGGGACCTGATGAATCTAATATCCCCAGCAATGGTAATATAAGGTGTAGTATTACCACTCCAACATACCGAGCTACTTTAAATCAGGCCATTACACAGTAGCACCTTTCGTCAACTCAGCCACATCCAAAGTGTTGACAACTAGTCAGCAATAAAATCCATCAGTACCACACCCTGAGAAGATCAAACCTTACTGCATTGGCCCCTCGGATTGCATACATCTTGTCAGGCTGTACTGTATAAATAAACCTCTCATTCCTTACCATTGCGCTGAGCACCCTTCCTATGTATTTTGGGTCGTTCCTCTTGGAAACATGTTCTGCCGCATTTTTTCTGTAATCCGAGCTTCTATCGAAAATTTTGAAGCAGATTTCCAGAATATTTGTGTCAAACTGCAAAAATAAGGCAAAGCCTGTGAGAATTAGGTTATTCCTAGAATGTAAAGGTTAATATCATTCTATTTACCAGCATTATGTTATTGACATGTGTGATGGTACAGTGGTGGCTCTTCCGCTAAGGGGGAGGAGCATCGACGCACTGCTGCAAAGCAGTGAAAGAAAGAACAAAGACAATGATAATAACTCCAGTTTATTATCATTGTATTTGTTCCTGCTGCGCAGCTTTGTGGGGCGGGCGAGGCTGCTCTGCTCTCAGAGCAGGGGAGGAGTGGTTTGCCCACTCCAAGTACACAATGGTGCCGTCCAAAACAGTCATGAGCACTTCGCATGTTCTCCCCGTAGGCGCATTACAGCCTGCATGGAGAACCTGCCTAGATCCCCATTCCTGGCTGAGCACCGATCCACGGCACTCAGACCAATAACAATGCTGTATTGCATCATTGTTATTGGCTTAGGGGAGGGAGCCTGGCTGCTTCCTTTTCCGGTGACCAGAGAGGAGAGACTGAGATGTGGGAGAGAACGGGAGAGTGGTGTGCAGGTAAGTTTTACTTTTTTTTTACATCCCCCGATCTTCCCTCCCCCAAACCCTCTTTCCCCCCACCCAAAACGGGCTTACCACTCCTGATCCGTGCCAGCCGCTACTGGATGTATATCTCAGCATTGAAACCCTTCTCCTTAAAAGTCTACACTGTCGTCCATTTAACAAACAAATGGCTAAGATTACGCACACTGCAACACAATCACAAAGTAATCCAATTCAAATGTCCCCAAGGTGGGTCTCACAATAGCTGATAGCTTCTTTTCATTGCCTCAAACGAGATTCCAAGATGGATGCTCTTTGCCCACGCTCTAGTTGTACATGTGGCCTTGGCATGTGCAAATTACTTGCATGTTGCTATTTGTCCACAAGTTTAAAGCAGGTCAAACCAGGTGGGGATCTTGTTAGCAGTTAGGAAGATATATCAATGTGTGCCCCATGGAATGCGCTCCTTGATGTAAATTTACAATTTACCTGCTGAAAACGTGTTGGCAAATAGTGTGGGTGGGTAGTTTGCAAATGGACAAGTAGCACATACACACCTAGTACATGAACAAACTTGGAACAGACTTGGAATCCCGCTTCAGTCTGAATGTGTGAGAAGTTGGCCTGGTACATGATGCTCACTAGTTAAAGTGATCACCTTGTACCATGCCAAGCAACCCTTATGGTGTGGTTGTAAGTCAACCTTTTCGGACTAGCTGCCCTAGTGGTAGCGTAGGCTAAGCAGTCTTTGAGGCTAAACTCGTGAAGCGTGTTAAGCCAGCTGTTTTACCCAATGCAACCCCCTTTTATACCAATGAAAGGACACCACACAGATATATATTCAAAATATATATGTATTTATTTCTCAAAGTAACCCCTAGTCTCTTTATGAGCACAGGAGCACAAATCGTCAAACAAGATTACAGTAGAATACACAGAAGTTGCACTTTATATGGATAGGCCCTGGTGGCCACTCGAACCATATACTAAAATAGTGGTATAAGTACCACGAACAGAAAAGGGAAAAGGCCTAGGGCCTCTAGAATCGCTGGGCCTACAAGGAGCTAACTTCAGTTAGTGACCAGGAGGTCCACGGGTGGCGTGTGCAGAGCAAATAGTCACACGCGTGCTCCCATAGGTTTCAATGGGTGCGTAAAAAGTACAAAGTTACTGCAAAGAGGATCTTCCGGATGGACTAGGAACTCAAGATTTGGAACACAGGCACTAGAGATGTAATACTACACTTGGGCACAGGTGTGCCAGCTTTACCTCACCCACAGGAAGCGGGTGCATAGGCCTCGAAGTGCGTCGGGTTTCTTCTATCTGTTTCGTGGAGCCTGAAGACAAAGATGCTGCAGGCAGTCGGTCCGGGAGAGATGCAGTGGATCCAAGAGTGGATCGGAGATGTTGAAGACCTGTAAGCAGAGGGGACAGTGTTCACAGTCACTAGCCAGTGACCGGCGTGGCACCAGGTGGGTACCAGGCAATGTCGGGTGCAAACAGGAAGAAAGGTGTAGCTTGTCTCTGCAGCCACGTGGTCCCTGGAGGTCGACGACGCCCAGGAGTCGGTTCACGAGCTGTCCCACTCAGGCTCTCGCTGTCGGCGGTGTCGGCGACTTGATCGAAGCAAACAAGCCTTGGCAAAAGCAATTGTTGTAGGAGATGAAATAAGCTGATGGTTCTGACCAGCAAGGTCAGAAGGACTGCTCCTTTGGAGGGGAGCAAGGGCCAGTCTGGAGAAACCAGACCAGTGGTGTATTTCTTGAAGTTCATCGCCAAGATGGCTACTAGCCAGCGGGCCAGCAACCGGTTAGGCGCGTCGAGTGGCAAAATGCAGAAGGGCCCCACACAGATCGTGGAGATGCTGGAGGGCTCACCTTTGGTGCAGATGCTGCTCGGGTGTTGGGCTTCTCAGATCCCAAAGCACAACTTGGAGGGAGCCTCGGTTGTTGCACTTGTCAGCTTGTCGTGGTCGTTTCAAGATGGCTGGCTCCACGTGTCTCGGTGCCTCCACGGGTCTCCTCTTTTCAGGGACTGTGGATCGGGCGGTGAGAGGTCTGGAGGTCCAGGTCTTGTCAGTCTCTGGGCTCGGGCTCCGGCGGGAGGCGGGAGGCGGCGGCAAAGCAGACGTTGATTCGCTGGATGGTGCTTGCGTTAGCAAGGTGGTCACTCCCTGACCACAGGGGAGATTGGCTTCAGTCCTCTGTGCAGCAGAGCGTCGAAGTTCCCGTCTTCTTCTTAGTGTTAAGTTGATTCCAGGATGTCTGAAGTCTTAGGACACAGCTCCTACCTTTAAGCGGATTCTAGGGGCCGGACTACCTGCTAGGTCCCTCCCTATGGGTGGGACCAGGAAGGGGGGTGGTTACACCCCCAATCCTTTGTCCAGCTCGCCCCAGGCCCGGGACTGGTGTGCCCCAGGACCGGTTTGAACTGGCATATGCCCCGAGGCTCCTTGTGAGCCACAGGCATGTCTGGTTTCTTTCAAGCCCTACCTGACCAATACACAAAATCCTGTCTGGGGTGGTGCACGCACCTCCCCTGGCAGGAAACCCTTTGTCCACACCTCCCAAGCTGGAAGGACTCCCAGCAGCAGGAGGGCAGACTTGTGTCTGTGGTGGCAGCATCCATTTTGTGGAGCTGAGGCTATGTCTGATTTTACCCGGGTTTCAGGTACTGTACATGTCGTGTCCCTCTAGAAGGGTGGAATGCTAACCCCGTCGCCAGAATTGGCGAGGGGTTAGTATTCCAATTCGTATGACACCTTACTCGACATGTTTTGATAAAGCCAAACCAAAGATAGCATTTAACCGCGAGGTTCATAATGCACTTAAGAGTATATGGTATGACGATATCTGGAAACAGTAGAAGGAAGTTGTTCCGACCACTGTAGACAGGCTCAGCTCATGCCAGAGCACCATCTCACATGGAACCAAGCACTCTGCCTTCAGGATTGTTAAGGCCTGCCATAGGAGTGACTTATGGGTTACCAGGTGTCCCATTTAAGGTTAGGTATAGGTATACTACACCTAAGTAAGAGGTGATTACACCAACTTACCCCAGCTGAGTGATCAGCCAGTTGTGTCAATTTGTTAGGCCAAGCCTGGGGTGGCATAATACATGCTTCAGCCCCTGGCAGGCCTTGGGTACACCAATGCCCTGGGTACCTAGTGTACACTGGTACAGGGGCTGACAGGGTGATCCACTTCCAATTGGTTATGCACCTAGGGTGCATAGTTTTAATTTAGTAGAGAGAACAGCAGGCTGGGGGTCTGATTGGCAGGCCCACAGCCTCAATATGTCGAAAACCAGTGAAGCAAAAAGCAAAAATTTGGGGTGACCATAGGATAGCAGACCCTACTCTCCTACACAACCCCCCCCAAACGCTGGGACATTAAACTAGCCTTGACCAGTCTCGTCTTCATGTCCTAAGTGGAAGTACCTGGAGAGACCATCTGCATTCCCATGGTCAGTACCTGGCCGGTGCTCCACTGTAAAGTCCATACCCTGTAGGGAAATGGACCACCTAAGCAGTTTGGGGTTTTCACCCTTCATCTGATTTAGCCACAAGAGGGGCTTATGGTCGGTCTGAATCTTGAAGTGAGTGCCAAACAAGTATGGCCTCAGCTTCTTCAGGGCCCACACCACAGCAAAGGCCTCCCTCTCAATAGCTGACCAATTCTTCTCTCTGGGGGTCAACCTTCTGCTAATAAAAGCAATGGGTTGGTCTTGACCATCTACATTAAGTTGTGACAGCACAGCTCCCACACCCAACTCAGAAGCATCTGTTTGGACAATAAACTCTTTGGAGTAGTCAGGACTTTTCAGGATAGGTGCAGAGCACATGGCCTCCTTCAGGTCATCAAATGCCTTTTGACAGCTTACTGTCCACTGAACCTTTTTTGGCATCTTCTTGGATGTCAGATCATTAAGAGGAGTCACAATGGACCCATAGTTCTTAACAAACTTCCTGTAGTACCCAGTCAAGCCCAAGAAAGCTCGAACTTGAGTCTGGGTGGTTGGAGGGGGCCAGTCCTTGATGGATTGTATCTTACTCTCCAGTGGTTGAACTTGGCCTCCACCTACAAGGTGGCCCAAATATACAACCTTACTCTGCCCTATCTGGCACTTAGTAGCCTTGATAGTGAGGCCTGCCCTTTGCAGAGCCTCAAGAGCCTTCTTCAGGTGGATCAGGTGATCCTCCCAGGTGGAGCTAAAGACAGCAATGTCATCAAGATATGCTGCGCAAAAGTCATCCAACCCAGTAAGGACTTGGTTCACCAGCCTTTGGAAGGTGGCAGGTGCATTCTTCAGACCAAAGGGCATCACCACAAACTGGTAGTGCCCACCTGGGGTTGAGAATGCTGTTTTGGCCTTAGACTCCTCAGCTAATCTGATTTGCCAATAGCCAGCTGTTAAGTCAAATGTGCTCAAAAACTTTGCAGAAGCTAGTTTGTCTATGAGCTCATCTGCCCTTGGAATAGGGTGTGCATCTGTCCTGGTGACAGCATTGAGAACCCTGTAGTCCACACAGAACCTCATCTCTCTCTTGCCATCTTTGGTGTGAGGTTTGGGGACCAGAACCACTGGGCTAGCCCAGGGGCTCTCTGAGGGTTCAATGACACCTAATTCCAGCATTTTATGTACCTCAGCCTTTATACAGTCCCTGACGTGGTCAGGTTGTCTGTAAAGCTTGTTCTTTACAGGCAGACTGTCACCAGTGTCCACCACATGGGTACACCAGTTAGTTTGACTAGGTATCAAGGAAAACATATGTGAAAATGATTGTAGAACCTGTCTACATTCAGTCTGCTGATGGGCAGTGAGGTTGCCTCCAAGGGTCACTCCTTCAACTGAGCCATCTTCAGGGTTCTGAGACAACAGGTCTGGGAGAGGGTCACTCTCTTCCTCCTGTCCCTCATCTGTAGCCATGAGCAAGCCCATGTCTGCCCTGTCAACATATGTTTTAAGCCTGTTAACATGGAGTACCCTGTGGGGACTCCTGGGAGTTCCTAGGTCGACCAAGTAGGTGACCTCTCCCTTCTTTTCCAGGATTGTATGGGGTCCAGACCATTTGTCTTGGAGTGCTGCTGGGGCCACTGGCTCCAACACCCATACCTTCTGTCCTGGCTGAAACTCAACCAAGACAGCCTTTTGGTCATGCCAAGCTTTCTGTAAGGCCTGGCTTGCCTCAAGGTTTTTGGATGCCTTCTCCATATACTCAGCCATCCTGGAGCGGAGACCAAGTACATAGTCCACTATGTCTAGCTTAGGCTTTTTGAGAGGTAACTCCCATCCTTCCTTCACCAAACACAGTGGGCCTCTCACAGGGTGCCCAAACAACAATTCAAAGGGGCTGTAGCCAACTCCTTTTTGTGGGACCTCTCTGTAAGCAAACAGAAGGCAGGGTAGAAGGATGTCCCATCTTCGCCTGAGCTTTTCAGGTAATCCTTTGATCATACCCTTTAGGGTCTTGTTGAATCTCTCAACAAGCCCATTGCATTGTGGGTGATAAGGGGTGGTGAACTTGTAGTTGACACCACATTCCTTCCACATAGCTGTCAAGTATCCGGACATAAAGTTGGTACCTCTGTCAGATACTACCTCCTTAGGAAACCCCACTCTGGAGAATACTCCCAGCAGGGCCCAGGCCACAACAGGAGCTGTAGTGGTCCTAAGGGGAATTGCCTCTGGATACCTGGTGGCATGATCCACTACCACCAGTATAAATCTGTGCCCAGATGCAGTGGGAGGATCCATGGGACCCACTATGTCTATTCCCACTCTTTCAAAGGGGACCCCCACCACAGGTAGTGGTATTAGGGGGGCCTTTGTTGTGCCACCTGATTTGCCACTGGCTTGGCAGGTAACACAGGAGCGACAAAACTCCTTTGTATCTTCATTCATGTGAGGCCAGTGAAAGTGAGGGACAAGCCTGTCCCAAGTCTTATTCTGGCCTAAGTGTCCTGCTAAAGGAATGTCATGGGCCAAGGTAAGAAGGAAGCCCCTAAATTGCAGAGGTATAACCAACCTCCTGGTAGCACCAGGCTTGGGGTCTCTAGCCTCTGAATAAAGGAGCCCTTCATCCCAATACACTTTATGGGTACCTTGAGCATTCCCAGCAGCCTCAGCAGCAGCCAGCTGTCTGAGGGGTTCAAGAGAGGGACAGGATAACTGAGCCTGCCTCAAGTCAGCCCTTGAAGGTCCCCCTGTCCCCAGAAACTCAACCTGATCAGGTTCAAGCTCTTCAGGGACAGTTCCTTCAGGGTCCTCTAGATCAGCTTCCTGGGAAGGCTGATCATCACTCTGAGGCAGGGGGGAAGGCACAGCCTTGACCCTCCTGTTCTTCTTCTTGGTAGGTGCTTGGTCCATTGTTCCAGGATCCAAGACCTGAGGTTCAGTGAGGCACTTTTTTGGCCTGTGACCTGGTCACAGCAAGGACATGTGATGATATACCTAACATCTCTGCATGAGTCCTGTACTCCACTTCTGACCATAGAGAACTCTCTAGGTCATTGCCCAACAAACATTCTACTGGGAGGTCTGCACTAACCACAACCCTTTTGAGGCCAGTTACCCCTCCCCATGAGAAGTTAACAACTGCCACACTATGTGAAGTAGTGGCATTGCTGGCATTGGTCACCAGGTAATTCTCACCTGGTATGTACTGTCCAGGGTCCACAAAGCCTGGTGTCACCATAGTGACACTGGCACATGTGTCCCTGTAGGCTTGAGCCACTTTTTCATTAATTAAAGGAGTCTGTCTGTACTTGCCCAGGTTACTGGGGCTCACAGTCAGGGACAAATCAATGTCACCATCACAGATCAAGACTGCCTGTGTCAGGGTTCTGTCTAAGTCAGAATCTCCTTCAGTTCCCATAGTGATTCCCACTACACCCTTTGTCTGGGGACCAACACTGCTAACAGTAGTACTGGGAGCAGGTGCCTTAGGGGCAACAGTGTTGGGGGCTCCACCCTTTTTGCAATCACTAGTCCAGTGAGTTGTATTTTTGCAATGATTGCACCAGGGTTTCTTTTGACCTTCTTTCTTCTTTTTGGACTGTTGTTGGGACCCACCCTCCTTAGCAGTAGTTTGGGGCCCTGTTGAAGACTTCTGGTCTTTAGATTTCTGATCTCCACCCTTTTGGTCTGTTTTCTTCTGATCACCCCCTTGGCCCTGGTTCTGGTTCTTTTGCTTCACCCTGGTTCTGACCCATTTGTCTGCCTTCTTTCCCAATTCTTGGGGAGAGGTCAGATCAGAGTCAACCAAGTGTTGATGCAGTTGCTGGTTTTGACAGTTATTTAAAATCTGTTCTCTCATCATCAAATTATACAATCCTGTAAAATCAGATACCTTACTTCCCAGCAACCAACCCTCCAAAGCCTTAGTGGCACATTCAACATATTCAGACCAGTCCTGAGTCTGTGTCTTTTGGGTGTCTCTGAACATTAACCTGTACTGTTCAGTGGTTAAGCCTAACCCATCTACCAGAACACTCTTCAGG
Organism: Triturus cristatus; assembly: GCF_964204655.1. Classification (NCBI taxonomy): domain Eukaryota; kingdom Metazoa; phylum Chordata; class Amphibia; order Caudata; family Salamandridae; genus Triturus; species Triturus cristatus. The sequence goes on along the minus strand of NC_140590.1, from coordinate 1,483,876,454 downwards.
ACTCTGTAATTTCTGACATCCTCTTCTCTAACAGTGAGGAGTCTGTCTCTGCCTCTTCCTTCAAAGGAGAGCCAGAGGATTGCTGCCCACTGGTCTTCAGGAACCTGCTGTACTTTGCAGGCTCTCTCAAGAGCAGTTATCCATTTGTGGATGTCATCCCCACTTTTGTAGGGGGGCACAACCTTAGACAGGTTCCTATTATCAAAGACCCTATCTTTGTCCTTAGGGACAATGCTGCCACCAGTGGGTATAGACCCACTCTCTCTAGGTTGCCTAGCCTTGTTCAGTTTTTCTTCCATCAGGGCTACTTCTAGCTCCTACTTCCAGATCCTCAGCTGGGCTTCCTGCATTCTGGCCTCATGTTCCCTCCTCTGAGGGGTGGTCATCCTTTTCCTGGAGTGACCTTGAGAGCCTCTAGAGCCATGGGAAGCATTGGAGTCACCTGAGCGATTCCTTTGCCTCCCAAGCCCTGTGTTAAGTCCACTGGGGAGATCCAAGGGGGTAAACCCACTGTCAATCCCCAATAGCCTTAGTTTAGCTGGGCCAAGTATAACACTTGACACTGGGCTAGTTCTCCCTTCATCATCACTACTTTCTGTATCCTCACCACTTTCCTCCCCTGTAGTATGATTCTCATCTAAGGGATGGCTATTGGAACTGGGTACCTCTGTAGCATCTTCAGAAGGGGGGCCTCCTGTTCCTGACCCTAAGGGGGCTAACTGGGAAGCTTTCTTGAGTTCTCTCTGATTCTCATCATTTTGCAAGAGTTCTCTGAGCTCAGCAGAGGTAGGGTTCTTGGGCTGTTTAAGGCCTCTAAGAGTTGCCAAATGCCTGAGCTCATTCTGGTTAAGGGTAGCAAAGCTGGATGGTGCCCTCTGGGGGTCACTCTCAACAGAGATGGGTACAGTGGACCCCTCTGCCCCGGCCATTGCTCTTAAGTGTGGGTGGATGTGTTGCAATCTACCTACACTTGGGTTTACCTACTAAACCTATCTAGCAGTTGTAGTCAGGGTGTCCTACTCCCTTTGCTCTACAACAACTAAGTTCAGTAGAACTTATGTATATCTAATCTTGTTTTATATGTACCTACAGGTACCTATGTGATCTTTCAATTGGTAACCAAGAGATTACAATGGTAAAACACAGCAAGCTCAAATCCAACCGCTGCTCACCAATGTGAGAAGTTGGCCTGGTACATGATGCTCACTAGTTAAAGTGATCACCTTGTACCATGCCAAGCAACCCTTATGGTGTGGTTGTAAGTCAACCTTTTCGGACTAGCTGCCCTAGTGGTAGCGTAGGCTAAGCAGTCTTTGAGGCTAAACTCGTGAAGCGTGTTAAGCCAGCTGTTTTACCAAATGCAACCCCCTTTTATACCAATGAAAGGACACCACACAGATATATATTCAAAATATATATGTATTTATTTCTCAAAGTAACCCCTAGTCTCTTTATGAGCACAGGAGCACAAATCGTCAAACAAGATTACAGTAGAATACACAGAAGTTGCACTTTATATGGATAGGCCCTGGTGGCCACTCGAACCATATACTAAAATAGTGGTATAAGTACCACGAACAGAAAAGGGAAAAGGCCTAGGGCCTCTAGAATCGCTGGGCCTACAAGGAGCTAACTTCAGAGAAACCATCAACCTCAAAACACGGGACAGGAATACCTAGCGACCCGCAGCCGACAATATTGGAAGTAGAAGAACTTCCCATTATCAATCTATCCAGCAAAGTTTTAACTATGGATGAAATTGAGGTTTTAAAGAAAGGTTTCAGCTTTGCTCCCACAACTCCCCATAATCTCTATTAATTAGAGAGTGATCTCAAGAGCTTCTTTAGGAAAATTAGACTAAATAATTTTTTCGAAAATAAAGAGTATGAACCTCCACCAAACATATCAGGCCTAAAACCAAAATCTACTTTTACTCCGAATTTAGGCCAAATAGACAAGAACGTAGAAATTTTTGAGAGGGTTGTGGAAATGGAAATAAAAAGCATGAGGCAGGCAGCCTATAAATATCATGATAATAATCTTACCTCTAACCAAAAGATAGCTTTGAAATCCCTACAACAATGCAACCTTATAACGATCAAACCGGCTGATAAAGGCGGGGGGGTTGTTATCTTTGACACGTGTGACTATGAAAAAAGAATGAGGGATCTCCTCAATGTCAAAGAACACTACCAATCTATCCGCCTTACATCCATTGATGTCCTCAAAAGGGAAGTGTCTTCCTTACTGAATTTAGGTAGAGAACAAGGATGGCTATGTGAAAACGAATATAGATTTTTACTTAACACCCATCCGATGATACCGGCTATCTACGGTCTTCCCAAGATCCATAAAAACTGCAAAGATCCACCCATGAGACCCATTGTGAGCAGTGTGGGATCTATGTTGGAACCCCTCAGTAGATATGCTGACCATTTTTTAAAACCCATCGTTCAAAAACAGAGATCCTATTTAAAAGACACAGCACATGCTATATCTATTTTTGAGGGTCTTAGTTTTAATAGGGCTACCCAAATTTTAGTCACTATGGACATAGAAGCCCTTTATACAAATATCCCTCAAAATAATACGATTGAAGTCATCTCCAACATATTGGATGATGAGGATTTGAATGGGGCTAGTAAGGGGTTCATCATGTCCTGTATAGAAATTGTACTTAAAAACAATATCTTTCTATTCAAAAACGAAGCATACATCCAAGTGAAAGGTACCAGCATGGGGGCCACCTTTGCTCCTAGTCTGGCATGCCTGTATGTGGGTGACTTCGAATCCAGACATGTTTATAATGAGATGGCCCCCTATTTTGAAAATGTTACCTGCTGGCACCGTTATATCGATGATATCATCTTCATTTGGAACGGTGCCAGTCAGGAACTAGAAACATTCTTGGAATGGATCAACTTAGGGGATCCTAACCTAAAATTCACTGCTCATTACAGCGTGTCTGAAGTAGAGTTCCTGGACATCAAAATTAAGAACTCCAATGATGTCCTTCAGGTAGAATTATTTTCTAAACCTACAGATAAAAACACTCTCCTGCACTATGGGAGTAATCATCCACGTTCTCAGAAGGACAATATCCCCTTCGGGGAATTTTTAAGATTAAGACGCAACTGTACCACCCTTTCTGACTTTTATCACCATTCCGAAATCCTTAAGAAAAAACTTAAGGCCAGAGGCTATCCGGGCAAACTCATTAAACATTCATTTAAAAGAGCGAGATTTTACAATCGAGATCATCTGCTCGAGGTCAATAAAGTCGGAACTAAGAATAAACCAACTGAACGTATAGTTTTTGTGTCCCAATTTTCAAATCTGAGCAATCGGATAAAGAATATAGTGAACAAAAATTGGAAGATTTTGAACCATGGGTCAGAGGTGACGTTAGAGAAGCCCTTGTTTGCGTTCCGACGTAACAAAACTATACGCAATGCTTTGGTCAGAACCTACGAAGGGAAACATGAGACACAGAATACACTCACAGGAGATAAAGCCAAGGGCAATTACAGATGTGGAACATGTTCCATTTGTCCCTTATGTCTAGAAGCTAAAAATGTGACATACAATAACCCAAAAATCTGGGCTAAAGGCTTGAACAACTGCCGAAGTAAGAATGTGGTGTATTTGCTGATTTGCCCCTGTGGTCTCGGGTATGTAGGTGAAACAAGTAGGGAGCTACGTATCCGGATTTTAGAACACAAATCTGCAATCCGAACCAAAAAAGTAAACGCCCCACTGACAGAACACTTTAATCTAATGAACCATACTTGCGATCAGTTTCAATGGTTTATTTTGGAGAGAATATTTGTCAATAGAAGAGGGGGTGACCCTGATGCTACCAGGAAAAAGAGAGAGCAGTGGTACATTTGTTATTTAAATACAGTTGACAGGGGACTTAACACGAAAGAAGATTGGATGAGTATTATTTCCACATAGATACCGTGATGAAATGTATAAAACCGGGGGAGGTTCTGACCTGAAGTAACACTAAGATTGTATTGTTTTGAAACTCAGTTTGTTGTAAAAGGATGTGTACCTATACATTTGATGTATTTAACATGTGGGAAATTTGAGGGCAATTTGAAAAGTCATGTCTGTATGTTTATATTAGGTTGATGCACTTTATGATGTTATATGTGTATTCCGATGACAGCCATTTCAATAATGCTTTTCAGATTATATGTCACCATTGAGGTTGTGCAACACATTCTTGCATTGATGTATTTTCTCCAATATGCTATGCAATTGCATTAAGAATTTCAAGGACTGTTTGTAATTCACAGATAGGAACAATAAAGTTGTATTGTACTAGGATTTAAACTATGACGAGAAACATGGGGTTCCATTTGGAATGTATTCCAAAAATAGCAACAGCGTTATACTCATCTAATATACGCGTGCGAGCGCACATAGGTTGAAATACCACACGGAAATCATACGCTTCCTTAATATACAACACTCTGATCGATTGTAACACCATTTAAAAAAAACACTCCATTTAGAGTAAAGATATAACCCAATCAGAAGCCACGTAATTTGACTTTCGATAGAAACTCACACGTGAGCGGCGACACGTGATTAATTGAGCCAATTATGAGAGTCGAGTCTTTCTAACAAATAGGCGAACAGATTAGATAATCTAAGAACAGACGGAGGAAGAAGACTCCATACCGGCGGAATAATTTGCAAGCCGTAAGGTGAGACTCGGCAACCTTATTTATACAGGGACTCAGTAAGGCAGCGCGGCCTCGATGCAACTGCGTTACAGGCATTTACCAGTGAGAATAGCTTGGTTTCGCGGTATTAAACGGTTCCTTTGTATTTTTAGGGACTCGATAGGAGACGCTATACAAGGGTATGCTAAACGGACCCCCGTCTCTGACGATTTTATCCACTAAGAAATACGCTACGTTATGCTACGTGAGCGCATCTACACATACCGGTAAGCGCACTTTGTCAATGTAGCCCGATAAGACGAATTGAGGCTATCTCAACAATAACCTATGCCGTTATGTTATTCCACAGCAACGTATGTCAGTGTACCTTGGCCAATTGAAACAAACACGCTGTACCAGTACGTAATCCTTCCTCTAACAACCAACTCAGGAAGTAAGCTCTAAGCAGAGGGCAAAATTGATAAAGGTGAGGAAGCGACAATGTGAGCAGTATACAATACGGGGGGCAGCAACTTGGCTAATACGTGGAGATAGAGTTTCTATATTTAGAGCCATCTACAGCCGAAATGCCCCATATCAAAGCAGTAGGAAAATGTAGTCACATAAACCACTATTTATTGTGATTAGGCGGAGCGTATAAAAGCTGTGCAAACAGATTTGATAATATATTGGGTAATCGTAAAGTATAAGACAATCATGTTAAATAGAGGCCAACAAGGTTAGATTAATTGATTGATATCTCTCTAGTAGAACCTCTTTTTAGTTTATTAATAGCACTTATGTCTTTCTAGGTTCGAAATTGAGCCGGAAGCAACTCAAGCCTATAAATTGTCTTGACAAAGATGGTCATATAAAGTCAAAACCATCGAAACGCGTCGACGCCAAAGAAATACACAATCCAAGGGACCGCCGTAGAGAATTGGAGATAGTAGTGGGTCGCATATATCCCAAATCACGGTGTAAAATTTACGGTCATTTAGGATGTGTCATTAATGACAAAGTCCATTGTCTGTGTTTGTTTTCTGTTATGCGGGCTCATAACAGTTTGTGTTTTGTAATATTTTATTTCTAAATGTAGAACATGAATGAAGAAATGAAGTGATTGTTTTTAATATGCACTGTATTGATTGATTTAGGATTTTTATTGTAAACCCTTTTTTTAATAAATGTGATATAATTCTGGAACCTTAGTCATATATGTGTGATATTTTATAATAGGATTGTACCATTGAGTGGTTACATTGGGATTGCCTTGTTGAGATTTCTGGCTGAAACTCAACCAAGACAGCCTTTTGGTCATGCCAAGCTTTCTGTAAGGCCTGGCTTGCCTCAAGGTTTTTGGATGCCTTCTCCATATACTCAGCCATCCTGGAGCGGAGACCAAGTACATAGTCCACTATGTCTAGCTTAGGCTTTTTGAGAGGTAACTCCCATCCTTCCTTCACCAAACACAGTGGGCCTCTCACAGGGTGCCCAAACAACAATTCAAAGGGGCTGTAGCCAACTCCTTTTTGAGGGACCTCTCTGTAAGCAAACAGAAGGCAGGGTAGAAGGATGTCCCATCTTCGCCTGAGCTTTTCAGGTAATCCTTTGATCATACCCTTTAGGGTCTTGTTGAATCTCTCAACAAGCCCATTGCATTGTGGGTGATAAGGGGTGGTGAACTTGTAGTTGACACCACATTCCTTCCACATAGCTGTCAAGTATCCGGACATGAAGTTGGTACCTCTGTCAGATACTACCTCCTTAGGAAACCCCACTCTGGAGAATACTCCCAGCAGGGCCCTGGCCACAACAGGAGCTGTAGTGGTCCTAAGGGGAATTGCCTCTGGATACCTGGTGGCATGATCCACTACCACCAGTATAAATCTGTGCCCAGATGCAGTGGGAGGATCCATGGGACCCACTATGTCTATTCCCACTCTTTCAAAGGGGACCCCCACCACAGGTAGTGGTATTAGGGGGGCCTTTGTTGTGCCACCTGATTTGCCACTGGCTTGGCAGGTAACACAGGAGCGACAAAACTCCTTTGTATCTTCATTCATGTGAGGCCAGTGAAAGTGAGGGACAAGCCTGTCCCAAGTCTTATTCTGGCCTAGGTGTCCTGCTAAAGGAATGTCATGGGCCAAGGTAAGAAGGAAGCCCCTAAATTGCAGAGGTATAACCAACCTCCTGGTAGCACCAGGCTTGGGGTCTCTAGCCTCTGAATAAAGGAGCCCTTCATCCCAATACACTTTATGGGTACCTTGAGCATTCCCAGCAGCCTCAGCAGCAGCCAGCTGTCTGAGGGGTTCAAGAGAGGGACAGGATAACTGAGCCTGCCTCAAGTCAGCCCTTGAAGGTCCCCCTGTCCCCAGAAACTCAACCTGATCAGGTTCAAGCTCTTCAGGGACAGTTCCTTCAGGGTCCTCTAGATCAGCTTCCTGGGAAGGCTTATCATCACTCTGAGGCAGGGGGGAAGGCACAGCCTTGACCCTCCTGTTCTTCTTCTTGGTAGGTGCTTGGTCCATTGTTCCAGGATCCAAGACCTGAGGTTCAGTGAGGCACTTTTTGGCCTGTGACCTGGTCACAGCAAGGACATGTGATGATATACCTAACATCTCTGCATGAGTCCTGTACTCCACTTCTGACCATAGAGAATTCTCTAGGTCATTGCCCAACAAACATTCTACTGGGAGGTCTGCACTAACCACAACCCTTTTGAGGCCAGTTACCCCTCCCCATGAGAAGTTAACAACTGCCACACTATGTGAAGTAGTGGCATTGCTGGCATTGGTCACCAGGTAATTCTCACCTGGTATGTACTGTCCAGGGTCCACAAAGCCTGGTGTCACCATAGTGACACTGGCACATGTGTCCCTGTAGGCTTGAGCCACTTTTTCATTAATTAAAGGAGTCTGTCTGTACTTGCCCAGGTTACTGGGGCTCACAGTCAGGGACAAATCAATGTCCCCATCACAGATCAAGACTGCCTGTGTCAGGGTTCTGTCTAAGTCAGAATCTCCTTCAGTTCCCATAGTGATTCCCACTACACCCTTTGTCTGGGGACCAACACTGCTAACAGTAGTACTGGGAGCAGGTGCCTTAGGGGCAACAGTGTTGGGGGCTCCACCCTTTTTGCAATCACTAGTCCAGTGAGTTGTATTTTTGCAATGATTGCACCAGGGTTTCTTTTGACCTTCTTTCTTCTTTTTGGACTGTTGTTGGGACCCACCCTCCTTAGCAGTAGTTTGGGGCCCTGTTGAAGACTTCTGGTCTTTAGATTTCTGATCTCCACCCTTTTGGTCTGTTTTCTTCTGATCACCCCCTTGGCCCTGGTTCTGGTTCTTTTGCTTAACCCTGGTTCTGACCCATTTGTCTGCCTTCTTTCCCAATTCTTGGGGAGAGGTCAGATCAGAGTCAACCAAGTGTTGATGCAGTTGCTGGTTTTGACAGTTATTTAAAATCTGTTCTCTCATCATCAAATTATACAATACTGTAAAATCAGATACCTTACTTCCCAGCAACCAACCCTCCAAAGCCTTAGTGGCACATTCAACATATTCAGACCAGTCCTGAGTCTGTGTCTTTTGGGTGTCTCTGAACATTAACCTGTACTGTTCAGTGGTTAAGCCTAACCCATCTACCAGAACACTCTTCAGGACTCTGTAATTTCTGACATCCTCTTCTCTAACAGTGAGGAGTCTGTCTCTGCCTCTTCCTTCAAAGGAGAGCCAGAGGATTGCTGCCCACTGGTCTTCAGGAACCTGCTGTACTTTGCAGGCTCTCTCAAGAGCAGTTATCCATTTGTGGATGTCATCCCCACTTTTGTAGGGGGGCACAACCTTAGACAGGTTCCTATTATCAAAGACCCTATCTTTGTCCTTAGGGACAATGCTGCCACCAGTGGGTATAGACCCACTCTCTCTAGGTTGCCTAGCCTTGTTCAGTTTTTCTTCCATCAGGGCTACTTCTAGCTCCTGCTTCCTGATCCTCAGCTGGGCTTCCTGCATTCTGGCCTCATGTTCCCTCCTCTGAGGGGTGGTCATCCTTTTCCTGGAGTGACCTTGAGAGCCTCTAGAGCCATGGGAAGCATTGGAGTCACCTGAGCGATTCCTTTGCCTCCCAAGCCCTGTGTTAAGTCCACTGGGGAGATCCAAGGGGGTAAACCCACTGTCAATCCCCAATAGCCTTAGTTTAGCTGGGCCAAGTATAACACTTGACACTGGGCTAGTTCTCCCTTCATCATCACTACTTTCTGTATCCTCACCACTTTCCTCCCCTGTAGTATGATTCTCATCTAAGGGATGGCTATTGGAACTGGGTACCTCTGTAGCATCTTCAGAAGGGGGGCCTCCTGTTCCTGACCCTAAGGGGGCTAACTGGGAAGCTTTCTTGAGTTCTCTCTGATTCTCATCATTTTGCAAGAGTTCTCTGAGCTCAGCAGAGGTAGGGTTCTTGGGCTGTTTAAGGCCTCTAAGAGTTGCCAAATGCCTGAGCTCATTCTGGTTAAGGGTAGCAAAGCTGGATGGTGCCCTCTGGGGGTCACTCTCAACAGAGATGGGTACAGTGGACCCCTCTACCCCGGCCATTGCTCTTAAGTGTGGGTGGATGTGTTGCAATCTACCTACACTTGGGTTTACCTACTAAACCTATCTAGCAGTTGTAGTCAGGGTGTGCTACTCCCTTTGCTCTACAACAACTAAGTTCAGTAGAACTTATGTATATCTAATCTTGTTTTATATGTACCTACAGGTACCTATGTGATCTTTCAATTGGTAACCAAGAGATTACAATGGTAAAACACAGCAAGCTCAAATCCAACCGCTGCTCACCAATGTGAGAAGTTGGCCTGGTACATGATGCTCACTAGTTAAAGTGATCACCTTGTACCATGCCAAGCAACCCTTATGGTGTGGTTGTAAGTCAACCTTTTCGGACTAGCTGCCCTAGTGGTAGCGTAGGCTTAGCAGTCTTTGAGGCTAAACTCGTGAAGCGTGTTAAGCCAGCTGTTTTACCAAATGCAACCCCCTTTTATACCAATGAAAGGACACCACACAGATATAGATTCAAAATATATATGTATTTATTTCTCAAAGTAACCCCTAGTCTCTTTATGAGCACAGGAGCACAAATCGTCAAACAAGATTACAGTAGAATACACAGAAGTTGCACTTTATATGGATAGGCCCTGGTGGCCACTCGAACCATATACTAAAATAGTGGTATAAGTACCACGAACAGAAAAGGGAAAAGGCCTAGGGCTTCTAGAATCGCTGGGCCTACAAGGAGCTAACTTCAGTTAGTGACCAGGAGGTCCACGGGTGGCGTGTGCAGAGCAAATAGTCACACGCGTGCTCCCATAGGTTTCAATGGGTGCGTAAAAAGTACAAAGTTACTGCAAAGAGGATCTTCCGGATGGACTAGGAACTCAAGATTTGGAACACAGGCACTAGAGATGTAATACTACACTTGGGCACAGGTGTGCCAGCTTTACCTCACCCACAGGAAGCGGGTGCATAGGCCTCGAAGTGCGTCGGGTTTCTTCTATCTGTTTCGTGGAGCCTGAAGACAAAGATGCTGCAGGCGGTCGGTCCGGGAGAGATGCAGTGGATCCAAGAGTGGATCGGAGATGTTGAAGACCTGTAAGCAGAGGGGACAGTGTTCACAGTCACTAGCCAGTGACCGGCGTGGCACCAGGTGGGTACCAGGCAATGTCGGGTGCAAACAGGAAGAAAGGTGTAGCTTGTCTCTGCAGCCACGTGGTCCCTGGAGGTCGACGACGCCCAGGAGTCGATTCACGAGCTGACCCACGCAGGCTCTCGCTGTCGGCGGTGTCGGCGACTTGATCGAAGCAAATAAGCCTTGGCAAAAGCAATTGTTGTAGGAGATGAAATAAGCTGATGGTTCTGACCAGCAAGGTCAGAAGGACTGCTCCTTTGGAGGGGAGCAAGGGCCAGTCTGGAGCAACCAGACCAGCGGTGTATTTCTTGAAGTTCGTCGCCAAGATGGCTACTAGCCAGCGGGCCAGCAACCAGTTAGGCGCGTCGAGTGGCAAAATGCAGAAGGGCCCCACGCAGATCGTGGAGATGCTGGAGGGCTCACCTTTGGTGCAGATGCTGCTCGGGTGTTGGGCTTCTCAGATCCCAAAGCACAACTTGGAGGGAGCCTCGGTTGTTGCACTTGTCAGCTTGTCGTGGTCGTTTCAAGATGGCTGGCTCCACGTGTCTCGGTGCCTCCACGGGTCTCCTCTTTTCAGGGACTGTGGATCGGGCGGTGAGAGGTCTGGAGGTCCAGGTCTTGTCAGTCTCTGGGCTCGGGCTCCGGCGGGAGGCGGCGGCAAAGCAGACATTGATTCGCTGGATGGTGCTTGCGTTAGCAAGGTGGTCACTCCCTGACCACAGGGGAGATTGGCTTCAGTCCTCTGTGCAGCAGAGCGTCGAAGTTCCCGTCTTCTTCTTAGTGTTAAGTTGATTCCAGGATGTCTGAAGTCTTAGGACACAGCTCCTACCTTTAAGCAGATTCTAGGGGCCGGACTACCTGCTAGGTCCCTCCCTATGGGTGGGACCAGGAAGGGGGGTGGTTACACCCCCAATCCTTTGTCCAGCTCGCCCCAGGCCCGGGACTGGTGTGCCCCAGGACCGGTTTGAACTGGCATATGCACCGAGGCTCCTTGTGAGCCACAGGCATGTCTGGTTTCTTTCAAGCCCTACCTGACCAATACACAAAATCCTGTCTGGGGTGGTGCACGCACCTCCCCTGGCAGGAAACCCTTTGTCCACACCTCCCAAGCTGGAAGGACTCCCAGCAGCAGGAGGGCAGACTTGTGTCTGTGGTGGCAGCATCCATTTTGTGGAGCTGAGGCTATGTCTGATTTTACCCGGGTTTCAGGTACTGTACATGTCGTGTCCCTCTAGAAGGGTGGAATGCTAACCCCGTCGCCAGAATTGGCGAGGGGTTAGTATTCCAATTCGTATGACACCTTACTCGACATGTTTTGATAAAGCCAAACCAAAGATAGCATTTAACCGCGAGGTTCATAATGCACTTAAGAGTATATGGTATGACGATATCTGGAAACAGTAGAAGGAAGTTGTTCCGACCACTGTAGACAGGCTCAGCTCATGCCAGAGCACCATCTCACATGGAACCAAGCACTCTGCCTTCAGGATTGTTAAGGCCTGCCATAGGAGTGACTTATGGGTTACCAGGTGTCCCATTTAAGGTTAGGTATAGGTATACTACACCTAAGTAAGAGGTGATTACACCAACTTACCCCAGCTGAGTGATCAGCCAGTTGTGTCAATTTGTTAGGCCAAGCCTGGGGTGGCATAATACATGCTTCAGCCCCTGGCAGGCCTTGGGTACACCAATGCCCTGGGTACCTAGTGTACACTGGTACAGGGGCTGACAGGGTGATCCACTTCCAATTGGTTATGCACCTAGGGTGCATAGTTTTAATTTAGTAGAGAGAACAGCAGGCTGGGGGTCTGATTGGCAGGCCCACAGCCTCAATATGTCGAAAACCAGTGAAGCAAAAAGCAAAAATTTGGGGTGACCATAGGATAGCAGACCCTACTCTCCTACAGAATGGATGTTTGCACCCGAAATTGAATTAGCTCCATAGTTGTAATCATGGCGTTAGTGTTCTCAAATGTGCAGAAGCAGACAGACCTACTACTGCTGGAAACGTCTACTAGGATTCCAATCCAGGAGAGATGCATCCTCAGGTGTCCTTCACTGTACAGAGGTTCCTTCCCCACAAGCAGATTTAGGCCCACCCTCAGCTGAAATTTGTGAATCTGGGTTCTTCCTCTCAAGTGTTAATGAAATAACCTTTTGGACCTGATATCCTAATATACATTGTGCCCCTAATATACATTGTGCCCCGGGGTGAAAAGAGTGTGTGTGGCTGCCTTGTGTAGCCCTGGGGCATAATGGTATTACAGAAGGGTCAGCAGACAATTGTGGGGCCCGTTCGCCAGTACTGATAGCACTGGCGCACATGTAGCAATAGCGCTATCATGAGATGTTGTTCACTCATTTGCATGGGGTCGTGGCTAATGCAAATGGGGGAATCTCCTTGTGTGTGAGCTGGATTACAGACAAAACAGGCCCTTAGGAGGTGCACTCACAGTGCACCACAAAAAGATGGCGCAATGTCAGTCCTCCTGCTGGTGACTGCCCTCTGGAGGGCAGAAAGAGGGTCTCATGTGTAGTGAAGATCGTTATCTACATATGTACAACGCTAAGTTAGCATAGCCGCGTTAAATGTTAGAAAGCCATCTTGCCGCTTTTGCTGCTTTTGCTGCTTTTGCACACGACACTGTAGTCACATGTTATTAGAATTGAGAAATGCTTACTCGACTTTGCTTCACATAATAATTGTCTGTTGTTAACATCTTAAACAGTGAATAGCGACCTTGGTCTGTACACAGTGTAACAGAAACAGTCTTGATCGCTAGACGGTGCATGTTGTTGAGTTCAGGTTGATCGGCCCACTAGTTTAGCCATAACACGCACCCAGCTGCAAATACCTGAAAGTCGAATGCTTTTAATATTGCAGTGTTACATGTTTTCATTACATTCGGAAGAAGAGCAATCCTAGGAGCAGAGCATAGCTGATCCTGTGATGTGAACTCTCTGAGCTGATCTATACAGTATGGGGTTCCCCATTCAAGCCTAGAGACCTTTTATTAGTCTAATAATACTATTAGTGTGTTAGAGAAAGGAAGGTGGCCTAGAGCCACTGTCATTTTATTATGATTGCTCCTTTCATTTTCTATGGTATTGTAACTATGCTGATGGTTTTGATTTTAATCGTTTGTCTGCTAATGTTAGCCAAACTGCTGCATATTAGGACACGAGGTTTATGAAATAAACTCTTTAAACTTTTCCCGTGTCTCTGTTTATTCTGTTGTGGACTGGCACGAGAATAATTACGAAAAGGTGTTTCTGAATCCCACCATTCCTGAGAAATATACTAAGTCGCTTGTTCTGGGTTGTCTATACATTGGGACTGCCGAGCTAAACCTCGGATACTGAATGGGACACTGATGCTGGCCGGATAGGGGGTTCTGGGTTCTGAGGTGAGTTTTTGGTACACCGCAATTCACTGAGGGCCTGGGTTCCTGCGCATAGTTCTGCGCATAAGCAGAATCCCTGCAAAATGGCGCACCTAACGTTTGGTCTATTGATTTGAGACGCCTTAGTAGTGCTTGTGTTAGTCCACAACACCCTCACTCTGGTTTCCGGATAACGGGAGTGACGGTTTAACCTACCTGTGTTTCGACTAAATAGGTTCATTCAAGCTTGATCATTAAAAAAGGTTATTTAATCTGAACCCTAGTGCTACTGATTTATTGTAGATTTACTGTTGGAGTCCTAATGGCGGTCGAGATTGCGGCTCTGAAACGTCATCTGGCGCAGTATGAGGTGTCAGAGGATAGTATGGCTGTGATTTTTGTAGTGAGTGGCGATGCGTTGTTCCCGTTTGAGTTGTTCTACTCTTGGGTTACTTTGCCGGCGGTGAGTGAAGACGATGATACATACCACAGTTATACTCACACGGTGCTACCAGCCAACTATACGCCATATAGGACTCAAGAAATGCCTATTTCTGCCTGGCAGCATAACATTTGGTTTAATGGCGCCCTTCCCCATGCGGTTACACCGGCGAGAATGGGCCCTTTGTCAATCCCAGGGGCCACATGGCCGGTGTTAGCCGGATATACGCCTCATCCCCGCTACCTGCAGGTGACGGTGGATCAGTTGTGTGTACTGCACACTGCCCTTATTACAGTACATAGGGCTCTGGTGCAGTACGTGTCGCGCAACATGCAGGTGGTCGCTACTGCTGTTGCGGGGCAACCGATGGACCACCACACGGTGGTTATTAGTCCTGTTATGGTCAATTCGGTAGTGGGCAAGCGACCCCAAAATAGGGATGATTTCCCTTATTGGCTTGCTGAGAAATTTGATCAAATAGAAGCGGTTTATCCGCGTACATCTCCTGTGGAGAAGCACAGGATCCTTACCATTGCTTTGCCTAAAGACTTAGTCCCAGATATGGCAGATTGCGAAAACTGGGGTAAGGTCTTTGCAGCGACATACTCGAAGTGCTTTGGCACTCCGTCTCTGTCGGTACTGCCCTCCGTGATTAAACGTGTTCAAGAGAATCATGGTGCGGAGGCTGCTATTGAATTAGGAATGAGGCTTGTCAGTGTGTTCGATGTGGTTGCTACCATGATCATGGGCAACCTCAAAGGAGATGCTATGCAATTCCAAGTGCTTAATAAATTAGAGACAGTGAACGAAGACGACAAGCCGAGGGAATTCACGAAAATTATCGCGAAGGCTTATAGACAAGTTGGTCGTAGCGCCTTAGGTGTTAAACCAACTGTGAAGAATCCTGATTTGATTCAGCAGACGAAGGCAAACTCATCTGGTAAGGACGATCGCCCCAATTTTCCGAAACAAAGTTGGAGGGCGAAAAAGCAGGAAAAGCAGCAACAGAAACAGGGGTCACGTCCTGCCTCTCCAGTTCAGTCAAGTAATGAGCGTACTTATGATCTGCGTGATCGTGCTACTATTAAGTCACCTGATCGATTTCAGGTTTCTGACCAACGTTCTCCTCGTTCTTCACAGGAAACATCGGCTTCACAGTCCGGTGGCGGAGGCGGTGGCAAAAGTCGGGGTGCACCACAGCCACGTGAGCAGTCCCGACAGGCTGACGGCAAAGGCAAGCAAGAAGACTCTGCACGTCAAAGACCCCCGTTTCAGAAGAAAAAAGTTGCTGCACTGACAGCGAGGTATGCCTCAGATGGGACGGATGCAGCTTCAGAACCTGACATGGGCGCTAACGCTGCTAGACAGCGTGGCGGAAGTTACAGTAGTGCGACAGCAAATGATATATTTGTGAATATTGAAACTGCTGACACTCGAGTGTCTCCCCCTGATAGACTGTATAATATAATCCTGCACATTGAAGGTGACATACAATGCACAATTCAAGGTTTTTTTGGGGATAATCTGACCACTACCTATGATATTCTGTTGGCGGAGGCAGATTGGCCCCCGGCTTTCGTTTTAGCTGCTCCTAGAGGGGAGGAGGTAATCCTCCCGTCCTTTGTGCACACAGTGCCTAAGGTCCTAGCTGATAAGTATGCAGGGGAATGGGCTCAGGTGCAAGCGCCTGCGTTATATCGAACTCAAGTTGGCTGGGATAAATTGTCCACCGGCCATGAGATTCCGTTGCGGACTACGCCCCAACCACAACCCCAATACCCCATGCGTCGTGAAGCTAGGTCTCACGTAGCATCGATCCTTGAACAATTGGAATATCAGGGAGTAATCGAAACATGTGTGTTACCTATGAATAATCCCTTATTTACTGTGACGAAGCCTGACGGGTCGTACTGCCTAGTTTTGCATTACCGGCACCTTAACTCTCATTGCCGGACCTGTACAGTACAGAACACCCACAGTTCGGCTCTCGTCGATTGTCTCATGAGAAAAAGGTTTAAAACCACACTTGACATTTCCAATGGCTTTTACAGCCATAACCTGTCCTCTCTTATTAGTGAGTGGACGGCGTTCACCTCTGGTGGTAAACAAAAACAATTCAAAAGATTACCAATGGGCTATAAGAACAGCCCGGGAGTCTTTGCCGCTCGCGTGGTCTCCCTCTTAGAGGGTATAGACCCAGATGCGTACTCGTACGTGGATGACATTTATCTCACGGATGACGAGTTAGACCCGCATCTTCGACGTGTTGATCGCATTATTGTTTTGTTTGCAGACTTCGGTTACAAATTCAATTTTGCGAAGTCGCACATAGCAGAATATACAGTGTTGTTCTTGGGGTACGAACTCAACAATGAAGGTCGAGGATTGGCTCCGCACTTTCTAGAGAAGTGCGCATGCCTCCGTGCTCCTACTTCACTGAAGAAATTACAATCCCTGCTGGGTTTTCTGAATTTCGGTCGAACTTACATCCCGGATTATGCCCAGCGAATCAAGCCGCTTTACGCCTTGGTACAACCTACTTTTTCCAAATCTTGTTGGCTGCCTGAGCATTCAGCTATATTGCAGTTATTGCAAGCTGATCTTCTTGCTTCTAAGTACTTACTGACAAGTGATAACCACACTAACCTGGTCTTAAGAATAGTGCCCGGCGCAGTTGGTTTCACATACTTAACGTTCAATGAGGGCGACACCGTCCCCATTGCTTACAAATCTCACTTGTACACTTCAGCTGAACTGCGTTTTTCCGCTGTCGAGAAGGTTCTGACAGCAGTGCAGATGGCGATTATGAAAGAACGAGCGCTGTCGCAAGGGAAACGCATGTTGGTGGTCACACCCTATCCTGCCCTAGAGGCAGTGACGAAAGCGAGTGTACCGAATTCTAAAGCTTTGCATCCAAGGTGGATACAATGGGCCACTTCCTTGACCTCGCCGGACGTCACTTTTATCTTTGACGCGGCACTTCAGACTCAGGAAGTTTTGCAGTATGAATTCGTTCATCCGGCTCCTCTGTCCCTGCGCCCGCTCGAGGATTACCAGTGTGTCATATACACTGACGGGTCTGCGCAACCCGCAACTGGATAAAAGCACGCCTATTCAGCGGCTTGCGCAATTGTGGTCGGTACTTTCGTAAATGGTGAATTCCTGTCCGATGCCGTGCACACGCAGTCATTGGGTGATTGTACCGCTCAGTTGGCGGAGCTTCGTGCTCTGGTGCTTGCACTGGAGTTTGCTGATCCCCGAGTCACTACTCTTATAGTGAGTGACTCCTTTTATTGTGTTCAATCTTACAACGACAATCTGCATTTTTGGTCTCAGAATGACTACCGTGATTCCAAAGGTAGCACTATTAAGCATAAACTGCTTTGGGTTCGAGTGGAAGATCTTAAAGACCGTCTGCCTCTCATGAACGTAATTCACATTCTTGGTCACCAACGCGTTGGTGTCCATGCTGTCGGCAACAGCTTAGCTGATGAGGCAGCGAAGACAGCAGTGGCAACATACTTAGTAGCAGCAGTTACAAGATCCAAAAGTAAGATTGATGATGACATCTTGGCAGCTATTGCTGCTACACAGCAGGGCACAAAGCCACCGAAAGGTTTCCCTGCTCATTACCATTATCGCTTAAGTCCTGATAAAGTCCCATTAGTGAGGATTAATGACGTTGGTGACAGATTGATTCCCAACGCGGACTGCAGACCGTCTTTGATACTAGCAGCCCACGAGGGCATGGCGTCCGCGCATGCCGGCGTTGCGGCTACTGTATCTTTGCTACAACAACGTTACTGGTGGTGCGGTTTGTACAAACAGGCCAGAGCTTATGTTCTTAATTGTGACATTTGCCAGCAGATTAAACCTTCTTCTGCGGCACGCCCACCACAAACTCAGTTGTACATATCTTGTAAACCATTGGGTTGTGTTTATCTGGATCACTGCGGTCCTTTTACCTCTGATACTGCATTCAAATACATCTTGGTTGCAGTGGATTCGTGCACACGTTTTCTGTGGGTAGGGCCACAAAGGAGTGCTGATTCTCGCACTGTCATAAAGGATTTGCGTGTCTTTGTTGGTAGTTTTGCATGTGGTACCTTTCATTCTGATCAGGGCCCGGCGTTCGCCTCTAAGGCGTACAAAGAGGCCATGAGAAATTTGGGGGTCCAGGTCAAATTTTCGTCTCCATACCGGCCTGAGGGCAATAGTGTAGTGGAGCGAATGAACCGTGACTTAAAGCAATCTTTGACAGCCAGAGTTTTGGGTACTGGCCGGAACTACCTGGCCCACTTATATGACGTACAACGTGCACTTAATAATCTCCCTAGAAGGTCTCTGGGTGGGCGGACCCCATACATGATGCTCTTTGGTGTTCGAATGTTTGTTCCAGACCTTGATGGTCTAGACATGGCGGCGTCAGCCGCACCCTTTGACGTAGATGAACACTGTGCTGTATTGCAGACTCTACAAGAAGCCGGAAACAGTCTAGCGAAGGAACACGTACCCTCCTCATCTGAAGCTTAAGTTCAGATTCCGGTAGTCGGCTGGCTACCTCGAGTTGGTGATCTGGTCCGTGAGAAGTTGGAGAACAAGAATGAGTTCGGCCCCTCTTATCATGCACCAGTTCCAGTGCTTGGAGTGCAGGGTACTAGAACAGTCATTTTACCTCCACTTCCTGGTCGAAAGGATAACAGGTACATTTCGATTGACAATGTCAAACTACAACGAGTGGCCGATTCTTCTTAGTATGGCTCCGGCGGTCTCCTGCCCTTCGATGCTGAGAAGTTCTGTTGTGGCCCGAGCTTCTGACACAGTGCCTGATGTTGCCGGCGAGATGCATGCTGTTACTGGTCCCTTGTTGCCATAAACACCTAGTGGCGTGCTTGAAGAAGTTGAGTATGCTTATCCTGCGGATGTTACCTTGCCTGTTTTATAATCTACCACAGTTGCCCTCTCAAAAGACTCTTTTGATTCTCGTTCAATGACTTCCATTGCCCCGTCCAAGGTTTCAATTTTTGTGGCTTGGTTCAAAAGACATTTTTTAATACCCCCTTGGAGTTACATTTGGCTGGTGCTCATATGTGTTTTTTTGTTTATGTCCATTGGTTTTGTGGTAGTGTTTTTTAGACTTATCAATGGACACTACCTGAATGAACGGTCTACAATTCGACTTATTAATGGAACTTTTCCCCCCCACTCCTCATCACATATTATGAAGAGGGACCAGACTTTTGTGAACATTACTGCCTGGCCTGTACGTGATGGGATCGCTTGGGATGCCGTTAAATTTCAGATTCATGGCCCCACTGAAGTGATTAATGTGCCAAATGTATTTCGTGTTTCTATGGGTGATGTCGTGAAGCAGAACATTCACTCAGATGATTGGGATGTTCAAGCCATAGAAGCGCTGTTTTCTGATTTGAAATATTATGCTGCATTTGATGCTGAGGATTTGTATTTAGATACTGCTAATTATGATGAACAATTTTGTTATCAACATTATGGCACGCATTTCCTACACAAAGCAAATACGTTTAGAAATTTTGTAAATTTTACGCAATGGGAACACTGCCCCGTCCCTAGGATGGGCAGCTCTGCCAAGTTAGTGGGAAAATTCACTTATTTTTCTGATTTTAGTGTAGCCCATCCGGCCTCCTTTTATTTTAAGGTTGGGCCTGAGGCTGCTTCTAAAGTTAGATTGACACACACCAAATTGTTGTATTCCAAGTCCTTTATGGACGAGTTGGCAATTGGCGGGTATGATCTGTGGAAAGCTACAGTCGATCTTAAATCGGTTTGGGGCTCCAAACGATGGCAAGTACAGGGAACAGAGGCTTTGCATCGTGCCTGTCTTATCCCGAATCATATGTTATTTTTAAATTCCTCGATTTTTCAGACAACCTGTTTTGGATTGGCTACGTCTAAAAAGTTAAATTCTCCCTCCATGCCGGATCTGGGTGCTTATCCCAATTGGGCTAATCATACGGATCTGTCCCTTGATATGTTGCAGACACAGGTTTCCAACACGTCCTTCAATATTTCTAAATTGAATCTGAAGGGGTGGTTGGTGTGGCAAACGAGTTCGGACTCCTGTCAACATAGGTTTCTGGATTTGACGCAGGGGTATACACAGGTTCGTGTGGACCCCCATTTTAAATCTTCTCATACTGTAACTACCTACTCAGTAGGGAAGTTATGCCAGTCTTGGCTGCAACATTCCACTTTAGCGTCTGTTAAACTTCATTTAGCACGATTAAATGACAAAATAGATTTGAATGATTTTGTTAAGGGTCCTGCAGTTGGCAGGCCCAAACGATGGGTGTATGCTGTTTATAACGAAGTTTGGAAGTTGTCACAGATTGAGGCTGCATCCAGATTATGTGCTATTGATCAAGCCAATATGGGAAAGGTTTTGGCTGTAATAGATAATAGCATTAACACCCTGTCTTCCAGAATCTATACCTTAGATAATATTGTTTCATCTGTGGTAGACATTGTGCAGGATGATTTGTCTGTATTGTATCATGGTCAAAATCAATTGCGTTGTATTATGCAGTTTGCATGGACGTTGCAAACGTTAAAGGCAGGGAAAGTCCCTTGGGATTACATGAATACTTCATCTTTATTCCTTCCCTTTAATTTGACTGCGAAACAGCAATTCATGTCCATGAAAGATGCTACATATTTGTTGCTTCACATTGAAAAACTAGAACCTTTGCCTTTCTCTGTTGCTGAATTGAATTCTGCCGTGTGGCTAGTACATGGGTTGATCACGTTACCGTTTCCCCTGTTTAAGTTTAGTTTGTGAATGAAGCATTATGCTCTAGGCAGATATGAACAGTTGGGTACTGCCTTTCTGCATAAAAGTCTGGTCGCTCCCTTTCACATACAGATGTGTGAGGGACGGCAAGGAGGTTTAATTGAAAGGTAAAGAGTGCACTTCCGCACCGGATCACTCGGTTGTGTGTAGGCACATTCAATTGCTTGGTGCATGTAATGTGCACGCCCCTAATTTAGCTTGCGTCCTGAAAGGGACTCCGGTGCCGGTTATTACTCCATCTTTTACGCTGCTTGCTAACGGTAGTTATTTGCTGTTAAATAATGAAGCTTGCTGTGGGATGTTGGTGGGAATTCCCTACATTGTGACTGTATCACAGAGGGTAGTTTGCTATAATAACGTCCTTTTCCCACCCCCGCATGGCCGGCTGGATGTATCCATATGGCCTTCAATTCCAACCTTGAAAGCAGAGTTCAACAAGATGATACAACAATATTTAATCAGCCAGTTGAAATGCAGGGCCTCATGTACAAAATTCGAGTTGCTGTTCTTTCACAGTGACTGCTTGGAGACCCAGTTCAGTTGCACAAATCAGTAGGATGCAAAACAACCATTTGCAAGTCGTCCTGGCTCATATATATGCATGAGGCAGGATTCTTCCGCGAATGCAGAAATGAAAACCGGTGATGAACAGCAAAGCTCCTTCCCAGCATTCCCACCCCCAGAGTACCTACTTGTTTCCATTTCAACCCCTGTCACATAAGTGGGGTAATTACTGAGATCCATTCCATAGCATCGGTTTAGCTCTTTGGTGTTATTATCGGTCGAAACTAAACAAATGCAAATCTGCATATGCAAATCTGCCTTGGTCCATCGTAAAAAGTATGCCCTTAACTGCTGGGCCACATCCCTCCAAATAGGGACACATGCAATCCCTTTTTATCCCTGTTAGGGTTCATCAGTGAGACACAGCTTGAATATCTATGGCACAGCAAGCAAGGGAACCAGGTCTAGGCATACCTCACCACCTAGGGTGACTCGCCCAGGAGGCAAAAAAGCGCTGAATGAAAATCCTAGTGTTAATCTGAACCACAAGTATGAACTCTGAGATCAATCAATTCCATTGAATTTTAGCTCGTCAACACCCTTGCAGAGAGGGACCAACTGTAAGCAGACCAGCCGTAGAGGCACCAGGGAAGCACCTAGGACATTCAAGCTTGCATTTCCTATTTCAGGAACAGGAAGCAGGCAGCCAGGCTCCCTCCCCTAACCGAATAAAAAATGCTGCAATTGCAGCCTTGTGATTAGTCCGAGCGCCGTGATACGGCGCTCAGCCAGGGGCTGTAGGGGTGGCCCTGTTCTCCATTACAGCCTGCATGGAGAAGTGGGAAAGTGTGCATGACTCGTTTAGGCGGTCTGTGAGAGCCGACCAAACAGTCACTGCACACTTTTACTAGTGGGCAAACCACTCCCCCTCTGCCCTGCTCGCAGAGCAGCACCACCCACCCGCTCATCCACAAAGCAGCCAAACATAAAGTGATAATAACTGAACGTTATTATCATTTTATGTTTTTGCTTCTGCACTGCTTGAAAGCAGTGGGTGATGCTCCTCCGCCATAGTTGTGGAGCCACCCCACAGCCTTGGACTTGGCTGGGGAGGCACACACTCTTAATACACATGGCTCTTCTCATGCGGCTTGAGATATGAGTTTGCCTCAGCAGAAACAAGTATCTTTTTAGTTAGGGTGATGAAATCAGGATCAGAGGAGCCAGGGACTTCCAACTCCACTGGCATGGCAAACTAATCCACAGAGTGAGCTAAACTGTTGATAGTAGTTTGGAAACTGAATGTTATATTCAATTGCTGTGTTCTTATTGCCAAAGGAAACTTGGGTTAAGCCACAGTTGTCTGTGTTTTGTGAGTAGCTACAGATAGACAGTTACACCAAATTATGATGTTAGGTGACACTGATAAAATCTCTACTTGTGAAAATGTTATGGGACTCAAAATTGCAAGACAGGGAAGAAATGTCAGGTTAATGTACTAGAGGATTAACTCATAGTGACATAACTAGGGATCAGAAAAAACACATTTAAGTAAATAGTATTGGCTATATTTGTGTATGGTGAATTGAAATGCTTCTTACGAACGTTTAGTAACTTTGACATTGAAAAACAAAGTGCAAGAAGAACCCAGTCTTGAAAATAGAGATGGAAGGTTGTACCTGAAATCAAAGGATTAAAGAGTAGCACAAAGTCTCCGAATGGTGCCGAAGATGTTATGCCACCAGAGGACATCTGCACGCTGAATTTGTGGAAACCGATGACGGCTTTGGCCGGGCTGGTAATGGTGACCATCATGGAGGTGGAGCTGCTTGAACCTTGAACTGCGCTCTGGGTACCTCTTCTTTTAGATTTCGAGAGTGGAAATGCAGCTTTGGTGTTTTTTTCTACTGATGGTGAAGGACCTTCAGAAAAGAAATGTGAGCAATGAGTTGTAGTGCCCCATGTGGAATTCTGAGATTGGCTAAGCCAATCACAATGCTTATAATGCTGCCATTAGCTACTGTTGTTTGTTGAATTCTATGTTTAGTGGCAGGAGCATGCAGGAGACAGATGGACAGAAGCAGTAAAGGTCTTTATTTGCCTCTCTTGGTTGATGTTAGAGGGTCAGAAATTAGGAACCTAAGAGTCCACGTGTTGTCAGGTGTGTGCAACTGGCAAAAACCCCACCCAAAAAATAAGCATCTTCGCGTTTGGCGTGCACTGACAATTGCGGGTCAGGCACGAACAAGTAGGTAATGACAATTGT
Source organism: Triturus cristatus (assembly GCF_964204655.1). Lineage (NCBI taxonomy): Eukaryota > Metazoa > Chordata > Amphibia > Caudata > Salamandridae > Triturus > Triturus cristatus. Next base: position 1,483,852,672 of record NC_140590.1, on the reverse strand, counting down.
CAATCCCAACCTTGATTTTTTTGTGATCCCATTATGCACTCTGGGTGCTGTAGTCTTGCTTTGCTTCAGTTCAATTATTTAAATTAACAAATCTGAAAATGATTTATTGGTGAGAAGTTCCAAGCTGGACACAGTGTCTGTATTGACCTGGATTGAGGTTGTCACTCTAGTGCACATAAGTGTGGCTGACATTACCAGTTGTCCAGGTTGTGATGAGGGATGCCCTCTTTTGGAAATTTTCTGCCTTTGACAGGAGTGTGGGATGTCTTTATCAGGCAACGAGGCATCTATACTTAATACATACTGTTGATTGTTTCTCTGCCAGGTGGTTTGTGGTTGGATTGGCTGTCGAATGTGAGCTTGCAAGAACATGCTTTTCTATTTTATAGAACGAGCACATCACTGAGATGGCTAGTCTGTGACTGAGTGTACTGAGGGATCACCCCACTGCCAAGTGACTATGAACTGTGATTTCCTGTTTTTGCAATTAGTAGACTTTGGAATCCTTGGCAGTGAAAGCCCGAGGAGCCAGGTAAGATGATTGTGTAATAGTGGGCATGTTTGCGTGTTTAATGTGTTCTCCAGGGGCAATATATTCAGTCAGTGCAAGCGTAAAGAGTGGACGTTGATTCACCGAAATGCCTGGGGTAGGGAAAGTGACATAAAGGACAATTTGACATCACATGGTTTACCACTTGCACCACCCTTAGCCCCTCAGCAGTTTCCTAATTGCTGTCAAGCAACAGGATGAAGGATCATGAGAACCTGTTTACTTTCTGTTCCTGCTGCTTCCTTCAAAGCTCCAGAAACTAGGCGGCTTATCTACAAGCCCCTTGCGCCGCCAGTGTGACACTTTTAACATTGGGAAAAGTGACATACCGGCGGCGCAAGAGACTTGTAAATAAGCCCCTAGGTTTGAAAGGGCAGTGCCAGGGATTGCAGAGGGCAAACCAAGGTGCACTGATTGCTACAGCTGGTTACCCCTAAATCCATGGAATGAAGAAAGTCAAACATTGATGGCACCTTTTGGAACCAACCTCCCTGTAAGGTAAGTTCATTACACCAATTGTAGTTTGTCAGAGGTATTCGTGAGTATGATCAGACTGTGAGTGTAGAGCACAATAAAGTCTACATGGCAATGATGCAGTTTATCCTCTACCGATGTGGCCCAGTAGCAGCCATGATCACTACATGTGTGGACAGAGATTAAGCAGCTTGTTAGTTGAAAGTGTCAAAGTTAGCAAAGCTGAAATGGGTGAAAAATGGAGATTGTCTCCTTGCAAATTTCCTATGATATACATAGTATTTGCTCGTCAATCAGGACTTTTTTATGTCTGCTCCATGAGCATTGTATGAGAGGCTGCCATCTGACTACCAGTCATGCAAGATTACCTTGCTGTTCTGTGTGATTGATGTATCACGAGTAATTACCTGTTTCCACGGTGAACCCTATGGTCTCTTGAGATCCGAGAGCTCTGCTTAAATTCAGATTTAAGGCGAATGACTGGCCTCTTCTCACAATCAGGTTCTTGTTGCTAAAGTCGTTGGTGTTATGGGCCGTCCTGTTTGCAGATAGCTGAAAATCCACACCGGTCACCCGTAGCGCTGTAATGGAAGGACAGCATTTTGAATTAAAGCAATCTGTTCATCAAACGTAGACTTGCATGATTGAGCATCCTTCACAATGCCCTCTCAAGCCCTTTGTATTCTCTGTATTCTGGGGGCACCCCTAAAATTCTTCTAGAGGACACTAGCCAGACCAGGCTTCTTTCCTTACAATCCTTCCTTTCCTACTCATGATCTCAGTTCAATTGTATGTTCATCGTAGCAATGATGTCTTTGGGAAGGGTTTTGGAGGGGACAGTGAGGCCCATGACACAGCTTAATTTATGCAGCCTCCCTCCCTCTAACTCCACACTTTGGCACCCACACTACATCTTTTGAATGCAGTCTCATACAGGGAGGGAAAACAGACAAAACACCGCCACACACATTTAATATGCCCAAGTACATTTCACTGCAAAGTAGCAATAGGTCAAAGCAATACATAAGCCTACAGGTTTGCTTAAAATTTTTAATCACAGCTTTCTTTGTATGTGTGTAGATCTGTATCAGTATAATTCTTGAGCTCAGGAGCTAATGGTAGCTCAACAACCCTCCGGAAGTAGCTCTCCAGAGTGAAGCTCAGCCCAGTACATCATCCGAAGGTATATGCACTTTACAGAATACAGTCGGGCTCATCTGAAGACCCTTAGAGTGTCAGCCAGCGAAACCAATAGAAGGGCCTTATGCTAAAACACAAACACACACTGCTTTGGCCTAAGAGGCCTGCAATCTATGGGGCCTTGTTAGAAATGGGGGTCTCTTGTTGGCGGAGGTAGGTACCTTTGTCCAAATAGGGACCCTGGCTTCTTGTCAGGGTAAGGGGGATACACACTTCAGATAACCCCTGCTCACCCCCTCGGTCGCTTGGCACGAGCAGGCAGGCTTATCCCAAAGGCAATGTGTAAAGTGCTTGCACCAACACTCACAGTAACGCAGTGAAAACACCACAAATGGACACCACACGAGTTTAGAAAAATTAAGAATCTTTATCTAAACTTGAAAAGACCAAAATGACAAAAATCAAACATACACAGTTAAAAATATGACTTTTAAAAGGTTTCAAGAACTTGTACTATAGAAATCTATGGATGCGTGACTTTTTACCAAAGTACCCGGAGTTGCCTCAAAGTTCACCAAGCCAAATAGCCGCAGCGTCGGAAAATAAAGAGATGCGACACTCCTGAGACCCTAAGGAGGCGATGCAACAGTCCTGCTGCACGCAGAGGCAGGGTTGCGTCGATTCTGGTCTGTAAGGGGAGTGATGCGTCAATTCTTCATGCCGGTTCCGGTCCGCAGGTGATGCGTCGGGGAAGCGTGTCGCACAGGTACGATGCGTGGATCTTCGGGATGCGTTTGCGAACGATGTGGCGGCGGTGTGCCGCACAGCATCAGTCCTCTTCAGCTGCGATCCCTCAATGTGTTGATTCTTGCAGCAAAGACAGGTTCTGCGACGGTTTTTGCAGCGGCACAGGGATGTGTGGAAATTCTTCTGCACCATGAAGATGAGTCGGAAAAACAGCCGCAAGAATAGAGACGCAGCGGTTTCTGTAGTTCTTTGAGTTTCTTCTCTCTTCCAGCTCCCAAACAGCAGCAACAACATCCAGAGGCCATAAACCTGCACAGGCACCTCAAGGCAAGTCAGAAGTCATGACAGCAGAGTTCAGGGGAGCTGGGGGTGAGGTCTTCGGGTCCCTGAGACTTCTGAACAGGAGGCCAGCTCACTTCAGGCCATTGGAGATCTCCTTCAAGCAGGGGACACAGCACACAGCAAATTCCTTCTCCTTTCCGTGGCTGAAACAGCAACTGCAAGCCAAACCCAGACACACAGCAAGGGAATGACTTCTCCTCAGTCTCTTCAGCTCTTCTCCTCGGCGAAGTTTCCCCTTGAATTCCAGGAATGATCTAAAGTTGAGGGGTTTTAGGCCTAATACTTATACCCCAAAATATCTTTGTTGTCTCTGTGCAAGGGGCTCTGAGCCCGGTTCAAACCAGTTCTGGGGGCACTTTGCCAGTGCACAACAACATCCATTGTCAGTGTAAGCCTTGGCTCCAGACACACAACAGGGGGTGGAGCCAGCATTTCGGAAGGCAGGCACAGCCCTATTCAGGTACAGGTGCTACTCCTCCCACCACTCCAAATGCAGATCAGACCTATTCAGTCTAGTACTGACTCATCCAGACTCCTGGAACCACTGCACTTTCCCAGCCCCTGTCACTCCAAAGCCAGACAGTCAATCCACAACCAGGCAGAGGCAAACAGGATGGTTGAACATGTTACAAAGCATTCCCTATTGTGTCCTATAGGGCAAGATAGCCTTTCAATAGTGAAAAACGAAATTGGCAGTTTTTCACTATCAGGGCATGTTACACACACCAGTACATGTCCTACCTTTCACATGCACTGCACCCTGCCCGGGGGGGTACCTTGGGCCTAACATAGGAATGTCCTATGAGTAAGAAAAGGAAAGGGTAGGGTCTGGCAAGTGGGTGCACTTGCGAAGTCGACATGCCAGTTAAATAACTGCACACAGGCACCGCGGTGGCAGGCCTGATACCTTTTTTCAGGGCTACTCATGTGGGTGGCACAATCAGTGCTGCAGGCCCACTAGTAGTATTTGATTTACTAGCCCTGGCACACTCAGTGCACTCTACTAGGGACCTACTGGTAAATCAAATATGCCAATCAGGGAGAACCAATCATGTTCACCATTTACACAGAGAGTATATGCACTTTAGCATTGATCAGCAGTGGTAAAGTGCCCAGAGTCCTATGGCCAAAAAACACAGGTCAGGAAAAAATAGGAGGAAGAAGCAAAAAGTTTGGGGATAACTCTGCATTTCCAACAGGCCTGCATTTTTTTGGCCTATGTCCAGTAAGGTCACTCACAAGGAGATTGGACATGTCCCAGGCCTCGCTCTATCAGTCACTCAATGTGTCTGAAAATGGGCCAGGAAAAAAGAGTGCAATCAGTAGAAAGAGCTGGAGTCAGAGTGGACTTACCTAAGTGTGGGCCAGCAGGAGCCAGAGACAAAGGGGCAGATTTATGAGCCCCTTGCGCCACTTTTGCGTCACTTTTCCCATGTTAAAAGTGACGCAAAAGTGGCGCAAGGGGCTCATAAATCTGCCCCAAAGTGTGGAGTTAGTGCATGACCAGCCAAGGATCCATGGTGGGCAGGAGTTGGATTCAGAGCTGAGAGTCACTTACAAAGCTCACTGAGCATGCCTCTTTGTGTGCACATTTATGTGTCTGTCTGTCTGCATTTGTATTTGGCATTGTGCTTTCTCATTTTAAACAGTGTTGCTCCCTTGAAGCTCTACCTAGTGTCAAGGGGCACCAACACTATACATTGCTTCATGTCATGCTGGGCCCATCTGTGGCACAGTGGTGTATTTTCTTACCATATTAGTGCCCCTGGCATTATAACTGTCATCATTGGCATATTTTGGGTATTCTGGCAGCTATTACTGACAAATTGTAAGCCTGACAGATTCAATTTTGTCCAACTTTGACACAATGGTGGCCATGAATGACGTACTGTGAGCATTCTGGCCATAATAGTGCCCAGCCGTATAAGAGCGAATATTACTGGCATAATATAGGTATTCTTGGCATTCTGGGAAACATCAATTGAATGTGATCATAAAGATCTTTGAACAAGATTTTGTCCATGTGATGCATTTATGCTTGAGAGCAATCAATTGATATGAAAAGATCTTGGCCATCATTTTGATGTCGGTGGGACCGACACCATCGGTACGTCAGTGTCGGTCCCCGTGACATCTAAAGCAGCGGACAGACTGGCGCATTACAATGTGGTCGGTCCAACTGCATGAGTGAGGTACCAACTGCTGAGGTTCCAACGGGCTCAAGGAGCCCGTCAGCCCAATGGTTGGAATATAATTCCTACAATGAGGGCGGTGCCTGTTCAGGTACCGCCATAGAGATTACAATGGCCCTTTCTGACGGCCTTTCAATGGTGGTCTGACCGCCATTGAAAGGCTATCAGAAACTGACTTTGGGGGCACCTAGCAGGGCCGCAATTCCTCCGCGGCCTCCGCTATGAGGCCAGGGGGGCATCACAGGGGCCCCCACATACATTTATGCACCTCGGTCCCTGCCACAGGGTGCAGGGATGTTTAGAAACATGCCTTTTGGCATTGGGGCTTGTGCTGCGGCCCTTTTCCGGGCCGCAGCACAAGCCTCAATGCCAAAAGGCATGTTTCTGACTGCCTCCACGGTGGTCAGATCCTAATTTGGAGGTCAGGACTGCCGATTTCCTGCTGGCCAATCCCTTTACCGCAATGATACCAGTCAGACGCTCGTCCGACCAGCATCGTAATTAGGGCCTATGTGTTGGTATGTGGGTTAAATAAAAATAATAACTGGTATTGAGAAGGCAAAAATTATATTTCTTTCAGAAAATGTTTTTTGAAAAATTAGTTTGTTTCCTCAAAATGTTTAATAGAAAAATATGTTTATTTTCCGAAACTGGTATGCTGAAGAAAACAAAATGCTTGCTTTTGTGAAACATAATTTAAGTCGAGAGGTGAACGGTAATTCATGTGGAGTTGGAAAGACCTATTGCTGTCGTTTTGTCTTTTGTTCTAGAGGGCGTGTGATGCTTTAGCTGTTATTTCATTAGCTAGGTAGAGGCCTTTGACATTGATAATGATTTTCCAGACATTTCTGCTGGTAATCGACTTGAAATGTTTGGGAAGTGCCTTGTGTATTGTTGAAGAACGTTGTCAGTATTGTATAAGAATAACATTTGTTGGTGGCTCTGGATGATTTTCCTTGAGCGGAAGTAGTTCTACCAATAGAAAAGGTTGGAGACCCCATTCATACATAACATGTGTATTTGTAAATCACACGTTCACCCCTGACAGGGTATCTTGGCGCTGAATAACAGGTGGTCATTCTTACCCAACTCAATGGTATTCATTTTATCAACCACAGATGGATGAAAGGATGAGTGTACCCATCAGGATTTGAACCGTTGACCATGAGGTCAAACACAGGCCCTTGCAGTGGATGCATTAGTCCACTGAGCCACCAGACCCAACATGCACTCCTGTTCACTGCTGTAGGTGGCCGAATCAGTTTTGTGTGGGGCCCTTTGGGTGCTCTGTGAGAAGTTGGCCTGATATATGCTGTTCACTAGTACTAGTGGGCACCCTGTATCAGTCCAAACAACCCCTAATGGTGAATTGGTTAAAGACAACATTTATTGAAAGCTATCCTAGTGGTAGCTATGGAGAGCAGCCTTCAGGCTAAGTCTTGAAGGAATGTAAAGCAGCTTGTTTTACCAGTCTATAATCTCTTGAATGATCAAATGAAAGGACAACCACACCAGGTATATATTTAAAATATATGTATTTAAGATAAAACACACCCCTCTAGTCTCTTTATGAGACTGGAGTTTGAAGTACTTAATTTACAAGTTAGCAATCAACAGTAATAGCACAAATACACGTTTGGGCCCTAGGGGCGTACCGAACCATATACCAATAAAGTGGTATAAGAACCACGGCTGAACTAGACACAAGGCCTAGAGCCTGTAGAAGTGCTTGGACCACAAGGAACCACCCAAGGTAGTGACACAGGGGACCCACGGGGGCTGTGTGCAGTGTGTAAATACAAACGCGGGTTCCCATTAGCTTCTATGGGCAATTTCGCGGTTGGAAATTTAAAGATTAGGGACACTTAGAATAGAGTTAGGACCAAACCCTTTTTGACTTAGGAAGTTCTAGGGCTAGCACCCACGGGACCACCAGAGTACTCATGTTACCTCACCCAGGGAAGCCGGGTGCATAGGTGTCTTTTGGTGTCAGGTCGCGTCGTCGATTTCAATGGCAGCTGGCGAAGAAGTGCTGCTGCCGTGAAGCGGAGAAGTGTCCGAAGAGATCCAAGCCTGGATCTAAGATGGAAGGAACCTGAAAGCAGAGGGGACAGAGTCTGGGTCACTTGCCAGTGACCAAGAGCAGGATGGACCAATGCCCACAGATGTTGGGTGCTTGAGGTGAGTTGACGGGTGGCTTGACTCTTCAGCCACGAGGTCCAGGAGGCGTCGACAGAGTCCACGAGCCGGATTTGAGCTGTCCCACAAAGTCTGTTGAGTGCTGCGGTGTCGGCGACCAGCTTGGACCCAACAAGCCTTGGCAACGGCAAGTCTCTTGAAAAAAGAAGAAGGATGTCGGTGCAGACCAGCAAGGTCTGAGGGACTCACCCAGCGAGGGTAAGTTGGGGCACATCTGAAGCAACCTGGAAAGCTCAAGCAGAAGAGGAGTTGCCTTCGTGGGGACCCACTAGCCAACGGGCTAGCGATCGCGAAGGAGCCTCGAGCAGTTGCACTGGAACCCGGCCCACGGGTCACTCGTGGAGTGGAGGCCAGAGATCTTCGGTGCAGTCAGTGCTCAAGGCTGGGGCTACTGGAACCCCAAAGCAGAACTTCAAGGATAAACAGAAAGTCGATGTACCAGCAAGGGTGCCCAGGGGTCACGGTTCCTCATCACCCACGATAGCCACAGGCCTCAGCTTTGCTGTGGATTCAAGTTAGCCTCGGGAAAGTAAGGAAATCCACCTCTGGTGATGCAGAGACTTCGGCATTCAATGGGAGCTTCAGAATTACAGACCGGACAGTTGCTTCTTTGGTGCCTGCCAAGCAGGGAAGTCACTCCTTGACCCCAAGGGAGATTTCTTAACTTTTCTAGTCAAAATAGAAAGTCGAAGGTCCAGGATATATGTTGCAGAGTTTCGTCAAGGGTAATCTAAAGTCGCAAGGACTGGGTTCCCATACTTATACTAAGTTTGGGTGTTGCGCATACTCTAGGGACCCACCTATGGGAGGGTTTGAAAAGAGGGGTGGTTACACCCATTTCCTTTGTTCAGTTTTGCGCCAGAGCAGGGGCAGGTAGCCCCAGCAACCGGTTTGAACTGGACTATGCACAGGGACACCAAGTGTGCCTCCAGTGCAGGACTTGAAAGCACCAGAGAGTGTTCCCGCCCAGCCCCAATACACATCTGCCTCTCTGGGGAGGTGGTTACACCTCCCTGGGACAGGAAACCTATTGTCCAGGCCTCCCCTGCTGGAGTTTCGGTCAGCAGCAGGAGGCCAGACCCATATCTGGGACAGAGGCATCCATTTTGTGATGTCAGGGCTCTAGAAAGTCCTACCGGGTTAGACCAGTGTGAACATGTCTCTCCCTCTAGAAAGGTGGAATGCTACCCCCGCCGCCAGAACTGGTGGGGGGTAGTATTCCAAAGCATTTGACACCAAACACACGTTTCTGTGCAGCCATCCCAAAGTTAACATTTACCGCAAGGTTATAATGCACTTGAGAGTATATGGTCAGGCTGCACCACAAACAGCATCAGAGGAGGTACACCGAACGCTGCAGAGGGGCTCTGCTCATGCAGGGGCAACCTCTCACATAAAAACCAAGCACTCTGCCTTCAGGATTGTCAAGGCCTGCCATAGGAGTGACTTATAGGTTTTATATGTGTGTGCAATGGTAGTGATATATGTAGCCTATACCACTGTAAGGGGTGCACGCACACCCTTAGCCAGGCTGCAGTAGCAGGCCTGTGGTGCTATTTTGGAGTGCTTCCCAGGGGTGGCATAATACATGCTTCAGCCCCTGGTAGGCCTCTGAGGTACCTATGCCCTAGGTACATAGTATACCATATACTAGGGGCTTATAATGCACTCCAGAATCCAATTAGATATGTACCTAATGTACATGGAAACCATTTTATAGAGAAAGCACCTATGCCGGGGTCCTGATAAGCAGGGCCACAGCCAGACTAAGATCGAAAAACAGTGGAACACCAGCAAAAAGTGGGGGTACCCATGTGAAGCAGATCCTACTCTCCTACACAACCCCCCCCCAAACGCAGGGACTTTAAACTAACCTTGACCAGTTGAGTCTTCATGTTCTAAGTGGAAATACCTAGAGAGTCCTTCTGCATTGGCATGGTTACTCCCCTGTAGGGAAATGGACCACCTAAGCAGTTTGGGGTTTTCACCCTTAATTTGTTTTAGCCATAAGAGGGGCTTATGGTCTGTCTGAACAAGGAAGTGAGTACCAAACAAGTATGGCCTCAACTTCTTCAGAACCCAAACCACAGCAAATGCCTCACTCTCAATGGCTGATCAACGTTTCTCTCTAGGGGTCAGCCTTCTGCTTATGAAAGCTACTGGCTGGTCCTGACCTTCATCATTCAATTGTGACAGTACAGACCCTACCTCCAATTCAGATGCATCTGTTTAGACAATGAACTTCTTGGAGTAGTCAGGAGTCTGCAGAATGGGAGTAGTGCACATGGCCTGCTTCAGGTCATCCAATGCCTTTTGACAGCTAGCTGTCCACTGAATCTTTTTGGGCATCTTTTTAGAAGTTAAGTCATTCAGGGGTGTCACTATTGATCCATACCCCTTGACAAATCTCCTATAGTACCCAGTCAGGCCTAAGAAGGCTCTCACCTGAGTCTAGGTAGTTGGAGCAACCCAGTCCAATATGGTCTGGATTTTGCTCTGTAATGGTTGATCCTGGCCGCCACCTACAAGGTGGCCCAGATACAGAACCTAACTCTGCCCTATCTGGCACTTAGTAGCCTTGATTGTTAAGCCTGCTTTTTGCAGGGCCTCCAAAACATTCCTTAGGTGGACCAGGTGATCCCCCCAGGTGGAGCTAAAGACAGCAATATCATCTAGATATGCTGCACTAAAGTCTTTCAGGCCTGTAAGGACTTGATTCACCAACCTTTGGAAATTGGCAGGTGCATTCTTCAAACCAAAGGGCATTACCACAAACTGATAGTGCCCATAAGGGGTAGAAAATGCTGTCTTTGGCTTTGCATAATCAGCTAGTCTGATCTGCCAGTAGCCAGCTGTCAGGTCAAATGTGCTTAGAAACCTGGCTGAGGCCAAAGTATCTATTAGCTCATCTGCCCTGGGGATGGGATGGGCATCAGTCCTAGTGACTGCATTGAGACCCCTGTAGTCTACATAAAACCTCATTTCTCTCTTTCCATCTGTGGTGTGAAGTTTAGGTACCAGGACTACTGGACTAGCCCAAGGGCTAACTGAGGGTTCAATCACACCCATATCCAACATCCTTTGGACTTCTGTCCTTATACATTCCCTGACATGGTCAGGTTGCCTGTAGATCTTATTCTTCACAGGTAGACTGTCCCTAGTGTCCACTTCATGAGTGCACCAGGTGGTCTGACTTGGAGTCAGAGAAACATATGTCTGAACTGGCTGAGAAGGTTTCTGCAGACAGTTTGGTGCTAGACAGTGAGGCTGCCTGCCAAGGCTACACCATCAACTGACCCATCATCAGGGTTCTGAGAAAGCAGGTCAGGAAGTGGGTCACTCTCTTCCTCCTGTCCTTCATCAGTAGCAATGAGCCATGTGGGCCCTGTCAACATATGGTTTTAGTCTGTTGACATGAAGTACCCTGTGGGGACTACTAGGGATCCAAGGTCTACCAAGTAGATACCTCCCCTTTATGTTCAACAATTGTATGGGGGCCACTCCATTTGTCCTGGAGGGCTGCTGGGGCCACAGGCTCCAACACCCACACTTTCTGTCCTGGCTGGTAAACAGTCAGTACAGCCTTTTGGTCATACCAGGCTTTTTGCAGTTCCTGGCTAGCCTCAAGGGTTTTGTTTGCCTTTTTCATGTTCTCAGCCATTCTGGAGCGGAGACCAAGTACATAGTCCACTATGTCTTGCTTTGGGGGCTTGAGAGGTAACTCCCATCCTTCCTTCACCAAACACAATGGACCCCTGACAGGGTGACCAAACAAAAGTTCAAATGAGCTGTAACCAACCACCTTTTGAGGCACCTCTCTGTATGCAAATAAAAGGCAGGGCAAGAATAGGTCCCATTTTCGCCTAAGCTTCTCTGGGAGTCCTTTAATCATGCCCGTTAAGGTTTTGTTGAACCTTTCAACTAAACCATTGCATTGTGGGTGATAGGGTGTGGTGAACTTGTAGTTCACTCTACACTCCTTCCACATAGCAGTCAAGTAACTAGACATGAAGTTTGCATCCCTGTCAGATACTACCCCCTTAGGAAAGCCTACTCTTGAGAATACACTCAAGAGAGTTCTTGCCACCACAGGTGCTGGAGTGGTCCTTAGGGGAATTGCCTCTGGGTACCTGGTGGCATGATCCACCACCACCAGTATAAATCTGTGCCCAGATGCTGTTTGAGGATCCATGGGACGAACAATGTCAATCCCAACCCTCTCAAAGGGAACCCCCACCACAGATAGTGGTATCAGGGGGGCCTTTGTGGTGCCACCTGCTTTGCCACTGGCTTAACAGGTTACACAGGAGCGACAAAACTCCTTGGTGTCTTCAGACATGTGGGGCCAGTGAAAGTGAGGGACCATTCTGTCCCAAGTTTTGTTCTGGCCCAGGTGTCCTTCTAGGGGAATATCATGGGCTAGTGTCAATGGGAAGCCCCTAAACTTCAGAGGTATAACCAATCTCCTGGATGCACCAGGCTTGGGGTCTCTACTCTCTGAGTAAAGAAGTCCATCATCCCAATAAACGTTATGGGTACCACTAGCATTCCCAGCAGCCTCATCATCAGCTTGCTTTCTGAGGGGTTTAAGAGAGGGGCAGGTTTTCTGCTCCTGGCTCAGATCAGACCTGGAAGGGCCCCCTGTCCCCAATAACTCAACCTGGTCAGGTTCAAGCTCATCTGGGACAGTTCCTTCTTCAGGCTCAAGATCACCTCCCTGAGGAGACTGATCAGCATTCTGAGTCAGGTGGGAAGGCTCTGCATTAACCCTACTGCTCCTCCTCTTGTGATGCACCTGGTCCATTATTCCAGAATCCATGGCCTGTCCAGCTTTAGACATTTTGGCCTGTGACCTAGCCACAGCAAAGACATGAGCAGGGATCCCTAACATTTCTGCATGTGTCCTGAGCTCCTCTTCAGCCCAAGCTGAAGTCTCTAGATAATTGCCAAGCAAGCACTGTACTGGTAGGTCTGCACTTACCACAACCTTCTTAAGGCCAGTTACCCCTCCCCAGGAGAAGTTAACAACTGCCAGAGAATGGTCTGTTCTGACATTGCTAGCATTCGTCACTTGGTACATTTCACCAAGTATAATCTGCCCAGGATCCACAAGATCTTTTGTCACCATTGTGACACTTGCTCCTGTGTCCCTGAATGCCCAAGCTTCTACTCCATTTATCAAAGGATGTTGTCTGTATTTGCCCAGATTACTGGGACTCCCACAGGGGGACATATCCATGCCCCCATCACAGACAAGCACAGCCTGAGTTGGAACTCTGACTAGGCCAGCGTCCATCTCAGAACCCAGGGTCAACCCTACTACACCCTTATTCTGAACATTGCCACCACCTATTGTAGCTGTACTAGGGGGAACAGTTGCCCTAGGGGCAATGGTGGCTGGAGTAGATTCTTTGGACTTGGTGCAGTCACTTGTCCAGTGAGTTTTCTGTTTACAGATTTTGCACCAAGGTTTCTTTTGGCCTTTTCCCTTGTTAGACTGTGACTTCCCATAGAAGAAGATTTTTGGGGCCCTTGAGAAGACTTCTGGTCTTTACCCTTGTCCCCACCCTTGTCAGAGTTCTTAGAATCCTGCTTCTTTGGGTCACCACCTTGGTTCTGTACCTTCTGCCTCACCCTGGTTCTGACCCATTTGTCTGCATTCTTTCCCAATTCTTGGGGAGAGGTCAGATCAGAGTCTACCAGGTACTGGTGCAACAGCTGATTTTGACAGTTATTAAGAATATGCTCCCTCATTATCAGATCGTACAATCCTATGAAGTCACACACTTTACTGCCCAATAACCAACCTTCCAGAGCCTTAGCAACACAGTCAACAAAGTCAACCCAGTCTTGATTTTGTGCTTTTTGGGTGTCTCTGAACTTTATCCTGTATTGTTCAGTGGTTAGGCCAAACCCATCTATCAGTGCACTTTTCAAGACCTGGTAATCATCAGCATCCTCTTCTCTTATAGTGAGGAGCTTGTCTCTACCTTTGTCTGCAAAGGAGAGCCATAAGATTGCTGCCCACTGACCTTGAGGGACCTTCTGTACTTTACAGGCCCTCTCCAAGGCAGTTATCCATTTGTGGATGTCATCCCCACTCTGGTAGCGAGGGACAATCTTACTTAGGTTTCTATGGTCATAAGACCTCTCCCAATCTCTAGGGAAATTGCTGCCACCAAGGGACTCTAGTCCCTCCTTTTTACTAGCTCTGTAGAGCTCTAGGGCTTCCCTATCTAAGGCCATCTGCTGCTTTCTGAGGTTGAACTTGTCTTGCGCATACTTCAGCAGTCTCTCTCTCCTCTCCTGGGAGGTTTCCCTCCCTCTGTGAGAAGAGACAGAGGTCCCTATAGAGGAGTTAGACTAGACAGATCCCCTTGAGAGAGATCTATCCCTTCTAGCCCTACTTTCAACTCTTCCTGGAGGAATAAAGGAGGGAGCATTGTTGTCATCCTCCTCATCCTCATCCAGGGGAGCTGTGTTCACCAGATCTTGATCATTTTCATCAGTGTGGTCAGCATTAGAGTAGGGTCAGGGGAGTTTTGGCGCATAGGCCCACCCTCAGCGGCTGCCCCACCCACTCTGCCTACCCCACCAGAACCACTAGGTCCTAGGAGATCATCCAGCTTGAGTATCTTTATGAGATGCTGGGCGTTTGGGCTTTTGCCTGTCTTCAGCTTCCTAATGGAACATAAGGCCCTAAGCTGTGCAAAGGAGAGATCCTCATATATGTAGGGGAGAAGCTCACTGGCTTCTGGCAGGGACCCACTTGTTTCTGGCTGATTAGACATTACTAATGTGGTGTGGTGTATTGCACTACCTACACTAGTGTGGCCTACTAAACTCTCTTGAGTTGTAGAAAGGATGTGCTATCCCTTAGCACACAACTATAAGTTCAGTAGAACTTACTGTATACTAAACTTGATATTATATGTACCTAAGGTACCTTTAGTGGATTTCAGTTGATCAATTCAATTGAGATTATCTGCTAAAACAATAGCAAGCTGGGATCCCACACGCTGCACACCAATGTGAGAAGTTGGCTTGATATATGCGGTCCACTAGTTCTAGTGGGCACCCTGTATCAGTCCAAACAACGCCTTATGGTGAATTGGTTAACCCCTTCCATGCCCATGACGGAACAATTCCGTCATGAGCATCGGTTGCGCTGTGCTCATGACGGAACCGTTCCGTCATGGCCCCGCCCGCGCTCGAACCCTTCAGCACCGCGGGGGAATTCCCGCAGCGCTGAAGGGGTTAAAGACAACCTTTATTGAAAGCTATCCTAGTGGTAGCTATGGAGAGCAGCCTTCAGGCTAAGTCTTGAAGGAATGTAAAGCAGCTTGTTTTACCAGTCTATAATCTCTTGAATGATAAAATGAAAGGACAACCACACCAGGTATATATTTAAAATATATGTATTTAAGATAAAACACACCCCTCTGGTCTCTTTATGAGACTGGAGTTCGAAGTACTTAATTTACAAGTTAGCAATCAACAGTAATAGCACAAATACACGTTTGGGCCAGAGGGGCATACCAAAGCATATACCAATAAAGTGGTATAAGAACCACGACTGAATTAGACACAAAGCAAAAACCAAAGGAAATGATGGACGGAGTGTTGAACATTGCAAGCACTCACCCAAAGTCAACTGATCTGGGTTTAATCCATCACCTTTCTTTAGCCCACTCTGCCATCCCAGTTCAGACATGGCCATATGCAAATCAGTCTGACCCTGTGCCTCATGGGAACAGTCCAGCCTGAACTGCCAAGCCATGTCTTCCCTGGACCGGAAACAAGCTTCCTAGGACCAGTTTCTGGCATTTCAGCCGTCTTCAGCCAAGCTTGCTTGAATCCAGTGGCAAAGTGAGCAAGGGACTCACGTCTGAGCATACCCTGCCAACTTATGGCGAACAAAGCAAAAACCAAAAGAAATAATGGACGGAGTGTTGAACATTGCAAGCACTCACCCCCAGTCAACTGATCTGGGTTTAATCCATCACCGTTCTTTAGCCCACTCTGCCATCCCAGTTCAGACATGGCCATATGCAAATCAGTCTGACCCTGTGCCTCATGGGAACAGTCCAGCCCGAACTGCCAAGCCATGTCTTCCCTGGACCGGAAACAAGCTTCCTAGGACCAGTTTCTGGCATTTCAGCCGTCTTCAGCCAGGCTTGCTTGAATCCAGTGGCAAAGTGAGCAAGGGACTCACGTCTGAGCATACCCTGCCAACTTATGGCGAACAAAGCAAAAACCAAAGGAAATGATGGATGGAGTGTTGAACATTACAAGCACTCACACCCAGTCAACTGATATGGGTTTACTCCATCACCATTCTTTAGCCCACTCTGCCATCCCAGTTCAGACATGGCCATATGCAAATCAGTCTGACCCGGTGACTCATGTGAACAGTCCAGCCCGAACTGCCAAGCCATGTCTTCCCTGGACCGGAAAGAAGCTTCCTAGGACCAGTTTCTGGCATTTCAGCCGTCTTCAGCCAGGCTTGCTTGAATCCAGTGGCAAAGTGACCAAGGGACTCACGTCTGAGCATACCCTGCCAACATATGGCGAACAAAGCAAAAACCAAAGGAAATGATGGACGGAGTGTTGAACATTGCAGGCACTCACCCCCAGTCAACTGATCTGGGTTTAATCCATCACCGTTCTTTAGCCCACTCTGCCATCCCAGTTCAGACATGGCCATATGCAAATCAGTCTGACCCTGTGCCTCATTGGAACAGTCCAGCCCGAACTGTCAAGCCATGTCTTCTCTGGACCGGAAACAAGCTTCCTAGGACCAGTTTCTGGCATTTCAGCCGTCTTCAGCCAGGCTTGCTTGAATCCAGTGGCAAAGTGAGCAAGGGACTCACGTCTGAGCATACCCTACCAACTTATGGCGAACAAAGCAAAAACCAAAGGAAATGATGGATGGAGTGTTGAACATTGCAAGCACTCACCCCCAGTCAACTGATCTGGGTTTAATCCATCACCGTTCTTTAGCCCACTCTGCCATCCCAGTTCAGACATGGCCATATGCAAATCAGTCTGACCCTGTGCCTCATGGGAACAGTCCAGCCTGAACTGCCAAGCCATGTCTTCCCTGGACCAGAAACAAGCTTCCTAGGACCAGTTTCTGGCATTTCAGCCGTCTTCAGCCAAGCTTGCTTGAATCCAGTGGCAAAGTGAGCAAGGGACTCACGTCTGAGCATACCCTGCCAACTTATGGCGAACAAAGCAAAAACCAAAGGAAAATGATGGACGGAGTGTTGAACATTGCAAGCACTCACCCCCAGTCAACTGATCTGGGTTTAATCCATCACCGTTCTTTAGCCCACTCTGCCATCCCAGTTCAGACATGGCCATATGCAAATCAGTCTGACCCTGTGCCTCATGGGAACAGTCCAGCCCGAACTGCCAAGCCATGTCTTCCCTGGACCGGAAAAAAGCTTCCTAGGACCAGTTTCTGGCATTTCAGCCGTCTTCAGCCAGGCTTGCTTGAATCCAGTGGCAAAGAGAGCAAGGGACTCACGTCTGAGCATACCCTGCCAACTTATGGCGAACAAAGCAAAAACCAAAGGAAATGATGGATGGAGTGTTGAACATTACAAGCACTCACACCCAGTCAACTGATATGGGTTTACTCCATCACCATTCTTTAGCCCACTCTGCCATCCCAGTTCAGACATGGCCATATACAAATCAGTCTTACCCGGTGACTCATGGGAACAGTCCAGCCTGAACTGCCAAGCCATGTCTTCCCTGGACCGGAAAGAAGCTTCCTAGGACCAGTTTCTGGCATTTCAGCCGTCTTCAGCCAGGCTTGCTTGAATCCAGTGGCAAAATGAGCAAGGGACTCACGTCTGAGCATACCCTGCCAACATATGGCGAACAAAGCAAAAACCAAAGGAAATGATGGACGGAGTGTTGAACATTGCAGGCACTCACCCCCAGTCAACTGATCTGGGTTTAATCCATCACCGTTCTTTAGCCCACTCTGCCATCCCAGTTCAGACATGGCCATATGCAAATCAGTCTGACCCTGTGCCTCATGGGAACAGTCCAGCCCGAACTGTCAAGCCATGTCTACCCTGGACCGGAAACAAGCTTCCTAGGACCAGTTTCTGGCATTTCAGCCGTCTTCAGCCAGGCTTGCTTGAATCCAGTGGCAAAGTGAGCAAGGGACTCACGTCTGAGCATACCCTACCAACTTATGGCGAACAAAGCAAAAACCAAAGGAAATGATGGACGGAGTGTTGAACATTGCAAGCACTCACCCCCAGTCAACTGATCTGGGTTTAATCCATCACAGTTCTTTAGCCCACTCTGCCATCCCAGTTCAGACATGGCCATATGCAAATCAGTCTGACCCTGTGCCTCATGGGAACAGTCCAGCCCGAACTGCCAAGCCATGTCTTCCCTGGACCGGAAACAAGCTTCCTAGGACCAGTTTTTGGCATTTCAGCCGTCTTCAGCCAGGCTTGCTTGAATCCAGTGGCAAAGTGAGCAAGGGACTCACGTCTGAGCATACCCTGCCAACTTATGGCGAACAAAGCAAAAACCAAAGGAAATGATGGACGGAATGTTGAACATTGCAAGCACTCACCCCCAGTCAACTGATCTGGGTTTAATCCATCACCATTCTTTAGCCCACTCTGCCATCCCAGTTCAGACATGGCCATATGCAAATCAGTCTTACCCGGTGACTCATGGGAACAGTCCAGCCTGAACTGCCAAGCCATGTCTTCCCTGGACCGGAAAGAAGCTTCCTAGGACCAGTTTCTGGCATTCCAGCCGTCTTCAGCCAGGCTTGCTTGAATCCAGTGGCAAAATGAGCAAGGGACTCACGTCTGAGCATACCCTGCCAACATATGGCGAACAAAGCAAAAACCAAAGGAAATGATGGACGGAGTGTTGAACATTGCAGGCACTCACCCCCAGTCAACTGATCTGGGTTTAATCCATCACCGTTCTTTAGCCCACTCTGCCATCCCAGTTCAGACATGGCCATATGCAAATCAGTCTGACCCTGTGCCTCATGGGAACAGTCCAGCCCGAACTGTCAAGCCATGTCTACCCTGGACCGGAAACAAGCTTCCTAGGACCAGTTTCTGGCATTTCAGCCGTCTTCAGCCAGGCTTGCTTGAATCCAGTGGCAAAGTGAGCAAGGGACTCACGTCTGAGCATACCCTACCAACTTATGGCGAACAAAGCAAAAACCAAAGGAAATGATGGACGGAGTGTTGAACATTGCAAGCACTCACCCCCAGTCAACTGATCTGGGTTTAATCCATCACAGTTCTTTAGCCCACTCTGCTATCCCAGTTCAGACATGGCCATATGCAAATCAGTCTGACCCTGTGCCTCATGGGAACAGTCCAGCCCGAACTGCCAAGCCATGTCTTCCCTGGACCGGAAACAAGCTTCCTAGGACCAGTTTTTGGCATTTCAGCCGTCTTCAGCCAGGCTTGCTTGAATCCAGTGGCAAAGTGAGCAAGGGACTCACGTCTGAGCATACCCTGCCAACTTATGGCGAACAAAGCAAAAACCAAAGGAAATGATGGACGGAATGTTGAACATTGCAAGCACTCACCCCCAGTCAACTGATCTGGGTTTAATCCATCACCGTTCTTTAGCCCACTCTGCCATCCCAGTTCAGACATGGCCATATGCAAATCAGTCTGACCCTGTGCCTCATGGGAACAGTCCAGCCCGAACTGCCAAGCCATGTCTTCCCTGGACCGGAAACAAGCTTCCTAGGACCAGTTTCTGGCATTTCAGCCGTCTTCAGCCAGGCTTGCTTGAATCCAGTGGCAAAGTGAGCAAGGGACTCACGTCTGAGCATACCCTGCCAACTTATGGCGAACAAAGCAAAAACCAAAGGAAATGATGGATGGAGTGTTGAACATTACAAGCACTCACACCCAGTCAACTGATATGGGTTTACTCCATCACCATTCTTTAGCCCACTCTGCCATCCCAGTTCAGACATGGCCATATGCAAATCAGTCTTACCCGATGACTCATGGGAACAGTCCAGCCCGAACTGCCAAGCCATGTCTTCCCTGGACCGGAAACAAGCTTCCTAGGACCAGTTTCTGGCATTTCAGCCGTCTTCAGCCAGGCTTGCTTGAATCCAGTGGCAAAGTGAGCAAGGGACTCACGTCTGAGCATACCCTGCCAACTTATGGCGAACAAAGCAAAATCCAAAGGAAATGATGGACGGAGTGTTGAACATTGCAAGCACTCACCCCCAGTCAACTGATCTGGGTTTAATCCATCACCGTTCATTAGCCCACTCTGCCATCCCAGTTCAGACATGGCCATATGCAAATCAGTCTGACGCTGTGCCTCATTGGAACAGTCCAGCCCGAACTGCCAAGCCATGTCTTCCCTGGACCGGAAACAAGCTTCCTAGGACCAGTTTCCATTTCGCCATAAGTTGGCAGGGTATGCTCAGACGTGAGTCCCTTGCTCACTTTGCCACTGGATTCAAGCAAGCCTGGCTGAAGACGGCTAGGAAGCTTGTTTCCGGTCCAGGGAAGGCATGGCTTGGCAGTCGGGCTGGACTGTTCCCATGAGGCACAGGGTCAGACTGATTTGCATATGGCCATGTCTGAACTGGGGTGGCAGAGTGGGCTAAAGAACGGTGATGGATCAAACCCAGATCTGTTGACTGGGTGTGAGTGTTTTATTGGTTCTGATGCTTGTCCATCACCACCCCCTTTTGTACCGCTGAATTAGACACAAGGTCTAGAGCCTGTAGAAGTGCTGGGACCCCAAGGAACCACCCAAAGTAGTGACACAGGGGACCCACGGGGGCCGTGTGCAGTGTGCACACACAACCGCAGGTTCCCATTGGCTTCTTTGGGCAATGTTGCGGTTGGAAATGTCAAGATCAGGGACACTTAGAATCCAGTTAGGACCAAACCCTTTTGAACTTAGGCTAGCACCCACGGGAGCACCGGAGTACTCATGTTACCTCACCCAGGGAAGCGGGTGCATCGGTGTCTTTTGGTGTCGGGTCGCGTCGTCGATTTCAATGGCAGCTGGCGAAGAAGTGCTGCTGCCGTGAAGAGGAGAAGTGTCAAAAGAGATCCAAGCCTGGATCTAGGATGGAAGGAACCTGAAAGCAGAGGGGACAGAGTCTGGGTCACTTGACAGTGACCGAGGGCAGGATGGACTGATGAATTCAAGCCCCAGCTAGGCCCGCAAGACACAAGGGTTCGCTCTCCTGTAACGGAAATTTATAAGGAAGTTGGCACGGAAACTGCAAAGTACAAAAACAGCATTTATTAACCCTTAAGGGTGGTCCTACAATCCACACAACACTCTTCAGTATTGCATAGAGTAGCACAAAGAACCTGCGTACATGGTCCCCTTTTATACACATTAGAGGGGCTCATAAGTGGGTGGATACAACATGAGGCCGAAGAACATTACCATTTATGGTCATTCTCGATACTGAATCAATACATGGGCGGAGCCAACACACTCCTTGAGTCTGCGAACACATGGTCAAGCAAGGCTAACTAATAACAGATGTGGTCAAGTCTGGGCATGCGCCAGATGGACAGAAGGGCTATTTATAGACTGTTACTGGGCAGATTACAAGGGCAACTAACACAGAGGTCGGACTCTCCTCGTGGCGAACACGTGGCAGCATGACAACACAAAATGGAGTCCAAACTTCGGTCAACATAACGGAGAAAACATGATCTGAAGGGAAGCATTAATGTCTTTGGTAAATGCTTAATCACATTGCTGTTTCAAGTTACAACAGACGACCCTTTCAGCATTTACTGAAGACATCCGGTTTACCAGAATAATCATCATATATGTCAATGGTCATCATTCCTTCAACCTCTTTAGCTAGACGCTTCTGGTGAGCAACTTCGGCAATAGCTTTCTTATCTGGGATGCAGAATGAAATGCATACAGAACAGAACAATGGTCCACATTGAACACACATACAAAGAAGGAACAGAACTGCTATAATAATACAGAGACCAGTTAAGACCTTCCATCCCCAGGCAGTAACCAATGCCCAAAACCATCCAGAAAAGGACCAAGTGCTGTTTTCTGTGTGGATTTCAGCTGCTATTTTATGCAGCTTATTAATGGCGTTATAAACTGATGGCGTATGATCAGGGATGAACACACAGCAGCTACTTCCAATAATTTTACAAGCTCCACCTCGATCAGCTAACATTACATCTAATACCATACGATTCTGCAATGCAACAATCCTAGTGATTTGTAACTCTTCCGTAAGATTCCCAAGAGCAGCAGCAGTCTGATTTGTTACAGCTTCTACCACTCTTGTTAATCTTCGGATCTTCCTACTATTCAAAGCGGCTCCAACAAAGAAAAACAGTCCTAAGTTAAAATCAATATACTGCTGCAAGCTGGTATCAGTCTGATCCACATCATCAATCGATAGAGTACGTTTATACCTATTTACAGTCACATTATTCAACAATTTCAAATCTTTATGATAAGATGCGGGTGCTAGGAATACAGGAGGTAATAGGAATGATACATAGCATACCCCAGACCACCCAGCCGGCAAACGGTAATAACCTTTATTTCCACACACAAAGTAGGTATTATGGGACGCTAGGAAGGTACTATTATTCAATCCATCAATGTTCAAGACAGTGATACAATCACTGACACCAACAGGGATAAAGCCCACACTCTGGACACACAGGTCCGCTTGAGCTTGTGCTACTTGAATTACAAATTTATCTTTTCCCACAGTGTCTCTTGTGTTCGTAAAGATGTAGGGAATGGATTCATTGTCTGGTCGGTACTCTTCCCATTCCCAAATTGTCCCATTCGCTTGTGGATACCCATTCTTGTCTTGATGGCATTCTTTATTGAGTCTAAAAAGCAATCGTCCCACTGTCGGTTTCCGAGTAGCAAAAAGCAAAGTGTACCATGCTCTACAAGAGCCATTATGAGAGAAAGGAAGTGGTATGAATGGCGTACCTCCTTTCTTCTGATGGGCTGGCATCATCCCACATATCCAACAGTTCGTAGCGTTCGTAGCAACGTGGGTATGATGCAGCATCTGAATGAAAGTGTTATTCAAATAGGACTGTCGATGCTTCAACTCTTGATATGGTAATGTATAAAAGTAGTGCTCCGCAGGCACTGGAGTCGTCAACACAAGTGTTTTCCGAGCAGGAGTTACCTCCTCCACAAACCATGTGGCTATCCCAACAATAGCTACTGTCAGCATGAACCCCGATGCACAAAGGATTTTCTTCTTCTCCATGTCAAAAAGAACAATACCCTGATATCTTCCTGAAACTAATAGGTCTGTCAGAACTCTTCCCCTTGGGCAGCGGTTGATTTCTTCACCAGCGGGCCAAGACGGGTGTCACTACACTAATGCAGGGCTGATCCCCCCCCCTTGCCTCATCGGCTCTCCGTTTCACTAACCCAAGGGCCGTTCTGACAGTATGTCCCGGTACTGGAAAACTCACTTCCTTGGTCGAAGATGATATCGCCTTCCTCCAGGAGTCGCGTGGTCCGGAAAGAGCTCCTCAGTGACGTTCGGCTCCGCAGCACGGCCTGTCTCTGCTGCCAGGATTTCTCGTTGATCGGTCAGCACGGCAGGCTCCACCAATCCGGGCGGTACCTTTCGACAGTGCAAGGAATGGATCCAATTCTTCCTGTTCGAGACTCGCACAGCCGTCCTCGTCGCGAGGAGGACCTGCTCAGGGCCCACCCATCTCGGCTCCAAACTGTTCGTTCTGTCGAAGACTTTCACCATGACATGGTCACCAGGCCGGAGACCATGTCCTTCGCCGGTAGACCGATCAGGGAGCGCCTCCCGGACCTGTTGATGAATAGAAACCAAGTTATCCGTTAACTGTGCCAGATAATCGCTCATCATTACACAAGGTACATCATACACAGCCTTAGGCCTTGGCGGACCCCAAATGTTCATTGGGCGTCCGAATACGATTTCGTATGGCGTAAGGCCAGTTCGGGAGTGCGGTACTGATCTAATTGACAGTAACGCCAGTGGCAGGGCGTCTGGCCAAGTCAAAGACGTTGAAGCTTGAATTTTAGCGATCTTAAGCTTCAGTGTACCATTATACTTCTCGACTAGTCCTGCAGACTGAGGGTGAAACACGGCGTGGAACTTCTGAGTGATGCCTAGGCCCTTCAAGACATACTTTATAACATCCGCTACAAAGTGAGGCCCATTATCACTCCACAGAAGTCTACAGACGCCGTATCGAGGGAAAAACTCTTTCAGCAGCAGCTTCGCTGTAGTCATTGCAGTATTGTCTTTCGTAGGGTACGCCTCAACCCATTTACTGAAGGCGCAAACCACTACCAGAACATACTTCAAATTGTTACAGCGCTCAAGCTGGATGTAATCCATCTGCAGAACCTCAAAGGGTGCAGTGGGTGTCGCAAATCCTCCTGCTGGAGTTCGAGTACCCTTTCCTGGGTTATACCTCAGGCAGATCATACAGGTCTGCACCACCCTCTTTGCCGTGCTAGCAATCTCTGGATGCTCCCAGACTTGGGTAAGCAATTTCACAATTGCGGAAGCTCCAACATGTGCTAGCCCATGTGCCATCTGAACCATAGGTTGTACAAAGGCCGTGGGTAATTTCCATCTGTCCATCTGCTTATTTCTCCAGCACCCCTCGTCATCCAGTTCTCCCTCTCTAGCCCATTGTTCCCGCTCTTTGTCAGAAGCGGTCCTTTGCATTTCTCGCACTTCCTCCTTCGCATCATGCCATCTCTCCACCTGTGACTTCACTACATACATGGCAGTAGTACCGGGCTGCATCGCAGTCTCCCGTGCTACTCGATCCGCTAACGCATTCCCTTCTCCAACTTTATCAACCACTTTCCTATGGGCGCTACACTTAACAATGGCAATTTTCTTTGGGTATGTCAATGCGGTTAAAAGATTGTGAGCTAACTCTCCATGCATTATCTGTACCCCATGTGACGTTAAAAACCCTCTCTCCTTCCAGAGTAGGCCGAAGTCGTGCGCTACTCCGAAGGCATAGCGGCTATCTGTGTAAACATTCACACACAATCCTGTACCGAGCTCACATGCTCGTGTTAATGCTATCAGTTCCGCTGCTTGAGCTGACTTCTGTGGTATGCGTGCTGTCTCCACTATCGTTTGTAATGTGGTAATTGCATACGCTGCTGAAGTCGTACCATCTGGTAGCTTCAGACAGGATCCATCCACCCACAGTTCTCCATCTACATCTAGAAAGGGCGTATCCTGGAGATCAATACGACCCTTTGTTTGTTCCTCAGTCACAAGAATACAATCATGCGCTTTCCGCGCCTCAGGCTGGGTCTCGGGGTATGGCAATAATGTGGCCGGGTTTAACGTTACGCACCTTTTCAACGTAATATGAGGAGCCAAGAGCGTCAACTCATATCCCGTTAAACGGGCACTGGTCAAATGCTGTGTCTTTGTTTGATTAAGCAGGGCATCAACAGCATGGGGAACTAACACCAACAGCTTATGGGATAACACAATTCCTTCACTTTGGCGTATTGACACAGCTGTCGCCGCAACCGAGCGAAAACACCCTGGTAATGCTCGGGCGACAGGATCAAGTACGGCCGAAAAGTATGCACAAGGGCGTTGCTTATCGCCATGCATCTGCACTAAAACTGATAATGCACATCCATCTTTCTCATGCACATACAGCGAAAAGGGTTTTGCATAATCAGGGGTCCCTAACACTGGTGCTGAACAAAGGGCCTGTCGCAGTTGCTGAAAAGCAGCATCACACTCATCTGACCAAGGGAGTGGGATAGGCGTGTCTTTTGTCAAGAGAGCTAGCAATGGCTTAGCTATGTGAGAAAACCCCAATATCCACTGTCTACAAAAAGAAACAAGACCCAAAAATGCAGGCACATCCTTCTGCGTGGATGGTCTCGGTGTGTCCAAAATTACTTGAATACGATCCGGTGTGAGTGCACGCCCCTCCTTAGACAAAAGGTGACCCAAATACGTCACCTTTGGTCTACAGAATTGCAATTTCTTCCTAGATACCTTATGATTGTGGGATGCTAAAAAGGAAAGTAAGGATAACGTACTTTTTTCACACAACTCCAGGGTGTCAGCCGCCAGCAAGATGTCATCGACATATTGAATGAGGGCGACCCCCTCGAGCAGAACAAAGGAATCCAATTGTCGTTTCAAAGCCTGACTGTAAATGCTAGGGCTTTCTGTATAGCCCTGGGGAATCCTACAGAAACGATAAGATCTATTATTCAATGTAAACCCAAAAAGATATCGGCTATCAGGGTGAATGGGAATGGAAAAGAAGGCATTTTTCAAATCAATCACTGAGAACATGGTCGCCGTTGGCGGGACCAAGGTAAGCAACGTCGTGATATCGGAAACCACTGGATATTGAGGTATCACGATCTTGTTCACTTCTCTTAAATCAATTATAAACCGATAAACTCTGGTATCCGTATCCTTTTTCAGTATGGGAAGAATCGGACTGTTACAAATATTGTAGGGGACTTCCTCCACTACCCCTACCGCGATCAAATCTTGCACAATCTGTATGAGAGCCTCCTCGCCCTCCTGGGAAATACGATACTGCGGGAGGCGTGGTAACACCGCCCACTCCTGGACACTAATGTGGACCGGAGGAATCACCATTTGTCCCACATCTGTGTCCGAAGTCGCCCATAAAGCGCGAGGGAGGGTAGCTAACAACGCATCCTCTGATATCGCACACATCCGCTCAGACCGGGGGTAGTTGTCATTTAAGATCACCCTCACACCCTCAGGAGAGCAGCGGATCGTAGCCCTAAAATGCTTTAACATATCAAGCCCCATAATGTTATCCGGTGTATACGGAGCAAGCAGAAACGGACAGGGCGCAGAAAAAGAATCAACCTTAAATGTAAGGGGCTGTGAAAGAGGGCTTCGGGAGAGTGTACCGTCAAACCCTACCGATGTAACCATTAAGCCGGATGGGGGAGCCCCCGGAACCAAGTGCCTAGACAATGCACTACGTGTCGCTCCTGTGTCCACTAGGAACTGATCAGTAGAGCCTAAAACCTCAGCCGATACATAAGGACCCGTCTGATCGACCGGCACCTCAACTGATTCGTACCCCCATCCAACGCATTCCTATGCATGCTGAGAATCATGATATCCCGATCGGTCAATCTCCGACACGTGATACTGATGCTGGCGATCGAAAACATTTGATCTATCTCGGTGCTGCCCAGCAGTGTCAAAACGGACATTATCGTTAGAATTCCCTCTAGAACTCGAGAAACCCCCTCTACCTCTCGGGCCACCCGGAGTATGCCCCTGACGCGAAGCACGCAACACTGGGCAATCCCTGGCCCAATGGCCCGATTGCTTACAATACGCACACTGGTTTCTATTCAAATCAGATCGGCCCGAGGGGGGACCATAAGATCCTCCCCTTCCTCTATTATTACCCCGTCGGGGCGGGCCATATACTTGCGCCAACATCACCTTGGTTTTTAGATCCTTTGATTTCTTCTCCTCCTGGCCCTTCGCTTCGTGCTCCTGACGCTCATAATACTGAGCGATAGTCAGGAGGGCCGTCGGGGTCGCGGAGGACCAAGAACTCTCGCTCGCTTTTAGACGGGCCGCAACTGCCGGTAGCAGATTGGCCACATATTTGTCCGCGAAAAGGTGGCGGCCCGTTTCGTCAGTAAGCGACTGGCCACTAAAGTCATGAAACGTTTCTTCGAAGCGCGTGAAAAAATCTGCAACTGACTCGTCAGCTGTCTGTTTACATGCAGTTAACATATTCCAGTCAATCTTTTTAGGGGGGATAATTGTTTTCAACTTAGCCACAATAGCAGCAGGGAGATCTAAAATACTCTGGGGTGGTTTCTGTGCGGGCTTCCTCTCCCTGTCCTCATCCTCAAGCTCAGACCACCGGGCTTTGAAGGCAACTGTATCATCTACCCTTCGGACAGATCGCCACGTATCCGGCGGTAGGATTAGGCCAAAGAACAGGTCTATATCCGCTAAGGTCATGATGCAAGAATTCAGGGCCCCCTCGACTTCTTCGTAGAAGGCCGCTGGATTCTTGCGGGGGTCAGGCAATGCATTCTTTAATGCCATAACATCAGCCCTATGCCACGGAGTATAAACCCAATTATACACGAAATATCCCTTAGCATCGGCGGAGTTAATGTCCGAGCTAGTCCCCGCTCCTTTAGGAGGAACATACAAAGGCGCCGCCTCTCGCATTGGTTTAACATGCACTACGTCATCCTTATCTGACTGGGAGGTGGATGAGTGGCCCTCTGCTGTTCACGAATCCGACTGCTTCTCCTTCCCTGCTCGCTGGCGCGCTTTCTCTTTATAGGCCAGCACCTCGTCCCGCAAGGCGAACAGCCGCCGAATCGTATCTGGAGCCTTAGAAAAAGAGAAAACACCATTACGCAATGCTTTAGCATCCGATGATACTTCGTCGGGCTCAAAAACACCAGAACGTTTCCGGAAAGCATCAATCACTTCATCCGCGAAATGACCCAGAAAATACAATTTCTCTCTCTCCTGCCACGACCCCCAAGTATGAAATAATTCCTCTATAGATATCTTGCCGTTAAGTGCACGGAAGGAAATTTGCCGAAGCTCAGCCATTTGGTCGGCTGATAGCATGGACCGCGTATCTACCTTACCCGGACCCGGGCCAGAATCTTGCGGCCTCGGAGCAGATGCGCCAACATAAGGGGGCGGAGAGCGATCTAGCAAATAAAAATCATCATCAGCATTATTAAGGACAGGATAAAGTGGCTGCTGAACAACATATTGACCTGAAACTTGTAGCCTACGCTCTTTCTCTTGTCTGTCCGTCTGCTCTCTGTCCTCCCGACGCTTCGCTTCCTGCGCTCGCACATGATCATTCTTCCGCTGTTCTTTATCAAACAGCGCTTTCTCACGCTTCTCTCGCTCACGCACTTCCTTCACCCATAATCGCACACACTCAAACATATCCTGACGAGCACGTCGCTTACACATACACTGTTCCACATACTCAATCTTACGTATATCAAACGATCCATACAAAGGCCATCGCAACTCAGGATCCTTCTTTGTGTATTTCCTCCATACTGTGCTGTACATTATGGAAGAAAGACCATGCTTCACGTACATATCCCTATTAGGAGTCCCCTCTGGGGGAGCCGGAGCAGATTCCTCGAGGTTCAACCGGTTTCCAAAACAGCAGCACCACTTACGAAGTGCGCTGAAAGCAGGCATGCTCAGGAATAATGCAAAATATGCAATATCATAAAGAAAATGGCACTTAATCGTTGCGCCGTTCAAAGTTTACACAGTTCCGGAGAAATCTCTCCACATTACCTGCCTATATGTGTTGCAACGCATATATTTTCACAAAGACAAATACAAAATATGACTAGTCATCACAAATCAAACTCAAATAGCCAAACCAGGCTTCAAAAACTCGGAGCAAGTACCGTACAACGGTTCTTACCAATCAAGAGTCCAGATTCCAACTGCCAAGCTCCACAATCGCCCAAACGGCTCTCACGGCAGGACCGACAGAAGAGGTCTCAGTCGAGGACCGGCGCCACCCAGACGGTCAGCTCGGAAGGGAAGGAAGAAAAACCTCGGGATGCCAGGGCTAAGACGCCGCTGGCAGTGATCACGTCCCCGGCCAAACTCCTCACCTTCGTCGCGACCAGTCCTTCGAGCATCCGAGTCGCCGATGAGCCCCACGTGACGGGCGCCAATTGATGAATTCAAGCCCCAGCTAGGCCCGCAAGACACAAGGGTTCGCTCTCCTGTAACGGAAATTTATAAGGAAGTTGGCACGGAAACTGCAAAGTACAAAAACAGCATTTATTAACCCTTAAGGGTGGTCCTACAATCCACACAACACTCTTCAGTATTGCATAGAGTAGCACAAAGAACCTGCGTACATGGTCCCCTTTTATACACATTAGAGGGGCTCATAAGTGGGTGGATACAACATGAGGCCGAAGAACATTACCATTTATGGTCATTCTCGATACTGAATCAATACATGGGCGGAGCCAACACACTCCTTGAGTCTGCGAACACATGGTCAAGCAAGGCTAACTAATAACAGATGTGGTCAAGTCTGGGCATGCGCCAGATGGACAGAAGGGCTATTTATAGACTGTTACTGGGCAGATTACAAGGGCAACTAACACAGAGGTCGGACTCTCCTCGTGGCGAACACGTGGCAGCATGACAACACAAAATGGAGTCCAAACTTCGGTCAACATAACGGAGAAAACATGATCTGAAGGGAAGCATTAATGTCTTTGGTAAATGCTTAATCACATTGCTGTTTCAAGTTACAACAGGACCAATGCCCACAGATGTCGGGTGCGTCAGGTGAGTTGACGGGTGTCTTGACTCTTCAGCCACGAGGTCCAGGAGGTGTTGACGAAGTCCACAAGCTGGATTCAAGCTGTCCCACAAAGTCTGTCAAGTGCTGCGGTGTCGGCAACCAGCTTGGACCCAACAAGCCTTGGAAACGGCAAGTCTCGGGGAAAGAGAAGAAGGACGTCGGTGCAGACCAGCAAGGTCTGAGGGACTCACCCAGCAAAGGTAAGTCAGGGCACATTTGGAGCTACCAGGAAAACCGAAGCAGAAGAGGAGTTGCCTTCATGGGGACCCACTAGCCAACGGGCTAGCAATCAAGAAGGAGCCTTGAGTGGTCGCACTGGAACCCGGCCCACGGGTCACTCGTGGAGTGGAGGCCAGAGATCTTCAGTGCAGTCAGTGCCCAAGGCTGAGGCTACTCTGAGCCCAAAGCAGAACTTCAAAGATAAACAGGAAGTTGATGTACCAGTACGTGGTGCCCAGGGGTCACGGTTCCTCATCACCCACGATAGCCACGGGCCTCAGCTTTGCTGTTGACTCAAGGTAGCCTCGGGGAAGTCATGAAATCCACCTCTGGTGATGCAGAGACTTCGGCGTCCAACGGTAGCTTCGGAATTGCAGACCGGACAGTTGCTTCTTTGATG
Organism: Triturus cristatus; assembly: GCF_964204655.1. Lineage (NCBI taxonomy): Eukaryota > Metazoa > Chordata > Amphibia > Caudata > Salamandridae > Triturus > Triturus cristatus. The sequence goes on along the minus strand of NC_140590.1, from coordinate 1,483,821,991 downwards.
CCTGCCAAGAAGGAGAGTCACTCCTTGACCCCAAGGGAGATTTCTTCCATCTTCTAGTCAAAATAGAAAGTTGAAGGTCCAGGATATATGTTGCAGAGTTTCGTCCAGAGAAATCTAAAGTCGCATGGACTGGGTTCCCATACTTATACTAAGTTTGGGGGTTGGACATACTCTAGGGACCCACCTTTGGGAGGGTGTGGAAAGAGGGGTGGTTACACCCATTTCCTTCGTCCAGTTTCGCACCAGAGCAGGGGCAGGTAGCCCCTGCAACCGGTTTGAACTGGACTATGCACAGGGACACCAAGTGTGCTCCCAGTGCAGGACTTCAAAGCACCAGAGATTGCTCCCGCCCATCCCCAATACACATCTGCCTGTCTGGGGAGGTGGTTACACATCCCTGGGACAGGAAACCTATTGTCCAGGCCTCCCCTGCCGGAGTTTCGGTCAGCAGCAGGAGGCCAGACCCGTGTCTGTTCAGAGGCATCCATTTTGTGATGCCAGGGCTCTAGAAAGTCCTACCGGGTTAGACCAGTGTGAACATGTCTCTCCCTCTAGAAGGGTGGAATGCTACCCCCACCACCAGAACTGGCGGGGGTAGTATTCCAAAGCATTTGACACCAAACACGACATGTTTCCATGCAGCCATCCCAAAGTTAGCATTTACCGCGATGCACCACAAACAGCATCAGAGGAGGTACTCTGAACGCTGCAGAGGGGCTTTGCTTATGCAGAGGCACCCTCTCACATAAAAAACAAGCACTCTGCCTTCAGGATTGTCAAGACCTGCCATAGGAGTGACTTATAGGTTTTATATGTGTGTGCAATGGTAGTGATATAGGTAGCCTATACCACTGTAAGGGGTGCAAGCACACCCTTACCCAGGCTGCAGTAGCAGACCTGTGGTGCCATTTTGGAGTGCTTCCCAGGGGTGGCATAATACATGCTTCAGCCCCTGGTAGGCCTCTGAGGTACCTATGCCCTAGGTACATGGTATACCATATACTAGGAGCTTATAAGGCACTCCAGAATCCAATTAGATATATACCTAATGTACATGGAAACCATTTTAGAGAGGAAGCAGCTAGGCTGGGGTCATGATTTGCAGGGCCACCGCCAGACTAAGGTCGAAAAACAGTGAAACACCAGAAAAAAGTGGGGTTACCCATGTGAAGCAGATCCTACTCTCCGACTTGCTCCACCTCAAATCCCTTCTAGAGATACCACAGCCACTTAGTAGTAGATTTTTTTTTCTCCCTTATAGTTAACATCATATGTCTGTGGACAATTAGCCCCAGAAGACCTATTGCATGTTAGTGCTTGGAGGCCAGTAGACCCTGTGGGTCCTAAACAAATGGTTCCTCTTAAGTGAGACATTTTAGTGCTGAATGGCACAACTGTGTATATCCTGACCCTTAGTATTTGCCCAACCTCAACAAACATTTGTTCTCAAAATGTCATCAGTATATGTCATTCCACACTGAGTAGTCTCATGAAAGCACTCCAATTTAATATTGGTCAAAATGTAATTATTTGCTTATTATCATTACATAAGACAAGTCTGTCTTAAGCATATTTTGAAATAATTTGCTTTGACAAAGTGTAGGGAGGCTCTAACGTAGCTTCAGATGTTAGATGTATCTGTTTCAGTGTTTGTTGCTTTCCTAAAATGTCTATACGGAATAGGAAATCAATGGTTGGGTAATGGCAGTAGAGGTAGCTTATTGCTTAGTAAATGCATTTTATTTAGTATTTCATTCTGTACTCTATCCATGGTTTCTTTCAATCTTAATGGATTCTGAATTGAAATTTTAAAGTTTTCTTATTTGTTTTTTGTATAACTGGGATGAATTGTATCCGTGAAACTGCCTTTTAGGAAGTAGGAAGTTGATGGAGCGGTAAGGGCAGTGGAAACAGCATTTTGTTAAACTAATGCACTTTTATTTTGCACTGATGTTATTATTTTCAAACATATTTGTATTAATTTCTTAAATGGTAATTTTGCTCCGTTATGATTTTTTATCTAAAAATCGAATAAAGATTCTTTGTATTGATAATGTGTATATCAAACAGCCATTTCAAAATATTGCTGTAATGTATTCCCAAACATGTACATTTACAGTCTGTTTCAACCTTCCTATATTTTTATCGAAAAAGTATGATCTGTCTATTTGCAGATTGTTTAAATAATGGGCTTAAATATTCCTGGTATTATTATTAGGCCTGGGCGGTAAATTCCGTTCCTCTTACCAAACTTGCGGCATTTGGGTAATTTCACGTTCTGCGGAGAACGCGGAATAGCCAAAAGTTCCGCGATCCGCGGCTTTGTTTAATTATTTGCTTGTTTGTGCTTTCATAATGTTTGTTCGCGAGATATTACACCCTGAGCATGCAAACTGCGTTTGCGAACAGGAAAAAAGCATCACAAACGGGTGGAACAAGCAATTCCGCGTGTTCGCGGAACTCTGTGTGCTCGTGGAGATTTTTTACCGTTTCGCTGAGTTTTGCGTAGCGCGACTACGCAAATTCCGCCCACCCCTAATTGTTAATTGTGCCGGGGTATGGACGGTATTTGTACGATTACACCCATGGTTGAAGGAATAGTAGATAATGTGAGCTATCAGTAACTGTTTCCATTTTGTCCGCAGTTTCATTTACAGAATTATCACAAGGTGCTAGAACATTGCCACCTAGTGTCCATGAATGAAAAGCACAGCCTATGTATACAACTTTTTCAGAAATAACGGGCTTTAGTAGGCGATGTTGGTACCATCTTTTTTAAGAGTCAGTTCGAATGCAGACTTATAAATATTAGGCAGCACGTGTTACCTCAAATGTTCTGAGCTTTTTTATTTTATATTATTGGATTATTGTATCAATGGGGTGACTATGACCCATTCGATACTTATTGATCCCATGGTATCTTCATTCCAACTTTAATTTAACATTAATTAGTGTAGATTTGTAACATTCATTGATATGGTCACAATCAAAATGTTGTTTATTTTGGCCAAGAAGCTCATAAACCTATAAAGGTCATTTGGTAATTGCCTTCAAGTGTGAAAACGAAATGTTGATTGACTGTTATTTAAACTGCGTGTATGGGCGGATGGGATAATTTTGTGTTCTGCGCCCTTAGGATAAACGAGAAGGATTCACAAAAGAGCAACATAACTGCGGTTACTACCTCTGTGAAGTTGACTTCTTGTTCGCCTTTAAGGACTCAGTATCCTGGCAACATGAGTGTGCGTCACCCTGCACCAAAGCTGCATCCTTGGTGGGCCTGACATTTTATTACATACATGTGTGGAATGGCTACCTTGGCTTGCACATTTCAATCACATTAAATGCCACTGCTGATACTTCTAGAGTAGAACACAAAGGTCCCTCTCTTGGATAAATGTGTCTAAACTGTGGCACATTTTATAACACTGCACTGTCTGCCCTTAAAAAATGAAACAAAAACGTTTAATTTTTTTTTTTTTAAATGCATCCCGTTTTCCTTGAAGGAAAACGGGTGGCATTTAAAAAAAAAGCTGCTTTATTTAAAAGCAGTCCTAGACATGGTGGTCTGCTGAGCCCAGCAGGCCACCATCCCTGGGAAAGGCCCGTAATTCCCAATGGGCTCGCAAATTGCGAGAGGCTCATTATTATTCATGAGCCTCGCAATTTGTGACCCCATTGGGAATCTCAAACAGTGTTAAACACACTGTTGTACATGCCAAATAGCTCCTCACAAATTGCGAGTCTCAAATGCGACGCAATTTGCGAGGCACTATTTGGCAGGTCGTACATCTTTCCCCAAATCCTTAAAATAGCTAACACTTTTAGGAAATGCAACTATGTAAGATTAACATACGTACTAAAAACAGGGACTAAATCGACGACCTTAAAGTTTTCAAGGTACAATTAATTAAATGTTAAAAATGTTGACATTTATTTACCTCAATGTAGCTGCACAAGGTGCACCCTCGGTGTGCCATCTCTTCCTGTACTGCCCTCACTTCAACACCAACTGTAATCTCTGTCCATATGGTTCATTGCACAAGGTGGACTGAGCCATACAGATCACTACAGTTCACTCTAGACTGCCTCTCTTTTCTGTTATGTGCTGCTGTGTGCATCATGTTCAGTAGGAGAGTTCTGGGGGCCATGCACAAAAAAGTTTCAGATGTTGTTGAATTAAATTAAATTGTTCAGCTGGATGCAAGGACAAGATTCAGTGCGCTCAAAAGGTATATACAGCATTTCAGACTGTCCTGTTTTCTGTTATTCTTGCCTTTGTATGAGCTCTGCCAGAGACTTGCGCAAGATGATTGGAAGTGACACAGAGTCTGGCATCCACAGCCCGGACCACAGGAGAAAACTAGAAATTAAAAACATAAGTGGACATCATACAGTGGCTCTGAGCATAGATCCCAGAGCAGAACCCTAGTCCAAACCTCACCTATCCAGGAGCTGCCCTCATGCAAGCAGTGCCAGGATAGATTGGAGCAGTCTAAGCCAGTGCACTTTTGAGACTGGGGGCCTGTGTCTGCAATTTAACCGGCTGTCAAACACATCTCGATTGGAATCGCCTGAACTGCACATTGCGGGCTGGCTCTCACAAGACAGCCATCCAATCTGACATGCACACTTTAAACTTCAGGCAGAGTTGTTCCTACTGAGCTGAGAAAGCTCCCCTTGTAGGGCTCTGCGTCCATCACGCGCTTGATGGATGCAGAGCCCTAGAAGGCACGCTGTCATAAATATAGAGACATCCATTCAGGGAAAGCAAACACTTGCTCCTCTGGTTATGTTGCGGGAGTACACTTCTTTATTCCTGCCAAGAACATTCCTCACTCTGTGCCAGTGACACAGTATATAGATGTATGCCCTCCCGCACACAAATTGATGATAACTGCACATATCTCTGCCGTGGTCCTTCCTATTAATACAGATAAGAAAACTCTGACATTATTACGTATACAAGGCTACAGGAAAGTCGAGTGGACTAAGGCCATATGCTAAATAGGCACCGCCGTCCAAAGTTCTAATCAATACTGTGCATCCTTTGCGTGTTGGGATTAATCCCATAAGAAACGCGTACCCCTTTTCAGTTGTCTGTGTGAAAACCTATACTATTTGGGAAAGGTCCTGATGAAGGTGGTTCACATCATGCTTTACTCCACCGAAACGCGCGTCGACCTCATGTGTCATCTAATTTTGTCTTGGAGACGTTTTACATTCTTGTTTTCCCTTCACACCCAGATGTGTATATGTGTTTAGAATGAATGTGCATGGTTGTGTTGAATGAATGATGGGGTTATCAATGGTATAATGCTGATCATTTAATAGGGGGCCAGAATGTTTGTATCAATTTTCATATAAAAAAAAAATTTTAACATAAGAAAAATGTTTGTATAAAAGAAAAAAAAATCACAAAAAGTCATTATATGTTGTTTTAAATGATACATTGGTAAAAAAGTTACCATAAATAACAAATAAAAGATAAACAATTTATGATTATATTTGTATCTTATAACTGTGTAGCTTTGTTTAGTGCTTGTATTTACACCCATACTAGATACAATCTTTTGTAAAGAAATATAGGTCAAAGGGGAGCATTCTCAGCTCAGTTGTTCTTATTGTGTCATTCCCCTTTTTCTCCCTGACTTCAGTTGCCTTTTAGAGGGGGTTCCCTTGTTTCAGAGTTGTCCCTGCTTCCAGTCAGCAGGAAAGGCCCCACATTCCCACTCTGGACCTGCACCTGTGAGGTTTATAATGAAATGGTAATAAAACTATTGAATTACTATTTTATTTGTGTTTTCTGCTCTCACAACAGGAGGGGGGCAATACTCCTCTGCTCTAAAGAAGGAGCTGCCATGGGGGTTCCCTCTGTATGTTGGTGCAGCCAGTTAAAGGAAGATTTGTCATTTCACATATGCTCCCCAGCATTTTTCCTTTTTCTTTTTGCACTGATTTCCTGCCCCTTTTAAACATCTGCTCAATTGGGCAGAGGTAAGTAATTCCCTGTGCATGTACCTCCTAAATAGTGTCAACTAATTAACAAAGCCTTAATGATTTTCAGGTAAGGCCACTCTCAAAGTGTGCACAAACTTGACATTTGTATAAAAGTCAGATGTTGCATGTGGGCCACGGTGTGGCTTTTACCCCACCCCTGTGAGAGATGAAAATGTCAGAATAAACATTTAAAAGCCTACTTATGCTTCCTATAATATGTGATTTGTTGCTAATAAAGGCTAGGTGCATGAATTGTAAAAGTAAGACATGCCTAGTATGTAGCTGGCATTTTTCTGTAGTAGTAGAATTTAAAATGTTACTTACTGCATATGCTGAAGGAGCATTTTCATTTTTAAAGGCCTGCCTTATGAATAGAATTCCTATGGTGGCTAAAGAAAAAGCTAAAAAAATGTCATTTATCTTATTTTTCTAGTAACTAAAAATATAATTCATAGGCAAACTCAGGGGCTTATTTACAAGCCCCTTCGTGCCACCGGTACGTCACTTTTTCACATGTTAAAAGTGGCACACAAGCGGTGCAAGGTGCTTGTAAATAAACCCCTCAGACTTTTTGTTTAACTGTCATAAAGATCATTTTTACAATATGTCTTTATCTCATTATATGTAATGGCAGCACCATAAACCTCTTCTGCTTGGAACAGCCACTACCCATGCAGTGATTTATTAAGATTTTCCCCGTCCCCCGTCCTGGAATAGTTGTGAACAACCTTCACCAGGGTTCGCTCATTTTCATTTGCAATGCCATGCTTCAACATTCCCTCTGATGTGTAACTGGATAATTTACTACGATCATCAAAACAACATGCTCTTCTCCATAAGTAGGCCACATCACCCAACACTCTCATATCCTCACAAGCAATATTTGTATGGCTCCCTGGGGAAGGTGGCCAGGAGGCTATCTGGATGTAAGTTGGTCTTTCTAAATCCCCTTTATTAAGAAAAAGATCAAAAGAGCATGTCAATACTCACTTAGACATTTAACAAATGATTTTTGTTTCAAATATATAGTAAGAATTTAACATAAAGCAAATCATATAAAAAGGAATAGTGGGGCATATCAACAAGCAGGCGATGAAAAATTATCGCCGCTTTTGCGGCCGTTTTCGGCCGAAAAGCGGCGATAATTTTATCGCCTAATCAGCAAGGTCACGCGGACGCGTGAAACCTTGCTTTAGCATCAGGATTCCTAACGCCCAGCTTTGCATCTCTAATGAGTTGCAAAGTGGGCGTTCATGACCTGGCATGACAGGAGAAATGTCGCTAAGCGACATTTCTCCTATCAGCAAGCCTAACGCTATGAAGCATAGCGTGAGGAAAAGTAGCGATAACCCCTGTTATCGCTACTTTCCTTACGCCTGCTTCAGGACTGACTTAGCCATGATATCCTATGGAAGGTGGATATCATGGCTAAGTTTGTGAGTCCCTATCAACTAGCTAACGTGAGATTATCGCTGGGTTTCCAGCGATAATCTCACGTTAGCCAGTTAGCGCCAGGATTTTTATCGCTGAGGAGGTAAGCGTTGCTAATAGCATGCTATCTCAGCGATAAAAGTCGGCGCTAGCCGGCGATAATTATCCGAGCGCTAACTGCGCTCAGCGATAATTATCGCCGGTTGTTGTTGATATGCCCCAGTGTATCTTCAGAAATTCTATAGATTCTTAATAGCACAGACTTACTTTGTGTACAAAGAAGCAGAAAGACAATTGGATGGAATAGTCAACGGTTTGAGATATTTTTTGGGGGGAGGGGTAGTTTTATATAGCGCGAACTAGACCCGATAAAACAGGTATCAGAGCGTTTTACATAGCACAAGTTTCGTTACACTAGGACACATTCATTTATTCTTAGGCATGGGGAGATTAAGTGATTTGCCCAGAATCACAGGATGTTGATCATCGTAGCCGAGACTTAAACCCGGTTCCCCAGCTTCGACGTCGACCACTCTAGCCGCAAGGCTACATCCTCTCCCCAATTCACCAAATTCTTCCTAAGCTAAGTTTAACTTCAAAACCGAGGAAACTGAGGAAAAGAAAGAAAGTCTGTCTTAAGTCTGTCCTAAATTTCTCTTAAGTTTGTCTTAAGACTGTCTTAAGACTGTCTGAAGTCTGTCTTAAGTCTGTCTTAAGTCAAACTTAAGACAAAATCCTAACTTTACTACTACTAAATGCCTTCTGTGAATACCAAAAATAGTAAGTTTAGGATTTTGTCTTAAGTTAGTTCTGTGAATTCGGGCCCATGGAATTTAAAGCGGGGAAGTCAAAGGGTGCAGTGTTTCCATTAGTCATCCAATATTACTTATAAAATGAGTGCAATCGATAAACAATAAACAGGTCATTACTCATCGGTCATCATACATCCCCAGACTGCTCAGGCTCTGTTCCATAAAATATAGGGGTATATTCACAAGAACGCGTGATAACTACCGCATGAGTAACGTAACGCAACTTTCAATACCGCAGCCCATTTCGGGAAAAAATAACCCTGTGACAACGTGGAATTCACAACACGGCAGTACCATGCGATAGTCTGCCGAAACCGCGGACAATATCCGCGATACAACCACTGCGATGGAGATAAAAACACAAACCACAACACCAAAAAACACGCTATGGGCTAAAGCGCGATGAGGAAATCAGCGATAGGCAGCGATAGGCATACGACACACACCTGGCAGGCGTCAAATAACACCATAAAAGCAGAAAAAAAAACCAAACACAAACTGACCAACACCAAAGCACCATGGAGGCAGCCTGCGCAGGCTCAGAGGACGAGCGCAACTCCACAAGCACCCCGAATGACCAGCCCGGGACCTCGGGGACAGCGAAGGGCAAGGACAAGAAGGCGAGGAAGATGAAGTTCATAGTAACGGAGGTGATGGAACACCATCAACAACTCTTCGTCACCTCCAACGTGTCATTGGGCACCAAAACTAGAATATGGCGGGACATCGTCGACAAGGTGCATGCCGTCGGAGAGCACAAGAGGACAATGGACGAGGTCAAGAGGCGATGGGTTCAAATCAAGCGGAAGACCAAGGAGAAACTTTCCTCCAACCAGAAAGCAGCAACGCTGACTGGAGGTGGAGGCCCAGCACCACAGCTGGAGCTGGATGACATGGAGGAGCTGGTGTCGACAGTCATCAGTGTGGAGATTGTGGCCGGAATCAGGGGACCGGACACTGCTCAACGGGACACAACACAACCGCAACAGGGTGAGTGACCACCAGGTACTGGGGGGACGGGTGGAGATGGGCACAATGGCACACATGCACAGTCAAGCAGAGCACAGTGCACACCCACAATGACTCTGGGTCATCGCCCAGACCTACCGACTGTCACAATGTACAATGCCATGCTGTCTGAATGTCAACATGTACTATACGGCTACATACATGTGGACACATAGTAATATACCATCTCCCCTTCGCATTGCAGAGGCACCGTCAACACCTCCTTCAGAGCAGTCCCAGCCACTCTTCGCTGATGACGAGGAGAACAGCACCAGCATCGACACCCGAACCATCCAAGACATCATTGACCTCATCCACCAATCACCTCCAGGATCAGGGCAGCCAAGCTACATCGATGAGACCCCAACCACCACCCAAACCCCCCAGCAGGAGGCACCCACAGCCCCAGCACGCTCTCAAGACTCCCAGGAACTACACATGGTCTTCCAACCCCGTCTGCTGGAGGGCCAGAGGGAGACGGCTGAGCAGGTGCGGGTGGGCTTCGACCTCATGGCTACCAAACTGGACGCCATCCTTGGGTGTCTATTTTCGCCCCATGGACTCCAATGAGCCCTGACTGCCATCACTGGAGTCATGACATGGAGAGAAGAACACCTGTCCGCTCAGAGTGGCTCCAGCGATGCCAGCCGTGAGCTGGCACACATGCGGAGGCTCATGGAGGACATGGTGCGGATGGAGGCGGAAATGATGGCAGCCAATGCTGCACACCATCGAAATGTAGCTGGGATCTATCATGCCCTGCAGGTCTACATCATGGCATTGCTGCCACAAGGCATGGCACTGATGAATGCTGCTGCCCCCACACCATCCACTTCTCCGTCCCCTGGTGTGTCAGTTCCTCACAGTGCAGCAAGCGTTTCCACTCAGGCCCCTGATGTGTCATGGGCACACAATGCCGCAACCGGTACTGCAACACCCACAGGTGGGGCAGGGCACACATCTGGGGACGAGGATGTGGATGGGTTTCTGATCAGAAGGAGGCAATAGCATTCATTTCCGCAAACAGGCCTATGGCTGCCATGGCCTCATGACCTTCCACTGTCCCCCGATACACTCCGATGCACTCACCTTGGACAGCGACATGGACTGACACATCCTGTTCGTCTACCCACGACACAGCGGCCAGACTGCGGACTGTACCCTTCCTCTACTGCAGTACATGTCATCCCCGGATAGACTCTGGCTGGTCCTCCATGGACCCATATTGTGTGGTGTGCTTGACATTGCCCTGTACCGCTCCAGCTGCAGAACTGCACTGGATGTGCCAATAAACATCTAGTGATGCACTGCTTTGTCTTGTCTTACATCATTCAGGTATGGATCTGTGGATGGATGTGTGGACAGTGCCTTCCCTTGCGTCACTGATGTTCAACCTGCGGGATGCAAGTCAGAGGGTGCAACATTGCGTTTTGTGTACATGGTCCAGTGAACACTACAACAGAGGCACACGCATCAGTCAATTCCTTGTCCGGACATGGACTGGACCACGCCCAGAGCCCACAAGTCATTGTTGCAAGCCCTGTGCTGGTCCGGCGTACGGTAAGCCAGACCACTCAGCTTACGCTCCGAGGGGGGGCCACATTTCTACCCCTCGCAGGCGTACTCGCTGGTGGTGTGCAATTCACTGGTCTAGTCATCAGCATGTCACAGCTACTCCCAGAGGGCAGGTTTTCACACACACCTCACCCATCCAGCACAGGCATCACTGGCCATATGACTGCGCCAACATAAGGGGCCAACAGCGTCACATCACCCTCTTCCGGTGCTGACTGGATGACGGACTCTCCATGCTTCTCGTCCATGATGGGTCCATTGGTTGTTGCACACAGGGTTGGTGGCATCCGAGGCTTGGTGGACGGCACGGGCCTAATGCCACGTGGCACTGACTGGGGTTGCACAGGGTTAGTGAGACCCAAGGCCTTGCGCCTGTAATGGGCCTGCCACCACGTGGTGCTTACTGGGCTTGCACAGGGTTAGTGGCATTGGAGGCCCTGCGGATGGCACAGGCACCCCGCCACGGGACAGTGGCTTCGGGTTCACTGAGTCAGTGGCACCTTAAGCTGCTGAGCAGGTGTGCAGCCTGCGATGATGCCCCGTCCCGGCGGTCAGGCAAGATCAGGTAATGTGTTCCCTAATAGACCGCAGTGTGGGCCAGAGCCAGCGGGCGGCGTGGGCCTACCGTCACGTGGGGTCGCCCGCCGAATCACAGAGTTAGTGGCACCCATAGGGATGAGCGGGTGTGCAGCCTGCAATGGTGCCGGGTGCACTGGTATGTCACATGCCATGAAGTAATCAGGCCCCAGCACCACACGTGAGACCTGGTGGCCTGCCGAGCATGGCTGCATGGTGTGGAGGGTGCCATGTCCGCTGGCCACGGGCTTGTGACTTGCAGCGGCATGTGGTGGGACCTCCCGTCTATGCGCCGGTGGCAGAAGGTGAGCATTGAGGCCTGGGTATGCATGGGCGGACAAGCTCCGATGGGTGGCGGGAGGGGCTGTTGTGCCTCTGCTTGGGTGTACATGGGCGGTCAGGCGATGTTGTCTTGTGCAATTGTGTGTACTGTGCACCTGGACTCTGTGTCAAATGACGGCTCTGTCACAGATGTGTGACCTGGGGTACTGCTATGCATGCCGGCAAGTGGTTGGAGACCCACTGGTGGCAGCAGTTGAGCAGTGTGCCCTGGGTGCGCAGGAGCGGCTCTCCCTCACCCTCTCTTCTTCTCTCTCTTCTTCTCTCTCTCTCATCCTCTCTTCTCTCTCTCTCTCCTTCTCTCTCTCTCACCCTCTCTACTCTCTCTCCCCTTTTCTCTCCGTCACCCTCTCTTCTTCTCTCTCTCTTCTTCTCTCTCTCTCACCCTCTCTTCTCTCTCTTTTTCCTTCTCTCTCCCTCACCCTCTCTTCTTCTCTCTCCCTTCTCTCTCTCTCACCCTCTCTTCTCTCTCTCTCCTTCTCTCTCTCACCCTCTCTTCTCTCTCTCTCCTTCTCTCTCCCTCACCCTCTCTTCTTCTCTCTCTCGTTCTCTCTCTCGCACCCTCTCTTCTCTCTCTCTCCTGCTCTCTCTCACACCCTCTCTTCTCTCTCTCTCTCTGCCTCTCTTCCTCTCTCTCTCCTTTGCTCTGTCTGTCCTTTGATGTGCGCAGGACACACCTTCTCATCATGTTTTTTGTCTTGCAGGCTGGGACCTGCGGATTGTCCAGAGGGGAACGGCCATTTGTCATCATTTCATTTCTGTGTTATCTTTAATAAAGTTAAGTTTGTTGCTTCGGAAGTGAATGCATGCTGCTCATTTCTTTTTTGACACAAGCATGTCACCAGTTGTGATTGTGCGACGGCAGGCTGATAATTTTGTACATGTTTGGGTGTAGCTGATGTGGCAAGTCTTTGGTCGGGTGGGTGCCAGGGAGGGGTGGTCCTGGGTTGGTGGCGGTGGTTGTTGTGGCCCTTTTGGGTGTCTGGGACTCATGATGAGTGGCTCCATGGCATCTGTTGCCCTTCCGATGTGGCCCTGGGCTGGTCTCCCTTTTGTGGTGCTGGCTGAATTCCGACTTAACACCAGGTCAGAGCAGGTGTAGATTTCCCGGTGCTAACGCACCTTATCGCCGGATTTGTGTTCTTATCACCGATGTGGATGTTCGTTGTGAATGTTGAGGAGTGGTGTTGTCACTGCTTTTGGCACGGGAGCACCCACTCTGTATCTCATTAGCGTTATTTGTGGGGGTCCTCTGTGGGGATGTTTTTTGCGGCTGCTATCGCAGGGAAACTGGTGATATTGGCTGTTAGCACCAGCTTGTGAATGGGGTGGTAAATTTATCATGAATTTGGTTGCGATAAAGTGCCGTTAATTCGGCGATAGCTCCTTGTGAATATGCCCCTGAGAGCGTACATTTCTATTTTTTTTATATATGCAGTTCTACTTCTAACGCAAAAAGGACAGTCAAGTCTGACAAGTCTATTTCACTGAAACATTGCACTTGTCCAAAAAATCCTACAACTGCATGCCTACCTTTTCAGCATTTTTGCTGCTTATTTAATAATAATTATAATATTAATCGAGAAAATGAATTTGATAACAGGCTATGCAATGAAACATTATTTCTGTCAAGTAATAAAGAGTAAATAAAATTAATCTCCTCGGCCAGGTTGTTAGATAGCATTTTTTAACTCTTATAAGCAGTTGTGGCTGGCATGGCTTGTGGTTGGTCGGTGGGGGCAGGGTTGAGCAATGCAGCGTTGTGATTGGTCTGAGCGCCGTGACAGGGCGTCTGTCTGTAACCAAAAGACGGATTGTCATCATTTCCTTTGAGGCCAATTTAAAGTTCAGCCAATTACCACGGAAATTCCTGACAACAGCTTTTCGCTCTTCTTGTAATTATTAAGGCTTTCAATCTTGAGCCTTCCTGGCTGTCAGTACCCTCCGCACTATAGGTGCCCGGCTGGGACCTATGTGAGTACTCTTCTTCCTTTTTCACCCCCACACGGTGCACACCACATTATCTGACAGTCATCCTCAGGTGCCCCTTCATTGCTAGGTTCTGATGAGACCCCGCATTGTTAATTGGGTCAAAACGTCATCGTCAACTAGCGAAACGATATTATGTATTGATGTAATGGTCTCTCTTGTACATCTTTGATGAAATCTTGTTTTTATGTCACAAAAATTCACAACCTTGAAATATAGGTTTCACAATCACTGGGGACACCATGCACTGGATTTAAAATAATGTGATTACATTATATAAAACAATGTATTTTCATACAAAATTTGTGTTATATGCCTCTTCTCTTTCAGACATCTCTTTTCCTTTGATTATTTTGATTGTGCTATTATATACTAAGTATCATTTGTTGGTTGGTTACAGGAACCGTTGATGTCTGTAAAACTACTCCATGAGCAGAGCAGTGCCCACGCGCAAAGGAAACATAAAACGATATTAACTAAAAGTTATTACCATTTCATGTTTTTGGTTCTCCCAGTGCGAGAAAGCAGTCGTGCGACACTCCTCTGCCAAGTGTGGGTGGGAGCATTTGATGTGTCAGCCAGCTGTGTTGGTTGCAACATAAGCAACTATTTTACAAGCACGTAGTCCATGCACCTTGGGTGTGGACTACAGCAAGTTTGCCAAACCTGGAAGGTGAACTGGTATTTGTTTCCATCCTTACAGGTACTGTTTAGCAATCATTCATAATTACTACATCGAAAGATTGGAGCACCACTATAGCCAATGGCATGCGAGAGGGCAAAAAATGGCTGGTCAAGGCAAAAATGTAATATTCTGTTTTAAGACAATATCAGAGTGAAAAATATCATCCTGCCAAAATATCAACTACTGGAAAATCGAACACTACATCATATTGGGAAAAAAAGTAAATATAAATAGGTATAGTTTTACTTTTCCTAACAGCTTATCTATGTACCTTGAAAACATGTAGACTGTAGATGTGGAATTAGGAATAGTAAATCTATAGTCACCTACATTTAGGTACCTTTATGATACTGTAGTAGTCTGGATTTTGGCCACAATAGTTTGGTCTTTGTGCAGTTCTGGAATCCTTATTTCTCTTTTGGCGTTGGTGGTTTGGCGCTCACCAGTGCCCCACCTGTTCACACTCTTCTTCACAAAATACTTCCTTATTTACCACTGGACCCCTGCCAATCTTACTGTTAAACACTGGTTCCATAAAAAATATCCATAGAACATTTCTTCAAGACACCTGACAAGGCACGCCTTTGTCAGACTTGCGGCACTCTCTGTTTATACACTTATGCTTATTTTGCCTTCTATAAACATGCTACAACTTCAGAGTCCCACACTTAGGGCCTCATGTAGGTAAATAAATTTTACCGGTTCTTAAATACCGAGCCGTACCGAATCGGTAAATTAGAATAGGTAAGTTATATGTAGGTAAAAATTCGGTAACAGTTACCGATTCGGTAACATTCGGTAATCACGAATCGGAATTCACCGAATCGGTAAATACCGAGGTGGTATTTACCGAATCGGTAAATACCGAGGTGGTATTTAGCGAATCGGAAAATACCGAGGATACTACCACCTTCCCTTAACCAAGTAGCCAATATCATAATCATGTGATAATAGAAGGTCTCTCAGGCTTGAATAGGGGACCCCATACCTCAAAAATCAGCTCAGTGAAATCACATCACAGGAGCATCAGGAGCCGTCTCGCAGGAAGGCACGTCTTCGGTCTGAACAATAAACATGATGTCTGTGATATGAAAAGCACCAACTTTCAGGTAATTGCAGCTGCGCGTGTGTCATGGCTAAATAGTGGGTCGAACAACCTAGAGTGGAAAACATGCATCGTGTAAAATTCCAGACTGTGTGTCACAGCATGTACAGACCAAGGTCGCTGCGCAGAGCTTGGGATGGGAACAACAGAATGCACTCATCTGAAGGAAGTCTCGAGTCAGCAGTTTATTCAAGAAAGAACATGTAAACGCAGTGTCGTGTGCAAAGACAAAAAGATGGCTACATAATATTCAACGTGGTTATGCTAACTGAACAATGTATGTACGTATTCAGGGAGAACTCACTACACGCACCCTTGAGCGAAGCAACATGTAATAGGCAAGAAAAGAGAGAACGCAGAGTTCAGTTTCGTCAGAGCAGAACAAGGCGTAACCAATGCAGCGCCAAAGTCCTAAAGTCCAATTCATTGCAGCATAAAATTCCAAAAAACACAATTCAAGTATAGTAAAAAACTCAAGCCGACCATCAGGAAGAGAAAAACGAGAAATAAGAGAAATAAATGTTGCGCCAGGGTGCTGTCCAGTAGCACAGGCGCAATGGACGACAATCCAGTTAATCCATGAATGTATAGGCAGCATATGTGGCCACGGCTTCCAACAAAAAATCGTTTGCAGGGCCACTAAAAGTCTCAGCCATCCAATTAAGTAAAGAAAAGGAACATACGTGTTCTCCAACCAACGGAGCCTCTAGCACAATCAGAGGGCACCCGGAATGTTCCTCCAAATAGCTCATGGACAAGAAGTCGTAGGCTGCCGCTGAGATGTCCCAATTACCCAGGATACCATGCGCCGCACCACACGCCATGATCCGGACACCAGAACAGGACAACTCGTGAGACACTAAGGGCCTCATCAGTCGATCGAAATCCGGCACCGGAGACACCATGTTGGTCAAGCACAAATCCAGAGGCCATTCAAAGGGACAATCCAGGCAGTGTAATACAGGTTGTACGCAGGTGAAGTAGGAATACCTGAAGGATAATCCATAAGCCAGGCTCACAGTCGCCAATGGCAAAGTACCATAGAAGTCAAGCATCCTATCACGAAGAAGATGCAGACGGGATAGGTGCTCGTGTGGCACAGAAGGAGCAGCCATTCCGGAGTACGAAAAGGTAAAGCAGCACACCTGCCACTAGCGCCAGAAGCAGCGGAACACCTCCAAAGATGCTCGAGAAAAGTGAATGAACAAATGCCGGAATTACACCAAAAATAGTTAGGAAAGAGGTCACGGGGCCCTGAGCCCACATGTTAAAAAAAATGAGCCAGGCTGGTCGTGGACGAGGCATTGATAATAGTTTGGATCAAAGAGCTGAAATGCAGGGGGAGGTCAGTGTTCAGAGGCGCCTGTACCTCAGTGCGCGTATTAGCAACGTGAAGGACAAATGTTTCACGAGAGGAAGTCAAAGGCACCTCTTTGTGGGACTATGGCGCTCTATTCTGCTCAACTTGTTGAACTCTGCTTTCAAGGTTGGAATCGAAGGCCAGATGGAAACATCCCGCCGCACATGCGGGGGTGGAAAAAGAACAGTATTGCAGCAGACAACTTTATGCGAGACAGTTATGTACGGGATTCCCACTCACATCCCGCAGCAAGCTTCATTAATCAAAATTAAATAAATACCGTTTGCAAGCAGAGTGAAAGAAGGTGTAATCACAGGCACTGGGATTCCTCGTAGGACGCACGCCAAAATCGGGGCTTGTACATTGCATGCGCCGTGTACTTGCATGTGCCTATTGTCTCATGTATGAATCCTAGAAGTGAGAGTGCTAAAGCTATTATCTATGACGGCAAAAGCCTTCTCCATGTTTGCTTGGTCAATAGCTCTCAATCTGGAAGCCGCCTCACTGTGCGACAACTTGCAGACTTCGTTGTAAGTAGCATACGCCCACCTTTGGGTTCTGCCACCCACAGGACCATTCCCAAAATCATTCAATTCGGTATGCACATTGATGGAGTGGGTGGACTTCCTGATCCTGTAGATGTGCTCTGTGTCAGCTGGTGGACAGATTGGGATGTGTGTACCATCAATGCAGCCAATGAAATGGGGGAACTGTGCCATGTGAGAAATGTCTGTTTTTGTTTACTGCAGTGCAGCCTGTGTGTTGTGGAAGCTGATGTAGTGGTGCATTCTCTGCATCATGGCATCCAGGAAATTCCTGAGGGAACGGGACGGGCAACTCTGGGATACACCACCCACCGCAGCTGTCACCACCTGATAACTGCCGGATGCCAACAGATGTGGGCTGCAGAGCACCTGCACATGTGGGGGTATGGCGTGCGCCCTTCTTATTGGCTGGTCCAGGAGTGGGTGCAGGTCCCTGATTGAGTCCATGATGGTTTCGGGGTGTAGCCTGTACCTCTCATGTATCACTGCATCAGTCAGCTGGACTAGTGTGATGCGCTGTCTGTACATGCGTTCCTCCCGTCGCCAAACCCTCAGTCCTGCTGCCTGTAGATGTAGGCGCCTTGCAATGACGTACACAGCGGGCATGTTGTCCACGCTGTTGCATTTTGGGATTGCTTATCTGCACTGTTGATGGTTACCACCTGCTTTCAATCCGTGTTAATTACCGACTCTAATTTACCGATTTTCTTGGATTTCTTAATTACCGAGTGCTCCTACATGTCATTTTCATTTTTACCACTTCATATTTACCACTTCATATTTACCGATTCGTTAATTATGTATTCGGTAACTCTGAATCGGTATTTTGGAATTCGGTAAATATGAATCGGTATTTACCGCCTCATATTTACCGAAAAGTCGTTTTTGGACTCCTACATCTCACTTGTCTGAATACCGGTCGGTAACGGCATATTTACCGAAAATCGGCCGTTACCGACCGGTATTTGGCTACCTACATGAGGCCCTTAGTGCCATATTCACAAGAAACTAGTGGAGCATGGTGTCATGCCACAATTGGTAATGCAGCGTTCCAACAGTTTCAAAATGCTGGGATGCAGAGTATTTACAAGAATGCAGCGCACCCCTGCGTTACCCCTAGCGCTGCCTATTGCAGTTATACTAGGATGCCTGCGTTGCAGGGGCAATTGTTTATGTGCAGGAAGGGACACCCTCCTGCACATAAACAATCTTAACAGCGATTTGCTCTATTTATGTGTGCTTTAGAAAGTTGCACATGTGGAAAGAGCAAAATACAAGGATACATTTAAAAAATCTCCTCGTATCAGCTGTTTAAGATCAGGTATTCCCTGGCGGTATTTTTGGAATTGCCACTGCAACACCCATTGCACGCCCCTTTCACACTAAGTGCTGTTTCAATAGGGGCATTATTTGCAAGGCAGTGTTAAGCTAACATCGCTTTGTATATAAGGCACCACCAGAACGTAGGAAAAAGTGACCTTCTGGTGGCATTAACTCCTTGTATATGTACCCCTTAGTTTGGCAGAAAAAGTGCAATAATACCACCTGTTATCCCCTCGGGTGACCTTGATATTGCAGTAGATTTAACTTTAAATAGGATATAATTTGGGACACAGTGTTGTCTGTATTCCAAAACGTTTGTGGATGCTAACAGGTGCACCTTTCCATGAACATCAATACAAATAGCAAAAAAGTGTGAATGCAGAGTAATCCACTGATGGCACATTAATAATACCTTGATGCAAAGCCAACTTTCTCTAAATGAGGGGCTGAGCGTTCATCCAAAATGAGTGATTGGGAGCAGGCGTGCCACAAATGCTCCTTCTGGAGAAATCCACCGATGTAATCCACCCATGCTGAATCTAGATTATCATTACACCGCTTCTCAAATCACTATTCAAAATGGCACTGTCTCAAAATGAGATTCTGTAGCCACTCTTGTCAATGAGATCCTGCCTAAGCCCCTCTGACACCAGTATGCCCCAGGCCTCAAATGCTTCACTTGTATCTTCCTATGATTTCAAAGCTTCAATTTAAGAGGGTGCTACAGTTGCAGCGACCGAGTACAGCATGAAAAACAAAGATTATCTCAAATACACATATGAAAACCTTTATCCTGAAATTTACAGCAGAGCAGTGGTTCTGCTCTACAGTGAGTTGCAGGATGGAAATTAGGCTTTCAGCCACAACTGCCTGAGCAGTGCTTCCCGGGCTCTGGTGTATCTCAGATCCCTACCAAAGTGGATCATCTAGTCCAGGTTTTTGCTGTTCATTCAGTGCTACATTTTTTTAGGGAACTGAAATCACTGTTCCTTTAAGGGGCAGGTTTTAGAATATGACCACACTGCACATATGGATGTAGGGATGGGTGCCTGCTGTCCAGGGCTGGACTCCATCTCCGCATTCTCATTCATTTGCACGGATTCCTAGAGGGAATACTCCCTCATGAGTATTAACAAAGCAGAATTTCCATAAATCATGTCAAAGGTTAACTTATTCTGTCACACCCCCTAGTCCCACTGTCCCTCCATGTACTTGCTGAGTTGTGTCAACAACTGGGACAAGATGTCTTTAAGATACTAAGGGAAAAGGCATTACAATGAATGCAAGCTGATCCACGCGTGCCATTTCACAACATGCATCATAACGCTTGCCTGAACCATGCATATGCCTTAGCCACGCACATGCCTTACCAGCATAGATGTACCGATGGGCTGGGAGAGAAACAGGATGAAGCGGGAGACCAAGGACTGGGACACCTCCTGGTAAGTGCTGCTCGGGCATGGTTTTGTGGGGGGGGGGGGGGGGTAGGTTTTAGGGCTGGCTGCCGGTTTTTGGGCCCAGGTCAGGGGATGGGAGGTTGAGGTAGCTTTTAGGGCTCATGGAAGGACGAAGGGCAGTTTTCAGGGCTGGTGTTGGGGTCGTTTTTTGGGCAGGGGCCGGGTTTTAGGTCTCATGGCGGGGGACAGGTCAATTTTAGGGCTGGGTTTTAGGATTCAGGGCGGGGAGAAGGGGCAGTTTTCATGCCGAGAGTCAGTTTTATGGCTCAGGGCGGGGGGTCAGGGTCGGGTAACTTTTTGGGGCATGTGGCTGGGTTTGACGGCTCGGGTGGGGAGTCTGGATAGTTTTTAGGGCTGGGGCGGGGTAGATTGCAGGACTGGGGTATCCGGTTTTAGGGCGCAGGGTGGTGGGCGGAGGGCTGGTGTGTGCACTTTACCACGCATATCTGTGTTCAAATCAGGCCTTTACAACGAAATGCTGTGTGAGTGCATGCGTGGTAGAGGCATGCGTGGGAAAGGTGCAGTCATGGTTTAGACTGCATGGTTAAGGCATGTGGTTGTATCTATACAAACATGTTCTACTGATCCATAAACAACAGTGTGGGGAAACAAGGCCCAGCCCACAAATGTTATTTTCAGGTGTCTTTGAAGGCCTTTCTGAAAGGCGAATGATAGATGGCAAGAAATACTACAACTCAATATAGCAAACATATTAGAGCAGGAGGATGAAGAAGTGAAGGAAGTGATCTTTGATTTCCCAGTTGATTTTTTCTTAATTATTTGTAGTTGTTATAGGTGGCGAACTTGGCCCAAAGACATTACTACTGAAGGTCATTAGAAAAATCAACAGAGATATTTCAAGCGAGGAAAATAAGTAATTAAGGGAAAAGGTGTGCTTGGAACACTAATTCCCTTAACGACAAACGTGAGTTCAACTTAAATGTGAACATTAAAGATGGACAAGTACCATTACTGGAAATTAAAATCAAGTAGTCGGAAAGTGACCTTGTTAAGTTGATAAAACATTGCAAAGGATTTAGAGTTCAAAGGCGAGAATACTTATTGGACAAGTGAATGTGATTTATATGCAAGATTACCAGATGACTCTATGTCACTACAGATGCAATGCTCCACTCCTGGCCTTTAGTTTAACAGCTCTTGAATTCTGGGAGTTGTAGTCCTGCCTTTAGTCAGTTGATCGAATTGAAATAACACACATTAAATCTTTTATTTTTAAAACAGAAGAGCAGGTCCGCAGCATTGGTGCCTTAGTGACATGCAACCATGTGATAAATTTCATTACGTGATAGAGTTTTATATAAATACATTCACTCAATTCCAAAGAGGTCTGTGTTTCACAAATGTAGTGGAGTACATTTGATGACAACTGTAGTGATATTCATTTGAATGTTGCTAAAATAATTTTTGATATCCAACTAGATTGTGTGCAAACCTCCAAACGCAAGCACCATAAGTAACTGTATAAGGTTATGAAAATGATAATGTTCCCGTCCTGTTACAATACTGAGTAGGATTAAAATGAAAAAATGAGGACTCATGGAGACATCCGTCTGTTCATGAGTCTGGAAATAATACATCTTGCTTCTCTCCCTCTGCCTCCCACTGGAGGCTTGGGTGTCTGCATGTGCCATGGGGCTTGTGGAAAGCATCAGTGGTCCTCTCTACAAAATTACATACATTAATGATGTGGAGAAGTGTGGCTCAATGATTAGAGCAGCAGAATCTGATGCAGAGGTCTAGCCCAGGACCAGGGTTCAATTCCCCACCTCGGTGCGCCTTGGGCTCAAAATAAATTCCACGGACCTGATAATTCTCGCCTCGGTGCCTATTCCAATCATGGAGTCCCACTCTGCAGCTCTGGGCAATAGCTTGCTTAATCTCCACAACACTAAGGATGCCTGGCTTCCACCTTGGGGGTGCCCAGGAGTGGACGCCTCACAGGGAAAGCCAGGATGGGTTCCACAGCGGTATTCATACAAGCACCTTGAGACCCTTGCGGGTGAGTAGTGCGCTATACAAGTATCAAATTTGCATTTTACAGAACATTTTCTATAGGGCTAGTTGTAGGGTGTAACAGGTCAACAGGGTTATGAGATCTGATCGCACACTGGGAATGTAATAAGCTGCTGTGACGTGGTCAATCAGGATATGTTTCATTGTTACAGGGTTTCATTCTAGAATACATCAAGTGAGAATTGGTTAATTAGTAGTATTATTTTTTTAGTTTTTGCAAAGTTCATCTCAACCGAGGAGGGTCAGTGTGCTGTGCACCAGAACAAGGAGGGTGAGGTCAACCTATTACATACAAAGGACAATTAACCAAGGAGGGCAAAGGGACAAAGGGAAGATAATGATGACAGCTCTAAACCAGTCTCACAAGATGTAAATAGAGCAGAAAACTGCGAATAAAAGTGGAAAACAGGAGGGTGAATGACACAGAGATGTAAGAGAGGAGGAAGGGAACCAAGAAGAAGGTTTAGAAGCTTAGGAAAAGGAGAACCATACAATAAAGGGTTAAGGAAATTAGTAATAAGGAAGAACTTGATATATGGGACAAAATGAACCAAGGGTTTAGCTGATGAGGCCAGGCAAAGGTAAATAGGATACAAGGATAGTGAAAGATTTAAGGGCAGGAGGGTAGGTCCACGGAATTCAAGGCAGGGATTAGGAGGAAGACCAATGTAGGGGGAAGTAAGTAGTAGGTCAAAGAATAGAGCATTCTGAGCCAGAGCCTTCAAGGAGATTTGGGATTATGTGAAAAGAACAGGCAGAAGTAGAGCAGCAGTGATGACAGGCAGAGCTGATGAGGGATGGTTTAAAAGGTAGAACTAGGAAGCACAAGAGAAGGGGTCAGTTAAAAAAAGGAACTCAGGCAGATAATAAGGAATTGTTTTTTGAGGTAATGATATTGAAGTCCCATCGGAACTTTGTATTACTGCATAGGCAGCATTCGGGTGTAGCAGTTCTAGACAGTAAGGGGCTGATTTAGAGTTTTGTGGGCAGGTGTATCTCTGTAGGTATGGCGGTGTAGTTTACTACTGCCAGACCTAGGTCCTCCACCCGCCAAATTAGAGTGGTACAGAGGAAAATGGCCTCATTAACTATTTTATGATCCATGTTGAATATTGAAGTTTCTGTTCTGCAACAGGGTTTTCTTAATGTACTTTTAGCAGGGGTGTGTGGAGGTTTCATTTTGCAAGCACGGACCTACCTGTTTTCTGCTTTTCCTACATTTATGCCTTGCTTTAATTTTTTCCCCTCAAACTGGCAATATTGTTTCACAAATTATAGTTCTCGTTGAGACTTAGATGTGTATTTTTACTTGTGAGTTAACTTTAAAACCAGTTTTCCTCTCAAATTTCAACCTGGTATAATGCTGCAAATTAATTTAGTCAAAACAACTTGACATGAGCCCCAAAATCTAGATTTTACTGTTAAAACCCACATGCAGGTAAACTAGCAAACTTCAGAACTAATTATAAAATTCACAAGAAATATGGGAAGTGTGCAAACGAAAAATGCCACAATTTTGCAAACCACTAGTTGTTAATCTTTGTTAATGTTGCAGTGGACAACAGTGCAGGCATTTTTAGAACCGCCAGACTCATTGTCAAACCTACAAGCATAGGCAGCTGAGTTATAGGGCAGATTAGGAATCACAGTTCAATTGTTCAAGCCCCTTTTGCCCAGTTGGGCCTCTGTACTGGGGTTTAAGGCTGTCGAGAGGTCCTTTGTCTCAGTTGTCAGCCAAGGCAGGTATTCTGGCAGGCATTACACTAGCCAGGCAGCTACAGCTGAAGGTTCTGCAGCAGGAAACAGTCATTGATCTTGATCAAGTATTCATTTCCCATGACACATTGTGGTGTCATTTAGAGGAAGGCAATCTCTCTGCCTCCTTTCTAGGAGTGGGCGGAATTTGCAAAATTCATTTTCGCAAATTATCGCGAAAATGTAAAAAATCTCCGCAAACACGTGGAAATATCGCGAAGGTGCGGAAGTTTTTTCCCGCCCGTTCGCGGTATTTTCTGCGTGGTCACGGCTCGCCAACTGGCCCATGCGGTTGCTCGCGGGCGCGGCCATCTTGTTTTCACTTGTCTCGCGGTGCATGATCGTGAGAAGAAAGACGTGATCGCGCGACGAATGACGTTACTGGAGGCGCGAACTGTCGCAAGACAGCGCAAATGGCTACCAACAATCCAACATCTCGTGGAGAACGCGACCGGATCGGAAAAACTTGTCGGCGAACGCGGGGATTCAGGTAAGGCAATCGCGCGCACGTGAGAATTGATTATTTTACAGCACGAGCAAGCAAAACATTTCCGGTAAAATGCGGATTGAAGAAATTTTGACATTTTCGCGCTCTCCGCGGAACGCGAAAATGTCAAATTATCGCAATTTCCGCGAGCGGAACGGATTTTTAGCCCAGGCCTACTCCTTTCCCAGTGGTGCCTCGAAGCAGGGCGTGGCGTGACACACCGCAGATGTTAATTTATCTCCAGCAGTTTTGGTCCTTGTTGAAATCGATAATTGCCAAAACGAGGCCTCCCTTCAAAGGTAAAAAACCCATGATCTAACTCTTCACCAGAAGTTTCTGGAAGCAATCATAAAGCATAGGAGCCCTGGGAGTTCAGGTTCTCCCAAAGAAGTCGGAGAGTTGCAGCATCTTAAGTGGAATCTAAGACCCTGACCTTGGGTGAGGTTTGTCGCCCAGCCACCAGGGCCTCTTCCAATACATTCATTCAGTATTATCAATTGGTGATAGACTAAGTTCCTGGTATTTTTGTTACATTGATACGCCAGGACTGGTGCAGGTCTTTTCAGTGCTCCTGTTAAAATAAAAAATTGCCTGCAGACCGTCCTTCTTACATTTAATGCACATTTGAAGGCTTATTTCCATAATTGTGCACCTCAACTAGGTGGAGTCCTACAGCTGCTGCCTTCCTTTGCCCTATGGATCCTCTGACAAGGAATACAGAGCAGTTACAATGACCCAATTGTCCACCAGTAATATCCCTTGCTGTGAATCCTAGCCTTCTACCTCACATTCATACTTCTGAGCACCTCATGGAAAATAAACATAGGGAATACCAGATCAATGTGCTAGTTTAATTAAAGAGGGGTATTTTATATTTGGAAATGGTTGCAAGAAAATATAACAGGCCTAAATTTGCACAGGTTTCAAGAGAGAAAGTTTTTTTCCCAGGATAACAGAGATGTGCCTGGCTCTTGCAAGACTGGCTTGGTAGAGTAAGGACTTTGATGAGGAAGACAAGGGCCCAGAGTAACTTAAGATCACCAGTAAGTAATCAGATTATTTATGAACACTTCAGCAAGTGACTAAAGTAGCCCTGAAAATCACAAGCTGCTGTTGCAGAACCTAAAGCTTCGGTTCACATAGGGTCATTTAAATTTGAAAAACTATTTCTGAATCAGCTGGCAAAGTTTACTCGGTGTAATGCAATATGTAACTATGCACTGGAAAGGTATGTCTTAAACCGCCCAAGGCCTGATGGGCAGAGCATTACAATTAGAGTTGGCTTTTACTACCCATCTGGTGGCAAGCGGCTCATTTTCCTTTTATTAGGATCCATGGCACCAGTGCTGTGCCACTGGCAACAGAAGCATCTTTTGGCACAACTCTTGGTGCACTTGGAGCTCTTGGCAAAAGCTTCTCGCGAATATGGGTGTGCAAAGCATTTATGATGCAACCCAGGTCTTGCGTAAATCCTGATTATTGGCCAATCCATGGTTCAGTGAGTATTTTTACTTTTCATATGTTTATGGCCCATCTGAGTTTTCTCCTTGCAGCATTTCCTCGTAAATGACAGCTAGTAATGGAAATAGATGAGCCATTTCTCATCAGTTAACTTTAAAACGTGTTTCTTTGGGACTTTCAAACTTGATGGATGTTGATGAACTTTTTTTCTCAAAACAACTTAAAATTGGTGTGTAAGTTATGATTTTAATGTGAAAACCCACATGCAGATCCAGTTGCTAACTCCCAGATTGTAATCACAGTATTTGTGATAGTAGTTGTAGTACTGGAAACAATTATTGTAATGGTGCAACAAAAACCCTTCACAACTTGAGCTATTCCTTTTGCAGAACTGAGGGAGTCTCTGCTTCCAGCTGGGGCTTTCAGCAGAGCAGGATTCAGTAACAAATCTTAAAGATTAGTTGCTATTGTTCAGTTACTTTGACACCTAGCATCCACCCATGGAATCATCTTGTTACGGGTCTGTCAGAGTTTTAAACAGTTTACTGCACATGGTAATATCTTCATTTGTCTCAACTGGAAATTTACCAATAACACCAAAGGGCATTGACTGATAGGTTGTGGGAAAATGTTCTCGCTTACTCAAAAATTATAAAATACAATATAAAATCATTTATTTTCACAATGTGTATGATCCAGTATTGAATCTAACTACGAGGAAATTTCTCTCAAAATGTTTAGGCCTGTACCAATGAGGGCTAGAATTTGTGACTGACCAAAATAAAGCTGCCTGTTTCTGGGAGCCCCTAAGATTGAGAGACCTCATCAAGCACTACTAGGAATGCTGATTATACATCTATGCATATGAACGTATTCACTGTACCTCCACAGGGTTGTATGACACTTTAGTGAGGTTGAAAACAGTGACTTACAACCAACCATCAAACCCCTCCATTGCATTATAATTCTAGGTAAGTTGACGTGGAGGGAAGTCTAGGTAATATATTCTTACCCTGTGATGTGGTGGTAGGCAATGTAGTGGATGTGATATTTTTGTAGGTTGATCTTTTTGACCTCAATGAGGTGACATGCAACACTATGGGGCATATCATCAAGGGACTTATCGCCACGTTAGCGTCAGTTTTCGGCGATAAAGCAGCGATAATTCTATCGCCCTATCAACAAGGCGTCGCTAACCCCAGTTAGCGTTACTTTTCCGGCGATAGCGACCGGAAATTTATCACCTTTCAAGCCAGTGATAAACAACGCTAATGACATGCAAAGTAGGCGTTACTAACTGAAATCCCACGAAAAAAAGTCACTAACACAGCTTCTCACTATTATAAAGGATATCGCCAACCCGCTTAGCTACAAAAAAACTCACGCTAACTCCCGCTAACTCCAGTTATTAACACCTGATAAAAACCTGACTTACACTGGAGATAAGTGGGTGTATATAAGGGAGAGTAGGCCCGAGCTTCCCCAGAACAGCCACAGAAGCCATGGAGGAAGTCATCATGCAGATTGGAGTCCCACCAAGGCAGCAACAACAACAACCACCGCCAATGCCACCACCCCCAGGACCACCACCACCCATGCATCGACGAAGAAGACAGCAGGCACTGCACAGACGTGTCTACCTCGCAGACTTAAGGCCAGAGGATGTCATAGCCCACTACAGGCTCAAAAGGACATCCATCCAGCACATCCTGACCCTTATTGCCCACAGGCTGACGCCACCAACACAGCGGACAACCAACATCCCACCGCAGACAAAACTGCTCACTGTGCTGCACTTTTTGGCCTCTGGGACATTCCAACCAACAACAGCCAGAGTCGGTGGAGTATCACAGGCAGCCTTCTCAACCTTCCTCCCCACTGTATTGGATGGCATACTCAGCCTGATTCCCCAGCACCTTTACTTCCCCAACACTGTGCAGGAGCAGATTGCCATCAAGCAAGGATTCCATGCCATTGCTTGCTTACCACAGGTGATCGGTGCAATTGACTGCACACATGTACCATTTGTGCCCCCTGCGGACAGCGAACACATATACTGCAACAGGAAGCACACCCATTCAATGAATGTGCAGGCAATAGTGGACCACCGCGGACTGTTCACAAATGTCATTGCCAAATTTCCAGGGAGTGTGCATGATGCATTCATCTTCCAACACTGCATCATAAACCAGCGCTTCCAGGATGGCACATATGGAAATGCATTGCTTGTGGGTAAGTAAAAACTGAACACACCACATGCCCAAAAAACACAATCATGTTGACCCATCAAGAGGGAGGATGTAAATACATTGCCTAGGTACTGATTGGGGAGGGGCACAAAATGCATGGGCACACCACTACGTGAAACATGCTGATGTATTGTGTAGGAGGATGAGGTATACAGGCTCCACTGCGTAGAGCACGGCTACTCATAGTATGGCCCACGTGCCGCCAGCGGCCCGGCAAGACCTTCTTGTTGGGGCACGGACCTTGCAGACATTGTACCTGTGTGCCATGTCTGCAGATTTTATAAGAGTGCCACCAAACACTGCAGCACCAGCGTGGACTCCGAGAGACTCTGCACCATGGGGGCTGTGCGAGTCCAGCGATAGTCAGAGTGGAGATGAATGTGTGCCAAGAGGTGAAATATAACAAAAACTCGTTAACAAGTAAATGGTCCATGAAAGACCTGTGAAGTACTGGGGTGTGGCTGTGTGTGTGTGCCCAGGAAGCTGTCCCAGCCCAGGCTGCCAGGGGGGGAGGTGACAGAGGGAGAGAGAGGGAAAGAGACAGAGGGCGGGTGACAGAAGGATGGAGACAGAGGCATGAGGGCGACAGAGGGAGGGAGACCAAGGGCGACGGAGGGAGGGAGCGATCGAGCAAGGGAGGGAGAGATAGAGTGAGGGAGGGAGACAGAGAGAGGGAGGCAGAGAGAGAGAGAGAGAGAGAGAGAGAGAGAGAGAGAGAGAGAGAGAGAGAGAGAAAGAGAGAGAGATGTGTATATGCCAGGTCTGGTGGCTCAGTGAACAAGGGTGTCCGCCCCAGGGGCCTGTGTCCAACCACATGGTCAGTTTGCTTTCTCATTAGCCCCGCCCCCTTCCCCACTGACCCTGCCCCCACCAGTGCGGCACACTGACACAAACCACAGTGCAAAGTTGAGACCAGAGAGAAAGTATGTGAGTACCCATGGTGTAGAGTAACCCCCAGCACCTGGCCATCTATGTACTTAATCAAAGTCATCCTCACTGGTATCACAGTCCGGTGTATGTTCGCATTGTTGATGAAGATGTTGCAGTTCTTGTTGCTGGTGACCTATTAGGTTGACCCAACGTTGCATAAGTACTCTCACATGTACAATCAGTGTGTCAATTCAGAGGTTTGTCGTGACAAAGGTTGTAACAATGCACTTTGATTGTAGGAAGTGCTTTGTGGGGCAAATGTGCATGCATAGGCCGGAAAAGGTGTCATGAAACCATCATACAGCGCCATTGGTGTTGACTGCAGTGGTGTTGGTGCTGCTGTTGATGGTGTATAGTAGCATTTCCTCTCTCACTCTGCCACACATATTTCTCATTCTCACCCCTGTGATATGGTGTGTCATGTGGTTGCCCGATGAGTAAGTGGATGTCTATTGGTCCACTACTTGTGTGTTGAAATAGATAGGTCAAATGCTAAACAATTACAAATGCAAAGAAGTGTGCAAAGGTGAGCCATGCCATGTGTATCAGCTTGGTGAAGTGTGTGGCCAGTCTGATCTGGTCAAATAAACCACATAGTGTAAATGATTTGGAGAAGTGGTGTCATGTTAGTTTCATGCCCTGCTAGTGACAGATGACCCAGGCCATGAAGTTTACGTTGTGTCAAAAGTTATTGTTGAGGGTGTTTTCAAACCTTCACTGTCTCCAGTGGGCCCTGCAGGTGAGGTGGCTGCAGACTGTCCCTCGTTTTCTCTCGGAACATACAATTGCATGGCTTGTGTGGTGTCACAGGTCTGCCATCAGCATGAGATGCATGTCTGAATGTGAACTGTGTCATACATGGCCTATGTAATTTTAACATTCACATGACGATCTACACTGAGGCAATGTACTCAGCATTGATGCCGCTAAATAGCCAGAAGCAACACATGCCTAACCTAAGTCTAAAAATTGCTAAAATCACAAGATAATAAACTGTCAACACTGCCAACATAGTATGCCTAATGAATCATGTTCCCGTCTATCCCTCACATGTCATAGGTGATCAACGATATGCTCTCTGCCCGTGGATGATGACACCCAAACGAAACCCCACCACCCAGGCACAGAGGCAGTACAATGTTGCACATCGATGCACACGTGGTATTGTGGAGCGTACATTTTACGTGCTCAAGTCACCTTTCTGTTGCCTGGATATTGCAGGTGGCAAACTGCTGTACAGCCCAGAAAAGGTGAACAAAATAATACTGGCATGTTGTGTATTGCACAATATTTGTGTCTGCACAAATGCCCCCTGGATCCAAGTACCTGCAGCACAGGGCGATGAACAGGATGATGACGAGGATCAGCGGGGTGGCCCACACCCCACAGCCACTGCTGCTGGAATTGCCCGAAGGGACAGGATCATAAATAATTTCTTCACATGAGCACATCACATTGTGAATGTCAAAAGCAAATACATGTAGGTAGAAAAGGACCTCAAGTACTGTTTGTGACAATAAACAAACTCAACACACATACCCTGTCTGCAAGTTACTCTCCTGCATCAGTATATCACTATGAAATGTTACCATTGTACAATAATTGCAAGTAAGAGTACCAAAGTAAAATCATGCTGTGTATGTTTCATCATCCCAGAGATGCAATAGTGCGTCAATCATGCACAAGCTGACTTTACAATGAGTAAAATCGGGCACACAACTCATCAATGGTTGTGTCAAATAGTATGTAATTCATGATTCACAGGGTGTACTTGATATGATAATTTATAATGTATGGGTTTTGAAATGCCAAAAAATGATTTCATTGGTTAATTTGTTGTTAAATTTAACTGTTAAGGCTGTGATAAGGGGGACAAATCAGACATTTGGGTGTGGAATGGGGCACTAATGTGAGAAATGGGTGTGGAATGGGGATCAATGTGGAGAAGTGGGTGTGGAATGGGGCTCAAATCTGAGAAGTGGGTGTGGAATGGGGCTCAAATCTGAGAGGTGGGTGTGGAATGGGGCTCAAATCTGAGAGGTAGATGTGAACTGTGTGTCCAAGCAGAACGATGGGTGTGAATTTGGGGCTCAATTTGGAAAAATGTGTCCTAAATTGGGTGCAAATCTGAAAAGTGGGTGTGAACTGTGGGTCTAAGCTGTAAATTGGGTGTGAAATGGTGCCAAATGGGGGAAATAAACTCTGCATGCATCCAAGACATTGAATCAGCCAACAGCAAGGTTCACATGCACACCATCCCTGGACACCTTCATGAAGACCGTTAAGACCGGTCACGATGTTTAACAAATTGGCTCATTGGCAGTATGACCCAACAGACAAGACAAACTATCTGACCATCTTCCTGCACCCCGTGGTGGACAAAGTCACTGAGAGGCCCATAAACACCCAGCTGACTGGCTACATTGAAGAGAACTCCATCATGGACCACTTCCAGTCTTGTTTTGGCATCAAGCACAGCACCAAAAACATACACAATGCTGCCAATGATTACATATGCATGCCACTTGACCTGTGTCACATTGCGGACAACACATCCTACTACACCTCTATGCAACCTTAAATACCCTCTCACACCACACCCCAGATGCCAGACACCACCACAAGGGGATACGAGGAACAGCCCTCTCCTGGATCCACTCCTTCTTGCCCGCAATAAGCCAAAGGACCATCACCCACCCCTATCTCCAAAACCACAGGCAACAACTGCGGAGTACCACATGGAGCGTCACTAAGACACACGTTTTGCAATATACACATGCCCCACTCACTGCCATTGCTAGACAGCATGGGGTAAGCATATCATCCCACACAGACAACACACAGCTCATCCTCACCCTCACGAATAACGCAGAAGACACAAAAGCCAGCTCCCAGGAATGAATGTCGGAACTAGCAGATTGGATGACAAACCTCTGCATAAAGCTCAACTGTGAGAAGACTGACCTCCTCATCTCCGGTCCATCCACAACCGCATGGGACAACCTCTGGTGGTTGTCTGCCCTTGTGAGCCTGCCCTCACTGACAGACCATGCACGCAAGTTTGGCATCATCCCAAATCCTCCATTATCCTGCCCTGCCAGATCTACTCCATTGCGTGCTACAGCTGTCTACTGATATAACCTAATCCATCACAATGGATAACCCCAGGATACATTCAAATTGTCAACAACACACTCATCCCCAGCAGACTGGACTACTGCAACAAACTCAACGCAGGGATATACAAAACACCACTACACAAGTTCTAACACAGCCTGAAAGCTGCAGACACACCTGTCTTCAGAAACCCACATCACAAACACAAGAGGCAACACATACAGAACATCCAATGTATCGCTGACAATGAGAAAGTAACCCTCAAACTACTCACACACACCTACAATTCACTACACATCATCAGGCACCAAGACATCAACGAGAGAGTCAACCTCAACATCCCCAAGAGGAACTGCTGCTCTGACAACCTTGCCCTTGCAGACTCGACCGGGATCGGAAAATCACGAGGCTGAGGAAGAGCTTCCACCTACGTCGCCAGCAAAGCCATGGACGAGATGAAAGTCAACATCAAACAATCTCCCACCCAGCAAGCTTACATGTGGAACGACAAGACATGGCTATTTGGCTGAGACGGAGCTGCACTCCCACTCCCCCACAGCGACTTGTGAGCCTCACGTGTGAGTAGGGCACATCATGCCCACCCTTATTGTTGGATTGATCTGCGCACATACTCATCAACTACAGACCACCCCAGGTGAGTAGTGCCCTTACAATTCACATCTTTTTTTAATGAATGTCTGTGAAATTAGCAAAAGAGGTGGGGATGAGTCATGTTACATGCCATTTTGGGTGTCAACTGTCTTGGAACATAAAAGGTAGTCTGTGTATACCCCTGAGGAAGTGTTGGCTATGAAACCATAATTCCCATTCCGTTGGGTGCAGGGGGCTACCAGACACTATAAACGTATCATTAGGAACCCCGAACCCAACCTTAAACTACGCATTCTAGCTATGGTTAAATCGGCGGTTGAGGAGGACTTTATCTGTACTAAGGAGGCTGAGTTTTTGACACCCAGTTACACTCGTATGCCCATCATATACGGGGTTACCAAAACTCACAAAAGCATCTCTAATCCACCTCTGAGACCCATCGTTTCCACTATCGGCTTGGCCATTGAACCTCTCTCAAAATATATTGACTGCTTTTTGAAACCATTGGTGAGCAAACTCGAATGTTATGTAAAAGACACAGGCCACTTCATCGCTAAGATCGAGAATATGCCCTACGATTCCGAGAATGAGCTCTTGGTCATTTTGGACCTGGAATCTCTTTATACGAACATCCCACAAGGAGGTTCCTTGTTGGGACTTCAAGAGATTCTAGCCCTAGAAACAGAACTGACCAATGTTCCCTTTATTATTGAATGCTTAAAGATTGTCCTGAGTGAAAATTATTTTGAATTCAATAACAACTATTTCCACCAGATACAGGGCCTTAGCATGGGGGCCTCCTGTGCCCCAAGCATAGCCTGCCTCTATATGGGTCACTTTGAACAGATCAATATATACAACGAAATGGCGCCCTTCTATGAGAACATGTGAGCTTGGTCTCGATTCATTGATGACATCTTTTTTATCTGGAAGGGTGACCAGAGATCCTAGGATGAATTCGTAGCTTGGCTAAATGCAGCTGACATCAACTTGAAATTTACGGTCCACTCTAGTAACCTTAAGATTGAATTTCTCGATGTCTGGATAGAACACCACCAGAAAAAACTACTCGTGTCCTTGTACACCAAATCTACAGCCAGAAATACTTTGTTACAATATGGCAGTTACCATCCTAGAAGCCAAAGGGACAGTATCCCTTTTAGCCAATTTCTCCGTATCCGGAGGAACTGTTCTGATATCAAAGATTTCTTGATCCAGGCTGACATTCTCAAGGAAAAACTACTCAGTCGAGGTTACCCACATAAGTTGATTAAGAACTCTTTTAAAAGAGCCAGATATTTCAACAGAGAGTCCATGTTTGACACTAAGGAGATCAACCCTGTGGATAAGTTGGTATATGTCACCAAACATTCCAACATCAACCACAAGGTTAGACAGACGATCAACTCACTATGGTATCTTCTAAATATGGGCAACGATGAAAATAAAATCCCGAAACCTCTTTTTGCTTTTAGACGTAACAAGAACTTAAAAAACTTTCTAGTCAGAGGCAAAATTATGGACAAAAAAGCCCCTGTGCAAACTTCCATCTTGAGCCTAGAACCCATTACAGGGAACTATCGTTGTGGCACTTGTCAGGCATGTCCCAATGCGATTGTTGGTAAAACCATCAATTTTAATGAACGGTCCATTGAACTCCATGAGATGACGAACTGTCGCGCGGCTAATGTGATTTATATTATCACATGTCCATGTGAATTTATAAATCATTGGAGAGACAGGACGTGAATGCAGAGTCAGAATCGGCGAACACAAGTCCAACATTCGCATCAAAAAAGTCACCGCCCCACTGGTTTGTCATTGGCTTGATAAAGGCCACAACGAAATGGACTTGAAGTGGTCCATTCTAGAAAAGATCAGCACCCTCCCTGGTAGAGACCCTAGCCGGATTAGAAAAAAAAGAGAGACATTCTGGATTTTTTATCTGGACTCTGTTAACCATGGCCTGAACGAGATTATTCCGTGGGAGAATGCGATCAATTAATTTTCTGTCCGTATTCCTACTCTTTATACACCGGCCTTTCCAGATGAGTTTTAAACTGTCATAGTTTAGACCACTCGCATGTGCCTTGTCTTTGCTGATAATGCCCTTTCTATTGTATCCATCTAACTTTGTTGAGCGTTTAAACCTATACCTAACTGATCTAAGCATTTTAATTTGCGGTTCCTCTCATATCCCCCTTCACCAATTGGCCGTTTGTGACTTTTAAGATTACATCTATGGTTCCAATATGGCCGCCGTATTACGATGCAGATCAGCACTCTGTTTAGTTTTAGTCCGCTTTCCATAGTTATAGACTCTGCTTTTCGCGCCCCCCAATTGGATTACTGGGATTCTCTGACACGATAAAAAAGGCATGACCCACCGGGCCATTCATCCAGGACTATTCTGGCGTATTGACGGACTTGCGATCTACTTCTTTCCAGTTGGCGGAACAAGTATAAATAGGTAAGATTGTATCTATGTGAGATGTCGCCATTTACTTACTGCAGTCCAACCACTAGTCCCGTGTGACCGGGAAGTTTATGCCTTGGGTCCTGAATTATATCCCTAAACTGACGATTTTATTTTGTTCCACTTAGGGTCCTGCCCCCATCTGGTGGCCCCTTTCGCCTATCTGTGTTGGTTTGCTCACGGACAGCGTTTTGCCTTATTCGCCCCATGTTTTATGTCCCCTCTATTCCTTCCTTATGGGATTTTTTTGTTCCCCTACCCTCCTCTGCCTTGGGAGGCTACTCCTTAGTGTTAAATCTGCCATCATCATTGTTATGATTCTAGAACCAGGGCTGTGCCTGACTCTAGGGTGTTTGGGCCACCCTTGATGTAATATATCTGACATGGCACCTCATTTATATACTATAAGAGGCTGGACGTATCTGTTTGAATTGTGCAGTTCTACATTGATTCCTTTCTTCGTCCATTTAGAAGTATATTATTTCCCCCCCCTGATCTACAAAATGTCCGCTGCCTTAAAAACATGATCTCCTCGACCTTGATGAAGCCCGTGTGTCACGTGCCCTTTTATCCTTGAATTATCTGCATTCTTTTGAAAAACCACGTGTATTGACCATCGTCCTTCTGTTAACCACAGGTATGTGCGAGACTCCCATATACCCTCCCATGTATAGGACGGATTCGGGATCTCCCTTATGTGAAGTCAAAATTTACCTTCCAAAACTGGTTTTGCGATTTATTTTACCTTTTTTTATTTTACTTTCTCAGAGCTAATTGCACCTCTCTGAGGTACTCTCCTTAAACACCGCTATATACGTTCAATCCTTCCTGACACGCAAGACCAACTCATTATAGAATCCCGCCTATCATAACCAGCTATTCGGGTAGGTTTTTGTGTAACTTAACAGCACTTCCCTTGCTCCGTCCCTTAGACTAATTCTCCTAAGTGCAAATATGTGAACAGTCTGTCCCCTGATTAATCTCTTTTAGAGTGGACCAGCGGCCTGTTGTGTCTGTGAGAATATATATACATCCATGAAGTGAAGATGCACTCATAGACTATATTGTTGCGGATTTAGTTTTAAAAGTACGTATGATGAATGGGACTCACTTAGCCTGTGCTCATACATAAACTACTTCTCCCCTTAAACACGGGTGTTCTATATATACTGCTTGTTGTCTGTCTATCTATTCCTCATATATTTATCTTCACGGTATTTCTGGTTCTATCTATTTTAAAACAGGGTTTAACATGTTCCTTTGACTATTTTCATCTCGGAGGTTCTTCCTATACATGCTCATTTTTTGGTACCTATGGGACCTTTTATGAAAATAATATTATAGATATCCTTTTTTGATTCACCCCTGGAGCTGATCCTTTTGGACAGAGTTGTAACACTGATGATATCGCAGCAGTGTATATGCATATTTATTGATAGTTCCTATATGTTTGTTTTTGATTGATTCTAGGCTTGTTTCATGTCCCCAAACACCTATCGGTCCTTGTACTGATGAAGGTGGGGCCCAGTTTTGGGTCCGATACCTAAACGCGCGTTGGTATCTGAACCTTTGGCAGTTCATACTCTACAATATCTTTATCTCCTAACTGGATGTTATATGAGTTAACCATGTAGATGATCTCATCTGGAAGTTTCCCCACCCAGACCGTTATTTGCTAGTGTAATTGTTGAAGGAATTAATGTATGTGTGTATGAATTTAGTGATGTGCGGGACATTGAAAAGTATATCATATAATTGTCATGCAAGTTATGTATTGTTTTTCATTTTCTAAATGTTTTTACATGTTTAAAAAAATCTTCTAAAAATATTGTATCCATAAAAATAAACAAGAAATTTATTTTTTCTATATAGCAATGTTGTGATGTTATTGTGCAATCAGTTTGTCCATTCAGCTCAGACAGTGTTTGTTTTATCTAGGGACCTTTGTTTTAGGCCCATTATTATCCCTTCCTGGCGGGTGTTTTCTTTAGTTGACTTTGGGTGCAGGGGGATACACAGTACCTGGGTCTCCAACTGGCTCCGACTCTTGCCTGTACAGTGAAGCTCAAATGTTCAACACTGTTGGATGAGACGGCTAAGCCGCTGGACACCTGGTCAAAACTGCGCCTCACATGGTTTGGATGCATAGCGGGAGTGAAAAATGTTGATTCTTCTATGCATTCTCTATGTATTTCAATTTGGACACATGGTGTCCCACCCCCGTGCACTCACACAATTGCAAGCCCTCATTAATAAGTCTGTCAGGGAGGGTAACCGGCCTCGCCTCTCACTTGCGCAGCTTACATGCCCGAAAATGCAAGGTGACCTGGGATTGCCCCTCATTGGTGGCTACTACCAAGCCACATGCCTTTAATTCCATATAGTGGAATGGAATAGGCTGCTATCGGAGAAGCACTGGAACTTCATGGACCAGTCTGTGGCAGGCAAAAACATCTGGATATAACTGTGGCTAGCCCATAAGCACTGGCCCTGGGGCTTGTACTCTTCGCCGGTTACGGCGCCCACCCTCAAGGTTTGGGACAGGGGGGCAGTACGGAAGGGCTGGACCTCTTTCCCCTCACCGATGACCTCCAGCGTGGATAACCCGGACTTGCCCCCGGGTCAGGAATCAGTGATATTCCAACAGGGCTGCAAGAGCATAGGGTCTATCTTTGATCAAGAAGGGCTGGTGCCATATCTGTAGCCCCTACAAGATTATGATTTGCCCGCTGCCGATGTGTATTCATAATGCCAAATAACTGGGTCACGGGAATAGAGGTTGTTTACGTCATATGAGAAGTGGTTAGCGCGTAAGGAGGACAAACGTCCCCTCATATCTGAGCTGTACAAAATGCTTTTGACAAGTCCGAGTGGTCAGTGCACAAAAGCGCAGGTTTTGTGGGAAATGTATCTGGGGAGGCCGCTTTCCTCCAAGGAATGGGAACGTATCCTGTATCGCGCACACCACACTGCGCACAGTGTAGCGGGGGTTGAAACCTCCTTTAAGGTTCGGTCTCATTGGTGTTGCACACCTGTGCAACTACATGTCTGGGATAAAAGCAAGACAGATCGCTGCTGTCGGGGATGCTGAATGACTGGTACCCTCGTGCACTTACTCTGGCATTGCCTGAAATTGAAAAGATATTGGGGTGAGTTCTTAGATAACATAGATACAGCGTGCGACATTGCAATGCCCGGCGCACCGGAGTATACTCTACTTGGCCTCTCACATCTGAAGGCCTTCCCACTAACATCCCTCAGGGTAGGCAAATAGTCACAGCGTTGCTGGCGGACAGGCAGGTTATCCTAGCACAGTGGGATACAGTGGCAGTTCCAGGGCTCCTGTCCTGGTTACAATGTTTAAGGAACCTATTAGCTATGGAGCGTCTGTCTCAGGGTGCAGAGGGAAGGGTGAGAGATTTTGCAACTCTGTGGTGCCCCTTTGTGATTTCATTGTCCCGAGATATGAGGGAAGTCACATGCCCCAAGAACTTGCAGGTCTGACGCCTTCCACAGATGGAGCAATCATCCGCCGCCGCTCACCAAATGGAGTGACGAGGGGGCTTACTTCCACACATATTGTGTATGCTTACTATCATCTAGGGAGGCTGCAACCGGTGCGGAAGGTGGGGTTGTGGGAGGGTTATTGGGGGAGGGGTTTGTTTTCTCCCTTGTTCTTGATTGTTTCACTTGTCTGTTTTACATCTGTATTCTTTGGAAACTGGAAGATGCTCTTAGTGGCTTGTTCACTCTTCCGGTGTGCGGCCGGCCTCCGGGTTGCAGCTTAAATGCTGTATAAATGCTTACAATGCTTGCCCGGCCGGCATCTGGATGTAGGCAGCAAGCTGTGTTTGACAAATATATCTTCCTTTCTATAAAAAGATGTAACCCTAAAATGTAGTCTGCCTTCATTGTGCAAACCTATCTTCACATTGTATTATTGTGCTGTGATCAGAGTTTTGGCCTGACTGTCCATCATAGTCTGAAATATGGCGGGGCGTGATATTTTTATCTCAAACGCAATGATATTTCTCCCGCGCATTTGAAAGGACATCGCTCGACACACTCTACAATACTGTATCAGCATCAGGACAGTAGCGGCCTCTTAGCGTGAAGAAACCCATTGCTATCTATGAAACCTGCCACATACACATTACAGTAAGCCTAAGGACATTAGTGGCCCCTTAGCATACAGATTATGATCGCATTTATTCAGCCAGAGTACATTAGCGGCCCCTTAGCGTGCAGATTATGATCGCATTTAATCAAACAGGCCGCATACACATTACAGTATCAGCCTGAGTAAATTAGCGGCCCCTTAGCGTGCAGATTATGATCTCATTTATTCAACCTGAGTAGATTTGCGGCCCCTTAGCGTACAGATTATGATCGCATTTAATAAAACGGGCCGCATACACATTACAGTATCAGCCTGAGTACATTAGCGGCCCCTTAGCGTGCAGATTATGATCGCATTTATTCAGCCAGAGTACATTAGCGGCCCCTTAGCGTGCAGGTTTTTGTCGCATAGTACAAAAACTGCCGCTAACACACAGGAAGTGATGTATGCATGCTTCCTGTCTCCCTTGGGTGTGGCATTCACTTTCACTTTCAAGCATATTGTGGTTGATTTGGCTGAGTGAAGGAGGTGTCTTGTGGATTGTGGTGTTGGAGAGTGGCTTTTGGAGTGTTGCTGTGTTGCTGTGTCCTGTCTAAAGTGTCTTTTGAAATTATTTTACATTTTTATTACTTTTTACTGTCTACTGTCCTCAGTCTTGTTGTGTTTGTTGTGGGTTATTTTAGTTTTGTGTCATTAGAGGGTTTTCTTTTGTTAGGCTTGGGTGTGAACTGGGGTGCAGGGAGATGCTGGCTGTGGGAAGGTCAGGGCAGATGTCAGAGGGGGCATTGGGGTGCTTCCTCTGGCTGGTGCCGTGCTACCTGCCTCTGATGTTTGAGAGGGGAGAACGTATCCTCCAGGGCTACAGTGTGGCAGTGCGGAAGTTGCGGTGGGAGCGTGTGCAGGTGCAGATGCTCCGTTGCTTCAAAGTCAATCGGACCGTGCGCCAGTGGAAGCACCGCTGGCAGGACATGCTGGCGCGGGAGGCTGACCTGCTGGACTACACATGAGTCATGCCTGGCATCCAGAGTGGTAAGTACCACTTCCCTTTTTGTCCATTACTAATGTTACGTACATATATGAGTGACATGTGTGACAAGAAGATATGATGTCTTTGTGCTGTCTCAAGACCGTGACACCGTA
This sequence comes from Triturus cristatus, assembly GCF_964204655.1. Taxonomy (NCBI): domain Eukaryota; kingdom Metazoa; phylum Chordata; class Amphibia; order Caudata; family Salamandridae; genus Triturus; species Triturus cristatus. The sequence continues at coordinate 1,483,781,405 of NC_140590.1, read as the reverse complement.
ACAACGTGGTTAATGCAATGCTACTTGCCCAAAATACTTGAACACGATGACCTTGACTTAGGATTTGTATGACTTACTCTTCCCACTACAGTGTGTGCAACAGTAGGGAAGGTGTTGGAATAGTCAATCCAAATATCCATTATTGATGTGCGCATGCAGTGCAAGTTGTAGTGATGATTGGCGTTGCAAAGACCACGTAGATTAAGTTTGCCACTGGAAATACCACATAGGAATGGAGATCCCCAGTGTTAACCATCCCAAAATACACATGCTTACTGTGAGCGTATACTCAGCAGGAAGGGTTGCAGGGTGCGTGGCGCTGTTTGCATGTTGAAGTATAGCAAGGGGCGTGTCTGTTGAAGAGCAATGTTCAGAGTTAGTGCTTGGAGATGGGGAGCAACGTTGCCTGTCAGAGGTGTAGCGGAAGGTTGTCACAGGCTATGTCTGCAAGGTAGGAAAAGGAGCAGACTCTCGATCTGGTCTCTCTGGTGCGGGGAAACACGGCATAGGCTAGCTGGTCTGATCGTCGGGTCCTTTGATGTGCCATGGAAAGAGAATTGGACGTTAAGGTATGTTGGCCCAGTGTTGTGGATGGCTGTGCGAGCCTGGGTGAACATCTTGAAGGTGACTCTAGGTTTGATGTGGAGACAGTGGAGTGTGCGCAGGTGGTGAGAGGTGTGACAGGGTCCTGGCAGTGTGAGGATCAGTCCTGTGGTTGCATTTGAGATGTCCTGCAGCTTGCGGATGTGGTTCATGTAAATTCTGGCATGGACTGTGGTGCCGTAGTATGGTGAGCTGTCGCACAGGGCATGAGTGAGTGTCTATGTGTGTTTGAGTAGGAGTCATTTGACTGTCTGACATAGGAGGCAGAGTGTGTGGAAGCAAGATGATGAGACCGGAGAGATCTTGCAATTATCTTGGACATCGGAGTCCATGATGGATTCCATGTTGCGTGCCTTGTCCGTGGTGGGGTGTGGCTTCCCCATGCCATGTGAGGACCCTGTGTAATTCCATGCGTGGAGGTTTTGGAGAATGATGGGTACTTATCTTTTGCTGTTGTTCACTTGTATGCAGCTGTTTAACATTAATTTAGCAAGCTCTGCCATGGCTTCTCAATACTTATGTTTGCCGGAGTTGTGTTAGTTGGATGTGTCGAGGAGGAGTTGTCAGTCATATGCCTATGATACAATGTTGAGTCCATAGCTAATCCCGATTGTGGCGTGCGGAGCCATGTAGATGTCGAAGATTGTAGGGCTGAGTGAGGATCCCTGGTGGACTCCACGGGTGGTTGTTGTAGGCTCCAAGACAAAAGGGGGGTGTCTGACCCACAGCGTATGTCCGTTGAGGAAGGAGCAGATCAAGTTGAGGGCCTTGTCTTGGATCCCTTTGTTGTGGAGTCTGCATATTGGTGGGCTTTGAGAGACAGTGGTGAACGCCGCAGCGATAGGTCAAGGATGATGAGTGCAACTGTTTTTTTCTCGCTCCGTGTGGATGAGGTGCCTTGATATTACGTGACACAACTCATATGTGCAGGTCTGCCAGCAGTGATGTTTTAGCTGTGCAGCCTCTGCTTCCACAGATCGTGTGTGGATGCCATTCAAAGTAGGCCCAGTCATGTGGCCAGCCAACATGAAGTCAACACCACAGGAATGTAGCATTGTCTGTCACTGTAATAATTCACATTGTGAATATGCCACGTTTGCTTGGGTTTGCTAAGAACATCTAATTACGTTTGTCCTCTCACAGATGGATGCCAACCTATCACCCAGGGGGACATTGACCGATTCCGGGACCCACACGCCACTGGTGAGTAGTGACAACAAATATTGGCATGTTGCGGGGTCATGAGTGTCTGTGCCAAATGCAACACGTTGTTGATTAGCAGTATGGGTGTGTATCGCATGTCAATTGCCTACGATGTGCAGAGGTATTCAACATTTCCGATCTGTGTCAAATATGGTAGTTTGAAGGGGTACAATACATCTTATTCAGAGTTGTGACTTTGTCCATCAACAGTCAGTGATACACATGTCAATTTATGTGCCTATTTCCGAGCAATTAATGCTGCCAACTAGGCATTTACACTGCAGTTGTGTTGGCAATAGGCCACTTGCATTTTCTACCATGTTCATTTGCGCAGCCTAGTCAAGATGGCACACTTACATACTGTAAACATCGTCCAAGGGGCGTGCACAATGAGGCAGTGCATTTATGTTCGTACAAGGTCAGACAGCTTGGCACAGTGATCCCTAAGGAATGCTGCATAGCAGAGAACCAGAAGTGACAGGGTGTAGCTCAGATCCAAATTTGTCAATGGCGTGTTACACAAACACATTCAATAGATGTGTACGTTAATTGAAATTTAATATTTGTGCACTGCAATGGTTTTGAAAGGCTATGTCCGTGTGGAGATTTCATCCTGGGATCAGGATCATGTGTACCAACTCAGCTGACACAATTGGTGGCATTACTCAACACACATTTTATAGGCATGCATTAGCTATGCATCATTTGATGTCACATAGATTGGTGGTTACAACACATGCATGAGTGGCAGTTGTGGTTCAATGATGTCTCCCCCTCACAGTGGATGACTATCACCAATTGCATAGTAATGGTGGAGTGAGTAAGCGCCTAAGTCAGCATTCATACACCAAACATGTTTCCATGTGTGCGGCATGATGCAGCATGATTGCAAGTGTGAGTAGGGCAGTCCCAGTCCTGTCAATGTGCATGTAGTGTGAGACTACAATAGGTAGTTATTCACACCTGCACACATACACCCTTGCACGCTTGATGTACTGCACACAGTTCTTGGGGACACACATGGCTGCACATGTGCATTGTACTTTTGATGCAGCTGTCTGTCACAGGATGGGAGAGGGTTGTGCTGTGCACGTAGGGTTTATGCCTCCCGACTGAAGTCAATTGTACATGTCACCCACAGCCCGGTTGTCCAATGGTGCCATGTTTGTAGCGTGTCATTGGCTTTTAGTTGTGTCAGTGCATGTACCATGCCATGCACTGTCATGTCAGTCTCCACAGCATGTAGGTATTGAATCATGAGTAGACATTGGGTTTAACAGGTCAGTCTTTAACTTAACAGGGTGAAGCGGGTGTGTTGCCTCCCATGATGTTTTTAACTTGTGATACAGATATCATGTTGGACATTTACATAGTGTAGGAGACAGAAAAATGACATTGAGTTTATTTTTATAGACAACATGACACCTGAGGGGCAGCACAGATTCCAGGTTGCCAAGGACTGGTGCCTCAACGTGAGGAAGGTCCCTAAGGGTTATCGACTCATGGCAAGGAGGTACCGGGCCAAGAAGAAGGCTGGGACCTGGAAGTCGCTGCCGGAATGTGTTCTGACCGGCAGCAGTACCATCTCCTCGAGCTCAGGCACCAGTGTGGGCTCCCACACGATCAATCCCCCTGCTGCAACACCCGCACAGGTGCCAGTCCAACCTGCACCGCCACCTCCACCTGCACCAGCACCTGCATCAGCACCTGCACCTGCACCGATGGATCCTGTCCTGTCCTGTCACAACTAATGCAGATGGTTAGCAACAACAACACCATTCTGACAGACATTCGCCGTGAACTTCTGTACCTGAACCGGCACCTCCACAAGATCCGGAGTCACCTTGGACTGCAATAAAGAGTCCTCCTTTCTCACCCTTCCCCCTCTTCTCCCTTCCCACAATGTCCCTATTTTTGTCTTATGTTGTGTTAGGTCATAGTTGTGTGTATTAGTTAGAATAGTTTTAGTATAGGCTTAGTTAGTTGTAGATTTATACTTTTTTACTTCTTGAATGTAATAGGATTTGGGGATAGGTTTCATTTAGCTTTGGGTGGGAGGTTGATTTCTTTATTCATTTTGTGTGTTTGTAAATAGGTAGGGTAGATAGTTTTTGTTAGTAAAAATCTTTGTAGTTAGTTTAGGTCTAGAGTTAGGGTAATAGATTAGTGTAGGGTTGTTATATTGTTCATATTGTTAAATAAATCTTGTTAATTTTAGATTTCTGCTTGCACTTATATCATGGCTGATGCGGGGTAGTGGGGCTTGCTCCATTGTGTGCAACTGATACCATCACTGGAGTAATCATTGTATGTGTAACTATAGTCCTGACCTGTCACTCAGAAGGATGGATTGAGTCCAGATACCTTAGATGTGAGCACAATGACCTTGCATGTCTGATAGATTAGCAAATATGCTTTACGGTCTACTTTGGTGACAGTTTAATGTGACCTCCAACATCTCACATGTCCCTGGGCAGAGTTAAGGTTCTGGGCACAGACTCAGGGGTCTCCCAGGGGCAGGTTGGTACAGTTGGTACACCCTCTGCGGCACTGTGGCGGCCGGGTGCAGAGTGAGTTAGGCCCAATGTAATCCTATGGGAGGCAGGGGGGTCATGGTTGGTGGCTGCTGACTAGCAGGCCACAAGGCTGTGGGAACTGGGCTCCTGGTCACTTGCTCAGGCAAATGGGGAAGTAGGTAGGAGTAGAAGTTACACGGCCAGGGCAACTCGGGCGGCTGGGTGCAGGGTGCTTTTGAGCCTTCAGGCGCTCAATGGATTGCAATGGGAAAGCTCCAGGACGAACAAAGGCTGCAAGCTCGGGGACGAAGATTCTTCAGGTGCCACCACCACTTCGGGAGGTAATTTGGGTAGTTGGAGGATGGGTAGGTACCCAGGAGTCGGGCACAGGGGGCCGCAGGGCACCGGGTGCAGGGGTGCCTTTTGGTGTCGGGAAATCTTACCCTCTGTTAATTGTGGTTGGGGGGTCCCTGGTTCTGAGGCTGCAGGCGTCGTCAGGAGCGTCGAGGTGAGTCCTTGGGGGCCGGATTCGTGGTCACAATCACCGGGGGGACGTCATCGGGGTCTTTGTCCACTCTGGAACAGGCCAGGCTTAGCGGGTACAGAGTGTGCAGGGTTCGCAGTTCCGGGATGATGTCAGGGGTTGGAAACTTGCTTTGAGCAGAGCCACTGCTCATGGGAGTCCCAGATGCTCAGAGTCACAAGGTAGCCAGGTCCTCCGGGGTTTGTGAGGTTGCTGGCCACAAGTGGGGCTGGGATTTAGCAGGAGCAGGTTCGAGGGTCGACAGGCCGGTAGGGCTGGGGCCAAAGCAGTTGGTGTCTTCCTCTTCTTAGCAGCTGCACGGCAGGTCTTCTTTCTTCTTGCTCTTCTTTGCTTTTTTGGAATCTGGAATCTGGAGAAGGAAGGTTCAGGGTGCCTCTAAATACTAGATTTAGGGGCGTTACAGGTAGGTAAAGGGCAGGGACCAATGGGTCCCTGCCCTAGGGTGGGTACACCCCCTATCCTGCCACTCTCCTGTGGGAGGGGGGCAGTAGCCTAGCCCTAATTGGGCAGGGCTTCCCATCTTCAAGATGGCGAGCGCCCGGAGATGTGCTTCACCTCGCCTCCCCCACCTGAGGGGTGGGGTTGGCAGGCTGACACATCCCCTGTCCTTACTTGGGGTTTCTGGCCAGTTCTCCTGCCAGAGTGGGGGTCAGAACCGGTGGGGGCCAGTTTGCTGGGTACAGCAAGTGGCCTGGAGAAGCTCACAAAGGAGGCATGCCTTTGAAGCTTCCCCCTGCCCTTCCTGGGGGAGGAGACCTAGCACCTCGCCCAGGATGTGCATTTTTGCAGGCCCAGGAGAGCGGGGGCTCTCCACCCTGGGGCCCAGCAACATATCTGCTGTGTGGCAGCCTAGGCAGCCTCCCAGACCAGATGTGGATTGTAGGTTAGGTTTCAGAGGACATCTCTAAGATGCCATCTGTAGTGCTTTGTACATTAAATCCCACACTGGCATCAGTGTGGGTTTAATGTGCTGAGAAGTTTGATACCAAACTTCTCAGTCTTCAGTGTTGCCATTATGGTGCTGTGGAGTTCGTGTTTGATGAGCTCTCAGCACCATATACTCCTAAATGGCAGCACTGCACTTACAGTGCCCAGGAATGGACCTGGGTACTGTAGGTGCACAGGGCTCATGCTCCTGTGCTCACACCACTGGCATAGGGCACCCAGCTAGAGGAGTGGCTGATGTATGCCAGGGCAGTGTAGGTTGTGGGCATGGCACACAGGGATGTGTGCCATGTCGACTCTTTGTTCTGCCTTGTACCCAGACACTCAGCTTGCAAGGGCAGTGTGGTTGTGTTAGGGTACAGGGCCTCTAAGGGTGTCACAATAATTGCTGCAGCCCTTAGAGGCCTTCCCTGGTCACAAGGCCCTGGGTACCTAGGGTACCATTTATGAGGGGCTGACATGTGGCCAGGGTTTGCCAATTTGGGATTTTAGTTTTTAGGGAAGGAACATAGGCCCAGGGCACCTGATTGGCAGGAGTCCAGGGCACACTCAGTCAAAGTACATTCGGCAATTCAGCAAAAAGTGGGGCAATAACATGCAAGAAAGATGGCACTTTCTCACACATATGTCCTACATGGACGTGTGTCAGAGTTGGTATATTGCTAGATTATGCTATCTGATCAATGTGGGCAGTGCAATTTGGCACGTGTAATCTCTTATGACCCCCTGTGCCCCTTCTTCACTGTCTGCCTTAGGTTGTTTCATCTGTGCCTTCATCGCAAGTGTAATTTAGTTTGGCCCACTGTGCCCTCTTCTGCCTGGTTTAGTTGTATTGCTCATTTACATTTTTTACCCTGTATTTGGACATGTGTTTTTCAACCTGCCTCCGCTCTCCCTTCCCGCCACAGTATCCCCTGCTGACCCGCACAGCAACGTGCCCATTCGTACCGCCCACATGCCAGGCTGATCCTCCCACCTCCCCTTCCTCTGGCGTACATCCACACCGGGAGCACGCAAAGTACAGGAACATCCTGGGACCGCAAATGCAACTACACACGTTGCCACTACGATGCTAGCACCCTCAACGCCTTCAACATAGGACGATCACACACCTGCTTCCTGCCCGGACCAAAACGCACACAAGGACACTTCTCTTGCTGGAACAGCATCGTCAGCAGCATCCGATCAGCAAATCCACCCACTGGGTAGGAACCCAACTACCTCAGATGCATTGTCCTCAACACCCGCCACGGACACCAACCCGCAAGTGAACTCTGGGACCTACTCGACTCAACCTCCCCAGACATGGCCTTCATGACAGTGACCTGATTGTACCCCTCCTCGGAACACTACCTCGCCATAGCCATCCTGTGAAGCTACAAGATCAACCACAGGGACAGCACCAATTGAGTAGGAGTAGGAATTGCCATTGTCAACAGGAACACTCTCAGAGTCTCAACCAACAACGACGACATCCTCGGCAACGCCGAACACCTGTACTTCCAGATCCACACCAATCCCAACACCACCCTCAGAATAACCCTTGTCTACAGAGCCTCCAGACCCCAAACACAGTTCTGCAACTCGATTGACAACTTTATCAGTACACACGCCCTCACATCCACAGACTACATCCTTCACGTTGACCTGAACTTCCACCACTAACACTATGGAAACAGCCTCCTGGATCCGTCCCATTCATGCTTCTGCGGCAACTCCTGCAGCAAAACTGCCCTCATCTCCGCCACCAATGACATAATGCCACGGATGGACAACAGCGAAACAGCAGCACTCATTGTCCAGGACCTGTAATTTGCCTTCAACACTGTCTTGCACCGCACACTATGCACACGCATACACGACACTGAGATTAGAGACATGGCTCATGACCGGACCACCTCCTTCCTCTCCGGCAAAACCCAGGCCGCCCGCCTCCACCCTTCCTGCTCAGAATCCACATTAATCTTCAGCGGCTTACCCCAGGACTCATCCCTCACACAACATTGTTCAACATGTACATGTCACCGCTCGCACACGTTACCCGACTGCACAACCTCAACATCATCTCCTATGACAACGACAGCCAGCTGATCTTCTCCCTCACCATGGCCACCCTCACTTACACAACCAAACACCATGTAGGACTGTAAGCCGTTGCCGAGTGGAGGAAGAACTGCCAACTGGAGATAAACTCGGACAAGACAGAAATGCTCATCCTCGGATCCACCCCCTCCGCCTGGGACAACTCCTGGTGTGCGGCCGCCCTGGGAACAGATCCAACACCAACCAACCACGCACACAACATGGGGTTCATCATCAACTCTACTCTCTCCATGCCAAAGCAGGTAAACGCCGTCACGTCCTCCTGCTTCATCACCCTCCAGATGCTTGGCAAGTTCTACAGGTGGCTTCCCACCGAAACATGGAGAACAGTCACACAGGCACTCATCAGCAGCAAGTTGGAATACGGAAACACCCTCTACGCAGGAGCCTCGACCAATCTCTGGAAACGACTTAAATGAATTCAAAACGCCTCTGCACGCCTGGTACTCAACATCCCTCGCCGACAGCACATCACACCCCACCTGGGAGACCTGCACTGGCTCACCGCCAACAAGTCGATCACCTTCATGCTCCTAAACCACGCACACAAGCCACTCCACAACACCAGACCTGCATACCTCAACAGACGACTCAGCTTCTGCCCCCCAAACCGGCAGGTCCGCTCCGCTGACATCGCACTCGCCACAGTCCCCCACATCTGAAAAGCAACCTCCTGCGGAAGATCATTATGCCACCTCGCCGCTAAGAGCTGGAACACTCTCCCCACCCTCCTACGGCAGACACAGGACATGCTAACCTTAATGAGACTCCTCAAGAACGGGATTTTCAAGCAGTCGCAGACTCCCACCCCCCGCTCCTTGAGACACGCACAGGTTAGTGGTGCACTTTAAAAATGTTGTGATTGAAAGAATTGATTGATTGCTTTTGCACATACACGGTCATCTCACTGACTATCCGTGTCAGGTGACACATGTACATTGATTGTATTTCCCTTGCTGGACCTTCTTGTGAATTCACAGCCCCTTACTTATTGCCTTAGTTAAATACTTGATTGGTCATGGAAACATGCATCTGTGTGATTTTAGGTTTAGACTGGACCAGAAGTGGCCCATACGACACAGGATTGGATGGATGCCCGTTGGAGTGGCAGGCAGAGTCCATTGTGAGTGACAGAGCCAGGGGAAGAGTCTGAGTTTGCAGTGCCTTTGTCAAGGAAAAAAGAGATTTGCTGCAGGTCCATGTGTGGGTCCAAGCTGAGTGTTGGTGGACGCCGGAAGACAGTGGAAGGGGAAGGTCAGTGGAATTATGGTATGTACAATCCAATGGTGAGACAGGCCTTTGCACGTCACTGGTAGGTATACTTGCGCATTACCAGTGTGGCAGTTTCATCCTCAGATTCGTCCTCTGATGTGTCATGTGTCTGACATGTGGGTGGTGGTATGGTGGGAGCAGCACTGTGAGGCACAGACACATCAGGGTGCGGAGCTGAGGATGTGGATGCGCCAGCAGCAGCAGATGTTGGCGCAAGACCGAGGGGAGGCGCAGATGTGACATGATGTAGCAGGGCCTGGCATATCCCTGCAAGATTGCGCTGGTGTTCAACCGTGGCAGCCATCTGTTGGAGTTCCCTCCGCTCCCTGGCCTTCATTATCCGTGACAGTCTGGATAATTCAGCACAGACACTACTGGAGCTAGCCTGCCGGGACAGTGTGTCAGCTCTCCGGAACAGGACCCCAGCAATGTCATCCAGGGTAAATTGGATATTATTGAGGGGTATGTGGATGTCTGACATCCTCTGCATGTGGTTGTCGAGGCGATTCAGACACCCACGTAGGTCATCAAATTTGGCTGCCAGGCTCTCCAACCACACCCGCATAGTCACGTGTCTCACGCTGGACCTCAAGCACCATGCTGTGAAAGGCCACATATGGGTTACCAGGGTCCTGTGAGGCAGCTTTGGTGGGAGGTGCTTGCTGCTGGGTGGTTTGTGCAGGGGGTGGGCTTGGCGCAATGCTGCTGGGTGACCCTGCTCCTGGAGTTGGTGTGGCAAAGGAATCCAGGAGATGTTGAAATTCAGCCACATTGATGGTGGGGGTTTCAGACAAGTCATCGTGGCGGAGTGGGTCGTCCTGCTGTCCAGGAGGTGTTGTCTCTCCCTCTGCAATGTTCATGGGAGATACAGTTTAACAGTGGTATCCATGTATGGCCATGCATTATTTGACTTAACAATCAGACTGAAGGAGACTGTACGTTATAGATATTTTGTACAATATGCATGTTAGTTTCTGGATGTTGATTATTTCAGAGACATCACGGATGTGAGGGTGTACTTGTACATTGTAATATCACAAGTTACCTATGTGAGAAATGTGTCTTGAGAGTGTCTACACACAAATGCTACTGGTTGGTTCCTGGTTTGTGTTATGTGACTAATGCAGACCTGAACACCTATTAGGCAATGTTGATGTACTAAGATTAGTATGTGTGTACACTGCATTGTGTGATGGTGGCACCTGCTGCCTTTGTTTAGCTGCCCCTTGTCCCTTTCATGAAATTGGCCTTTGACATCTGTGTATGTACAATGCAGACATGTGGAAAGCTGTGTGGATTGTGTGTCCTTGTCAGAGTTGTGACACTTGTGCATAGTAGGTCATCAAGTGTCTTGTTCACATCAGGGGTTGTTTGTACATAAGGTTGTGTCAGGGTTTGACATGCTGGCAACAAAAGGAGATGACTGGGCTGTTCCTTGAGGAAGGAAGGAGGAAAGGATCACTAGGGAAAAAGGGTTAGTGCTCAATGGAGGACAACCCCTGAGTATCCAATTTGTTGGATATAATGGCCTCACACACCCTTGCGAGTGTCATGCTTCATCATCGGCAATGCTCCTCGTTGGGCAGGCGGTGCAATGCCCAACGGGCTCACCTCAAAGAGGGGCTCTTTATCGGAGATCTTTTGTCCAACTGCCTATGGGTGAAGTGGGGGTGAGGGGCCAGGACAGAGTAGATAGTGTGGGTGTTGGAAGGCGGACCCCGAGGAGTCGGCGAGACCACTCAGGGGGGCCCCCACACTGTATGAAGTAGCCGAGCGCTGCAGAGAAGCCTCCTGAGAGATCCTTCTCCTATTAGGTACTAGCACAGTAACACCACCACACTGGACTCAAGGAGGTTGTCTCAAGATGAGCAATTCTTTATCAGCACGTTAAAAGGTTACGGGTTCAATATTACACAAAAAGGGGATCGAGGGATCCGCAAAAGTCTCAGTGTCTCTTTAGAAGGGAAGGGGTAGCGGGACAGTCTTTGGCAGGAGCTTGGTACGAGGGTACCTGGGGCCCAGTTCTTATCCTCAAGCTGGAGGACCTCCGGATCTCGGAGGGGTCGAGCCGCGACGGCGTCAGCAGGGCTCTGGCGTTCAGTTCGTGGAGAGCCGCGATCAGGTCAGCAGGGCTCTCAAGATGGTTTCTGCTCAGCTCGAGCCGTGACGTCGTCAGCAGGGCTCCGAGGGAGGTTTCAGCGAGGTTGGGCCGCGACAGCATCAGCAGGGCCCCGATGTTCCGGGGGGCTTCAAGGTTTCAGCAAGAAGGAGCCGCGACGCAGTCTGCAGGGCTCGTGGTGGTTTCAAGCAAGAGTTCTTCTCCGTAGGGTCGGCCGCGATTCAATCAGCAGGGCTCTCGACTCCGGGATACAACTGCCGGTCTGTGGCGGGGTCGCCCCAGATATAGGTCTGGAGCCCTTTGATGTCCGGACCCTTGCGCCCGGGGGGCGGAGAGGCCGGGTTGGGAGCGGCCAGACGCCCAGCAGGAGAGGCGCCCGGCCCAGGAGAGATGGAGGCCAATCGCACCTTGGTGTGTGGGGACGGTTGGGGGTCCCATCGATACCGCCCTCCGCCAGGGCGATGAGGTGTTCACGTGACACCCCCTGGCCAGTTCTTGGTGCCTCAATGTCTGGGCCTTGCTGGGGCCGAGGCCGGGTTGAGCGGAGTCAGGAGGACTGGTGTGCAGGGTCACGTGGCAGGCAACAAAATGGTGGAGCCCCGAGGTGTATGTGACCTCGTGCGGCCCGAACGGGTAGCTCGTGGAGGCTAGGGCGGGGAACGGGCCCAACCCCCGGGAAGTCAGGACCACGCCACGAGGCCGGGTCCAACAGGCGTCCCCCCCAGCCGAAGGCGGAGAGAGTCACCCATCTTCTTGGGGATTCTCCTCGTCAAGGCGGAAGAAGCGGGACAGGCCGTCCGCGTTGGCGTGGTCATTGCCGGGTCGGTGCTCAACCGAAAAGTCCATCCCTTGCAGGGCAATGGACCATCGCAGCAGCTTGGGATTCTCGCCTCTCATTTGCATTAACCACCGCAAGGGCCGGTGGTCGGTCTGGACCCGAAAGTGGGTACCGAAGAGATAGGGCCGGAGCTTCTTAAGGCCCACACTACGGCGAAGGCCTCGCACTCTATGGTGCTCCATCGTTGCTCCCGGGGCAGCAGCCGTCGGCTGATGAAGGCCACCGGGCGGTCGAGTCCCTTCTCATCAACCTGAGACAGGACGGCCCGATCCCATATTCAGAGGCGTCTGTCTGTACGATGAACTCTTTACTGTAGTCAGGGGCCTGGAGTACAGGGGCAGTGCACATCGCTGCCTTGAGAGTCTCGAAAGCGGACTGGCAGCGGGGAGTCCAGTGCACCTTCTTGGGTTGTTTCTTCGAGGTGAGCTCTGTGAGAGGCCCAACAATGCTCCCATAGTCCCGGATGAACCGCCGGTAGTATCCAGTGAGGCCCAGGAAGGCCCGCACAGCGGTCTGGGTAGTGGGGGGCTCCCATGCCTGGATGGCATCGATTTTTGGCTGGAGAGGGGCCACCTGACCGCTCCCCACCTGATGGCCCAGGTAGGTCACTGATCCTTGGCCGATCTGGCATTTGCTGGCCTTGATCGTGAGCCCGGCCCTTTGGAGGGCGGCCAGGACGGCTTTGAGGTGAATTAGGTGCTCAGCCCAGTGGTTGCTGTACACGGCAATGTCATCCAAATAGGCCGCGCTGAAGGCCTCGAGCCCGGCCAGAACCTTGTTTACAAGTCTCTGAAAAGTGGCTGGGGCATTCTTCATGCCGTAGGGCATCACCCGAAAGTGGTAATGCCCATCCGGGGTAGAAAAGGCGGATCTTTCTCGGGCGCCGGGGGTGAGCTGGATCTGCCAGTACCCGGCGGTGAGGTCCAGCGTGCTCAGGTAGCGGGCGGACCCCAAGCGGTCGATGAGTTCGTCGGCCCGGGGTATAGGATGGGCGTCCGTCTTGGTCACAGCATTCAGGGCCCGGTAGTCTACGCAAAATCGTAACTCTGGGGGATGGCCGGGGGCTGCGGCCTTTGGTACCAGGACGACAGGGCTGGCCCACGGGCTGTCGGAGGGCTCGATGACCCCCAGGGCCAACATTTTCGCTACTTCGGCCTGGGTGCACGCCCGTACTCGGTCGGGTACCCTGTAGGCTTGGTGTCGCACGGGGGGGCTGTCCCCGGTGTCGACGTCGTGGACGCACCAGTGGGTCACCCCCGGGGTGAGGGAGAAGAGGGCTGCGTAGTCCTGCAGCAGTTGTTGACAGTCGATACGCTGTTCCGGGGTCAGGGAAGCGGCGAGTTGGACACCTTTGATGGATCCGTCGTGGACGTTGTTCTGCAAGAGGTCGGGTAGGGGCTCGGAGTCGTCCTCGCCCCCCTCGTCGGTCGCCAGCAGCAGGCTCAGTTCGGTCCGGGCAAAGTGGGGCTTGAGCCTGTTAGCATGTAGAACCCAGAGGGGGTTCCGGGGGGACTCTAGGTCGACTAGGTAGGTGACGGGGCTTTTCTTCTCCACCACCTTGAAGGGCCCGGTCCACTTGTCCTGGAGGGCACAGGGCTCAACAGGGGCCATGACCCAGACTCTCTGGCCTGGCTCGAACTCGATGGTAGAGGTGTTCCGATCGTACCACCGCTTCATGTCCTCCTGGCTGGCCTCGAGGTTGGCTTCGGCCATGGCTCGGAACTTGCGGGTCTGGTTTCGTAGGGTCAGGAGGTATCGGTAGACATCAGGAGGGGTGCCTTGGAGCTTCGTCTCCCAGCCCTCCTTGACCAGGCTGAGCGGTCCGCGGACCGGATGTCCGTACAATAGTTCAAACGGGCTGAACCCCAGGGACTTCTGCGGGACCTCCCGATAGGCGAACAGGAGGCATGGTAGTAGGACATCCCATCTCCGCCAGAGGGGCTCTTCCAAGCCCTGAATCATCCCCTTCAGGGTTCTGTTAAAGCGCTCGACCAGCCCATTCCCCTGAGGGTGATAGGGGGTTGTGAATTTGTATGTGACCCCGCACTGCTGCCACAGGGACCGCATGTACTTGGAGATGAAGTTTGTGCCCCTGTCGCTCACCACTTCGCGGGGAAATCCCACTCGGGAGAAGATCCCCATCAAGGCCCGGCCTACCACGGGGGCCGTTACAGTTCTTAGCGGGACCGCCTCCGGGTACCTGGTGGCGTGGTCCACGCGGACCAGGATGAAGCGGTGGCCCAGGGCAGTCCGGGGGTCCAGGGGCCCCACAATGTCGATCCCGACCCGTTCGAACGGGGTGCTGACGGCTGGAAAGGGCTGGAGGGGGGCCTTGACCCGACCCCCCGTCTTCCCGCTGGCTTGGCAGGTCTGGCAGGACCGGCAGTGGTTGTCCACGTCTCTCCGCATCCGGGGCCAGTAGAAGTGGGTCACCAGACGGCTGTAAGTTTTGTCTTGCCCTAGGTGTCCGGCGAGGGGCACGTCATGTGCCAGGTTGAGAAGGAACTCCCGGAAGCGGAGGGGGACCACCAACACGCGGCTGGCCCCGAGTTCTGCCACTTTCTGTTCACTGTACAACAGGCCCTCGGCCCAGTCGACCCAGTGGGTGCCGGTCTGGTCCCCGTTGGCTTGTGCGGATGCTTGTTGTCGGACCCCTTCGAGAGAGGGACAGGACTGCTGTTCTTGCTGGAACTGCTCACGGGTGGGGCCCCCTTCGTGGCGCCATTGTGCAAATTCTGGTAGGGCGCCGAGGGAAGCAATCTCTTCGGAGGAGGGTTCAGTAGGCCCAGTGTCGGTGTCCGCCTCCCCCTCGCTGCCGGCGGGGGGTGGTGCGAGCCCCTCGGGCGGGGCGGCACCGGGGGCCAAGGACGAGCGTGGGGCCTGGGCGGTCATGGACCGGGTTATGGCGCAGGCCCATTCGGATAGTCCCAGCATTCGGAGGTGCTCTCGTCGCTCCACTTGAGCCCAGGGGGAACTCTCCAGGTCGTTCCCCAGGAGGCAGTCTACTGGTGCGTCGTCGTGGACAGTCACTTTTAGCAGGCCTGTCACCCCTCCCCACTCGAAGGGGACCAGGGCCATCTGGCACAGGCTTTCGCTGTTGTCGGCCGTCCGGACGGGGCACAGCACATTGGGTAGGATCTGTTCGGGGGTCACCAGGTGGCAGCGGACAGCGGTGACACTGGCGCCGGTGTCACGAAGGGCTTCGGCCCGTTGTCCATTGACGGTGACCTGCTGCCGGTACTTCTGGGTGTTGCTTGGGATGGGGGTGCGGGGCACCATTTCTCGGCTGCCCAAGCAGACCAGGGACATGGCCGCCGGCTCCCATTCGGTGGTTCCTCGGTCGGGGGTTTCTTCTTCTTCTTCTCCTTCCCCCAGGGTGGCGGCCGCCAGCTGTCGGGGCGGGGGCCCGCCGGCCCGGCTTCTTCGGTTCAGGGGGCAGACCGGATCGCTGGCATAGTGTCCGGTTTGTTGGCAGCCGTAGCATGTTACTGGGGGCCGTGGTCCGGTTCTGGCTGGGGTCGCCCCTCTTCGGGCTAGGCTCGGGGAGAGGGGTTGCTGCGGTGGCCCTCGAGGTGGGCTCCTGGGGGCCCCGGCGGGGGGGTCCTGGTTCCTGTTCGGCCCTCCCCCTCCACCGCGTTGGCGGGGAGGTCCGGTGGGGTTCCTCTGGTACTCCCCCATCGAGTTCCGGGGGACTCGGGTGTTGAGCCATCGATCGGCCTCGACGGCGAGTTTTCATGGGTCGGTCATCTTGCTGTCGAGGAGGTGTTGCCTTAGCTCCACGAAGCAATTGTTGGAGAGGTGTTCCCAAACAATGAGGTCGACCAGCTGCCCGTAGGTGGTGACTTTGCTACCCTTGATCCATCCTTCTAGGGCCCGGCTGAAAAAGTCCACATATTCCACCCAGGTGGTACCCGGGATCTTCTTGCAGTCTCTGAACCGTTGGCGGTACATTTCCGCGGTTAGCCCGTAGCGGGTGAGCAGGGCCTCCTTCATGTGGTCGTAGGAGGTCATCACCTCCTCTGGCAGCTGGAGCAGGGTGTCTCGACCTTCACTCAGGAACCGACCCCACAGGCCGGCGCCCCAGTCCTTTCGGGGCACCCGATGGGAGGTCATGGCCACCTCGTATGCCTTGAACCATTGTTGGATGTCGTCATTCTTATAGTACTCCTTGACGACATCTTTCGGGATATGTACCTTGGCCTCGGCAGACGGTAGGGTGTCTCTATTGCTGGGGGTGTCGGTCCCCCCGTTCTTTGCCTTGATTTCGAGCTCTTTGAGACTTCGCTCGTGCTCAAGGGTCATTTTTTTTTCCTCCAACTCTCGGTGCCGTCTCTTCTCTTCTATCTCCTCTTGTAGCCGTAGCTGCTCTAGGGCCAGTTTCTTTTCCGCCAGCTGGAGTTCGCCGTCCAGCCGCAGTCGTGCAAGCTCTAGTTCGTGGTTCCGGACCTTCTCCTGCTCTCGTATCTCCTCTTCGGAGAGGCCGGTTTCTAGGCTCTTTCCTCCTCCGGTTGCCGGAGTCGGTGCGGTTGATGTGGCCACAGTCAGGGGCAGGGGACCTTCTTCCTGGGAGTGGCCTGCCTCGCCCTCCAGCCAAGTCCTCAGGGCTTTCTGCATCTCCTCTTTGGTACCTAGGCCGGTGGTTGCAATGCCTTTGTCCTTGCAGAACTGTTTCAATTCTTTGTGCGTATATTCCTCCAACCGTTCGGGCTGGAACTCCGTGGTCGCGTTATTTTCTTGGTTGCTCATGACTTCTGTTTGTCTGGATGGGTATCTAGTGGGTTACTGGCTGGTACGTACTGCGTTCGGCTCGGATCCCGTCGCTGGCCACCAAATGTTGAAGGCGGACCCCGAGGAGTCGGCGAGACCACTCAGGGGGGCCCCCACACTGTATGAAGTAGCCGAGCGCTGCAGAGAAGCCTCCTGAGAGATCCTTCTCCTATTAGGTACTAGCACAGTAACACCACCACACCGGACTCAAGGAGGTTGTCTCAAGATGAGCAATTCTTTATCAGCACGTTAAAAGGTTACGGGTTCAATATTACACAAAAAGGGGATCGAGGGATCCGCAAAAGTCTCAGTGTCTCTTTAGAAGGGAAGGGGTAGCGGGACAGTCTTTGGCAGGAGCTTGGTACGAGGGTACCTGGGGCCCAGTTCTTATCCTCAAGCTGGAGGACCTCCGGATCTCGGAGGGGTCGAGCCGCGACGGCGTCAGCAGGGCTCTGGCGTTCAGTTCATGGAGAGCCGCGATCAGGTCAGCAGGGCTCTCAAGATGGTTTCTGCTCAGCTCGAGCCGCGACGTCGTCAGCAGGGCTCCGAGGGAGGTTTCAGCGAGGTTGGGCCGCGACAGCGTCAGCAGGGCCCCGATGTTCCGGGGGGCTTCAAGGTTTCAGCAAGAAGGAGCCGCGACGCAGTCTGCAGGGCTCGTGGTGGTTTCAAGTAGGGGTGGGCGGAATTTGCGTAATCGCGTTACGCAAATCTCCGCGAAACGGTAATAAATCTCCGCGAACACGCAGAAATTCCGCGAACACGCAGAATTGCATGTTCGCGATACTTTTTTCCTGTTCGCGATCGCTGTTTGCGTGCTCGGGGTGAAATATCTCGCGAACACGCATATTGAGAACGCGAACAAGCAAAAAATTGCGCGAAGTCGCGGAAAGCGGATTTTTGGGCAATTTCGCGTTCTCCGCGGAACGCAAAATTACCCAAATTCCGCAAATTCCGCGAGCGGAACGGAATTTACCGCCCAGGCCTAGTTTCAAGCAAGAGTTCTTCTCCGTAGGGTCGGCCGCGATTCAATCAGCAGGGCTCTCGACTCCGGGATACAACTGCCGGTCTGTGGCGGGGTCGCCCCAGATATAGGTCTGGAGCCCTTTGATGTCCGGACCCTTGCGCCCGGGGGGCGGAAAGGCCGGGTTGGGAGCGGCCAGACGCCCAGCAGGAGAGGTGCCCGGCCCAGGAGAGATGGAGGCCAATCGCACCTTGGTGTGTGGGGACGGTTGGGGGTCCCATCGATACCGCTCTCCGCCAGGGCGATGAGGTGTTCACGTGACACCCCCTGGCCAGTTCTTGGTGCCTCAATGTCTGGGCCTTGCTGGGGCCGAGGCCGGGTTGAGCGGAGTCAGGAGGACTGGTGTGCAGGGTCACGTGGCAGGCAACAAAATGGTGGAGCCCCGAGGTGTATGTGACCTTGTGCGGCCCGAACGGGTAGCTCGTGGAGGCTAGGGCGGGGAACGGGCCCAACCCCCGGGAAGTCAGGACCACGCCACGAGGCCGGGTCCAACAGTGGGTGAGGATAAAATGTGGCCTAAGGTACCGGAAAGCAATTTTTATTCTGGTGGTCCTCTGACACAAGTAAAATCAAGAATAGCCGGTGCTCATGGGGACTATGGTTTCCCGGAGTGAACCAGGGCTAGAGTGCAAATGGTGTGGTCAACATGTTTCTCGCTTCTAGTACATTGACTGCGATTCTTCAGGACCTAGTAAAAAACTACAATCTACAAAACATGACCTAATGGTTAGTATCAGTTTTAATACAGCACATAAGTTGTACTACCTGTATGACACTGCTCTTACCTAGAAAGGGAAGATAAAGGAGAACATTACCACAGGTAAGTAACAACATGTGACCCTGTAGTGACCGTGAACACACTGTGAAGAAGTGCCATACTGGTGCAGATAGTGACTAGTATGTGATTAAAAACAAGTTAAAAACTGGTAGCAGCAGTATCCATTTGAACAACTTCACACACCCATGGAATCGGTAATACTGTTACTCACCTAAGGGTTAGAGGTATAGGGTGTCAACAGTACCCGGTGGATCTGACATCAAGGGAGAAGCCATAAAGTTACAGGCTGGGAAGAAAAGGACAAGAGTGGGATGGTATTGAGATAAGTGGTAAACTCAAATGTTGGGCGCATGTGTATCCTGCTGCCTCGGTGCAGACATTCTGTCTACGGGGTAGAACGCCAAATGATGAAATATCGGCTACGTAGTAGGTATTTGAGGCGCTACACGGCACTATGTGGGAGTAATCTAAATTTCCTCTATCCAGCCAGTAATGACCCGTTGATAGATGGTGGATTGGGCTGGGTTTGTGGACATGTTAGGTAGCTAACAATGGGGAGACGCTCCCGATGGGGTTGTATTGTAAAAATATTGTCAAAATAGAGTAAAAATAGAACCGAGTCATGGGACACTAATGCGCCGCAGTGAGTACTGATCAAAAGCGGATATTAATTCCTGGTCGCTGTAAAAGCGCACAATTCAAAACTACTGTTTGTTCCTCCCAGGGCCGCTATGAGAATAACAGGAAAATAGTTAGAAAATAGTCAGGCAATAGGACCCTGCAGCACGGTAAAAAGGTTTTAGTCATAATGGGTTGGAAATCTCTGCTGGTGTAGAAGGCGGTACACTTACTTTCTACTGCTCGTGTCAGGGCTAGTCAAGCCTACCCATCTCACCGGGTCCGAATAGTGAAAAACCGGTCGTGTCCCTCCTCCTTAAGTAGCACCCAAGGTGTGTTCCACAGGATCCCAAACAGGAAGTATGACCCGCCCGTAGATCATGTGGTTTCCCTCGCGAATCGGGCGGCCATGATAGAGTGGAGGGTAGTGTACAAAAAGTCAGTGAACATATTCAATGTTATGTCACTAAAATGGCAGTGTAGCTCAGTGATAAGTGGGAATTGATGGGCCTTATTAAGTGTGGTATGCCAAGGCATGTGTATTGACCATGAAAACTGTTATAAGACCAAGCCAGCGGGTGTACACTGAACTTTGCATAGTTCGCTAGGCGGATCAGGGATGTTTTGGCAGAGATGTGTTCACAGAGCACTCCACGGTCTATCCTCATTCAATCCCTGGCTGTTGGTGGACAAACGATGTATCCACCTCTGTTCCTTAAGAAAAAGACTGTGCTTGGATTTGTCTGGGGTGGATTCAAGAACTAACCAGGACAGTGAGTCAGCCGTGTGGTTCTGTTCTAGGTAGTGCCTGCACATCTTGGTGTTTGTTTTCTTACAACGGAAGTTGCTTCTATGTTCAGAGATGCGGATTTTCACAGGGCGGGAGGTCATGCCTACGTACTGCAGACCGCATGGGCATCTCAACAAGCAGATGCAATTAGGAGTGTTGCAGTTAGTATGGCCACGCAGTTCCCAGCGGAAGGTGTCCGTCAGGAGGATAGTTTTGTATGTGCTGGTGAAAGGGCACACACTGCAGGAGCCGCACTGATAGTGCCCAAGTACAGGCGGTAATTGCCACAGGGTGGTTTGTTTAGGTGGCTCTGCCTTCCTCGGTCTGGTATGCACCAGAATATTCTTAATATTCCTTGACCTTTTGAAGGCAAATCTGGGCGGTGTAAGACTGAAATTGCCCGTATTCAGAATTTGCCAGTGTCTTTTGATTATCTTTTTGATTTCGTTAGAAGCTGGCGAAAAGGTGGTGACACAAGTAAGGAGATCTGACTCCTGTGTCGTCCGGGTCTTGTATTCAAGTAGGGCCCCCCTATGGTTGTTTTGTGCACGTTTGCGTGCCCTAAAACAGGGTTTGACATGCTCCCTTGAGGATGTGTTCCACACTCCGCAACATCAGTGAGGTGTCCTGCACCATGTAAATCTCTTTGTCCTGCAGGCATGCTATTCATCATGCCCTATCACTTGCCTTGTCAGTGTGGCTCAAGGAGTTGCAGCTTTGCAGGGGCTTGCACATGTGCATGTGTTTTGTGTGCTATTAGTTATGAGTGATGAGGGCACACTTTTGGCACATTGGCAATGGGAGCCTACTTGGGGGCATGTTATCACGGACGGCCTTAATATTATCGCCGATTTAGCGGCAGGAAACTTCCGCTACAAGCGGCGATGATATGCTTGAAATTATGCCGCATAGAATTCCAACAGAAGCACATGTTCTGGTGTGAACATGGGTTTCTATTTGAATTCTCTGCAGCATGTTATCAGGCACTTTATAACCGCTTTAGCGGAAGTTTCCTGCTGCTGAAGCGGCGATAATTTAAGACCGCCCTTGATTATATGCACCGTGTTTTTCTACAGAGCTGCACTGTGTAGGACACATGTGCCTCTAAGTCGCTTTGGCTCCTTGTGATTTGTGTTGTGTTCATTGCGTCTGTCATGTTTAATCTTGCATGGTTTGCTTCTTGCACTTCTTTTGGATTACCCTTTCAGAGTATGGTGCAGCATGTATAGCAATTGTTGTTGCTGTCTGAGCAGACAGTGTCCACACCCATTACCCACAAATTTGGGCCCACATGTGGAGTGTGTGTGGCAGTGGTGGGCCGTTATGTGCATCATACCAGGCGGTGACCTTCTGTACTCTGCATAAGCACTTTGATTTTAGAAGGGGGACTTCCTACTCCATGCAGCGATCACAGTGGATATTCGTGCGCATTGTAAAGGGGACCAAGCAGGACCTGAGCTTTCTTTAGGGTGCCAATACATATTGACAGCAGCTGTAAAGTTTAAGGCAGTCACATGCCTGTACATGTAATTGAAATGGGAGGTAGATGTAGGGAGAGAGATACCGGAAAGGGCTTGTGCTGAGATTGCAGAGTAAGCATGGAGGTGCACCAGGCACGCCCGCTTTCAAAGGCTTCTTTTTAATGTTTTACATCACCTTACCTCACACCGGCAAAAAGTCAATGCATGTTTCAACACTGACTCATACGAATGCCCAAGGGTTCAGGGAGAGGGGGCAAACTTCCCTCACATGATTTGGGGGTGACCACTTTTGGCTACTTATTGGACCGTAGTGATGGCACTATTGAAGGTGTTGACGGACAGGGAGGTAGATCTGGCATTGGGGGCTTGTATCCTACATTGCTTCCCACACACAGCTCAAATGGGATCGCAGCAAGTTTATGGATAGGGGATTATTAGTGGCCATGAGGGGATATTACGATGCACTGGAAGGCAAGGGGGGACACGAGTTTAGATCAATGGGAGTGAGATTTCACCAAATGGGCAGAGTGTGATGGGATAGTTAGGCTACTACTGGTCAAGGGTACGGTGAGCAAGGGATCACTTGAGGTGGCTAGGGCATGGGACCATTTCTTTGGACTATTGGTAGACCAAGACAGCGAGAGCGATGTCAACACTGAGCCAGATGAGCTGGTACCGGGGTAGGGCCTTTATAGCAAGTAGATGTAACCATTCCACACCATTGTAGATATGCATGATGGGTGAATCTAAAGCGGCAGCCTGTATATTGTGCTTTTAGTGTTTATGTTCTGGATACCACAGATTACGCACTGCTAATGGCTATCAAAGAGTACAGAGCAACAAGGGTAGTGACATGCCTTGACGGAGTGCGAAATAGACTTTCGGATGGATTTATTTGTGATGATGATGTTTGTTTATATGGCCTGTGCTGAAAATTGATTGTTGTTCCCCTTATTACATGGTTCTTCATATTAAAGGTAGTAGAGGAGAAATGTCATAGTAACAAGCAAAGGATCCTATGCTCGGACACTTGTACATCATAGTGAGGGGAGAGGGACTAGGTTGGTGCTATTGTTAGATTTGAAGATCTAGCTTTCTCAGACATAATGAGTTTTGGAATTTGCAAGAGGAAATAGTACATGCCAGGCGTTGACGTGGGGCGGGGGAGGGTGGTGGGTAGTATGGACAGGGATATGTGTGAATGCAGGTAAGTAGACTTTGGATTACTGAATGGATTTCATGGTGCACCCAGCATCGCATTTTGCAATGGAGGGCACGCGACTAAATCCGTATTTTTGGTGTGACATTGCATGTGTTGTCGGTATGCAGAGTCACTCGTTACTTTCTCATCTTGCTGTACGCAGTACTGCATAGCATGTACTGGCAAGGGGGCATTTTGTAGAACATGCATGAGGTTTTCACAATGTCGCCCTTGCCTCATCACCACACATATCCAAATCATCTTCACAAGGCTGCATCTCCCATGTGCCAAAATTAGTATGCAGTGTGAATTTGACTGTTCACGTGCACGAGTAAGCATGCCAGCAACAAGCTCACCACACCTGCAACATTGCACACTCTCCTTGCAGAGCGGCAAGTGCCTTATTTATTCAGAAAGAAAACAGCATTCTTTCTTGCACAAAGACAGCAAACTAACCAAAGGCTGTGGTAGCTAAACCAGTGTAACAAGCAGCTGAGCACCTGCCACACAATATGCTTTACAAATGCAAACAAGCCCACAGATGAATCAGTCTGCCTACATACAGACGCACACGTGGTATTCCTTAATCTAAATGAGACTGCAAACCGTAGCGTATAAATAGTTTTCAATTTGTTAAAAAAATAACAATAAATGGGTGCTAATGACAAAGGGGCATATGTACAGGAGGATATCCACACTAGAACGTCACTTTTAGCTATGTTCTGGTGGCAATATCCCCTTCTTCTTAAAACAAAAAAACAAGATAGCAGTGGTAATCGCAAGCTGCCAGCACCTCCGTCACGTCTTATGGTAAGTACACAATCACAATAAGTATGGTGTGCTCAAATGGATAAACACTCTGCCACCATAGTAGTGTAAATTCATATATGAGAAAACTTTGCATATATAAAAACTTATTTGATACTCCAGAGCACTACACGGGTATCGTAATTTAGGTCCGCCAATGTTGCATATCCAATTAATTTTTTTCTGAAAATACAGATCCAGGAGTTGATGGTACACAAGTCCATGAATAAAGAGCACTGACAAAGTTTGTGACACGCAGGTCAATGGATGAAGCACACAGCTGACACGTGTTTTGTCGTATTGATGACTTTTTCAAGGCTCATTATCCTTTTCAATAGGAGGGAGTAAAAATCAACTCCTCCTTTTTTCTATAAGAGCAAACAATCAAGGAGTCCAGTCTTTGGATCCCCAAGACCTGGAAGAGTTGGATACGTCTCTTATTGAAGACCTTCTGTAAAGTTATGAGATACTCGCAATTGTCCGTGGTTCAGCAATGAATTAGAGTGGGAATATGAAGAAGGACGTAGGCTCTGTCCAGCCCGATGTCCATCAACAAAGAGCCCATATCGGCTCTGTCAGTAGCTCGACGACTTATTCAATTCCCAAGCTCTCCCAGGTCTTGGTGACCCAAAGACTGGACTCCTCGATCGTTCGCTCTTATAGAAGAAAGGAGGAGTTGACTTTGACTCCCTCCTATTGAAAAGGATAACAAGCCTTGAAAAAGTCGTCAATACTACGAAACACGTGTCGGCTGTGTGCTTCCACATTGACCTACATGTCAACAAATTTTGATTGTTAGTGCTCTTTTTTCAAGGACTTGTGTATCATCGATCTTATTTTCTAAAAAATTAAATTGGATCTGCTACGCTGTTGGACCTAAATTACGATACTTGAGTAGTCCTCTGGAGTACCCCCTTCTTATTCACAAAGCAGTGTTAAGCAACTTAACATGGCTTAATGTAGCCTTGTAAATAAGGCACCTTTTCACGCTTCACTTAGCCTAAAAGGGGTGTGCAATGAGTGTTGCAGTGGCCTTTCCGCCACAACAACCATTGTTTCTTGACGCTGCCCCATATATACAAGGCTGGGGCAGCGCTCAAAATTAAGACCAGGGAATACCTGGTTTTAGACTTACGATACGAAGAGAAATGATTAATTTCTCCTTATTTTTTGCTCTTTCTATGTGTGCTGCATTCTGCAGCACACATAGGAAAAGCACATTGCTTTTCAAGATTATTTATGTGCAGGAAGATGTCCCTTCCTGCACATAAGCATTTGCACCTGCAGCGCAGGCACTCTTGCCACATGGCACAAGCGTGCCTGCGCTGGCATTACGTAGCTGTATTAGTGCTAGCTCTAGGGGATACACAGGGGTTCACATTATTTTTATAAATACAGTGCATCTGTGCGTTTTACAAATGTTGGAGCGCGGTGTTACCAATTTTGGCGTAACACAGAGATCCGAAAACTTGTTGCAAATATCCCCCAACGTTTTTTATAGGAGCCTGACAGCAGTGCTGCCAAATGCCAAGGATGCCAAACACCAAGGCTGCAAATCTTGTGCCTCTTTTTTCCACTACCTATGCTTCCTTCTACTTCTCACTATTAAAAGTTCTTCTTCAACCCTACTCTCAAACCCTGTTCCAGTCTTTATACCTGTCTCTTTATTTGCCTTCCACTCTCATGCTCCATGTCAATGTTTGGTGATACAAAATCAGGAGAGATCTCCAAAAATGAGTGAAGGTGCCCATCACCTGCGACCACCACCACCACAAATTAAGCAGTGTCAGTAAGTGTGAGAAAATGGCCTAGTATATGCTGTCCACTAGGTATAGTGGTCACCTTGCACCAGTCCAAACAACCCATTAGAGATGATAAGTTAAAGACAACCTTATTTGAAAGCTATCCTAGTGGTAGCTATGGAGAGCAGCCTTCAGGCTAAGTCTTGAAGGAATGTAAAGCAGCTTGTTTTACCAGTCATTAATCTCTTGAATGACCAAATGAAAGACGAACCACACCAGGTATATATATAAAATATATGTATTTATTACTAAACACACCTGACTAGTCTCTTTATGAGGCTAGAGGTCAAAGCACATATGTTACACTTCAAATATCACAGTAAGTTAGCACAATATACGATAGGCCCTAGGAGCGAACCAAACCATATACTAAGAAAGTGATATAAGAACTACGACTTGACTAGACACAAAGCCTAGAGCATCGCTGGGACCCCAAGGAAGCACCCAAGGTAGTGACACAGGGGACCCACGGGGGACGTGTGCAGTGTGAGAACACATCCGTGAGCTCCGTTAGCTTCTATGGGGAAAGTCGCAGTTGAAGTTTAAGGACTCTTAGGAGTGGACTAGGAACAAACCCTTTTGGACGTAGATGGTTCTAGGGCCAACACCCACGGGAGCACCGGTGTACTTGTGTTACCTCACCCAGGGAAGCCGGGTGCATAGGTGTCAAATGGTGTTGGGTCGCGTTGTCGTTTTCAATGGCAGGAGACTGAAAAGTGCTGCTGCCGGAAAGAGGAGAAATGTCCGAAGAGATCCAAGCCTGGATCGAAGATGTGAAGAACCTGAAAGCAGAGGGGACAGAGTCTGGGTCACTTGCCAGTGACCAGGGGCATGCCAGTTGAATGCCCACCGATGTCGGGTGCGAAGAGGGGAAGCTTGACTCTTCAGCCATGAGGACCAGGAGGTGTCGATGACAACCAGGAGCTGGATTGGAGCTGTCCCACAAAGGATGTCGAGTGCTGCAGCGTCAGTGCCTGGATTGGACACAACAAGCCTTAGCAACAGCAACCCAAGCAGGAAAAGGAAAGATGCTTCGGTGCGGACCATCAAGGTCCTGGGGACTCCCCAAGCAATGGAGAGTCGGGGCACATCTGGAGCAACCAGGGAAGCTCAATTAAAGTTAAAGTTGCCTTCACAGGGACCCACCAGTCAACAGACCAGGGATCGCAAAGGTACCTCGAGCGAAAACACAAAGGGCCAGCTCACGGAACACTCGTGGAGTGTAGGCCAGCAATCTTCGGTGAAAAAGGTGCTTGGGTCTGGGCTACAGGTAACCCAATGCACAGCCTCAAGGGACGTCGAGAAGCGAATGCATTTGCAAATGTGCACGGTGTCCAGGGGTTCCGGTTCCACGGTACCCACGAGGGCTATGGGTCTCAGCTTTGCTGGGGACTCGGGTCAGCCTCTCGGAAGTCTGGAAACCCACCTCCTGTGTTGCAAATACTTCAGAGTCCGGCGGGAGCTTCGGAGATGCAAACCAGGAAGATGCGTCTTTGGTGCCTGCCAAGCAGGGGAGTAACTCCTTTACTCCAAGGGAGATTCTTCAGTCATCTAGTCGTGTTGATTGTCGAAGTTCTGGGATTTCTGTATCAGAGTTTCGGCCAGGTGTAATCTAAAGTCCTGTAGCCAGGGGTTCCTTTCTTATGCCCAAGGAAGGGGTTGGACCCACCTATGGGAGGGTCAGGAAAGAGTGGTGGCTATACCCATTTCCTTTGTCCAGTTTCACGCCAGAGCTGGGGCTGGTAGCCCCTGAAACCAGTTTGAGCAGGACTGTGCACAGGGACACCAAATGTGCCCCCAGTGCAGACTTCAAAGCACTCCTGGAGTGCACCCACCCAGCCCTAATCCACTAAGGCCTGCCTGGGAGGTGATAACACCTCCCTGTGACAGGAAATCTATTGTCCAGGCCTCCCCTGCTGGATTTTCGGTCTGCAGCAGGACGCCAGACTTGTGTCTGTGGCTGGCAGCATCCATTTTGTGATGCCAGGGCTCTGTTAGCTGGCACCGGGCATACCGGTGCTGTCATGTCTCTCCCTCCAGAAGGGTGGGATCATACTCCCACACCAGTTACTGGTGTGGGGGTATGATTTCAAGGTGTTTGACACCAAACACAACATGTTTCCGTGCAGCCATCCCAAAGTTAGCATTTACCGCGAGGTTATAATGCACTTAAGAGTATATGGTCGGACTGCATCACAGACAACCCCGGAGAATAGATTCCAAAGACTGCAGAGGGGTTCTGCTCATGCATGGGCACCCTCTCACATAAAACCAAGCATCCTGCCTTCAGGATTGATAAGGCCTGCCATAGGGGTGACTGATTGGTTTATATGTGCAGTGATTGGGTGAGATATAGTGAACCTATATCTCTGTGAGGGGTGCATGCACCACCTTACTCAGATTGCAGTAGCAGACCTGTGGTGTCATTTTGGAGGCCTTCCCAGGAGTGGCATAATACATGCTGCAGCCCCTGGTAGGCCTCTGGGGTACCTATGCCCTGGGTACATAGTATACCATATACTAGGGACTTATAAGGGTACCCCAGAATCAAATCTGTGGTGTACCTAAGGTACATGGAATCAATTTAGAGAGGAAGCAGCTAGGCTGGGGTCCTGAATAGCAGGGTCCCAGCCAGACTAAAGTCAAAAACAGTGAAACATCAGCAAAAAGTGTGGGGCAATACGTGTGATTATGTGTATGCAAACTGCCACCAAGGGTCACACTGCATATAAAATGTTCGGGGTCTCAAAAAATGAGTATCAGTGCCCACCACCTCCTACCACCTGCACAAATTTAGCAGTGCAAGATCCAATTCATGCTCATCGATGCGTAAGACCCGCCCTTTGCTTGGTCAGGCCCTCGGATGGGATTCTGAAAGCTTCCATTTTACTCACCTGACATATTTGCTGTCTCTCTCTGACACTCTCAAACAAAGTCTCTTCCTGGATTGCACGCAGTCTGATCACAAGTGGGGCAAAGCTGTTAATATTTATGGGCCAAAATCTGAGGCCTCTCCTGTGCCAGTTAACATCCAAAAGAGCTAGAGCCAGGCCAAATTGTTTCCCACTGCTTGTGATGACGTAACACCCAGTTTCATGTTATTTCAGTTGCACAAGTTTTGGGAGAGGCTGTGCCACTCCTACCAGGCAGTATTCATGAACAATGTAGTGTTTGTGATTTTGCTTAATAGCGATGATTATCATGTTATATGCCGGAAGAGGAATAGTTCATTTAAGGTTCCCTCACCAGGGTTAATTTTACCCATATGAGGAACCGCCTCTGAATTTCTGGTGAATTGCCTTAAATATGTTTCGCTTACCCAATTCAATATCCAGTCCTCTGTGCTCTGGGTCCTCCCCCCTTTGAGTGTCAAAATGATTAATTGACAGAAAGTATTAGATTTGGCTTTAAAACGCCCAGGAATATAGTGTTCGTGTCCGTTATCTGTTCGGTTTGTATTTCCAATTATAACTTTTGAACCATAAAAGGCAATAATGTACAGAGTCAGCATTTAGGGCAATTTTGGTGCAGTGTTCACCTTCATCGCAATTCTTTCTGTGCAGAAAATGTCAACCAGATAGCAATTAGAGGACATTTCAATGCAAAAACTCCAGGACTAAGTGCTGTTTGCAAGATACACGTGTGGACTAAGTGTAAATCCATTTTGCAACAGGCTATACACTTACCATGCTACTCGGAAATATGTTCTTTGATGGCCCATTACACTAAAGCTTTACTCCAGAGACCAATCATAAATTTATGTTGAGTGGATAAGCAGATTTCCAAACTGTTTTCGAATTTTTGCCATTTTAAGATTTTATTCATAGCCACTTGATAAACTATCAATATTTTTAAAGTACGCTTTGGGTAGATATTCAAGGCCGGCTTTAAAAAAAATATGTAAATTACATGTTAATTTACACATGCTTGTGTATATATAATTTAACTGACTGGCTTATTTGTTAACATTTCCAACCAACACATGTGGTAATTTATGCATAATGTTCTCTGGGATTCTCAATAAAACTATTACGTCAATCCCAATCCAGCCAATCAGGACTCTGAGTATTTCGGTCGCACCGGGCTGCAGAGTTTCCATTCCCCAAGCAGAATACACCTGGAGGAAAAACCTTACTGAAATGTTGCCGGATTAAAACGAGCCAAAACAGGAGAAAAATGCTGTAACTCGTTCATTAACACAAATTCCCTTGGAAATTCTGAAGTCACAATGCTCTTCATGGTCCCCTATTTCTGGATTACAGTACCTCACAAAATCAGTAGTTCCTGTTGCAGGATTCTCAATGCAGCGTGTTTATGCACCTCTCATAATGAGTAGCTAAGTGAACGGTATTCACAAGCACCACTGGATTGCTTTTCCTAAAGGAAAGTGTGTATAGTAAACACTTGTTTCCCTAGCATCTCTCAATTTCCCAAGTAAAATCAGAAAACTCAGGTAACTGATGTACTTCCCCACGCTTCTGGTGGTGAAGTAAAACACAATTTAACATTTGTTCCTAGGAGGCTCCACTCCACTCAGCCTATGAGTCATATTTTATTCTCAAATTGTAATATTCTGCTATTTGCTGCCCACTCTGCTTCCGCCTTACTAAACCCAATAGATGTGCTAGCCTTGCAAACATAAGTTCAACTCAAAATCCTTTCATAATATTTGCACATGCTGTCTACATTGTGTAGGCACGCACTACAATGTCTTGTATTACACGTGTAATTTTCAAGGAGTGAGATACACTGTTCAGGAAATGATTAGCGAACAGCCAGCCAGATTGTTAGGTTGAGCTAGACAGCGCATGTGCTGTCTCTTAGAGACCTGCTGTAATCAGTGTGTGGGCTTCAAGTCCATCCCTCTTCTTGCCATTGCTTTTCATTTGTCAATGTCAAATCAAATCTTTGCTTGCTACTGGTCAGTCCTGCCTCTTTGTCCCTTCTTTCTCTCTTCTGTTGCTCCCACAGAGCAGGGACTTAGTACTGTCTCAATCCGCTATGGGTCTTTAGCTGTTCTTTGGAGGAGTATATTTTTCTTGGTTTCCTGCTCTGTTACTGTTTGTCTGTGTTCAGCCTCAGCGCCCTAGATGCTTACATTTAAACATAGCATTCTTCCTCTTACTACCTCTTAATGCCACAGTTGTGTTACTGCCACCTTGTGCCCCATTGCTTGTATTATTTTCAGCCTTTTTTTTGCAATTTTGGATGTCGATCCTCAGTTAGGCTCCTTTTGGTAAGATGTTTGGTTGGATTTGGGCTTCCCTTTAAGGGGGATTGAGTGTGTTTTTCCTGCTGACATTTGAGTACTGTGGACTGTAAATGAGCCACATCCACAAGGCTACTTACTGCAAGCATCATGTATTAAAAAACTACCTTCTTCAAATACATAAAAGACTATTGCATTCCACATGTGGGCAACACATTAAGGGCTAAATATTTTTTGTGCTTTGCCTTTGTGATCGGAAGATTAATGTCAAAGCTGTGGTATAGTAATCAGATGTGTGGGAGAGGGGAGGCAATTTTTAATTACATATTAGTGGCATGGCATTTGTATTGATTGTCAACAACATTTAGTTGAAAAGCTTTTAACACCCTTGTCTACTGGATCGTGAGTATATTCGATAATGTTTGTCATGCGTCTCGTAGAAACAGAATCAAAATAGATTGTGATAAGTCGGGGTTTTGTTTAAATGGAAGGCAATGGATTCCTTTGAATTTGAGAGATCTGTGATAATGAAATGATCTTGTGTTTACATGGAAGGAGATATTTCAGTGACCAAGGAACGTTACGCTTCTGAAAGTGACACACTGCGTACATTCCTGTACACGCCAGTGTCCAAGTCAATGGCATGCTGTCATTCCATGTCACTTTCATGCGAGCTCGCTACATGTCTCCTCTAAAAAATGTCTGCATTTAGCATGCAGAGATTGAACATATTGTTCATGCAAGAAGGAGAACCACAACTCAGTAAAGGGGCATTACCTAGCGTGTAAAATGTACATTTAAAGAAACAATGACAGATTTCTGGCATGGCATTGCAGTCAAGGTTTATAGCTCATTCCGTGACTGCCGGTTTGACCTGCCAAACCAGCGCTTAAAGAATATTCTCTTTCGTGAAATGGGAAAATGGCAAGTAGCAATAAATCTTTTTTAGGAAAAATTTGGGGTTTGATGATAAACACATTTTAAGCTATTCTAAAAACTGTTTTTCTTTTAGTTTGAAATCCTCAGTGTATAAACTGCAGCAGATGAATGGATTCCTCCCAAGGGAATCTTGCCAGACTTTTTAACAACCGTTTACAGGCAAGCTGAAGTGCAGCTCCTGTTCTCTTTTCCTCCAAGGCCATACAGCAAGGTTGTAAGAACATGCATATCACAGATTTTGTCATACAAATATGATGCTTTTTTCCAGTTTACAGTGCAATCGATCAAGCGTGTACATTTTATTGCCTACATACAATCCTTAGCTAAAATTCTAAATCATACCAGGCTAATGGTAATTAAGAACTGTACCACACAACGATGATTTAGCTACCTCTGTGAACAGAAAATATGGATGTAAGTACAGGCATTGGAGCTACACTATTTGCACTGTCTAAACTCCCTACCTCAGCTCTCTCGATACACCCCTCAGCCTCATCACACTGTACCTCTTTTACAACCATTCCGTCCTCTCTGCCTACCTCTGACCCTCTCTGTGTTCTCCAACTCAGTCTACGTCATGCCTCTCTGAACCACATTCGTTTCCACCTCACCTATGCATCTATCCTTAATTTATCTTACATGTCCTTCAAACTCATCTACCTTTACCAGCACCTCTCTTTCGCCTTCTCTCTACATCCCACCCTTCGCGACCTCTCTCAGCCATCTTATCACACTCTACCTCAACTCTACCTCATTTCTCCACCTCACACCTCTCATTGCCTCATTTCACTCTACTGCTTTCTCTCTCACTATCTAACCTCTCATTTTATCTCAACATTTATTCACTTGCTCACTTCACCTTTCCACCCCTTCCTCCTTCTACCTTTGTTCCCTCTACCACACCTCTCTCACTGCCTCACTCCTTTCTCACTACATCTCTTTGTGTACCTCTTTTCATGATCTATCATTACATTCTCTCTTTTAGCACTGTATCTCCTTTATTTGAAATCTATTTCCCACCACTTCTCTCTTCACCTTTGTATAGTTATACCTCTCTATTTCACCTATACTTACCTTCCAACTCTTTATCTACCACACCCTCTCTCTACCTGTGTATCAACTTGATATCTTTCTCACCTCTGTCGCTATACTTCATCTCTTTTCTATCATCTACTCTTTCTTTCTACTCTTCAGCAAACTGTTGATGCCTTTCTCCCTGCCTCACTACTTTCACTATTTCTCTGTTTTGCCTTGTACCTTCTTACTTTTACCCTCAGTCTACCTCACCATTCTTTCTGCCTCGCATTTCAAAATACTGCTCTCAGTACCAAACCTCTTTCTTTTTCCCTTGCCTCTTCTTCCAGATCATCCATAAATGCACTCCCATCTTATCTCTAGCAATCTCTAGTGCTAGCTCTAAACCTGGTTTATATGGCTTTCTCCATCTATGCTCTACCTCTTTGTTTCTTTCTGGCTGCCTCACCTGGTTTCTCTGCCTCATGTATACCCCATCTCTCTCACCATTCATTTTACCTCAGTACCCTCCTTTCTCTCATGCCCCTCCCCATTTCTCTTAATCAACGAAGTCAGAGGTCACTGTCTTGTGAGAAGCATACAGGTAAAGAGGATAGGAGAGACAAGTATTCCGTCACAAAGATGCCTAATATCCTGTCTGCATTATTACAAGTGCCATAGAGTACAAGCATTTTCAATGCAATAGGTCTCGTAATGCCTATAATTGATGTGTTTTGAAAACCTGCATGTGGTGTGTAAACACGCACTTTGTATTTATAGTTGTTGCTTACGAGAAGCAAGGCTGACAGTAACTGTGCCTCTTCTACTGCCAGCCTTGCTTCTTGTAAGCTTGCTCTTCGGAGCTACTGTCAAAGAGCGAGCGATGCCAAAGCGCCATGACTGTGCAGCAGCCCTGTAAGGGGGTCCCTCCACTCGCCACCCCAGACCCTGCATCAACACCACAATCAAGGTGATCAGGGGGCCATATTAGCGCACAGTAAATCAGCAGAATCTTCACTTTGCTGCCTCACCCATCACCAGCCACAAACCGGTGCCACAATGGAGGCATGCACGGTGACCCAGTGCATGACGACCCAGCATGCCACCTGAGGCCCAGCAGTCACGGACTGACATTGCCGGCGGCACCCCAGTGGGTCTCCCTCGGGGTCGAGCACCCTGTGGTCCTTCTTCCCCAACAACCACAATCCTGATCTGAGGGCCCTCCCCCTGTGAGACCCAGAAGTGCCAGATGCTCACAAACTCCCTGGCATCCATGCCCCCTACTTTGGCACCACAATCAAGGTGAGTGGGGGACAGTGGCTACACTTGGTAGGCCAGTGGGGCATCTAATCCTGAACCCTGCCTCACATCGAGCACCACTCAAGTTCCGATGGCCTAGGCATTTCCTACTTTGCTGTACTCCTGTGGCTCCTCGAGCAGTGCTAAGTAGGAGCTCCTGACTTAACTCCGGTAGGTCGGCCTCCCTCCTGCATCTTGATTCTCCATAACAGCACCATACCCGAGTTGCATGAAACACTTGCCATGTGATGAAAACCTACACTGCCCCTGAACCCTACCCCCACTCACGTCCAGCTTCTACTTGGCTCAGCAGGGCAAAACCCAATACCCAGCCAGCAATATGAACAACAACATCTTTCCTTCTCCACTCACACCTCAGCACAGGTGGGCCCCTCCTGTTGGCCACAGAATGCCATCTGAGACTCCTTCAACCATTACCATTTGAAACCTTGGAACATCATTGAGCATGGACAGGCTGCAATCCGCCACTTGTGCCCTGCTGCCGGCCTCTACAAACCTGTCCTCCATGGTCCCAGACACCCGCTGTTGGGAGACACAGAGTCTCTCTCCACGTCAGAAAAACTAGACAGAGCGCTGATAGCAATAGAGCACTCTCAAGTCTCCATGGAGGCTAGATTTGGCACCCTGACCATAGAACTTTGCTTTTTACGCGATGACCAAGTTTGCAGACAATTTCTCAGATGGTGAGAAGACCCTAGCCATCCTCTAACCATTCATGGCAGTTAATCAATCAACGATCCGGGACCTACAAGGCTGAGTCCTATACCTCAAGAACAGAGCTGAGAATATGGAGGGGTGCTCCTGCAGGAGCAATATCTGCATCCTAGGGTTCCCGGAGGGGACTGAGGGAATGGACCCCATTGCCTACCTAGGGACTTGGTTCAAAACCTTCACCCAAACATCAGACCTCAACCACTTCTACTCTCTAAAAAGGCACAACACATCCCAGCGAGTCACCAGCTGCCAGGGTCCCCTTCCTACCCCATGCTGGCAAAACTCCTGCACATCAGAGACTGCCATAATGCACGTGGTCAAGCGGGCAGGCCTCCTTCAGTTGGAGTTCAAACCATCATGCTGTTTCCTGATGACATCCGGGCGGTCCAGAGCCAATGCGCCTCCTTCCTGGAAGTCAAGCAGAATCTCCACCAACAGGGCTTGCAGGACTCACTACTGTTCCCAACCAGCCTCAAGATAATGTTTGGCAGGATGAGCGTCTTCTTCATTGACCCTAGGGAAGCCTGGGACTGGGCCGACCAACATCAAAGAGAAGCAGCAGAAGACCACACCAAACCTGCATTGGGCCCCCATGGGCAGCGATGCTGGTGGTGGGGCAAACCACGCGTAAGGCTTCCATCTCGGCTATTTTCAGCCAGCTCAGATTGTCTCAGTTTGTTATATTGCTTCAGATAACAATCCAGCTTTATACCCGGCACTACCGAAGCGGAGGCCATCCTGACAGGTCCACCTCACTCGAGCACCCCACACTGCACATTTTTCCTTCTTGACCCTCTGCCTCCATCCCAGCATTCACCCCGTGCAAGACCCCAGTGTTGGATTCTGGGGTAACCCTAGTTCAATGCACGGATTATCCGGGGTGAGTAGTCTCCGATCACAATGCGCACATCAGGGACCTCAAATGGCTGTCCCTGTCACCTCCCACCCCTACATGGCAGTTACCACAAGATTGTTTGGAAGACCCAGTGTTCCAGGAAGAGCAGGGAGAATACATCAGACATTATTTTCCCCAAAAACACAACACAGCCTTCTATAGGATGCTGGAGTGGGATACACTCAAAGTGCTGGCAAGAGGAGCCTGTATTCAGCAGATAGCGGGAGTCCACAGAACCCTGAAGAGAGACATAAAGACAGCTGAGCAGTATCTAGCTGGTCGGATGCGAAAAACGCTTATGCTGCCCTCCTAGAAAATCGAAGGCACTACAACTTCACAGCGGATGCAGCAAAAGTCCACTGAGAAGGTGACAAATCCAGCAGACTCTTGGCTTGGCTGATTCAGCAGGAGTCAGTGATTCACCACATCACTGAAGTGGTCGACCTAGCGAGAACCACTGCCGGCACACAAGCTGATGTACTGCAGGCCTTCTATGAATACTACTCGTCCATCTGCAGGGCACCACCCGACACTGACAGATCACTCCAATGCATTCCTGACTGGCATTACCTTCCTGCACATCTCGGCCTCCACCAGACTATCCCTAAAAGGGGCAAACACGTCAAGGTGGCGCAGGTGATCCGCAACATCACCGATAACAAAACACTTGGGTTAGATGGCCTGTCCTTGGGGTACTATACCACCTTCTCATCACTCTTGGCACTCCGCCTTGCAGAAATGTAGGAAGCAGCATTTAGCAATGGTTAACCCCCGTTCTCACTCCAAGAGTCCCTCTTGGTCTCCCTTCCTAAACCGGACAGAAACTCCACACAGCTGACATGTTTTAGTCCTATAGCCATCCCAAGGCCGACTATAAATTTTGGGCAACATCCTAGCTGACAGGTACGCCCGATCCTCCTGGAGCTTGTACACTCCGACCAAAACGGCTTCGTCCCCAGACGTAGCACCTCCCAGAATATCCATCACCTCTTCCATGTGTATGACCAGGTGAGGGGATAGTTCCTAGGGGTGGTCTGCCTCATTCTCGATCTGGAGAAGGTAATTGATACCTCGGGCTCAGACTTTAAGCTTACACCAGATTGCTGTACTCCAAGCTGAACTACCAGATTCAGCTGGGCTGTCTCTAATCTCGGCCTCTTCCCCGTTGGCTGCAGTACCAGACAGGGATGCGCCCCTCCCCCTTACTATTTGCACTCGCAATGGAACCTCTCGCCGTGTGACTGCATGGGGAGGGACTAGATTGGGGGATCGTGCTCACAGGCAGGGTTCATGCGGTGTCCTTATACGCGGATGACCTGCTCCTATACATAGGATACATAGCCGCCGACCTTACGCCACTCCGAGACTTTCAAGCAGATTATGCAACTGCTGCTGGACTCCGAGTCAAGGGGGCAAAATCAGCTGTATACCCACTCTGCCCAGATCAACAACCAGGAGACATATATCTCAGTGACACCCGCCTCAACTGGCATGCACAGATGACCCATTACTTAGGGATCTACATCTATAATAATCCCCAGGACCTATACAAGGGGAGCCTACGCAAGGCCCTTGTGGGAATCTGAACCCATGTACATTTCTGGCAGTCCCTTCCCCTAGGCCTGATAGGCTAAATAGCCTTGGCAAAGATGGTCATTCTGCACCGCCTTCTATATTATTTCGAAAAACTCTTGGGGGCATATTAACAAGGAACAGGAAATATCAACGCTAAGGGCGCTTAGCGTTAATTTTTTTAACGCCCGCTATCGCTGGATAATATCGCCTGATTATCATGTTATTAACAACGCTAACTGTCTAGGCGACAAAAAATCCAGCGATAGTGGCCTTTTGGGAGGTTGTCGCTGGTAATGCAGCGGTAAAACTACAAGGATAGGGATATCCTTGTTGATAGCCCATGGTGGATTTAGCCATGTAATCCACCTCCCATTGGATTACATGGCTAAATCTGAAAATTAGCAGACGTAAAAAAGCAGCGTTAACCGTGGTTAGCGCTGCTTTTTTTTGTCTCTAACAGGGTTAGTGTGAAGCTTGATAATAGGAGAAATGTCGCTTAGCGACATTTCTCCTATTATTTTTCTCTGGAACGCCCACTTTGCATCTCATTAGAGATGCAAAGGGAAGCGAAGTGAAAAAGGGTGCTAACATGCGATTTTGCATGTTAGCACCCTGTTGTTGATAGGGCGATATTTTTATCTCCGCTTCTTTGGCTTTTCAAGCCAAAAAAGCGGAGGTAAAGCCCTTGTTAATATGCCCCTTGGTTATTCTGCCACAATCATTCTTTGAGGAACTAGGCTCTCTCCTCTTCCAAATTGCAGCTGCAGATTGACCAGGGAGAATTAGGCTCCCCCTCCTTTGAGGCATACTTTCTTGCAGCACAGCTCCAATGGGTGTCCCACTGGACGGCTGGGCACTATCTGGATGAAGCCTGTACCAAGCTTGGGTCCCTGTCGAGCCACAATCCGGAGCTTACTCTTACTGAAAGTCCTACCTGCACCCTCTAGTCCCTGCAGGTGGCGATAGAAAAGATATACATGGCCAGGATACACCATCTCTCCCGGGGACCCCACTGTACTTCCTGAATTTTCCTCTATTTGGACTCCCTTGCTACCTGGGATTCTACACTGCTGGGTCTGGGCAGACCACTCGCTCTTCACAGCGGGTGACCTCTTTATCAAATGCCATCTTCTCCCCTTCGACCAACTGGCTGAGAAAAGTGACCTCCCGCCAGGACAGTTCCCACAGCTCATCCTAGCTATGGAAACCAGTCGACACCTTATTGTCTTTCGCAAATTGATAACCTCCTCCCTCACAGCACTGCACCAAAAGTGTGACTATAAATTCGGGATGGTACTGCACAGCAAGGGAATAGGACCAGGCACTTGAGTTCCCCAAAATGGTCTCCCGTAACTCTTGTTTAAAAGACATACAATTCGTTATT
The DNA here is from genome assembly GCF_964204655.1 of Triturus cristatus. Lineage (NCBI taxonomy): Eukaryota > Metazoa > Chordata > Amphibia > Caudata > Salamandridae > Triturus > Triturus cristatus. Next base: position 1,483,742,947 of record NC_140590.1, on the reverse strand, counting down.
CTTCACAGGACCTATCCAACCCTGGCTGAGCTACATCGTTACTTCGCCGAGACGCAGTTCGAATGCCCAGGCTGCCAAGCTTCTTTTTTTTTTTTTTTTTTTTTCTATTTAAAATTTTTAATTTGCCAGTACAAAGAAAAAGAAGAAAAATTACAATAACCATTACAAAATGGCACCCATCCCCCCACCCCACAAAGAAGAAGGAACTTGCGTATGGTTACGAGAAAAGAAAAGACACAGTAAATCAGAAGAAGAGAGAAAAGAAAAAAGAAAAAGAAAAAGAAAAAAAAAAAAAAAGAAAGAAGAAACGCATACATTATCCTGACTGTGCAAGCCATAGGCTCATTTTTTCCCAAAGCTCTAATCCCTTCTTCCGTCCCTTTCTTCCCTTCTTTGCATATATGTCAATTTCTAGATAATATGTGGCAATAAAACGGGCTAGCCAGTGTGAGAACGATGGAGGCTCCGGATCTAGCCAGGAGGAAGCCACACAGAGCCTCCAGACAGTCATGGCAATGAAAATTAAACCATCTCTTTTCAGCTGCGTTCCTAGCAGAATAATAGTAGGGTTCAGTATGATGGGCTGAGTTGTAACTTCCCTTAAGAATTCCTGTATTCTGTTTAAAGTGATGGAGAGTTTTAAACATGTAGAGAAAATATAGATAGAATTGACCCCGTATTACGCACATCTTGGACAAAGGGTGTCTTGGCCAGACCCCCACTTAGCAATTTTACTAGGGGTGAGATATAAAAAGAAAATAGTTTTAAAATGTTGCGCCTGTAGTTTGGCTGAGATTAGGATGTTCTGTGAAAGGGAGAGTGAATTTAAAAAAATGGTGTTAGAAGTGTCAGTTTTGCTGGACCATTTATCAGCTATGTTCTGTAGGTCGTCGGGGGTCTGTCTATTTATTATGTTGTATAATAAGCCAATTCGTGGCGCAGCCGGCTTACTTAAGAAGTTAAGCATATCAATTTCCCTGAAGCCAGAGAGCCCCCCTACCTTCCTAGACAAAAAGTCAAATACACAGTAATATTTAAAAGCATCTTCATTTTTGAGTTTAAACTTAACCAGTAGCTCCGAAAAAGGGACCACCCCTTCACAGGTAACAAGGTCTCCTAATTTCAGTATGCCGGCCTTGTGCCAGTCTGAAAAATAGGCCCTACCGAATATAGCAGGCAAGCTGCCATTATTCAGCGTGGGAGTGTAGAAGTTAAATCTACCCATTCCAAAAATTTTACGGATGCTGCGAAAGGTTTTAAAAGAGTTTAGTAGTGTCTTAAACCTCACCCTTTTGTAGTATCCGTAGGTAGCCCAAGGACTGTTCCCCCAGCAGAAGCTGAAAAGGCGTGGGGAGCCCTATGGTCTGAAGGGGTGGGGCCTCTTTTAGCAGTTCTGTGCTATATTGTAAAACCGAAGCCCAGTAGTAAAGTGTGATATTGGGGAAGGACCAGCCCCCTCGCTCTTTTGGTAGACAAAGCTGCCTTAGTGCCCTCCTGGGTTGGGAGTAAGACCAGATGAACTGTGTGAAAATTTGTTGAAATTTTAGCAAGTTGGGTTTATTGAACTCAAAGGGTATTGTGCGGAAGAAATACAAGAGTTTGGGAAAGTATGTCATTTTTATGACATTGCATCTGCCTACAAGGGTTAAATGTAAATTGTTAATTTGTTTCAGGGCCTTTTTTGTGTGTAGTGCCAAAGGGGCTAAGTTGTCTGTGACAATTTTATCCAAATTTGATGATATAGAAACTCCCAAGTATTTGGCTTTAGAGACAACTCGAAAGTCAGTCCATAAAACTTGTCGATTTGTTATTATTTGGGTTTTGTTTTGGTTCAGAGCATAGCCAGAAAGCCTCCCAAATTTTAGCGCCTCATTTTCTAGAGCCACTATGGTGTTTGAGGGATCAGGTGAGGTAATGGACAGGTCATCGGCATAAGCCATGAGCTTAGTACAGCTGCCTTGGAGGTTAACTGGGAGGATCTCATTATTTCTCTCTATTTGCTTGATGAAGGGGTCAAGATAAAAGGCAAACAGCAAAGGGGAGCATGGACAGCATTGCCTGGTGCCCCGGGAGATCTTAAACTGACTAGTTAGTTGGCCATTAACTGAGACACAAGCTGTTGGTTTAACGTAGAGGGCTTGTACAGCCTGCGTGATCTTTGGTCCAAATCTCATTCTCTTTATGACCGCCCACAGAAATTGCCAGGAGACCCGATCAAAGGCTTTCTCAGCGTCCAAGAGTGTAAGTGACATCGGGTCTCCGGCAACCTGTGCGGCGTCAAAAAGAGTAATAGCCCTTCTGACATGATCGGTTGTTCCTTTTTTAGGGATAAACCCGTGCTGCCACTCTGAAACCAACGATTCAACTACAGAAGAGATTCTATTGGCTAGTACTTTGGAAAAGATTTTTGAGTCGCAGTTAATGAGCGTTATTGGTCGATATGAGCTCATCTCTGTTGGAGATTTGTCCTTCTTTGGGAAGATAGCTATTCTAGCCATGGACCAGGATGCTGGTGGTAAAGTTCCATTGAAAGTAGAGGTTATTACTTCTGTAAAGATTGTCTTAATCTGTGGAGCAAAGGACTTGTAAAATTCTACTGGAATGCCGTCTGGCCCAGTGGCTTTCCCGTCAGGCAGACTGTTAAGGGACTCCAATATCTCATCCCATGTGGGAGTTATATCTAATCTATTCATGTCTTCTAAGGAAAGAGATCTGAGGTTGACCTCGCTAAGATAATTAGTGGTCTCAAGAGCGATTAGGTCGCTCGGGCCACAAATCTCTTCAGTATAAAGCTTGGAAAAAAATCCTGGAATCCATTTCGTATATGATCTGTGTTGTTAGTCTCAACCCCTGATGGGAGTTTGATTGTATGAATCTCGTTGTAGGAGACCTGTTGCCTAGTCCTGACAGCCAGATGATGTCCAATGTTGTCACTGCACTCATAACTTTTCTCCCGGGTGCTTGCCCATTTTGCGGCGGTCTTTTCCGCAAAGATTGCCCCAATTTCGGCTCTGGCAAGCATTACCTCCTTCTGGACTGTCTCGATGTTTTGTCCGGTCTGAATGTGGTGAGTCAGCTTAGTTTCAGCCACCCTGAGCTTTCCTTTTAGATTATTTATCACCGCTTTCTCTTTTTTATTTTTGCGTACTGAAAAACACAGGGTTTCGCCCCTGACCCCCGCTTTTAATGCTTCCCAGACTGTCATAAGAGGGGCAGAGCCAACATTGAATTCCAGAAATTCCTCTAGCCATCCTTGCATGTGAGTTTTATATAGCTGATCCTGTAGTAGAGCTTTTTCAACGCTCCAGGTGGAGACCGCTTTGACTTTCCCTAGGCCAGTAATATTGATGATAAGGGGATTATGATCGGACATAAAACGTGGGGCCATTTCAATAGTGCAATTATTAATGATCGAGGATGAAAGGAAGAAATAATCTAGTCTAACAAGGGTGTGGTGCGGAGCAGAGTAAAAAGTATACCCTGGGAAGGAAGGGTTTAGGCTTGCCCAGCAGTCTCTAAGACCATGTACCTGTGCAAGGTCTATCAAGGCCCGATATACCAGCGGTTTCCTACCCTTGTATTTCCAGTGACTGACACTATCCCAGTTAGGGGGTAAATGCAAATTCAAATCGCCACAGAGGACAATGGGGGTGGGCCAGTGTGCTAGTTCCCCGGAAACCAAATTTATAACTCCTGGGTCATCTAAGTTGCTCCCGTAAATTGAGCAGAGGGTAAAAGGGGGGTTATTAGAGACATGGCACTCAGTAATCACCCATCTGCCGAAGGGATCAGCCTTGACCCTGGGTGAGAAGATAGAGAGTTTCTTTCTGCCAAAATACCCACCCCCTTATTTTTTAACCCTGTGTGGTGGCCCCTAAGACTTGAAAGCCCAAGGAGTCTAATAAATATCTCTGAGAGCCCTCGATATGAGTTTCATGTATACAATTGATGTCCCCCCCAAAGAGCGAAGCCCAAGCGCCACGTTCTGTCTTTTTGAGCGATCGTTTAGACCACAGATGTTGACAGAGACGATTCTTAGAGAGTTTAACTTAGCCATTTTTAAAGAAAAAAAAAAGCCAAAGGGAAATAGTAACACTACAAGCTCCTGAAATCTTATCTTATGCCATGGCAAGTGTGTCTTCAGTATGCATGTGTATGTGTAGAAAAAATTTGAAAAACTCGTACTGGATTTATCTGTGCAAAACTTTTCTCTGGTAGTGCCATTCCCCCCCCCCTCCCCCTCCCCCCTTCTTCGAGCACTCAGGCAAAGCCTGAATGATGAAAATCAGCTTGAGCCCCGATTGCTAGCCACGCCGGATTAATATATTCTATGACTCTAATTTATAAGATCAGCCGCGTGCCCCTTACTCTTAGCTGTGTTCAATAATAACATAATAGAGTGAAGTGATGTAGTAACATCATAAAAAGAAAAAAAACCCACACAGTGGAGAATGAGGCGAGTAGCCAAAAAGGGTCACAGAGAAAAGGAGAGAAAAAAAAAATGATGCCAAAGTCGAAAAAAAAAAAGTTCGATTTGAGTCTGACTTCATTCGTATCGTAAGCCCTAATGAGCGAGTATCATTAGTTCTTGCCTTTCAATTTCTCCAGATACTCCCCAGCCTTAATCTGGGAGAGAAAAACCTTAGTAATCCCATTTAGTGTTGCTTTGAGCCTTGAGGGGACCATGACAAACACTTCTGCCCCCAGCAGTTGAAAAAGGGAGATTAGTTGTCTCATACGCCATCTTCGTTCAACATTCTGGTGGCAAAAGTCTGGTTTGGCAAAAAATGTTACACCATTTGCTCCCTTCTTGGAGTTAAAGGGGGCCTGGTCATATATCATCTGTCTAAGACAAAAGTTTCCAAAGTAAACAAAGAATACTCTAGGCTGCCCTCCTGACGTATTGGCACCGCTGTGATGTTGCTTTTGATAAAAGGGGAATCGGTGTGCCCTCTGGACTTCATAGTCCCAATCCCAACCTGGATGACCTGGAAAGGAGTCTTTTAGTAGTTGAACTATGAAGCGCCCGGGGTCATCACCCTCCTTCCCCTCCGGAATACCAAGTAAGCGGAGGTTGTTCCGGCGCTGGTGATTTTCCTGATCCTCCATTTTTATCATCAGGTCCCTCATGCAGGCGGCGTTAGACTCTCCCTGCTTTTTGGTAGTCAGAGCGTCGGTTTCCAGGTGGTCAATTCGTGTTTCTACCATAGAAACCCGCTCACTAATGTCTACACAGGTTTTGTTCAGACGCCTTAACCCACCCTGCAATTTTTTGGCAGCATTCTTGGTGATACGGTTGTCCGCCCGGACTTCTTCGTGGAACTCCTTAACCCCTTCGGTGCTCATGACGGAACGGTTCCGTCATGAGCGTCGGTTGAGCTGTGCTCATGACGGAACCGTTCCGTCATGACCACGCCCGCGCAAGAAACGGTCAGCACTGGGCGGGAATCGGCGCCGCATGGAAGGGGTTAATGGAGGTCAAGATAGAAGCTAAGGAGGGTTCAGCCATTTCAGCATGTAGGCTCTTGGAACTACCCCACTGAGTAGAGTTTTGGGGAGGCGAGCAAGATGGAATCGATCTGAGCTCACGCTGCTCGGCTGCTCACGCCGGACACGTAACGCTCGGCCAGCCGCCCTGCGCCGCCACCTGAGAGGCCTGAGCACCGCGTTTACTGCTCTGCAACGCGAGTACTGAGGCTGCTCCATTTGGAAGGGGGGCTTGTACTGGAGACTGCGCTCTGGTTAAGGGCTAATCGGCCTGTTTTCATTACACGCAAGAAGCTGGTGCGAAAAGCATTTGTCACGCTGCACGCTGTCAAACACCCGTCTTTGCGCTCTTTTCTTCTGGCACTCCTTGTAGCCTGCAGCGGGGTTAACGGTCTCCAGGACCCTTGGGCTGCCTTTCTTAAAGATCCCTGCGAGGCGAAGCTGCTGGAACACAGAAGGATCATCATGAGCACGCGTGGGGCCCGAAGAGGCTCCAAACAAAAGATTTCTGCTACTGTTTTGGACTTCAAAGACACAAAAGCTGCCAAAGATGCCGCCGCCGCCGCTGCCACTGAGGGAGCCACTGAGGGAGCTCCAAAATCTAAAAACGAGGTCAGTGGGGACAAGAAAATGCAGGGGAAACATGGGGGTAAGTCAGGAGGGGGTGTTATGCCTCGAGACATAAAAAACGCTGACATCTCTCTCCCCCCCTGCAAAAATCTTTCTGGGAGTAAACAAAACCATCTCAAACCCCAGCATGAAACCTCTATCCTCTCTCACTACCCACTCACCAGTACATCTCGCAAAGGCTGGGACATCCCAAACAGGGAATGGAGTGGACCTTGCTGCCCCATGCACTTTATCAGAAAACAACCTGGCCGAACTAAGAGAGCCCACAGGGATTCAGGATGGGTCTTCCCCTGTTCCGGCGCCAGTACTACCACCCATAGACAATAACATTTCTTTGTCACAGCCCTCTCAACAGGCACAGGAACCTGAAAATATGCTCAGCAAGAACACTTCAGAGGTCCCTCGGCTCATTTTTGACTCCGACTCCGGAGTAGGGACTCACAAAGTAATCCAAAACCTGTAGGTGCCCCCTGGTTCCCAGACTCCCTGGACTCCTGAAGCAGGAGGGGAAGATTTCTACTCCGTATCAGACAGTACTCCAAATTCTTCTGACGAAGATGTCTCCGGAGAAGCCAGTGAAGGGGACAGTGAGACCTCACTTCAAAACACAGGCACAGTACAGCGACAGAAAAAGTCCACCAGCAAAAACAGGTGCCGCAGTCATCTAAAATGGGATTACTCCGACTCTCAGGTATCATACCCCCTTGATGAAGGCTGCCAAGCTTCTTATGCAGACCTCATGCACATGCTGTGGTCCTTTCCTACCCTCGAAGATTGTTGGAATTCGATCCAAACCACCCAGCGCGATGTCAGAGAGCTACCAGAAATCCACACATGGTAGCATGCGTGGAACTACTACTAGCCAAACGCATGCTCACACTACACTGGTGTTGCCCCCTGGTGAAAGCATGGTGGGAAGCAATGGTCAAATGGGACTCCACAGAAGAAGACGCCCTTCAATACGAGGAGGTGTGACAGCTGCGCAGACAACCTATTTCCCCTCAGTGGGCCACCCTACTTACACACTTCCAGCAGGGGGTGGGTAAAAAAATGACCTACCCCCATGAACATGTTATTCACTTCCCATACACACTATAAACACCACCCCACCCGGGGACAACCACGTTAACATTTGCTCGCAGTATACCTTTGCCCGCTTCCACATATCTAAGGCTCTCCCACACATACCACACTGCTCTCTAAAACTAGTCACTACAACCAAGACGGTCCGTTCACCCCCAGTTATGCCACAAAGATATTTAGTGGCATCATAAACGCAGCAAGGAAGGTACGTACCCTGGTGCACATATGCACCCTGCACAGATGTTTTGTATAATGCACCCAAGCTTAAATACACTTGATCTCCCTGCTTAGCACTTCTGCAACATGCTGTAAGACCTCATGTATTACCGTTGTTTATGTTGTAAAAATCAATAAAGATATATATTTTTTTAATCAAGGCTTGTCGATAAAATGAAGTTGAAACACAGTGTTTCATTTGTTTAAAAGTCATATGCATCTTTCCCATTGCAGGATTGAAATGTGGCCAACGAGAGAGGACTACAGTGTCTTAAAGACGATGTTCCATCTTTTGGCTGCCATGTTTGCGTGATATTGCACTGTTCAATCCCAAAAGGCAGTATCAACATTCTCACATTTCCATTAATACAGGTTTTAATGCATCAATAAACAATCTTTCCCTCAATGGGCACAGAAGCATATAGGTACCGGCTATAACGTTAACACACAAACTGTCCACATTGTTACTGTCCAGTCACATAGTTCCGCCCTCCATCGGCTGCCACTTTTCCTCATTTCTTTGGGAGCCATGTCTCCGTGTGACCTGTACCCCTCGCCACAACTGCTAGATGTGAAGATCTTATGAGATACCTGCAGGCATCAGTTGAATGCCCGTACATCCTTAAATTGAATAATTTACAACCATTGAGCGGTGCATATGACTTTTAAACAAACTTCATTGTATCTACAAGCATTCATGAAAGCATTCTGCTAAAACGCGTCTGCTTCAATTAATACATTTAATGGGTATCCCAAGAGTGTTCCGTATATTTGGGAACTATGCATTCTACGTAAGTCCACTCTCATGAATCACAAATGCACCCGCCCTGAGTTGGGCAGATTCTGGTCGGCCTCAGCATTCATGCCCTTAATGCCTAAAGATGCAATAGATGTTTTCAGTGACTGCGTTACTGATGAATTGAAAAAATTAAACACAACAGTCAACCGTACCTATCAGCGCAAGAGGCATTTCGAGTTACATTATGCTAACCTTATTCGCAAGTTGAGTCAAAACAAGAACTTAATCATCAATAAAGCAGACAAAGGCGGCAACATAGTGTTGTGGCCAAGGAATCAATATATGGAGGAGGCCACACGACATCTCAGTGACGCAGCGTGCTATATAGAAAGGCTTTGTTTCAAGATCTTGTTGCAGGGATTCTGCTTATGCACAGAACTATGCACCGGAAACCAGGACCTCAGTGAATTGTGGTGTACCAAAAACTCACCTCAGAACCCAGAACCACTTATCCGGCCAGCATCAGTGTCTTATTCGTTATCCGAGTTTGATCTCGGCGGTCCCAATGTATAGACAACCCAGAACAAGCGACTTAGGGTATTCTCAGGAATGGTGGGAATCAGAAATACCTGTTCGTAATTATTCTCATATCAGTCCACAACAGAATAAACAGAGACACGGTAAAGTTTAAAGAGTTTATTTTATAAACCTCGTATCCTAAGATGCAGTACTTTGGCTAACATAAGCAGACAAAGGATTAAGATCAAAACCATCAGCATAGTTACAATACCATAGAAAATGAAAGGAGTAATCATAATAAAATGACAGTGGATGACAGCCACCTTCCTTTCGCTAGTAAACTAATATTATTATTATTAGACTAATAAAAGGTCTCTAGGCTTGAATGGGAAACCCCATACCGTAAAGATCAGCTTAGTGGAATCACATCACAGGATCAGCTAGACAATGCTGCTGGGAAAGCTCTTCTTCCGAATGTGTCTAAAGCATGTAGCCTGCAATATTAAAAGCACTCGACTTTCAGGTATTTGCAGCTGCGTGCGTGTTTTGGCTAAATAGTGGGCCGATCAACCTGAACCCAACAACATGCACCGTCTAGCGACCCAGACTGTTTCTTTACACAATGTGCAGACCAAGGTAGCTGCTCACTGGTAGCGATGTGAACAGCAGACCGTTCTCATGTGAAGCAAAGTCGAGCAAGCATTTCTCAATTAATAACGTGTGACTACAGTGTTGTGTGCAAAAGCAGCAAAAGCGGCAAGATGGCTTTCTATCATCTAATGCGGTTGTGCTAACTTAGCATTGTACGTATATAAATAGCAATATTCACTACACCCCCCCTTGATCGGACCACTAACCAGTAGGGGCGCACTTGCAAGAATGCAGAGTTCAAGTTTGATAGAACGGAACCAAGGGCATAAATTGTAAGTCCATATAAGGTAAGGGAAAAGTTCGAAGAGAAAAAAAGAAAAAAAAAGAAAATCAATTGAAAAAAACACGTAAAGGGGAAAAAAAATATCATCGATGGATGTATAATGAAATGAAGGGGGAAAAAAGTCAATCCATCAAGGTATAGGCACAATAAGTTGCAACAGCTTCCAAGAGGAAATCATTGGAACGTTCTGCAAAATTATCTGCCATCCAGTTCAGCAAGGGAAAGGAACACACATGTTCCTTGACAACCGGAGCCTCCAGCACCATTCGAGGACAACTGGTGTGTTCTTCAAGATAACTTCTCGCTAAGAATTCAGCTGCAGCCGTTCCGATGTTCCAATTCCCTAGGACTCCATATGCTGCTCCACAGGCCATAATCCTGACGCCAGAACAGTCCTACTCATGAGCCACTAAGGGGCTCATTAGCCGATCATTATCCGGGGCAGGAGACACCGAGTTCGACAGGCACAAATCCAGAGCCCATTGGAATGGACAATCTAGTCAATGAAAGACAGGCTGCACACAAGTAAAGTAGGGAAACCGGAAGGACAATCCATAGGCTATACTTAAAGTCGCCAGTGGTAAAGTGCCATAGTATTCAAGCATCCGGTTACGAAGATGGAGCAGCCGGGACATGCTGTCGTGTGATGCAAGTTGTGCATCCATAGCGTAGTACGCAGATCAACAAAAGCACCCCAGCTACAAGGGCGAGAAGCAAAGGGAGACCTCCGAAGACGCTGGAAAAAATCAAATGAAAAAATGCCGGGATCACACCAAAAATAGTTTGAAAGGATGTCACGAGGCCGGAACCCACAATTTAAAAAAAATGAGCCAGGCCACTTGTTGACGAGGCATTAAAGATAGTCTGAATCAGGGCCCCAAAATGAAGTGGAAGATCAGTATTCAAAAGCTCTTGCACCTCTGTGCGCGTATTTGCTACGTGAAGGACAAATGTTTCCCTGGACGAAGTCAACGCGACTTCTTTTTGAGACAATAGAGCCCTTATTCTGCTCATCTTATTGAACTCTGCTTTCAAGGTTGGAATGGAAGGCCAGATGGATACATCAAGCCGTCCATGCGGGGGTGGGAAAAGGACGTTATTACAGCAAACTACTCTCTGTGATACAGTCACTATGTAGGAAATTCCCACTAACATCCCACAGCAAGCTTCATTATTTAATAGCAAATAACTACCATTAGCAAGCAGCGTAAAAGACGGTGTTATAACTGGTACCGGAATCCCTTTCTGGACGCAAGCTAAATTAGGAGCGTGCACATTACATGCACCATGCAATTGAATGTGCCTACACACTACAGAGTGATCTGGAGTGGAAGTGCACTCTTCACCTTTTAAGTAAACCTCTTTTCCGTCCCTCACGCATCTATATGTGAATGGGAGTGACCAAACTTCTTGCAGGAAGGCAGTACCAAGTTTTTCATATCTGCCAAAGGCATAATGTTTCATGCACAAACTGAACTTAAACAGGGGGAATGGTAACGTTATCAACCCGTGGATAAGCCACACAGCCGAGTTCAATTCGGCAACAGAGAAAGGTAAAGGTTCTAACTTTTCAATGTGCAGCAATGAGTATGTTGCATCTTTCATGGACATGAATTGTTGTTTCGCAGTTAAATTAAAAGGGAGGAACAAAGATGAAGTATTCACGTAATCCCAAGGGACTTTCCCAGCCGTTAACGTTTGCAATGTCCATGCATGCTGCATAATGGAACGCAATTGATTTTGACCATGATAAAAAACAGACAAATCATCCTGCATAATGTCAACCACAGGTGAAACAATATTATCTAACGTATACATTCTAGAAGACAGGGTGTTAATGCTATTATCTATTACAGCCAATACTTTTTCCATATTGGCTTGGTCAATAGCTCGTAATCTGGATGCAGCTTCAATCTGTGATCGCTTTCAAACTTCGTTGTAAATAGCATATACCCATCTTTTGGACCTGCCAACCGCAGGACCCTTAACAAAATCATTCAAATCTATTTTGTCGTTCAATTGTGATAAATGAAGTTTAACAGATGCTAAGGTGGAATGTTGCAGCCAAGATTGGCATAACTTCCCTACTGAGTAGGTAGTTACAGTGTGAGAAGATTCAAAACGGGGGTCTACACGAATTTGTGTATAACCCGGTGCTAAATCCAGAAACCGATGTTGACAGGATTCTGAGCTCGTTTGCCACACTAACCACCCTTCCGGATTTAATTCAGAAATATTGAAGGATGTGTTGGAAATGTATGACTGCAACGTAGCAAGGGACAGATCCGTATGATTATCCCAATTAGGATAAGCACCCAGACCCGGAGTGGAGGGAGAATTACATTTTTTAGAAGTAGCCAATCCAAAACAGGTGGTCTGAAAAATTGACGAATTCAAAAATAACATGTGGTTCGGGATGAGGCAGGCACGATGCAAAGCTGCTGTTCCCTGTACCTGCCACGGTTTAGAACCCCAAACTGATTTAAGATCGATAGTAGCTTTCCACAGATCGTATCCTCCAATTGCCAACTCGTCCATAAAGGACTTGGAATATAACAATTTGGTGTGTGTCAGTCTAACTTTAGAAGCAGACTCAGCCACAACCTTAAAATAAAAGGAGGCTGGATTCGACACACTGAAATCAGAAAAAAATGTGAATTTGTCCACTAATGTGGTTGAGCTGCCCAGCCTAGGGGTTGGACAGTGTTCCCATTGTGTATAATTTACAAAATTTCGAAACGTATTTGCTTTATGTAGGAAATGTGTGCCATAATGTTGATAGCAGAATTGCTCATCATAATTAGCAGTATCTAAATATAAATCCTCAGCATCAAATGCAGCATAATATTTCAAATCAGAAAACAGTGCTTCTATTGCTTGAACATCCCAGTCATCCGAGTGGATGTTTTGCTTAACTACATCACCCATAGAAACACAAAATACATTTGGCACATTGATTACTTCAGTGGGGCCATGAATTTGAAATTTTACAGCATCCCAAGCGATCCCATCACGTACAGGCCAGGCAGTAATGGTCACAAAAGTCTGGTCCCTTTTCATGATATGTGATGAGGAGTGGGGGGCCAAAGTTCCATCAATTAGTCCAATTGTAGATCTTTCTTTCAGGTAGTGCCCATTGATAAGTCTAAAAAACACTACCACAAAGCCAATGGACATAAACAAAAAAATACATATGAGCACCAGCCAAATGTAAGTCCAAGGGGGAATTAAAAAATGTCTTTTGAACCAGGCAACAAAAATTTAAACTTTTGACGGGGCAATGGAAGTCATTGAATTAGTGTCAAAGGAGTAGCGTGACTGGGTAACTGTGGTGGATTGTAAAACAGGCAACGGGACATCCGCAGGATAAGCATACTCAATATCTTCAGGTAGACCACCAGCTGTCGGTGGCAATAAAGGACCAGTAACTGCATGCATCTCGACGGCAACAATAGGCAAGGTGGTAGAAGCTGGGGCCACAACTGAATTTCTCAGCATCGAAGGGCAAGACACTGCTGGTGTCATACTAAGAAGAATCGGCCACTCGCTGTAGCTTGACATTGTCAATAGAGATGTACCTGTTATCCTTGCGACCAGGAAGTGGAGGTAAAATGACTGATCGTGTACCCTGTACTCCAAACACCGGAACTGGTGCACGATAAGAGGGTCCAAACTCCTTCTTGTTCTCCACCTTCTCACGGACCAGATCACCAACTCGAGGTAGCCAGCCGACTACCGGAATCTGAAGCACAGCATCAGATGTGGAGGGTACGTGTTCCTTCGCTAGACTGTCTCTGGCTTCTTGAAGATTCTGCAATACAGCACAGTGATCATCTACGTCAAAGGGTGCGACCGACGCCGCCATGTCTAGACCATCAAGGTCCGGGACAAACATTCGTATGCCAAAGAGCATCATGTATGGGGTCCGCCCACCCAGAGACCTTCTAGGGAGATTATTAAGTGCACGTTGCACATCATACAAGTGGGCTAGCCAGCTCCGGCCAGTACCTAAAACCCTGTCTGTCAAAGATTGCTTTAAGTCACGGTTCATTCGCTCCACCACACTATTACCCTTAGGTCGGTATGGAGACGAAAATTTGACTTGGACCCCCACATTTCTCATGGCTTCTTTGTACGCCTTAGAGGCGACCGCAAGGCCCTGATCAGAATGAAAGGTACCACATGCAAAACTTCCAACAATGACACGCAAATCCTTGATGACAGTAAGGGCATCAGCACTCCTTTGTGGCCACACCCACAGAAAATGTGTGCACGAATCTACTGCAACCAAGATGTATTTGTACGCAGTATCAGAGGTAAATGGACCGCAATGATCTAAATAAACACAACCCAGTGGTTTATTAGATATGTACAACTGAGTTTGTGGTGGGCGAGCCGCAGTTGAAGGTTTTATCTGCTGGCAAATGTCACAATTAAGATCATAAGCGCGAGCTTGTTTGTATCAACCGCACCACCAGAAACGTTGTTGTAACAGAGATACAGTAGCTGCAACGCCGGCATGCACGGACGCCATGCCCTCGTGAGCTGCTAATATCAAAGTTGGTCTGCAGTCCGCATTGGGAATCAATCTGTCACCAACGTCATTAATCCTCACTAATGGGACGTTATCAGGACTTAAGCGATAATGGTAACGAGAAGGGAAACCTCTTGGATATTTTGTTCCCTTCTCTGTAGCAACAATAGCTGCCAAGATGTCATCATCGATCTTACTTTGTGATCTTGTAACTGCTGCTACTAAGTATGTCGCCACTGCTGTTTTTGCTGCCTCGTCAGCTAGGCTGTTGCCAACAGCATGGACACCAACTCGTTGGTGACCAAGAGTGTGAATAACATTCACAAGAGGCAGATGTTCTTTAAGTTCTGCCACTCGAACCCAAAGCGTTTTATGCTTAATTGTGCTACCTTTGGAATAATGATAGTCATTCCGAGACCAAAAATGTAGATTGTTGTTGTAAGATTGAACACAATAAAACGAGTCACTCACTATAAGAGTAGTGACTCGGGGATCAGCAAACTCCAGTGCAAGCACCAGAGCATGACGCTCCGCCAACTGTGCGGTACAATCACCCAATGACTGCGTATGTACGACATCAGACTGGAATTCACTATTCACGAAAGTACCGACCACAATTGTGCAGGCCGCTGAGTAGGCATGCTTCGATCCAGTCGCCGGTTGCGCAGAACCGTCAGTGTAAATGACACAATGGTAATCCTCGAGCGGGCGCAAAGACAGAGGTGCTGGATGAACAAATTCATACTGCAAGAACTCCTGAGTCTGTAGAGCCGTGCCAAAGATATATGTGACATCGGGCGATGTCAAGGAAGTGGCCCATTGTATCCACCTTGGATGCAAAGCCTTAGAATTAGGTACACTTGCTTTCGTCACCGCTGCAAGGGCAGGATATGGTGTTACCACCAACATGCGTTTACCTTGCGATAGCGCTCGCTCTTTCAGAATCGCCATCTGCACTGCCGTTAGAACTTTCTCGACAGCGGAAAATCGCAATTCAGCCGAAGTGTACAGGTGTGATTTGTAGGCAATGGGGACGGTGTCGCCCTCATTGAACGTTAAGTATGTGAAACCCACTGCGCCCGGCACAATTCTTATGACCAGGTTAGTGTGGTTACCACGCGTCACTAAGTATTTAGAAGCAAGAAGGTCAGCTTGCAATGATCGCAATACAGCTGAATGCTCTGGCAGCCAACATGATTTGGAAAAAGTAGGTTGTACCAAGGCATAAAGCGGCTTGATACGCTGGGCATAATCAGGAATGTACGTTCGACCGAAATTCAGAAAGCCCAGCAGAGATTGTAATTTCTTCAGTGTCGTAGGAGCACGTAGGCATGCGCATTTCTCTAGGAAGTGCGGAGCCAATCCTCGACCTTCATTGTTGAGTTCGTATCCCAAAAACAACACTGTATATTCCGCAATGTGAGACTTCGCAAAGTTGAATTTGTAACCGAAGTCAGTAAACAAAACAATGATGCGATCCACGCGACGCAGATGCGGCCCAAACTCGTCATCTGTGAGATAAATATCATCCACATACGAGTACGCATCAGGGTCTATGCTCTCTAACAGAGAGACTACACGAGTGGCAAAGATACCAGGGCTGTTTTTATAGCCCATCGGTAATCTTTTGAAATGTTTTTGTTTGCCACCCGAGGTAAATGCCGTCCACTCACTACTGAGAGAGGACAGGTTATGGCTGTAAAAACAGTTGGAAATGTCAAGTGTGGTTTTAAACCGTTTTCTCACGAGACTATCGACGAGAGCCGAACTGTGGGTATTCTGTACTGCGCATGTCCGGCAATGAGAGTTTAAATGCCGGTAATCCAAAACCAGGCGCTACGACCCGTCAGGCTTCGTCACAGTGAATAAAGGATTATTTATTGGTGACACACATGTTTCAATTACACCTTGATATTCCAATTGTTCAAGGATAGCCGCGATGTGAGGTCTTGCTTCGCGACGCATGGGATATTGGGGTTGTGGCTGGGGCGTGGACCGCAACGGAATTTCATGGCTGGGGGACAATTTATCCCAGCCTACCTCATTACGGAACAATGCAGGTGCAAGCACCAGAGCCCACTCCTCGGAGAACTTTTTAGCTTGGTCCTTTGGCACTGTGTGCGCAAAGGACGGGAGGATCACCTCCTCCCCTCTAGGAGCATCTAAAACGAAAGCCGGGGGCCAATCAGCCTCTGCCAATAGAATATCATATGAAGAGGTCAGATTATCCCAAAAAATCCCTTTAATCATGCGTTGTATGTCACCTTCAATTAAAAGGACTATATTATATAGTCTGTCAGGGGGAGCCACTCTAGTGTCAGCAGTTTCTACAGTTATGAATGTATCAGTTGCTGTCGCCACCAGATATGGACGCAGTGCTTGTTGCACTACTGTAACTTCCGCCGCGCTGTCGAGCAGCGTTAGTGCCCATGTCAGGTTCTGAAGCTGCGTCCGCACCATCTGTGGCATACCTCGCTGTTAGCGCAGCAACTTTCTTCTTCTGAAACGGGGGTCATTGACGTGCAGACTCGTCCTGCTTGTCTTTGCCGTCAGTCTGACGGGGTTGCTCACGACTTTGGGCACCCCTTCCTTTCCCACGGTCTCTGCCACCGGATTGTGAAGCCGATGTTTCCTGTGAAGAACAAGGAGAGCTTTGTTCAGAAACCTGCAATCTATCAGGTGACTTAATATGAGATCGATCGTGCAGATCATATGTGCGTTCGCTGGACGACTGCACGGGCGAGGCAGGACGAGACCCCTTTTTCTGTTGCTGCTTCCCTTGTTTCTTTGCTCGCCAACTTTGTTTAGGAAATTTTGGCCGTTCGTCTTTAGTAGACGAGCTCACCTTAGTTTGCTGTACTATATCAGCAACTACCACGGTTGGTTTAACACCCAAGGCACTACGACCCACGGTCCTATAGGCTTGCGCAATTATTTTAGCGAACTCCTTGGGCCTGTCGAGTTCATCCACGCGGTCCAGCTTATTAGCTACTTGGAACTGCATGGCATCGCCTTTCAGGTTGCCCATTACGTACTGCACTAAAGCCCTATGAACTGTAATCAGGGCTGTGTGTAGCACCCGCAACACAGCCACCGCCACTGTGAGATAACGGGGATGAGGCGTAAAGCCGGCCAGCACCGGCCATGTGGCCCCTGCAATAGACAACGGGCCCATTCTAGCCAGTGCAACCGCATGGGGAAGGGCGCCATTAAACCAAATGGTATGCTGCCAGGCAGAGATAGGAATTTCTTGTGTCCTATACGGGGTATAGACCGCAGGTAGCTGCGTGGGAGTAAAGGAATGAAACTTATCATCGTCATCCACCACCGGAAAAGTCACCCAAGAGTAAAACAACTCATATGGGTAAGACGCATCAGCGCTCACCACAAAAATAACAGCCATCCCATCATCTGGCACCCCATACGTCGTCAAATGACGCATTCAACCCGTGCAAGACCCCAGTGTTGGATTCTGGGTTAACCCTAGTTCAATGCACGGATTATCCGGGGTGAGTAGTCTCCGATCACAATGCGCAAATCAGGGACCTCAAATGGCTGTCCCTGTCACCTCCCACCCCTACATGGCAGTTACCACAAGATTGTTTGGAAGACCCAGTGTTCCAGGAAGAGCAGGGAGAATACATCAGACATTATTTTCCCCAAAAACACAACACAGCCTTCTATAGGATGCTGGAGTGGGATACACTCAAAGTGCTGGCAAGAGGAGCCTGTATTCAGCAGATAGCGGGAGTCCACAGAACCCTGAAGAGAGACATAAAGACAGCTGAGCAGTATCTAGCTGGCCTGATGTGAAGAACGCTTATGTTGCCCTCCTAGAAAATCTAAGGCACTACAACTTCACAGCGGATGTGGCAAAAGTCCACTGAGAAGGTGAAATACCCAGCAGACTCTTGGCTTGGCTGATTCAGCAGGAGTCAGTGATTCACCACATCACTGAAGTGGTCGACCTAGCGAGCACCACTGCCGGCACACAAGCTGATGTACTGCAGGCCTTCTATGACTACTACTCGTCCATCTGCAGGGCACCACCCGACACTGACAGATCACTCCAATGCATTCCTGACAGGCATTACCCTCCTGCACATCTCGGCCTCCACCAGACTATCCCTAAAAGGGGCAAACACGTCAAGGTGGCGCAGGTGATCCGCAACATCACCCATAACAAAACACTTGGGTTAGATGGCCTGTCCTTGGAGTACTATACCACCTTCTCATCACTCTTGGCACTCCGCCTTGCAGAAATGTAGGAAGCAGCATTTAGCAATGGTTAACCCCCATTCTCACTCCAAGAGTTCCTCTTGGTCTCCGGTCTCCGGACAGAAACCCCACACAGCTGACATGTTTTAGGCCTATAGCCATCCCAAGGCCGACTATAAATTTTGGGCAACATCCTAGCTGACAGGTACGCCCAATCCTCCTGGAGCTGGTACTCTCAGACCAAAACGGCTTTGTCCCCAGACGTAGCACCTCCCAGAATATCCATTACCTCTTCCATGTGTATGACCAGGTGAGGGGATAGTTCCTAGGGGTGGTCTGCCTCACTCTCGATCTGGAGAAGGTAATTGATACCTCGGGCTCAGACTTTAAGCTTACACCAGATTGCTGTACTCCAAGCTGAACTACCAGATTCAGCTGGGCAGTCTCTAATCTCGGCCTCTTCCCCATTGGCTGCAGTACCAGATAGGGATGCGCCCCTCCCCCTTACTATTTGCACTCGCAATGGAACCTCTCGCCGTGTGGCTGCATGGGGAGGGACTAGATTGGGGGATCGTGCTCACAGGCAGGGTTCACGCGGTGTCCTTATACGCGGATGACCTGCTCCTATACATAGGATACATAGCTGCCGACCTTGCGCCACTCCGAAACTTTCAAGCAGATTATGCAACTGCTGCTGGACTCCGAGTCAAGGGGGCAAAATCAGCTGTATACCCACTCTGCCCAGATCAACAACCAGGAGACATATATCTCAGTGACACCCGCCTCAACTGGCATGCACAGGTGACCCATTGCTTAGGAATCTACATCTATAATAATCCCCAGGACCTATACAAGGGGAGCCTATGCAAGGCCCTTGTGGGAATCTGAACCCATGTACATTTCTGGCAGTCCCTTCCCCTGGGCCTGATAGGCTAAATAGCCTTGGCAAAGGTGGTCATTCTGCACCGCCTTCTATATTATTTCGCAAAACTCTTGGGGGCATATTAACAAGGAACAGGAAATATTAACGCTAAGGGCGCTTAGCGTTAATTTTTTTAACACCCGCTATTGCTGGATAATATCGCCTGATTATCATGTTATTAACAACGCTAACCGTCTAGGCGATAAAAAATCCAGTGATAGTGGCATTTTGGGAGGTTATCGCTGGTAATGCAGCGATAAAACTACAAGGATAGGGATATCTTTGTTGATAGCCCATGGTGGATTTAGCCATGTAATCCACCTCCCATTGAATTACATGGCTAAATCTGAAAATTAGCAGACGTAAAAAAGCAGCGTTAACCGTGGTTAGCGCTGCTTTTTTTGTCTCTAACAGGGTTAGTGTGAAGCTTGATAATAGGAAAAATGTCGCTTAGCGACATTTCTCCTATTATTTTGCTCTGGAACGCCCACTTTGCATCTCATTAGAGCTTCTTTGGCTTTTAAAGCCAAAAAAGCAGAGGTAAAGCCCTTGTTAATATGCCCCTTGGTTATTCTGCCACAATCATTCTTTGAGGAACTAGGCTCTCTCCTCTGCCAAATTGCAGCTGCAGATTGACCAGGGAGAATTAGGCTCCCCCTCCTTTGAGGCATACTTTCTTGCAGCACAGCTCCAATGGGTGTCCCACTGGACGGCTGGGCACTATCTGGATGAAGCCTGTACCAAGCTTGGGCCCCTGTCGAGCCACAATCCGGAGCTTACTCTTACTGAAAGTCCTACCTGCACCCTCTAGTCCCTGCAGGTGGCGATAGAAAAGATATACATGGCCAGGATACACCATCTCTCCCGGGGACCCCACTGTACTTCCTGAATTTTCCTCTATTTGGTCTCCCTTGCTACCTGGGATTCTACACTGCTGGGTACCTGAGGGTCTGGGCAGACCACTCACTCTTCACAGGGGTGACCTCTTTATCAAATGCCATCTTCTCCCCTTCGACCAACTGGCTGAGAAAAGTGACCTCCCGCCCGGACAGTTCCCGCAGCACATCAAGTACTACAGCCCATCCTAGCTATGGGAACCAGTCGACACCTTATTGTCTTTCGCAAATTGATAACCTCTTCCCTCACAGCACTGCACCAAAAGTGTGACTATAAATTCGGGATGGTACTGCACAGCAAGGGAATAGGACCAGGCACTTGAGTTCCCCAAAATGGTCTCCCGTAACTCTTGTTTAAAAGACATACAATTCTTTATTCTTCACAGGACCTATCCAACCCCGGCTGAGCTACATCGTTACTTCGCCGAGACGCAGTTCGAATGCCCAGGCTGACAAGCTCCTGATGCAGACCTCATGCACATGCTGTGGTCCTGTCCTACCCTCCAAGATTGTTGGAATTCGATCCAAACCACCCAGCGCGATGTCAGAGAGCTACCAGACATCCACACATGGTAGCGTCCGTGGAACTACTACTAGCCAAACGCATGCTCACACTACACTGGTGTTGCCCCCTGGTGAAAGCATGGTGGGGAGCAATGGTCAAATGGGACTCAGCAGAAGAAGACGCCCTCCAATACGAGGAGGTGTGACAGCTGCGCAGACAACATATTTCCCCTCAGTGGGCTACTCTACTTACACACTTCCAGCAGGGGGTGAGTAAAAAAATGACCTACTCCCATGAACATGTTATTCACTTCCCATACACGCTATAAACACCACCCCACCCGGGGACAACCACTTTAACATTTGCTCGCAGTATACCTTTGCCCGCTTCCACATATCTAAGGCTCTCCCACACATACCACACTGCCCACACTGCTCTCTACAACTAGTCACTACAACCAAGATGGTCCGTTCACCCCCAGTTATGCCACAAAGATATTTAGTGGCATCATAAACGCAGCAAGGAAGGTACGTACCCCGGTGCACATATGCCCCCTGCACTGATGTTTTGTATAATGCACCCAAGCTTAATTACACTGATCTCCCTGCTTAGCACTTCTGCAACATGCTGTAACACCTCATGTATTACCGTTGTTTATGTAATACACAACAGAGTATGCATGCATAAATAAACACAACACAACTTTTGTTTGGGAAAATATTGCTGCAGGTTTATTCCATACAAAAGTATGCAATATGGTGGGTTATCTTACGGGCGATCCAAGGGCAGGCAGCTGTATAAACCTATGCTGCCCTGCCCGCCTGATGAGCCACGCACTGTATAGAAACCAATCAGCGCTACCCTTATGGGGGGTGATCCCCTTACTGGGTCACGGGTGATCCCCTTACTGGATCATGTGACACATTGGTCCCTTATTACTCACTCCCCTTTCAGGGCGGAGCGTAGCAAGGCAAACCCCCGGTTGTTCAGGCCCACAACCGCCTGAAGGACTAACGGGGCGCCAACGTAGTTGTTCCAGGACCCTCCACACGAGTTTCCTGTGATTTGGCTCTGGCACCCCTATTGTGCTCTTGCAGAGGTAAACTTTCTGTACCCATCTGCTTCCAGATCGCCCTGTAACTCCGCCACAGCTCTGGAGGCGGCCACGGCGTGTCCGGCGCAAAGAGGACACCAAGATGGCCGGCGGGGGCATAAATACCTCCCCCCTCCTCTTCGTGCCGGAAGTGATGCATCTGGCAAGGGGACTCCTCCTATAGTCCCCCGTATTAGAGGGGGTGGGGAAGTGCCCAAATGGGATTAAGGGTGGCCGCCCGCTTAGGGTGGCCCCCTGCGGGGGCAGCGGGCAGCGGCACATCTCCAGGTTTACGAGAAATCGTAAATCTGGAGATGCGTGTGAATGCTACACCACCCTAGAGGTGGCGTAGCGAGGTGCAACGAGGAGAAATGTTTTCATTTCTCCTAGTTTTTTCCTCTTTCAATGCGTGCTGCATTCTACAGCATGCATTGAAAGAGGAAAAAACCTCCTATGACTGTTTTTGTGCAGGAAGGTTTCCCTTCCTGCACAAAAACAATCTCCCCACGACCCAGGCACCCTTGCACCATGGTGCAAGGGTTCCTGCGCTGGCGCATGGCTGCAGTTTGTGCGCCAGCACAGGGGAAGAACAGAGATGCGACATATTCTTGAAAATATGTGGCATCTTTGTGCCGTCCAAACTAACGCAGCATGGCGCAGCAAAATGACTTGCTCCACCGTGCTGCGATACTTTCTTGTAAATCTGCCCCAGTGTTTTTAAGAATCTGGCTCAGTGGCAACAAATAGGACTCCAGAGCAAACATGAATTTAATTTTTTTTTAAACGAGTACCCTATAAACCCTGTGTTATATTTAATTCCTAAAGTTCACAAAAACACCATCCCCATTCTGCTCAAAAAAGACTTTTGGAGCCCATGTCTAAGTATGTGGATTTTTTTCTATATGACCGTGTTTCACAACTGCCATCATTCATTAAAGACACCGGGCATTTTCTTATGAAGCTACAATCCATCAAATGGGCCACTGAC
This sequence comes from Triturus cristatus, assembly GCF_964204655.1. Taxonomy (NCBI): domain Eukaryota; kingdom Metazoa; phylum Chordata; class Amphibia; order Caudata; family Salamandridae; genus Triturus; species Triturus cristatus. Next base: position 1,483,720,183 of record NC_140590.1, on the reverse strand, counting down.
TGTTTATTCATTGTCATGGACATCTCCTCGTTATATACGAGTATCCATCATAGAGACGGCATTGAGGCAGTCAGGCACTTCTTGGACCTACGTAGTATTCATTTGTACGAACAGAAAATGATTGAAATCTGTCTAATGAATAACTACTTTTTATTCAATAAGGAAGTGTACCATCAACTCCGAGAAGTGGCAATGGGAGCATGCTTCTCCCTCAGCTACGCGTTTTTACACGTTGGCTGGTGGGAGCAGCAGGTCCTCAAAACCCGCCATAAGACATTGTATGATGCCCATGTTGTTCACCGGTGGAGGTTTATTGATGACGTTTGTGTTATATGGAAAGGCTCAGTAGAATCTGCGGAATTATTTGTTGAGGCTATCAATACCAATGTGTACAATCTGAACTTTACTGCGAACATAAGTGCTGTTAGAGTGCATTTTTTTGATGTTGAACTGTATCTTAGGGATGGTACAGTGCAAACCAAACTCCACAGAAAGATTGCTGCAGGTAATTCTATCCTGCACGCTAGAACCTCCCACCCCAACCATCTAGTTTGGAGCATTCCCTATGGGGAATTCATACGAATCTGACGGATTTGTAGTTCTGAAAGTGACCTAAGTGTATGTAAAATGAAGCCTTTCAGCAGTTTATATCTCTTGGATATAAAATCCAAGACCTTACATAAGCACTGATTAAAGCTTATAGCCACACTAGGAAGGTGTGTAACCAGGGTAACCCCAGTGAAATCAGCCCCATATCCACTACCCCTACTTATGCAACAGACACTCCTGATGAAGTAAGATTGATAACCACTTACAGTAGACCGGTAAAGCAGAATAGGAAGATCATATATTCGCACTGGCCAATTGATATTACTCTGTCACAGACTTTACCTAAGCTACCACCTGTGACATTCAGATGTGCTCCCTCTATGAGGGACGCGTTAGTGAAGAGTAGCCCAGAGGTCAGTCTGTCTAGTTCATGGCTATCACCTAGGATTGTTTTTTTCAAATGTAGCTCTTGCAGGGCCATGTATATTTGGTGTCAACACCACATAACATATATAGACGTTTGACTCTAGACTCAATAAGATCCAGGGCCACAATACCTGCCGAAACCGATCAGGCAGTTTATGTATGGAATGTACCTGTTCACTCAGATATGTGGGGAGCACTAAGCTCCAAGTCTTTACCAGGATACTCCAGCACCTGCGTGCAGTGGTTAATTCTGACCCAAACTACCCTGTGGCCCGTCATTTTAAGTTAGTCCATACTAATAACCTCAATGACTTGAGGTACTTTGTCATAGGGTCTGTTGCTAAATCCATTCAGGGTGGAAATAGGGAAAAACGGCTTCGACAACTTGAATCTCATTTCATCTTACTGTTGGATACAAGAATGCAAAATGGTTTGAGGGGAGGATTTGCAGAACTTCCTTTAACTTTGTAACAAGTTGTCCTATCTGAAAGGACGTACCTTCTTAGAGAGACTGCTGCCTCCTATCGCCCATGATAATGTTTGCATTACAATCTGTAATTCAATATATTTATTTCTAGGTATTCATCCATAAGTATTTGTGCACTTGCACTTTATTATGTTATATTGGGCTAACCCGTGGTTTCATGGGTTTCAATGACACTCATAACTATTTTTAATTCACATAGTTTCTTGCTGATTTGCACTTATTCTTGCACTAGCACTTTATGTCCATGCACTTTGGGGAGCGTGCAATATTGGTACATGAAGACTGGTTTAAATTTTTTTGATATAGTGAGGTTTTAACATCTATTTTATCTTGGGATGTTTTAAGAAATTTCTTCTATATCTATTGTTTGTACAGGCATTCTTAAGATTTGGCTTTTTATCCACTATGATTTAATTTTAAATACATTGCGTATTTATTCAAAAGCCTATTTTAGCCAGTTGTTCATGATCAAGAATTTTTTATGATCAGAAATGTTGTCTACCTCATTAATTCTCGCATGGTTAAACATTGTTTTACTTTATCTTTGTACCCATGTTGTGATTCTATATAATGTTCAGTCTGTTACCCATTGCTACTGCTCCGGGGCGTGTTAGCATTTATTTTGAAAAGGGTGTGACCTCACATAGGTATTTATAGGCATTGGATCCGCAAACGCGTCATGTGATCAAAACCGTGACAAAGGGTTCGAAATGCGTCATGCTGGGCACTGGCCAGTAATTGATTGTAATGCTGATGGATTTTGGTCTGCAATAAAGCACTGCACTTTCGAAATTAATAAAGGTGTGGTCCGTACCTGCTGTCTCCGTGTCTGTGAATATGGCGTACCAGGAGTTTAACTACATTACCTGCCTGGCGGTCGCTAGTAGGTAGTTATAGTTAGACCCTAATTTCCATAGAAAAAGCATTTTTTGATTTGCTAATAACTTTGGCGTCATTTGACGAAAGTTCGTGAGATTCTCTAAAAAGAAAGGTCTATCCAGGTCAGCTCCTATCCTGAAAGTTTGGGGGTGATTCGTCAAGTGGGGGCTGAGAAAAAAGGGGGGTCCCAAAAAGTGTTTTCTCCATGTTAATTTCCATAGGAAATTTTATTACAGGCTACAGCCCGAACTTCTGAACGGAATTACACCAAATTTGGCAAAAAGGTAGAGTTTGGTTCAGAAAGCGACCTTTTTTTAAAATTGTGTAAATCCGTTTAGTAGTTGCTGAGACATTTAAAAAATAAAAGTTTCGATATCTGGGGCAGTGGTGGGCTCACGCACCCTCCCAACTATGCGCTTCACTGTGATTGGCTGCCACCGGCACGAGCTTCACTGTGATTGGCTGCCAACACTCCAAACCAGGAAGTGTTAACAGCCATCTTGTGACTCGGAAACAGTAGAAAAAAGATTAGAAAATAAGAAAAGGGGGCAGGGTAGAAATACACTGACCCCCTAGGCCTGCTCAGGGGGTCCCACAAGGACCCCCAGGCACAATTTTCTTTTTAAAGTCTGAATGCGCGCTTGGATGCGCAAATCCAGACAAATTAAAAAAAAAAGAAAATGAAGCAGGGGCTCCCCCACTTCATTTAATTGAGCCCCCGGGTGGGCCAGGTTGCAGGGGCAATCCTATAAGTATATTGCGGGATTGCTTTTGGGCAAGTGAAGCTGTATGTTAGCAGCTCCTCTTGCCCAAAAGCAATGCCGGCTCCCGCAGGAGGCAGGGAGCCGACTGGGACTGTTTGGACATTGGGGTCCCCCACGGTCCCCAGCGAAGAGGCCAGGACCCGGGGGATGGTGTCCCCAGGGCCAGAAGTGGACAAGGAAAGGGGGACCACGTGGCCTAATGATTAATATATGCATTCAAGAATTGGGCATGCCCCGGGGAATGGGGTCCTCGTGGCAAATATAAATTAATGAAAGTGGACTGTTTTTTTTTTAGAAACGTTTGGAGTGGGGATCCTAACGCGGCGCTCAGCACGGCCCCCTAGTGTGAACGCACTGGGGGCACAGCTCTCAGCGCGACCCCCTAGTGTGAACGTGCTGGGTGCGCGGCTCTCAGCGCGGCCCCCTAGTGTGAACGCGTTGGGTGCGCAGCTCTCAGCGCGGCACCTGAGTAATTCCCAGGTCTTTAAAAGACCATTTACCTGTAAATGAGACTTTGTAGTGATTTCACCTCTTCTTAGAGCCCCTGCATCTCCACTCTGACTATGACTGGAAGAATTAGAACCCCCCCCGAAATTTTTATCAGCCTCCCCGAAATTTGGCTCTAGTTGCGCCCCTGAACGGCGTACACCGGCTCTGCCCACTCCGCTTACGCTTACAGAATTCCGTAGATTCTATCCGCCGTATGTCAATGATCCACTGGTTGGCAGCCAATTAGAGCCAAGTTCGTGCTCGTGGGTTAGGCTCCGTCAACATATGTACTTATCCAATCAGTTCGCCAATCCCCAAGCACTTATGAATTCACTAAACACTCTACTTGCAGTAATCTAATCATCCAGTCTCCACCCAAGTATGACCCAGACAAAGTTACTTAACCAAGGTCTTCCCCACTGCCAGAAGTAACATGGCTGTGTGCGCAGTCAACAGCACAATGTAATGTGGTAGGGACCAGAGCCATCATGCAGACATAATGAACACACAGACACATTTAGATAGATAGTCGAATTGGCTGCGGGCATGTGCGCTCGGCCCCTTTTTATTACCAGGGTCACATGTCCGGTGACGTCTGTGCTGGATGCGTGTCGGGTGAGTGTAAGCCAGCCCTCAGGGAATGGTTGGTGCTGGCAACAACTACTACAGTGATAATCGGATCAAACACAGAGATTCAATCATAAAGGGTCAATGACTTGTGGTGCACTAAGGTAGGGGTACCAGATCTTAAATCACATAGAAAAGATTGTATCGTAAAGGGTCCATGACTAGTGGTGCACTGAGGTAGGGGCACCAGAGATGAGTTTGCTGATGTGAAGAAATTGTTAATGTCCCTTCAGGATATTCCTGCTGCATGAGGTGACATTGTTGCGTCCGGTGTCTACCGCACGAACGTCAATCATCATGGTCCATGAGTTGTGATGCACACAGTTAGTGGCACCTGAAGAGCTCAGCGTGTGCGTAGCAAGAGATGATGGCGTGTCCTTGCAGGACCGGATTGAATTGGATTGGATTGGATATGTGTGAGACCTGCTGACCGCAGTGTAGGCCGGAGTTCGGGCACTGAGTTAGTGGCAACAGTGGTGGTCAGCGTGTGCGCAGCCAGCGATGATACGTAGTTCAGGCGGACCGCACCGGGAGCAATGTCTTTTTCCTAATTAATTTTGCGTCAATAAGGCAACATGGCGGTGACTTGTGGTGCACTGTGTTAGTGGCATCAGAAGCATTCAGCGTGTGCGCAGCCATCGATGATGCGTGGTGCGGGCGGGGCGCACTGGGAGCAATGTCTGTTGCCTACTGGACTGCGTCATCTGCAATCGCAACTCAATCTGAATTGTGAGCACACACATCGAGGAATGCTTTTTGTCACTTCCTCTTGACAATCCAAGGACATAGAGTGCAATTCTCTCTGCAATTAATAAATCAAGACTCAATACAAATTGTGAGCCCTGCTGACCGCAGTGTAGGCGTATGGAACAAAAGATGAAATATGTATGGAATGCATTGTCGAAATGTGTAGGTTTGAGAGACGTTATAGTTAGTTGCCTACTGGACTCTGAAATTAATGAATCAAGACTGAATTTAAATAGTGAGCCCTGCTGACCGCAGTGTAGGCCGGAGGCAGCAGTCAGCAAGGTCCCACAGTCACGTGGCATAGAGTTGAGCTGCACAGTTAGTGGCACATGAAGCACTACCAGCGATGAGGCGTGGTCCACCCGGGCCACACTGGGAGCAATGTCTGTTGCCTACTGGACTCTGCAATTAATGAATCAAGACTCAATTTTAATTGTGAGCCCTGCTGACCGCAGTGTAGGCCGGAGGCAGCGGTCAGCAATGGCCCACAGCCACGTGACGTTGACTTGAACCTCACAGATTGGGAGCATTTGGTCTTCTTAACTGATTATACTCTCTTACACAATTTGCATTGGCACAAATCTTGAATTGTGAGCCCTGCTGAGCACAGTGTAGGCTGGAGGCAGCGGTCAGCAAGGGCCCACAGCCACGTGGCGTTGACTTGAGATACACAGAGTTAGTGGTACCTGAAGCACTCAGTGTGTGCGCAGCTAGTGATGATGTGTGGTCCGGACGGGCCGCACTGGATGCAATGTCTGTTGCCTACTGTACTGCGTCATCTGCAATCGCGACTCTATCTGAATTGTCAACGCTGCTAAGCACAGTGTAGGCCGGAGGCAGCGGTCAGCAAGGGTCCACAGCCACGTGGCGTTGACTTTTGATGCACAGAGTTAGTGGCACCTGAAGCGCTCATCGTGTGCGCAGCCTGCGATGATGCGTGGTCCGGGTGGGCCGCACTGGGAGCAATGTCTCCTGCCTACTGGACTGCTTCATCTACAATCGCGACTCGATCTGAATTGTGAGCCATGCTGTCTGCAGTGTACATCGAAGGCAGTAGTCTCTACAGACATAACTCTGCTGTGCTGTGCCGCTGGGTTTGCAGGGGGCCTGTGTCGAGGAGGCCGGCGGTCACGGCAGCGGCCTTGTGGCAGGGTGAGGCCCGCCGCTCTGGCAGATGCATTGGCCTTCCCAGAAGTGAACCACTCCCAGAGCCCCGGCCTATTTCTTCACATTTCTACGCTGGAGCGGCATATGTTGGACCAGCCCACTCCGCTTCCGGTTCCGCTTACAGGGGGATGACACAGCTACATGACCAAGATCTTCCCCAGTGCCTGAGGTAACATGGTTGCGTCCACTGTCCACAACAGTACAAGCACCAGCAGTATATGTACACAAGGTCTGTGCTCTGCATAGTGAGGTCTGTCCAGCACATTACGGCTACACTTGACATTGTGTGCATTGTTATTGATGGGTGACTTGCCTCCTTCACACATACTTGGTTCCCACGTCTCCCAACAATCAGTTATTGTGTGGCTGAGGGGCCATGCCATTTTGGGAAGGTCCGCTGTTCTGTTCTGCGCTGCCTCGGTGGTAGTAGGAAGGGGGGTGGTGGTCTGAGGGGAGGTCCTGGGGGTGTTGGCCGTGGGTGTTGTGGCCTTCTTGGGTGTCGGAGCTGCATAGTCAGTAGCTCTATGACATGTGTTGGTCTTCAGATGTGGTTCTGGGCTGGGCTCCCTATCATACTGTAGGTAGTCGTCCTGCTTTGCACCAGTAAAAGGCAGATATTAAATTCCTGCTGCTAACGCAGCTTATCGCCTGTTTTTGGATCGCATTGCAGATTCTGCTGGTTGTTGAAAATATCGGGTAGTGGTGTTTTCATGTTTTTTTTTTGCATGGGAACGCCTATTCTGCATATCATTAGCGTTAGTTGTCGCTCTCATTGGTGGCGATATTTTTTTGAAGAAGCTATCGCTGGAAAACTGGCAATATCGGCAGTTTTCACCAGGTTGAGACTGAGATGATAATTCTTTTGCTGCGGTAAAGTGCAGATAACTCAGCGAAACGTTCTTGAAAATACACCCCATCGTTTTTTTTGTTGTTTTACATCTGGATTCATACACCCAGCCGCTTTAAAAAAAAAATATAGTGTCCATTTTTGGGCCCTGGTGCTTTTTGTGGGATCCTCTGAGCAGGCCTAGGGGGTCAAGGTGTTTGTACCTTGCCTACTTTTCTTGTTTTTTCAACTTTTCTCTTGTGATTCGCATGTAGCTACAACAAAGTCCTAAAAAACAAAAGGGCTTGTTTTAGAGTCACCCTATATAACCCAACAGTTGGGCCTTATCGCCAAGTTATCGGCAGTTTAGCACAGCAAAAGTGGCAAAAGAATTATCGCCCCATTCTGAAGTTGGTGCACACTGCCACAATGCCCACAGGCTGACGGTACCAACACAGCGGAAAATCAACATCGTTACGCAGACAAAGCTGCTGGTTGTGCTGCACCTGTTGGCCTCTGGTATCTTCCAACTAACAACTGCTAGAGTCGAAGGAGTCTCACTGCCAACCCTATTAAACCTCCTCACACATCTTGGATACATGTCTACAAAAGCAACTTAGGGCTCTTGCCTCCACACCACCCGCTCGTCCCAATTCGTAGTATTCCTGCACAACCAAACCCAACACCAGGCGTTGCTTGATGCCTCTGTGCTTCAGATCCAAGATTGTAGTCACTGAAATGGGGGTGCGCCACGTCATGAAGTCTAGTAGTTAACAGTAGTGGAAAAACAGTACTTTATTAGAAAAACATAAATTTACAACACAAAAACATCAAACAACGAGTGACATTGCCAATGGGGAACATCAAATTGTGAATCAAAATACCTGTAAATGGTCCTGGAAATCCCAAAAGTCTGTATTCAGAAACCTGTTGGATAAATGAAGATAAAGGTCAAGCGTTAGTATGGTTACAAACGTAATATGGTACAATTGATTGCACTTGGACAAACCAGAATGCTTACAGTTATGACCAATCCTGCACAAAATGACTGTAACAGAAGCTTGTGTGGTGATTAACCTTCATAGGAAAGAAAAGGAACATTACAACCACAAGAACTTCTGTTACGGTCTCATTATGCAGGATTTATCACACCTGTAAGCATCAGGGTTTGTTTCAGCTTGATACACATGCATGTTCACTTCACCTAAACTGCGCAGAAACAACTGGAGACCAAGCACAAGCAAGGGAACCACACCATAGCAGCCTTCCTACACGTGTTGGGGGCAACTGAATGCAAACATGTACTATTTGTGTCCCCTGCCAACACTGCACCCAATCACCGCAACAGAAACCACACGCATTCCAACAATGTGCAGGCAAAACTGGACCACCGAAGCCTGTACAATAATGTCGTTGCAAACTTCTCAGACAGTGTACATGATTCTTACATCTTTCGCAAGCATCCCAGCCCTGGTCCCCAGACCAGTCCGCCACCCAGCGACGACTGCCCGTTCATACGCACCCAGACCTCAAAGCTCACCTGCCGCAAACCGGCGTGTCTTCAAGATGGCTCACCACGTGCTGGAGCAACCTAGTCAGCTGTCGCTGTATTCCGCAGCACAGGCCCCCAGTGCATCCTGCTGCCCCGTGCCGAGGAGTCATGTCTGTACAGCCAGCTGTCTTTGGCGTACACGCAGTCCAGCCGAGCTCACAATTCAAATCGGGTCTTGACAGGATAGGATATCGAGGCCACGCACTGCACACCACCTCAGCTCTGGTGGCACTAACTCAGTGCAGCTCAAGTCATCGCCACATGGCGGGAGGCCCGTGTTGGCCAAAATGCCTCGGCTGCCACCAACTCTGTGCACCTCAAGTCATTGTCACGTGGCAGGAGGCCAATGTCCGGCAAAGTGCTTCGGCTCCCACCATCTCTGTGCACCTCAACTCATCACGACATTGCGGGAGGCCCGTGTCGGTCAAAGTGCCTCGGCTGCCACCAACATAATAAGCACAAGGATACACCCAGATAGAGAGTGGAAATGAGGTTGAGCCCTTTTTATTGGCAGAGTCACATGTCCTGTGATGCCTGTGCTGCATGGGTGTGGTGTGGGTGTAAAGCAGCCGTGAGGGAGTGGCTGTGGCATGCTGACAACTAGACCTGTGATCAGCAGATAACACAGGGAAGACCTGGGACATGTAGCGTTGTAGTTCTCTCCCTGTAAGTGTAAGCATAGTGGGCTGGCTGAAACACGCATCCCTCACGAATTTACCAATATGGCGATTTAAATCCGCACACCCAGCGAGATAGGTACACGATGGGTGCGCGACTCCACTTTTTCTCCCCCCAAAAAAAAAATATTAATATTTAAGAAAACAGAAGACATTATATTATTTTAAAAACAAACAAAAAAAAATATAAAAATAATTTTTGGGATACTTAAGTTAGAAAATTTCACAATTTTTTTTTCAAAATTAAAAAACCATAGCTTTAATGAACATTATAATTCGAAATTAGCATTTAAAAAACCTTTGAAATTCACTGAAAAAACCATAGGTTTCAGGGGCATTATAGTTAGCTGGACATTTCACTCATACAAAACCCTAGAAATTCCCCCGTTATAGTTAATTCAGCTAACGATAACTCGCGCACCCGCGATGCACTGCTGATGACGTCACATATTACATCACTCATGACATGGTCAGTGACATCACTCATGACATCACTGATGACATGTGAAAAAGCAATGCCGGCTCCCGCAGGACAAAGAGAGCCGGCGACCGTGGGGGCATTGGGGCTCCCCCCAAGGTCCCCAACGGAGAGGACCAGCCCCGGGGTATGGGGTCCCCAGGTCTAGGAGTCCCTTCCTGCACATAAACAATCACTAGAAAATGACAAATTGCAACTACTATATGTGCTGCATTCTGCAGCACACATAGAAGTTATAAATCGCCAATAGTGACTGATCATGTGCAGGAAGGGACACCTTCCTGCACATGAACAATCATTCCCTGCAATGCAGGCACCCTTGCACTATGGTGCAAGGGTGCCTGCATTGGCACTAGTCATCTAAATTTAGCACCAGCGCTAGGAGAAATGCAGGGTAGCACCATATTATTGAAAATACAGCACATCCCTGCATTTTCAAAATGTCGGAGCATGGCGTTACCAATTGTGGTGTAGCACCAAGCTCCGCCATTCTGTTCTAAATACAACCCCCAAACTTATGGTACACCCTCGGTGCTTAAGCAGATTCAGAATGTGTACGGGGCAGCCCGTGCCCTGGATTTGGGGATGAAACTAATAGGCAATTTTGGCGCAGTATGTGTCACTATGTTAAGCAACATTAAATGGGAAGCAGTAGCATTGGGTTTACGCCAACAGCATTGGGTACATGCCAGTGGCTAAGGGATTTGGCTATGGGACAGCAGGAGTGCGAATTATCTAAAATTATTGAAGAAATTTACGCAACATTGGGTAGAAATAATTTGGGAGCCAGACCTAAAAAAACACAAATTAAGAGTAGTTCTGAAAAGGATAACTCAATGCAAGCACCTGAATCTTTTACCAAGAACAAGTGGGATATTAAGAAAAATGAAGAAAAGACTAAACCACGGGTAAATCTCCTCAACAGAAAACCACTGAAAAGCGGTATAATCTGCCTAGCTGGGAAAATATTTCAATGCCTGACAGGTATCAGGATACTGATACATGTTCATCTCGTTCCTTTCAGGAGTCATCTGAAAAACCCTCGGAGAGAGGTGGACGGTCAGAATACAGATCAGAAGAGTATGTGAAGCATAGGTAAATGCATTAGGTTTCGCCCATTTGATTAATAATACAATGTTTTTTGTTGTAAGTTGTAGCTTGCTGAGTAGTTGTACAGTGTAAGTTAAGGAAAGTCTGTTCAAGTGTTATGACTTGTTTATGTACTAAAAGGCAATATATTGTGCTGTTACTAGAAGTATAGTGCAGATAAGTAATAGCAAAATTTTGAAAAAAGAAATGAAATCAGGAAATAATAGATTTATTTGATGTAATATAAATATTATGTGTTTAGAGGAGTTCTGACAACGTTTGGACCTGATGCCTCTGCACCTGCAGCACCACTTAAATAATGGCCCTTGTGCCTGCTAGATAACTTCACTTGTGACTGCCTGTTTAGTAGTAAAATTTAGAAATATTCTTTATTTAGTGGGGTCTCTAGAGCTTTTGCCCCAAATGCCACTCCACCTGCTGCACTATTCAAATCAAGACCCTTTTAACTGCAAGCTAACTGCAATTGTGTCTGCCTGTATAGTAGTAAAATATAGCAATAATAGGTGTTTAGAGGAGTTCTGACAACTTTTGGGTTCAGTGACACTGCTCCTGCTGCACCATTCAAATACCGACACTGTTTCCTACAAGATCACTGCACGGTGACTGCATGTTTAGTAGTAAAATATAGCAATATTAGGTGTTTAGAGGAGTTCTGACAACTTTTGGCCCTGGTGCCACTGCACCAGATGCACCATTCAAATAGTGACCATTTGCCTGCAAGGTAACTGCACTTGTGACTGCCTGTTTAGTAGTAAAACATAGTAATATTAGGTGTTTAGTGGGGTGCCTAGAGAATAGTCCTGGTGCAGCTGCACAGTTACGGCCGGCAGGACTCGCGGGTTGGTTGGGGGGGGGGGGCACGCGGGGAGTGAGCTGTGCGGGGGGTTCATTTTAAATAAATGTAAAAAAAATGTACTTACCGTCCCGGCCCAGTCCGGTTCCGCATCGTCCCGTGTCCTCTCCTCCACACAGGAAGTAGGCAGCCTCCCTCCCCTCCCCTAAGCCAATCACAACGCTGCAATGGCAGTGTTATGATCGCTCGGACGCCGACCCCACAGGTGTCTATGGGGAGGTCATTTTCTTCATGTAGGCTGCGTGCAGCCTACATGGAGAAAAGGGCAGAGTGTGTATGATTGGTTTGGTCGGCCCTGGGGCCGACCAACCAGTCAGTGCCCTCAGAGTGAACAAGCCACTCCTCCCCTGCCATAGAGCAGGACTGCCCACCCGCCCACTCCCAACCAATCCCTTTTGCTTTCTCGCAATACGAGAAGCAGAAACATAAAATGGTATTTATAATACCATTTTATGTTTCTGCTTCTCGCACTGTGAGACTTTTAACTGCAAGGTAATTGCAATTGTGGATGCCTGTTTCGTATTCAAATATAGCAATATTATGTGTTTAGAGTAGTTCTGACAACTTTTGGACCCAGTGCTACTGCACCTGCTGCACCATTCAAATCACGACCATGCTGTTTGCAAAGTAACTTCCCTTGTGGTTGCCTGTTTAGGAATAAAATATAGCAATATTAGGTATTTAGTGGGGTGCCTGAAGCTTTTGGTCCCAGAGCCACTGCACCTGCTGCACTATTGAAATCATGATCCTAGTGCTTGCTACATTACTACAATTATGACTGCCTGTTTAGTTGTAAAATATAGCAATAATAGGTGTTAAGTAGAGCTCTGACAACTTTTGGGCCCTGTGCCACTGCACCTGCTGCACCATTCAAATAATGATTATATTGCCTGCAAGATAAGTGCAATTGCAACTGCTAGTTTAGTAGTACAATATAGCAATATTTCTTGTTTAGTGGAGTTATGACAACTTTTGGCCCCGGTGCCACTGCACCTACTGCACCTTTTAAATCAAGCCCCTCTCAACTGCAAGGTAATTGCAATTGTGACTGCCTGTGTAGTAGTCAGATATAGTAATATTATGCGTGTAAAGGAGTTCTGACAACTTTTGGGCCCGGTGCTTCTGCAACTGCTGCACTATTCAAATTATGATCCTGCTCTCTGCAAAGTAACTGCACTTGTGGTTGCCTGTTTATGAATAAAATATAGCCATATAAGGTGTTTAGTGGAGCACCAGGAGCTTTTGGTCACAGTGCCACTGCACCTGCTGCACTATTGAAATCATGACCCTAGTGCTTGCTAGATAACTGCAATTATGACTGCCTGTTTAGTTGTAAAATATAGCAATATTAGGTATTTAGAGGAGTTCTGATAACATTTTGGCCCTGTGCCACTGTACCTGCTTCACCATTCAAAATATGACCCTGTTGCCTGGAAGATAACTGCACTTGTGGTTGCCTGTTTAATAGTAAAATATAGCAATTTTAGGGGTTTAGTAGGGTGTTTTTGGTCCACTGTACCTGCAACACCCTGTTGTCTGCAAGGTACCTGCACTTGTGACTGTCTTTTTAGTTTTACATAGTTTTAGTAATAATCTGGGTTTAGTGGGATCCCTAGAGCTTTTGGCCCAGTGCCACTGCACTTGCTGCACCATTCAAATCAAGTCCCTTTTAACGGCAAGGTAACCGCAATTGTGACGGCCTGTTTGGTAGTCAAGTATAGCAATAATAGGGGCATATCAACAAGGGCTTTATCTCTGCTTTTTTGGCTTTAAAAGCCAAAAAAGCAGAGATAAAACTAGCGCCCTAGCAACAATAGGGTGCTAACACGCAAATTTGCATGTTAGCACCCTTTTACTCTACGCTTCCCCTTGCATCTCTAATGAGATGCAAAGGGGAAGCGTTCCAGAGTAAAATAATAGGAGAAATGTCGCTAAGCGACATTTCTCCTATTATCAAGAATGTCGCTAACCCTGTTAGAGACAAAAAAAGCAGCGCTAACCGCGGTTAACGCTGCTTTTTTACGTCTGCTAATTTTCAGACTTAGCCATGATATCCTATGGAAGGAGGATATCATGGCTAAGTTTGCCTGTCCCTATCAACAAGGTAACGTGTGATTATCGCTGGGTTTCCAGCGATAATCTCACGTTAGCCTGTTAGCGTGTAGATTTTTATCGCTATTGAGATAAGTGTTGCTAATAGCACGCTATCTCAGAGATAAAAATTCATGCTAGCCGGCGATAATTATCCAAGCGCTAAGTGCGCTTTGCGATAATTATCGCCGGTTGTTGATATGCCCCTTAGATGCTTAGAGAATTTCTGACAACTTTTGAGCCTGGTACTACTGTACCCGCTGCCTCATTCAAATCATGACCCTGTTGTCTGCAAGGTAACTGCACTTCTGGCTGCCTGATTAGCAGTAAAATAAAGTATAACTCTTGTTTTTAACTATATTTTTAACGTGCAATGTTTATTACAACTTTTTAATTTGATCATAGTGATCAAATAGATTACGTTGAACAAATCAATCTGATAATGCATACAAAGTGCAAATAAAGGTACTGAGGCATGAATACGAAATGCCACAAAGTTCTAAGGCTACAGAATCTGCTTTACACAGCTAAGGAATAAAAAGCAAGCATTCCAGCATACTATTAGAAGCTGTCTGCCTTTTCCGTGGGAAGAGATCTTATCTTAACAGTGAATGGGGCTTAAACAGTGTGAACAGCTTTAATAGAAGTATCGTAAATGCGTGCAGCCAGGAGAAGTTAACAAATAAAAAGTTCCACACAAAAACGAATGTACATAGTATAGGAGAGTAGGATCTGCCTCTTATGGTTACCCCCACTTTTTGCTGGTGTTTCACTGTTTTTCGACTTTAGTCTGGCTGGGGCCCTGCTATTCAGGACCTCAGCCTAGCTGCTTCCTCTCTAAATGTATTCCATGTACACTAGGTACATCAGAGATTGGATTCTGAGGTGCCCTTATAAGTCCCTAGTATATGGTATACTATGTGCCTAGGGCATAGGTACCCCAGAGGCCTACCAGGGGCTGAAGCATGTATTGTGCCACCCCTGGAAAACCCTCCAAAATGACACCACAGGTCTGCTACTGCAGCCTGGGTAAGGTGGTGCATGCACCCTTTACTGAGATATAGGTTCACTATATCTCACCTATCACTGCACATAGAAACCTATAAGTCACCCCTATGGCAGGCCTTTTCAATCCTGAAGGCAGGGTGCTTGGTTATATGTGAGAGGGTGCCCAGGCATGAGCTGAGCCCCTCTGCAGCCTTCGAAATCTCTTCTCCAGGGTTGTCAGTAGTGCAGCCTGACCATATATTCTTAAGTGCATTACATCTAAAATGGTTAATGCTAACTTTGGACTGACTGCACAGAAAGATGTCGTGTTTGGTGTCAAACACCTTGGAATCATACCCCCACATCAAATCCTGATGTGAGAATATGATCCCACCCTTCTAGAGGGAGAGACATGACAGCACTGGTATACCCAGTACCAACTTAACAGAGCCTGGCATCACAAAATGGATGCTGCAGGCACAGACACAGGTCTGGTCTCCTGCTGCTGACCGAAACTCCAACAGGGGAGGCCTGGGCAATAGTTTTCCTGTCACAGGGAGGTGTAACCACCTCCCATACAGGCTTATGTGTATTGGGGCTGGGTAGGAGCACTCTCAGAGTGCTTTGAAGTCTGCACTGGGGCCACATTTGGTGTCCCTGTGCATAGCCCAGCTCAAACCGGTTCAGGGGCTTCCAGTCCCTGCTCTGGCACGAAACTGGACAAAGGAAATGGGTGTAGCCACCCCTCTTTCCAAACCCTCCCATAGGTGGGTCCCCAGAGTTAGTCCAACCCCTTCCTTAGGAACCACTGGCAAAAGGACTTTAGATATCCCTGGACAAAACTCTGAAGCTGAATCCTGGAACTTCGACGCTCTACTAAAGACTAGAGGACTGAAGAAATCTCCCTTGGGGTCAAGGAGTGACTCCCCTGCTTGTCAGGCACCAACAAAGCAATTTCCGGTCTGCAGCTTCGAAGCTCCCGCCGGACGCCGAAGACTTTGCAATACAGGAAGAGGATTTCCAGGCTTCTCAGAGGCTGACTCGAGTCCCCAGCAAAGCTGATACCCGCAGCTCACGTGAGTAATGTGGAACCGGAACTCCTGGTCACTGGGCACTTTTGCAAGTGCATTGACTTCTCGACGTCTCTTGAAGTTGTGCTTGGGGTTACTTGTAGCCCCCACCTTTAGTAGAGAATCCACAGAAGATTGTTGGCCTATTCACCCAGAGTGACCCATGGGCCGCCATTTTGTGATTCCTCTTGAGGTCCCTTCGCGATCCCTGGTCCGTAGACTGGTGGGTCCCTGTGAAGGTAACTTTGATTTTCCTTGGGCTTTCCTGGTTGCTCCAGACATGCACCAACTCCCTACCAAGTGGTGAGTCCCTCAGACCGTGCTGGTCTGCACGAAGCATCTTTCTGCGTGGGTTGCTGTTGCCAAGGCTTGTTGTGTCCAATCTGGGCACCGATGCTGCAGCACAAGACATACTTTGTGGGACAGCTCGAATCCAGCTCCTGTTTGTCCTCGACACCTCCTGGTCCTCGTGGCTGAAGAGTCAAGCTTCACCGCTTTCACCAGAAATCACCAGACATCGGTGGACATTCCTCTATCGTGCCTCTGGTCACTGGCAAGTGACCCAGACTCTGTCCCCTCTGCTTTCAGGTTCTTCTCAACTTTGATCCAGGCTTGGATCTCTTCTAACACTTCGCATCTTCCAGGCAGCAGCACTTCTTCGCCAGCTCCCATTGAAATCGACGATGCGACCTGACACCATTTGACACCTATGCACCCGTCTTCCCTGGGTGAGGTAACACAAGTACTCCGGTGCTTCCATGGGTGTTGACCCTAGAACTTCCTAAGTCCAAAAGGGTTTGGTCCTGACTAATTTCTAAGTGTCCCTAATCTTTAAAAATCTAACCGCGACTTTCTCCATAGAAGCTAACGGGAGCTTGCGGCTGTGTTCTCACACTGCACACGGCCCCCGTGGGTCTCCTGTGTCACTACCTTGAGTGGTTCCTTGGGGTCCCAGCGATTCTACAGGCTCTAGGCCTTGTGTCTAGTTAAGTCGTGGTTCTTATACCACTATTTTAGTATATGGTTTGACTCGCCCCTAGGGCCTGATGTGTATATGTGCTATTTTACTGTACTATTTGAAGTGTAACTTATGTGTTTAGACCTCTAGCCTCATAAAGAGACTAGTAGGGTGTGTTTAGTAATAAATACATATATTTTATATATATACCTGGTCTGGTTCATTTGGTCATTCAAGAGATTATAGACTGGTAAAACAAGCTGCTTTACATTCCTTCAAGACTTTGCCTGAAGGCTGCTCTCCATAGCTACCACTAGGATAGCTTTCAACAAAGGTTGTCTTTAACCTAGCATCAATAAGGGGCTGTTTGAACTGGTGCAAGGTGCCCACTATAACTAGTGCACAGCATATGCCAGGCCAACTTCTCACACATAGTAATTCAGAAATGGGCTGATTAAGCCCCCTTTTAAAATATATTAAATATAGGAGATTTCACAAGCACAGCACAAGTGCTGTGCAGGCAAAACCTACAAAGGAAGACACACCTAAACAATCAAAATTTCCATTAAAAAAGAACAGGGTAGCTGGACTCAAAATCAAGCAAGCCACGGATATTCAGGGCACTGCCTCTGAGTGGGGATTGGGCTCTGACCATGCTGGACAGCATGAAAGAAGTCATGATAGTTCGCTGGAGCCTGATGGATTGTCTGGCGGCAGTAACATTGAGTGACTGTATCCAGGTGGAAACACCGGAAACGAGAGTGAGTGTCCCACATCATTTATACGAGATGAAACTCCAGATAGAGGGGGACGTACAATGTCTAATAAATGTTCTCTTTTGCAAGAACTTCTTATTCGGCTATTGAATTCTCTTGGTTGAAAAGGACTAGCCACTAGAGTTTGCCATGAACTGCTCAGAGGGAGAAATGATCATTTTACCTGCTTCCTCCAACCTCGTTCCAGAATCAGTAAAACATTCATACGCCAAGGAGTGGGCATTTGCGCTAGCTCCTCAGTTTCACTGCAACCATGTAGAGTGGGATGACGGTTCCCCCTGTCACATTATACTAGTGAGGTCAACCCCACTACCTCAAAGACTATATCCCATAAAAAATAATGCTAACAAACAAGTTAGAAAGATACTCACACAACTTCAATAGCAAGGTGTAATAGAAAGTTGCACATCCCCTATGAATAACCCCTTGTTTTTAATATTGAAACCAGACAATTCATATGACCTACTATTAGAATGCAGACATTTGAACACTGCTACTCGTACATTCACAGTACAGAACGCGTTCACAATGGCAATAATAAATAACAGTGCGTAAAAAATACAAAACAAAACTAGATATCTTTATGACAAAAAATAGTGCCTGGAAGTATTACTTGACCACATTTAGCATGCTGGGGACTCAAAAACAGTTCTTTTATTTGCCCCAGGGGTATAAAACAATCTCTGTGTTTTTTTCAGCCTGGGTCACAGAACTTTATAAAGTTTTGACTAACAGGCATTGGCCTGTGTCTATGATATATATTTGATAGATAAATGACCTTTCTATGCACTTGATAAAAGTAGATCACATAGTTCTGGGTTTTGCTCACATGGGCTACAAATTTAATTGTAAAAAATCAAAAGTTGCCCACCTCAATGTGTTGTTTCTGGGATACAAGCTATCAAGTAAAGGCAAACGCCTTGCGCCACATTTCTTAGAGAAGTGTGCACTCTTACAACCACCAAACAGATGGAAGAAACTGAAATTCTAATTGGGATTCCTAAATGTTGGCAGAAATTACATTCCAGATTACTCAGAATGGGTTAAACCATTTTACGAATTGATACATTCAGACTTTTCAAACACACATTGGACAACTGAACACACGCAGATCTCACGTTCAGTGCAAGCTGACATGCTAGCTTCAGAACACATACACAAATGTGTAAACACAACAAAGCTGGTGATGCGTATAATTGCGAGGGGGACCTGAGTTACATTTAATGAAGGTACCAATTGCTTATAAATAGCACTTATACACCAATGCAAAGATGTGTTTTACACACATTATAAAAAATACTGATGGTGGTACAGACTGCTGTGGTAAGAAAGGGGCTATTGAATAATTGTCTTGACTCCAATTCTGGCTTTACATCTGCAATGGATACAATGGGCCAACTCACTCACCACAACAGATATAGATTACATGTTTTACTCTACACTACAAACACAAGCATACCTTCAATATAAAAATGAATATTCTCTGCCTAATGAAATCATGACTCTTGATCAGAATGACTATATCATCTATACTGATGGTTCAGCCCAGCCTGCCATAGGGTAAAAAGCACCAATATTTGGCAGCATGGCCACTGTGAAGGGTGCACGTGGAATGGAGAATCCCACCCTGAAAAAAACCTGCACACAGTCACTTAGTGACTGGAGAGTGCAGCTGGCTGAACTCAGAGTCCTAATTCTGGCATTCGTGAATATGGATCCTGGATTTCCTACACTCCTAGTATGTTATTTGTATTATTGTGTCCAGTGTTACAATGAGTACTTACACTATTGGAGACAGAATGGATTCAGGGATTTCAATGGGTACACAGTAATGCACAAGATGCTTTAGGGACAAGAGGCTAAGCTAAAAGCAGGCTTGCCCCAGACTCATGTGATTCACACTTTGAGTCATTACTGTAGGTGTACACATTGCAGAGAATTCCATGGCTGATGAAGCCACAAAGGCAAAAGTACAAACTGTTGCAGTCGCTCCAATAACTCGCTCTAGTACAGGAATAGTTGGAGACATTGTGGTGGCTGTCAATGATACACGTGTCGACATCCAACAAAATACTCCTACCTGTTAAGTACACAAAACATTCATTTGCTCAGATTCCCAGAGTGGGGGATTGGGCTACCAACTTCAGATCGCAGGTTAGGTTTAATCCTCAGCACATCTACCACAGACACCTCTATCGATCTAAAGCAAGCCCATTACTTATATTTATCTGGGCCACTGTGCCCCCTCACAATCAGATGGAGCTTTCAAATACATTTTGTTTGCAGTGGATTCCTGCTCTTAATTCCTTTTGGTTTGGCCACAGCAATCGGCTGATGCCCAAACTGTTATAAAAGACCTGCAAGCCTTCATTGGGACATACGCAGTCAGCACATTCCATTAGGACCAGGGTCCAGCATTCACCTCTAAGGCTAACAAAGACACCCTGGGAAAATTAGATATGACTGTGCGGGATTCTTCCCCCTATTGTCCTAAGGGAAACGCTGTAGTGGAGAGGAAAAACCAGGATTTAAAGCAATCTTTAACAGCTAGGGTATTAGGCTCAGGGTGCAGTTGTGTCCATCACCTCTATGGGGTCCAGAGAGCCCTAAACAATCTGTCTAGAAAATCAAGTTGGTCTCCCTATGAGATCCTGTTTGGGGTTAAGATGTGAGTATCAGACCTCAACAGTTCCAGCTCAGTGGCAGCAGAAACACCTTTTGACAGCAATGAATGTTTAAATGTTTTACAGAAACTGAACAGCTTCTGGGACACACACAGCAAAGTTCAAGTAAAATGCACCACCACTGGAGAAGTGAAAGAGGCACCAGCATCCCCGGGTTGGATTCTTAAAATTCAGGTTCTGATCTGGGAGAGGATCATGGGCAAGAAATAATTCAGGCCATCCTACAGTGAACCTGTCCCTGTCCTGGCTGTTGAAGGTACCAGAACCATACTTTTACCAACCATCTGCTGGTTGCAAAACAAGAGATTAGTGTCAATAGATCTCATCAAACAACATTATGTGGCCAGTTTGGCACAGTAGGCGGAGAGGTCTCCTGAGTAGTTACTTGTCCCCTCTCACTACACTACAGGAAGTCACTCTGGAAGCTCTGCTCAGCAAGGAAGCGTCTTCTCCCTGACTGGGGACAGCTAAAAGTGAAGTATCCGTTCTACCTGTTGCATCAGAAACTACCATACATTCAATAGTATGGAAACACAGATTGCATTTCTGCAAACCGACAAAGACAGTTTCTACCACAATGTACCCCCCTTGGAATCAACACCCAGTTTTACACAGCCTCCAGATCTACCAAATATAGATCGAACTGCCTCTTGCTACTTTAACAGCTATGATGACTTCTATTCGGAATCATCTGACCAACTTCTGTACTACCACTTCCACCTCTATGAGATAAATTGCGTGATTTCTACTTTTGGTTGAAAAAGACGTACTTTGTTACTCCATGACTATACCATTGGATTACAATTTTGTTACTTTTCTTTGTCCATTGGATTGGTTTTGTGACTGTTCTTTTTCTACTTCTGAGCAGACACTATCTCCTAGAATGCTCTGCTGTTGAACTAGCGACTTGGTTTTAACACCCTATCCTTCATCACACAAAGAGACCTTTCCTTGGTGAACATTTCTGCTATTCCTGGTGGAAGTTTTGGGATGGGGTATAAATATGATATATTTGGTCCAACTGAACTTCTGCAAATACCATATGTACTTTGAATTGACATTATTACCCCTAGTTCTATATCTGACGATTGGGACATTGATACAGTCCCTGAGATGTTACAAGATCTAGAGCATTCTACTGTTTTTAATTCCAATGCAGTGTATGATGGTATTAATAATTATGATGAAATGTTTTGTTTTCAACAATATGGTCACCAGAGTTTGCACAAAGCAATGACTTTGCATGCAGTATTTAATTGCACACAATTGGAACACTACCCTACACCACCAAGGGGTAGCAGGAAAACATTTGCACAAAAGTTTGCACATTTTTCTGGTCACAATACTGCTGACCCAGGGTCTTATTATTACAGGCTCACACCATCACAAGCTAGGAAAAATATGCTCACTGATACCAAGCTGATTTATTCTGCATTGTTTCTTTCCCAGTTGTTTACACAAGGGTTTGACTTTTGGGGGGTCACTGTAGAAGTAAAACTGATTTGGGGAACTAAGGATTAGCAGGTTCAGGGAAACTAGGCTTTATTTAGAGCATGTCTTATACCACATCAACTGATTTACATAAACAAAACTGTGCAGCAAGCATCATGTCTCGGCTTGGCTAAGATAAAAGATTTAAATACACCAAACATTCCCACATTTGCATGTTTTGTGAAAAGGCAGCAGTTCACAAGTTACACGGAGGAAACACTAGACACCATGCTCCGCAATGGTACATACACAATTCATTGGGTACCAATCAGAAGAGATGGTTAGTTTGGACGTAAGACAGTGACGAATGTCAGGCATGTTCACTAGATAACACCAAGGGGTTTAAGATCAACAGGCCTGACGTACATTAAACGCACACTCAGGGTGGTAACAACTTACAGTGTTGGGATATTATTCCTAGATTGGCTAAAAAACCTCAACATTGACTCAGGTGAAATAACACATCTCTTCTTTCTGATGACATGGGACTAAAGTTACTTTCTTCTAGGTCCTCCAAAGCAACATCAAAAGTGCTTCTTGAATGCAATGTACAATGAAATGTGGAAAGTTTCCCAGCAGGAGGCAGCTGAGAGACTGCACAAGATTGATAGGGCTAATTTAGAAAGGGCTCTGGCAGTAGTTGATAATGATATGACCACCTTGTCCACGAGGATTTACTCTCTCGGAAACATTGTGTCATCTGCAACAGACATCATACAGAGTGACATGTCTTCCTTACAACATGGGCAGTCAAAGCTTAGAGCTATTATGTTGCTGAGCTGGACTCTTTAGACACTTCGCTCTAGTCAGGTACCATGGCAACACCTTAATGCCACTAACTTGGTTTTACCTTACAATTTAACAAAACAGCAAACCATCGTGGCACGAAAAGATGCAACATATACTATGTTACACATTGAGAAGTTGGAGAATTTACCATTTACTGTTGCTGAAACATGTTCCATGGAGTGGATAATCCATCAGCTTATTTCACTACCAATCTCGACATTTCACTTCCAATCCTGTTTACAACACCATCAAGTAGGCAGATATGAAGCCCCAGGGGAGTGTTATGTACGCGAGCCATGGATCTAACCTTTTAGATACCGCTGTACAAATGGTGAGACTGAAGCTATTCTTGGCAGGACTGACTGTGAGAGTACTTTAGGGCATTCCTTAGTGCATTCCTTAGTGTGTAGGGAAGTTTCACTTCATGGAACATGCCGTGCATCCATGACAAACTTGTCCTGATATCTGAGGGGTTCTCCAGCTGCTGTGATCCAGCCAGTCTTCAGTTTGCTCTTGAACTGGTGTTATTTGATGTTGAACCATCAGAATTGCTGTGGCATTAAACCGGGAATCACCTATCTGTTGACGGTTTCTGCAGTCGTGACCTGTTGTACACAAGTACTGTTTCCACCCGCCCACCCAGTTAGGGATGCAACACTTTTGCCTTTTATAAAGCTTTCGAATATTCACTTTGATGCCTCAAGCAGACAGAAAGCCTCTTTTTTACAAAAGGAAGTGTTCTTAACATGTGCACGGCAGATGTTTGATCTACAAGTTTCAAGGTCTTCTTTTGAGATACAGTCGCCAATCCGAACTGAATTCCCACATCGTTTTGGGAAACTTGTGCACCGCATTTTTAACATGTTTAACACCACAGGAGCTGAGTACTTTTGAAAGATAATTGGCTCTGGCCTGGTTTGCCCTCCCAAACAGTCTTCAGAGTTAGTCCATCATTCATACACTCCGTGCTTGGAAGCATTTTTGGAAGTCTTCTGCTTGTCCTGCTCCTGATTGTCGGGACAGTGCTTTTATTTTTTTCTGCTCCGCAATGGATTTGCCATTTCGAGGCCAAATGGAACTGACACTTTCACTTTCAGACATGCTCCTGTGTCATGAACGCATGGTACAGTATTTTGGCGCACCCTTGCATTAAGGAACTAAATGAACATTGGTTGTTGTCCTTTTGGACTGTGTGGCTACATTACGTGCAGTCTGTATTCTGCTATCTCTATTGAGCTTTTGAGTGTGCCCTGGGCATATGCCTAGGAACACCACTGGGTAGTCTCGGGACATTGCACTACTGGTGGGTCAATCGAAGGCCCACCTATACTGTAGTACATGGTGCTTTCCTTTGCTTCTGAATACATTCTATGAGCCCTCCAGGGATACTTCTTTTTCATGGGAACATATTTGCTCTATGGATCTGATCTGATGGGTGCCTCTGGAAACATTGTTTGCGGTGGTTGGGAACAGCAATGTTTCTTCTACCTCTCGGAACACATAAACAATCTGGCAGTTTTTATTTTTGTAATTTAGCTTCTCTTTTATTAAATTACTTTTGAAAGGAAAATTAGCTTGTATGTTACTTTTATAATTTTGATGTTTTTTGAGTGGCTTTCACTCTGTTTAAAAAGCAGTGAAACTTTTTAGAATTTAGGTGGTTTTATCCTTATTTGCACTTTAATTTAGCATTTTCAAGGGATAGCTTTTATCATCTCGTGTCTAAGGAGTGGGTGTCAAGTAGCCCGGTTAGAAAGGATGCCATCTTTATGCTTACGTTTCTTAAGTTGCTTTCTCTCTTACACATGGTGACTTTCGACACACATTTGTGTGCATGTCAGTGCAGGATAACATTCTCTGAAACTGTATCTGATTACATTTCCACTTTGTAGGCACAGTATCACAACACCTTTCAGTAGATGGGATAAAGTTCACTGCGCAAATGTCATTGTTAATATTTTCCGGTAGACAACAGAGCTATCTTCCTAGAATAAACAATTGCGGCCTGACTGAGTCTTCGACATGGTAGCATGAGTGCTGTTTATTATATTGACAGATAATGATAGCACGTTCCTGAATAGGAAAATGTCTTTCGTTTTGCACTCAATCTCAGAGATATGATCTCTTTTGTGAAATTAAACTCAGGTAAATCGGAATTTATTCAAGCATAACTTGAGTTTATTAACCGTTGTTCAAAGTTAATGAAGTCAAAGAATTGTATTCATTCTTTATCAATGCATCATATATCCAACTGCCCAATGCATTTCGGGCTTTTTTAAGCCCTTCTTCAGGGGCGGTACTCTGAAAGGATAAGGTATAGGGTTCAGTATATATATACATTTTATAAACACTCAATAGAAAAGAACAATTTTAATCCAAACAATTATACAGTAGATTTTGATTGTAACAAACATGATCATGTTGAAACAGTATTAAAAGTAATACGTTCGTAATAAGTAAAAAAACACAATACCAGTGTTGGTAATTACCAAAATGGAGGTACACTACACATCAAAGTGATGTGAAAATATCCACTTGTTTTACATGTTAAAACAACATACTGTGATGTGCATTTACCAAGGTCATAAGAAATAGTGAAGCCGAAATGGACCAAGAAAGTTTGGGTGGTAGTGTAAGTAAAAAAATTAAATGAAAAAATGAAAATGCCATATAGGACAAAGTAATGTGGTGTGTTTTTGCCAAAATTGTAGGAAAAAGTAAAGACAAAATAAAAAGAAAAATCTGGATGGTGGTGTGGGTAACAAAAATACATACAGCGTGGGGCCTTTTAAAAGAATACAATCACTATCTGACAAGTAACGGAAGATCAAACTTACAGTTGGTATGGTGATGTATAGATTCTCCTGAACCCGGGAGAATCAAATCGGAAACGCTCCGGTAAGTGTAATGGATGGTAATCATGTGATAAGGAAAAGTGCGGGAAAAAGAGAACTACAAAGAAAAAAGACTTGTAGTTCCAAGAGGTAATCATGTGATATGTGATAAAGAAAAATGCGGGAAAAGGAGAACTACAAAGAAAACAGACTTGTAGTTCCAAAAGGTCAATAAAGTTTAGTGAAACTACACGTGCAAACAAAATATAAAATAATAAACAAAAGTGAGTGCAGTTAAATCTGTCAAGGAATTAGGCCAAAAGTAAAAAGAATGGAATAGACAGCGTGTGAAACCGAAGAAACACATGTAATTTGAGTGATTCGAACCAAAAGCGATAGTTCAAAAAATGTAAGATATTACCAAATCCTGGAGCTTGTAAGGGAGCGTCAATGTAATAGTGCAATAGTACATGTGTATAAGATGAAATTAGTAAGTAAAATAAAATGAAATAACTGTGAGGTTCAACATGAACTGTAAAGTTACACAAGGTACTAGGGTATCACAAGTCGGGTGGAAAGTTCAAATCTCCAATTTAAGGTGAATAAAGGAGACCTTAGTTACAGAAAACAGCCCAGATCATAACGCTCGTTGAGACCTTTCGGATGTATGGAATTCAGCTTGTGGATCCAAAATGTTTCTCTTTGTAATAGATATTTACTATTGTCACGACCCCTCAGCTGGGGAATCTGTTCAAGAACCAAAAATCGCAGTTGACAGATGTTGTGCTGATGCTGGTGAAAATGAGTTGCGATTGGTGATTTCGCCTGTTTGGTACGTATATTGCTTTTGTGTTCATTGATCCGTATACGGATTTTTCTCTCAGTTTTGCCCACATAAACCAAACCACATGGACATTTCAACATGTAAATGAGATTCTGACTATTACATGTGGCTGTAACCTTGAGTTTGATCGTGTTGCCTTGTGAAGGATGTTGGATGTTGGTACCTTTGATGATAGAGTTACAGTTACCTCAGTTAAGACATGGTAAAGTACCTTTGAAGGAGCTGGTAGTGAGTTCATCAGCTTTAGACAATATTTGTTTGATGTTGCGTGATCTTTGGTAAGCAAATCTAGGTGATATTTCAAAAATGTTATTGAAATCCATTTCCATGCTTAACACAGGCCAATACCTGAGGATGGTTTTTTTTATGTTGAAACTTTGTGTGGAAAATTTTGACACAAATGTCATTCGTTGATCTGAAGTTTTTGGTGGTTTGGGTGAAAGAAGCATCTGTCGGGTAGATTTGTTAGACTTCAATATGGCGCTGTCAAGAACTTTGGTAGGGTATTTTCGTTGTTCAAATTTGGAAATGCAAGCGGATTTGCTTGATTCAAACAATTCATTGGTACTTGAGATTCTTTTCAATCGTAGTAGTTGTGAGTAGGGCAAGTGATTCTTGAGAGATGGTTGGTGGAAACTGTGAAAGTGCAGGAGATTATTGCGGTCAGTAGGTTTAGTGTAAACCTCAGTGGTGAGGTTTCCTTGGTATAATGTGACCTTGGTATCCAGGAATGTTATCGATTCTTTGTTTATACAGTGAGTGAATTGAATTCGTTGGTCAACTGTATTAAGTGATTCAATTAATGATTCCAGATGATCAATTGAGCCATTCCATAAGATAAAAATGTCATCAATGTATCTTTTATAAAGGGTAAGATGTTGGGTCCACTCGTGTTTGCAAAGTATGTTGTCTATTTCAAAACGGTGCATAAAGAGGTTCGCGTATGTTGGGGCGGCACAATTGCCCATGGAAGTTCCGGAGCATTGAATGTAAAATGTTCCTGCCCATTCGAAGTAGCTGTGATAAAGGGTGAAATGCATGAGTTCCATCAGAAATACTTTGAGATTCTCTGGTTTGTCTGTGGTCATCAGAAATGACTCGATTGCCTCAATGCCTTTATCATGGGGTATGGAAGTGTAAAGTGAGTTTACATCAATGGTACATAGGACGGTTTCCATGGTTATCAAATTTTGAATGGACTCCAGGATATTGAGAAAATCAGTAGTGTCCTTAATGTAGGTAGTCATCGACTGAACAGAAGCTTGTAGATGTTTGTCCAAGTATTTCCCTACGGGTTCATGTAGTGAGTTCACTGTAGACACAATGGGTCTAAATGGCGGTCTTGTGGCGTTTTTGTGCATTTTAGGGAGCATATAGATATAGGGTGTAGATGGGTTGCTTTTGATCAGATATGTTTTGTCTTCGTCGTTGATGACACCCTGTTCTAAAGCTGTATTAACGATGGTTTTTAGCACAATCATGAAATCATTGGTTGGATCCGTTGGGGTGGGCATGTATGTATCTGAATTGTTGACGTGATCATTAACATTTTTAGTGTAAAAGATGGTATCCATAATGACCAGTGCTCCACCTTTGTCGGCTTGACGTATGGTAATCTCTGGTTTGTTTGCTAATTCTTCGTTAATAAAGAACTCAAAAAAATTGGTTACCATAACAAAAAGGCATACTCTAACATAACCAAAAAGGAACAACAAGCCTAAAAGCAACCCATCTACACCCTATATCTATATGCTCCCTAAAATGCACAAAAACGCCACAAGACCGCCATTTAGACCCATTGTGTCTACAGTGAACTCACTACATGAACCCGTAGGGAAATACTTGGACAAACATCTACAAGCTTCTGTTCAGTCGATGACTACCTACATTAAGGACACTACTGATTTTCTCAATATCCTGGAGTCCATTCAAAATTTGATAACCATGGAAACCGTCCTATGTACCATTGATGTAAACTCACTTTACACTTCCATACCCCATGATAAAGGCATTGAGGCAATCGAGTCATTTCTGATGACCACAGACAAACCAGAGAATCTCAAAGTATTTCTGATGGAACTCATGCATTTCACCCTTTATCACAGCTACTTCGAATGGGCAGGAACATTTTACATTCAATGCTCCGGAACTTCCATGGGCAATTGTGCCGCCCCAACATACGCGAACCTCTTTATGCACCGTTTTGAAATAGACAACATACTTTGCAAACACGAGTGGACCCAACATCTTACCCTTTATAAAAGATACATTGATGACATTTTTATCTTATGGAATGGCTCAATTGATCATCTGGAATCATTAATTGAATCACTTAATACAGTTGACCAACGAATTCAATTCACTCACTGTATAAACAAAGAATCGATAACATTCCTGGATACCAAGGTCACATTATACCAAGGAAACCTCACCACTGAGGTTTACACTAAACCTACTGACCGCAATAATCTCCTGCACTTTCACAGTTTCCACCAACCATCTCTCAAGAATCACTTGCCCTACTCACAACTACTACGATTGAAAAGAATCTCAAGTACCAATGAATTGTTTGAATCAAGCAAATCCGCTTGCATTTCCAAATTTGAACAACGAAAATACCCTACCAAAGTTCTTGACAGCGCCATATTGAAGTCTAACAAATCTACCCGACAGATGCTTCTTTCACCCAAACCACCAAAAACTTCAGATCAACGAATGACATTTGTGTCAAAATTTTCCACACAAAGTTTCAACATAAAAAAAACCATCCTCAGGTATTGGCCTGTGTTAAGCATGGAAATGGATTTCAATAACATTTTTGAAATATCACCTAGATTTGCTTACCAAAGATCACGCAACATCAAACAAATATTGTCTAAAGCTGATGAACTCACTACCAGCTCCTTCAAAGGTACTTTACCATGTCTTAACTGTGGTAACTGTAACTCTATCATCAAAGGTACCAACATCCAACATCCTTCACAAGGCAACACGATCAAACTCAAGGTTACAGCCACATGTAATAGTCAGAATCTCATTTACATGTTGAAATGTCCATGTGGTTTGGTTTATGTGGGCAAAACTGAGAGAAAAATCCGTATACGGATCAATGAACACAAAAGCAATATACGTACCAAACAGGCGAAATCACCAATCGCAACTCATTTTCACCAGCATCAGCACAACATCTGTCAACTGCGATTTTTGGTTCTTGAACAGATTCCCCAGCTGAGGGGTCGTGACAATAGTAAATATCTATTACAAAGAGAAACATTTTGGATCCACAAGCTGAATTCCATACATCCGAAAGGTCTCAACGAGCGTTATGATCTGGGCTGTTTTCTGTAACTAAGGTCTCCTTTATTCACCTTAAATTGGAGATTTGAACTTTCCACCCGACTTGTGATACCCTAGTACCTTGTGTAACTTTACAGTTCATGTTGAACCTCACAGTTATTTCATTTTATTTTACTTACTAATTTCATCTTATACACATGTACTATTGCACTATTACATTGACGCTCCCTTACAAGCTCCAGGATTTGGTAATATCTTACATTTTTTGAACTATCGCTTTTGGTTCGAATCACTCAAATTACATGTGTTTCTTCGGTTTCACACGCTGTCTATTCCATTCTTTTTACTTTTGGCCTAATTCCTTGACAGATTTAACTGCACTCACTTTTGTTTATTATTTTATATTTTGTTTGCACGTGTAGTTTCACTAAACTTTATTGACCTTTTGGAACTACAAGTCTGTTTTCTTTGTAGTTCTCCTTTTCCCGCATTTTTCTTTATCACATATCACATGATTACCTCTTGGAACTACAAGTCTTTTTTCTTTGTAGTTCTCTTTTTCCCGCACTTTTCCTTATCACATGATTACCATCCATTACACTTACCGGAGCGTTTCCGATTTGATTCTCCCGGGTTCAGGAGAATCTATACATCACCATACCAACTGTAAGTTTGATCTTCCGTTACTTGTCAGATAGTGATTGTATTCTTTTAAAAGGCCCCACGCTGTATGTATTTTTGTTACCCACACCACCATCCAGATTTTTCTTTTTATTTTGTCTTTACTTTTTCCTACAATTTTGGCAAAAACACACCACATTACTTTGTCCTATATGGCATTTTCATTTTTTCATTTAATTTTTTTACTTACACTACCACCCAAACTTTCTTGGTCCATTTCGGCTTCACTATTTCTTATGACCTTGGTAAATGCACATCACAGTATGTTGTTTTAACATGTAAAACAAGTGGATATTTTCACATCACTTTGATGTGTAGTGTACCTCCATTTTGGTAATTACCAACACTGGTATTGTGTTTTTTTACTTATTACGAACGTATTACTTTTAATACTGTTTCAACATGATCATGTTTGTTACAATCAAAATCTACTGTATAATTGTTTGGATTAAAATTGTTCTTTTCTATTGAGTGTTTATAAAATGTATATATATACTGAACCCTATACCTTATCCTTTCAGAGTACCGCCCCTGAAGAAGGGCTTAAAAAAGCCCGAAATGCATTGGGCAGTTGGATATATGATGCATTGATAAAGAATGAATACAATTCTTTGACTTCATTAACTTTGAACAACGGTTAATAAACTCAAGTTATGCTTGAATAAATTCCGATTTACCTGAGTTTAATTTCACAAAAGAGATCATATCTCTGAGATTGAGTGCAAAACGAAAGACATTTTCCTATTCAGGAACGTGCTATCATTATCTACGATTTGAATTCCCTACTCAGGGGGATTAATTCGTTTGCACCAACTAATTTTGCTTAAATTATTGACCTGGAGAAATTTTGAGTGCGCAACTTCTGTTCTAGCTTTTCATATTATATTGACAGAACCACTTCCTTGTTTAGATCAGAGGAGCACTCTGCTGACACTGCAAGGTCGCAGCATGCTGGAATTGCTGATCAGCTGATTCCTGTTTACCTCCAAAAGGGATGTCCAGTTCTACACCAAGACGGGCAGCCTGATGACACTTACTCACAGGTAATGGGGGATTTAGACCACTCAGCAGGGATTTGGCAGATCACCCACCTTAGACGGAGCTAGGTTAGGGAAACACTAGGTAGGAGCACCTTATACTACATTACATAGATGCCTGCATATATTTCTGCTATAGCACAATGATGGAATTGTTAATCTGTTTCACTGTTCTCGTATTCTGTTTCCTTCTATTAATCATTGCAGCGCACGTATTTTACTCAAGAATCACAATGCTTCCATAAATATTGAAACTGCAGGTTGTGCATTTCTTGTCTATTTCTTTGGCTATGCATGAGTAAGCAAATGAAAAGGTTCTAGATCTGTTTCCAGGATTTCTTTGAGGAGTCAGGGTTGCACAGGGTTCTGAGTTTGCACACACATTTGTTACCCAGTAAGGTTAGTGGTGCAGATGGTGCACTGTGAGCTAGCAAGACTATAGGCCAACATATCCTGCGGGGTGCTGAGAATCAGTCTTGCAGCAGTCCAATGTTTATATTGTCCAACAAACACACAGTTTTACTTGAGAAAGTACAAGCCATACGAAAGCTAGATCTTGGTCCACAAAGAGTGCTTTTTATGTTTTGAGGATCCGTGGGCCGACAGATCTCATGCTGAGATTTTACTGGCTGCCCCTGCATCAACCAGGAAGTGGTGGAAGCCATCTTAGGACTTGGGACTTAGCCCAGGGTCCTAGGAAAAAGGCAAAAAAAAAAAGTAGGGGCAGGGTATGAAACCCTGATCCCTTAGGCCTCCTGTTGGGATCTAAGGACTTTTTAAAAAATATTACAGCAAAGTCGTGGAGGATCCAGAGGCCAAAGGCTTGTGCAGCGTCGGTTGGATGCCTGCAGGGGGGATGGCCACCAGGACATGCCACAGGGCAGGTCCGGCAGCCAACCTAGCAGCGTGAGGTTGGCTGCCTGTGGGAGGGTGGCTTTATGTATGGTAACAAAGTATTACTTTATGTAAAAAAAAAAACTAGAAATTCACTGAAAAAAACAAAGGTTAAATAATGTATTAGTTATGTGAAGTGTTCAGCAACAACATAACGTTTTAAACTCTGAATTTGAAAAACCACAGAAATTCACCAGTTATAGATATCTCAAGTAACTATAACTCGTGCCCCAAGTTAATTACAACTGGTGAATTTCTGTGTTTTTTAAGTTTAAAACGTTACACTGTTGAACATTTCACATAGGTATAATGTTACCTTAACCTTTGGTTTTTTCAGGGTGTGTGTGTGTGTATATATATATATATATATATATATATATATATATATATATATTCTCTGTAACAAAAGTTACAGGGACATTATAGTTAGGCTCAGATTTCACTTATACAAAACCAGTTAAATTCAGCTGCTATAGGCACCTGAGCAAACTATAATTTATGCCCCACATGCACTGTTTATGACCTCACATATTACATCACTCACGACATGGTCAGTGACGTCACTGATGACATCACTGGTGACATCTCAAATGAAGTGTTTCCAGCTAATTAGAGCTCTGCAGATTTCTGCACGAGCTCGTCATTATCTGCAAAGGCTTCACAATCGTAGATATACAACTTTAGATTTCCTTTATCACCAAATAAGTGAAAGAGTGGTCTACAAACCAAAAGCTACCATTCTGACGAATTTGGTGTAATTCTGGGCAGCAGTTCAGGCTCGAGCCATATTCAAAGCCCCTATGGGAATTAACATGTGAAAGGCACACATATTTTGACCTCTCTCTTTTTCTCTGCCACAGCTTGATGCATCAAAACTTACCATGTACAACTAGAATCACTGGGGCATTTTATTTTGGAAGGTTTCTTGAAGATTCTGCAAATTGCGCCAAGGATATAGGCAAGTCAAAAAACGCTCTTCCTGCGCAGTTATATTTAGGATCGTGTTTGCCAATAACTTTGGCGTTATTTTTATGAATCTCCACAAAACATTTTAAAACGTGCTACTTTTTCACTAGTTTGCACATTAAAAGTTTCAAGGTGATCCCTGAAGTGTGAAGAACCTAGGCCTTATGGGCCTGGCGGCGCAGGGTACGCCTTAATCTTCTGAGTTCACCTGCTTTGTTGAACAGAGACACAGGACACTCTGTTGGGCGTAGAAGATCAGGTTTATTAGCTGCAGCTAAGTACAGTTGTCCCAGAAGTACATTCAGTATGTTCTTAGGAGACTGCCACTTCACTCCGTGGCGCACAATCTTTTATAGCACATAGATAGTATAAGATTAACAAAGAACACTCCCAATACATACATGGTTAACCAATGAGAAAAGTTTGAAAACAAGACATAACCAATGAGAAGAGTTTGAAAACAAGATATCAAGTAACCAATGAGAAAAGTTTGAAAACAAGACATAACCAATGAGAAGAGTTTGAAAACAAGATACCAAGTAACCCAAAGCTTCTCCTCCAACTGTGTGTGTCACCCCTCCCCACAAGTCAATCAATGATAGTGTATTTGCAGGTGGCAGGACACATTTGTATGCCTTGGAGGACAGTTGTGAAATGAGAGAATACAAGTAGAGAATAGCGAAGGCCAGAAGATAAGATAAAGTCAGGAAAGAATGGTGCGAACCAATAGACAGTTGAGACAGGAATCAGTCGGACCAGACGGGGATTAGTGGACTCAGCCAGTCCCTGACATCAGTCTCGTAAACAGAGGCAGGAGGTTATTTTGACACGTTGCAGTGAGATCAGCAGAAAAACTTTTTTTTTTTTTTTTTTTGAGAACTTTTATTAACCATAGTTGCATCAATTGGCAATGTACAATTCTGCGACATAGCATCAGGTCAGCAATGTTTGAGTACATACCGTCAAATGTTTAAACACAGCCGTTTAGCCGACAACCCGGAGGTCCGGCGGCGGAGCTCAGTTGTACCTAGATAGAGGATTCAGGTGTGTACATTGCGTGTAAGCGAATCGGTGGTGCTTTTCTGTTATGTGTCGCGTTATTTCTCAGCTAAAAGCGCATTGTCCGCGTGTGAGGGGGGCGTTTCGTGTCCGCCCGCTGCGCAGCATTGTCAGCTAGCTCCTGGGCTCACAGAAGGATGTGTGCTGGGTGCTGGGTTGTCCGTCAAGCGCCCTGGTTTGTGGGCATCGGAGTCCCGGTGGCCCGCGTGTAGCGTGGGGTGGAGCGCGTCAAGGAGGTTGCAGCGTAGTTCGCAAGGGTGCGCGTGGCGACCGTTGCTATGGTGGAACACATGCTCTGCTAGGGAGCGTAGTCAGTCGCCGGATTGTGTCCCGGGTGTGCAACGTAAACTTTAGGGATCAAGGTCAGGGTCGAGAACTCGGGTAGGGGCCAGAAGAAGAAGGGTGAGGAGGGGGGGGGGGAAGTGGAGATCCGCGTGCAGCAATGTGTGAGGAGATAGGGGCTGTCCAGCAGAGCGTAGCCGGCCGTCCGGGGAGCGCGTCGAGTGGCTGGTCGTGAGGGGGGGGGGAGGAGGAGAGGAGGGGGGGATTCGTCAGCGTGCGCGCCCTCTCGGGTAGCAGCGGCGGTAAGTCCCGCGCGTGCGCCAGAGCACAGCGCAAGAAGTATCCGGCAGTAGTAGCCTGCCGCGTGGTATGTGAGACGTGTCTGGGGAATATGCAGGTCGAGGGGGCCAGGAGCGAACCGCACCAGGGTCTCAGACATGTTGCCAGCGATCGAGTAGTATATCAGTGTCCGCCTGGTGTTTAGGTTATCCCACGGGTTCGGCAGGCCGTCTGAAAGGTGGCGAGGAGGCCATCCCAAAGGTGAGCGATGGGGTACTGCCTAAGTCCCGCAGTTTCCTCACGGAGGAGCACTGCACTCTCCGCCTGCGCCCAGTTGACGAAGGATGCCCTCCAGTGCCTGATGTGCGGAGGGGCCGTCGCCTTCCAGTGCTTGGTGAGCAAGCGTTTGGCTGTAACAAGCCCCATGTCCCAAAAGCGCGCCTGTACTCTATTCGCTTTTGTGCGCTTGTACAGGCCCAAGATACACGCTTCCCACGTGCGTGGCAGCCGTCCATCCGCGCCGCGCTCGATCAGTGACAGCACGTCGCTCCAATACGTCTGCACGTCCGCACAGTGCCAGAGCATATGCAAAAGGTCCGCTCCTGGTGACGAGCACCGTGGGCAGGCGGCATCCGTCCGCAGGAAATATTTATTGATCTTCTCCGGAGTGAGATACGCTCGCTGCAATATGTAATATTGTATGAGCTTGAAGCGGGGGTTGCGTGGAACGTTAACCGGGCCGGCCAGTATCATCGCCCATTCTTTATCTGTCCAGTCTCTGCCCCTGTCCGTCGCCCAGCGTTCCCTTAATGTCGAGGTGGTCAGTCGTGAGTGTGCAAGGAGTGCCTGCACTAGCCAGTGTATGACATGTGCGCCATTGCCCATAATATGTAGATATTGGATGAAGGTATGCGTCGGTAGTTCCGTCGTCATGTCGCCCCAAAAGGCCGAGAGCGTCTGCATGAGGGAGGCATGCAGGAGAAACTGTCCTGCCGGGAGCGCCGTGCCGTCCGTCAGGGTGGCAAACGTCAGCAAGTCGCCGTCCTCATACAGGTCACCTAGCGTATCTACACCTGCCTGTTCCCACCCTGCCAAATGGGCCTCCGTGAGGGGTCCCGTCGGGCTAGGCATGCCCAGTAATGGTAACTCCGGAGCGTACGGTGTGGTCGCGCGCGTGAGGCGAAGGCACCTCTGGAAGCACCTGCGCGCTACCGCCAGGTAAATCTGGGTGGGGCAGGGCGCGCGAGTCAGCGGATGGAACAGCGCGTGGACTTGCGTCCGCGTCCAAGCATTCGCGTGTGAAGCAGTGTCCTCTAGTTGCTTGCCGCTCAGCCACCCCGCCACCCATTGCATCTGCGCTGCTAGATAATATAACTCCATGTTGGGGACCGCTAGTCCCCCCGAGTCAGCAGGCATGTACAGTTTGGCCAGTGCTACCCGCGGTCTCCCCTTGTTCCAGATGAGGGTGCGCAGCAATACCTCCAGGTCGCGGAATATTCTGACGGGCACATACAAGGGCAGGTTTGCAAAGTAGTACAAGAGGCGGGGCAGCACTATCATTTTGGTCAGTGCTACCCTGCTAGGCACGCTGAGGGGCAGGGTGTTCCAGTAGCTAACCTGCGTGCGCACGGACGTGATTGCTCTGAGGAGATTCCCATCTAGGACGTCCGCCGGGGACCTGTAAATCCGTATCCCCAGGTAGCGGAAGGTGGTGGGGTACCACCGCAGCCTGTCTCCTCCCAGGCGGACGTCACACTCAGGTGTCTCCGAGCCAAAGGGGTAGGCTCCCGACTTGGCCCAGTTAACCCTCAGGCCCGACAGTGCTTCGAAGGTGCGGAAAACGTCAGCGAGGGAAGCAGGGATGGCGGCCATGTCTCTGACGTATAGCAGCAGGTCATCTGCATATAGGGACACCGTGTGTAGGCCGTCCGGCAATGGGATTCCCCATTCCAGTCCGTGTGCTCGGAGTGTCGCAGCCAGGGGTTCCATTGCCAGTGCAAATAGCAACGGCGACAACGGGCAACCCTGGCGGGTGCCTCTGCGGACTCGGATGGCGGCCGAGAGGATGCGGCCCGTGCGGACCCGGACGGTCGGCTCACTGTAAAGCAGGGCGATCATGGCGTTATAGCCGCCCCCCAGTTGGTATTTCTCCGTGACTGCCCTTAGGTATGGCCACTCGACGGAGTCGAAGGCTTTCTCCAAGTCCAGTATCAGGCATCCCGCCCTGGGCCACTGCCGCGTGGCGTATTCCTGTACCCGGAAGAGCCTGCGGTTGTTGTGGGAGGTATGGCGTGTTGGGACGAACCCATTTTGGTCCCGATGTACAAGAGTGGGTACGTGAGGGGCCAGCCTCCTAGCCAGTGCTGAAGCAAGGATCTTGTAGTCTGTGTTTAGTAGAGCCAATGGACGGTAAGAGCCCACCCGCGTGCCGTCCCTGTCTGGCTTAAGTATAGAGACCAGCGTGGCTTCGTTCAATGTTGGGGGCAGGGCAGCTCCCTCCGTCGCCGCCGCGTACATGCGCAGGAGCTCCGGGATTAAGATATCCGAGCCAGCCTTGTAAAATTCAGCCGGTAGCCCGTCCGGGCCCGGAGTTTTCCCGTTGGAGAGCTGAAAGATGGCCTCTCTAAGCTCGTCCGCCTCCAGTGGAGCGCCGAGTTCGTCTTGCTGAGCGATAGTCAATTGCGGCATCGGCAGAGGGGAGAGATAGTCTGTAATAGCAGCGTAGGGAACCGCGAGTCGGGAGCGGTACAATGCGGTATAGTGGGCAGTAAAAGTGTCATGGATACCAGCTTGTGTGTACTCCAGCTCCCCACCCTCGCCCAGTATAGCCGTCACCGGCTGGGAGCGGGCATCCCGCGAAATCAGCCACGCTAGAAGCTTGCCTGGTCTGTCACCAAGGCGGTGAGTCCTCGCCGAGTGTGCCGCATAGTTGACATGGCGAAGTCGCTCCAGGAGACGTGCATGTTCCGAGCGGGCGTCCTGCAGCGGGCCCTCGTCTCCCTCCGCCGCCTCCTCCTCCCGCGCAAGTAAACTCATTTCCAGCCTAGTGAGATCTCCCTCTAGCTGGTGTCTGATCTGCCCCTGGGTGCGCAGACAGTGACCCCGTATCACGGCTTTGAAGGCATCCCACTCCGCCCTCGAGTCAGTTGCTGTGCCAGTGTTGTCCTCGAAGTACTGCGCGGTACGCTCGAGTAGGGCAGCGCGAAAAGCCGCATCTAGTAGCAGCGCTGGCTGCAGGCGCCATGTGGGGACAGGGGGGTGTGGGTGGGCCCAGGCTACGGACATGAAGTGTGGATTGTGGTCTGAGTGTGTGCGGCCCATGTATTGCGCGTCCGTCACATGAGGTAGGAGGCCTGTGGATACCATGAAGCGGTCTAGGCGGACGTATAAGTCGTGAGCGCCAGAGTAATAGGAGTACGACCGCGTCCCCGGATTGCGCTGTCGCCAGACATCGTGTAAGCCCCATTGCGCAGCCCACTCCAGCAACGCCCTCGTGGCTCCCCTGGTAGGGGCGTTCGCGGGGGGCGGGAAGGAGCGATCCAGCGTGGTGTCTAAGGTGCAATTATAATCGCCCCCTATAATCCACGAAGTGTCATGCCAGGGCGCCATAGTCGTTGATAGCCGCGCCAGGAAGCCTGCTTGTTCGATGTTTGGGGAGTAGAGGGATATCAGTGTGATAGGATGACCATCTAGCCTGCCTCGCGCGGCCGTGTATCTGCCCTCGCTGTCTATCGCAGTGTCTGTGGCCTCCCACGGGGTCCCCGGGCGGATCCATATCAGTGTTCCGCGCGCGAATGAGGAGTATTCCGTGGCGTAGAGTTGTCCCCGCCATCTACGGTGTAGTGCCCTCACCTCAGCGCCGTTCAGATGCGTCTCCTGGAGCAGCGCTACGTTAATCCTGTGCCGCTTTAGGTACGAATAAATATGGTAGCGCCTAGCCGGTGTGTGCATCCCCCTGACATTCCAGGTGCATATTTGGGTACCAGCCATTACTGTCCTGTGTGTGGGGGTCTCCCTCCGCCCCCAAGAGCGCATCCCCCCATCTCAAGGGCCCCCCGGGGCCAGCAGCCCGCATCCGCCGCGCAGCTAAAACTAGTGATGTGCATGCAGTGTCGTGATCTCCAACAGGGTGAGGGGAGAGGGAAGAAAGGGTGCATAGAAAGTCGAAACATGGCAACTAAATAAAGAGAGATGAGAACTTGTAGAATACCAAAAGGTCGGCTGCACAACAGGTCGCCGTCCAAACACTCAAGCGAGCTTACGAACTAGACAGTCTCGGGGGGTGGGTAAAGTATCTTCTGAACAACAACGGAAGCAATGCAGGTTCGGAAGCGCCTCGCATGCCTCCCAGGCGTTGTGTACATGCTGCTGCCGGCCGGCGGGCGTCCGATGGCCACAGTTCAAGGCCGTAGCAGTTGCGCGCCCGGCCATCAGGTCAGCGGGGGGCTGGAATGCCCACGGAGAGGGGGGGGGGGGAAGGGGGGAGGGCGCGGGCACGTTCCCCCCCATGACCCCCCAGTAGCAACAAGCCGAGCATGTGGCACTAAAAGGCGTCTCTGCGTGGTTGTAAATCAGGTGCATGTAGGCCGTGCGGCCTTAAGTAGAAATTGTACTTACAGTGTCCGGCCCCACGAGCGGGCCCCCTCGCAGCGCCGTCAGCATAGGTGCCTGGGCTCTTCCAGCAGGTTCAGTTCCGTAAGGGGTCATCCCGCAGGGGTTCGGGAGGTTGGCGATGTACGTCAGGTGGCAGCCCAGTTCCGGGGCACTTCAGCCAAAGAGGTCCGCCGTTTGCGGTGTGACCTCCGGGGGTCCTCCAGAGTCCTGTGTGTCCGGGATGCCGTAGATTGCCTCGTCGTCCGTTGAGTGGGCCGTCGGGCTGGCGTCCGGCCGGGCCGACGACGCCGGAGAGTTGCTAATCTCTGCCACCCTGCGCAGGGCGTCCCGCTGCTCCTGATGAACAAGGTCCGCTGGCGGGGAGTGACTCGGTGTCCCGCCGGTTGGCGGCGGCGTGGGCGACCCGCGGTGGCGTCGTCGTCTTGGTCCCCTCGATCTTTCCATCGCGCCTGTTCCCGTCGTCCGTCGTGGCGCGGCTGGCATTCCGCCATCAAGCCAGGCCTCCGCGTCTTCGGGACTCGTGAAGAAGTGTGTTTTGTCGTGCGCCACCACTCGCAGTTTGGCTGGGAAGAGCAGCGAGTACTGGAGGGCCGCTTCACGCAGCCGTCGTTTGATGGGCAGGAAAGAGTGTCTTTGCCGCTGTACTCGCGCCGTGTAGTCCGGGAAAAACATCACCGTCGCGTTGTCAATGGTAATGTCCCCTAGGTTTCTGGCCCCTCGCAGGATGGCATCGCGGTCCCTGTAGTTGAGGACTCGGAGGAGAAACGGCCGAGGGTTAGAGCCCGGAGGTGGTGGTTTCGCGGGGACACGATGGGCCCTTTCCACCACGAAGTGCGGGGAGAGCGTGTTGTCCGGTAGTAGGTCCCGCAGCCACTCCTCGACCTTGTGGACAGGATTCGCTCCTTCCCATCGCTCCGGGATGCCCACCAGGCGGATGTTGTTCCTTCGTGCCCGGCCTTCCGCATCCTCAGCCCTTCCCTCTAGTAGTTCCACCCGGTGTAGAAGGTCGCTCACCCCGGCTTCGGCCCGTTTCGTCGCCGGCTCGACCTCTGCCATGGCGTCTTCCAGCGCGGTGGTGCGCGTTTGCAGCTTTTTATGGCCGGCTCTGAGGTGCGTCAGGTCAATTGCCACACTGTCTATGCGGGTCTCCAGGGAGGTGCGCGTCTGCTGCAGCGATTCCTCCATCCTCTCCATGGCCGCCAGGACACTGTCTAGTTTCGCCGTCACATGGTCCGTATCCATCGCGGGCCTCGTTGGCTCGTGGCGCCTCCTCTCCGCCGTCGACCCCGGTCCGGAGCGGGTTCGCGCCCCTCTAGGCATGGAGCCAGCGGCGTGCGGAAGACGTCTCCCCCGTCGTCGTGGGGTAGGGGGGTGTTGCTCCGTTGATGCCCTGCTCCAGCGGAATGGGAGCGGCCCACCTCGCCGTATCTCACCGCCTCGGCCAGTCAGGCCGTGTCGCCTTCGCCGCGTGTGCAGGGGCTCAGCCAGTGGGGGGCTCAGTCGCAGCCGGGTCAGCTCTCAGTGTCCCTCTTCCAGTCCGCAGGGCACCCCTGAGTCTTTCTTCCCGCGTCGGCCCGCACCGTAGCGCGTGGCGCAGGGGTCGCGTTGTGTGTGTGTGCCAAGGAGGCCCAGGTCGGCGCTCCCTCAGCGGTTCCAGGGCTCCGCGGGCGGTGGCAGCGTGTGTTGGCGCGTCGTGTTGCTGAAGCGCCAGGGTCACCAAGAGGAGAACCGCCTCAGTGCGTCCCCTATCCCGGCAGAGTGTGGCGCGGGGAGGCAGGTCCGTGCGTGTTTCCCCAGAT
Source organism: Triturus cristatus (assembly GCF_964204655.1). Classification (NCBI taxonomy): domain Eukaryota; kingdom Metazoa; phylum Chordata; class Amphibia; order Caudata; family Salamandridae; genus Triturus; species Triturus cristatus. The sequence goes on along the minus strand of NC_140590.1, from coordinate 1,483,679,120 downwards.
CCGGGGGGATGCCGCTGCTGCTCCCCTATGGCACCTCCAGTCTTCGTAAGACGCTGCAGCTACCTGTGCTGTGCAGGTAGTCGTCGTTGGGGTTCAGGCGCAGGCCCACCCGTCGCCAGTGGTGCGGTCACGCGGTCCCAGGGGGGTGTCGTTGTCCATCACCGCCTTTTCCGTGGCGCCACAGGGGGGTCCCCCAGGCGGGTCCAAGCGCGGCCCCCCCGTCGCCAGGCCGCCCTCGCCGCAGTTGTAGGCCGCCGCTCGGCGTCGCGGTAGCTCCTCCTCAGATTGCAGCCTCGGGCCTAGGGGACAGGGCAGCGCCCCGGTCTCGCGTAGCCGCTAGCCGCGGCCGCGCGTCCTGCAGAGCGGTCGCGGCCTCGTCCGCAGGGCCGGCGCGGTGTTCCACCGCCGATTCGCCGCAAACTCGGCCAGGTGGCGGAGAAGGCTCCGTGGAGGGCCCGCCGGCCAAATCCGCAACGTTTAGGATTGTTGCAGCGGAGAAACGGCCCGGGGCAGGAGGGCTCGATCGGGAGCTCTACCCGGGCACGTCCGCTTCCATCGCGTGCTTAGCCACGCCCCCAGCAGAAAAACTTTGTTTATTGTGCTGCCTGAGTGAGGGCAACACAAAATGGCAGTGATCAACAAAATGGTGACTAAATACGAGCGAGATCGAAAATCGAATTTCCTCAAGTGATGGCAAACGAAAGTGAGGTTCCACAATATGTTTTACTGATTTTATTTTCCATAGCTACAGCCTAAACCGCTGAATGGATTTACACCAGATTTGTCAGAAAGTTAGATTTTGGTTCAGAAAGTGTGCTTTTTGTGAACTGATTTAAATCTGTTCTGTAGTTTTGAGTAAATTATTGCATATATCATGCCGCTGAGGATCCACAGAGCCAACAGATCTCATCAGCAAGGATGAGGCGGTGGACATTTTAAGACTCAGGATTCAGTCCCGAGACCAGCAAAAAAAATTAAAAAAGAAGACATAAAGGGCAAGGAAGGGATTCCCTGACCCCCCTAGACCTGGTGGAGGGGTCCGAGAGGGCATGGGGGCCAAAATGTTTTTTTTTCTCAAAGGATCAGAAGATTTGTGGTAAAATTAAGAAAAAAACACAGGGATGGGCCAGGGGGACGGTGCATGTTTTTTATTTAGGAGGAGGCCCAACTCCTCAAGACTCTAAGAGGCCCTGGGGACCCCATCCCCGGGCTGTGTCATAAATAAAGGAGAGTGGGGCATGTGGCCTCCCTCTGTAAGCCTAAAATGGCCCCGGGGGACTTCATCCTTGGGTCGAGGAATAAATAAATGTGAAGGGGGACATGCAGCCCCACTCCACAACCCTTATAAGAGACCCCATGGACTCCATCCCCTGTGTACTATATTATGATAATGGAGAAGGTGGGTGCATTGCTCCCCTCAACAACAACTTTCTAAATGAAAAGGAGGCTATGCGCTCCCCCTTCAAAAGCCATGCAATGGCCTCGGGAACCCAATCCCCTGGGGCCGGCTAAGGTACTGTGTCCCAGGCTCCCCAGCACCCACCACTAGGGCACCATGTATTTCCCTGCCCACAGAGGCAGGGACAGCTCAGTGTTCTCCTACCCCATCCTGTCTGCAGGGAGAACAATACATTTCCCTGTCTGTGCTCTTGAAATACTGTGAATTGCTCCCATAGGAGCAAAAATTAATCTGCTCCATCAGGGGGGAAGAAATGATGACCTCCCCCTGCAGCCCCCAATGAGGAACATGCCATGGGGTGCCTCGGCTGGGCACCAGGGCATGCCACTTTAAAATTAAAAAGCAACACCCCAACAAACATATGGATGTGGGGTGAACCGTGTGGGCGCTAGGGCATCCCTTAAAATAAATGAATTCATAAAATTGCCAGCTTCTGCATGTCCCCTTTATATGGGTACACTTGCAGGGATCTAGAGGGGGTCCTGGGGCTCCCTCCTATAATTCTAAACAGTGGGTGTACCCGGCGGACACACAGCCTCTGATTTATTATTCATTACTCCTTCAATGAGCACCCCACAATTACCTGAAAGAGATATTAACAGGTTTTATTGTTAGTGATGTCCATAGAAGGAGCACTACCAAATACATATTGTTTTATTTTGTGGGGTGCTGCAGGGAGGTTTGCAACACACCAGCAACATTTGAAAAAATAGTAAGTCTCCTGGGTCACTGAATCAATGACCCCAGGAGAACTTACCATGTTTTTTGAAGCATTTCCCAGGCTGGACCTTTTGCTCTTCAGCTGGGTTTGCAGCACCATCTAGGGTTTGGTTGTGTGGCTATATTTAATGTGACCTAATGATGTATAATAAAGAAATAAGGTTTTTATAATTAAATGTATATATAATAATAAAGGACAGTGGTTGTTTTTATAATAAGAAAAATTCAGGTTCAAAAATATTAATTATTAACAAAAAGAATCAGAGACATGTTTGTTTAAAATAATGGTCTCTATTTATTTTCTGATTTATTACTCACAAAATTTAATAATACAAACTACATAAAAAGAAAAAGTCACATACATATTTTTTAAATAAAACTTTATTAAACTTATTTTTAGCAATCAATGTTAATAAACATTGCATTGTGTGAATTGTTGATATAGACATTTAAATAAAATTAGTGGTCATTTTTGGAGAAAGATGATAGATTCACTTTATACTGATATGCTCAAGCCATAGGCTCACTTTTTATTCTTTTATGCTGCAGAAGGCTGTGCGTGGCGTAGGGCAGGCTGGTGAGAGGTCAGGCCCTGTGGCCAACCCCATGCCATGCACAGGAAGTTGGCAGCCGGTGGGGGGTTGGCTACAGGGCCTGGCCCTCTGGCCAACCCACACCATGCACTGATGAAGGGAGTTGGCTGCCCACCAGGGTTTGGACACTGTTCCGAGCTCCAGCCATGCTCGAAGGGTGTGAGCATATTGTAATAAAATATTACTTAGCTTTAAAAACCCTGGACAGTCACTGAAAAAGCCTATAATGACGTTATAGTTAGTCTTGTATAAGAGAACTAGCAGCCGAGTTGTAGACCACTGCACCGCCTAGACAAGTCACAGTAACGTATTTAAATATTGCCCACCTCAAATGGCCAGCTGCAATATGACCATGGAATAGTGAATTTAGAAAAAGGGGTATGAGAGGCAATATATTATGACGCGTAACATGAAGTATGTTCAGGAGGCATTATTACCCCGTTATTGTTCTCCGATACTTGGGACATTTTCTATACTAGCTCATGAGAGGTTTTCTACCTCACATATTTCTAGCGACAGTACAGATCGGACTCTATTTTCTTTCGTCATATGACGATCCGTCTTACACTTATTTTGCCCTGAAGAAGCCCATGCTTGGGCGAAACGCGTTGGCTGTATTTCAACCTCACCAACAACACGAATAAAGCACAACTCGAAAAATACAAGCAACGACGTGGACTCACTGTTTTACTCTATTATTGTTGTACATACTTCATGTCACGCTACGTTATAGTTAGGTGAAGTTGTCATTTAAAACATGCTGTTTCAAGCATACACAACCACTGACATTCACCAGTTATAGTTATCGCAAGTAACTATATTCAATAAATGCTTAACAATTCATAGAGTGAACAGGATACGTAGGCTGTGGATATAGCCCTACACCGTGGCAAGGTACGTGAAAGCCTGGAAGTCTATAGAGTGTCTACACATTCAAACCAGTAAAGCGAGAATACCCATGCTCAAATACAAAGTGAGGGTCACAAATTGTGGCTGTGGTGGGATACAATACAATGGAGGTTGATAGAGACACCCAAACAGCCAATAGAAATATAGTGAAAAGAAAATACTCCTGTGGGCTGATCCAAGTCATGATTGACGTTGTCTGAAGCTGCTGCCAGTGGCTAGCAATGTCACCACCACCAGATCTAAGTGTAGCAATGCAAATTTGTATCTTTGGAGTCAATGTCAGCTGAAAGGTGAATCAGGGATAGTATAGGATCACTCACTAGTTGGAATCCTATCATTTCTCTTAGAAGACCTCTTGTCATGTATTTGAGGTGAAGATACAACACTTGGAAGAGTTTGAATCGTGCAGCAGTTAGGCAAATGTCATTTACACCAGCAGAATTTGAAGTATTTTGATAATTTAGCATTAGGCTTATTACGCACAATTCCCCAAATTACACCATTAAGCTACATTGGATAATGACACTGCCATTCATGGCAAAAATTATAGAGGGGACTGCAGGAACATGAGCGACCATATCTGATTAGCAGTTGTTAATGGCAGTTGTGATTTTAATGCCTTTCTTTATAGCAAAAGGCATCCTTGTGTCAAAAAGTGTTCTTATTACCATCTTAATTACATTATCTATTTCTTGTATTTTATGAATTGTATCTTTTGGCCCCAAAAGATATCGATTGGATTAAAATAGATTGAACTACTCAGGAACCTAAAGAATCAGTACATGCTTACTATGAACAGCTTTTGCAAGCCTTCAAGCAATACAGTAGGTTGCATACTCTTCCCCTCAAAGACATGGGTCAGTTCATTTCTAAATGTGTGATGGGTTTGAGACCAGAGTGTGGCGTTATGATCAAGCATTTGATTTGCTAGCAAAACAAGTCAGTGGGTGAAATTTTACGGTATGCCAGGTATTGCAGTGATGAGGTGGATTCCAAACTCAGGATGATTAAGAATAAGTTAATACTGGTCCAGATGAGGAATGAACAAAGAGTAGATCAGATGCAGACAAATGGAGGAACAATGGATTGGAATCATGGAAATAATCAAGGAGGGGTTCAGAACGTTCAGAGTAACTCTGGACAGGGAAAAGCGAGAGGTGTTCCTATAAACCCCAAAAGAGGTATAGACATTGCCACACTGAAGAAAATGACAGTTTTTCATTTTTGTCACAAAATCGGGCATTGGAAGCGTGAGTGTTGATTAAATCCAGCAAACCAGATGCAGGAGGGAGAGGTAATACAAGTGCCTGATGTGATAAACACTGTGACTAGACCAATGTCTTACAATGGGGGAGGTCAAAACTAACAAGTGCCACAACCTCTAAGAATTGAGCATATCATCAAATGCCCTTTACGGAAGCATTAGATGGGTTTGAAGAAGACTGTACCCTTAAAGCAGTCTTAGAGGTAGACCAGAGTGGACCATATGTGGAGGCGGCTATAGACATCATCCCATTACAATTTCGATTGATACTGGTGCTACCTGTGCTACCTGTTCTACTGTGAGATCTGCAGTAGTCCTAAACCTACCCCTCTTGGGAAAATAGATACAAGCTGTAGGAGTAGCCAATAAGAAAATTACGAACCCTTTGAAAGAAGAGGCATCAGTGAAAATAGGTACCTTTTAGGATCAACACCAATTTGTGTTTTACGATTCAAGTCCCGTCTGTTTGTTATGATGTGAGCTCTTATGTAAACTGAACTGCACCATTTATTGCCTGACAAAAGGCATTGAAGTGTAGACCAATGATGATATTTGTAGTACAAAAGCCACTCTTGTGGCCTGACACCCTGTGATGAACTTTGACTACCATTATTTTCATTGACTTTGGTGTGTTATTTTGCACTAGCGTGAATGTACGACGTCCTGCACATGCCTTGCTTCTCTTAAAGGTTTATTTCTTGTAATCTTGCAGTCTTTCAGTGGGAGCTGTCACGGAGTAGAACAGCCTTGCCAAGAACAGAACATGTGGGATGTGCATTTGAAAGCATGAGAGAGAGAGAGTGAGGTGTGGAATGTACCTTGTGGTCTCGAAGTGCAGTGTTATGAGCAGTGGTGCAAAATGTGCTCTGTGTTGTACATTGAGAGATGAAGTATGTGATGCTATAAGCAGTGGTGCACAAATGTGCTTTGTGTTGTACATTGATAAGTATTATGGAAATCAAGATGGCCCTTGGTTTAGTCTCTGTTTGAGATCTCTTGGCTGGCGGTACTCTGAATGGCAACCTATGGGCCCTTTGAATTTCGATAGACCAATTCCACATTGTAAGTTCAGGAAAGGCTTCAGCAAAAAGATCAATCACAAATTTGCACACATCTGATCCTTCAGAATCTTCCGGGATACCCAGCACTCTAAATTTGTTGCGGCGTAGGCAATTTTGTAAATCCAGTATTTTTGTTTGAGTGACATCTCTTTTAGAGGTCATAGCGTTGAGATTGTTTTTTTGTGCCACTACCTCATCTTCTAATGTTGATAATCTGGCTTGAGCTCTATCTGTGTGCACAGCCACGCTTGCAAGTTGTTTGGTTTAATTGTGTTCAAGGATTGTTTTTGTGAGAGATTGTTTAATGTACCCTGGTAGGCTTCCGTGAGCTTCGTCAAGAAAAAGGCTGGAACATGCAAGACTGTAGAGGGGACGTGGGAACTCCTTCCTGCCATGGAATGCTTCCTTGGAAGCTGGCCAGTCCTGGTAAGATTCCTTTGGTGCATGTAGGAAATTCTTGAACCTTCTAGTGTGAGTTTTGAGACTATAAAGCTGGGGTTTGCTGACAGTTGAGTTGGGTGCTCACTGACAGAGTAGACGTACTGCTGTGAGACAAACAGAACTTTAGTCCCGGTCGAGAGTCCAAGTCAGCTGTGAACTGGCCCCCCAGCGAGAATTAGCGAGGATATCTAGTGATCGATTGGGTGAAGTGATTTGTTTCTGACTAGTGCTGTTGTGATGCGTGGTTCCACTGGTTGTGGTCATTTGAGGTGTTTGAGCTTTGATTATTGCCACTGTGATGTGTGGCCAGTAGCTTTGATAATTGTAGGTGTTTTCTTTGGGATGTGTGAATAAGTGAGGTGCACATCCAAAGTAATAATTTGATGTATCTAGTGTGTATATCTTTCTGATCTCTTGCAGGACATCCATATTATATTTTCTTGAGTGTTATCTCATATTATTTGCTGCTTGTTTATTCATCAGATTTATTCATGCATTTAACTGTTGCATTTACCAAGTCTGTTATTATTGCTTGCATATAAATATATATCTCTATGTGTATTTGAATGTTGTTATTTTGGCATCTGAGAAAGCCTTTCTGTTAGAGAGCATTGTGTAAATTAAAACCCCAAGCCTTATTTTAAAAAGAGAGTCTTTGCATTTTGTAAAATAAAACCATTTTCTAAAGGTGTTGTTTTGTGTTTATGTCTCCTGCTTCGCCGTGGGTTTTGAGCCACCGTGTGGGAGATTATGTATTATCTGAAAGACGAAGAAAGACATTTGGAGTCACTCGAGGATTAAAAAAAGTGCAATTTTAAAAGGGAAAGATTCTCTCTAAAATGCCTATGTTTTCAGTTGCAGAGTCCCAGATGCCAACTGAGTTATTTGAGAGGGAGATCGCCTCTTTTTTAAAGAGGGAAAACAACTTGGTATTTCAGACAGAAATAGTGGTGTCATTTTGAATGCATTGCTTAGCATGTATCAAAAATGTGAACAATTTGAAAAATAATGTAGTGAACTGAAAACAGAGTTAGCGGACGCTCAGTTTGAAAACAACTCTTTGAAAAAAGAGTTAAACATGTACCAAGCTTCGAAGCTGTTTGTTTTGCCAGGCTGTTCAGATAGCCAGGGTGATTTATTTGTGAAAAATGTGGAGGTTTTAATTAATTCTTTTGAGGACATTCCTCATCCAGAAATGAATTTGAACCGAGAAAATGTAAACGTGCAGGAAGATAAACAAACCAGACTGTTAGAAATGACGATCGTTAGTTGCAGTTATAAATCAGGCATGTCAGTGAATGACAAACCTTGCTTCAGATGGAGAGATGCTAATTTGAAAAAAGTAATGCAGCACTGTGCTTTGGAATCTGCACAACAGCCTGTGCAATATGTTTTAAACGTGTGGTCAATTCAGAAAGGAGACGGTGAATTTTGTGGGCTAATTCAGGAGCAGTGTGCTACTTTTAGTAATTTTGAAAAGTAAGGAAAGAAGAGTATGCTTTTAGATTTGTGGACTGAAACATTTTCAAGTGCTGGAGAATATTTGCTTGCACTGTGACAGATACAGGGCAGACACTGCTGATTTTGGCTTGTGTTCTGATAGATACAGGACAGACGCTTTTGATCTTTAGTGGTGTTCTGACAGACACTTAATTATCTGTGTATTTTTGCGCTGTAACAGATACAGAACAGATACAGATGCTTTTGTGCTTTTGCACGTTGACAGACACTGGCAGATGACAATAAGAGATAATGTGATTTTGACTTTTTAAATTTTCTCAAATGCAATGGCAAGAAGCAATCGTTATCAAATGTTACATACAGTCAGAAACTGCAGTTTTGCATTAACAGTTGGTGCAGGTCCCAATAGAAAGTCCGGGGTGGTGTTTGAGGTGCCTGAGGCTCAGGATTCCCCAGTGAAGTGGCACATTTTACTGCAAAGCACAGTTACTGTGTATGCTCATAGTCCTATACATTCACTAGACAGAAGCTTTAATTCCCTTACAGAGGAAATGGCTAAAATCTTGGAGATAGAGATGGTGACACACAAATCTGATTTGGTGTGCATGACTAAGTGCAAGCACCTAGGAGAGAAGGGCCATACACACAGGTGAGCAGAGAATGAAGGGATGCATATTCCCCTAGACTTACTTAGAACTGTGATTCATATGTGTCAGTATGCACAGCACAGACCAGTCCCACAGAAGGTTATGGGCCATTTGAAGAAAGGAAAATTGCTAGAGCAAATCAAGCAAATGGACTGCCTTGGGTATTCAGCAGTGAGTGGAAAAATAGTGAGGAAGGAGACTGCCCTAGCACTTCTTACTGTGCAAGGAGAAAGAGAGTTTCACTCCAATACCAAGAATTCAGAGGCCATAGTGTGGGTAGAATTCTCAGATAAATCCCCAGAGCCAGCAGAGAACCCTGCAAACAGAAATTATAATATTGTGCCTTCAGACCCAAAACAGTGAAAGGAAAACGTGCGCTTTTTGAAAAATATTTTTTGCAATAAGAGTGATGCTTTTTTCTTTTCCAGATCATACTGTGACGTGTTGGTGTACTGATGTCCCTTTCCTGCGAGTGGGTGCCCTGGTTTGAGTGTGCCCCGTGAGGGTGAGGGACCCCTCCTCCTCCCACCCTGGAGTGATCACTGGACGATGCACGCTGACATCCTTTGGCTGAACAAACCAGACGTACTTACCAAGCCAGAAATCATGAACTGATATCATAAACATGAAGTAAAATGTTCACAGTTATAATTTTGAATGCAAGAAGTCTGTGGTCTTTCACACAGAAGGACATTATTTGTTCTGAAGAAGATGTTTTTCAGTTTAAAGATGTTGATGTTGCATTTATTTTTAAGCACACAATATATGTTTGGCTGCTTCAACAGTAGAAGTTCCAGAATTAGCCATTTGTGACATTAGAAGCATTACTGAGTTCATATGCTTGATTCTATTTGTGCATTCACTTTCTGTATCCATCAAACATTTATTCTTGCTGAATATTCAGATGTGCATGAGATATTTTTACATGCTTTCAAATTATTGTTACATGCTTTTACTGTTCTAACATGTGCTTCAATTATAGTTGTACTTTCAGTTAAGAAGTTCATTTTTTTTTATATATGTATGTTATGATAGTCAAAGGTCATGGGGTGGAATGTAGTGCAAGACGCACTCTTGTGGTCTGACACCCTGTGATGACCTTTGACTACCATTATTTTAATTGACTTTGGTGTGTTATTTTGCCCTAGCCTGAATGTAATGTCCTTCTATGACTTGCTTCTCTTAAAGGTTTAATTCTTGTAATCTTGCTGTCTTTCAGTGGGGTTGTATGATTTTACCCCGCATTTAATTACCACGCATGGCAGAACAACGCATACTTTACTACTCATAAGCCACTAACACGCTGACGTTTACCACGCAGCTATTTATCACGCTGCTATTTACCACGCTTCTTATTATTACTGTAATCCGTTTGAACACATAAAACGGCCCATTCCTCGCATTCCATTGTAATTAGCACATTCCTTTTGTTTACCTAAGGAATGTGTTCATTTGTCTCTCGTCACTTTCTGTGACCCTTACAAACGTTTCCACAAGCAAGATGGCAGAACTACCTTTAAAAGATGGTCACTTGCCATTTCCAGACTGTAATTTAATATATACATTTAGTCGCGTTTTTTCTTATTTTTAAAAGTCGATTACAAATCCTATTTTATTTATAATTGTCGTTTACCCTCCTAAAAACCTAAGTAAAGGGCCTGCCACCATTTTGACAACAGTCGCCGCCATCTAAAGAGATCACACTGTTGTCATTGACCGGAGAAAACAAATTCTCATTTGGACCAACACTGCCATCTAATGACAGAAGTAAGTACATAGATTTCACACAAAGAAGCATTATCAAGCAACCATAGTTTATTTCCTGTAACGTTTTTAAAAAAAAATATTTGTTAATTATACATTTCAGAATTTTGTCTAGAAAGTAGCAAGTTCATAGAAAAAACAGTTATCTACAGATCAGAGAGAAAGGTAAAGATTGTTTTGCATTGTTGTATTAAATTGCTTTTAATAGTGAAATGTAAAACATGCTTGTTACCTTAAAAACCATTCTGTGGAATACATTTTCACAACTTAAGTGTGTGACATATGATATACATGTACATGTAGCAGAGGATGAGAAGATACCAAAGGAATAAATGTTGTCAGTGATCACGGGGCAAAATCTTACTTGTAACACAAAAAGGCACTGGACAATGTTTTGTGGGAAAAAAGTATATTTTTTTCAGTCTCCTTGCAAAGTTTTCTCAGAGTAAGAGTATATCAGTGAATGGTTGGTTGTCTTTTAAATAATACTATTCATTTAATTTGTATTATACAGTAACTGAGAGGCAGTGATAGAATTTTTATCTGAGGTGGGTACTTAAATCATGGAAGGTGTTGGTCAGTGTCTGGGGGTCAGATTTTGTATTCTTACTCCGCCGGGTACTTACCTAAAGGAAGGTGTTGGTCAGTGTCTGGGGGCCAGATTTTTTATTCTTACTCCACCTGGTACTTACCTCAGGGAAGGTGTTGGTCAGTGTCTGGGGGTCAGATTTTATATTCTTACTCCGCCCGGTACTTACCTCAGGGAAGGTGTTGGTCAATGTCTGTGGGCCAGATTTTTTATTCTTAGTCCGCCGGGTAATTACCTCAGGGAAGATGTTGGTCAGTGTCTGGGGGCCAGATTTTATATTCTTACTCCACCGGGTATTTACCTCAGGGAAAGTGTTGGTCAGTGTCTGTGGGCCAGATTTTTTATTCTTAGTCCGCCGGGTAATTACCTCAGGGAAGGTGTTGGTCAGTGTCTGGGGGCCAGATTTTATATTCTTACTCCACCGGGTATTTACCTCAGGGAAAGTGTTGGTCAGTGTCTGGGGGTCAGATTTTATATTCTTACTCCGCCCGGTACTTACCTCAGGGAAGGTGTTGGTCAGTGTCTGGGGGTCAGATTTTATATTCTTACTCCGCCCGGTACTTACCTCAGGGAAAGTGTTTGACACAAAATTAAAAGCCAAAATAAAGTATCTTTAGTCAGTAAATTAGTTCAAAGAAATGGAATAGGTCAAAAGTATAATTAAAACATGTGCTTGACCTTCATGTTTGGTTTTTCTAACCAGGTATTTCACAGAAAGCCATTTCCATCAATCTTTAGGGAAAAAGGAAGTAAAGCCTGAAACATCAGTTGCTGAGAAAAACAAAATGAAAAAATAACAACAAATCTTCAGGTACAAATGACACAACCTTATATTTTTGCTTAACTAAATGTTTTAATTTCAGCAGGGGCAACCATCTAAATCTGCTGATCTTTAAACATTAAGGGTTTCTAAAGTAATATTGAAAATGTTGAGATTGTTAAACTAACTTTAAAAATGTTTGTTTTAATTTGCAGCTTAAACAACATTTTAAAACAAACTTTTCTAATCCTTTTCTTGAAACTCCTCATTCCAGCTACCTCTATAAAGAACACCAGGAATACCTATCAGAGGTGAAAAGAGAGTACCAGCAAAAGCAGCACTTCCAATAATACTTTTAAAAACAAAACTCCACCTCCAAAGAACTAAGGGGCCTATTATGATCACAGGCGGATCGCCATCGCCAGGCCAGCGGTGGTCACCCCAGGCCCGGCGGTGGCGATCCGCCAGCCAAATGACCCATTTTCACCCCCATCATACTAGAATGGCGAGGGGCACCGCGCCGGACGGAAAGACCATCCACCAATTTTCGGTCGGATAGCCGGCTGTGCGGAAAAGGCACAGGTAATGGCGGTGGTGCCTTGCAGGCACCGTCATCCATATTAGGATGCATGTCTTTCCATGGCGGAGACTCCGCCATGGAAAGGCATGCGGGAAATCACCATGGGGGCCCATTGTGGGCCCCCCGGGGAGTGGGGGGGTGTGTGGCTGCACTAGGGGGTACCCACGGTACCCCCATTATTGTCATGCACAAGGTGGCAGGCACTGCGCGGTGCCTGTCACATTGTGCATGGCAATGCACAACATGGGCTTTAACATTGCGGGGGGTGCTGCATTCAGCACCGCCCGCCGCAATGTTAAAGTCAAGGATGCGCCCGCCAGTGTGGCGGGTGCATCCTAATTTGCCTGGCGGGACCGCCGCAACTTCGGCGGTCGGTCCCGTGCTCCATTGCGGTTTGTCCGCCCGCCATCGTAATAGGCCCCTTAGAAATGCAAACCTCAGGTACAAGGGCAAACATTCCACTTGTCTTCTAAAAAAGTACCATGATTAACTTTTCTATTTCAGGAAATTAAAACTGTCGATAAATAGTTTAGCACATTTAAAATGAGTTGTTTAAACTTTCTCTTGCCTCTTTTCTATTTCAAAATTAACCTCTTTTTTACAATTCTATTATGGAACCATAAATCTTCACACAACAGTAGCTTCATAAAATGTATACTCACTTATCCTCATGCTTTTTTTACAGAATCATCCACAGAAGATTCCAGTCACCGAGCAAGTTACTTACAATCAAAGCGGGGTAACAGGTTATTGAAATTTGGTGGCTACATTTACTGCAAAGAAAGATTAACTGAGCCCAGGAGTCATTGGAGGTGCGTAGAATGTTTCTCATCGCATTGCAAAGGCAGAGCGGTTACTCTGGGTTAAATAGTGGAGAGGTCCACAGAGCATACAGCAGATGACATTTTTGGCTGCCACCTCCAATGAGCCTTGTGGCTCAGTTTTACAGGAAGTTGCGCAAAACATCCCCATGCATGTTGCCAGTAATATGCCCACAATCCCTAATTTAACCCCTTCAGTGCCATGCCCTTTCCCCCTCCTGTGCCGGGCGTTGCACTAGTGGGTGGGGTTCATGACGAGATAGTCTCGTCATGGGCACAGCGCAACCGTGCTCCATGACGAGACTATCTCGTCAAGGGAACTGAAGAGGTTAAGGTGCATGATCCAGAGAACAAAACAGGCCATCAATCCACATGCACTAAGACCAAAAACGTGTACCGATATTAACATCCCACCAGAACTGACTGTCACTTTTACTAACGAGACTTTTCCTTTGTATGATAATCAAAATCCTCTAAAACATCTTCTAATCTTCTCTACAGCACGCAATTTAGTCACCCATGAGATTTCTGAAATTTGGATGATGGATGGCACTTTTAAGTCTACACCTCATCCTTTTATCCAAATTTACACTATTCATGGCAATATTAACAACACAACAGTCCCCTTAGTATTTAGTTTGCTGCCTGACAGACAATCTTCAACTTACACTGAATTTTTATCAGTTATAAAATCTAAAACGCTGAACAAAAGACCTAGGAAAGTAATAATTGATTTCGAGTTGCAAATGATAAATACTATTACTAAACTATATCCAGATACCCAAATCCAAGGATGTTTTTATCATTTTTCCCAGGCATATTGGCATAAAATTCAGAAAACATCCTTAGCTGAAGATTATTTGTCAGACAGCAGACTTCAGTATGAACTTAAAAAACGAACTACTTTGTGTTTTGTTCCTCCTGAATGTGTAGATGACTTCTACACTGCAATTGTTCAATCAGATTATTTTATGGCAAATGAAAAAAAATTGGCACCTCTTTTAAATTATTTTGAGGAAACCTGGATTGGCCATCTGAGCAGGTCAGGTCGCAGGAGGAAGCCAAGGTTCCCCATTGACTGGTGGAACTGCTACTTAACTTGCTTGGAGGGAGGAGCAAAGACAAATAATTCCATCTAAGGATGGCATAACTCTTTTAATAAATCAATTGGTAAGAGTCTTCCAAGCTTTTATAATTTCTTGGAAATTTTGAAAAAAGAGCAAAGTTTTCAAGAAATGCAAATGGCTCAGTCACTTTCAGGTAATCTGAATTTTCGAGTGTCACGACGTAGCAAAGAGTTGTGTGAAAGGCTTCTTTCTAAAATTCAACAATTTCCTTTAATTGGCACGTCTGACTATCTTGAAAGTATTGCTTAAATTCTTCATTTCTAGCTAACTCTATCACTGTGTAGATTTATTGCCTGCTTTTACTACTCCCCAACGAATTAATTGGCTTTTTATTAAATTTCTATATTCCAGATAAATTAAAATGTTGCAGTCTTCCCAATTTGTTAAATTTTTCAGAACTACTGGCACATCTATTGTGGTTCTGAGCTTTTAACCATATAGACTGTTTTCAAATTTTTCAGATTTTGAATTTTCTAAGTTTGCAGTGTTACACTAGAAATGGTTTAATGAAGGTGTCTGTGTGCTTCAAAGATATGTTAAAAACTGTACCTTACTCGAAAAACAAATTGTCCATAAGCGTGTGTGTTATGGCAACCTGCATGGGGATCAAAGTGTTGTTAATTGAAAATGTAAAACATACTCTCCACAGTATTTAAACTCATCTCCCACATCTTTCCCTACAGTAAATGTACCCACCACACATAATTTAAACTAAATAAAGTTCTTAACCTAACCGCTTCACGTCTTCAACCTATTGCAGTCTGAAACGCACCACCTACTAGCAAAAAAACCAAAAAACTGCGTCCGTCGACGATGTTTCTATAAATTAAAAATTGAATATTTTTGCCAATAAACATATTGCCAAACTGTGGAAAAAAATGTTTTTAAGAAACTCCGAAAAAAGTTTTAGAGTTTGTTATAAATTATTTGTTTAGCTTCTTTAAAAATTTACAGAAACCTTTTTTGGGAAAGATTGCAATAAATTATATCTACTCAATAAATAAATCTTTTCACTGTAAACTGGGTGTTTTTATTTGTATTTTCATTTGATATTTTTAGTCCATTGTTGCCTATGTTCTAATTTGCTTCAAATGTCCCAGTTATTTTTAGCAAATGTAGTGAACATTTTAATTTAGTAATATGTTTGTAAAAAAAATATATATATATTAAAATTAATAAACTTCTATATTTCTTTTTTGGGAAGAAATACCTGGGTATTAAAACACTACCCACCCAATACCCATATATCCCAAGCATCCTGCTCCTAAATGGATGGTTTAGTATTTTCTTGAAAAGTACTGTTCATGTTTGCATAAATAATGGGATGACACTCAAAATGTAATACTCAGGTATTTTTTTCAACCCAGAAAAAAATACCTGGGTATTAAAACACTACCCCACCCAATACCCCAACATCCTGAATATCCCACTCCTAAAGGTTAGCGTACTATTTTCTTATGGATAATTGTAAATATTTGCAAAAATAACACAATGACTTCCCTAATTTAATGTAATACTCTGGGCTTTTTACATAGAAAAATATCCGGGTATTACACCAATATCCCAACCAATACTCTTGCATCCTAAATATCCCGCATGGTAATAATCATGTACTTCATCCAAAAAGAACTTCATCCTAATAAATGTAGCCTTAATCATAGTAAGATCAAAATATTTGAATAAACAAAAAATGCCCAATTAATAAAAGTCATTCTATTTTTAACCATCGTTAAAAAATACTCATGTACATCATAAAACCCACTCACACACACACACAAAACATGCCATCAAATTTTATATTTTATTTAAGTGTGTCTGGAACTCATTTTTAGCAAAAAATAAATATGTTTCTGCATTCTGCAAAAAATGAGTTTAACCTCCAGCAAGGAAGGCTCACCTAAGTTCAAACAAAAACTGAAAATGCAAAATAAATCACATCACCGGACAACTCGACTTGACAAACGCTGCACATGTGCTGAACAAAGCAAAACTTTGTTGTATGTGACATGCAAAAAACAAAATACTTTAATGTAAATATTGCATTTTCTTTTAAAGTGTGCTTTACTATTTCTTTTAAATGAATAAAAGTTTACTTTTATAAAAGAAAAGTTTCTTACCTGTCTGCCCCACGCCTTCCACCAGCACCGTTGACTTCCACCAACCTGTGAAACAAACGTGAAAACAAGCATACGCCGATGGTAAAAAGCCAGAAAGGACTTATTGAAGTACGTATGTGCCATACGTAAGTGTAGGTTCGTGGAAGGCATTTGCGTTGTAAAGACCGGTTGAAGAAGGGATTCCCGTGATGAAGACATGCCTGTGCCAGCCAACGCAGCTTGTGTTGTAAAGTCATTTGCGGAAGACATACGCGTGGTAAAGACGTTTAAGTGGTAAGTGTACCATTGTAAACGTTCGCGTTGTATAGCCTGCATAGTAAAGGATGTTTACCTTCAGTGGGAGCTGTCACGGGGTAGAACAGCCTTGCCAAGAACAGAACGTGGGGGGATGTGCATTTGAATGCATGAGAGAGAGAGTGAGGTGTGGAATGTACTTTTTGGTCTCGAAGTGCAGTGTTATGACCAGTGGGGCACAAATGTGCTCTGTGTTGTACATTGAGAGATGAAGTATGTGATGCTATAAGCAGTGGTGCACAAATGTGCATTGTGTTGAACATTGATAAGAATTATGAAGTTCTTACTATTGGCTTTGACATGGCCTCATGTCATCCTGAATTCTGACTCTGCCTGGCTTGAGCTTTATCTGTGTGCATAGTCATGCTTGAAAGTTGTTTGGGTTAATCACATTCAAGGATTGTTTTGTGAGAGATTGTGTAATATACCCTGGAAGGCTTCCGTGAGCTTTGTCAAGATAAAGGCTGGAACATGCAGGACTGTAGAGGGGACGTGGGAACTCCTTCCTGCCATGGAATGCTTGCTTGGAAGCTGCTCAGTCCTGGTAAGATTCCTTTGGTGCAGGGAGGAAATTCTCAAACCTTCTAGTGTGAGTTTTGAGACTATAAAGTTGGGGTTTGTTGACAGTTGAGTTGGGTGCTCACTAACAGAGTAGACGCACTGCTGTAAGATAAACAGAACGTGAGTTCTGGTCGAGAGTCCAAGCCAGCTATGAATGGGCCCCCCAGAGAGAATTGGAATTGAGCTGATTTGTTTCTGACTAGTGCCATTGTGATGCTTGGTTCCAGTGGTTGTGGTCGTTTGAGGTGTTTGAGCTTTGATTATTGCCATTGTGATATGAGGCCAGTGGCTTTGATCATTTGAGGTGTTTTCTTTGTGATGTGTGAATGAGTGAGGTGCACATCCAAAGTAATAATTTGATGTATCTAGTGTGTATTTCTTTCTGATCTCTTGCAGGACGTCCATATTATATTTTCTTGATTGTTATCTTATATTATTTGCTGCTTGTTTATTCATCAGTATTATTCATGCATTTAACTGTTGCATTTACCAAATGAGTTAATATTGCTTGCATATAAATATATATCTCTATGTGTATTTGAATGTTGTTATTTTGGCATCTGGGAAAACCTTTCTGTTAGAGAGCATTGTGTAAAATAAAACCCCAAGCCTTATTCTGAAAAGAGAGTCTTTGCATTTTGTAAAATAAAACCCTTTTCTAAAGGTGTTGTTTTGCGTTTATGTCTCCTGCTTTGCCGTGGAATTTTGAGCCACCTTGTGGGAGATTCTGTAGAATCTGAAAGGCGAAGCAAGACAGACATTGCATTCAAATTGGCATCTCTGCGTAAACATATTTCCCGTACTGAAAGTGGAAGGCATGCCGCTGGACTTGAGGGACACTGTCTCTCCAGTGGTGTAGAACTTCACTGGAGAAGAGATAGGGCTGATTCAAAGAGTTGAACCAGTCCATATACAGATCAAGCCAAATGCAGAGTTTCGAGAACGCCCCAATACAACCTGACCCCGGAAACAGTGGCAGGGATTACGACTGTGATTGATTCCATGATTGCACAAGGGATATTGAAGGAGATAATAGGGAGTCCATGCAATTCACCTGGGGGTTGCAGAAGCCCAGCGGGAAATATCGCATAGTTCAGGATTTGAGGAAGATTAATGCAATTGTGATTCACAGTTGTCCCGTGGTACTGAATCCATCTGTGATCCTATTTCAAATTCCATGCAAAGCTGTTTGGTTTAAAGTGATTGATTTGTGCTATGCATTTTTCTCCATCCCATTGCTTGAGGAAAGCCAATTTTTATTTGCTTTCCAGCTGGAGAATTGTGTTTTAACATGGTGTTGTATCCCTCAAGGATATACTGAAAGTCTATCTATCTCTAAGCAAATTCTGAAAAAGAACCTTGAGAGCTTGGTGTTGCCCCAGAACTCAATGCTTGTACAATACACTGAGGATCTTCTGATTGAATTGGAGACAGAAGAGGCTTGCAGGGACAATACCATCACCTTACTGAACCATTTAGCTGAAAACGGACACAAGGTGTCACTGAAAAAGCTTCAATACTGCTTCACAGAAGTACAGTACTTGGGTCATCGCATTGAGAAAGGCATGAGAAAGGTGTCACCAGACCACATTGATGCGATCATTAGAATGAATGCGTCTAGCATTCAAAAAGAAGCCAGGATGTTTTGGGAATGGTTGGCTATTGCCAACAATGGATCCAAAATTTCTCCTTGAAGGCGAAGCCCTTACAGAGGCTGACACACAAAGACGTGAGCGATCCAGTAACTTCCAATAACAATTGCTTGGTTGACTTCTTGGAGCTAAGAGAGCGCCTTTGTCATGCTCCAGCTCTGGGAATGCCTGATTACAACAAAGTGTTTTCGCTATTTTGTTGTGAGAGGAAGGGTTCTGCTCTTTCTTTACTCACCCAGACACATGGGGATGTCCATAGACCAGTGATCTACTTCTCAACTACATTAGATCCTGTAGCTTCAGTGCTGCCCAGATGTCTCAGATCCGTTGCTGCACCAGGTGTCAGCATGGAAAGACGTGAAAGTATTGTGATGGGTCATCCACTTACTGTATATGTTCCACACTCAGTTGAGCTTCTGATGACGAGTACCAAAACACAGAATTTGATGAATAATTGGATGACAAGGTATGAGCAGATTTTTGGCCGCTGAGAACATGACCTTAAAGCGATGCTCTGTGTTAAATCCTGCTACCTTGTTGCCTATCCCAAATGCTGATGGGGAAGATTGTGAGGACCATGACTGTCTGGATGTAACTGAACTTTGCACCAAACCGAGACCCAACATTGTCGATGAACCACTGCTTGACTTTGACCAAATCCTTTTTAATGATGTTTAGGAGACAATGAGGGTCATTTAATTGCAGCCTATGCTGTCTGTACCATTCCTGGAGTTGTGGAAGTGGCTTGTTTACAGGGAGTTAACTCTGCACAGGTGGCTGAAATCATTGCTTTGACCCGTGCATGCCTTGCTTCTGATCAAATCTGAGTCACTGTCTATACCGATAGCCAGTACGGTTTCGGGGTAGTTCATGACTTTGCACAGCTGTTGTCACAGAGGGGGTTCTTAATATCATCGGGATCTCCCATAAGGAATGGAGAGCATGTGAGACAACTATTGGAAGCTTTTCAAAGACCAAAAGAAGTAGCGGTCATAAAATGTGCTGCACATAGGAAAGGGGCAGACTATGTGACTGTGGGCAACCAATATGTTGACGAAGTCGCCTGCTTTTGTGCAATCCATGCATGTGTTTTAGTGGGTTATATTCTGGCAAGAGCACAGAGAGGACCGAGCTCAGCATAATGCTAGCCATCGCAGATACCCGGGATGAGGTCAGGCATCTGCAGGGAGAAGCATCAGATCAAGAACAGGCTGGTTGGATCAAAGCAGGGTGCTAAAAGTGGGAAGATGACATTTGGGTTTCAACTGATGGTAGACAAGTGTTGCCAGATTGTTTGCTGAGTCCTTTGGCGAGACAGATCCATGGAGCAGTTCACATTGGGAGGTATGCAATGGTGAGATTGTTTAGACAAACGTGGCTCAAACCGAGATTCTGTGTGATTGCTGATGCCGTGTGCCATTGTTGTGTCACATGTCAACAGATGAAGCCTGGGAAAAAACTGTGGTTGCTTTGAGTCACATTGAGGTCCTTTCAATCGAATACAATTGGATTTTGTTGAGATGCCTAGATGTAATGGTTTGAGATACATTCTGGTTGTTGTGTGCATCTTTTCACTATGGGTAGAAGCTTATCCGACTAGAAGGTGCGATGGCCTCACAGTAGCCAAGTTATTGTTAAGAGAGCTTATCCTGCACTTCGGGTTTCCAACTACATTGGAGTTGGACAGAGGAACTCACTTCCATAGTGAGATCATGAAGCTGTTGTGCACTGCCTTAAACGTTGATCAGAGACTGCACTGTAGTTACAGGCCAGAAGCATCAAGAATGATGCAACAGATCAATGGGACTTTAAAGATGAGAATAGCCTAGATGTGTACCTCGACATCCCTGAACTGGCAAGATGCGTTACCTTTGGTTTTGATGAGTTTGCGCAGCATTCCAAACGGAAGGACTGGGCTATTCCCTCATGAAATCCTCATGGGGAGAGTGATGCACTTGCTTGTGGTGCCATCAACAGCATTAATTAACATCACCGATGATTTGGTTCTTGACTACTGCCAGGGATTGACTGATGTGGTTCATTCTTTGCCTCATCTGGTGGAAGCTGTGACTGCACCAACCTTGAAGGACCTCTGCCACGACCTGGGTCCTGGAGATTGGGTCCTGGTCTGAAAACATGTGAGAAAGAACTGTCTTGATGCACATTGGCAAGGTTCATACCAGGTGATCTTGGTGACGAACAATGCTGTGAAGTGTGGAGGGTTGCCAAACTGGATCCATGCTTCACACACCCAAAGAGTTCCAGGACCCTCGGAAGAAACAGCTCCTCTCCTTGAAGTGACTCCAGCCATGGTTGCAAGACCACTGGAGAGGACAAGCCTCACTGTGGGGGTTCCTGAAGAGGCTGGATACCCACCATGCCGAGCTGAGGAGGGTCAAGCTACACAAGGCCCAGGTAGATACTCTGAGAGAGAAGGTAACATTGCAAGTGTATAGAGTCTGACTCCGCTGAAGATACTGGTGACGATGGTTGTCGTGTACTGCAAAATAAAATAGGGGTCACCAGAGAATCGTGGCCGGTGAGGAAAAAAAGGCAGAACCTGAGACTTGCATCCAAAAGAGACCTTGCTCCCATATCTGAAACATCGGAATCTGATCAAAGAACAAGCACAGGGGAGTGGAAGGAGAGTAAGGGTGCTGAGCCAGAGATAGACATCTCCAGAGTAGACTTAATTAGGTACAAATGCCCTGGAGTGCATGCTAATGGAATTCGACATTGACTGTACCATATTCACTGAGACTGAGTGACTTGCAGAGTCTGATTCTGGAAGATATCACTTTTCCAACCTTTGGAAATCAGCCATCATCACAGGAGATTGCAGCATTTTGCATTGAACTTTTACAGCGTATCATTGACAAAGTTGGCTTTGATCTCATAAGGGATATAATTTGAACTGTGTACTGTAAATAAATAAAAAATATTTTGCTTGAGAAGATAACCTAGGCCCGAGCGGGAGAAGAAAAAAGTGGGGACATTTCCGTAGAAGAAGAAAGAGGGCTACGGAAGTCTTCAAGCTGTGTAAATATTGTGCCAGAGACTGTTAAAGGTTTCAAAGACTTCAAAGAACTGATCAAAGAGTTTGTTGCACAGAACCAAGAGGCGAAAGGAAGAGACTTTGCATTAATTCTCTTACAGTAAATATCCAAATTCATTTGAAAATGGAGTCTGGAAATCCGAACCGTAGCCACAAATGTATAATAGGTACACGTATTGTACGAGTGATCATAGTAATAGCTGTAGTATTGTTATGTCCACTATAAGTTCACACGAAACTGAGATTAGGGTAGTGGGAGTAGATGGAACATCCACACCTACTACTTCTAGCACAAAAGAGGGTACACTTGGATCTGATAGTACTTTAATAGAACAAACTAGTTGCGTGTTAAATGTAGATTTGTCTAAAGGTGATTATACATTGGATGCTTATGCAAAATTGCTGTATGAGTATGTGAATAACATGGATGTGAGAGATTGTTATGTGTGCATGCAATTGCCTGCGTCTGTTGAGGAGGATATTAGGTACCATCACCTGCCCTTGACATATGGCATTAGTTGTAGTTTGCTCCTTAATATGCTTTATGGAAAGGGTCATTATGAGTACAATTTCCAGAACTATGATTTGGTCCTTTTAGAAGTTCCAGTCTACAAACATCTGAACAAATATGATTACTATAAGCAAGAAGAGAGAATGGGAAAGTATTTTGTACCTACTGTTACATTAGACACAGCTCATGCACATAGACACAACTTAACCTGTACAATAACAGAGATAGAGGAAAAAGATTGTTGATCAAGTAGAAGATAGACATGGGGATTGACGGTTAAACTTGATAGTAGGGAGGACGTTTTCAAACGGACCAAGGAAGAACTAGCTCACAAGGTGAAGATAAGTTATGGTTCAATAGATTTACATTTGGAACAGCGAGATAAGCTTTGTATTCTACAAGTACTGACACGCTACAACACCATCTTTGTTGGACAGAGTGCATGTGAACACACCTTTCTGATTGATGCATCTTCTAAAAAGTTCTTGCAAGAAGTGGTACAAGTGATGCCAAATGTGTATTTTGTAAGTGGGAGAAATACATATGTCCAACTGCCAAACAATTGGCATGGTAATTGTTTTGTAGCTGTTGTATTTCCTAATATATTCCACGTAGTTGATCTGAAGAGTTTGGAAGGGAAGTCGCCATTTAGAGAGAAATGTAGTACCAGTGCAAGAGAGATTGTAGGAGACGTGTTTGGAGCAATGATACCTAGTTTGGTAGTGGTCTTAAATGATGTCAAGATACGAAGGTTGTCAACTATAATAGATAAGTTGTCAATACAGCTCAGTCGTTGTTACTCGTAGATGGGGAAATGGTTTCGATAAGAGATATGGTGATGCAAAACCATCTTTCATTAGACGTATCACTAGCAAAAGAGGGCGGAGTCTGTAAAAGGCTGAGGGTCCAACAGTGCTGTACTTATATCCCAGACCATAGTAAAGATCTAAGGAAGTACATAAGTAACATCACTGAGATACATCATGAGGTACATGACTTGGTAACTGAGGGAATTTAGGATAAGGTTGGGTAAAGGTTTTGGAAAAGTTTGAAGTTGGTTAGAGAGCCTTGGTAAGGGAATTATTGGTTATATCTCGAAGCCAATAGTGATCTGTGCCATCTTGTTGTTGGGAATAGTGAGGGCCTATATGTCTAGGCATCAGTCTAGGTGAGCGGAAAATCTCTTAGAGAAAGAGAAAGGAGAATGGAAACACTGCAGGACAGTCACTATGAGAGTCTGAAGCGCTTGGAGAGGTTTCGACACGGGACGCTGGTTAAAACATCTGTTTAGATCGGTCCTCTCTACAGGGAGTGGAGATGGGTGTGATGACACTTGTCATCAGAGGGGGACTGATGTAGTGCTATTTTCGTTTTTCAATGTAGGGGTGCATCATAATCACGAGTAGTCCGCACCCACATGTATTCTTTTGTTGTATTAACAGGAGACAGAAGAATGTGAACTGTAATAACATGAATTGCGGTGTATTAGGGGCATTTCAATGTAAACGTGAAGGGATTAATGTTGAAATTATGTGTGATTAGCCGAAAACATTAACGTGCAGCATTCGTACATGCTGCTGACAATTATTCACGTATTTGATGTGCTTATATTTTGTGTTAATTTGAAAGTGTTCCGTAAATAGTGCTAATTTATATATGTATTTTCATAAGGCTGGTGTGCTATTTCTTATTTTGACTGATTTCTGTCGGCCTAAATGCATTTTCCCTGGAAGCTCACGCATTAGATTTAATAGTTGAATTTCATGTGCTTGTTGGATATTTTTTTCCTCATTTCTGTTGCAGATGGAAGAATCATCCTTGTTACCTAGAATAATGTCTTTGTTTTAGGAGTCAGGCTTAGGGAGAAGAGGACACATTGAACACTGATACTGATAATGGAGAACTGTTGTACTATCTCTTCTGAGCAAGCCTGGGAATCAAGGTCATCGCGCCAAAGCTTGGGACCATTGCCGCCTAATGGAAAGTTACCTACGAGGAGGTGGCCTGACTGGATGGCGTGATTTGCAAAGCACACTGGGATGCCACCTGTGGTACTGATGTACCGTAATTAGGGAAAGTGTCCAGGAACTTCTGCCTTGCCTTGAAAGAGAGAGCATCTTAGAATGAGCTCTGTAGCTTTATTCTACTTGACCCAACTGATCTGAAGAGACTTCTTAGGAAGGCTTCACTCGATGACACCTTAAGTAACCTTTCCTTTGGGAAATGCTATGTAGAGATGTCACTTTAGTGTTAGTGTAGGGACAGATGAAATGCTTTAAACCCATGAACCTTCAATGAAGGGGTATCTAGATGCCTTCTCAATAAATAATCTTCTGTATGTTGATTCTCAAACTAATTATTTTGCACATGTTGCACCGCCTTACCTTCATCCGTAGATTTGGCATTGTATTGGTTCCAATGTATTTCTACACCCTCATTTTGAGGTGCCTGTACGTCCAATTATTTTTTATTTTAACTAAACTTCATTTGGAGTCTATGACTCCGAAGAGTCATAGCAATGGAATTGAAATGATTGACCTACTAATGATTTCTCTCCCCTCTATGCTTTCATGCTGATAAAAAGAACCATCGACCTGAGGTTCCAAAGAAAGTCTAGAACATGGAACCCGGCTCCCTCAATTGTTTATATTGTACAGTGCTTTTAGGAATGCCATAATGTCTCAGAATAAAGCATGCATTGGATTGAATTGTTTGGACACAAGAATGCATTTTAAGAATAAAATATAGCACCAAATCCCAGATTTGCATTTACCATACTTATTTGCAATTTTATGTAATTTTACTAAAACTTCAAGTAATTACGTGAAAGTAATTTTTTCAAATTGCACACATACCCCAGTGGCAATGGTGTCTTCACGGGATCACCAATATATTTTTTCCCAGGCTTATCTCAGCGTCTCTAAGGTATCTGGTATGTTGATAAACAAGGAGCTATTTGTGCATGATATCCTTATAAGATATCTGTTTGAATGTACTGCAACATACAATGAAATGCCAATAAAAATGATGTTTTCATCCTTCCTTGCCCCAAGTCCACCATCAGGAGTATAGTTTCGAGAGGGCTGAAATCAGGAAGTTTGTGCAGGTCCAGAATGTGGGTATGTTGCTGTGTCTCTATTGCAGAGATTTATAAATATTATGTTAATGTCTGTTATAGGCCTTTTGCTGGTCAGTAAATGATTGTTTGAGGACGCCTTCCATCATATCTTCCAATTTAGCAATCTCAATGGTATCCCATTTTGTAAATCCCAGAGATTACATGTTTAATTGTTTCCTGCTATATTAA
This sequence comes from Triturus cristatus, assembly GCF_964204655.1. NCBI lineage: Eukaryota > Metazoa > Chordata > Amphibia > Caudata > Salamandridae > Triturus > Triturus cristatus. The sequence goes on along the minus strand of NC_140590.1, from coordinate 1,483,653,427 downwards.
TGAAGGGCAGAGTGTGTCTTTCTGATGGCCTGTGACTAGGGCCACAAAAATTAGGTGATAGAGGAGGATCACCTTTCATTACAGCGGCAGCGCTTGTTGCTACGTTTTTAATAACTTGTAATCCTTTTAAGCTAGAAACAACCACATTTTGGGTAAAATCTTCCAACTCTTCAGCACATGATTACAAATGCGGCAAATTCATAATTATGCGAGAAACGCTGAGGCCAGACACTCGCATAACTCCAGCGGCCTTGCCAATGGCTTAATGCCACGCTTTTTCTCACTCTTGCTACCTCTAATCTTCAATTATTATTAATATTTTTTCAGGGACAGAGTCCATTTTGTTTTCCAGACAATATTTCAGGAGCAGGGTGTTTAAATTGTTCGCCCAGGGCACATTATTTTTCTATTTCTGTTGAAGTAATTTTAAATTCTTACATCGGTCCTTGATCTTGCCCCTCCCTTATCTAAACTCTATTAAATTCCTAAGGATTCGGAGGTGTCATTTTTAGGGGACAGCCCATGCCATCAATTATTATCAGAGAGTTTACAAGCTGTTTGTAACTCGCATTCTCAGTCAATCAATCAAGTAATAAAGCTTTATTTCGGTTTTGATTCAAACCATAAAAGTATACATATAAACATCACAGTTAGAAAGAAAAGCAGATCTGAAATTCCGTGCAATAAATTCATAGTTAATAAAGTGCAAATGGCGCAAGGCATAGTATAGTCCAAATAGATTTGTGAGATAAATGAGGCAGAAAAACAGCCTCATTGGTCCAAACAATTTCTCAATTTAACAGACAATTTTAAAAATTCAATTACATGGAGAGCACTGTCATTGTGCAAAAGTTGTAAATACATAAGTGCTGGTCTGATCTGATTAAAATTAAGTTTCTTTAAAAGAGCTACCAGATAGCGTTTGTGCGGGTATTCATAAAATTTACATAAAAATAGAAAATGCAGCATATCCTGTGGAGACTTTCTGTCGCAGCCACAGGGAGCTGCAGCCTTGTTAAAAATATCTTTTTTAGATCTAATTAACAGATGATGAAAGATATTTAACCTAAACCTTGTCAGCAAGAACTTCTTGTGGGAACTAAATGAGCCCATCAAATATGGCTCCTTGTCTCACAGGTTTTTAACATAACATATTTCCTGATACTGGGTTTAAGTAGCTCCTCTCCCTCACGTTGAACTCTTCTCCCCATATAAAAGGCACGCTTAATTGCCTCTACATCCCCTTTTACAATCCCGCTTGGATTTTCAAACAACTCCAGACAACCAAGTCGTGAAAAACAGGATTTCAAATATTTTAACCAGGGGGTGCACATTGCCTTATCATGGGACAGAAGGTCTTTCACAATCAAGTGGGTTAGTGGAATGTCCTCATTCAACCACAGTTTTACCCAACAAATCAAAGGGCGTAGAGAAAAGATGTCACATAAATATTATGCCCCCAATTCTTCATGTACTGCCAAGTTAGATGTGCCAGTTGGAACACATAGAAGATGCTTCATAAAAGCATTTTCAGCCACCTGTAGCTGTTCGCCAGCCACATAGCCCCATAATTCACTGCCGTAGACAGCAGTTGCCACTGATTTTGCATTATAAATTTTCATCATGGCATTGTTGGGCTTGTTCCCCATTCTCAGTCATGGTCTATGCACGATTTTCATATTTTTTTTTGTTTTGTTTGCACCACCCCATCTGAACTCTTGCACACACCCCCATGAATCGCAGCCCCTCGCTGGGTGGACCGGCAGGAGCAAGCAGTCTGGACCTGTAACAGACTGTTCACTAAAGTGAGTCAAGCCCACAGCTTTCACAGAAAGTGAGTCTCAGCTGACAATGTTCACAAAAGTAATGCTCAACTATTTGTCTTTGCATGGGGCGATGACGCTGTTTCAAAGTTGTTCAGATATTTCTCTCTACACCTTCCCACCATTAAAGTTCCCTACACCTGTAAAGAGGAGTTGTGGATGACAAACACTACTGCACATAGGGGTATATTCACAAGAATGTGTGCTAAATATCACCAAAAAATGTTAACGCAACCTTACATATCGCAGCCTATCACGGGAAAATAATCCTGTGTCAACGTGGAATTCACAACAAGGCGGTACCATGCGATAGTCTGCCGAAACCGCGGACAATGTCCGCGATACAACCACCTCGATGGAGACAAAAACACAAACCACAACACCAAAAAACCTGCGATGGGCCAAAGCGTGATGAGGAAATCAGCGATAAGCAGTGCTAGGCCGCAACACTCACCTGGCCGGCGGGAAAAATCAACATAAAAGTAGAAAAAACACCCAAACACAAACTGAACAACACCCAAGCATCATGGAGGCAGCCGGAGCAGGCGCAGAGGATGAGCGCAACCCCACAAGCACCCCGGACGACCAACCCGGGACCTCGCGGACAGGGAAGGGCAAGGACAATTAGAGGAAGATGAAGTTCAGTTCGCAGGCGAACAGGATCATAGTCACGGAGGTGATGGAACACCATCAACAACTGTTCGTCACCTCCAACGTGTCGTTGGGCACCAAAACTGGAATATGGCGGGACATTGTGGACAATGTGAATGCTGTCGGAGAGCACAAGAGGACAATGGACGAGGTCAAGAGGCGATGGAATGACATCAAGCGGAAGACCAAGGAGAAACTCGCAGCCAACCAGAAGGCAGCAATGCAGACTGGAGGTGGGGGCCAAGTACCACAGCTCGAGCTGGATGACATGGAGGAGCTGATGTCGACAGTCATCAGTGTGGATACTGTAGCCGGAGTCGGGGGACCGGACACTGCTCGACAGGACACAACACAACCGCAACAGGGTGAGTGACCACCAGGCACTGGAGGGACGGGTGGAGATGGGCAGGATGGCACACATGCACAATCAAGCAGAGCACAGTGCACACCCTCAATGACTCTGGGTCATCGCCCAGATTCATAGACTGTCATAATGTACAATGCCAAGCTGTCTGAATGTCGGCAAACAGTCATAATATCGAGAAAAAAAATATCGACTGGACAGAATATCGAGTTTTAAATATAGAATGGACAGAATATCGAATTGCCAAAATATAGTGGTGAAGAATATCGAAAATCAGGTAAGAAATATCAATTTACATAATATAGAAGTAAGTAATATCAGTCATAATATAGTTGTTAAAAATATCGATTTTTTTTATAGTGTTTTAAGTGTTAGTATATGTGTTAAAAGTAGTATTAATTTTGGAATGTATGTAAAGTAATGAATTTTATGTTATTTAATTTTTGTGTAATTTAATTCCGTAGCGGGTTGTGGGTTTATAGGGGATTAGGGTGGGAAGTAATTTAATTATAGTACATTAAATAATAATTTTTGGGAATTATTAATTATTTTTAATTTAATTTTGTGTTTTACTTCTGTAGCGGGTTGTGGATTTATAGGGGAATAGGGTGGGAAGTCATTTAATTGTTATTAAGTAATTATTGATTGGTATTGAAAATTAATTGGTTGTTGATTAATTCTTAATTGTTAAATAATTCGTATTAATTGGTAATTAATTTGTATTAATTGTTTAATTGATAATTATGTTAATTGTATTAATTTATTATTTGTAGCGGGTTGTGGGTTTATAGGGGAATATGGTGGGAAGTAATTTAATTGTAAATAATTAATTATTGAAATAATTTTTGCATATTGATACTAAATGTATTATGAATTAATTATTAATAGGTATTAATTGTATTTATTAATTTTTGGTATTGAATATTAATTGGTTGTTAATTAATTATTAATAGGTAATTAATTAAAAAAACAATTATTGGTATTTATAATTAATTAATTATTACATTTTGTGTGATTGGTAATTAATTTTAATACTTTTTGGGGTATTAATAATTAATTTATTTTTAATAAAATATTAAATTATTATTTTCCCTACTATTGCACTCACTGGAGTGGGAATAGTAATTTTTACCCCTACGCTATCCAACGCTTTCCCTACTATTGCTCTCAGTGGAGTGGGAATAATAATTTTTACCCCTACGCTATCCAACGCTTTCCCTACTGTTGCACTCTTTGGAGTGGGAATAGTAATTTTTACCCCTATGCTATCCAACCCTTTCCCTACTGTTGCACTCACTGGAGTGGGAATAGTAAATTTTACCCTCCGCTATCCAACGCTTTCCCTACTGTTGCACTCTCTGGAGTGGGAATAGTAATTTTTACCCCTACACTATCCAACGCTTTCCCTACTGTTGCACTCTTTGGAGTGGGAATAGTAATTTTTACCCCCACGCCATCTGACGTTTTCCCTACTGTTGCACTCACTGGAATGGGAATAGTAAATTTTGCCCTCCCGCTATCCAACGCTTTCCCTACTGTTGCACTCTCTGGAGTGGGAATAGTAATTTTTACCCCTACACTATCCAACGCTTTCCCTATTATTGCACTCTCTGGAGTCGGAATAGTAATTTTTACCCTCCCGCTATCCAACGCTTTCCCTACTGTTGCACTCTCTGGAGTGGGAATAGTAATTTTTACCCTCCCGCTATCCAACGCTTTCCCTACTGTTGCACTCTCTGGAGTGGGAATAGTAATTTTTACCCTCCCGCTATCCAACGTTTTCCCTACTATTGCACTTACTGGAGTGGTAATAGTAAATTTTACCCGCCCGCTATCCTACGCAAAAAATATTGAATATTTTTAATTAATATTACATGAATATATATGTAATAAAATTCTTTTTTTACTTACATTATTTATTTATTAATTTTAAAGTTATTTAAGTATTTTTAAGTATGTTTTAGTTAATTGTATGTATTATTTCATTAATTTTACATTACTTTTAAGACATTTAAAAAATTCGATATTTTGACCAACTGTATTTTTTACAACGATATTTTGGATTCTATATTTTTGTACTTACCTGTTTGTAGATAGGGATTCGATATTTTTGCATTCTATATTTTTTCCTCGATATTTTGGCAAGTCGATATTCTACTTCTCGATATTTCATCAGTGATCCCTGAATGTCAACATGTACAATGCTGCTACATACATGTGGACACATTGCAATACACCATTTCCCCTTCACATTGCAGGGCCAGGGTCAACACCCCCTGCAGAGCAGTCCCAGCCACTCTTCACTGATGACGAGGAGGATAACCCCAGCATCGACACCCAAGCCTTCCTAGACATCATTGACATCATCTGCGACTCACCTCCAGGATCAGGGCTGACCAGCTGCATCAAGGAAACCCCACCCCCACCCAAACCACCCAGCAGGAGACACCCACGGCCCGTCAGTCTCCCAATCCCCCAGGAACAACACATGGCCTTCCAATGCCGTGTGCTGGAGGCCCAGAGGGAAACGGCTGAGCAGTTGCGGGTGGGGTTCGATCTCATGGCTACCAAACTGGACGCCATCCATGGGTGTCTAGACTCGCTCCATGGCCTCCAACGAGCCCTGACTGACATCGCTGGAGTCCTGACGTGGAGAGAAGAACACCTGTCCGCTCAGAGTGGCTCCAGCGATACCATCCGTGAGCTGGCACACATGCGGAGGCTCATGGAGGAGATGGTGAGTATCGAGGCGGAAAGGATGGCAGCCACCGCTGCACACCAGCGAAATTAAGCTGGGATCTACCATGCCCTGCAGATCATCATCATGGCATTGCTACCAGAAGGCGTGGTGCAGATGAATGCTGTTGACCCCACACCATCCACATCTCTGTCCCCTGGTGTGTCAGTGCCCCACAGTGCGACAGGTGTATCCACTCCGGCACCTGATGTGTCATTTCAACACAGTGCGGCCGACAACCCTCCTCTGGCCCCTGATGTGTCAGTGGCACACAGGGCCACAGCCGTAACTGCAACATCCACAGGTGGGGCAGAGCACACATCCGGGGACGAGAACGTGGATGGGTTTATGACCAGGAGGCACTAGCATTCATTTACGCCACCTGGCCTGTTCCTGCTTGGTGCCTCACATGGCCCCATGACCTTCCACTGACCCCGATACACTCCGATGCACTCACCTTGGAGAGCCACATGGACTGCCATATCCTGTTTGATGACCAATGACACAGCGACCTGACTGCGGACTGTACCCTTCCTCTTCCGCAGTACTTGTCATCCCCGGATGGACTCTGGCTGGCCCTCCATGGGCCCATATTGTGTAGTGTGCTCGGCATTGTCCTGTACCGCTCCAGCTGCAAACTTGGCTAGTGATCCAGCAGAAAATCAATGCCATCGGCGTGACCCATCGCTCAACAGAGGACCTCAAGAAGCGCTGGTATGATCTCTGGAAACATGCCAAGGAGAGGGTGGCCGAACGGCTCAAACAAGCCAGAAAGACAGGTGGGGGGACATCAACAGCGCCTGCACCGACTGCATTGGAACAAATGGTGGAGTCCACCCTTCAGCCGAAGAGCGTCAGTTGCATTGGAGACGTGGACAGTTCAGCCACAGGGTCCAACAGACAAGGTAAGATGCATGCACAGCATGCTGTGCCCCCTCCGTAATCCCAATCCCCCTGCATGAATCCCACTCCAGACCATGTTTTTCCTAAAATCAGCAATGCATCATGGGAGATTTAGTCCCTATCAACTAATAGCATATAAGTCAGTCCACAAAAAGCATATGCATGTCACACATATCAATAGATAAGCAAGTGGGGGACAGACAGCTAGATTGGCAGTCAGGAAATGTATTTGTAGGCAAATGCTGCCAGACAAGTGAGTAATAGTACATCCTGTATCCACAGGTGAAACATCGCTCCAGGCTGCAGAAGGGGAGACAGTAGAGGCTTCCAGGGAGCAAAACACACTGGAGGAGGATGTCCAATCACCTGCTGACGTCACACCACCATCACTACCACCACCACAAGCCAGTAGGTATACAGTGGATAGCCTCCAGGAGATGGAGGGCACAGAGGATGAGAGCCAGGAAGCACAAAAGACCCCGCAGGATGATGATGTACACGCATCTTTAACACAGTCCCCCATGGAGGTTGGCAACACAGGTGCACGAAGACACCGACAAAGGGCACACAGTCCTGAGGCAGAGGAGTGCAGTGTCTTCTCTGGTCTGGAGGGGAAGATGCTTAAAGTGCAGCACCTGCAAGGCAAAACAATAAGGGCAATGCAACGCCAGATGGTGGCAAACAATAAAAAACATTAACTACATGAAGGAGGCCATATACTGCCTCAACAACACCGTAGCTGAGGGCATGAGGGAGATGTCTGATGCTTTTATGCTGCTATGCAGCAAGATTGATAGCGACAGTGGTGCAAGGCGCAGGGACAGACAGAGACTGGAAGGGTACACTAAGGCAGTTAACAGGCTGTGCAATGCCACCCATGTCCTCAGCAGGCGCTCGGTGGCCATGCAATTGGAGATGGCCAAGTGCAGCCGCGATGTCATTCAGGGGTTGGTAACAGTCACCAGTGCCTTGGAGGTGCTTCAGACCAACCAAATTGCTGCCACAGGATCAGGGGATGGGTTTGAGAGTGAGGAGGCAACAAGACCCAGCAGCATCACTCCCCCCCTTTACAGGAGTCCAGGAGGTGTAGTGGTAGGCACGGATCAGCCGCAGGATACAGCACTGGGGAGGAAAGTGTGCCTGCTGAACACAGCAGTGCTGAGCGTGGGTGCAGAAGATAAGCACTGTCTTCACATTCCATTGTGTGGTGGGTGACGTAACCCATTTGACACAATGATGGGACTAGGGATGTTGCATGGTGGAGTGACTATGCCATGTTTGGCTTGACCAGGCACTGTGAGGCCACCATAGTGTTGCGGTGTGTTGTCCAATTGCCTTACTGAGGGTCAATTAAACACTGTCACACAAATGCGGTTACTAGCTTTGTCTCAATACTTACTCAGAAATAGTTGTGTGTGATCTCTGCCTGTCTCTGTCTCCCATCTGGTGCATCTCCGACACCTGCAGTGCTGTGCTGTGGCTGGGGACATTCCTCATCCTCTGATACACTGATTTCCACGGGTGTCCCCCTCTTTGTGGCAAGGTTATGCAGCATGGCACATGTAGTTATTATTTTGCAGCAGATCAGGGGCCGGTACTGCTGTGCACCTCCACTTTTGTGGAGGCAGCGGAACCTGCTTTTGAGGAGTCCAAATGTACGCTCCACCACATTGCACGTAGATTTATGTGCCACATTATATCTCCTTTCACTTGGGGTAGATGGATTGAGGTATGGAGTCAGGATGAAAGCACGCACCGCTTATGCGCTATCACCTAAGTGTAAAAGAAAGGAAAATTATTCACAGTCAGCAATCGTAGCATCAAATGTATACTTCAGGGTGTGTCACATGGATTTACCTAGCAGGTAGCCTTCTCCAAATTCACCCCCAACAAGACGGGTATAGATCCCACTGTTTCTGAAGATGTAGGAATCATGCGTGCTCCCTGGGAATTTTGCAACTATGTCGGTGATGATGTGAGTAGCATCACATATAACCTGTACATTGATTGAATGTGTGGATTTGCGGTTGCTGTAGATTAGGGGTGGGCGGAATTTGCGGAATTAACCTTCGCAAATTATCGCGAGAATGTTTAAAATTATCGCAAACAAGCAGAAATATCGCGAAGATGCGGAAGTTTTTTTCCGGCATGTTCGCGAGATTTTCTGCATGGTTGCGGGTCGCCAACTTACCCATGTGGCTGCTTGCGGGCGCGGCCATCTTGTTTTGAGTTGTTCTCGCGGTGCATGATCGCGAGAAGAAAGACGTGATCGCACGACGCATGACGTCACTGCGGGCGCGAACTGTCGCGAGACAGCGCAAATGGCTAAAAACAATACAACATCTCATGGAGAACGCAACCGGATCAAGAAAACTTGTCGGCGAACGCAGGGATTCAGGTAAGGCGATCGCGTGCGCGCGAGAATGTATTATTTTACAGCGCGAGCAAGAAACAAATTATCGCCAAGCTGCGGAAACCGGAATTTTTGACATTTTCGCGCTCTCCGCGGAACGCAAAAATGTCAAATTATCGCAATTTCCGCGAACGGAACGAAATTTTTGCCCAGGCCTACTGTAGATGGTGGCAGATTGATATATGTGTCCTGTCAATAAACTCTATGACATGTGGGAACTGGGCCTTCTGATAAAAGTCCATCTTTGTCTTATGCAGTTCTGCCTGTGTGCTGCGGAATTGGATATAGTGTGGCATCCTTTGCAACATGGCATCCAGAAATGTATTGAAGAAATGTGACAGGCAACTCTGTGAGACTCCACCTGCCGCAGCTATTACCCCCGGGTAACTGCCGGATGCCAGTAGGTGCAGGCAACAGAGTACCTGTACATGTGGAGGTATTGCGTGCGCCCTTGGTGCCTGGTGCTCCAGGATTGGGTGCAGGTCCCGTGTCAGGTCCAGGATGGTGTTTGGGTGAAGCCTGTACCTCTCATGGATTACAGCCTCTGTGAGTTGGAATAAGGTGATGCGCAATCTGTATACATTTTCCTTTGTGCAGCAGCTCGTATCCGTAACCGCCTTGCAATGACATAGAGGGCCGCTATTGTGTTCAGGCTGATGCATTCTGGGGCTGTTTATATGCTGTGCACCTGGTTACCACCTGCTTTGAGTTTGTGGTAATTTGCGACTCTTAATTTGCGATTTTTTAAGGATTCGGTAATAGCGAGTTTATGTACATTGCTTAGCGAATTTCTTTAGCGATTCCTTATTTTGCTAATCGCTAAACAGTGAGTATTTTCGCTACATAAGGAATCGCTAGTTGTTTTCCGTTGTTTTTAGCTATTCCTTATTTAGCGATTCGGTGTTTCTGCCTCTACATTTCACATGGTTTATGAGCGATCGCAAACGCTGAAATTCTGAGAATTTTCAGCGTTAGCACTCGCTATTTGGCCACCTACATCTGGCCCAAAGTGACATGGACATGATATAGTTAGTGTGTGGCCACAGCGATTTTCACATAATTATAGATTTGCCGTATTTGACACATAATCCATCAGCTGCCAACTTGAATTTTTTTTTTTTCCATTTTAAATGGTTCAAAAGTTACAAAAAATGCAGCAACACGTTACTGCATAGAGAAAAGCACTTTGCAAAGCTGGACGTGTCACTTTTGCTAATTGCTATATTTGGGTATTAAAATGGTAGTAATGAGGTGCAACCAATGCCCAGTGTTACCAAGTTTATAAATTATGAAATAATGAAGTAATACTATCACAAAATGTGCCGCATTATTCTGAAGAATTAGCCTTTCATTGTCGCATATTTTACTCAACCCTGCCACTTAATGTGAACCTCTCCTGCGGCATAATTCCAGTTCTAAACTGCCGAATAAGGCCAGGTCTAAACTGGGGTGACATGGTGAGCAAAAGAATGATGGATTTAACCCAGATATCTTGACTGGAGGTGAATGTTTTGATTTGTACTGCATTCTGTCCATCAATTGTGTGTCTTTTGCTTCCTTGCCCTAAGTGTGCCAGGTCCTAGGATGCTTGTTTCTAGTCCAGGGAGAACCTGGCTTGGCAGTTCGGGCTTGACTTTTCCAATGAGGCACAGGGTCAAGACTGATTTGCATATGGCCAGGTCTAAACTGGGGTGGCATGGTGAGCAAAAGAATGATGGATTTAACCCAGATCTCTTGACTGGGGGTGAATGTTTTGATTTTTTCTGCATTCCCTCCATCAATTGTGTGTCTTTTAATTCCAGTGTCCCTGGATATATGTCCTGATAAATGCCCCCTCACATTGTTTAAGGGTAATCTAAAGGCAGAAACATGTTGACCCACATTTAGCTAGAGATATATACATTTTTGTCTACTGCATCACTGAATTTGGTTTTAATCCTGTCCCCAACAGAGAAGAATCAAGGTTATAGTCTGATTAGGGGTCAGTTTCAATCTCACATCTCACATACTGTTACACTCTGCTAAACTCAATAATACATTTCACTCACATAGGGCACCATTAAAACATCAGAAGAGCTTTTCCTACTTCGAAGAGTTGTACCACACACTAAAACTTTGGTTGTTGAGTGAGCAGGAACCCTATGATAAAGCAGACAACTTTATTGTGGATGAGGGTTTTCGTCTTAAAAAAAAGATAACTTTTCCACTTGTCAGTTGAACTTATAAAGGTGGATGTCAAATTTTCAGACCCAGTTATATTGTGGTGTATAAGATTATTTATTTGGGAGCCTGTACACATTGGTCTTTCAAATCTCTTTGCCATCCCCTTTTTGTGGTTTGTAGATATCATGTTCACCTAGAATGTACTTCCTACATGGTGTTAGCGTTAGGTTTACAATAAGGTCATTATTATTTAATTAAAATTTGGGCAAAAGAGTGACGCTAAGGGTAAATTTAGAGATAAACAACACTGGCTACTCTAACATGAGTGAAAAACTAAAGACTTACTTTATTAGGTGTTAGCATGCACTGCATTTACCATAATGCATTGGGACGAACTGAGTGCTGGGATGTGAGGCAGTGCGCTCCCACCCGCCTTTTGTTTGAAATGGCTCCCTTGAGCTAATAATAAACTGATGAATTCTGGTTGGTGCATCAGCACCCATTAAGTGGTACAGAGGCCTGAGCAGGATTTCCAGCGCCCCCAGAATATTGTGTTGCTCTCTAATGATGGACAACTACCCTGAAGTATGTCTCTAGATACACAATACTGACTGCACCAACATGGGTGAAATACTAAGGATTTACTGAAGTATGTACATGCCCTTAAACAATTTACCATAATGAATTGGGGTGAACTGAATGCTGGGTTGTGAGACAGTGTGCTCCCATCTTCTATTTGTTTGCAAAGTAAAGATACTTAACACAGTATCTACACCGCTGCAATAATGTTCATTCTTTTGCCTTACCAGCACGTTCGTGGGTATGCTGGTATTTTCTACAAATATTCAATCTTAAACATTGCTGGCATCAGAGACAATTACAGAATCATAAGCAGTATTGAATGTGGCTAATGCAGGTGCAGAGGAGACGCACATTTTCAAATGCTTAAATTCTCTGGAACAATTGTCTTTCCACAAAAATGACTGGTTCTTTTTCATCAGGGATCTCATATGTACAGTTTTGTCAAGACCAAGAAAAGATCTTAGTTGATTTTTATTTTGAGGTTCCGGTGCCTGTTCTATAGCTCTGACGAGATTTTGCTTGGGAGAGATGCAATGCTTATTTATGGAATGACCCAAATAATTGACAGATGACATCCCAAACTTACATTTGTCCTTCGTTAAAGTCAAACCATTGTCTTGTAAAATACACAAAACCTTCTGAAGAACATCTGTATGTTCTTGTGAATTGCCAGCAAAAACAAGGATATCGTCTTCAAAATATAATACGTTATTGATCTCTTTAAACAATTTATGCATTAATCTTTGAAAAACAGAGGATGCAGATACTAATCCAAAAGGCATTCGCTTGTACCTAAAAGCACCCTCAGAAGTAATAAATGAGGTGAGATGTTTGCTATCCTCATGGAGCGCTATCTGATGATAGGCGTTAGACAAATCAAGAGTTGAAAATATTGAGGCACCTTTAAGTTTAGCAAACATCTCATTAATATTGGGCAGAGGATGCCTGTCAACCCACACACTGTTGTCGAGATCTCCTAAATCCACACATAATCTGACTTGGCCATTAGGTTTGTGTGTGACAACAATGGGTGACAACCATTCTGAAGTTTCAATTTCCTCAATAACATCAAGGCAACATAATCTCTCAAGTTGTTTCTTGACGGCATCCCTAAAATGTAATGGTACATTTCAACCTTGTGGACTTTGGGTACAGCATTATGTTTACAAATTATTTTGTGGACAAAATGTTTTAGGAGACCTAATTGAGAAGAGCAGAATACACTGGGAAACAGTTCCTCCCACTCGGATGCAGGATCACTATTGACATGAAGAATCAAATCTGAATACCAAAGAACCTGATCTGGATGGTTGGGGTCAAGTGTGATCATAAGATCTCTTTGTTGAGGCCAACCTAAAAGGCATGAACCCTCCCTTGTAACATACACTTTTGAGGAAATAGACTTCCCTTTAAAACTTATGGTGGTCATGAAAAATCCCAATACATCTATGGGTTTTCTTCCATATCCAACTAGTTTGATGTCTGGAGGAGATAAACATACATTAGGAAATTCCTTTAACCATTCATCCCCAATAAGGGTATGTCTAGCACCAGAGTCAGCCATGACCCTTACATCTTTATCACCAATTACAACAGTGCAAAAAGGAGAGTATTTTGCATTACTGTTAACTTTATAAACAGCTAGAAGAAATTTTTCATCTTCTGTTTCACAATCAACTTCTTTCACTTGTTCAGCCTGTTGATTCTTATAGTCAATAACTCCATTCTTGGATTTGTTCTTATTCCTACACATCCTAGTGTAATGACCTTTTAGTTTACAAAATCTACACATTTGACCAATAGCAGGACATCTTTTGTCATTGGTCAAGTAACCAGGAATGCCACACTTGAAACAAACATATACTTTTCTTTCTTGGTTGATATGAGTTTTAGACTTGAATTTGTAAGAAGTGTCTTCCTCCGCATTAGATTTTTGAACTGTCTGAACTTCAGAAACCGTCTGTTCAGCAAGTTCCTTCAAGCCAAGTTTCATATCCTCAAAATGATGTGCAATATCAATGGCTTTATTTAACGTCAGATCTTCAGCTGCTAATCATTTTTATTGTAGTTTGACATCAGCAACTTTATGTACAAGTTGATCACGCACCATCTGGTCATGAAATGTAGAATAATAACATTTGGAAGCTAAAATTCTTAAATCATTGACAAAAACGTCTATGGATTCATTTATCAATTGACCTCTGCTAAGAAATTTGTGATGTGACACGACTTTGTGGAATTTTTTTAACATACAGTTTGTCTGATTGTTTGACAGCCTCATCAAATACGGCAATATCATCATCTGATGAGGATGCATGATGAACGGTACATGGAGGTAAGTGACTTAAAATACATCTGCCTTCTGCACCAAGACAATGTTTTAAGATTGCAAGTTTCTTCTTGTCCGTATAGTCATCACCACCAATGGCTTCAATGTATGCCTCTAAACCTTCTTTCCATTGTTTTCATTCTAGAATGGGTTCACCAGGAGATGGTAAAAATGGCGCTGGTGCATTAAAACCCTCCATAATCAAAAATATAAATAATAATCAAGAGAATGTAAATTGGTGCAAATGCAGTAGTGACAATGCTATTCCGCCGTAAATGCAAATTTCGTAATACCTTTGTGAAATGAGTGAATTGTGATGGTGACGTATAGAAGCAAAATGTGAGAATGGTCTTTAATTGGATATTTCATTCATTACAGGCGTTCATGTCACCGAGATGTAGCTCCACGCAAGTTTACAACCATGAAAGGAATCCTCATCCAAAGAAGGTTAGCGTATTAGTGTTCTCTCAGATAATTTAATGCACACAGCATTCAAATATGAAGTCAGCGCACAAGACTTTAATTAGCTACACGCGCATGCACGTTCGATTGAATAATAGTCAAATTGCGCTTTTAGTGTGTTGAAGCTCCACGCGCAAAAACCACAAAAGTTGTAAAATGCTGCAAATCTGGCACATTCATGTTCGGAATATCTGGGTATGAATAAGAGAAGAGATATGTTGTAACATCACACCGCAAGGTTTGTTAATTTTGAATGTGGAAGGGGCTGAGCAATTGTCCACCAAGATTCCGAGAGACCGGCCAAGACACGCACTTGCATACCTGTTTGGGGTTGCGGGTGCAAAATAACTTGTAGTTTACTTTGAATATTGTACTATTGGGTTCAAAAGTTTCTTAGTAAAGGGTTGATTGAGCTTAAATACTAGGTAGGACGTTGCATATAAAACTGTTTGCTCTATTTCCAGACATCAAACACGAGTTTTCATGAAGTAATAAATTCCATACCATAAGCTAGAAATTGCTTGCCTTTCTGAAAGTCTGCTACAGTTTTCCAACTTTGCCAATGCCAAAAATAACCTAGATCTTCTAATAAGATGAATTAAAATGGAAATACAGAGCTTGTTAATAAGGGTAAAGTGGGGAGACTAAATGTCGAACTAACTTTTGTAAAGATGTGTTCAGATGTTCCAGGCCAGCAAAGAGTTTTAATTGATTCCTGTCATCAGAAGCATTTCAGTCCAACAGACTGCCCAGTCCGCTACAGCCTACTGAAATTTAGTTCTCCTAAAACAGGCATGTCCACTTTAACTTCCCTGTAAACAGCAAACATTGTTTAGAGTACATTCATCAACCGCCCACCCCGCCTTCCCAACCACCATGAACGACTGAGCCCATGCAATATCATCAAGGTCCAACGCACTCTTACGGTAATATGTACAATGAAGTGGCGGAGCGTGTCGTTAGCCTCCTGGGCTTAACGCCACGCTCCTCCACTTCGGTAACGCAAGGCTGCACCATATTTACAAGAATGTGGTGCAGCCTTGCGTTTCCCCCTGCGATGGTGCTAAGTTTAACAACTTAGCGCCAACGCAGGCACCCTTGCACCAGATTGCAAGGGTGTCTGCGTACAGGGGAGGATTGGTTATGTGTAGGAAGGTGTCCCTTCCTGCACATAAGCAATTCTAAAATGCCATTTCATGTGTGCTGCTTCATTTCGAGTTACAAAATGGCATTTTTTTAAAAGGTTTGTTTATGTACAGGAAGGTACACCTTCTTGTACATAAACAAACCATGGCATTTTGCTTTTTCCATGTGTGCTGCACAAGGCAGAACACATGGAAAAAGCAAAAACGAGGAGAAATAATGCATTACTCCTTGTATCACCAACTTAAGACCAGGATGTTTGTGGTCTTAATTTTGGCGCTGCCTCCTATGTACGCCACCCTTGTACATAGGGGGCAGCGTCAAATACAATGGGTGTTGCGGTGGAACACCCACCGCAACGCCCATTGCATGCCCCTTTCATTCTAAACATAGCATCATATGGTGCCTTATGTACAAGGCAGCGTTAAGCCATGTTAAGTGGCTTAACGCTGACTTGTACATCAGGCAAGGCCCCTATTGCCAGGGGAACGTCCCAAAAAGTGACGTTCCTGTGGCGATAGGGGCTGGTACATATGCCCCTTAGTTTCTCAGAGAAGTAGGTGAAACAACCCCTATTGAACCCTTGAATGTGTTCCTATACAGGTCCTGGTTTTCACACAATAGGTAGGTCTCCTCAAATACCCGGTCATAAAGATGCAACAATGAGCATACATATTTCAGTAACTAATAGTTGCTTGAGCCAACAAAATAAAAAATAACAACTGTAATTTATATTGTCACTTTTTAAAAATAGTCAAACCTTACATAGCTGCGCTTTTAACAAGGCTCATGAGTGTCAATATGTGGGGGGGGGAGTTTAGAGTCTGGTGAGTAATTAAAGGAAGTGCGTTTTTGTACTGCTTCGTTCACTCCCTAAATCACTTCACATTTTAGAAATGTCAAATTGCTCTCATTTAATAATTATGCAACTTCTTAAGAAATATAACATTGCAGCAGTGTTAGTCATTTTGCACATACCTTCACAACACCCACCCAGCGAAATGTATACAGATCAAATGGAAATAAAACCGTGCCAATAACTGCTTCCAAAATGTACTGCAGGAATTAACAATTGTAGATGGACGCAGGGCATGAACAGAGGTGGTGTTTGCCACTTCACTCATAAGTGGCAACGAGGTTATGCAGAGGGCACAGTCCTTCTTGTGGAATTGGGTAGACCAGGCATTAGGGTATCTGTCCATTAGCAGTTCATGTAATACTAAGAGATCTTGGGGCAGATGTATCATCTTTGCAGTTTGCAAGTCCTTAATAGCGAATTTCAGCGATTCGCTATTAAGGACTCGCAAAATGCAATGTATAGGTTTCGCAATAATAATTGCGATTCCTACATATTCCTTAATTGCGAATCGCAAATTGCGGTTCGCAATTAAGGAATACCTTCCCATTAATTCCTATGGGCCTAGAGGCCCATAGGAATGAATGGGAAGACATTCACAATTTGCGAGTACCCAATAGGTACTCACAAAATGCTAATGCAATTTCAAGAGTGCAAAGGTGCCTGAAGGACACCCTGTTGCACCCCTGAAATATGCATGTGCACATGTGGCGCACATACATGCCCTAAAGGCATGTATGTGCGCCACATGGCACTGTGAAAAATGCAAAAAACTGCATTTTTCAATGAAATCGCAAATTACCACCAACTTGAAGTTGGTGGTAATTTGCGATTTCTTAAAGGCAAATTCGCACAACTTGGGTGCTTTCAGAATTGCATTTAAGGAATCGCAATTTGCGATTCCTTAAATACATTTGCAAAATAGGGAATCGCAAATTTTGCCATTCACTATTTTGCGATGGCCTTTGGGGATGATACATCCTAAAAGGCTTTTTCCCGTTCGCAAACGGGCCGATTCTGAGAATCGGCCCGTTTGCGAACGGGAAAAGGGCTTGTTACATATGCCCCCTTGTCCATGTGAGCTGATGTTAAAGTCCCATGCTGTAGATGTGTGTGTTCATGCATCTCCTCGACGATGGACCATGGCTTGTGATGGGGCCAAAGGGGTTAATTGGCTAACTAGGCACTCCAGCTCACATAACACGGTAAGGAGATCAGCGCAGTGGGCATGACATGTGCGCCAAGCTGATAAAATAAAAGGCGCGTTGAAACATGAAACGCACGCACACTGAAAATAAACAACACAGATTTCTTGGCTGTCAACGAGCCAGATCAAAACAAACAAAAATAGTAGTTCCAAAAAAGATCGTACGATGGTAACTAGTAGGGTGAGATTGTACTTAGTCCCTGCTCTCAGCGAGGGATAAACAGTACAAGAGGCATGGCAAATGCATGCCATAAACAAATAGGAAGAAAGAATTTGAGAGTGACAATCGGCAAATAGCAAGTCCATGGGCGGGATATAAGTCCACAAACTGAATATAGCATGTCTCGAAGAGACAACGCATGCAGCACATGCGCTTCCTAGGCTCGACCTAAAAATGATAAAATCACTGAGTAAGTTAATCATTAATTTGATTACATTGAATAGTTTTCATGCCCATTGTTTGAAAGTGGGTTATTGGTAGTGTTAAATGGATAGCTGCCACTGGCAATAAGGCCACTAACACAATATAGGGCTCAGTACAGGTCTTAGAAAATTGTTCCCATGCTCAACCCCTGGTAGCTTGACTGCAAGCAGGCAGGCTTAACTTCAAAGGCAGGTATGTAAAGCATTTAAAAACATAAATTCAGTAAATAATTAATACACAACTCATAATAAAAATCCGACACCACTTTATAAAAATAGAAACTATTGTTATCATTAAAATGACACCAAAATGAAAACATTCCAATGTAGGGAACCGGAGATATGAATTTTTAAAGATTTAGCACTATATAGCACATAGAAACCTACAGCACCTATTGGGACATCTGGACACACTAGATTGGGTCAAAGTCAAAGTTTCAGGCTGACTGCGATGGAGCCCTGCGTGGCTACCCCTCGCGGTAGGTCTTGGTCAAAGTTTTCACCTTCTGACTTAGAAAAGTTTCTGGAGGTTTTCTTCCCGGGGTCCCTCATAGCTCTTAGCCAGTCCGGATTTGGTGAGGGTTCACCGGTTTGCCTTGCAATGAGCTCCAGGTCAAACTTATGGAAGTCTGACATCCGGAGCTTTTTAGCGTGACAAACCAGGGATCCAGACCAGCTCGCAGTTGAAGGTGGGTGGCTTGGCACCTGCTCACCTTTCCTACGTTCGAACTTAGAAACTTTTACGGAGGTTTTGCTTCAAGGGTCCCTCGATGCTCTTTACCATGCCGGCTTTGGTGAGCGTTCGCCTGCTTGGGTTTCAGCTTACTCCTGGTCAAACTCTGGAACTTGGACCCCTGGAGCTTTTCAGCGGGACAAACCTGGACAGAAGGCCGGCTCGCGGTTGAGGGTCCACTTATGGAGGTTTTTTCCATGTTGCTCCAAACTGATCCAAACCTCTGGAACTTCTTCCTGAAGTTCCCCAAAGGGTCCCACGGTGTCCAAAACTTATTCCAAGGGTCTGGAAGCTCCAAGATGGTCTTTGAAAGTTTAGGCCTTCTGTTCCCACAATCCACTTGGACAAAATCCTTACAAAACCACTTTTAGTGCTCCAGGCTGAGGATTCTTGAGGGTGATGTTCCAGGTAAGCTCTGTCAACCTGTAGCTTGCAGGGAGTCCACTCTTTAGCCCTTTTGAAGAAAGTTAGGTCCACAGGGCTGTTGGGCAGCAGGCACAATCTTCAAAGTTCAGGGCCTGGCTGGTGCCAATCAAACTCCTCAGCATGGACCCTTCTTCTCTCTTAAGCTTCAAGCAGGGGCTCTTCCCTCTCAGGTACTTATTCCAAGTTCTCTGGGTCAAGCAGGGGGCACTCCTGTCCAATGAGATGCAGGGCAACACCCCAGGGTATGACCACATCCTCCAAAGTGTGGCCCTATTTTCTCCCAGAGAGCACCATTTCTCCAAAATTCTTCATGGCTGATTTTTTTAGCAGGGAGAGAAGAGGTAGCCAAACACACCCCCAGGATGGTTAATCTCCATAGTCTCTCTCCCTTGCCTCTGCTCATTCCAACCTTAATCTCACCATCTGGCTGGGTTCAAAGAGGAGAGGTGTAAATTTAAAACTGACTTCTTCTGCCCTTCTCCTCCTTCCATTGAAGAATATGGTTTACACCCTCTCCCACTGCTCTGGCATTCCTAGGTAGCATAACCCTGCCCTCCCAGGAGAGCTGGCTAGCCCCTGGGGCTATTTATCACCTCATCAAAGGAGCCTGGCTAATCCATCTAACTCTGACCAATCAAGACAGACCACTGGAAGGTTGAATTTTGGCTTACAGACAAGAAAGTCGTATAACTTCTTGTCTGTGCACTTTAGGAGAAATTCAACAATACCATATTGTTGGATTTATCAATACCATTCTAGGAAGTCTTTAAATGGCATTTTTATAATTCTCCTAGTGGGAGTTATTAGTTAATAACTTCTTGACTTGTTAACTTATGTGGCAGGGGATGTGCAATGGGAAAAATGACTTGGGACATTTTCCTACACCAGGGCCTATAAAACATACTTTATAAGGGCCCTGCCCATATCTATAGAACCCCACACCCTGGGATACCCAGGGGAGACTTTAGGGGTTCTGAATACGTAAGAATATTGCAGATCCTCACCCCACAGTGCTCCTAGTACAAAAGTCGAGTATAGGAAGCACTTTACAACATTGTGGGGAGTGAAATGTACAATTGCACTAAACCCGGGGCATATAAATCTCATTTTATAAGGGTTCTCATTATAAATAGGGGTGGGCGGAATTTGCGAAATTCACTTTTGCAAATTATCGCGAAAATGTTAAAAATCTCCGCAAACACGCGGAAATATCGCGAAGATGCGGAAGTTTTTTTCCCGCCCATTCGCGGTATTTTATGCATGGTCGCGGCTCGCCAACTTACCCATGTGGTTGCTCGCGGGCGTGGCCTTCTTGTTTTCAGTTGTCTCGCGGTGCATGATCGCGAGAAGAAAGACGTGATCGCGAGACAGCGCAAATGGCTACCAACAATCCAACATCTCATGGAGAACGCGACCGGATCAGGAAAACTTGTCGGCGAACGCGGGGATTCAGGTAAGGCGATCGCGCGCACGTGAGAATGTATTATTTTACAGCGCGAGCAAGAAACAAATTATCGCTAAGCTGCGTGATGCGGAAATTTTGACATTTTCGCGCTTTCCGCGGAACGCAAAAATGGCAAATTATCGCAATTTCCTTGAGCGGAACGACATTTTAGCCCAGGCCTACTTATAAATACCTGATCCCCAACCCTGGGACACCTAAGGGAGACCATGGGGGTACCTAATATGCCTAAACATTGTAGTTTATCAATTTTTAAGTGCCCTAAACACCAAAGTCGAGTTTATACACAATTTGCATTTTAAAAGCGGTCCTGCAACACAGGGCTGCTTTTAAACTCACCTCAGGCTTCAGCAGTGCACACATGCAAGTACAGAAAGGGCTTCTGGCCTCAAAACTGCCATTCCCTATTTTATACTAGGAACTTAAAGGTAGTTTCAATCCCCCTGCCCTATTATGTACTAGGACCTGATAGGGGTGATCATGCCAATCATAGGGGTACCCTAACCCATAGTGTACCCTGATGAATGTGTGTGTTTTCAATGTATTCTAAGTGTCTCTGTCAGCATAGCACTGGCCCAGTCAGAGTCTGTTACCACCACTACCAGTCAGAAAAAAGGTTGGGGGTGCCCAGGGCACAGGATAACTTTGCAACAGCCTATAATAATTGTATCTTTATTTTGTTGTAATTTATTGATTCGGGATTTTATTGAATATATCACATTAATCATACTATTTCAAACTGATACCTCTTGTGACATTGCTGCTATAGGTGTATTTACCCAAGTTCCATTAGGGGTCTGCTGGTTGCCTCTGTTGTAGACAATAAAGATGTCAGAAGGGCATTCCAAATAAGCTTTGAATTAAAATTCTCTTTAAACTCTGTTGACCAATTCCATAAATGTATATTCAGTCGTAAGTTTAAAACCGACTTCATCTTTGTAAATTTGGTCATAAATATAAGTTTATTACTGAATTTACCTCTTTTACTCTTGCCAAGAATTTATGAAGGGATTCCTTGAAGGTGTATATGAATTCATGAGTACAGACATCTTAATTATGAGTGCAGAGAAATCTGCACTTGTAAATCCTAGTCAAAGGGTTGGAAGTGGCTGTTTCAAGGTGGGGTTTCCCTTGAAAGTATGAGAATGCCCACAAACATGTACAGTTGTGGAAATCCCCAACTCCTCTCCAAGCTCTTCCCATCCTGGAAATGGTCCGCGATTTATGCCATCCAAGGGCTGGAATATCTCCTTTTCTAGGATAGCAAGGTGTATGAATCACTGCCGTAATATTCTCGACAATTTGTTTTCAGCTTCTCCACACGGAAAAATACTTTTCCTACAGTGAAGAAAAGTTTGTTTCCACAGGGATCTCAATTCCCTCTTTATTGTCTTCTCTGCTATGGAGAACTCTGCATAGTTGCACTCGAACCCACTGGATGATTCAATATACATTCCAAGTATTACACCCTGAAACCTCCACCCTGAAACCTTGTGCACAGCTTTCTTGGAAATGATTGTGAATAGCTAAAAAGTAGTAGTCAAGTCAATTTTATTGTATAGTTAATAAAAATATTTGGTGGTTGTTTGGGGATGGGAGGAAGGTCAAGATCAGGGAAAAAATATTAATAATATATAATAAAAACCTTTATAGACAGTAACAAGTGTTAAAAGTACAGAGATCTGTAAAACCCGTGTGATAAAACTGTGTAATAAAAATGAGTAAAACCAGCAGACAGCGCATTCTGCTGAACTGGCTGAGCACACAGGAATATCAACCACACACAGATGTCGAAAGGCCTAAGCCTAAATATGGATCAGTAAGATGTAAATCAAAAGTTCCAAACTACACAAGGCAAACCAGCATTAAAGTGCAGACAGTGCATAACGTGCCGGCTGTGAACAAGGGGCCCGATTCACAGAACTAACTTAAGACAAAATTCTAAACTTAGTACCATTTTGGTATTCACAGAAGGCACTTACTCATTTTGGTATTCACAGAAGGCACTTACTCATTTCGGTATTCACAGAAGTTTGGACTCCTAACTTTAGGACTCCTAAATGCCTTCTGTGAATACCGAAAGTCTTAAAGTTAGGATTTTTCTCAGTTTAGGAGTAGTAAAGTTAGGACTCCATACTTTACTACTTCTAAACTGAGAAAAATCCTAACTTTAAGACTTTCGGTATTCACAGAAGGCATTTAGGAGTCCTAAAGTCAGGACTCCTAACTTCTGTGAATACCGAAATGAGTAAGTACCTTCTGTGAATACCAAAATGGTAGTAAGTTTAGGATTTTGTCTTAAGTTAGTTCTGTGAATCAGGCCCAAGGAGTTTCAGACAATGTCAGATTTCAAAAGTCCCAAGCCTAAGAATGGAGCAGTAAGGATGGAAATCAAAAGTTCTCTTGCTCGAGCCTACTCCAGAACGTTGCAGTGGTACATTTTAGAGCTAGTCTACAAACGAGGGACCACCATTAAGGTGCTGACACTGCATAACATTGAAATGGCTAAGAACAAGGGGCCAGATCACAAGCCCCTTGCGTCACCGGTGGGTCACTTTTTGTGTCGTACCGGTGGCGCATTTTACTGCTCCATATTTACAAGGACAGGAAAAGCCACCCTGCGTGACTTTTCCTGTCCTTTTATATATGGCCCCTTTGCACACAGAACTTTGCGTGAAAGGGGCATTCCATGGGTGTTGCTGTGGGTTTTCCTACGCAACACCCATGGAACCAGACAATACTGTGGGAAACCATGACTCCACAACGGTATCACCAACACTACTGAAGCCGTCTGACGACGGACGAAGGTCGCCACACTCGGGATCAGGGCAAAAGGAGGAAACACATAATTCCTCTGCGGTCCCCAATGGTGAAGGAACGCGTCCGTTCCCATCGCCATCGGGCCCGGTCTCCAGCTGAAGAACAACGGGAGTTGAGCATTGAGGCGAGAGGCAAATAGATCCATCTTGCAGGGGCCTCACATACTCATGATCTCCGCAAGCAGCGTGGGGTGAAGCCTCCAGTCGCTGTAATCCCTGAGGAACCTGGAGTTCCAATCCGCCACCTGGTTGAACTTGCCCGGCAGGTACTCTGCAATCACATTGATTTTGTGGTCTAGGCAGAAGTGCCAGAACTCCTTCACTATATTGACCAACATACGTGACTTCGTTCCCTCTAGGCGGTTGATATATCTCACCGCCGACACATTGTCCATCCGAAGGAGGATGCTGCTCTTCAGAGGAGATATTGACCTTATTGCAAAAGAGCCTGCTAGTAACTCGAGGCAGTTGATGTGCAACTTTAACTCATCTGCAGACCAGCGTCCGCCTGTGGCAAAGTCTCCACATCGAACGCCCCAGCGGCTGGCGTCGGACTCGACAATGACGTCTGGGGATGCGCCAAAGATCGCCCGTCCATTCCAGGCCGTCGTGTTCTAGCCACCAATGAAGCTCTTCTCAAGCATCTGGAGACAAGGGAATGAGGTGGTCGTAATAAAAATTCTTCTGAATGTAATAAATCTTGAGGCGCTGAAGGGCCCGGTGGCGCAGAGGGCCCGGGAAGATGGCCTGGATGGAGTAGGCCAGAAGGCCCACTATTCTCGCCAGTACTCTCAAGGAAATCATTTGTTTGGACAGAGTGGATTTGATTTCCCTTCTGATAGACCTGATCTTGGTTAATGGGAGGAGAAGTTGCGCAGAGACTGAGTTTATTTGAAAGCCCAGGAACTCTATCTGCTGGCTCGGAATTATCATCGACTTTTTGATGTTTATGACGAAGCCCAGATCCTGTAAAAGGGACATTGTCCACTCCAACTAAGTGAGGAGAAGGTTCTGATCTTGAGCCAGGATTAACATATCGTCGAGGTAAACAATCAAGCGCATCCCCTTTTCCCGAAGGCGGGAAACTACCGGTTTCAAGAGCTTGGTGAAAACCCACGGGGCTGATGACAGGCCAAAGGGGAGCGTGCGGTAGTGGTACCATTGCCCTTTCCATTGAAATTGCAGGAATTTCTTATGTGAGGGGCAAATTGGGACCCAGAGGTAGGCCTCTTTGAGGTTCAACCGGATCATCCAGTCCTTCTCCAGCAGGAGTTCTCTCAGAAGATGGATGCCCTCCATCTTGAAATGCCTGGAGACTACAAATGGATTGAAATCTCTGAGATTTAAGACTAACCGTTGACCTCCTCCCTTCTTTTGTACCAGGAAGACGTTGTTGCAAAATCATCCAGGAATGAAGGATCCTACGGCAATAGCCCGCTTGGCCAAAAGCTCTTGAAGTTCGGAGTCTATAAAAATCTGTTCTTGAAGGGAAAAAAGGAGAGGGCGAGAAGGGGTAACCTGACATGGGGAATCCAGAAGTTCTATCTGATAGCCCCTAACAGTTTGAAGTATCCACACATCTGTGGTGAGTTGTGTCTAATTTACAACAAAATGCAATAACCTGCCACCTAGGGGAATCGTCGGACACACAGGACTTACCGGAAGACTGGGAGTCAAAGTTTTTGTAGCCTCGGTTAACACCTCTGATGAAGTGGCCCCTGTAGCCACGAGACCTGGAGGGATAGAAGCCGGCCTGTTCTGGCTCTTGGGTGTAACCCCTGCGTCTGGGTGCAAAACCTCTCTGAGGACTGGGGTTGGTATAGCGGCCAGTCAAGCGTCCTCTGCCATGCCCGGCCCTACCAGAGAGCTGATGAAACTCTCTCTTCAACGAAGACTGTGACTTATCCAGGGAGGTGAAGGTGCTCACAAATGTGGCAATGTCTTTTACAAATTTTTCGCCAAAAAGCTGTCCTTCAGCCAAAGGGCCTGATTCAGACGAGGCCAACTCCACCAATTGAGGATCAATTCTAAGCAGGACAGACTTGCGCCGTTCGGAAGCCAAGGCGCAGTTAGCATTACCTAGCATACAAATCGCTCTTTGCGCCCATCCATCCAGGACTTTGAGGTGAATAGCGGCCCCCGTCTCCTGTGCCTGGAGGGCTAACTCAAGAATTTTGGCCAGAGGGCCTGAAAGGTCTAACACCTTATCCTGACACACCCGAAGGGCGCGGTCGATCCCTTTCTTCGGATCCTTTTTGTACTTCTTCAAGAAGGTGATCATAGAAGAGTCCATGTCTGGAGTGAGCGCCACCTTGTGAGCTAAGTCTGGATGGGGGCATTCAGATTTTAAGCGAGCCCTCACATCCTTATCAAACCTTCTACATAAATGTGTTTGCATATAGTCAGCCACTGCAGGGGGAGGGACCCAATCAGCTGACCGAGGATGGACAATGTCTTAGGGGTCAAACATATAGGGAGAGGGTTGGACGGGGAAAGCTGAGTGTTTGCGCTTCTTAGCACATTTGCGAGTCCTAGACTCTTGAGACGAGTCCGTGTCGGTGTCTGCATTGGTCGTGGTATCGGGAAAGTGGATAGGGGAAGATCGGGGAGGGGGAAGGGTTGTGGCGTCATCCTGAGCCTGCTCTTTGGATTTGTAGAGCTTCGAATATGTGTACCCATGTGGCCAGGGGAGACCAGGAGGTTCTGGGGTGGGAAGGGGCGTGGGACAGAGGAAGGTCCCAAGGGAGGCGGGAGGGGATTAGGAGGAACCAGAAGGTCTAACTTCTGGCTATAGGCAACAAGGCGGAGGAGAGTGCTCTGTCAAGCTTAGCATCTAACTTTTTATCAATAATACCCTCCATTGACTCATCGTAAGAGTATTCGTCATCACCCTGGTCCTCACACGCAGCAACCTCCTCTTGGTAGAATTCGCATTCTGCCATCATCCAGGTGAATATCAAAAAATATTCAATCAGAAATTACCCTGTGGGAAGCACAATTATCAGCCCACACAAGCAATGTAGGGCATTGGTCGGGAGCAATGCCGGGGCAAAGGAGCCAATATCACACTAGCACATTCACAAAATATCCAGTCCTATCTAGGACTAATGGAGGGAGTAAACCCCTACCTGCCTTTGCAGAGTAGAGGTGCCAAAAATTGTTTTCCAGGTGCCCTGGAAGCTCAAGGGTTAATGCTTAAGTCAATTTGAGCTTAAACGCTGCCTTATCTTTGAAAAAGGGCCCGTAATGGCTCCTGAGCCTGCTGCGTAAGTCTCCCCGATTCAGTCTGGGGCAGGGTGTAGGTCCGGCAGTGAAGGGGAGCTGCACGCGCACACAGGTGCGTGCGAGCTCCCGAGGCGCACGCTGGAAACCCGTCTGGGCTCCGGCGTGTGTCTCGCTCCCAGCGGGAGGGGGGCCAAGCCCCTCCGAGCGCGATCCGCGATCTGGTAAAGCCAGGGAAGCTGGCGGCAGTGGAAGATAGACGGAGAGGGGAATCCTAAAGCGCAACACATGCTTAACAAGCGGGGGGAGTGCTGAAGGGAGTGCGCCCCACAAGCGGAGCGGAGCAGCGCTCGAGCCCACAAATGAAAAACGAGTTTAGGAGTTGTAAAGTTAGGACTCCTAACTTTACTACTCCTAAACTGAGAAAAATCCTAACTTTAGGATTTTAGGTATTCACAGAAGGCATTTAGGAGTCCTGAAGTTAGGAGTCCTAACTTTACTACTACTAAACTGAGAAAAATCCTAATTTTAAGACTTTCGGTATTCACAGAAGGCATTTAGGAGTCCTAAAGTTAGGACTCCTAACTTCTGTGAATACCGAAACGAGTAAGTGCCTTCTGTGAATACCAAAATGAGTAAGTGCCTTCTGTGAATACCAAAATGGTAGTAAGTTTAGGATTTTGTCTTAAGTTAGTTCTGTGAATCGGACCCTGAATCATTGAAGCAATTACGTCTTTCATCTTCTATATGTGCTAATGCAGCACACATAAAAGTTGATTTTGTGCAGGAAGGGAACCCTTTCTGACCAAAAACAATCTCCCCACGACGCAGGCATCCTTGCACCATGGTGCAAGGGAGCCTGCGCCGGCGCATGGCAGCAGTTTGTGCGCCAGCGCAAGGGGAAGCACAGAGATGCAACATATTGTTATAAATATGTCGCATCCCCGTGCTTTGAAAGTGACTCAGTGCAGCACAGCCAAATGGCTTGTGTTCCACATTGAGTCACATCTCTTGTAAGTCTGCCATATGGAGTTTCAAGCCGTGTGCTAAAATCGCTAGTTCCATGCTTGAATATGTTTCCTGAACATTTTGTGTGCTAGATGCAAGTTTCACAGGCCCGAGTCGTGATGTGAACAATCAACCGGAGTGGAAAACGACTTCTATCCCTTAGTAACTGGCCTGATGCAGTCCGGACGGTAGTTTTTGTAACAAGTCCAATGAAGGTGATGGTCGCAGCTGGCAGTGAGTGCCACGTTTGAGAGTACATTGCGACTGAACTACTGCCATTTGCAGGGCCAAGGGATTGCGTGCGGTGTACAAGTTCACAAGACTTAGGCCTAGGTGTTGAGCAGTCGATGTAGGAATCAATGGATATCTTACACTTAAGCTGGCTTGGTACGAATCTGTTGGTGCTTTTTGGAGCGGCTCCCAACAGTTAGTGCCAGCATGCTGGGTGCGATGGGAAGCTGGCATTGCGCAAGGATTTTAGAGCTGTAAACTGATTTCAGAAGGCAAGGTCCTCGATGTGGGCTGTCGGCTAAAATAGAGAGCAGGTGACGTATTGTTCGAAAATCAGAATAGGGGACTGGTACATGGACCGCGACTTCCGACACGAATGAGGAATACTGGCCGCTACTTAGGCCTCTGGATTTACTTACGATTTGAAGCGACAAGTTAAAGTTATTACGAAGGGTCAGGACCTGGGCTCTACAGTTCTAATAAATCAACTAACCTTGGAATCTTGTGGAATATTCTACTTACTTATAATTCTTGAACCCGGGCCTGTAGTAATCTTGCTCCATATTTGAGATCACTCGACTGTCGGACAAAGACAAAGACATGTTTGCCCTGACGAAGTTCCATTTGGAACGAAACGCGTTGGCTGATGTCCAAGATTTTAACTGAAAAAGCAATAAAGAATCTATTTTGAAATATATACGGAGTGATTTTACTTCATCCTGGTGCACCGTCCTTTTTTCTCTGAATCTATCTGGCCTCCAGTGGAGTAAAAGTGTGACATACTCCGGATGAGATTGCACAGACATCATATGAACTTGTGTAACTAAGAAATCGAGTTGCTGAGCCCCTGGTCAGCCGCACTTTGCCCTTGTTTTTCTGACGTATTGTTCGATGGTTGGCCTGATATACTCTGGACGGAATGTTTTGGGGCAGATCAGGTAAAGGTGTTATGTGCAGAGGGCGAAGGTAGCTGTGTTTAACAGTGAGGTGCTACAGCACTAGGGCTACTTACTGAGCCTAATTTGCTTGCAGCCATCTGAAGAAATGTAAAGTTTAGATATTTATTTGTGGATTTTGTAGGTTCAGGCTGGCAATTACTGCCTGCTGGCAGGTACTCACTCCTAGCCTGATGAAGTTGGTGTGGGGAAGAGATTTCCTTTGCTGCAGAGGTTGAGGACAAATGCAAAAAATGTAGATTAATGTTTCTTTTCCTTGTCCGCATAAGCAGCAGCTTGTGTCATGGGTAGCAGAGTGGTGCCAAGTCAGAAGGTGATCTAGAAAATTCAACTCACCCATTCTTGGAGCCACAAGCTGAGGATTAATCCATATTGGATTAAGTGCAAGTAATGTAGTTATGTTGCTTGGTTAAGGAGTAGGAGTTTGTGACTGACCACCATGGGCGCATTTGCACAGAGCTGCTAGATCCTCTAGTTTTGAAAATTTTTGGGCTGTGGAAGATAATAATTTCTTGAAGATCTGCTGGAAGAGATGTTTTCTCCAGGCTTCGGTTAGTGTGAATTCCCTAAATTTGCTGTCAAGATGTTGGGCAAGGCCGAGCGCTAAACTAGCGCACGCCGCCATTATGGCGGTCGCACCGGTCCCCGGGGGCAAGGAGGAGGTGGGAACACTCCCACCTCCCCTGAGGGTCCAATAGGTGGCGTAGGGAGGGGCGTGAACCGGAAGCACTTTAGTGCTTCTGGTCTACGCGGGCACCCAACTTTGGGGACCGACCAGTTTAGACCGGCCTGGCCCATGCCTCCCTCCCCACCTTAAAAGGGGGTGCGGGGAGCAGAACAGTCTCTTGTTCGTTTGCTCCCCACAGGCATGGCACCTGGGCCACCAGCTGCCCATAATTTGTTTTCTCTTCTTTGTGTTATTGCAGGTGGCGACTCAGAGCGTCGGGAGCTGCAAGCATTTCTTTCAAGCGAAGTAGGGGCTGGGGAAGGAACCCGTCGACCTCGATAAAGAACGAGCTGCTAAGGGTCAGCTGGCGGGCGAGCCACGACAAAGCTATGGAACAGGCGAAGACTGAGCAACGAACTGCGGGAGGCAGGACCAGCTGTTTTCGGGAGTGGAACTATCAGCTGTGGAGAGCGGAGCGGAGGAAAAGATCAGCTGTGCGGGGTGAGCGCGTGTGTACTTAGGGAGGTCTTGCTTTCGAAGCCAAGCCTTTCAGTGCGTTTTCAGTCACCAAGGTGTAGTTCTAGGGCCTGAGAGGGCTTTTGTGTGGAGGTGACATGCCAGTGTTCATCGTTTTTGAGGGCAGCTGTGAGTGGCGGCTTGCAGTGGTAAAACAAAAACAGTCACACATGAAAAAACGTACCTTGTCGTTTTTTCGTTAGAAGTGGACCAAGATGGGGAAATGTCGTGGGTGGTTTTGTTTTTGTGTCCGTTTAAGAGACGGTGTGCATGCAGAGAAGCTAGAGGGGGAGCCTATAGGGGAAGGTTGCAGCACATATGGTAATTGGTGTTGTGTGGGCTGGTTGCTCCTCTTGCCTCGGCATCTGTTGTTCTGTGGTTTGGAAGGTGATACGATTTGTTTTCCTCCTCTTTTATTTAACTTGCTGAGGGATCTTTTAAAAGATGTGCAGCGCATCAATTTGCCTTTGTGTTTCGGTGATACAAAATCACACAATATTACATCAGTGGCGGCAGGATCTTGCCAGTTAAAATAGACACTCAAGCTAGTTCTGGTTAATTGGCCACACGTCGGCCAGTGGATGTGTTGTATTCCTGTGAAGGTGAGAAAGCGACCCGAATCTAGCATTGAATAATTTAATGCGTGTTTCTTTTCATGACTGAGGTCAATAGGGGGCAATGGAGGCATTGATACGAGTGCTTTCGTTCGCGTGCGTGTTCGCCAAGAGGCCTTTGCATGAGTTTATTGTGTAAGAGTGTTCCCACAAATGCGAGTCCAGAGAGCGATATGTCTGGCAGTCTCGGATATCAGACCCTCCAGGGTCTTCCTTCGCCAAGCACAATTACAGGACGTGCGTTATCGGACGGTGGCAGGTCGAGCGGCAGATGACTATCATTGTTTTTGGGTGAAGTTGGCAGGGGCGACTCAGCTCAGTCTCTCAAGTGAGGGGACATGCACATTATTCAGTAAATGAATTGAGCGTGGGGCGCAGTTTTGAGTTAATAGACTGTTTGGGAGATTGTGGCGGGGTGTGGGGACCATGTCGGGGTTTGACCAGTATAGCACAGTTGGAAAAAATGTGGTTATCGAACTCACAAGAATGGTGGTCAGTCCCCTCAGTCGGAGAGCCATGGGTTTTCATGGCCGCGGTATGCCGGTGAGTGAAGGAGTTTTTTGGCACACGCCGCAATTCTTGGTACAGAACGGGTTTGCATAATAAGTGATTGAAAGAGCAATCTGTTTACTTTCGAGCAAGTGGTCTCAGAGGATATTCTTAAGCCGTTGCTGAATGTTTAATTGCTTTTACCAGAGCCCGCGAGGTCGGCCGCCACCGTGGACAAAAAAAGTGACCGGTGTGTGTATGGCCAATGAAAAAATGGGTTGTTTCTTTTTTGTAACCCGGTGACCATAAATCTAGTTTGCTGGAGTGACTTTGGCCTTGTGCGGTTGCGTTCGCGCACGGCACAGCTTATGTCTTGGGTGAATGTAGTTGATGAGAACCAGCACAGTCCTTGGGCTGGACTGGTAGTTATGCTTCGGCTCGTCCCAGAAGGGGTACAGAGGGTCGATACCCTCGTGGATGAAGAGGGAGTTTCCCAGTGCAGCAGCAGCTGGCTGCGGGGGCATGCTGGTGGCGACATGCTTGTAGAGGGTGAACGCAAACTGCGTGTTGGCGGGCGCCACGCAAATTCCTCTGACTTGCGAATACAAATACGAGGCCCATCTTAGAAAGACGAATTTGGATACAGCAGTATGCAGGTTTCTAACAGTGTACCTGGTGTGTTTGAGAAGAAGTATGAAAAGCAGTTCCCTTGTACCGGGAAAGACTGTGGGGGGCTTTCATTGCAAAACATAAGTTGCAATGACAATTCAATACTACACCACTTGTGTTGATATTAAGATACAATGCCTAATGATCTGTGTCATTCTTTTTATACTCGGTTCGATTGCATTACCCCCAGGAAGCAATAATTGTACAACAGGTTTGGGGGCCACCGTGGTTGCCTACTTATTTTCCTTACCTCCAGGACCAGCTTACATTTATATGACTGAACTCTGGTGCAGAATATGGAATTACAAGTACACCCCCCCTTTCTCACTGGTCTGTTAGTATAGCGAGGGCAGGCAGTCGAGGGTTTCCTAAAGAGGTAGTATGGCGCATAGACACCCAGAACTCAAGTAGTCAAAATCTAGATACAATAGTTTAAATGTACATTCCGGTATTTGCCTTACTGAAAAGAGAAGTACTTTATTCTCGAAGTGAAAGGAAAGGCAATTCACATCAATGTGAGCTCAGCTCAAGAAGGTTTTACAAATCAAAGTAATGAGGGAGGTGAGTTCCACAGGAAACGCACACCACAGATATTGCAATAAGAACAAGCACTGGCATAGCCAATAGGTCTCGCTTTTGGGACCTTCTAAGTATTTAGTTATGCAGCACAATATCCTTGGTGCAACAACATCAACTGTTGCGTGGCTAAACACTTATAAGGTCCCAAAGGTGAGACCTATTGGCTATGCCAATGCTTGGTGTGTTTGTGTGTGGGGTTGTGTGTGTGGTTGTGTGTGTGTGTGTGGTTGTGTGTGTGTGTGGTTGTGTGTGTGTGGTTGTGTGTGTGGTTGTGTGTGTGTGTGGTTGTGTGTGTGTGGTTGTGTGTGTGTGGTTGTGTGTGTGGTTGTGTGTGTGGTTGTGGGTGCAGTCGTGGGTGCGGGTGCGGTTGTGGGTGTGGGTGTGGTTGTGGGTGTGCATGTGGATGTGCAGTTGTGTGTGGCTGTGTGTGGTTCTGTGTGTGTGGTTCTATGTGGTTGTGGTTGTGTGTGTTGTGTGTGTGGTTGTGTGTGTACGGTTGTGTGTGGTTGTGTGTGTGTTTGTGTGTATGGTTGTGGTTGTGTGTGGTTGTGTGTGTGTTTGTGTGTGTGCTTGTGTGTGTGGTTGTGCATGTGGTTGTGTATGTGGTTGTGGATGTGTGTGTGGTTGTGGTTGTGTGTGTAGTTGTGGTTGTGTGTGGGTGCGGTTGTGGGTGCGGGTGCGGGTGTGGGTGTGTGTGTGGATGTGTGGTTGGGTGTGGTTGTGTGTGTGGTTGTGTGTGGTTGTGGTTGTATGCGTGTGTGGTTATGTGTGTGTGTGGTTGTGTATGTGTGTGTGTGTGTGTGTGTGGTTGTGTGTGTGGTTGTGTGTGTGGTTGTATGTGTGGTTGTGTGCATGGTTGTGTGTGTGGTTGTGTGTGTGGTTGTGTGTGTGGTTGTGGTTGTGTGTGTGGTTGTGTGTGTGTGGTTGTGTGAGTGGTTGTGGTTGTGTTTGTGGTTGTTTGTGTGATTGTGTGTGGTTGTGTGTGTGGTTGTGTGCGTGGTTGTGGTTATGTGTGGTTGTGTGTGGTTGTGTGTGTGGTTGTGTGTGTGTGGTTGTGTGTGTGGTTGTGGTTGTGTGTGTGTGGTTGTGTGTGTGGTTGGCTGTGGTTGTGTGTGTGTGGTTGTGTGTGTGTGTGTGGTTGTGTGTGTGGTTGTGGTTGTGTGTGGTTGTGTGTGTGGTTGTGTTTGTGGTTGTGTGTGGTTGTGTGTGTGGTTGTGTGGGTGGTTGTGGGTGGTTGTGTGTGTGGTTGTGTGAATGTGGTTGTGTGTGTGTGGTTGTGTGTGTGTGTATGTGGTTGTGTGTGGTTGTGGCTGTGTGTGTGGTTGTGTGTGTGGTTGTTTGTGGTTGTGTGTATGGTTGTGTGTGTGTGGTTGTGGTTGTGTGTGTGGTTGTGGTTGTGTGTGTGTGGTTGGGGTGGTATGTGTGTGGTTGTGTGTGTGGTTGTGTGTGTGGTTGTGTGTGTGGTTGTGTGTGCGGTTGTGTGTGTGCAGTTGGGTGTGGTTCTGTGTATGTATGTGTGTGTGGTTGTGTGTATGATTGTGTGTGGTTGTGTGTGTGGTTTTGTGTGTGGTTGTGTGTGTGGCTGTGTGTGTGGTTGTGTGTGGTTGTGGTTGTGTGTGTGTGGTTGTGGGTGTGGTTGTGTATGTGTGGTTGTGGGTGTAGTTGTGTTGTTGGGTGTGGTTGTGGTTGTGTGTGTGTGGTTGTGTGGGTGTGGTTGTGTGTGTGGTTGTGTGTGTGGTTGTGTGTGTGTGGTTGTGTGTGTGTGGTTGTGTGTGTGGTTGTGGTTGAATGGTTGTGTGTGTGTGGTTGTGTGTGTGGTTGGGTGTAGTTGTGTGTGTGGTTGTGTGTGTGTGGTTGTGTGTGTGGTTGTGGTTGTGGGTGTGTTTGTGGTGGTGTGTGTGGTTGTGTGTGATTGTGTGTGTGGTTGTGTATGGTTGTGTATATGTGGTTGTGTGTATGTGGTTGTATGTGTGGTTGTGTGTGTGTGGTTGTGTGTGTGTGGTTGTGTGTGTAGTTGTGTGAGGTTGTGTGTGTGGATGTGGTTGTGTGTGTGGTAGTGTGTGTGTGGTTGTGGTTGTGTGTGTGTGGTTGTGTGTGCGTGTGGTTGTGTGTGTGTGTGTGGTTGTGGGTGTGGTTGGATGTGGTTGTGGTTGTGTGTGTGTGGTTGTGGGTGTGGTTGTGTGTGTGTGGTTGTTTGTGTGGTTGTGTGTGTGTGGTTGTGGTTGTGTGTGTGTGTGTGTGGTTGTGTGTGTGGCTGTGTGTGTTTGTGTGTGATTGTGTGTGGTTGTGTGTGTGGTTGTGTGTGTGTAGTTGCGTGTGTGGTTGTGTTTGTGTGTGGGGTTGTGTGTGGGGTTGTGTATGGGGTTGTGTGTGTGGTTGTGTGTGGTTTTGTGTGTGTGGTTGTGTGTGTGGTTGTGTTTGTGGTTGTGTGGTTGTGTGTGTGTGGTTGTGTATGTGGTTGTGTGTGTGGTTGTGGTTATGTGTGGTTGTGTGTGGTTGTGTGTGTGGTTGTGTGTGTGTGTGTGTGGTTGTGTGTGTGGTTGTGGTTGTGTGTGTGTGGTTGTGTGTGTGGTTGGCTGTGGTTGTGTGTGTGTGGTTGTGTGTGTGTGTGTGGTTGTGTGTGTGGTTGTGGTTGTGTGTGGTTGTGTGTGTGGTTGTGTTTGTGGTTGTGTGTGGTTGTGTGTGTGGTTGTGTGGGTGGTTGTGGGTGGTTGTGTGTGTGGTTGTGTGAATGTGGTTGTGTGTGTGTGGTTGTGTGTGTGTGTATGTGGTTGTGTGTGGTTGTGGCTGTGTGTGTGGTTGTGTGTGTGGTTGTTTGTGGTTGTGTGTATGGTTGTGTGTGTGTGGTTGTGGTTGTGTGTGTGGTTGTGGTTGTGTGTGTGTGGTTGGGGTGGTATGTGTGTGGTTGTGTGTGTGGTTGTGTGTGTGGTTGTGTGTGTGGTTGTGTGTGCGGTTGTGTGTGTGCAGTTGGGTGTGGTTCTGTGTATGTATGTGTGTGTGGTTGTGTGTATGATTGTGTGTGGTTGTGTGTGTGGTTTTGTGTGTGGTTGTGTGTGTGGCTGTGTGTGTGGTTGTGTGTGGTTGTGGTTGTGTGTGTGTGTGGTTGTGGGTGTGGTTGTGTATGTGTGGTTGTGGGTGTAGTTGTGTTGTTGGGTGTGGTTGTGGTTGTGTGTGTGTGGTTGTGTGGGTGTGGTTGTGTGTGTGGTTGTGTGTGTGGTTGTGTGTGTGTGGTTGTGTGTGTGTGGTTGTGTGTGTGGTTGTGGTTGAATGGTTGTGTGTGTGTGGTTGTGTGTGTGGTTGGGTGTAGTTGTGTGTGGTTGTGTGTGTGTGGTTGTGTGTGTGGTTGTGGTTGTGGGTGTGTTTGTGGTGGTGTGTGTGGTTGTGTGTGATTGTGTGTGTGGTTGTGTATGGTTGTGTATATGTGGTTGTGTGTATGTGGTTGTATGTGTGGTTGTGTGTGTGTGGTTGTGTGTGTGTGGTTGTGTGTGTAGTTGTGTGAGGTTGTGTGTGGGGATGTGGTTATGTGTGTGGTAGTGTGTGTGTGGTTGTGGTTGTGTGTGTGTGTGGTTGTGTGTGCGTGTGGTTGTGTGTGTGTGTGTGGTTGTGGGTGTGGTTGGATGTGGTTGTGGTTGTGTGTGTGTGGTTGTGGGTGTGGTTGTGTGTGTGTGGTTGTTTGTGTGGTTGTGTGTGTGTGGTTGTGGTTGTGTGTGTGTGTGTGTGGTTGTGTGTGTGGCTGTGTGTGTTTGTGTGTGATTGTGTGTGGTTGTGTGTGTGGTTGTGTGTGTGTAGTTGCGTGTGTGGTTGTGTTTGTGTGTGGGGTTGTGTGTGGGGTTGTGTATGGGGTTGTGTGTGTGGTTGTGTGTGGTTTTGTGTGTGTGGTTGTGTGTGTGGTTGTGTTTGTGGTTGTGTGGTTGTGTGTGTGTGGTTGTGTATGTGGTTGTGTGTGTGTGTGTATGTGTGTGTGTGGTTGTGTGTGGTTGTGTGTGGTTGTATGTGTGTGTGTGTGTATGCATTTATATATTTAGATGTGCACACACACACATATATATATAAAAAACATATTCAAAATGTATCTATTTTTGTTTTTCCTTGCTCTCTTCTAAGTGAGGAAGAGTAAGTAAGTCTAAGTTCATAGAATTTCAATAAAGTACATTTTGAACATGAAATACAAAACCCTTTTAATTCAGAATGGGTTAGTACACCATAGCTTTTCAAGTATTACACACACCTCCCTTTGTTACTGTCTAGTGGGAGTTATACCTTTTTTTAGTACCTGTTAGATACTGTAATTGCATTGTCCTCACCTTGGCAGTAAGTATAAGACCCACAGTGCTTATGTCAAGCTTTGCTGGCTGGGTTGCAGTGGCACAGTTACAATCATCATCGTCAAGCTCAATTTCTTATTCAATCTTT
The DNA here is from genome assembly GCF_964204655.1 of Triturus cristatus. Lineage (NCBI taxonomy): Eukaryota > Metazoa > Chordata > Amphibia > Caudata > Salamandridae > Triturus > Triturus cristatus. The sequence continues at coordinate 1,483,616,568 of NC_140590.1, read as the reverse complement.
CACATCCAAGCACAGAACACGCCTGATGTTGAGGGCATGTTCCAACAGTTCACCATGAGTGTTATCCTTTCACATAAAGAACTTGAGTAACAACCCTTTTGGTAACCATAACATTCTTTCACATAATTGACTGAAGGACAACACCTAAACACGTGAAGTGGCTTTGGCGGTTAGTTGAATGGAGGTCCAATTGGGTGGAGATCCAGTTGACTGGATGAATAACATTTCTGGGGAAATTTTTTGTAATAAAACTGGGGGTCACAAGCTTGATCATGTCCAAGTGAGGGGTCAGGCTTAATGAACATGCCTCGAGTCAGGTCTCAAGGTATATCAAGTCTTTTTGTCTTTGGCTGACACTCTGGAAGAACTTAGTTGTAGAGAGCGCCTGTATGTTTCTGCTGGGTGGCTAATATTCTAAAATGGCATGCTCAGTGCCCCTTGGCTTGTACCTTGATGTAGTGATGACGACCTGTCACATGCTCTGTCACTGTTATATAGTTTGGGAGAGTCTTCAGAGTCCTCATAAACTTCAGAGTAAAGACCTTGATAGCTCTTATATGCAGGCACATTCTCTTTAATGTGGATAATCCTTTTGACAAAACCATTGCATTTCTCTGGGTAGTTTCCCTGAATGATTATGATGTGAAGGGCATCCTAAGCTTTGCTCCAGGTTATTGCATGAGATTTCCTACCCGGATATCTGAGATTCTGGCGCATCTCCACTGCTTCACCTTGTTATTACTCTACTGGTTGCCAGGATGAATGAGCAGAGATGTTGACGGCAGTGAGACTTGTCATGACAACATCAGCCAGGAAAGTGTGTGTTGCCTCTTCTGTGGGAGTATTCAATATTTCATTTCTAGATACAGAGAGTATTTTTCGACAACTTTTGGCAGCTATCTCTCATTGGTTGTGACACAAAAATCAGCACTCATTTTTTCCAGTAGCTTTTTTGAAAACTTATGTGATGATTTTTCTCCCAGTTCTGTTGCCTAACACCTAGAAGCGCATTGTCACCTCGCTTTCCACCAAAGCATCAGATCAGAGAGCAGCACCCTCTTGTAGATTGAGGACTTGATCACCGCTAGAACCTGGTGTCTGACATATGCTAGCTTAATGGTAGGAAGAGGCAATGTGTGAGGCATCACAATGCAGGGCCCTGAAACAGATATGTCTCATACATAACATAACTGGGGTATTTGTAAAGCACCTAACAAAATAAGGAACCTAGAAGGATCCTAAAAAAGCCTACCTGGACAAAGATAGGTGCTCCATAATTAATAGAGTCCTACACTAGAAAAAACCTTTTGTTTTTCTATAGTCCCCTCACTCACCTAGGGTTGCCCCAGGGTGACATGCTTCATCATAGGGGTCCTCCCAGGCATCTACTGCCTGGGGCGTGCTGCAACTTGGCGAAATACGCAGGAGCACTTATATTTTCAACTATGTGTGGTGATGTGTAGTGCTGTGCTATGTGGAGTGAAAAAAAGGGAAAATTATAATAAAAATTACCTGGATAGTGAACCCTAATTTTATTCTGCTCCTATCCGGTAAATGTAGATTAAAATGGGGCTAGTAATAGAGTACAGTAACGTTATGTGTGCCTGTCCCTAATTACTTGGTCGACATGTTTCGTGGTTACCCCAACCACTTCCTCAGGACCGCGCAAGGACCAGCCTTGCGTGTACCACTCCGAGTTGTTACAAACAAATCACTAATTTGTATTGGTATTAAACTATTTGTTGATCAAATACGATACCCATAATACCAGGATTTCTTTCGAAGTATTGGGTCGTAGTTTTTTTCAGGAGGGATAATTCTACTCCATGGTGTTTGCTGGGGCAAGGAGGCTCTAGATATTTGTCTAGAATGCACCATCAGCTATTGAACCTAGTGACTCCCAGGTGGTTGGGGTAACCACGAAACATGTCGACCAAGTAATTAGGGACAGGCACACATAACGTTACTGTACTCTATTACTAGCCCCATTTTAATCTACATTTACCGGATAGGAGCAGAATAAAATTAGGGTTCACTATCCAGGTAATTTTTATTATAATTTTCCCTTTTTTTCACTCCACATAGCACAGCACTACACATCACCACACATAGTTGAAAATATAAGTGCTCCTGCGTATTTCGCCAAGTTGCAGCATGCCCCAGGCAGTAGATGCCTGGGAGGACCCCTATGATGAAGCATGTCACCCTGGGGCAACCCTAGGTGAGTGAGGGGACTATAGAAAAACAAAAGGTTTTTTCTAGTGTAGGACTCTATTAATTATGGAGCACCTATCTTTGTCCAGGTAGGCTTTTTTAGGATCCTTCTAGGTTCCTTATTTTGTTAGGTACATTATAAAAGGAGGAAAAAGCCTGCCTCCCTATCCTCCTACTCCCCTTCCTTTAAAGTGGTTGTATTTGTAAAGCAGGCAATTCACCCGTGGCAGGGGGTGGGACAGCTTATTGTTTTGGGCTGACAACAATTATTTATTGTTATCTGACTCAATGGTTCTCATTGTATGGTTCTCAGAAGAATGACATTCTCAATGGATTGACTTAGATTTGAAGCTATGACCTTGGGCGCAAATACATACCTTTGTAGTAGATCCATTAGTGCACTGGGTCACCACAACTAGCCTATGTTTCTTTCCAAGTGGTGATGATAACTGTTATCATCTTCCTGGCCCTTAGTGTCTTCTTCTCCATTTGCTGATCAGATGTTTCTGAGATGATGGTAAGCACCAATCTACCCTTTTGTGTGGGTTCTAACTGACTCCTCCAGCTTCAAGGCTGTAATATAGCAAATTTGGTGAATGGCTTCACTTGCTCTTCAGTACTGTCCACCTCTTATGTTCCTCCGATTAACCTATCTAGGATGCCTTTGGGAAATCCGCAGGCTTATCTGTAGGCTTATTGTTGGACCTGGCTCTTCTTACAGGTTTACCACCCCCCCCCCCACCACGTTTTGCCTCCTATTTTTTCTGACTTGTTTTGGTTGGCTTTAAGACTCTGGGCACATTACCACTGCGGATCAGTGCTAAAGTGCATATGTACTTCGGATTGGTTCTCTATAACTAGCATATTTGAATTACTGGTAAGTCCCTAGTAAAGTGCACTATGGTTGCCCAGGGCCTGTAAATCAAAAGCTACTAGTGGGCCTGCAGCACTGTTTGTGCCACCCACATGAGTAACCCTGTCAAGTCAAGTCAAGTCAAATGGTCTTTATTCGGATAAAAAATATCCATAAAAGTACAGTTCATCAACACCAAGGAATTAAAAAATATACAGTTTAAAAACAGTAATAAAAACAAGAGCAAATCCAAAGTTCTAAGTGCAGGTATAGGCAGAGAAATACAGGAGGAGCAAATAAAGTGCAGGTATATTCAATAAAACATCAACAGTTATATCATTTGGCAGGCAACAGTCAAAAACAGTCAAAAACATGTTCTAAGTATATTAGTGCAAGTTGTCCACCCAAAATCGAATAGATCAGACTTATCCAGACATATAATCGGGGTCATGAGGAGATGTACAGACTGACGATATCAATAGATATACCGGGCAAATGGTAATCTAATGATGGCCATAGATGGACAGAGACAGCTAATAGATGCAGTCTTATGTAATAACCATCGTATTCCGCGAACGTATCGCCACCTGCAAAAATGAACTTGCTCTGAAAATCATCTCATCAGTTCCTAGCTGTAATATTTCGATATATGCCAGTTTATAGTCAGTGATTGCTTGTGACCTAAAGTAGGGGATAAAATACTGTTTTGTATATCGAGTGTAAAAATTACAAAAAAGCAAAAAATGTATGGTTGTTTGTTTTAAACCATTACCACAGGGGCATGACAAATGTTCGAGGTTTTTATTAAAACCAAGTGGAAAGCAAAGTGAGTATTTTATGCTCCCATCCCTAAGGCGAAAGAGAATGCTCCTGTTCCATCTGCCGATATTCCTTTTCAAATATTCCTGTGGGGAGGTTATGTTATATCCCGGACAGGACAGAATGGAAATATATCTAATTATTGATGGTTTAGGAAACTCTGAGCGTTCTCGATCCCTTCGGAATGAGTCATATAGTCGCTCTCTCACTGTTTTGATATTCGTGTTCTCTGCATTGTGGTGATGGTAAAAGATGTGTTCCAAATCCACACTAGATAAGCTTTCTTTTACAGCATTCAACCAAGGTATTGACCTACCCCTATCGCATTTAAGGCAGTCACTGATTATTTCCTGTGTTAGGGTTGCTGCCGGGTTTTGCCAAATCTTCAACCAAAAAAGAGCTGGCCGAGATTTAATGAAGTCCTCAACATAATGCAGGTTTAGCTCTTTGTGACAGATATAAGTGGGTGAAGATATTTGGGCCCCCAGAGCCTTCCTACAAAATCTGTTTTCTTCAGTTTGGATGCCACTGCTATTAGCGTACCCCCACACTTCGGCACCGTAAGTAGCGGTTGGTAGGCATTGAGATTTGTAAATTTGTATTAAGGGCAACATAACCTCTGCCCTCTTCGGCTGTTGTAGGCTGATAATTGAATTAACTGCCTTGGCAAGTTTGTTTCTGCCGTGTGCTGCGTGAGCCAACCACGAGCCCGTTTCTGAAAAAATCAAGCCCAAATACGGAAAAGTGCTTGTGCTTTTTAAGATGTTATCACCAGAAACTATATGATTGATGCGGTATTTATTGGGCCCGCAAGACATAATATATGACTTCTTAAAGTTGGTACACAAATCCAAACCCGCCATAAAAGAGACAAATCCCGTAATTAAAGTGCGTAGTGCTTTGGGTGTGCGGCCCATCAGGACCGCATCGTCAGCGTATAAGAGTACTGGGAGTGAGTTGCCGTTGATATTCGGCACATCGCATGAAAGATTAGACAGGGATTTATTTAATTCATTTATATACAAAATAAAAAGTAGAGGGGCCAAGACACAACCTTGTCTGACCCCTCTGCCAATTAAAATATCCCCGGAGACCTCTCCCTCCTTATTTATCCTAACTCGTGCTTTTAGGTCTCTATGCAAATGTGCCAGAAAATGGACTAGTGACTCATCTAATCCATAATTTAAAAGAATCTCCCAGAGTTTCGAACGATTTACGAAATCAAACGCTGACGATAGGTCCATAAAACCCAAATACAGGGGGACTTTTTTAGCGACGGTATACTTACTTAAAATGAGATTTAAGTTCAAGCATTGTTCAACTGTTCCCACTTTGCTTCTGAAACCCAGCTGGCAGGGATGAAGAATGTGATTTTCCTCTGCCCAAAGTCTGATTCTGTTAAAAATCACCCTGCCCAGAATCTTCAGTGTGTTATCTATTAGAGATATGGGGCGGTAACAACTAGGGTTTAATCTGTCGTCTTTTTTAAAGATGGGCACAATAACACTACTTGACCAAGTATCAGGGATTTTAGTATTGGACAAATTGTTGAAGACATTGCACAGCAAAGGAGACCAAAAATCTGGTTCAGATTTGATCAAGTCAATTGATAGTCCATCAGGACCAGGGGCTTTATTCCCAGCGCTTTGATTAATGGCATCTTCTACTTCGGAGATGGAAATGACAACCTTAATATCTGTACAGTAAAAATCTGTGGTTGTTACTGGGGCTGTAACCCTGTACATTTGTCTCAGGCCTGGCAGTGCACTGTCTGCACGTGCAGGTTTTAAACTGCTATGTAGAACTGGCAAGTTCACCCACTTGCCAGACACAAACCTTCCCTTTTACTACATGTAAGGCACCCCTAAGGTAGGCCCAGGGTGCTGAGGTTCTGTAGCGATCCGAACCCGTGAATTCGGTATCATAGTACTGACACGATTTTGGTATCAATGAACCGCAAATGATCCATTATATACATGACAGTGTTTTCGCTGCGCAACTGGCATGAATTCACTGGAAAATAGGGCATTCTGTCAGTAAAGTCATGGCACCCATTTTAGTTACGGCATCCATTTTGTTTCTTGCCCTCACATAGCCAATGAACGGACGATGACCCCGGCAGGATCACCTTGTTAAGGACACGTAAGCTCGAGCCCCGAGAAAGGCTGACGCTACATGACTAGGCAGAATCAAGCTGCCTCCCTTGCCTGAGGCCAGTCCTGCTATACTGGTTCTCGTGTCCGTTGTCCTGACTGAAAAGGCCGAAGACGATTGCCCTGCCCATTTATGATCCATAAACACCTCTTATCCTACATTTCAATCCTTTGCACCTGGCTCTGCTCCTTTCTTTCTGGGCTTTTACAATGGGGAGGTTACGATTTTTATGATGGGGAGGATCAAGTAGAGAATGAAGAACTGACAAGAGAGCCTGATCGAATACCGAAAACCTACAACTAATCATTGTTTGATGTTTATTTATTATCTGTTCGGGATACCGGGTTGGGCATGAGAAATATTCGTGTAATGTTGCCCCAAGACATTTTTCTTGTATTTAAGAAACAACCCACTTAATACAATTCGAACAGTCTCGTAGATTCTGCCTCTGTGTGGTTCCTATGATTTCTGTATCCCTGCAGTAAATAAACCTTGGTCTTTGACGCCGCCATCGAGAAGCCCGTGTCTCTGTTATTTGTGCACCGAGACAGGAGGAACTCAGGGGTCTTCGGGTGTTGTTTCCCTGACACCTCTGGACTCTTAAAAGTCCAGAACCTCAAATTGGCGCCCAACGTGGGGCGACGTCATCCGGTACCGGTCCAAAGCCTGAAGAGTTCGAGAAGTTTCGTGTGAAGATTCCGAAGGGAGGTACCCCGCTTCATCGATCCCTGCATGTCGTAAAAGTGGCCCGACGATCTCTTCCACGAGGGTTCCCGTTCCCAGACGGCTACAGAGTACCGCTGCCTTGACTGTCGCCCTGTCTTGGACCCGAGGTGCAGACCTTAAGAAGGCGAGACGAAGACGGGTTCTCCTTGGTGACGTCTTCCACATTTCAGTTAAGTATTAAGTGGGTTGTGCTCAGTTTGGTTATTTGGATACGTTTTGTTTTGGATTTGTAGATTATCATTGGTTGCTCTTGGTAAGATAATCTTTGTATTTGGTATTGGTTCATTTTGGTAGGCCTAAGTTCTCTGCGCATTTTGGTTGGAATTTGTCCTTGTAGTCATGACTAAGGGTAACAATTGTTTTTTGTCCTGGTTACGTTGCAACGGGGATTCACGGTTGGAGGATCCGTGTTCGGTTCCTCCAATTGGGACTCCCACATATGAGCTCTATTGTAAACATGGTGTGGGTCCTATTACGTATAATGAAGTATGGGTCCGTTATACCAAGAAAGATGGTGTCCTTAGTTGGCCACCGCATGGTAGTTTCGAAACAGAAATTCTAGATAATTTAGAAATGAAGTTGTTCAAGAAGAAAGCCCGGCCAGCAATATTTGATTATTTTCGCGTATGGCGCAAAGAAGCCAAACAGAGAGAAATTAGGAAAACGAAGAAAGAACAGAAAGAGAAAGGGTTGACCTTGATGGAGTCTGCTAGGCAGCTGCATGTCAACGAGACCGAGAAAACAATGGAGATAGAGAATAAAAAACATAATTTGGCGATTGATAAATGCTACCCTGTCTTGCCATCTTGTCCTGCTAAGCCGATAGAGGACCCTGAAAAGGATCCCCTGTTATCTTATCTGTTGAGTTCACCTCCACCGTATGCACAGGGTATTACAGTACCACAGTTACTACCTGTTGTACAGCCAGCTGTTGGTCGGCCTGGGATAGGTGCTCCACTTCCTTTGAATCCAGCTCCTGTCTTTCCCGTGATCAATGATCCTACGGCACCCCCTCTCCCTGGGTCGCCTATTCCGCCTTTGCCTATCGTTTCGCAAACTGCTTTACCTACTACTCCTACCCTTACTACTTCATCTGCTTCAGCTGCCCTGTCCCCAAGCCCTGTCATTCTGACTCCGCTTTCCGTTCGTCGGAAGATAACCGACTCTGTAACTAATATCTTAACTCCTCTTTACAGGTCCTTAATTGGGACCCCCGTTTCTGACTCTATACAGAGACGTAGCCAGCTTCCTGGTGCCGAGGAACGAGACACGTTAGATTCGACAGCTCTTAGGTGGATGTCGAAAGCCGCGAAGTATGATGCTCGAAGAGTGTTAGACACATTTATGCAATGGAATGAACCGACTCAACGTTATGTTTTTGACGTGATGTGTTCTCTTGTGCGTGAAGAATGGGAAGATGATGACTTAGATTCCGTCCCCTCAGATTTAATAAATATTCAGCAGAAATTCGCCGCAGGAATGGTGATAGGTTCAGAAGTAGGGAGAGCGATAGAATTGATTTTAGCTTATCGGGATGAGTCCCCTTTTAGGGCGACAAGAGACCCTGATGGTACACCGATAACTAGGAAAAGACGAGGTCAATATCCGATGAGGGAAGTTCCACCGATATGGCGTGATGCAGTTCAAGCTGATGCGGCTCAGGGTATTTTAGCTGCTCCGGCACAATGCCAGAGAGTGTGGATACACATCCCTTGGAAACGGGCTGAAGTACTAGCAGTAAAACAAGCATTACCAGACCCTCGTAAGAATCCTGCTGGTTATTACAAAGAATTAACACAGACAGTCCAAGCGTGTATCATGAATTTGGCAGACATTGAAATGCTGTTTGGTAATGTAGTACCACAACCTATTTGGGCTAAGATTCGGCAAGAGAACCACCCAGTCGCCTTAGGAGGTGATTGGCCAGCTATCGTAGCGGCAGACGCACAGCAGGTTGGTGGAGCTAAACCTGAACCTCTGATTGCTGACTTACCTGGCAGAATAATTAATCTGATGAAAACGCTGATGCCAGCGTTACGAGTAAATTGGGATAAACTATCAGCATGCAAGCAAAAGAAGGACGAAAGCGTCTCTGACTTCTTCACTAGATTTGAAGAGACCTTCGTAGATCACAGTGGGCAAGATATGAGTACCGAGGGAGGTCAGAGATTGTTTGTTGATAAGTTCGTGTTTAATTTACTACCTGAGCTTAGTAACAAGTTAAAGGATTGTGAAAGTGCATGGGCAGTGTCGACGACAGCACAGATACTTGCAACTGCACAGTATTACGAGAATAGAGAGAAAGAAGAGAAGGAAAAGTCAGAAAAGAAAACGAAAGATTTAAAAACCAAAGTCCTTTTGCAACAGGCATATCCGCCTCGTTCGAATCAGTCAGATTCACAGCAGCGACCCCAGTTTCAACAGCAGCCACAATTCCAGCAAGGGACGGCCCAGAGATTTAATTATAGTTTTCCCCGACAACAGTTAGCATGGAATCAGTGTGCCTATTGTAAAAAGGAGGATCATTATAAGAATGAGTGTCCAGTACTACACCCACAAACTAGTGGTGTCCCAGCTCAGAGAGGTAATGTTGGATTTATGCAAGCTCCTAGAGGTAGAGGGCGTGGTACGATGACACCACAGGCTGATCGCCAATCGAATTATTTCGACCAGCGAAATGTACAACCTACGCAGCCAGGTAGATCTCCGCAGTATCATGTTGAAGATTACTACGATCATAATGAAGAGATTCATAGAAGCAAGCAATAGGACAGCCGCAGGCAGAGAGAGGGAGTAGTATCAGTTCCAGTTGATCAGAGTGGACCTTATGTCGCAGTAGTTACCTCAGGCGTGGTCGAACCGTTTCTGTTGGATACTGGTGCGGCAAAAAGTTCAATCATGCATGCGAAACTCCCTGGTGCACCTTTGTCCGGCTTAACGAACACTTCAGTAGGTTTCTCAGGCGCCCCTGTTCACAATCCTGTGTCCAATCCTTTATCTATCTCTGTTGGGCCATGCAAGTTAGAAGCACCCCTTATCCTAACTACTGGTTGTAATGAGAATCTGCTTGGTTTAGACCTGTTGAAACGCCTGCATGCGACGTTGTACTGTTCTCCTTCGGGAGTACAGCTCACATTAGGTAAAGGAGTCATCTCCCCGATGTACATGTCGATGGACAAGCTCCAACCGGAGCTACGTTCTCTCCCTGATACTCTTTGGGCGACTGGTCCAAACGATGTAGGCCTCTTGGAAATTCCCCCTTACGTGGTAAGTCTAAAAGCGAATGTTAAATTTCCACGAATCCCACAGTATCGGATTTCAAACGAAGGTGAACAAGCACTCTTGCTGATTGTGAAAGACTTGATACAAAAAGATGTGATTGAGGAAACTAGAGGAAACGTCTGCAATAGTCCTGTCCTGCCGATTTTGAAACGCACTGACCCTTCTAAACCACCAATTTACAGATTTGTGATTGACCTCAGAGAAGTTAATAAAATTGTGATTCCACAGTTTCCTGTAGTCCCAGATATCACTGCATTATTGACATTGATTCCTGCATCGGCATCATGGTTTACGGTGATCGACTTGAAAAATGCATTTTTCAGCATTCCGATAGCAGAAGAAAGTAGAGACATTTTTGGTTTCTCCTTAGGAGGACGCAGTTTCAGATTCAAACGCGCTCCACAAGGTTATTGTGAAAGCCCTTCAATTTATAGCCAAGCATTAAAAAGTCAATTAGACGCTCTTGTACTTCCTCATGGTGTTGCTCTGATCCAATACGTAGACGATCTTTTACTGGCTGCTGATGACAAGGAAACTTGCAAAGCAGCTACAATTTCTTTATTGCGTCATTTGTCAGACTTACATCACAAGGTGTCACCTTCTAAACTGCAATATTGTTGCCAAGAAGTGACCTACTTAGGTCATCTTTTGTCAAAGGAGGGAAGAAGGTTGACCCCAGAGAGAATCAAAGCAATTTCACAGATGACTGTACCAAGCACACAAAGAGAAGTGCGAGCGTTTTGGGGTATTACGTCATACTGTAGGCAATGGATCCCAAATTTTTCTCTCATGGCAAAACCATTGGTAGCCCTGACTGGAAAAGGTGTTCCAAGCCCTTTGCCATGGTCTGATGAATGTCAACAGAGTTTCTCTGACTTACGTGATGCGCTGTGTTCAGCTCCTGTGTTGGGTACTCCTGACTACAGTAAGCCGTTTACTCTATATGTCCACGAAAGAGAAGGTTGTGCATTGAGCGTATTAACGCAACAATTTGGCGACAAACAGCGGCCTTGTGCATATTTTTCATCCACGTTAGATCCGGTAGCCAGAGCATTGCCAAGTTGTTTAAGAGCCACGGCAGCAGCCGCAGTGTCTATTCGACAGTCTGCTGGACTAGTCATGAACAACATGTTAGTAGTCATGGTTCCACATGCTGTGGATACACTCATGAATAGAACGAAAACTCAGCACCTCACCAGTGCTAGATTATCAGGCTATGAGCTGACGCTTTTGGCAAGTCACATTCAGATCAAGCGATGCAACATATTGAATCCAGCAACACTGTTGCCGACTGCTCAGGAGTCGAGTGATTCAGAGCCCCATGATTGTTGTTTCAGAACTGAAGAAGAGACAAAGGGTAGAATTGATTTAAAGGATACTCCGTTATCAGACCCAGACGGCACGTTATATGTCGATGGGTCCTGCTTTAAACTCCAGAATGGTGACGTGACGGCCGCGTATGCAGTCACGACTTTGAGTACGATTGTTGAGGCTGCAAGAGTGAGTCAGAATTCTGCCCAAGCAGTAGAATTAATTGCATTGACAAGAGCGTGTGTTTTAGCTGAGGGAAAGAGAGTGAATGTATTTACTGACAGCCAGTACGCCTTCGGCGTTGCACATAGTTTTGGGCGTCTCTGGAAAGAAAGAGGTTTTCTCACGTCCCACGGAACTAAGATCCAACATGGACAATTAGTCAACAATCTATTGGAATCCCTGACCCTACCGAATGAAGTTGCGATTGTGAAGTGTAGTGCACATCGAAAGATTACGGATAATGTTGGCCGAGGGAATGCGTTTGCTGATGAGGTCGCTAAAGAAACGGCCAAGAACATGACGAGCCGAATGTATGTTGCAACGTCTGCAAGATGGATTGCTGAATCAGGAATGTGTGAGAATACGATTGACAGTGTGAAAGCAATCCAAAATGAGGCAACTGAAAATGAGAAGAATGAATGGAAGGAGAAAACGGGTAAAATAGATTCGAGTGGATGTTGGATTGATCTGTCTGAGCAGCAACGTTGGATGTTACCCAATGCGTATGTACTTGCAGGAGTCACGATGGCACATGGAGCGGCGCACATCAGTTCGAAAGGGATCTGTAAAATGTTAGCCCCAGTATGGAAGAACGATGGAATTACTAAGTGTGCGGAAAGAGTGGTGAAAAACTGCATGGTATGCCTGATGCATAATCCTGGCAAGGGAACCCCAACCCCAACTGGTCATTTTGCTCCCCCTTCTTGTCCCTTTGAAGTGATTCAATTGGACTATATCCACATGGACAGGTGTAACAATCTTAAGTATGTCCTAGTGGTAGTATGTGCCTTTTCAAGATGGATTGAGGCATACCCACTAAAGGATAACACTGCCATGTCCACTGCCAAAATCCTCCTCAAAGAATACTTCCCTAGGTATGGTATGCCACGGATTGTTTGGTCAGACAACAGAAGTGAGTTTGTAGGGAAAGTTATGAAGAGTGTGTGTACAGGTCTAGGAATTGTACAAAAATTCCACAGTGCGAATCATCCACAGTCAGCAGGTTTGGTGGAAGGGTACAATGGCACCCTGAAACTGAAACTTGCTAAAATTCAAGCTTCCACTGGTCTATCTTGGCCAGATGCACTGCCTTTAGCTCTATTGTCCACCAGAGCGACTGTACACTCTCGAGTAGGGCTTAGTCCATATGAGATTGTGTTTGGTCGTCCTGCTAATGTTTGGGGAGTCCCTAGGCCAAAGGAATTCAAACAGATCGAATACCCAATGTTGATTGATTACCTTCATGATCTGACTGCTAAACTGAGCCTTATTCATCAACAGGTATTCGAATCCTTGCCTAAACTGCCGGAGAGTCCAGGTCATACGTTGAAACCCGGCGACCAGGTTGTACTGCAGAATTTTGAACGCACTCGAAACCTTCAGCCAAGATTCGTGGGCCCGTTTCAGGTCCTCCTCGTAACCAGAATTGCAGTACGGCTAGCTGGAAGGAAGAATTGGGTGCACGCCAGCCACACGAAGCGTGTCCCTCTCCCACTCCCCTATGACAATTGGGTTAGACAGGGAATTGGTGTATCCGAGACAGAACCTGTTCCTAGGCACATCCCTTTCAGCGATGCAGAGTACCTAACGGACCATCCACGAACTAAAACTCAGAACTTTGGCACCTCAGCAGAAACCGCTCCTTTGAATCCTGAACCGAGCATTGTACAAAGTGAACACTTGTCACCTGTGGAGTTGAACATTTCTGCACCTATGGACCAGCTATTTCCAGACCAAACAAGACCCGGAAAGTACATATATAATCTACGTTCTCATGTTATGAACTAATGACATTGCATTATTGCCCTTCTGTTTAAAGACTGTAAAACTGTTTTGATCATACTGCATTCCAGTCAATCAGGAAGTTTGCTAGAATTTTTATTTTTTTATTTTTGTTTCTTTCACCTTGCCATCTGGGTTACCGTAGGGTCGTAACGTGTGCCTTGTTTAAATTTTCCGGGAATCAGACATTAGGTCGGTTTCTTCTGTTTGTCTTGGGAACTCCCAGGATAAACATAGGTAAGTTTCTAACAGGTACAAACCATCCGTTGCGAACGGTTGTAGAAGATGGAGCTTCCTGAATTACGATGGGTTAAAGTCATAAATGTGCACAAGACAAAATTATATGACATATTGTATAGTAAATGTTTCCTAATGCAATGTGCCCTAACACTTCTGATTGTTTTTATAACTCTAGTAGGCGGAATTATTTTTGGTATTCAATTGATCTTTGCACCTGTTACGTCCACAGTATCTCCCCATATTTCTGTTTCCCCAACTATTGGTACTATTCACTCTTTCCACCCTTTTCCTGCTCACGAGCAAGCTCGACGCTCTGAGTTTATAAATAACACTTTCATTCAGCTCTTGCACCAACATCAACTAGTGGTTAACACAACAAACTGCTGGGTATGTGGCCTGATACCACATACCATGGACAAGGGCATCCCTTATTTGGTTCTGCCTTTCAGTTATAATGGATCATTCTGGGCATTTCAGACCATGTTCGCCTATGCTCTAGAGACCTACCCTCCACGACCTCCGCGTTCCACCCGGTATAACTCTGCTAATAGAGCCTTGGTAAAAGGAATCACTGATATGGTGAGAGATGTCACTAATACTCCGTACATTCCCAAGGATGAGTTGCGAGTTTACATGGGGTGGAACATTACAGAATATGGCATCACCCTGGGTGAGAACAAACGTAAGAGCTCAACTCCGATCTGGGTCGTACCCCACCAAGGTCAGGTCTGTTTGCAAGGAAATGGGAGGAATCCGAAAGCTCGACTGGGGAAGAGTGACTGCATTGAAACATACGTGTTCCCGTCACAATCTTCCCCTGCATTCTTAGCCGCTAAGGGTACCTATTTTGTTTGTCAAGACAGAGCATATACATGGCTGCCCGCTGACTTCTCAGGTTCATGTTATATCGCTCAACTGTTACCTCCGACATACACTGCTGCACCGGACTATCACAAAACGAGAGTTGTGAGAGGTGTATTCAGTAAAGAGGATACTGCTGGCCAAGAAGCAGGAGACTTTTTCAAAGGTTTCCTCCCGTTCTGGGGGCCTATGGTCAACAGTAGAAACCTGCGTCAACTAACACGAGTAGTTGAATCCACCATTATTGAAACTACAGGTGCCCTTAGTAACCTGACAGCTGAGCTTCAAGCGGATCGCCTCATGACGTTACAGAACCGTATGGTTCTTGACGTGTTACTTGCAGATCGAGGTGGGGTATGCAAAATGATCCAATCAAGTTGCTGCGTTTTTATCCCAGATAATGCGCCAACAGTATACAAGGCCATCTCTAAGTTACACAAAATCTCCGACTCCATTCACGTAGAGGAAGGTGACTGGTCACTAATGGGATGGTTCTGGAACCTGTTATCTGCATGGGGGTGGAAGGTTCTAATGGTCATTGGTGTTATGTTAGTATTTTTATTCTCGTGCTGTCTCATTATTCAGTGTGGCCCTGCCTTATGTAGCGTTTGTGTTTCATCATGCGTAAGAAGACCACCTGTTTTCAGAGATACGCCACGGGATAGAGTAATGCTACAACAACATATCAGTGACCTGATGAACATAGAACTGGACTCTGACATAGAGTGAGTTGTTGCCTATGTAAGGGCAAAAGGACGGTCTGAGGTTCTGTAGCGATCCGAACCCGTGAATTCGGTATCATAGTACTGACACGATTTTGGTATCAATGAACCGCAAATGATCCATTATATACATGACAGTGTTTTCGCTGCGCAACTGGCATGAATTCACTGGAAAATAGGGCATTCTGTCAGTAAAGTCATGGCACCCATTTTAGTTACGGCATCCATTTTGTTTCTTGCCCTCACATAGCCAATGAACGGACGATGACCCCGGCAGGATCACCTTGTTAAGGACACATAAGCTCGAGCCCCAAGAAAGGCTGACGCTACATGACTAGGCAGAATCAAGCTGCCTCCCTTGCCTGAGGCCAGTCCTGCTATACTGGTTCTCGTGTCCGTTGTCCTGACTGAAAAGGCCGAAGACGATTGCCCTGCCCATTTATGATCCATAAACACCTCTTATCCTACATTTCAATCCTTTGCACCTGGCTCTGCTCCTTTCTTTCTGGGCTTTTACAATGGGGAGGTTACGATTTTTATGATGGGGAGGATCAAGTAGAGAATGAAGAACTGACAAGAGAGCCTGATCGAATACCGAAAACCTACAACTAATCATTGTTTGATGTTTATTTATTATCTGTTCGGGATACCGGGTTGGGCATGAGAAATATTCGTGTAATGTTGCCCCAAGACATTTTTCTTGTATTTAAGAAACAACCCACTTAATACAATTCGAACAGTCTCGTAGATTTTGCCTCTGTGAAGTTCCTATGATTTCTGTATCCCTGCAGTAAATAAACCTTGGTCTTTGACGCCGCCATCGAGAAGCCCGTGTCTCTGTTATTTGTGCACCGAGACAGGAGGAACTCAGGGGTCTTCGGGTGTTGTTTCCCTGACACCTCTGGACTCTTAAAAGTCCAGAACCTCAGTGCCCCCCATGGGTCAGGGTGCAGTGTATGTGAAAGGTAGGACATGTACTGGTATGTTTTACATGTGCTGATAGTGAATTACTGATAATTCTGTTTTTCATTATTGCAAGGATTATCTTTCCCATAGGTTATCATTGGAGCTGCCTTGCAACATTTTGCAAGTGTACCTATCAATTGGGAAGAGAGAGAGATTTGGAGTTTGGGCCCAAAACTCAGGATTTAAAAATACATCTTTTAGTGAAAGTGGTTTTTAAATTGTGTGTTTGAAAATGCCTCTTTTAGAAAGGGCTGCTAGCGACATTTGTGGACTGACCAGAGGATTTGCTGCACTGCATCGTTGCCCTTCGTTCCTTCCTGTCTCTCCGTCCCCCGCCACCGCTAACACCATCAGCGGCCGCAGAGCGGGGACGGGACTACACTCCCCATCACTCCAAGCGCCAGGGGAGCCGCGTTGCCGTTTTCCCGCCAGGAGCCTCATAACAGACCGTCGCGACACCCGCGTCGCGGGACCGCGCACGGGCTAAGCCCGGGCAAAGGGCGGGCCGTCTGTGGCCGTCCGAGGCTGTACGCGGCTGGGCTGGGCCCCCCCTCTGACGAGTGGAAAAAGCGATAAAAGGTAGACTCTGATTGTTTCTAAACTGTGCCTACTCTACTCCAAGTGCTCTGTATCTGATTACTCACCCTGCATTATTACTTGTACTAGTATTGATATAACCACAATTCAGAGTTGACTGATTTAACCATCCAAAATGACAACACGAAGCATGAAGAGTAGAGCTTCACTGGGAGGTTCTGTGCGTGGCACTTTGGACAACTTTATTACTAGAGCTGCTTCAGTCCTCGAACAGGAGATTGCCATGGTAGAGAGACGCCTATCGACTGAATATGCACAAAACAAACGTTCCTCTCTTGGACTAATCCAACTTGCAGTTTCTCCGAATCCCACAACTCCTGTTCCCTGCCTAACACATGACCCTCCTAGCGAGTCTAGGATTTCTTCATCTATATCTGAGTCTATACCTTTGACACAATGCCATACCCATTCACTATCACCGGTTGTCAAATCCCACCCTAACCTTTCTTCTGATTGCATATCGTTAGCCGCATCGCCCCCCAGGCTCACTGACACAAACCTCAAGCAGAAGAAGGGCACAAGAATTACCACTACTATTGCCCCCCCACCTCCCAAAAAAAGAAAGAGAGGGTTGAAGATTGGTAATACAAATAGTAATTCTAATAAAACAGGGCAGAAAGTTACTGACCGCCCTCCCCATACTAAACACACAAATGACTCCGACTTTCAAACAAGCACCTGTAGTCACGACGCAACTATTAATGAACTTATAGGTCGATTAGAATCATTAGTCAAATCTCTTGTCCTTCCTGTATTGGAAAGAATAAAGGGTCTGTCTAAACAACTAGACTCAATAGAGAAGTTGACACAAAAAAATAATGACCAACTTAAAGACCTATCGCTCAATATAATTATACCTTCAAAAAGTCCCACTACTCTCAACTCATCTTTAGCAATAAAAGAAAGCCAAACAACTGTAGAGACAAGCAAAAAATTACCAACTCGAGCAACTCATAAACACCAGCCGCCAGCTACAGAAAGTAACATTGATACAGCCCAAGGTCAGAACATTGATAACACTAAAATTGGCAATTCAAAACAAAAACAACGCAATGTATTTGCTGATACTGCTATGAGACCTAATGAGGGTTCTAATTGTAATCATATACATTTACCTCCAGAAGCAGTTCCCTATGTCGTAGTCCTAACAGGAGTCCCACCCCTGGAATCAGGGAAAAAGGAGGGCTACTATGACTTGAAAAATAAGGTGATGTACTGGCTGAGACAGAATAGGCCGCTGCCTCCGAATATTAATGGGGAAATTTTGAATGTTCGTAGACTAATTTGGGTAGGCCCACGGCCAAAAGAAACACAAGGCGATGTGATCATTGTTAACTTCAGAGATTATAGAGCAACCAGATATATAACCAATTGGCTACAAGACCAAGACCAAAGCTCTATTAGAACCGATGATCTGACCAATTTCTATCCACAGTCACTAGCTAGAAACTTAATACAGCCCAACATTTTTCCACGGGATAGATTAAGGTCCTCTAATTTTAATATTTTAACATCCAACCGCTTTTCTCCTCTTGGAGGGTTAGAGGACGTTGATTGACTCTCCTTAAAAGATCATAACCAGGGCACTTCTTACGGTACAAGGAATGGACAAGCACATAGCAATCCTTCCCATTTACTCTTACCCCGTACTGCCCAAGTCATCAAGGAATTATCTTACTTAGCCCAAAATACTGATGTGGAGCCAAGGGACGAAAGATCGGAATCCCTCACACTCGCCCCGTATCTTAAAAATGCTTCTGATCAAGATCGTAGCATACTAAAAATTGCAGCAGTATTCTGGAACGTGGCAGGTCTACGCTCCAAATTAGAGAATGATATTTGGACTGATTTTATAGTAAATTTTAATATTTTGTGTCTGCAGGAGACATGGTTAACAACAGCGACCCATCTGGATGGCTACAGAACATATTTTTCACCAGCCGAACATTCCAACTTTGGAAGGGCTAAAGGAGGTTTAACCATTTATATATCAAATTTGGTTAAGTTAGAAAAAATAAAGGTGATAAAACTTGACCCCAACTTTCAGCTTCTCAGCCTCATACCAAATTCCAGGGACCATTTCCTTTTGGTTAATTACTACAATAATCTATCAGACCTGGATGCAATGGGGAAAATTAATTCTATTTTTTCCCTAATATTATCTATAATCAAGAAATCAACCAGAGAAGTGACCATCATATGGGGCGGCGACTTTAATCAGACTATCTGTGCTGCCCCAAATGCTCTTTTGTGTGGCTTAAACGATGAGGATGACAACCCCATCTTACATTTTTCTCACTCGACTTTAGGCAGTTTGCTAAATGAAACAATTTTTAATCTAGATTTGAGAATTGCAAATAAACCAGCAAATGGAAACATGATGCTGGCCCCTACCTTTCATGGTAGGGGATGCAACTCGACGATTGATTTCATTTTGCTTTCAAATGGTTTGATATCAAAGGATTCTATATTTAATATTCATCAGGTAGCTTTGAGTGATCATTACCCCCTTAGCATAACCTTTTCTATCTTCATTAGGCCCATCCATAAAACCCCTAGCGTCCTTGACCAAAATAACTTAGAATTGGCTAGAGTAAATGGCTACTCGCTTAAATGGGCTTTAGTTGATCCAGCAGAAATAGCTAGTATAGTGATCACTGAAGCATACCTACCTGTAATGAAATGTCTGGATCTGACTACTTCAGACGACGACGTCATTACTAATTTTGGCACAGTGATACAAACCATAAAAAATGCCCTAATGGTAAAAAAGAACAGTTCAAAGAAGAACAGACAGGGCTGGTTCAATCACTCGTGCACTACCGCCTATACTAAATTAAAACTCGCCTTACACAAGACGCCTAGGGATAGGGCAGAAATATCCAATTTAAGGAGGGCATATAATACTGCCATTAAGCAACGGAAACTGGAACTAAAACGACAACTCTGGGACCAACTACATGAGAGCTGTCTTAGTAACAATAATGTCACCTTTTGGAAGATAGTAAAAACACCCTTTTTAACTGATAAGGGTAGCCTTCCAAACATAGAGGTTGCCGTAGATGAAAGTCAATGGGTAGAGCATTTCTCACAAATCTTTAAGAATAACTCAACATTAAATGCCCCTAGAGAAGACGATCTTTTTAAACACCAGCCCTCGACTTTTCCTATTGACATGACCATCACTTGCGATCAAGTCGAAAGGGCACTAAACGCAAGTAAAAAAGGCAAGGCTCCTGGCCCCGATGGTGTCCCTATAGACTTTTACAAAACGCATCCTGAGCTCTGGATTCCTTTTCTGACCAGGGTTTTTAATGCACTGTCTTCCATCGGCATCCCCGAGTCCTGGAAGAGATCTATATTAGTCCCTATCTTCAAGAAAGGAGATAGGAACTCACCCTCCTGCTACCGCCCCATCTCCCTTTTGGATTCCACGGGAAAAATGATGGGTCGGATATTACTCGATCGTTTACAGGAGTGGGTCACGGAAAACAACATCCTATCCGATTTACAATATGGGTTCCACGAAGGTTTGGGGACCATAGACCAAGCCCTAAATTTGTCATTATTAATCGATAAATATGTTAACATCAAAGCTGGATCCTTATATATGGTCTATGTAGATCTATCAGCTGCATTCGACTGCGTTAGCCATTCCAAACTCTGGCCCATCCTATTAGATCTGGGGGTGGAACAAACCGTCGTAACCTATATTAGGGAACTGTATGCTGACGCATCAGCCAGAGTAAGGTTTGGCATCAGTGGAGAACTCCCAGCGTCGTTCGGGGTGGAAAAGGGTGTGAGGCAGGGATGTGTCCTGGCCCCATTTCTATTCACCTTCTATACAAACGGCTTGGAGAGGGAGATATTGAAAGGGGCTCGGGACCTTCCTATGGTAGCAAACCGCCCTGTCCCAGCCCTTTTGTACGCTGACGACGCTGTGATATTAGCTCGTACACCTATCGAATTACAGAAGGCCCTAAGCAGTTATGCTTTATTTATGGCCAGCCTAGACCTTAAAATTAACATTGGGAAAACTTTCGTCATGAAGGCAGGTGTTGGAAGGAAAAATAAAACTAGGCCCATCTATCTGAACAACGAAAGATTATCAACTACGGATAAGTATCCCTATCTTGGCGTCATGATTGACGAAAAACTTAGCTGGAAACCGGCCGTTGAAGTGAGGAAATTGCAATTTGCAAGAACCACCTCTGCACTCATAAACTTTTCGAGGAAAATAGGGAAAAAAGCGCCTGCAGAGATGATTAAAATCTATAAAGCCAAATGCCTTTCAGTAGCTCTTTATGGAGCAGGCATATGGGGCCACGCAGCGGTGGCCCCTATCCAATTAGTAGAGAATGGCTTTCTGAAATATCTTCTTGCCTTACCTACCACAGCCGCCAACTATCCCTGTCACGTGGAACTGGGACTTCCGTACGTGATAGACTTGGTGAGAATCCAGCCTTTGTTACTATGGCATCGGATTTGGACATCAGAACAAACAGTCCTTACCCAGCAAATTATCCAAGACTGCAAGGGCCTAGATAATGCATATAGATCTAGGTGGTTAGTCTATGTCAAAAAGTTTTTAACTGATCTTGGGCTAGAAAAATACTATAATGATCCGACCAAGATCCAACAATTAACAAGAAAGGTTTTCCATAAACTTTGTTTTAATGATCTTGAAGACCTCAGACTTAATTTAGAGGTTATGAAACAAACAACCAGACACTGTTTATTAGTCCAGTCGGTATTTGGTATTCAGCCCTACCTGACATATAGCATAGCTCCCTATGAACTGTTCCTTTTAGTCAGGTTTAGACTGAACCTCTTTTATCGTCTGGTGACCTTTCCGTTTAAGAATAACTGGGACAAAATATTGCCACCCTGTCCCTGTGACGGGACATCATCCCAGTCTACACTTCACACTATTCTTTTTTGTAAATATTACATGCACCAACGGAGGAACTTATTAATCCACCTATTAAAGCGTAGGGGCTTTCGTACATGCCGCCCGGCTTTACTATTTTTACAGTCACTCGAGGGGGAAGAGGTGGTTTATATTGTCTCTAACCTCTTACAGTATATTATGCGACATAGACCGAACTTAGGGTAATTTTTAACTTATCTGACCTATGGCCAAAATGATTATAACATACCTTTTTAAATATGTTATTCTTCTGCATTGTTTTTTTTTTTTTTTTTTGTTTTTTTTTAACCTACCAGATGGAAAATGCTGCTAACACCCATGTCGATGAAGTAAGACGATTTTAAATTTACAGTTTTTTATGTGATGAATTTTATAATGTATATGTTTTAACAGTATCTTTTATGGCCTTTTTTCTGAAATGCAGAATAAAGAAAGATTGATTGATTGATTAATTGATGAAGTTATGTACCTGGAGTATGTGCTTTATAATAAAGAGAGTGAGACACGTGCACACAACCAAAAAAAAGTGGCATTTTCTTGCTTTATCATCCTGTGCCTCTTCCTGTTGTGGAATCAACATCTGGTTCAGACTGACAGATGGGTTGTTTGTGCATTCACTCTAGGCAGTCACACAAAGGGAGTTGAGCTGTGCCCTGCATATCCTGATGACCCATCACCAGGCTGATGGGCCTTCCTAAGCTAGAGTGGTAGGAGGAGTTGTCACATATATCTGAATAGTGCTATGCCTGGCCTCTCACAATGCTGTCTTCAGCCCCCTGGAGTGTGGCTGGAGATAAGACCAGGCAGGACAAGAATGTGTCCACTGCAAAGACAATCATTTGAAGAATGCCTACTTCAAAGGCCAAAAGGGGTATAAGTATTGGACCTAAAACCGCAGACTTTTAGAACCCTTCCGTAACAAGAGGAGACTCTGTCAAGGAGAAGAGCCGTAAGGAGGAGTACTACCCCTTTGCTGTGTGTTGCTTTGCAGTGGTGGCTTGGAGTTGCTGCTTCTGCTTTGGAGAGGAAAAGGACTGGACTTTGCTGTGTATCCTGCTTGTGAAGTTTCTCAAAGGGCTTGTGCCTGCTTGCGTCCTGTTGGAAGTCTCAGGGTCATCAAAGACTTCACCTACAGCACCTTGACTCCATTGCTGGTAGTTCTGAATTTGCCAAGTGGCGTCAATTCCAGTTCTGGGCCACTGGAGGTGTTTGCTGGGCTGTAACTTCTAGAAAAGGATTCCCGAAGCCATCACAGTGACCGCTCACTGGGTGAGCTCAGCACCGATCTCAATGATACCGCAGCCCTATTCTCAGCGATGTCGACGCTTCACATTGTCAGCAACAAGGCTGCTTGCACCGTGGCTGTGGACACTGACTTCTACAACCACACAACCCTACTTTTACCGACGACACCGCTTCGCACCGTCACCGACTCCACTGCCTACACTGTAGCCGTGGTCACCGCCCTCGACGGCACCATAGCCTCTGGTTAGCCGACGACAGCACCACCGACTCTGACATCGTCACCTGTCGCCGCTGCCTGCACTGAAGCCCATCTCACCGCCTCGTGAGGAGCACGAGATACCGACCGTGAAGTGCACGACACACCGCCTGCGATGACACAGCAGTCATCAGTGCTCCTGACTTCAACTTCATGGAGTTTGATCTGCAAAGTGTGTGACATCAGGTGCTCACTGACTTCTGTACTGACATGCAGCACCTATGCCGCTCAACTCAAGCGACGCCTCACTTCTACACTTCACCACAAGGTCCTCGAGGCCTCTTCAAATCCAAGATACTGTTTGCGGGTCTTCCCAGACACTGTAACCAGCGCTCGACTCCATCCAGGTCGGACTGAACTGTTAGATTTGTTGGTCACAATTCCGTGATAGCCCTGTTTGGCGCTATCAACTTCAAGGAACTGTATTTTTGCTTTATTCTTTACAAAATCATATATTTCCTTGTGTATGTTGGATTTTTGTCATTTTGGTTTTGTTTAGATTAAATAAATATTTGCTATTTTTCTGAACAGGTGTGGTGTCCATTTTGTAGTGTTTTCACTGTGTTACTGTGTGTGTTATGTATAAATACTTTACACATTGCCTCTTACAGCCTGACTGCTCGTGCCAAGCTACCAAAGGGGTGAGCTGGGGTTATCTTAGCTGTGTAATCCTCTTACCATGACTAGAAGGTAGTGTCCCTACTTGGACAGGTGTATACCACTGCCAACTAGAGACTCCGATTTCTATCATTTATCCGTGGCAAGTTGGTACTCTACTCTAAGGTGGCACTCTTGCATCTCCAGAACAAACTTCTCTTTTCTTGGTGAGGAATATTGGGTTAGCCCGTGGAGTAGAGTAATCAGTAGCTATTGATCAATGGCTTAATTGAAGGTGTGAACAAAGCAAACACAAGGAGATGATGGACAGCGCACTGAAACCTTTCTGACACTCACCCCCAGTCACAGATCTGGGTTGAATCCATCACCGTTCTTTAGCTCACTACGCCACCCCAGTTCAGAGCCAGCTATATGCAAATCAGTCTTGACCCTGTGCCTCATGGGAACAGTCCCGCTCAAACTGCCAAGCCAGGTCTCCCCTGGAGCGGAAACAAGCATTCTGGGACCGGTTTAAGGGTAACACCCCTCATCAGCTAGGCTAGCTTGAATCCAGTGGCAAAGTGAGCAAGGGACCCATGTCAGGGCATTCCCTGCCAACTTAAAGTGAACAAAGCAAACACAAGGAGATGATGGGCGGAGCGCCAAAACTTTTCACACTCTCCCAGTCACAGATCTGGGTTGAATCCATCATTGTTTTTAGCTCACTTTGCCACCCATTCATTTTTTCTCAGGTGGACAGTTAAAAGTTGCTTTTTATCATCTCAAAAAGACATTACTATCCTGAAAGTAACCAATATCTCAATACCTTCACTTGCCTCTCGATTGCAGTTTGAACTAGGCTGGCTGGCTTTCAAGCAGTTCTTCCCAAAACCACAATCTTGTCTGGCCCGGTGACCAGTGGCGTAAAGTAATGATTGAGCCATTTGAAGATATTGAAATTCTATAAAGCTGTTCTTTTTCCATAGGCAATTTTTGTTGCAGCACCTCTTTTTGGGAGCTTTCTCCATTTAACCTGAACATTGGCATATGTGAGAGCTGTCTTTATGGAGATGCCTATAACCTAGGGTTATATATGAGATTAAACACTTTGTTCTAGTTTTCTAACACATGTATTGTTGCTAATTCATTACTTTTTGTTTTGACCTTAGAAACGAAAATGGATGGATGTATATAAAGCCAGATCTATTCCCAATCTGGTTTTACCTTGTGTGGATGCTCAACAACGCTCTCAACATTGGCTGGCTTTTCCTGTGGGATCGAGAATAAGTCTAAACTGTGATATATCTAAAGGAGTATTCACCATTTAAAGTCATAACAAAAAAAGCTTTAAAATGTTCTCAACCAGAGAAACTGAGATACGTCTTGCAGAAGAGGATGCAGACGGTGAGGGTGGTCAGTGGAGCTCTGGTGAGGATGAACTGCTCCTATCGATTACTGCCATCCTATACAATGTGCCAAATACTTACCGTCATCTTTGTTACTCTGCTGAACCCCTGTGCCCTATTACCTACCACCTTAGGTGTGTATAGTTTCCACTAAGCACCGCTTGACATACACTTGGGCCTCCAGGAATCATATCACTACACCAGCGACAGCCAGAAACAAGTACCACGCTGCCAACATTGAGGAGGAAACGGCAAGCCCGACCCTCAGCAGAGTCCCTCCCTCCACGCCTACCTTGCCAGACCAGGAAAAAGAAAGCAAGAAAAAAGCTAGATAGGTTGACTAGGCTTATCTGAGTCTGATGAGTATCATCCTGTGGAGGAGCAGGTAAAACAGCAGGGTGTTGTGGGACCTCCATGGTCCTGGATAAGTAGGTTTGTTCAGTGCTAGGCACTACTGGGGCAATGTGTGGTTTTTGAGACTAAAAATATTTTTGCTTTTGCCAATGTTTATTATAATGATGAGGGCCCAGCCGCCCCCACAACAATAAAGTTGTATATAAACCATGCCAAAACAGGACACGCATTGACAAAACCAAAAGGCTGATCATCAATGTTCTACCTAGTGGCTTTGCCAGTGCTCGTTTGTTGTCATGTTTCCTATAATTTTGTTTAAACTAGTTACATTGATTTAAGAATATAGATATTTTTGGGGAAATACTAGTATGCATCAACACATTTTACTAAATGATGCTCCAAAGAAATGGTACCTACAATTTCTGTGTAGTTTAGGAAAACATTTTGTTTCTAGTTGCATTTTTTAATGAACATTTTATTTTGAAATTAAAGAATCATCAATCTTGCTTTCAAGCTTTTGCATATATTTGCATCTAATCAGAGAGCATCCTGTAAGCATTATACGCAGCCTCATATTATTAAACTTTGCAAACATACTTACACATTTTTATACTGGAATCAGTGTCAGTAGTGTAGTCTGAACTTACAGCATGTCCTTAGAGCACTCACCCTAACAATAAAGGCTTTCTATTAATGAACCAAAAATACAAGTTGGAATGGCATTAACATATGACACAACTATTACCTTAACTGCAGACAATGCCCTTCCTTGATCCATGATGTGGTAACTAATCTGGCAGCCAAAGGGTTTGTGCTGCAGGGGGTTAGGCCTACTTGTCCCAAGAACAAACTAAACTGAAAATGTGTTGTCCTTGACACCAAACATTTTTTCCTAGGCTTTGGGATAAAGGAATTCCACACCCCTGGTCCAGTGTGCTGGGCAAGGATGGCAGCCAACCCCACTGGGCTTGCATCAACAACAACCTCGGTCTGCGGTTTCAGATCCAAATATGCCATTTCAGTGACATTGTCAATTGCATGCTCGAAGCTCTGTTTACATTCACATGACCATTGAAATGGAACATTTTGTTTCGTTCAAATGGGCAGTGTTGGACTTGGCCCTTTTTGGCAGGTTCGCCCCTGAACTTTTTGCCTTAAGCTCTGGCATGGTGGTAGTGATTTTAGGCCTCTGCGCAGTTTAGCACTGTGGCCCAGTGTAAAGTGCGTGCGCTCTCTGTGGTACATTTGGAAGATTGGCCTGCCCTCCCATAGGAATGCATAGGGATGCCCTGATCAGTGTGTGTCAGCGGTAATTCCTGTTATGAGAGGAGCTGTGTGGTCAACTCTGGAATGTCTGAAATCGTGTGAAAAAATGCAGTGCGCAATAGTGTGCGCAGACTTATTGTGGTTATGTTAGAAATGCCACTTTTAGAAGTTGGCATTTCTGTGTCCTATGTGTCTGCCTGCATGATGTGAATTGCATATCTGGCTTGTGATTGACAGGAGCTGAGAGGGCTGGGGAATTCCAGGAGCCAGGATGAGTCTGCCCAGTGGTGAATAGAGAGATCTGCATGTAGATGAGAGGGAGGAGTTGCACCTGGGACCTGAATAGGGCTGTGCCTCCCCACCACAATGCTGGCTCAGCCTCCTGTGGTGCGTCCGATGTCCCTGGCTTGTACTGTGAAAAGAAGGAAGGAGTCATGTACACAAAGTGCCCCTGAACCAGTTGTATCTGGTTCTCCCATGCCCTGCACTTAGACAAAGGGATTTAGTAGTATAAATATAGGGGCTGTTACCCCAAGTAAATGTTCAGTCTTCTGGAGGGCTGTTCCTGCCAGAGTGTGCTGCTGCTTGTGCCCAGGGGGGGCTACCATGAGGGCTTGCCTCCCTGGGCCCTGCATTGCCCTTTTCATCTTTGAGGACCTTTTTGCTAGGACCCCTTTGACTTTGCTTCCTCTTCCTTATCCTTCAGGACTCTATGCTGCTAGTGCCTCGTGAGCGCTAAATTTTAATGATTCCCCAGGAAAGGGGAGAATGTGGGCTGCGCAGTGCTGCACTGCAGCCCTTGCTGGGGGCATCCACTGCATAGGGATTCCCCTGTTATGCCAATGCGGCGGGTGCCCACGCCGCTTTCATGCCGCATTTCTTGTTACTTTGCGGGTGCCCACCCCGCTTATTTTTATACTCAAATAGCAGGTGCCCACCCCGCATTGCGGCCGTTGTTTATTCCTTAGCGGGTGCCCACCCCGCTGTATATGCCGCAAATGTACTTTACTTCAATGCGGGAGCCCACCCAGCGTTTCACCGCCGCCGGCCCGATCGAAAACCAGAAGTCCCGCCCGCCGGAGAACGCGAGAAGGAGAAGTGTGGCCGGTAGCTGTGCTGCGTGCTGGGGGAGGACGGGAGCCTACCCCGCCTCCCCGAGTACTGATGACGAGTCCCTGGTCCCAGGAGGGTGCCCGGGTGAAGAGAGCAATGCCGCCACCCAAAGTGCACAGTTGGCGAGCGGCCCCAGCTGGCAGCGTACCGCTCCACCATTGAAGGAGCAGTTCAGTTCCTTTGTGGGGCATGTTTTGTTTTAGTAGCCAGCACGCTCCAACGCTTGGGGACAAGTTATTTTTAGGGCATGCCTGTTTAGGAGAGCCTGTGTGCTCCAACATGGGGGCCAATTTTATTGAAAACACCCAGCGGGGCCCCGAGGGCACAGATGTGCCCGAGCCCCATCATGTTCCTCATTCTCAGCTGCCCCACCAGACAGTGGGCAGCTGCAATGTTTGGCAAATTGATTCCAAGGGCACCAGGAGTGTCCAGGCCGCATTTGGTATTTACAGCTGCCCAGCAAGTAGTGGGCAGCTGCACCGTTTAGGCGCACAGTTCTTTGGGGGCATGTTTTGAGTTAGGAGTGAGATGCACTCCTTTGCCCCATACTTTCCCAGCTGCCGAGCAAGTAGTGGGCAGCTGCAATGTTTAGGTCTGCGCAGATTGCGAACCCTTGACTTTCGCTGCTTTGGCAGTGTGCCCTGACGTCTGGATGCAGGCATTTGAGCCCCTTAGAGATGGCCTGTTGGCCAGGGGGACTATTAGGTTTGTAGGGCACCAGGCACTAATGTGATTTGTATAGGTGCTAGGAAATGTAATTTATATAGTATGATTTATGCACCCTGATTTATGCTTCTAGATGTGATTTTATGATTATGAGATTTTACCTACTGTGGTATGTTTTATTTTATTCTCCACTGTGGTTCAGGTATGAGTAGTTCCCTACTGCGGTTAATGTTAGTAAGTTTATTTCCTAATGCGAGTTATGTTTAGGAGGTTATGGTCTACTATGTTTAGGCTTATGAGGTTGGCGCAGAATATATTTCTCGCCTGATGTGATACTGTGCATGATATGATTTATGTTACAGGATGATGCTGAGTATAGTGTTTGCCAGTAATTACTGGTTGTGGTCTACGTTTATGATATGTTCTTACTTTTACTATGTTTACCAAGTGATGATTCTGACAGTGGCCCACATGGCCCTGTCATGTGTAAATAATCCCCTGTAAATATTGCCCAGTGCCAGTTGGCACAGTGTATATTGTATGATTACAATCTAATGTGTTTTATGATAATACAAAGGCTATTTTTATATATAACCTTTTGTGGAGTTCCTTTTGTGGTGTGCCTAGTATGTTGTTGCTGTGTGTGTTGCGCAAATGCTTTACACATCGCCACCGGGATAAGCCTGACTGCTCGTGCCAAGCTACCAAGGGGGTGAGCAGGGGTTATCTTTGACGTGTAACTTCCTTGCCCAGACTAGAGTGGTGGTTTCTGCCTGGCTTTGGCGCAAGCCTTAGCCAACCAGAAATCCTATTTCTAACAGGTAGGCACAGTGGCATAGTCACATATACACCTTGAACAATACTAACTGGCCATACCAAGGAAGGATCACAGCATAATTACTTCTTGTGGGGGGGAGGGGAGTGGATGACAAAGCTTGTACTTTATTTGGATCTGGAGTCATTCCCCCATCTGAAAAGATATGACAGAAGACCCTGAGTTTTGTTTTCTGCAGTTTAAAGTGAGACCTGCATCAGCAAGTATCTGACACACTTTTGTAAGAGCTTTAGCATGTTCTTTTTGTGTGGCCCCAAAAACTAATATGCCATCACTGTCATTAAAAACATTTGTGACTGGCTATATCATGCAACGAATTACATCCTGAAAGAGTTCTGCAGCGGAGGACACTCTAAAACGTAGGTGTTTCTATTCAAACAGTCCAACATGAGTCGAAAAGGTAGTAATATACCTGCAGTTTTCTTCCAGTTCGAGTTGGTTATACCCTTTGTTCAAATCAAGGCTGGAAAAGCCTTTGGTTCCATTTAGCTGCATAATCATTACAGTAATATGTGGATCTGGATGTCGTTCTCTTTCAATCGCCTTGTTCTCTTTGTGCATATCAACACAGATGCGCTCTCGGCTCCTCCACCATTCTTCTTCGACACTTCCACTATGGGGGACACCCATAGCGTCGGATCAGTGGATCACTCATTGAAATCATGTTTCAATAATGTCTCAGTTTGTTTCTCAACAGCCTCTTTCAAGTCAAATGTAATTTGACAATGTTTTTGAGCAACAGGACGGATGTCCTCATTTATGTGAAGTTGTCCTTTCATTGTTTTAAGTCTTCCTAGTCCATGAAACAGAGATGTAAATAAATGTATTACCTTGTGATGGGCATTGACGTAGTTTACAAAAATCAGCTCCATGTCAGCAGCAGTGCTAAAATTAAGTAAACATGCACTCGATGAAGTGCCTTAGAGGACATGAATTGCTGCGTGTACTTTTGTCTTTTTATGATTCACCGTTGCCATAAATGAGCCTTGACTTTGCAGGGGCGTTGAACCACCCCATGCATACAATTTGGTTTTCATTGGGGTTAAACGGTGCTCTAGAGACAGTTCATGGTACATTTCCGCTGGCATAATGTTTATCGACGTGCCACTGTCTATGATAAACGGTATGGAGCACCTGTTAATGTTCAGTGTGATTTTGGAAGAGTGTCCAAATTAATTTCACACTTTCACTTGTCGATCTTGTTTCGACTGGCACTCTTCCTTATAAGAAGCTAATCCTACATCTGCACATTGTTCAGTGGTTGACATTGACATCACACACCCCTCTTCGTCGCTGTCATTTGATAATGACTGTGACAACATTTAGACGAGGACTTTGACGTCAGTCGACATCGTTCAGTTTCTACTTGCCTCAACTGATGTTGCCACTTGGCCTTGTGGGCGTTGTTTTAATTTTTTTTACTTTCTGGCATCCATTGTGTTTTCTGATTGTGATGCACTTGATGTTTCCGCCATTTTATTTTCTTGACGTGATGCGGCTTATCTTCCCCACGCTTTGCAAACCGTTACAAAATTGTTCTCTTTCCCGAAGCCCTATGCATATCTGTCCACTGGCAGAGCGTTTACCTTCATGTGGAAAGGAAAATCTACATCGAAAACACAACTTCTTTTTCTTTGGAGACATTGCTTTATGGCTTTCTACCTTGTGTTTCAGCTTACTTTTCACACTCAGGGCAGATTCATTTTGGGCAGTTCTGGCCTCTATGTTAGCTGCTTGTCTGTCAGCTCTTTCTTCCACTCTAGCATCCATGAGTATGCATGACCTCTTCATTGTTGAACTTGCAAAGCTTGATGAGGGAATCAAGTCTATAAACAAACTCATCCATCATTTCGCCAGTTTTCTGCCTTTCCTGTCTAAATGTATACCTTTTGTAGTCTATATTCATCATTGGATTAGACTCGGTGTTTAATGCCTCTTTGATTTCACAGTGCCTCACTTCACCACTGTGTGTTTTTTTCTTAATCATTTCTTTTACTCATTCACCCGCTGTATTCTTCAGATATTTAATGATATTTTTTGTCATTTACTTCTTCCAGTACATCAATGAAATTATCAAATGCTTCGATCCAGGCAGTCCATCTGTCGCCTACATTTTGCTTTTTGGTGGTATCGTAGGGAGGCAGTGGGTTCAAGAATGCAACAGCATCATAACCTGTGAAACTTCTGCTGCCTAGAGCGGAGCCCACTCCTATAGTGTCGGCTGCCCAATCAGACCTGTATCTTCTTTAAGCACTAGCCATGTGCCAATATTTGGGTCATCGCGCCCACTCTCTGCTTGTGAGGTACTGTCTTTTTCTTTTGCGGTGAGTAGCGTTTTGATTACTTGCACAGTATCTTCACCATTCTCGCCTTTTTGTATTGTGCCTTGTTTCTACTGCATTTAGCGTTTCTTTGTGTTGGAAATATTTCCGCTTATAGCGCTTCTTTGCACTCAGATATAAATGCCTTTAGCACTTTGCTGTACCTCGTTGTCTATGTCTTTAGCGTTGTTGTACCCCATGAATGACTGCTCTGTGTGTTAGGCTGTGTTAAACTTTCGATAAGGCTTTCACTTTTCTCAATCGCCTTGCACTGGCTGGAGTGGCGATTTGACTCCACATACGCCATCTGCCGATTTTCGTTTCGACTGGGGCATACTTGGCACTCAAAAGCAGTTTGCTGGACAACAAGAAACTCTCTGGGAGGGCATGCTCTGTTCTTTGGTTCACAGCATTTATGCAATACCCTCTCATCGTCGTCAGTTGTAGCATTCTCTCCTGCCTGGGTACATGTAAAGGATAACACCACACATGGAGCTTGGTATTACATGTCTTGATTCCTCAGTGTGCAACTGTTAACTGAAGATTCTACAGAATGAATTCTATCACCCACACCCAAGCACCTACGTCACTGTTCTGCATAGTCCATATGGGACTAAATGGTCCTTTAATCTCTAACTCACAAGACAATACAGTTGGGCCATCAAAGAGAATGAGTTGGGTGTCATCTGCGTAGAACATAATGTTGAGCCCATGTGCTCTGACGATGTTGGCCAGTGGGGTGAAGTAGGCGTTGACGAGTGTAGGGCTGAGCACTGGGGAATGCTGCAGATGATATCCTTGGCCTCGGAGGTGAAGGTTGGTAGGCAGACCCTCTGTGTCCTTCCTGTGACAAAGGAGGTAATCCATCTGAGTGTGTCCCCTTGGATGCTGATGTTGTGAAGTCTTTCAATCAGTTTATGGTGTGATACAGTGTCTAAAGCTGCTTAGAGGTCAAGGAAGATCAGAGCCGCCATTTCTCCCTGGTTGAAGAGGGCTCAGATGTTGTCGGTGGCTGCAATCAGGGTGGCCTCGGTGCTGTGATCGCTGCGAGATACAGTCTGGGAGGCATCAAGTAGCTAGTTCTGCACAAGGTGTTTCATGAGTTGTCTGTTGATAGTTTTTTCCTGAACTCTGGCCCGGAATTGGAGCACTGAGATGAGCTGGTAGTTTATGAGTTTGCTGAGTTGGCGGAGGGCTGTTTAAGTAGGGGTTTGGCTTTGGTGTGTTTCCTGACTTCTGGAAAAGTGGCAGTGGTGATTAAGTTGTTGAGCAGGGCGGTGAGTTCCTGGCTGATCCTGTGGCTTTTGAGGTTGAAGATGTGATTCGGGCATGGGCTGTCGGAGCTCCTGAGGGGATGGAGTTCAAGATGGAGGTGATATCCAGGGTGGAGAGCTGGTTCCAAGTGGTCAGTCGGGGTCTGTGTTGGTTGCACTGAGGGTATTTTGGTTTAGGAAGTCCCTGTGGGTTGGTGTTTGAAGTTTCTGTATAAAGTTGTGATATTGTCATGGAAGGAATCAGTGAGGTTGTCGCAGAGCTCTTGTGAGGGGGTGATGTTGTTTTCAGTGGCTTTGACACTGTTGAAGTGTTCTGCTGTGGTTGGAGCTGGTTTCGATGCGTGCGGCTAGGGAATTTTTACCCTCAGCAGGCAGTGTTAGAGGTTGAGGGAGGTCTTGAAGGCCGTCCTGTCAGAGGTTACCTTGCCGGTGCGCCATCTATCTCCTCTCCAGTTTGCAATCGTGTTTTGCCCTTCTCAGTTCTTGGGTGTACCAGCTGGCCTGTTTGGAGGATCCTCTGCGTCTGTTGCTCTTGATGGGGGCAATGCTGTTGGCGCAGTTGGTGATCCAGGTGTTAAAGGTTTTGACTCCCTGGTGCACGTTGGTGGTGGCAGCTGGGTTACAGGTGTGGAGGGTGTCTGTTCAATGGATCTCTGACACTTTGCTCCAGCTGCAGTGGGTGGCACTTGCCATCTTGGGGGGTGGCGGTGTAGGGCCTGGAGATTATGAAGTGGACGGTGGAGTGGTTGGTCTATGTGACTTCTGTGAGGTGGCTGTACTTGACGCAGTTTCTGGAGGGGAAGATGGTGTCCAACGTGTGTCCTGTGGATTGAATGGGGTTGCAGACTAGTTGAGTGAATCTGAGGTTGTTCATGCTGTCGAGGAGATTGGCGGTGTTGTTGCTGGGATTATCGAGGTGGAAGTTGAGGTAGTTAAGGAAGATGTAGTTGTAATCCAGGTCGAGGGGTGCATCAAAGTCAGCAATGGTGTTGTAGAAGCTGGGGCGCGGTTGGTATGCAAGTGCCCCTCTGATGGTTGACTTGCTGTCCTTGTGGAACTTGAAGTTGAGGTGTTCCATGGGGGTGGTGGTATTCTCAGTGGTGGTGCACTAGATGTTAACTTAGTAGATGATGGCTATTTCTCCTCCGGGGCTGTTGATGTGATAGTGGTGGGTGATTTTGTATCTGTCGGGTGTAGCTGTGGCGATATCGGGGCAGATAACAGATTGAGCCAAGTCTAAGGTGAAGAAGACTATGACGGGTGCGAGGGTGACGATGAGATCTCTCAACTGAGTGGAGTGCTTGTTCATCGAGCACATGTTGAAGAGTAAATAATAGAGCTGGTGGTACACTGCTGGTCTGGTATGGTGAGAGGTTGGCGTGGAGCTCTGCAGCGTGATGGTACAACTGGTTCAGGAAAATGGTTCTTCCATAGAGTGTGGTGCATCAGTAGTGGTTGTTGAGGCATCCGGTGTTCAGGGCGTGGAGGTCGGTGGCGGATTAGCTGTGGGGTGATGAGAGCCAGGGTTCCTGGCCCTGATGTGGTCCGGGCACGAACGGGCACACAAAGGCTTGTCTTTGGCACGCCTGCAGCACTCGCTGTGGGCTCCATTAAGTAGGTCCTAGGAGGTGGGAGGGGCTTAGTAAAAGGTGGGAAACAGGCTGAGCGGTGGCAAAATGATTAGGAGGAAAGTGCGAAAAACAGTCACAAAAGGCCAAAAAGGGTGAAAAAGAAAAGGCACAACCAACAAGTAAAGATCAATGGCACAGGAAGCAAAGGAAAGAAGAGGCACACATGGGTAGCTGGAGGAAAAGGCGCAAAAAAAGTCAGAGGAGGAAGGAAGCACAAGTGGTCACAGCAACAGCAGCACAATCAGGAGATCTCATAGGAGAGTGGCACAAAAGGAGGGGACGTACTCAGTGAAGGAAAAGGCACAGTAATGAGTGCAGGAAGAGCGAGGCGGAGGTAGGACTGGTAGCATGAGGGACCAATGGATCTGGGACCTGCTCCCAGACCACAGGAATTGTCCACTTACTTAATGTTTGACTTTCTGGCTCTGCATCCAGTCTATACCAGGAGAATCAGTATACTGTGTATTCCCCAAGGGTTTTGTGTACCTCAGTTCTGAAATGTTGTACTTCACAGCTTCATCAAATCCAATCTGTTCCAGCAAGAGACAACTTTATAAATCTGGCAATAGCTTGTTCTGCTCTACAGATATGGTGAGAGCATCAGCCACGTGGATCAACATGCATGCTTCTGTCTTCCAGCAATAAGCACTGTCATACCCTGGCAACAGTAAAAACATGATTTGCCTAAGAGTGCATTCCTACCTTTCTGCAAAGTCTGTGTGTCTCATCTGGCTCTGCTTTCTTTTCAATGCTGAGTTGGTTGCAAGCCCACAAAGCCCTTTTGAAGCAACGGGCTTTGGCATTTCTCATCCATATCCTTATATTGCTGATGAGGTCATCACGAAGAGGCTAGCATAATCCAGTTCAATCAATTCCCCCACTATATGATGCAATTATTATTATTTTTTTATATTTGTCAAAGGGGAGAAATTTGCCACTCCTTTGAAAGACTGCCACAGGCACATCAGTTGAAAACTAAACCAGAAATTCCTTTCTGCAGCCTAGCTGGCTAGGACCCCCTCATTAACTTTAAAATGTACTTGCTTGGCCAAAATGTCTCTTCACATTGGCACTATCAAAGGAAATAATCAAAAATGGCAGTGATAAGACAAGCTAGTTGTCTGCGCACAAGCTTGCCTGTAAAGACCAAAATCCTCTGTCCCCATCACATCTAAGAATATCTGTACCTTCCACTCAGGCGCTCAACCACAATATTTACAAAAACTGTACTAATCAGTTTACTCACATTTATCAGACTCGCCTGGTTAAGACTAATGGAATATTCTTGTCTTACAAATGTGGTACTCGTGCATCACATTGTGGAAAAAAACTAGCCTTTTATCACCAGCATTTCTGTTGATTACTCTGCACAAATACTTGCATTAAAGCTTGCATGAATGATCTTTTTGTAAGGCATTTCTCATGTATCTGTGCAAAGTGCTAGTATTCATGGTAATAGTTTATGGGTATAGTAACATAGTTATTGCTTCTGCGGTATTGCCGCAGACCTAGAAATCCACATAGATAAAGATCTCCACCTCGTCCCCTAATAACTACACGCCCACATGGCTGCTGAAATTACTCATGAAGGTCCTCTACTCCCTCATCATTCTTCACTAACTCTTTCCAGTACTCACTGCAAGGTAGGAGAACAGTTTCCCGCATTGGCAGTACGGACTTTCTACATAGTGTCTTCCTCATCTGATCACTTTGTTCCTTTCAGATACATTTTCATAATTGCTAGCACTCTTCGGGGAGTCTGTCAGATTACTGAGTACAAAAATATTGACATGCCAAAATATTATGATGAAAATACTAGCAGCTAGAATATCATGAAGGTAAGTATATATTGATAGGTATAGATTTACTGTCAGCAATTCCACATCTGCATACCTGGAAGATACATATTATTCAAAATCATATAATATGGACTTAAGCGTATCAAACCGATACCCAAATATGCTTACCTTCATGATATTCTGGCTGTTGATATTTTGGCATGTTGATATTTCTTCTTGATATTCTGGTAGTATGCTGGATGGGGCTTCAGTCTGTCTTTTCAGATGCTAATATAGTTCCAAACCTCCAAGTCACCTCTTATAATGCTAACAGCCTTCCACCTCTTACCTGCGGGAGCATAATTGTGATATTGAGCACCTGCTCCTCCATGTTGTCTCTTTACTGTGATTTCATGAGCCATGTATTTGTACAAACCCTGTACGCTTCTGTATGTAGGCATAAGGAGGGGTGGGTAAAGTCTGAGAACTGTTTATGCTGGTTAGCTTACCCATTGTTTTCAAGAACTGAAGGAACAAGAACATAAGAATTAGATAAGAAAGAACGATAAACAGCAGATGTTGAAACCGCGCCTGTCCTCTCACCATTAAAATGTATTCATGCTTTGCTATTCAATATTTATTT
Organism: Triturus cristatus; assembly: GCF_964204655.1. NCBI lineage: Eukaryota > Metazoa > Chordata > Amphibia > Caudata > Salamandridae > Triturus > Triturus cristatus. The sequence continues at coordinate 1,483,579,504 of NC_140590.1, read as the reverse complement.
GCATTAGAGGGGAGAGTTTTTCCTGCTGTATCATGACACTTGAACTGTGAACATTATTTGGTGGGGGAGATGCACAATTTGGTACATACCTGACAGCAAACAGGAAGCATATTTACACTTGCCTAGTATTGTAAGAATTATACCTATTATTACCATTAATATAGTCCAACCACGGGCTCCAAATAGTGAAGAAATATCATTCCACATGTTAGTTCAGCAAAATGATGCACTTGTAACACTATGTCATGTAAATTCTCCATGGCCTTATAAACATTCGGGGCTTTACATGTATAAACGTGCAGCATTAGGTGTACATTATTTTACAAATGCCCCCTTTCTCTTCGAGGATCATGTCAAGTGCCATATGATTGTGGAGAGTTGCCTGTTTCATGGCTGCCATTTCTACGGTAATATTACCTAGGACACATGTTGTTTCATATTTTGTTGCTTCTAGCATTCGGCCTAATTACCTGATACTTCTAGAATTCATTGCTACCCCTAGCATAGATAGTATTTCTAGCTGAAAATCACCAAACTCCTGAGCAGAGGTATCCGCCAGCTCCACTGGTAATGAGGGCCAAGAGGCGTTGTCCAGATTGAATACATGGGTGCAGTTACTCCGTCTCATCGCTCGTGATCCATTTGATGGCTGACAAAATTGTCTGTGTCCTCTTGTTACCCATAAGGCCGGAGGCTTATTAAGGTAGAGATGCTGTAAATTGACCTATTCTTCCCTAGGACAATTTGTTTATATCTTTTACTCATGACACTATCTTTGAAGGCGTCCCTGTAGGGGGAACCTTCCCCTCCGACAAAACAACCCAAAGGTACCACTATTTCATCTCTGTATTTGCATCTTACATCAATACCCCTCGGGCCAGAAAACCAGGTGATCACTGCTTTAAATAGAATATAACAAGAATCATTAAGTTTCAAACTCGAAGGCAACACATTCATCTTGTGTTGTGTTATAGAAGGAGGTTTTAGACAAATCCAACAATCAGAGACATTTAATTCCTTATGATAGGCATTCATCATTGTATGGCCACCCTTTCACTGTACTTTTGGAATGGTGATCGTGCGGATCTTCAGTAAGTGTGGTATTATTTGAACCTAGCAATTTCAGGAAGTATAAATCATGCAAGCAGATGACAACGGCTGTTAGTCTAGTAATGATCAGAGCAAATGGTATTCCCAATTTCTTTGTCAGAATGGTTCCTTTCCATTCTCCTTGTCCCTCCTGAGCAGAAGGGTCTTTATTCTTTACCATCGCCAGGCCCTGAGAGGTCACCAGTACTTCGCAGCTCTGGACCCGATAGTGAACTATAGTTGGTTGGGTCAAGAAGATGGACTTACTGTAAGGCCTGGGCACGGCTTGTATTGCGGGCCAGCATCCTTGATGGGCTGAGCGGGGTGAGGTGGCACATTTGTTGGTGTAATACTGTGTGCTGCAGCCGGTGGCAAGGTCTGAGCAAGGGAGCTCTTTCCACATTTAATGCATGAATCCAATTCTTACATCCTGGACACTTCACGCCTGTTTGTGTTGCTAGCGGAACTCGTACAGACCCTTCCAGCATGGTTGTAGGCAATTAGATCTCTGAAAGTTCTTGACCATCATCCGTTTGCCGGGTTAAATATTGTATTAAGGCCCCTCCTGAGGCAAGGGCAAGGGGTCGTTCACCTGTTTATGAATGGCAGAAACACGTTTTGTCAATTTAACACAATACTCTTGGAGCAGGTTATCAGTTATTTGTGTTGTTAGCAATGTCTTTTGGGACCCCCGAACAGGTGAGGGGCCTTCTAGTCACTGTTTCATGTGTGCTGAGATGTGTTACAGTATCTGGGGTAGTTCGCATATTCATAAGGACAAGTGGCAAGGCATCCACTTAAGTCATTGTGGACTCTGAACATATTTTAACTATCTTGGCCTTCAGGATACTATTTCTCCATTTGATGGCACCGGCTGCCTTGGGGTGATATACACAATTAACTTCTGTTGTACTCCCATTGCCTTGCAGAACAACTCCATTACCTTATTGTGGAAGTGCACCCCATTGTCATTTGGAATCATCTAGGGCAAACCAAAAAGTAGAAATAATTAATGTTAATGAAATTCTGTGTTTGTCTGATTGTTTCATCAGCAAAGGCATTTCCCTTTACCACATCAGCTGTTATGTGTACATTACATTTGACAATGGCTACTCTTTTTGGCAGTGATAAAGCATTCAGTATTTATTCAGAAGACCATATTGTATCTTTGTTCCTTGAGACGTGAGGAAACCGTTTTCTGGCCAAAGCCTGTCAAATTTATTTGCAACTTCAAATGCAAATTGGCTATCAGTATATACATTCACAGTTTAAAAAAAATTTGATTTAAGTTTTTATTGAGGCTTTAACATAAGCACAATGATACATGCTGTTCAGCAATGGCATCAATCTGTTACAGAGGATTTAAGGCACATTCTTCGGTACATTAGTAACTTGGTGGAATTGTGATTGTCTCTGAGATACGCATCAGAAAGAAACAGATCCCATATGAAAGCGGAAGGGGTTTTAGAGAGGCAAATAGAGACATAACAGTAATAATATATGTGGAGTTCCACGTGTCACCTATCTAGGCATCTGTCGCCAGCGCAGGTGTGCACTCCGAGCTACTCACTGGGTCGTGGTGATCCGAGGTGTTGTCCACCAGACTATGTAAATAAGTGATCAGAGGTCCCCATATATCGTGCTGCCTGCTAGCGCTCGGCATAAGATAAAAAAATGTTGTTAGTTGTGTCTGACAATATGCCGCATCAGCAAGCTAAAGTTTGAGCGTAGGTGCCGGTCTTCGCCCCTAGTGCATTGCCACTCTGTGTTTGGCCAGGACCAGCAACATTGCCACAAGGCACCTGTGGGCATCGGGCACCTCCTTGACATAGCCAAGTAGGTACAGAAGGGGGTTTGGTGCAAGGGTGGTTGATGCGATAGCACCAATGGATGCGCACGTTTCCAGTCAGTAGGCTGCCACTTTGTGGGGACTAAGCTAAATGTATAAAAGAGGAGCCAGGTGACGCACAGCGCAAGCAGCGTGCGTCCGTAATAAGACCCATCCTGCGCATGACCTCTTCATTGATGAACTTGCAAAGCTTGATGAGGGAATCAAGTCTATAAACAAACTCATCCATCATTTCGCCAGTTTTCTGCCTTTCCTGTCTGAATGTATACCTTTTGTAGTCTATATCATCATTGGATTAGACTCGGTGTTTGATGCCTCTTTGATTTCACAGTGCCTCAGTTCACCACCGTGTGTTTTTTTCTTAATCATTTCTTTTACTTATTCACCCGCTGTATTCTTCAGATATTTAATGATATTTTTTGTCATTTACTTCTTCCAGTACATCAATGAAATTATCAAATGCTTCGATCCAGGCAGTCCATCTGTCGCCTACATTTTGCTTTTTGGCGGTATCGTAGGGAGGCAGTGGGTTCAAGAATGCAACAGCATCATAACTTGTGAAACTTCTGCTGCTCAGAGCGGAGCCCACTCCTATTGTGTTGGCTGACCAATCAGACCTGTATCTTCTTTAAGCACTAGCCATGTGCCAATATTTGGGTCATCGTGCCCACTCTCTGCTTGTGAGGTACTGTCTTTTTCTTTTTCGGTGAGTAGCGTTTACTTGCACAGTATCTTCACCATTCTCGCCTTTCTGTATTGTGCCTTGTTTCTACTGCATTTAGCGTTTCTTTGTGTTGGAAATATTTCCGCTTATAGCGCTTCTTTGCACTCAGATATAAATGCCTTTAGCACTTTCCTGTACCTCGTTGTCTATGTCTTTAGCGTTGTTGTACCCCATGAATGACTGCTCTGTGTGTTAGGCTGTGTTAAACTTTCGATAAGGCTTTCACTTTTCTCACTTGCCTTGCATTGGCTGGAGTGGCGATTTGACTCCACATACACCATCTGCCGATTTTCTTTTCGACTGGGGCATACTTGGCACTCAAAAGCAGTTTGCTGGACAACAACAAACTCTCTGGGAGGGCATGCTCTGTTCTTTGGTTCACAGCATTTATCCAATACCCTCTAATCGTCGTCAGTTGTAGCATTCTCTCCTGCCTGGGTACATGTAAAGGATAACACCACACATGGAGCTTGGTATTACATGCCTTGATTCCTCAGTGTGCAACTGTTAACTGAAGATTCTACAGAATGAATTCTAGCACCCACACCCAAGCACCTACGTCACTGTTCTATATAGTCCATATGGGACTAAATGGTCCTTTAATCTCTAACTCACAAGACAATACAGTTGGGCCATCAAAGAGAATGAGTTGGGTGTCATCTGCCTAGGACATAATGTTGAGCCCATGTGCTCTGACGATGTTGGCCAGTGGGGTCAAGTAGGTGTTGACGAGTGTAGGGCTGAGCACAGGGGAATGCTGCAGATGATATCCTTGGCCTCGGAGGCGAAGGTTGGTAGGCAGACCCTCTGTGTCCTTCCTGTGACAAAGGAGGTATTCCATCTGAGTGTGTCCCCTTGGATGCTGATGTTGTGAAGTCTTTCAATCAGTGTATTGTGTGATACAGTGTCTAAAGCTGCTTAGAGGTCGAGGAAGATCAGAGCCGCCATATCTCCCTGGTTGAAGAGGGCTCAGATGTTGTCCGTGGCTGCAATCAGGGTGGTCTCGGTGCTGTGATCGCTGCGAGATCCAGTCTGGGAGGCGTCAAGTAGCTAGTTCTGCACAAGGTGTTTCATGAGTTGTCTGTTGATATTTTTTTCCTGAACTCTGGCCCGGAATGGGAGCAATGATATGGGCTGGTAGTTTATGAGTTCGCTGAGTTGGCGGAGGGCTTTTTAAGTAGGGGTTTGGCTTTGGTGTGTTTCCTGACTTCTGGAAAAGTGGCAGTGGTGATTAAGTTGTTGAGCAGGGCGGTGAGTTCCTGGCTGATCCTGTGGCTTTTGAAGTTGAAGATGTGATGCGGGCATGGGCTGTTGGAGCTCCTGAGGGGATGGAGTTCAAGATGGAGGTGATATCCAGGGTGGAGAGCTGGTTCCAAGTGGTCAGTCGGGGTCTGTGTTGGTTGCACTGAGGGTATTTTGGTTTAGGAAGTCCCTGTGGGTTGGTGTTTGAAGTTTCTGTATAAAGTTGTGATATTGTCATGGAAGGAGTCAGTGAGGTTGTCGGAGAGCTCTTGTGAGGGGGTGATGTTGTTTTCAGTGGCTTTGACACTGTTGAAGAGTTCTGCTGTGGTTGGAGCTGGTTTCGATGCGTGCGGCTAGGGAACTCTTCTTTTTTACCCTCAGCAGGCAGTGGTAGAGGTTGAGGGAGGTCTTGAAGGCCGCCCTGTCAGAGGTTACTTTGCCGGTGCACCATCTATCTCCTCTCCAGTTTGCAATCGTGTTTTGCCCTTCTCAGTTCTTGGGTGTACCAGCTGGCCTGTTTGGAGGATCTTCTGCGTCTGTTGCTCTTGATGGGGGCAATGCTGTTGGCGCAGTTGGTGATCCAGGTGTTAAAGGTTTTGACTCATTGGTGCACTTTGGTGGTGGCAGCTGGGTTACAGGTGTGGAGGGTGTCTGTTCAATGGATCTCTGACACTTTGCTCCAGCTGCAGTGGGTGGCACTTGCCATCTTGGGGGTGGCGGTGTAGGGCCTGGAGATTATGAAGTGGACGATGGAGTGGTTGGTTTATGTGACTTCTGTGAGGTGGCTGTACTTGACGCAGTTGCTGGAGGGGAAGATGGTGTCCAACGTGTGTCCTGTGGATTGAATGGGGTTGCAGACTAGTTCAGCGAGTCTGAGGTTCTTCATGCTGTCGAGGAGATTGGCGGTGTTGTCGTTGGGATCATCGAGGTGGAAGTTGAGGTAGGTGAGGAAGATGTAGTTGTAATCCAGGTCGAGGGGTGTGTCAAAGTCAGCAATGATGTTGTAGAAGCTGGGGCGTGGTTGGTATGCAAGTGCCCCTCTGATGGTTGACTGGCTGTCCTTGTGGAACTTGAAGTTGAGGTGTTCCATGGGGGTGGTGGTATTCTCAGTGGTGGTGCACTAGATGGTAACTTAGTAGATGATGGCTATTTCTCCTCCGGGGCTGTTGACGTGATAGTGGTGGGTGATTTTGTATCCGTCGGGTGTAGCTGTGGCGATATCGGGGCAGATAACAGATTGAGCCAGGTCTAAGGTGAGGAAGACTATGACGGGTGCGAGGGTGACGATGAGATCTCTCAACTGAGTGGAGTGCTTGTACATCGAGCACATGTTGAAGAGTAAATATTAGAGCTGGTGGTACACTGCTGGTCTGGCATGGTGAGAGGTTGGCGTGGAGCTCTGCAGCGCAGCGTGATGGTACAACTGGTTCAGGAAAATGTTTTTTCTATAGAGTGTGGTGCGTCAGTAGTGGTTGTTGAGGCGTCCGGTGTTCAGGGTGTGGAGGTCGGTGGCGGATTAGCTGTGGGGTGATGAGAGCCAGGGTTCCTGGCCCTGATGTGGTCCGGGCACGAACGGGCACACAAAGGCTTGTCTTGTCTTTGGCACGCCTGCAGCACTCGCTGTGGGCTCCATTAAGTAGGTCCTAGGATGTGGGAGGGGCTTGGTAAAAGGTGGGAAACAGGCAGAGCGGTGGCAAAATGATCAGGAGGAGAGTGCGAAAAACAGTCACAAAAGGCCAAAAAGGGTGAAATAGAAAAGGCACAATAGACAAGTAAAGATCAATGGCACAGGAAGCAAAGGAAAGAAGATGCACACATGGGTAGCTGGAGGAGAAGGTGCAAAAAAAGTCAGAGGGGGAAGGAAGCACAAGTGGTCACAGCAACAGCAGCACAATCAGGAGATCTCATAGGAGAGAGGCACAAAAGGAGGGGACGTACTCAGTGAGGGAAAAGGCACAGTAATGAGTGCAGGAAGAGCGAGGCGGAGGTAGGACTGGTAGCATGAGGGAACAATGGATCTGGGACCTGCTCCCAGACCACAGGTATTGTCCACTTACTTAATGTTTGACTTTCTGGCTCTGCATCCAGTCTATACCAGGAGAATCAGTATACTGTGTATTCCCCAAGGGTTTTGTGTACCTCAGTTCTGAAATGTTGTACTTCACAGCTTCATCAAATCTAATCTGTTCCAGCAAGAGACAACTTTATAAATCTGGCAATAGCTTGTTCTGCTCTACAGATATGGTGAAAGCATCAGCCACGTGGATCAACATGCATGCTTCTGTCTTCCAGCAATAAGCACTGTCATACCCTGGCAACAGTAAAAACATGATTTGCCTAAGAGTGCATTCCTACCTTTCTGCAAAGTCTGTGTGTCTCATCTGGCTCTGCTTTCTTTTCCGTGCTGAGTTGGTTGCAAGCCCACAAAGGCCTTTTGAAGCAACGGGCTTTGGCATTTCTCATCCATATCCTTACATTGCTGATGAGGTCATCATGAAGAGGCTAGCATAATCCAGTTCAAACAATTCCCCCACTATATGATGCAATTATTATTATTTTTATATATTTGTCAAAGGGGAGAAATTTGCCACTCCTTTGAAAGACTGCCAGAGGCACATCAGTTGAGAACTAAACCAGAAATTCCTTTCTGCAGCCTAGCTGGCTAGGACCCCCTCATTAACTTCAAAATGTACTTGCTTGGCCAAAATGTCTCTTCACATTGACACTATCAAAGGAAATAATCAAAAATGACAGTGATAAGACAAGCTAGTTGTCTGCGCACAAGCTTGCCTGTAAAGACCAAAATCCTCTGTCCCCATCACATCTAAGAATATCTGTACCTTCCACTCAGGCGCTCAACCACAACATTTACAAAAACTGTACTAATCAGTTTACTCACATTTATCAGACTCGCCTGGTTAAGACTAATTGAATATTCTTGTATTACAAATGTGGTACTTGTGCATCACATTGTGGAAAAAAACTAGCCTTTTATCACCAGCATTTCTGTTGATTACTCTGCACAAATACTTGCATTAAAGCTTGCATGAATGATCTTTTTGCAAGGCATTTCTCATGTGTCTGTGCAAAGTGCTAGTATTCATGGTAATAGTTTATGGGTATAGTAGCATAGTTATTGCTTCTGCGGTATTGCTGCAGACCTAGAAATCCACATAGATAAAGATCTCCATCTCGTCCCCTAATAACTACACGCCCACATGGCTGCTGAAATTACTCATGAAGGTCCTCTACTCCCTCATCATTCTTCACTAACTCTTTCCAGTACTCACTGTAAGGTAGGAGAACAGTTTCCCGCATTGGCAGTACGGTCTTTCTACATAGTGTCTTCCTCATCTGATCACTTTGTTCCTTCCAGATACATTTTCATAATTGCTAGCACTCTTCGGGGAGTCTGTCAGATTACTGAGTACAAAAATATTGACATGCCAAAATATTATGATGAAAATACTAGCAGCTAGAATATCATGAAGGTAAGTATATATTGATAAGTATAGATTTACTGTCAGTAATTCCACATCTGCATACCTGGAAGATACATATTATTCAAAATCATATAATATGGGCTTAAGCGTAGCAAACCGATACCCAAATATGCTTACCTTCATGATATTCTGGTTGTTGATATTTTGGCATGTTGATATTTCTTCTTGATATTCTGGTAGTATGAGGCTTCAGTCTGTCTTTTCAGATGCTAATATAATTCCAAACCTCCAAGTCACCTCTTATAATGCTAACAGCCTTCCACCTCATACCTGCGGGAGCATAAATGTGATATTGAGCACCTGCTCCTCCATGTTGTCTCTTTACCGTGATTTCATGAGCCATGTATTTGTACAAACCCTGTACGCTTCTGTATGTAGGCATAAGGAGGGTTGGGTCTGAGAACTGTTTATGCTGGTTAGCTTACCTATTGTTTTCAAGAACTGAAGGAACAAGAACATAAGAATTAGATAAGAAAGAACGATAAACAGCAGATGTTGAAACCGCGCCTGTCCTCTCACCATTAAAATGTATTCATGCTTTGCTATTCAATATTTATTTGCATTAGAGGGGAGAGTTTTTCCTGCTGTATCATGACACTTGAACTGTGAACATTATTTGGTGGGGGGATGCACAATTTGGTACATACCTGACAGCAAACAGGAAGTATATTTACACTTGACTAATATTGTAATAATTATACCTATTATTACCATTAATATAGTACAACCCCGGGCTCAAAATAGTGAAGAAATATCATTCCACATGTTAGTTCAGCAAAATGATGCACTTGTAACACTATGTCATGTAAATTCTCCATGGCCTTATAAACATTCGGGGCTTTACATGTATAAACGTGCAGCATTCAGTGTACATTATTTTACAAACGCCCCCTTTCTCTTCGAGGAGCATGTCAAGTGCCATACGATTGTGGAGAGTTGCCTGTTTCATGGCTGCCATTTCTACCGTAATATTACCTAGGACACATGTTGTTTCATTTATTGTTGCTTCTAGCAATCGGCTTATTTACCTGTTACTTCTAGAATTCATTGCTACCCCTAGCATAGATAGAATTTCTACCTGAAAATCACCAAACTCCTGAGCAGAGGTATCCGCCAGCTCCACTGGTAATGAGGGCCACGTGGCGTTGTCCAGATTGAATACATAGGTGCAGTTACTCCGTCTCATCGCTCGTGATCCATTTGATGACAAAATTGTCTGTGTCCTCTTGTTACCCATAAGGCCGGAGGCTTATTAAGGTAGAGGTGCTGTAAATTGAACTATTCTTCCCTAGGACAATTTGTTTATATCTTTTACTCATGACACTATCTTTGAAGGCGTCCCTGTAGGGGGAACCTTCCCCTCCGACAAAACAACCCAAAGGTACCACTATTTCATCTCTGTATTTGCATCTGACATCAATACCCCTCGGGCCAGAAAACCAGGTGATCACTGCTTTAAATAGAATATAACAAGAATCATTAAGTGTCAAACTCGAAGGCAACACATTCTTCTTGTGTTGTGTTACAGAAGGAGGTTTTAGACAAATCCAACAATCAGAGACATTTAATTCCTTATGATAGGCATTCATCATTGTATGGCAACCCTTTCACTGTACTTTTGGAATGGTGATCGTGCGGATCTTCAGTAAGTGTGGTATTATATGAACCTAGTAATTTCAGGAAGTATAAATCATGCAAGCAGATGACAACGGCTGTTAGTCTACTAATGATCAGAGCAAATGGTATTCCCAATTTCTTTGTCAGAATGGTTCCTTTCCATTCTCCTTGTCCCTCCTGAGCAGTAAGGGTCTTTATTCTTTACCATCGCCAGGCCCTGAGAGGTAACCAGTACTTCGCAGCTCTGGACCCGATAGTAAACTATAGTTGGTTGGGTCAAGAAGATGGACTTACTGTAAGGCCTGGGCACGGCTTGTATTGCGGGCCAGCATCCTTGATGGGCTGAGGGGGGTGAGGTGGCACATTTGTTGGTGTAATACTGTATGCTGCAGCCGGTGGCAAGGTCTGAGCAAGGGAGCTCTTTCCACATTTAAGGCATGAATCCAATTCTTACATCCTGGACACTTCACGCCTGTTTGTGTTGCTAGCGGAACTCGCACAGACCCTTCCAGCATGGTTGTAGGCAATTAGATCTCTGAAAGTTCTTGACCATCATCCGTTTGCCGGGTTACATATTGTATCAAGGCCCCTGCTGAGGCAAGGGCAAGGGGTCGTTCACCTGTTTATGAATGGCAGAAACACGTTTTGTCAATTTAACACAATACTCTTGGAGCAGGTTATCAGTTTTTTGTGTTGTTAGCAATGTCTTTTGGGACCCCCGAACAGGTGAGGGGCCTTCTAGTCCCTGTTTCATGTGTGCTGAGAAGTGTTACAGTATCTGGAGTAGGTCGCATATTCATAAGGACAAGTGGCAAGGCATCCACTTAAGTCATTGTGGACTCTGAACATATTTTAACTATCTTGGCCTTCAGGATACTATGTCTCCATTTGATGGCACCGGCTGCCTTGGGTTGATATACACAATGAACTTCTGTTGTACTCCGATTGCCTTGCAGAACAACTCCATTACCTTATTGTGGAAGTGCACCCCATTGTCACTTGGAATCATCTAGGGCAAACCAAAAAATAGAAATAATTAATGTTAATGAAATTCTGTGTTTGTCTGATTGTTTCATCAGCAAAGGCATTTCCCTTTACCACATCAGCTGTTATGTGTACATTACATTTGACAATGGCTACTCTTTTTGGCAGTGATAAAGCATTCAGTATTTATTCAGAGCACCATATTGTATCTTTGTTCCTTGAGACGTGAGGAAACCGTTTTCTGGCCAAAGCCTGTCAAATTTATGTGCAACTTCAAATGCAAATTGGATATCAGTATATACATTCACAGTTTAAAAAAAATGTGATTTAAGTTTTTATTGAGGCTTTAAAATAAGCACAATGATACATGCTGTTCAGCAATGGCATCATTCTGTTACAGAGGATTTAAGGCACATTGTTCGGTACATTAGTAACTTGGTGGAATTGTGATTGTCTCTGAGATACGCATCAGAAAGAAACAGATCCCATATGAAAGCGGAAGGGGTTTTAGAGAGGCAAATAGAGACATAACAGTAATCATATATGTGGGGTTCCACGTGTCCCCTATCTAGGCATCTGTCGCCCGCGCAGGTGTGCACTCCGAGCTACTCACTGGGTCGTGGTGATACGAGGTGTTGTCCACCAGACTATGTAAATAAGTGATCAGAGGTCCCCATATATCGTGCTGCCTGCTAGCGCTCGGCATACGATTCCAAAATTCTGTTAGTTGTGTCTGACAATATGCCGCATCAGCAAGCTAAAGTTTGAGCGTAGGTGCCGGTCTTCGCTCCTAGTGCATTGCCACACTGTGTTTGGCCAGGACCAGCAACATTGCCACAAGGCACCTGTGGGCATCGGGCACCTCCTTGACATAGCCAAGTAGGTACAGAAGGGGGTTTTGTGCAAGGGTTGTTGATGCAATAGCACCAATGGATGCGCACGTTTCCAGTCAGTAGGCTGCCACTTTGTGGGGACTAAGCTAAATGTATAAAAGAGGCGCCAGGCGACGCACAGCGCAAGCAGCGTGCGTCCGTAATAAGGCCCATCCTGTGCAGCGCAATTGGAGTATGGTATAGCCTGTGGAGGAACTTGAAATGTAACTGTCTGAGTCTGTAGTTAGGGGAAAGTTTTTCTGTTTGGCTGCAACAGTATTGCTCAGGTGTAGGGCAGGTGAGCAGGTCCGCCTACCAGGCACTGTGTGCCAGCTCGGCGCTAGCAGATGTAGCCGCCATGGATAATGGGTACAGTCTGGTGACAAGCTTACGGTGTGTAGTGGCTGTGTGGATATATTCCAACGCCGCGTTAGTGGGAGGTGGCGCTGGGAGTAAATTATTAGAGCTTTTGTGTGTCACATGCATCTAGTGATACAGCAGGCTATCCAATAGTGTGGATGTCAGTGTGGCGGTGCGTTTAGGGGGAGGAAGGAACTGGCCGTCTGGGTATAGGTCAGCATTTATGCTAATACCAAGCGATTTTGTGCGCCGCTCCGTGCCAGTATTTTGTAGTGGGGGGAAGGCGGGATTTGCAGTAAGTTGCATGGATGGAGCGTATAGGGTGTCAGTACCGCTGTATTTACGGAGTCCCTCCACGGCCCAACGCAAGAATTCAATAGTCTTTATCTCTTTCCGGGGGTTTTTATAGGACAGGAACAGTGCAGTGCTAAGCGGCCGGGGGAGGCCATGTCCGCCTCTACAGCTGTGTGTGGTTGGAATGGCGTCGGGTGGAGCCAAAAATGCAAGAAGCTAGCCTGGGCACTGTAAGCATATAGTTGCAGGTCAGGGGCCCCAAGGCCCCCGCGTGCAAAAGGGAGCGTCAGAATAGCATAGGCGATATGCGGTTGGCACCCTGCCCATGCCAGGGAGATTAGATTGGATCGGAGTCTGTTAAAAAATTGCATGGTGAGCGGGAGTGGTATGTTTAGGAACAAATATAGGAATTTTGGCAAGAAAATCATTTTAGCAATTGCGATACGGCCAGATAAGGAAAGTGGAAGTTTGTTCCAGATTGTGATTTTGGCTTCCAGCCGTTCACTGGGTCTACCATAGTTAGCGGACCAGATTTCGTCTGTGTTTCTGCTGAGCCAGACGCCCAGGTAACTAATTGGCTCAGTTGCACATTTGAGCAGAAACTCGGTCGAACAAGGTTGTGTGGCATCCGTCAGGGGGAATAAAATGGATTTGCTCCAGTTCACTTGTATGCTCGAAAGTCCCCCAAAGCATATGACCTCCCTGGTCATAGGATCTAGATTCTTGTGCGGCTTTTGGATAAATAATGCAATCTCGTCCACTTACATGGAGGTGACCAAAGCGCGGGCAGAGAACCGAATGCCCCGGTGTGTGTGATGTTGGCAGAGCCATGCAGCAAGAGGTTCCAGGGCAACAGCAAAGAGTAATGGCGAGAGTGGGCATCCCTGCCGTGTGCCCCTAGTGATTTTGATGGGGCTGGTGATCTGGCCGCTAAGTTTGATGCGAGCCGTGTGGAGAGTATATAGCAGTTTAATGTTTTAAATAAAGCCCGCAGTGAGGCCCAGGCGGGCCAGAAGAGGAAACAAGAAAGGCCGTTTGAGAGAGTCAAACACTTTAGTAGCGTCAAAAAGTGCAGCCACTGCGGGGAGAGAGGGATTAATTTGATGTATAATCGAGAAAATGGTTCGGAGGTTATGCGAGGTGGCGCGGCCAGGAATAAAGCCAGATTGGTCTGGACGTTCTATTAGCGGCATGAGGGCAAGCAGCCGGTTTGCCAACACTTTGGCCAGTTTTTTATTGTCAGTATTGATGAGCGAAAGTGGACGGTAGGAGTCGCACGATGTTGGTGATTTGTCAGGTTTCAATATAAGTGTGATGAGCGCCTCACGGAGCGAGGGATGAAGACAATCGACCTCGATGGATTCATTATACATTTCCACCAGATGGGGTATCAAGACTGGGGCATACTCTTTATAAAAGGTGGGCGTGAGGCCGTCCGTCCCAGGGGCATTATCGACAGGGAGTCCCAAAATAACCTGGGTGATTTCCTCGTTGGTAAATGGGGCATCAAGGTATTCATGGTGTGCCGGGCTGAGCCACAAGAGCTTGATTGAATCAAAATATTGCTGAAGGGAGTCAGGGTCCTCTACGGAGCCCACGGTATAGAGTTGAGTATAAAAACTAGTGGCTGTGTTTATAATATCATCTGGTGTTGAGAGTCTGTCTCCCGAGTCGGGGCGTATCCCCGCCATATAAGTAGACGCGTGGGGCTTATGCAGCAACTTAGCCAGAGTTCTGCCCGGCCGCTCACCCTTGCCATATCTGCAGGGCCATCGCCTCGCGGCCCAGGCAGCTGACATTGGATGATATTCGGAGGTATTAACCCGAATGCTAGCAAGAATGTCTGGGTTTGGGTTGCAGCAGTGAGCCTTGTCTAGGGCTGAGAGTTCCGATCTGAGTGCTTAGGAGTATATATATTCACAGTCTATCCACTGCTCAGCTCACATGCTCTTGTTAATACTATTAATTTGGCTGCATGTGCCAATAATTTGAATAGCATACACATTTCAATGGCATTGTGTAAGGTGGTAACAACATAGGTTGCTGTGGTTGTCCCATCCTTGAGCCTAAAGCAAGAGCCATCAACCCATAAGTCACCATCGCTTTCTTCCATTGGTGTGTCCTATGAATCTATTCTCCCTTTGGTCAGTTCTTCTGTAATCAGTACACAATCATGGGGCGTGTCCGTATCATTCTGAGGAAAAGGCAAGGGGGTTGTTGGATTAAGTGTGGTATATCAATGTATTGTGAAACGAGGACTAAATAAACATTACTCATAATGTGTTAGTTTGGCATTTAGCAACTGTTGAGTCTGCTATTTTATGAAAGTATATCTACAGAGTGAGCCACACAGATGCACTTTGTGTCTGAGAATCAGTATTTCTGCTTGTTTTAGAGAAACAGCTGCTGCTGCAGTTGCACAAAGACATGCTGGCAAGCCTTGAGCAATCATTTCTAAGGTGGCGCAAGGCATTTACTGGTTGTCCTATTGTACAAAAACAGCAAGTGTGCACCCATCTACCCATGTACAAAAAGATGAAATACTTTAGTATAGTCAGGCATTCCAAGAGCAGGAGCGTCACAAAGTGCCTGTTTGATTTGCAGAAAGCTATTCTGGTGTTCAGTTAACCACAGTAAATGTTGTGGGTTGTCTTTAGTTGTGAGTTTTTACAAGGGTTTTAAAAGAAAGAAAAAAATAGGGATCAATTGTCTGCAAGAGCCTGCCATACCCAGGAACTCTTGTACTTGTTGTTGTGTTGTAGGGGATTGAATGTTCAGTATAGCTTTCACTCTTTGAGGGTCAAGTCTCGTTTCCCCCTTCAACAGGAGGTGGCTTAAGTAGCAATTTAGTGGGAGAGACCTTGTGGCCATATGTACCAAGGAAATTTAATAGGGCAATGATGTCATAAGCGCAATCTGTTTCGCTGGTGCTGGCCAATAATATATCATCTGTGTATTTTATGGGAGTGGTGATTGGTGTCAACTCAAAAGGTGTCTTGTTGTGCTTTTAGTGCCTGCGAAAAAGAAGAGGGGCTTTCCCTGAAGCCCTGTGTAATACATGTGAAACAGGAGCGATTTTCAAATGAAAAACTGAATAGGTATTGTAAGTCTACATGCAGGGGAATGGAAAAGAAAGAATTTTTCTAATCCATGGCAGAAAAGTAACATGCAATAGGACGAATGTCAGCTAACACGGTGGCAATGTTATGTACCATGGGAAAATGTGGTTTCAATATTTTGTGAATCTCGTGGAGGTCAACCACAAACCTCCAGACATCTTCCTTAGTGGGGTCATCACTCTTTTTTAATACAGGGAGGATTTGGCTATTGCATGGGAAACCCTGTATCTCTCTTATCACCCCTTTCCAAACCAGGTCTTGTATAACTATTTTTATTCCGTGTTCCCCTTCCAGTGAAATTTTGTACTGTGTTATTTGTGGAAGGGGAACATTTGGTTTCAATGTTATATGTGCAGGTGCTTTTGTCATATGCCCCATGTCATTTTTACCAGAGACCCAGGCCTTTTTATCAACTCCGTCAAACACCCAATATGGAATTGTTGTTTGGGATTGGACAGTGTAAGTGCGGGTGAGAAAGGGGTGAGGGTTCTGTACAGTTGAGGTAAATACTATTGGCAGTACATTTTGGTACAGTTTTTAAGCAAATCTATGTCCAACAACTTATGGGCATATTTATCTGTTAACACAAAAGATTATTTTCAGTTATTGGGCCAGTGATATATGTCAGTGGGGCGGAGACAGGGCTATATATGGGGATGTTAGAAAAACCCACAGAGGTGTTGTACTTACCCGAGTGGAGTGCATGCGGGATTATTTTTTGAGAAATTGAGTAATTAGTAGACTCAGTCTCCAGGAGGATTTTATTATT
This sequence comes from Triturus cristatus, assembly GCF_964204655.1. Taxonomy (NCBI): domain Eukaryota; kingdom Metazoa; phylum Chordata; class Amphibia; order Caudata; family Salamandridae; genus Triturus; species Triturus cristatus. Next base: position 1,483,563,082 of record NC_140590.1, on the reverse strand, counting down.
TTGTACTTCTACCATCACGTCAATATATGGCCCTCTTGGATCTACTGGGATCTCCACCTGCTCCACACTTCTTCCCGGGCTTCCCTATTATACAAAATCGTAATCGGGCTAGGGGACAGTTATCATCTGGGATCTGTTCACTATCTAACAAGGTAGTTTTGTTAGTATCCCCGGGAACTAGTGTCATTAGCATAATATGTGGCATAGGGGCTATTATTGGGCATATCATTATTTTTTTGTGACCCTCTTTTAGAAGAATTTCTGTATCCCCCTGAGGCATGTCCACTTGGTATGGAGCATCACCTGTTTGTTTTCTGTAGTAATGGACACTCTCTAATCCAATGATTAGGGTATTTGCAATAGTGGCACTTATTATATATTTTGGCATTCTGGGGTCTGTAATTTGGTACAGAGTATCCCCTTATTGCTCTCGAAATGTGGACCTGACTGTGCCTTGCTGTAGTTGCTGGAACAACACTTTACTGTTTAACTCCTTATGTTTCTTATCCTTATTCTAATCTTCCCCTGCCCTTCTCTCAGTGTAATATTGGGGAATGACCAGTACTTCTGTTAGTGGATTTACTCCCCATGTTGGTTCATAAGTGTGGATGGTTAATCTTATACATTCTAGATGGTCATTTACCAAACAACTGGAGATTGCTTGTTGGACCCCCTCGTCAGCAGCATCATCCCACTATAGGCAGAGAACAGCTTTTGTGTTCGGTGACGAAGGCTGCTACATTTGAGCCCTTTCCTTGTTTACAGTTGTTAAATTTTGTCCAATCTTGTCTCTTAAGGGGCACTAATCTATGCAATCTAAGCATTAATTTTGCCTGGCAGTGCAGCTATTTCATCAGTGACTTGACCCTCAGCTTTCCAGGCATCCAGTATTATTAATTGTGGTCCAGTAAACATCTTCAAAGTTTTGTTTGCTGCACTTCTTCCATATATCAGGAGGGAGAATGCAGGAAAACATTTGGCCTTAGGTCATTCAATGTTAAATGGCCTCTGCGCAATATCTTTTCCGTCCTGGCATCCCATTCATCATTGTTTTCCCTTATATCTGGGTACTGTTTGGAAAAGGCAGTGAGCTCCTTTTTAGGCCAGGGGACATGTACATGATAATGAGGGTGATTGACGTCAAAACCTTGTACTTCACGCATAGGGGCTATCATAGTAGCACATATGGATTGTTACTTATCAATCCATTTAAGATATAGGTAAAATGCAGTGTTACATTCAACATCCGTCAAGCAAATGTCTCAGATCCACTGTCATAATAGGTGAAATTATTGGGCAGCGACTGGTCCTGCAGCTGACCTTGTTTAAACCTTACTGAATTATAACGTATACATAAAGGATGTAACGTTTCCCATTTCTAGTATTATAGTGGTTTTCACTGCATTTTTACAAGTGCTTCAATTCCTATCCTCCTTATCGGCATCCTGCTTAGTGCCATGTTTAGTGCAGTTCTGACGTAATATTTAAATTTGATCTCGCATATCTTGTGTTACGATGCTTCTTAATAATTTAGTGACTTATATCAGGTCCCACTAAATGCAGAACATTTGGGGGAAGAGGAGGGAAAGGAGGGTCATCCTCCGTTGGGTCTCCCTGATCTTCTAATTCAGGCATATCGAAACCGGGGGTTTTGATATGGCCTGTATTTGCCTTAATTGATCTGCAGCCGCTTGATAGGGTGGCGGGTGTGGTCTTTTAGTGAAAATGTGTTCAATTATAGTGTCCTCTGAAATAGAATCAATTGAGGCCATCTATTCTGGTTTATATGCCATAAATGTCGTTCTGTCCTTCATATGACGTTCCTTCATCTCTTTAGCAAACTCATCAGCCCTTTTCTTTTTGTCATATTCCCTTGCTTTCTTCCTTTCCGTCTTCATGTGTTTTTGCGTGGCGTATTTTTCCCACCTGTTCAGGACATCAAACTGCAACAGTCTCACTTTCCTTTCTCAAACATGCATTCCTTTAGATAACGCAATGCGTCAAAATCAAAAGTGCCATTCAATGGAAGCTGTAATGAGGGATCCTTTTCAGTATATTCATGCTATAAATGCAAAAACTGCCCAGTCGCCATCCCTTGTTCAGTCATCTTCCATGCTGGAGTTCCTTCTACTGGACATGGCTGTACTTCATCTACATAATGTTTATTTACAACACACAATTTACTACAACAACTAACCATGTTCACTACTTCTATAAGATAATTATTTTAGTGCAGTAATGCTGAATCTTCTTTATCACAATGCAAATGCTTCCCGTCCTACCACTATCCACCAAAGACAACATGCTGGACCATCATGTAACAAAGTAGAATGCACTGTACTGTCCCTAAGGCCATATTTTCCTTAGACGTCTCTCATATCATTTCACATCATTACACACATCCGTGGCACTTCTTACTAGGTCTCAACTACTGTGTTGCCTCTGAGGTCTTTTAGAGCCATCTGAGTCAACCTTGTGTCTCATGGCTCTGGTGATCCCCTCAGACTGCTACCGCGGGAAACACAATCCCTTCAGCGGGTACATACTTCAAAGTCAGTCGGTTCTTCAACCGGCCCCTTGACCCTGGCTCCTTATGGTGAGTCTGGATTGACCTAGATCCTGGACGGGCCCCCAGTTTGTGAACGCACAATCAGGTATACCTGTCTGTTCATGAGAATGAGACACAGCGATCAAACACAGTTGTGGAGATATGTTAGCTTAAGCTTGAGAGATGCAAAGTGGTCAACTTCCGAGCATGCTCTGCCAGACGCAGCTGGTGCAGTCTTTATATACTGACATGTATGGAAATAGCTGAGTCACACCTGTGTGCAGTCAGTTGGTTTAGTAAGTTAAGCTTTATACAAAATGGAATCTCAGCAAAGCATGACTACATTCTCACGGTGTGAGGACAGGTGCGGTGTCAACATGTGCTGCTATCATTCTTTCTTATCTACTTCTTATCTACCTGTTCTTTCCGTTGTTGAAAAAAAGGGGAAGCTAACAAGCATAAACAGTTCTCTGACTTTATCCACTCCTCCTCCTGCTGCCTACATCCAGAAGCCAGGGTTTGTACAGCTGCAAGGCTCATGAAATTCCAGTGAAGACTGTCTATCAGACCCCCTTTCAGAGGTCCACGGGGCATGCATAGGCTACGGAGCTCAACTGTGGTTGTTGGGGCCTTTTACTTCTGATGTCCTGGGATCAGCCTGCTGTGCATCCTGACGAACTCAGTTGGCTGTTCAAAACTTGATCTATCACCTACAAATAACACCTTAAAATTTTGGTCACTGTTGTGTCTTTGCATTCACGTTTTGACTTTAACAGACGAAGGAAAGGGAAGACTTCATGCACTTTGAATAGTCAGCTTAAAGACCCAATGAGGTTTTGTCGAGTTTTTGGGGGCGATATTTTGGACTACTGCGTTGTCAAAGGCATATCACAGAAAATCAAACTTAGAACTGAGCAGCCTACTGTATACATTGACCTGCTGGAAAAAGCAGTAATCCTTCCATCTGGGCAATGACCCGAACTCTTGGCCACAGTGGTACTGGCAGCCCCTAATGGCATACAAGGTTACCGTGTTACTCAGTCTGGTCACAGACTCTTCTGATGCTATCGCCCTCATTACATCTGGCCCTTCCTGGCATAGGGGGTCGCTAATATCAGCAGACACAAGTCTCACACTCCTGGCCCAAATAAGTTCATCATCATCATAATAAATCTATATTCGGCATAACCGCAGTAACAGCACATCCGAAAATACAATAAAAGCATAAAAAACAGACAATAAGATAAATAATTAAAGTACATAAAATCAGTAATTAGTGCACAAAGGGCATGGTTCAATTGCATGCGTAAAGCGGCAAAAATAAGTAAGATTTACATAAACTTAATTGAAATGACAGCATAAATGACCTGATCCAGTCATATATCTAAAACAGTGGGGGGCCCTTGCAATATATGCCAGTCACAACACATTTCTTCCCGCTCTAAAACAAAAGCTATCTTAAGGCAGCATCCTTCCAGGGGCTAGATTTTTTTCCTGATCATCCACATGTTCAGCAAGAAACAGAAGACAGCAAATACAATAGGTTGGTTGGTATCGCGTCTCAGGATCCTATTCACTGATCTGTAATCCCTAAACCCCATATTGTGGCAAATCGGCTAGATCCAATTCTTCCTGTACCCGTGATAGAGTGGACAGAAAATGAAAACATGATCGATAGATCTGTCATCTGGGGACGGAAGGGGTAGAACACATCTGACTCTGAAGAGGTACGCTACCACTTGGCCATAACTGGACAAAGTGTCAGGACCTCAAACCGGAATTTCTTGTACAGTGCTTTAACAAGAAGGGGTGCGATCTCATCTAGGTAAACTTCTGTGATTTAATCGGCTTTGCACTCGAGGAAAGCCGCAGTCACGGACCCCACTCTCCAATTCCTAGAAGTCATAGGATCATTAAAGTGCTGATGAAGCCTCTTAAGTGTTGATTTCGAAGTCCCACAAATCTAACTGGAGGGGAACAAGAGGAGTGCTGTTGGAGAGATTAGTGAGGAGGCGCAGGAAGTTATTTTCTGCTAGCTCCTAATTCCTAAAGTTCTCATGGCCCCAGAGCTCCCCTTCATATAGTGACACCCAAAGGTCTTGCAAATTGTACATTTGGAGAGCTGGGGATACTGAACGAAATGTAGAACCGCGTAGAGACCCCATCACGCCTCTAAATATTGCTCTAACTTGAGTCTATGCTTCTGAATATGGGGGGACCAGTTAAACTGCTCTTTGAGCGTAACCCCTAAATAGTCAAATATGCGGACTCTCTCCAAGCGGATGCTGTTTAGAATCGGATGTGATTGTGCCGACGGACAGGGATTAAAGACTGTATACTTAGTTTTAGTAAGATTATTCTCCAGGCCTCTCTGCTTGTAGAAACTTCCAAAAGCTTTTGACCCCCTATGGGGATTTCGAGTTCAAAAGAGTGTCATGTGCAAACAGTGGCGTAACAGAGGAAAGGTGGCCAAGTTCGAGGGCCCCCCTCAGCAGAGTACCCTGGCCTATAAGCTCCTAAATGAGCCCAGAGCGGGGCCCTACATGTACTTTGCAGAGGGACCCCCTCAAGTGTCGTTACGCCACTGTGTGCAAACAGGAGAGCCAGAACCCTCCCATTAGCAAAACTCGGGCATCATTATCACACTGCACCAGCTGGGCCACTAAGTCATTGATATATAAAAGAAATAGGGTCAGGGCTAGCACACACCCTTGCCTTACACCCCGAGTGACAAGAATAGGGACTGTCAGTTCACCCAGAGAACCACCTCTAACCTGGGTGAAATTATTGGAGTGGAGCCTGATAATAACGAGATATTTTGGAGTGCCCAAATTCATCATAAACTTCCACAGGAACTGCCTTGGTACAAGATCAAAAGCAGTCTGAAGGTCCACAAAGACTATATATAAACAGCCTCACCCCAGGGTGACATATTTCCAAAATATTAATTGAAGGTGAAACACCAGATCAATTGTGCTAATACTGTTCCTGAAGCCTGCTTTCAAGGGAATCAATAGGCCCGCATCTTCCATCCAACCATGCAGTCTACTCAACACAATCCAACTAAAGATTGTTCTGGGAACTGTCGAACAGGCCGATAGTCCTATAGTTGGAGGGAAGCGACCTTGATCCCTTTTTAAAAGTTGGGATTATCTCAGCTCCAGCCCATGAAGGAGGCAAAGGGGATCCACACAATAAAACACTAAAATAGAAAGCAAAAAAAGGGGCCCAATTGTCCTCATCTGCCTTAAAGAGGTCCCCGGGATCTTGTTTAGGCCGGGAGTTATATTTAGGATAATCCAATCAATTTCTCTGTTAATTGCACTAATGGAAATAGGCCTAACGTCTTGGGCATCCAACCCGGGCACAGGATCTCAGGCATCCAGCCCTGGGCAGAGGATCTCCTGAGGAGATACCTGCTATAGGACTGCCCCCTCTAGGATCCCACCTTCAACATACGGAGAGATATTAGTTGTGCACCTAGCCCTCCCAGAAACAAGTATTCCAACTGATTCACACCCAGAGTGATACACACTCGCATCAGCCGAATACAGCTTTGTCCTACCCAGTTAGCTGCCGAACTGTTTTTATCCATCTAACAATTAAATAAGTTCAACGGTGGGCCCCTCTGGCTTGCGGGGTCATCATAGCGAGGCAGTGCGGGCCTGGTGCTTCCCACACAGCACTCCTTGCACGGCTCAGATCACAATGGCCCTCTTGGCATACGGGGTCACCAGACTGTTTCTGCACACAGGCAATGACCCGATTTGTGCTCAGCCATTTTCCTCACACCTTACTCAGTGTGTCCTCTTGGTCGGGCTCTATACTGTACCTCGCTTCCTCTTCCCAAAAGCACGTGCCTGAGCTCCAGGCTCCAGGGCAGGTGATTATGGTTTTCCTGGATGATGTCCCCTCACCCAGCAGGGAGACTAGCAGGCCTTTGTCCCCAGTCACAGGCAGAAGTCTTGCAGAGCTTCCCCTCCTCACAGAATCTGTCTATCTGCTTGGCAGATGCCAAATTGTGAGGTCTCAACCTCCCTTTCTTATAGTCCATTTCCAGACACCAAAATGTGATTTTGGGTCTGAGTCTAGAAATGTTATGATGGGGTTCGGCTTCTTTTGATGTGTCCGCATCTCTTATTGCTCTTTTCCCATGAAAGGATGTCTGCCACAGCAGGCAAAACTCGGAATTCTGATTGACCCACAATAGATTTAATGGAAATGACCAGAGTTCACACATGGATGTCAGCCACAGTGATATGTGCATCAAAACTTTAATTCCGGGCTCTTAACCCTCCTCTTTCTCATTCTCTTATCAGCTCCATCCCCTTCCTGAGATGTGTCCAGGCTCCTTCCTTGTAATATATCAACTGCTCAAAGAGCAACCTTTTGAAGTCCCTACTCCCCTTTTTCCAGTCTACATCCCACCATGCTCACAAGAATGCAGCAATACACAAATCTGCCTTGAAGGGGGGGGGGGGGGGATATCTCTACTTCTCTTCCCAAAATGGGACCCAGGGTCCTATTTGTAATGTATTTTGCAAGCACTCTTGCACTCCGTGTACTTTCAAAGCACACTTATTTTCTAGTACTGTTACTTGCATGCATAGTACCATTAGAGGCACACATACATTAAGCACACACATTCAGTCTGTGTGCACAGTTCAGTACTGTTGCTTTTCTGTATTGCACTAGGATGTGCTATTAGCAAACACACACGCTCACCGTGTGCGTGCAGCACAACACTTCACCCTTCAAGTATCGTACTGTCTGCAAGCACACATACACCCAGCACATGCTTTTATTACGCACACACAGCACAGCACTACATCTCTCATGTATTGTATTCCTCGCAGGCATACATACACCCAGTACATGTACAAAAGACACATCTACTGCACAGTAGTGCTCTATCCCGGTACTGTACCCTTCCTAGGCGCACATACATCCAGCGCAGTCAATACTCCTGTGCTGCACAGCACTCCACATCTAGCTGATGTCAGCCAGGGGTAAGCTAATCGCACAGTAGAGGAACATCTAACAAGGTGAGTGAACCTGTAGGCCTCCTGCTAGTGGCACAGGATAAAAAGGACCTGCTCACTAATGCTGATCAATGCCTGATATGCTGCCACCACAACACTCGTGCTGCTTAACTCTTGATGAAGGCAGTAGCCTTTCACTACTATGAGGGTAGCACTTTAGGTGCCCCTCTTGGTTCAACAACACTGTAGTTTGTGAGACAGGCATATGTCATGGTGCACACACATGATCTGTGTTCGCCTAAGACAAAAAATCTGCATTATGTATACAGACAACAGAACAATCCGACACTCAGGTCAGGGTTATACATCTGTAACCATGCAGAGGACCTTTCCGTCTCAACAGATGTCCCTCCCAGATCGGAACACCCCAAACCACCTACTAACCTAGATAAGTTGGGTGGTCAGACAGTTAAAACTGTCGGGAAAGTCTGTCAGCATTCCTGTATCTCAGTCTGGCTCTGTGCTCCACTACGAAGTCTAACCCTTGGAAAGAAAAATACCATCTCATAACTTGGGATTCTCTCCCTTCATAGCCATCAACCATGTAAGTGGATTATGATCTATTTGCACCACAAAGTTAGTAACAAACAAATATGGGTAGAACTTACGCAAGGCTCACAATATGGCAAAGCACTCCTTCTCAATAGCCGCCCAGTTCCTCTCTCTGTGTAGTAGCCTCCTACTGATAAAGGCTACCGTACACTCTCTACCTTTGTCAGCAGTTGAGCTAACACCGCTCCAACTCCTCTGTCAGAGGCATCTGTCACTACAATGAAATGATGACTGTAGTCTAGTGCAGTGCATAGCACCTTCTTCATTGCCTCAAATGCCTTTTGACACCCTGCAGTCTATATTATTTTTGTGGGCTGCTTCCTAAAGGTCAAAACAGTCAGTAGGGCAACTATACTCCCATAGTTTCCCACTATGGTCCTATACTTCCCGGTGAGTCCTAAAAAGGCCCTCACTTCAGTCTGGGTAGTAGGTGCCTCCCACTTCATCACAGCTGAATCTTGGCATTCAGTGGGTGAATCTTCCTATTTCCCACTTCATGCACAAGGTAGACTACAAAGTATTGTCCCACCTGACACTTAGTTGCCTTGATGGTCAGTTTCTTCTCTTGTATTCTTTACAACAGTTGTTCAAGGTGCCTCAAGTGGTCTTTCCCTGAATTTTCAAACACCGCAATATCGTCTGATTAGGCTACACAGCACCCTTCCCACCCTGCAAGAACATGGTTCATCAGGTGCTGAAATGTGTCAGGAGCATTCTTCAACCTAAAGGGCATCATCTTAAAGTGAAATAGTCCCACTGGCGTACATAATACAGTCTTCTCCCTAGCATTTGTTTGCCAAAGCGATCTGCCATTATCCACTGGTCAGATCCAAGATACTCATATACTTTGCAGTGCCCAACCAATCCACAAGCTCATCCGCTCTGGAGAATGGATAGGCATCGGTTTTAGTTACCTCATTGAGGGCTTGGTAGTTTTTGCAGAACAGCAAGTCCGTTGACCCTTGCTTTTGTACTAGAACCACGGGACTAGACCAAGGGCTAAGAAATCTCTCAATGACTCCCAGATCCAGCATTTTGGTAACTTTTACCTTAATGCATCCCTGAACCCGGTCATACATTCTATACACTCTGTCCTTCACTGGCAGACTATCACCTTTGTCTGTGGTATGCACACAAACAGTTGTCAACCATGGAGTCAGCGAGAAGAGGTTGGAAAACCTTTTCAACACATCTCTACACTCTCTCTGCTATTCAGGTGTTACCTCAGGGGCTAACTGAACAGTACCATCCTTCATGTCACTATGCAGCAAGTCGGGTAGAGTCTCACTGTCTTCCTCAATTTCCTCTGCCATATCCATGACATTTACTATGTAGTCTCTCTGGACGTAAGGCTTCAGCCTGTTCACATGGAACATCCTCTTTTGTTCCCTTGTGGCACCTGTGTCCACCAGGTAGTGTCGTACGGTTTCCACTTTCTCAGTAGGAACTATTTGTTTGTTGGACAACATAAACGTTGGTATGGTGCCAGACTGATTATATGCACTCCCTCAGGATATGTGGGCCTATAGTCCTGCTAGTTTACAGTGCCAGCATATGTGCCCCCTAAAGCTATTAAGGTAACAAATGGTTTGGGCAACCTCAGAACATGACAACCCTGACTTCCCAAGGAATCATGGTAACAGATTTAGAACCTTTTCACTCAGTCACTCGTGCATACTCAGTATGATACACAAGAAATACACAAAGGGGTTTTTCAATATTTATTAAACCATTGTGAATCTTTTATAAAATATATGCGCCTCAATAATTAATAGACAGAAGCAGATAAAAGAGATTAGCAGTATGAGAAAAGTGAAACGGATAAATTATTCCACCATTGTGCTAAAACAGTGTATTTATGCTGGTATACAAGTTCTGTGTATAGTGTAGTTCTACTATGTGCTCCCTAACCTAGCTGACTTGGGCGGGTGTTTTGCCAAAAATCCCCTACTGGATGATCTAACTCCCCATTACCTGAAGATAAGTGTATGCAGGTCCCTGTCTTGGTCACAATTTGGACACCCCTCCTCGCAGAGTGTTAACAGGAATCAGCTAGGCTGAGACTCTGACAACAGCGACTTTGCAGTGACAGTAGAGTGCTCCTCTGATTTGAACTTGGAAATGCATGTGTATTTATAATAACAGTATCCATGCTTCCGTGTCGAGGCTTCAGCCAGGTTGAAATTGTTTATCTCTTGTGATAGACATGTCGCCTCATGGACCAATAATGAACAACAACATTTTCACAATATATGTTCAGGCCTTGTACTAAATGCAATCAAGCTTCCGACCTAACCATTGTACAGACACAGCCCTCATCGCAGCAACACATGACATCCAGATGATCCTCAACAGAGGTAAAAAACGCAGCCCTCATCCTTCACGACCTCTCTGCAGCCTTCGACACAGTCTCCCACACCATCTTGATTAGACTTTTCCTCGAAGCTGGCATCCATGAACCTGCCCTCAAATTGGTCGCCTCCTTCCTCACCGGTACATGTGGACAAACAATCCACATGACACCATATTTTTCAGAAGCTGGAAACTAATTTGTGAAGTACAGAAAGGTTCCTCGCTGAGCCCGATGCTCTTCAACATCACCATGATGCCACTGGCAGACACCATCCGGGTACACAACATCATCATACTTACCTACTCTGAAGACACACGCCTGATATTGTTCCTCATTTACAAAACACCCAGCACCAGTAGCAATTTAAACTCATGCATCACTGAAGTGGGCTCTTGGATGAAGTCCAACTGCCTCAAATTAAACACAGACAAGACCAAATTGGTGATCTTTGGAAATAGATGCCTCGCTGTGGTACTTCGCCTAGTGGCCTATAGACCTCGGACCCACTCCTACCCCCAGCACACGAACAAGAAACCTTTAAATCATTATTACAGCAGGCTGGACATGTCTGCCCCAGTTGACACTGTTGCCACCGCCTCGTTCCACACCCTGAGGATGCTAAAAACATATTTAAGTGGCTACCTAATAACACCAAGAAACCATCACCCAAGCCTTCAACACCAGCAGACATAACTACGCAAACACTCTCTACGTGGGAATCACCAATTAACTCACGAAAAGACTTCAGATCATCCAGAACACAGCTGCCTGTCTGGTCCTCAACTGCCCATGCCGGTCTAACATCACTTTATGAAATGTATCTGCGCCTTCCTCACCTGAAGAGCTCAAACAGTCGGCATGACACCATAGTCCTCAGAAGCTCGGAAATGCAGGTCGTCCACCTAAGGGAATTACATTGGCTACTGATACAAAGCATGCAGAATTCTAGCTTCTCAGCTACATATACAAAGACCTACACAGCATAGGCCCAGTAGCATGCATTTCCAGCAACTATCCAGATGCCTCTGCTGAGCCAGACTCTTTTGTACACATCCCATGCATTCATAAAAGCAGATCAGTGGGTTATGCCTTTACTCCTACATGGTGATGCTGTTTCTGGATAATTGTCAGCCATTTTGTTCGTTTCCAGCTGCTAAAAAGAAGAAAAACGGAGAAAAGCAATTTACAAGATATAGGCCTCTAAAGTTTGGTAGCCCAGAGAGCATAGTTTGGGAGCCACTTCCAATCCTAGCTTCAGTAGCTTCCCTGTTAGAACATTAACATTTGGAATGACTCTGAAGTGTGTCGGTTCCCCATGAATTTCCTGTTGCCCTAGTCATCGACCTCTCCATCACAGGTGACCTGATAACCAGACTCTGAAGCTTTAACATTAGTATTTGTTCATAATGGCTATTTTTGGTGGGTTTTCAGTAACCTGGGTTCAAATCTTTAAGCTGGTACTCACTTTAGTCCAAGGCCTCTGAGAAGTGAGTAAAAATTGTGGAAATATCCAAGAACCCTTTATATACACCTTAACATTTTATCTTGCTGCTGGGTTCATTTAACTAGACTGGAGCGCTTATGGAGTTTGCAAAGGATTTGCAATCTCCAGCCCACAGGATTACATGGTCTGTAGACTCCAATGTTATTTTGTGTGTGGTGCATTACAGTGAAGTGCTGTACCTTTGTAACAAAAGGTGCTACGACCTTCTGTGTTTTTGTACGTAGCTTAATTCTGACTGTCCTACTTTACTCACCTCAAAATAAAGATATTTCTACAATTAATAGGTCTGAAGCTCTTAGTGGATACTTGGTTTAGATTATTATTTTACACAGCAAATTAGTTCCACATGGAATAAGCCTTGCCTGCTCTGTAGGCTTGGAGTGAAGTGATAAAGGGACTAATGTGTTTCTGTTATCAGACTACATTTTAGTTAAGATCCACAGAAGTTGCCTTAGCATTCAGTGGAGTTTTGTTCCTAAGCAAGCACATGTACAAGAGTGATACAACAACCCAAGTACAGACAGATAACTTTATGTATGTTTTGCTTTAGGTTGAGATATGTCTTATCTGGGGTGCATTTGGAGAGTCAGTGTCAGAATACCTCACCTATGAGCTGTATGGCCTTTCCCGATAAGGATTATTGGTCCAGTGCCTTAAGTGTTGATTTCGAAGTCCCACAAATCTAACTGGAGGGGAACAAGAGGAGTGCTGTTGGAGAGATTAGTGAGGAGGCGCAGGAAGTTATTTTCTGCTAGCTCCTAATTCCTAAAGTTCTCATGGCCCCAGAGCTCCCCTTCATATAGTGACACCCAAAGGTCTTGCAAATTGTACATTTGGAGAGCTGGGGATACTGAACGAAATGTAGAACCGCGTAGAGACCCCATCACGCCTCTAAATATTGCTCTAACTTGAGTCTATGCTTCTGAATATGGGGGGACCAGTTAAACTGCTCTTTGAGCGTAACCCCTAAATAGTCAAATATGCGGACTCTCTCCAAGCGGATGCTGTTTAGAATCGGATGTGATTGTGCCGACGGACAGGGATTAAAGACTGTATACTTAGTTTTAGTAAGATAAATCTCCAGGCCTCTCTGCTTGTAGAAACTTCCAAAAGCTTTTGACCCCCTATGGGGATTTCGAGTTCAAAAGAGTGTCATGTGCAAACAGTGGCGTAACAGAGGAAAGGTGGCCAAGTTCGAGGGCCCCCCTCAGCAGAGTACCCTGGCCTATAAGCTCCTAAATGAGCCCAGAGCGGGGCCCTACATGTACTTTGCAGAGGGACCCCCTCAAGTTTCGTTACGCCACTGTGTGCAAACAGGAGAGCCAGAACCCTCCCATTAGCAAAACTCGGGCATCATTATCACACTGCACCAGCTGGGCCACTAAGTCATTGATATATAAAAGAAATAGGGTCAGGGCTAGCACACACCCTTGCCTTACACCCCGAGTGACAAGAATAGGGACTGTCAGTTCACCCAGAGAACCACCTCTAACCTGGGTGAAATTATTGGAGTGGAGCCTGATAATAACGAGATATTTTGGAGTGCCCAAATTCATCATAAACTTCCACAGGAACTGCCTTGGTACAAGATCAAAAGCAGTCTGAAGGTCCACAAAGACTATATATAAACAGCCTCACCCCAGGGTGACATATTTCCAAAATATTAATTGAAGGTGAAACACCAGATCAATTGTGCTAATACTGTTCCTGAAGCCTGCTTTCAAGGGAATCAATAGGCCCGCATCTTCCATCCAACCATGCAGTCTACTCAACACAATCCGACTAAAGATTGTTCTGGGAACTGTCGAACAGGCCGATAGTCCTATACTTGGAGGGAAGCGACCTTGATCCCTTTTTAAAAGTTGGGATTATCTCAGCCCCAGCCCATGAAGGAGGCAAAGGGGATCCACACAATAAAACACTAAAATAGAAAGCAAAAAAAGGGGCCCAATTGTCCTCATCTGCCTTAAAGAGGTCCCCGGGATCTTGTTTAGGCCGGGAGTTATATTTAGGATAATCCAATCAATTTCTCTGTTAATTGCACTAATGGAAATAGGCCTAACGTCTTGGGCATCCAACCCGGGCACAGGATCTCAGGCATCCAGCCCTGGGCAGAGGATCTCCTGAGGAGATACCTGCTATAGGACTGCCCCCTCTAGGGCAGTCCTATAGCAGAGGTAAAAAACGCAGCCCTCATCCTTCACGACCTCTCTGCAGCCTTCGACACAGTCTCCCACACCATCTTGATTAGACTTTTCCTCGAAGCTGGCATCCATGAACCTGCCCTCAAATTGGTCGCCTCCTTCCTCACCGGTACATGTGGACAAACAATCCACATGACACCATATTTTTCAGAAGCTGGAAACTAATTTGTGAAGTACAGAAAGGTTCCTCGCTGAGCCCGATGCTCTTCAACATCACCATGATGCCACTGGCAGACACCATCCGGGTACACAACATCATCATACTTACCTACTCTGAAGACACACACCTGATATTGTTCCTCATTTACAAAACACCCAGCACCAGTAGCAATTTAAACTCATGCATCACTGAAGTGGGCTCTTGGATGAAGTCCAACTGCCTCAAATTAAACACAGACAAGACCAAATTGGTGATCTTTGGAAATAGATGCCTCGCTGTGGTACTTCGCCTGGTGGCCTATAGACCTCGGACCCACTCCTACCCCCAGCACACGAACAAGAAACCTTTAAATCATTATTACATTAGGCTGGACATGTCTGCCCCAGTTGACACTGTTGCCACCGCCTCGTTCCACACCCTGAGGATGCTAAAAACATATTTAAGTGGCTACCTAATAACACCAAGAAACCATCACCCAAGCCTTCAACACCAGCAGACATAACTACGCAAACACTCTCTACGTGGGAATCACCAATTAACTCACGAAAAGACTTCAGATCATCCAGAACACAGCTGCCTGTCTGGTCCTCAACTGCCCATGAGGGTCTAACATCACTTTATGAAATGTATCTGCGCCTTCCTCACCTGAAGAGCTCAAACGGTCGGCATGACACCATAGTCCTCAGAAGCTCGGAAATGCAGGTCGTCCACCTAAGGGAATTACATTGGCTACTGATACAAAGCATGCAGAATTCTAGCTTCTCAGCTACATATACAAAGACCTACACAGCATAGGCCCAGTAGCATGCATTTCCAGCAACTATCCAGATGCCTCTGCTGAGCCAGACTCTTTTGTACACATCCCATGCATTCATAAAAGCAGATCAGTGGGTTATGCCTTTACTCCTACATGGTGATGCTGTTTCTGGATAATTGTCAGCCATTTTGTTAGTGTCCAGCTGCTAAAAAGAAGAAAAACGGAGAAAAGCAATTTACAAGATATAGGCCTCTAAAGTTTGGTAGCCCAGAGAGCATAGTTTGGGAGCCACTTCCAATCCTAGCTTCAGTAGCTTCCCTGTTAGAACATTAACATTTGGAATGACTCTGAAGTGTGTCGGTTCCCCATGAATTTCCTGTTGCCCTAGTCATCGACCTCTCCATCACAGGTGACCTGATAACCAGACTCTGAAGCTTTAACATTAGTATTTGTTCATAATGGCTATTTTTGGTGGGTTTTCAGTAACCTGGGTTCAAATCTTTAAGCTGGTACTCACTTTAGCCCAAGGCCTCTGAGAAGTGAGTAAAAATTGTGGAAATATCCTAGAACCCTTTATATACACCTTAACATTTTATCTCGCTGCTGGGTTCATTTAACTAGACTGGAGCGCTTATGGAGTTTGCAAAGGATTTGCAATCTCCAGCCCACAGGATTACATGGTCTGTAGACTCCAATGTTATTTTGTGTGTGGTGCATTACAGTGAAGTGCTGTACCTTTGTCACAAAAGGTGCTACGACCTTCTGTGTTTTTGTACGTAGCTTAATTCTGACTGTCCTACTTTACTCACCTCAAAATAAAGATATTTCTACAATTAATAGGTCTGAAGCTCTTAGTGGATACTTGGTTTAGATTATTATTTTACACAGCAAATTAGTTCCACGTGGAATAAGCCTTGCCTGCTCTGTAGGCTTGGAGTGAAGTGATAAAGGGACTAATGTGTTTCTGTTATCAGACTACATTTTAGTTAAGATCCACAGAAGTTGCCTTAGCATTCAGTGGAGTTTTGTTCCTAAGCAAGCACATGTACAAGAGTGATACAACAACCCAAGTACAGACAGATAACTTTATGTATGTTTTGCTTTAGGTTGTCTTATCTGGGGTGCATTTGGAGAGTCAGTGTCAGAATACCTCACCTATGGGCTGTATGGCCTTTCCCGATAAGGATTATTGGTCCAGTGCCTTATGAGGAGTGCTTTGTCAACTCTAGTGGTTGAGTGTACAGTACGTAAAAGTTTGAGATGGATGTTGTAATGTTGCCTGAGCTCATGTTAAAAGTGTGTCTTCATTATTCAGATAAACTTTGTAATGATAAAAGATCAAGATGGTATGGGACGAGTCTGCTGTCGTGTTGTATGATATGCTCTTTATTTATGTGGAATGGCTCTTCAGATATTTTAATTGTTGCTCTAGGTATTTCTATCAGGTTTCTTATTTTTTTTTATTTCATTAAAGTTTATCTGAACATTGATAAGATTGTCACAAAATGAAAAAAAAAGTAATCCCAACTAGGTTATTTTTCCTGAATTAAAAAAAAAAGATGTAAAGGTGATTCTAATGGGGTTATTTTTTCTTAATTCAGGAAAAGTAACCAGTCGTGGCTCCTCCACTAAGGCGGAGGAGCGTCGCCCCACTGCTTTGAGAGCAGTGCAGAGGATAAATAAAATTATAAACTGAACGTTATTGTCATTTTATTTTTCTGTTCCTAGGTGCGGGGACGGCCTGGCCATAGAAGGGGCCAGGGAGAGGAGTGTTTTTCACTCCCTAAGTGCGCATGAACTGTTTCGCCGGACCTCTTGGGCCAACCCAAAGTTCATGCACACATTGCATCTTCTCCACCCGGCTGTAATGCACAACATGGTGAGGAACATGCACAGGCTCCATGTCCCCATCTGAGCTTCACACTATGGCGTTCAGACCTATCGCAATGTTTAATTGCTGCATTGTGATTGGCGTAGGGGAACCAATCACAATGCTGCATTGCAGCGTTGTGATTGGCTTAGGGGAGCCCGGGTGCTTCCTGCAATGGAGGAGAGGCGGGGGCTGTGATGCGAACGCAGGTAAATTTTCTTTCTTTTTAAAAATTGTTCTAACCCCCCGCTTCCTCCCACCCCCGTTCCCTATCAGCCGCCACTGAAAGTAACCTCATTGGAATCACTCTTTCCAGACATTGAAACGTATTTCCGGATATCGCTGAGTGCCTCGCAAAGCTTCTTCAACAATAAATAGCTTTTCCCAATCCCCACTGTTGACCCTTTATCAAGGAATCAATATGTTCTTGAATCGTCCACACCAGGTTACACTGAGGAGAACACAAGAGGCTGGAATGGACCCACAGTTGAATAGGCCATGGTGATAGCATGCCAGTTCACACATAGCTGGCAAGGCAGGCAGAAGCACGCCAGCTCTACCCAACCTTCTCTTGGCTTCTGTCTACGATCTCATTCAATAAGTGGATGATGGCAGGTTCCAACCAACTGAATGGGATGACTGAATTCTGTTGCCAGATTTAAGTATTTAAGGCAAAGTTAGATAAGCACTCCTAGGCAGTCATCACTCAGCTTTGAACATAAATCTCTAAATATAGCGCTGCCCTGCTTTGTACCTCTTTTTTAGACCCAATCATGGGATACATTCCATTGTGGTGGGACAATCATCCTACTCCACACCCCCATAACATACATGTGTATGTAACTCTTCGAGGCTAGTACAGAATTGCTGCACTGTACTCTTATCGTACCTGGATTTAATATTTTGACACCTTCAGTGCCCGCCTCGGTCCTGACCTGTTGTCTGGCTACCCTCAAACAGTAGCTAAGATTACCAAACTATTATATACAGAGCATAATATGTCTGAGACCTCACTAGTCATCCTCAGACTATAGAAAAACGTTCACAATTAGTTTACAAAAAGGAATTTAAATACTACTATGATTCCTGAACTTTTGACAACAGGCTTTCCACAGCACCTCTTAAAGTGCATTAAAATGTGAACTGAAGTGCCCTGTTACCTTTAGATTAGGTTTACTAATTCAAATTCAACGAGGATATGCTTACATAATGAAATGTGAGATATTTCTTGAAAACTAGGTAAAGGTAAGTTCAGTTAGGACCTCTTCCACCTTCCACTCGCTAACCCTCCTTCCCCCAGATATGTCTATTAAAGCCGGGCTCTTGGTCCTGGTGTTAAAAGATCTTTAGTTCCTGCTAAAAATGCACCTGTAGTTAAGGGATATATTATAAAATATATTTTATATCCAGTGATATAATGGCAAACAGAAATGCAATCTTTCTCCCAGAGAGGCCACAGGGTTAAAAAAAGATTTGATGCCATAAAAAAGGAATATGCAGCGCTAATTAGTAGAAAGAAACGTGTTTGCCAGAAGGCAATTTGGGACTTGATGATCCGCACCTTCCAGGACAAAGATTTGCATATGTTTTGAAAGTTAGTCCAGAGTGGCTGAAGTAAGGCAAACAAACCTGTAAGGTGTGTGGTCTCGGAGAACATTTGGGTCAGATTCGTAAGTAATATTTATAGGGCTAGAGGGGTTCCTGAGAGAGGAAGGTGGCTCACCCCGAGGGAGGGTCCACTGGTGTTTTTCTCAGAACATTCCCTTGTGAAACTGGTAATGGTGTGCCAAGCGACTGTTCAAAAAAAAAAGTTCTTAAAAAAAAAAACTAACCAGGGCAGCAGGTCCAGACAATTTATCCGCCATTAATATAAAAGCAAACCCTGTGTGGTGGGCCTGGTTTTTTAGGTCTCGCTGACCCAGCGCATGACCTGCTCTGCGAGAAATTTTGCATCGGGGTTTTCAAAGTGCTGCCACAGGCTTTTGGTGGCCTAGCGCTTGCGTCCACGCGAGCGTGCAGACGTGCAGCCACCATGTGGGTTTCTGTCAAGGCTCATGAAGCCTTCCAGCCTTCCAGCGCGTGACTCCCCTCACCTACCCCCTCCCTTCTCCCACTCGTCAGTTCCCCTTCTTCCCGCCCCCCTTTGTTCATGATCGCGATCAATTTCATGTCACTTTTGCTTGTTTTATAAATGTAATTCCTTTATTTTTAACCATAGGCAAACTTGTGCATTTTCGTCTGAGCCAATTCAATACCGCTCATTTTATTGACCCCAGCAGTGGTGTAAAAATAGCACCCGCAGTGCGGGGGGAGGGGCAATCTCCAGGGGTCCCCCTCTGGCACAGTTCACAGGCGGCAGGACTCTGAGCTCAGAACTCCTAACTATGTCAGGAGCGTGGGGCCCCCTTATACTTTGCAAGCCCCCCGCTCTATTTCGTTACGCCACTGGACCCCAGAAGGATGAGATGTTGTGTGATCCTGATGGTACGGGAGCCTGTGACTTGAAAGGAACACACTGACCTCGGCAGCAGGCACTTTAACACACTGAGCCTTCCTGTGCCCATACATCAGTTTTCTGCAAGAAAATCAAACAATGTTCTAACTCTAGCTTCAAATCGGATGTTATGTTATCAATTCACACAGCGTCAGCTGAAGAGCCTTATAAATGTGTTGTGCCTCTGAAGCGGTTTCTGAATTTAAAAGTTTGTTCCTTAGACTAAAGTATAAGGATATTTATGTGCTTCTCTAAAACCGCACCACGTACCTTGTACACCTAAACGATTTCTGTATCTTATACTAAGATCTTTATGACCGGGCTTTGTATGGTGGTACTAAGAACGCATAACTTGGCATATCCAAATAGCGGACTTTTAATTGAAATGTTCATGTTATTTTGTTTTTCTCTTTTTGTTTTCTTATTCATAAAACTAGTAGAGCAGAAATGATCCATAAATGTTCATTTTCACAGAAAGCTGTGATCCGAATGTGTGAGTGTTTAGTGTAGAAGTTTCACATGTAAACTTATATGCTCACAAAGTATTTCTTCGCTCTACCATAGTTAAAGAGGATAATTTTAGTGATACAATCAACTCGCATAATTTTCCACTCTTTCTTTAATAATTCACTTTTAAAATATTGGGTTTCAAATATTTTTCAATTCTTGTTTATTCTTAAATCTCTTTATATGTACATTCACTATATACTATACTTGCCTTTAACTCCTTATTGTGCTACACTCTTTGATATATTTATATTCTCCTACAAGAAGTCTCACGTTTCCTCTTCTTCTTTTTATTCCTTGGTCTCCTTTTCTTTCCTCTTTAACTATGGTAGAGAGAAGAAATACTTTGTGAATAAATAATATAGCTCTGTTCTTTTTCTCTCTCAGTGTCATTAGATATCATGACTTTTTATGATATATACATTGTTTCTGTATACATGTTTTTAACTTACATGTTTGTGGAGTTATGGTTTTGTGCTTTTTTTCGTTGTCATATGCTTTATTTAAGTATGTAATGACTTGATGTATATATTTGTTATCTGTATATAAATGTTGTATTTTGTATGTTTTACTTTATATGTGGCAGTTGTATTTAGTTTGTATTTATGTATTCTTTTCAGCCCTGATGAAGTTCCATTAGGAACGAAACGCGTTGGCTGATGTCCAAGATTTTAAAACTGAAAAACCATTAAAGAAGTATATTTTGGAATACACATGAAGTGACTTGACTTTATCCTGTGCACCATCCCCTTTTTCTATTTGGAATTCCCTGTAGCTTACTTGCAATCATTCAGGAACTTCATCACCAGAATTGGGGTCAAGTAGAATTAGATTTAAATAGGTCTCTCTCTTCTAGAATTCCTATGGGCTAAGACATCCTTTACTCGGATGACTTGGCCATTTTAGATTTGACACAAGTGGGCCTACAGAGGAAGTTAGGGAGGTTTAATGTGTATTGTGGCTAATAAACTAAAGGGGAATATGGAGAAAACAAAAATAATGACCTTTGGGGAAAAAGATAAAACTATATAAGTAGGTATTAGGCAACGATGAGGTGGCGGTGGTAACTACTTATAAATATGTAGGTATGATGTTTCATAACAAATAACATTCGCCCCTGCACAAAGAAACGGTGGAGGCTCGTGCTCTTTCCACTAATGGTGGCCTAGTCAAATTTAAAACCACATACAGAGGACCTTCTCTGACCCCGGTACTTACAGCCTATAACGCTATGGTTCCAAGTCAATGCTTATATGGGGCTGAAATGCTGACCCTAGGTACAGAGGCAAGCTGGGAGATGTGTGAGGGCAAATACCTGATAAATTGCTAGGCCTACTCAAAGGCAAAATGTGCCCGGCGATACGAGTGGAAGGGAATCTGGTGTGCTATAGAACTAATACGGAGTGATCAAAAGTGGGCTGCGCAAGTCAGAGAAAGACTATTGAATAACGGGGCACTACTGAAGATGAAAACATTTAGAGTAATGGAGGTGTCCCATCTTTGGAAGGGGGAGTTGAGAGTGGCTGTAGAAAAGAATCCAGGGCACCAGATTTGTGTTCAGCGGACAGATAACATTCCTTAGCACACGTCTTATCAGTTATTGAAGTGACTTTAGTACATGGGGTAAACCGTGAGTACAAACATAAATAATGGACACTTAGTGGTTCTTCTATCAAGTTTCGTTTATTAAGTGCAAGTCTTCATGTTGGATTCCTGGGATAATTGTAGGATGTATCCTTATATAGCTGCTTTGCCAAGCCCTCAGTTGTGCCTGATGCTATAAACATTTCAGGTGGCGTTGAATTTTCGTTTTTTTAAAGTGGATGCAACTGTGGTTTGTGTTTTAAATTTTAATGAGCATTTCTTGTTAGATTGTTTGCATTGTTATAGTTTACGATGTCAGATTTTAAAACCATTGTTTTTAAAATATAATATACGTCATCGCACTGGCACTTCCCACAAACATGGAGTTTTTTGATGTAGCTTGTTCACTAGCAAAAGATCTGAAAGGTAGCTTGGGCTAGAAGTATTGTTAGAGAACGTTATTCCTTAAAGCTGAAAGGATCTGTGTCGATTATGAGGAGGAATACTGAAACAGCAAATTTGTTAATATATAATTCAGGATTCCTGTTTTGCATTTTTACTGATTTTTACAGATGAGTACAGACAGAAAACCATTTATTTTCCTGTCTGTATTTATTTTTAAATGTGGATAAAAATGTAAATATGGGTTGTTTTTGAGTGATTCTAAATGCTGTCAATCATGACTGCCAGACAATAGCTGTGCGGATTGCCAAACAAGGGAATTAACAAAATATAGGGATTTTAGTAAAGAACCTTAAACTGCAGTAGATGTGCACAACCTTGATACAAAAATGTATATATTTTCTTACAAGTTCAGATTTTACCATCTGAGTGTGTATATATCATTGAAACATGTCAGGCGTTGAGGCACAAGTGCACATTAATTGGTTGAATAAATGCAGAAATATACACGTTTCAGGTTAATTTTTTCACAAAACCTAAAATAAATGTGGATAAATACTGGTAAGATTTGCAAAAAATAAATATGGATACAGACAGAAATGACAAAAATATAAATACCATAATACCGGGAGCCCTATATATATTCATATGACGTGTCTTTTACTGTGGCTTGCCATGGGGAGGCATGCGTAGGTGGCGGGTAATGGGGGTAGGGTGTGGGAGTTTTACTGTCACTGTGTGTACATTGTTTTATAGACATGTCTAAACAATAATAAATAACCTACCTAACTAAAGATTTTTTTAATGTAATGTTATCCTGACCTACGTTTTGGGATGATACTTTGTTCCTCACAGTATGCTTTTTTGTAGGTCAATGTCGCGTAACTATAATTCACAGACTTTCAAATATTTTAATCATACTGTTGTTTAAGATTTCAGTGCAAAGAAGTACAGTCAATGCATGACAATTACAGCATGTTTTTGGTTTTTGTTTTAGCATCTTATAATGGCTCAGCACGATACGGGGAAGGTTTTCTATTTTTCCTATCCCTTGCTGTCTACATTGTTACGGTGGACTTTAATGCAGGAGCCGGGTCAGGCGCATTCAAAGGTAAGACACCTATGCAGAAGTAAGCCTTCTTAACGTCTCAGGAAATGCATTAAACACATTTTTGGTGAGCATTCATTCAGTATGCCTTTGTTATCTCCAGTGAGTGAGGATACTATCCAGGAATTCATTTTAGTGTGTGAAATTTTAGTTCAAAATGTTTATGAAGTTATCCATCCTACATTACCCTATTGGTAAATTATATGCTGTGAATTCAGTTTTGAGGAGGTGCCAAAGAAAAAGGCAAACAGTAGTTGCACTTGAGTTCAGAAAGCAAAAGCTCAAAGGAACAAGCTAACACAATGTGAACGAGTGTGCGCAATCTTGTAAATGTTTATGCTCAATCTGTGATACCAGGCCTTAGAATATCTAGTTAGTGCTTCATTTGTTAAGAAATGTGCTAGGACACAAAGCTTTCTTAAAGCACTGCCAAATGACAAGCTTGCCAAATACCTTGGCTGTCTAGTGATGACACAACACCATGCATCTTTCTTTCTCCAACCCACATTTCCGATCTCCTTATCTCACTCTTGGAGTCTCTTCTTCATCATTGCTTTTGCCTTTTCTCGCTGTTTTGATATTATTTTTCCTTCTCATTTCTCCCTTTTCTGTTTTTCTCTTTTTTGCTCTGGGTCAAAGTCTGATGACTAAAGTAAGTCCTGGTTCCTGGATGACTGCAGGTAGCCACCACCTGCAAAAACGTAAGAATTGATCTACACTAGTACACACTCAAAAGATAAGCCAAAGCAATGTAGGCCCTACCGTTGCACAAGTGTATCGTATTATCATCAGTGATCCCACACTCAACTTTTCATGGCCCCACTGCATAGAAGACAAAACTATGCAATTTACATCACAACAATTAGAAAAGGAGCGTCTACTATATTGTTTAGTTTCCGGCCCAAATTCAGGCAATCTAATATTAACAACTATTACAATGGTGAACAAGAAGTGAGATTCAATTGTCAGGAATCTCAAGAATGCGTCCAGTATCCAATTCAATTTTGTTGATTTTTCAATACATAACATTTTCCAGTGAGCCCAAACTTGTATGACGTTCAAGTAGGAAGAAGTAAGGCCTCCTGTTTCAGTGTCTTCCTGGGTAATACATCTTCTGTGAGGCCAAGTAGTCTGCATTTGTGTGTGTTTTTTTAAAATTCAGCTGTGACCCCCTAAACATTGCAAGCAGATTGCTGTATGTAAGTTGCCAGAATATGGATATGTGGTGTAATACCTAAAGCTACCCACCCATTATAGCATGTTTGTAAAAGTTGGCCAGTTTAGCCTTTTATCGGTGTGGTGGAATTAATCTACATGGAATTATGGACTTTTCTGCTAATTCTTGCCCCTTGTGTATCTGACTGTTGGTGTCTTCATTGTCTTACTTTGGGATGGGTTGTGCTGCATTATGTTTTTGCTTCAGAACCGGATTAATGATCAGCTTTTCCTGGGCTATGCTGGTTCCAAGAAAAGCAATGTGATTAGGAGCGGACTGTTTCTCATGGGTTGTGGTGTGCATCAAAATCTGGTATGCCTTTGCCAAGAAGGAGCCTCCTTAGAGCATCAGGGCTCATAGTACCCTTGGCAAATACTGTTTCTTTTGCATTATCTGCTAGGCTGCAGTGTAGGCTTCAGTCCTTACCATCCCCATGCATTATTGCTTTGCCACTGAAGACTGCGGGCATGGCCATTTTGCCAGATCTGTGCTGCAAACGTCCCAATTTGACCATCTCTTTAGATCCGCCACTATGGCAATGCTACTTGGGTAATGATTCAAGAGGTGCAGAATCTGCAGTTAGAAGTATCCATCAGAAAAAAATCTACTTAGAAGTATCCATCAGAAAAAAAGCTACTTACCTTTGGTAGCAGTCTATCTGGTGGATACTCTGTCTGCGTCAATGTACCTTCTCACCAATCCCATTCACCTCACCATTCACAAGAGTGGGGATACATATGACACTGAATAACTATCCCAAGTGAGTTTTGTTACTGGAATTTCTATCACTATCTTCGGCCTTGTCTCTGCATCTGAGAGCATGGAAAAAAGGGTGATTAACTGATATCCAGGCAGTGGATAGGGTGAAAACAAACAGTGCTTTGTGTTCCAGGTCCTTACCAAACCTAGTAAATAAAGCCACTCAACTGGAGATTTTCATAAATTTGCTGATCTGGGAGCCCTGAGAGTGGGGAGAGGCTCAGTTGATGAAAATTTAGGTGCAACAAGCCCGCTTGGCTGAAAAGTGCTCAGATGAAACTCAGAGCGCATGTGGCTGGAAAATCCAGGATGGCCACAGTGAGTGGTGCACATCAGCCATCCAGGGCTCCCAAGCTGGACTGAACAGGCTCTAAGCAGTGTTTCCATTGACCGTGATGGGATCAGCACTACAAACTTCAGGTGTACCTGAGAGGGGGAGCAGAGTTACTCCTTGAAGAGCAAACATGAGGGAGAAACCCAGGTGACACTGCTTTGAGCTGCAACCTGGGGAGAGAAGGGCCCTGACTGGGAAAACAGTCTTTACCATATGGTCGGAACCACACAATGCGATTACCACGCATCCATTACCATGCAATTCCTTTACCATGCATTGCCTTTACCGCAAATATGCCTTTGCCATGCATGCCTTTACAATGCAAGGTAAGTATAATTAAGGTAAATATTTGTGTGTGTGTGTGTGTATATATATATTCACTGAAAAAACCATAGGTTTCACACATGTTATAGTTAGCTGTATATTTTACTGATAAAAAACCAATGAAATTCCCCCGTTATAGTTACTGTAGGCAACTATAACTCACGCGACCGTAATCCTCTGCTGATGCTAATACTGTATTTAGACACTTATTTGCCCATGTCTTCTTCCATTAAATTTTAGCTATACATATATTACAAATATTTTTTTTTCATAAAGACACATATGTCATCAGCAGAGGATTACGGTCGTGTGAGTTATAGTTGCCTACAGTAACTATAACGGGGGAATTTCATTGGTTTTTTATCAGTAAAATGTACAGCTAACTATAACATGTGTGAAACCTATGGTTTTTTCAGTGAATTTGCAAGGTTTTTTAAATGCTAATTCCTAACTATAACGTGTGTGAAACCTATGGTTTTTTCAGTGAATTTGTACGTTTTTTTAAATGCTAACTTACTTTACGCCATTCGTGGCGTGCGCGCCCAGTTAACGCAGTTCGTTCCGTGCGCGCACGGTGCGCTTCGCGCACCGTGCGCACACAGTGAGCACGCGGTGCGCTTCGCGCACCGCGCGCCCACTTTACGCAGTTACTGCCATGCACACACGGTGGTCACGCGGTGCGCTGCGCGCACCGCGTGCCCACATTATGCGGGATGGGCCAGGTACGCACGATGCGCTTCGCGCACCGTGCGCACATGGGGGACATATTATGCGCATCGTTTTGAAATGTTTTGTTTATTATTTTCGTTTGACTGATATGCCATGCACAAATGGTGCCCTTTGGGCACCATTTGCACATGGGGTGGGGAGAGTGTGGATAATTTTTTTTTTTTTGCCAAATTTTTACCGTACGCGTACGGTAAGCGTAATCGGCGATTTTTCAAAAAAAAATAATTTATTTTTTTGGCCTTGGGGGTTATTTGGGGGCCCGTATATCACTGCTGGGTGATTATTATCTCAATATACTGCCCCTTTACACATTTTTGGGCTTCATTTATGCTGCCCCACTCAGAGTGCGAGAGAGAAAATGGCGGCCGCAGCTTCCTGGTTTCGGCCGATTCGAATGTTTACTAAGATCTAAGAGCCAATCAGAATCGCGCTCGCGCACGTCACCGTACGCGTACGGTAAGCGCACCGTAAGCGCACCGTAAGCTGGCTCAGATATATATATTGATTTAAAGGCTATTTTCTCAGAATCTACTGAACAGATTTACACCAAACCTACAAAAGGCACTTCCTTGACCAGAGGACTACCTCTCTGCCAAATTTCAAGTAATTCTGTTCAGCCGTTCGGGCTGTAGCTGTGTCTAAAGGTCCTATGGAAAAATGCATGGGAAAAACGCGTTTTGGGACCCCCCTTTTATCTCAGCCCCCGCTTGACGAATCCCCCCGAGACTTTCAGGGTAGGAGCGGAGCGTAGCGCCCCACCTATTTTGAAAAATTTGCGAGGATTCGTCGACCGGCGCAAAAGTTATTCAAAATAGAATGTTGCGGATTTCCTATGGAAACGTGGTCCTAACTATAACTACCTACTGGCGACCGCCAGTAGGTAATATGTATATATATATATATATAAAATGTATGGGTTGGGGTGGCTAAGGGTATAGGGTGGTAAGGGTGTTTTAGGGTTTAGGAGTGTGTTAGGGGTTGGGTAAGGGTAGTAAAGTTTTTTTTAGGGTTTAGGGGTGGGTTTACTGGGTGGTTAGGGTCCTCCAATTAAACAAAAAAGTAATATATACATATATTTAAATGTATATAAATATATACATATATACATATATATATATATATATACACACACACACACATATATAAATATATAACTTCCAGTAGAAGGCTGGGTGTTGAAATGCGTAGACCGTCCGTCTGTTTGGTTGCACTATGGTGTTGAATCAAAATTAATAAAGAAGAAGTGAAAACATATCGGAGTCTTCAGTGCCGAGCGTCCTCATCAGATTAATGGGACGCAGACGGTGAAGCATACATATATATATATATATATATTCACTGAAAAAACCATAGGTTTCACACATGTTATAGTTAGCGGAAATTTTACTGATAAAAAACCAATGAAATTGCCCCGTTATAGTTAGTGCTGGCAACTATAACTCACGCGACCGCAATCCTCTGCTGATGCTAATACTGTATTTAGACACTTATTTGCCCATGTCTTCTTCCATACATTTTTAGCTATACATATATTACAAATATTTTTTTTTCATAAAGACACATATGTCATCAGCAGAAGATTGCGGTCGCGTGAGTTATAGTTGCCAGCACTAACTATAACGGGGCAATTTCATTGGTTTTTTATCAGTAAAATTTCCGCTAACTATAACATGTGTGAAACCTATAGTTTTTTCAGTGAATTTGCAAGGTTTTTTAAATGCTAATTCCTAACTATAACGTGTGTGAAACCTATGGTTTTTTCAGTGAATTTGTACGGTTTTTTAAATGCTAAGTGACTTTACGCCATTCGTGACGTGCGCGCCCACTTAACGCAGTTCGTTCCGTGCGCGCACGGTGCGCTTCGCGCACCGCGCGCGCACAGTGAGCACGCGGTGCGCTTCGCGCACCGCGCACCCACTTTACGCAGTTAGTGCCGTGCCCACGTTACGCTAGATGGGCCATGTACGCACGATGCGCTTCGCGCACCGTGCGCACATGGAGGACATATTATGCGCTTCCTTGTGATAGGTAATCTGTTGAAATTTTTTGGGAAATTTCTGTGCTCTGATAAGCCATGCACAAATGGTGGCCTTCGGCGACCATTTGCACAAGGGGTGGAGAAAGTGTGGATAGTGTTTTTTTTATTTTTATTTTTTTACCGTACGCTTACGGTAAGCGTACGGTAAGCGTACCCCGCGAAATTGCCGAAAAAAAAATAATGCCGTTTTTGCTCTTGGGGGATGTTTGGGGACTCCCTCAACATGACTATGTGAGAGGGAGTTGTCAAAACATCCCCGTAACATGTTTTTGGCCATCATGTTTGATACATAACACTCAGTGCGGTAGACAAAATGGCGGACGCCGCTTCCTGGTTTCTGCCGATTCGAATGTTTACTAAGATCTAAGAGCCAATCAGAATCGCGCTCGCGCACGCCACCGTACGCTTACCGTAAGCGTACGGTAAGCGTACCGTAAGCGGGCTCAGATATATATATTGATTTAAAGGCTATTTTCTCAGAATCTACTGAACAGATTTACACCAAACCTACAAAAGGCACTTCCTTGACCTAGGGACTACCTCTCTGCCAAATTTCTAGTAATTCTGTTCAGCCGTTCGGGCTGTAGCTCGTTCTAAAGGTCCTATGGAAAAATGCATGGGAAAAACGCGTTTTGGGACCCCCCTTTTATCTCAGCCCCCGCTTGACGAATCCCCCCGAGACTTTCAGGGTAGGAGCGGAGCGTAGCGCCCCACCTATTTTGAGAAATTCGCGAGGATTCGTCGACCGGCGCCAAAGTTATTCAAAATAGAATGTTGAGGTTTTCCTATGGAAACGTGGTCCTAACTATAACTACCTACTGGCGACCGCCAGTAGGTAATATATATATATATATAAATATATATACACACACACACAGGAACGCACACACGCACATGCACACACACACATATATATATATAAATATTCTCTGAAAAAACCATAGGTTTCAGGGACGTTATAGTTAGCTGGACTTTTCACTCGTACAAAACCATAGAAATTCCCCCGTTATAGTTAGTTCAGCTAACTATAACTTGCGCGCCCGCAATGCACTGCTGATGACGTCACATATTACATCACTCATGACATGGTCAGTGACATCACTCATGACATCACTGATGACATCTCAAATGACATCACTGATGACATCACTGATGACATCATCCAGTGAATGTGTGTTTTTCTGAAAATTACATATGTTTTATATATGTATATCTCAAGGTCGATGGAAGAATAAATGGGTATATAAGTGTCTAAATGGATGATTTGTTTTTGAAAAATTGATTGTATAACTGACTGATTAAGTGTATCTTAGTGAATATATGGCTTAGTGAGTAATGTTTAAATATGTAAATATCTGTATCAGTCTCTCACTTTGTGTATAAGTGGCTGCATGGGTTGGTGAGTAGCTACATGAGTGTCTATATAGGTTATTAGTTGGTTTTTTGAGTATCAGTATAAGTGTCTGATGTCTGTATGGTTTGGTGGGTGGTATTATGTAGTGCATGGGTGCATGAATGAGTGACTCACTGTTTGTATGTGTTGAAGACAGCATGTGTGCAGGACTGTATGGGTGGATGAGTGTGTTAGTGAGTGAATGCCTGTCTCAATAGTGTCTCTATGAGTAACTACATATGTTTTAAACTAGTATATGTGACTATTGGTGTATATAAGTGAGTATATGTGAGAGTGAGAGTTTGAAAGAGTTCCTGTATGAATAAGTATGTGTTTCTATAAGTGATTGTTAAAAAGACTAAGTATGTGGAAGTTTCTGTAGAAGTTAGTGTGGTGGTGTGTGTATAACTGTATATGCAGGTAAACGGATGTTTGATTCTTTATTAGCATGAGTGACTATGTGTGTGAGTAACTTTATGGATGAGTGGCGTTGTGTAACAGGATGTATAGGTGTATGAGTACATATGATGAGTGAGTACATGTATGAGTGACTGTATAGGACTGTTGGTGAATGAGTGGATGTGGATGTGGATCTTACAATTACTGAATAGGTTGTTGTAACTGGTATTGGTATGTCCATTGTTTTGAAAATTTGTATTTCCATTTTTGAATGTGTGTATCAAAGGTTATATTAGGGGGAGAGGAGGTCTGCCACTCTATCACAAGGATGATGTCATCAGTGATGTCATGAGTGATGTCACTGACCATGTCATGAGTGATGTAATATGTGACGTCATCAGCAGTGCATTGCGGGCGCGCGAGTTATAGTTAGCTGAACTAACTATAACGGGGGAATTTCTATGGTTTTGTACGAGTGAAAAGTCCAGCTAACTATAATGCCCCTAAAACCTAAGGTGAATTTCTAAGGTTTTTTAAATGCTAATTCCTAGCTATAACGTGACAGAAACCTATGTTTTTTTCAGTGAATTTCAAAGGTTTTTTAAATGCTAATTTCTAGCTATGCCTACAGAGATAGGACATGTGAAGAAAGAAGGAAAAACGCACAGAAAGAAAAAAAAGAAATGCAGAAAGAAGCAACAGAAGTCCTCAAAGATGAAGAAAAGTGCAGGAAGAAGTATAACGTGCAGAAAGAACAAACAGAAGAGCAGAAACAAGCCTTGTTGCAAAATCATCCTGTACCCTCAACTTTTTCAGACGGATACTGGTGGTAACTGAGTCTGACTGACCAGTCCTAGAGCCAGTGCTATGTTAAAAGACACTCAGAATATAGTGAAAACACCTACATACACTAGGGCACACTATGTGTTGGGGTCCCCCTGTGATTAGCATGACCTCCTCTGTAAGCCCCTAGTATATAATAGGGCAGGGGATTAAAACTACCTCTTAAAACGCACCACAGGGCGTGTTTGAACACGTCACCTCATGCCCCGTCCCCTCCCTTCCCCACTGTGTAAACATGCCCTGTAGCCGTTTTAAGTTGGGAGATCAAGTCCCCTTGAATCCTGAGGGTCCCTAGGGCCCAACTAGACCACTAGGTACCTCCAGTAAGCGCCACAGAGCTGCGTTGCAGAGAGGTGTAAAAAGTGGCACGGCCTGCACCACCTCTCTGCAACGCAGAGCAGTGGTGCTTACTGGAAGAACCTGGTGGGCTAATTGGACCCCAGGGTCCCTCAGGATTGAAAGGGAATTATTTCCCCAACTTAGAAACACGCCACAGGGCCTGTGGGCGTTCTGAGTTGAGAGATTAAGTCCCCTTGAATCCTAAGGGTCCCTAGGGTCAAACTAGCCCACTAGGTACCTCCAGTAAGCGCCACAGAGCTGCGTTGCATGGAGGTGTAAAAAGGGGCGTGACCTCAGAACACCTGTCTGCAACGCAGCTCCCTGGCGCATACTGGAGATACCTGTTGGGCTAGTTGGCCCTCAGGGACCCTCAGTATTGAAGGGGAATTAATTCCTCAACTTACAACTGGCCAGGGGGCGCATTTGCAGAGTGCTGCAAGGAGGGGGCGTGGCCTCTGGCGCGATGCCGGTCTTTTATTTATTTATTTTTAAGAAGGAGGGCTGTGTGGCCCCCTTTCTTTTTCTAATTTATTAGCCTGGGGACCCCATCCCCCAGGGCCTGCACCCTAATTTTTTTTGTTGAAAAAAATTAATTTGGCCCTCCCAAGCCCTTAATCGGCCCTGGGGACCCAAACCCCCAGGTCATGGCCTTTTTTTAATTTTTTTATTCTTTAGGAGGGGGGCTGTGTTGCCCCCCTCCTCAGGCCACTTTTGGCCCCGGGGACCCCATCCCCCGGGGCCGGCCTTTGTTTTTTATTTGTTTTAAAAAAATATATATTTATAGAAACACCTAGGACATGCTGGACAAACCCTATGTACCTAACACCATGACGATTTGCGTGATATTCATTAAAAGGCGACTATGCATACAATGAATCCACGTAGAATGTATTCACACCGCTAGTGAAGCTCTGACATGTCTGACACCCTACCGTGCCTAATCCTGGCGCCCCCGCTGGTGGGTACTCTCCAAGTAGACACCCTTGTCGTTTATTTATACAAACATGGGTAGCTATTGACGGGCACATTTAATACACATGCACACCAAGCCATTCAAAGGGGATTCAACAAAAATTCGACCAAACTATGCAAGAAACCCCCTCACGGTTAATAAAACACACATCCACCGCCGGATGTGTAATACTTTTTATTTTACTCTCTGGAAAGGAGACAAACCTCACTTGAGAGTCACAGCGTGCTCCTGGCTGAGCCCAATGCTGTGTTACACCCACCAGTGCCCGCCGAGTGCCACACACCTCTGTGTTGTATTCCACCAGCTAGTGCGTATGCTATGACACTCTCTAGCCCATGTGCACTGTAACACCACCCCGTGAACATGTCATGCCACACTTGCCTTCGCACGGGTTATTTTGCCCCATCTAACGTGCCTTCCTCGATGCCTATGTTATAAAGCACAGCGCTATGCCATACATATTACAATCTGGGATCCCTATCTTTGTCACAGTGCATATGCAATGTTACACTACCCAGCACATATTTTATATTACAACATTAGAGACTACTTAGGTTACACAACACTGCCCTGTGCATATTACACTCCAAGGCGCATATCACATAGCAAGCGCTAGTGCCTGTGCTATCTCGCGCTCTCCAATGAATCTGTCATTGCGCACAATGTATTGCATATTATATTTCACGCCCCGGTTCATCTTATATCACACTTTTTGGTGCATAGTTTATACCATATACCATATCTAGTTTTCATTTTCAATCGTGCTCTCAGGAATATGTTCTATATAACACTGCGTCCACCTACCCTTTTCACGGGCATTACATTTTGCGATGGGGGGTGGAGGGTCAGGGGATGTTTCTGCCAAGTGAGCCCGGAGTCACAGTCCCAAACATCCTCTTCTTCCTGAATAAAAGTGAGATTATGCTGCATACTTGTTCATATTTTAAGTAGTTCGCACAGACACACAATTTGAAAACAATAAAGTTCCTAATACCCACCTTCTATGAACAGTTAGCTTGCTGCCCCATCCACCTCCTCCCTATCCTCTGTTGTCTGAATTCATGGACTAGCCTCCTCCCTCCTGCCATGCATGGTCTGATGTGCTGCCACTGCCCTGCATTTAGCATGATGTACCAGTCCACTCATCCTGCCCTCCATTGCCCAATTCTATGGCCCATCATTGACCTCCTGCTTAGCCTCTGTGCTTTGCTTGCTGCCCCTATTCTCCTTCCCCCTGCCCTCCGATGTCTTTGTGCATGCCCCTGCTCCATCCTTTTTGACCACCATGTTCCATGGACCTGCCACTCCTATCTACTCTGAGTGTTCTGTTGAGCTGCCACTCCCCTACCACCTGCCTAGCATTGTCAGATGACTGTAACCTGTCCCTGCACCTCCACCCTGCCTGTCCACATGCCATGCCCCTATCCCCTTCCTCCTGTCCTCCATGGTCCATTTTACTGCCACACCCTTCTGCCCTCCCTGGTCTGTTGTGCTGCAACTGCTCCTCCTGCCTGCCCCACGCGGTCTGTTGTGAGGCCCCTTCCCCTGAACTCTCTTGTCTGTGCCCAGGTCCTGACCCTCCCTTCTATCCTCCATGGTCCTTTGTGCATGCCCCTGCACCCTCCTTCTTGCCCATCATAGCCATTGTGCTGCCACTAACCCTCCCGCTTGCCATGCATGGTCTTCTGTGCTGCCATGGCCCCTCCCACCTTCCCTGTGTGGTCAGCTAGCTGCTCCTGACCCCCTCCCACCTTCCCTCCATGGTCTGTGTGTATGCCATCATAGTCTCACTGTTGCTCTCCATGGTGTGTCTTGTTTCTAGTGCCCATCCTGCCTGACCTCCATGGTCATCTTGCTGCTCCTGCCCTGCCCCCTTGCCCCCAGCCCTCTGTTTCCATGTGCAGCCCCCTATTCCCTCCCTCCTGTCTTGTCAGTTCCGTTGTAATGCCCCTGATCCGTCCCTCCTGCCCTTTATGGTCTGTTATGCTGCAGCTTTCTCTCCTGTCTGTCCATTATGGTCAGCTAGCTACCATTGCCTCTTTCCCCTCTGTTGTCTCTTGTCCATGTGCATGGTCCTGTCCCCTCCCTATTGCTTTCTATGGATTGTTGTGCTGCACTCCCGTCCCGCATGCCCTGTGTGGTGTATTGTGCTGCTGCAAACCCTAATGCCTGCCCTGTAGGGTCAGTTTGGTGCACCTCTCAATGTCCCTCCTGTCCTCTGTTATCCGAGTCCATGTCCCTACCCCAATTCCTCCTGCCTACCATGATCCAATGTACCATACTTGCGAACATTTTGAACTTGGTAAGAGGGAGATTTTGAAATAAAACTGGGGTATTGATTTTCCCCTTTGAGTTACATTGAAAAAGAGAAGATTGTAGACAGGAAACAGATCAAGTAAAGCCCATTTGAGCTTAAAAACATTGGACGTTTCCTGGCTGAAACGGGTCTGTTGGCATGTATGGTTGTATGACCACTGCCTCTTCCTTCTGCCCACAATGGTCTATTATATTGCCACAGCCTCTCTTGCCAGTCCTGTATTGTTGGTTTGTTGCCCCTGCCCCCCTTTCCACTGCCCTCCATAGTCTGTTGTGCTGCCACTGCCCTTCCTGCCTGCCTAGTGTGGTCAAATTGTTGCCTCTGCACTTGTTGTAAATTGAAACGACGATGTGATTAAGCATTTACTAAAGACATGAATTCTCCTTCCTTAGAACATGTCTCTTACGTTATGTTGACTAAAGTCTGGACTCCATTTTGTATTGTCATGTCTCCACGTGCTCAACACGAGAAGAGTCCTATCTTCGT
Source organism: Triturus cristatus (assembly GCF_964204655.1). NCBI lineage: Eukaryota > Metazoa > Chordata > Amphibia > Caudata > Salamandridae > Triturus > Triturus cristatus. The sequence continues at coordinate 1,483,527,847 of NC_140590.1, read as the reverse complement.
GTTAGTTGCTCTTGCAATCTGCCTAGTAACAGTCTATAAATAGCTCCTTTGTCCGTTTGGCGCATGCCCAGACTTGACCACATCTGTTATCAGTTAGTCCTCGCTTGACCATGTTTTCGCGGGCTCAAGGAGTGTGTCAGCTCCGCCCATATATTGATTCTGTATCGAAAATGACCATAAAAGGTAATATTCTTTGCCTCATGTTGTATCCACCCACTTATGAGCCCCTCTGTTGTGTATAAAAGGGGACCGTGTACGCAAGTTCTTTGTGCTACTCTATGCAATACTGAAGGGTGTTGTATGGATTGTAGGACCACCCTTAAGGGTTAATAAACTTTGTCTTTGTACTTTGCAGTTTCCGTGCCAACTTCCTTGTAGATTCCATTTGCAGGAGAGCGAACCCTTGTGTCCTGCGGGCCTAGCTGGGGCCTGTATTCATCAATTGGCGCCCGTCACGTGGGGCTCATCGGCGACTCGGATGCTCGAAGGATTGGTCGTGACGAAGGTGAGGAATTTGGCCGGGGATGTGATCACTGCCAGAGGCACTTTAGTCCTGGCATCCCGAGGTTTTCTTCCTTCCCTTCCTAGCTGACCATCTGGGTGGCGCCGGTCCTCGACTGAGACCTCTTCTGTCGGTCCTGCCGTGACAGCCGTTTGGGCGAATTTTGGAGCTTGGCAGTTGGAATCTGGACTCTTGATTGGTAAGAACCGTTGTATGGTACTTGCTCCGAGTTTTTGAAGCCTGGTTTGGCTATTTGAGTTTGATTTGTGATGACCGGTCATATCTTGTATTGATTATTGTGAGAATATATGCGTTGCAACACATATAGGCAGGTAATGTGGAGATATTTCTCCAGAGCTGTGTAACTTTGAACGGCACAACGTTTAAGTGCCATTTTTTTGATAATACTGCATATTTTGCATTATTTTTGAGCATGCCTGCTTTTAGCGCACTCCGTAAGTGGTGCTGCTGCTTTGGAAACCGGTTAAACCTCGAGGAATCTGCTCCAGCTCCCCCAGAGGAGACTCCTAATAGGGATATGTATGTGAAGCATGGTCTTTCTTCCATAATGTACAGCACAGTATGGAGGAAATACACCAGAAAGGATCCTGAGTTACGATGGCCTTTGTATGGGTCGTTTGATATGCGTAAGATTGAGTATGTGGAACAGTGTATGTGTAAACGGCGTGCTCGTCATGACATGTTTGAATGTGTGCGGTTATGGGTGAAAGAAGTGCGTGAGCGAGAGAAACGTGAGAAAGCTCAGTTTGATAAAGAGCAACGGAAGAATGATCATGTGCGAGCACAGGAAGCGAAGCGTCGGGAGGAAAGAGAACAGGCGGAGAGACAAGAGAAGGAGCGTAGGCTACAAGTGTCGGGTCAATATGCTGTTCGGCAGCCTCTTTATCCTGTCCTTACTAATCTTGATGATGATTTTTTCCTATTAGATCGTCCCCCGCCACCTTATGTAGGTGCGTCTGCTCCGACAGTTCAGGATTCTGGATCGGGTAAAGATAAGAAAGACACACGATCCATGTTATCTCTTGAGCGCTCGGGTGAGCTTCGGAAACTCTCTTATCGTGCAGTTTCAAATAAGCTGTCGTTTTCAGAGCTGTTACCGGATCTGGAAGGTTGGCAGGATAGGGAGAAAGTGTATTTTGCTGCCATTTTTTCTGATGAAGTGGTTGCTGCCTTTCGAAAATATTCTGATGTTTTTGAGCCGCAGGAGATAGTGTCGGATTCTAGAGCACTGCGTAATGGTACTTTCTCTCCCTCCCAGGTGCCTGATGCAGTCCGACGTCTGTTTGCGCTACGGGATGAAATGCTTCGACTGCGGGAAAAAGCGCGCCGGAACAAGGAAGAGGAGAGCTTGACCTTGCAGGCGGACGACCAGCAGCCGTCTTCCCCCCAGTCAGATAAGAGCGACCTAGTGCATGTTAAACCAATGCGAGAGGCGGCGCCTTTGTATGTTCCTCCTAAAGGAGCGGGAACTAGTTCGGATATTACCTCCGCCGATGCTAAGGGATATTTTGTGTACAATTGGGTTTATACTCCCTGGCATAGGGCTGACGTCATGGCATTAAAGAATGCGTTGCCTGATCCCCGCAAGAATCCAGCGGCCTTTTACGAAGAAGTCGAGGGGGCCTTGAATTCTTGTACTATGACCTTAGCAGATATAGATTTGTTCTTTGGGCTTATTTTACCACCAGGTATGTGGTGATCTGTGCGGAAGGTGGACGATGTTGCCGCTTTTAAGGCTCGGTGGTCTGAGCTTGAGGATGAGGATAGGGAGAGGAAGCCCGCGCAGAAACCACCTCAGGTTATCCTAGATCTCCCCGCTGCTATTCTGACTAAGTTGAAGACAATCATCCCCCCTAAAAAGATTGACTGGAACATGTTATCCTCGTGTAAGCAGAAAGTCGATGAATCAGTTGCAGATTTCTTTACGCGCTTTGAGGAGACGTTTCATGATTTTAGTGGTCAGTCACTTACGGATGATACGGGTCGACACCTCTTTGCTGATAAATACGTGGCGAATTTACTACCGGCGATCGCAGCCCGCCTCAAAGCGAGTGAAAGTTCTTGGTCCACTGCGACCCCGACAGCCCTCCTGACTATAGCTCAGTATTATGAGCGTCAGGAGCAAGAAGCGAAGGGACAGGAGGAGAAGAAATCGAAAGATTTAAAAACAAAGGTGATGTTAGCGCAAGTATATGGTCCGCCCCGTCGGGGTGTCAATAGAGGTAGGGGAGGATTTTATGGTCCTCCCTCGGGCCGATCTGATTTGAATAGGAATCAATGTGCGTATTGTAAGCAATCGGGACACTGGGCCAGGGATTGCCCGGCGTTGCATGCTTCGCGTCAGGGACATAATCAGGGTGGCCCGAGAGGTAGAGGGGGTTTCTCGAATTTTAGAGGGAATTCTAACGATCACGCTCGTTTTGACCCTGCCGGGCAGCAACGAGATAGGCCTAATGTTTTCGATCGACAAAACCAGTATCAAGTGTCGGGGATTGACCGCTCTGGGTACCATGATTCTCAGCATGCATAGGAATGCGTTGGATGGGGGTTAGAATCAGTTGAGGTGCCGGTTGATCAGAAGGGTCCTTACGTATCAGCTGAGGTTTTGGGTTCTACTGATCAGTTCCTAGTAGATACAGGAGCGACTCGTAGTGCGCTGTCTAAACAATTGGTTCCGAGGGCTCCCCCATCTGGTTTAATGGTTACATCGGTAGGGTTTGACGGTACACTCTCCCGAAGCCCTCTTTCGCGGCCCCTCACATTTCAGGTTGATTCTTTTTCTGCACCCTGTCCGTTTTTGCTTGCCCCGAACACGCCGGACAACATTATGGGCCTTGATATGTTAAAGCACTTCAGAGCTACGATCCGCTGCTCCCCTGCTGGAGTGCGGGTGATATTAAATGACAATTACCCTCGGTCTGAACGGATGTGTGTGGTTGCGGAGGATGCTGTGTTAGCTACCCTCCCTCGTGCTTTGTGGGCCACTTCGGATACTGATGTGGGACAGATGGTGATTCCGCCTGTTCACATTAGTGTCCAGGAGGGGGCGGTGTTACCACGCCTCCCACAGTATCGTATTTCCCAGGAGGGGGAGGAGGCTCTTATACAGATTGTGCAGGATTTGATTAAGGTGGGAGTAGTGGAGGAAGTTCCCTACAACGTCTGTAATAGCCCGATTCTACCCATTTTGAAAAAGGATACGGATGCCAAGGTTTATCGGTTTATAATTGATTTGAGAGAAGTAAACAAGATCGTGATACCTCAGTATCCAGTGGTTTCTGATATCACGACGTTGCTTACTTTGGTCCCGCCTACGGCGACGACGTTTTCAGTCATTGATTTGAAAAATGCTTTCTTTTCGATTCCTATTCATCCCGATAGTCGATACCTTTTTGGTTTCACTCTGAATAATAGGTCTTATCGATTTTGTAGAGTTCCTCAGGGCTACACAGAAAGCCCTAGCATTTATAGTCAAGCTTTGAAAAGGCAATTGGACTCCTTTGTTCTGCCCGAGGGTGTCGCCCTCATTCAATATGTCGACGACATCTTGCTGGCGGCCGACACTCCGGAGTTGTGTGAAAAGAGTACGTTGTCCTTGCTTTCCTTTTTGGCATCCCACAATCACAAAGTCTCTCGGAAGAAATTGCAGTTCTGTAGACCAAAGGTGACTTATCTGGGTCACCTTTTGTCTAAGGATGGGCGTGCACTCACACCAGATCGTATCCAAGTAATTTTGGACACGCCAGTACCTTCCACGCAGAAGGACGTGCGTGCATTTTTGGGTCTTGTTTCTTTTTGTAGGCAATGGATATTAGGGTTTTCACACATAGCCAAACCATTATTAGCCCTTTTGACAAAAGACACACCTATTCCGCTTCCTTGGTCAAATGAGTGTGACGCTGCTTTTCAGCAATTACGACAGGCCCTTTGTTCAGCACCAGTGTTAGGGACCCCTGATTATACCAAACCTTTTTCGCTGTATGTGCATGAGAAAGATGGATGTGCATTATCAGTTTTAGTGCAGATGCACGGCGACAAGCAGCGCCCTTGTGCATATTTTTCGGCTGTACTTGACCCTGTTGCCCGAGCGCTGCCTGGTTGATTTCGCTCGGTTGCGGCGACAGCTGTGTCAATACGCCAAAGCGAGGGAATTGTGTTATCTCATAAGCTGTTGGTATTAGTCCCCCATGCTGTTGATGCCCTGCTTAATCAGTCAAAGACGCAGCATTTGACCAGTGCCCGTTTAACGGGATATGAGCTGACGCTTTTGGCTCCTCATATTACGTTAAAGAGGTGCGTAACGTTAAATCCGGCCACATTGTTGCCATACCCCGAGAATCAGTCTGAAGCACAGAAAGCACATGATTGTATTCTTGTGACTGAGGAACAAACAAAGGGTCGTATTGATCTCCAGGATACGCCCTTTCCAGATGTAGATGGAGAATTGTGGGTGGACGGATCATGCCTGAAGCTACCAGACGGTACGACTTCAGCACCGTATGCAATTACCACACTGCAAACAATAGTGGAGACAGCACGCATACCACAGAAATCAGCTCAAGCAGCGGAACTGATAGCATTAACACGAGCATGTGAGCTCAGGACAGGATTGTGTGTGAATGTTTATACAGACAGCCGCTATGCTTTCGGAGTAGCGCACGATTTCGGCCTACTCTGGAAGGAGAGAGGGATTCTAACGTCGCATGGAGTACAAATAATGCATGGAGAGTTAGTTCATAACCTTTTGACTGCATTGACATATCCGAGGAAAATTGCTATCATTAAATGTAGTGCCCATAAGAAAGTAGTTGATAAAGTTGGAGAAGGGAATGCGTTAGCAGACCGGGTGGCACGGGAGACTGCGATGCAGCCCGGTGCTACTGCCATGTATGTAGTGAAGTCGCAGGTAGAAAGATGGCACGATGCGAAGGAAGAAGTGCGAGAAATACAGAGGACCGCTTCTGATAAAGAACGGGAGCAATGGTCCAGTGAGGGAGAATTGGATGATGAGGGTTGCTGGAGAAATAAGCAGATGGATAGATGGAAGTTACCCACGGCTTTTGTACAACCTATGGTTCAGATTAAGGGTGGGCGTAGTTCGCGAAGTAGCACTTCGCGAAGCTACGCAAAGTGAAGTTCGCACTACGCGAGCTACACGTAGCACTTCGCGAACTGCGAAGTAACATGTTCGCACTGTGCAAGATGTTGTTTTCAATGATTGCACAGTGCGGACAAGCAATCGGCACTGTGCAATCATTGAAAATGGCATCTTGCACAGTGCGAGCTGTAGTTTTCTGCTGCTCGAGTAGATTTTTACTCGAGCTGCAGCTTTCTCAACGCGAACTGGTAGTTTCTCATCGCGAGCGGTCGCGAGCATACGCGACCCCTCGCAATGAGAAACCTGACCTTCTCGCGTTGGGAATCTCGCCGGGAGGTTTATTTTCCATGCTCGCGATCGCGAACAAGGAAAAAGTCTCGCCAGGATGTCATTTTGCTTGCTCGCGGTCGCCAACTTGACGTTGAGGACCGCGAGCAAGCAAAAAATGACCGCAGCACTACGCAACACTACGCTACGCGTGTTCGCACTGTGCTACGTGCAGTTCGCGTAGTGCGAAGTAGCGCGAACTTCGCAAACTACGCGAGCGTAGCGTAGTGCTTCGCCCAGGCCTAGTTCAGATGGCACATGGGCTAGCACATGTTGGAGCTTCCGCAATTGTAAAATTGCTTACCCAAGTCTGGGAGCATCCAGAGATTGCTAGCACGGCAAAGAGGGTGGTGCAGACCTGTATGATCTGCCTGAGGTACAACCCAGGAAAGGGTACTCGAACTCCAGCAGGAGAATTTGTAACACCTACTGCACCCTTTGAGGTTTTGCAGATGGATTACATCCAGCTTGAGCGCTGTAACAATTTGAAGTATGTTCTAGTAGTGGTTTGTGCCTTTAGCAAATGGGTTGAGGCATACCCTACGAAAGACAATACTGCAATGACTACCGCCAAGATGCTGTTGAAGGAGTTCTTCCCTCGGTATGGCGTTTGTAGACTTCTGTGGAGTGATAACGGACCCCACTTTATAGCGGATGTTATAAAGTATGTTTTGAAGGGTCTGGGCATCACCCAGAAGTTTCACGCAGTGTTTCACCCTCAATCTGTGGGACTAGTCGAGAAGTATAATGGTACACTGAAGCTCAAGATCGCTAAAATCCAAGCTTCGACGTCTTTGACTTGGCCAGATGCTTTACCGCTGGCGTTATTGTCAATTAGATCGGTACCGCACTCTCGAACCGGTCTTACACCGTACGAGATTGTCTTTGGACGCCCAATGAATATTTGGGGTCCACCAAAACCTAAGACTGTGTATGATGTACCTTGTGTAATGATGAATGATTATCTGGCGCAGTTAACGGATAACTTGGTTTCTATTCATCAACAGGTCCGGGAGGCGCTCCCTGATCGGTCCACCGGTGAAGGACATAGTCTCCGGCCTGGCGACTATGTCATGGTGAATATCTTTGACAGGACGAACAACTTGGAGCCGAGATGGGTTGGTCCTGAGCAGGTCCTACTTGCAACGAGGACGGCTGTGCGAGTTTCCAGCAGAAAGAATTGGATCCATTCTCTGCACTGCCGCAAAGTACCGCCCGGATTGGTGGAGCCTGCTGTATTGACCGATCAACAAGAAATTCTGGCTGCAGAGAAAGGCCGTGCTGGGGAACCGAACGACACTGAGGAGCTCTTCCCGGACCACGCGACTCCTGGAGGAAAGCGATATCATCTCAGGCCAAGGAAGTGAATTCTTCAGTACCGGGACATGTTGTCAGAACGACCCTTGGGTTAGTGAAACGGAGAGCCAATGAGGTAAGGGGGGGGATCAGCCCTGCATTAGTGTAGCGACACCCGTCTTGGCCCGCTGGTGAAGAAATCGACCGCTGCCCAAGGGGAAGAGTTCTGACAAACCTTTTAGTTTCAGGAAGATATTGATTCTTTACTCTGACATGGAGAAAAAGAAAATCCTTTGTGCAACAGGTTTTATGCTCACAGTAGCTATTGTTGGGATAACCACATGGTTTGTGGAGGATGTGACTCCTGCTCGAAAGTTACTTGTGTTGACTACTCCAGTGCCTGAGGAGCACTACTTCTATACCCTTCCGTATCAAGAATTGAAGCATCGTCAGTCTTATTTGAATAACACTTTCATCCAGATGTTGCATCATACCCACGTTGCCACGAATGCTACGAACTGTTGGATATGTGGTATGATGCCAGCTCACCAGAAGAAAGGAGGAACGCCATTCATACCTCTTCCTTTCTCTCATAATGGCTCTTGTAGAGCATGGTACACTTTGCTTTTTGCCACCCGGAAACCCACAGTGGGACGATTACTCTTCAGACTCAATAAAGAATGTCATCAGGATAAAGATGGATATCCGCAAGCGAATGGGACAATTTGGGAATGGGAAGAGTATCGACCAGACAATGAATCGATTCCCTATATTTTCACGAACACCAGAGACACTGTGGGAAAAGACAGATTTGTGATTCAAGTGGCACAAGCTCAAGCGGACCTGTGTGTCCAGAGTGTGGGTTATATTCCTGTTGGTGTTAGTGATTGCATTACCATATTAAATATCGACGGGTTGAATAACAATACCTTTTTAGCATCCCATAATACATACTTCGTATGTGGAAATAAAGGTTATTACCGTTTGCCAGCCGGTTGGTCTGGAGTATGTTATGTAGCATTTCTATTGCCCCCTGTATTTTTGGCACCTGCATCTTATCATAAGGATTTGAAGTTGTTAAATAATGTGACTGTAAATAGGTATAAACGCACTCTATCAATTGATGATGTGGATCAGACTGACACTAGTCTGCAGCAGTATATTGATTTTAATTTAGGATTGTTTTTCTTCGTTGGAGCCGCCCTAAATAGTAGGAAAGTTCGAAGGTTAACAAGAGTGGTAGAGGCTGTGACAAACCAAACCGCTGCTGCTCTTGGGAATCTTACGGAAGAATTACAGATTACTAGAATTGTTGCATTGCAGAATCGTATGGTGCTAGATGTTATGTTAGCCGACCGAGGTGGAGCTTGTAAAATTATCGGAAGTAGTTGTTGTGTGTTTATACCTGACCACACGCCGTCAGTTTATAATGCTATCAACAGGTTGCACAAAATTGTAGCTGGAATCCATACAGAAAACGGCACTTGGACCTTTTCTGGATGGTTTTGGGCATTGATCACTGCTTGGGGGTGGAAGGTTTTAACTGGTCTCTGTATTATTGTAGCAGTTCTGTTTTCTTGTTGCATTTGTGCCCAATGTGGTCCTTTGCTCTGTTCCTTATGTGTATCATTCTGTATTCCCGATAAGAAAGCTATTGCCGATGTCACTTATCAGAAACATTTAGCTAAAGAAGTAGAGGAAATGATGACAATTGACATATACGATGATTATCCTAACAAACCGGATGTCTTCAGTAAATGCTGAAAGGGTCGTCTGTTGTAAATTGAAACGACGATGTGATTAAGCATTTACTAAAGACATGAATTCTCCTTCCTTAGAACATGTCTCTTACGTTATGTTGACTAAAGTCTGGACTCCATTTTGTATTGTCATGTCTCCACGTGCTCAACACGAGAAGAGTCCTATCTTCGTGTTAGTTGCTCTTGCAATCTGCCTAGTAACAGTCTATAAATAGCTCCTTTGTCCGTTTGGCGCATGCCCAGACTTGACCACATCTGTTATCAGTTAGTCCTCGCTTGACCATGTTTTCGCGGGCTCAAGGAGTGTGTCAGCTCCGCCCATATATTGATTCTGTATCGAAAATGACCATAAAAGGTAATATTCTTTGCCTCATGTTGTATCCACCCACTTATGAGCCCCTCTGTTGTGTATAAAAGGGGACCGTGTACGCAAGTTCTTTGTGCTACTCTATGCAATACTGAAGGGTGTTTTATGGATTGTAGGACCACCCTTAAGGGTTAATAAACTTTGTCTTTGTACTTTGCAGTTTCCGTGCCAACTTCCTTGTAGATTCCATTTGCAGGAGAGCGAACCCTTGTGTCCTGCGGGCCTAGCTGGGGCCTGTATTCATCACACTCTCCTACCTGCCTTCAATTTTCAGAGTCCGTGCCCCTGGCCTCTGCCTCTCAACAGTATCCCAATGAACAACTAGATTGCTAACATTCTATATTTATTACAAAAGTGTGGAATGCCTGACGTCATCTTGATGTAATCAAAACTGTAATGCCTAGAGCATTTCCTTTAGAAATTACATATATGAGAGGGTCTTATTTGCATCAAAATTATGGTTAGTGCTCTAAAAAACTAAAATGAGGACATATTTTCTGAGTTTTCAAATAGCGACAAAGAACTTTTAAATTATTTGTAATCTTAGTTTTTTTATCTAGTTGACCACTTGATTAAATGTTGCATCCAAGGGGAGAGGGTGTGGTGTTACTTCAAGAGCTGCAGACTTTACAACTGGGGAACCAGGTTGGAGTTTCTGCTTCAGCTCAACATTCTGTGATTCTGGTCAAATCACTTAATCTCCCCATGTCTACAACCAAAATGAATTTGATCTTGTGTGATGTAACCAATGTTCATGTAAAGCACTCCAATACCTGACAAGTCTGCACTATATAAAACTGCAAATACACAAAAAATAGGTGTTTTGCACACTTCTGTCATTGGGCTACATTTGGGCTACATCTGGGTGATATTTGGGCTACATTTGGGCTCTTTTGTCTCTGGTTGCCATTTTAGGAGATTTATTTGTTATGAAGTTTCCTAATTTCCTCATTTACTGCAGTCTCCTCAGTAGGAAATGCTTTCAGTTTTTTACTTTGATTCCATCAAGAAGGTATTCAGATATGTCACACATTTGCCATAAATTCTGAATGTTAGCACTCTAGTTGCTCATTAGATCACTGTAGTAAAGCTACTGCTCACCACGGAAGTCTGCTGCTAGTATTAGAAGTGCATGTTTCAGTCTGCATATCAGAATTTTTTAATGAAATAGAACAGGATTTGAGAAGTCACTCAAAATGTGCCCTAATTTTTCTTTCCAACAAACAAATGATGGACGTTTATTGTAACGCTAATTTTTCTTTCTTCAGCACTAATCATAATTTCTATGGCAAAATGAACCCCCTCATTGTGTTCCTTTTTAAATTAAATGTTTTAAGTGTTACCAGTTTATTCCAATCAAGATGGCTTCAGGTGTGCCATACTTTTGTCATAAGTAAGACAGTAAGCGCTCTAGTTGTTCTTAAGAACACTCTGGGACAGTCTGTCATTGGGCTATACTTGGGCTCCATCTGGGTGATATTTGGGCTACATTTGGGCTCTTTTGTCTCTGGTGGCCATCTTGGGAGATTTATTTGTTATGAAGTTTCCTAATTTCCTCATTTACTGCAGTCTCCTCAGTAGGAAATACTTTCAGTTTTTTACTTTGATTCCATCAAGAAGGCATTCAGATGTGTCACACATTTTCCATAAATTCTGAATGTTAGCACTCTAGTTGCTCATTAGATCACTGTAGTAAAGCTACTGCTTACCAGACAAGTCTGCTGCTGGTATTCAAAGTGTATGTTTCAGTCTGCATGTCAGAATGTTTTTATGAAATAAAAGAGGATTTCAGAAGTCAAAATGTGCCCTAGTTTTTCTTTCTGCAGCACTAATCATAATTTATATGGCAAAATGAACCCCCCAATTTTGTTCCTTTGTAAATTAAATGTTTTAAGTGTTACCACTTTATTCCAATCAAGATGGCTTCAGGTGTGCCATACTTTTGTCATAAGTAAGACTGTTAGCGCTCTAGTTGTTCTTTAGAGCACTCTGGGAAGCTGCAGTAGAACACAAAGGAATCAACTGACAGTCTCTGCCCTTGTTGGATGTACATGTTTTTTTGAGAATGTCAGACTTCATTCTTACATGACTGAGAAAGATAATGTGAATTTACAGAAAATATGCTCTCAGTTTAGCTGATAGATCACCTTCCAAACCTCTGTGGGAAAAGTATGAGAAAATAGTTTTCTCTCAAACATGGTTTGTGATATCACAGAAGAAGGCTTTTTCACATGGTAAAATCACCTTAGAACACACCACAGTTCCTAAAATGAGTATGGTACCATCAACAAATGATTTATAATGTAACTAAAGTCTTAAAATCTTCTATTAACTGCAATGCTTTTTAATGAGGTGCTATCATGTATATTGGTCCCAAGATGGCTGCCAACACTTCTTGGATGAAGTACTGACAGCCAATCAGATCTCACGATGAGATGTGTGGTTAGGCTCCGCCCAGATATGTATGTGATTTTACTTTTGATTTTCTCAGGAACTACTGAACAGATTGACACCATATATGCAAAAGGCACATGCCTGACCTGAGGACTACCTCTTTGCCAAATTTCAAGTAATTCTGTTCAGCCGTTCGGGCTGTACCTTGGACTAAAGGTCCCTATGGAAAATTGCATGGGGAAAATGCGTTTTGGGACCCCCCTTTTTTCTCAGCCCCCGCTTGACAAATCCCCCCGAGACTTTCAGGGTAGGAGGATTCGTCAACCGGCGCCAAAGTTATTCCAAATTGAATGTTGCGGATTTCCTATGGAAACACGGTCCTAACTATAACTATCTACTGGCGACCGCCAGTAGATAATATAAAGTTTCACTTACCTTATATTCTTACCTTGCGTTCTGAATGTATGTGTGGTAAACACTGCTCCACTCTACTGCACTGTACAACACTTCATGAAACACCATGACTCTCCACTCTACTCCACAACCCCCCACTCTATGAAACACCACCCCATGCCACTCTGTACCACTCCACCCTACCACACTCTACTCCACTTTATGGCACTCCACTATATGGCACTCCACGCCACTCTCCTCTATGCCACTAACTTTTGGTAATGTTGAACAGCATTCATGCATGATGCTGGTGAAAAAAATGGATGCAACACATTGGCAAAGCCAATAGCTCTTGCACAGGCAAGAGCTATTGGCTTGCCAATGCTTGTAATGATGATTCTTTACCCAGCCTAGGGAATGGCAACAAACTGTTTTAATTTGGAAAGCTTTAGGAACAGTTTAAGGAGTTCAAATGTTTTAAATGTATGTACATATTATGGTGATATTTAAATATATCTTCTAAGAAGTTCACTATTATAAGCATATGCCTTTTCTGTTAAAAATAAACTTCCCCATGCTGTGGGAATAACATTGCTTCAGTTCACTGCCTATGAAGATGTTGCCCTTACCACAAAACAAAGCTAGTCCCTCATGAACATATTCCATGGTGCATATTAATATTCAAACAAAGGCAAAGCAATATAAGGCACTGCATTACGGGCATAAGCATTAAACTGGAACAATTTCCTTTGATGCCTCTCGGTTACTTGCCAAAAATGATCAAACTAGTTTATATTGCATTGCATTGTATTCCACCGTCATTCTTTATTTGGAAACATGGATCAAATGGCAATAGTAAAGTATTATGGGATTCAAAACAGACTCAAATTGCTTTTAGCAATATTATCAAACCACTAACAATTTTTAGACTCCAAAAGTCTAAATTCAGTAGCTTCATGTCAAACTGTCAATAAGGTTTTGTATTAATAAATAGAGCAACAGATAGTTTGAATTTCTAAATATTTGAAAAAACATTGGGATAGACAGCTTTTAATGTGAAATATCTGTCCTTTCTGCTACTAGTGTGTGGATCTGGTGAGCAAAGTGTGTTTAAATGCTGTGTTTAAGACTGCAGTACCGCCTCCTGTCTACAGGGGCAGAGCTGAGCAAAAATATAAACCCACTTAATAAAACACAGGTCCCCACAAGGCAATTTTTAAAAAAGTTATAAAAATTGGAACGGTAGTTCCTGAAGTCATTTTTAGGTCGAGCATAGCGCAGCACACATGCACTGCTCTAGGAGAGGGCCTCTTGAAATCACTCCAGACATGCTGAAAGCTTTCTGTAAGCTCATGCTTGTGGTTGTCACATTCTATTTGCCTTTGCATGTGGCTTTCAAAAAATGAAAGCACGCAATTGGCCAAAAGCGGGTGCATGTCCCACCTTTTCTTAAAATGTTCACTCCCATGGCGTTTTGCTCTAGGGAGCGAGCAGGCTGGCAGCTGCATTCCTTCTGGGTCACATGCTTTCGCTTATCAGGTTACTAATTGATCTTACCGCGCCGCCCTGCTTTTCTTTGAAATGCTTGTTCTTCAGTTCTGTTCTGTGCTACAAAAAATTTCCCCCAGGGGAGGTTGTTTATCTGGGCCTCTTGCTCTGAATGCAAAGCAGATGCAAAGTCACTTCAGATAATAATTAAATTCCTGCTGTTCATAATATCCTCGCAGCTTGTTATGCACCCGGATCCGATGAATTTAAGCAGCTAATTGCTGGGAGGGTGGAGTATTTATGAATCTGTCAATGTTTACCCAGTGTAGCAGCTGTCTGCTGCTTCCCTCTAACAGTGATGAAATCCGAGGCATCGATTTCGAGGTCACAGGATTGACTGCGCCAAGAGAACACGTTGTTATTCCTGGAAATGGGGAGATGGCGGGAAGCCACACACCAGTGCCCGCAGGCATCCGATGAAGTATGTGTCACAGCAGTGCCTAACGTGCTGCCAGGGGCCTGGCCTAGGGTATTTCTCCTTCACACAGCAATGCGGTAATTATCGATTTACTGCACAGTTTGATGCATTGGTATGAAATATGCATGAGCGTGCCATAGATCACAGAGATAAACGTTCCTCCTGTGATTGCTGCTAATTCCGACCTTTCCCGTCATTGCTTGCCCTATTTAAACACCCACTTGACCATGTGGAAATTATTTTTACAGGTTCCATGTAAAAGCACTTGAGCTGTGGTACACACCACATATTTACAATCTACTCAATGCAACATAAATACACTCAACATAATACCACTCAGTACCACATAATTACACATCACATAATTACACTATATTCAATGCAACATAAATACACTCCACATAATACCACTGTGCCACATAATTACATGACACATAAATACACAACTCAATGCAACATAAATACACTCCACAAAATACCACTCAGTGCGACATAGTTACACGCCACATAATTACACTCTACTGAATGCAACATACACTCCACATAATACCACTTAGTGCCACATAATTACACGCCACATAATTACATTCTACTCGATGCAACATAAATACACACCACATAATACCACTCAGTACCACATAATTACACACCACGTAATTACACTCTACTCAATGCAACATAAATACACTCCACATAATACCACTCAGTGTGACATAGTTACACGCCACATAATTACACTCTACTCAATGCATCATGAATACACAACACATACCACTCAGTACCACATAATTACAAGCCACATAATTACTCTACTCAAAGCAACATAAATACACTCCACATAATACCACTCAGTGCCACATAATTACACGCCACATAATTATACTCTACTCTATGCAACATAAATACACTCCATATAATACCACTCAGTGCCACATAATTACACGCCACATATTTACACTCAACTCAATGCAACATAAATACACTCAACATAATACCCCTCAGTACCACATAATTACACGTCACATAATCATACTCTATTCAATGCAACATAAGTACACTCCACATAACACTGTGCCACATAATTACACACCACATAATAACACTCTACTCAATGCAACATAAATACCCTCCACAAATTACCACTCAGTGCGACATAGTTACAGGCCACATAATTACACTCTACTCAATGCAACATAAATACACTCCACATAATACCACTCAGTGTCACATAATTATGTGCTACATAATTAGACTGCACTCAATGCAACATACACTCCACATAATACCACTCAGTGCCACATAATTACACACCACTTAATTACACTCCACACAATGCAACATAAATACACCCCACATTCCACTCAGTACCACATAATTACAAGCCAAATAACTACACTCTACTCAATGCAACATAAATACCCGCAACATAATACAACTAAGTGCCACATAATTACACTCTACTCAATGCAGCATAAATACACTCCACATAATACCACTCAGTGCCACATAACTATGTGCTACATAATTACACTGCAGTCAATGCAACATACACTTTAAATAATACCACTCAGTGCAACATAATTACATGCCACATAATTACACTCTACTGAATGCAACATACACTCCACATAATACCATTCAGTGCCACATAATTACAAGCCACATAATTACACTCTACTCAATGCAACATAAATACACTACACATAATACCAGTCAGTGCCACATAACTGCACGCCACATAATTATACTCTATTCAATGCAACATACACTCCACATAATAACACTGAGCCACATAATTACACGCCACATAATTGCACTCTACTCAATGCAACATAAATACACTCCACATAATACCACTCAGTGCCACATAATCACATGTCATAATTACACTCTATTCAATGCAACATAAATACACTCTACATAATACCACTCAGTGCCACATAATTACACATCACATAATTACACTTTACTCAATGCAACATAAATACACTCCACATAATGCCACTCAGTACCACTTAATTACACGTCACATAATTACACTCTACTCAATGCAACATAAATATACCCCACATACCACTCAGTACCACATAATTACAAGCCAAATAACTACACTCTACTCAATGCAACATAAATACCCGCAAAATAATACCACTAAGTGCCACATAATTACACTGTACTCAATACAACATAAATACACTCCACATAATACCACTCAGTGCCAAGTAATAACATGCCACATAATTACACTATGCTCAATGCAGTATAAATACACTCCACATAATACCACTCACTACGACATAATTACGCACCAGGTAATTACTCTACTCATTGCAACATAAATAGACTCCACATAATACCACTCAGTACCACATAATCACATGTCACAATTACACTCTATTAAATGCAACATAAATACACTCCACATAATACCACTCAGTGCCACATAATTACATGCCACATAATTACACTATACTGAATGCAACATACACTCCACATAATACCACTCAGTGCCACATAATGACAAGCCACATAATTACACTCTGCTCAATGCAACATAAATACACTCCATATAATACCACTCAGTGCCACATAATTACACACCACATATTTACACTCTACTCAATGCAACATAAATACACTACACATAATACCAGTCAGTGCCACATAACTACACACCACATAATTATACTCTACTCAGTGCAACATAAATACACTTCATATAATATCACTCAGTGCCACATAATTACACGCCACATATTTACACTCTACTCAATGCAACATTCATAACTTAACATAATACCACTCAGTACCACATAATTACACGTCACATGATCACACTCTATTCAATGCAACATAAATACACTCCACATAATAACAATGTGCCACATAATTACACACCACATAATAACACTCTACTCAATGCAACATAAATACACTCCACAATATACCACTCAGTGCGACATAGTTACACGCCACATAATTACACTCTACTCAATGCAACATAAATACACTACACATAATACCAGTCAGTGGCACATAACTGCACGCCACATAATTATACTCTATTCAATTCAACATACACTCCACATAATAACACTGAGCCACATAATTACACGCCACATAATTGTACTCTACTCAATGCAACGTAAATACACTCCACATAATACCACTCAGGGCCACATAATCACGTCATAATTACACTCTACTCAATGTAACATAAATACACTCCACATAATACCACTCAGTGCCACATAATTACACATCACACAATTACACTTTACTCTATGCAACATTAATACACTCCACATAATGCCGCTCAGTACCACATATTTACTTGTCACATAAGTACAATCTACTCAATGCAACATAAATACACTCCACATAATACCACTCAGTGTGACATAGTTGCACGCCACATAATTACACTCTACTCAATGCAACATAAATACACCCCACATACCACTCAATACCACATAATTACAAGCCAAATAACTACACTCTACTCAATGCAACATAAATACCTGCAACATAATACCACTAAGTGCCACATAATTACACTCTACTCAATGCAACATAAATACACTCCACATAATACCACTCAGTGCCACATAATTATGTGCTACATATTTACACTGCAATCAATGCAACATACTCTCCAAATATTACCACTCAGTGCCACATAATTAAATGCCACATAATTACACTATACTGTATGCAACATACACTCCACATAATACCACTCAGTGCCACATAATTACAAGCCACATAATTACACTCTACTCAATGCAACATAAATACACTACACATAATACCAGTCAGTGCCACATAACTACACGCCACATAATTATACTCTACTCAGTGCAACATAAATACACTCCATATAATACCACTTAGTACCACATAATTAAACGTCACATAATTACACTCTATTCAATGCAACACAAATACACTCCGCATAATACCACTGTGCCATATAATTATACGCCACATAATTACACTCTACTCAATGCAACATAAATACACTGCACAAAATACCGCTCAGTGCGACAGTTACACGCCACATAATTACACTCTACTCAATGCAACATAAATACACTACACATAATACCAGTCAGTGCCACATAACTGCACGCCACATAATTATACTCTATTCAATGCAACATACACTCCACATAATAACACTGAGCCACATAATTACACGCCACATAATTGCACTCTACTCAATGCAACATAAATACACTCCACATAATACCACTCAGTGCCACATAATCACATGTCATAATTACACTCTATTCAATGCAACATAAATACACTCTACATAATACCACTCAGTGCCACATAATTACACATCACATAATTACACTTTACTCAATGCAACATAAATACACTCCACATAATGCCACTCAGTACCACTTAATTACACATCACATAATTACACTCTACTCAATGCAACATAAATATACCCCACATACCACTCAGTACCACATAATTACAAGCCAAATAACTACACTCTACTCAATGCAACATAAATACCCACAAAATAATACCACTAAGTGCCACATAATTACACTGTACTCAATACAACATAAATACACTCCACATAATACCACTCAGTGCCAAGTAATAACATGCCACATAATTACACTATGCTCAATGCAGTATAAATACACTCCACATAATACCACTCACTACGACATAATTACGCACCAGGTAATTACTCTACTCATTGCAACATAAATAGACTCCACATAATACCACTCAGTACCACATAATCACATGTCACAATTACACTCTATTAAATGCAACATAAATACACTCCACATAATACCACTCAGTGCCACATAATTACATGCCACATAATTACACTATACTGAATGCAACATACACTCCACATAGTACCACTCAGTGCCACATAATTACAAGCCACATAATTACACTCTGCTCAATGCAACATAAATACACTCCATATAATACCACTCAGTGCCACATAATTACACACCACATATTTACACTCTACTCAATGCAACATAAATACACTACACATAATACCAGTCAGTGCCACATAACTACACACCATATAATTATACTCTACTCAGTGCAACATAAATACACTTCATATAATACCACTCAGTGCCACATAATTACACGCCACATATTTACACTCTACTCAATGCAACATTCATACACTTAACATAATACCACTCAGTACCACATAATTACACGTCACATGATCACACTCTATTCAATGCAACATAAATACACTCCACATAATAACACTGTGCCACATAATTACACACCACATAATAACACTCTACTCAATGCAACATAAATACACTCCACAAAATACCACTCAGTGCGACATAGTTACACGCCACATAATTACACTCTACTCAATGCAACATAAATACACTACACATAATACCAGTCAGTGGCACATAACTGCACGCCACATAATTATACTCTATTCAATGAAACATACACTCCACATAATAACACTGAGCCACATAATTACACGCCACATAATTTTACTCTACTCAATGCAACGTAAATACACTCCACATAATACCACTCAGGGCCACATAATCACGTCATAATTACACTCTACTCAATGTAACATAAATACACTCCACATAATACCACTCAGTGCCACATAATTACACATCACACAATTACACTTTACTCTATGCAACATTAATACACTCCACATAATGCCGCTCAGTACCACATAATTACTTGTCACATAAGTACAATCTACTCAATGCAACATAAATACACTCCACATAATACCACTCAGTGTGACATAGTTGCACGCCACATAATTACACTCTATTCAATGCAACATAAATACACCCCACATACCACTCAATACCACATAATTACAAGCCAAATAACTACACTCTACTCAATGCAACATAAATACCCGCAACATAATACCACTAAGTGCCACATAATTACACTCTACTCAATGCAACATAAATACACTCCACATAATACCACTCAGTGCCACATAATTATGTGCTACATATTTACACTGCAATCAATGCAACATACTCTCCAAATATTACCACTCAGTGCCACAT
Source organism: Triturus cristatus (assembly GCF_964204655.1). Taxonomy (NCBI): domain Eukaryota; kingdom Metazoa; phylum Chordata; class Amphibia; order Caudata; family Salamandridae; genus Triturus; species Triturus cristatus. The sequence continues at coordinate 1,483,507,643 of NC_140590.1, read as the reverse complement.
AATTACATGCCACATAATTACACTATGCTGTATGCAACATACACTCCACATAATACCACTCAGTGCCACATAATTACAAGCCACATAATTACACTCTGCTCAATGCAACATAAATACACTACACATAATACCAGTCAGTGCCACATAACTACACGCCACATAATTATACTCTACTCAGTGCAACATAAATACACTCCATATAATACCACTTAGTACCACATAATTACACGTCACATAATTACACTCTATTCAATGGAACACAAATACACTCCGCATAATACCACTGTGCCATATAATTACACGCCACATAATTACACTCTGCTCAATGCAACATAAATACACTCCAGAAAAAACAGCTCAGTGCGACAGTTACACGCCACATAATTACACTCTACTCAATGCAACATAAATACACTCTGCATAATACCACTCAGTGCCACATAATTATATGCTACATAATTACACTGCACTCAATGCAATATACACTCCAAATAATACCACTCAGTGCCACATAATTACACGACACATAATTGCACTCAACAGAATACAACATACACTCCACATAATACCACTCACTACCACATAATTACACACCATGTAATTACTCTACTCATTGCAACATAAATACACTCCACATAATACCACTCAGTACAACATGATCTCATGTCACAATTACACTCTATTCAATGCAGCATAAATACCCTCCATATAATACCACTCAGTGCCACATAATTGCACATCACATAATGACACTCTATTCGATGCAACATACACTCCACATAATAACACTGTGCCACATAATTACAAGTCACATAATATCACTCTACTCACTGCAACATAAATACACTACACATAATACCACTCAGTGTGACATAGTTGCACGCCACATAATTACACTCTACTCAATGCAACATAAATACACCCCACATACCACTCAGTACCACATAATTGCAAGACACATAACTACTCTCTACTCAATGCAACATAATTACCCTCCACATAATACCACTCAGTGCTACATAATTACACGCCACCTGATTACACTCTACTAAATGCAACATAAATACATTCCACGTAATACCACTCAGTGCCACATAATCACACGCCACATAATTACACTCTACTCATTGCAACATAAATACACTCCATATAATACCACTCAGTGCCACATATTTACATGCCACATAATTACACTATACTGAATGCAACATACACTCCACATAATACCACTCAGTGCCACATAATTACAAGCCACATAATTACACTCTGCTCAATGCAACATAAATACACTCCATATAATACCACTCAGTGCCACATAATTACACGCCACATATTTATACTCTACTCAATGCAACATTCATACACTCAACATAATACCACTCAGTACCACATAATTACACGTCACATAATCAAACTCTATTCAATGCAACACAAAAGCACTCCACATAATAACACTGTGCCACATAATTACACACCACATAATAACACTCTACTCAATGCAACATAAATACACTCCACAAAACACCACTCAGTGCGACATAGTTACACGCCACATAATTGCACTCTACTCAATGCAACATAAATACATTCCACATAATACCACTCAGTGACACATAATTATGTGCTACATAATTACACTGCACTCAATGCAACATACACTCCAAATACAACTCAGTGCCAAATAATTACACACCACATAATTACACTCAACTGAATGCAACATACACTCCACATAATACCACTCAGTGCCACATAATTACATGCCACATAATTACACCCTACTCAATGCAACATAAATACACTCCACATAATACCACTCAGTGCCAAGTAATAACATACCACATAATTACACTATACTCAATGCAGTATAAATACACTCCACATAATACCACTCACTACGACATAATTACGCACCAGGTAATTACTCTACTCATTGCAACATAAATAGACTCCACATAATACCACTCAGTACCACATAATCACATGTCACAATTACACTCTATTAAATGCAACATAAATACACTCCACATAATACCACTCAGTGCCACATAATTACACATCACATAATTACACTCTACTCAATGCAACATAAATACACTCCACATAATACCACTCAGTGCCACATAATTACACGCCACATAATTACACTCTACTCAATGCAACATAAATACACTCCACATAATACCACTCAGTGTGACATAGTTGCACGCTACATAATTACACTCAATTCAATGCAACATAAATACACCCCACATATCCCTCAGTACCACATAATTACAAGCCACATAACTACTCTCTACTGAATGCAACATAAGTACCCTCCACATAATACCACTCAGTGCCACATAATTAAACGCCACATATTTACACTCTACTCAATGCAACATAAATACACTCAACATAATACCACTTAGTACCACATAATTACACATCACATAATTACACTCTATTCAATGCAACACAAATACACTCCGCATAATACCACTGTGCCATATAATTACACACCACATAATTACACTCTACTCAATGCAACATAAATACACTCCGCATAATACCACTCAGTGCAACATAATTATATGCTACATAATTACACTGCACTCAATGCAACATACACTCCAAATATTACCACTCAGTGCAACATAGTTACAAGCCACATAATTACACTCTACTCAATGCAACATAAATACACTCCACGTAATACCACTCAGTGCCACATAATTATGTGCTACATAATTACACTGCACTCAATGCAACATACACTCCAAATAATACCACTCAGTGCCACATCATTATGTGCTACATAATTACACTGCACTCGATGCAATATACACTCCAATTAATACCACTCAGTGCCACATAATTACATGCCACATAATTGTACTCAACTGAATGCAACATAAACTCCACATAATACCACTCACTATCACATAATTACACACCATGTAATTACTCTACTCATTGCAACATAAATACACTCCACATAATACCACTCAGTACAACATGATCACATGTCACAATTACACTCTATTCAATGCAGCATAAATACACTCCATATAATACCACTCATTGCCACATAATTGCACATCACATAATTACACTCTACTCAATGCAACATAAATACACTCCACATAATGCCACTCAGTACCACATAATTACACATCACATAATTACACTCTATTCAATGCAACATACACTCCACATAATAACACTGTGCCACATAAATACAAGTCACATAATTTCACTCTACTCAATGCAACATAAATACACTCCACAGAATACCACTCAGTGAGACATAGTTGCACGCCACATAATTTCACTCTACTCAATGCAACATAAATACACTCCACATAATGCCACTCAGTACCACATAATTACACATCACATAATTACACTCTATTCAATGCAACATACACTCCACATAATAACACTGTGCCACATAAATACAAGTCACATAATTTCACTCTACTCAATGCAACATAAATACACTCCACAGAATACCACTCAGTGAGACATAGTTGCACGCCACATAATTTCACTCTACTCAATGCAACATACATACACTCCACATAATACCACTCAGTGTGACATAATTGCAAGCCACATAACTACTCTCTACTCAATGCAACATAATTACCCTCCACATAATACCACTCAGTGCCACATAATTACACGCCACATAATTACACTCTACTCAATGCAACATAAATGCACTTCACATAATACCACTCAGTGCCACATAATTACACTCTATTCAATGCAACACAAATACACTCCACATAATACCACTGTGCCATATAATTACACGCCACATAATTACACTCTATTCAATGCAACATACACTCCACATAATAACACTGTGCCACATAATTACATGCCACATAATTAAACTCTATTCAATGCAACATAAATACACCCCACATACCCCTCAGTACCACATAATTACAAGCCACATAACTACTCTCTACTGAATGCAACATAATTACCCTCCACATAATACCACTCAGTGCCACATAATTAAACGCCACATATTTACACTCTACTCAATGCGACATAAATACACTCAACTTGATACCACTTTGTACCACATAATTACACGTCACATAATTACACTCTGTTCAATCCAATACAAATACACTCCACATAATACCACTGTGCCATATAATTACACGCCACATAATTACACTCTACTCAATGCAACATAAATACACTCCACAAAATACCGCTCAGTGCGACAGTTACACGCCACATAATTACACTCTACTCAATGCAACATAAATACCCTCCACATAATACCACTCAGTGCAACATAATTATATGCTACATAATTACACTGCACTCAATTCAACATACACTCCAAATAATACCACTCAGTGCCACATAATTACACCCCACATAATTAAACTGTACTAAATGCAACATACACTCCAAATAATACCACTCAGTGCAACATAGTTACATGCCACATAATTACACTCTACTCAATGCAACATAAATACACTCCATAAAATACCACTCAGTGCCACATAATTAAGTGCTACATAATTACACTACACTCAATGCAACATACACTCCAAATAATATCACTCAGTGCCACATAATTACACGCCACATAATTGCACTCAACTGAATGCAACATACACTCCACATAATACCACTCACTACCACATAATTACACACCATGTAATTACTCTACTCATTGCAACATAAAGACACTCCACATAACTACTCTCTACTGAATGCAACATAATTACCCTCCACATAATACCACTCAGTGCCACACAATTAAACGCCACATATTTACACTCTACTCAATGCAACATAAATACACTCAACTTGATACCACTTAGTTTTTTTTTTTTTTTTTAAATTTTTTATTGAACAGGCGGACAGGAAAAACAAATATAAATGCTTGCATCAATTAACGTCTATAATCGAGAAAATTACAATATATTCTCAGCTCTAAATAACAAAGCTTAAGCTATAAGCACAAGAGGGGACAGGGAAAAAGAAGAAAAAAAAAAAAGGACCGGAAAAGATGATAAAAACCACCTCATACTATAAAGGTTCCCCAATTTTTTTCATGTTTGCTTATGGAGCGGCTCCCTCTTAGCCGAGCTAAAGCAGACTCCATGGTGTATATCTCAGTAACCAGCGCCCACCAATCCCAAACCGTAGGTGGATCAGTACAGATCCAAGCTCTTGCCACAGTGAGTTTAGCGCATGACATAAGTATTGAGGTCAACGCAGCTTGTGGGATTGGATTAGAATATATGTCAAGCAGAACTGAGGCAGCGGTAAATATAGGTGTTTGAATATGTTTGATTTTTAGAACCATCTGAATGTCCCCCCAATAATCCTTGAGGGCAGGACACGAAAACAACATATGTATCAAGTCGGCGGCCTCAGTGGAGCATTTTGGACATTTAGTTCGATCACTGTAAGAGTTGTTAAAAGACCATTTAGATATTATTTCAGGGGTATAATATAGCATACAGCTCGTTCTGAACTGTTGAAGCCTTAAACTTGAAGAGCGAACCAGTTTATTAATATTTGACATAGAGCACCCTATTTCTCTGGCTGTAATATTTATCCCTAATAGCCGGCCCCATTTATCTGCTAACTTAGAGCAGTCGTTTGGTTTGTTGCAAGATAGAACATGATGGAGGGATCTGTCAAGATGTTACCGAGCTGCAACACCGAGTGGTTGAGATTGAGGAGGCTAACACTCAAATGACTGCTAAAGTAGAAAAGCATGATGATCTGCTATCCACTCTTCAACAGAAGATCGAAGATTTGGAAAACCGACAGAGACGTTCCAATCTAAGACTGTTTGGGGTTCCAGAAGGGTCCGAGGGTTCTGACCCTAGGGCTTACGTAGTGGGGCTACTTCAGAAGGCTTTTCCGGACTTGGCAGACTGGGACTGGGACTCACAAATACAATGCGCTCACCGTTTACCACTGGTGATGAAAAACAGAGCAAGCCAATTTCCACGCCCCTTTCTGTTGTTCTTCGGTAATTTCCTACTTCGCCAAGCAGTATGGCAGAGAGCTCGTCCTAACACCCCTTGCTATAGGGGATTTCTCAATCTTTGCCCGCTCCGATCTAAGTAAAGAAACTATGGACCGACGCTGGATGCTCCGTAGATTTATCGATTCAATCAAATCTAATGGGGGCCAGGTTTTCTTACAGGAACCTGCCCGCCTGAAAGTTATCAAAAATGGACGCATATACTTTTTTAATGAAGTCAAAGCAGTTGAAGCATTTATTTCTAGTCTGAATGAAGGCAGGAATCAGACAGAAAAATGATGGCACATTGGGTCTGAGCTAATTATTGCAAAACTGGCCAATTTAGCACGTCCCATGAATAACTGAACCTATGAATTGATGAAAACCGTACTTATTTAGAGGATCCCTTATCCTCTTGTCCTTTATCTTCTTTCTCATTTTACACTTTGGCTTTTTTTCTTTATATATTTTTGGGTGAGGGAGGGATGATTGGGTGGATCGGGGCCCTGGGGTGATATGCCACAAGAAGCTGCCCTTCCAACGGCAGCTGTCTTCTAAGGGCGGTTCTGCCCCTGCTGGGGTTGGAATCAGGGAGGGGTGGGGTGGGGGGGTTTGGGGGTGGGGTAAAATCTTCTTAAAAAACTTACAGGCAGACAGGGACGAGCTCAACGAGCTACTAGAGATTATATCAGCTCAACTCTCTTCTTTTTTTTCTTTTTTTCTCTTATTTTATTTTTTACATTTATTATTATTACCTCAGGGGCAAACAATAGGAACTGCATCAGGGTTTTCGGAACTGGGGTTAAGGCTGTGCTCTCTACTTATCATAAATGTATGATATAAAATGTATAACCTGGAATGTTTCCGGTTTGAACAGCAAAAATAAAAGGCTTTTGATTACAGAAGAATTAAAACTACATAACCCCCATATCGCTCTCCTTACTGAAACACACATAGCGGGCAAAGATAGCAAATTAATGAACCAACTGGGCTATGACGCTTTGATAGGATCGAATTTTACACAACCAACAAGAGGTGTGGTCATTCTTAAGGATAAACGGTTCAAGATTGAAACACTACAGACCCTCTGCGACAAAGAGGGTAGATGGGCGATTGCTCAGAATAATTTTGAGAGCCATAAATATGTTTTTTGTGTAATTTATGGCTCAAACACAGATGAACCGAAGATTTTCGACCAGCTGAACAACACACTCCTGGGCTGGGAGGGAGAGCTCATTGTTATGGGAGATTTTAATTGTATCATGGACTATAAAATTGACACAACCAGATCTGGTAGTTTCCAAAGGATGCGCAAAACCAGATTATCCATTTTAGATTTCTGCCGCAGCCCAAACATTAAAGATGCCTGGCGATATTTATATTCAAACCAACCGGGTTATACTTATTACTCCGCACCCCATAAACTATGTTCAAGATTAGATATGGTATTAATAGGGGATAATCTATTGAAGAGCTCTAATCTGGTTCTATGCCCTCGAATCTCCTCAGATCATAATCCATTGATTCTTACAATAAGCACCTCACACACTAGGACTCCGCCTAGACCATTCTCTTTCCCTAGATATTTGACTACAGACCCACAGTATGTGATGCAGCTCAAATCTCACCTTATAGATTTTATGGATATCAACATAGACTCCACAGCTTGTGGCATTGTCTGGGATGCTTGTAAAGCTAGTATCAGGGGATTCACCCAAGCTTACACGATCAGACAAAATATGGAACGCAGAAAGGCTAACTCTATGCTTATAACCAGCATAACTAAACAAGAGGAACTACTCGCTTCTGCACTCCGACTAAAACTATCAACAACAACTGAAATAGGCCTCAAACTCGGACTTCTAAAAAATGAAACTAAGACCAAACTTATACAGAAGCGCAGTACTAAGATCCACAAATTCAAAATTGCACATTACGAGGGTGGCGATAAAATTGGCAAAATTCTGGCCTATAAGGTTGCAGAAGATAGAGCTAGTACAATAATTACCAGTATACGGGGGAGCGACAATAAAAGCTATAACCAACCTCAGGATATAGTAGGACAATTCGCTGACTACTATAAGAATTTATACACCCCAGAAAGCATTCCTAACTCAGACGCAATTCGGTGCTATCTGGACAAACACATAACAAACTCACAGATCACAACCGGAACAGATTTATTGTCCAATAATATTACAATGGCTGAACTGCATCAAGCCATAGCCCTCCTACCTGTTGGGAAAGCGGCAGGGGAAGACTCAATACCATTAGAGCTATATAAAGTGTGTTTAGCTGAGCTGGAACCCCTATTCCTGAAGGTACTGCAATCTGTTGGTCTTACTGGCAAAACCCCTAAATCATGGAATAGGGCGAAAATAATTTTCTTCTTGAAGAAAGATAAACCTAAGGAGGAGAGAGGGTCATACCGACCCATATCTCTTATAAACGTAGACGCAAAAATCTTTGCCAAAATATTGGCTATAAGATTATCCCCTATACTACTTAAGATCATCAATCCACAGCAACATGGGTTCATATCCGGTCGAGACACCACTATGCACGTAAATATGGCCATAACGGCATTTGACGTAGCAGAGATAGAGACCACCCCACTCGGCATGATACTTTTAGACGCCGAGAAGGCATTTGACCGAGTGGGATGGGACTATCTATGGTGCGTCCTATCTAAAATGGGGTTTGGGGGACAATTTTTGCGGGGTATACAGGCCCTCTACGACAACCCTACTGCTTATGTTTGCTACGCGGGCTTGATCTCCCCTGACTTTCCAATATGCCGTGGCACCCGTCAAGGCTACCCCCTCTCACCCCTTCTGTTTGCTCTTTCACTAGAACCTTTTTTATCTGCTTTACAGTCCCAAGACCAAATTGTACCTTTTAGTTCTGGCTTAAAAACACTGAAAATAACAGCATATGCCGACGATATCGCTATTTATACACAAGATATTGTGATGGCACTCAAAAGTATTGTTTCTGAGGCTGGGAAATTTGGGAATATCTCAGGGTATAAACTTAATGTACAAAAGACTCAGGTTATTGCTAACTATACCCCAAACGCGGTCGTACCCGAAATCTGTAAGAGCGTTACATATTTAGGTGTAAAAATAACGGCTAAAATCCAGGAAATTATTAATATAAACTACAAAGCATTAATTAAATCTACTACCTTACTTTTAAAAAAATGGCACAGATTACCCCTGAACCTAATCGGAAGAATTAACCTCATTAAGATGACGATATTGCCTAAATTCTTATATCTCTTTCGATCTATACCACTTAATTTAAACAACAAATTTTTTAAAGAGCTGGACGGTGTATTCAGCAGATTTATCTGGAGCTACAAAAAGGCGAGAAGGTCGATAAAATCTCTGACAAATAATACGAATCTAGGAGGGCTGAATTTCCCTGATTTTAAGTTGTATTTTTGGTCTGCTTTCGTTTTGCGCATTCGCTCACTGCTCATTAAAGAAAGAACACTCCCCTTTCATACTCTTATGCTAAAACAAGACGCAAACATGTTTTTGCTTCGCGCCAACGACCCAAACTATTTTAAAAGAGTCAAATTTAAGACCGCCAAAGACATAATAAAGATATGGGGCAACATCTCAAATTACTGTAAAATAACTTACTATCATCAAATGATGCCGTTATGGGGTAACCCGGGTTTACCGTGCATCTTTAATGACAACTCTACTTATAGCTGGTCTAGGAAAGGTATCAATTTATTAGGGGATTTATATGGTACTCATGGATTTATAGAATTCAATACTCTTAAATTACTATTCGATCTCCCTGAAACTATGAGATACAAACACTTGCAACTGCACGACTATCTGATTAATAAAAAACAAATCTTAGCAGTTATAGACAATGAAATATGGTCCTGTCTATATTCTGGGAAAACTAAATCAACTATAAGAGGCAACTTGATACCACTTAGTACCACATAATTACACGTCACATAATTACACTCTGTTCAATCCAATACAAATACACTCCACATAATTCCACTGTGCCATATAATTACACGCCACATAATTACACTCTACTCAATGCAACATAAATACCCTCCACATAATACCACTCAGTGCAACATAATGATATGCTACATAATTACACTGCACTCAATTCAACACACACTCCAAATAATACCACTCAGTGCCACATAATTACACCCCACATAATTAAACTGTACTAAATGCAACATACACTCCATATAATACCACTCAGTGCCACATAATTAAGTGCTACATAATTATACTGCACTCAATGCAACATACACTCCAAATAATACCACTCAGTGCCACATAATTACACGCCACATAATTGCACTCAACTGAATGCAACATACACTCCACATAATACCACTCACTACCACATAATTACACACCATGTAATTACTCTACTCATTGCAACATAAATACACTCCACATAATACCACTCAGTACAACATGATCACATGTCACAATTACACTCTATTCAATGCAGCATAAATACACTCCATATACCACTCAGTGCCACATAATTGCACATCACATAATTACACTCTACTCATTGCAACATGAATACACTCCACATAATGCCACTCAGTACCACATAATTACACATCACATAATTTCACTCTATTCGATGCAACATACACTCCACATAATAACACCGTGCCACATAATTACAAGTCACATAATTTCACTCTACTCACTGCAACATAAATACACTCCACATAATACCACTCAGTGTGACATAGTTGCACGCCACATAATTACACTCTACTCAATGCAACATAAATACACCCCACATACCACTCAGTACCACATAATTGCAAGCCACATAACTACTCTCTACTCAATGCAACATAATTACTCTCCACATAATACCACTCAGTGCCACATAATTGCACGCCACATGATTACACTCTACTCAATGCAACATAAATACACTCCACGTAATACCACTCAGTGCCACATAATCACATGCCACATAATTACACTCTACTAATTGCAACATAAATACACTCCATATAATACCACTTAGTGCCACATAATAACATGCCACATAATTACACTATTCAATGCAACATAAATACACTCCACATAATAACACTGTGCAACATAATTACATGCCACATAATTACACTCTACTCAGTGCAACATAAATGCACTCCAGATATTACCACTCAGTGTGACATAGTTACATGCCACATAAATACACTCTACTCAATGCAACATACATCCACCCCACATACCACTCAGTACCACATAATTGTATGCCACATAATTACACTCTACTCAATGCAACATAAATACACTCCACATAATACCACTCAGTGCCACATAATTATATGCCACATATTTACACTATACTCAATGCAATGTAAATGCACTCAACATAATACCACTCAGTGCCACATAATTACATGCCACTTATTTACACTCTACTCAATGCAACATAAATACAGTGCACATAATACCACTCAGTGCCACGTAATAACACGCCACATAATTACACTCTACTCAATGCAATATAAATACACTCCACATAATACCACTCTACCACATAATTACACTCCATGTAATTACTCTACTCATTGAAACATAAAAACACTCCACATAATACCACTCAGTACGACATGAGCAAATGTCACAATTACACTCTACTCAATGCAACATAAATACACTCCACATAATGCCACTCAGTACCACATAATTACATCACATAATTACACTCTTTTCAATGCAACATACACTCCACATAATAACACTGTGCCACATAATTACAAGTCACATAATTTCACTCTACTCAATGCAACATAAATACACTCCACATAATACCACTCAGTGTGACATAGTTGCACGCCACATAATTACACTCTACTCAATGCAACATAAATACACCCCACATACCACTCAGTAACACATAATTACAAGCCACATAACTACTCTCTACTCAATGCAACATAAATACACTCCACATAATACCACTCAGTGCCACATAATCACACACCACATAATTACACTCTATGCCACATACCACCAATCAACATAAATGCACTCCACACCATGACACAATTTCGCTAAGCATAATTGCATTCAACACCACAGTTCCAGGCCACACAATTCAACTCTACACATTTCCAATACACACCACATAATTACACACCAAACAACACATTTCAACTCCACAACTCTACAATCCACAACGTATCTCCAATCCACACCATATAGTGGCACCACCTGAGCACCAAACCTCACTCACGACCACCATTTTACATCAGCTCACCACCTAAGCATCACGTCAGTCTGCCCTCAGATTCTGGCATCTATTGATTCTCCCCTAGTGTTCGTTCGCAGCTCGTGTTCTTATTAAATTACTGTCTTCCAGCCTCCACTCCCCCGTTATTTATGTCCCGCTCCCCCATAACAAAAAAGATTCTAACAAGCATGAAAACAGGCAGGAAGAAGTTGCCAGCAGAGCAATTCCCAAAAACTAGAAGACATTTTTTATGTTAAAATATTTTTTTAATCAGGTTGTTCAGTTGTATATAATGTCATCTTGGATTGTATAAAGGTAACAAAAATGCTTAACACTTTTTATTATAACTTTTCAGCATGATGCACAGCAGCCACAATACTCTACAACATTGCCAAAAGTTCTGGCTAAACACATAAATCCCAAAGGCAAGACCTATTGGCTATGCCAAAGCTTGTTTATCATTAAGAAGACATTGCCTTGTGGGAACTGTGTTTTCAAGTCCGCACATTTTCAATCAAGTCCCCACAGCATGAGTGTGTTATCGCACCCAAGTCCCCACAAGAATAGTGCCCCCCTATTTAGACCCAGCCATGTGCAAATCAGTCTCGACCCTGTGCCTCTTGGGAACAGTCCAGCCCGAACTGCTAAGCCGGGTCTTCCCTGGACTGCAAACAAGCATCCTGGGACCGGTTTCAGGGCATCACCCTTCATCAGCCAGGCTACCTTGAATCCAGTGCCTCAGTAAGCCCGGAACCCACATTTGGGCATACCCGGCACACTTAGGATGAGAAAGTAAAAGACACACAGATGATGGACTGAATGCAGAGCGAATCAAACATTCACCCCCAGTCAAGAGATCTGGGTTAAATCCATCGTTCTTTTGATCACCATGCCCCCCCCCAGTTTAGACCCAGACATGTGCAAATTAGTCTTGACCCTGTGCCTCTTGGGGACAGTCCAGCCGGAACTGCTAAGCCGGGTCCTCCCTGGTCCGGAAACAAGCATCCTGGGACCGGTTTTGAGGCATCACCCTTCATCAGCCAGGCTACCTTGAATCCAGTGGCACAGTGAGCCCGGAACCCACGTCTGGACATACCCGCCACACTTAGGTTGAGAAAGTAAAAGACACACAGATGATGGACAGAATGCAGAGCAAATCAAACATTCACCCCCCAGTCAAGCGATCTGGGTTAAATCCATCGTTCTTGTGCTTACCATGCCACCCCAGTTAATACCCAGCCATAAGCAAATCAGTATTGACCCTGTGGCTCATGGAACAGTCTACCCGAACTGCCAAGCCAGGTCCTCCCTGGACCGGAAACAAGCATCCTGTTACTGGTTTTGGGGCATCACCCTTCATCAGCCAGGCTAGCTTGAATCCAGTGGCACAGTGACCGGGGACCCACGTCTGGGCATACCCGGCGCACTTAGGGCAAGAAAGCAAAAGACACACAAATGGACGGAATGCAGAGCAAATCAAACATTCACTCCCAGTCAAGAGAACTGCTTCTAGTCCTGCGGTCTTTTGGGCCCTCTCCCATAACAGACGTCCAAGGCAGCTTAGAGCTTTGTGTCACCCAACAAGACACTTTTACAAGGGCCTCGATGAGACCATTCAACCTTTTTCAGCACTGCCATGCGCATAGAGGACATTACAATTAACAACGGCAAAGAGTGGAGCCCTCCCATGTCTTCTCCCACAGTGGCAGGGAATAGGGTGAAATCAGTAAAATCCCTTGCACTGTCCACATCGGAATCTCCAGGCATTGCAGAGCTAAAAAACAAGATATTCTGTGACGATGCCTTGTTGCTGTTTCAAGAAGTTTCCCTTTACACCCTAGATAAACGACGAGAATTTAAAGATGTAACCTCCTACCTGCTGAGAGAAAAAATACCCACCAGCTGATGGTACCCTTTCTGCCTTCACTTCACCCTCAAGGGCCATTAACTCGCCATTAAAAAAATCAAAGACGCCTGTGTGGTGCTAGGCCTGGATACAGCCTTCGCAACATCAGAAACAGACACAGGACGGCTTGATCCCAGAGAGACCAAGAACGAATGGCAGCTTTCCCAAACTTCCAAATCACACATAGTAGAGTGACTCTGATGAATGCTGGAGAAAGAGGCTCATCCTCCATTATTCAATGAAATCAGGCCTCCCATGGGGTATCTCATCCAGGTGTATCAGAGTAATGATCATGGCGACCGAGTGTTTGCCATCCATCCCCTGGTATGGCTCCCATAGATTTCAGCTGGGCAAGAGTGTTGGAGACCCTACCAGGTTTAACAGCAGTATCCCCAATTTTTGACTTGACTTCTGATTCTCAATGTGGTTCATAGATAATTTATTATTGGATGACCACCTTCATTCAGACCAGTTAGTCTCTCTTCAAAGAACATTCTCCTCAGGTCTCCTAGTTTAATAAACATGTAAAGACGACCTCAACCAGTATGGATATCCTATTCTGCTGCCGTGCACCAGTTCGCAAAATGTGGTGTCTATCTTCCGCCTCCACAGTCTGGCAATTTCTCAATGCACTGCGCCCAATCCTACATCCTTAAAAGCTTGACATATTTCAATGGCAGGATTCTAGGCATCTGACATCCCAAACAACATTATACCAGTATGTAAAGGCACAGAGAGCTCAATGATGCTACTGAGGCATTCCACAACCACCTTCCAAAACACACATAACTATGGCATTCCAAATAAGGCAAAAAGTATGTGGTTGGCTGCATCCTCGCAAACATGCATGGTTATTAGTTTTACCAAACCATAACATCTGTATTTGAGTATAGTAGCTACAGGCTCTCACTATGAGCTGGCCTTAAAATTTCAAAATTTACAGTAACTCCAAATCCTGCACATATATGTAGCAGTAGTATTAAGTAGTGAAATAAAAATCACATCCTCTGGATACATTTCAGCAGGTCAAACCTGCGGATATTACTTGAAAGGGGGTGAATCCTGGTAAGTACCAGATCATGCTGATTTTGATGTAGTAAAGACTCAAATCTGCATATTACTCCCTATTTATGAGGAAAGACTCATAGTTTTGTGGTATTTTTGTTACACAACAAATTGCAACTCAGTGAAGTTGGATTTTATTTGGAGAAATAAATGTTGCACCAATTGCTTGTAATCAGAGCCTCTACGTCAAATTTTATATTGTACCTGCCTGGAGCTTGGCGATTCCTCACTTCTATAGGTTACATCATTTATTCCTAAACAGCTTTCTCAATATGGTCTAGATCAGCCAGCAATCGAGCCTGGAGAAATTTCATACTACGTGGTTGTTGAACAGAGGTTTGTAGATCTTGGATGCCATTGTGAATGAAAAGATTAATTTAACACTTTATACTTTATGGACGAGTTGTCCTGTGCCTCATTCTTAAGATCCACAAATGTTTTAGGGCCTAGCACAGATGCAGGTAAGGAAAAGCCTCAGTATCTGCCATCTCATATTCAATTTTAAGTAGGTGAAATGCTTTTAGAATCCTCGGTCTACAAACATCACTCAGGGTAGCTATCCTCATAGAATTCCATCTCCTGAATCCTGTTCTGAGCAAGCTCTGCATGCCCAGATTGTGTATCTAAGTACAACATTTGACATTATGGGAGCACTTAAAAGTTTACATTTTTCACCTTTATTAATGAATTTAGTGATGTTAAGTTTCTTAAAGGAAATAAACTGTCAATTTTTCTCTTGAATTAAGACAATGAAATGTTTGCTAAAACATTAGTTCAAACACTTGCCTCTCTGTGTGATAGCCAAAATGGTTTTATACGTGCACAAAGGACATGTAAGTATGTGTGGCTGGAATTTTGTATCATTGTGAAACTAAACTTCATAAGTAAGGCTTGATTGCCGTTGGTTTAGGCACAATTTATTGGGATTGGATTTGAATAACAAATCGTATAAAAGATCAATTGCAGTATGGAGGACAATAAACAGATGTGTTGATTTACATAGAACGGTGGTCAGGGAAGCCAAGGTGCAGGATGATGTACTCACAGGACATGCACATTACACTTACTTAAACACATTCACACTTTTATATTTTCCCGGGCTGATGGTGAGCAGACAGATGGCTGGATGCGGCCTTTACACCATGGTGGTAAAACTTCTGGTCAGTGTGGTGTTTTGAAGCTAGCTTTAATGGTGGCTCGTTTGGAAATGATATTGAGCTCTCTGGGAGGGGGGAGGGGGGGTTTCAGGGTACAAAGTATGGAAAAATAGCACAAGTGGGAACTGGGAGCAGGTGTGCATTAGCAGATTGCAGTGATCAAGTTGAGGTGTGACGGGTGAAGGTCCAGCCCATAAATTGATTTGAAGATTAGGATAAAGATTTCATGCTGGTCTTTGCCATTGGCTGCGATTCAAACACCCTAACGGCAGGAGGGGGAGATGTTTTTTTAAGTGAAAGGGAGAAGAATGTTAGGTTGAAAAGCGGCTTACTTTGTCTATTGGAGAGAATGCATACTTGTTGAGTTCCATGAACAAGCTGTTGCAGTAATCTAGATTACTTATGACAGATGTACAAAGGAGATTTGTAGTGGGATGGAAAGGGAGGTGATGCTGGAGCTTTCTAATGCTTGGGAGCTGATGCTCTGTCCCTATCCTATGGAAGAGATGATTCCTCAATTGTGAATCAATAGCCTCAATAATCATTCCCTCGTTTCTCCTTGTGGAGGATGAAATGATGGTCTCCGAGATTGGAAGGAGATGAGAAGGGTGGTGGAGATTTTCGATTTTACAGCATTAAGTAGAAGAAAGTCAATGGTGACGTAGTAGCAGATAGTTAGGACACAGGTAAGTTAAAGGTAGAGATGTAGGAATTTACCTTTATAGTGAAAGAGGGTAAAGAGAAGATTTGTGTGTCATCCACATATATGTGTACAATAATGGAAGAATAAAAGAAATGTTGCATTTGTCTCTTAGGGCGTGAGTAGTGACATACAGTATTCTGCAGTGGAGATGGAGGTATTTGAATATTACTAGTCAGTCAATCAATTTAAAGCTAATCTGACCACAAACCTCTTTCATATATCTTTGAGTATTTGATGGAGGTGTAGCTCCCAGAGATCCAAGTGTGGATCATGGAGTATAATTTTGAGGTACAATAAATGAAAAGTCTGCAACATTTAGTAACTTACTCCCACCTGAGATTCCTGAGCATCCAAGAAGGAGATAAAATGCAGGACAAAAACAAAGTAACAGTTGGTCATGATGGTGGGAGAGGGACTAGCCAGAGTAATGGAAAATTAGATGAAGTGATAAAGAAGGACCCTTCATGAATTACATAAAAAAGAAATTAGTGAATGGTTTGACTGATGGAGATCAATTCCCAGAAGCGAAGAAGTTTCTGTTTTATGTTTGCATTAGAGTAAACGTCTGAAGAAGACTCTGATTGTACCACTTCTAGTCGGAATAAACTGAATAATACTGTAAAGGCGATTCGATTCAAAAACGTTATTCGGTATGTAAACAACCATAAACGTAGTTGACAATAAAATAATAATACATGATTACACCAAGAGTAAAAACAAGAGCTCTTACAAATAGCTATTTTTATCAATAACAGTAGAAAAAGTACATGACAAAATATTTGACATCATAAAACAATACTTTTATGTATATTGATTGCTTTGGTGATAAAAGGTGCAACTGTAAAGGCATCCTTAGCATTGTATGGCTTACAGGAGCATGAGCCAATAATTCTGATTTTCTCACACAAATAAAATAAAAATTGAAAGAGTGCTGTGCATGTGCCAGTAGCGGCGGTAAAAACTGTAAGTCAACCACCGTTGTCACTAACGGAAGTTATTTAGAAATCATGATTGAAGTTAGCTTTGGATTTCCTTAGCCCTGGGCATGTCTTGTGAAAAATATGTTTGGCTTTAGGTGAAATATCAATATATCCATTGCTCTGCATGTGGCGCTGGAGGGTTAAAGGTTCTGAGATGCAAGTGTGGATCTAAGAGTGAGGGAAGTGTGTTTCTGAGGTCATAGAAGATGTTGGGACTGGGTGAAGTAGAGATATTGTTGTGCATTGTGGTACAGGGATAAAGTATAGAATTTTATATCTAGAGATAGATGAGTTTATAATCAGTGAATCATCATGGAGGTTGTGTAACTGGTATGTGCATGCAGGCATGATCAGAGGGATGTGGACACGAAGATAGCCTCTGTGTCCAGAGATCAGTATGAGGTTGTTGTGTTGTGAGTAGAGCATGTGTGAATATTAATGAGTATCTGGGCAGCATGAAGTAGAGAGGAGATTGTATTCTGTATGTGGGTGTTTGTGTATCTGTTACAAACTTAAACCACAAGAATGTTCAGAGGGACCAGAGTGTGAAGGTGATCTAGAATGCTGTCAAGATCTTACAAAGGAGCTGTTGTGGGTTCAGGTTCATTGTAAATAGAAGGCGCATGAAATAGGGTGGTGACAGTGTCAATCAGTTGGTCAAGTGTTAGTGAGTTATTGTTTTGGCGTATGGTTGTGACAGCTGTCAGTGATGTCACACAAAGGCTTAGTTAGACAACTTTACATGATGATTGAAGGAAATAGTGGAAGTTTGCATGGTGAGTCACTAATGTAGTGTGTATTCAGAAGACTGGGCTTGCCATTAACTTGCGAGAGGTTCTGGACTTATGCTGGTCCTGGACTTCAAGGCGCGCACCAATCGAAATCTTCATGTTGACAGATGAACTACTGTCCCTGTCAGGTGCTTCACACGTGTGGCACAGTGGTGGAAGCATTAGTATTCTGCTGGTCACTGTGATCTTGGGTCATAGCACCAAGATTCTATGCACTTAAGCATGTGTGTGTATGCTAGTGTGGTGGTGTGCAGTGTATGAGTAAATAGAGTGACACAGGTCTGTGGTTTCCATTTTAGAAGCCCTTGACTATTCATATACACAACATGCCTATGAGTATGCTTCTCCAGTGGAAAGGTATTGATGACATTCCTGAGACTGCAGGAGGGGAACCCAGACACTGTGGGAAAAGTTGAGACAAGCCTCCCCCTAATAAATTTGGTTAGGCCCTATCTGATGCTTAGGGGGTGAGTTATATTAGGGCAGGTGACCAGTTGTTCCACCAGAGGAACGCGGAGTAGATTACTCCTTCCCCCTGACGGGATGGGGCTGACTGACAAATTTATGAATCACCTCCAAGCTGACACCCTGCACTGGACTCCCCTACTGTCTAGTTTTCAGATATGTCAGCCATTCAGCATGGTAGTATAGCAAGAAAATGACATTTGAATTTACCCCCAATCTGCGCGTCCATATCTGATGTTTGCCCCAGACCAATTTTAATTTCCTCTTGCTTGCCATGGGAATGGGGATGCTCAGTGCACCAGGAATGCAGAAAGACTTTTGGGGCTTTAAAGGCTTTAGGGACAGGGGCTGAGACCAATGATAGGGTGGGCTGCCCACTCTTCATATTTTGTCCTAGGGGCCTCACACACCCCAAAAAGTTAACTCTGCAATTCACTTTTGATTTAGTAGGCTTTTTATCCCCTGGGGAGTAGATTGGGAGCAAACACCCCCCCAAGGGCAGAAAAACTGTTGTCCTAGGGAATATAGGGAGCACAGGCCCATGTCCAGCAGGAAGGCTCAAGTCAAAACAGTAAATGAAGCAATTTCCCGGTGGTCTAATGGGCATTCTGATTCTCTGGGGCAAATTGAGGTTAAACATCCCTTATATGCCACCCCAGGGGGGTATAAAGATTAGTATGCCTGGGGTAGGAGGGATCAAGCTGCCATACAATCTACTCAGTAACTCCTAAAGTGAAAGAGCAACCTGCAGCATTATTGTGGAGTGTTTTCCTGTATATACTCTTAGGCTGTACATTTAACCCGTAGAGCTCTCCCACAACGTGTACATCCTGATGCTATAACGGGGTAATACTTTCCTTTTCAATCAAAATAACAGACTAACATGTTCATATTCCACTATACTAATTCACCACTAATCCTTCATGGGTTCCAGAGTAGCGTGCTACTCGCCAATAAAGCGTTTCAACATCCCATCAGGGTTACCAGCGCTATATAAATGCAAACCTTTTTCCTTTTTCCACCCCTCTCCAACCCTTCTCAATCCAAATAACTGACTAACTTATCCACCACTCAAATTACTTTGATGTTTTGCAATACTAATTCAACATTAATCCTAAGGGGTTCCAGAGTAGTGTGCTACTCGCCAATAAAGCGCTTCAAAACCCCATCAAGGGGTAGCAAGCGCTATATAAATACAAACCTCTTTCCCTCTTCTATCCCGCAACCTACCCTTCTCTATTCAAATACCTCAATGATATATATCTACCACTCAAATTACTTCATACTTCACTATACTACTTTTCAACACTAATCCTTTATGGGTTACGGAGTAGCGTCCTACTCGCCACAAAAGCGCTTCAACACCCATCAGGGGTAACGGGTGCTACATGAATGCAAACCTTTCCTCCCTTTTATCCCTCCCCTATCCTTCCTACTCCAAATAACTGACTAATATCCACCACTCAAATTACTTTCATATTCACCATAGTAATTCAGCACTAATCTTTATGAGTTTGCGGAGTAGCGTGCTTCAACACCCCATCAGGGGTAACAAGCACTATATAAATACAAACCTTTTTTTTCCCTCTTCTATCCTTCTGCTATTCTTCCGAATCCAAATAACTGACTAACCAATCCATCACTTAAACTTTACTTGCATGTTTCACTATACTAATTCAACACTAATCCTCTAAAGGTCCCGGAGTAGCGTGCTACTCGGCGAAAAAGCGTTTCGACGCCTTGTTAGGGGTAGTAAGCGCTATGTAAATGCAATTACAACACAATACTTGATTTGCTTTGCATAAGCAGAAATCCCCCTTTGAACAAGATCAAGGACTCATTGACTGTTATATTCTTTCATTGAATATAAATCTCTAGAAACTTGGCAGACAAATGTTCCACGAAAGTCTGTATTTTTAACAGTCTGTCACGGTATGGGTGATCCTGGGGCAATGCAACAGAATTATCATTGAAAAGCAACATAGGCTCCAAAATCCAAAACCTAGCTGTGCTCATGACCAGTGCGAAGCTGGCTTTTGCTCAAACCGAATGAGTAGAAGGACTGTACAGTTGGGTTGTGTAGGTTTCCCATGTTCAGTGTTAGGCTCAGAATTTCTTTTAACTCCACAAGTGATGTTTTGAGCCTCCAGGTGTGCCCCAGATTGAGACAACAGAGTGCCTCAATGATTCCTCAGAAACTGAGAGGCATGTACATTTGTTTGGGGCTTAATATCCTCAAAGAAATCTTCATCCAGAAAAAGATGGAAGTAGTTAATGGAAACAAAATTAAGTATTGACCTTATATCCAGCACCTACGGTGCATGGGGGACTCTGTTCCTGAACTACATTAGGAGTCTGCCAAGTGAGCACTCTGCCTGTACTCTGCACGGTGCCTGTCTGCCTGCACTCTACATTTTCTTGGAAAACTATGTGAACATTGTAGGAAAGTGCCCCTTTTTGCATGGTTACCCCCTAACGTTTTGCCAGATACATGTTGCCAACTTGACTGAGTGTGCTCTGGGTCCCTGCCGCTCAGGCTCCCAGGTCCTGTGTTCTTTCTCAATACTGTACCTTTTTCTCCACAATTGGCACACCTCTGGGCCACATGCAAGTACCTTGTAAAAGGTACCTCTGGTACCACGGGCCTTGTGACCTGAGAAAGCCTCTGAGGGCTGCAGAATGTATTATGCCACCCTCAGAGACCCCTCACCTTAGCACTGCCACCTGCGTGTTTGGTGCAGACAAAACTGAAGAATCGAGATAGCATACATCCCTGTGAGCCATGTCCACCCAAACTTCCTGTGGCATGGGTACGTTACCCCTCACTTTTGCCAGGGTTGGATTTAAAGTAGAATGCATTCAGAGGGCATCTTAGAGATGCCCCCTGTAAAACAACAAGCCATTGTGTGGTTCCTGAATGGCTACCCGCCATCTACCAC
The DNA here is from genome assembly GCF_964204655.1 of Triturus cristatus. Taxonomy (NCBI): domain Eukaryota; kingdom Metazoa; phylum Chordata; class Amphibia; order Caudata; family Salamandridae; genus Triturus; species Triturus cristatus. The sequence goes on along the minus strand of NC_140590.1, from coordinate 1,483,485,360 downwards.
CTCTAGACAGGTTTCTAGCCCCTGGGTAGAGAGCCTCCACTCTCTGGGTCCTGAAACAAAGCATATCCTGGGCAGAGGTGTCATGCCTGCTCCCCCAGGATGGGCAGGGTCCACGAAGGGGAATCTTCTAAGGCCTGCCGCTTTTGTTAGCTATCCCTGCTGCTATCAGCAACTTGCTCCCACTGGTTCTGATTCTGACTATGGGCGGTAGAATCAGCAGGAAAACCTAGAGAGAAAGGGAGTGTTGCCCACCTTTGTCAACCCCACCCCTCAGGTGGGGGAGGTGAAGCGAAGCACACATCTCAGACTCCTCCATCTTGAAGATGAGGGGACCCCCCCTATCAGGATGAGGCATTTGCCCTCTCCCACTGGAGTGTGGCATAAGAGGGGGTTGTAGACACCCCAGGGAAGGGACCATTGGTCCCAACCTGTACCCCACTCTAACGCCCCTAAATCTAGGTATTTAAGGGAAACCATAAAGCTGGTTATTTAGATATGACAACCTGAGAAAAGGGAGGCCTGAAGAGCCGTCCTGCAGAGAAGAGGCCTACAACAACTACTTTGGCCCCAGCTCTAACAGCCTGTCTCCTGCTTCAGGGGCCCTACAAGCTGAAACTTGTGAGTCCTGCAGCCAGCAGCCTCCAAGAACCCCAGAGACCAGCCCTGCCTTTGAAAAAGACTTGTATCCCGAGGACACTAATTGTCCAACAAAGAAACTCCAACTTCAAGGACTCCGGATCTAGGCGGATCCGCGTCCCCAGCCCACGCTGCACCTGACGCCAATGGCCCGAGTTCGAGTGACTCACCTATCCTGTGAATTCTCCCCAGCGATCCTGACCTCATCTGCATCAGTGGCTGACCCTTCCAGGACTCCCCCTCAACACCTGCAGCCTCTGTTAGAAGGGTCCTCCAGACTGCGACAAGAACCAGATGAGAAAACCCTGACACAAAAGGGCACCCCTGCATCCTTCGTCCAGACTTTGGAGAGCCCAGCTGATGGTGCCCAGGTGTCCCCCAGCTATCCAGCCTACCTGTCCAGCCATTGATCGTCTTCGGGCAGCTTCATGGTCCAAGGCTGCAGCCTCTTTCCGAAACCGACCACGTCCATTGGAAAACATTAAGCGTCAGACGCTAATTTGGACCCGACCGCTCTGTGCCCCTGGTGGTGTAGCTTTGGTGCTGCATTGTGGCCCCTCCCTGTGCTCACTTCAACCCCCAGGCATTTGCCCTAAGTCTGCGGGTACCTACCTTCAAACCGTGCCTCTTCTAGGTACCCCCGTATTGGATAACATTATGCCTAGCGACCTCTGCATCAGGCCATCCTAGTGCCGCTGGTGGTGCAGTACCTACCTGATCTTGAACCTTGCCCTGTGTTGTCCTAAATACCCAAAGCCTGGGGAAGTAAGTTGAGTACTTACCTGCAAACTGTTTAACATTGTGGGTATCTACCTTCAAACCGTGCCTCTTCAAGGTACCCCCCGGCTCCATTGGATAACAGTAGGCCCAGTGACCTCTGCACTCTGCCGCCGATGGGCGGCTGTTAGTTCAGTACCTACCTGGTTTAAACCTTGCCTTGTGTTGTCCTAAACCTCCAAAGCCTGGGGAATTAAGTTGAATACTTACCTGCAAACTGTTTAACATTGTGGGTACCTACCTTCAAACCGTGCCTCTTAGAGGTACCCCCGGCTCCATTGGAAAACATTAGGCCCAGTGACCTCTGCACTCAGCCGCCCCAGTGCCGCTGTTAGTTCAGTACCTACCTGGTCTTAAACCGTGCCTTGTGTTGTCCTAAAACCTCAAAGCCTGGGTAAATAAGTTTAGGTACCTACCTGCAAAGTGTTTAACATTGTTTTCCTCAATAGATTTGCATTGTAGTTCTATCTATTGCATTGAACTGTCAAACCTTATCACTGAAAAAGCATACAACTGTACTTGATTGACATCTACAGAAAACATTCTTAATACGATAAAGTACATAACTGCATTTACAAAACATTACTGCAGTCTTGAAAAGTATTGCTACTTTTAAACCACTGTGAAACTTACCTGCGCTAAGTGATTTTTGGTTCTAGAAATAATATGACAAAATAACGTTTTGTACAACCTAATAGTCTCAATTCAGTCTTTATGTGCCCCTTTTTGCATGGTTACCCCCTTACCTTTTCGCCAGATACATGATGCCAACTTGACTGAGTGTGCCCTGGGTACCTGCCAATCGGCTTACAGAGCCCATGTTTTTTCCTAAAACGGTACCTTTGTCTCCACAGTTGGCACACCTCTGAGCCACATGCAAGTGCCTTGTAAACGGTACCCCTGGTTCCAAGTGCCTTGTGACCAGAGAGGGCCTCTGAGGGCATGCTACCCTCGGAGACCCCTCACCTTAACACCCACACACTGCCACTGTAGGCTGCGTGTATTGGTGCTGACCAAACTAAAGAGTTGACATGGCCCACATTCCTGTGTGCAATGCCCACCCACACTGCCTGCTGCATGGGTAAGTCAGCCCTCTAGCAGGCATTACAGCCCTAAAGGCAGGGTACACCATACCACAGGTGAGGGCATAGCTGTATGAGCAATATGCCCCTACAGTGTCTGTGCCATTCACAGACATTGTAAGTGCAGTGAAGCCATTTTGAGTATATAGACTGGGAGTTTGCCAGAACGAACTCCACAGCTCCATGATGGCTTTACTGAAGACTGAGAAATTTGATACTAAACTTCTCAGCACTTTAAACCCACACTGATCCAGTGTTGGATTTAATGTAAAATGCACTCATAGGGCTTCTTATAGATTTCCCCCTGGAAAACGACATGCCCCTTGTGTGGTTCCTGAATGGCTACCCACCATTTACCACCTCTAGACAGGTTTTTGTCCCCTGCATAGAGAGCCTCCGCTCTCTGGGTCCTGAAACAATGAACATCCTGGGCAGAGGTGTCATGCCTGCTCCCCCAGGATGTGCAGGGTCCACAAGGGGAAGCTTCAAAGGCCAGCTGCCTTTGTTATCTACCCCTGCTGCTATCAGCAACTGGCTCCCACTGACTCTGATTCCCACTTTGGGCAGGAGAATCGGTAGGGGAACCTAGAGGGAAAGGGAGGTGTACCTACCTTTGTCAATCCCACCCCCTCAGGTGGAGGAGGTGAAGCGAAGCACACATCTCAGTCCCCTCCAACTTGAAGATGAGGGGACTTCCACAATCAGGCTGAGGCATATGCCTCCCCCCCACTTGAGGGTGGCATAAGAGCGGGTGTAGACACCCCAGGGAAGGGACCCTGTAACGCCACTAAATCTAGGTATTTTGGGGCACCCATAACCTAGTTCCTTAGATACGACAACCTAAGAAAAAGATACCTGAAGAGCCGTGCTGCAGAGAAGAGGATGACGACACTGCTTTGGCCCTTGCTCTACTAGCCCGTCTCCTGCTTCAGAGACCCTGTGAGCTGAAACTGGTGAGTCCTGCAGCCAGCAGCCTCCAAGAACACCAGAGACTAGCCCTGCCTTCGAAAAAGACTCTTGTATCCCGAGGACACGTATTGTCCAACAAAGGAACTCCAAATTCAAGGACTCTGGATCCAGGCAGATCCGTGTCCCCAGCACACACTGCACCTGATGCCAATGGCTCGAGATCGAGTGACTCACCTATCCTGTGAAGTCTCCCCAGGGACCCTGACCCCGTCTGCATCAGTGGCTGACCTCTCAAGGACCCCCCCCCCTCAACTCCTGCAGCCTCTATTCGAAGGGTCCCCCCGACCGCGACAAGAACGAGATGAGAAAACCCCGACACCGAAAGGCACCTCTGCATCCTCCGTCCCTGACTTTGGAGAGCCCAGCTGACGGCGCCTAGGTTTCCCCCAGCTGTCCAACTTACCTGCACAGTTGTTGATCGCCTTCGTGCTGCCTCATGGTCCAAGGCTGCAGCCTCTTTCCGAAACCGATGACCTCCATTGGAGAACATTGGGCGTCAGCTGCTGATTTGCACCCTGCACCCGACTGCCTTGTCCCGCTGGTGGTATAGCTTTGGTGCTGCATTGTGGCTCCCTCCCTGTGCCCACTTCAACCCCTAGGACATTTACCCTAAGACCGTCGGTACCTACCTGAAAACCGTGCCTCTTCGAGGTACCCCCAGGCTCTATTGGATAACAATGTGCCCAGCGACCTCTGCAATCGGCCGCCCTAGTGCCGCTGGTGGTGCAGTACCTACCTGGTCTTGAACCTTGCCCTGTGTTGTCCTAAACCCCCAAAGCCTGGGGAAGTAAGTTGAGTACTTACCTGCAAACTGTTTAACATTGTTCTCCTCTATTGGATTGCATTGTAGTTCTATCTTTTGCACTGAACTGTCTAACCTTACCACTGCAAAAGCATACAACTGTACTTAATTGACTTCTATCAAAAACATTCTTAATACTGTAAAGTATATAACTGCATCTACAAAACATTACAGCATTCCTGAAAAGTATTGCTACTTTTAAACCACTGTGAAACTTACCTGCACTAAGTGATTTTTGGTTCTAGAAATAAAATAACAAAATAGCGTTTTATACAAACTAAAGGTCTGAATTCAGTCTTTGAGTGCACCTTTTTGCATGGTTACCCCTTACCTTTTTGCCAGATACATGATGCCAACTTGACTGAGTGTGCCCAATCAGGCTTTCAGGGCCCTATGTTCTTTCCCAAAATGGTATCTTTGTCTCCGCAATTGGCACACCACTGGGCCACATGCAAGTCCCTTGTAAATGGTACCCCTGATACCAAGGGCCTCTCACTAGAGAGGTACCTCTGTGGACATGCCACCCTCGGAGACCCCTCACCTTAACACCCACACACTGCCACTGTAGGCTGTGTGTTTTGGTGCAGACCAAACTAAAGAGTTGACATGGCCCACATTCCTGTGTGCAATGTCCACCCACACTGCCTGCAGCATGGGTACATCACCCCTCTAGCAGGCATTACAGCCCTAAAGGCAGTACACTGTTCCACAGCTGAGAGTATAGCTGCATGAGCAATAGGGGAGAGGAGTTGGCCTAACGGCTAGGGCAGTCGACCTCGAATTTGGGGAACCGGATTTGGGTCTCGGCAATGACGCTGAACATCCTGTGATTCTGGGCAAATTACTAAATCTCCCCGTGCCTAACAAAAATGAATGTGTCCTCATATAACGCAACTGTTGCTATGTAAAGCGCTCTGACACCCAAAACCGGGTCAAGTTTGTGCTACATTAAACTCCGTGAAAAAAAAAAAATCAGCCACAGTGTCCGTGCCATTCACAGACATTGTAAGTGCAGTGAAGCCATTTTGAGTTCATGGGCTGGGAGTTTGTCAGCACAAACTTCACAGCTCCATGGTGGCTTTACTGAAGACTGAGAAGTTTGGTATGAAGCTTCACAGCACATTAAACCTAAACTGATGCCAGTGTTGGATTTAATATAAAATGCACTCAGGGGGCATCTTGGAGATGCCCCCTGGAAAACGACAATCCCTGCAGTGGTTCCTGTATGGCTACCCTCCATCTGCCACATCTATAGGTCCTGAAACAAAGCACATCCTGTGCAGAGGTGTCATGCCTCCTCCCCCAGGGTGGGCAGGTTCCACGAACTGGAAGCCTCAAAGGCTTGCTTCCTTTGTAAGCTAGCCAAAGCCTCTGCTGCTGTCAGGAGTTGGCTCCCACCGGTTCTGACCCCCACTTTGGGCAGGAGAATTGGTGGGAAAAACTAAGAGAAAGGGAGGTATGCCCACCATTGCGAGGGTTGGGGAGGCGAAGTGAAACACACATCTCAGTCCCCTCCATCTTGAAGATGAGGGCACTCCCCCAATGAGGACAAGGCATATTCCCCCCCACTGGAGGGTGGCATAAGCAGTGTGTAGACACCCCAGGGAAGGGACCCATTGGTCCCAACCTACATCGCCCTGTAATGCTCCTAAATCTAGGTATTTAGGGGCTCCCCTGAACCTTGCTCCTTAGACACGACAGCCTAAGATGAAGAAGAACCGAAGAGCCATGCTGCAGAGAAGATGACTACAACAACTGCTTTGGACCCATCCTTGCCAGCCTGTCCTCTGCTTCAGAGAACCAGCGAGCTGAAGCCAGCGAGTCCTGCAGCTAAGCAGCCTCCAATAACCCTGGAGACCTGCCCTGCCTTCGAAAAAGACTCTTCTGTTCCGAGGACACTGATTGTCCAACAAAGAAACTCCAACTTCAAGGATTCCAGATCCAATGCGGATCCTTGTCCCCAGCACAATCTGCACCCGACTTCCACTGCCTGAATTCGAGTGACTCACCTATCCTGTGAAGTCTCCCTGGTGATCCTGACCTCGTCTGCATCAGCGGCTGACCTATCCATGACCCCATCTCCCCCTCGATGCCTGTTGCCCGACTGCGACTTGAACCAGTTGAGAAGCCCCAACAGCAAGAGACACCCCTGCATCCTGGGCCCCCTGACTTTAGGGAGCCCAGCTGATGGTGTCCCCCAGCTATCCAACTTACCTGCCCAACCTTTGGTCGCCTTCATCCAGCCTCCTGGTCCAAGCCTGCAGCCTCTTTCCGAAAACGACAAACTCTGTTGAAAAGCATAAGGTGCCCGACACTGACTTGCACCCTACACCAGGCCACCCCTGTGCCACTGTTGGTGTAGCTTAGGTGCTGTTTTGCGGCCACCCTGTGCTCACTTCGACCCCGGGGCATTTGCCCTTAGACCATGGGTACCTACCTTCAAACCGTGCCACTTCGAGGTACCCCCCCGCTCCATTGGATAACATTGGGCCCAGTGACCTCTGCCCTCTGCCGCCACAGTGTCGCTGGGATTGTGCAGTACCTACTTGGTCTTGAACCTTGTCTTGTGTTGGCCTAAACCCCTGAAGCCTGGGGAAGTAAGTTTAGGTACTTACCTGCAAACTGTTTAGCATTGTTTTCCTCCATAGATTTGTATTTGAGTTATATCTGTTGCATTGAACTGCCAAACCTTATCACTGCAAAAGCATACAACTGTACTTGATTGGCATCTACAGAAAACATTATTAATACTGTAAAGTATGTAGCTGTATTTACAAAACATTTCTGCATTCTTGTAAAGTATTGCTACTTTTAAACCACTGTGAATCTTACCTTCACTAAATGATTCTTAGTTTGAGAACTAAAACAACAAAGTAACAACTTTTTGTACAACCAATTGGTCTGGATTCAGTCTTTGAGTGTGAGACGTCATTTTTTGTCTGAGAGTGTACAGTAAATGCTTAACAGTACCCTCTGATAAGCCTAGCTGCTCAGCCCCGTTAACACTACATTGAGAGTAAGGTAGTATCTACTTTAACCTCTGCCATACCTTTGGGGACTCACTGGACTCTGTGCACAATATACCTCTTTTTGGTACAGTCTATAAAGAGCCAGCTTCCTACAAACATCCGCACCCAAATTAAAAAAGTGCAAGTGCAAGCCAAAGCCTTTAGCGCCCTGGCATTCTAAAGACATTAATGACAATAAACAATCCATATGAGACAGGTAAGAATAACAGAACTCCTGAGGAGCTCTTGATAACGAAGGCCCTCAGTGCAACATGGAGACAGGTCATCACATCAGCCTAAGAACAGTACTACACCATCACCATCAATGGATCCACCAAAAGAAGCAGAACGTTCTTCAAGACAATCAAGAACTGTATCCCTCCTGCCAGATTCCCCTATTTCTCACTCCACAGAAAAGTGCAATGCCATCAACCTCTTCTTCAGTGGAACAAATGCAGAAGATCCGAGAACACATTGACGGCCCTAAACCTACTTCATCTCATGAAGGACCTGGCCATTGGAGCAGGGTCAGAAAAGATTTTCATATGGCTAGGTCTAAACTACGATGGCATGGTGTGCAAAATAATTGATTGGGATGCTGCCTGAGTAATTACCAGTGGCTGAGATTAATTCAAGTATTTTATCCATCACAGTATTGTGTACCTTAGTGTTGTCCTAAATACTGTGGGCATACAAAAACATGAATAGCTGGCTAACTGATCAGTGGTTGAAATGGGCTATCCCACTGCCCTGTGTTGTATGCTGTGCTAGGTGGAAGTAAAATGTGAATGGCACAAAAACTAATCAGTAGCTGAAGTAGGCTGACACTGCTGCCCAAGCAGGAGGCACCTGAAAAGCCCTGAAGCGGCAGCAGACACAAACAACCATGGACAAAGTCAATAGCTCTTGCCAATGCAAGATCTATTGGCTTTGCCAGTCTTTTAGCCATATTGATCAGCGGCGTGGCAGCTGTTCAGCATGGCTAAAAGTTAGTGTCATGGCATAGAGTGGCACAGGGGAGAGTGGCGTAGAGGACAGTGGCATGGATTGGAGCAGCCTAGAGTAGTGTAGAGTGGCATGGAGTAGAGCGACGTAGAGTACAGTGCAGTGGAGTGAAGTGATGTGGCGTAGAGTAGAGTGGGCGTACAGTGAAGTGATAGAGTATAGTGGCATATATTGGAGTGGAGTTGAATGAATGGAGTGGAGTGTTGTGGAGTGGAGTGGCATAGACTACAATGGAGTAGCGTTGAGCGGAGAGGTGTAGAGTAGAGTGGCTTAGACTTGTGTAGAGTTAAATGGAGTGGTGTGCAGTAGAGTAGCATAGAGTAGAGTGGAGTGCTGTAGAGTAGAATGGCATACAGTAGGGTGAAGAAGAGTAGAATTGCATAGAGTGGCATACATTGAAGTGGCATAGAGTAGAGTGGAATGGAGTGGTGTAGAGTGGGGTGGTGTAGAATGGAGTGGCGTAGCGTGGAATGGGGTAGATTGGTGTAGAGTGGGTTAGAGTGGAGTGGTGTGGTGTAGAGTAGAGTGGCACGGAATGGCGTTGTGTGGAGTGGAGTGGCGTAGAGTGAGGTAGAATGCAATTGTTTGGAGTGGTGTTGAGTGGAGTGGCGTAAAGTAGAGTGGCATAGAGTAGTACAATTGTGGGTGTAAGTAACTCAAACAACAAACCAAAATTAAAATGAGTGCAAAGATATGGGGCATGAAGTGGATGAATGTCTGAAAGGCAACGATGATAGGTGTGCGGTGGCGGCAAGCATTAAGAGGGTGTAATCTGTTGTTTGTGTGGAATTTTACATTGTAACGGCTTAAACCAAACCACATAGAATAACAAAGGATGATCTAATAGAAGAGATTTTGGGTAAGAAGGTTCAACTTCTAAGGCAGTACATTTGGAATGGGTTGGTGTTTTTTTTGGGTAGAGAATACTGTTCCAGTTTGAACCCTAGTCTTTTCAGGCTAAGTTGATTTCAGGTAATCAAGTTCTGGAGATATGTACTTTGATTGTTCTATACTGTTCAGACGTTCTGATTTTCCGTGGTGGATCAGTGGCTTCTTTCTTGGCTGTTGCACCAGCACTATGCTCTTTCTTCTAGGCACTTTATGCTTTGATGGACTGTACCTCCATCTTTTGCTGCTTTTGAGATCTTCTTGTTTAGAGCCTAACGGCTTACATAATTTCTGCTTGCAATGCTCGCTCGCCAGATTCTAGCTGCTCTTCAATAAACTGCACATGGCCCCTCATCTCAACTCATCACTCTCCATATTAGTGAGGATTCTAGGATCCACTGACTTCATTCTCTCGACTGTTCTCCAACACTTCAGCTTTATTCTTGATGTTGTAGATAAGTCGCTAGTAGCACACCCACAGACACATGTGAAAACCTCTGCCCTTTTTTTCGCAGACCTCAGTATGAAACCCCACGAAAGAGGAATCAAATGCTGCAAATATGGTGTTACATAAAATGGACATTTACACCTTTGTCGAGAAGTCTGTCAAGATAAGGGTAAACCATAAGTTAGTCCATGAGATTAATATATTCATGTTTTACAAGGAGCACAGCTTCAGCGTTTCTGCAGGGGAAAAAAGAAAAATAAATGTCAGCAGTTGATTGGATTCTTCACACAAAAGATTACTATGGAAGTTCTAAGGAACAGATTGTATTGTCTAGTCTGTGTTTCATGGTGTGCTTAAATCTTATTTTTGAGGTATTCTCTAGGAGACTGCTGGATGGGCTATGTGAGTTTTAGAGAAGATGTGAAGAGGGCGGGTAAGAGCTGTGTCTTGCAGTATTATGCAGATGAGGTCCCTTTTATTCATAATTCTTTCGCCACTTTGCCCTTCCCTGCGAATTCTAGCTCAGTTTTTCACTTCTCCTTTCTTGAAGCCTCAAGGTTTTGCAGATTATTTGAATTGGATATGATTTAAATTCAATAAGATGAGGTCAAATAAAAAACAAATGTATGGACAGACATACGTTCACCACCATTTTAAGCAAAGGATTAGCTCAGTTGGCTTCCATGCGAAATTAGAAAAATGGCAAAAGGGATTTAGAGTTTGGTGGATGTGGGAGGTCTACCAAAAGTGGTGAATGTTCTATGTGCACTAATAAGTGGGAATATCCAGGATTAAACTCTAACTAGTATTGACAGTAATCCACCAATTATTTGCAGATGTCCCACATCCACCAAACACTGAATAACCCCCAAAGTATTTTGTCATTTTTCACCATCTTTAAGTGCTCTTTAATCTATAGGGCATACTTACAAGCCCCTATTACCAGAGGTACGTCACTTTCAGTGACGTTCAGGTGGCTATATCAGATTTGCCTTATTTACAAGGCAGCTTTAAGCCACTTAACGTGGCTTAATGCTGCCTTGTAAGTAAGGACCCCTTTCCCGCTACATTTAGTGTGTAAGGGGCGGGCAATGGGTGTTGTGGTGCACTGCAACACCCATTGGTTTTGAGGTTGCCCCATATATTCACAAGGGCAGCGTCAAACCCAATGGTTTTTGAGGTGGGCATCGTAAAGAAGGGGCATGCACAACCAAGAGAAATGTTTCATTTCTCCTTGATGTTGCTGTTTCTGTGTGTGCTGCGTTGTGCAGCACACAAAGAAACAGCAAAAGAATACTGATTGTTTATGTGCAGGAAGGTGACCCTTCCTGCACATAAGCAATTTAAAAACATTATGTTTTGCAATCTATGTGTGCTGCATTAAGCAGCACACATAGAAGTTTCAAAATGCAATTTCAGAATGTTTTTGTGCAGGAAGGGACACCTTCATTATCAGGAAGGGACACCTTCTTGCACATAAACAATCTTTCACCCTTGCACTATGGTGCAAGGGTGTCTGCGTTGGCGCTAGGCAGCTAAAATTAGCGCCAGTGCAGGGGGAGATGCAGGGTTGCACCGTATCCTTGTAAATACAGTGCAGCCCAACGTTTTGAAGTGGTGGAGCGTGGCGTTAAGCCAAGGCGGTTAATGCCGCGCTCCGCCACTTTGTAGTAAATAGGACTGAAAATTTCGAATATAAATGAAATTAATGATAGAGTGATTATTCAAGAAACCCACTATATCCTAATGGTGATTATTCAAGAAACCCACTATATCCTAATGGAATAATTAGTTATATTTATAAATTGAATAATTTCCCATTTTCTAAATGTTTTCTTTTTTTGTTTTAAACGAGCATTTGCTTATACATTAAAACAGCAACCTATCTTTCAACCCACTTATCACAAAGAAGATGGAGACGGCATGAATATAGTGTGGAGCTACTATTAGTATAAACCACTTTTATTGGCCCAATGATGATTGGTTCAATTACTTTTGCACTATTAGAAAAATATTGCTCTGTTTGCAGTTGATATCCTTGGGAACCATTCTTGTTTGTAGTAGCCCTGCATCATCTTCAAGACCTGCTGCAACAACTACAAATCAATTACAGAAGGCTGATTATCATACCTAGTAGAAAACAGTCCATCTTTGGTGGTCACTGCAATACAAGAAAGCCAAAGCATTGAGATGCTCAAACCTGGGAGAAGAAAAAGAATGTTACCCTCTTCAGTCGAGGCTCCAGGGATAAAGAACACCCACAATTTTAACAGACAACCCTCCATCCTCCCCAAGTAGCTTTTCCATCCTTCTTAAATGATGGTTCCGCATGGGCACAAAAACTCCAAAAACATTATTGCAGCAAGATAAACTCCATAATATGGATTGGCTTAATCTCGACCCTACTTAAATATCTCCCTACAGAAATTTCAACTTGTATTTAATTCCTAAATTCAGACAAACTCACTACCTATATTAGTGGGTAAATTTACTGTTTGAGCTCCAGACGTGACATAATTCCACGCTAGTGCTCGATAAAGGATAAGTCCAATTTTTTTGTAGACATGTTCATGTAAGACCAAAGTTTGAGTGACTGGGGTTTTACAGTCTCTGTGTTAGCAACAACAACAAAATTGAAATCAATGGTGTTACAATTGCCACTGAATTACGGCGTAGTAAAAATCTCCCCAGGGTAACTCGATTAACAGTGTTTTGACCCCGGCGATTTCACTTCCACATTCTTAGTAAATGAGGTCAGAATAGGAATGACATGCAAATGCGGGTTTGTCACACTCAAAATCTGCACTTTTCCACCATTACAACCTGTTATGCCTGACAACCGAAAGTGCAGCAGTTTCACAGTACTCCGAATTCGAGATTAGGCTCAAACAGTGCTTATGCCCAATACAGGTACGATGCAGCCAGTCAAAACCATTTGTATTCGTCAATAATCCATAAAAGCATAAAACACTTCCATAAACAAAATAATAATTAAAAAAATATATATCCGATGTAACCCAAACTTGTAATGATAATGGAGAAAGTGGAATTTTCGGAAAATGGGCCTCAGGGGAGGTTTGGGTAAATTAAGGTTTGGGACAAGTGAAGTGCTATGTAGAAAGGAGTTGAGGTGTGGAAGTTTGGCAGATAATGGAGGATGGAGTGTGTAAAATGGGAGACAAATTGAAGTGGATGACAGTCAGAAGGAATGTTTTTAGGTCTCGCCTGGCGTTAGCAGCGCATGCGAATGCTCTCACTACGCGAAGGCTACTTAGAATCAATACGCTTCCAGAAGTCGTGTCTCAGCTCTGCCTGCAAATTTGATTGGTATGCGTCATTATTCAGAGCAGACTTTGTTGATTGTGGCGGAGGGTTTTTAGCCCCTCCTGGTTGCCACCCTGTCCTTTTTAGGCCACGTCCAGCGGGATTGGATCTTTTACTGGCGGCGTGAGACGGTGGATTTAATATTGACTTGCTGCACTTTTTTTTAAACTATTGCATGCGTTTGCGTGTGGAAGGCATTCTACACTATTTTTTTACCCTACTTTGTTACTATGCGCTTTTTTAAACTCTAAACAATGCTTAAATGTGCACATGCCGTTGGAAGCGTTTTGAGGGGATGTCCGTAACATTAGCATCAAGACGGCGGACTCGGCATAAAAATTAAGCTTTTGTGGATGAGGGCTCGGAATAAAAGGTAAGCTTTACTGGATTATGCGTTTGTGATTGCTTTATTTATGGCTTTTTTTAGTGATATTGGTTATGCTATTAAGGTGCGGCCTCGTGTGTGGGATGCATTTTGTTAATTCTATGCTACTTGTTGCTATATCCTTCCTGTGGGATGCTTTTTCTTCATTTTATGCTACAGTGTTACTATACGCTTGAGGTGCGGTTGATGTTTTCTTTCTCTAAAGAATGCGTGAATGTGCACATGCCGCTGCTGACACACCGCTGCTGACACTCTGCTGCTGACACGCTGCTGCTGACACACCACTGCTGACTCACCACTGCTGACACATTGCTGCTGACATGCCGCTGCTGACATCACTGCTGAAACACCCCTGCTGACACGTCCCTGTTGACACACCGCTGCTGACACGCTGCTGCTGACACCACTACTGACACACAGCTGCTGACACATCACTGCTGACACATCGCTGCTGACACACCAATGCTGACACATCGCTGCTGACATCGCTGCTGACACACCACTGCTGACACACCACTACTGACATGCCGCTGCTGACATGCCGCTGCAGACACCACTGCTGACACATCGCTGCTGACACGCCTCTGCTGCCACCGCTGCTGCTGACATGCCGCTGCTGACACATCGCTGCTGACATGCCGCTGCAGACACCACTGCTGACACATCGCTGCTGACACGCCACTGCTGACACTGCTGCTGACACACCACTGCTGACACTGCTGCTGACACACTGCTGCTGACACACTACTGCTGACACATTGCTGCTGACATGCCGCTGCTGACACCACTGCTGAAACACCCCTGCTGACACGTCCCTGCTGACACGCCTCTGCTGACACCACTACTGACACACAGCTGTTGACACACCACTGCTGACACACAGCTGCTGACACACCACTGCTGACACATCGCTGCTGACATCGCTGCTGACACACCACTGCTGACACACCACTGCTGACATTCCGCTACTGAAATGCCGCTGCAGAAACCACTGCTGATACATCGCTGCTGACACGCCTCTGCTGACACCACTCCTGACACGCCACTGCTGACACCCCACTGCTGACAAGCCGCTGCTGACACACCGGTGCTGACACGCCGCTGCAGACACCACTGCTGACACATCGCTGCTGACATGCCACTGCTGACACTACTGCTGCCACAACACTGCTGACACGGTGCTGCTGACACACTGCTGCTGACACGCCGCTGCTGACATGCCGCTGCTGACACACCGCTGCTGACATGCTGCTGCTGACACACCGCTGCGGACATGCCGCTGCTGACATGCCGCTGCAGACATCACTGGGCACACGCCACTGGTGACACACCACTGCTGACACCCTGCTGCAGACATCACTGCTGACACACGACTGTTGACATGCCGCTGCTGACACCTCACTGCTGACACGCCACTACTAACACACTGGTGTTGACACACCACTGCTGACACACGACTGCTGACACACCGCTTCTGACACACCACTGCTGACACATCGCTGCTGACACCACTGCTGACACCACTGCAGACACCACTGCTGACACCACTGCTGACACGCCGCTGCAGACACCACTGCTGACACGCCAGTGCTGACACACTGCTACTGATAAGCCACTGCTGACATGCCACTGCTGACATGCCACTGCTGACACACCGCTGCTGACATGCCGCTGCAGACACACTGCTGCTGACACACCACTGCTGACATGCCACTGCTGACACGCCGCTGCTGACATGCCGCTGCTGACACACCGCTGCTGACACTACTGCTGCTAACACTACTGCTGACACGCCGCTGCTGACACCACTGCTGACACCACTGCTGACACAACTGCTGACACACCACTGCTGACACACCACTGCTGGCATGCTGCTGCTGACACACCACTGCTGACACGCCGCTGCTGACACATCACTGCTGACACGCCGCTGCTGACACGCCTCTGTAGACACCACTGTTGACACCACTGCTGACATGCCGCTGCTGACATCCCACTGCTGACATGCCGCTGCTGACATCCCACTGCTGACAAGCCACTGCTGACAAGCCACTGCTGACACGCCGCTGCTGTCACGCCACTGCTGACACCACTGCTTACACACCACTACTGACACATCGCTGCTGACACTGCTGCTGACACCACTGCTGACACACTGCTGCTGACACTCCACTTCAGACACACCACTGCAGACACACCACTGCAGACACACCACTGCAGACACATCACTGCTGACACACCTCTGTAGACACCAGTGCTGACACACCACTGCTGACAAGCCACTGCTGACATGCCACTGCTGACACCCCACTGCTCACAAGCCACTGCTGACAAGCCACTGCTGACATGCCACCACTGACATGCCACTGCTGACACCCCACTGCTGACAAGCCACTGCTGACACGCCGCTGCTGATATGCCGCTGCTGACACCACTGCTTACACACCACTACTGACACATCGCTGCTGACACTCTGCTGCTGACACCACTGCTGACACACTGCTGCTGACACACCACTGCTTACACAACACTACTGACACATCGCTGCTGACACTCTGATGCTGACACCACTGCTGACACACTGCTGCTGACACACCACTGCTGACATGCCACTGCTGACACCCCACTGCTGACACACCACTGCTGACACACCACTGCTGACATGCCACTGCAGACACGCTGCTGCAGACACCACTGCTGATACACCACTGCTGACACATCGCTGCTGACAAGCTGCTGCTGACACCACTGCTGACACACTGCTGCTAACACACCGCTGCTGACACGCTGCTGCTGACACCACTGCTGACACAGCACTGCTGACATGCCGCTGCTGACACCGCTGCTGACACATCGCTGCTGACACGCCGCTGCTGACACACCGCTGCTGACACACCACTGCTGACACACCACTGCTGACACACCACTGCTGACACACCGCTGCTGACACGTCGCTGCTGAAACGCCGCTGCAGACACCACTGGTCACACGCCACTGCCGACACCCTGCTGCAGACATCACTGCTGATACACCACTGCTGACACACCGCTGCTAACACCTCACTGCTGACACCTCACTGCTGACACGCCACTACTAACACGCTGCTGTTGACACACCACTGCTGACACACCACTGCTGACACGCCGCTGCTGACACCACTGATGACACACCACTGCTGACACACCGCTGCTGACACATTGCTGCTGACACCACTGCAGACACCACTGCAGACACGCTGCTGATGACACGCTGCTGCTGACACGCCGCTGTTGACACACCGCTGCTGACACACCACTGCTGACACACCGCTGCTGACACACTGCTGCTGACACACCGCTGCGGACATGCCGCTGCTGACACGCCGCTGCAGACACCACTGGTCACACGCCACTGCTGACACACCGCTGCTGATACCCTGCTGCAGACACCACTGCTGACACACCACTGCTGACATGCCTCTGCTGACACCTCACTGCTGACACCTCACTGCTGACACCTCACTGCTGACACGCCACTACTAACACGCTGCTGTTGACAAACCACTGCTGACACACCGCTGCTGACACCATTGCTGACACACCTCTGCTGACACATCGCTGCTGACACCACTGCTGACACCACTGCAGACACCACTGCAGACACCACTGCTGACACGCCACTGCTGACACGCCACTGTTGTGCACCTCACTGCTGACACACCACTGCTGTGCACTTCACTACTGACACACCACTGCTTACATGCCACTGCTGACACACCACTGCTGTGTGCCTCACTTCTCACATGCCACTGCTGTGCACCTCACTACTGACACACCACTGCTGTCACGCTACTGCTGACACACCACTGCTGTGTGTCTCACTGCTGACACACCACTGCTGTGCATCCCACTGCTGACACGCCACTGTTGACACACCCCTTCTGTGCACCCCAGTGCTGACACGCCACTGTTGACACACCCCTTCTGTGCACCCCACTGCTGACATGCCACTGTTGTGCACCTCACTGCTGACACTCCACTGTTGTGTGCCTCACTGCTAACACGCCACTGTTGACACACCACTTCTGGGCCCCACAATGATGACAGACAATTGCTGTGTGCCCCACTGCTGATACGCCACTGCTGGGCCCCACAATTATGAGGGACCACAGCTGTGTGCCCCAATGATAACAGGTCACAGCTGTGCGCCCCGATGACAGACCGCAGCTGTGCGCCCCAATGATGACAGGCCACAGCTGTGCGCCTTAATGATGATAGACCTCTGCTCTACGCCCTGTTGATGACAGACCACTGCTGAACCCCGAAATGATGATAAACCACTGATCTGCACCCCTCTGCTGACACACCACTGCTGTGTGCCTCAATGCTAACATGCCATTGCTGTGCGCCTCACTGCTGACACACCACTGCTGACACACCACTGGTGTGTGCTTCACTGCTGACACACCACTGCTGTGCGCCTCACTGTTGACACACCATTGCTGGCACGCCGCTGGTGACACACCACTGCTGACACATCACTGCTGTCATCACTGCTGACACATCACTGCTGACGCACCACTGCTGACACAACACTGCTGACGCAATACTGTTGACACGCTGCTGCTGACATTACTGATGACATGCCGCTGCTGACACACCAATAATGACACATCACGGCTGATGCACCACTGCTGACACACCACTGGTGTGTGCCTCACTGCTGACACACCACTGCTGACACACTGCTGCTGACACGCCAATAATGACACATCACTGCTGACACATCGTTGACACACCACTGCTGACACATCACTGCAGACACAGCACTGCTGACGCACTGCTGCTGACACAGTACTGCTGACACAACACTGTTGACACGCCGCTGCTGACACAACACTGCTGACACATCACTGCTGACACACCACTGCTGACACACCACTGCTGTGTGCCCCAATGATGATGAACCACTGCTGAAAACACTGCTGATACACCATTGCTGTGCACCCTAATGACGATGGAGAGTCACTGCTGACAAAACACTGCTGTGTGCCCCAATGATGACTGACCACTGCCGACACTCCATTGTTGACATGCCACTGCTGCCACATCTTTGCTGTGCTCTACAATGAGGACATACCACTGCTGACAAAGCACTGTTGACAGACCACTGATGTGACCCCCAATGATGACACACCACTGCTGACACACCACTGCAGACAGACTACTGCATGTGCGCTCAAGTGATGACAGTCCACTGCTGATACACCACTGCTGACAAACCATTGCTGTGTGCCTCAATAATGACACACCATTGCTGTACTCCACAATGATGACATACCACTGTTAACACAATACTACTGACGTGCCACTGCTGACACACTACTACTGTGCGCTCCAATGATGACAGACAATTGCTGTGTGCCCCACTGCTGACACGCCACTGCTGGGCCCCACAATTATGAGGGACCACAGCTGTGTGCCCCAATGATGACAGGTCACAGCTGTGCGCCCCGATGACAGACCGCAGCTGTGCGCCCCAATGATGACAGGCCACAGCTGTGCGCCCTAATGATGATAGACCTCTGCTCTACGCCCTGTTGATGACAGACCACTGCTGAACCCCGAAATGACGATAAACCACTGATCTGCACCCCTCTGCTGACACACCACTGCTGTGTGCCTCAATGCTAACATGCCATTGCTGCGCGCCTCACTGCTGACACACCACTGCTGACACACCACTGCTGTGTGCTTCACTGCTGACACACCACTGCTGTGCGCCTCACTGTTGACACACCATTGCTGGCACGCCGCTGGTGACACACCACTGCTGACACATCACTGCTGTCATCACTGCTGACACATCACTGCTGACGCACCACTGCTGACACAACACTGCTGACGCAACACTGTTGACACGCTGCTGCTGACATTACTGATGACATGCCGCTGCTGACACACCAATAATGACACATCACGGCTGATGCACCACTGCTGACACACCACTAGTGTGTGCCTCACTGCTGACACACCACTGATGACACACTGCTGCTGACACGCCAATAATGACACATCACTGCTGACACATCGTTGACACACCACTGCTGACACATCACTGCAGACACAGCACTGCTGACGCACTGCTGCTGACACAATACTGCTGACACAACACTGTTGACACGCCGCTGCTGACACAACACTGCTGACACATCACTGCTGACACACCACTGCTGACACACCACTGCTGTGTGCCCCAATGATGATGAACCACTGCTGAAAACACTGCTGATACACCATTGCTGTGCACCCTAATGACGATGGAGAGTCACTGCTGACAAAACACTGCTGTGTGCCCCAATGATGACTGACCACTGCCGACACTCCATTGTTGACATGCCACTGCTGCCACATCTTTGCTGTGCTCTACAATGAGGACATACCACTGCTGACAAAGCACTGTTGACAGACCACTGATGTGCCCCCCAATGATGACACACCGCTGCTGACACACCACTGCAGACAGACTACTGCATGTGCGCTCAAATGATGGCAGTCCACTGCTGATACACCACTGCTGACAAACCATTGCTGTGTGCCTCAATAATGACACACAACTGCTGTACTCCACAATGATGACATACCACTGTTAACACAATACGACTGACGTGCCACTGCTGACACACTACTACTGTGCGCTCCAATGATGACAGACCACTGCTGACAACATTGCTGACACACCACTGCTGTGCACTTCACTGCTGACACACCACTGCTGTGCACTTCATTGCTGACAGACCACTGCTGACACCCCTCTGCTGACACACCACTGCTGTGTGCCTCAATGCTAACATGCCATTGCTGTGCACCTCACTGCTGACACACCACTGCTGACACACCACTGGTGTGTGCTTCACTGCTGACACACCACTGCTGTGCGCCTCACTGTTGACACACCATTGCTGGCACGCCACTGGTGACACACCACTGCTGACACATCACTGCTGACATCACTGCTGACACATCACTGCTGACGCACCACTGCTGACGCACCACTGCTGACACAACACTGCTGACGCAACACTGTTGACACGCTGCTACTGACATTACTGATGACATGCCGCTGCTGACACACCAATAATGACACATCACGGCTGATGCACCACTGCTGACACACCACTGGTGTGTGCCTCACTGCTGACACACCACTGCTGACACACTGCTGCTGACACGCCAATAATGGCACATCACTGCTGACACATCGTTGACACACCACTGCTGACACATCACTGCAGACACAGCACTGCTGACGCACCACTACTGACATGCCACTGCTGACACACCACTGCAGTGCTTTTCACTACTGACACATCACTGCTGAAACACCACTGCTGTGCACTTCACTGCTGACACTGACACGCCACTGCTGACACGCCACTGCTGACACACCACTGCTGTGCACTTCACTGCTGCTACACCACTGCTGTGCACTTCACTGCTGACACGCCACTGCTGACACCCCACTGTTGACGCACCACTGCTGTGTGCCTCACTGCTGACACACCACTTCCTGTGTGCCTCACTGCTGACACACCACTGCTGTGCACTTCACTGTTGACACACCACTACTGACATGCCACTGCTGACACACCACTGCAGTGCTCTTCACTACTGACACATCACTGCTGAAACACCACTGCTGTGCACTTCACTGCTGACACGCCACTTCTGACACGCCACTACTGACACGCCACTGCTGACACACCACTGCTGTGCACATCACTGCTGCTACACCACTGCTGCCACACCACTGCTGTGCACTTCACTGCTGACACGCCACTGCTGACACCCCACTGTTGATGCACCACTGCTGTGTGCCTCACTGCTGACACACCACTGCTGTGCACTTCACTGCTGACACACCACTGCTGACAAACCACAGCTGTGCGCCCCAGTGATGATGCAGAATTGAATGCAGCCAAATTTTGAAGAGGTGGGCATGCACAGCATCGACCCACGTCATCTGAAGGAGTCAGGGCAAGGAGGAAGGTGCAAGAAGCTGCCAGCACAGCTACGATAGGAGGAACATTAGACAGGTGCATGAAAGAGAAGAAATACTTTTGGAAGGCCTTTTTTAAACCAGCAGGAGATGGTTTATTGTTTATACCTAATTTAAGGCGTTCCATTTGATTTCTCAACACATGTACATTACAATACGACCAACAGTAGTGATCGAGAACTGAATGTGACTTCCGTTTCAGAGTCAGCAGTCTGTCTTATTTAAAAAGGAAAGGCATCTAACGTAAAGGCAGCAAAATTGAACGCCCACAAAGTAAAAATGTCATGTGGCAAGAAAAGTGCATTTTTAACAGATTATTAGACTGCAGTGATCTTTTAAATTTTTGTTAAATATACCCATAACTTGAACAATTCAGGTGTTTATGTATTTTTGTAGTGACGTGTGTACGAATGGGCATGTCAACAGAGGGTGCATGAACTAATATTTGAAGGAAATATGTTAAAACGTCGCATATTTTCGTAATATCTAATTGCATGGGTGTTTTTCTACTTAGTGGAGCACTCAAACCCCGTGTGATAAATTCTAGTCATTCAGCCCAGCCCAGTCTTACATTTCTTGTTCATTGCATGTGAGAGAATATAGCTTACCTTTCTGTCAAGACCTGCTGCATCAACTACAAATCTGTTACAGGAGGCATACCTACAAGGCACAAGTATGCAAGTGACCACGGCGCGCGACATCACACATGGCATCACAGAATTGACATCATAGAAAGTGGCATCACAAGATACGTCTTTACAGGAAGTGACATCAGATCTAAAGCCCTCACATATATGTTTAGCAGGTCTTTCATGTGTACGTTTGAGTGCATTCAGTGCTTAATTTGAGCCGGTGCTTTCCGGTGCTCAGCACCGGCACTTGTTTTCAGTGCTGGACACCGGCACCTAAGTGTCAATACCATACTTAAAACAGTCTACCACATGGTGGCCCTGCTCATCTAATTTAGAGATTAGCAGAACAACGGTGTTTAGGATTACAATGCAATTTAAAATATGCCCACACTTGCCTCCCCAGCCCTTCCTTTAGCTTTGGGGACCTGGAATAATCTGAGCTGTCGCTTTTACATGCGATAGAGGTGGTTAGTAGTCATTTTGGCAGCAATGACAGGGGCGAGGGGTGGTGCAAGCTGCAGTGGCCCCTCCTGGTCAGAGCCCTGGCACTTAATATTTTACAAATTAAGCACTGAGCACATTGCGAGGATAATAGCACAGTGAGCTATGGAAGATGATATGTGACTTCTACACCTTGCAATCCCCCAGTTTTATGTAACACAACTTGTTCATTCATTTACAAACATATAATTTATTGTACATGTAATGTGCACATGTTGATGTAAAGAGCTCTGACAATCCGCATTGGAATGAGTAGGGCTATACAAGAAAAAATTGTGGTACTTAAGTTATTTCAATGCCTCCTTAGGGGAAGAAAGCTCTATATAAATGCAATTCGTTTTGTGGAAATACTGAGAAAGACCAACACATCTGACATTCTTACAGTGCATGCATATCCCATAAACAGGGACTGAACAAAGTGAAAAGCTGCCTCTCTTAAGTATGTGTTAAATGCTAACAAGGCATGGGCCTTTGTTTCCCCTCCGCTTCATTTGCATCAGGTGTGAGGCTCCTGACTGCTCCCAGCCAGGAGACTCGAACAAAAGGAGGTCTGATGACACCTCAAAATCGGCCTTTGTTATGGGCCAGCAGGAGTGTAAAATAAGAAAGCCAGTCCCCGCCTGCACCTTGTTGCAGATGGAAAGCAGACAATGTGCAGGCGCTGCTTAAAGTGTGGACTGGACTAGTTCAGCACATTATTCAGTGGGGCCTGACTTCTTGGCAGGGTGGATGGCGTTCACCCAGTGAAAATAGTGGGTGGACGCCTTCCAGCCGTGTGTACCCTCGACTCGTGCCCTGAATACCTAGCTTGGTGTTCACTGCATTACCAGAAGCCAAAGCATTGAGAGGCTCGAAACTGGGAGAAGAAAAATAATGTCACCCTCTTCAGTGGAGGCCCCAGGGAACACTCACAATTTTACCAGACAACCCTCCATCCTCCCCAAGTAGCTTTTCCATCCTTCTTATCAAATGGTGATTCCGCATGGAAACAAAAACTCCAAAAACATAATTTGCAGAGAGATAAACGCCATAATATGGATTGGCTAAATCTCGAGCCTACTTAAATATCTCCCTACAAACATATAAACTTGTATTTATTTTCTAAATTCAGCCAAACTCACTACCTATATTAGTGGGTAAATTTACTGTTTGAGCTCCAGATGTGACATAATTCTGCGCTAGTGCTCCATAAAGAATAAATCCATTTTTTTTGTAAACACATTCATGTAAGACCAACATTTGGGTGACTGGGGTTTTACAGTCTCTGTTTTATCAAAAAATGTGTTTTAAATCAATGACGTTATTACAAATGACACAGAATTACGGCGTAGTAAAAATCTCCCCAGGGTAACTCAGTTAACAGTGTTTCGCCCCCACGGTTTCACCTCCGCATTCAGAGTAAATGAGGTCGGAATAGGAAATGATGTGCAAATGCGGGTTTGCCACACCCAAAATCTTCCCTTTCCCTCTATTACAATCTGTTATGCCTGCCAACTGAAAGTGCAGCAATTTCACACTACTCTGAATTCGAGATTAGGCTCAAACAGTGCTTATGCCCAATATCCGATGCAGCCAGTCAAAACCATCTGTATTCGTCAATAAGCCATAAAAGCATAAAACACTTTCATAAACAACATAATCGTTAAAACATATATATCCGATGTAACCCAAACTTGTAATGATAATGGAGAGGTCGAATTGTTGGAAAATGGGGCTCTCGGGGGATTGGGTAAATTAAGGTTTGGGACAAGTGAAGTGCTTTGAAGTAAGGAGTCGAGGTGTGGAAGGTTGGCAGATAATGGAGGATGGAGTGTGTAAAATGGGAGACAAATTGAAGTGGGTGACAGTCAGAAGGAATGGGGTTGATGATAGAAATGGGGTACGAGTAATAGGGATAATGAGCGTAATGTAGGGTAGTAGAATTACACAGAAAACAGAGTTGCAATAAGGCAGGTTTAGGGAATGGACAGATTGGGGAAGGGCGGGGATTGAGAAGATTGGAAGAAAAATAAGTGTCTTCGGAGAATTCGGGTTTAGAAGGCCTCATGAAGTGGTGTAGAAGGGAGTATTTGCCTAGAATGATTTAGAGGGGGTAAAGGTGTGCTAACTCACATTCTCTCTTTGTGGCAGGCAGCGTATCCCTCTCCTCTTCCATTGAGGGAGTCCGTGTAATTCAGCCATGGACTCCCTCTTCTCGTTGGTCTCTGGCTCCAGCAGAGGTTGCCTCGTGACCAAGTCAGGGTCTTCAATGCGACGGCTCCCTGGTAACTGACCTTTATATATAGCCAGAATATGTCACAATGTGTTCCTCATCACATTTGGGAAAGACCATGTGCCCCGAGGCTGTGGGGGTGGAACGGAAAATCACAGCAGCGATTGTGTTTTCCAAGTAATCTTTCTGCCTGTTTAATTCATTTAACCAGTAACGTGGACAGTTGGTTGTGTAGTCTCTGAGGGGATTGCTGATTATATAATGTCCTCTCCTTGCTTCTGCTCCAGCTGAGTTATCCCCGTTCAAGTACATTGTTTTCATGTTCCACGTGCCTCGTGACATCATAGTGCAGATTGTGTGATGTCATCAGGGGTTTGTGCTGATGCTATGGAGATATGCAAAATCCATAAGAGGGTTAAGCAAACCTCATCTGTGTGTAACTGTACTTTGTCCTCAGTCTCCACGGCAATTTAGTAAACGTTCTGAAGGGGTGGGGGGTTACAGATCACCTTTCAGATTCAACACATATGCTCGGAAACCCCTTTTTTCTGGATCTCGGTAACACTTCGAAATATATTCTTTAGTTATGTAGTTTTTCATTTATGTATTTACTTGGTGCCTTCTACAAACCTGATAATCACTCAGTGCATCCCCTGAAAGGAATAAAAGGATAGAACTGAATAAACAATGACCTCCGAACCACGTTAATTAGAGAAGAAATACTTTTGGAAGGCCTTTTTTAAACCAGTAGGAGATGCTTTATTGTTTATACCTAATTTAAGGCGTTCCATTTGATTTCTCAACACATGAACATTACAACACGACCACCGCAGTGATCGAGAACTGAATGTGACTTCTGTTTCAGAGAGTCAGCAGTCAGTCTTATTTAAAAAGGAAAGGCATCTGATTTAAAGGCAGCAATATTGAACGCCCAAAAAATAAAAATGTCGTGTGGCAAGAAAAGTGCAATTTTAACAGATTATCAGACTGCAGTCATCTTTTACATTCCTTTAATTAAATATACCCCTAACTTGAACTATTCAGGTATTTCTGTCTTTTTGTAGTGAAGGGTGATCGAATGCTTATCTCAACAGAGGGTATGTGAATTAATATTTGGAGGAAATATGTAAAAACAACGCTTCCTTTCGAAATACAAATGTCTAATTGCATAGTGGAGCACTCAGAACCCGCGTGATTAGTTCTAGTCATTCAGCCCAGCCCAGTCTTAAATTTCTTCTTCATTGCATGGGAGACAATATAGCTTGCTTTTCTGTCTTATTTGGCCCTGCATTTACTGGACCTTTTACAAGACTTCAGATGAAGCAAACACTTAACAGCGAGGCTATATTTTAAAGCCAATATCTTCCATCCAATTCTTTCTTCAAGCTACATGACACAGTGCTGTTCTATTGACTCAGCAGCTCACCCTTCTTCCCACTCTCCTGTGTTGACCCTTCTTTCTCACTTTGTCTCCTTCCCCCAACTGTCTCACGCACTGATTTTAGGCAAACTTATGGGCTGAGAGACGCTGCACTAGGAGCCAACATGACAACAGATTCTTGTCTTCCCTCTTTCCTGATGGCACTCTCTCTCTCATACCTCTTCCTGCCATCTTGTGTTCCTCAGCGCTTTGAAGTATCTCTTTCATGTAACAAATGCTATACAAGAAACCATTATTCCGTAAGATTCTGATGTCTCTGAATTTGATGGATAGTCTGTGGCATCCAGTGCCACTTGGATAATAAACTCCTTACCAGGTTGTCATGGCCATCTGAGGTGTTCCAATCCCCATCCCATGGCCCTCAAACACCACCCCAGAGGGCTTAGCCACCTTCCTTAACTTCACACACACAGAATAGCTAGCAGACCCATCCCTCCACCCCTCTTCCCACCCACTCTATTATACTCCTGTTATGGACGTTGGTATTGGCATACTCCCATCAAATGCAGATTCAGGAGAATCTTGGTCTCAGAGATGAAGTTAAAAGATATTTTGGAACTTGGCGTCTGTGGAGAAAAAGTAGACCAGGTTTGTTCTCATTAAGATGGGGCTTGGGATATACAGTGATTGGCAAAATATATCTTTTGAAGCAGACTCTAATTTTGCACCTCTTGTCCTCCAGCTGTAAGACTTTGGTTCAGTAACCCTTTTTTTCTGCCCTCCACTTACACAGCTGGGGCTGTTTTGGCTCTAGTCCTCATTTTAGCAGATTTCCATCACCACCAACTGTGCTCCTCAAATCCTGGTTTGAAATAAGCCGCAAGTCTTACATGGGTCCTGAATGTTCCTAAACACTACCCGAGTCCTCTTAGATTAAGACCAATAACGCCTATCGGAGCAGCTGCTATGGCAGTCTTGGGTCAGTCTTGAAACTCTGTAAGCTTACGCCAATCAGTAGCCCTGGGCTAGTAAGAGTGCCAGGGCCTGCCCTTCAGCACCCTAGAAAATACATCTGACTTGACACCTGATGTCTCTATTCTCTCTGAAGCCCTTCCTACTCCCTTTTGCTCCTTCCTACTCAATTGTCAAGCGCTGCCTCTGGACATCAAAGTCTCAATTGGGATGTAGAGAAGGGGTAAGATCTGTAGCTTCCATCAAACATTGGCCAAGAGAATGGGAAAAGTGGACTCAACTGTTTTCCTGGAATCTCTTTGTCCGGTCGTAGTGCGTTTCCTACCCACTGTATCTCTGATCTCACTCAGTGCCATACCAGGATCCCTCTTATCTCTGATTTCTAAGACCTGGCCAAGCAGTGAATCTACTCCCTGTGACCTACTGCTTTCTAGTACACCTTCACCCCTTCAATTCCGCATCCCCTCTTGAGATCAATGTCTATAGAAGGTTCAGTCTGTTGTGTGTGCGTTACATGGCTTGAAATGCATGCATTAAGCAGGTTGCGTGAGATATACGGGGACATTAGTCCATTGAACTGGTGTTGAGACATCTTTAGTGTTCTTTATGGTTCTGTATTAAATGATTGTGTGGGTTCTCCCAGTCCTTATATTATTTACTTATTGAATTTTTCATTTATGTGGTGCTTTCTACAAACCTGATAATCACTCAGCTCATCCCCTGAAAGGAATAAAATAATATAACTGAATAGACAATGACCTCTGAACCACGTTAATTAGAGAAGACAAAGCATTACACAGTGTTCATTCCTCTTCATGGCATAGAGATCCTTCCCTGTGCTTTCATCAGCACTGCATTAATGTGGTGGTGTCTCTTCGTCTGAGCAGTAGTGCCATCTCCCGCATCCTAGACAGCAATGCATTAAAGGGAAGTTGTACCATCTCCTCTGTCTCAGGCAATCATTTTATCTTTCTTATTTTCCTGGTACCCCTCACCTTTAAAGTCACATACTTCCCTATTCTTACCCCTCAAACGCTTGAGGTGGGATGTGCCCTATACAAGTAGCCAACATAACATTATATTCCCTCTCGTTCTATTTTGTCCACCATTGCCCGTTCTCACTTCTGTTCCCCTAACACTGTGAAGCAGATGTAGGGGTGGTCATTTATAGATTTGCAGAGCGAGTCAGCTACCTTAAATTGGCAGTTTACCTCCCCAACCAAACTTGCTTTTGTCCCCCACCCAATTAGAGGCGGGGCAACTGCAGGGTTAGCCCTGTCAGGCCCTCAGCTAACTCTGTTGGCACAAGCCCATGATCTTGCAGACTGTCCGTCACTGGAGTGTAAGGCAGGCTTGTGCAGGGAAATAAATTAGTAACTGTTGGACTTGGCCCTTCTGGCAGGTTCACCCCTGAACTTTTTGCCTTTTATTGGTGACTTGGTGTGGTGATTTTCTTGGTTTCTGCGCACTTTCCCTGTGTCCCAGGGTAAAGTGCGTGCGTGCTCTGAGTGCATGTGGTGAGATAGGCCTGCCCTCCCATAGGAATGCATGGGGAATGTATGTGTCCCTGGTAGTTCCTGATGCGTGGGGTGTGCAGGCCCGAGTTTGGTATGTGCGGACTCGTGGGAGTGAATGCTGCGCGATGATGTGTGCGGCGTGCATGTACCTAGTGTGGAAGTGCCACTTCTAGAAGTGGGCACTTCTGTGTGCAGTGCATCTGGCGTGTGATTGGCTGGAGCTGGCTGGTGAGCCTGGCTCCAGGAGTCTGGTTGGGTCTGCCCCAGTGGTGAGTGTGAGATTAGCATGCTGATGGCTGGAGAGGAGTGCACCTTGGACCTGAATAGGGCATGGTTTTCCCCACACACTGCTGGCTCCGCCCCCTGTGGTGCGACTGACGACCCTAGCCCTGCCAGTGAATAGAGTGAGGGGCTGAGCACATCAAGGGTGCTCCCCAACCAGCTGCGACTGGTTTTCCCCCTCACCCTGAACCCAGAACAAAGGGATTTGGTGTATAAAAAGGGGCTGTGTCCCCTTACAAAATGTTCTTGCTCTGTCTTGAATCTACGGGGGGCGTGCTGCTGGTGGGGCCCAGGAGGGACCGCCATGGGGGCTACCTCCTTGCTGGAGGGCCCTGTGTGCTGGCCCCTGGGCCCTACCTTGCCCCCTGGATGCCTTCAGGACCTTCTGGACCCTTGGGACTTTCCTTTTACCTTGCCAAGGCTTGATGCTGGCCTAGCGCCCTGGGAGCGCTTTATTTTCCCTGCAGCAAGGTGCTTTTCTGGTCCTGAACATAGCGCCTGGAGAGCGCTTTATTCCCCCAGCGAGAGGAGCTGGAGCTGTGCAGCGTTGCGCTGCTACGAGCGAGAGAGGGAATCCCCAGCGTAGGGATTCCCCCATGATGCGTGCTTTTGCGGGTGCCCACCCCGCTTGTGACTTGCTTCGTGGGAAAATTCGCGGGTGCCCACCCCGCATTTAGCGTTATTTAGTGGGTGCCCACCCCACATGGCCGCCTCTTTTTTTATATATTTGAATAAGCGGGTGCCCACCCCGCTGTACGTGGTCATGTAGGAGGGAGCCTACCCCTCATTGCTGCCGAAGATCGTCGCTGCTGCCCGCGGCCCGCCTGGTTGTGGGCGGGGCCGCGGGACGGAAGCGGCCGGCGCGACGTGATGACGCGGGGCTCCCATGCTGGAGGGAGAGCCCCGCGGTGGCGGCCGAAGTACGGAGAAGAGCCAGGATGCGGCGCAAGCGAAGCAGGACCCCCACGAATGGTGAGAGCCCTGCTGTGCCCACCTACTCCAGACGACGAGGAATGCATACCGGGGCTCCCGTGAGCTGAGGGAAGCCTCGCGTATGCTGAAGGAGAGTGACTGGGTGAAGCAGAGTCCCCGCCCAGAGGCCCGGTGAGTGAGGGCTCAAGGGGGGGGGGCGAGAGAGAGGCACCAGTGCCGGTGCCGACTTCCTGGGCGGCCCCGGCTAGCAGCGGGCCGCCCCAACGAAGGGGCCATCATGTTTAGTTCTAGAGCCTGCACGAGGCTCCAACGGTAATCAGAGGCATTCCCCTGGTGTTCGGTGCGAGGCACCGAGTCAGAGCGGCCCCGTGTGTCCAGTGGGCCGCTCCAACGCTATTCAGGGCATTCTTTGTGTAGAGTTCAGAAGGACTCCAACGTTGGGGACATATTGGTTTTACGGCGCCCCTGCGCTCCAACGCTATGGGGGCCTGTTGTTTTCAGGAGCCAGTGTGCTCCATGGGACATGATTTCCAGAGCCAGATGGCTCCCACGTTTGGCACAGTTTGATCTAGAGCCTAGAGGGCTCCAAGGATCGGCACAGTTTGTTTTGAAGGGCTAATGAGAGCCCCCTGCCGCTATTTGCCTTCCCCAGCTGCGCAGCACTTAGTGCCAGCTGCAGCGTTTAGGCCCTGCTTTGTCCCCAGCTGCCCAGCAAGTAGTGGGCAGCTGCTACGTTTAGGTTCTGGCGCAACCTGGACTCTGATGTGATTGTGGTGCTAGGAAATGTACGGTGTAGTATGTTTTGCGCACCCGGTGTTCATGCTTTTGGGTGCTAGGAAATGTGCTGTGTATAGTATGTTTGGCGCACCCTGTGTCTTATACCTCTAAATGTGGTTATTTCTGCCTAGAAGGTTGTTTTACCTGCTTAGGTTGATGGTAGGGAGAATGTACTTCCCTGTGCGATGTGCGCCCCTAGTATAGTTATACCTAGGTGGTTAGGTCTAATGAGTTAGACCAATGAGAATTGCATAATGTGATTTATGCCCCTGTGATAGATGCAGGATAGGTTTTATACCTGATGCTAGTGTGATGACGCTGAGGTCATTATTGCGCCAGTAGAGGCTGGTTGTGCTCTTCAGTTACTTTGTGTTATGTTCTACATTTACTATTGGTGATTTGTGCTATGTTCTAAGTGCTAATTCCTGACAGTGGTCCATGTGGCCCTGTCCCCTGTATATATAATCCCTTGTAAATTCTGCCCGTGCCTGTTGGCACATTGTAGAGTGTGTGTTTTTATCTAATGTGTTGTGTATAATACAAAGGCTATTTTTATAGAATACCTTGTGTGGAGTTTCCTTTGTGGTGGGCCTTGGGTGTTGTTGCTGGGTGCGCGCGCAAACGCTTTACACATCGCCTCAGGGATAAGCCTGACTGCTCGTGCCAAGCTACCAAGGGGGTGAGCAGGGGTTATCTTTGGCGTGTAACTTCCTTGCCCTGACTAGAGTGGTGGTTTCTGCCTGACTTTGGCGCAAGCCTTAGCCAACCAGAAATCCCATTTCTAACATTGGTGATCAGCGGTGGGATTTGGACTTGCGTTTGCGCTGTACCGCAGCAGCAACTGGCCGCACTACAAAACTCTGCATTTAGATAAATCACATGGTATAGGGATTATTGTTCTAAGTTTGTTTTTAAATGTCATTTCTGTGGAAATGTGTTTCTTGTGCACTGTGAGTTAGGTGTCCCTAGCTCGGGAGGGTAGATCATCCCCCTTAGTGCGTTGTGTTTTCTGGATTCACCAGAGGGTGGGATCCAGTGGTGGCAGCAGATGTGTGTCCAGTGCATGTATTCCCATTCCCAGTTCCCGGGGTAGTGGTACCTGTGTCACGTGGTGGTCAGGTTGAGAAATCAGGGGCGGTAGAAACTGTCTTACCAGTCTTGGGAGGGGTTTGGGGATGAATGTGTAATGCGCTGGATGAACGTGAATGTCCCATTCCCAGTTCCCAGAGTAATAGTACCTGTGTCACGTGGTGGTCAGGTTGAGAAATCAGGGGCGGTAGAAACTGTCTTACTAGTCTGGGGGGTGTGTGAGTGTGGATGAATGGTGTGAGTTCTCTGAAATAAGGAGCTTGCTGGTTGATTGGGTGTGAGTTCTCTGGGATAGGGAACTTGCATTGGGGAGTGATTCCAAAAGTAGTGGCTGAGGTGTCTTCCAGCCCAGCGTGGTGGAAGAGGTTCAGAGTAGCCCAGCTAGGTCTCGGTGTAGGGGCTCACGGCCTGTCTCTGCGGAGAAGGAGTGGGTGGGACTGCGTGTCTCCAGGTGCCCGAAACCCAGTGTCAGGGCCTGGATGGTTTCTTTAGGGAACATCAGGTTGGGGGCCTAGAATGTACCAATAGGTCATTTGAGGAGGATCTCCCAGTGTCTAGAGGACGTGGAGCGTCTGTAATCAGAGCTCCAGTAGTCCTGGTGTCTGGCGGTACCACTCCAGTTGGGAGGGTGCGGAAGTCCAGAGGGAGGGGTGAGAGGGGGAGGGATTCCCCAGTGGGAACCAGTAGGTCAGGGACCAGCCGGGAGGGCTGTGTCGCCACTGAGTGACCGTGGTGTCGCCACTTCTGTCCTGGGGGGTCTGCACGCACTGTCAGATGGACAGGAGGTCGTGAGATCAGCGCCAGGCAGACTGTCTCACGACCCATTAGGAATGTGTCACCCTCGTTAAGTCCTGGTTCGCCAGGCATCTGACCAAAGGGTACGTCCCTCGGTTGGGGAGCCAGTAGTCGGTGTTTCCGGATCTGGACGTAAGGGCAGCTGTAGTCCTGAGGGCAGGTGGGGCTCATCTTAGGTGAAGAGACCCTGCTCTACAGTGGAAGGGGGTGCAGAGGGAGGGAGCCCTCGCCTCTGACCCCTTGGATCCCAGGTGGTAGACCAGTTGGTGGAGAGAGGTCCTGAACTGGTGGGAGAGTTGTGTTCTGGTGGGTGCTTCCCTGGGAGGGTGCGGAACCCCAGAAGTAGAGGTAGGGTGGGGCATTCTTGCCCGTGACCTCTGGTCAGCCGGAGGGTGCGGACCCTAGGTTGAAGGATCAGTGGGAGTTGGGAACTACACTGAGAGGGAGAGTGGAGAATGGCTTGTATGCCAGGGGTTACTACCCCCCACTCTGGGTTTGGCAAGGACCAGTGGTATCTGGGTGGCCTAGGGCCTGGTCCTGGCCGTGGACATCTAGGTAGTACCAGTGGGGTAGCCTAGTTGGGCCTGAGTTCTTTTCGGTTGTGTTTTTTTCAGATGGAACCATGTTGATTGAGAATGGCGTAGAACCGGAGAGTGTCCCTGCAGTGCGGGCCTGCGTCCGTGTTCTATCGCCCCAAGCAGGGAAGTCCATCACGGTGGTGATTGGTCTGCCCTGCGTTTTGGCTGGAAGGGGGTTGTGTTGGACTTGGCCCTTCTGGCAGGTTCACCCCTGAACTTTTTGCCTTTTATTGGTGACTTGGTGTGGTGATTTTCTTGGTTTCTGCGCACTTTCCCTGTGTCCCAGGGTAAAGTGCGTGCGTGCTCTGAGTGCATGTGGTGAGATAGGCCTGCCCTCCCATAGGAATGCATGGGGAATGTATGTGTCCCTGGTAGTTCCTGATGCGTGGGGTGTGCAGGCCCGAGTTTGGTATGTGCGGACTCGTGGGAGTGAATGCTGCGCGATGATGTGTGCGGCGTGCATGTACCTAGTGTGGAAGTGCCACTTCTAGAAGTGGGCACTTCTGTGTGCAGTGCGTCTGGCGTGTGATTGGCTGGAGCTGGCTGGTGAGCCTGGCTCCAGGAGTCTGGTTGGGTCTGCCCCAGTGGTGAGTGTGAGATTAGCATGCTGATGGCTGGGGAGGAGTGCACCTTGGACCTGAATAGGGCAGGGTTTTCCCCACACACTGCTGGCTCCGCCCCCTGTGGTGCGACTGACGACCCTAGCCCTGCCAGTGAATAGAGTGAGGGGCTGAGCACATCAAGGGTGCTCCCCAACCAGCTGCGACTGGTTTTCCCCCTCACCCTGAACCCAGAACAAAGGGATTTGGTGTATAAAAAGGGGCTGTGTCCCCTTACAAAATGTTCTTGCTCTGTCTTGAATCTACGGGGGGCGTGCTGCTGGTGGGGCCCAGGAGGGACCGCCATGGGGGCTACCTCCTTGCTGGAGGGCCCTGTGTGCTGGCCCCTGGGCCCTACCTTGCCCCCTGGATGCCTTCAGGACCTTCTGGACCCTTGGGACTTTCCTTTTACCTTGCCAAGGCTTGATGCTGGCCTAGCGCCCTGGGAGCGCTTTATTTTCCCTGCAGCAAGGTGCTTTTCTGGTCCTGAACATAGCGCCTGGAGAGCGCTTTATTCCCCCAGCGAGAGGAGCTGGAGCTGTGCAGCGTTGCGCTGCTACGAGCGAGAGAGGGAATCCCCAGCGTAGGGATTCCCCCATGATGCGTGCTTTTGCGGGTGCCCACCCCGCTTGTGACTTGCTTCGTGGGAAAATTCGCGGGTGCCCACCCCGCATTTAGCGTTATTTAGTGGGTGCCCACCCCACATGGCCGCCTCTTTTTTTATATATTTGAATAAGCGGGTGCCCACCCCGCTGTACGTGGTCATGTAGGAGGGAGCCTACCCCTCATTGCTGCCGAAGATCGTCGCTGCTGCCCGCGGCCCGCCTGGTTGTGGGCGGGGCCGCGGGACGGAAGCGGCCGGCGCGACGTGATGACGCGGGGCTCCCATGCTGGAGGGAGAGCCCCGCGGTGGCGGCCGAAGTACGGAGAAGAGCCAGGATGCGGCGCAAGCGAAGCAGGACCCCCACGAATGGTGAGAGCCCTGCTGTGCCCACCTACTCCAGACGACGAGGAATGCATACCGGGGCTCCCGTGAGCTGAGGGAAGCCCCGCGTATGCTGAAGGAGAGTGACCGGGTGAAGCAGAGTCCCCGCCCAGAGGCCCGGTGAGTGAGGGCTCAAGGGGGGGGGCGAGAGAGAGGCACCAGTGCCGGTGCCGACTTCCTGGGCGGCCCCGGCTAGCAGCGGGCCGCCCCAACGAAGGGGCCATCATGTTTAGTTCTAGAGCCTGCACGAGGCTCCAACGGTAATCAGAGGCATTCCCCTGGTGTTCGGTGCGAGGCACCGAGTCAGAGCGGCCCCGTGTGTCCAGTGGGCCGCTCCAACGCTATTCAGGGCATTCTTTGTGTAGAGTTCAGAAGGACTCCAACGTTGGGGACATATTGGTTTTACGGCGCCCCTGCGCTCCAACGCTATGGGGGCCTGTTGTTTTCAGGAGCCAGTGTGCTCCATGGGACATGATTTCCAGAGCCAGATGGCTCCCACGTTTGGCACAGTTTGATCTAGAGCCTAGAGGGCTCCAAGGATCGGCACAGTTTGTTTTGAAGGGCTAATGAGAGCCCCCTGCCGCTATTTGCCTTCCCCAGCTGCGCAGCACTTAGTGCCAGCTGCAGCGTTTAGGCCCTGCTTTGTCCCCAGCTGCCCAGCAAGTAGTGGGCAGCTGCTACGTTTAGGTTCTGGCGCAACCTGGACTCTGATGTGATTGTGGTGCTAGGAAATGTACGGTGTAGTATGTTTTGCGCACCCGGTGTTCATGCTTTTGGGTGCTAGGAAATGTGCTGTGTATAGTATGTTTGGCGCACCCTGTGTCTTATACCTCTAAATGTGGTTATTTCTGCCTAGAAGGTTGTTTTACCTGCTTAGGTTGATGGTAGGGAGAATGTACTTCCCTGTGCGATGTGCGCCCCTAGTATAGTTATACCTAGGTGGTTAGGTCTAATGAGTTAGACCAATGAGAATTGCATAATGTGATTTATGCCCCTGTGATAGATGCAGGATAGGTTTTATACCTGATGCTAGTGTGATGACGCTGAGGTCATTATTGCGCCAGTAGAGGCTGGTTGTGCTCTACAGTTACTTTGTGTTATGTTCTACATTTACTATTGGTGATTTGTGCTATGTTCTAAGTGCTAATTCCTGACAGTGGTCCATGTGGCCCTGTCCCCTGTATATATAATCCCTTGTAAATTCTGCCCGTGCCTGTTGGCACATTGTAGAGTGTGTGTTTTTATCTAATGTGTTGTGTATAATACAAAGGCTATTTTTATAGAATACCTTGTGTGGAGTTTCCTTTGTGGTGGGCCTTGGGTGTTGTTGCTGGGTGCGCGCGCAAACGCTTTACACATCGCCTCAGGGATAAGCCTGACTGCTCGTGCCAAGCTACCAAGGGGGTGAGCAGGGGTTATCTTTGGCGTGTAACTTCCTTGCCCTGACTAGAGTGGTGGTTTCTGCCTGACTTTGGCGCAAGCCTTAGCCAACCAGAAATCCCATTTCTAACAGTAACCCAGCACACAATGAAGGACATCACTGCACATCAGGATGATTGATTGTTCTTCAATAACAAATTTACACGTGTAAGGTTGTGTTTGATAAAAGAAACGGAGGTTCTGAGCTGTCCCAAAACAACATGGCAGCCTCTCAACATATCCCTCAGCCTACAGTGTAGCCACTTGTGTGGTATCTCCTCTGTAGACTTAGAGATCCCTGCCAGGCATGAGAGAATCTCTAAATATGGGAAGGGGGGGTCTGTCTCTGGGGTCAGGGAGGAGAACCATAATCTCTGCTGGCCTGGTGGGCCTGTCCTCTACCCATCAAGGGCTAAATGAGTCCCACATTTAGTTTTCAGGGTGAAACTCACTAGTTCCACCTCCTGGTTTTTATCCATTTGTATGGTGTTTCACTCCCTTTTTAAAAAAAGATAACAGCCACCCCCCCTCCTATCTTCTCAGCCCTTGGTTGATGGATTAGCAAATTACTCCTAGATCCACCTCTGAGTCGGGGGGGATCCAAGTTTCAGTAATGAAAAGTATATCTCATTAATTTGATTCCATTAGGACACTTAGTTCAATGGCATTTTTCACCAAAGAGCGGGCTTTTAACTGCCACATTTAATTCCCTCCCCTCCTTATGTTATGCTGACAAGGGTCGTGGTAATAATCTTCACACGTTCAGTGGCAAATGGTGGATAAAGTAGTGGATCATTGGCTGAGGCAAGGCAAATTATGTGGTGGAAATGATATTTTGGCAACATTTTGTGTGGTTCAGTCCTTGCCTGTGGATGTTTCTGAAGCGGCTTGGTGGAAATTTGGGATGGATCTGAATGGACCCTTCCAGGCTCTGACAAGGAGGTAGGTTTAGGCTATTGTTGTAAATTATTATGATAAATGTCCAGACGTAAATGTTGATGAAAGTGTGACTTTGAGTACTGTAATACATTTTTATAAGATGCCTTTTGTAAGAAGGGAGTTACTGAGTACTTGGTTACTGATAATATGCCACGGGTTGACTGTATTAGGGTTTCAAATTATCTTGTCAGATGTGGCGTGGAGCATAAAAGGATTACTTCTTACCACCTTAATCCGATGGTCAAGTTGAGCGTTTCACTTGTGCCGTTAAGGATGCTGTCCAACTTGCGGCAAGTGGTGAAATAAAGGGGAACAGAGAATTCCAATCTATATTGCTTACATGGCTAAGCTAAATTCCATTATGGGGTTTCACCATTTGCAATGTAGAGCGGATGGAAACG
Organism: Triturus cristatus; assembly: GCF_964204655.1. Taxonomy (NCBI): domain Eukaryota; kingdom Metazoa; phylum Chordata; class Amphibia; order Caudata; family Salamandridae; genus Triturus; species Triturus cristatus. The sequence goes on along the minus strand of NC_140590.1, from coordinate 1,483,447,987 downwards.
AGGTCTCGTCTAGCACCATGGTGGTTGAAGGGTAATGTCAAGGAAACTACACAGGAAGATCATTTTTTTGGGTAATACATAGAGTTGAAGAATGTAAAAAGGGAAATATTGTTTATTTGGATGGAAAGAGAGGGAATCCTTCTGAGAATCTGCCTGGAGTGTATGATTATGTAAGAAGCAGACATCGTAAGAGTTATAATAAATCACAATCTAAACTGTCTAGTCCTGTCTCAGTCAATAAAAATGAGCCATTTAGGTTGAAGGGGGTAATGTGTGGAGTAATAGTAAGATATCTGTGTATAGAGGGCAGGAGTAATTTTGTATTGTTTCCCTTGTTCCTGGCTATGTCTTGCCATGTTTGCTTATGGAGGATGATTCTTTTTGTTCCTGTGTCCAATGGAGTAGGTTTGAGAGATGGCAGAGTTAGGCTAGTAGTAGAGCTAGGAAGCTTTCTGACACGTTTATGGATTACAATATGTTTTAGAAGTTGTTTCGGTTGTGGTAGCTTTAGATTTTTTCCCTTCTTTTACGGTAGGTGTTCCTCATGTGTGGTCCTTTTGTTAGGTTTCTGTAATAGGGAAAGCGTGTGTTATGTGTCCTTAGAATCTGTGTATAGGAATGTGTGATGCTGGTGATGTGCCCTAGTAAATTTCCCTCCTGGTCTCGTGACCACGAGTAATGGGGCAGGGGCTGAAGCACCCAAGCTGGAGGCGATTGGAAAAACCACAGGTAGTTGCACAATGGTCGAGAGCAAGAAAGATCCTATAAATACCAGGGAGAACCAGGGACCACTAACTATTGTCGAACAGGGAGCACCACTCCTTATCACTTACCCCCTTTGCTTATGGGAGTGCACCCACACAATGTATCACTTCAAACCATCTTAGAAATGTCAACATTAGAAGCCCCAACTCCCGACTTGTTGGTACCAAATGAGTATAAGCGAGGTGCAACTCTGGAAAAGTCCACCACTGCTGGCAACCTTAAAGTGAAGCCACCCAGCATCTACACATGGTGAGTAATGGCTGTTAGATGTAATGAAACCTATGGCACTAAATGGGGATAACAGGGTAGTGGCAAAAAATCACATTGTAGAGGCCGCAGTGGGACCATTACCATCCAATAGGGAAAAGAACACAAAGGTAGAATCTGCGAGGCACGAAATAGAGCGCCATGAGATTGCCACACACCCTGGTGCAAATTACCAGGCATTACTAAATAGCACAGTGCTGGCCACTAAATGGGGAAAAAAGGAAGCCATAATAGAAGTAAACCAGCCAGAAGAGAAGGAAAATCATCAAAGCAAAATGGCCCCACAATAGAAACAGGAGAGCTATTTAGGAGAGCAAGAGGAACGCAACAAAGACAATATGCAACTGTATCCAGTTTTTATGAAAAACCCCTGTACCCCAACTGCCCCCCCCCCCCCGCATTGCAGCGCCATGTGCGAAGTCCACAAGTAAAGTGCAAAAAGAAGAAGACATTTAAGGGAATTAAAAAAAACTATATTGCCACTGAAGCGCACAAAAAAGATAAGGAGAACAAGGGGTTTTAACCCCGGATGCAGGAAATGTTTCAGAGGCACCGCCATCCAGGTAGGGACTCCCTTAAGTGTACTCGAAGATAACGACACTGGAATTGATGGTGAAGAGCAAAGTGGTGCAAATGGTAGGAGCTTTGCGCCATGAAACCCATGTGCAAGCGTTTTTCTGCCTGAATCAAACTGCACGGTAGTGGAAACTAAACCGCTGGGGATATTTGAGAATTGTAATATATTGACTCCCCAAGCACTAGCGAAATTTACTTTTATTGATCTATTCCCTGATCCGGTACGTACATTACCATTAAATCAAGCGTTCCTCCTAGAAGTGTTTTGGGCTATTCATGCTCTTAGCTTGCTAGTGTTGCAGGATATTAAATTAGTTAATCCCTGTGAGTATGCTAGCCCTAGCTCCCAGGCTGGCTAGAGTCAGGTATATAGTGACGTGGAGCTTCATGGACCAGTTACTCCGAATCTGATCAATGATAACAAGGACCATCTGCATGTGAGTGGCCTAGATATGATCCCCCAAAGTAGAGATTGGAGCGTAGCATTGCGGCGAGAATGCCAGATGGAGTTGGGACAGGAGAACTCGGAGCAACAGGATACGCGAGTCCTCCTCAGAAGACTGGAGGCACTTTACAAATTGACTCCCGGTGTCCTAAGGGAAGCAAAAATATGACAGTTACCAGGGGAGAAATAGAGCTGTTATTATCAATCAGAAGAGGAGCCTTAAACCTGCAGTAGGTGGTGGAATTAATTGGCACTGGCTGCCAGCAGTACTGAACAGCCCTAATACAGCAGGTTACAAAACTTATTACACCTCTGCTGTCTCATTTTAGCTAAAAGATCACCTAGTTTCCTGTCCACAATTGTACCTTTGGACCTGGAGAGATGTGAAGCATAAAGCCAGCGGGATAACCATTATGTCCAGGAATATAGCCGGCCTACACCCAAACTTTGAGGATGAGGACTGAGTTTCATCTGTTAGTACCAAGAAGATTTGCTGGTTTCAGGAGACATGGGCTGCGATTGTTACTTTAGCTGAATCAGTGCCAGGCAAAATGGGTTTTGCCACTAAAGCAAATAGATCCGGTAAGGGCGGGGGGGGGTCTCTCCTCCTGGATCTCAACAAAACTAGCTTACATGGTATCAAAAGTTTCTTTATTCACGACTCGATTATGTTTGTTGCACGTACCAAGGCCCACAAGAAACCACAAGCCATAATAGTTGTTGCCAATGTCTATTTGAAGCCCAACCAGTGTGGCAAACCTGAGGATCAATAAGCAACACTACAGGAAGTCATCCATGGAATAAAGGCCAAGGTGAAACCCGCCGGCATTCATTATCTGATAGTATGTGGAGATTTTGATATTCACCTGCCCAAATGTATATGGAACGAGGCAACGAGCAAAGGGGAAGCAAGCTGGGGTATCCCTTTGCCTGATATTGCCTGCTCTATTCCTATCAGAAGGCAATGTAAAGGGAGATCGTCTGCTAACTTCCTCAACAATTTAAAGCTAAGCTTCCGAAATGGCCGAATCACCTGGGGCTTCTATGTTCCAAAGCAATAAGAGAAGTGGTATCCTATTTCCAAACAACCAATGGGAACTGGTGATGAAATGCAAGTAATTCAGCGGCCTAAGGGTGATCACGACCCTCTGTGTTTCAAGCATGGAATAGTGACAGGGTTTGAAAGTCCTCCATGTTATATTGCTAGTATCTTCCCAGATAACAGTAGTAGAGATGTAAAATGGATTGCGGATAGCTACTCAATCGACAAGAACATACTGATGACATCCACAGAGGAATATCTTCTAAATATTCAAGATGTGGAAAATGGAGACCATGTTGTGATATTAGAAAATTATAGGACTCTGTCAAGTGAGCTTACATGCAAATGGTATACATCGAGAGTGGCCAGGTAGAATGGTCTGTTAAAGGATTACTCTGGGTGGTACCATAAGGACTGTAGACTTGCCAAGTCGAAGGTCTCTAATGCATATAGGTACCAGCATCATTCGTTAATCAATGATTAAATGTTTAAGAGCGAAAGGAGCAAATGCAAAGCCCTACTAAGGAAGAAGAAATCAAACTACCAGCAGCAAGTGTGGAGCGACCTGATTGAGGCAGCAGAAGAGAAAAATAGTAGATCCTTTTCAGGGAAAATTGCCAGAGTGTTCAGGGATGGTCCAAATAGTCATGGTCACCAGATTTGCTCACACACCTAGGTGGGCCACTAAAAGGCAGTATATAATAGCAGTGGTGGTTTGACATATTTGGGAGAACTTGCCAACCATAGACCAAATTGAGAACTAAAGAGCTACGCCCGGAGGTAGAAAGAGCAGTCATAGAGCAAAAGGCCAATAAAGCCCCTGGCCCCGATCGTGTCCCAGTGGACATGTTTCGATCTGACCTGAAGGTCTGGTCAATCGTCCTATCTAAGATGTTTAGTGCAGCTATTGGGAAAAAATGCATCCCCTCTTCGTAGCAAAGTGCTATCATAGTGCCCTTCCACAAAAAATGAAGTAAGATGCTTCCCAGTAATTACAGGCCTATTTCATTATCAGAGAGCACCTGAAAAATCTCTGGCTGTGTACTTTCAAATAGGCTGCAAGGGTGGATTGACAATAATAATGTTCTAATCGATGCATAGGCTAGATTCTGTACAAGCATCAGCACTATCGATCAAGCTGTGAAACCATATATGGTGTGTGCCAAATATAGAAGGGTGCTAAAATTGTGTCTATATCTATCATTTATAGATTTAAAATTGGCGATTGATCTAGTTAACAAATCAGAATTTTGGCAATCACTAGAAAAAATGGGGGTGGAAAACAACTATGCATGCAGAAACAATCGCTTCTGTTTGCTACGGAAGCTCTGGGGTATACATCCCTCATTTTACAATCTGCTCTGGTGTACAGCAAGGCTGTCTACTTGCCCGGCTGTTCTATTTTTAAACAAATGCAAAGAATTTGTATCCAGAGAGAGCCTTGGATGCCCCGAGGTTGTGCAGTAAAAACAAATACTCATTCTTCTTTTTGCATATGACGCAGTTCTATTGATGCTATTGATGTATACACAAAACGCAATGCATAAATCTTTGGAGAACTTTGAGAGCATCTGTAGGCAGAAATATCTTTGCACTAACACACAAAAAACAAAAATAATGCCTATTTCAATGGCTCCGCCTTGAAGGAAATCCGCAAGGATAACGGGTCAGGTGCTTGAAACCATTAAGAGCTATGACTACTTGGGCATTCGCTTCATTAACAAACTGAACTGGCCTGACCATATTGAAAAGGCAACCAATGTCTTGTAGCGTCAAGCAAACGCCATCCTTCGGACTTGATAAAAAATTGGTTGCCACATCCTGAGCATTATCTTACAAGGTTACAGAAAAAAGCGGTAGTCTCAGCTACTTTGGGGATACAGTTACTGCACGCAATCGCAGATAACTGAAAATTAATTCCCGCTTTCGCCTTTTGAATTTAAGTAAATCGCAGCCACCATGGGGCATCATATCTGAGAGTGGTTTTGGAAGCATCGACCCTAGGAAATTTCCAATACAATCCCAGGCTAATCTATGTTAAGGGATGCCTGGATGAACTTGGACTCTGTCATCTTTGGTCCAGTTCAGCTCTTGTAGATCACGCCACAGTTGGCTTGGTAAAAGACACCTTTGTGTGCTGGAAACTTCTCACCTTGGCAGGCCTATTCCTCACATTTGACTGTTGACTATTTGCAAGTAAAACATACATTAGGTATTTAGCTAACTGAAATTGCCACTGTTGCACGCCACACTTTGTATTTAAACTTCCGCTTGGGAACTCTACCTACCAGAGTGTATTTGGCCAAGTCTGCTGCTAACTGTTTTGGGACCGATTGCTGGGATTGTAAGTTTGGAGTGTGGGAAACACATTCACTTTTTGTTGTTTTGCACAAAAACCAACCACTTACGCTACAAATGGCTTGTACCACTGTTTAAGCAGTTCTCGACTGTAGCTTGACTAAAGCACTCGCACTTTGCCACAGAACGTTTAATAGCAGTCTGTATGGCAGTGGCCAATTATAACCTGCCTGTCTGGCCAGTTACAAGAAGGTACTTGAAAGCTCAAGCTAACGATTAATTATGTTGGTGTTCCTTTATAATCGTCAATGTTGTTGCTCTTTTGGGATAACGAAGCAGTCCTCTCTCAGCAGTTCAATGCTTACAGTTGAACTGGTGAGAGAGTGTATCTTGATGTGATCTGAAGAGGGCGGAGAAGGAGCTGCCTGGAAGAAGGGAACTCAGTGGTGTGTGCAGGAAACAGAAGTGCTGATGGGGCCTCTTACTTGCAAAGTTCAGCTGCAGATTCTCTTTACCATGTAGACAGTTCCCTGGCTCAGGGGATTTTAACTTCCTCACTGACTGGTAAATCAGCTTGCAGACAGATTCCCAAGAGGTTCAAACTGATCTACTTCTGGTTTGAGGATTTTCGGTCCCTTTAGAGGTCCTCATGTTTGGACATATGAAGAGTAACTACATACCCTCAATCACCACAAGCCTTTATGTCACTGTGCAAACCATTTTCAAATACTTATGTCCATGAACAGTATGTTTTATGCATATAGGTAATGCTGGGTGCTGAGCAGAATGTTCTTCGCACACCTCTCCACTCTGTAGGTAAGGCTGTCATCAGGGACGCGAACATTCACTGCTCACTAAGAGAACTGTAGGCATTTTAGATGATTGAAAATAAGCGAGCTAGATTTTGCTTGCCATTAAAATGAATAAATCTTACAGCATATGGCCAAATTTAATCCGCTTGCTCCCTGGGACATGCATAAAGGAACCGTGGCCTGAAATAGTTACACAAGGTGGCTCCCAGATACTTCTGCATCCAAAACATTGGGTCTTTTGGTGTAAGGACAATTTGCTGCACCAACAACAGACAGAAAACATAGAGGCAAATTCATTAGGTTACAGGTCGTCCTCTGTAATCTGATGGAATCTCATTGGGGAGTCTGACAAGCCTTCCTGTTTACAGCAGCAACCTCTAGTTGTCCCATTTCAAGATGGTGTTCGTGGCATAGTTAAACCAGACTAAAAGCACTTGTTCTCCAATGAGGGACAGAGACACAAAAAGTCAGCGAGCTTTCACGGTTAATTCTTCCCATTCATAGCTGATGAGCAATGTCCTCATCTTACTAACCAATCATTTAAACTCCAGCTTCTGTAACATTGTGGAACTGGTATTCTAAAGTAGCCTAAACACAAAAAAGACATATTAATAAACCACCCTGGCATAAGTTCATCTGTAGCCATCAAAAGTTTAAAATGGCAGCTCGCGGTGAGTTGTCAGCAGTAAAAATGCACTTCATGGACTTGTGGTCCCCAATATACTCTCAGCCATAGATGTCTCAGAGGACTACCACAGTTTGCTATCCTCACCTTTAGGAATGTAAGCAATTCGAATGGCATCACCAATGGGTCATTGGGCCCTAGTATTGTACAGGACTATAATGCAAGTTTTTGCAGATAACCAGTGTAGAATAATAAAGGAATTGTAAGTTTTAAGAAATATTTTGCTTCTTTGCAGTGCTTTATAGACTATAATGAAAGTGCACGCCAATATCACAAAGCACTGTGTGGGTAATTTAGAGTTTGGCAGAATGTACTCCACCGCAAACACGACAGCTACCCTGTCTGCCAAACTGACAGTGTGCCCTCCCCGCTTAAGGTTGAGAGGATGGTCAGCCCCTGAGAGGAGGGGGGTTCCGTCAACTAAAAGCTACCTCTGATGGCCGGACAGTATAGTACATCAGACTAAAGTCATCACAAATCCCACACTGTTTAGAATGTACGGTCTGATGGGGCTTTTGTTTGTCCATCATCGCCAGGGAAAAACTGGCGATGGGGCACAGACAAAAAATAGTGACCCCGCACCCACACCATGAAAGAAAACTCTCAGGGTGTGGAGTCATTCATTATTTTGTTAGTGATAAAGTTCCATTTTGGGAGGAAAAAAAAATCTTACGTTTGGAGCTCCGCCGTCAAAACCGATAGCAGCCGTCCACCCAACTTTTTGTGCCTTGAATGGAATTGTAATAATTGCAGTTCTTTTCAGAGTGCATAGATGACCACAGGGCCAGTTGTCATCTCTAAATAAGACAGACTACTGTTCATCACGGTGGCAAACTTTAAGTTCTTTGCCACCCAAACGGATGGTACTCTGTCCGCCAGGGTCTGAATCTGTTTGTATGTTGAACACAATGTGATTGACTCAAATCTGCCTATTTTATTGTATTTGAATATCTAGACTTGCACAGTAGAGTGTAATTCCATTCATGTATATTGTATAATTTAACTTGCATATAATAACATAATCTGTTTTGGAAGTTAATTGATTGACACTCATTGTTACTATGTTTATCTCTTCCTTAGGTATATTTTTGGAATCAGTGGGAAATCTCTTAAACAAATTAGCAACAGACTTTACTCATGCCGGATGGACTTCTTCCCTGAACGGGAATACAATATTTATCTGGCAGTTTCTGTGGTTTGGATATGCTCTTTCTGGGTTGTGTAGAAGGTATGTTTTTTGTTTATTTTACTATTAGCCTGGACTAAGAGTCCATCAGGCCGAGCAAATTCACAAGCTAGGAGTTGATACTATGGATTTGTCAACTTACTGTAGGAATTTAACTATAAATGAGTGCAAACTTTAAATTGCAAAGATTAGCTGTCTATCCATGTGCTTTAATTTGTTTTGGGCAAATCAGGGATGGAGATATGGTCCACTATTTGTACTGTCAACTGTGGGACAAGGAGACACAAGTGCTGATCTTAGCTTTCACACTTGACTGAAGCATGGTCATGGGCAGATCTTTATTTCCGTGGAGGTCAGTTCTGTTTCTTTGGAAGGATGGAGGATTGTGTTCTTCTGCTGTTCCGCCTCTGCCTCTCTTGCCTCTTTTCTCCATGCCCTGTTTTTCTCTCTTGCCTCTTTCCTCTGTGCTCTCTTTTTTCTTTGCCTTCTCTGTCTTTTTTACAGTGTTTTTTCCTTTCTTTTTTACGGCGTTCATCCCCCCCCTGTCGCTGCTTCCCCAGGGCCCCTCCGGTGTGTCCTTCCTACCTCCGAATTTACCCGCCCTCCCCTGATCCCTACTTAATGGCGGCTGCTGCATGGCAAGACCACTGACCTGGTCAGTGTGACTGCTCTACCCCGTGCAGCTCCACCACTGAGTGTTGTCCCCTGAGCTCACTGTTGCAGGGTGTTCGAGGCCCTCCACCCGCAGGCTCCTACCTGCACCTCATCCCTGGTTGTTCAGTGGAAGAGCACTCTGCTCTTCTTCTGTTCTGCCTCTACCTCTCTTGCCTCTTTTCTCCGTGCCCTCTTTTTCTCCCTTGCCTCTTTCCTCTGTGCCCTCTTTTTTTCTTCCTTCTCTCTCTTCCCCTTTTTCTACCGTGTTTTTTTTTCTTTCTTTTTGCTGCATTTTTTCCCCCTGTGGCTGCTGCCTCCATGGTCTCTCCCCCCTTCAGTGTGTCCTTCCCGCCTCCCAGCGGACCCACCCCCCCATCTCTACTTAATGGGGGCCGCTGTGCAGCCGCACAGATAGCGCACAGAAGGCGTGTCAAATGCAAGCCCGTCTGCTCCGAGACCCGACCGCAACCAGTGCCAGGGACCCGGGTCCTCTAACCCGCCTCTGCTACGACTCCAGGACCCTCCAGGCTCTCAACCTCGGAGGCAGCAAAAACTGCCAGCTCTCGATGCCGAACAACACCCAAGGCCTTCTCTCCTGTCTACCCTGCCGTCGCACCTTAAACCCACCTCCGTACTCCAGCAGCATCTCCCAGCCTACCAGACATCACCGCTCACAAACCACTCAACTGCATCCTCCTCGACGTATGTGTCCCACACAAGCATATCATAGAAATCTGGGACCTCTTCAACACCGATGTTGTCCTCCTCACAGAAATCTGGACCAAAGCTAACTCTTCACCCAACATTCCAACAGCCATTCCCGACGGATACAAGATCCTCTGCTAGGACCACCCCATCCACCCAGGAGGAGGCATCGCCATCGTTTAGAAAAGCACCTTCAGCATGAAGACCACCGTCCCGTACGACCCTCATGGAGCACCTCTACTTCCAGATCAACCCTAAAACGACTCTCTGCAGAACCCTCATCTACAGGCCGCCCGCCCCCAGCGCTCCGTTTACCGACGCCATCACTGACCTCATCACACCCTATGCCCTTCCTCCACAGACTACGTCCTACTCGGAGACCAAAACTTCCACCTGGACAACCATGATGAATCAAACACTGCCTCACTCCTAGAGAGCCTAGCCAGCATCGGACTGAAGCAACTAGTCACTGCCCCCACGCGCACAGCAGAAGTCACACTGGACCCCGTCTTCAGCAAAGGAAACCAACTCTCCTATAGCCACACCATGGAACACCTCTGGACAGATCACCACTGCATCCATTTCTCCTTAAAAAAAAACACCGTACACAAGTATGCCCACTGACTGCCCTGCAGAAGCTGGAACAAAGTCACTGAAGACCGGCGTATTTCCTCCCTCATCATCACCCCACCACTGCCTACGCCAGATGCAAACACCGCAGCACGCGACCTCCACCGCTGGATCACGAACTGCCACTGACACACTCGTCCCCTCAAGAAAGTCGCAGGAAGACACATCAAGAAAGTAAGCTGGACTCGACAGGACATGGAGTAACAACAAAACCCCAGAAACACGTGGCACCTACAAAGCAGACACCACCGCACACCACCATCTCATCAAATCCACAAGGAAGAAATCCCTCCAAGACAGAATCCTCACCAACGCTCACAATACTAAATAACTCTTCTCCATCAGCAAGGAATTCGAAAAACCTGCAGCGAAACAACAGATGTCCCACCCTCCCAAGACCTCTGCAACAGACTGAGCACCTTCTTCCACCTTAAGATTAAGATGATCTATGACAACTTCAACAACAAAGACCTCCTCACCATTCCGGCTCCCCCTCCATGTGACGCCACCCAAGAGACCCTGCTCAAATGGACTCTAGTCACGACAGAAGACACCTCGAAGACCATGAAAAGCATCCCTCCGGAGCACCCTCAGACCCCTGCCCACACCACTTCTTCCACAGAGCCGCCTTGGCTATCACATCTGAACTACGTTTGACGATCAACTGCTCCTTCAAGTCCGCCACCTTTGCACTCCCCTGGAAACACGCCAGAGTCAACCCCCTCTTGAAGAAACCCTCAGCAGAACCGACAGACCTCAAAAACTTCATGCCCATCTTCCTGCTTCCATTAGCAGCAAAGGTCATCAAAAAAGCCGTCAGCACCCAGCTAGCAGACGTCATCGAAGCTAACAACATCCTAGACATCTCCCAATCCAGATTCTGCTGCAAATACAGCCCCGAAATTGCCCTACTCGCGGCCACCGACGACATCCGCACCCTCTTCGACCAGGGTGAAACGGCAGCCCTTATCCTCCTGGACCTCTCGGCTGCCTTCGACACCGTCTCCCACCGCACCCTAGCCACCAGACTCCACGTCACCGGCATCCACGCCAAGGCCCTCGACTGGATATGCTCCTTCCTCACTGGCAGAACTCTGCTGGTCTGACTCCCTCCCTACCTCTCGGAACCGACAGAGACCAACTGTGGAGTGCCCCAGGGCTCCTCCCTCAGCCCCACCCTCTTTAACGTCTACATGGCCCCCTTCGCAGCCATCATCAGGAACCACGGCTCAACATCATCTCCTACGCTGAAGACACCCAGCTTATCCCTCACCAACAAACCCAACATCACCAAACACACTTCCAAGAAGGGATGAAAGCTGTCACCACCTGAATGAAGAACATCTGCCTGAAACTCAACTCTGAGAAAACAGAAGTCCTCATCCTTGGCTCCACCCCCTTGCATGGGACGACTCCCGGTGGTCCCCATCCTCGGAAATCCTCCCACCCCGACGGACCGCGCTGGAAACCTCGGCATCATACTAGACTCATTGCTCACTATGAACCGACAGATCAATGTTGTATCCTTGACCTGCTTCAACACCCTCCGCATGCTTCGAAAGACGTTCAGATGGATCCCATCCGAATCCAGAAAAACTGTCACACACGCTTCCATCAGCAGCAGACTGGACTACGGCAACGCTCTCTACTCCAGAATCAATTAGAAACTCTTGCGCAACCTCCAGACCATCCAGAATGCCGCAGCCAGACTGATCCTCGACATCCCCTGTTGCAGTCACATCACCCAATACCTCAGCGATCTCCACTGGCTCCCAGTCGAAGGAAAAATAACCTTCAGACTCCTCACCCACGCAATCGAGGCCCTTTACTTCACCGTACCCATATACCTGAACAACTGTCTGTCCTTCCACGCACCCAAAAGACACCTCAGATCAGCCGATCTCTCTCCCGCCACAATCCCATGCATCTACAAGACCAGAACGGGAGAAAAGTCTTTTTCCTACCTCACAGCCAAGGCCTGAAACTACCTCCCCCTCTACCTCTGCCAAGCTCCACATAGCCCCAGTTCAGGAAGGACCTCAAGACCTGACTCTTCAGATGACCCCAGCACTCAATGGAGCTGCCACCTCAGTGCCTTTAGACCCTCACAGGTGAGTAGTTGCGCTCTATCAACCCTGATTGATTGATTGATAGCGTGTAAATTAGAGTAAACTTTATCATAACTACTGTAAAATGGCCATACAGGTGCAGTTTAAATAATGAAAGCAGAGAGCTGCAAAAAGGAAGCTTGTCACCATTTCGATGAACTACTCACCGAGTATTACTTGTATATAATAATGAATTGCTATACTGAATAACATATTACACAACTAACTCTAACTTGGGAGGAGTTTATGTGAAATTGGAAAGGAGATGAAGAAATGGAGAAAGTGGCGTGAACCATCTAAAATTACTGCAAGGCATTAGGCTCAAGGCATTTAATACTATCAACATAAAGTCTGAAGTAACAGGCATGTATTAGTCCATGTTGTAATGTCACCAGAAATCCGCTAGACTGCGGATTAGCAGTCTAGCAGAGTGGCGACTGGGCTTTCTAGGGGAGGGGAAGTGGGAAGGGCATGAATAGGAAGTGAGGCAGAGGGGAAGGGAAGCCCTGGATGAAGAGACATTTCAGAGGCTAGGTCCGATATGAGTAGGCAATGAAACTAGCCAGGGGATCAGCAAATAAAGAAGTCTCCTAACAAGTTCCACCAACTATTGCAGATTTCTGGGAGTGAGTCACTCACGCCCTCTCCGTGGTCAGGTTCAGACACACGTTTCTATCCTTGTTAGGGATTCATGAAGGTTTCATCAGTTGTCAATTAGGCACTTGTGTACTAAAGCATTTTCCCATAGACACAAAATGGGTAAAGCATTTGATACATCTAGTCTTTAGTTCTTAGATGTGTTGTAGGATTGTCGGTCACTCAAATATACATACTTTGTTTTATTCACCATTAAATAGACAGAAGAAGCTGACCCTCTGTTGAAACGAAGGAGCACGGTGGATTACCCCAATTTCTCACACATGGTGGTTCGTTGCCAGTGGTTAGAGATATGTGGCTAGAATACTGTCAAGCAATTTGGCCACAGATGGGGCGGCTCTCCATTTGAGCGAAGGAGCGTTGCCCCACTAATTAAAATGCCAGTTTTGCCCCAGAGGTGAATAAAGTTATGAAAGTTATTCAAGTTTTTAATATGATTGGCGGTGCTTAGCTGTTGAAAGGTAATAGGTGTAGAACATTTTATTAACAAAAGGCAACATATTCTTGAACCCCTATGACTTAATTAGCACTCTAAAAGTTGTCATTGGGTTTTCAGTTGTTTAACTGTTTTTATAATCAGTTCAGAGTGATTGATACAACTCACCCATCTCGATCCTTCAACGCACACCCATAAGTAAAAATATAAATTCTCAAGGACTAGTCCGTCATTACATGACCTACGTTCACCATCCACTTGCGATCCCCCTTAGTATATTGTATAGCATTAAGACTCGGAATAGCTTATTCTACCCACATCATGCCATCCTTCTAGTAAACATTAATACGCAATTACAGACCTATATAGAAGGTGAGTATTTATTATGGCTCATTGCAGAGCTCTGTGGTGAGCGCCCACCCTCCTCCAGGAGTGATATTGGACTTCTCAGACTGTCATAAAATGTGTATCCAAAAGGTCAGTTGCAGATTCAAGTGTTACAAGAAATTAGCTTCATCTCTGTATTCTATACAAAACTGGCCACATAAATCAGTGCATATTTTGATTCCATTTTCCGCAGCTTCTTCACTTCCAGAAAGGATTGCCTGACTTCCTGCAGTGTTGCCTTAAAATCTGGGAAAGAAGACATGAATGAGCCTTCATATTCTAACTTCTCCTTCCTATGGAGTTCAGATTGAATTTAATCTCTCGTGGCATTACTTTTCATTTCTAGGTCAACACTTTTACTTGCCTCGGGACAGGCATCTGATGGGCCGGTGTTACATTGCAACGATAGGGCACCTTGACTGACCAGGAAGCAGTCCTGACGTGAGTGGTTTGTCGTTGTTAGACTATGTATACCATTGGTAGAGGCTAGGCTAAATCTAATATTACTTTTACTTCTGGTTCAGAAGTTTCACTTGTCTCAGGCTTGGCATCCAGTAGGCCCATACTACGGCCTTTTTGTTGAAATGCCAACTTCTCCGGTTCAGGATTTAGTTTCCAAGATTAGGGGAGATGAACAAGTGCCTATGTTCCATCCTCAATCTTCTTCTTTTTTTAATTGATTTTAGGATTTACTTTACCCATTATCTGTTTAGCAGTTGGGGCTTGTCTGATCGATTGCACTCATTTATTCCTGCAGTGTACCAGATCTTCCAAGAGCCTCATGTAAGGAGTGCCATCCATGACAGGAAGGAGATTTAATTATTCTACTTGCCTATGAGCACCACCTCAGACCCAGTGTCGAGAAGAAATGTAGGAGTGTATGTCCATATTCAGTCTGTGAAGTATGGTGTAGCCTAAACAGAATATATCATTGGCTTAAGAGAATGGGAACTCAACTCCTTGATTCACTGTTCGAACTCAAGAGAACATGGCCGTCAGCATCACACACTATTAAAACATTCACCTGTATAATTCACTTGCAGATAAGCCCCCTATAAACAAAAAATATTTACCCAACTATTTACAATAACTAAAAATCCATAACCAGCTTGCCTATGAAATCAAAACATCTTTGAAAAAAAGTTATTGCATTACAACGTTGTGCTCCTCTTGGCAGTGACAATCTCATTGTTCATTACTGTCTGTCTTCCACATCAGCCAGAGAATCACCAGAGTCCTTCTCAAAATATGTGATAAGGCCCTCACAGCAGGGACAGTTGCAAGATAAGGCAATAATTGGCAGAAGGAAGTAAACTTCACAGAAGTACTAAAAGGGGTACTGTAATCCACAGATGTTGCTGCCATGCATGTACCAAGAAGATTGTTGTCCTTTCACAGTTGTCTGGGGCAGCAGTAATATTTGCATTGTCCATGGCCCAAACCTACCAGTAAGGGTGGGACTTACCTGTTATGCAGTTAGAACTTAGCACAGCATTCAACGCTGAAGAACACGCAACACCATTTCCATGGCTTTCCACACAGCTGGTGACATGGACGCTGCCATGCCATGGTACCTTTCGTTTAAGGATCTGATACAGTGTCTCACGTTAGACCCTTTCCTACTTCAGTATTAGTGTGCCTGTCAGCAATACTCGTCTTTAAAAGCTACCATACACTTCTCCTGGAGACTGTTGGTAACCTTAGTCTCCTCTCCAACTCTGGAGCTCTGGTGCCAGGAATTTATAAAGGGATTGTATTTTAAAATTAAGGCTTGCATCAATTTTAAGTCTGATAACAGAATGTATTCAGTTGGAATCTCTATCAATGTTGTCTTCCTAATGTGTGAAACTATAGGTGTCCCACACTTTACATGGCCTCCAGGTCTCTCAATGACTCATGGGTATCATGTTGTCGATGTTTGTAGTGGAGCAACAGTCTCGTTTTCAAAGTTTCTCCAGAGAAGAAGATGGCCTCCTTCTGCATGAAATTCATATTCTCCTTTGGTGTCTCTACTTCAGTGTCTACCAGAGTGACCATGGAATAGTTGGGAATGTCCAGATGTAAAGCCTCCCTCCTAACTAGGCTGTTGTGCCTAACTCTCAAAGGCTCTCACCCGTGGCCAAGAAGTGTTGTCTTCCCCTCCTCCGGTAATCCACCAAGGACCAGCAGATATGGATTGCAGGCCATCATCCTTATAGGAGATAAGGACTGACGGAGGAGAAGGAAGCTTTTGGGCTGCAGGACACATCTGGGCATATCTATATAGCACGCCTCTGAATGTTGACCATCATAAATGTATCTAGAATACCCCCTTAAGGGTGGGGGTATTCTAGATTCATTTATGATGTGATGCATTTATGAGTGATACAATATGTGACATCATCAGCAGTGCATTGCGGGCGTGTGAGTTATAGTTAGCTGAACTAACTATAACGGGGGAATTTCAATGGTTTTGCATGAGTGAAAAGTCCAGCTAACTATAACGCCCCTGAAACCTATGTTTTTTTCAGTGAATATATATATATATATATATGTATATATAAATGTATATATATATATACACACATATATTTATATATTCACACAAAGACACACACATATATATGTATATGCTACTCGGGGTCACGCGGTGCATGTGGTTTTAAGACCTTCAGAATTAGCACTAATATTATTCTCACCTGTGTACAAGGTTAAAGAGTAGCCAAAACTCATCAGGAAAGAGAGAATGAAATGCTGCCACGTTGAATTGAAATAAAGCCGGTGTTTTGTGGATCTCGGCTTTGACATCTTTTTTCTGTTGGTGATTGAATGACAGAAGGCTCCATGCCTGTCAAAACTAAGCCACCCTGCAGGGACAGGGGCTCCCAGCAAAAATGGAGATTTTGTGAATGGATTACATTTGGGGCGCATGTCCCACTCGCCCCATGTGCACCCAAATGGAATTTTTCCTGGAAAAAGCAAAATGGAGTTGAGAAAGGTCGACAAGAGGGGATTTTTTTCTTTTGTCATTTCTGTGGAAAACTTTGGGCCAGATTCACAGAACAAACTTAAGACAAAATCCTAAACTTAGTACCATTTTGGTATTCACAGAATGCACTTACTACTTCTGGTATTCATAGAATGAACTTACTACTTTTGCGATTCACAGAATAAACTTACTACTTT
This sequence comes from Triturus cristatus, assembly GCF_964204655.1. Taxonomy (NCBI): domain Eukaryota; kingdom Metazoa; phylum Chordata; class Amphibia; order Caudata; family Salamandridae; genus Triturus; species Triturus cristatus. The sequence goes on along the minus strand of NC_140590.1, from coordinate 1,483,431,169 downwards.
TGGTATTCACAGAATGGATTTACGACTGCTAACTTTACGTCTGCACTCGGGCCGGAAATTCCGGCCCGGGGGCAGAGCTTCCGGCCCGGAGGCGGGGCTTCCGGGCTGGAGGTGGAGATTTTGGCCATGCCTAAATCACCGCCACTGGCCGGAATCCCCACCTCCGGCCCGGAAGGTCCGCCTCCGGCCCGGAAGCCCCGCCTCCAGGCCGGAAGCCCCGCCTCTGGGCCGGAAGCCCCACCTCCGGGCTGGAAGCTCCGTCTCCGGGCTGGAAATTCCGGCCCGAGTGCGGACGTAAAGTTAGTAGTCCGAAATCCATTCTGTGAATACCAAAAGTAGTAAGTTTATTCTGTGAATCGCAAAAGTAGTAAGTTCATTCTGTGAATACCAGAAGTAGTAAGTGCATTCTCTGAATACCAAAATGGTACTAAGTTTAGCATTTTGTCTTAAGTTAATTCTGTGAATCGGGCCCAGTGTTTGCAGATAGGAATGTTGCCAGCAGCATACTGAGCAAGACTGCTATTACAAAAGAAGCCTCCTGTGCAAAACGTGACTGGTTATTGCAAATATTGTGTGCACTTGAACAATTCCAACTTTATTGCAATGTTTAATGAAGCTATTCATCATTGATACTTACCTACATTGCAATGACATGCAACATATTTACTTCGTATCTATGCTCACCTGTGAACAAAGCTAAAGAGTACCCGAAACGCGTCAGGAAAGAGAGAATGAAATTCTGCCACGTTGAATTGAAATAAAGTGGTTGTTTTGCGGATCTGGGCTCCAACATCTCTTTTCTGTTTGTGAAATATATTACCTACAGGCGGTCGCCAGTAGGTAGATATAGTTAGGACCTATTTTCCACAGGAAATCCGCAACATTCTATTTGGAATAACGTTGGCGCTGATTGACAAATCTTCGTGAAATGTTCCAAACTTTTGGCTAGCTCCGGTCCGCTCCTATCCTGAAAATTTCACAGTGATTTGTCAAGCGGGGGCCGAGAAAAAAGGGAGGTCCCAAAACGCGTTTTCCCCATGCATTTACCCATAGGACCTGTTGACGCAGCTACAGCCCGAACTGCCAAACGGAATTACACCAAATTTGGAAAAGAGGTAGTCCTCAGTTCAGACACGTGCCCATTGCTTTAATGGTGTAAATCCGTTCGGTAGTTCCTGAGAAAATCAAAAGTAAATCATAGATATATCTATGGCCTCCGAGGATCCGCACACCCTCCCCGCACCCAGCGCGAACCCTGCCGTGCACGAGCTGTATTCTAATTGGCTGTCAACATTCCAGATCAGGAAGTGTTGGCAGCAATCTTGTGCCTCGGTAGAACCGAGGCACAAGAAACCTATAAAACAAACATGAAAAATGCAAAAAGGGGGCAGGGTAGAAACACCCTGACCCCCCAGGCCTGCTCAGGGGGTCCCACAAGGACCCCCAGGGCCTAGAAAAACCATTTAAAAAAAAAAATCGGCGAGATTCGTGCACCCAGCGCGAATTTCGGCAAAAAAAAAAAAAAAAATCAGCGCGGGCTCCCCAGCTGAATATTCTAGTTTTTTAATTTTTATTTAATTATGCCCCCGGGATTTGGCCCCCGAGGGCATAATTAAAAAAAAGTGTGGGGAGAGGTCCCAATCCCCCCCACACTGCCCCGAGGACCACCACACCCCGGGGCTCGAAGATTGTATATGAGGGGGGGCTCACGGCCCTCCCGCAGCCTCGGGGACCGCCACCCCCGGGGCTTCGTTAACATAGTTGGGGGCTCGCAGCTCCCCCAGCCCCGGGTACCGCCACCCCCCGGGGCTTAAAACAATTTGATGTGGGGGACTCTCAGACCCCCCCAGCCCCGGGGACCGCCACCCCCCGTGGCAACTTGTACATCCTGGAGCCTTGTATTGGCCCTGGGGACTGCCACCCCCCAGGGCCGGCTCCTGCAGTGTCCCGGGGTGCCCACCCCGGGACACTGCTGTTTGCAATGGCAGGGCGGGAGCCTCACGGCTCCCACCCTGCCATTGAAAACTGCTTTGCTTCATTGAAGCGAGAGCAGGGAAACCTGCTCTCGCTTCAATGAAGCAAAGAAGATTGCTTTTCCACATGGGGAGCAGCATGTTAGCTGCCCCCATGTGGGAAAGCAATGCCGGCTCCCGCAGGAGGCGGGGAGCCGGCTGGGACCATGGGGGGATTGGGGACCCCCCCACAGTCTCCAACAAGAGGCCATACCCCAGGAAAAGGGGTCCCCGGTGCCAGAAGTGGCCCGGGAGGGGGGCCACGCAGCCCCCCTCCCCCATTAAATAAAAAATTTAAAAAAACAATGGCCGGCCCCGGGGGATGGGGTCCCCGGGGCCTTAAAGTGGCCAGAGGAGGGGGGCTATGCAGCCCCTCCATAAATTGTTTTCTAAAAAGGCCCATGACCCGAGGGATAGGGTCCCCGGGGCAAATTATGGCCTTGGGAGGGGGGCCACGCGGCCCCCTTTCCATTTTTTTTTTCATATATAAAAATTGGGTTCAGGCCCTGGGGGATGGGGTCCCCAGGGCCCAAAAAAATAGAAAAAGAAGGGGGGGCTACACAGCCCCCTTCTAAAAAAAAGAAGGGAAAAAATAAACAGGATTGGGCCGGAGGCCGCGCCCCCTCCTTACACCATTCTGCAAACGCGCCCCCTGGCGCGTTTGCAGAGAGGGAACTAATTCCCCTTGAATACTGGGGGTCCCTGGGGGCCAACTAGTCCACCAGGCACCTCCAGTATGCGGCAGGGGGCTGTGTTGCAGAGAGGTGTAATGAGGCCACGCCCCTTTTTACACCTCTCTGCAACGCAGCTCTGTGGCGCCTACTGGAGGTACCTGGTGGCCTAGTTGGCCGCTAGGGGAAACTCAGGATTCAAGGGGACTTAATCCCCCAACTTAAAACGTGCCACGGGGCGCGTTTGCACAGTGGTGAAGGTAGGGGGTGGGGCCTGAGGTGATACTGGGCAAACACGCCCTGTGGCGCGCCCGCAATCCACTGCTGATAATGTCACAAATTACATCATTCATGACATGGTCAGTGACATCACTGATGACATCTCAAACTAACTATATCGGAGGAATTTCAATGGTTTTGTTCGAGTGAAATGTCCAGCTAAATATAACACCCCTAAAACCTATTGTTTTTTCAGTGAATTTCTAAGGTTTTTTAAATGCTAATTCCTAATTATATCAGGCCTGAAACCTATGTTTTTTTCAGTGAATATAGATATATATATATGTTTCCCGCTCGGATCTACCGGACACATTTGGGACTCTGATGGGGGAAGGAGACTACATCCCCCAGTCTCCCTTGCAGCTGCTGCGTCAGCCCTTAGGCACCAACGGGTCATTAGTATTGCACAGGTGTCCTGCAGTGTGGGTGCCTATTTTCCTGCTCCGAACTCCCAGACACTGGTGGGACATTCCCCAGGCTCCCTTGCTGCTGCCGAGTGAGCTCTTAGGTGCTGGAGTGCAATAAGTTAGGCAGAGGCGTCCCACAGCATGGGATGCATGTGGGTCGGGCCCTGGCATGGCCCGGGAAAGACCATGCTAAGTGCTGGCCTGTCCGCACCTGTCTGCGGATGGCCGAGGCTGGGCTAGGCCCTCTCTCTTGGCCCCACCATCTGAGAACATTTTGGGAAGGTATTGAGGACGAGGCTGATTTCTGTATTTCATTGACTATGGTTGGCATATGTTGTTGAAAACTGTGTTTTGTTACGTCATTACTCTTATGTTTGCTCCAGGGGCTGGTTTGCCTTTAACTCACCTGGTTTAAACACCTTATGATAGGGAAACAGCAAAATACTACTGCACCGGGTGCTAATGGTAAGACCCTTGATACCTTTTTGTAGCGGGCGGTGGGGGTTATTAGTAAATAAGTAGAATTAGCAGAAAGGAGATTGTCCTTATCTTCACCTTCTCCCCCGCATATGGCTCATATGAAACACTGGCTGACTGATGAGGTAGAACTCCAACAAGAGAGTGCTGTAATAATCCCTCTTTCACCAAGGGTGAGAATTGAAAATCCCATTAAAAACTCAGGTGATATCAGCCCAGTCCTAGCCCATAATACAGGTGCAAAAGTAATAATTGATTCAAGGGGGAGAAAACGTAGGAGAGTAGACATAGGGGCAAAATCTAAAAAAAAGGTGTCTTACCCACTAAAAGGGCCAACATGGTTCAGGTCAGGTGGAGATAACTATGGCCAATCAGGTGGGAGAGAGAATTAAAGAAGATTTATGACCATATGGGACTTCTCATAGCTGATGCTGTAAAACCCATCATGGCTCACCTGGGGAAGATTGATAGTACAACCAATCCCATGGAGGTAGCAGAATAACACGCTAATGATAATGGCCAAGGAAAAAAGTCTTGCTCATTATAGCAGGTTAGTGGGAATTCAAATCAAGACTCCTCTCAATGGTTTAGTTCTGGCATCCCTGACATAACTTTGATACCTTTATCTCTAAGAGTAGAGAGAAGGGTAGTGATAGATCCCTTAAGGATAACCCGAGGCTCCTCTCAAATCTCTCAGACTGGCAAGATCGTAGCAGGTGTGAGGAGATCTTCGCCTCACCGACAGTTTACACCAGCATCTTACACTGTCAAAAGTCCCTCTGATCATCCACATTTACCACCAGAGAGCGCTCCATATACTATAATTCTCATGGGAGTCCCCCCACTGCTGGAAGGAGCTAAGAAGGACTATCAAAGTCGTATTAATAAAGCTGTACAGTGATGCAAGAGGAATGCCAATTCCCCTTGGCCTATTTTTCATGAAATTCTTATGGCCTGGAGAGTTCAGTGGGTTGGACCAACACAGAAAAACCAGGAGGGAGATTATACTGTGATACATTTTAGAGCTCCTGAGAATGTACAGTTCCTTCTGATGAACCTGAGTAACACATGCCTGAACCAAGGAAACATACAGGTGAGATCTGTGGCCTATTTTTATCCCCCGCCACCTGGACAAACTCTAAGAAATAGGCTTAGTGGTATCCAGAACCTAGTATCTACACAGCCACCGTCGGATCCTTTTGTCCACGTACACAGATTTGAAGTTTTAATAATCCTAACCGATATTTATTGACAACTGCTGCGGATCCCGGTGGAAGTTGTATCCTGAGGAAGACAGCACGTTCAGTCTCTGTCTGTTGACCCTCAAGTAGGGATTCAAGTCTTGGCCACTGCGGAAAAATCAATGGGCAATAGTTTAAGGTGTTCTCTAGACCTAGTGTTGCTGGAGGAACTCCCTATGTTACCCAGTCATTCTGATTCTTGTTTTGTTGCTTTATCATTGAATATAGCAGGCTTATGAATGAAGATTGGGTGTCTTTTGTTTCCAGTTTTGATTTAATTTGTTTCCAGGAGTTTTGGTCAGTTGTTGATTTTTATTTAAATGGGTACCGCTCATTCTGTACGCCAGCGATTTCCGCAAATTCAGGAAGGATTAAAGAGGGATTGGCTTTGTTAGATTCTGTTAAGCATACAGTGGTGAACATTAAAACAATTTGTTCCTCGCCATGGTACCAAATATTTTTATTGATTAATTTAAGCCTTGTGGACCTGCTCATTATATATTTTTATAATAACATAATAACATCTTTGACCAGCACAATTCCGGAGTAGTAGATAATTCGCAAGAGGAAAGTTGTAAAGCCTCAATCTGTCACTAATTGTCAGCAAGTGCACTAACTCCATGAAGTGCTCAGTACATCTTGCCTTCATGGACTTATCTTCTGCGTTTGATTCTGTCAATCATGACAGATTGTGAACTATGCTGGGAGACATGGGAAAAGAGCCACCTCTTGTTTAGCTATGTAGGCTTCATTCTAATACTATAGTTAATATCTGCCAACCACGAATGGGGAGAAAACCAGGACTAGTTCATCAACGGAAAGGGTCCATCAGGGATGTATTCTGACCCTGTTTTTTTTTCTTATCTACATACATGGGTTGGAGGCAAAACATTGACTTTCCCAAGATTGGTAAGGAATATATTGCATCCTTATTATATGCAGATGATGCTGTCCTCATCACAAAGTCAGTAAATAGTCTGCAGATATCTTTAGATGCTTTTGTAGGTTTTATGGCTTCTCTGGATCTTAAAGTGAATTATAAAAAATCGTATGTTATGGTGTGTAGTACCAAAAGAAAAAAGTCCAAAGAATTTGTGGTCCAGGGGAATGAGTATGAGAAAGTCAATAGCTTTTCCTACCTGTTTTTAATTCTCAACTTTCCAGGGACACCTTGCTTACTGTAAGAGCTCAGCAAACCTCGAGAGTAGTGGAGGAACTTTTTAGATTCGCAGTCCAATTGGATCAGAAGCCAGTGAAAGAGTTATTAACTCTTTATAGAGTAAAGTGTTTTTTGATCGCTACTTATGGGGCAGGAGTCTAAGGATATAGTAATTGTTCCAAGCTCCAGGTAACAGAGAACAACTTTACCAGAAGACTTATGATGGTACCCAAAGGCACATCAAATCATTTTTGTCACTTCCAACTGGGACTGGAGTTACTGGAGGACTGAGTTGGTCTTGCTCCACTATTGGTTAAGATTTGGAATGCACTGGAACTGGAATTCACTAGGTCTAGCATACTGGTTTGTCTCTCTCTCATGAATGTTAAAACCATTCCATGGTTTAATTACCTTTACATTCCATGACTTTGGCATAAATCATTTTTTTAATAATCCCACAAATATGCCCCAATAAACCAAACCTGTCATTTGAACTGCTTTTTTAACAAAGGCTAATTTATCTCATTCGCAGGTACTGCATCAGCAGAAATCAGAAAGTGATTTAGATGTAACTTGTGACTAATAAACCCCACTTTTATCTTGTTTATCTGCGGAATTCTCAATATAGATTTTATTTGATCAGATTTTGTTTGTTTCTATTGCGCTTTCTGGTGGCTTTTCCATAGCAATGATGCTGGTCACATAGGGCCTGATTCACAGAACTAACTTAAGACAAAATCCTGAACTTACTACTTTTGGTATTTACAGAAGGCATTTAGTAGTAGTAAAGTTAGGATTTTGTCTTAAGTTTGTCTTAAGTCTGTTTTAAGTCTGTCTTAAGTCTGTCTTAAGTTTGTCTTAAGTCTGTCTTAAGTCTGTCTTAAGTCTGTCCTAAGTTTGTCTTAAGCCTGTCTTAAGTCTGTCTTAAGTCTGTCCTACTACTTTTGGTATTCACAGAAGAAATTAGTAGTAGTAAAGTTAGGATTTTGTCTTAAGTTTGACTTAAGACAGACTTAAGACAGACTTAAGACAGACTTAAGACAAACTTAAGACAAACTTAGGACAGACTTAAGACAGACTTAAGACAGACTTAAGACAGACTTAAGACAAACTTAAGACAGACTTAAGACAGACTTAAGACAGACTTAAGACAAACTTAAGACAGACTTAAGACAAAATCCTAACTTTACTACTACTAAAAGCCTTCTGTGAATACCAAAAGTAGTAAGTTTAGGATTTGGTCTTAAGTTAGTTCTGTGAATCGGTCCCAATATCTTTACCAATGCCCATGTGATAACTTGACAAAACAAAGAGCTTTCTTTTGCCCTTTTTTGGACTCAATGGATTTTTGTTGTTCAGTTTTACATTTTATCAGAGGGGCGACTGCAGTAAGAAAGAAATATGGATAACGGAGGGTCAGTGTATTGCTTATTGGATGGTCGAACATTTGTAATATTTCTGATTTATTTTAGATACTTAAAGTTGTATTGAACCACCAATTGGGGTGTTGCTATTCTTTTTAATATTTTTCATGACAAATTTGATCATTTCTCTTTTTATAAGTATTCTGAATTTGTTCTAATGTTCGCAGCTATGCCGTTAGAAGCCAGTCTGTCGGCTCGTAGCTCTCTAACTTTGCGAGCTAGTACGCTACTGTGCCTGTACCTCTGCGAACTACTACGGTGCTGTTCCTTTGGGAGTGGACAGCTCGTAGTACTGCATCTGTGAGTCGAGCGGACGGGCCGCAGTTATCCCTCTGCGAGTCTGGGAGCGAACTGTTCATAACTCACACTACATAAGCATTGAAAAACCATTTTGTGATTCAGTCCGTCAGCTGGCATCTGTCTGAGGCACTTCTGAAAACATATCGGAGTTATTTCTGTGAGAGATACCCCTTTCACGCTGCTTCTCCCCACATCAGCAGGTAACGCACCCTCTTCCCACATTACCAACATACCCCCAACAACCTTCTTGGGCCCGGAAGTGTCCCTGTGTGGTTGGACAAATAACAATCTTAGTCTTGTATAGGTTTACATATGAAACATTTTATTTAAAGAAAACAACAACAAATAAAACTTAAGGGAGTCTGGTGCTGTGGCCGCTGCCACGAAGTTGGGGTCACTGCCATTCAGGACTCAGGACACAGTTCCACATGTGAGATTGGCTTGTGTTGAAGAGGGTTAGTGGCACCACGTGTCGCCGGCTTGTGTTGAACAGGGTTAGTGGCACCTCGTGTCACCGGCCTTACATATGGAAATATGCCAAACAGATCGAAGGGAGTCTGGTGCTTTGGTCGCTGCCACGGACTTGGGGTCACTGCCATTCAGGACTCAGGACACAGTTGCACATGTGGAATTGGCTTGTGTTGAACAGGGTTAGTGGAACCATGTGTCGCGGCTTGTGTTGAACAGGGTTAGTGGCACCACATGTCGCCGGCCTTGCATATGGAAATATGCCTAACTAATCAGAGGGAGTCTGGTGCCACGTGTCAAAATTTCAAATTGCGAGCTCTGTTGCCCGCAGTGTAGACTGTTGTTGAGTGTTTGTTTGCACTTGAAGATGAATTTGTTAATTGTACTAAGGGTATAAATGATGTAAAATAAGTTCTTGAAGCATGGATACTAAAAGGATATTATGTAGGTTTTAGGCCTGTGATAGTTACTTGCCTAGTGGACTCTGTAATTAATGAATCAAGATTTAATTTTAACTGTGAGCCCTATTGACCGCAGTGTAGGCGTAACATGAAAAGATGAAATATGTATAGAATACACTGTTGAAGTGTATGAGCCTGTGATGCTGCTTGGTGCGGATGGACCGCAGTGGGAGCTATGTCTCTTGCCTACTGCGTCATCTGCAATAGTGACTGTATCTGAATTGTGAGTCCTGCTGACCGCAGTGTAGGCCAGAGGTAGCGGTGAGCAAGGGCCCACAGCCACATGCATAGGTTGGTGGTCGCTGCCACGGACTTGCGGTCACTGCCATTCAGGATTCAGGACAGAGTTCCACATGTGGGTTCGGCTTGTGTTAAACAGGGTTAGTGGCACCACGTGTCGCCGGCCTTGCATATGGAAATATGCCTAACTGATCAAAGGGAGTATGCTGCTGTGGTCGCTGCCACGGAGTTGGGGTCACTGCCATTCAGGACTCAGGACACAGTTACACATGTTGGATCAGCTTGTGTTGAACAGGGTTAGTGGCACCACATGCCACCGGCCTTGTATGTGGAAATATGCCTAACTGATCAAAGGGAGTATGCTGCTGTGGTCGCTGCCACGGACTTGGGGTCACTGCCATTCAGGACTCAGGACACAGTAACACATGTGGGATCGGCTTGTGTTGAACAGGGTTAGTGGCACCACGTGTTGCTGGCCTTGCATATGGAAATATGCCTAATTAATCAAAGGGATTATGCTGCTGTGGTCGCTGCCACGGACTTGGGGTCACTGCCATTCAGGACTCAGGACACAGTTACACATGTGGGATCGGCTTATGTTGAACAGGGTTAGTGGCACCACGTGTCGCCAGCCTTGCATATGGAAATATGCCTAACTGATCAAAGGGAATATGCTGCTGTGGTCGCTGCCACGGACTTGGGGTCACTGCCATTCAGGACTCAGGACACAGTAACACATGTGGGATCGGCTTGTGTTGAACAGGGTTAGTGGCACCACGTGTTGCTGGCCTTGCATATGGAAATATGCCTAATTAATCAAAGGGATTATGCTGCTGTGGTCGCTGCCACGGACTTGGGGTCACTGCCATTCAGGACTCAGGACACAGTTACACATGTGGGATCGTCTTGTGTTGAACAGGGTTAGTGTCACCACGTGTCGCGCCTCATGTTGTACAGGGTTAGTGGCACCACGTGTCGCGGCCTTGCATATGGAAATTTGCCTAACTGATCAAAGGGAGTATGCTGCTGTGGTCGCTGCCACGTTCTTGGGGTTACTGCCATTCAGGACTCAGGACACAGTTACACATGTGGGATCGGCTTGTGTTGAACAGGGTTAGAGGCAGCACGTGTCGCTGGCCTTGCATATGGAAATATTCCTAACTGATCAAAGGTAGTATGCTGCTGTGGTCGCTGCCACAGACTTGGGGTCACTGCCATTCAGGACTCAGGACACAGTTACACATGTGGGATCGGCTTATGTTGAACAGGGTTAGTGGCACCACGTGTCGCCAGCCTTGCATATGGAAATATGCCTAACTGATCAAAGGGAGTATGCTGCTGTGGTCGCTGCCACGGACTTGGGGTCACTGCCATTCAGGACTCAGGACACAGTAACACAAGTGGGATCGGCTTGTGTTGAACAGGGTTAGTGGCACCACGTGTTGCTGGCCTTGCATATGGAAATATGCCTAATTAATCAAAGGGATTATGCTGCTGTGATCGCTGCCACGGACTTGGGGTCACTGCCATTCAGGACTCAGGACACAGTTACACATGTGGGATCGTCTTGTGTTGAACAGGGTTAGTGGCACCACGTGTCGCGCCTCATGTTGTACAGGGTTAGTGGCACCACGTGTCGCGGCCTTGCATATGGAAATATGCCTAACTGATCAAAGGGAGTATGCTGCTGTGGTCGCTGCCACGTTCTTGGGGTTACTGCCATTCAGGACTCAGGACACAGTTACACATGTGGGATCGGCTTGTGTTGAACAGGGTTAGAGGCAGCACGTGTCGCTGGCCTTGCATATGGAAATATTCCTAACTGATCAAAGGGAGTATGCTGCTGTGGTCGCTGCCACAGACTTGGGGTCACTGCCATTCAGGACTCAGGACACAGTTACACATGTGGGATCGGCTGATGTTGAACAGGGTTAGTGGCACCACGTGTCGCCAGCCTTGCATATGGAAATATGCCTAACTGATCAAAAGGAGTATGCTGCTGTGGTCGCTGCCACGGACTTGGGGTCACTGCCATTCAGGACTCAGGACACAGTTACACATGTGGGATCGTCTTGTGTTGAACAGGGTTAGTGGCACCACGTGTCGCGCCTCATGTTGTACAGGGTTAGTGGCACCACATGTCGCCGGCCTTGCATATGGAAATATGCCTAACTACTCAGAGGGAGTCTGGTGCTGTGGTCGCTGCCATGGACTTGGGGTCACTGCCATTCAGGACTCAGGACACAGTAACACATGTGGGATCATTCGGCTTGTGTTGAACAGGGTTAGTGGCACCACGTGTCGCCGACTTGTGCTGAACAAGGTTAGTGGCACCATGTGTTGCATCTTGCGTTGAATTCTGCCTGAATAAGTCCATGTGGTGATGACTTGTGGTGCAGTGAGTTAGTGGCACCTGAAGCACTCAGCATGTGCGCACCCTGCAATGGTGCATGGTGCGGTGGGCCTCACTGGTAGCAATGTCTTTACATGCTTTGAAAGAATCTTGATAGCAAGCAAAATCTCCAAGTAATTCCATTTCAGTCCTCCAAGGTTTGAAGAGTTGGAGAAGAGCTAAATAGAAAATCTCTCTCTTATCTGGAGTATCACAACTTAATTTCCTGTCATTAATCAAATTTCCTTTGGCATTCTTTAAGAAACATCCATTAGATCCAATTACAACATTTTTCCCTTTGTTTATTTACTCTGTAACATTTTTTCTAAAACTATAATGTTGCAGTATTTCATATAGACATATGTTTTCCAGGTATGGACTTCTATTTGGATAGTATGCGAGGAACAGGAATTGAGTTATCTGCAACATATCGTATGTCCATATTTGCATTCCACATCTTCAAAATTACTGGATTGTAATCATTAATGTACTTTGATGAAACTGTTCACTCTTCCTTGCGATGACTTATGGTGCAGTGACTTAGTAGTACCTTTGGCGCTCAGCGTGTACGTACCCTGCGATGATGCTTTGTCTGGGAGGGTCGCATTCGGAGCAATGTCTTTTGTCTATTGAATTGTGCCTCAGTAAGGTGACGTGTCGATGTCTTGTGGTGCACTGAGTTAGTAGTACCTTTGGCGCTCAGCGTGTACGTACCCTGCGATGATGCGGTGTCCATGAGGGCCGCATTCGGAGCAATGTCTTTTGTCTATTGAATTCTGCCTCAATAAGGCGACGTGTCGATGTCTTGTGGTGCACTGAGTTAGTAGTACAGATCGAAGGGAGTCTGGTGCTGTGTTCGCTGCCACGGACTTGGGGTCCCTGCCATTCAGGACTCAGGACACATGTGGAATTGGCTTGTGTTGAACAGGGTTAGTGGCACCACATGTCGCGGCTTGTGTTGAACAGGGTTAGTGGCACCACGTGTCAAAACTTCAAATTGCAAGCTCTGTTGCCCGCAGTGTAGACTGTTGTTGAGTGTTTGTTTGCACTTGAAGATGAATTTGTTAATTGTACTAAGGGTATAAATGATGTAAAATAAGTTCTTGAAGCATGGATACTAAAAGGATATTATGTAGGTTGTGGTAAATAAAATATTACGCTCTCAGAATTTTTAGTCTATAAATAAGATCATGCATAAAGCAAGAGGCTGAGTCTGTGGTATCAGGTTCATAAAGGGCTTTATTCCAATAACTCGAGTCAAAGGGAGAATATTACCATCACCAAAAAGGATCTGGAAAGGGACTCAAAAGTATTCTCAATATTCTCAAAACATTATTCACAGAGTACAGTATATATACATTTCTCAATTGTACGTAAGCAAAAGAGCAAGAGAGAATGAGATAAGAGCATGTGGGCGTGTAAGTAGGCGTGAAGGTGGGCGTCCATGTGGGCGTCCACTTGATGATAATGGGTAATTTGTCATGTGTGGGTGGATACTTGGAGGGGGTTGCGTGATCTGCTGGAATTGTACTGGAACTTTGCCTTACTTGTGCTCAACTCGAGCATGACGTGTAACTGACGTGGGGAGGGTTGCTATGCAACCGGACAAGTCTGGAAGTGAGGCCTTCAGTGAGTGAGGCCTTCAGTGTCAGGACGACCAGCACATCTTGTATTATCTGATATTCCATGTCTGGAGCAGGGACTGATTTGTGACACAGGTTGCTCATCACCAAGAGCCGATGTGGCATCTATTTCTTCATTTACTTCATTTACTGCAGAGGCCTTACATGGGGGCTATGGGCTTTTTACTGACGTGAGCTTTGCAATCTCACAAAGAGAGACAGTAGGGCTGGGCTCCCTCCTTGCAGATGGGTCGCGTTCATTCCTCCTTCACCAGGCAAGAATGTGGTTTCAGTAAGAGTAAGCAGATAACCGTGCTCAATACTGTCTCGGCACCTCGGTCGGGGCCCCTTTGGCTGAGGCCCAAGTGTGCAAGGCCAAGGATACGTAGCTGTAGCTTTCAGAGCGTTCTGAGGCATGAAACCTCTTTTCGGCTCTGGCTGAGCCATAAACATGGGCTTCATGAAAATGCAGGAAAACATGATGAAAAACGTGTAGGCCTCAATACAGATTTGTCGTTTCTCTCATGGGAGACTGGATGATGGCAGGCCACGTTATAGCATAAGCATCATGATAGAAAGGCCATGGAGGGGAAATACATAGGTTACATGTATGTGCATATAAGCGTTTGGGAGGGGGCACATGGGGACACATAGGCCTCATAGATTTTTATTTTCCTCAAGGTTTTAGGCCTGTGATAGTTACTTGCCTAGTGGACTCTGTAATTAATGAATCAAGATTTAATTTTAACTGGGAGCCCTACTGATCGCAGTGTAGGCGTAGCATGAAAAGATAAAAATATGTATAGAATACACTGTCGAAGTGTATGAGCCTGTGATGCTGCTTGGTGCGGATGGACCGCAGTGGGAGCTATGTCTCTTGCATATTGCGTCATCTGCAATAGTGACTGTATCTGAATTGTGAGTCCTGCTGACCGCAGTGTAGGCCAGAGGTAGCGGTGAGCAAGGGCCCACAGCCACATGCATAGGTTGGTGGTCGCTGCCACGGACTTGGGGTCACGGCCATTCAGGATTCTGGACACTGTTCCACATGTGGGATCGACTTGTGTTAAACAGGGTTAGTGGAACCACGTGTCGCAGGCTTTGCATATGGAAATATGCCTAACTGATCAAAGGGAGTATGCTGCTCTGGTCGCTGCCACAGACTTGGGGTCACTGCCATTCAGGACTCAGGACACAGTTACAAATGTGGGATCAGCTTGTATTGAACAGGGTTAGTGGCACCACGTGTCGCGGCCTTGCATATGGAAATATGCCTAACTGATCAAAGGGAGTATGCTGCTGTCGTCGCTGCCACGGAGTTGGGGTCACTGTCATTCAGGACTCAGGACACAATTACACATGTGGAATCAGCTTGTGTTGAACAGGGTTAGTGGCACCACATGCCACCGGCCTTGTATATGGAAATATGCCTAACTGATCAAAGGGAGTATGCTGCTGTTGTCGCTGCCACGGACTTGGGGTCACTGCCATTCAGGACTCAGGACACAGTTACACATGTGGGATTGGCTTGTGTTGAACAGGGTTAGTGGCACCACGTGTCGCCGGCCTTGCATATGGAAATATGCCTAATTAATCACAGGGAGTATGCTGCTGTGGTCGCTGCCACGTTCTTGGGGTCACTGCCATTCAGGACTCAGGACACAGTTACACATGTGGGATCGGCTTATGTTGAACAGGGTTAGAGGCACCACGTGTCGCCGGCCTTGCATATGGAACTATGCAAAACTGATCAAAGGGAGTATACTGCTCTGGTCGCTGCCACAGACTTGGGGTCACTGCCATTCAGGACTCAGGACACAGTTACACATGTGGGATCGGCTTGTGTTGAACAGGGTTAGTGGCACCAAGTGTCGCCGGCCTTGCATATGGAAATATGCCTAACTGATCAAAGGGAGTATGCTGCTGTGGTCACTGCCACGGACTTGGGGTCACTGCCATTCAGGACTCAGGACACAGTTACAGATGTGGGATCGGCTTGTGTTGAACAGGGTTAGTGGCACCACGTGTCGCGCTTCATGTTGTACGGGGTTAGTGGCACCACATGTCGCCGGCCTTGCATATGGAAATATGCCTAACTAATCAGAGGGAGTCTGGTGCTGTGGTCGCTGCCATGGACTTGGGATCACTGCCATTCAGGACTCAGGACACAGTAACACATGTGGGATCGTTCGGCTTATGTTGAACAGGGTTAGTGGCACCACGTGTCACCGACTTGTGCTGAACAGGGTTAGTGGCACCATGTGTTGCGTCTTGCATTGAATTCTGCCCGAATAAGTCCATGTGGTGATGACTTGTGGTGCAGTGAGTTAGTGGCACCTGAAGCACTCAGCGTGTGCGCACCCTGCAATGATGCGTGGTGCGGTGGGCCTCACTGGTAGCAATGTCTTTACATGCTTTGAAAGAAGTTAGCAAAATCTCCAAGTAATTCCATTTCAGTCCTCCAAGGTTTGAAGAGTTGGAGAAGAGCTAAATAGAAAAACTCTCTCTTATCTGGAGTATCACAACTTAATTTCCTGTCATTAATCAAATTTCCTTTGGCATTCTTTAAGAAACATCCATTAGATCCAATTACAGCATATTTCCCTTTATTTATTTACTCTGTAACATTTTTTCTAAAACTATAATGTTGCAGTATTTCATATAGACATATGTTTTCCAGGTATGGACTATTTGGATAGTATGCGAGGAACAGGAATTGAGTTATCTGCAACATATCGTATGTCCATATTTGCATTCCACATCTTCAAAATTACTGGATTGTAATCATTAATGTACTTTGATGAAACTGTTCACTCTTCCTTGCGATGACTTATGGTGCAGTGACTTAGTAGTACCTTTGGCGCTCAGTGTGTATGTACCCTGCGATGATGCGTTGTCCGGTAGGGTCGCATTCGGAGCGATGTCTTTTGTCTATTGAATTTTGCCTCAGTAAGGTGACGTGTCGATGTCTTGTGGTGCACTGAGTTAGTAGTACTTTTGGCGCTCGGCGTGTACGTACCGTGCGATGATGCGTTGTCCATGAGGGCCGCATTCGGAGCAATGTCTTTTGTCTATTGAATTTTGCCTCAGTAAGGCGACGTGTCGATGTCTTGTGGTGCACTGAGTGAGTAGTACCTTTGGCACTCAACGTGTACGTACCCTGCGATGATGCGTTGTCTGGGAGGGCCGCATTCTGACCAATGTCTTTTGTCTATTGAATTCTGCCTCAGTAAAGCGACATGTCAATGTCTTGTGGTGCACTGAGTTAGAAGTACCTTTGGCGCTCAGCGTGTACATACCTTGAGATGATCCGTTGTCAGGGGGCTGTACTCGGACCAATGTCTTTTGTCTATTGAATTCTACCCAGGTAAGGCCACCTGGCAATGACTTGTGATGCACTGAGTTAGTGGCATCTGAAGTACTCAGCATGGGCGCACCTTGCGATGATGCGTGGTCCGTGAGGCCCGCCCTGGGAGCAATGTATCTTGCATACTGAACTGCGTCATCTGCAATCGCTACTCCATCTGAATTGTGAGGCCTGCTGTCCGCAGTGTATATCTGTACAGACATAAGTCTGAGGTGCTGTGCCGCTGGGTTTGCAGGGGGCCTGTGTCGAGGAGAGCCACGGTCATGGCAGCAGCCTCGTGGCAGGGTGAGGCCCGCCGCTCTGGCACAGTCGTTGGTCTTCACAGCTCACAAGTGAACCACACCCAGAACCCCGGCCTATTTATTCACACTCCTACACTGAAGTGGCGTACGTCGGACCAGCCCACTCCGGTTGCCCTTATGCTTCCAGGGGGGACGAAACAGCTACATGACGGAGATCGTCCCTAGTGTTTGACGTAACATGGTTGGGTCCACTGTCCACAACACTACAAGCACCAGTAGTATTTGTGCACATGGAGAGGTGTGTGTTATGCATACTGAGATGTGTCCAGCACATCTCCGCTACACTTTGCATTGTGTGCATTTTTATTCATGGGTGAATTGCTTCCTTCACATATAGTTTGTTCACTGTCTCAATATTCAGCTATTGTGTGGCTGAGGGGCCATGCCGTTTTCGGAAAGTTCGCTGTCATGTTCTGCGCTGCCTCATGGAAGGGGGGGTCCTGGGGTGGTGGTGGGTGTTGTGGCGTTCTTGGGTGTCGGAGCTGCGTCATCAGTAGGTCTATGACATGTGTTAGCCTTCAGATGTGGCTCTGGGCTCCCTTTCATAATGTATGTAGTTGTTTAATATGTAAATACCAAGAAGACATTAAATAATAATTACAAAAACACTTTTTAGGATATAAAAGTTACAAAATATAATTTTTTTTTCAAAATTACTGAGAAACACATAGGTTTTATGAACATTATAATTAGAAATTAGCATTTAAAAAAACCCTTGAAACTAACTGAGAAAACCATAGGTTTCAGGCACGTTATAGTTAGAAATTAGCATTTAAAAAACCTTAGATATTCACTGAAAAAACCATAGGTTTCAGGCACGTTATAGTTAGAAATTAGCATTTAAAAAACCTTAGAAATTCACTGAAAAACCATAGGTTTCAGGGATGTTATAGTTACTTGGACATTGGACTCATATAAAACCAGAGAAATTCGCCCGTTATAGTTAGTTGAGCTAACTATAACTCGCACTCCCGCAATGCACTGGTGATGACGTCACATATTACATCACTCATCACATGGTCAGTGACATCACTGATGACATCACTGATGACATTTCAAATGACATCACTGATGACATCATCCACATGATAGTCTGACACACCTACTCACACTCTAATATAACCTTCAAAACACTTACTCTAAAATACAGACTACCATTTTTGAAACCATTTACCACACCAATAGCAGATACTAGATACCCATCCACTGATTCCTATCTATATATTATGAGCTAGACATACACTCATACAGTCACTCATACATGCTGTCATTCATCATTACATCAGTACATCAGTATAATATCCACTTATACACCTATACATACATTCACACAGTGCTACTGATCCATAGAGTTACTGACACATCTACTCAGTCATGCCAAAAATCAATCACACACCCATGTACTCACTTATGCAGCTATATACACATCACCTGACTTATTTATACACACACCACCTCCTTTATTTATATAGATGCTAACACATACTTACTCTCTTATACTATCACTAATACAAGTACACATTCATGTATGTAGACACTCTTGCAATAATTCTCTCTCACGTATAGTCAATTATACACCCCAACACTCACATATACTGTCTAAAAACATATATAGTTACTCTAGACATCAATTCACTAATCAACACACCTGTACACACAGTCAGCTACTCATACAGCCCTTCCGAGATGCACTTTTGAATCTATAGAACCAGTGAATCAGCCATTCAGACATGTATGCACAGAGTCAGACACCCCCACCCACCCACATAGACACTCAGACACCCATACAGATACTCATAGAATCAATCAATAACCCATATAGACACTGATGTAGCTACTCACCAACCCATGCACCTGCTTAAACACCATCTGAAAGACTAATATAGACATTGACACAGTTTAGTCACTAACCTATGCATTCAGTAACATACGTTCAATCAGTGACTTATACAGTCAGTCATGTATCTACTAAATAATGTATTCAGGCACTTCTACATCCACTCATTCTTCAATAGACCTTAGCATAGATATATATGAAAAATATTTAAACTTTACAGAAACACACATTCACTGGATGATGTCATCAGTGATGTCATTTGAGATGTCATCAATGATGTCATCAGTGATGTCACTGACCATGTAATGAGTGATGTAATATGTGACGGCATCACCAGTGCATTGCGGGAATGCAAGTTATAGTTAGCTCAACTACAGGCGAATTTCTCTGGTTTTATATGAGTTCAATGTCCAAGTAACTATAACGTCCCTGAAACGTTATAGTTAGGAATTAGCATTTAAAAAACCTTAGAAATTCACTGAAAAAACCATAGGTTTCAGGGGCGTTATAGTTAGCTGGACTTTTCACTCGTACAAAACCATTGAAATTCCCCTGTTATAGTTAGTTCAGCTAACTATAACTCGGACGCCCGTGATGCACTGCTGATGACGTCACATATTACATCACTCATGACATGGTCAGTTACATCACTCATGACATCACTGATGACATCTCAAATGACATCACTGATGACATCAGAGGGCTAGTTGGCCCCCAGGGTCCCTCAGGATTGAAAGGGAATTATTTCCCCCACTTAAAACGCGCCACAGGGCGTGTTTGCACACGTCACCTCAAGCCCCGTCCCCTCCCTTCACCACTGTGTAAACACGCCCTGTGGCCGTTCTAAGTTGAGAGATTAAGTCCCCTTGAATCCTAAGGGTCCCTAGGGTCAAACTAGCCCACTAGGTATCACCAGTAAGCGCCACAGAGCTGCGTTGCATAGAGGTGTGAAAACGGGCGTGGCCTCAGAACACCTGTCTGCAACGCAGCTCCCTGGCGCACACTGGAGATACCTGTTGGGCTAGTTGGCCCTCAGGGACCCTCAGTATTGAAGGGGAATTAATTGCCCAACTTACAACTGGCCAGGGGGCACGTTTGCAGAGTGCTGGAAGGAGGGGGCGTGGCCTCTGGCGCAATGCCGGTCTTTTATTTATTTAATTTTTTTAAGAAGGAGGGCTGTGTGGCCCCTCTTCTTTCTCTAATTTATTGGCCCTGGGGACCCCATCCCCCAGTGTCTGCACCCTAATTTTTTTTCTTGAAAAAAATTAATTTGGCCTTCCCAAGGCCTTAATCGGTCATGGCCTTTTTTTAAAAAAAAAATCTTTAGGTGGGGGGCTGCATTGCCCCCCTCCTCAGGCCACTTAGGGCCCCGGGGACCCCAATCTCCGGGGCCGGCCTTTGTTTTTTATTATATTTGTTTTAAATATATTTATAGAAACACCTAGGACATGCTGGAGAAACCGTATGTACCTATCACCATGACGATTTGCGTGCTATTCATTAAAAGGCAACTATTCATACAATGAATCCACGTGGAATGTATTTACACCGCTAGTGAAGCTCTGATGTGTTTGACACCCTACCGTGCCTAAACCCGGCGCCCCCGCCGGTGGGTACTCTCCAAGTAGACACCCTTGTCGTTTATTTATACAAACATGGGTAGCTATTGACGGGCACATTTAATACACACGCACACCAAGCCATTCAAAGGGGATTTGACAAAAATTTGAACAAACTATGCAAGAAACCCCCCTCACGGTTAATAAAACACACATCCACCGCCGGATGTGTAATACTTTTTATTTTACTCTCTGGAAAGGAGACAAACCTCACTTGAGAGTCACAGCGTGCTCCTGGCTGAGCCCAATGCTGTGTTACACCCACCAGTGCCCACCGAGTGCCACACACCTCTGTGTTGTATTCCACCAGCTAGTGCGTATGCTATGACACTCTCTAGCCCATGTGCACTGTAACACCACCCCGTGAATATGTCATGCCACACTTGCCTTCGCATGGGTTATATTGCCCCATCTAACGTGCCTTCCTCGATGCCTATGTTATAAAGTACAGCGCTATGCCATACATATTACAATCTGGGATCCATATCTTTGTCACAGTGTATATGCAAAGTTACACTCCCCAGCACATATTTTATATTACAACTTTAGAGATTAGTTAAGTTACACAACACTGCCCTGTGCATATTACACTCCAAGGCGCATATCGCATAGCACGCGCTAGTGCCTGTGCTATCTCGCGCTCTCCAATGAATCTGTCATTGCGCACAATGTATTGCATATTACATTTCACGCCCCGTTTCATCTTATAACACACTTTTTGGTGCATAGTTTATACCATATACTATATCTAGTTTTCATTTTCAATCGTGCTTTCAGGACTACGTTCTATATAAAACTGTGTCCACCTACCCTTTTCACGGGCATTACATTTTGCGATGGGGGTGGAGGGTCAGTGGGTATTTCTGCCAAGTGAGCCCGGAGTCACAGTCACAAAAGTCCTCTTCTTCCTGAATAAAAGTGGCATTATGCTGCATACTTGTTCATATTTTAAGTAGTTCGCACAGACACACATTTTAAAAACAATAAAGTTCCTAATAACCACCTTCTCTGAACAGTTAGCTTGCTGCCCCATCCACCTCCTCCCTATCCTCTGTTGTCTGAATCCATGGACTAGCATCCTCCCTCCTGCCATGCATGGTCTAATGTGCTGCCACTGTCCTCCATTTAGCATAATGTACCAGTCCACTCCTCCTGCCCTCCACTGCCCAATTCTATGGCCCATCATTGACCTCCTGCTTAGCCTCTGTGCTTAGGTTGCTGCCCCTATTCTCCTTCCCCCTGCCCTCCGATGTCTTTGTGCATGCCCCTACTCCATCCTTTTTGCCCACCATGCTCCATGGACCTGCCACTCCTAACTACTCTGAGTGTTCTGTTAAGCTGCCACTCCCCTCCCACCTGCCTAGCATTGTCAGATGACAGTAACCTGTCCCTGCCACCTCCTCCCTGCCTGTCCACATGCCATGCCCCTATCCCCTTCCTCCTGTCCTCCATGGTCCATTTTACTGCCACACCCTTCTGCCCTCCCTGGTCTGTTGTGCTGCAACTGCTCCTCCTGCCTGCCCCGCATGGTCTGTTGTTAGGGTACTTCCCCTGAACTCTCTTGTCTGTGCCCAGGTCCTGACCCTCCCTTCTATCCTCCTTGGTCCTTTGTGTATGCCCCTGCACCCTCCTTCTTGCCCATTGTGCTGCCACTAACCCTCCTGCTTGCCATGCATGGTCTTCTGTGCTGCCATGGCCCCTCCCACCTTCCCTGTGTGGTCAGCTAGCTGCCCCTGACCCCCTTCCACCTTACCTCCATGGTCTGTGTGTATGCCATCATAGTCTCACTGTTGCTCTCATGGTGTGTCTTGTTTCTAGTGCTCGTCCTGCCTGACCTCCATGGTCATCTTGCTGCTCCTGCCCTGCCCCCTTGCCCCCATCCCTCTGGTTCCATGTGCAGACCCCTATTCCCTCCCTCCTGGCTTGTCTGTTCCATTGTAAAGCCCCTGATCCGCCCCTCCTGCCCTTTATGGTCTGTTATGCTGCAGCTGTCTCTCCTGTCTGTCCATTATGGTCAGCTAGCTACCATTGCCTCTTTCCCCTCTGTTCTCAGTTGTGAATGTGCATGGTCCTGTCTCCTCCCTTTTGCTTTCTATGGATTGTAGTGCTGCACTCCTGCCCTGCATGCCCTGTGTGGTGTATTGTGCTGCTGCAAACCCTGATGCCTGCCCTGTAGGGTCAGTTTGGTGCACCTCTCCATGTCCCTCCTGTCCTCTGTTATCCTAGTCCATGTCCCTACCCCAATTCCTTCTGCCTACCATGATCCAATGTACCATACTTGCAAGCATTTTGAACTTGGTAAGAGGGAGATTTTGAAAAAAAACTGGGGTGTTGATTTTCCCCTTTGAGGAGACATATTAAATAAAGCCCATTTGAGCTTAAAAACATTGGACGTTTCCTGGCTGAAACAGGTCTGTTGGCATGTATGGTTGTACTACCAGTGCCACTTCCTTCTGCCCACAATGGTCTATTATATTGCCACAGCCTCTCTTGCCAGTCCTGTATTGTTGGATTGTTGTCCCTGCCCCCCTTTCCACTGCCCTCCATAGTCTGTTGTGCTGCCACTGCCCTTCCTACCTGCCCAGTGTGGTCAAATTGTTGCCTCTGCACTCTCCTACCTGCCTTCAATTTTCAGAGTCCGTGCCCCTGGCCTCTGCCTCTCAACAGTATCCCAATAAACAACTAGATTGCTAACATTCTATATTCATTACAAAAGTGTGGAACGCCTGACGTCATCTTGATGTAATCAAAACTGTAATACCTAGAGCATTTCCTTTAGAAATTACATATATGAGAGGGTCTTATTTGCATCAAAATTATGGTTAGTGCTCTAAAAAACTAAAATGAGGACATATTTTCTGAGTTTTCAAATAGCGACAAAGAACTTTTAAATTATTTGTAATCTTTATGCTTTTTTATCCAGTTGACCACTTGATTAAATGTTGCACCTAGGGAAGAGGATGTGGTGTTACTTCCAGAGCTGCAGACTTCGCAGCTGGGGAACCAGGTTGGAGTTTCTGCTTCAGCTCAACATTCTGTGATTCTGGTCAAATCACTTAATCTACAACCAAAATGAATTTGATCTTGTGTGATGTAACCAAAGCGCAAGTGAAGCACTCCAATATCTGGAAACTCTGCACTATATAAAACAGCAAATACACAATAAATAAGTGTTTTGCACACTTCTGTCATTGGGCTACATGTGGACTACATCTGGGTGATATTTGTGCTGCATTTGGGCTCTTTTGTCTCTGGTGGCCATCTTGGGAGATTTATTTGTTATGAAGTTTCCTAATTTCCTCATTTACTGCAGTCTCCTCAGTAGGAAATACTTTCAGTTTTTTACTTTGATTCCGTCAAGAAGGAATTCAGATATGTCACACATTTGCCATCAATTCTGAATGTTAGCACTCTAGTTGCTCATTAGATCACTGTAGTAAAGCTACTGCTCACCACAGAAGTCTGCTTCTGGTATTTAAAGTGCATGTTTCAGTCTGCCTATCAGATTTTTTAAATGAAATAGAAGAGGATTTGAGAAGTCACTCAAAATGTGCCCTAATTTTTCTTTCTTCAGCACTAATCATAATTTCTATGGCAAAATGAACCCCCTCATTGTGTTCCTTTTTAAATAAATGTTTTAAGTGTTACCAGTTTATTCCAATCAAGATGGCTTCAGGTGTGCCATACTTTTGTCATAAGTAAGACAGTAAGCGCTCTAGTTGTTCTTAAGAACACTCTGGGACATTCTGTCATTGGGCTATACTTGGGCTACATCTGGGTGATATTTGGGCTACATTTGGGCTCTTTTGTCTCTGGTGGCCATCTTGGGAGATTTATTTGTTATGAAGTTTCCTAATTTCCTCATTTACTGCAGTCTCCTCAGTAGGAAATACTTTCAGTTTTTTACTTTGGTTCCATCAAGAAGGCATTCAGATGTGTCACACATTTGCCATAAATTCTGAATGTTAGCACTCTAGTTGCTCATTAGAACACTGTAGTAAAGCAAATGCTCCCCAGGGAAGTCTGCTGCTGGTATTCAAAGTGCATGTTTCAGTCTGCATGTCAGAATTTTGTTTATGAAATAGAAGGGGATTTGAGAAGTCAAAATGTGCCCTCATTTTTCATTCTGCAGCATTAATCATAATTTCTATGGCAAAATGAACCCCCTCATTTTGATCCTTTGTAAATTAAATGTTTTAAGTGTTACCACTTTATTCCAATCAAGATGGCTTCAGCTGTGCCATACTTTTGTCATAATTAAGACTGTTAGCGCTCTAGTTGTTCGTTAGAACACTCTGGGACATTCTGTCATTGGGCTATACTTGGGCTACATCTGGGTGATATTTGGGCTACATTTGGGCTCTTTTGTCTCTGGTGGCCATCTTGGGAGATTTATTTGTTATGAAGTTTCCTAATTTCCTCATTTACTGAAGTCTCCTCAGTAGGAAATACTTTCAGTTTTTTACTTTGGTTCCATCAAGAAGGCATTCAGATGTGTCACACATTTGCCATAAATTCTGAATGTTAGCACTCTAGTTGCTCATTAGATCACTGTAGTAAAGCTACTGCTCACCAGGGAAGTCTGCTGCTGGTATTCAAAGTGCATGTTTCAGTCTGCATGTCAGAATTTTTTTAATGAAATAGAAGAGGATTTGAGAAGTCACTCAAAATGTGCCCTAATTTTTCTTTCTGCA
The DNA here is from genome assembly GCF_964204655.1 of Triturus cristatus. Lineage (NCBI taxonomy): Eukaryota > Metazoa > Chordata > Amphibia > Caudata > Salamandridae > Triturus > Triturus cristatus. The sequence goes on along the minus strand of NC_140590.1, from coordinate 1,483,406,197 downwards.
GCACTAATCCTACTTTCTATGCAAAATGAACCCCCTCATGTTGTTCCTTTTTAAATTAAATGTTTTAAGAGTTACCACTTTATTCCAATCAAGATGGCTTCAGGTGTGCAATACGTTTGTCATAAGTAGGACTGTTAGCGCTCTAGTTGTTCTTCAGAACACTCTGTGAAGCTGCAGTAGAACACAAAGGAATCAACTGACAGTCTCTGTCCTTATTGGATGTACACGTTTTACTGAGAATGTCAGACTTCATTCTCAAATGACTGAGAAAGATAATGTGAATTTACAGAAAATATGCTCTCAGTCTAGCTTATAGATCACCTTCCAAACCTCTGTGGGAAAAGCATGAGAAAATAGTTTTCTCTCAAACATGATTCATGATATCACAGCAGAAGGCGTTTTCACATGGCAAAATCACCTTAGAACACACCACAATTCCTAAAATGAGTATGGTACCATCAACAAACGATGTATAATGTAACTAAAGTCTTAAAACCTTCTATTAACTGCAATGCTTTTTAATGAGGTGCTATCATGTATCTTTGTCCCAAAATGGCTGCCAACACTTCTTGGATGAAGTACTGACAGCCAATCAGATCTCACGATGAGATGTGTGGTTAGGCTCCACCCAGATATATCTATCTTTCTAACTCTAATTTTCCCAAGAACTACTGAACGGATTTACACCATTTAAGCAAAAGGCATGAGTCTGAACTGAGGAATACCTCTTTGCCAAATTTGGTGTAATTCCGTTCAGCAGTTCAGGCTGTAGCTGCGTCAACAGGTCCTATGGGAAAATGCATGGGGAAAATGAGTTTTGGGACCCCCTTTTTTCTCGGACCCTGCTTGACGAATTACCGTGAAATTTTCAGGATAGGAGCGGACCGGAGCTGGCCAAAAGTTAGGAAAATTTCGCGAAGATTCGTCAATCGGCGCCAACGTTATTCCAAATAGAATGTTGCGGATTTCCTATGGAAAATAGGTCCTAACTAAAACTACCTACTGGCGACTGCTAGTAGGTAATATGTGTATACATATATACATATTCACTGAAAAGACCAAAGGTTTCAGGGGCGTTATAGTTAGGAATTGGCATTTAAAAAACCTTAGAAATTCACTGAAAAAAACATAGGTTTCAGGGGTGTTATAGTTAGCTGGACATTTCCCTCGTACAAAACCCTAGAAATTCCCCTGTTATAGTTAGTTCAGCTAACCATAACTCGCGCCCCCGCAACGCACTGCTGATGACGACACATATTACATCACTCATGACATGGTCAGTGACATCACTGATGACATCACTGATGACATCTCAAATGACATCACTGATGACATCATCCATGTGATAAATTACTGCATCTTCTCACACCCTAATTTAACCGTTGATACACAAACTCAAAATTTCAGACGTCCATTCTCAAAACCATAGATACTCCAATACCAATAACTACATACCTACTTATTAACTGTTAGGTCTACATACACCTCCACTCATTCACATGTACAGTCACTCAAACTCGATACAAGACTATCATATGCATTTATACACCTACATAGACACTCACACACCACCAATCATCCATAGAGGTACTGTCACACCTAGTCAGTCATGCAAATAATTAATCACACTCCCATTTACTCACCTATGCAGTTATACACACTCAAGTTCACTTACTCATAAAAATAGTACCACATTCTTATGCTCTTATACAATCATTGATACAAGCACACACTCATCCATACAGCCACTCTCACAATCACACACTCTCACATATACCCACTTATATACTCTTACACGCATATATACTGCCTTTCACATATGTAGTTAGTCACAAATGTACCACTGAGATATGCATTCAATCCCTAACACACCCATACATACACTCACTCAACCATACAGTTCATCACAGATGCACACTTAAAACCATGCACCCATAGAATCACCCACTCACACATCTATGCACAGAGTCACACACAGCCTACCCACACAAACACTCAGGCACCCATACAGATACTCAGACAACCAATCGATAACCCATATAGACACTCATATAGCTATTCACAAAACCATGCAGCCATTTATACACCAACAGACAGAAACATACAGACATTCACACAGTTTAGTCACTAGTCTGCAGTAAGATACATTTAATGACTCACTTATAGTCAGTTACGCACCTAGAAAATCATCCATTCACACACTTGTACAGCCACTCATTCTTCCACAGGCCTTTCACTATAAATATATAAAACATATTTAAAATTTACAGAAACACACAGTCACTGGATGATGTCATCAGTGATGTCATTTGAGATGTCATCAGTGATGTCATCAGTGATGTCACTGACCATGTCATGAGTGATGTAATATGTGACATCATCAGAAGTGCATTGCGGGGGCGTGAGTTATAGTTAGCTGAACTAACTATAACAGTGGAATTTCTAGGGTTTTGTACGAGGGAAATGTCCAGCTAACTATAACACCCCTGAAACCTATGGTTTTTTCAGTGAATTTCTAAGGTTTTTTAAATGCCAATTCCTAACTATAACGCCCCTGAAATCTTTGGGTTTTTTCAGTGAATTTCAAAGGTTTTTTTAAATGCCAATTCCTAACTATGACGTGCATGAAACCTATGGTGTTTTCAGTGAATTTCAAAGGTTTTTTAAATGCTAATTCCTATCTATAACTTATCTCTGAAGATATCATGAAAAGCATTCTTTTTTAAAAGTAGGGTGCACATTAGTTTTGTGGAAAAGCATCTTTGTGATTGGTTAAGAAAAAGCAGTTTCAACGTGGAGTACATATCATAGGATAAAATTTGCTCAGCTCAACCACACCTGCTACTTGCATTTGGATGGCACTGTTCGAACTTAAAACAATCATCAAATTTGAACCTGCACATGTCATTAAATGTTCAAGAAAATGTTACAAAACAATATCGTAAAGTTTTAAAAAATTGATGAACTTTTAACCTGCACGTGTTGTAGAATGTTCTAGGAAGTGTGTTGATAGAATACGTTGCACTTCTGACTTCTATGTGTTGTTGTATATTAAAAAAACGGTTCATATGGAAAATTAAAAAGAAACCAATAGAGAAGTTTTGAAACCTAAAAGAATCAAGGAACTATTCTAATTTATTCTTTACATGTTTTTATGTGTGCAACAACAACATTATAGACACAACAGCACCAGGAAGAGGAAGAAACAGGGAGTGGGGGGATGAGGGGATGAGGGGAGATGGGCAGAATGGTGCATATGCACAATTAAGTACAGCACAAGTATAGACAAACAATGGCCAAAATGAAACACACCAACAAGGAGCACAAGTCACAAAACCCGCCAACATCACACCACTGAACGAGCATAGAAGTGAAAACCACGCTGCATTCATACAGGATGTGTACAAAGGCCAGTCGTTGGTGTTGTGGGATGTCTGCGACCGTGGTCATCATGGATGAGATGCCCAGCATGTGGCACATGGTCGAGTTCACTGTGTGTTATGTTGCCAAACGGCTGCTCCTCCCTCCCACGAGCCCCCACACTTTTGTACGGTGAGCTGTTGTATCTCGTGCACTCGTATGGCATGCCTAATACCTATTTGCCCATGTCATGCTACATTCCAACAACAACATCACAGTGCCGTTTGGAGGTGGTACATGCCACTTTACAACATCGACTGCTGCGGCTCTTGTAACAGGCCACACCAGAACACAGAGACACACTTACCGCACTTCCTGTACACAGACATGTCCGTGACACCCCGTTCTCCTTGCCAGATAGGCACACCCCTCCACTGACCTGTGAACCCCAGACCAGCACACGCCAGTTGTGCATGCAGGAGGATGTGTACGTAGCTACACATCGAGGCTCACTGCCAACGCTGAGGTGACAGCACACTGTGATGTTGCAGGGCTCGTGCCTATCATGCTAAGACAATGACCAGAGGGACACACTTGCTAAGATATGGGTTTGGGGGGCATTGGCGGTCCTGGAGTTGTTGAGATGAGTCTTCTGGCCCTCATGGGTATCCTTGTATCATGCTCATTGACTTTATGGCACCTGTGGGTGTTCTGGTGTGGCTCTTGGCTGTGTTCCCTATCATGGTGCAGGTAGTTGTCCTGCTTAACACCAGCAGAAAGCAGGTGTAAAATCCCTGGTGCTAACGTGTCTTATCGCCGGAATATGTTTCGCATTGCAATTAGTGTGAAAGTTGTGATGTGATTTTTTTCATATGCAGAACAATATACGAACTGAGCAGTGTATCTCGTCAAGATCCAGCACCTGACGCACTATTCCCAATCAATATAAATACAATGAGATTTCTTAATAGATTTCGTGTGTACACTGTAAGTGCAGCCAATACCTCAGTGCAATACAATACAGGATTTTAGCATTTAGAATAAATCGCAAAGGTGCACATCATGTCTTTTTGCACGGGAACGGCTACTCTCCATTTCATTATCAGCACTTTAATGGAAGTAAAGTTGAGATAAATCTAACACACTATTTAGAAGTTGGTGCAAACTACAGATATCACTAGTATTCCAGCGATAAGTGCCCCAAAATTTAACACCATGGTGGACTCCATCAAATAACAGTAATAAGAACAAGAAAGAGTCCCACAGCAGTTAAGAGAACAACCAAAAACATTATTATTTTTTTTTACAAACTTTATTTTTTATAATAATAAATATATAAACGATAAACTATTTTCAAACTTTATATGTTTATTAACATAAATATAAACAATAAACTAATAAACAAAATGTAACAACAATAATACAAAACAACAAAGCAGAACACTCTTGTGGGAACCACGGATGTCGACGACCTGGAAAATCAAAATGATTGTTGAAAAAAAACCAACATGGTATTCTTAACAAAATACCACAAGAAACAAATCACAGATATATAAAATGTATACAGCTAACAACATTTTATAAGTTTAACTTACAAAAACTGTAAATGTTGCCGCTTTAAAATATTTACCGAATCTGAGGAATTTTTTTTGCAGAAGGCACCACGCCCACAACGTTTTTCATCAGTGGTGAAGAAATTTTTAATTTTTTCCAAGGGGCAAACAAAGACCAATGCCACCTTCTTCATTCGCAAGATTTGCCAAAGAGTTCTGTTACGAGGGGATCCTAACAAAAAATACTTGTGCGGCACAGCAAGTAAGATGAAACACCTAAGGACCCTTCATCCAAACAATCTTGCACGAGAAGAGTGCAAACAGATGAGAAACACTCCTGTTCTGTATCTGTAAAAAAGAATCACAAATAAATGTATATTAATAACTTTCAAATTTATACTATTCCATTACTGTACAAACACATTTTATATAAAAACTGACTAAGAAACTATAGCCCTGAACCCCAAGTGTGACGATCGTTAAAACACTACATGCATAGTGCATACTACTTTGAAGCAGTTCATGCCCTAAAGCCTACCTCACTAAAAGACTACATGCTAACTGACTAAATGATTACAGTACTATAAGGAGACACACTGGGTGAGTGACAGGGTGTTTGCTGGAAGAGTATGAATACTAACTAGAGAATTGAAGGTGTGAAAGACAACTGTGTAGGTGATTAGAGGCCTGCATCAATACTGCATAGGCATTTAAAGCAGTCCATGTGCTAAGGCCTGGCTCACTGGATGACTACTTGGGTATTGACTGAATGATTAGAGTACAGCAAGGACAGTGCCTAGGCGAATTTATAAGTGCTAGAATTTTTGCACAGGGAATGGATTAATACTGAATGAGTCACTAGAGGATTGCAAAGGCAGTCACAAGTGCTGGACTGTATGGATACTGACTAGGAAATTGAAAGTGTGAAAGACAAGTGTCTAGGTGGTTAGAAGATTACAAGCATAGGGCGTAGGGGTTTGAAGCAGTCCATGTGCTAAGGCCTGGCTCAGTGTATGAATACTTAGGCACTGACTGAATGTTTAGAGTACTGCAAAGATAGTATCTTGGTGAATTTATAAGTGTTTGGGTTTTAGCACAGTGAATGGATTAGTACATGGTGCTGAATGGGTCACTAGAGGACTGCAAAGGGAGTCACAGGGTATTTCCTGGAAGTGTATGGATACTGACTAGGGAATTGAAGGTGAGAAAGACAATTGTGTAGGTGGTTAGAGGACTGCAAGCATAGTGGATAAGGGTTTGAAGCAGTCCATATACTAAGGCCTGGGTCACTGGATGAGTACTTGGGTACTGACTGAATGATTAGAGTACTGCAAGGAGAGTGCCTGGGTTAATTTATTAGGGTTTGGAGCAGTGAATGGATTAGTACATGATGCTGAATGTATCACTAGAGGAGTGCAAATGGAGTGACAGGGAGTTTGCTGGAAGTGAACGGATACTGACTGGGGAATTGAAGGTGTGAAAGACAAGTGTGTAGGTGCTTAGAGGACTGCATGCATAGTGGATAGGGGTTTGAAGAAGTCCATATGCTAAGACTTGGCTCTGTGCATGAATACTTAGGCAGTGACTGAGTCATTAGAGTACTGGAAAGAGAGTGTCTTGGTGAATTTATAAGTGTTTGGGTTTTGGCACAGTGAATGGATTAGTACATGCTGTTGAATGGGTCTCTAGAGGACTGCAAAGGAAGTGACAGGATATTTCCTGGAAGTGTATGGATACTGACTAGGGAATTGAAGGTGTAAAAGACAAGTGTATAGTATGTTAGAACACTACATGCATACTGCATGGACATCTGAAGTAGTCTATTTGGTACTTAGAAACTGACTAAATAATCAGACTACTTCTAGGACAGTGCTTAGGTAAAACTTTTAAATTTCCAGTTCTGCCACAGTGAACAGAATAGTACATGGTACTGCACCTTAGTGTCAAACCCTGACTCATTTTATCAATGCATAAGCAAAGACTAGCTTCTAATGCTACTAAAACTTGACAACATGAGAGGTTTTAAATTAGTTATCTGTCAGCAAATACACAATGTTACCAAATGCCTCTCTCACAGTGGTTCTCAAATGCACACAGACTCACAGTGTGATTCTAGACAAGCACCACTATCCCTAGGAGTTTACCAAAACTCATTCACTACAGTGGAAGTGGTAAGCGAACTGCACACAATCTTCATATTTCGGGGACTGCACTTTTATGTCAAAGCCTGACTCATATAGTCAAAGCATAAGCAAAGACTGGCTTCTAATGCTACTAAAACTTCACAACATGACCGGTTTTAAAACAGGTATATGTCAGCAAATACACGATGTTACCAAATGCTTCTCTCACAATCCTTACCCAAATGCACACAGACTCACAGTGTGATTTTAGACAAGCAACACTATCCTAGGAGTTTACCAAAACTCATTCACTACTCTGGAAGAGTTAATGGTACTGCACACAATCTACATATTTAAGTACACCACATCAGTGTCAAAGCATGACTCATTTAATCAACGCATAAGCAAAGACTGGATTCTAATCCTACTAAAACTTCACAACATGACACGTTTTAAAACAGTTATCTATCAGCAAATACATGATGTTACCAAATGTTTCTCTTACAGTGATCCCAAATACACACTAACTCACAGTGTGATTCTAGACAAGCACCACTATCCCTATGAGTTTACCAAAACTCATTCACTACAGTGCAAGTGTTAAGGGAACTGCACACAATCTACATATTTCACAACTGCAATTTACTGTCAATGTCTGACTCATATAATGAAAGCATAAGCCATAACTGTCTCCTAATGCTACTAAAACTTGACAACATAATATGTTTTACAACACTTATCTGTCAGCAAATACAAATGTTACCAAACACTTCTCTCACAGTGGTTCCCAAATGCACACAGACTCACAGTGTGATTCTAGACAAGCACCACTATCCCTAGGAGTTTACCAAAACTCATTCACTACAGTGGAAGAGGGAAGGGAATTGCACACAATCTACATATTTCACGACTCCACTTTAGTATCAATGCCTGACTCATTTAATCAACACATAAGCAAAGACTGGCTTCTAATACTACTAAAACTTGACAACATGACAGGTTTCAAAACAGTTATCTGCCAGCAAATGCACGATGTTACCAAACACTTTTCTCACAGTGGTTCCCAAATGTACACAGACTCACAGTGTGATTCTAGACAAGAACCAGTATTCCTTGGAGTTTACCAAAACTCATTCACTACACTGGAGGTGATAAGGGAACTGCACACAATCTACATATTTCACGACTGCAGTTTAGTGTCAATGCCTGATTCATTTAATCGACACATAAGCAAAGACTGGCTTCTAATGCTACTAAACCTTGACAACATGACATGTTTTAAAACAGTTTTCTATCAGCAAATACACAATGTTACCAAACACTTCTCTCACAGTGGTTCCCAAATGCACACAGACTCACAGTGTGATTCTAGACAAGCACCACTATCCCTAGGAGTTTACCAAAACTCATTCACTACACTGGAAGTGATAAGGGAACTGCACACAATCTACATATTTCACGACTGCACTTTAGTGTCAATGCCTGACTCATTTAATCAACACATAAGCAAAGACTGGCTTCTAATGCTACTAAAACTTGACAACATGACCGGTTTTAAAAGAGCTCTCTTTCAGAAAATACACGTTGTTACCCAATCCTTCTCTCACAGTGGTTCCCAAATGCACATACACTCACAGTGTGATTCTAGACAAGCACCACAATCCCTTGCACTATACCAAAACACATTTCTTCATCTACAAGGAGTACTACATTTTACTGCAGAAACATAACTCATTTCACAAATTCATAAACAATGACTGGTTTCTAATTCTACCAAAATATAAAAACTGCATAGTTATCTGTCTACAAACACATGAAAAAAACAAATCCTTATCACAAAATGGTTTCCACATGCACACACACTGTCAATAAGATTGTAGAGAAAAAAAAGTACTCCCTACACTTTGGCAGGAAAAATACATTAGAGTCTGATTAAAGTCAAAATAGTCTACATATATCCCCTCACAATTAAATAACTCATCTTTCAAGTTGTTTTGTGGATTAAGAAGTATATCATTCACCATATTTTCTTTTACAGAATCTCTGCACTGTGCACCTCTCAGCAAAAGCAAAGAATGAAAAAGTTTCCCTTTCATTTTCCACACATATACATGTAAACATCAAATCACAATCCTTCGCACATAAACTCAAAAGCAAACACACATTTCTATTGGTTTAACATTTCAACCCTTTCCAACTGAAATACATTTCAACCTCTTCCCCCCAATCTGCCTTCTGCCTGTTCCCATAGAAACAGCTCATGGAACACTGCACTGAGCTCACAGGTCACAAGTTCAGCACACAATGTTCCTACACAAGGCAGGAAGTGTGCTTGACTTTTCAACATATCAGCTTATTATATATAATGTTCCTTGCAATCTGTTTTTGTTAACCAATAACAATCATTCCTTTAAAAAACAAAAATATACACCCTACCTTTCAGTGTAGAAAGTTGTTACACAACCAATGATTTCTTGTACTTTTTAAAAAACGTTGTTGTAGATCCGCACACCCACCGTGAGAGAAGCCGTGCATCCAACGCGATAGGATACGCGCACCGTGTGCGCATTTCACCGCTTTATTTTTTTTTAAAAGGGGGGCCACAGGGAGTCCTTCTGGGACCCCCTGAGCAGATCTAGAGGGTCAGAGTATTTCCACTCTGCCCCCTTTATATCTTTTACACACTTATTCCCCTTCCATCTTCAGCCTTGCTTCTAGCGAGGCAGAATATGGCCGCCAACAGTTCCTGGTTTCGAATGTAGAGAGACGCTCGACAGCCAATTAGTTTTCAGCACGCGATTGTGAGGGTGCGCGCTCGGTTTGGGGAGGGTGCGTGCTCGGTTCGGGGAGGGTGCGCTTACGGTGCGGGTACGGTCCGCGGATCCTCCGCGGCCATAGATATCACTAACTTTTTTACCCTAATTTTCTCAGGAACTACTGAACAGATTCACACCAAATATGCAAAAGGAACGAGTCCAAACTGAGGACTACCTCTTTGCCAAATTTGGTGTCATTCCGTTCAGCGGTTCGGGCTGTAGCTGCGACAAGAGATCCTATGGGAAATTGCATTGGGAAAACGCGTTTTGGGACCCCCTTTTGTCTCGTCCCCCGCTTGACGAATCACCACTAAACTTTCAGGATAGGAGCAGAGCGGAGCAGGCCAAAAGTTTGGAAAATTTCACGAAGATTCGGCAATCGGCGCCAAAGATATTCCCAATAGAATGTTGCGGATTTCCTATGGAAAATAGGTCCTAACTATAACTATCTACTGGCGACCGCCAGTATATATATATATATATATATATATATATCGCAAATAATACTCCTTCCACCTCTACCAAAGCCTCGGCAGCGAAGAAAGAGATACGAACCACTTCTTTTTTTAGGCAAGATGTTTTATTTGAGACCTAGCAGCAGTCGACAGATGACGCGTTTCGGGCTTAGGCGCCCTTGTTCACATAAAGGCTGCAATAGATTTCGCCATTTTTAAGTGATATGCCCTTCCCACAATAGTCACATGCTCCAGAAGTTAATGAAGAACATAGTAAACAGACTCCATGGATATAACCAATGTAATAAATACATATTGGCAATGTAAAAATCCCTGGGTAAATCCAAATACACGTTTATAAACAGTGCAAAAATTCATTATAACTGCATAAATGCATGTGATCATTAACAAACTTGTAACTTTGGGAAGGCAATGTGCAAAATAATTTTTTTAGGTTTAAAGTGCATAGCAGAGCTGATTGAAGAATTATTTTACAAATAAATCATGTGCAAATTAATGTGATGTTAAGTGTGAAGAATATTGGTCGCAAAATGGTTACAAGAATAGAAATAAATATAAATATAAAATATATATATTTTTTAGCAACCTAAACTCGGCTGAGATATTACACCAAGTGAAATATATTGTAAGATGGCACCAGCTTCTATTTGAAAGATTTATGTTGTAAACTTAGATCATGTCCAAGTTTAACATTTTTTTTAACAAAAAAGAACAATAAATGCCATCCCTTTGATACAAAGTCTCTGCCGTAGTGTAAATTTATCACCATTAAAAATCGTTAGTACAAAATTACTAAACATTTTTTTCTTTTTTTCCCTTCTCCCGTAACCACAAATTTCACCGAAGTCAAACAATAAATTATTTAGAACCAAGTCAAAAAACAAACTCAAAAAGTCTGTACGATATAAAACACATTAATCCAGGTAACATACAGAATAACCGTTCACAAACATGTGTACATATCTTCGGTGTTATTCAGTCCATTTGGGCATTTGCTATCGAAGTTTAGAATAAATTTAGTTTCTAATCTCCTAAGCAAAGCCTCTCTGTTCCCTCTTCTGCGTGGCTTAGGGACAGCAGCTACCACATAGTATTTTAAACAAGATAGATTATTACCATGGACTTGTTTGAAATGGCGCGCCACTGGGGAATTGGGATCACTATGCAAAATGGCACGTAGATGTTGAAGGATTCTCTCATGTACCTGTAGTTTGGTGCTTCCGATATAATTAAGCCCACAGGTACAAGTGAGAACATAAACTGCAAAATCAGTTTTACAGTTATGGTTTCCCATTATCTTGTGTGGTGTAGGGCTGAATGGAGTACAGTATTCTGTTGTGTTAACCCCGAACTTGCACGCCCGGCAAGATGAGCATTTATAAAAACCATCCTTTGGTTTTAACCAATTGGGTTTGGTTCTTATTTCGGGGCTGGTAAGATCTAACACGGCCCCCATGTTTCTGGCTCTACTGAATGTTATAGTGGGACTGGATGTTTATAAGGAACAAGGAGACCCTAGGAGTCAGAAGGGACCAAGGGTGTAGACATTATTATAAAGGAACAGTGGTCCCATTCAATTCGAGTAAATTAAAGTGCCACAATTAGTTCAATGAAAAATTGGGTTTTATGTTTAAAGACAATGCAAAAATAACTAAGAAATTACTGTAAATAGTGAGAAAAAGGTAAAACAGTGAGTGAGTTGGTGGCAGGGTAATAGGAAATCAGCCGATTTCCGGTACCCAGGCAAGTGATTTTAAAAGGTGACTTTTTGGTGCTCAAAGGTAATTGTTATCAAAAAGTCAGTAAAACATTTCATACTCCGACATTTCAATTTTGTAATACACTGGAGTTTAGAAATGATTGTCGACGACGTTTCGATCCCTTAACAAGTAGTGGGATCTCTTCAGGACAAAGAAATGATAAATAATTGCCTGGGAGAAAGCAGTGAGAGGATGACCCAATCAATTAGTAACTGTTGCGCAGCCGCGCCAGCCAATACTAGACGATCCTAGTGTTGTTGTCCGGAATGAGGTATAGGCGAGAATTAGAGCCAGAGATAATTAGCGGGAAACATTTAGGATGAAGCGCCCCGTCAGAAAACGTCACAACCTGGGCTCGATGGATGTAACAATTCCGTGTGGGCTGATAGGTGAGCCAGGGGAGCGGCGAAGAATAGGGAGGAATTGGTCCAAAATTGGCGAATCAGGTCTGTGTTGTACAACCGGTAGGAATTCCGAGGCAGCCTGGTCGGGCTTGTCGATGGGTTCGGAAAACTACATTCGTGGGGCGGTAGTCCGGGAATTAAGCGTAGGAAATTGTTAGATAGTTACGATGCAAGCCGCATATACCACGAGGACCTGGGGAGCTTGCGAGGATCCGGCTAAGCGTCAGGGTGCGTCGTCGACAATCATTTCTAAACTCCAGTGTATTACAAAATTGAAATGTCGGAGTATGAAATGTTTTACTGACTTTTTGATAACAATTACCTTTGAGCACCAAAAAGTCACCTTTTAAAATCACTTGCCTGGGTACCGGAAATCGGCTGATTTCCTATTACCCTGCCACCAACTCACTCACTGTTTTACCTTTTTCTCACTATTTACAGTAATTTCTTAGTTATTTTTGCATTGTCTTTAAACATAAAACCCAATTTTTCATTGAACTAATTGTGGCACTTTAATTTACTCGAATTGAATGGGACCACTGTTCCTTTATAATAGTGGGACTGGATGGCAGACTCATTCTTAGAACAGGGTCAGTGAGTACTATTCCCCAGTTTTTGTTAACGATGGATCTAATTTTACGTTCGTTCTCACTGTATGCTGTGATAAGTCTAGGACATTGGGCTTTAACAGTTGTCTCGGGAGTAGCTGGTAAATCAGATAGAACCTCCGAGACAGACTCTTTTGCTGTTGGAACTGGAAGTAAACTGGCTCTAGATCTAGATGATGTTTTAGTTAGAGCTGTAGTTAAGATCTCGTCTGAATAGCCTCTAGCTTTCATGCGACGCATGGATTCTGAAGCACAAATGTTAAATTCTGCATCCGTGCTGCATATCCTTTTCAGGCGTAGCAATTCCCCATAGGGAATGCTCGCAATCAGATGTTTAGGGTGGGCACTGGAGGCATGGAGTGTAACATTGCCAGCAGTGGGTTTTCTGAAAAGGGTACTTTCTATTCTATCATTTGCTACATACAGTTTGACATCCAGAAATTCCAAGCTGGAATTGTCTATGTGGTGGGTAAAGTGGAGATTCAAATTGTTAACATTAATGTTTTCAATGAATTCCAATGCTTTATCTTTATTACCATGCCACACGATGAAAATATCATCGATAAACCTGTAGTAGTGCACTATGTTTTCTTCAAAGATGGAAGAATAGTCCCTTTTAAGTACCTGCTCCTCCCACCAGCCTACGTGCAAGCACGCGTAGCTGGGGGAGAAGCAAGCACCCATGGCCACGCCCCTTAATTGCTTAAACAGCTCCTTTCCAAATAGAAAGAAGTTGTTGTTAAGACACCAACTCATCATACTCACTAGAGCCTTGTTGTGCTGATAGAATTCGCACGCTCTTTGGTCCAAAAAGAATTTTACAGCTGACAGTCCTGCCTGGTGATCTATACTGGTATACAAGGATTCAATATCCAATGAAATTAGATACATCCCATCTGACCATTGAATGTTCTTAATTTTACTTAAAAAATCACCCGTATCCTTGATGTAACTAGGCAGTGTTTTTACATGATTTTGCAGAAAAAAGTCAATGTATTGGCCCACCTGTTCTGCTACACTTCCTATAGCGGAAATGATGGGCCTACCAGGAATAGGAGAGACACCTTTATGCACTTTCGGTATTAAATATAGCACGGGTACAATAGGGTTCTCATTATTCATGAACTTAAACTCATCATTGGAAATAAGGCCATCACTACGAAGTTGCATTAACAGTTTCTTCAGAGATTCTGTAGCCCCTTTATATTTTTTGATGTTAGATGGCTCGTAGCAATCACTATTATCTAGTTGGCGTTTTGCCTCCTTAATGTAATCTTCTCGGGGCCAGATTACTAGATTGCCCCCCTTATCTGATTTCTTAATGATGATTTCGTTGTTTTCACTTAGTTTTTTCATTAACTGGGCATAGTCTTTTTTCTTTTTTTCAACATGTTTTCTTTGTTTAAATTTTTTGGACTGCACTTGTTTATTCAATTTTTTAATGTCCTCCACTACACAGTCGTGGAACGTGTCTAATGCATCTCTTGGCATCATGGGGATGTATTTGGATTTTTTCTTAAAGGGGCTGATCCCAGCACCCTTTTGTAGCAGATTGATGTTGTTGAGTCTAGTTTGAGTTGAAAGATCATCATCGACCTCGTCACTTGCTGCCTCGCCAGTATTCAAATCATGTAGGTCTAAATATATTGGAATATCAGCAGCCCTGATGCCAAGACTTTCATCATGGTTGTTCATTCCATGTTGCAACTCTTCGTCTTTTTCTTTTGCATTTTTCAAAGAGAAATGTTTTTTTCAATTTGAGTTTTCTGACGAATCTGAAGACATCAATCCTCGTGGAGCTGTAGTTGAAAGATTGGCCAGGGCAAAAATTGAGACCTAAGGATAGCAACATTTTTTCAGCATCAGACAAAGGCACTTTGGACAGGTTGATTATGGTTTTATCCAGATCTACTTCTTCCGAGTCCAATTGCGTTTTTTGTTGTTGTTTCCTCTTCTGTTTGTTGATTTTTCTTCTTTCTTTTCTTCGTCTGTTTTTTCTTTTTGTGTTTTTTGCTGTTGTTTGCTTTCCGTTCTCGGTCTCAGTGATCACAGTCTCTCTGCTACTAAAAAATCCAGTTCCTCTCCTGCATCAAGTACTATAGCTGGCATGGGTCTCTCTCCGCTTTCCATGCTTGATTCGCTTGAGATGGAAATTGAGTCAAAGCTGGCGCTATCCACCGCTACTTCTTCTGTTGTTGTCGATTTCTGCACATTAGTCTCCACATTGTTTTTACCCTTCTGTTCCCCAAATTTTTTGCGGTTTTCATTGTTGTATTTTCGGGCGAATGTGAAGATTTGCCCATTGTTATTATCTGCTTCATCCCTGGCAAATTTATGTGCCTTACGTTGTTTTATTTTATCTTCGTGCTTGCGCAGTCTCTCCTCAATGGCATTTCTTGCATTTTTGATGTAATCAATCTTGGCAGATTTCTTTAGCTCCTCTTCGATGTTTTCTATTTTTTTAATGATATCCACCCGATCTATTGCTGCATATTTAATCAAAATGCGGACTGAGGTCATGGAGGCTTCCAGGTTATTTTGCGCCCATTCCTTTAACATAGCAGGGTTGGGATTATCGTAACTTGGGGCTAAAAGGATACGTAGACCCCTCGGGACCCGTCCAACTTCTGCATATTTAGTTAATGAGCAATGTTCCCACCATTTGGTGATTTCCAAGCGTTTGTACTTTTCTAGATCTTTTAATAGAGTCTTTTCACTTTCATCCACCCCTGCCGATGTGCTTGCTGTGGGTACAGTGTTTGCGTTTGCTGCTGGTCTTTTGCAAAACAATTCTTCCGCTGCCGCTTCGCGCTGGCGTACAGCCTCGTCTGTCATGCTGACTGCTAGGTTTATATTACAATTATAACTCGAATCGTCTCTCGGGTTAACTTGTATATGCCTGCTATCTCCCCACCTCTGCCACAATGCCGTCGTCACTCACCGGATACAGTTCTACTTCGCCTTCAAACCCGTTCGGTTCTACTTGCCGACCAGTATCCTTTTGCTCTCATGTGACGCGTGGCGGCTCGAGGGGGCTGCACCCAATGTTTCACCACGAACATCCACTTCCTTCGACTTCAAGGCGGCAGCCACTTCCGGGTGAGAGGGTTCGTCAAACGGAAGAAAGTCGGACCTCCGTGAATTCCAAATCGCAAATAATACTCCTTCCACCTCTAGATTTCGCCATTTTTAAGTGATATGCCCTTCCCACAATAGTCACATGCTCCAGAAGTTAATGAAGAACATAGTAAACAGACTCCATGGATATAACCAATGTAATAAATACATATTGGCAATGTAAAAATCCCTGGGTAAATCCAAATACACGTTTATAAACAGTGCAAAAATTCATTATAACTATATATATATTACCTACTGGCGGTCGCCAGTAGGTAGTTATAGTTAGGACTACGTTTCCATAGGAAATCCGCAACATTCTATTTTGAATAACTTTGGCGCCGGTTGACGAATCCTCGCGAATTTTTCAAAATAGGTGGGACGCTACGCTCCTACCCTGAAAGTCTCGGGGGGATTCGTCAAGCGGGGGCTGAGATAAAAGGGGGGTCCCAAAACGCGTTTTTCCCATGCATTTTTCCATAGGACCTTTAGACACAGCGACAGCCCGAACGGCTGAACAGAATTACTTGAAATTTGGCAGAGAGGTAGTCCTCAGGTCAAGGAAGTGCCTTTTGTAGGTTTGGTGTAAATCTGTCCAGTAGATTCAGAGAAAATAGCCTTTAAATCAATATATATATCTGAGCCAGCGTACGGTGCGCTTACCGTACGCGTACGGTGGCGTGCGCAAGCGCGATTTTGATTGGCTGTTAGATCTTAGTAAACATTCGAATCGGTCGAAACCAGGAAGCGGCGGCCGCCATTTTCTCTCTCGCTCTCTGAGTTGGGCAGCAAAAACGATGCCAAAAAATGTCTAAAGAGGCAGTTTCTTGAGATCCTAACCACCCAGCATTGATATAGAGGTCCCCAAACAACCCCCAAGCCCAAATAAAAAAATTTTTGGGGGGGGAAAATCGCCGATTACGCTTACCGTATGCGTACGGTAAAAACTTTTTTTTTAAAAAAAGTTATCCACACCCTCCCCACCCCGTGTGCAAATGGTGCACCATTTGAGCATGGCTTATTACAGATCAGAAATAAACAAAGAATAAATTTCACAAAGATGCGCATAATATGTCCCCCATGTGCGCACGGTGCGCGAAGCGCATCGTGCGTACATGGCCCATCCCGCATAACGTGGGCACGCGGTGCGCGCAGCGCACCGCGTGACCACCGTGCGTGCACTAACTGCGTAAAGTGGGCGCGCGGTGCGCGAAGCGCACCGCGTGCTCACTGTGCGCGCACAGTGCGGGAAGCGCACCGTGCGCGCACGGAACGAACTGCGTTAACTGGGCGCGCACGCCACGAATGGCGTAAAGTAACTTAGCATTTAAAAAACCGTACAAATTCACTGAAAAAAACATAGGTTTCACACACGTTATAGTTAGGAATTAGCATTTAAAAAACCTTGCAAATTCACTGAAAAAACCATAGGTTTCACACATGTTATAGTTAGCTGTACATTTCACTCGTAAAAAAACAATGAAATTCCCCCGTTATAGTTAGTGCAGGCAACTATAACTCACGCGACTGCAATCTTCTGCTGATGACATATGTGTCTTTATGAAAAAAAAATATTTGTAATATATGTATAGCTAAAATTTAATGGAAGAAGACATGGGCAAATAAGTGTCTAAATACAGTATTAGCATCAGCAGAGGATTGCGGTCGCGTGAGTTATAGTTGCCTGCACTAACTATAACGGGGGAATTTCATTGGTTTTTTACGAGTGAAATGTACAGCTAACTAGAACATGTGTGAAGCCTATGGTTTTTTCAGTGAATATATATATATATGTATATATATATATACATCACATACCCACCCTATAATTTAAAATTACCCTAAGCACCCCAAAACCCAAACCTGAACCCTAAAATTACCCCGAGTAGCCCAAATCCCAAACCCTGAACCCTAAAAGTACCCTGGGCACCCCAAAACTCATACCCATACTAAAACCTAAAATTGCCATTGGCATCCAAAACCCACCCTGAACCCCAAAATTACCCCTGGCACCCAAAAGCTCAAACCCATCATGAACCCTAAAATGACACCTGTCATTCCAACACCCATACCCAACCTGAACTCTAAAATTACCCTTGGCACCCCAAAACCCATACCCATCCTGAACCCTAAAATTACCACTGGCCCTCCAAAACCAAAACCAAAATGCAACCTGAACCTCAAAATTATTCCTGGCACTCTAAAACCCAAGCCCACCCTGAACCCAAAAATTACCCATGGCACCAAAAATTACCCCTGGCACCAAAAAAAAAACACAAATACCCACCCTGAACCCTAAAATTACCCCTGGTATCCAAAAAACCAAACCCACCCTGAACCCTAACATTACCCTTGGCCCCCCAAACCCCATACCCACCCTGAACTCTAAAATGACTCCTAACACACCTGAACCCATACCCACCCTGAACCCTAAAATTACCACTGGCACTCCAAAACCCAAACCCACCCGGAACCCCTTAAAATTACCCCTGGCACCCCAAAACCCAAACTCACCCTGAAACCTAAAATTACCCCTGGCACTCCAAAACCCAAACCCACCCTGAACCCAAAAATTACACCTTGCACCCCAATACCCAAACCCACCCTGAACCCAAAAATTACCCCTGGCACTAAAAAAAACACATACCCACCCTGAACCCTAAATTTACCAATAGCACCCCAACACCCAAACCCACGCTGAACCTTTAAAATACCCTTGCTATTTCAAAACCCATACCCAACCAGAACCCTAAAATTACCCCTGGCATCACAGAACCCATACCCACCCTGAACCCTAAAATTACCCTTGGCCCACCAAAACTATACCCACTGTGAACCCTGAAATTACCCCTGAACCCATACCCACCGTGAACCCTAAAATTACCATGGGCACCACAAAACCCAAACCCAACCTGAACTCCAAAATTGCCCTGGCACCCTAAAACCCAAACTCACCCTGAGCCCCAAAAGTACCCCTGGCATCCCAAAACCCATACCCACCCTGAACCTTAAAATTGCTCCTGACACCCCTAAACCTATACACACCCTGAACCATAACATGGGCTCTATCTACAACAATCTGCGTATTGACATACATGAAATATACAGGGGTGATGTGGTTAATTTGACAGATGAAGGGAACAGGGTGTTTCTGGGCAACCTGAAACTTTGCATACAGTTTTATATGTAGTGTCTTATACACATTCTCAACACAAAGGCTCTTCTCAGAGCCACCCAAGTGCCCAAAATTTTGTTAATTTTCTTTGAAAATAATGTTTGCATTTTTTTATTCTCCCCAATATTTCGATGATCGCGATCACGTCGCAAAATTGCAAAATTGCAAAACAAATGCAGATATTCAACGACCACCACCACATTCATAAACTTTTACTTAAAAAATGTATTCTAAGACAATACACACATTACTAACTTAAAGAACAAGTTTGTGCATATATATTTGTAGTAACTTTAAAAAAACTGTTATGACCCCTACTTTCCCTTTTCGCAATAACACCGAGAGTCGTGATGACTTCAGTAACCGCAACGATTGTGCCTTTTTTAAGAGGCATAAAACACATATAAGCACACATTACCCAGTATTTTAGACCCTATGGGCTCATTACTGCACTGTTTTAAGTCATATTTTTAAGGGGAGTTTGTACAAAAACAATCTTTTAAACCAATTTTCCATCTTCGCGATTAACTCTGAGTATCGCGAAGATGTTGGTAACTGCGATGATCATGCCTTTTGTTAAAAGTGTAAAACACTTTTATGCACACATTTTACAGTACTTTAGACACTAGGGGGCAGATTTACAATAACTGGCGCATTCCTGCATATCATCAGGAATGCGCCAGTTATTGTGCGTCACAGCTCCGCCACCATGGGGCAAAAACAGGCAGATGCGTGACATATCTGTGCCATAAAGGCGGCGCATTGCTGGAGTTGCGTCGCAAGCACGACGCAGCTCCAGCAAGGCTCTGGGGTGCCCTATTGTTACAATTCTGCGTCAATCCTTACGCCTCCTTCAAGCAGGCGCAGGGTTTTGACGCAGCATGGGCTCAAAAGTGACTGAGTGAAATCTTGTAGATTTCACTCAGCCACTTTTAGGAGGCGTTCCTGCGACGGAACGCCCCCCCTGCGCCGGAACGCCTCCTTCTGGCGCAGAGCTTTACAACGTGACGCATATCCCAGATGCGTCACGTTGTAAATACCCCACAGCCTGGCGCTGCTTTTGCGCCGCCGCTGCGTCACAAAAGTGACGCAATGGCGGCGTAAAAGAGGCGCAAGGCACTTGTAAATCTGCCCCTAGGGGTTTATTAGTGCACTGTTCAAAATCATATTTTTCAAGGTGGGTTGTGTAAAATTCATCTTTAAAATCAAGGGAGGGCTGACTGGCAGTCGTAGCGTTGTCTCGAATATCGCACGCGATTAAAAAAATCTATTTTGAACACATAACTTGTTTCACTGATACCCCCATTTGTAAACATCGGGTCAGAGTGCCACTACCCTGACCCCATATGTCATTTTGAAAAAAGAATTTCACCCCCGACCCTCCATTTTAGGGCTAAATTATTGTTTTTTTCTGATGGGAGACTCAGCTAAACCTAACCAACCATGGTTTTTGGCACCGCTGAGGAATCCAACAACGCCAGGCGATGTCTGCCTTAATGAGGCCCATGGAAGAATATGGGGTCCAGTGGAGCTGGCTTTTGGGCTCCTAAAGGTCAGATTTCGATATCTGGATCAGAATGGTGGAATCTTCCACTACTCACCCAATAAGGTGAACCGAATCACCATGGCCTGCTGCTGCATGTTACACAAGATACCCCTGTGACAGAACATCCTATACATTGCAGAGGACGGAGACCATGAAGAGCCACCGGGTGAGGATTTTGAAATGCCAAATGACGATGACAGCGGTGAAGAGGAAGGAATTAACCTATCACAAGATGATATTGGCAACTTCTTCATATGAGTATATATTTACAATTTATTACATTAAATGTTAAAGCAAATTTTAATCTAACAAGAATGACAGTCTGTGTTGGAATTGTTTTAGACATGGCAACTTAAGGAAAATACAGGGCAAATTGTTTGCTCATCAAGGTTTTGACTCATTGACTACTCTATTCATTTACATTGTTTGTCTTTGATTGTTCTTAGAAAAAGTGTCCTCAAAATTATTCATTTGACATGTGAACTTTTTGTAAAGTATTCAACGTTTTCCTTTTGTTTTTTAAACTGTTTTAGGTTCTTTCACCATGTCTTTTTCATTTGGACATTTCAAAGTTGTGACATTTATAATTATATTCTGCTGTTGGGAAGTACAAATGGAATATGGGTTGATCCTGTAAAAGACACACACAGACTTTGGGTGGACATATCTTGTACAAAGACAACTTGCACAGTGATTGATGTGAAGTTTTTAAGATTGTGTTGGAATTGGTTTCTGTGGAATTTCGGCACCAAGCCAATATGTGTGCTTAAGTTGCTCTAACCACAAGTGGTAGTCTACACAAAGCATACTAATCTCCCTTCACATTTGCAAATTCCTCATTTTGTGTTAAGTGTCTGAGGCTGTAGTGAGTTATCATCGTAGAAAGATCTCCTTGTCGCACAGCACTTAAAGTTGTTTGTGTGACATTGCACCAGATACTAAAAACCGTTTTTAGAATGATGATGTGGCCACTAAATGGAGTGATTCTATGATTAGGACTATTGGTGTTATTGATGTGGTAGTCAGTGTGAAATATTATTGTACGGTTAATTAAACCATGACGTTGTAAAACATTTTTAAAAAGTGCAAAAGCCAGTAAAAATGAGTAGATTGTTATAGAACCATCTGACATAAGCAGACGTATGATATCAGCAAATAAGACATGTTGCATACAAACTACTATAGTTAACTTTGAGACAATGTCATTGTTTAAAGTCAATTGCAGGTAAGCCAAAGTGCAAAGTGCATATTTCCCATTGTGCAAAAATGTGTCTTTAATGAAATAAAAGAAAAAAAGAGAGAAAAAAGGCTGTCAGTCCGTGGTCATCTCTGGACTTTGTTGATTTTCTTAAAAAGGTCTTGTATGTGCCAATGCTTGGCAGTTAGGAAGGGACCAAGCTGCTGAAAATCCAGTTCCTGGTATTGTTACAAGGCCAGGGGTAAAAAAGAGTGACTATAGTTGTGCCCCCCTAAAGTGGAGCAGCGTTGGGCAGCAACATAGAAAGTGTGTAAAGGTTTCAGATTTGTAGCTTCACAGCCTGCACTTAACGATATTGGAGAGGAGCGGCCAGTTTTGATTAAAATCTTTAACTTGTTATGCCATCATCCTTGCAGCCAAAATATGGGTAAGACAGGCTTTCTCGATTGTGCAATTAAAATATGGTTGTGGCTGCAGGCAAGCATGACAGTCACTATCGTACGAAATTGCCAGGGCATTTAATAGAGGAGTGGACTTGATGTTTTACATGTCCGCGGTCCTCAAGAGGTGTTTTATCTGAATTTTCAGTACACTTTTCACTGCTGTGTGCATGAGAGATGGAGCAATTAGTGCGGTCAGGTCTATTTGGAGGGTATCTGCAGCCACCGTAAAATAGGTGGACCAAGGACTGATTTTAGTTTTGAATATGTTTTGAAGGACAAACTGCAAGGTGCAGGGCATGGCTGTGATGCATCTGTGATAGTATTTTAGAAAAGGCCCCATGTTGGCCCACCTTAGAACCTCCAGACCAAATTCAAGTCTCACCAGAGATCAGCATGAACACTCTCTTGTAGACCTTTAGATGTAGTTTTTCCGTGGTACTGATAAATTGTACTGGGAGGGCCTCATTGCCGTCAGAGATTGCGTATGGCCCTAAATACTTTTCGTATTGGGGTAGAAGTGGGGCTTTCAAGGACGGCGTTCAGTTGGCAGAGCCTGGTGGTAATTAGTGCAACCTTATCCTTGGATCAGAATGATGGAGCCCTGTGTGGCTCGGGTGTGTTTTGGGGCCACCACTTGCCAAGTGCCCAGATAGCTGTAAGAATTAGCTCCTGTTATTTTTGAGGGACCAAGAGACCAGTGGCAAATTCTTTGCTTATGTATCCTCCTGAAGGATGTCACCTTTGTTTTTGGGGTATTCACTATCATCTTGTTTCCCATGTTGTATCTGTGAAGGGAATTTAGGGCTCTCTGGATCGATCCTTATTTTAGAGTTGTCAAGCAAACCAATGTCATCCGCATACTGCAGTAAAGTCATCTTGCCGTTTCCTATTTTTGGGGGAATTAAATTTGCATGATTTAGTGCAGAAACCATGTCTGTTGTGTATAGATTAAACAGCAATAGAGCTAGAACACATCCTTGCTTTAGCCCTTGATTGATCTTCTTGGTTAACGCAGTGTCTGACAGCTTGACCCTCACCCAAGGTGATGAATACAACAATATGATAGCGTTAAGCAGGTCTCTTGGACTGCCCCATGCCTGAAGTTTGCTCCATAAGATGCCGCTGTATACCAGGTAAAATGCCGATGTGTAGTCAACAAAGCATGGATAAAGGTCTAGTGATTTATGGCTGTTCTGCTGGAGGATAAGGTAGAAAAGAGTAACCATATCATCCAGTGTGGAAAAATTTAGTCAGAATCATGTTTGGCAAAATGGAATTATCGCGTTTCTTGTTGCCCATAACTCAAGTGCTTTTAAAGTGGCAGAGGGGTATATCTTGGCCTCAATGTCCAAAAGGGCAATCAGGCAGTAATTTATGGGGGTTCTTTCTGTCACTCTTTTTAAAAATTGGGTGCAGTGGGTGCAGTATTGAACCTCTCCAGCTGTCAGGAACTTGGTGGGACTTAAAACATATGCAGAAAGTGTGGGAGTCCTGTTGTGAGCCAGGAGATCTGGCTCGAACTGATGACATAAATCACTAATAGTTAGCCTATTTAATCTGATGTATTTGATTATATTCTGTTCTTCCAAGGTGGCAAGTTCTGGAACTGTAAATAAGTAAAAGGTATCAAGTTTTGGGGTTGTGCTTGGGTTGTAAAGTTTTTGAAAAAAAATACAAATATTTATTTCTTCCAATTTAATAAACTACACTGGTTTGTGTTGTTTGGTATTTTGCTCATTTAAAAAAATTGTGGGAGCATTACCTCCATGGAAGGTATTTATGACTATACAATCATTTTATTCTTCACATTTTTAAATGCATGATGTAAAGACAAAAATGAACCAATTGAGAAATGAAATACACCAATAGTCTTTGACTCTGTTAGATTTGCTTAATTCAACATAGCTAAAAACAAAAAAAACACAACATAAAATTAAAAAGAGAAACAAAAAAATTGATGGTCAGCCTGAACGTCCCCTCATGGGGTGTGGGGGAGGATCCACAGTTGCAATCACTTCCCTAGAAGAAAAACTGATCCAGTGGAAAGCCAGGGACAAACACCTCATAAAACAACTGAAAATTTCAATGGGCCCATATACAACAATCAGATTACCTGTCTGTTTCGCTGGGGGTCAAGTTTTGTAATTCACATTGATCACGATTAGTTAAATCACTGGAATTGTAATTTACTCCTGATAAATCTATATTCAATGTCTAACTAATCTTCACAGATCAACATTCTTCCTTTGGTCGATAGACCATTAGTTGAGTAGTTGATGGTGATATGAACAAATTAACTAACTAAACTTACAGATCTTAGTTGAGTAAACCACAGACTTTGGGTAAGATTCAATACGTTTATCTAAATCTCAGTCATGAACGTTCATTAATACAAATTCACAGTGCAAACACCATCAAATATTCATGGGAGAGAAAATTCATTAAACAATGTACATTCATATCACAGACTCATTCAACAAATCAATGCATTAAGAGTGGATAGATGAAGAGACAGAAGGCATAATAAATCATACATTTGCAAAAGGTATGCTGTTATTGTAATAACTTTATTTCAGTCAACAGACCATAAAAAGTGCATATAAACTATATCAACACAAAAATTAAAACAATAAATGGTCATAAATATTTAAGAACAGATTAAACTGTAAGTTATCACAATACATAATGTTAAGAAACAATAGACACAACAGTTAGGTTAAAAGATTTCGCCTCTTATGCCACATGTAAAACAAATAACGAGAAACCGCAAACACAATAGGAGGATGAGTATCGTAGGTCAATATCCTACAAGCCTGTGTAAAGTGCAAAAGTCCCAAGTTCTTACAGATAGGGGTCAGCCAGCGTTTTCTAATTGTAGAATAGGCAGAACAAAAGAACAGTACATGGGGAAAATTCTCAATTTTGTAAGAGCATGCGGGGCAAGCTTCAATATTGGATTTAAACAATTTGGAAGTAATGGACCTTATAGGAAGAGTACCGTGCCTTAGCTGAATATACAGCTTTCGGGCTGCTGGGGGTTCAATTAGATCCATGAATTCCTCAACCTTGGGTTCTGATTTTACTAGGAGGAACTCAGATGTCAGCCTACCCAGTGATGCAGAGCTCATTAGTGTTAGATAGTTTAACAAACGAATCTGAGAGAGGAGTATATTCTTAGATATCCCGGGGCAACAGGTCTCAGGGGTATCCCATAATCCGGAGGAGCCCAACCAGGTGCTAACTGTACTAATGTACTGAAGCCATGGAATCGTTTTAAATTTAAGAATAGGCCAAATCTCAGATAATTCTGCTCTGTAATCAGCCAGTTCAGGGACGGACCACAACCTCTTCCAATACATAATTGGTCTAGCACTTATGATCTCCTCTATAGGAAGCAAGCCAAGATCAAATCTAAGAGGGATCAATGGCGTACTAGACGGTAACCCGACTAAGTTTCTAGCAAAAGACTGCTCCACCTTTTTGAGATCCGTAGTCTGCTTGTGCCCCCAAAGTTCAGCCCCATAGATTGCTGCCATTCTTGCTTGATGGCAATATATTTGAAGTGCTGGGGAGACCGGCCTAAAAGTAGATTCCCTAAAAACTTTACTTAAACCCCCCGCTAACTGTGATAGCTTAAGCGTGGATTTGGCGATCTGCTTGTTCCAGTCAAAGTTCTCAGTAAGAGTGACACCCAAATAAATAAATGTTTTAACCCTCTCCAGGGGGGTACCATATAGTACTGGGTTTGGACGTACACGCTTGGGGGGGTTGAAGATCATAAACTTTGTTTTTCCTAGATTGATTTCCAACCCCCGAAGGTCACAGAACTCCACAAAGCCATCGAGTGTTTTTTGAATGCCCGATGATGTTCTAGACAGCAACAATGTGTCGTCTGCGAACATCAGAGCGGGCACTCTACCTGTAGCCAATTTAGGGGCGTCATTATTTACCACACCATTCAGATGTTCTACAAGGCCGTTTATATAAAGGCTGAATAAAGTTGGTGCCAGCACGCACCCTTGGCGAACTCCTTTTTGGACAGGGAATTGGTCTGTTAGTTCACCGTACCTTCCACACCTGACCTGCGCAAAATTATTTAGATGGAGCCTCGAAAGAACGGCTAACAAGTAGGGCGGGAGGTCTATATCAGCTAGCACTCTCCAAAGTTTTCCACGCGGGACCAGGTCAAATGCTGCCCGCAGGTCCACAAACACAAGGTAGAGGCTGCCACCCTCCACCTTTGCTGTTTTCCAATACAGGACCTGCAGGCAAAATATCTGGTCTAGGGTGGAGGTGCCAGACCTAAATCCTGCCTGAAGTGTAGACAATATCCCCTTTTCCTCAATACACCCAAGGATCCCATCGAGGATAACCCTCCCCATCAGCTTTTGTGATGTATCAATTAGACTGATGGGTCTATAGTTAGAGGGGGTTAGTGGGCATCCCTTTTTTAAAATGGGCACGATTTCTGCTCCTAACCAAGTAGGAGGCAGATCGTCACTACGCAAAATACCATTAAATAAAACAACCAAATAAGGGGCCCAGATTTTTGGTTGCGTCCCAAACAAGTCCCCTGGCAGTTTATCCAA
Organism: Triturus cristatus; assembly: GCF_964204655.1. Lineage (NCBI taxonomy): Eukaryota > Metazoa > Chordata > Amphibia > Caudata > Salamandridae > Triturus > Triturus cristatus. The sequence goes on along the minus strand of NC_140590.1, from coordinate 1,483,379,029 downwards.
ACCTGGAGCCTTATTTGGGAGCAAATTTCCTAACACTGTCTCTACCTCGGTCAAGGTGAAAAATTCATCTGGGGCAAAGCGTGGATGTGCGGCAATTAGCCAACCCTGCTCTTCAGCCCCACTAACACTTTGGGGTTGCTGGAGTTCAGTGAAGTTATCAGGCATACCATCAGACTCAGGAATGCCATAAAGAGCACAAAAATGGCTTTCCCAGATAGAAGGGGCAATGTTGGGGGCGAGTGCGGGGATATGCCCACTAAGTCCAGTTGCAACTGTCGACCAAAATAATTTGGAATTTTTGTTGCTAAGTGCAGATCCCAAATTCTCCCATTTGGTAGCCTCCCATTCCTTTTTTGCATCGCGAACTACCTTTTTATACACAGCACGGTGAACCTTAATGGCCTCCCTGTTATTAATTTTTAAAGCTCTAAGAAGGGCCTTTTTGGCATTCCGACAAGAGGCATTGTACCACTGAAAAGTCGTGATCCGTGGCTGGTTTGCCCTTCTCTCAGGGTAGAGAATATCTTTAAGTGCTGTGACCAATTGGTTATGTATTTCAGATGCCCTGCCTAGGTGGCCAAATTTCCCCATCTCTTCAATGAATGGAATGGTAGTCTCATATAATACGGCAAGTTTGCTAACGGACATCTGAAAGTCTGGCCATTTAACCCTACGCCTACAGTTTGTAATAATTAAAGGCACAGTGACACAATGATCATCCGGGGTTTGGCATTTCAGCCCAAAAATCCCCATCTTGAGTGAGAGTACCAGGGCGTTATGGTCACTGTCAAATCTTTCAATGACCCTGAACTCATACAGCCTATCCCAATGCCTGGCCTCAATAAAAATATAATCGATTATTGAAGACTGGTTTAATCGGTTAAAAGTGGCTTTCCCTGGTCTATCAGGCTCCACCCTCCCATTGCATGCTCGTAATGAGGTTGTTAGTGCAAATGACTGCAGTTGCAAAACCAAAGGGGTCCATGCCTTGACCCGAGTAGTCAATGGCTCAGGAATAGCCCACAGTAAATCAACATCATCCAAGTCACCCTGAAGGACTGGGTTATTCTAAGACCCAGCGGTGCCAGGGGACAACACCTAAAACCTTCGTGGGTTACCTGTTCTGGCGTACAAAACACAGAGACACGGGACACTTCCAGCGACGTCAGAGATCAGCGTTTATTTACTGCAGGGATACAGAAATCACAAGAAGTACACAACGTGTAGGTTCTCGGAGACTGCTTCAATTTGCAAAAGTGTATCGCTCCTTTTATACACGTTTTTGCCATTGCACAGTATGGCGAACAAAGGTTACAACTCAGTTCCCACAATAAACTTCAAAAAGAGTCGTATTCATGTTTCAGGAGACCGGAACATAATTACAGCAGCATTGCCGGTTCCCAACTGTAAAAACATATCTACCCCGCAATAAAACACATTCCACTCTAACCATAAACACATTAGAAGAGGGGACAAAAACAGATGCAAAGAAAGGACAAGGATGCACAACAGGTTAGAAAAGAGTGTTGGGAGTAATAAAGGAAACTTGATAACAGGATCAAAGACCTCGTGTCCAATGCATGCATGACTGAAACAATAGACTAGCACGGCAAGATGAGCCTCGAGCGGGGCCATCTGCCTTCGCCGTGTCATTTCCCTTGTCGTAAAAGTCACCCTCAAAGAAACACGTGTCCCTCGTGTAAGCTTGGGAGTCCCAGGGTCACGAAGCGGACAAAGTCCGTTCGCTGGCTACTTGAGGGCAAGAAACAAAATGGATGCCGTATCTAAAATGGAACCCGAGGGTTCGGATGAACAAACCCAAAAATGAGACGAACCATACGTGGTTGCATAGCGAAACTGCGTACACCCACTATACTCGTCATTTGCGGTTCGTAGACACCAAACTCATCCATATTCGTCACCACTCGAAAGTGTCGTTCCGTCTCACACGGAACCTCAGACGCTCCTTTTGCCCTCATGTAGGCAAGCACTAGTCGAAATCGGAATCGATTTCAATATTCATCAGATCGTTCACCTGCTGCTGGAACATCATTCTATTCATCAACGTCTCCTTGGTAACAGATGGCCGTCTTATACACGTTGTAGCACAAAGGCCACATAAGGCAGGACCACATTGTACACAAAGACAACACGTGAATAGAAACGTTACAACAACCCCTACGATCATCAGAATCTTCCAACCCCAAGTTGACATCAGACCCCAAAACCATCCTAGAAGCGTCCAATTACCTTCGTCCACGTGTATGGACTCGGAAATCTTGTGCAACTTTGAGATGGCTTGGTAGACAGTTGGAGCATTGTCAGGAATGAAAATGCAACAGCTCGAATGGATAACTTTACACACACCACCTCTATCTGCAAGAACAACATCTAGAACCATCCGGTTCTGCAACGTCATAAGTCTATCCGCCTGAAGTTCAGCTGTTAAATTACCGAGGGCACTCGCGGTAATATTAGCAGTCGACTCAACTACACGGGTCAACTGTCTTAGGTTCCTACTATTAACCATAGGTCCCCAAAACGGCAAGAAACCCTTAAAGAAATCTCCTGCTTCTTGACCGGCAGTATCCTCTTTGCTAATAACGCCTCTCACAACTCTAGTCTTGTGATAGTCGTGGCAACTGTGAAAGTCGGTGGTAAAAGATTCGCAATATAACAGGTACCCGAAAAATCACGGGGTAACCATGTATATGCGTGTTCATAACATACGAAATAAGTGCCCTTAGCAGTCAGAAAAACAGGGGAAGAGAGCATCGGTAGGACATATGTATCAGTGCAAGCACTGTTCCCAAGTTGTGCTCTCGGATTTCGACCCAAACCTTTCAAGCAGAAATTACCGAGGTGTGGTACAATCCATATTGGGGACGAGCTCTTAAGCTGTCTATCACCCACTGAAACACTGTACTCAGCCTCACTCAGATCCTTATAAGCTTGCACCTCTTCGTCTGGGATAAGCGATGCATCAAAAACATCTCTATCTAAATCCGCTATCGCTATCGCCAAAGGCTTGTGGTACGGACCAGGACCAAAATTGACAGAGCGTGGCTCTTGACTGGGGTAGGAATCTAGTGCACTGCGAAACATAGTTTGGAATGCTCGAGCTGAACCCTGGGAGCTGTAAGGAAGGACCAAATACGGAATACCCCTATCCATGGTATGTGGCATTAACCCACACACCCAACAGTTGGTAGTATTCATTACCAACTGATGCTGATGTAGGAGTTGAACAAAGGAGTTATTCATAAATTCCGCACGTCTAACCTGTTCGTGTTGAGGCAGAGGATGAAAAGAATGTGGGGAAACAGTGGTGATGGAGCTTAGTTTAGGAGAAAGAGTAGGTGAAACAGAAGGTAATAACGACTGTATTCCAAAATACACTCCGCCCACCAATAGCATAGACACAGTCAGAAACAGTAGGAACACCTGAAACAGAAAAATGTTGTTCGTACAACCCTATGTAACTCTGATCTCTGCGCCGACATCCTTTCTACTTCCAACAACTTAGAGAACGCCATCCTCTACAAACCGTCCGTGACGTACTTGACGCACTTCGTTCTGAGTAGCGATTATCAATCCCCAGGAGTTCCCAGGAATCGACAAAAGTAACCGACCTAGCGTCAGAAACCTGCTAAACAGAAAGGAGTACCCGCACGGCCCTACGGTAACCCGGATGGTAGGATTTCCTCGAAACGTTCAATTTTAATACAAATCTCTTAGCAGTGAAAAGCACATAAAAACTCAAAAAGAAAGGATATAATTGTCCATAATGTTCATAGCAACCAAAAAGGAAAAAGCAAATATACAGCTAATTTTTATTAGTCTTTGAACGAAGAAAGTATCGACTTCTTCCAGGTCGAGTTTGCTCTACAAATAATTGTTCAGCTGGCGCAACAGTGTTCGATGAGGTGAACAACGAGTCAGACCTTGGGTTCTCTGCTACTGATGACTCCACAAGTGGGTTTGGCAGCGACAAATCATCCCCTACAGGTTGAGCGTCACTAAACGGCACAAAGTGTAAAGGAGTCTCAGTTTCCGTTGCCGAAATCCCAGTTCTCACCCAACCGTCTGTTGGTGAGGGGATCGGTACCTTTTTCGTGTGGCCGGCGTGAACCCAGTTTTTCCGGCCCTCCAATCGAACCGCAGTCCTCGTTGTCAACAGGACTTGAAAGGGTCCTACAAATCTTGGCTCCAAGTTACGTTTCCGACCAAAATTTCGGGTAACGACCCAATCGCCTGGCCGGAGCTGATGTCCAGGACCCTCTGTCTGCACCGGTAGAGCTTCAAAGACCTGTTGATGGATTAACCGTAGTTTAGTGGTCAAATCATGAAGGTAATCAATTAGCATTGGATACTCAAGACTATCAAAGGCCTTAGGTCTCGGGACTCCCCAAATGTTCGCAGGGCGGCCGAACACAATCTCATATGGGCTAAGCCCTACTCGAGAGTGTACAGTCGCTCTGGTTGATAGGAGAGCCAGAGATAGACCAGTCGTAGCTTGTATCTTTGCAAGTTTCAGTTTCAGGGTACCATTGTACCCTTCAACCAAACCCGCTGCCTGAGGATGGTTAGCGCTATGGAATTTTTGACGAATTCCAAGGCCCTTACACACACTCTGCATCACGCTTCCCACAAACTCACTTCCATTATCCGACCACACGATCCGTGGCATTCCATACCTAGGAAAGTATTCCTTCAGCAGGATTTTCGCTGTGGACAGGGCAGTATTATCCTTAAGAGGATAGGCCTCAATCCATCTAGAGAACGCACAAACCACAACCAAAACATACTTCAGGTTATTGCATCTCTCCATATGGATAAAGTCCAGCTGGATAACCTCGAAGGGACAAGCAGGGGGAGCAAAATGACCAGGTGGAGTGGGGGTGCCCTTGCCAGGATTGTGCATCAAACACACCATGCAATTCTTAACCACTCTCTCAGCACACTTAGTAATACCCTCATTCTTCCATACAGGGGACAAGAACTTACATATTCCTTTTGCACTAATATGTGACAACCCATGAGCCATCGTCACGACAGCTAATACGTACGCATCTGGTAACATCCACCTCTGACGTTCCGTCAAGTCAACCCAACATCCATGCATATCCAACTTTCCCGTACTTTCTTTCCACTTGATCTTTTCAGCTTCAGTGGCTTCATTTTGAATTGCTTTCACACTCTCAACAGTGTCTTCGCACATACCAGTTTCCGTCGGCCATCTCACTGAACTTGTCACGTACATTCGAGTTGTAAGATTCTTAGCCGTCTCATCCGCAAATGCATTACCACGACCAACATCATCCGTCACTTTCCGATGTGCACTACATTTAACGATCGCCACTTGTTTAGGCAATGTAAGTGCATCCAAAAGATCATTTACGAGCTGCCCGTGTTGGATCTTCGTACCATGTGATGTCATAAATCCTCTTTCTCTCCACAGTCTTCCAAAACTGTGCGCAACGCCGAATGCGTACTGACTGTCGGTAAACACATTTACTCGCTTTCCCTTAGACAAGACACACGCTCTTGTCAATGCAATCAACTCTGCCGCTTGTGCTGAATTCTGATTCAATCTCGCAGTTTCCACAACTGTGCTCAACGTCACTACAGCATACGCAGTCGTCACATCACCATTCGGCAATTTAAAACAAGAACCATCAACATACAACGTACCATCGGGATCTGTCAATGGAGTGTTTTTCAGGTCCACAAGACCCTTTGTTTCTTCCTCAGTTCGTAAATAACAATCATGTGGTGGTACATCATCTAATTCCATATTAATCGGCAACAATGTCGCCGGATTCAGTACATTACAACATTTGATCTGTATATGACTTGCCAAAAGGGTCAACTCGTACCCAGACAACCTTGCACTCGTCAGATGTTGAGTTTTTGTCCGATTCAAGAGAGTGTCAACTGCATGCGGAACCATCACTATGAGCATATTATCCATGACAAGACCTGCGGATTGTCGAATAGATGCTGCAGCTGCCGCCGTCGCCCTCAAGCAACTCGGCAACGCTCTAGCTACCGGGTCTAAGGTCGAGGAAAAATATGCACACGGACGCTGCTTGCCACCAAATTGTTGCGTTAAAACACTCAACGCACAACCTTCCCTCTCATGGACGTATAGTGTAATGGCTTGCTGTAATCAGGAGTACCTAACACAGGAGCCGAACACAACGCATCACGAAGTTCAGAAAAACTTTTCTGACATTCCTCCGTCCATGGCAAAGGAGTCGAAACATCCTTGCACGTGAGAGCTATCAATGGTTTCGCTAACAGTGAAAAGTTCGGAATCCACTGTCTGCAGTATGACGTGATACCTAAGAAGGCACGCACATCTCTCTGAGTCGTCGGCACAGTCATTCGAGCAATTGCTGCGATTCTTTCAGGGGTCAACTTTCTTCCCGCCTTTGACAATAAGTGACCTAGGTAGGTAACTTCTTGACAACAATATTGCAATTTTGAAGGTGACACTTTGTGGTGTAAGTCGCATAGATGCTGCAACAGTGACACAGTAGCAGTCTTGCAAACTTGTTCAGTGTCTGCAGCTACCAACAGATCGTCAACGTACTGAATCAAGGCCGCACCAGTTGGCAGCACAAATGCATCAAGTTGGCTCTTAAGAGCTTGGCTGTAAATCGATGGGCTCTCACAGTAGCCTTGAGGTGCACGTTTGAACCGGAAGCTACGACCACCTAATGAAAAACCGAACAAATCTCGACTTTCCTCAGCAATCGGAATGCTAAAGAACGCATTCTTCAGATCGATTACCGAAAACCATGATGCAGAGGCTGGAATCAGAGTCAGTAAAGCTGTAATGTCGGGCACCACAGGAAACTGCGGGACAACAATTTTATTTACCTCCCGTAAGTCAATAACTAGACGGTACACGGGAGGCTTGGAGGGATCAGTTCGCTTCAGAATAGGCAACACAGGACTATTACACACGTTACCCCGGGTCTCCTCAATAACATCTTTATCGATCAGATCGTAGATAATCGCTAATAGTGCCCGTTCACCATCAAGGGAGATAAGATACTGGGGTATGCGCGGTAATCGCGCAGCAACTTTCAATTGAGCAACATAAGGTGGTATATCCAGCAGGCCCACATCATTGGGACCTGTCGCCCACAAAGACGCCGGAAGAGAACTCAATTCCAGTGGGAGCTTATCGATCGACAGATACATAGGAGAAATCACACTTTGACCCAATGTAAGCTCCACTCCCGTTGGAGAGCAGTACAAAGTCGCATGTAACCTTTTCAACAAATCCAAGCCCAAAAGATTCTCACCACAACCAGTAGTCAAAATCAAAGGAGCTTCTAACTCATGAGACCCAATCGTAAGGGGCAAGGGGCTAGAAACTGGATTGCTAACGGGGCGCCAGAGAATCCAACGGAAACATTCGTTAAGCCAGACAAAGGCGCGCCAGGGAGTTTCGAATGCATGATGGAACTTTTTGCTGCACCAGTGTCCAACAGAAAAGGCTCAACGGCGCCCAATGTGGCAACTGCGACATAAGGCCCTCTCTGATCAACCGGAACTGATACTTCTCCCTTCCTTTGTCTATGGCTGTCCTAGTAAATACCGTCCGTATCAACATCACGCTCGACATAATAGTCGTCCACATGATACTGTGCAGATCTACCAGACGAGAGGTCGCGTCGATCGAAACAATTCTGCGAGTCTGAGGAAGTGGCAAGACGTTCGGCCTGATTCTGAGTAACTCCGCGACCTCTACCATGTGAAGCCTGTTGAGGACCACTACGACCTCCTCGAGCCGACACACCATTGTTCCTGTCACGTAGAACTGGACAATTAAACTTCAAATGACCCTCCCCTCGACAATATGCACATTGATTATATCCCAACACAAAGCGAGGTGCGGGAGAGTCAGTGCGCACCTGCGATCTGGAAAACTGCGATTGTGATCGATTTGGCTGTTGCGAGTCATTGAAATTTGAGCGCGGAGGATACGCTTGCTGCAATAAGACCTTAGTTTTAAGATCCTTTGTTTTCTTATCTGCACGTTCACTTTCTTCCTTTTCTCTGTTTTCGTAATATTGGGCCGTAGCCAATATTTGAGCAGTGGTAGAAACAGCCCACGAACTCTCAGAATTCTTCAACTTGTTGCTGAGTTCGGGCAACAAGTTCGATACAAATTTATCAACGAACAACCGCTGACCACCCTCCGAACTCATGTCCTGACCACTATGATCAACAAATGCTTCCTCAAATCTCGTAAAGAAATCGGAGACACTCTCATCCCTCTTTTGCTTGCACGCGAACAATTTGTCCCAATTGACGCGCATTGCTGGCATAAGCGTTTTCATAAGAGTAATTATCCTCTGGGGCAAATCCACAATAAGCTGTTCAGGTTTAGCCCACCAACTTGCTGGGCGTCTGCCGCCGTAAGGGCAGCCCAGTCACCGCCTAACTCAGCCGCGTGATTCTCGTGACGAATTTTCGCCCAAATCGGCTGAGGCACTACATTGCCAAACAACATATCGATATCAGCAAGATTCATAACAGTAGCATCCACTAGTTGGGACAACTCCTTATAATAACCTGCAGGATTTTTACGGGGATCGGGCAAAGTTTGCTTCACCTGCAAAACTTCCGATCGCTTCCAAGGGAGGTGTATCCATACCCTCTGAAAACGTCCTGGAACAGCAGGATTAGCATTAGGATCACCTGGCATCCACACTGGGGGAACTTCCCGCATAGGATATTGACCAGGTTTTGCCATCCACTCTGCAGTCTCGTCTTTAAACAATGCTCGAGGTTGCACTGTACATCGAAAGGATAACAGGCGTTCTAGAGCATCTCGAACCTTATCACCTACAATCACACCAGTTGTAAATTGATGCTGAAGCTCAGAAACCTCAGACGGTACATTATCGACCACATCATGATCCCACTCCTCCTTCAACGATTTACACATTTCCTCAAACACGAATCGTTGCGTGGGCGCATTAAACTGGGAAAATGTTTCAAACACTATACGCGAAGTGTACTTAGCAGGATTGCGAATCCATTTACGTGCCATTCGTACCAACGATTCACGTTCCCTACCATCAGGAAGCTGGCTGCGCCTCTGGGCAACATCTGAAAGAGTCGATCCGAGTATTGGCCCAAAAAGCGGAGAATAAAGAGTAGCAACAGCAGTCAGGAGACGGCTACGAACAGAAGGAGAAGAAGAAGAAGGCACAGGAGCAGCGACAGTAGGAGTGGAGACAGTAGAAGTGGAGGCGGCACCAGGAGTAGCGGGAACGATAGACTGAGGAGGGGCTGGGAAAGGCGCAGTAGGAAGAAAAGCCGGTAAAGGAGGATGCACGATTTGCGGCACAAGAGGATTCGGGAGCGCGGGAGGAACGGCGGGCTGACCAGCAGCCGCCAACACAGCAGGTTGAGGAATAAGAAGAATCACAGGACCCACAGTATCTGGAGGATAGGGAGGTGGTGATTTCAACAGATAAGATAGTAGCGAATCTTCTATCGCTTCTTCTCCCGTCTTATCGGCATTAGACGGTAACACCGGATAACATTTATCCACCGCCATATGATGAAGTCGAGCACTAATTTCCTGCTCTTTCTCATCTTTGTCTCGCTGATACTGTTCAGCATTTCGCATCACCGTAATGACACCTTCTCTTTTATTTTTCTTACTCTGTTTGATTTCTTTCTGCTTGGCCTCTTTACGCCATAACCGGAAGGAATCAAACATGGCTGGCCTAGCCTTCTTTTGAAACAGTTTAGCTTCCAAATTATCTAAAACGGCAGTTTCGAAACTACCATGTGATGGCCAACTAAGAGCACCATCATTTTTAGTGTAACGAACCCAATATTCGTTATATACGATAGGACCCACACCATGGCGACTATAGAGCTCGTAAATTGGAGTTCCAACCGGAGGCATCGGACATGAATCCTCCAGCCGGGAATCCGTTCAGCAACATTTAAGAAACCCAAACAAAGTACTACGGCCAGGCATCATGGACACTAACCGAGTTTACAAACTTCAAGGGCTATCGAATTATGATGTCCTCGCACAAAAATGCAAGACCCTCGGTTTTTGGCAATTGCAATCGTCAAATAAAGCTCAACAACTAAGAACCACAAATGCTATGGAACCATGCAGACAACAAAGGAACACTGGGAGCGACCCACAAATACTTAACTGAAAGAGCAATGGCGTCACCAGGAAGGCCCGTCTATCGTCTCGCCGTACAAAGGACTACGCCAGGCGCCAAAACAGGTCGACAGTCAGGGCATCAGTCCGTCGCAGCCGTCAGGAGGCGGGGATCTTCGCGGGAAAAGACGTCGGGCCACTTATTTCGACAACTGGATCGATGAAGCGCGGTGCACCTTCCCTCGGAGATTTCACACGAAGTTCCTCACGATCGTCGGGCTTTGGACCGGTACCGTTGATGTCGCCCCACATTGGGCGCCAACTGAAGGACTGGGTTATTCTAAGACCCAGCGGTGCCAGGGGACAACACCTAAAACCTTCGTGGGTGACCTGTTCTGGCGCACAAAACACAGAGACACGGGACACTTCCAGCGACGTCAGAGATCAGCGTTTATTTACTGCAGGGATACAGAAATCACAAGAAGTACACAACGTGTAGGTTCTCGGAGACTGCTTCAATTTGCAAAAGTGGATCGCTCCTTTTATACACGTTTTTGCCATTGCACAGTATGGCGAACAAAGGTTACAACTCAGTTCCCACAATAAACTTCAAAAAGAGTCGTATTCATGTTTCAGGAGACCGGAACATAATTACAGCAGCATTGCCGGTTCCCAACTGTAAAAACATATCTACCCCGCAATAAAACACATTCCACTCTAACCGCAAACACATTAGAAGAGGGGACAAAACCAGATGCAAAGAAAGGACAAGGATGCACAACAGGTTAGAAAAGAGTGTTGGGAGTAATAAAGGAAACTTGATAACAGGATCAAAGACCTCGTGTCCAATGCATGCATGACTGAAACAATAGACTAGCACGGCAAGATGAGCCTCGAGCGGGGCCATCTGCCTTCGCCGTGTCATTTCCCTTGTCGTAAAAGTCACCCTCAAAGAAACACGTGTCCCTCGTGTAAGCTTGGGAGTCCCAGGGTCACGAAGCGGACAAAGTCCGTTCGCTGGCTACTTGAGGGCAAGAAACAAAATGGATGCCGTATCTAAAATGGAACCCGAGGGTTCGGATGAACAAACCCAAAAATGAGACGAACCATACGTGGTTGCATAGCGAAACTGCGTACACCCACTATACTCGTCATTTGCGGTTCGTAGACACCAAACTCATCCATATTCGTCACCACTCGAAAGTGTCGTTCCGTCTCACACGGAACCTCAACCCAGATTCGTATCCATGAGTGGCTCGAAATGACAATTAAAATCGCCTCCCAATATTAACACAGTAGAGGGGTCCATTGACTGGATAAGGGTCAACAAAGTTTCGATGACCTCTGACTCAAGGCCCCGCCTAACTGCCCTCGAGTATACATTAATCAAGGCAATGTTTGGCCCCTTTGGTATAGTCAGCAGTACGCACTGAACATCCAGTGAGTTAGTTGGAGTTTGCGATGCCTTGACTCCTAAGTGCGTGCCAACCCATATAGACAATCCCCCCAGGGGTCTGCCCTTCTCGCCCTTACTTGCCAAGATATCGTACGTAGCAAATCCCTGGGCTATGCTTCCTTTTAATGCCCAAGTTTCCTGCAGCATACAGATGTCGTGTAGGGCCATAAAAGAGCCCCACTCAGGAATAGGCAGTTTACTCTTAAGACCCGCCACATTCCAAGAGAGAATTTTAACATGGGCAGTCGGCAAATCTCGCCTAGTTAAGTTATAGTCCAAGGAACCAAGGGAATCATTAATCACAAGAGGACTAATTTCTGTGGCCGGCTCAAACTCACAATTCAACGGATGTCAGTCAATGGGAAAAGGGGCAATTACGGGGTGGATAGTTTGTTCTGATGGCAGAATTTGCACTGGAGGGCTTGGCTTGGCATTAACAGCCTTGTACTCGATGGTAAATGGCATGTCATTAGGAGACCCCCCTGTCAATCACAATCATCAAAGCCTGAAAGGGCATCAAATCTATTTGTGACTTCCAGCGGGGTGAATGGTAACCGATAATCTGTCCTCCTAGTTCCATTTCTATAGTTCCTAGAAGGTACTGTATCCCATCCAGATGCATTTTCAATAGCCATAGGGTTAGGTGCGTACTTCATATACCGGTTGCTAAAAGGTATGGTTGGTACAGGCAGTTTTGTCTGCGGTCGAGCTATAACCCCGGGGTACATCATAGGGGTCGCTAGAGATCTTGGATAAAAATATGTCAGTTCACAAGGCACAATAGAAATGCCAGTTTTCCCTGAAGTAAAGTTTAAGATATAATTAACGGCTCTAGGATCTCTAAAGTTAATAACGATTAGGTCCCCCTCAATATCTTTCGCTCTGTGTCCCAACCAAGGGAGTCGTCGGACATGCAGGATCTCACCATTAATGTTGAAGGGAAGAGGTCTGTTTTGGCTAAGCCAGTGTATAGTTTTGTTTTTTAGCTGAGAGAACCCTTCCCTCCTACCCTTTTCTAATGTCGGGACTCCCGTGAGCACTACCACATAAGGGACCGCTTCTGGGGGTAATTCAACTTGGCGTCTCTTGTGATCCTCTGTCCTAACTGGGCTAGTGCTTCCCCTCTCATCTTGCATATTTCCTATAAGAGATTGTTTCCCTCCCTTAGGGGCTTCACCAGGATCATGCTGTATTGGTTGTTGAACTAATTTGGGGGATATAGCCCTATGTTGTCTACTGGTAATAGACTTACTAATTTTGTTTATACCCTTATGGGTAACAGGGGTAGGAGGTATCATTGGGGCTGCATTGGGGGGCACTAGATTTACAAGGTCCTTGAGTACCCCCGCATTATTACTAATGGCCAGTTCTAGATTCCCCAACCGTTGCTCCATCTTTTTTAACCTCTCTATTATAGGTAGTACGAATGACCTTATTAATCGTTCGATACTCTCAAGAGGAGCAGTGGGCAGTACTTCCTTAGGCGGACAGTGTAGAGGGGTAACTGGACCAGATGAAAGAAATGCGGCCAATGCGGGGACTTTTGGGATTGGAGCTATTTCCGTGGGAACCGCTAGGGTTGAAATAGTTGTTTCACTGGACTTTGGCGTAGGTACAATAGTTACAGTGGCCCTTGGCGTTTTACCAAAATCAGAATGGTTAATCTTGCTTCTTTGTGGGTCACCTGCCCTCTTTCTTCTTTTAGTTGGAGGTGGCCCATGAACTTTAGGCGTAGCTACTTTCCCAACCTTCTTTTTAATGATCTTAACCGCTGGTAAAGGGGGTTCAGCAATCATATTAATTCCTATGATAGAATTGCTGGAGAGAGATATATTATTATTTGTGGACGAACTGTTGAAAATATCAGGTCGTGGGGGCGTGTCTCGTAAGAGTATGGGAGTGTTATCCGTGGATAAGGAATCCTGAGTTCCAATGAGGGAGCTTGCATCAGAAGGAATAGTTTGGTTCAAGAATTCCAGAGAGGATCTATTTTTCAAACATTCAATAGAGCGACGCCGCTCAGCCCTACGCTCAGCCAGTACACTCTCACTTTCGATATCTGATGCAGCCCTAGTGAAGTAATCATCTAATGTTCCCTTGCTAATACCCCCTACGTTGACAGGTAGATGTTTGTCCAAAATCGCAGCCATAACGATAGATGGACTGGTTAAATACCCAGGTAGTCCTAATCAATGTGTTAGAGTATGGGCCCGGTCCGGTCTCTTCGTGCCTCTGAGGGCCACAGAGGGCCTGCCCTTTGCCCGGGCTTCGCACGCGCGCGTCCCGCGTGGCGCGTGCCTAGGCGGGACTATGTAGGAGGAGGAGGAGGCGGGAAGAGGACCCAGCTGCGGCCAATGCTTACAGCTAAGCCTGCTGGTCCTCGCAGTCCCGCTGGGTAGCTGCCGCGATGTAGAGGCTTCAGCAGCTCCGATCCTCCCAGTCCTCACGGTCCTCAGAGGGTCACAGGGTCCTGGAAAAACAGCAAGCAGTTGCAGCAAGGAAAACGGCTGCGAGCGGTGACCGTGAAGCGGGGGCCGCGAGCCGTTAAGTGCTGTAGGGAGGAGGGGGCGGGAAGAGGACCCAGCTGCGGACAATGTTTACAGCTAAGCCTGCTGGTCCTCGCAGTCCCGCCGGGTAGCTGCCGCGATGTAGAGGCTTCAGCAGCTCCGATCCTCCCAGTCCTCACGGTCCTCAGAGGGTCACAGGGTCCTGGAAAAACAGCAAGCAGTTGCAGCAAGGAAAACGGCTGCGAGCGGCGCCCGTGAAGCGGGGGCCGCGAGCCGTTAAGTGCTGTAGGGAGGAGGGGGCGGGAAAAGGACCCAGCTGCGGCCAATGCTTACAGCTAAGCCTGCTGGTCCTCGCAGTCCCGCCGGGTAGCTGCTGCGATGTAGAGGCTTCAGCAGCTCCAATCCTCCCAGTCCTCACGGTCCTCAAAGGGTCACAGGGTCCTGGAAAAACAGCAAGCAGTTGCAGCAAGGAAAACGGCTGCGAGCTGCGCCCGCGAAGCAGGGGCCGCGAGCCGTTAAGTGCTGTAGGGAGGAGGGGGCAGGAAGAGGACCCAGCTGCGGCCAATGCTTACAGCTAAGCCTGCTGGTTAATGTTAATGTTAATTTAATTTATATAGCGCGGCTGCTACCCGGAGGTGTCCTGGCGCTTTGTCCTCGCAGTCCCGCCGGGTAGCTGTCGCGATGTAGAGGCTTCAGCAGCTCCAATCCTCCCAGTCCTCACGGTCCTCAAAGGGTCACAGGGTCCTGACTCACGCTTCTGCCTGGTGGCCCTGGAACCTAAAAATGGAGACTGCGGGATATGCAAATTTGAGACAGAATAATAATTACCCAAAGGTGATCATGGAAACCTAACTCTCTGGCCAAAAAGGCTGGTGGTGGTCTCCTGATTAAGACTCAGGAGACAAAGGTTATAGGACAGGCTCAGGACAGAGTGATACTTACTCAACTTCTCTATAGACCCAAAGCACCTGGAAGCATCCATCACTTACACTCTGTCCCTCCTCGATATTCTTCCGGAATCTTTGATCTAAACAAGTATCTTTCACAGGTGAATCTTCCCAGTCTGTTCTCTCTTTCCTCAGCAGCAACAGCTCTTGCCTCTTTCTCTCTCAGCACTGTTGATTTCTCCAAAATGCCTGACTGACTATAACATTTAAGTCACTCCTGTTATAGCCTTCATTTATGCATGTCCCACCTTCAAAAGTTACAAATCTTGATGAAATATAACTTTGTTTGGACGGGGCCAGGGGAGTTATCATCACCTCACGCTGGCATGTTTAATTTTAAATACCTCTTTTGTCTAACAAAACCCATCCCCTTTAGCTCATTTAAAATTCTGTCTCATTTCTGTTCACACATATTTAATGTTACTATTCAGAATACATTCAATACACTTCTACAGTCGGGAACAATTATTCACACAGCGGGTGTCCTTGGCTCTTGGCAGCCTGTTGTTTACTCGGTCATAAGGTCACATCACTTACATACTGCGCATGTCCAGCTTGCATCCATTTTCAACTCTTCTTTTTCCCTTGTGTGTAACATAAGGCCCAAACGTACACTATTAATAAAGGAATCATAAACAAATGTTAATTTCACAAAGAAGTGATTTTCACTGTTCACCACCCACTTCTACTCTATCCCATGTTATTTTCTTCTTTGTTAAGCAGAAGCATTAGCAGCCAGAGCTCTCTTTAAAATCAGGCAAGCATATGACAGGCACGCGGTACCTCATGACCCAATATTAGTAATTTCTGTGCACACGTGAGAGTTTTACCTCTCAAAACCGGTTAGTTATTCTAATTCGCACATGCGCAGAAGCATTTTCTCCTTTAAAGCAGGTTTTAGTTGCATTGCGTTTTATTTTCATTAATTAAGCATGCGTAAAGCTCTTATTCCCATATATAAATGTTGTGCATATATATTAATTTAGTTTTCTATCAATTAGTACTATTAATGAGGGAATGCTCCGAGCAAGTTTTGTTTTCTTGAATCCTTGCTCCATCAGGTGCAGCAGTTTCCTCTTGTGGCAGGGCCTCCCTATCTGTGGCTGAAGCAGATGTAGTTGGATCAGATAGTTGTACCACAGAAATGAAAAGATGTTGCCGGAAAAGCCCTGTACATATGGGGGGAATTATCATGTAACACCCCAGCCAGAGAGACGAAATTGAAGTTCAGATTCTCCATCTGTACATTGGACTCCCTCTGCACCTGCTTTATCTCCCGGAGCTCTGTCAGGATCTGGCCCATTATGTCTTGGGACTGATGGAGAGAACACAAGACTTGGTCGACAGTGGTCTGGGTGACAGTGAATCCTGTGGCCTCACTTTGCTGGCCCAAAGATTCCCTCCCATAACCCTGACTCCCACTACCCTGTGCCCTTGACCCAGTGTACCCCATCCCACTGGTTCCTGGCTGAACTGGAGGTAGTTGTGATGGTGTATCAACAGCAGGCAGGACTGTGGGTCAAAAGATTGGTCAGAAGTTGGTTTGGACGCAGAAAGTGGAGGCATCCATAGGCTGAGGTGTGGTAACAGCTGGGATGGGAGGTGTAGGTGTGGGCAAAGTGAGACTGTAGCTGTCTGCCCAGACAGACCAGATGTACAAGGCTGCTTCTCATCAACTGGACTTTCAGGAGTGTAGTCCTCACTGAAGGCTTGATCCTAGTATGGAGTGGATGAATCCTCAGTGGTAGATGGTTGTGCATGTACTCTGGCTGTTGGACCTCTTATAAATAAATACAAAATACACATTTCAAAAATCTGGATTATACATCTAATTATTTTAAAGCAAAAATATGAAGCAACCTAAAAGTACAAAGTAAAAGATTATAATGAGTGTACCTTTTAGTGATAATATAATAGGCTACACAAACAGTTTAAATGACATACAAAATTACTTTAAAAAAGCAGAAGAAAAGATATCCTGAAATGCAATAAGATGCTTAGAAAGTAGGTATAAAATATACCAAACATTCCAGACCACACAGTAGAGAGGTGAAATGTGAAATGAACCATTCCAAGACCTAGAAACTTATATTCTGTCATTTACACAATTGAGAAGAATATATAGCATTAGCTATCATATGAACATTGCGGGGGACATTTTCACAAAAATAACCGCTTATTTTCAGCATCCAAAATTAAATACCTTAAATTATTTTAGTAAATAAAATTTGATTTGTGAAACAAATAATATCAGTTTCATCAAATAACAGGGATAGGACAACATACAAAATTAAACACAAAAACATTTCAAAACATGATATAGAGATTGATCAATACATAACACTTTGACATATGTGAAAATGGGATAAGGAAGGAGAAAATGAGCAAGATAACATTTCAATATTATTTTCAAAAAACAAAAACAAGGTATCATGGTACTTGTAGTCATTTCAATTTAAAATGATCTATGCTCGCAAATTTTTTACTTAAACATACCTAGTGAAATTACACTGTTAAGAAGAACATTTACAAAATAAAAAATATATATGCAATATGTTATTTATAGTAAAAAAACTCACAAGCAACATTACATCATGTAAAATGTTACGGAAAATCAAACCTGAAATGTTATTTACAACAAAAAACAAACAAACAATTCAACAAAAGAATTGATGAATATATATATATGTTTGTATATTTCCAAAAGGTGCAACAGCTAAATAAAAATCAAAACTGATATTTTGGTTTAGTGACGCATTCAGAAGTGTTACTTACTAGTGTCCAATCCACAAGGCATTCCTGTCAAGCGTTCAGGATATGGTTGTATTATGTACTTGTGCTACAAACAACAGTGGCTATACTCTAATAATTTCATTCATCATGACTGACAATTCTCTCTCTGTAAAAATTGAATCTCTCCTACCTGCCAATATCAAATAAACAAAAATTAAATAAATGTTATGACCCACAAGAAATTAAATGAGAAAAGAAACAAAGCATAAGAAACAGAGAAAGCAAAAACATAGCCCTGACTTAACTGGCAAAAGTTCAGGTTGAAAATGTTGTGGTGCAGTGGAATGGCAAAGGATCATGGTCTTAAATGGAGCTTGTCCTATAGTGTGGTATGCAGGTGAACACAATTAGTCAAAACACATCAGGTGTGTGATGCTAGCATCCATCCAAAAGCCACAGAAATTGTCCAAGGAGGACGCATCCAGCAGCGGAATCACTCCATTCAACAATCCACCGCTAGACCACTGCCAGCACAGCTGTGAAATCTAAATAGGCTTGACACAATCCTGTCACTCTAACAGCAATTAAGTAATGTTAGCCAGATGAGAAGTCCACCACGTCAACAGCGGTGAACCGCTTACATGACGGAATGGCAATGCAACCAGCATACATCAAAATACAGCAGGTAAGATTCCATTAGCTTAGTGGATCACTTGTAACTCTGCCATGGAGGGACAACGGGAATCATGCCAAGTTCTAAATCAGGCCCTTAATAAGTTTGGAAAAGTTCTAAAAGTTTTTCTAAATTTTTAATAAGGTGCCAACTACTAAATAAAAGTTAGGCACAATGGAGGCAGGTCAGAATCTCAACCTGGCAGTCATCCCAGCCCTGAGGATCATGGATCTGAGGGTGTTGTACAAAGCAAGGGGCATTAGCTACACAATGACAGCTAAAAAGGAGGACCAAGAAAGGCTCCTTAGCTCCTATGAAAAAAGAGATATTAGACAGGGAGAGCCATGCCTTAGAAGAACATCTTGAAGAGGATGAGGGTAATTCCCTGGCCCAAATTGGTAACTATGGGGAACTGGAAGGTGAAGATCACAGCTCTCCACCCTTCCCTGGTCCTCCTTCACCAGTGAGAAATGACAGTAGTCACTCTACTGTTCCCCCTACTGGTAGGATGGTAGGAATATTTGAGGACAAGCTTGTCTACATCTCCTTGGAGGAGAAAGGGCTTGAACATGAGGAAATGAGATGTCTTTGAGGTAAGAAAAATTGAGTTGAGGAAAGGAGATGTCCTTAAGGTACAAAGAGTTAAGTTGTGCCTTCGGCCAAAAGATGGTGGCAGCAACAATAGTACAAGGGAGAAGGATGGGTCCTTTGACCCACAGATCCCCAAAGGGATTGTCCCCAAGTTTAGTAATAGTGATGACATACATAAATGGTTTTCAGGTTTTGACCTTGGGGCTCTATACTTTGGGATTTGTTCTCAGCAAAGGGCGGAGACAGATTTATGAGTAGGGGTGGGCGGAACTCGAGGAGTTTTGCATTGCGGAATTCTGTGGAGTTAACTAAAAACCCAGGTTTGAGACCTTTCGATTAGTACTGTCGCAGGCAAAGCGTAGATGCACTTTAGATAGATTGATATTGCTGTCTATTTCTGAGTTTTTCAACTGGACAACTTTTTCTGTAGGTATGGAAGCACAATACCGGTCTTTCTCATGCCATCATTTCCTCACCCCCACCCCTAGTCATGTACAGCCTTCACTCCGTCTCCCCTGCCAGCCCGTGTTTCCAGAAATCCTTCACCCTTTCTCCCCTTACCTGCCACATTGAAAGGACTATATCCGCACTTGCCTTCAACTTCTTTGACCACCACAGAGAATCCTTAGCACATAGCAGGCCATCACTCAGTGTCACCGGGTGATCTTCAGCAGTCACTCGTAAGCTGAGCTCCTATCACCTGAGGCCATCTGTACTTCACTGTAAACTCCTAAATTACTCTGAGCTACTCCAAGTCACCTTACCCAGACATTTGTGAGCTCCCCAGTTCAAAGGTGAGCCTTCACTTTCCTAAAAATTCACCAATAATGTCAGGAATGAGGCCTGAAGTCATAGGGGTAGGATGCACCAGGAAAGTAAGGGCAGGAGATGACGCACTTGAAATGAAGGTACTGACCGAGTGGCTCTAATACTATGGAACACAAGAGAGAAATGCAAAACCCAGCACTACTGACTCTACCGTGGTGATGAATCTACCTACCAGCATTAAATCCTATTAACTTGAGTCACTCTGTCGTACCTCTTGTCTGTCTCACTATAGGCTGAAGGTTTCTTCACAAACCCTTAATAGTAAAGAGCCAGCATTTCTGCCCCGGTTTTGTAGGTATAACCCACTGGCAGACAAATATTGAGACGCTGAGCAGCAAAACAGTTGTGTCAGGGGCATATGCAGTGTCAGCTGCCCCTCGACCAATCAACGACAAGAGATTATGTAACCAATCATATGGTGCCTGAATCTCACGGTTATTGAACAACAGGTGATGCCAACAAACAGGTCAATGACATGGACATTCTAACCAATCCTAGGTGACTAAATATTTGATTACCAATATAATACATTTTACTCTATCTGATTGGTTGCCAGGCCCCAATGCGGCGACTTGCAGCGAGTATTAATTATAAATAATGGGGGATGGGTAGTAAACCCCGCCACGCGGCGGTTGGCAGAGTTTTTGCTGAACTCCATGTTCCAAGTGCTGCACAGAGTGGGCAAAACACAGCTAATTCCACCTGCGGAGATGAGTTTACCATTCAGCACTACTTTTGACCCTTCATGTGGATGTGGCTGAGTCCTACAGGAATATGAAAGAGACACTCATAGAAGAGTTTGGACTCACCAGAGAAGACTACATGGGTGGACTTTGAGGACCGTTCAGTCAAAGCACTGGAAGGTTGGACAAAAGGTAATAAGGTAGACACATACGATGGGCTTTATAATTTGATCATTCATTTTGATAAATTGCACCTCAGACAAGTTTCACCAGTATTTGATAGACTCACCTCTTTCTAATCTCAGAGAGCTAGCTAAGAAAGCCGATGAGTGGATAAGGCCAAGAGTATCCAAAAAAGGCTATGGAGGTGACTCCAGGAAAGGGAAGGGTAGGCCACAAAAAACACAGGAGGGAGGTGGTAAGCTCACCAGACTCCTTCAGAACCCAGAACCCTAAAAAGAAGATCAAAATCCACCCCAACTCTGGTAAACAGATTCATGGGAGCCCAGGGCTTAAAAAACTCTTGAGGAACTACAGAGGTGATCCATCCTGTTCCAAAAAGGTGGCTGGCACTAGCCTGTCCAGTGTAACCATAGGGGAAGACATCTCAAATGAAGAGGTCTTCTTAGCATTTAACTTGGAGAAGGGTCCAGATGGTAAGCTGGTGATCCCTGGGGGTGGTAGTAGACACTTCTTCGCCATTCAGGTGAATGGGATCTCTACCACTGGCCTGAGACACATGTGCCAGTCACACCATAGTGTTTGACAGGTTGGTGTCCCCAGATCAGCATGTACCAGGAGAAACAGGGAGAGTAAGGGTAGCACCCTCAGGAGGTCACTGTTAGACCTGTAGCCATAGTGCCCCTAGAAAGGGAGGGTATCCTTAACTGGCATAGGGAAGTGGTCAGTGCTGACCTCCCCTAGGTGGTATCATGGGCAATGACCTCCCAGAGATTGGTCTGAAACTAGAAGGGGAGGTCGCCCAGGGTGTCACCCAACCCAAAGATTTTGGGGCTCCAGTCCCTACAGTAAGGAGACCGGGGTTCCAAAAAAAAGGGAAACAGAAAAGGAAAGGGAAGTCCCTCTTAAATAGAGATCCAGTGAGCTAAGGGCCTTCTACCCCTTGCATTGCCATTTTCTCCATTTCTGCACTAAAATCTGCATCTGACTCTACAATTTCTCCTGGCTCTTAGTAGTAGAATGAATTAATAAAAAAATGGGAAGATAGAAATGTGCACTGTTTCTGAAAGTATTTTGCTTATCTCAGTCTGGCCCGTCCTGTGTAACATGGTATTTATTCTTGTTGCCTGGATATTGTGATCACGATTGTGCCAACAATAAACAATTGTGAATTCAAGCTCCGTTGGTGTGGCTGGCTGTCCATCTCTTCACGGGGAAGGATTGAAGGCACCCACACAGATACTCAGTCAACCAAGCAATAACCCATATAGACACTCATGTAGCTATTTACCAACCCATTCAGCCGCTTACACACCAACAAACAGACTGATACAGACATTCACACAGTTTAGTCGCTGACCCATACATTCAGTAAGATACATTAAATCACTTGCTTATAAAGTCAGTCACGCACCTACTAAATCATCCATTCAGACACTCATACACCCACTCATTCTTCAATCCACCTTGGACTATCTATATTAAACATATATAAACATTACAGAAACACACAGTCACTGGATGATGTCATCACTGATGTCATCAGTGATGTCATTTGAGATGTCATCAGTGATATCACTGACCATGTTATGAGTGATGTAATATGTGACGTCATTAGCAGTGCATTGCGGGGGCGTGAGTTATAGTTAGCTGAACTAACTATAACATCAAAATTTCACTGGTTATAACATCACTGAAACCTGTGTTTTTTTCAGTTAATTTCTGAGGTTTTTTAAATGTTAATTTCTAACTATAACGTGCCTGAAACCTGTGGTTCTTTCAGAGAATTTCTAAGTTTTTTTAAATGTAAATTTCTAACTATGCCTACAGAGGTAGGCCATGTGCAGAAAGAGGAAGAAAGGCGCAGAAAGAAGCAAAAGAAATGCAGAAAGAGGCAACAGAAGTCCAGAAAGATGAAGAAAAGTGCAGAGAGAAGCAAGAGATGTGTACAAAGAACCGACAGAGAAGCAGAAAGAGGCCTTGTTGCAAAGTCATCCAGTGCCCCCAACTTTTTGCTGACGGGTTCTGGTGGTAACTGACTCTGATTAACCAGGCTTAGAGCTAGTGCTATGCTAAAAGACACTTAGAATACAGTGAAAATACCTACATACACTAGGGAACACTATGCGTTGGGGTACCCCTGTGATTTGCATGACCTCCTCTGTAATGCCCTAGTTCATAATAGGGCAGGGGGATTAAAACTACCTCTAAGTCAGAGGTGCAGAAAGACGCTTCTTTAAGTAGTAGTCACATTTGCAGAGTGGTGGAGAAAGAGTGCTGAGCCTCCGACCAGCGCTCAGGAATTACGCTGCATAGGACTTAGATGAGGTATTAAGAGGGCTTCTTGACATCGCAAAGTCCCTCCGGAGAAAATTGGACTTCGTCCCCCATCCCATAGTCTGCCTGGAGGCACGTTTGCAGAGTGTTGGAGAAAGGGGGGCATGTACTCCTTAGACGTCTTAGCAATCACACTGTGTGGGACTTACTGCAGGTAACAAGAGGGGTAGTTGTCTCCCAACGACAACCCCTCCTATTACCTTCAGTAAGTCCCAAACAGCAGGATTGATAAGTTCTCATAGCAGGCCACGCCCCCTTTGCCCACTACTCTGCAAACACACTCCCTGTCGTGCTCTTGGATGGGGATTGAAGTTCCCTTCACTGATAGGGGGCCTTTAGGGGCCAACTAACCAACGTCTTACCTCCAGTAAGCCCCATACAGTGGGATTGCTGAGAGGTGGACAAAGGCCACGCCCCCTTCCCCACCACTCTGAAAATGTGCCTCCTGGTGCATTCTAAGTTGGGGTATCAAGTCCCCTTCATTCCTGAGTGTCCCTGGGGGCCACCTAGCCCACCAGGTACCTCCAGTATGCGCCACAGAGCTGCGTTGCAGAGATGTGGTTTGAGGCCATGCCCCCTTTCTACAACACTCTGCAAACGCAGCTCCTGGTGCACTGCTGCTCGGGGGATGAAGTCCACTTGTGTCCTAAAGGTCCTCTGGACACAAGAGGACCTCATCCCCCACCACCAGTGGTGTGGGGCTCTGTGGCACATACTGGAGGGTCCTGGTGGGCTAGTAGGCCCCCAGGGACCCTCGGGAATGAAGGGGACTTAATACCCTTACTTAGAACACACTCGGGGGCACGTTTGCAGAGTGCTGTAGTGAGGGGACGGGGCCTCCGGCGAGATGCCGGCTTTTTAAAAAAATTACTTTTTTTAGAAGGGGGCTGTGTGGCCTCTCTTCTTTTACAATATGTGGGGTCCTAGGGACCCCATCCCCAGGGCCTGACCCCTTTTTATCAACATTTTTAAAAAAAATCAGGAAGGGCCCCGTGTGGCCCCCCTCCCGAGGCCAATTTAGGCCCCGGGGACCCCATCCCCTGGGGCATGGCCAGAATGTTATTTATTTTATCATTTATATTTGGAGGGGACCACATGGCCCCCCTCCTAAGGCCAATTATGGCCCCGGGGACCCCATCCGGCCTTTCCTTATTTTTTTAATAATTATTGGGGAGGGGGGCCGTGTGGCACTCCTCTCAGGCCACTTCTGGCCTCGAGGACCCTATCTCCCGGGGCCTGGCCTCTGTGATTGGGACTGTGGGGGGATCCCCAATGCCACTTCGGTCCCGCTGGTTCCCCACCTCCTGCGGGAGCCGGCATTACTTTTGAGCAAGGGGAGCTGCTGACATGCAGTTCCTTTGCTCAAAAGCAATCCTGCTTTGCTTCATTGAAGCAAGAGCAGGTTTTCCTGATCTTGCTTCAATGAAGCAAAGCAAAGTTTGCTATGGCAGGGAGGGAGCCGTGCTCCCGCCCTGCCATAGCAAACAGCACTGTCCCGGGGTAGGCACGTGCTCCCCGCATTCAAAATAATAAGGCCCAGGGAGGTGGTGGTGCCCGGGGCTGCAGCGGCCCCTGTGGGCCCCCACAGGCCCCTGCAAATTAATCATTGATTGCCCCCGGGACCTGGCCCACCCAGGGGCTTTTTGTAAAAAACAAAGCGTGGCATTCCGCGCTTTGTTTTAAAAAAAAATTATCTGCAGGATTTGCGACCCCAACGTGAATTCTGCAATTTTTTTAAAGGCCTAGGGGGTCAGGGTGTTTCTACCCTGCCCACTTTTCTTGTTTTCAACCTTTTTTCCACTCACAAGTTGGCTGCCAACACTTCCTGGTTTGGAGTGTTGGCAGCCAATCAGAGTGAATCTCGTGCTCTGGAGGGTTTGTGACTTCTTCTTGGTGGTCAGATAGCGATATTTTTCTTTTTTAAATTTCTCAGGAACTACTGAACGGATTGACACCATTTTAGAAAAAACGGCAAACTCTAAACAAAGACCTACTTTTTTGCCAAATTTGGTGTTGTTCCGTTCAGCAGGTCGGGCTGTAACCTGTAATAAAGTTTCCTATGGAAAATAACATAGCGAAAACACGCTTTGGGACCTCTCTATTTTTTGGGAAACTTTCACAAAGATTCGTCAAATGGCGCCAGAGATATTGGCAAATCAAAAAGTGCTTTTTCTATGGAAACTAGGTTCTAACTATAACTACCTACTGGCGACCGCCAGTATGTAATATATATATTTAAATATATATATATATATATATATTACCTACTGGCGGTCGCCAGTAGGTAGTTATAGTTAGGACCACGTTTCCATAGGAAAACCTCAACATTCTATTTTGAATAACTTTGGCGCCGGTCGACGAATCCTCGTGAATTTCTCAAAATAGGTGGGGCGCTACGCTCCGCTCCTACCCTGAAAGTCTCGGGGGGATCCGTCAAGCGGGGGCTGAGATAAAAGGGGGGTCCCAAAACGCGTTTTTCCCATGCATTTTTCCATAGGACCTTTAGAACGAGCTACAGCCCGAACGGCTGAACAGAATTACTCAAAATTTGGCAGAGAGGTAGTCCCTAGGTCAAGGAAGTGCCTTTTGTAGGTTTGGTGTAAATGTGTTCAGTAGATTCTGAGAAAATAGCCTTTAAATCAATATATATATCTGAGCCCGCTTACGGTACGCTTACCGTACGCTTACGGTAAGCGTACGGCGGCGTGCGCGAGCGCGATTCTGATTGGCTGTTAGATCTTAGTAAACATTCGAATCGGCCGAAACCAGGAAGCGGCGGCCGCCATTTTGTGTATTTCACTCTGAAAAAAAAGAGTGAAAACAAGGAAAGGGGGCAATGAGGAGAGTTACAGACCCCCTAACATTTGTAAGGGGGTCAAAGAAGGACAGAAAAGTACAAAAAAAACATTTATTGATTTTAAAAAAAATCACGGGGTACGCGTACGGTAAGCTTACGGTAAGCGTACGGTAAAAAAAATAAAAATAGATAAATGAAAAGCAGATTTAAGAGTTTAGAAATTAGGGAGCTCTAAAAAGAGCTGTTGTGTTTATGAAGTCATTTTTTTAGTGGTACCTACAAGTAAGTACCGATGCAGAGTCTAAGGTTCAAGAGGAAGACTCTGTTCCCTTCATCATTGAAGTGCACACCATCTCCTCTATAAATGTCTTGCATGTCATAACGCAAGTTGTTGTGGTAAATGGCACCCATACCATAGTCACGGAGGAAAGCAGAAACAGATTTGTTGACGTGCTTTCTTGCTTTGTCAATCTGTGGACAGAAATGATTGGACCAGTTCCATTTTTGCCTTTGGCATATGTTGGAAAACACAAAGGCAGTTTTAGGGAAAAGTGTAAACAGTTGTGCAAAGGTGTCCTTCATAAGCATTTCCAGACCTACCCCAGTCAAAGTGCCTAGGTCATTGCCACCACAGTGCACTATTATGAGGTCAGGGTGTTGGATTTGAATGAAGGATTTCACCAATGGCATCAATTGGTGCCACTTTAACCCTCTCTGACCAATCCATTTAATGTCTACATTTGGCAAAGCAAGGTCTCTCACCATATCTGTTTTCTCTGCAAACTTTTCACTCCAGAAGACATAGCTGTGCCCTACAATCCACACTGTGAACATCTTCAAAGGAGAACTGGATGCACTCAGGAGGTGTCTTTCAGTAGAATGGCAATATGAAAAGAAAGACAGTTTGGAAATGGAGGCATACATATTTTTTTTAAACAAAAAGAACTGATTGGCTGTTTCATACCACTCTAGAATAAAAACTAGGCTGTATGTGAAAATTAATAGAAGCATGTTTTGTATTGGTACAAAAAAATGTGTAACCAAAGAACAGTACTATGGATTTGCTGTAAGGTTTGAAAAGTCAAGCACTCTTGCTCTGTGGAATTGAAACATTGTGTGTCGAACTTCTGACCTAACTGCACACAGCAGTGTTCCATGAGCTGTTGCTATGGTAGCAGGCAGAAGTCAAGTTGGGGGAAGGGTACTAGGCAGAAGTCAAGTTGGGGGCAGGGTACTTTTGGAAAAGGGTTGGTTTTCAACCAATAGAAATGTGTGATTACATTTGAAAAAAAGGGGGAAGCACTGAGATTTGAAACTTACATGTATATGTGTGGAAAAATAGAGGGAAAGTTTGCCATTATCTGGTTCTGCTGAGAGGAGAGAGGTGAACACAACAGAGATCCTGGCTCTGATAATCTGCTGTTTGAGTGTCACATTTCTTTCACAACTAACTAATTTTAAAGGTGAGTTTAGAGTTTGAGAGGGGATGTATGTGGTAACTTAAGAAATGAATAATAGAAATGGGAATTGTTTTTGTTGTAGTTACACATGGTGGTTTCATAATGTGACAGTGTGTAAAAGTGATTTACACTTGCCCCGAAAAAAAAAAGAGCAGTAAGTGTGCTTTCAAATTGGCAAAGAAATTTCGTTTTGGGACTAATGTGAAAACATGACTCTGTGTGCATAGAAGAATTATAGGCAGAGATTTATTGCGTCTTGCTCTGGTGATTTCACAGTTGCATTAGATGGAAAGGGGGAGCGAATTTTTTGGGGAAGAAGCAGAGGCTTAGCACACACCCATGTGCTTGCCATGTATAGTCATGCACAGTATTTAGAAGCCAGTGGGGTTTTCAGGTTTAAGTCTGTAATGCAAATACATTCAGCATCACTAAGGCTGGTTGCCCTTGGTGGAGAGTAGGCAGTCACAGAGAATGCACATGGTGGTGGTCTGAAAAAAAAACAGCTTGGACACGTGCAATTAAATAAATCAAAAATAGTGGTTTCATAATGTGTCAGTCTGTAAAAGTGATTTCAAATTGTAAAAAGAGATTTTCACTTGGCCCGAAAAAAAAAGAGCAGTAAGTGTGCTTTCAAATTGGCAAAGAAATTTCGTTTTGGGACTAATGTGAAAACATGACTCTGTGTGCATAGAAGAATTATAGGCAGAGATTTATTGCGTCTTGCTCTGGTGATTTCACAGTTGCATTAGATGGAAAGGGGGAGCAAATTTTTGGGGGAAGAAGCAGAGGCTTAGCACACACCCATGTGCTTGCCGTGTATAGTCATGCACAGTATTTAGAAGCCACTGGGGTTTTCAGGTTTAAGTCTGTAATGCAAATACATTCAGCATCACTAAGGCTGGTTGCCCTTGGTGGAGTGTAGGCAGTCACAGAGAATGCACATGGTGGTGGTCTGAAAAAAAAACAGTTTGTACACGAGCAATTAAATAAATCAAAAATAGTGGTTTCATAATGTGTCAGTCTGTAAAAGTGATTTCAAATTGTAAAAAGAGATTTTCACTTGGCCCTAAAAAAAAAGAGCAGTAAGTGTGCTTTCAAATTGGCAAAGAAATTTCGTTTTAGGTCTAATGTGAAAACATGACTCTGTGTGCATAGAGGAATTATAGGCAGAGATTTATTGCGTCTTGCTCTGGTGATTTCACAGTTGCATTAGATGGAAAGGGGGAGCGAATTTTTGGGGGAAGAAGCAGAGGCTTAGCACACACCCATGTGCTTGCCATGTATAGTCATGCACAGTATTTAGAAGCCACTGGGGTTTTCAGGTTTAAGTCTGTAATGCAAATACATTCAGCATCACTAAGGCTGGTTGCCCTTGGTGGAGTGTAGGCAGTCACAGAGAATGCACATGGTGGTGGTCTGAAAAAAAAACAGTTTGTACACGTGCAATTAAATAAATCAAAAATAGTGGTTTCATAATGTGTCAGTCTGTAAAAGTGATTTCAAATTGTAAAAAGAGATTTTCACTTGGCCCTAAAAAAAAAGAGCTGTAAGTGTGCTTTCAAATTGGCAAAGAAATTTCGTTTTAGGACTAATGTGAAAACATGACTCTGTGTGCATAGAGGAATTATAGGCAGAGATTTATTGCGTCTTGCTCTGGTGATTTCACAGTTGCATTAGATGGAAAGGGGGAGCGAATTTTTGGGGGAAGAAGCAGAGGCTTAGCACACACCCATGTGCTTGCCGTGTATAGTCATGCACAGTATTTAGAAGCCACTGGGGTTTTCAGGTTTAAGTCTGTAATGCAAATACATTCAGCATCACTAAGGCTGGTTGCCCTTGGTGGAGTGTAGGCAGTCACAGAGAATGCACATGGTGGTGGTCTGAAAAAAAACAGTTTGTACACGTGCAATTAAATAAATCAAAAATAGTGGTTTCATAATGTGTCAGTCTGTAAAAGTGATTTCAAATTGTAAAAAGAGATTTTCACTTGGCCCTAAAAAAAAGAGCAGTAAGTGTGCTTTCAAATTGGCAAAGAAATTTCGTTTTAGGTCTAATGTGAAAACATGACTCTGTGTGCATAGAGGAATTATAGGCAGAGATTTATTGCGTCTTGCTCTGGTGATTTCACAGTTGCATTAGATGGAAAGGGGGAGCGAATTTTTGGGGGAAGAAGCAGAGGCTTAGCACACACCCATGTGCTTGCCATGTATAGTCATGCACAGTATTTAGAAGCCACTGGGGTTTTCAGGTTTAAGTCTGTAATGCAAATACATTCAGCATCACTAAGGCTGGTTGCCCTTGGTGGAGTGTAGGCAGTCACAGAGAATGCACATGGTGGTGGTCTGAAAAAAAAACAGTTTGTACACGTGCAATTAAATAAATCAAAAATAGTGGTTTCATAATGTGTCAGTCTGTAAAAGTGATTTCAAATTGTAAAAAGAGATTTTCACTTGGCCCTAAAAAAAAAGAGCTGTAAGTGTGCTTTCAAATTGGCAAAGAAATTTCGTTTTAGGACTAATGTGAAAACATGACTCTGTGTGCATAGAGGAATTATAGGCAGAGATTTATTGCGTCTTGCTCTGGTGATTTCACAGTTGCATTAGATGGAAAGGGGGAGCGAATTTTTTGGGGAAGAAGCAGAGGCTTAGCACACACCCATGTGCTTGCCATGTATAGTCATGCACAGTATTTAGAAGCCAGTGGGGTTTTCAGGTTTAAGTCTGTAATGCAAATACATTCAGCATCACTAAGACTGGTTGCCCTTGCTGGAGTGTAGGCAGTCACAGAGAATGCACATGGTGGTGGTCTGAAAAAAAAACAGTTTGTACACGTGCAATTAAATAAATCAAAAATAGTGGTTTCATAATGTGTCAGTCTGTAAAAGTGATTTCAAATTGTAAAAAGAGATTTTCACTTGGCCCTAAAAAAAAAGAGCAGTAAGTGTGCTTTCAAATTGGCAAAGAAATTTCGTTTTAGGTCTAATGTGAAAACATGACTCTGTGTGCATAGAGGAATTATAGGCAGAGATTTATTGCGTCTTGCTCTGGTGATTTCACAGTTGCATTAGATGGAAAGGGGGAGCGAATTTTTTGGGGAAGAAGCAGAGGCTTAGCACACACCCATGTGCTTGCCGTGTATAGTCATGCACAGTATTTAGAAGCCACTGGGGTTTTCAGGTTTAAGTCTGTAATGCAAATACATTCAGCATCACTAAGGCTGGTTGCCCTTGGTGGAGTGTAGGCAGTCACAGAGAATGCACATGGTGGTGGTCTGAAAAAAAAACAGTTTGTACACGTGCAATTAAATAAATCAAAAATAGTGGTTTCATAATGTGTCAGTCTGTAAAAGTGATTTCAAATTGTAAAAAGAGATTTTCACTTGGCCCTAAAAAAAAAGAGCTGTAAGTGTGCTTTCAAATTGGCAAAGAAATTTTGTTTTAGGACTAATGTGAAAACATGACTCTGTGTGCATAGAGGAATTATAGGCAGAGATTTATTGCGTCTTGCTCTGGTGATTTCACAGTTGCATTAGATGGAAAGGGGGAGCGAATTTTTGGGGGAAGAAGCAGAGGCTTAGCACACACCCATGTGCTTGCCATGTATAGTCATGCACAGTATTTAGAAGCCACTGGGGTTTTCAGGTTTAAGTCTGTAATGCAAATACATTCAGCATCACTAAGGCTGGTTGCCCTTGGTGGAGTGTAGGCAGTCACAGAGAATGCACATGGTGGTGGTCTGAAAAAAAAACAGTTTGTACACGTGCAATTAAATAAATCAAAAATAGTGGTTTCATAATGTGTCAGTCTGTAAAAGTGATTTCAAATTGTAAAAAGAGATTTTCACTTGGCCCTAAAAAAAAAGAGCAGTAAGTGTGCTTTCAAATTGGCAAAGAAATTTCGTTTTAGGTCTAATGTGAAAACATGACTCTGTGTGCATAGAGGAATTATAGGCAGAGATTTATTGCGTCTTGCTCTGGTGATTTCACAGTTGCATTAGATGGAAAGGGGGAGCGAATTTTTGGGGGAAGAAGCAGAGTCTTAGCACACACCCATGTGCTTGCCATGTATAGTCATGCACAGTATTTACAAGCGAGTGGGGTTTTCAGGTTTCAGTCTGTAATGCAAATACATTCAGCATCACTAAGGCTGGTTGTATAAGGCAAAAATATTTTTGGGGAAAAAATGTAAATATGTGTACTGTATTATAAAAAGTTTTAAAAATATTAATACTTTTTTCTTTTTTTTCAGATCGATATAGAAAATTTTCGAAAACTACAACCATTTTTAAAACTATTTTTTAAAAAAACAAATGAATAAATATTTTTTTGAGTGAGTATGGTAAGTCAATAATAATAATTGTAGTCTCTCAAGGACCTTGTAATGTGATAATTGATTTTTAGTGTTTTTTTTAAAAAATAAAAAAAAGGTACGCGCACCGTACGCGTACGGTAAAAAAAAAAAAAAAAAGGTTTTAAAAAACATATGTAAAAAAAAGATGAAAGATAAGGTTGGCTCTTAAAAGAACCGTTGTGTTCATGCAGGGACAGAGGAAAGGAAGCATGGGAAAATCATTCAAAGCTACAAATGTGCTGATCTATTTTGTTGTTCACTAGGGAAACACTGGTCTCCCTATGACAAATTAGACCTTTACAAAATGTGCAATGAATATCAACCTTCCGAAATCGAAGGTTCATTTCCAGAGGGCCAGCAAAAGGAGATTCTCCCCCCACAGATGAAGGGCTCACCTGACCTGCTGAAGAAGGAGTCAGCCCTGCAGATGATGGTCCAGGCTGAGCTGCTGTGGATGTACTGGCTCGTCTTTCTGAAGAGTTACCTCCAAAAAGATGACCATGTGTCCTTCCGTGTACATCCTGGAGGTGCCTCTTCATGGTGTGATTCCCAAAGGAATACTTCCTGTTAGGATTACCTCTAGAAAGTACACGCTTACACAGACAGCAAGTAACTAAGGGTGCATTCACCTTTTGCTGGCCTTCTGGAAAAGTAAAATAATCCCAAACATAAGAAGGCTTTTGTTTCCTCGATCTCTGCCTCAAGACAGTGCTGCTGGTGCTAGGCTCACTCTCAGAAGAGCTCTGCTGTTCTGCCATCGTATCCCAAAGACAAACCAGCTCCTTCTCCCAAGGGATCACAAGCAGAAATGAGGGGAATGGGTGTGGTGTAGGAGAGTTCTAGAACTGAAAGTAGTTTCAACCAATCAAAAGTTGTGTTTCATGATCACATGACCTACCGTACGCTTACGGTACGCTTACGGTACGCTTACGGCAAAAAGTACGCGTGCGCGTAAAAAAGACACGCGCTTCCGCGCATGCGCATAACAGTCACTCCCCGGCACTTCCGCGTAACGTGCGCGTGTGGCGTAAGCGCGCACGCGTCCCACGCGCAGTACGCGCGGCTACGCAAATTGCGTAACTATACGCAAGCAGCGTAGATAGATTACGGACGTTGCGTAAACCGTACGCTTACCGTGAGCTTACGGTACGCGTACTAAAAAAAATAAAAAAAAAAAAAAAAAAATCTGGTAATAAATTTTACATGTTTATTTTAAAAAATATATTAAAAAAAAATATTTAAGGATTTTAAAAATTTAAGCATAGTCTTTATAAAATGAAAGAAAATTAAATTAAAAATATGTTTGAAAAAAATGAAGAATAAAAAAAAAAATTAGCATTTAAAAAACCTTGCAAATTCACTGAAAAAACCATGGGTTACACACACGTTATAGTTAGGAATTAGCATTTAAAAAACCTTGCAAATTCACTGAAAAAACCATGGGTTTCACACACGTTATAGTTAGGAATTAGCATTTAAAAAACCTTAGAAATTCACTGAAAAAACCATAGGTTTCACACACGTTATAGTTAGGAATTAGCATTTAAAAAACCTTAGAAATTCAGTGAAAAAACCATAGGTTTCACACATGTTATAGTTAGCTGGACATTTTACTCGTAAAAAACCAATGAAATTGCCCCGTTATAGTTAGTTCAGCTAACTATAACTCACGCGCCCGCAATGCACTGCTGATGACGTCACATATTACATCACTCATGACATGGTCAGTGACATCACTCATGACATCACTGATGACATCTCAAATGACATCACTGATGACCTCACTGATGACATCATCCAGTGAATGTGTGTTTTTCTGAAAATTAAATATGTTTTATATATGTATATCTCAAGGTCGATGGAAGAATAAATGGGTATATAAGTGTCTAAATGGATGATTTGTTTTTAAAAAATTGATTGTGTAAGTGACTGATTAAGTGTATCTCTCACTTTGTGTATAAGTGGCTGCATGGGTTGGTGAGTAGCTACATGGGTGTCTATATAGGTTAGTAGTTGTTTTTTTGAGTATCAGTCTGAGTGTCTGTATGGTTCGGTGGGGGGTATTACGTAGTGCATAGGTGCATGAATGAGTGACTCACTGTTTGTATGTGTTGAAGACAGCATGTGTGCAGGACTGTATGGGTGGATGAGTGTGTGTATGGGTGTGTTAGTGAGTGAATGACTGTCCCAATAGTGTCTTCAGGAGTAACTACATATGTTTTAAACTAGTATATGTGACTATTGGTGTATATATGTGAGTATATGTGAGAGGGACAGATTGAAAGAGTTCCTGTATGAATAAGTATGTGTTTCTATAAGTGATTGTTTAAAAGACTAAGTATGTGTAAGTTTCCGTAGAAGTAAGTGTGGTGGTGTGTGTATAACTGTATATGCAGGTGAATGTATGTTTGATTCTTTATTAGCATGAGTGACTATGTGTGTGAGTAACTCTATGGATGAGTGGCATTATGTAATAGGATGTATAGGTGTATGAGTACATATGATGAGTGAGTACATGTATGAGTGACTGTATAGGACTGTTGGTGAATGAGTGGATGTGTATGTGGATCTTAGAATTACTGAAGAGGTTGTTGTAACTGGTATTGGTATGTCCATTGTTTTGAAAATTTTAGTCTCTATTTTTGAATGTGTGTATCAAAGCTTATATTAAGGTGAGAGGAGGTCTGCCACTCTATCACAAGGATGATGTCATCAGTGAGGTCATCAGTGATGTCATTTGAGATGTCATCAGTGATGTCATGAGTGATGTCACTGACCATGTCATGAGTGATGTAATATGTGACGTCATCAGCAGTGCATTGCGGGCGCGTGAGTTATAGTTAGCTGAACTAACTATAACGGGGCAATTTCATTGGTTTTTTACGAGTAAAATGTCCAGCTAACTATAACATGTGTGAAACCTATGGTTTTTTCACTGAATTTCTAAGGTTTTTTAAATGCTAATTCCTAACTATAACGTGTGTGAAACCTATGGTTTTTTCAGTGAATATATATATATATATATATATATATATATATTACCTACTGGCGGTCGCCAGTAGGTAGTTATAGTTAGGACCACGTTTCCATAGGAAAACCTCAACATTCTATTTTGAATAACTTTGGCGCCGGTCGACGAATCCTCGCGAATTTCTCAAAATAGGTGGGGCGCTACGCTCCGCTCCTTCCCTGAAAGTCTCGGGGGGATTCGTCAAGCGGGGGCTGAGATAAAAGGGGGGTCCCAAAACGCGTTTTTCCCATGCATTTTTCCATAGGACCTTTAGACAGGGCTACAGCCCGAACGGCTGAACAGAATTACTAGAAATTTGGCAGAGAGGTAGTCCTCAGGTCAAGGAAGTGCCTTTTGTAGGTTTGGTGTAAATCTGTTCAGTAGATTCTGAGAAAATAGCCTTTAAATCAATATATATATCTGAGCCCGCTTACGGTACGCTTACCGTACGCTTACAGTAAGCGTACGGCGGCGTGCGCGAGCGCGATTCTGATTGGCTGTTAGATCTTAGTAAACATTCGAATCGGTCGAAACCAGGAAGCGGCGGCCGCCATTTTGTGTATTTCACTCTGAAAAAAAAGAGTGAAAACAAGGAAAGGGGGCAATGAGGAGAGTTACAGACCCCCTAACATTTGTAAGGGGGTCAAAGAAGGACAGAAAAGTACAAAAAAAACATTTATTGATTTAAAAAAAAATCACGGGGTACGCGTACGGTAAGCTTACGGTAAGCGTACGGTAAAAAAAAAAAAAATAGATAAATGAAAAGCAGATTTAAGAGTTTAGAAATTAGGGAGCTCTAAAAAGAGCTGTTGTGTTTATGAAGTCATTTTTTTAGTGGTACCTACAAGTAAGTACCGATGCAGAGTCTAAGGTTCAAGAGGAAGACTCTGTTCCCTTCATCATTGAAGTGCACACCATCTCCTCTATAAATGTCTTGCATGTCATAACGCAAGTTGTTGTGGTAAATGGCACCCATACCATAGTCACGGAGGAAAGCAGAAACAGATTTGTTGACGTGCTTTCTTGCTTTGTCAATCTGTGGACAGAAATGATTGGACCAGTTCCATTTTTTCCTTTGGCATATGTTGGAAAACACAAAGGCAGTTTTAGGGAAAAGTGTAAACAGTTGTGCAAAGGTGTCCTTCATAAGCATTTCCAGACCTACCCCAGTCAAAGTGCCTAGGTCATTGCCACCACAGTGCACTATTATGAGGTCAGGGTGTTGGATTTGAATGAAGGATTTCACCAATGGCATCAATTGGTGCCACTTTAACCCTCTCTGACCAATCCATTTAATGTCTACATTTGGCAAAGCAAGGTCTCTCACCATATCTGTTTTCTCTGCAAACTTTTCACTCCAGAAGACATAGCTGTGCCCTACAATCCACACTGTGAACATCTTCAAAGGAGAACTGGATGCACTCAGGAGGTGTCTTTCAGTAGAATGGCAATAAGAAAAGAAAGACAGTTTGGAAATGGAGGCATACATATTTTTTTAAAACAAAAAGAACTGATTGGCTGTTTCATACCACTCTAGAATAAAAACTAGGCTGTATGTGAAAATTAATAGAAGCATGTTTTGTATTGGTACAAAAAAATGTGTAACCAAAGAACAGTACTATGGATTTGCTGTAAGGTTTGAAAAGTCAAGCACTCTTGCTCTGTGGAATTGAAACATTGTGTGTCGAACTTCTGACCTAACTGCACACAGCAGTGTTCCATGAGCTGTTGCTATGGTAGCAGGCAGAAGTCAAGTTGGGGGAAGGGTACTAGGCAGAAGTCAAGTTGGGGGCAGGGTACTTTTGGAAAAGGGTTGGTTTTCAACCAATAGAAATGTGTGATTACATTTGAAAAAAAGGGGGAAGCACTGAGATTTGAAACTTACATGTATATGTGTGGAAAAATAGAGGGAAAGTTTGCCATTATCTGGTTCTGCTGAGAGGAGAGAGGTGAACACAACAGAGATCCTGGCTCTGATAATCTGCTGTTTGAGTGTCACATTTCTTTCACAACTAACTAATTTTAAAGGTGAGTTTAGAGTTTGAGAGGGGATGTATGTGGTAACTTAAGAAATGAATAATAGAAATGGGAATTGTTTTTGTTGTAGTTACACATGGTGGTTTCATAATGTGACAGTGTGTAAAAGTGATTTACACTTGCCCCGAAAAAAAAAAGAGCAGTAAGTGTGCTTTCAAATTGGCAAAGAAATTTCGTTTTGGGACTAATGTGAAAACATGACTCTGTGTGCATAGAAGAATTATAGGCAGAGATTTATTGCGTCTTGCTCTGGTGATTTCACAGTTGCATTAGATGGAAAGGGGGAGCGAATTTTTTGGGGAAGAAGCAGAGGCTTAGCACACACCCATGTGCTTGCCATGTATAGTCATGCACAGTATTTAGAAGCCAGTGGGGTTTTCAGGTTTAAGTCTGTAATGCAAATACATTCAGCATCACTAAGGCTGGTTGCCCTTGGTGGAGTGTAGGCAGTCACAGAGAATGCACATGGTGGTGGTCTGAAAAAAAAACAGCTTGGACACGTGCAATTAAATAAATCAAAAATAGTGGTTTCATAATGTGTCAGTCTGTAAAAGTGATTTCAAATTGTAAAAAGAGATTTTCACTTGGCCCGAAAAAAAAAGAGCAGTAAGTGTGCTTTCAAATTGGCAAAGAAATTTCGTTTTGGGACTAATGTGAAAACATGACTCTGTGTGCATAGAAGAATTATAGGCAGAGATTTATTGCGTCTTGCTCTGGTGATTTCACAGTTGCATTAGATGGAAAGGGGGAGCAAATTTTTGGGGGAAGAAGCAGAGGCTTAGCACACACCCATGTGCTTGCCGTGTATAGTCATGCACAGTATTTAGAAGCCACTGGGGTTTTCAGGTTTAAGTCTGTAATGCAAATACATTCAGCATCACTAAGGCTGGTTGCCCTTGGTGGAGTGTAGGCAGTCACAGAGAATGCACATGGTGGTGGTCTGAAAAAAAAACAGTTTGTACACGAGCAATTAAATAAATCAAAAATAGTGGTTTCATAATGTGTCAGTCTGTAAAAGTGATTTCAAATTGTAAAAAGAGATTTTCACTTGGCCCTAAAAAAAAAGAGCAGTAAGTGTGCTTTCAAATTGGCAAAGAAATTTCGTTTTAGGTCTAATGTGAAAACATGACTCTGTGTGCATAGAGGAATTATAGGCAGAGATTTATTGCGTCTTGCTCTGGTGATTTCACAGTTGCATTAGATGGAAAGGGGGAGCGAATTTTTGGGGGAAGAAGCAGAGGCTTAGCACACACCCATGTGCTTGCCATGTATAGTCATGCACAGTATTTAGAAGCCACTGGGGTTTTCAGGTTTAAGTCTGTAATGCAAATACATTCAGCATCACTAAGGCTGGTTGCCCTTGGTGGAGTGTAGGCAGTCACAGAGAATGCACATGGTGGTGGTCTGAAAAAAAAACAGTTTGTACACGTGCAATTAAATAAATCAAAAATAGTGGTTTCATAATGTGTCAGTCTGTAAAAGTGATTTCAAATTGTAAAAAGAGATTTTCACTTGGCCCTAAAAAAAAAGAGCTGTAAGTGTGCTTTCAAATTGGCAAAGAAATTTCGTTTTAGGACTAATGTGAAAACATGACTCTGTGTGCATAGAGGAATTATAGGCAGAGATTTATTGCGTCTTGCTCTGGTGATTTCACAGTTGCATTAGATGGAAAGGGGGAGCGAATTTTTGGGGGAAGAAGCAGAGGCTTAGCACACACCCATGTGCTTGCCGTGTATAGTCATGCACAGTATTTAGAAGCCACTGGGGTTTTCAGGTTTAAGTCTGTAATGCAAATACATTCAGCATCACTAAGGCTGGTTGCCCTTGGTGGAGTGTAGGCAGTCACAGAGAATGCACATGGTGGTGGTCTGAAAAAAAACAGTTTGTACACGTGCAATTAAATAAATCAAAAATAGTGGTTTCATAATGTGTCAGTCTGTAAAAGTGATTTCAAATTGTAAAAAGAGATTTTCACTTGGCCCTAAAAAAAAGAGCAGTAAGTGTGCTTTCAAATTGGCAAAGAAATTTCGTTTTAGGTCTAATGTGAAAACATGACTCTGTGTGCATAGAGGAATTATAGGCAGAGATTTATTGCGTCTTGCTCTGGTGATTTCACAGTTGCATTAGATGGAAAGGGGGAGCGAATTTTTGGGGGAAGAAGCAGAGGCTTAGCACACACCCATGTGCTTGCCATGTATAGTCATGCACAGTATTTAGAAGCCACTGGGGTTTTCAGGTTTAAGTCTGTAATGCAAATACATTCAGCATCACTAAGGCTGGTTGCCCTTGGTGGAGTGTAGGCAGTCACAGAGAATGCACATGGTGGTGGTCTGAAAAAAAAACAGTTTGTACACGTGCAATTAAATAAATCAAAAATAGTGGTTTCATAATGTGTCAGTCTGTAAAAGTGATTTCAAATTGTAAAAAGAGATTTTCACTTGGCCCTAAAAAAAAAGAGCTGTAAGTGTGCTTTCAAATTGGCAAAGAAATTTCGTTTTAGGACTAATGTGAAAACATGACTCTGTGTGCATAGAGGAATTATAGGCAGAGATTTATTGCGTCTTGCTCTGGTGATTTCACAGTTGCATTAGATGGAAAGGGGGAGCGAATTTTTTGGGGAAGAAGCAGAGGCTTAGCACACACCCATGTGCTTGCCATGTATAGTCATGCACAGTATTTAGAAGCCAGTGGGGTTTTCAGGTTTAAGTCTGTAATGCAAATACATTCAGCATCACTAAGACTGGTTGCCCTTGCTGGAGTGTAGGCAGTCACAGAGAATGCACATGGTGGTGGTCTGAAAAAAAAACAGTTTGTACACGTGCAATTAAATAAATCAAAAATAGTGGTTTCATAATGTGTCAGTCTGTAAAAGTGATTTCAAATTGTAAAAAGAGATTTTCACTTGGCCCTAAAAAAAAAGAGCAGTAAGTGTGCTTTCAAATTGGCAAAGAAATTTCGTTTTAGGTCTAATGTGAAAACATGACTCTGTGTGCATAGAGGAATTATAGGCAGAGATTTATTGCGTCTTGCTCTGGTGATTTCACAGTTGCATTAGATGGAAAGGGGGAGCGAATTTTTTGGGGAAGAAGCAGAGGCTTAGCACACACCCATGTGCTTGCCGTGTATAGTCATGCACAGTATTTAGAAGCCACTGGGGTTTTCAGGTTTAAGTCTGTAATGCAAATACATTCAGCATCACTAAGGCTGGTTGCCCTTGGTGGAGTGTAGGCAGTCACAGAGAATGCACATGGTGGTGGTCTGAAAAAAAACCAGTTTGTACACGTGCAATTAAATAAATCAAAAATAGTGGTTTCATAATGTGTCAGTCTGTAAAAGTGATTTCAAATTGTAAAAAGAGATTTTCACTTGGCCCTAAAAAAAAAGAGCTGTAAGTGTGCTTTCAAATTGGCAAAGAAATTTTGTTTTAGGACTAATGTGAAAACATGACTCTGTGTGCATAGAGGAATTATAGGCAGAGATTTATTGCGTCTTGCTCTGGTGATTTCACAGTTGCATTAGATGGAAAGGGGGAGCGAATTTTTGGGGGAAGAAGCAGAGGCTTAGCACACACCCATGTGCTTGCCATGTATAGTCATGCACAGTATTTAGAAGCCACTGGGGTTTTCAGGTTTAAGTCTGTAATGCAAATACATTCAGCATCACTAAGGCTGGTTGCCCTTGGTGGAGTGTAGGCAGTCACAGAGAATGCACATGGTGGTGGTCTGAAAAAAAAACAGTTTGTACACGTGCAATTAAATAAATCAAAAATAGTGGTTTCATAATGTGTCAGTCTGTAAAAGTGATTTCAAATTGTAAAAAGAGATTTTCACTTGGCCCTAAAAAAAAAGAGCAGTAAGTGTGCTTTCAAATTGGCAAAGAAATTTCGTTTTAGGTCTAATGTGAAAACATGACTCTGTGTGCATAGAGGAATTATAGGCAGAGATTTATTGCGTCTTGCTCTGGTGATTTCACAGTTGCATTAGATGGAAAGGGGGAGCGAATTTTTGGGGGAAGAAGCAGAGTCTTAGCACACACCCATGTGCTTGCCATGTATAGTCATGCACAGTATTTACAAGCGAGTGGGGTTTTCAGGTTTCAGTCTGTAATGCAAATACATTCAGCATCACTAAGGCTGGTTGTATAAGGCAAAAATATTTTTTGGGAAAAAATGTAAATATGTGTACTGTATTATAAAAAGTTTTAAAAATATTAATACTTTTTTCTTTTTTTTCAGATCGATATAGAAAATTTTCGAAAACTACAACCATTTTTAAAACTATTTTTTAAAAAAACAAATGAATAAATATTTTTTTGAGTGAGTATGGTAAGTCAATAATAATAATTGTAGTCTCTCAAGGACCTTGTAATGTGATAATTGATTTTTAGTGTTTTTTTTAAAAAATAAAAAAAAGGTACGCGCACCGTACGCGTACGGTAAAAAAAAAAAAAAAAAGGTTTTAAAAAACATATGTAAAAAAAAGATGAAAGATAAGGTTGGCTCTTAAAAGAACCGTTGTGTTCATGCAGGGACAGAGGAAAGGAAGCATGGGAAAATCATTCAAAGCTACAAATGTGCTGATCTATTTTGTTGTTCACTAGGGAAACACTGGTCTCCCTATGACAAATTAGACCTTTACAAAATGTGCAATGAATATCAACCTTCCGAAATCGAAGGTTCATTTCCAGAGGGCCAGCAAAAGGAGATTCTCCCCCCACAGATGAAGGGCTCACCTGACCTGCTGAAGAAGGAGTCAGCCCTGCAGATGATGGTCCAGGCTGAGCTGCTGTGGATGTACTGGCTCGTCTTTCTGAAGAGTTACCTCCAAAAAGATGACCATGTGTCCTTCCGTGTACATCCTGGAGGTGCCTCTTCATGGTGTGATTCCCAAAGGAATACTTCCTGTTAGGATTACCTCTAGAAAGTACACGCTTACACAGACAGCAAGTAACTAAGGGTGCATTCACCTTTTGCTGGCCTTCTGGAAAAGTAAAATAATCCCAAACATAAGAAGGCTTTTGTTTCCACGATCTCTGCCTCAAGACAGTGCTGCTGGTGCTAGGCTCACTCTCAGAAGAGCTCTGCTGTTCTGCCATCGTATCCCAAAGACAAACCAGCTCCTTCTCCCAAGGGATCACAAGCAGAAATGAGGGGAATGGGTGTGGTGTAGGAGAGTTCTAGAACTGAAAGTAGTTTCAACCAATCAAAAGTTGTGTTTCATGATCACATGACCTACCGTACGCTTACGGTACGCTTACGGTACGCTTACGGCAAAAAGTACGCGTGCGCGTAAAAAAGACACGCGCTTCCGCGCATGCGCATAACAGTCACTCCCCGGCACTTCCGCGTAACGTGCGCGTGTGGCGTAAGCGCGCACGCGTCCCACGCGCAGTACGCGCGGCTACGCAAATTGCGTAACTATACGCAAGCAGCGTAGATAGATTACGGACGTTGCGTAAACCGTACGCTTACCGTGAGCTTACGGTACGCGTACTAAAAAAAATAAAAAAAAAAAATAAAAAATCTGGTAATAAATTTTACATGTTTATTTTAAAAAATATATTAAAAAAAAATATTTAAGGATTTTAAAAATTTAAGCATAGTCTTTATAAAATGAAAGAAAATTAAATTAAAAATATGTTTGAAAAAAATGAAGAATAAAAAAAAAAATTAGCATTTAAAAAACCTTGCAAATTCACTGAAAAAACCATGGGTTACACACACGTTATAGTTAGGAATTAGCATTTAAAAAACCTTGCAAATTCACTGAAAAAACCATGGGTTTCACACACGTTATAGTTAGGAATTAGCATTTAAAAAACCTTAGAAATTCACTGAAAAAACCATAGGTTTCACACACGTTATAGTTAGGAATTAGCATTTAAAAAACCTTAGAAATTCAGTGAAAAAACCATAGGTTTCACACATGTTATAGTTAGCTGGACATTTTACTCGTAAAAAACCAATGAAATTGCCCCGTTATAGTTAGTTCAGCTAACTATAACTCACGCGCCCGCAATGCACTGCTGATGACGTCACATATTACATCACTCATGACATGGTCAGTGACATCACTCATGACATCACTGATGACATCTCAAATGACATCACTGATGACCTCACTGATGACATCATCCAGTGAATGTGTGTTTTTCTGAAAATTAAATATGTTTTATATATGTATATCTCAAGGTCGATGGAAGAATAAATGGGTATATAAGTGTCTAAATGGATGATTTGTTTTTAAAAAATTGATTGTGTAAGTGACTGATTAAGTGTATCTCTCACTTTGTGTATAAGTGGCTGCATGGGTTGGTGAGTAGCTACATGGGTGTCTATATAGGTTAGTAGTTGTTTTTTTGAGTATCAGTCTGAGTGTCTGTATGGTTCGGTGGGGGGTATTACGTAGTGCATAGGTGCATGAATGAGTGACTCACTGTTTGTATGTGTTGAAGACAGCATGTGTGCAGGACTGTATGGGTGGATGAGTGTGTGTATGGGTGTGTTAGTGAGTGAATGACTGTCCCAATAGTGTCTTCAGGAGTAACTACATATGTTTTAAACTAGTATATGTGACTATTGGTGTATATATGTGAGTATATGTGAGAGGGACAGATTGAAAGAGTTCCTGTATGAATAAGTATGTGTTTCTATAAGTGATTGTTTAAAAGACTAAGTATGTGTAAGTTTCCGTAGAAGTAAGTGTGGTGGTGTGTGTATAACTGTATATGCAGGTGAATGTATGTTTGATTCTTTATTAGCATGAGTGACTATGTGTGTGAGTAACTCTATGGATGAGTGGCATTATGTAATAGGATGTATAGGTGTATGAGTACATATGATGAGTGAGTACATGTATGAGTGACTGTATAGGACTGTTGGTGAATGAGTGGATGTGTATGTGGATCTTAGAATTACTGAAGAGGTTGTTGTAACTGGTATTGGTATGTCCATTGTTTTGAAAATTTTAGTCTCTATTTTTGAATGTGTGTATCAAAGCTTATATTAAGGTGAGAGGAGGTCTGCCACTCTATCACAAGGATGATGTCATCAGTGAGGTCATCAGTGATGTCATTTGAGATGTCATCAGTGATGTCATGAGTGATGTCACTGACCATGTCATGAGTGATGTAATATGTGACGTCATCAGCAGTGCATTGCGGGCGCGTGAGTTATAGTTAGCTGAACTAACTATAACGGGGCAATTTCATTGGTTTTTTACGAGTAAAATGTCCAGCTAACTATAACATGTGTGAAACCTATGGTTTTTTCACTGAATTTCTAAGGTTTTTTAAATGCTAATTCCTAACTATAACGTGTGTGAAACCTATGGTTTTTTCAGTGAATATATATATATATATATATATATATATATTACCTACTGGCGGTCGCCAGTAGGTAGTTATAGTTAGGACCACGTTTCCATAGGAAAACCTCAACATTCTATTTTGAATAACTTTGGCGCCGGTCGACGAAT
Organism: Triturus cristatus; assembly: GCF_964204655.1. Taxonomy (NCBI): domain Eukaryota; kingdom Metazoa; phylum Chordata; class Amphibia; order Caudata; family Salamandridae; genus Triturus; species Triturus cristatus. Next base: position 1,483,334,808 of record NC_140590.1, on the reverse strand, counting down.
CCTCGCGAATTTCTCAAAATAGGTGGGGCGCTACGCTCCGCTCCTTCCCTGAAAGTCTCGGGGGGATTCGTCAAGCGGGGGCTGAGATAAAAGGGGGGTCCCAAAACGCGTTTTTCCCATGCATTTTTCCATAGGACCTTTAGACAGGGCTACAGCCCGAACGGCTGAACAGAATTACTAGAAATTTGGCAGAGAGGTAGTCCTCAGGTCAAGGAAGTGCCTTTTGTAGGTTTGGTGTAAATCTGTTCAGTAGATTCTGAGAAAATAGCCTTTAAATCAATATATATATCTGAGCCCGCTTACGGTACGCTTACCGTACGCTTACGGTAAGCGTACGGCGGCGTGCGCGAGCGCGATTCTGATTGGCTGTTAGATCTTAGTAAACATTCGAATCGGTCGAAACCAGGAAGCGGCGGCCGCCATTTTGTGTATTTCACTCTGAAAAAAAAGAGTGAAAACAAGGAAAGGGGGCAATGAGGAGAGTTACAGACCCCCTAACATTTGTAAGGGGGTCAAAGAAGGACAGAAAAGTACAAAAAAAACATTTATTGATTTAAAAAAAAATCACGGGGTACGCGTACGGTAAGCTTACGGTAAGCGTACGGTAAAAAAAAAAAAAATAGATAAATGAAAAGCAGATTTAAGAGTTTAGAAATTAGGGAGCTCTAAAAAGAGCTGTTGTGTTTATGAAGTCATTTTTTTAGTGGTACCTACAAGTAAGTACCGATGCAGAGTCTAAGGTTCAAGAGGAAGACTCTGTTCCCTTCATCATTGAAGTGCACACCATCTCCTCTATAAATGTCTTGCATGTCATAACGCAAGTTGTTGTGGTAAATGGCACCCATACCATAGTCACGGAGGAAAGCAGAAACAGATTTGTTGACGTGCTTTCTTGCTTTGTCAATCTGTGGACAGAAATGATTGGACCAGTTCCATTTTTTCCTTTGGCATATGTTGGAAAACACAAAGGCAGTTTTAGGGAAAAGTGTAAACAGTTGTGCAAAGGTGTCCTTCATAAGCATTTCCAGACCTACCCCAGTCAAAGTGCCTAGGTCATTGCCACCACAGTGCACTATTATGAGGTCAGGGTGTTGGATTTGAATGAAGGATTTCACCAATGGCATCAATTGGTGCCACTTTAACCCTCTCTGACCAATCCATTTAATGTCTACATTTGGCAAAGCAAGGTCTCTCACCATATCTGTTTTCTCTGCAAACTTTTCACTCCAGAAGACATAGCTGTGCCCTACAATCCACACTGTGAACATCTTCAAAGGAGAACTGGATGCACTCAGGAGGTGTCTTTCAGTAGAATGGCAATAAGAAAAGAAAGACAGTTTGGAAATGGAGGCATACATATTTTTTTAAAACAAAAAGAACTGATTGGCTGTTTCATACCATTCTAGAATAAAAACTAGGCTGTATGTGAAAATTAATAGAAGCATGTTTTGTATTGGTACAAAAAAATGTGTAACCAAAGAACAGTACTATGGATTTGCTGTAAGGTTTGAAAAGTCAAGCACTCTTGCTCTGTGGAATTGAAACATTGTGTGTCGAACTTCTGACCTAACTGCACACAGCAGTGTTCCATGAGCTGTTGCTATGGTAGCAGGCAGAAGTCAAGTTGGGGGAAGGGTACTAGGCAGAAGTCAAGTTGGGGGCAGGGTACTTTTGGAAAAGGGTTGGTTTTCAACCAATAGAAATGTGTGAATACATGTGAAAAAAAGGGGGAAGCACTGAGATTTGAAACTTACATGTATATGTGTGGAAAAATAGAGGGAAAGTTTGCCATTATCTGGTTCTGCTGAGAGGAGAGAGGTGAACAGAACAGAGATCCTGGCTCTGATAATCTGCTGTTTGAGTGTCACATTTCTTTCACAACTAACTAATTTTAAAGGTGAGTTTACAGTTTGAGAGGGGATGTATGTGGTAACTTAAGAAATGAATAATAGAAATGGGAATTGTTTTTGTTGTAGTTACACATGGTGGTTTCATAATGTGTCAGTGTGTAAAAGTGATTTACACTTGCCCCGAAAAAAAAAAAGAGCAGTAAGTGTGCTTTCAAATTGGCAAAGAAATTTCGTTTTGGCACTAATGTGAAAACATGACTCTGTGTGCATAGAAGAATTATAGGCAGAGATTTATTGCGTCTTGCTCTGGTGATTTCACAGTTGCATTAGATGGAAAGGGGGAGCGAATTTTTGGGGGAAGAAGCAGAGGCTTAGCACACACCCATGTCCTTGCCGTGTATAGTCATGCACAGTATTTACAAGCGAGTGGGGTTTTCAGGTTTAAGTCTGTAATGCAAATACATTCAGCATCACTAAGGCTGGTTGCCCTTGGTGGAGTGTAGGCAGTCACAGAGAATGCACATGGTGGTGGTCTGAAAAAAAAACAGCTTGGACACGTGCAATTAAATAAATCAAAAATAGTGGTTTCATAATGTGTCAGTCTGTAAAAGTGATTTCAAATTGTAAAAAGAGATTTTCACTTGGCCCGAAAAAAAAAAGAGCAGTAAGTGTGCTTTCAAATTGGCAAAGAAATTTCGTTGTGGGACTAATGTGAAAACATGACTCTGTGTGCATAGAAGAATTATAGGCAGAGATTTATTGCGTCTTGCTCTGGTGATTTCACAGTTGCATTAGATGGAAAGGGGGAGCGAATTATTGGGGGAAGAAGCAGAGGCTTAGCACACACCCATGTCCTTGCCGTGTATAGTCATGCACAGTATTTACAAGCCAGTGGGGTTTTCAGGTTTAAGTCTGTAATGCAAATACATTCAGCATCACTAAGGCTGGTTGCCCTTGCTGGAGTGTAGGCAGTCACAGAGAATGCACATGGTGTTGGTCTGAAAAAAAAACAGCTTGGACACGTCCAATTAAATAAATCAAAAATAGTGGTTTCATAATGTGTCAGTCTGTAAAAGTGATTTCAAATTGTAAAAAGAGATTTTCACTTGGCCCGAAAAAAAAGAGCAGTAAGTGTGCTTTCAAATTGGCAAAGAAATGTCGTTTTGGCACTAATGTGAAAACATGACTCTGTGTGCATAGAAGAATTATAGGCAGAGATTTATTGCGTCTTGCTCTGGTGATTTCACAGTTGCATTAGATGGAAAGGGGGAGCGAATTATTGGGGGAAGAAGCAGAGGCTTAGCACACACCCATGTCCTTGCCGTGTATAGTCATGCACAGTATTTACAAGCCAGTGGGGTTTTCAGGTTTAAGTCTGTAATGCAAATACATTCAGCATCACTAAGGCTGGTTGCCCTTGCTGGAGTGTAGGCAGTCACAGAGAATGCACATGGTGGTGGTCTGAAAAAAAAACAGCTTGGACACGTGCAATTAAATAAATCAAAAATAGTGGTTTCATAATGTGTCAGTCTGTAAAAGTGATTTCAAATTGTAAAAAGAGATTTTCACTTGGCCCGAAAAAAAAAGAGCAGTAAGTGTGCTTTCAAATTGGTAAAGAAATTTCGTTTTGGCACTAATGTGAAAACATGACTCTGTGTGCATAGAAGAATTATAGGCAGAGATTTATTGCGTCTTGCTCTGGTGATTTCACAGTTGCATTAGATGGAAAGGGGGAGCGAATTATTGGGGGAAGAAGCAGAGGCTTAGCACACACCCATGTCCTTGCCATGTATAGTCATGCACAGTATTTACAAGCCAGTGGGGTTTTCAGGTTTAAGTCTGTAATGCAAATACATTCAGCATCACTAAGGCTGGTTGCCCTTGCTGGAGTGTAGGCAGTCACAGAGAATGCACATGGTGGTGGTCTGAAAAAAAAACAGCTTGGACACGTGCAATTAAATAAATCAAAAATAGTGGTTTCATAATGTGTCAGTCTGTAAAAGTGATTTCAAATTGTAAAAAGAGATTTTCACTTGGCCCGAAAAAAAAAGAGCAGTAAGTGTGCTTTCAAATTGGCAAAGAAATTTCGTTTTGGCACTAATGTGAAAACATGACTCTGTGTGCATAGAAGAATTATAGGCAGAGATTTATTGCGTCTTGCTCTGGTGATTTCACAGTTGCATTAGATGGAAAGGGGGAGCGAATTATTGGGGGAAGAAGCAGAGGCTTAGCACACACCCATGTCCTTGCCGTGTATAGTCATGCACAGTATTTACAAGCCAGTGGGGTTTTCAGGTTTAAGTCTGTAATGCAAATACATTCAGCATCACTAAGGCTGGTTGCCCTTGCTGGAGTGTAGGCAGTCACAGAGAATGCACATGGTGGTGGTCTGAAAAAAAAACAGCTTGGACACGTGCAATTAAATAAATCAAAAATAGTGGTTTCATAATGTGTCAGTCTGTAAAAGTGATTTCAAATTGTAAAAAGAGATTTTCACTTGGCCCGAAAAAAAAAGAGCAGTAAGTGTGCTTTCAAATTGGCAAAGAAATTTCGTTTTGGCACTAATGTGAAAACATGACTCTGTGTGCATAGAAGAATTATAGGCAGAGATTTATTGCGTCTTGCTCTGGTGATTTCACAGTTGCATTAGATGGAAAGGGGGAGCGAATTTTTGGGGGAAGAAGCAGAGGCTTAGCACACACCCATGTCCTTGCCGTGTATAGTCATGCACAGTATTTACAAGCCAGTGGGGTTTTCAGGTTTAAGTCTGTAATGCAAATACATTCAGCATCACTAAGGCTGGTTGCCCTTGGTGGAGTGTAGGCAGTCACAGAGAATGCACATGGTGTTGGTCTGAAAAAAAAACAGCTTGGACACGTCCAATTAAATAAATCAAAAATAGTGGTTTCATAATGTGTCAGTCTGTAAAAGTGATTTCAAATTGTAAAAAGAGATTTTCACTTGGCCCGAAAAAAAAAGAGCAGTAAGTGTGCTTTGAAATTGGCAAAGAAATTTCGTTTTGGCACTAATGTGAAAACATGACTCTGTGTGCATAGAAGAATTATAGGCAGAGATTTATTGCGTCTTGCTCTGGTGATTTCACAGTTGCATTAGATGGAAAGGGGGAGCGAATTTTTGGGGGAAGAAGCAGAGGCTTAGCACACACCCATGTCCTTGCCGTGTATAGTCATGCACAGTATTTACAAGCCAGTGGGGTTTTCAGGTTTAAGTCTGTAATGCAAATACATTCAGCATCACTAAGGCTGGTTGCCCTTGCTGGAGTGTAGGCAGTCACAGAGAATACACATGGTGGTGGTCTGAAAAAACAGCTTGGACATGTGCATTTAAATAAATCAAAAAAAGTGGTTTTATAATGTGTCAGTCTGTAAAAGTGATTTCAAATTGTAAAAAGAGATTTTCACTTGGCCCGAAAAAAAAAGAGCAGTAAGTGTGCTTTCAAAATGGCAAAGAAATTTCGTTTTGGGACTAATGTGAAAACATGACTCTGTGTGCATAGAAGAATTATAGGCAGAGATTTATTGCGTCTTGCTCTGGTGATTTCACAGTTGCATTAGATGGAAAGGGGGAGCGAATTATTGGGGGAAGAAGCAGAGGCTTAGCACACACCCATGTCCTTGCCGTGTATAGTCATGCACAGTATTTACAAGCCAGTGGGGTTTTCAGGTTTAAGTCTGTAATGCAAATACATTCAGCATCACTAAGGCTGGTTGCCCTTGCTGGAGTGTAGGCAGTCACAGAGAATACACATGGTGGTGGTCTGAAAAAAAAACAGCTTGGACACGTGCAATTAAATAAATCAAAAATAGTGGTTTTATAATGTGTCAGTCTGTAAAAGTGATTTCAAATTGTAAAAAGAGATTTTCACTTGGCCCGAAAAAAAAAGAGCAGTAAGTGTGCTTTCAAAATGGCAAAGAAATTTCGTTTTGGCACTAATGTGAAAACATGACTCTGTGTGCATAGAAGAATTATAGGCAGAGATTTATTGCGTCTTGCTCTGGTGATTTCACAGTTGCATTAGATGGAAAGGGGGAGCGAATTATTGGGGGAAGAAGCAGAGGCTTAGCACACACCCATGTCCTTGCCGTGTATAGTCATGCACAGTATTTACAAGCCAGTGGGGTTTTCAGGTTTAAGTCTGTAATGCAAATACATTCAGCATCACTAAGGCTGGTTGCCCTTGGTGGAGTGTAGCACTGTGGACATGGGCTTTTTAAAAAATCTGAAAAGTGGTTTCATAATGTGACAGTTTGTAAAAGAGATTTTCACTTGCCCAAAAAAAAAGAGCAGTTTGTGTGCATTCAAATTGGCAAAGAAATTTCGTTTTGTGACTATTGTGAAAAGAAATGTAGTAATATATTTAAATACAATAACAGATTTTTTTTTTAGTTTTTTTCAGGTATTGCTGAAGAACAGTGAACAAAATTTAAGATGCCTACAAAATCTCGAGTTCAAAAAACGCTAAAAAAAAACCAATATTTGAAGACAACTGGAGGACCAAAGTTAGTAGAAGATGCTGATGTTGGGAAAAAGAAAAAATCTTCTGGTAAGCAAAAAAAACAATTCCTAAACAAAATATTTAAAGCAAAGAAAAATGTACAAAATGTCTGTTCTCGGAAAAATGTAACAAAACATAGAGAACAGCAAAAAATTGAGAATTTAGTTAATGCAAATATACCTTCTGCAATTGAAAAGTTTAACATAAACAGAAAAACAGCATTTAAAGAGATACGTAGAAAAATGTTTCAGAGAAGAGTTATGTCCAATTTGATAAAGGATATAAAGAAATATAAGCAAAAGGCTAAATATTACAAGAGAAAAAAAGAAATTGAAGCCATTGCAGCAAAAGCATTAGAATTAAAAAGGAAACTATTCATATTAATTTTGAATAGGATGCGTACATTAGATAAAATGGTTAATGTACTGAAATCACAAAGCAAAAGCAAAAGAGTAGTGAACAGAACAAACTTTTGTAAAGTGTTTTTAGGAAAGTGGATGCATAGTTCAAGTAGTGAACCTTTTTTTTAATGAAGAGAGCTATTTTCAAAGTAATAGTTTGCTGCATGCAGTTGACACCAGAGGTCGTTCATACGAAGTAAAAAATGGTTGCATAATGGAGAAGGAGATAATGGTTCCAAGAGATGAGGTACAAGTGATGGCAGATGAGGCAATGGGGAGACGTCCTAAAGCCCCAGTGTACACTTGGAATTGTAGTAGTATTTGCACTGTGCGTCAGGAATCTATTGACAGATTTCGAGAGTTTCTAAGAGAATATAGTAAAAAAAGTGTAAAACAAAAGATTAAGGTGCTTCAAAGTCTGGATCCATGCAGAGTGAGAGAGAATACTGGTTTGCAGGGTCATTCTCTTGCTTGTCTATCTAGAAAAGTGTGCAATAGTGTTTTCCATCATTTTAGGATGCTGGCTGTTCATCATACTGAAATGAGAAAGTTTGTGAGACGGTTGTATTTTGCCAAAAGTCCAGCAATAAAGTTAAATGAATTGAATAGGGCTCTGTTCCGAGGAACGGTATCAGATGTAGAGAAGGTTGTTGATGAAATTCAGTTTTGTTACTTTGGTCCTGAACAAAACAGTGCAGAGAAGGACACAGTAAATGAGGAAGAAGTGGAAGAGAATGTAGAACCCTCTGTAAGTAACACATTTAATGATCACATAACAAAATTTGCAATAGTCTCTAATGAAAGACCAAATTTTACTTGTATTTGTTGCCGCAGAACTCATTATAGAAAACAAACTAGGAATGTTGATCTCTACAGAAAGAGTGAAAATGAAGATAATTATAAGTGGAAGGATTTTGCCACATATATATTTCTAGAAAATTGTTTTGAATTGGGTGAAGATCAGCGTATTTGTAAATACTGTTATAACAAGTTAGAGGAAAATAGAATGCCGACCAGAGCTGTACATAATAATTTAGAATTGGATGCTATTCCTGCTGAACTTTCTGAATTAAATACATATGAGTCTATACTCATTCAATGTGTTCATCCGTTCCAGACCATAGTACGTATGGAGCCCAAAACTGGTAAATTACCTCCTTCAGATTTACTGAGAGGTTTAAAAGGTAGAGTGGTGTATTTGCCCTTGGATTTGAAAAAAAATATGGAAACTATTGATGCGGATACTTTGGAAACTGAACCATTAATTATTCTGGTTAATGGTGTACCTACAAAGAATAAGAAGATTTGGCAGGAGCTGGTAGATGTGCGGAAAGTACAAAGAGCAAATTTGTATTTGAAAAAAAATAACAAATGGTATGAATCAATTTATATAGAAGAAGAAGAAGAAGAAGAAGATTTACAAGGAGACACAGAAACACCAACTGGACAAATTGAAAAAGTGGACAAGTCAAAGGAAGAAGAAATTTATGAACATTTTAGCATACATCCTCTCCATTCGAAAGAAGTTATGGGAGACAATATTGATCTCTTTCAGATGAAGAAAGCAAAAGGAAATCCCGTGAGTGTATGGGAGGAGAGCTTGGAAGCTCGATGTTTTCCCCAGCTGTTTCCTAAAGGAAAAGGAGGACGATACGATGAACGTCCAGAACAGATTCCAGCTTCAGAGTATCGAACTACAAGACTATATGCTGAAGATCCCAGATTTCGACAAAGTATTCCTTATTTGTTCCATCTTTTATTTGAAAGCGACTTGTCTGCACTGTCTTATGCAGTAAATCACATTTTAAAAAGTGGAGTACATTTACAAAATGTGTCTGCTAAGGATTTTATGGAGAAAGTGCAGCACCGAGATGATCATTTGGAAACACAACTGATCAATCTGATGGCTTGTCAGCGTGGGACAAATGAATATTGGTACCGACGCCATGGTGAACTAAAATGCATGTTACGCAATTTAGGAACACCAACATGGTTCCTTACCCTAAGCTGTGCCGAGTACGCTTGGGATGATTTACTGGATTTTCTACGAGAGGCCAATTCAAACATTAAAAACATCGAATACAAGACAGCAGGAGAACTGTGCTCATTGGATCCGGTTAATGTTTGCAGATATTTCAATCATAGATTTGAGGCTATGATGTCCTTCATCTGCAATAAAAAAAATCCACCCCTTGGAGAAGTAGTGGATTTCTTTTGGAGAAAAGAGTACCAGGCAAGAGGTGCTCCTCATATTCATATGCTGCTGTGGATCAAGGATGCCCCAAAGTTTGGAACAGATACTGATGAAGCAGTGTTATCTTACATTGAAGAATATGCAACATGTGCTATACCAAAAAGCACAGAAGAGAACAAGTTAAAGGAGCAAGTTCTACGTTTCCAAAGTCATCGGTGTGGAAAATACTGTCGACGGAAATACAAGAGCAAAGAAAAATACTACACTAAATGTCGATTTGGATTTCCTAGACCTGTTCTTTCAAATGGAAGAGTCAACAGTTTTATGTCAGCTGTGAGACATACTATCACAAGAAAATCACCTAAGAATACCTACAACCTTAAAAGAAAAGAAGAATCTAAAAATATAAATGACTACAACCCAGTCATTTTATCCATGTGGAACGCTAACATGGATATACAGTATGTTGCTGACAATTCCATTGCTGTTGCTCGATATGTAACGTCTTACATTACGAAATCAGAAAAAACAGAATTGAAGGAAATGTGGGAAGAGATTTCTCACGAGAAGACTGTCAGTAAGAAGCTGTGCAGTTTCAGTTTGAAGATGTTATCGCATCGAGAAATTGGATCCTACGAATGTTCAGATAGGTTATCTTCTGCAAGTCTCTACTCGAAGTCAAGAAGAATAATTTGGGCAAGTTTAGGCCTTGCAGCAATGAGAAATCGGGTACTGAAATCTGTTGGAGAAATTGAATATTTGGCTGAGAATGACCCAGAAAGTACAGATATATTGAAAACAAACATGTTGGACACATATTATCCCAAGAGAAGTCATCATCTGGAGAACATGTGTCTCTATGAAGTGTTACAGAACTACATTTATTCACGGAAAGCTGCAGAAGACATCAACAGTGGAAAATATAAAGTTGTTGGTGAAGAAGGATGTTTGGTGAAGCAAACCAAAGGAAGTTTGATAAATCACCGGAAGCTGAGTTGCGACACTACCGACAAGAAAGAATTTTACTACTTGGCTCTTTTACAGTTGTTTAAACCATGGCGTACAGAGGATGAACTACTGGGAGAATTCCAGAGCTATGAAGATTCTTTTAATGCTTGTAAAGACAGCATACAATGCAGTACATTCTCAACTTATCTGCAAATGTTAAATGAAGAAATTGAACAGGAAACTACAATTGCAGCAGAAATAGCTAGAGACAGTTCTCAGGACAGCCAAAGTTCAGGAACATACAGTCAAGATCCCCTAGGACAACCAATCGTTGAAAATGAAGCATCAATAGCCATGAATGAAGTGGAAACGGCTATGAATCAAGGTCAAGAAGAATTTATAGACTTAGAAAATTTGGAAAGACAACTGAATCAAGAGCAGCAACAAATTTATGAAGAGATCAAAAACAAAATTGATCACGGATTTCTACATATCAAAAAAGAGTGCTCATGCACATCATTTCATCCAATCAGGATGTATGTAAGCGGACAAGCTGGCACTGGAAAAAGTTTCCTAATTAAAGTCATCAGAAGCTACCTAAAGCAAAAAACGGATTCTACTTTGTCTTGTGTGGTTACTGCTCCAACTGGGTTAGCAGCATATAACATAAAAGGAATCACCTTACATCGTTTGCTAATGTTACCAGTGGAGCATGAGAACAAAATACAATTCAACAAGCTAACTGGAGAAGCATCCTTGGAAGTTTCAAGAGTATTGAAGAAGATGCAAGTTCTCATTATTGATGAGGTGAGCATGGTATCGAACTTAATGCTTGCCTTTGTGCATTTAAGAATGCAGCAAATTTTGAAGACAGACTATGACGTGTTATTTGGTGGAAAACACGTCATAGTTTTTGGGGATCTTTTGCAACTTACTCCAGTTAAAGGACAACCAGTGTTTAATACTGTGACACATGAAGACACGAAGAAGTCATTGGGAAGCATTGGAAATACAAATATTTGGTCCTTCTTTGAGTACAAGGAACTTACAACTAATATGAGGCAAGCAAACGATGAAGAATATGGAAGTATTCTGAAAGATATCAGGATTGGAATACTCACAGAAGTTGGGAAAAAAGCATTACAGAGTCGGCTGCTACATAATTTATTTCCAAAGGAAGAAATAGTTGCAGAGAAAATATACAAGAATATTGCAGAAAACAAAAGTGTCATCTGCTTAATGCCAACTCTACGTGAATGCTCAATATTTAATGAGGAGCTTTTGAAATTGGAAAAGGAAGACATCAGGAAATTGGAAGCAGTGGACAAAATTGAGGATGGAAGAATTACTGTCACAGTAACAGGCAAACTGAAAAATAAATTGGACTCACTAGAGAAGAACATCTCCAAAACAGCAGGATTAGAAAAAAATCTATATGTTTGCATGAACTGTAGAGTGTTTTTAAGGAGAAATTTGGATGTTGAGAAAGGCTTAGTGAATGGAGCAATGGGAAGAGTTGTGGGTTTTATTAATTATCAGAAAAAAGAAGGAATTGAATGTTTAAAAATAAAATTTGATCAGATAGAAGAAGTTAAAGATATTTGTCGTTGTACAGTTCGTTTTATGCTTGTGAAAGACTTATATGTACGTAGGAAGCAGTTTCCGTTTTCTCTAGCATATGCTGTAACTATTCACAAGTCTCAAGGATTGACTGTAGATTGTGCATTTGTGAACATTGGTTCAACTGTGTTCAAAGAAGGTATGGCATATGTAGCTTTGTCACGAGTCAAAACATTATCAGGTTTATTCATGATAGACTTTGATGACTCAAAAGTTAGTGCTGATACAAACTGTGTAAAGGAGTATAATAGATTAAGAAGAAGCTATGCTCCTCATTTAGGTCAGTATCCTGTGTTGGAGAAACGTGTAGTTTCTCGTAAAAGGAGAAATGAGAATATCTGTAATGAACATATAGAGAAGAGGAAAAAAAAGAGGAGTGATGTAATTGCAAGCAAAAAGAAAAAGGAAAATGAAGAACAGGTTGTAGGATGTCATTTTGAAAATAGCTCTGGTGTCAACTGCTATGCAAATGTAGTGCTGAATGTTGCATTTTATCTGGAAAGTTTGCAAGAGCAGATAATAGTAAATCAGGGAAAAAGATTCTGTTCAGAGCTGAGTCTCCTTTTTCAAAAGCTGAGTAAAGATAAAACTCAAATAGAAAGTGCTACTGACATTAGAAAACTTTTAGATGTATGTTCAGGACGAACACAGTTTTCTCAAAATGAACAGCAAGATGCACACGAATTTTTGATGTATTTTCTTCAGGTAGTGGAAGAAGAAGGAGTTCCCATTGACATTTTTTTTGGTCTCTCTTATAAATGGGAACATAGTTGTGATAATTGTTATAATATATGTGGCTCTATTGTTGATAATGAAAGGTTTATTTATTTGACATTGCCAGAGAGTAAAACAGTCACTTTTGCAAAATTAGTTAAAGATGCTAATCATAGCATGAAATGTGGTGAGTGTAATTCTGACATGTTATCAACATTAATTTTAAGGGAATACGGACAGTATGTAATTTTAATGATGCAACGATGTAGAGCTGATGGATCAAAATTGGATACTTTAATAAAGAAGTTTACAGGACAGCAATTATCAATTTCAGGAAAAACTTTTGTAACTGTTGCAATAATTTTCCATGATGGACCTACTGTTACTTCTGGACATTACACAGTTTATCTAAAATGTGAAAAAGGCTGGACACTGTGTAATGATTCCCAATTGATTTTCAAACAACGTTTGCCTTTTGATTTAGCAAATTCCTATCTAATCTTCCTGAAACCTAAATTTTAGAGAGACTTGGCAAGATCTGGACAAAATAATTTTATCATTTTACTGGATTACCATTGCAATTTTGTAGAAAAAATATTTTTAAAATTATCATTTGGCCTAAAGGAAAGATAACCAATTGTAATGTGGACTTTTTTAATTTTTAATGCAATTTTGAAAAACCAATAATTTAGAGATAATCGGTAACTTCTGCACATTTTAAATTTTGGAATGCTATTGAACTGCCATTGGAAATTTTTTTCAAAAATGATTTAAAAAATTACTATTTGGCCATGTGGAAAAGTAAGCAATTCTATTGTGGACTAAATAAATTATTCAAAAAATTTTCGTGAACCAAAATGTTACAGAGAATCGGTGAGATCTGGACAGATTAAAATTTTAATGGATTTCCCTTGGAAATTTATTCCAGGAAAAAAAAAAAAATACTATTTGGCCTAAAGGAAATAAAATCAGATGTATTTTGGAGTTATTTGAGATATAATATTGTGATTATACTTCTCAAACAAACATATCAGACGGTATTTTAAAGAAAAAAGTATTGTTTTTAGATGATATTTTTTTAGAATAATATGCATTTCTGTAATGATAAGTTTAAGTGAGAAGAGATTCTGGGCTTTTTTAATACAATCTTTGTGATTGTTAATTTTTTTTGCCCGCTGTAAAATGATGAATGCAATTGCTTTCACAATTAATAGTGAAATGCAATTTATTCTGAAAACAGCAAAAATAAGGCAAAAATATTTTTTGGTAAAAAATGTAAATATGTGTACTGTATTATTAAATGGTTTAAAAATATTAATATTTTTTTCTTTATTTTCAGATCGATATAGAAAATTTTCGGAAACTACAACCATTTTAAAAACTATTTTTTAAAAAAACAAATGAATAAATATTTTTTTGAGTGAGTATGGTAAGTCAATAATAAAAATTGTAGTCTCTCAAGGACTTTATAATGTGATAAATGATTTTTAGTGTTTTTTTTTAAAAAATAAAAAAAAGGTACGCTTACCGTACGCGTACGGTAAAAAAAAAAAAAAAAAAGTTTTTAAAAACAAGTAAAAAAAAGATGGAAGATAAGGTTGGCTCTTAAAAGAACCGTTGTGTTCATGCAGGGACAGAGGAAAGGAAGCATGGGAAAATCATTCAAAGCTACAAATGTGCTGATCTATTTTGTTGTTCACTAGGGAAACACTGGTCTCCCTATGATAAATTAGACCTTTACAAAATGTGCAATGAATATCAACCTTCCGAAATCGAAGGTTCATTTCCAGAGGGCCAGCAAAAGGAGATTCTCCCCCCACAGATGAAGGGCTCACCTGACCTGCAGAAGAAGGAGTAAGCCCTGCAGGTGATGGTCCAGGCTGAGCTGCTGTGGATGTACTGGCTCGTCTTTCTGAAGAGTTACCTCCAAAAAGATGACCATGTGTCCTTCTGTGTACATCCTGGAGGTGTCTCTTCATGGTGTGATTCCCAAAGGAATACTTCCTGTTAGGATTACCTCTAGAAAGTACACGCTTACACAGCTTGCAAGTAACTAAGGGTGCATTCACCTTTTGCTGGCCTTCTGGAAAAGTAAAATAATCCCAAACATAAGAAGGCTTTACTTTCCTCGCTCTCTGCCTCAAGACAGTGCTGCTGGTGCTAGCCTCACTCTCAGAAGAGCTCTGCTGTTCTGCCATCGTATCCCAAAGACAAACCAGCTCCTTCTCCCAAGGGATCACAAGCAGAAATGAGGGGAATGGGTGTGGTGTAGGAGAGTTCTAGAACTGAAAGTACTTTCAACCAATCAAAAGTTGTGTTTCATGATCACATGACCTACCGTACGCTTACGGTACGCTTACGGTACGCTTACGGCAAAAAGTACGCGTGCGCGTAAAAAAGACACGCGCTTCCGCGCATGCGCATAACAGTCACTCCCCGGCACTTCCGCGTAACGTGCGCGTGTGGCGTAAGCGCGCACGCGTCCCACGCGCAGTACGCGCGGTTACGCAAATTGCGTAACTATACGCAAGCAGCGTAGATAGATTACGGACGTTGCGTAAACCGTACGCTTACCGTGAGCTTACGGTACGCGTACTAAAAAAAAAAAAAAAAAAAAAAATCTGGTAATAAATTTTACATGTTTATTTTAAAAAATATATTAAAAAAAAATATTTAAGGATTTTAAAAATTTAAGCATAGTCTTTATAAAATGAAAGAAAATTAAATTAAAAATATGTTTGAAAAAAATGAAGAATAAAAAAAAAAATTAGCATTTAAAAAACCTTGCAAATTCACTGAAAAAACCATGGGTTACACACACGTTATAGTAAGGAATTAGCATTTAAAAAACCTTGCAAATTCACTGAAAAAACCATGGGTTTCACACACGTTATAGTTAGGAATTAGCATTTAAAAAACCTTAGAAATTCACTGAAAAAACCATAGGTTTCACACACGTTATAGTTAGGAATTAGCATTTAAAAAACCTTAGAAATTCAGTGAAAAAACCATAGGTTTCACACATGTTATAGTTAGCTGGACATTTTACTCGTAAAAAACCAATGAAATTGCCCCGTTATAGTTAGTTCAGCTAACTATAACTCGCGCGCCCGCAATGCACTGCTGATGACGTCACATATTACATCACTCATGACATGGTCAGTGACATCACTCATGACATCACTGATGACATCTCAAATGACATCACTGATGACATCACTGATGACATCATCCTTGTGATAGAGTGGCAGACCTCCTCTCACCTTAATATAAGCTTTGATACACACATTCAAAAATAGAGACTAAAATTTTCAAAACAATGGACATACCAATACCAGTTACAACAACCTCTTCAGTAATTCTAAGATCAACATACACATCCACTCATTCACCAACAGTCCTATACAGTCACTCATACATGTACTCACTCATCATATGTACTCATACACCTATACATCCTGTTACATAATGCCACTCATCCATAGAGTTACTCACACACATAGTCACTCATGCTAATAAAGAATCAAACATACATTCACCTGCATATACAGTTATACACACACCACCACACTTACTTCTACGGAAACTTACACATACTTAGTCTTTTAAACAATCACTTATAGAAACACATACTTATTCATACAGGAACTCTTTCAATCTGTCCCTCTCACATATACTCACATATATACACCAATAGTCACATATACTAGTTTAAAACATATGTAGTTACTCCTTTTGACACTATTGGGACAGTCATTCACTCACTAACACACCCATACACACACTCATCCACCCATACAGTCCTGCACACATGCTGTCTTCAACACATACAAACAGTGAGTCACTCATTCATGCACCTATGCACTACGTAATACCCCCCACCGAACCATACAGACACTCAGACTGATACTCAAAAAAACAACTACTAACCTATATAGACACCCATGTAGCTACTCACCAACCCATGCAGCCACTTATACACAAAGTGAGAGATACACTTAATCAGTCAGTTACACAATCAATTTTTTAAAAACAAATCATCCATTTAGACACTTATATACCCATTTATTCTTCCATCGACCTTGAGATATACATATATAAAACATATTTAATTTTCAGAAAAACACACATTCACTGGATGATGTCATCAGTGAGGTCATCAGTGATGTCATTTGAGATGTCATCAGTGATGTCATGAGTGATGTCACTGACCATGTCATGAGTGATGTAATATGTGACGTCATCAGCAGTGCATTGCGGGCGCGCGAGTTATAGTTAGCTGAACTAACTATAACGGGGCAATTTCATTGGTTTTTTACGAGTAAAATGTCCAGCTAACTATAACATGTGTGAAACCTATGGTTTTTTCACTGAATTTCTAAGGTTTTTTAAATGCTAATTCCTAACTATAACGTGTGTGAAACCTATGGTTTTTTCAGTGAATATATAGATATATATATTTTTTTTCACTGAAAAAACCATAGGTTTCAGGGACGTTATAGTTAGTTGGACATTTCACTCGTAGTGTGCTAACTATAACTCGTGCCCCCGCAATGCACTGCTGATGACGTCACATATTACATCATTCGTTCCATGGTCATATATATATATATATATATTTTTTTTTTTCTCCACGCTCCGGCACAGCCGCCGCAGCTCCAAATCAGCGGGTGTGTCGTTGGTAAAGGACCACCAAAGCACGGTCCATTAAATATTAGCAAGGTTCCTCATAAAAATAAGGATTAACGACGCCATGTACTGGCCAGATAAATTTAATCAGTCAGCTGGTAGGACTCATTTCGCCTGTCCTGCAGGCTTGATCACCAACCTGGTGATCAAGCCTGCAGGACAGGCGACAAGCATCCCACCAGCTGAGTGATTAAATTTATCTGTCCAGTACATGGCGTTGTTAATCCTTATTTTTATGAGGAACCTTGCTAATAAGGGATCATCAAATTTCTGATTAAGAGGCGGAGTGCCTCGAAACGCGTCAGGCGAGAAATCTTACCAAGATGTGATGGTGCTGTGTCATTGAAAGCCGGATGGTGTGCTTGCTGCCGAGTGCGTCCTTAAAGCTGAGGGCTATTTGTTGGTTAATCTTTTTGCACGGCAGCCCTGCCGTGGAGGACTGCACCATCTTCCAAATATGAAGAGGCTGAGGTATGAAACGATGTTCGACCAGTATCAGCGCAGCAAGCCAGACGAAAAGAATGCGCCAAAACGTCTTGGGTCCTACTAAGGACTGTAAACATTGCTTTTAATCTACGAATGAGAACGGAACCCACTTAGGGAAGATTGTTCGCTTTCCTTTCGGACTATATGCCCCAGCATGCAATATGTTTCTGTCATGCACTCAGCACAGCCAAATGTGGGCTGAACAACCAATGACAATCATGCTTCAATTTGAATAAAAGGAAAAGCAATCCGTATCTCATGTGTTTAAGCTGCCTATGATTAAGAGGCAGAGTGCCTCGAAACACGTCAGGCGAGAAATCTTACCAAGATGTGATGGTGCTGTGTCATTGAAAGCCGGATGGTGTGCTTGCTGCCGAGTGCGTCATTAAAGCTGAGGGCTATTTGTTGGTTAATCTTTTTGCACGGCAGCCCTGCCGTGGAGGACTGCACCATCTTCCAAATATGAAGAGGCTGAGGTATGAAACGATGTTCGACCAGTATCAGCGCAGCAAGCCAGACGAAAAGAATGCGCCAAAACGTCTTGGGTCCTACTAAGGACTGTAAACAATGCTTTAAATCTACGAATGAGAACGGAACCCACTTAGGGAAGATTGTTCGCTTTCCTTTCGGACTATATGCCCCAGCATGCAATATGTTTCTGTCATGCACTCAGCACAGCCAAATGTGGGCTGAACAACCAATGACAATCATGCTTCAATTTGAATAAAAGGAAAAGCAATCCGTATCTCATGTGTTTAAGCTGCCTATGATTAAGAGGCAGAGTGCCTCGAAACACGTCAGGCGAGAAATCTTACCAAGATGTGATGGTGCTGTGTCATTGAAAGCCGGATGGTGTGCTTGCTGCCGAGTGCGTCATTAAAGCTGAGGGCTATTTGTTGGTTAATCTTTTTGCACGGCAGCCCTGCCGTGGAGGACTGCACCATCTTCCAAATATGAAGAGGCTGAGGTATGAAACGATGTTCGACCAGTATCAGCGCAGCAAGCCAGACGAAAAGAATGCGCCAAAACGTCTTGGGTCCTACTAAGGACTGTAAACAATGCTTTTAATCTACGAATGAGAACGGAACCCACTTAGGGAAGATTGTTCGCTTTCCTTTCGGACTATATGCCCCAGCATGCAATATTTTTCTGTCATGCACTCAGCACAGACAAATGTGGGCTGAACAACCAATGACAATCATGCTTCAATTTGAATAAAAGGAAAAGCAATCCGTATCTCATGTGTTTAAGCTGCCTATGATTAAGAGGCGGAGTGCCTCGAAACGCGTCAGGCGAGAAATCTTACCAAGATGTGATGGTGCTGTGTCATTGAAAGCCGGATGGTGTGCTTGCTGCCGAGTGCGTCCTTAAAGCTGAGGGATATTTGTTGGTTAATCTTTTTGCACGGCAGCCCTGCCGTGGAGGACTGCACCATCTTCCAAATATGAAGAGGCTGAGGTATGAAACGATGTTCGACCAGTATCAGCGCAGCAAGCCAGATGAAAAGAATGCGCCAAAACGTCTTGGGTCCTACTAAGGACTGTAAACAATGCTTTTAATCTACGAATGAGAACGGAACCCACTTAGGGAAGATTGTTCGCTTTCCTTTCGGACTATATGCCCCAGCATGCAATATTTTTCTGTCATGCACTCAGCACAGCCAAATGTGAGCTGAACAACCAATGACAATCATGCTTCAATTTGAATAAAAGGAAAAGCAATCCGTATCTCATGTGTTTAAGCTGCCTATGATTAAGAGGCGGAGTGCCTCGAAATGCGTCAGGCGAGAAATCTTACCAAGATGTGATGGTGCTGTGTCATTGAAAGCCGGATGGTGTGCTTGCTGCCGAGTGCGTCATTAAAGCTGAGGGCTATTTGTTGGTTATTCTTTTTGCACGGCAGCCCTGCCGTGGAGGACTGCACCATCTTCCAAATATGAAGAGGCTGAAGTATGAAACGATGTTCGACCAGTATCAGCGCAGCAAGCCAGACGAAAAGAATGCGCCAAAACGTCTTGGGTCCTACTAAGGACTGTAAACAATGCTTTTAATCTACGAATGAGAACGGAACCCACTTAGGGAAGATTGTTCGCTTTCCTTTCGGACTATATGCCCCAGCATGCAATATTTTTCTGTCATGCACTCAGCACAGCCAAATGTGGGCTGAACAACCAATGACAATCATGCTTCAATTTGAATAAAAGGAAAAGCAATCCGTATCTCATGTGTTTAAGCTGCCTATGATTAAGAGGCGGAGTGCCTCGAAACGCGTCAGGCGAGAAATCTTACCAAGATGTGATGGTGCTGTGTCATTGAAAGCCGGATGGTGTGCTTGCTGCCGAGTGCGTCTTAAAGCTGAGGGCTATTTGTTGGTTAATACATATATATATATATATATATATATATATATATATATATATATATATATATATATATATATAATCTACTGGCGGCCGCCAGTAGATAGTTATAGTTACAACCTAGTTTCCATAGGAAATCTCAAAATTCTATTTTGAATAACTTTGGCGCCGGTTGACGAATCCTCGCGAATTTTTCAAAACTAATGGGGCGCTCCGTTCAGCTCCTACCCTGAAAGTCTCAGGGTGATTCGTCAAGCGGGGGCCGAGAAAAAAGGGGGGTCCCAAAACGCGTTTTCCCCATGCATTTTTCCATAGGACCTTTAGACACAGCTACAGCCAGAACGGCTGAACAGAATTACTTGAAATTTGGCAAAGAGGTAGTCCTCAGGTCAGGCATGTGACTTTTGCATATATGGTGTAAATCCGTTCAGTAGTTTCTGAGAAAATCAAAAGTAAAATCATATACATATCTGGGCGGAGCCTAACCACACATCTCATTGTGAGATCTGATTGGCTGTCAGCACTTCATCCAAGAAGTGTTGGCAGCCATCTTGGGACCAATATACATGATAGCACCTCATCAAAAAGCATTGCAGTTAATAGAAGGTTTTAAGACTTTAGTTCCATTATAAATCATTTGTTGATGGTACCATACTCATTTTAGGAATTGTAGTATGTTCTAAGGTGATTTTACCATGTGAAAAAGCCTTCTGCTGGGATATCATGAATCATGTTTGAGAGAAATCTATTTTCACATGCTTTTCCCACAGAGGTGTGGAAGGTGATCTATAAGCTAAACTGAGAGCATATTTTCTGTAAATTCACATTATCTTTCTCAGTCATGTGAGAATGAATTCTGACATTCTCAGTAAAACATGTACATCCAACAAGGGCAGAGACTGTCAGTTGATTCCTTTGTGTTCTACTGCAGCTTCCCAGAGTGTTCCAAAGAACAACTAGAGCGCTAACAGTCTTACTTATGACAAAGGTATGGCACACCTGAAGCCATCTTGATTGGAATAAAGTGGTAACATTTAAAACATTTGATTTAAAAAGGAACAAAATGAGAGGGTTCATTTTGCCATAGAATGTATGATTAGTGCTGCAGAAAGAAAAAATAGGGCACATTTTGAGTGACTTCTCAAATCCTCTTCTATTTCATTAAAGAATTCTGACATGCAGACTGAAACATGCACTTTCAATACCAGCAGCAGACTTCCCTGGTGAAAAGTAGCTTTACTACAGTGATCTAATGAGCAACTAGAGTGCTAACATTCTGAATTTATGGCAAATGTGTGACACATCTGAATGCCTTCTTCATTGAATCAAAGTAAAAAACTGACAGTATGCCTACTGAGGAGACTGCAGTAAATGAGGAAATTAGGAAACTTCATAACAAGTCTCCCAAGATGGCCACCAGAGACAAAAGAGCCCAAATGTAGCACAAATATCACCGAGATGTAGCCCAAGTATAGCCCAATGACAGAAATCCCAGAGTGTTTTAAAGAACAACTAGAGCGCTAACAGTCTTTCTTATGACAAAGGTATGGCACACCTGCAGCCATCTTGATTGGAATAAAGTGGTAACATTTAAAATATTTAATTTGCAAAGGAACAAAATGAGGGGGTTCATTTTGCCATAGAACTTATGACTAGTGCTGCAGAAAGAAAACTTAGGGCACATTTTGACTTCTCAAATCCTCTTCTATTTCATTAAAAAGTTCAGACATGCAGACTGAAACATGCACTTTGAATACCAGCAGCAGACTTCCCTGGTGAGCAGTAGCTTTACTACAGTGATCTAATGAGGAACTAGAGTGCTACCATTCAGAATTTATGGCAAATGTGTCACATCTGAATGCCTTCTTGATGGAACCAAAGTAAACAAGCATTGAAAATGCAATAGGTCTCGCCCTCGTTTAAGTTAAAGCAATTCTGTTTGTAATTAGGTGGCTTTTTAGCTTTGCTTTTATTAGTGTTTTTCAAAATTTCATGTAAATAACATGCATATCTGTATATGTATGCATGCATTTATATTTGTATTTATATAGATATGCAGATTATATATATGTTTATATATGTATGTATATGCATATATATACACATACATATATATATGCATATATGTGCATATGTGTGCGTGTAGAGAGAAGTAGAAAGAGGTAGAGAGGTAGAGATGTAGAGGTAGAGAGGTAGAGGTAGAGAGGTAGAGGTAGAGAGGTAAAGGTAGAGAGGTAGAGAGGTAGAGAGTAGTAGAGAGAGAGGTAGAGAAAGGAAGAGAGGTAGATAGTAGAGGATAAGTAATAGAGAGTAGAGAGTAGAGAGAGAGTAGTAGAGAGAGTAGTAGAGACTAGAGAGTAGTAGAGAGAGTAGCAGAGAGTGAGTAGGAGAGAGTAGTAAAGTAGAGAGTGAGCAGTAGAGAGTAATAGCGAGTGAGAAGTAGAGAGTAGTAGAGAGTGAGTAGTAGAGGGAGTAGTAGAGAGTAGTAGAGAGTGAGTAGTAGAGGGAGTAGTAGAGAGTGAGTATTAGAGAGTGAGTAGTAGAGAGTAGTAGAGAGTGAGTAGTGGAGACTGAGTAGCAGAGAGAGAGTATTAGAGAATGAGTAGTAGAGAATGAGTAGTAGAGTGAGTAGTAGAGAGTAGTAGAGAGTGAGTAGCAGAGAGTAGTAGAGAGTGAGTAGTAGAGAGTAGTAGAGAGTAGTAGAGAGAGAGTAGTAGAGAATGAGTAGTAGAGAGTGAGTAGTAGAGAGAGTGAGTAGTAGAGAGAGTGAGTAGTAGAGAGTAGTAGAGAGAGTAGTAGAGAGTAGTACAGAGTGAGTAGTAGAGAGTGATTAGTAGAGAGTAGTGGAGAAGTAGAGAGTGAGTAGTAGAGAGTAGTAGAGAGTGAGTAGTAGAGTGAGTAGTAGGGAGTAGTAGAGAGTGAGTAGTAGAGTGAGTAGTAGAGTGAGTAGTAGAGAGCAAGTAGTAGAGAGTGTGTAGTAGAGAGAGAGTAGTAGAGAGTAGTAAAGGGTGAGTAGTAGAGAGTGAGTAGTAGAGAGAGTAGTAGAGAGTAGTAGAGTAGTAGAGAGTGAGTAGTAGAGAGTGAGTAGTAGAGAGTGAGTAGTAGAGAGTAGTAGAAAGTGAGTAGTAGAGAGAGTAGTAGAGAGTAGTAGAGAGTAGTAGAGTGAGTAGTAGAGAGTGAGTAGTAGAGAGAGAGAGTAGTAGAGAGTGAGTGGTAGAGAGTAGTAGAGTGAGTGGTAGAGAGTAGTAGAGTGAGTAGTAGAGAGAGTAGTAGAGTGAGTAGTTGAGAGTGAGTAGTAGAGAGTAGTAGAGAGTAGTAGAGAGTAGTAGAGAGTGGTAGAGAGTGGTAGAGAGTGAGTAGTAGAGAGTGAGTAGTAGAGAGAGTAGTAGAGAGGGAGTAGTAGAGAGAGAGAGTAGTAGAGAGAGAGTAGTAGAGAGTAGTAGAGAGTGAGTAGTAGAGTAGTAGAGAGTGAGTGGTAGAGAGTAGTAGAGAGTAGTAGAGAGTGAGTAGTAGAGAGTAGTAGAGTAGTAGAGAGTAGTAGAAAGTGAGTAGTAGAGAGTGAGTAGTAGAAAGTAGTAGCGAGTGAGTAGTAGAGAGTGAGTAGTTTAATTTAAAAGGAAAACAATGAGGAGGTTCATTTTGCCATAGAAATTATGATTAGTGAGGAAAAAAGAAAAAGTAGGGCACATTTTGAGTGACTTATCAAATCCTCTTCTATTTCATTAAAAAATTCTGACATGCAGACTGAAACATGCACTTTCAATACCAGCAGCAGACTTCCCTGGTGAGCAGTAGCTTTACTACAGTGATCTAATGAGCAACTAGAGTGCTACCATTCAGAATTTATGGAAAATGTGGGACACATCTGAATGCCTTCTTGATGGAATCAAAGTAAACAAGCATTGAAAATGCAATAGGTCTCGCCCTCGTTTAAGTTAAAGCAATTCTGTTTTTAATTAGGTGGCTTTTTAGCTTTGATTGTATTAGAGTTTTTCAAACTTTCATGTACATACCATGCATATGTATACATATATGTATATGTTTGCATGAATTTATATTTATATAGATATGCAGATTATATTTATATGTTTATATATTCACTGAAAAAACCATAGGTTTCACACACGTTATAGTGACGAATTAGCATTTAAAAAAACTTGCAAATTCACTTAAAAAACCATAGGTTTCACACATGTTATAGTTAGCTGGACATTTCACTCGTAAAAAAACAACTATAACTCACGCGACCGCAATCCTCTGCTGATGACGTCAGATATTACATCACTGTATTTAGACACTTATTTACCCATGTCTTCTTCCATTAATCTTTAGCTATACATATATTACAAATATTTATTTTTCATAAAGACACATATGTCTTCAGGTATAGTTGAGGTAGTACAGGGTAGTCGCATTTGAGAAATTCAAATTCTTGTTTGGTGAGAAGACCTGTACTTTTCGAGTCGTAAAGAGCTTTGTGGAATTTTTCTTTGATTCCTACAATAATATTTGGGCTCACACGGGTGTAGCAATCTTTGTCATTCAGTTGTTTGAGGGCTTCTTTGTTGTATTGTTCAAGGGGCCAGAGGACAACATTGCCTCCCTTGTCTGACCACCGAACCACCACATCCTGTCTTTGTTTGATTTTGTAAATCAACTCTTCATATTTCTTCATTTTGTTGCGGTTGCTACTCGCAAAAGTTTTGCTGCTGTTGAGTGCCAATTCTTTCAAATCTTTGATGACATTATCAGCAAATATATCTAGGCCGTCTTTTGGCATCATGGGTATGAACGTCGATTTAGGTTTGAAAGATGTCTTTGTGGTATTGAATACTGATAGTACTGATGTAGTTGCGAAGTCAATAAGTGATTCAGGGTTCTGGGTGATTTCCATATAAACTAGGTCTTAAATAAGAGCTATGTCTTTGACTGTCAATGAGTAAGGATCAATAGGATTTTCGTTGGTGTTATTTAACTGATTGGAAACCTGAGAGAAATACTTTTGGAGTTTGAGATTTCTAACGAACTGAGACAAATCAACTCTGGTTTGGGCATAGTCAAAGTTGTTTCTGGAACAAAAGGTAAGTCCGAGAGAGAGGATTTTTTCCTCGTCTGATGTAAGCTCCATTTTAGTAAGATTAATCACTGTGTTTTGTGTATTTATGTTGGCACTCATCTCCGTTTGTTGTATCTGTGTGTGCGTGTTGTTCCTTTGCGGTCTCGGCCTTAAACTTGTAAGTCTCTCCAGCCGTAAAAAACCAAACTCTTGTACTACTGTTGGCGCTTTCGATTTCTCTCTACCGGCAAGTTACACATCCGATTCAATTTCGGAGCTAAGTTCGGATTCACTGGGGATGAGTGTGGTTATACATATATATATATATATATATATATATATATATATATATATATATATATATATATATATTTATATATATATATAGATATATATATATATATATATATACATGCATACAAAGTACACAATCTATTTAATGCACATTGATATTATCTAAAAAAAAAAATTATATCTATATATACGTACATTATTTGCGTTTAACGAAAATACACACCATTGTTAACTGGTGTAGACTATAGATTTTGTTATAAATACAAAAGATAATATACATAAGTAGTCGATGTGTATTATATATACAGTAGGTAGTTATAGTTAGGACCTAGTTTCCATAGGACAATAATTTTTTGACTTGCCTATATCTTTGGCGTAGTTTGACAAATCTTCCTGACATTTTCCCCGCAAAAAGTGTCGAGGTAGGTCCTGGCTGTCATGGAAAGTTTGGAGGTGATCCGTGCAGTGGGGATCAAGAATTTGGGGCACAAAATAAAGGTGTGTTTGTAATTTTAATTCCCATAGGAAGCTTTAGCCAAAAGTGCAGCCAGAACTGCTAAACAAACCTACACCAAATTTGGCAGGGAGGTAGATGTTGGTTCAAGGAAGTGCCTTTTGCCTATTTGATATAAATCTTTTCAGTAGTTTTTGAGAAATTTAAGTCGAAAATTATAGTGATAGCTCTAGTCATGGATATTTCGCGACGGTTTTGCGAGTAATCATGAATACATGCACCAATGGGAATGCTCTGTTTGGCTGGAAGGGTTCTGAACAAAATGTTGCAGCTGCCATTTTATTGATCAGGAACGGTTCTCGGGAATGAACATTTGTAGTACGCCAACCCCATGTTTGAGAAATGGGGGTATTAGTGACACAAATTATATGTCCAAAATTGATTTTTTTCATTGTGCACGATGTTCGTGGCGACGACCCAACCGCCAGCGCAGCCACCCCGTGCACCATTGCAGGTACATCAAGACTACTGCGAAGGCATCGTGAAGATTGGTGGGAATATCCAAAAATATGTCAGTGAATCATTAATACGCATTGTTATAGAGCTATTGAGATTCTGATAAATGTTTTCATAGACTTATTTATATAGTGCGTTATATACTGAGATGGTTAAAATGAATTATAGAGGTATAATTTTGGAATGTGGTGGTAGCTATTGAATTCCTGCTTTTTTTTCTTTCTGCTTTCACGAAGCAACTGCAGGGATCATGATGACCAGCGTCATCGCGATCTCCGGCCTCACCGCTAAAACAGAAAATAGGTTTAAAAGATGGTTGTTCTAGAACTACACTAGAAAAACACGAGCTTGAAGCGTACAGTAATAAACCCCTAGTGTGTAACATACTGTAATATGTGTGGATATATGTGTTTTAGACTTTATGGAAAAGACGTGATTGTCGCTATTAATGTCATTGCGATTTCCCAAATAACAGTGATAACTGAAAAGTTAGAAGTGTCCACTACTACCCCTAGGGATCACCAGCTTACCATCTGGACCCTTCTCCAAAGTAAATGCTTAGAAATTCACTGAAAAAACCAAAGGTTACAGGGTATTTATAGTTAGGAAACAGAATTTAAAAATCCTAAGAAATTCCCTGAAAAAAACTAAGGTTACAGGGACGTCGTGGTTAGGCTTTCATTTTACTCATACAAAACCAGAGAAATTCAGCAGCTATAGTTAGCTAAGCAAACTATAACTCGCACCCCCTGCAATGCACTGCTTATGACCTCACATATTACATCACTCACGACATGCTCAGTGACATCACTGATGACATCTCAAATGACATCACTGATGACATCATCCACAGACTTTCTGACGCACCCACTCATAACCCAATATAGCCTTTCATACACCCACTCTAACTTCTACACTAGCATTCTCAAAACCATTGGCGCACCAATACCAGTACTTATACACCCACTCACTAATTCATAGGTCTACACATACTTCCACTCAGTTGCCCATGCAGCCACTCATACACCAAATCACTCACTAATACAGCCACTGATATATCCACTCATAAACCCATACATCCACTCACACACAGTCAGTTACTCATAGAGCTACTCACACACGTAATCACTCACCTATAGAGTAAATCATACAGCAATGTACTCACCTGTACAGTTATACACACAGCCAATCATTTATTCATAAAGATGCTAATACATACTCACTCACCTATACAGTTACTGACACAAGCACACACTCACCCATACAGCCACTCTCAAAATCACTCAGTCACATATACAGTCACTCATCTTCTCTAACACCCACCCATACTGCCTTTCACATATGAAGTTACTCACCCATATACCACTGACACATTCATTCACTCACTGACACAGCCATACACACACTCACTCACCCATAAAGCTCATTTCACTTCACACTCACTAACCCATAGAGCCACTAATTCACCAAGTACTCATTCATCCAAGCAGTTACACATACCCTCACCCACCCACACAGATATTGAGGCACCCATACGCGTACTCAGATAACCAATCACTCACCCAACAGAAACTCACATGCTCACACACATACCTATACAACCGTTTAGACACCAGCTGATGGACAGATACAGACATTCACACAAGTCACTCACCCATGCAGTGACTGAGACACCAAATCACTCACTTTTACAGTCAGTCATGCACCCACTGAAACAGTCATACAGGCATTCACACACCTACTGATTCACCAATACATCTCGATGTGTATATATTTAACACTCATAACCATTTTAAAAACACTCACAATCACAGGATGATGTCATCAGTGATGTCATTTGAAAAAAAAAATTATATATATATATATTCTCTGAAAAAACCATAGGTTTTAGGGAAAGTTATAGTTAGTTGGACATTTCACTCGTACAACACCAGAGAAATTCCCCCGTTAGAGTTAGTGGAGCTAATTATAACTCATACCCCCGCAATGCACTGCTGATGACGTCACATATTATATCACTCTTGACATGGTCAGTGACATCACCGACGACATCACTGATGACATCTCAAATGACATCACTGATGACATCATCCTTGTGATAAATTGATGCATCTTCTCACACCCTAATATAACTTTTGATAAGCCCACTCTAAATTACAGACTGCCATTCTCAAAACCATAGACATTCCAACACCAATAACTACATACCCACTCACTGATTCTTAGGTTTCCACACACATCTACTCACTCATCCGTACAGTCACTCATAACATGATTTAGCAGGTCCTTAGAGGGAGAATATTTAAATTAAGTTTCATTAGAGTTAATAAGGTTTTAGGTGGGGCAAAATTACAATATCATAATGTTATAAATCCATTGGATAGTGTGTTGGTGTTTACACATACAGTCACGATTAGTGATGTCATTTTGGGTTGTTTTGGTTTCATATAATTATTGTTTAATGCAATACCATTACTGAGAAACCATTCCAGTCAAACTGTTTATTGGATGTTTGCAAGATGAATGGCATTTGCCATTTCATAGAAACCAATCCAAAGAATGTATTTGTTTTCAAAATTGCCTTTTGCATGCTTATTTTGTAAATTGCAAATGCACTGCTTGGGGGTATTAATTGCAGAAACATTATTGGCGGAGGTATGTATTTCAGTCCTTTACCTGAGGGGCCAATATTTCAGATTTATATATTTTACATTGTTAATTACTTCAGATGCTTTTATTTTGCTGACTCCTCATTGCCCCATAAACACCATTCATCAATGTTCCTTAAAAACACCTCACTATGCCTTATTTTTGCCATCTCTGACCCCAAAACTCCCCAATTCCTAGACTCTAAAAGCCCTTTCTACCTCTATACTCCAATTATCCCTGCTCTCTAAAATTCACTCACTATACCTAAAGCCCACCCATCCTAACTCTAAAAAACATTTCTACCCCTACACTCTGCTTATCTCTGAGCACTAAATTTTCCACTGCCCCAAACTCGAACCACTCCTGAAACCTAAAAACCTTTTCCAACACGCACCCATCCTTGAACCCTTTAAAAGTCCTTACCTCCTCCAAGCATTATTGATCCCTGAACTCTTGAAAACCCTTACCACTCCTATACACCACAAATCCCTTACCACTAAAAAACCCTCACCGCCCCTAAACGGCACCCATTCCAGAACCCTTAAAAGTTCTCTCCATCCTAATCTCTGCCCATTCCTGAACCCTAAACTTCTTCCTGACCATAAATACCACTCATTCCTATGCCCTAGAACTACTCACCACCAATGCATTTTCCATAAACTTTTTAGACATAGTACCAAAATTAATTTTAATAAAGTTTGGCAGCAACATAGACAATCATATGGAATGGTCAACAATATGACTGTCTTTTAATTTTGTGTACAAGAAGTGGTACAAAGTTCCTTTAAGGTCATAGGGGAAAGAAGAAGAGATACTTTGGAGTGTATTGGGGTAGGGATGACCCCACTGATGGTGCAAAGGAAGGGGGGATTCCCCTTGTCGGCACTAGGGCTCTCACACACCCAGCAAGCTAGGTGTCATGCTTAATCAAATGAGCCTGCCCCTCGTCAGGTCGGTGCTGCCTGATGGGCACCAGTACTGGGGCTCTTTATCAGGGATCTTTTGTTCCAGCTGGTAGGTGCAGTGGGGGTGAGCGGCCTAGTATGTGTAGATGTGAATGGGGGTTGAGTGAATCTAAAATATGTCAGTTAGTCCTAACAATAAATTCATTATAAAAGGTAAACTGCCTGATTAAAACGGGGGCGAGAGGGGTAAAAAGACTAGGAGTAATGTATCTAGCTGTGTGTACCCTGCTCTCGAGTGATCAACATGTTTCATGCCTTAAATGTCATTGAGATCTGGCCACTTCCTCAGGATAGATAAAGGTTACTATCTACACTAACTGGATAAGTGAAAAATCTACATACCACTATGTCTAGTTGATGACCTTGGGTCCAGCTTTTCAGTAGGTCTGTGACTCAACGTGTTCTGAAACGCTGGACCCAATTGGAGTCCATCTCACCCGCCGGCAACTGTTGCAAGCAAATACTTGACAACAGTGTAGGTCATCAACTCGACATAGTGGTATGTAGA
The DNA here is from genome assembly GCF_964204655.1 of Triturus cristatus. NCBI lineage: Eukaryota > Metazoa > Chordata > Amphibia > Caudata > Salamandridae > Triturus > Triturus cristatus. The sequence continues at coordinate 1,483,304,589 of NC_140590.1, read as the reverse complement.
TTTTTCACTTATCCACTTAGTGTAGATATTAACCCAAAGTGCCAAGAGGCAGAAAAAATCCCAATAATAGTCGGCGCGCTGATGCTCAAAATCGCACATTCAATCAGTAAGTGCCCATAGACTCCAGACGCGGCGTGGACAATCAACAATAAAACCCAAGATGCATTGATATGCTGCAATCCATCGTGAGGGGAGAGAGGGGTCTCGCTCATATTTGTTGAAAACAATCAGTTGTACAACTACACATGCTCAAAAGCAACATCCCGACGTCGGTGGCAGCTCGGCGGCCATCTTGGCCTGGGTTAATATAAATAGAAAAAGTGCTCAAGGCGTTAAAGATTTAAAGAACAAAAAGAACCAAAACTATATTAAATTAAAAGAATATACTTATTGGTCTATAAACCTCCATATGATAGTGGGGTAAAGCAGAGTAATAATAAACCGAATATTTAAAAAACTACAAAATCTAATAATCTGAACGAGGTGCCTCACTGGTATATCAAGAGGATAACTAGAATATATGGGTAGAAGGTATATTTGTAATATAAGAGGTAAGATGTAATCTCACACGATTACGAAATTAGTCAAGTGAGACAAGAAAATAACACAGTGATAATGGGGACATATCGATAACAGGAAGGAAGGAGGACAGAAAAGAAAAAAACAAGATTGTACAAACATAATCCCATATTTGTGTAGGGCCAAGGGAGTCATCATTACAATGACAATTCCATGACTCATGATTAGTGCAATTAGAAGACAGTTGACAATATTCAGTTTTTATCTTGCTTCACAGAACTCCCAAGTGTGTCATACAAGCGAGGGGGAGAAAGCAACTTCTATGTACAAACAAAATCAGAAATAAGAGGCAGGATAAAGTTCTTTCAAAAAATAGTGCATTTCACCGTCACTATTGTGGCCTAATTCGATCCACCCTACTTCATTATTCTTTCTTAAGTCCAATTCCCTATTGCCACCCCTAGGGTGGGCAGGGACATGATCTATCCCCATGAACCAGAAATCCTCACCTACTGTATGATTTTTCTGCATATGAAAAGTAAGGGGATATCTAAGGTCCCCATTGCGACGAGCTCGCACGTGCTCCTGCACTCTTATCTTTAGGGCTCTTTTTGTACTGCCCACGTAGATCTTATCACATGGGCAGCCTAATATGTACGTCACATATTTAGAATTACTGTTGATTAGGTGATCTATGGTACATCTGCGTTTGGTGTTAAAGCAGAAGTTTTTTGTCTTGTTTCTACCTAGCCTACAAACACTACACTTACTACATGTGTAGAACCCTGCCATTGTAGATGTGAGCCAGGTTTCAGGTTTAGGAGTAGTAACATAACTGGGACACAGCATATTACGTAGATTTTGTCCCCTCCTGTATGTCACCTTCGGTTTAGTGGCTAAGGTGTCTTGCAGGCTTGGTATGTCCACCAGTAGGTGCCAATGTTTTCTAAGGACATCATAGACCCTGCTACTGCGATCGTTGTATTGTGTAGTGAAGGCAATAGGAGCTTTTTTGGACCTATTGCTGGAATTTTATGTTAAGTTCGAAACTCTAGGAACTTTCATCACTTTTCAACGTGCTTTACTCCAGATACCCTCTATCTAGGAAGCGCTTCTCTGTCTCCCCTAGGTTCAGTAAAAAGGTCTCCTCAGTGCTGCAATTGCGTCGCATACGGATCATCTCCCCATAGGGGATGTTGTTGATAACATGTTGGGGATGTGAGCTCTGAAAGTATAGTGTACTATTACAGGCAGTACTTTTTCTATGTGTGCGGCTGTGAATATGATTATCCTGTATGAAAAAAGTGACGTCTAAGAAGTCAATCTCTTCCTTACTATGATTAATAGTAAATCTGACGTTAAAAGGATTATCATTTAGGTAAGCGTGGTAATCCATGAGTACTGGGGAAGGTCCATCCCAAAGCATAATAACATCATCGATGTACCTGCCCCAAAGGAGCATTTGCACTTTAACACTGAATAGCAGAGTCAAAACTGTGAGGTCAGAAAGCAAAAAGCCGGGGGAAACACGCCAAAAGATGCTAGGTCTAACAGCCTGTCAATATATTTCCCCTTAAAACCCAGAGCACAGACTAAGTGCAGTTTAAGCAGTATGGCTGACTTAATTTTTCAAGGGCTTTCATTACCTAATCATATACGATTTTGTCAGCGCAATGTGCCGTGGTATACCATCATATTAGCGCTATATACCACAGTTTAATTTATCACTAACTTTTTGTGCCTTATACATTTAAACTACTGAACCAATTTATATCCACTACCAAAATAGACCCTTTCCACCTTATAATGTATATTTCTGTCAAATATCATTGAAATCCATTCAGCCATTTACCTTCTATGTCTGTTTAAATGCCACTCTAGGATACGAGATGCCACTTCACTCCACGACATGCCACTCCTCTCTGTGACACATCACACCACTCTACGACACACCACTACTCTCTATGACACCCCTCTCCACTCTAACAAACACAGCTCCGCTCTACGAAAGTCCATTCCACTCATTGACACTCCATGCCCCTCCACTGTATAACACACCACTTCACTCTACAACACCCCACTCCACTCTACCACACACAAATCCACTCAACGATGTGTCATTCCAGCCTAAGCAACTCCACTCTATGACATCCCAGTTCACTCTACACCACTTCACTCTAAGCCACTCTGCTCTAAGACACAGCACCACATGCCACCCTATAACATGCCACTCCACTCTACTGTACGGCACACCACTCCACTCTGCAGCACACCACTCCACTCTGAAACACACCGCTCCACTCTATGACAGTCCACTAAACTATATGACGCTCCATGCCACCTTATTAATCAACATGCCACTCCACACTATGACACCACTCCACTTTATCAAATGCCACTCCACTCTACAACATGCCACTCCACTCTATGCCACTCCACTCTATGACATCCGATTTCACTCAATGCCACTCCAATCTACACCAATCTACTCTCATACACTGCACAACACGGCACTCGAGGGCTTGCCACTCTAGTCTACTGTATGACATGCCTCTACAAACTATGTAACTCCACACCATTCTACCCCACTCTATGTCACTCCACTGTGCACCACTCTACTCACTCTAAAATACTCTGTGACACAACATTCAACTCTATGACACGCCACTCTACTCCCCTCTAAGACACTCCAACCACTCCACTCTATAACATGCCACTCCACTCTATGACATACCACTCCACTCTATTATACACCATTATAGCCTATGACATGCCACTCCACTCTACTCCTCTTAATGACACTCTCCTCCACTCTACAACACTCAGTGCAACTCTCCTCTATGGCACTCTACTCCACTCTATGCCAGTCTGTAACACCCTACTCCAATCGATGCCACTCTACGACATGCAACTCCAATGTACAGCACTCAGCGCAACTCCCTCTATGACACTCCACTTGACTTTAATGCACTCTACTCTATGACACTCCACTCTGCAACACTCTGTTCTACCGTATGCCACTCAAACCTACAACACTTTTCAACACTCTATGACACTCCACTCCACTGTATAACATGCCACTCCAAATATGACTCTTTATGTGACTTTATGCTAAGCCGCTCCACTCTACTCCACTGCACACCATTCTACTCTATAACATGCCACTCCACACTATGACACTTTGCTGTACTCTACACCACTCCACCATATGAAATTCCACTCCACTCTATGGAACCCCACTCTACAACACTATGCAACATTCTATGCCACTCTACAACACTCTATTCCGCTACGACACACTACTGCACCCTACTCCACTCTATGCCACACCTTGCTAAACTCTATGCCACCTCTATGACACTCTAGTCAAAGACACTCAAATCAATGAAGCTCAATTAGACGACGCTTCACTGAATGACATTCCACTGTACGACAATCCACTCTATGCCGCTTCCCTCTATGGCACTCCACTCCACTGTATGACACTCCACTGTACGACAATCCACTCTACGCCACTTCCTTCTATGACACTCCACTCCACTGTATGACACTCCACTATACTCTACTACACACCACTTCACACTATGCCATTCTACTCTAGAAGACTCTACTTCATTGTATGCCCCAAACAATATGCCACTCTATGACAATATGCCACTCCACACTAGAAGACTCCACTCAACTGTATGCTTTCTACTCGATGTCACTCTACTCCACTCTCGGGCACTCTACAACACTCTACCAGACTCCTCTGTACGACATCCCACTCTAAGATATTCCACTCTATCACACCACACTGTATGGCACTCTCCTCCCCGGTGTTGTACAACACTCTACTCGACAACACTCCACTCTATGGCACTTTACTGCACTGTACTCCATTCTATGCCACTCCACTCTACAACATGCTACTCCACTATATGCCACGCTACGAGAATGTACTCAACAACACTCTACTCCACAATACTCCAGTTAACAACATCCCACACTCAACTCCACTCTGTGCCCCTCCACTGTAACTATGACAATCCACTCCACTCTACGGTATTCCATCCTAGGACACTCTACTGCACTGCATGCTCCTCCACTCTGTGCATCTCTTCTCTACTGTACTCCACTCTTCAATAAGCCATTCTACAACACTCCACAGTGACACACTACACTGTACGACACTCTCCTCAACTCTACATTACAACACTCAACCCTACGACACTCCACTCTAGGGCTCTTAACTCCAGTCTTTGCCACTCTACTCTAAAACATTATACTTCACTCTGTACCACTCTATAGCACTCTACTCAATGACGCTAAACTTGACACCAATCCACTCTATGATTTGAAACACATTTTTATAAAAATGTTACAAAACGTTGAAATGCAATGAAAAATACAAATGTTAAAGCTTATAGTTATCAAAACGTTATTCTTTCTATACCAATCAACTTAAACTATGTAAACCTTAGAAATTCTAAAGTTATAGTTAGAACTTGTGTCAAGCTGTAATGGCCACCTAGCTGTAGTTTTATGAAGTGTACAGCATTTTGCACAGTATTCTATGTTTCGTACATCAGAAAAGGTGGTAATATATATATTTATCAACCTATTCCATGGTCAGCAGAATCAGATTTCGTGCCATTTTCCTGCACACTTTGTATTATGCTTTAGTTGATGGAAATTATTTGAGCAATACCCACTGGATGTACAGTTAAAGAACAGATTAAAATTCGTATTCAGACACAAACAGGTGGTTGTTCCTAAATTGGGATTTGTTTCAGATATGGAAGAGAGCGTTATGGCTATGCAGTATATACACATCTCATATGTTCACTGAGATGCCTGACTATTGTGAAAGAGAGCTTATGATCTCGAATTTCACGTTGGTGAAACCCCAAAAAAACTAGACAATTCTCATTTTCTGGGGTTGCAACTCCCTTCATTTGAGACTTTGTCACAACATTTTTTGAGGGTCAAGTATCAAAAGCTGTTGAAATGTCATATTGAGATAGAAATATAAATCTAAAGAAACATTATATCCACAATATCAATTATCAATTTATCACCAAAGTAGATTTACATAGGTAAGAATAGATTTATTAGTCTTAGTTCCACATCTACGTAGCTAAAAGATATAGTTTTAGTCAATATTGTGGCTGTTATATTTTTGACAGTAGATATTTCAACTGCTGAATTGCAACCCTCCAACAGTCAATGATTTTCATCAACCTATGACATATGTATTTATTTTGGATGTTTTCCCATATCACCATTCACTTACAATTTTAAAAAAAAAGATAAAAACAACAGCTAAACTCTAGATGCAAAAATAATTACACTGCGCTTTGATGAGATTTCACAAACACAGATCAAGTGAAAAAAGGAGAAGTGGTTTTGCGTAGTAGACATAAAAATTATTGTTTCTGATTATGTTTATTGTGGTGGCTACATTGATAGCAACCGGGATCATCTCAGTCATTGTGAAGCAAAAAAGAGTGATAGGATGGGTATTTTCGGTGCTTTCACCAATGAATGATAAGGGCCGATGTGCAGGGTCAGGCCATGTGATTCCCAAAAGACAGGGTTTCGTGAACAAATGAAGGAAACCTTTGCAGGGCTAAATTCAGAGTCAAAGCCATAAAGGTTTATTCAAAATGTACGAATCCTTACAGAAAGCAAAAAGTAGTTAGTTAGTCAGATTCATATCATCATAAATAATGCAGAAAATAAAGCTAAATGTGAGAGGTCATAATGAGCCACAACCAAATATAGTTCACTTATGTGCTGTGATAAATCTACTCAGTTTGCAAGTCAAAGGAGAGTAATCAACAAGAGGACCAACATGTAGGCTTCCTTCGAGAAAAGAGATAAATCCTCAAACAGTCTAACCTGGACACTGCACAGTTCAAAAGCAAGGAAAAGTCTAATTATACAGTCAGATAACTATCCGACATGGGGACTGCTTGATATGAGAGCAAGGAAAAGGTGTCTAAACTTACATAGAAGGGCTCATTTGTTGCCTAGAGCCTGCCTTGAACTCTCAGAGGCCAGCCATGATGTTGAGTCCTACATCCTCACCTGAACCCAGGAATACCAGAGTGACTCCAAGGGTTGGTTTGCTGTCCTTCTGCAAAGAGCCACAGGGACACAACATGCTTCTACCATCTTGAACCCAGACCTGAACCCAGCCTCAGTGAATTATGAATCTCCAAGTGGTGTCCCACCAGTGCTGAACACTTGGTTGTGGTTTTAAAAGTATCTAGATGACCAAATCCCAAAACTGAGGTCTTTGAAAACTTTTGGCGAAAAACTGCTCTGTGAGCCACGAGGAGACTGGGACCAACCTTCTTGCCTATATGCCTGAGGTGCATCACCTGTTTGATAAACTTCATGGTGTCTCCCACTACGCTCTTTTCCAGAAATGCTGTGCAGCAGTACTTTGCCAAAGGGGTATCTGGCCTTCTGGTACTGTGTTCAGCTATATACATCTGCCTCATTCTGCTAGATATTTTCAACATTCAAAAATGAGGTTAAGTCTGAGCTAGGAAATCCTTACCTCTGCTTCAACCCAAGGCTCCCTGACGATGACGCTCCCTCCTCCGACACCTTCTGCAGCCTTGCCCAGTTGAACTTTACCTTCTCAAAACATCTTTCTCAAAATTTCTTCTAAGTCCAAAGGTAAGCGCTGACCGGGCCCAACCCACTTCTTATATCTGAACCACGCTCCATCACGTTTGGCCATATTTGTTTACTTTGACTCGGTCTCATGCAATTAGATGTCTGCAGTTGGCGCTTTGACCTTTTAGGCACTAGTTTTTACCAAAAACTTTAACAATTCATAGTTCTGGTTCCACTGGGTGAATTGTTGTTGTTTTGGTGTCAAATAATTGATCAAAACTAACTCTATTGTTCTAAACTGGTGTGGGATATTTCTTGTGTTATGTTTTCACATCATTTCATTTTGTGCGCAGTATACATACTTTACACATTACCTCTAAGTGAAGCCTGACTGCATTTTGTGCCAAGCTATCCAGGGTTATGCACAGGTTAATTTAGGGTCTTTTTGTGATTCACCCTGCTAGGTATTATGGTTGTAGCTTGACCAGGGCTCACACACCCACCCTCAACTAACAACCCCATTTCTCATAATTAGTTTCTAAATAATGAAAATATTATATCAGTATTATTCAGGTTTTGAAATGCCAAGCCAAAAATGGAACTTTGAAGATCAAACTCATAGTCCTGGACAATGATCTGCTGCCTTATTTACCCACATAGTGAAATATTCCTAACCGTGGACTGTAATGGACATTACAGCCCATATTTATCATGGTTTTGCATCACCCTTGCACCACGCAAGGGAGTGCAAGGGTGATGCATAACCTAAGTGAGAATTATCAAGCCACACAAGGCCACCTTGTGTGGCCCTGCGTTGCTTTATAAATATAGAGTAACGCAAGGCAGTGCAAATTGGTGTCTGACGTTTCTCTGCCCCAGAGAGGAGTTCAATAGGTGGAGTGTGGGTGTTCCCACACATCCACCAATGGATTTTAGTGCATTCCCAAATTTACCATTAGTGGCAGACCTAAGAATGCATCAACATGCTGCGCCTCAACAGATGAGGAACAACAAGGAGAAATATTTTAATTTCTACTTGGTTTTTCCACTTTCTACATGTGCAAAAACAAATCTTCCTGCCTACAATGCAGGCACCATTGCAACATGATGCAAGGGGGCCTGTGTTTGCACTAGGTAGTCACGAGTGCATCAGTACCAGGAAAGGACAAGGTTGAGCTGCATGAAAGAAAGATAAATCTTCACCTCTGTTTTTCTTTAGTTAAAGCCTTTTTGTGAGACTTTATTTCATCCACATATCAAAACCATGCTATATAGCTGACTTCATATCAATGATCCATGGCTTCTTCACATTCAATCACTTATACCAGGTGAAACAGACGAGGACATGACCGGTGCCATTTCTGGAGCTGGACTTTTATGCCTTTATTAAGACGTTTGTGTGGCAGCCTAAAATATAAAAGAACAATAGGTAAATAAATGTGCTTTGAAACCACCCTAAGATATGCTGTATGTTGGGCATCAACATTTCAGGAGAGTAAAGGGTAACACCCTTTTGACTGAAAAGGAATATAGAATGAAAATAGAATGTAAGGGAAGAGAAAGACAACCACACTAGTGGTCTTTTGTTATCCTTTGACATTTTGATGATTTCTCATTCTTTCCAGCCTTTTCTGTGAGATAACTATAATTGCAGAAATTACCACATTGATAGTATGTGGTATTATTTGTCTTCCATGCCTGGAGAAATGTATCCATTATAAAAGGCCTGGAATTGGCGGGTTCCCATGCAGAATATGGTACAGTGCTATGGTTATCTTCTAGTTCCCATTCTATGCAGACCTGTAGGGGATTAAGTCAAATGCCCTGGTTATACATTACTCAGTGATGCTGATAGCATCAGTAATACTGGATGAAGTATTACTGCATACAGTATTAACATGGCACAGTGCACACTCACAATGAGGGTTTATTTATTTTGAACACACACTTCCAAATAGTTACTTACACGCTGGTCACTAGTTTTCAGCATGGGCAAGAAGCAAAAAAGAGCTATAGTGTTACATTAGCCTTATAGATTATCTCCACATCCATTCATAATTCATGCTAGTGTATGTATCGCATCAAGAATGTAGCATTTCACCCAAAAGCAGGATTTTGATGCAGTGGTCTACCATAGCATTGTATGTCGATAACGCAAGAGGAATGCTTACCAGAAATTGCGGCCGCAGTTTCTGGCCTGGCTGATCTGGCTCACGGCCCCAGCCTCTCTCAATACGATACCTGCCATATCACCTTCCTCCTGCCTGCACACACCTGCACACACCTGCCCACCCCTGTCTACTGCCGGGCTTGACCGTGTGACGACGTCACCAAAGGGGTGTCAACCCTCCAGGCAGAGCAGTTGGATTGCCACTGTGGCTGCTGTCCGCTGCTGTGTCCGGCTGGCACTGCCTTTGCCTGTACTTTTCCAGAGATGGCTGAGGCACACCGCCCATGGACGAACAGAAGAAAAAGGAATTAGGCAGCGAGTTACGCTACAGTCTCTCCATCAGTGAGACCCCTGCATTGCGCTTTACGACCAAGGAACAGGTGAAAAGGGGACGCGGACATCACAGAGGTCTAAAACACTGAACCAGCAATGATGCTGAAGTAGGCAGGCTAGGCTAATGGCGCGGCCCCCTCCTTGTGTAGCGTTACAACAAACAAATGATGGACGGAATGCTGACAATGCAGACATTCTCCCCCAGTCAAGAGATCTGGGTTAAATCCATCGTTCTTTTGCCCACTACGCCACCCCAGTTCAGACATGGCCATATGCAAATCAGTCTTGACCCTGTGCCTCATGGGAACAGTCCAGCCCGAACTGCCAAGCCATGTCTTCCCTGGACCGGAATCAAGCATCCTAGGACCGGTTTCTGGCTATCAGCCGTCATCAGCCAGGATAGCTTGACTCCAGTGGCGTAGTGAGCACGGGTCCCACGTCTGGGAATACCCATCCCACTTAGGGCGAAAAGCGTTACAACAAACAAATGATGGACGGAATGCTGACAATGCAGACATTCTCCCCCAGTCAAGAGATCTGGGTTAAATCCATCGTTCTTTTGCCCACTACGCCACCCCAGTTCAGACATGGCCATATGCAAATCAGTCTTGACCCTGAGCCTCATGGGAACAGTCCAGCCCGAACTGCCAAGCCATGTCTTCCCTGGACCGGAATCAAGCATCCTAGGACCGGTTTCTGGCTATCAGCCGTCATCAGCCAGGATAGCTTGACTCCAGTGGCGTAGTGAGCACGGGTCCCACGTCTGGGAATACCCATCCCACTTAGGGCGAAAAGCGTTACAACAAACAAATGATGGACGGAATGCTGACAATGCAGACATTCTCCCCCAGTCAAGAGATCTGGGCCTGGCTTGGCAGTTTGTGCTGGACTGTTCCCATGGGGCACAGGGTCAAGACTGATTTGCATATGGCTGGGTTCAAACTGGAATGGCATGGTGAGCAAAAAAACGATGCATTTAGGCCCAGATCTCTGTACTGGGGTGAATGTATGACATTGTTCTGCATTCTGTCCATCAATTGTTGTTTTTGCATTTGTCACCCCGAGTGGGAAGGGTATGCTCAGACGTGAGTCCCTTGCTCTCCATGCCACTGGAATCAGGCTATCCTGGCTGACGAGGGCTGAAAGCCCGAAACCGGTCCTAGGATGCTTGTTTCCAGTCCAGGGAGGACCTGGCTTGGCAGTTCGGGCTGGACTGTTCCCATGGGGCACAGGGTCAAGACTGATTTGCATATGGCTGGGTTCAAACTGGAATGGCATGGTGAGCAAAAAAACGATGGATTTAGGCCCAGATCTCTGTACTGGGGTGAATGTATGACATTTTTCTGCATTCTGTCCATCAATTGTTGTTTTTGCATTTGTCACCCCGAGTGGGAAGGGTATGCTCAGACCTGAGTCCCTTGCTCTCCATGCCACTGGAATCAGGCTATCCTGGCTGACGAGGGCTGAAAGCCTGAAACCGGTCCTAGGATGCTTGTTTCCAGTCCAGGGAGGACCTGGCTTGGCAGTTCGGGCTGGACTGTTCCCATGGGGCACAGGGTCAAGACTGATTTGCATATGGCTGGGTTCAAACTGGAATGGCATGGTGAGCAAAAAAACGATGGATTTAGGCCCAGATCTCTGTACTGGGGTGAATGTATGACATTGTTCTGCATTCTGTTCATCAATTGTTGTTTTTGCATTTGTCACCCCGAGTGGGAAGGGTATGCTCAAACGTGAGTCCCTTGCTCTCCATGCCACTGGAATCAGGCTATCCTGGCTGACGAGGGCTGAAAGCCCGAAACCGGTCCTAGGATGCTTGTTTCCAGTCCAGGGAGGACCTGGCTTGGCAGTTCGGGCTGGACTGTTCCCATGGGGCACAGGGTCAAGACTGATTTGCATATGGCTGGGTTCAAACTGGAATGGCATGGTGAGCAAAAAAACGATGGATTTAGGCCCAGATCTCTGTACTAGGGTGAATGTATGACATTGTTCTGCATTCTGTCCATCAATTGTTGTTTTTGCATTTGTCACCCCGAGTGGGAAGGGTATGGTCAGACGTGAGTCCCTTGCTCTCCATGCCACTGGAATCAGGCTATCCTGGCTGACGAGGGCTGAAAGCCCGAAACCGGTCCTAGGATGCTTGTTTCCAGTCCAGGGAGGACCTGGCTTGGCAGTTCGGGCTGGACTGTTCCCATGGGGCACAGGGTCAAGACTGATTTGCATATGGCTGGGTTCAAACTGGAATGGCATGGTGAGCAAAAAAACTATGGATTTAGGCCCAGATCTCTGTACTGGGGTGAATGTATGACATTGTTCTGCATTCTGTCCATCAATTGTTGTTTTTGCATTTGTCACCCCGAGTGGGAAGGGTATGCTCAGACATGAGTCCCTTGCTCTCCATGCCACTGGAATCAGGCTATCCTGGCTGACGAGGGCTGAAAGCCCGAAACCGGTCCTAGGATGCTTGTTTCCAGTCCAGGGAGGACCTGGCTTGGCAGTTCGGGCTGGACTGTTCCCATGGGGCACAGGGTCAAGACTGATTTGCATATGGCTGGGTTCAAACTGGAATGGCATGGTGAGCAAAAAAACGATGCATTTAGGCCCAGATCTCTGTACTGGGGTGAATGTATGACATTGTTCTGCATTCTGTCCATCAATTGTTGTTTTTGCATTTGTCACCCCGAGTGGGAAGGGTATGCTCAGACGTGAGTCCCTTGCTCTCCATGCCACTGGAATTAGGCTATCCTGGCTGACGCGGGCTGAAAGCCCGAAACCGGTCCTAGGATGCTTGTTTCCAGTCCAGGGAGGACCTGGCTTGGCAGTTCGGGCTGGACTGTTCCCATGGGGCACAGGGTCAAGACTGATTTGCATATGGCTGGGTTCAAACTGGAATGGCATGGTAAGCAAAAAAACGATGGATTTAGGCCCAGATCTCTGTACTGGGGTGAATGTATGACATTGTTCTGCATTCTGTCCATCAATTGTTGTTTTTGCATTTGTCACCCCGAGTGGGAAGGGTATGCTCAGACGTGAGTCCCTTGCTCTCCATGCCACTGGAATCAGGCTATCCTGGCTGACGAGGGCTGAAAGCCCGAAACCGGTCCTAGGATGCTTGTTTCCAGTCCAGGGAGGACCTGGCTTGGCAGTTCGGGCTGGACTGTTCCCATGGGGCACAGGGTCAAGACTGATTTGCATATGGCTGGGTTCAAACTGGAATGGCATGGTGAGCAAAAAAACGATGGATTTAGGCCCAGATCTCTGTACTGGGGTGAATGTATGACATTGTTCTGCATTCTGTCCATCAATTGTTGTTTTTGCATTTGTCACCCCGAGTGGGAAGGGTATGCTCAGACGTGAGTCCCTTGCTCTCCATGCCACTGGAATCAGGCTATCCTGGCTGACGAGGGCTGAAAGCCCGAAACCGGTCCTAGGATGCTTGTTTTGTTTCCAGTCCAGGGAGGACCTGGCTTGGCAGTTCGGGCTGGACTGTTCCCATGGGGCACAGGGTCAAGACTGATTTGCATATGGCTGGGTTCAAACTGGAATGGCATGGTGAGCAAAAAAACGATGGATTTAGGCCCAGATCTCTGTACTGGGGTGAATGTATGACATTGTTCTGCATTCTCTCCATCAATTGTTGTTTTTGCATTTGTCACCCCGAGTGGGAAGGGTATGCTCAGACGTGAGTCCCTTGCTCTCCATGCCACTGGAATCAGGCTATCCTGGCTGACGAGGGCTGAAAGCCCGAAACTGGTCCTAGGATGCTTGTTTCCAGTCCAGGGAGGACCTGGCTTGGCAGTTCGGGCTGGACTGTTCCCATGGGGCACAGGGTCAAGACTGATTTGCATATGGCTGGGTTCAAACTGGAATGGCATGGTGAGCAAAAAAACGATGGATTTAGGCCCAGATCTCTGTACTGGGGTGAATGTATGACATTGTTCTGCATTCTGTCCATCAATTGTTGTTTTTGCATTTGTCACCCCGAGTGGGAAGGGTATGCTCAGACGTGAGTCCCTTGCTCTCCATGCCACTGGAATCAGGCTATCCTGGCTGACGAGGGCTGAAAGCCTGAAACCGGTCCTAGGATGCTTGTTTCCAGTCCAGGGAGGACCTGGCTTGGCAGTTCGGGCTGGACTGTTCCCATGGGGCACAGGGTCAAGACTGATTTGCATATGGCTGGGTTCAAACTGGAATGGCATGGTGAGCAAAAAAACGATGGATTTAGGCCCAGATCTCTGTACTGGGGTGAATGTATGACATTGTTCTGCATTCTGTCCATCAATTGTTGTTTTTGCATTTGTCACCCCGAGTGGGAAGGGTATGCTCAGACGTGAGTCCCTTGCTCTCCATGCCACTGGAATCAGGCTATCCTGGCTGACGAGGGCTGAAAGCCCGAAACCGGTCCTAGGATGCTTGTTTCCAGTCCAGGGAGGACCTGGCTTGGCAGTTCGGGCTGGACTGTTCCCATGGGGCACAGGGTCAAGACTGATTTGCATATGGCTGGGTTCAAACTGGAATGGCATGGTGAGCAAAAAAACGATGGATTTAGGCCCAGATCTCTGTACTGGGGTGAATGTATGACATTGTTCTGCATTCTCTCCATCAATGGTTGTTTTTGCATTTGTCACCCCGAGTGGGAAGGGTATGCTCAGACGTGAGTCCCTTGCTCTCCATGCCACTGGAATCAGGCTATCCTGGCTGACGAGGGCTGAAAGCCCGAAACCGGTCCTAGGATGCTTGTTTCCAGTCCAGGGAGGACCTGGCTTGGCAGTTCGGGCTGGACTGTTCCCATGGGGCACAGGGTCAAGACTGATTTGCATATGGCTGGGTTCAAACTGGAATGGCATGGTGAGCAAAAAAACGATGGATTTAGGCCCAGATCTCTGTACTGGGGTGAATGTATGACATTGTTCTGCATTCTGTCCATCAATTGTTGTTTTTGCATTTGTCACCCCGAGTGGGAAGGGTATGCTCAGACGTGAGTCCCTTGCTCTCCATGCCACAGGAATCAGGCTATCCTGGCTGACGAGGGCTGAAAGCCCGAAACCGGTCCTAGGATGTTTGTTTCCAGTCCAGGGAGGACCTGGCTTGGCAGTTCGGGCTGGACTGTTCCCATGGGGCACAGGGTCAAGACTGATTTGCATATGGCTGGGTTCAAACTGGAATGGCATGGTGAGCAAAAAAACGATGGATTTAGGCCCAGATCTCTGTACTGGGGTGAATGTATGACATTGTTCTGCATTCTGTCCATCAATTGTTGTTTTTGCATTTGTCACCCCGAGTGGGAAGGGTATGCTCAGACGTGAGTCCCTTGCTCTCCATGCCACTGGAATCAGGCTATCCTGGCTGACGAGGGCTGAAAGCCCGAAACCGGTCCTAGGATGCTTGTTTCCAGTCCAGGGAGGACCTGGCTTGGCAGTTCGGGCTGGACTGTTCCCATGGGGCACAGGTACAAGACTGATTTGCATATGGCTGGGTTCAAACTGGAATGGCATGGTGAGCAAAAAAACGATGGATTTAGGCCCAGATCTCTGTACTGGGGTGAATGTATGACATTGTTCTGCATTCTGTCCATCAATTGTTGTTTTTGCATTTGTCACCCCGAGTGGGAAGGGTATGCTCAGACGTGAGTCCCTTGCTCTCCATGCCACTGGAATCAGGCTATCCTGGCTGACGAGGGTTGAAAGCCCGAAACCGGTCCTAGGATGCTTGTTTCCAGTCCAGGGAGGACCTGGCTTGGCAGTTCGGGCTGAACTGTTCCCATGGGGCACAGGGTCAAGACTGATTTGCATATGGCTGGGTTCAAACTGGAATGGCATGGTGAGCAAAAAAACGATGGATTTAGGCCCAGATCTCTGTACTGGGGTGAATGTATGACATTGTTCTGCATTCTGTCCATCAATTGTTGTTTTTGCATTTGCCCCTCCTTGTGTAGGCAGAAGCGGCCGGCATTAGGATGGTGCAGCTTGACCATGGGGAGGGCTGCCTCAGTAGCAATACACTTTGGGAGTATCCCCACCTGTTGCCTAAGAAGGAGTTGGTTGTGAACCTTCCCTAAGATATCCAGGAAGATTCTTATGCAGGCTTAGCCTTTTTTTGAAAGGTGGAGCCTAGGGAAGATAATAATCATCACAGCCCCATCCAGCAGTAGAAAATCTGATAACTATTGCCAGATTTTCCCTGGATTCTCTTCCATAAGTCTGTGGTGAACGTAATGGCTTTTAAAAAACTGAGAAGCAGATCATTGTTTGGGAAAAGACTGGGTACGGTGCAATCCCAAAGAAGAAGCAGAACTTGATCAGTGCATATCGGGCACTCCTGGGATCACTCACAATCCCAGAGTTTTTTCCCTTCTGTACAACGTCTTCAAAAAAGGAACAAGAATCCTCTAAACAAGAAGATCAAAGGGACCTGATGGGAATCACGAAGATTTCTTTAGATTCACCCGCAGAATACAATATTGAAGGCACTGCAGGGCAGGCCCCTCTCGGCCTAGATGCAGTAGCTCAACAGAAACAATTTCCACCTACTATTATGACAATGCATACTTCAGTAATGAATATCACCCTCCCAGATATAAGTTTGAGTTGGGTCACCCAAGTCCCACCTGTAAAAACACCAATGGAGAAGCTTCAACTATTTGATAGCATGACAAGTAAAACTTTGGATGTAGATGGAAATCTAGCTCTCTCCCTCAACTTCCCAATACTACTATCTCCGATTTCTCAGAAAATAATTGAAGATTCACTTTGCTCTCTGCAAAGAGTTCTGAAATCAATCCTGGAAGTTTTAGGAAAATCTACAGCAACTTCCGATCGCAGTCTGGAAACCCAATTGGCTGTCCTTCAATCCTTGCTAGACCAGAAATGTACTCAAACTTTTTCATATACAAATGAAATACAAACTAGGATAGCACATCAATTGATCAACAATACATCTCAAATGGAAGAAAAGCTAGAAACATCTAATCGCAAAAAAACAATAAAAGTAGCAAATCCCAAAAATTAAAATAGAGATCAAGTCGATACAATTTACTCCTTAAAAAAGCTATTTAAAGCCCCAAAGCAGAGCTGCACCCAATCCACAACTCCCTAGTAAAATTCTATCTTCACTCGCAAAACAGCACAAGCGCCCGCACAGAGCCCTCAGCAACATCTTTTGAAACATTCTCTTCAGTGACATTTGTCACCAACTCCAAACCCCAAAAAACAATGGAGGTACCACTAAAAAACCTAATTTCGGAAAACCTACAAGTAAAACTGCGAGAGTGCAAATGAAAAGCACATAAAAGAGAAGGAAAAGGAGTAACTGCAGGATCAAAAAGGCAAAATATTGCAACATAAGGTTCTCCCAAAGGGACCAGTTAGGCGCTAACGGCCATGCGGAAGGAAAAAATCAACTTGATGATATGTTATTCAATACTGACAGCAACAACGCAAAGGAAACATCTCGTCTATCCTCACTCACAGCACCATCAACTCAACTGAATCCTCTGGCAACTAATTTTACAACTAAAAAAACTCATCAGAACAAAAACTACCTTGAGCTGGTTGTTCTATCTTATGACTCCAAGGCTGCACCAGTAGGAAAAGGGCAACCTCAGGATGCATTTTTAACCCTGGAGACATATGACCCCTTTCCCGTAGGAAATGACCCCCTAAATTGGAAAAGGGTACTTAACTTTATTCATACACTCCCTTTCCTCCAAACTCCGAATTAAAATTGGTATCCTTTCCAGATAAGTCTGACGTCTCTACCGTGCGAGTTAATTTCTGGTGTGGTGTATTACCTGCAATTATCCTAAACAAAAGCAAAATCCTTCATAAGTATGAATTTGACGTGATTGAAGTCAGACAAAGGATCTTGCTAGTTCTGCCGAAGGCATCAACAGTATTAAAAATTGAGGTTCCTTAAATTTTCTCATCATTGAACAAATCAACGTTATAGAAAGTTCCTTAGAGCCCCACGTCAACAATTTGACAATTTGCATAGCAGAAGTTGAAAGACAGATACGGAACCATAGTCATCCAGAGCAGCAAAATCAAAAAATTATAATCCCTCGTCTTGGTTTGCAGACAACTTAAATGCAAACATGCAGGGTTGAGGCACAAACTCCCTTTTTAGCAATTACTCCTCCACAAAGACCATTGATTGTTAGGTCTCGCATAGGCAGCGCATGCGCTGCCTCTACGAGGCATCAAGTAATCAGTATTACGACTGAAACTCCACCCATTGCATTTGTCTTTGTTTTGTCGCTTGCCATTGGTGGAATCTGGCATTGCTGTTCTTATCTTGCTCATTGTTGGCTTATGGTAAGATACATCACTTCCTTTTTCTTCTGTTTCTGGAGGAAGCAGCATTGACCAACTACAGTTAACTTACACTGCTGGCTGTTATCTTATTAATTAGGGACTACTTTTTTTTCTATGCTTCTCGCTTTTCCACATCTGGCAGCTTCCTGCACTTACCCAACCCTGTTTATTTATTCATAAATAAATCACGCTTAAATGATGCAGTCCACCTGAAGCTCGAACCCTGTTTTCCTGCTTGAAAGTCAGCAGCGTTATCTGTTGTGCCACCTCCTCGCCATGTTTGTTGTGCTTTGTTTCAGATGCTACATTTGTCCCGTCTCAACCGTGTTTTTTTTTATCATATCTGTCTCCCCCTCCATGTGTATTATTTTTTTAATTTGTCTCTCCCCACTCCCACTCTGAGATCGCTGTTTATTTTTTAATAATTAAATAATGCAGCCACGCCAAGGCTTAAACCCTGTTCTCCAGCTCCAAAGTCAGCAGCTTCAGCAGCGCGCGCAGACTGCCATCTGTTTTGGGTCAGGTTACAAATGCTTTCACTTTCGCGGCTTAGCTGCTGCTGCAAAGTCCTGGTAAATGAGGCATTGCTTGTAGAGCCAATAAAAATGGCAACAGTGCTGTATACAATACTATGTTTAAATCGTTTGTGTGTTACTATTAGACCGTAACTTCATGTAGAACATAGGATGGAAGCCTCGCGTTTTGTGCCTCATTAGCATGTCTTTAAACGTAAAAGCTGGCTATTCACGATCTAGCACTAACGCACCACAGCTTCATATTGAAAATGTTACCTGGCATTGTAATGGCTGGGCAAGTTAAATGCTCTAGGCTGACATCTGCTGAGCTCAGCAACAGGTCGTAGCCTACCGACTGAGGTCATGTGAGCCCTGCAAAGTCCTGGTAAATGAGGCCTTGCTTGTAGAGCCAATAAAAACGGCAACAGTGCTGTATACAATACTATGTTTAAATCGTTTTGGTATTACTATTAGACCGTAACTTCATGTAGAACATAGGATGGAAGCCTCGCTTTTTGTGCCTCATTAGCATGTCTTTAAATGTAAGAGCGGACTATTCACGATCAAGCACTAACACACCGTAGCTTCATATTGAAAACGTTACCTGGCAATGAAGAATAACGCAAGGTAGCGACTTGTACTGCCTTGCATACCTCCAGATTTACTGTGCCACACAGAGCCATGCAAGGTGACACTGCGTGGCATACTATATCTGACTTAAGGACTTGTGTCAACTTGCTTGATGCATCAGCGATGCAATCCCTAAGTAAATCTGGGCCTTAGCTTGTTCAGTGTCACTTCGTCCCTCACCTTTCTTGTTCTTTATTGCTAATTTGGTTTATGAATGAGCCCTTGACAGAGGAATTATTGTCTATTTAAACATGATTTAATTGTGATTCTTAATTGTCAGCATCTAATTCTAAGGGAAGGCCGCACTTGCAGAAAATACACCTGACCCACTTATTTTTAGCAGCTGAAATTATTGTAAATATTAAAGTTGGTCATACCATACCGCGTATGCACCACAGTATAATTTTGTACGTCCTCCATAAACATTCACTATGCGATGGACATTCCTGTTAAGTTGTCCCTGAGCCTACGAGCTAATATTTTTCATCAGACCAAGCGTTACATTGGCTATTGCATTGTCCCAGTGAGTATTAAGCACTGGCAGTTATTTTAACAGGGTAGAAGTGTCCCATGTTGACAAGCCAGTTCTGACCACAGCGTGAAATGTGTTAAAGTTTGGTTTATCCCTCAGTGTGATTAATAGGTGTTTATTGTTCCCGACTCAGTCGTACTCATTTTATCTTCCTCAGGAGGATGAACGCTTGCCGGTTGCAGTCCTATACCAAAATAAGTCTGGCCTGCAGGAAGCAGAGGCAACACAGTTAAACAAGCCACTACTTCTCTGGCCAGCTTCGATGGGGAAAGCCAGCGTTGGGGCTCCAGAACTAGCACCATCCGCCTGCTAGAAACAACAAGCATTTGCAATGCAATAGGTCTCGTATTTACACGAGTTTAAGCTATTGCCATTGTAATTGACAATGCCTTTTATTTATGTTTTAAAAACAAAAACATAAATAAAAGGCATTGTCATTTACAATGCCAATAGTTTAAAATTACGTAAATGATTGACCTATTGCATTGCAAATGCTTGTTTTTCATGCAGGTATGGAGCCGCAAAAGTTACATTCTCTTTTTTAAAATTTGCCAGCAATTGTCGGCCTCCATGAAACGTGGTCTCTCGGAAATTGTAATCAAAAGGATTACTTCCCAGTTGAAATCCCAGTAACAAGAGTAAGTTGAGGTTATGCAAAGGGGGGTCTGTTGATCCTACTGACGGAAGACATAACGTGGAATTTTGAAAGAATTCATCTGGGCAGCAATAACGCGCAATGCATAAAGAAAAATAACCATATTTCTTTTTAATCTCTAGCTCCTGCCAGGTTCTGAATTTAACGCAATGCTCATAGAAATATGTGACCAGACTGAATCAACATTAGAAGTATGCAGAAAATATTAAGTCATCATTACAGAAGACTTTAACGCAAAAATCTCTAATTGCGCAAGTAAACCCTGTAAAACAGAAATGAAGGAGACGCCTGGTCTATACCAACTCATATCTTCCCCAACGCCATAAAAGCAGACAAACGCGGGAAAATCCTACTTGAACTAGCTAGCGGAATCAATGGAATGATCCTAAACGCAAGATTAGAAGGCGATATGCCTTCAACTTTTATGAGAAGGGGAGTCCACGGCAGCTCTATACTTGCCTACACAATATGCAGTCTGGCTCTCTTCCAGAAATGTAACTACCTCTCCACTAATTTCAAACATTCGAGTGACCATGCGTTAATCCACCCAAAACCTCGACCTAAATCTTCTTTCTATCTCTCCATGGTCACTCTCTCAGATGAATGGCTAGACGGTGTCAGGCTCCAAGTGGAGCCGAATAATCTGGAAATACCGCCAGTATAAACAAAATAAATGAAGTCATATCTTCTCAGCAGGTCCAGACGCCAGATGCAAACATCAGCCCAATTAAGCATTTCGAACAAACCCTCTTATTCATAATCAGCTTACTACAAAAGAAGGTTTCTCCCCATAATCCATCATTCAAGACCAAACAGATCTCTGGAAGGGGGAACATTTCTAAAAAAAGAAACCAGCTAACTAGATGGCAATTTATCACCTTTTCACACCCTAGGAAAACAGAAATAGCTCGCCTAAGGAAAAAACTGCAAAGAATCAATAAGGGAAAAAACAGAGCCGTCTCAGATAAAAACTGATTGGAACTGCACATGGAAGCCACACAAAGAAACACCAAACAATTTTGGCGCCTCATCCCCAAAGGAACTGGAAGTCTTAAATCCTTAAAGGCCACACCTGTTTCACAGAATGACTGGGAAAGCTACCTTTTTGATCTCTACAAAACAAACATAGATCACCTCATCAGCAGAAAAATATGAAACCTGAGGCCTTTTGATGGAACTGCAAAGCTATTACCTTCTCCCTCAGAAAAGCAAATTGAGTCTTACATCAAGAAGGCTAGGGCCTAAGCAGCTATGGGCACTGACATGATAACAATAAAAAACAATCCGGCAAAGTGGAGTGCGTTTTTGGCGCCCCTTTTTCTTTATTGCTATCACACTGGCCAAATTCACTAGTCATGGCTGGCAGTATCATCATATCAATATTAAAAAAGGCACTTGTTTCAACCCTGGGAATTATCGTCAAATCACACTCCTGGACGCCACACGGAAAATCTTCGCAGCAAGTATCCTTGACTATTTAAGGGACTGGGTTTCCTCCAGGGACATATTCCTGATGTTTCAAGTCAGCTTTCAGCCCAACCACTCTGTGATCGATAATATAGGTATTTTGCAGACAATCACTGATAAGTAAGTGTTAGCCAAATCACAAGTAGTGCACAGTCTTTTTGTCGATTTTTCGACAGCCTTCGACAGGGTTGATAAACCAGCTCTTTGGAGGAAACTAAAGAAAATGGAGATGCCGGGCGCACTTGAGGTTGATAGTAGCCTTTCACACCTCAACATGTTGTAATGTCCAGAAAGGAAGTGAAAAAGGTTTGACTCATAAGATTTCCACTTCTAACGGCCTAAAGCAGGGTTGCCTATTAGCTCCCCCCCGTTTGCACTTTTTATAAGCAATTTACCAGAGATCTTTCCAAACGTAAATAATTTCCCACTCAAAGTAGCATCTGTAAACATACACGTGTTAATGTACGCTGATGACACAGTACTCTTTGTTAAAACCCCGTTGGGTTACAGCGAAACATAGATGCACTTGCTGAATATTCAGAAGAAAACTACCTAAAAGTGAATATCTCTAAGACAAAGGTAGTCGCATTTAGGGGAAGGAAACAATATACTCACTTTTAATGGAATGTAGATGACACAACAATCGAGGTGGCAAAAACATACACCATTCAAGGGTGAGTCTTTTCACAAACCATGTAAGTACATTTCCACATACAACAGATGAATTAAAAAGCAGCAGCACATATTAAATCCCCTTAGAAATGTTACTCCTTTTCGGGCAAGAGACATTTCCACGCTCTTTTAGAAATATACAGGGCAAAAACTCCACCAACCATAACCTACGGCATAGAGTATATTCCCATAGCTAAATGGAACTTACTGAATATCATTGAAGGTAAACTATTACGTAATATAACGCTACTGAGCACGGCCATTCGGTGCCGATCCTTCGCTTAAAGCTTTCAACTGTAAGCTCATTCTCAATAGCCCTGGTCAATATAATCAGATGGGCATTGAAACTCTTGAAGGCGGAAGAGGGTTCTTTAAGGACCTTATTGAAACACAAAACTTTTAAGTCAGGCAAAAAACAAGACACTTCAAAAAGAGATTTTAAGACTGCCTTAGAATACTTTCAATGTACCAAAAGTATTCTTCATTCCTGGTCCTCAGCACACTTGAAGCTCTTTTTGAAAAACAAGACTCCCTGATTAAGTTACAAACTTTACAAGGCAATTTGCCTCCTACTATCCCATTAGAAATCTCTCAGCTCCACCATTGAGTTCAAGAACCACCAAAAGTATGTGAGATGTGCTCTACTACTGTCATCAATAATATCGAACCCCCATAGCTCAGCACCATAAAGGGCTGTGCTAATTACTTTAGCATCGTAAATCGCAAGAGCCGGGGCAACCGGTCTGCTTTGAGACAAGTGGTGTTCTTTCGCTAGTGCTCCGGCCGAGTGTTTGTGGTTCAGCAACATCTTGGCTAGGTGAGGCTTCCATGACATTCTGTCAGATAGTTGAATTTCCAGATAATCGAAGGTGTTGACTCTCTCCAGGTGAGCCCCACCCAGCACAAGATTGCTACTAAAGGATTTTTGGGGTTAAATGTCATAAGCTTTGTTTTTGAGGTGTTAATGACCAGGCTCTGAGAGTCACAGAAAGATTGGAATCGGGTCAGCAATTTTTGCAGCCCTGCCAGGGTCATGGAAATCAACAAGGTGTCATCAGCAAACAGGAGAGTTGGTACCTTATTGCTCGCCAGGGCTGGGGCATCAGCTGGATCTTCTTGGAAGAAGCTAACCACCCCATTCCCATAAAGAGAGAACAGGGTGGAAGCTATAACACAGCCCAAGACCCACCAAAAGCATGTGAGATTTACCTTTGATTTACCTTCGAATTTGGTATCCGGAGATGTATCATTATGGTTCTATTAGGTATACTACCCTTAAAGGCTTATACAAGAAGCTGGAGTGATTCAGATTAAAAGACAAGCATATATAACAAATGTAAGATCAGAGACCAGGATCTAATACATGTCCTTTATTTCTGCTCTAATAAGGAGGTGGTAGAGGCTAGAAATCGTTTTATAAAACTTATTGTTTTCAGATATAATCTCTTGACCTCTATAGATTTGATTGCCTTTTTGAAATCACCACCGGATGAATTGTCTATTATAAATTCATGAAATTCGTTTTACCCATGTTTTTAAATGAAATTTTTAATAATACGTCATCAGAAGATTTTTATACAAAAGTGCTTGAATAATGTATTTATTCTAATTGTTGATCTCAGAAGAGATCTAAATCAATAAATAAAATTGACTGATGCAGTGGTAGCCAGAATAGAGTGAATGAAGGTTTTCTCTCCTGGGACCTAGAGGCCAATTCGTTGTTCTTGTGCAATTCGGAATTAAAAGCCTTTCACAGCACCACTTTCTGTGAATTACTATGCATTTTATGACATATATATATATATTCACTGAAAAAACCATAGGTTTCAGGCCGGATATAGTTAGGAATTAGCATTTAAAACACTTAGAAACAATAGGTTTTAGGGGTGTTATAGTTAGCTGGACATTTCACTCGAACAAAACCATTGAAATTCCTCCGATATAGTTAGTTGTACTAACTACATCTTGTGCGCCCACAATCCACTGCTGATGATGTCACATATTACATCATTCATGACATGGTCAGTGACATCACTGATGACATCTCAAATGACATCACTGATGGCATTACTGATGACATCATCCAGTGAATGTGGTTTGGTTCGTTATTTAAATATGTATTATATAGATATATAGAAATTTGCATTGAAGAATGAGTGGATATATAAATATAAATATCTGGATGGAGGATTTAGTAGCAGTGTGATTGACTGTTTACTTGACTAATTTATAGTGTCTCACTAAATATATTGGATAGTGAATAAACTGTGTGAATATCTGTATCACTTTGTCAGTTGTTGTGTAAACTGCTGCACCAGTTGGTTACTAACTACGTGTAAGTCTATATTAGTTATAGATTAGTTAACTGAGTATTTGTATGGGAGAGTGAAGTTGTGTGTGGTTCGGTGGGGGTGTGTGACAGCCCAAAGATGTGTGAATAGTTGATTCAGTAGGTATATGAAGTTAAATCTACATGTTATAACAGTTGTTTGGGTGAGTGAATATCTTTATGGGTGTGATGATGGGCCAATATATATCTCAATGGTACATGTCCAACAAACTAGAAAAATAAAAGCCAGTGTATGTGTCAGTTGTTGTATATAAATACGTATACATAAGACTCAGTGATTGTATGAGTGACTGTATGGATACCTGTATACTTGTAATAGTGTTTTTATAACACACTAAGTATGAGTTATTATCTATATGAATAGATGAAGTGGTGTTTTTATAAGTGTATAGCTAAGTAAAAGTAAGTATGATCCAATGTTTTCATAAGTGAGTAGGATGACTTCATGAGTGATTAGGATGTGTGCTGGTTTGTAATGTCGATATAGGTATATAAGTATATTTGATAGTGTTCTATTGATCATTGACAGCATGTATGAGTGAATCTATAGGTAAGTGATTAGATGTGTGTATAGATCTAGGAATCATTGAGTGGGTGTTTAAAAACTTGTATTGGTGTGTCAATGGTTTTAAATCTGGCACTCTGTATTTTACAGTGAGTGATGAAAGGTTATACTAGTGTATGATGAGGTGTATCTAATTGTCACGTGGATGATGTCATCAGTGATGTCATCAGTGATGTCATTTGAGATGTCATCAGTGATGTCACTGACCATGTCATGAATTATGTAATATGTGAAATCATCAGCAGTGGATTGCGGGCGCGCGAGATGTAGTTAGTACAACTAATTATATCAGAGGAATTTCAATGGTTTTGTTCGAGTGAAATGTCCAGCTAACTATAACACCCCTAAAACCTATTGTTTTTTCAGTGA
Source organism: Triturus cristatus (assembly GCF_964204655.1). Classification (NCBI taxonomy): domain Eukaryota; kingdom Metazoa; phylum Chordata; class Amphibia; order Caudata; family Salamandridae; genus Triturus; species Triturus cristatus. The sequence continues at coordinate 1,483,278,888 of NC_140590.1, read as the reverse complement.
ATTTCTAAGGTTTTTTAAATGCTAACTCCTAATTATATCAGCCATGAAACCTATGTTTTTTTCAGTGAATTTCAAAGGTTTTTTAAATGCTAATTCCTAACTATATCAGGCCTGAAACCTATGGTTTTTTCAGTGAATTTCAAAGGTTTTGTAATGACAATTTTTAATGTATTAATTGTTATACTGATTTTTTTATACTGATTTTCTACATTTTTTAAACTATTTATTTTTAGATATTTTTTTATAATTACATTATACATTACAATACAAAATATACTTTCTCAGAATGAATTACTTTAGTTTAAATACTTTGCAAATAGGCAATAGACTTTTAAGTACAGTAGTTACAGTTCTTGCAATGGGCAACACAATTTCAAACATTGAGCTCAATGTTAATTTCTGGTCAAATGCAATTAGCTACTTTATGGATTACTTTTCTAACCACAGGACTGGATCCTAGATTCAGTCCTTGGACATCTCCTGTAAACAGTTGAGTTGTAAACAGCTGAGTAAAAGCGTTTTGGTTACAGTAGTGATTTTTAAGGAATATTATGGTATTTTAAAAGTTGACACACATTTCTTTTCACATAGAATCACCAATGGTATCCTATGGCAGAAAATTCACTTAGCAGGTAAGTAGTGTTATCGTTACTTTTTTTACTCAGTGGTGGATCCTGGATCCAGCACTGGTGAATCTCCTGTAAACAGTTGAAAGAATGTGTTTAAGTCATACAGATGATTTTTTTGCAATATTCTTAGTTTGTCAAAATAGACACTTCGAAACTTTTCTGCTGAAAATCACACAATGGATTCCTATGGAAGGAAATACAAGTTACTGGTAAGTACGCTTAGAATTACTTTTCAGGGTCAGTGCTGGGCTAAAAGATGCAGCACTGGGTTCTCTCCTGATAACAGGTGAGTTAATCGGAATTCGTAGTTCGGCTGATTTTAGAGGAATATTTGTCAGAGAACCAGGTCAGCAGAGCTGCTCTAGAGCCAGAGAACCAGGTCAGCAGAGCTGCTCTAGAGACAGAGAACCAGGTCAGCAGAGCTGCTCTAGAGCCAAAGAACCTGGTCAGCAGAGCTGATTTAGAGGGAGAGAACCAGGTCAGCAGAGCTGCTTTAGAGGGAGAGAACCAGGTCACCAGAGCTGCTTTAGAGCCAGAGAACCAGGTCAGCAGAGCTGCTCTAGAGCCAGAGAGCCAGGTCAGCAGAGGTGATTTAGAGCCAGAGACCCAGGTCAGCAGAGCTGCTCTAGAGGCTGAGAACCAGGTCAGCAGAGCTCTGTAGAGCCAGAGAAACCAGGTCAGCAGAGCTGCTCTAGAGCCAGAGAACCAGGTCAGCAGAGCTGCTGTAGAGCCAGAGAAACCAGGTCTGTAGAGCTGCTTTAGAGCGGGAGAGCCAGGTCAGCAGAGCTGCTTTAGAGGGAGAGAACCAGGTCAGCAGGTCTGCTTTCGAGCCAAAGGACAAGGTCAGCAGAGCTGCTCTAGAGCCAGAGAACCAGGTCAGCAGAACTGCTTTAGAGCCATAGGACCGGGTCAGCATAGCTGCTTTAGAGCCAGAGAACCAGGTCAGCAGAGATGTTGTAGAGCCAGAGAACCAGGTCAGCAGAGCTGCTCTAGAGCCTAAGAACTAGGTCAGCAGAGCTGGTCTAGAGCCAGAGAACCAGGTCAGCAGAGCTGCTGTAGAGCCAGAGAAACCAGGTCAGCAGAACTGCTTTAGAGGGAGAGAACCAGGTCAGCAGAGCTGTTTTAGAGCCATAGAACTAGGCCAGCAGAGCTGCTTTAGAGCCAGAGAACCAGGTCAGCAGAGCTGCTTTAGAGCCAGAGAACCAGGTCAGCAGAGCTGCTCTAGAGCCAGAGAACCAAGTCAGAAGAGTTGCTTTAGAGCCATAGAACCAGGTCAGCAGAGCTGCTTTAGAGCCATATACCCAGGTCAGCAGAGCTGCTCTAGAGGCAGAGAACCAGGTCAGCAGAGCTAATCTAGAGCCAAAGAACCAGTTCAGCAGAGCTGAATTAGAGGGAGAGAACCAGGCCAGCAGAGCTGCTCTAGAGCCAGAGAACCAGGTCAGCAGAGCTGCTTTATAGCCAGAGACCCAGGTCAGCAGAGCTGCTCTAGAGGCCGAGAACCAGGTCAGCAGAGCTTCTGTACAGCCAGAGAAACCAGGTCAGCAGAGCTGCTCTAGAGCCAGAGAACCAGGTCAGTAGAGCTGCTGTAGAGCCAGAGAAACCAGGTCAGTAGAGCTGCTTTAGAGCGAGAGAACCAGGTCAGCAGAGCTGCTTTAGAGGGAGAGAACCAGGTCAGCAGGTATGCTTTAGAGCCAAGGGACCAGGTCAGCAAAGCTGCTCTAGAGCCAGAGAACCAGGTCAGCAGAACTGCTTTAGAGCCATAGACCCGGGTCAGCAGAGCTGCTTTAGAGCCAGAGAACCAGGTTAGCAGAGCTGTTGTAGAGCCAGAGAACCAGGTCAGCAGAGCTGCTCTAAAGCCTAAGAACCAGGTCAGCAGAGCTCCTCTAGAGCCAGAGAACCAGGTCAGCAGAGCCGCTTTAGAGCCAGAGAAACCAGGTCAATAGAGCTGCTTTAGAGGGAGAGAACCAGGTCAGCAGAGCTGCTCTAGAGCCAGATAACCAGGTCAGCAGAGTCGCTTTAGAGCCAGAGAAACCAGGTCAGTAGAGCTGCTTTAGAGGGAGAGAACCAGGTCAGCAGAGCTGCTCCACAGGGAGAGAACCAGGTCAGCAGAGCTGCTCTAGAGCCAGAGAACCATGTCAGCACAACTGCTTTAGAGCCATAGAACCAGGTCAGCAGAGCTGCTTTAGAGCCAGAGAACCAGGTCAGCAGAGCTGTTGTACAGCCAGAGAACCAGATCAGCAGAGCTGCTCTGTAGCCTAAGAACTAGGTCAGCAGAGCTGCTCTAGAGCCAGAGAACCAGGTCAGCAGACCTGCTGTAGAGCCAGAGAAACCAGGTCAGCAGAGCTGCTTTAGAGGGAGAGAATAAGGTCAACAGAGCTGCTTTAGAGCCAGAGAACCAGGTTAGTAGAGCTGCTCTAGCTGACACTGACTGACTGACACTGACTGACTGACTGACACTGACAGATTGGCACTGACTGACACTGATTGACTGACACTGACTGACTGACACTGACACTGACTGACACTGATTGACTGACACTGAGTGACTGACAATGACTGACACTGACTGACTGACACTGACTGACTGACTGACTGACACTGACCGACACTGGTTGACTGACACTGACTGACTGACACTGACTGACACTGATTGATTGACACTGACTGACTGACTGACACCGACTGACTGACTGACACTGACTGACTGACACTGACACTGACTGACTGACACTGACTGACACTGACTGACACAGACTGACTGCTCTCTACTACTCTACAACTCACTCTCTACTGCTCTCTCTCTCTACTACTCACTCTCTACTACTCACTCTCTACTACTGTCTACTACTCACTCTCTACTACTCACTCTCCACTACTCTCTACTTCTCACTCTCTACTACTCACTACTATTCACTCTCTACTACTCTCTCTCTACTACTCACTCTCTTCTACTCACTCGCTACTACTCTCTACTACTCACTCTCTACTACTCACTCTCTACTACTCTCTACTACTCACCACTACTCTCTACTATTACTCTCTCCTACTCACTCTCTACTACTCACTCTCTACTACTCACTCTACTACTCTCTACTACTCTCTACCACTCAATCTCTACTACTCTACTACTCGTTCTCCACTACTCTCTACTACTCTCTCTCTACTACTCACTTTCTACTACTCACTCTACTACTCTCTACTATTCACTCTCTACTACTCAGACTCTACTACTCGCTCTCTACGACTCTCTCTCTACTACTCACTCTACTACTCTCTACTATTCACTCTACTACACACTCTCTACTACTCGCTCTACTACTCTCTACTACTCACTATCTACTACTCACACTCTCTACTACTCACTCTCTACTACTCACTCTCTACTACTCTACTACTCTCTACTACTCACTCTTTACTACTCTCTACTACTCACTCTACTACTCTCTATTACTCTTTACCACTCACTCTCTACTACACAACTATTCACTCTCAACTATTCTCTCTCTACTACTCACTCTCTACTACTCACTCAATACTACTCTCTCTACTACTCACTCTCTACTACTCTCCACTACTCACTACTACTCTCTACTATTACTCTTTACTACTCACTCTCTGCTACTCACTCTCTAAAACTCTCTACTACTCACTCTACTACTCTCTACTACTCTCTACCACTCACTCTCTACTACTCACTCTCTACTACTCTCTACTACTACTCTCTACGACTCGCTCTACTACTCACTCTCTACTACTCTCTACTACTCACCCTACTACTCTCTACTACTCACTCTCTACTACTCACTCTCTACTATTCACTCTCTACTACTCACTCTCTACTACTCACTCTCTCCTACTCTCTACTACTCTCTCTCTCTACTACTCACTCTCTACTACTCACTCTACTACTCTCTACTACTCACTCTCTACTAACTCTCTACTATTCACTCTCTACTACTCACTATCTACTACTCACTCTCTACTACTCTACAACTCACTCTCTACTGCTCTCTCTCTCTACTACTCACTCTCTACTACTCACTCTCTACTACTGTCTACTACTCACCCTCTACTACTCACTCTCTACTACTCTCTACTTCTCACTCTCTTCTACTCACTTGCTACTACTCTCTACTACTCACTCTCTACTACTCACTCTCTACTACTCTCTACTACTCACCACTACTCTCTACTATTACTCTCTACTACTCACTCTCTACTACTCACTCTCTACTACTCACTCTACTACTCTCTACTACTCTCTACCACTCAATCTCTACTACTCTACTACTCGTTCTCCACTACTCTCTACTACTCTCTCTCTACTACTCACTTTCTACTACTCACTCTACTACTCTCTACTATTCACTCTCTACTACTCAGACTCTACTACTCGCTCTCTACTACTCTCTCTCTACTACTCACTCTCTACTACTCGCTCTACTACTCTCTACTACTCACTATCTACTACTCACACTCTCTACTACTCACTCTCTACTACTCACTCTCTACTACTCACTCTCTACTACTCTACTACTCTCTACTACTCACTCTCTACTACTCTCTACTACTCACTCTACTACTCTCTATTACTCTTTACCACTCACTCTCTACTACTCAACTATTCACTCTCAACTACTCTCTCTCTACTACTCACTCTCTACTACTCACTCTATACTACTCTCTCTCTACTACTCACTCTCTACTACTCCCCACTACTCACTACTACTCTCTACTATTACTCTTTACTACTCACTCTCTGCTATTCACTCTCTAAAACTCTCTACTACTCACTCTACTACTCTCTACTACTCTCTACCACTCACTCTCTACTACTCACTCTCTACTACTCTCTACTACTCTCTACTACTACTCTCTACTACTCACTCTACTACTCACTCTCTTCTACTCACTCTACTACTCTCTACTACTCACTCTCTACTACTCACTCTCTACTATTCACTCTCTACTACTCACTCTCTACTACTCACTCTCTCCTACTCTCTACTACTCTCTCTCTCTACTACTCACTCTCTACTACTCACTCTACTACTCTCTACTACTCACTCTCTACTAACTCTCTACTATTCACTCTCTACTACTCACTATCTACTACTCACTCTCTACTACTCTCTACTACTCACTCTCTACTACTCTCTACTACTCACTCTCTACTACTCACTCTCTACTACTCTACTACTCTCTACTACTCTTTACTACTCACTCTCTACTACTCTCTCTCTACTACTCTCTACTACTCACTCTACTACTCTCTCTACTACTCTCTACTACTCTCTCTCTGCTACTCACTCTCTACTACTCACTCTCTACTACTCTCTACTACTCACTCTCTACTACTCACTCTCTACTAGTCTCTACTACTCACTCCCTACTATTCTCTACTACTCTCTACTACTCACTCTACTACTCACTCTCTACTACTCTCTACTACTCACTCTCTACTACTCACTCTACTACTCTCTACTACTCACTCTACGCTACTCTCTCTACTACTCCCTACTACTCTCTACCACTCTCTACTACTCACTCTCTACTCTCTATTACTCACTATCCACTCTCTACCTCTCTACCTCACTCTACATCTCTCTCTACTACTCTCTACCTCTACCCCTCTACCTTTACACCTCTACCTCTACACCTCTACCTCTCTACCTCTCTCTACACGCACACATATGCATATATATATATATATATATGCTTACGCATTTATATATATGTATGTGTGTATATATAATACCTACTGGCGGTCGCCAGTAGGTAGTTATAGTTAGGACCTATTTTCCATAGGAAATCCGCAACATTCTTTTCCCAATAAGTCTGGCGCCGTTAACAAATCTTCACCAAATTTTCCAAACTTTTGGCCAGCTCTGGTCCGCTCCTACCCTGAAAGTTTCGTGGTGGTTCGTCAAGCGGGAGGCGAGAAAAAAGGGGGGGTCCCAAAACGCGTTTTCCCTATGCAATTTCCCATAGGACCTTTTGAAGCAGCTACAGCCCGAACTACTGAACGGAATTACAACAAATTTGGCAAAGAGGCAGTCCTCAGTTCAGACTCATGCCTTTTGCTTAAATGGTGTAAATCCATTCAGTAGTAGTGAGAAAATTGGAGTTAAAATTACATATATATCTATGGCCTCGGAGGATCCGCGCTCCCTATGCGCACTCTGAGCGCACCCTCTGCGAACCGTGCGCAAACCCTCCCGATCACACGCTGAATGCTAATTGGCTGTCAAGTGTCTGTCAACATTCGAAACCAGGAACTGTTGGCAGCCATTTTGTGCCTCGGTAGAAGCGAGGCTGAGGAAGTAAGCGAAACAAGTGTGTGAAAGATGTAAAGGGGGCAGGGTAGAAATACTCTGACCCTCTAGTGTTGCTCCCCGGGCCCCCTTTTTTTTTTTTTTAAACGGCAAAATGCGCGGATCCGGCCGTAAAAAAAAAAAACGAAGCGCGAGCTTTCGCGCTTCCTTCATAATTAGCCCCCGGGGTGCCAAATCCCAGGGGCAAAATGCGTAAAAATTTAAAAGGGGGCCCAGGGGGCCCCCCAGCCCCGGGAACCACTACCCCCTGGGGCTACAAAATAAATAGGGTTGGGGGGCTGAAGAGCACCCCAAGCCCCGGGGACCACCACCCCACGGGGCTTTATTTATTGAGGGAGGGGGGCTGCGTGACCCCCCTCCTGTAGCATTCGAGGGCCCTGGGGACTGCCAGGCCAAGCTCCTACAGTGTCCTGGGGTGCCCACCCCCAGGACACTGTTTGCTATGAGAGGGCGGGAGTCTCCCGCCCTCCCATAGCAAACTTCATTTGGATTTTGAAAGAGAGAGCAGGGAAACCTGCTCTCTCTTTAAAAACCCAAACATATTGCTTTTCAACACGGGGAGCTGCATGTCAGCAGCTCCCCATGTGGAAAAGCAATGCCTGCTCCCGAAGGACAAGGGGAGCCGGCTGGGACCGTGGGGGCGTTGGTGCTCCTCCCACAGTCCCCAACGTGTTTTTATAAGCCCTGGGGGATGGGGTCCCCGGGGATAATAAAACTTAGTGATAGGGTTTTTTTTACTGTAAAATTAGGAGTCGCGCATCCTAGCGCGTTGGGTGCGCGAATCCACGGGAAAAAGAACTGAATTTTTGGGGAGAAAAACATCAAGCTTAAGTGTTTTGTTCTTGAGTGGCTCTATAAAGAGCCGTTGTGTTCATTGAGAGTTTTTGGTACTTATAAGTAAGTACCTATACAGAGTCTAAAGTTGTTGAGGAAGACTCTGTTTCCTTCATCAGTAAAGTGTACTCCATCTCTCCTATACATCTCTTGCATATGAAAGCGCACATTGTTATTGTAAATGGACCCCTTTCTATGGTCTCGGAGAAAAGCAGAAATAGATTTATTCACATGTTTCCTAGCTTTCTCAATCTGTGGACAAAAATTATTGGACCAGTTCCATTTCTGCCTTTGGCATATGTTAGAATACACAAAGGAAGTTTTGTGAAAAAGTGAAATCAATTCTGCAAAGGTGTCCTTCATTGGCATTTCCAGACCTACCCCAGTCAAAGTGCCTAGGTCATTGCCACCACAGTGCACTATTATGAGGTCAGGGTGTTGGAGATGTATAAAGGATATTACCAGTGGCATCAATTGGTGCCACGTTAACCCTCTCTGTCCAATCCATTTAATGTCTACATTTGGCAAACCTAGGTCTTTGTGAATGCCTTTGGCTCCAGAAAATATAGCTGTGTCCCACAATCCACACTCTAAGCATCTTCAAGGGAGGTCTGGATGCACTCAGATGGTCTCTGTAAATGAAATGGCAGTTTGAAAAGTAAGATTTTTCTAAAAGGGTGGCTAAGATGCAGTTTTGAAAAAAGACAAGAAATCATTGGTTGTCTGACAACCTTCTACACTGAAAACTAGGGTTCATGTTTCTGTTTTTTAAATGCATGATTCTTATTGGTTAACAAAAACTGATTGAAAGGAACATTATATATGATAAGCTGATATGTTGAAAAGTAAAGCACACTTGCTGTTTTGATTAGCAACATTGTGTGCTGAACTTGTGACCTGTGTGCTCAGTTAAGTGTTCCATGACCTGTTTCTATGGTAACCGGCAGAAGGCAGATTGTGGGTAGGGTTCAAATTTATGTCATTTGGAAAGGGTTGAAATGTTTAACCAATAGAAATGTGTGTCAGCTATGGAATTAATGTGGGAAGGAATGTGGTTTGATGTTTACATGTATATGTGTGCAAAATGAGAGGGAAACTTTGCCATTCTTTTGTTCTGCTAACAGGTGCACAGTGCAGAGATTCTTTATAAGAAAATCTGGTGTGTGACTGACATAATTCTTAATCTACAAAACAACTTGAAAGGTGAGTTATTTAATTGTGAGGGGATGTATGTGGTCTATTTTGATTTTAATCAGACTAATGTATTTCTCCTGCTAAAGTGCAGGGAGTACTTTTTTTCTCTACAATCTTATTGACAGTGTGTGTGCATGTAGAAACCATTCTGTGATACGCATTTGTGTTTTTCATGTGTTTGCAGACAGATAACTCTGCTGTTTTTATGTTTTGGTAGAATTAGAAACCAGTCATTGTTTATGTATTTGCAAAATTAGTCATGTTTCCACACTAAAATGTAGTACTTCTTCTAGATTAAGAAATGTGTTTTGGTATAGTGCAAGGGATAGTGTTGTTTGTCTAGAATCACACAGTGAGTCTGTGTGCATTTAGGAATCATTTTGAGAGAAACATTTTGGTACTAATGTGTAGTAGAAAATGTTCTGCAATGTGTGCAGTCACTTTACATCTTGTAGACTAGTGAATGTATTTTGTACAAGGGATAGTTGGCTGTCTACTATTACACTGTGAGTCTGTGTGCATTTGGGCAATTATTGTGAGCAAAGCATTTGGCAACATCATGTATTTGCTTGCAGATTACTGCTTTAAAATGTGGTTTGTTGTCAAGTTTGAGTAGCATTAGAGGCCAGTCATTGCTTATGCAATTGCAAAATGGGTCAGGCTTTCATAGCAGTGTGCAGTATTGAAATATGTAGAATGTGTGCAGTCACCTTACCCCTTCCAGAGTAGTGAATGACTTTTGGTAAACTCCTAGAGATAGGGTTGCTTGTCTAGAATCACACTGTGAGTCTGTGTGCATTTGGGTAAGCATTGTGAGAGAAGCATTTGGTAACATTGTATTTTTGCTGACAGATAACTGTTTTAAAACCTGTCATGTTGTCAAGTTTTAGTCGCATTAGATGCCAGTCTTTGCTTATGCATTGATAAAATGAGTCAGGCTTTTACAATAAAGTACAGTACTGAAATATGTAGATTGTGTGCAGTCCCCTTACCCCTTCCAGAGTAGTGAAGTCCAAGGGATAGTGTTGCTTGTCTAGAATCACTCTGTGAGTCTGTGTGCATTTGGGAACCACTGTGAGAGTAGCATTTGGGTACTTCATATCTTCGCATACACATAACTAAAAAATCTTTCCTGTTCTCAGGTTTTGGTAGAATTAGAAGCCAGTCATTGCTTATGTATTCACCCAGGAACTCTCCTTGCAATACTGTAAACATTCAGATAATATCCAAGTAGTGATGGAGTGAGGCAGGCCTTAGCACATGGATTGATTCAAACGCCTATCCACTATGCATGCAGTCCTCTAACCAACTACACACTTGTATTTCACACCTTCAATTCCCCAGTCAATATCCATACACTTCCAGGAAACACCCTGTCACTGCCCTTGCACTCCTCTACTGATCCATTCAGCACCATGTACTAATCCATTCACTGTGCGAAAACCCAACCATTTATAAATTCATCCAGGCACTGTCCTTGCAGTACTCTAATTATTCAGTCAGTACCCAAGTACTCATTCAGTGACCAGGCCTTAGCACATGGACTGCTTCAAACCCCTATCCACTATGCAGGCAGTCCTCTAACCATTTACACACTTGTCTTTCATACCTGCAATTCCCCAGTCAGTATCCATACACTTCCAGCAAACATCCTGTCACTCCCCTTGCACTCCTCTAGTGACGCATTCAGCACCATGTACTAATCCATTGACTGCATCAAAACCCAAATTCATCGAGGCACTCTCCTTGTAGTACTCTAATGATTCAGTCAGTACCCAGGTACTTATGTAGTGAACCCGGATTTAGCACATGGACTACTTCAAACGTCTATCCACTATGCATGCTTGCCTCTAACCACCTACACAATTGTCTTTCACACCTTCAATTGCCCAGTCAGTACCTATATACTCCAATAAACACCCTATCACTCCCCTTGCACACCTCCAGTGATTCATCCAGCACCATGTACTAATCTATTCACTGCGCCAAAACCGAAAAACTTAAAAGATTCATCCAGGCACTCTCCTTGCCGTACTCTAATGATTCAGTCAGTACCCAGATACTCATGCAGTGACGCAGGCCTTAGCTCATGGACTGCTTCAAACGTCTGTCCAGTATGCATGCAGGCCTCTAACCACTTACACACTTGTCTTTCACACCTTCAATACCCCAGTCAGTATTCATACAGTTCCCGCAAACACCTTGTCACTCCCCTTATACTTCTCTGGTGACTCATTCAGCACCATGTACTAATGTATTTACTGCGCCAAAAAACAAATACATATAAATTCATCCAGGCAATCTATTTGCAATAGTCAAAACATTCAGTCAGTATCCAAGTACCATTGGAGTGAGGCAGACCTTAGCACATGGATTGATTCAAACGCCTATCCACTATGCATGTAGGTCTCTAATCACCTACACACTTGTCTTTCACACCATCAATATCCCAGTCAGTATCCATACACTTCTAGCAAACACCCTGTCAACCACCCAGTGTCTCTCCTTTTAGTACTGTAATCATTCAGTCAGTAAGCATGCAGTCTTTCAGTGAGGCAGGCTTTAGGGCATGAACTGCTTCAAAGTAGTATGCACTATGCATGTAGTGTTTTAACCATCATCACACTTGTGTTTCAGGGCTATAATTTCTTAGTCAGTATTTATATAAAATGTGTTTGTATAGTAATAGAAAAATATACATTTGAAAAGTTATTAATGTACATTTATTTGTGATTATTTTTTACAGATACGGTGTTTCACCATTAAAATAGAGAAATCATGCCAGAAAAAAAAGAAAAAGAAAAGAACAGAGAAAGGAGAGTTAGTTGAAGAAAAATCAACCACAAGTATTGAATGAACAACATATTGTGGCTAAAAAGAAAACATCTTCTGGGAAGATCACAAAGCAATTTATTAAAAATGTCTGTAGGACCAGACAGAATGTACAGAATGCTGAAACCTTTGAGAATGCTTCAACTAGAAAAAATATTCAAAATAATAGGAAAAGCAAAAAAGCAAATGGACTGTCAAAGGAGACGAACTATGGTAAAAGAAGGCAAAATCAGTATAAGGAAATACGCAAAAAAATATTTTATAAGAGAGTAGTACATAATTTGCTGAAAGATGTGAAGAAATATAAAAAGAGAGCTCTATTTTATAAAGTTTATGAAACCATTGTTGAAAAGGCTTTTGAAGTAAAAAGGAAACTATTTATTTTAGTATTAAACAGAATTCGATCACTAGATAAACCAATCCATTTGATGAAGGCCAAAAGTAGGAGGAAAAGAGTAATTAATAGAACAAATTTTTGTGTTGTTTTTTTGGAAGAATGGAAACACGGTTCCAGTTCAGAGCCTTTCTTTAATGAAAAGAGTTATTTACAGAGCAATAATTTATTGCATGCAGTTGACACCAGTGGTCGAGGTTATGAGGTTAGATATGGTTGTCTAATTGACAAAGAGAAAATGGTTGAAAGGAATGCAGAAGACGTGATAGCTGATGAAGTTCTAGGGAGACGTCCTAAACACACTATGTACACTTGGGATTGCAGAAGTATTTGTAGTGTACGACAAGAATCTATTGATAAATTATGTAGTTTTTTACGAGCATATAGTAAAAAAAGTGTTAAACAAAAGATTAAGGTGTGGCAAGGACTAGACCTTTTGCAGAGTGAGAGAAAATACTGGTTTGCAAGGTCATTCTCTGGCTTGTCTTTCTAGGAAAGTTTGTCAAAGTGTTTTTCACCATTTCAGGATGTTGGCAGTACATCATACTCAAATGCGGAAGTTAGTGAGAAGATTGTATTATGCAAAAAGTCCAGCACTAAAGTTAAATAAGTTGAACAGTGCTCTTTTGCGTGGGTCAGTATCAAATGTGAAGAAGGTTTGTGATGATAATGAGTTTTAAAGACCAAATGTTTCTTGTGTTTGTTGTCGGTGAAGTCACTATAAAAATCAGGACTGTCAATCTGTATTTAAAAAGTGAAATAGAAAATAATGATAAGTGGAAAGAATTTGCAACTTATTTGTTGGTAGAGGATTGTTTTGATTTGGGATCTGAGCAGCACATTTGCAAATATTGTTATAACAAATTAGATGAGAATAAAATGCCTGCTAGAGCTGTTCATAATGATCTAGAGTTGGTTGCTATTCTTCCAGAGCTGATAGATTTAAATACGTATGAGTCTATTCTCATTCAATGTGTGCACCTGTTTCAGGCTATTGTTCCTTTGGAGCCTAAAACAGGTAAATTACCTCCATCCGAGTTACAAAGAGGATTGAAAGGAAGAGTTGTGTATTTACCGTTAGATTTAAAGAAAAACATTTAAACTATTGGTGTAGACCATGCAGAAAATGAACCACTAGTCATTCTAGTTAATGGGTGTTCCTACTTAGAATAAGAAAATCTGGCAAGAGTTAGTGGATGTTAGAAAAGTGCAAAAGGCATCATTGTATCTGATAAAAAAAATAATGAGTACTATAGAAATGTGTTTGTAGGAGAAGAAGAAATAGATTTAGCAGAAGATACTGAAACATTAAGTGGACAAATTGAAAAAGTGGACATGTCCAGATGTGAAGAAATCTATGAACATTACAGTGTACATCCATTTCATTCCAAAGAGGTGATGGGGAATACGATTGAGTTGTTCCAAATGAAAAAAGCAAGAGGAAGTCCCATGAGTGTATGGGAAGAGAGCTTGGAAGCTTGTTGTTTCCCGCAGTTGTTTCCAACAGGAAAAGGTAGACAATATGATGAACGTCCTGTGCAGAATCCTGCATCTGAACATCGGACAACAAGATTATATGCAGAAGATTTCAATAATGTATCCCTTATATGTTTCATCTTCTGTTTGAAAGTGACTTGCCTGGACTTTCATATGCAGTAAATCACATTTTTAAAACTGGAATGCATCTGCAAAATGTAACTGCAAAGGATTTTATGGATAAAGTGCATCAGAGAGATGATCATTTAGAATCTCAGTTGATTAATCTGATGGCATGTCAGCGTGGAACTAATGAATATTGGTACCGTCGTCATGGAGAACTGAAATGTATGCTACGGAACTTAGGAACTCCTACATGGTTTGTTACACTAAGCTGTGCTGAGTATGCTTGGGATGATTTACTTGAATTTCTTCGAGAGTCAAATTCCAATATAAAAAATATTGAATACAAGACACCTGGAGAATTGTGCTCTTTGGATCCTGTTAATGTATGCAGATATTTCATTCATAGATTTGAAGCTATGATGTCTTTCATCTGCAATAAAAAAAATCCTTCTCTTGGAGAAGTTGTGGATTTCTTTTGGAGACAGGAGTATCAAGCAAGAGGTGCTCCTCATATACATATGTTGTTATGGATCAAGGACGCCCCTAAATTTGGAACAGATTTAGATGACACTGTTTTGTCTTTCATTGAAGATTATGCCACATGTGCCGTACCCAATAGCAGGGAAGATAAAAACTTCAAACAACAAGTCTTACGATTCCAAAGCCATAGGTGTGGAAAATACTGTCGACGAAAGTACAAGTCAAAGGATACGTTCTATACCAAATGTCGTTTTGGATTTCCACGTCCTGTATTATCCAAAGGAGGAGTGAACAGTTTTATGTCAGCTATGCGACATACCATCACAAGAAAGTCTCCTAAAAATACCTACAACTTAAGAAGAAGCAAAGAGTCAAAATACATAAATGACTACAATCCAGTTATTTTATCCATGTGGAACGCTAACATGGATATTCATTATGTTGCGGACAATTCCATTGCTGTTGCTCGATATGTAACGTCCTACATTACTATAAATCAGAAAAGACAGAATTGAAAGAAATGTGGGAAGAGATTTCTCACGAGAAGACTCTAAGTAAGAAATTATACAGTTTCAGTTTGAAGATGTTATCGCATCGTGAAATTGGAGCATATGAATGCTCAGATCGGTTATCATCTGCAAGTCTATACTCCAAAAGTAGAAGAATCATTTGGGTGAGTCTAGGTCTTGCAGCAATGCGAAATTGGGTACTGAAATCTGTTCAAGAAATTGAATATTTAGCAGAAAAAGAACCAGAAAGTACAGATATTTTGAAAACGAATATGTTGGACACATATTACCCAAACAGAAGTCATCATCTTGAGAACATGTGTCTCTATGAAGTGCTGCAAAACTATACCTTTAAACGGAATACTACATAGAACATCAATGATGGAAAATATGCAGTGATTGGTTCTGAAGGATGTTTGGTGAAACAAAGGAAAGGAAATTTAATGAATCACAGGAAACTGAGTTGCGACACTGCTGATAAAAGGGAATTTTACTATTTAGCCCTTTTGCAAATGTTCAAACCATGGCGTTCAGAACTGGAATTACTTGGAGATTGTCAGAGCTATGAAGATTCATTTAATGCTTGTAAAGATAGTATACAATGCAGTGCTTTTGTAAATTATGTGAAAATGATGAATGATGAAATTGATCAAGAAGCTACAATTGCAGCTGAGATTGCTGGAGACAGTTTTCAAGACAGTCAAAGTTCTGCTGCACTGAGTCAAGATCCACTAGGACAACCAATTGTTGAAAATGAAGCAGCAATTGCCATGAATGTATCAAGCTCAAGAAGATGTAATAGTTAGGAAACTTGGAAGAACAACTAAATGTTGAACAGAAACAAATATATCAACAAGTGAAAGACCAGATTGACCATGGATTACTTCATGGAAAGAAAGGGTGCTCATGTACACCATTTCAACCTATCCGAATGTATGTGAGTGGTCAAGCTGGAACAGGAAAAAGTTTCTTAATTAAAGTAATTACAAGTTATCTGCAGACAACAACTGAGTCACATTTGTCTTGTTTTGTCACTGCTCCAACTGGGTTGGCAGCACATAACATTAAAGGAATTACTTTACATTGTTTACTAATGCTACCAGTAGAGCATGAGAACTAATTGGAATACCACAAGCTATCTGGAGAAGCTTGTTGTGAAGTTTCAAGAGTCCTGAAGAAAATAAAACTTCTCATTATTGATGAGGTAAGCATGGTCTCAAACTTGATCCTTAACCTTGGTGCATTTAAGAATGCAGCAAATTCTTAAAACAGAGCATGACGCTTTATTTGGAGGAAAACACGTCATAGATTTTGGAGATCTACTGCAACTGACTCTAGTAAAAGGACAACCAGTATTTAAAACACTTGCACATGAAGATACCAGAAAGTCTCTTGGTAGTGTTGGTAACGTGAACATTTGGACATATTTTGAATACAAATAATTGACAACAAATATGCGACAGGCAAATTATGCAGAATATGGAAGTATTCATCAAGATATAAGAATTGGACTTCTGAACATGGCAAACAAGCTTTGGAGAGTCGATTACTTTCCAATTTGTTTCCAAATGAAAATGTAGTTCCTGAGAAAGTGTACATGAAAATTGCAGAAAATAAATCAGTGATCTGCTTAATGCCAACACTGCGCGAGTGTTCTATATTCAACGAAGAACTATTGAAACTGGAAAATGAAGAAATTATAAAAATGGAAGCCATCGATAAAATAGAGCATGAAGGAATCACTATTATTTTGACGGGAAGATTGAAAACAAAACTGGATTCTTTAGGAAGAAAAATATCTAAAACGGCTGGTTTAGAAAAGATTCTATATGCATGTGTAAACTGTCGGGTAATTTTAAGGCGTAATTTGGATGTAGAAAAAGGTTTAGTTAATGGAGCAATGGGTAAAGTGGTGGATTTTGTTAATTATCAGAAAAAATAAGGAATTGAATTTTTAAGAATTAAATTTGATCAGATTGAGGAAGTTAACCCCTTCGCTGCCAGGGCTTTTCCCCCTCCTGTGCCATGCCCTTTTTTGGCTACTTGGGGTAGTGCGCGCTGAGGCCCCTGTAACTTTTTTACCACATAAGGTATCCGCGCCAAATTTGCGTCCTTTTCTTCCAACATCATGGGGATTCTGAAGGTACTCAGGGTTTGTGGATTCCCCTGGAGGGGTCACAGAAATGAGCCAAAATACAGCAAAATTTAGTTTTTGGGGGGGGAAAATGGGAAAAACGGGCTGCAAATGAAAGCATCTGGGTTTTTCCCTGCAAGTGTTATCAAAAAAGGGTTTATGGGGCTGAAATCACCATTTTCCCATCTTTTAGGGGATACCAGACTTTTGTCAGAAACCCAACATTTTTTACACAGTTTTGGCATTTTTCTGGGACATAGCCTAATTTTGCTATTTTTTGTGCTTTCAACCTCCTTCCAGTTAATGGTAGAAATGGGTACAAAAGCAATAATGGATCCAGGAAAGCTATACATTTCAGAGAAGTAGACAATATTCTGAATTCAGCAAGGGGTCATATGTGTAGATCCATCAAGGTTTCTTTATAGAAACTAACAGTTAAATATAGGATAAATTGAAAGTTTGTTGAAAAAAAATGCCTTTTGTGTCAACGTTTTCACCTGTAACTTCTTCTAATTATGACAGCTCTTTGAAAGCAATATACCGTTACATCCGCTGGACATTACTGGTTGTGGGGATATATAGGACTTGTAGGTTCACCAAGAACCCGACGAACCCAGAGCCAAAAACTGAGCAGCAACTTGCAATGGTTTTTTATTATGTACCGGGTATATAGTAATTATTCTGTAAAAATGTGTACATGGAAAAATCGGTATGAAAGACACCTATGTATTTCTGAAATTGGAACAAAATATAGAGTTTAGAAACAGTAGATATTTGCACATTTCCGAATTTGGGAATACTCATACTAGCATGAGAATTATCAGTCATTTTTAAGAATGACTTCTTTTTTACACAATGTCTTTCATTTGGAAGGCAGAAATGCATCGAAAGTCAATAGGTAATAACAGGTCCTTTACAAATCTGAATTACCCTAAGTCTCCCGATAAAAATGGTACCTCACTTGTATGGGTGGGCATAGTGCCCAGGACAGGAAATGGCTCAAAACCCAATGTGAACACATCACATTTTCACAATGCAAAATTACCCTTTTTTAGCAAAGTGCCTAGCTGTAGTTTTTTAACCCTAGCTCTGCCGGCACCTAGGGAAACCTAGCAAACCTATACATTTTTTAAAACTAGACACCCAGGGGAATCCAGTATGGGGTGACTTGACGGCCTCCCACCAGGTTCTGCTACCCAGAATCCCTTGCAAACCTAAAAAATTGCCAAAAAAAACACTTTTCCCCCACATTTCTCTGGTGGAAAGTTCTGTAATCTGCATGGATCCACAAATTTCCACCCACCCCGCATTCCCCAAAGTATTCCGAGGAAAATGGTACCTCACTTGTGTGGGTCAGCCTAGTGCCCGCGACAGGAAACGGCGCAAAACGCAACGTGGACACACCTCAATTTCACAGCGAAAAATTACTCTTTTTTGGCAAACTGCCTAGCTGTAGTTTTTTAACCCTAGCTCTGCCGGCACCTAGGTAAACCTAGCAAACCTATACATTTTTTAAAACTAGACACCCAGGGGAATCCAGTATGGGGTGACTTGACTGCCTCCCACCAGGTTCTGTTACCCAGAATCCCTTGCAAACCTAAACAATTGTCAAAAAAAAAACATTTTCTCCACATTTCTCTGGTGGAAAGTTCTGGAATCTGCGTGGATCCACAAATTTCCACCGACCCCGCATTCCCCAAAGTCTTCCGAGAAAAATGGTACCTCACTTGTATGGGTCGACCTAGTGCCCGCGACAGGAAACGGCGCAAAACGCAACGTGGAAACACCTCAATGAAAAATGACCCTTTTTTGGCAAAGTGCCTAGCTGTAGTTTTTGAATTATAGCTCTGCCGGCACCTAGGGAAACCTAGAAAACCTATACATTTTTGAAAACTAGACACCCAGGGGAATCCAGGATGGGGTGACTTGACTGCCTCCCACCAGGTTCTGTTACCCAGAATCCCTTGCAAACCTAAAAAATTGCCAAAAAAAACACATTTTCCCCACATTTCTCTGGTGGAAAGTTCTGGAATCTGCGTGGATCCACACATTTCCACTCACCCCGCATTCCCCAAAGTCTTCCGAGAAAAATGGTACCTCACTTGTGTGGGTCGGCCTAGTGCCCGCGACAGGAAATGGCGCAAAACGTAACGTGAACACACCTCAATTTCACAGCGAAAAATGACCCTTTTTTGGCAAAGTGACTAGCTGTAGTTTTTTAACCCTAGCTCTGCCGGCACCTAGGGAAACCTAGCAGACCTATACATTTTTGAAAACTAGACACCCAGGGGAATCCAGTATGGGGTGACTTGACTGCCTCCCATCAGGTTCTGTTACCCAGAATCCCTTGCAAACCTAAACAATTGTCAAAAAAAAAACATGTTCTCCACATTTCTCTGGTGGAAAGTTCTGGAATCTGCGTGGATCCACAAATTTCCACCGACCCCGCGTTCCCCAAAGTCTTCCGAGAAAAATGGTACCTCACTTGTGTGGGTCGACCTAGTGCCCGCGACAGGAAACGGCGCAAAACGCAACGTGGAAACACCTCAATTTTGCTGTGAAAAATGACCCTTTTTTGGCAAAGTGCCTAGCTGTAGTTTTTGAACCATAGCTCTGCCGGCACCTAGGGAAACCTAGCAAACCCACACATTTCTAAATTCTAGACACCCTGGGGAGTCCACGGAGGTATGGCTTGCGTGGATCCCCCAACATTTCCTTACCCAGAATGCCCTGCAAACCTCAAATTTAGCTGAAAAAATCACCTTTTTCACACATTTTTGTGTGGGAAAGTTGTGGCATCAGCAGGCTGACTCAAATTTCCTACCACCCAGCGTTCCCCCGTGTCTCCCGATAAAAACGGTGCCTCACTCGTGTGGGAGGCCCAAGTACCCGCGACAGGCAAGGGCCCAAAACTTATTGAGGTGACATGAAAATTGCCTACATAAAAACGACCTGGTTTTGCAAGGGGGGTCACCTTGGTTTTTGGCCCGCGACAGGCAAGGGCCAAAAACCCATGTGACCCCCCTTGCAAAACCAGGTCGTTTTGAGGTAAGCAATTTTTATGTCGCCTCAATACGTTTTGGGCCCTTGCCTGTCGCGGGTACTTGGCCCTCCCACACGAGTGAGGCACCGTTTTTATCGGGAGACCCGGGGAAACGCTGGGTGTAGGAAATTTGTGTCAGCCCGGTGATGCCACAACTTTCCCACACAAAAATGTGTGAAAACGTGATTTTTTCAGCTAAATTTGAGGTTTGCAGGGCATTCTGGGTAGGGAAACGTTGGGGGATCCACGCAAGCCATACCTCCCTGGAATCCCCCGGGTGTCTAGTTTTCAGAAATGTGTGGGTTTGGTAGTTTCCCCTAGGTGGCCGCCGATCACCGGGCCAAAAACCCAGGTGACCCCCCATGCAAAAACAGGTCGTTTTGAGGTAGGCAATTTTCATGTCGCCTCAATACGTTTTGGGCCCTTGCCTGTCGCGGGTACTTGGGCCTCCCACACGAGTGAGGCACCGTTTTTATCGGGAGACCTGGGGGAACGCTGGGTGGTAGGAAATTTGTGTCGGCCCGGTGATGCCACAACTTTCCCACACAAAAATGTGTGAAAAACGTGATTTTTTCAGCTAAATTTGAGGTTTGCAGGGCATTCTGGGTAGGGAAACGTTGGGGGATCCACGCAAGCCATACCTCCCTGGAATCCCCCGGGTGTCTAGTTTTCAGAAATGTGTGGGTTTGGTAGTTTCCCCTAGGTGGCCGCCGATCACCGGGCCAAAAACCCAGGTGACCCCCCATGCAAAAACAGGTCGTTTTGAGGTAGGCAATTTTCATGTCGCCTCAATATGTTTTGGGCCCTTGCCTGTCGCGGGTACTTGGGCCTCCCACACGAGTGAGGCACCGTTTTTATCGGGAGACCTGGGGGAACGCTGGGTGGTAGGAAATTTGTGTCGGCCCGGTGATGCCACAACTTTCCCACACAAAAATGTGTGAAAAACGTGATTTTTTCAGCTAAATATGAGGTTTGCAGGGCATTCTGGGTAGGGAAACGTTGGGGGATCCACGCAAGCCATACCTCCCTGGAATCCCCCGGGTGTCTAGTTTTCAGAAATTTGTGGGTTTGGTAGGTTCCCCTAGGTGGCCGCCGAGCACCGGGCCATAAACCCAGGTGACACCCCATGCAAAACCAGGTCGTTTTGAGGTAGGCAATTTTCATGTCGCCTCAATACGTTTTGGGCCCTTGCCTGTCGCGGATACTTGGGCCTCCCACACGAGTGAGGCACCGTTTTTATCGGGAGACCCAGGGGAACGCTGGGTGGTAGGAAATTTGTGTCAGCCTGGTGATGCCACAACTTTCCCACACAAAAATGTGTGAAAAAGGTGATTTTTTCACCTAAATTTGAGGTTTGCAGGGCATTCTGGGTAAGGAAACGTTGGGGGATCCACGCAAGCTATACCTCCCTGGAATCCCCCGGGTGTCTAGTTTTCAGAAATGTGTGGGTTTGGTAGGTTTCCCTAGGTGGCCGCCGAGCACCGGGCCAAAAACTCAGAGGACCCCCCTTGCAAAACCAGGTCGTTTTGAGGTAGGCAATTTTCATGTCGCCTCAATACGTTTTGGGCCCTTGCCTGTCGCGGGTACTTGGGCCTCCCACACCAGTGAGGCACCGTTTTTATCGGGAGACCTGGGGGAACGCTGGGTGGTAGGAAATTTATGTCAGCCCGTTGATGCCACAACTTTCCCACACAAAAATGTGTGAAAAAGGTGATTTTTTCAGCTAAATTTGAGGTTTGCAGGGCATTCTGGGTAAGGAAACGTTGGGGGATCCACGCAAGCCATACCTCCCTGGAATCCCCGGGTGTCTAGTCTTCAAAAATGTGTGGGTTTGGTAGGTTCCCCTAGGTGGCCGCCGAGCACCGGGCCAAAAACCCAGGTGACCCCCCTTGCAAAACCAGGTCGTTTTGAGGTAGGCAATTTTCATGTCGCCTCAATGCGTTTTGGGCCCTTGCCTGTCGCGGGTACTTGGGCCTCCCACACGAGTGAGGCACTGTTTTTATTGGGAGACCCGGGGGAATGCTGGGTGGTAGGGAATTTGTGTCAGCCCAGTGATGCCACAACTTTCCCACACAAAAATGTGTTAAAAAGGTGATTTTTTCAGCTAAATTTGAGGTTTGCAGGGCATTCTGGGTAAGGAAACATCGGGGGACCCACGCAAGCCATACCTCCCTGGAATTCCCCGGGTGTCTAGTTTTCAGAAATGTGTGGGTTTGGTAGGTTTCCCTAGGTGGCCGCCGAGCACCGGGCCAAAAACCCAGGTGACCCCCCTTGCAAAACCAGGTCGTTTTGAGGTAGGCAATTTTAATGTCGCCTCAATACGTTTTGGGCCCTTGCCTGTCGCGGGTACTTGGGCCTCCCACACGAGTGAGGCACTGTTTTTATCGGGAGACCCGGGGGAATGCTGGGTGGTAGGAAATTCGTGTCAGCCCGGTGATGCCACAACTTTCCCACACAAAAATGTGTTAAAAAGGTGATTTTTTCAGCTAAATTTGAGGTTTGCAGGGCATTCTGGGTAAGGAAACGTTGGGGGATCCACGCAAGCCATACCTCCCTGGAACTCCCCAGGTGTCTAGTTTTCAGAAATGTGTGGATTTGGTAGGTTTCCCTAGGTGGCCGCCAAGCCCGGGGCCAAAAACTCATAGGACCCCCTTTGCAAAACCAGGTTGTTTTGTGATAGGTAATTTTGATGTCTCCTCAATAGGTTTTGGGCCCTTGCCTGACGCGGGCACTAGGCCTACCCACGCAAGTGGGGTACCATTTTTCTCTGAAGACTTTGGGGAACGCAGGGTGGGTGGAATTTTGTGGACCCATGCAGATTCCAGAACTTTCCACCACAGAAATGTGAGGAAAATGTGTTATTTTGGACACATTTTTAGGTTTGCAATGGATTCTGGGTAACAGAACCTGGTGAGAGCCAGTGAAGTCACCCCATCCAGGATTCCCCTTGGTGTCTAGTTTTAAAGAATGTACAGGTTTGCTAGGTTTGCCTACGTGCCAACTGCGCTAGGGCCCAAAATCCACAGGTATGCACATTGCTAAAAAAAATCCGGAGCCCAGTGGCCTTTCTGCCGCCCTGGGGGTTAATCAGGGAAGGGGGTTTCATTCTGATATGCCCCTAAAGGGGCAGAAAGACTGTGGCTATTTTTTGTGGGGGTGGGTGCATTGGCATGACCATTTTGGGCAGCCCCCACCACCACGCATAAAAAAAGCCTGCGTACTCGCTGGCGCCTAGTGGGCTCTCTGCCCCCCCAGGGGGCAGATCAGGGGCCACTGCCACCATCTGCCCTCACGGGGGGCAGAAAGACTGGAATTTCTCTGGGGGTGGGGTGGGGTATTGTCATGCCCATTTTGGGGAGCACCTACCCCTACACTAATAAAACAAAAAAATCTATGGTTTCTAGTGGGCATTCTGCGCCCCCAGGGGGGGCCAGATTGGGGGCTTCAGCTCCCATCTGCCTCCTGGGGGGGCAGAAAGACTGTCATTTTTGTGGGGGGGATGGTGGGGGCCTTGGCGAGCCCAGTTTCGGGCAGCCCACACCCTGAAAACAATTGCGGAAAAAAAATCCCTGGTGTTTAGTGGGCTTTCTGCCCCCCCCAGAGGGGCAGATTAGGGGCCAATGCCCCATCGGCCCCCGGGGGGGCAGAAATACTGTAATAATTGGGGGGTGGGGTGGGGGCATGGGCCAGCCCGTTTTGGTCAGCCCCCACCCCTATTTTTTTTAATTTTTTTTAATTCCCTTGTGTCTAGTGGTCTTTTTGCCCCCCCGGGGGGGAAGATTGAGGGCCAATGCCCCATCTGCCCGGGCAGAAAGCCTGTAATGGTGGCGGGTGGGTGGGGGCATTGGCGTGCCTGTTTCGGGCAGCCCCCACCCTAAAAAAACTGAAATGAAATCCCTGGTGGATAGTGGGCTTTCTGCCCCCCCGAAGGGACAGATTAGGGGCCAATGCCGGGGGGCAGAAAGACTGCCCCCCAGGGGGGGCAAAAAGACTAAATAATGCCACAATTATTTGGGGGGAGCAAAGGCCCTTGCCCAAGGGGCCGCTCCCCCCCTCCCTGGTGTCTAGTGGGTGGATCCCTGCTTGGGGATCGCCCTCCTGTGGCGATCCCCAAGCAGGGATCCACTGGGGAGGGGTACCATTGGAAAGGGGAGATTCTCCCCTTTCCAACGATACCTCTCCCGTCTTTCTACGTGCTCAGGGGGCTGAGATAGCCCCCTGAGCACGTACAAAGTGAAACTGAAATGAGCCTCTTGGCTCATTTCAGTTTCACTTTCAGTGTAATGACGTCGGCGCGATGTGCGCGCTGATCGTCATTACACTGAAAGGGGGGGGGGCCTCGGGAGCTGGGGAAGCTCTTCCCCAGCTCCCGAGGCTATTTTTAATTAAAGGGAATCCCTCATGACGTGCTGGAAACGTCATGGGCACAGCGCGACTGTGCTCCATGACGAGTCCAGCACGTCATGGGCACACAAGGGGTTAAAGAAATTGGTTGTTGTACAGTTCGTTTTTTGCTTGTTAAAGATTTATAAGTCCGTAGGAAACAATTTCCATTTTCTCTGGCATATGCAGTGACTATTCATAAATCTCAAGGATTAAGTGTAGACAGTGCATTGGTGAACATTGGATCTACTGTGTTTAAAGAGGGTATGGCATATGTTGCTTTGTCGCGAGTCAGAACATTATCTGGTTTGTTTTTGATTGATCTTGATGAGACAAAGGTTACTGCAGATGCAAACTGTGTAAAAGAGTATAATAGGTTAAGAAGGGTGTATGCTCCCAATTTAGGTCAATTGCAAAAACCACAGTTGATGGACAGAATGCAGAACAATGTCATACATTATCCCAGTACAGAGATCTGGGCTTAAATCCATCGTTTTTTTGCTCACCCTGCCATTCCAGTTTGAACCCAGCCATATGCAAATCAGTCTTGACCCTGTGCCTCATGGGAACATTCCAGCCCGAACTGCCAAGCCAGGTCCTCCCTGGACTGGAACCAAACATCCTAGGACCGGTTTTGGGGTTTCACCCCTCTTCAGCCAGGATAGCTTGATTCCAGTGGCATGGAGAGCACGGGACTTACGTCTGAGCATACCCGTCCCACTGGGGGTGACAAATGCAAAAACCACAGTTGATGGACAGAATGCAGAACAATGTCATACATTTACCCCAGTACAGAGATCTGGGCCTAAATCCATCGTTTTTTTGCTCACCATGCCATTCCAGTTTGAACCCAGCCATATGCAAATCAGTCTTGATTCTGTGCCTCATGGGAACAGTCCAGCCCGAACTGCCAAGCAAGGTCCTCCCTGGACTGGAACCAAGCATCCTAGGACCGGTTTCGGGGTTTCAACCCTCTTCAGCCAGGATAGCTTGATTCCAGTGGCATGGAGAGCACGGGACTCACGTCTGAGCATACCCGTACCACTCGGAGTGACAAATGCAAAAACCACAGTTGATGGACAGAATGCAGAACAATGTCATACATTTACCCCAGTACAGAGATCTGGGCCTAAATCCATCGTTTTTTTGCTCACCATGCCATTCCAGTTTGAACCCAGCCATATTCAAATCAGTCTTGACCCTGTGCCTCATGGGAACAGTCCAGCCCAAACTGCCAAGCCAGGTCCTCATTGGACTGGAACCAAGCATCCTAGGACCGGTTTCGGGGTTTCACCCCTCTACAGCCAGGATAGCTTGATTCCAGTGGCATGGAGAGCACGTGACTCACGTCTGAGCATACCCGTCCCACTCGGGGTGACAAATGCAAAAACCACAGTTGATGGACGGAATGTAGAACAATGTCATACATTTACCCCAGTATAGAGATCTGGTCCTAAATCCATAGTTTTTTTGCTCACCATGCCATTCCAGTTTGAACCCAGCCATATGCAAATCAGTCTTGACCCTGTGCCTCATGGGAACAGTCCAGCCCAAACTGCCAAGCCAGGTCCTCCCTGGACTGGAACCAAGCATCCTAGGACCGGTTTCGGGGGTTTCACCCCTCTTCGGCCAGGATAGCTTGATTCCAGTGGGATGGAGAGCACGGGATTCACGTCTGAGCATACCCGCCCCACTCGGGGTGACAAATGCAAAAACCACAGTTGAATAACAGAATGCAGAACAATGTCATACATTTACCCCAGTACAGAGATCTGGGCCTAAATCCATCGTTTTTTGGCTCACCATGCCATTCCAGTTTGAACCCAGCCATATGCTAATAAGTCTTGACCCCGTGCCTCATGGGAACAGTCCAGCCCGAACTGCCAAGCCAGGTCCTCCCTGGACTGGAACCAAGCATCCTAGGACCGGTTTCGGGGGTTTCACCCCTCTTCAGCCAGTGCATTGGTGAACATTGGATCTACTGTGTTTAAAGAGGGTATGGCATATGTTGCTTTGTCGCGAGTCAGAACATTATCTGGTTTGTTTTTGACTGATTTTGATGAGACAAAGGTTACTGCAGATGCAAACTGTGTAAAAGAGTAAAATAGGTTAAGGAGGGTATATGCTCCCAATTTAGGTCAATATCCTGTATTTGAAAAGCGTGTGGTTGGTCGAAAAAGAAGGTTTGAGAATATCTGTACTGAAGGTGTAGAGAAGGGAAAAGAACAAGATACTGTTGTGATTGCAAGTAAAAAGAAAAAGGACACTATTGAAGAGATTGTTGGTTTTCAGTTTGAAAATAGTTCTGGTATCAACTGCTATGCTAATGTAGTGGTCAATGTTGTTTTTTATCTTGAAGGGTTGCAAGAACAAATTATGCAGAATCGGCAAAAAAGATGTTATTCTTTGTTGCATTCTGTTTATGAAAAATTGACAACAGATATAAGTAAATTACAAACTGTTTCAAATGTTCGTAAGTTTTTGGATGTGTGTTCTGGTTCTACACAATTTACGCAAAATATCCAACAAGATGCTCAGTAATGTTTAATGTATATGCTTACCATTTTTGAAAATGAAGGTGTAGAAATAGAAAATATTTTGGGCCTTTCTTACAAATGGGAACATCATTGTGAAAATTGCATGTATACATCTAGCACTAATGTAGACACTGAAAGATTTCTATATTTAACATTACCAGACTGTAAATCAGTGTCTTTCAATAAATTAGTTAAAGGTGCAAATCAAAACATGGAGTGTAGCCAATGTAAATCAGAAATGTTATCCACATTATTTAAAAAAAAATATGGACAATATATAATTTTAATGATGCAACGCTGTACAGCTGATGGAAGAAAATTGAATACTTTAATAAAGCAATTTTTAGCAACACAACTATCAATATCAGGAATTAAATTTGGCAGCAATTGCAATAATTTTCCATGATGGTCCTTCCACAACATCTGGACATTACACTGCCTTTCTAAAATGTGTCAAAGGCTGGACACTTTGTAATGATGCCCAATTATTTTTCAAACAACGTCTGCCAAGTGAATTACCAAATTCCTACCTAATATTTTTAAAGCCAAAGTTTTAGGAAGATAATTCACTCTCTAAGGAATTTATTATTATAATTTATTTTTTGTGTTGACATTTTTTATTAGCATTTCAGAATCATTAAACAAAAACAAGAAAATTCAAATACAAGTAATAAGGGTAAGGATCATATGATAGAGATTAAAAAGTAAATTCATATATAAAACAATATTTAATATTATGCTATCTAGGACAATAAATATATGTAACAATATATAAAGGAAAGAGTGAAAAAGCATACACAATCAAGTTTTAAAAACGAAATGATAACAAATACAAACATGTTAAGAAAGTAAAAAAGGATTCCATATCTGTGAAAATAACTCTAGTTGATCTTGAATATTATATATAATCCTTTCATGCGAAGCATTTTGAATCATAGCAGATAACCAGGACTCTTGAGATGGTGGAGTGGAAGATTTCCATTGTCTTAATATACAGATTTTAGCAGTTGCAAGCGCGGTATGTAGGAAACGAGATTGTGGTTTAGAAAGAGTGGGAACATTTCTGAAATCATGTAATATAATATTAGCTGTGGAGAGGGGTAAATGCAGTGAGATAGACTTATGTAAGGTCTGACCTATGTAAGACCAATAATGTTTAACCAATGGACACGTGCAAAGAATATGAACAATATCACATCCAGAAGCATTACATCTCCAACAATTGGAATGCGGTAACAAGCCTGCCTTACATAATCTAACCGGAGACCAATGCCAGTCATGTAGAATTTTAAATAAGCAAAACTTTAAACGAGCTTCTCGAGCTCCCTTATCCAAACCATCTAGTATATTCATCCATTCCATATCTGAAAAAGAAGTCTGTAAACGTGTTTGCCATTTATGTCGGAGATCGCAGGATAATGGGTGTGAAAATAATTGAGATGTAATTGTTTTGTAGAGACCAGAAATGACACCTTTCTGTTTGCCCCAAATTTGTAAATAAAACACTATTGATGATATAGATAATGACCAAGGTGTGGCACCAAGAGCTTTGAGAAGAGATTTTCTAAGTTGATCGTATTTGGCATGCTGCAGCGGGGGTAAGTTGAATTCATCCGTTAACTGTGATAGAGGTTTAAGATCCCCGTCATGGAGAATTTGGTCTAGTGTGAGAATGCCTGCCGATTTCCATTGAGGCCATAGAAAGCTTCTACCTTTAATGCGTATTCTGGAGTTGTTCCATATAGGTGCCTTTACATGTAAACGAGAATTAATGCCCAAGATACGATGCGCTCTTTGCCATATCTTACGCATTGCAGACAATAGGGGGTTACGTGGATCTATTCGGCTTGAACCAGATCCATATAAAACTGCAAGACCATTTGTTGCAGAGAGAAGATGTCGCTCAACATGGACCCAATGTGGTGTATTTACATTAGCTTGGAGCATGTATGAGAGCTGTGATAAATGCAAGGCAATGGTATAATGTTCAATGGAGGGAAGACTGAGACCACCATAGGAATGATGAGCATTTAATTTATGTATAGCCAGACGAGGTTTAATAGAACCCCATATGAAAGATTTAATTTTGGAATCTATAAGGCGCAATGTGTATAAGGGAACATGAAGAGGAAGCATACCAAGAATATAAAGAAAGCGCGGTAACGTAACCATCTTCACCATTTGAACTCTACCCCATAAAGACAGACCCAGCGCTTTCCATTTATCAAAATCTCGTTGCATCTGAATGATTAAAGGCCCTAAATTATCTGATACCATGGCGTCCAATCCCTTATTTACCAAGATACCTAAATATTTTAACCGAGAAGGTTGCCAATGAAATGGATATCCCTGTATCACATCCCTTGAGGTGCCATCTGAAATGGGAAGTGCTTCACTCTTATCCCAATTTATTTTATACCCAGAAAAAGAAGAAAATTCCTCTATAATTTGAAGTAACGATGGTAAAGATCTGTTTAAATCAGTAATAGTGAGCAGTATATCATCCGAATATAGATAAAGTTTAGATTCACCCACCGGTAAGGAAATACCAACCACATTCGAAGATTGCCGAATAGCGGCCGCTAAAGGTTCAATGGCTAATAAAAATAAAAGCGGGGAGAGGGGGCATCCCTGGCGGGTGCCTCGCTGTATAGTAAAAGTATCGGAAGTAAATCCTCCACAATTGACCAGTGCAGTGGGTTGTTGATATAACAATGTAATCTTTCTTATAAATTGTTCTCCCAAACCAAATTTTTCTAAGATTAGGAATAAATAATCCCACTCCACTCTATCAAATGCCTTTTCAGCGTCTAATGATAATGCCAAAGCATCATCCTGTAAATATTTAGCAGTATGCAGAGTGTGAGCTAGGGAGCGTAAATGATTTCTGGAAGATCGACCAGGTACAAAGCCCACCTGGGTATTATGAATGAGAGAGGGAATAACTCTGCGCAGACGAGAAGCAAGAATACTAGCTAGAATTTTAATGTCACAGTTAAGAAGTGAAATGGGACGATAACTGCTACAAAGAAGTGGATCTTTTCCTGGTTTTGGTAAAACTGCTATTACTGCTTTATTAGATATATAACCTAAGGTGGAAGTACGTTCGGCTTCTTGAAATGCCGCATGCAAACAGTCTATAATTTTATCTCCGGACCAGCGATAAAATTCTGCTGGAAAACCATCCTCTCCTGGTGCTTTGTGATAAGGAAGTTTAAGGATAGCGTGAGAAATCTCTTCTTTACTAATGTCTTCATCCAGTATGGATCTATCTTCATCAGAAAGAGATGGTAGTTCTAATCCATTTAAAAAAGACAACATTTTACCCTGATCTATATGGGCGTCTGGAGTGTATAAAGATTTATAGTATGTGGCAAATTCATTAGCAATATCCTGAGGACATGTTAACATGGAACCCTTAGAGGATTGTAAAGCAGGGATAGCCAAAGCAACCTCTCTTTTCTTCAATTGTGCTGCTAGAAGTCTACACGCTTTTTCACCCTGTTCATAATGTCTTCCTTTCATTTTTTGTAAGGCATATTCCGCCTTGGAGGTGAAAAGAGAATTTAATGCCATGCGTGATTGTTCCAGTAATTTTCGATTTTGTAAAGTAGGGCTTTTAGTATATAAACGTGTGAAATTGGTAATGTCTTGTTCCAAATGATTTTGTTTAGCAATATTTTGTTTGTTGAACTGGGCTGCATCTCGCATAAGTCTACCATGAATATCAGCTTTAGCAGCAGCCCATATGACCCTGTGAGAATCCACTGAATTTTGATTAAATGTGAGATAATCATGAAGATGTTCTTGCAATTGTTTTTTACCAAGGGGTGTTTTATGGCGTTGGATGTTCATTCTCCAGGGTTTACGACCTGGTTTGGGTGTCCCAGTCTGTAGGCACAAGAGGACCGGAGAATGATCAGAGATGGATGCCTCCAAAATACAAGAATCTTGGATTGATTGGACCGTTCTTTGAGAAATTAAAAAGTAATCCAATCTTGATAAGGTGCCATGGGAGGGAGATGTGAATGTATATTCAACATCATTTGGGTGTGATAAGCGCCAATGATCTATAAGGCCGTTGTCTGCAATGATATCATTCATAAGGGCTCTGTCCGCTGCATTATTCTTATCAAGAGGTCCAGTTTTGTCCAAAACTGGATCTCTCACCAGGTTCCAATCGCCTCCGATTATGTATTGTGAGGCATCAATCTCCGACAGCAAACGATTCAAACGTAGAAAGAAATCTTTTTTAGCACCAGTAGGAGCATAAACTGAACCCACTCATATATGAATATTACCAATGCACATTTTTGCAAAAACATACCTGCCTTGTGAGTCTTCCCATGTTTTAAGTACACGAACTGGTAATGTTTTTCTGATAAGGATTGCTACCCCACATTTTCGAGTAGGGCCTGCTTCTGAAGAAGACCCATTGCTGATACTACTGTGGATAACTTTACCCACCCAATCTCTACGAAGTTTTTCAGACTCGAGTGTATTTAGATGAGTCTCTTGAAGAAGAGCCACATCCACCTTTTTAGATTGTAAATAGGAAAGAACCTTCTTCCGTTTGATATAGTGTGTTAATCCATTGACATTCCAGGATATAGCAAATAAATCATGAGCAAGGACCATGTTAGAAATAAAAATAAATAAATAAAATAAAATTTTAAAAAAAAAGAGAGAGACTTGCAAAAAGATGTGATGGAAATGGATATAGAAGAGGAAAGGAAAAAAGCCACCAATAAGAAAGATAAATAAAGATAAAGTATAGAAAGCAAATAAAGAAAGATTTATAGACTACAAAAGAATAATAGAAAGAGTATAATAGAATAACAATAGACTATTAACCGTGGGTCTGGGCGCACTATAGCACCGCTCTGGGCCGGGACTCCATTAATAAGGAAAATCCAGGGCTAGAACATTTAAAGAGAGAAAAAAGAAGGAAAAAATTTAAAGTGGCCAATAACATTGATATGAGAAGCTAGGAAAGAAAACCCTGAAAGAATAAAATAAAGTAAAAATAGAAAATATGAACTAAGCTGGTAAGGAATATAAAGGGATATAAAATCTGCCCTTTAAAGGATAGCATATTAAGAGAGCATAACATTTATATTATAACATTTTGGAAATATATTAGAAGATTTAAGTCGTAGTAAAATAAATATTGATAAAGATATAGGATTTGAAATATATAAATATCTAAGAATAGGTCAAATAGTCATCATAGATAAAATAACTATATTGCATGTGATAGATAAATCATGCACTAATAACCTATAAAGGACATCATCAAGAAATATAATAGTAGTGAATAATCAAAATCCATAACCTAAATAATAGCCCTAATAAAAAATAAGCATGAAAAGTTAATACTGAGACATTTTGATGACTAATATATGTAAAATGCTACAGAGTTGTGACTATCTATTCATGAATACAGGAAAATAAATAGAACATTCCAAAAGGACAAGAGAATTTAACCAGTAAAACAGCACATAGATCATCTATATCTGTCAATTAGAGAGACATAAGCAAAAGTACCTGCAACCTATGGCTTAATAAGTTATATAGGAGCCATGACATCAAAATTATTTCTCATTAGAGGCAGACTTTAGAGGAGAACGGGACTTATCTCGACGTTGTTCCTGAGTTAAGGTGGAGACAGTGTTTAAGGCGGAAGATGTATCATCTTGACTGCGAATAGACCGTTCAAATTCTCTGCCTCTTTGACGGGATTCATGTAGATTGCGACGCATGTCATCCACAGATGTGGGAATAGCTTGAGGATTCCGGAAGGAGCAGGGGTAGGAGCAGACTGCGTGTCCATGTCTTGAGATGTCATGTCAACCAAAAAACGTTGTAATTCATCTGGATTGTAGAAGTCTCTGGTGTCCCCATTCTTAGAGACTCGAAAGCGTGCTGGATCAAACAAACCATACTTAATGTCTAATTTCCTCAATTGAGGTCTCATGGAGAGAAACGCTTTCCTTCTTTCATTGGTGTCACGGGAAAAATCAGCTGCCAATCTTATTTCATAACCGTCATAAGAGTAGGAACCCTGATTATGTGCTGCTATCAGTAGTTGTCGAACTTGCTCATGCCTTAGGAAACAAGCAATAAGGGGTCTTGGACGTGTGTCTTTACCGTGCCGTGGATGACCTAATCGATCTGCTCTCTGGATCTCAAGCGGTGGATCGAACTGTATGCCAACTAATTTAGGGAGTACATCACACAAAAAGGCTCTGGTATTCTGGCCTTCAATTTTTTCTGGAAATCCAAAAAAACGAATATTGTCTCTTCTGCTGCGGTCTTCTGAATCCACTAACTTACTACGCAGAAAAGGAAGTTCTTCATCTCTAGACTGCGTTGATGCGATTTTATTTTCAACAATTGTCAAACGTTGATCAAGACCCTCTGTTTTAGCATGGAATAGTGCTATGTCAGCTCGTATTGATTTAGTTTCTGAGGTAAGAGATGAAATGTTTATATCCATGTCTGTTAGCCGACAGCTGATTGTTGAAATTTCTTGGAAAAGACAATCCATGGCAGCATTGGATACCGCTAAGGAAGTATTATGTGCCTTATTAGAAGTTGATGCAGTGGAGTTTTTTCCAGACATCTTGCGTGGTTGTTTTAATACATCAGCAAATAAAAGTGAATGAGAAGGTGTGTTTCCACTCTTGTTATTAGACATTCACTTCTAACTTCAAATGTCGGGGAATATTTAAAACTGCAGACAAACAACCCTTCAAGTAGAGCAATCCAAAAAGCAAGATATAATCAAGTGCTACTGGAGTCAAAAAGCATTGAGGAAAATATCGCAGCAGTTTTATGTAGATTAGAAAAGTAAGCAACCAGTAAACCTGCAGCTGAAAAATCTCCTTATTTTAATGAAAATTATCATGAGAGAAATACTTAAGTTGTGAGGAGAAAAATAAATGAGGAGTTTGCGCTATATGAATAGCATTGATGCATATTGATGTACATGCAGACAGCATTAAACCTTTCAGGGAATACTGGAAAAATCACTGCAACAATGATTTCCCTCACTTTCTTTCAGTAATAATCCTCATGTGAGAGAAAAAAAAGCAGATTGTGCAATTCTGCACTTTGATTATGTTAAGCCTCAAGTGGAGTTGTCATTCATCATATATAAAATATGAGACCGGGAATATTACATCCAGACTGAGGCCTGCAACACTTGTAGCCCAATTAGCAGGTAAGCAGTGAATATAATGTGCTATCAACTCACTTCCTTTTTTAACACATGTCTGTACACTGATTACTTTTAGCCAAAAGTAAAGCTGCCTTTTTTCATAAATAAATTTTCCATTGTTAGTCCATTTAGCAGAGGAGTCAGCAGGAATACAAGTCACACATGCTCCAGGAAACATAAATTATTACTGGGCCCTGGCAGCCATGTGTTGAAGCAATGTTTCTTATTTCACTGAAGCAGTTGAAAAAAGCTTAACCTTAACCCAGAGAACATAAATTACTGCTGGGCCTGGCAGAAGTGTATTGAAACAATGTTTCTTGCTTGAAAAGGAACTGTGGAAAAATGCTTAAAAAGGCAATTTAATAATATGAGACAGCAGAATTTCTTTAAATTGTTGTATTAGCAGTGAATTGTGAGTGTTTTTTTCCTCAGAATACAACCCTTCAGTTATAGATGATTATAAAAAGGGCCGGTTTACCTCATGAAGAAAAAATGTTTTTGACCGGGAATGTTTCCTCCAGCCGGTGTCTCTGGAGTGTTCAGTCCATTTGAGTGCCGGCCCAGAGCAGAGCCTCACAGTTAGGCGGCCATCTTCCTACGTGGCCAGACCACGCCCCCTATTATTATAATTTAATAGGATTACCATTGGACAATTTACATAAAAAGGAGTGCAAAAATACCATTTGGCCTCAAGGAAAGGTATATGTTTGATTTATGGACTTTTTCGTGCTCATTGACTCAGTGAATATTTTAAAGCGACATTATTTACAGTTTTTATAGGTTACAGTTATAAAATTTTGTTAGCCATAAGCATTTCATATATGTGTGATTTGTATTTTCTGGTATTTTTCTGAGAATAGCATGTTGGGTTTTTTCAAACAATCTTTTTGATTGTTTTTTTTTTGCCCACTGTTATGTGATGAGTACGATTGAAATCACTATTTCTAGTGAAATTCAATATATTCTGAGAACAGCAAAAAAGGCAGACAAATTACTTTGTTTAAATGATGGTGTGTTGTTAAAAATGTATTATTACATGTTATAACTATTTTTTCTTTTCTTTCACAGATCCTAATTCTAAAATAGGCAATTTACCCCAATTTACGTAACAAAAAACATCTGAAAAAAATGTGTACCATTTTTTATTTCTATTACTGTGAAGGTAAGTTTCACTAAGTATTAATATGCAGAATGGGCAGATCTACAAGAAGCTACAAAGTTTAAATACGTTTTTCAAAACACCCTCTTTATACCTATGTGATTTTGGAATCTCCCTGTTATAGGATATCATGTGACCTGCAAAAAACAGATTCGAGTGGTTCATAATATTTCCAATTGTACCTATTGAAGGACCACAATCATTTCAATCATTCTTCTTTGAGCATCTTTGCAGACAAAACTCTGTGCTTACCTCCTATCATTCGCAAGCAATTTTCCAAACAGAAATATGTCACTTTTTGTAACATAGTTATAGCACAAGACACTCTTTCATATTTACAAAGAGAGGAAAAGGCACTCTGTGTACCTTTTCTTCTTCATGTAAATACAACCTTATCATACACACCATTTTGCGTTGAAAGGGCGTTCTATAAGTGTTGTTGTGCGTGATTGCAAAGAATACTCATAGAACAAGACACATCTCCAGATTTATCAGAAATCATAAATCTCTACATGTATGTGAATGCTGCACCATTCTCCAATTGGTGTAGCAAAGCACAACAAGGAGAATTGTTTTCATTTCTCCTCATGTTTTATCTTTCAATGCATGCTACAATGCTCAGCATACATTGAAGGAGAAAAATGCTTTTACTGACTGTTTTTGTGCAGGAAGGTGTGTCTTCCTTCACAAAAACAAACTCCACATGACACAGATATCCTTGCACCATGGTGCAAGGGTGCCTGTGTCACCACATGGCTGCAGTCTAAGCAGCCGTGCAGAGAGAAGCATAGACTTGCAACATATTTATGTACATATGTTGCATCCCTGCGCTTCAGGAGTACTACAGCACACTGCAGTGAAAGAGGTTACTGTGTGATGCTGCAGCACTTCCTTATAGTTCTGCACTTATACATTCATCATACGCTACTAATGCATTTGTTCAGTCAATAACGCACATACATACATTCATCTAAACGTTCACACACTTACATACAAATATAGCTCTTTTTTAAACAGAGAAGTTAGTTCTGACAAGAACTTCTTTTTTCTTTTATTTTTTTGTGTGCTTTTTTCAACGATGTTGTGATTATTATTATTATTTTTTTTTAAACAAAAAAAGGGAACAGGATGAACAAAATAGTGAACTTTAGGGAAAAAAAATTAACACTGATGGTTTCTCTGCGCCTTGCAGATAAGGCCAATAGACTGCTCACCATAACAGAGCAGTTTGTTGCATTTAATACAACTAATTTTAAGTTGTCCAAATTCGGGACGTATGTCTGTGTGAACAACAGATGGCGGTGCTGCAGATGTACTTGCCACTGCCGGCAGAGGGTTGTGACGCATTCTTCTACACACTTCCCTTGCCAGGTTGACGGGGTGGAGAGTCCTGAGGTGCTTCATCATACTTGCAGTCCCGCAAGGGTATTTTTTGGTTGGATCTCCTCTCGATAGGACTCTCTTGCAAATTGTGCACATGACCTTAGTTGCATTGGTTTTTATTTGTCCTTCAGGAAAGGAAAAAACATTCCATACCACTGAAGTGTATCGTTCAGGGTGTGGAGGTTCAGGAAGAAACCCATCATCTGAAGAATGTTCTGAATCAGATGGTGCTTGCTGTCCAGAAGCCATTTTCTTCAGAATGAAATGAATGGCAGCTGTGGAAATCTCCCCAAAAAAGTTCTTCCCTGCAGAGATGCTTCTCCAAAGAAGGTCAAAGAAGAATGATTGAAATGGGTGGGGTCTTTTAATAGTTAGAATAGGAAGTGTAATTAAGCAATCAAATCTCTTTTTCTCAGGTCACATGGGATTCGTGCTTCGTGCGCATAGGCGGCACGCACCGAGTGCGAATCCGCAAAATCGCATTTAAAAGAAATATAGGATTAAAAGTAAAAATATATTAATTTTATGAGTAGTTTAGATTATGTCTTCAATTAATATTCACATGAAATACATATATATATGTTTTTTGACATTTAAAATATTTAGCGGGAATCGCGCACCCACCGCGTCAAACATGCACATGACGTTTCGTGGAAGCGCGCGAGAGTCGCGTAACGTACTTTGTATGTGTCGCGTATGGGCTTGGAGTCGCATACCGGTCGAAATGGCGACCATGTTCCACGCAGGGATCGAGAAAGGTGCGCATAGGGTGCGCAAATCCAAAAAAATAGTAAAAAAAAATAACAAAGTATTAAAAATATAGTTTAAAAAATGTTTTAAAAAATAGTTTTTTTTTAAAAATCATTAAAAACAAGTAATATTTTTTAATTTTTAAAAGAATTAATTGAGAAAAAATTTTTAAAACATGGTGAAAAACTATTTTAAAAAAACATAATTAAAGGAATTGACACAGAGAAATATAAAGATTTAGAAATCCTATGAAAGTCATTAAACATCATAGCTTTAGAGATAAGTTATAGATAGGAATTAGCATTTAAAAAACCTTTGAAATTCACTTAAAAAACCATAGGTTTCAGGTATGTTATAGTTAGGAATTAGCATTTAAAAAAAACCTTTGAAATTCACTGAAAAAACCATAGGTTTCAGGGGCGTTATGGTTAGCTGGACATTTCCCTCGTATAAAACCCTAGAAATTCCACCGTTATAGTTAGTTCAGCTAACTATAACTCGCGCCCACGCAATGCACTGCTGATGATGTCACATATTACATCACTCATGACATGGTCAGTGACATCACTGATGACATCACTGATGACATCTCAAATGACATCAATGATGACATCACTGATTACATCATCCATGTGATAAATTGGTACATCTTCTCACACCCTAATATAACCTTTGATACACCCATTCAAAATTTCAGACTGCCATTCTCAAAACCATAGTACTCCAATACCAATAACTACATACCCACTCTTTGACTCTTAGGTCTACACACACATCTACTCACTCACCTGTACAGTCACTCATACTTACAGTCACTCAGTACAGGACTATCATATGCATTTATACACCTATATAGACACTCACACACCGCCAATCATCCATAGAGGTACTCACATACCTAGTCAGTCATGCAAATAATTAATCACACTCCCATTTACTCACCTATATAGTTATACACACACAAGTTCACGTACTCATAAAAATACTACCACATTCTTATGCTCTTATACAATCACTGATACAAGCACACACTCATCCATACAGCCATTCTCACAATCACACACTCTCACATATAGCCAGTTATATACTCTTACACACATATATACTGCCTTTCACATATGTAGTTACTCACACATGCACCACTGAGATATACATTCAATCACTAACACACCCATACATACACTCACCCAACCATACAGTCCATCACAGATGCACTCTTAAAACCATGCACCCAGTGAATCACCCACTCACACATCGAGTCACACACACCCCACCCACACAAACACTCAGGCACCCATCCAGATATTCAGACAACCAATCAATAACCCATATAGACACTCATGTAGCTATTCACAAAGCCATGCAGCCGCTTACACACAAACAGACAGACAGATACAGACATTCACACAGTTTAGTCACTAGTCCGCAGTAAGATAGATTTAATCACTCACTGATAGAGTCAGTCACGCACCTACTAAATCATCCATTCACACACTTATACACCCACTCATTCTTCCATAGACCTTTCCCTATATATATTAAACTTATTTAAACTTTACAGAGACACACAGTCACTGGATGATGTCATCAGTGATGTCATGAGTGATCTCATTTCAGATGTCATCAGTGATGTCATCAGTGATGTCACTGACCATGCCATGAGTGATGTAATATGTGACGTCATCAGCAGTGCATTGCGGGGGCGCGAGTTATAGTTAGCTGAACTAACTATAACGGGGGAATTTCTAGGGTTTTGTACGAGGGAAACTATAACGCCCCTGAAACCTATAGTTTTTTGCAGTGAATAAACATACATATATAAACATATTGATAATCTGCATATCTATATAAATACAAATATAAATGCATGCATACATATACATATATGTATACATTTGCATGTTATGCACATGAAAGTTTAAAAACACTAATACAAGCAAAGCTAAAAAGCTACCTAATTACAAACAGAATTGCTTTAACTTAAACGAGGGCGCAACCTATTGCATTTTCAATGCTTGTTTACTTGGTTCCATCAAGAATGCATTCAGCTGTATCACACATTTGCCATAAATTCTGAATGGTAGCACTCTAGATGCTCATTAGATCACTGTAGAAAACCTACTGCTCACCAAGGAAGTCTGCTGCTGGTATTCAAAGTGCATGTTTCAGTCTGCATGTCAGAATTTTTTAATGAAAGAGAAGAGGATTTGAGAAGACAAAATGTGCCCTAATTTTTCTTTCTGCAGCATTAATCATAATTTCTATGGCAAAATGAACACCCTCATTTTGTTTCTTTGCAAATTAAATGTTTTAAGTGTTACCACTTTATTCCAATCAAGATGGCTTCAGGTGTGCCATACTTTTGTCATAAGTAAGACTATTAGCGCTCTAGATGTTATTTAGAACACTCTGGGACATTTTGTCAGTGGGCTATACTTGGGCTACATCTGGGTGATATCTGTGCTACATTTGGGCTCTTTTGTCTCTGGTGACCATCTTGGGAGACTTATTTGTTATTAAGTTTCCTAATTTCCTCATTTACTGCAGTCTCCTCAGTAGGAAATACTTTCAGTTTTTTACTTTGATTCCATCAAGAGGGCATTCAGATGTGTCACACATATGCCATAAATTCGGAATGTTAGCACTCTAGTTGCTTATTAGATCACAGTAGTAAAGCTACTTCTCACCAGGGAAGTCTGCTGCTAGTATTGAAAGTGCATATTTCAGTCTGCATTTTATGAAATAGAAGAGGATTTGAGAAGTCAATCAAAATGTGCCCTAATTTATCTTTTTTGGGCACTAATCATACTTTCTATGGCAAAATGAACCCCCTCATTGAAGTTTTTTTTTATTTAAACTGCTGACTCTCTACTACTCACTCGCTACTACTCTCTACTACTCACTCTCTACTACTCACTCTCTACTACTCTCTACTACTCTCTACTACTACTCTCTACTACTCACTCTCTCCTACTCACTCTACTACTCTATACTACTCTCTACCACTCACTCTCTACTACTCTAATACTCACTCTCTCCTACTCACTCTACTACTCTATACTACTCTCTACCACTCACTCTCTACTACTCTAATACTCATTCTCTACTACTCTCTCCAACTCTCTCTCTACTACTCCCTCTCTACTACTCACTCTACTACTCTCTACTACTCACTCTCTACTACTAAATGGAATAGAAGAGGATTTCAGAAGTCACACAAAATGTGCCCTAATTTTTCTTTCTGCAGCACTAATCATACTTTCTATGGCAAAATGAACCCCCTCATTTTGTTCCTTTTTAAATTAAATGTTTTAAGAGTTACCACTTTATTCCAATCAAGATGGCTTCAGGTGTGCAATACGTTTGTCATAAGTAAGACTGTTAGCGCTCTAGTTGTTAGAACACTCTGGGAAGCTGCAGTAGAACACAAAGGAATCAACTGACAGTCTCTGCCCTTGCTGGATGTACATGTTTCACTGAGAATGTCAGACTTCATTCTCACATGACTGAGAAAGATAATGTGAATTTACAGAAAATATGCTCTCAGTCTAGCTTCTAGATCACCTTCCAAACCTCTGTGGGAAAACCATGAGAAAATAGTTTTCTCTCAAACATGATTCATGATATCACTGAAGAAGGCTTTTTCACATGGTAAAATCACCTTAGAATAAACCACAATTCCTAAAATGAGTATGGTACCATCAACAAATGATTTATAATGTAACTAAAGCCTTAAAACCTTCTATTAACTGCAATGCTTTTTAATGAGGTGCTATCACGTATATTGGTCCTAAGATGGCTGGCAACACTTCTTGCATGAAGTACTGACAGCCAATCAGATCTCACGA
Source organism: Triturus cristatus (assembly GCF_964204655.1). NCBI lineage: Eukaryota > Metazoa > Chordata > Amphibia > Caudata > Salamandridae > Triturus > Triturus cristatus. Next base: position 1,483,237,620 of record NC_140590.1, on the reverse strand, counting down.
TGAGATGTGTGTTTAGGCTCCACCCAGATATATATGTGATTTTGATTTTGATTTTCTCAGGAACTACTGAACGGATTTACACCATTTAAGCAAAAGACACGACTCTGAACCAAGGTCTACCTTTCTGCCAAATTTGGTGTAATTCCGTTCAGCAGTTCGGGCTGTAGCTGCGGCCAAAGGTCCCCACTACACAAATCATCCCGAGACTTTCAGGATAGGAGCGGACCGGAGCTGGCCAAAGGTTTTGAATATTTTGCGAAGATTCGTCAACGGGCGCCAAAGTTATTTCAAATAGAATGTTGCGGATTTTCTATGGAAAATAGGTCCTAACTGTAACTACCTACTGGCCACAGCCAGTAGGTAATATACAAATATATATATATATATATATATATATATATATATATTCCAAACGAAGAACACGCACCACTTCAGTGCTGCGTAATCAGGCCCACCAGACGTGCTTCAATAAAAAATGCTTTATTCCAGGCAAGATAAAATATTTTAAGCATGACGCGTTTCAGTTCCTGCGAACCTTAATCATATGCAGCTGAAAGGCAGTCCAGTTCAACCTTGTTTTATAAGCCAATGTTTAGACAGCGAAAAGGGACCAGGTTTCGTGCTCATTGCAGAATTTAAAGTGGTAGTGGTACATTGACGATTTCTTTGCTCAGTATTGCATTTTCACAGTAAAAGATTTGCGTATGTCTCTTTGAAACAAAACTTCAAAGTGTAGTACTTTGCTTCTCATGCAATACTCAGACAGGCTTGTATAAGTAAGACTTCATTTCTCAGAAAACCACATCGCCCATAATGCACTGCTTGTGCTTCCTCGTCTTACAACCTGGACTCTTCTTTTCGTTTTAACTTTTAAATTTTTGTCTCGTAATAGTCTTAGATTACTTCGACTTGCATGTTTCAGGAAAAACTGCCTTTAGTAGCCAAAGTTGTTAAATAAAACGAAACAAACTTCAATTCTAGTCCGTTTGTTACTTGCCTTCCATCTGCAACATTATTACACACGCTGTGTCAGGGAACACATATATATATATATTCACTGAAAATACCATAGGTTTCACACACGTTATAGTTAGGAATTAGCATTTAAAAAACCTTGCAAATTCACTGAAAAAACCATAGGTTTCACACACGTTATAGTTAGCTGGACATTTCTCTCGTAAAAAACCAATGAAATTCCCCTGTTATAGTTAGTACAGCTAACTATAACTTGCGCGACCGCAATCCACTGCTGATGACGTCACATATTACATCACTCATGACATGGTCAGTGACATCACTCATGACATCACTGATGACATCTCAAATGACATCACTGATGATGTCATCCAGTGAACGTTTAATTTGCAAAAAAATGTATAAATATAGAGAAAGGCCTGTTAAAGAATGAGTGGGTGTACAAGTGTGTAAAGGGATGATTTTCTGTGTTGTGTAACTGACTCGACAAGTGAGTCCTTTAACTACATCTTACTTCAGACTAGTGCATAAACTGTATAAATGTTTTGTATGTGTCTGTGTGTTGGTGTATAAGTCGTGGCATGGTTTTGTGAATAGCTATATAAGTGTCTATATGGGTTATTGATTGCTTGTCTCAGTTTCTGTATGAGTTCCTACGTGTTTGTGTGGGTAAAGTGTGTGTGAGTGTGCATAGATGAGTGAGTGTGTGATTCTATGACTGAAAGTTATTAAAAGTGCATCTCTGAAGGACTGTATGGTTGAGTGAGTGTATGTATGGCTGTGTTATGGTTTGAATGTATATCTCAGTGGTACATTTGTGACTAACTAAATATGTAAAAGGCATTATATACGTGTGTAAGAGTATATAGGTGGTTAGATGTGAGAGTGTGTGATTGTGACAGTGACTGTATGGATGAATGTGTGCTTGTGTCAATGATTCTAATTGAGCATAAGAATATGATACTATTTTTGTGAGTGAGTGAACTTGAGTGTGTATAACTGCATTAATGAGTAAATGGCAGTGTGATTATTTGTATGAATGACTAGGTGTGAGAGTACCTCTATGGATGATTGTTAGTGTGTGAGTGTCTATATAGATATATGTATAAATTCATATGATACTTTTTTATGGACTGAATGTAACTATGAGTGACTGTACAGGTGAGTGTGTGGAGGTGAATGAAGATCTAAAAGTTATTTTTTGGGTATGCAGTTATTAGTTTTGCATTATTTATGGATTTGAGAATGGAACTGTGTAATTTTCAGTTGGTATATCAATGGTTTTATAAGGGTGTGAGAAGATGTGGTAATTTATCACATTGATGTCTTCAACAGTGACATCATCAGTGATGTCATTTGAGATGTCATCAGTGATGTCATGAGTGATGTCACTGGCCATGTCATGAGTGATGTAATATGTGACGTCATCAGCAGTGGATTGCGGTCGCGCAAGTTAGCTGTACTAACTATAACGGGGGAATTTCATTGTTTTTCACGAGAGAAATGTCCAGCTAACTATAACGTGTGTGAAACCTATGGTTTTTTCAGTGAATTTGCAAGGTTTTTTAAATGCTAATTCCTAACTATAACGTGTGTGAAACCTATGGTTTTTTCAGTGAATTTGCAAGGTTTTTTAAATGCTAATTCCTAACTATAACATGTGTGAAACCTATGGTTTTTTCTGTGAATTTGTATGGTTTTTTAAATGCTAATTTTTGAATTATTAAATTATATATATTTTTTTTTTATAAAAAAAAAATTCCTATGTATTCATTTATATATTATCTGTATCCTTTTATTTGTTTTTGCTCTTTTTTTTTAACTTTCAATTAGGATAAAGTTGAACAGTTGATTTAATTTTTGCAATTAATTTTTCTCCACTTTTTTTTTTTTATATATAAATTCTTGGGGTGCGCGCTCAGAGCGCGCACCTAGTATGTTTTCGTAAGTTTTTTATGAATACCGTCGTACGTTATTTACGTATGCATACATACGTTTTAGTGCGCGCTGGGAGCGCGCACCCAGTACGCATGCGTACATACGTATGCGTACGTACGCATGCGTGCGTGCGTCGTACACGCTCCACGCGGTTCACTTCCGCTTACGCTTAAATTACGCGCGTTTACGTTCGCGTATACGCGTGTGCAACGTATGCGCGTTACGTACACGCATATGGCGTATGCACATGCGCTTCTACGCGTTCGCGCATGCGTAATCACAAGGTGCGCGCTCGGAGCTTGCTCAGTGCGCGCACCTCGGGTTATATGCATAATAAAACAACACTTCTAATTGGTTAACATTACTTTCAGTTTCTGATTGTTTCAACACCACACCCAATCCCCTCATGGCAAGTCATGTGATCAAGAATCATCACTTTTGATTGGTTTGAAGTACTTTCAGTTCCAGATTCTTCCCAAACCACACCTACTCCCCTCATTATTAGTTCTGATTCCTTTGGAGAAGGAGCTATTCTGTTGTTGAGAGACAATGGCTGAACAGCAACCATCTTCAGACACTGACCAGGACACTCTTGAGAGGCAGAGGAACAGGAAGCAGAAAGACAGCTTTATATGGCACTTTTTTACTTTCCCAGAGGGACAAAAAAAGGTAAATGCACCGAAAGTTACTTGTACATTGTGTCAAAAAGTCTTATCACGTGGGAATGCTAACAAGAAGTATTCTTTTAGCATACACACAATGACGAGGCATGTTGAGGCAATGCATCCAGTATCTTTTCGTCGAGCTTCTGGAGCAAACCCTCCACCTGCTCAGCCGACGACATCTGCAGCAGCTCAGCCGAGCACATCTTCGGCAGCTCAGGCGAGCACTTCTTCTGCAGTGGTGCCTTCGCCTTCTTCCACACCTCTTATTGGACCACCTTGTTTGGCGAGGTTGTCCACACGCTGCACTGATTGCGGTCGACTTATTTCTGTGGGTGAGACCAGTCTTGATCTCATTCAGAGAAAATTTGATGCGCATGAGTGCAGTAGGCCATAGATGTTTTTTCATTTTTTTCGTTTTTCTCTTCCTGTTTCCCTACATTAACTCAAGGGCTCTTTTAAGAGCCACTTAAAAACTAAACCCCCAAAAATTTTTGGGGGATTTTTTTTTTTTTGTTTTTTTTTGGGGTGCGCGTAAATTTAATGTACAAAGAGAGGTGAAGAAATGGAAGCATGGAAAGGGAGGATTGAGAAATACAAATATTTTTCACTTATTTTTCTTTCTAGTTCTGCAAAAAAAGAAAAAAAGTATTAATATTCAATCATACATTTCAAAAAGCATTACATGTTTTTACATATTTTACAAAGCAATTTTTTGCCCTTTTTTTGCTGTTTTCAGAATTTTTTAATTTTCACTTAAAATAGTGAAAACAATTGTATTCATCATTTAACAGCGGGCAAAAAAAAAACAATCTGAAAGATTGTTTAAAAAAAGCCCAAAAACTATCCTCACTAAAATATACCTTGTTAGAAATATTACATATATATTACAAATACTTTTCTAGATGAATAAAAATTTTCTAGATAAACCGTCTTTAAACCTTGTCGCAAAAGCACACATGCCAAAATAATTTCTGTCAAAGGAGTCCACAATTGTTTTTATTACTTTTCCTTTAGGCCAAATAGTAATTTCAAAATCCTTTTTAAGTGATATCTTCAATTATAATCCTTTAAAATTACAAAAAATGCTTTCTTCAGATGCAGTTTTTAGTTTTCAAAATTTAGGTTTCAGAAAAATTAAGTAAGAATTGGGTAAATCATAAGGCAAACGTTGCTTGGGTGAGTGACTACACTAGAGCAAAGGAAATGTGCCTTGGTGACATTGAATGTGTTTGCGTTACACAGTGCTATCTGAAACAGCACACAGAGACTGTTTTTTGTCTGGTGCAAGAGAAATGCATGAAGACTGCTGGGATGTATGTAACAGTGCATAGTTTCAGCACACCTTTGAAACATCTCTGTCAACAATTCTTCTCTGCACACAGACTCATGGTTTGATGGTAGGCACTAAACAGTATTCCTCATTGTTACCAGAACATATGGCAAATACCTGTGCCTTTGCTATTTTGAAAGGGAAATCTACCCTGTTGGTTTCAAATGTTTTAGCTTTTACCTCTCATTTGCGTTTTAGTGTTTTCTGCTGAGTGCTAACCACCACATTTGAAGAAAACAAGCTGTCCCTTTCCTGCAAGTGCATGTTTTACAGAACAACTGCAACACAAATTACATCTCAGACAACAATTCCTATATGCACACAGACTCATGCTGTGTTGGTAGGCACAAAACACAGGCTGCCCCTTTCCTGGGTCTGCAATCCTTACAGAACAACAACTTCACAAATTAAATCTCAGACAACAATTCCTATATGCACACAGACTCATGCTGTGTTGGTAGGCACAAAACACAGGCAGGCTGCCCCTTTCCTGGGACTGCAATTCTTACAGAACTAATGCTAATTTCAAATGTGTTGCCATTTTCCTCTCTTTTCTTTCAAAGTGATTTCTGCTAAATCCTAACCATCACAATTAAAAAGAAGCTGTCCTTTTCTTTCAACTGCAAGTCTTACTTTTCAACAGCAACACAAATTAAATCTCTGTCAACAATTCTTCTCTGCACACAGACTCATGGTTTGATGGTAGGCACAACACAGTATTCCTCATTGTTACCAGTACACATTAACTTATGGTGAAAACATACTCCATAATATTTTACATATTCAAGACAGTTAAATATCTCCCAAAACAGAAAATGTAAATCACAACTTTAAACAAATAATCACAATTCTTTTTTTATATCTAAATTAACCACAAACACCCCCTCTCAAACTCATAACTCACCTTTAAAATTAGTTAGTTGTGAAAGAAATGTGGCAGTCACACAGCAGTTTATAAGACCAGAATCTCTGAGCTGAACACCTCTCTCCTCTCAGCAGAACCAGTTAATGGCACAGTTTCCCTCTCTTTTTTCACACATATACATGTTAATTACAAATCTCAGTGCTTCCCACATTTTTTTTAAATGAAATCACACATTTCTATTGGTTGAAAACTTCAACCCCTTTCCAAATGTACCCTTCCCCCAACTTGACTTCTGCCTGCTTCCATAGCAACAGCTCATGGAACACTGCTGTGAGGAAAGAGGTCAGAAGTTCAGCAGACAATGTTTCATATCCAAAGAGCAAGAGTGCTTGACTTTTCAAACCTAACAGCAAATCCATAGTAATGTTCTGTGGTAACACATTTTTCTGAACCAATACAAAACATGCTTTTAAACATTTAAACATACAGCCTAGTTTTAACTGTAAAATGGTTTGAATCTGCCAATGAGTTCTTTTTATAAAAAAAAGTATGTGTGCCTCCATATTTCAACTGTCTTTCATTTCATATTGCCTTTCTACTGAAAGACACCTCCTGAGTGCATCCAGATCTCCTTGGAAGTGTGGATTGTAGGTCACAGCTATGTCTTCTGGAGTGAAAAGTTTGCAGAAAAAAGAGGTATGGTGAGAGACCTTGCTTTGCCAAATGTAGACATTAAATGGATTGGTCAGAGAGGGTTAAAGTGGCACCAATTAATGCCTTTGGTGAAAACCTTTCTACATCTCCCACAGCCTAACCTTTTTATTGTGCACTGTGGTGGTAATGACCTAGGCACTTTAACTGGGGTAGGTCTGGAAATGCTTATTAAGGACACCTTTGTGCAATTGATGTCGCTTTTTCCACAAACTGCCTTTGTATATTCTAATATATGCCAAAGGCAAATGTGGAACTGGTCCAACCAATTTTCTCCACAGATTGACAAAGCAAGGAAGCACGTCAACAAATCTATTTCTGCTTTCCTCAGAGACTATGGTATGGGTTCTATATACCACAACAACTTGCATTACAACATGCAAGACATTTATAGAGGAGATGGTGTACACTTCACTGATGAAGGCAACAGAGTCTTCCTCTTGAACTTTACACTCTGCATCGGTACTTACTTGTAGGTACCAAAAAACACACAGTAAACACAAGGGCTCTTTTTAGAGCCACCTTATATCTAATCACTTAAATGCGATTTTTTATTCTATTTTTTTTTTAAAATTTCGGGTGCGCGCTGGGTGCGCGCACTCGGCGATATTTTTTTTCAAAATATAACCTTTTTTTTGCCCTACAAGGTCCTACTGTGACCCCCTTACAATGCCTAGTGGGTCAATATCTCCCCACTCTGCCCCCTTTTCACGTTCTCCCCCTTTGTTTATAACCCCCTCTTTATGCGAGAGACAAAATGGCGGCCGCCGCTTCCTGATTTCCACCGATTCGAATGTTTACTGACATCTAACAACCAATCAGAAGTGCGCTCGCGCACGGCAGGGTGCGCGCACAGGACTTGCTCAGTGCGCGCACGCTGCGCGCTTACAGATATATATATTGATTTAAATGCTAATTTCTCAGGAAATACTGAACTGATTTACACCAAACCTGCAAAAGGCACTTCATGGACCTTATGGCTACCTCTCTGCCAAATTTCACATAATTCTGTTCAGCCGTTCGGGCTGTAGCTGCGACTAAAGTCCCTATGGAAAAATCCATGGGGAAAACGCGTTTTGGGACCCCCCCTTTTTCTCTGCCCCCGCTTGACGAATCACCCCGAAACTTTCAGGGTAGGAGCTGAGCGGAGCGCCCCATTAGTTTTGAAAATTTTGCGAGGATTCGTCAACCGGCGCCAAAGTTATTCAAAATAGAATTTTGAGATTTCCTATGGAAACACGGTCCTAACTATAACTACCTACTGGCGACCGCCAGTAGGTAATATATATATATATATATATATATATATATATATATATATATATATATATATATATATATATATATATATATATATATTACCTACTGGCGGTCGCCAGTAGGTAGTTATAGTTAGGACCCCTTTTCCATAGGAAATCCGCAACATTCTATTTTGAATAACTTTGGCGCCGGTCGACGAATCCTCGCGAATTTTTTAAAATAGGTGGGGCGCTACGCTCCGCTCCTACCCTGAAAGTCTCGGGGGGATTCGTCAAGCGGGGGCTGAGATAAAAGGGGGGTCCCAAAACGCGTTTTTCCCATGCATTTTTCCATAGGACCTTTAGACAGGGCTACAGCCCGAACGGCTGAACAGAATTACTAGAAATTTGGCAGAGAGGTAGTCCTCAGGTCAAGGAAGTGCCTTTTGTAGGTTTGGTGTAAATCTGTTCAGTAGATTATGAGAAAATAGCCTTTAAATCAATATATATATATCTGAGCCAGCTTACGGTGCGCTTACGGTACGCTTACCGTACGCGTACGGTGGCGTGCGCGAGCGCGATTCTGATTGGCTGTTAGATCTTAGTAAACATTCGAATCGGCCGAAACCAGGAAGCGGCGGCCGCCATTTTGTGTGTTTCACTCAGAAAAAAAAAGAGTGAAAACAAGAAAAGGGGGCAAGGAGGAGAGTTACAGACCCCCTTACATTTGTGAGGGGGTCAAAGAAGGACTGTAAAGTACAAAGAAAACATTTATTGATTTTTAAAAAAATCACGGGGTACGCGTACGGTAAGCTTACGGTAAGCGTACGGAAGAAAAAATAAATTAAAAAAGAAATGAAATGCAGATTTAAGAGTTTAGATATTAGGGAGCTCTAAAAAGAGCCGTTGTGTTTATGAAGTCATTTTTTAAGTGGTACCTACAAGTAAGTACCGATGCAGAGTCTAAGGTTCAAGAGGAAGACTCTGTTCCCTTCATCATTGAAGTGCACACCATCTCCTCTATAAATGTCTTGCATGTCATAACGCAAGTTGTTGTGGTAAATGGCACCCATACCATAGTCACGGAGGAAAGCAGAAACAGATTTGTTGACGTGCTTTCTTGCTTTGTCAATTTGCGGACAGAAATGATTAGACCAGTTCCATTTTTGCCTTTGGCATATGTTGGAAAACACAAAGGCAGTTTTAGGGAAAAGTGAAAACAGTTGTGCAAAGGTGTCCTTCATAAGCATTTCCAGACCTACCCCAGTCAAAGTGCCTAGGTCATTGCCACCACAGTGCACTATTATGAGGTCAGGGTGTTGGATTTGCATGAAGGATTTCACCAATGGCATCAATTGGTGCCACTTTAACCCTCTCTGACCAATCCATTTAATGTCTACATTTGGCAAAGCAAGGTCTCTCACCATACCTGTTTTCTCTGCAAACTTTTCACTCCAGAAGACATAGCTGTGCCCTACAATCCACACTGTGAACATCTTCAAAGGAGAACTGGATGCACTCAGGAGGTGTCTTTCAGTAGAATGGCAATATGAAAAGAAAGACAGTTTGGAAATGGAGGCATACATATTTTTTTCAAAACAAAAAGAACTGATTGGCTGTTTCATACCATTCTAGAATAAAAACTAGGCTGTATGTGTAAATTAATAGAAGCATGTTTTGTATTGGTACAAAAAAATGTGTTACCAAAGAACAGTACTATGGATTTGCTGTTAGGTTTGAAAAGTCAAGCACTCTTGCTCTGTGGAATTGAAACATTGTGTGGCGAACTTCTGACCTAACTCCACACAGCAGTGTTCCATGAGCTGTTGCTATGGTAGCAGGCAGAAGTCAAGTTGGGGGAAGGGTACTAGGCAGAAGTCAAGTTGGGGGCAGGGTACTTTTGGAAAAGGGTTGGTTTTCAACCAATAGAAATGTGTGATTACATTTGAAAAAAAGGGGGAAGCACTGAGATTTGAAACTTACATGTATATGTGTGGAAAAATAGAGGGAAAGTTTGCCATTATCTGGTTCTGCTGAGAGGAGAGAGGTGTAGAGAACAGAGATCCTGGCTCTGATAATCTGCTGTTTGAGTGCCACATTTCTTTCACAACTAACTAATTTTAAAGGTGAGTTTAGAGTTAGAGAGGGGATGTATATGGTAAATTAAGAAATGAATATTAGAATTGGAATTCCTTTAGTAGAAGTTGTGTTTATTATTTTCTGTTTTGGGAGAAATTTAAATGTGAGGAACATGTAAAATAATATAGACTATTTTTTCATGATAAATTAAGGTGTACTGGTAAAAATAAGGAATACTTTAAGGGTTTGAGGTTGCAGTCAGTAATGCAAATACATTCAGCATCACTAAGGCTGGTTGCCCTTGCTGGAGTGTAGGCAGTCACCGAGGATACAAAAATCAAAAAAGTGGATTCATAATGTGTCAGTCTGTAAAAGTGATTTTCACTTGCCAAAAAAAAAAGAGCAGTAAGTGTGCATTTAAATTGGAAAAGAAATTTCGTTTTGGGACTAATGTGAAAACATGACTCTGTGTGCAAATAGGAATTACAGGCAGAGATTTATTGCGTTTTGCTCTGGTGATTTCACAGTAGCATTAGTAGGAAAAAGGGGGAGCGATTTTTTGGGGGAAGAAGCAGACTCTTAGCACACACCCAGCTACTTGCCATGTATAATCATGCACAGTATTTACAAGCGAGTGGGGTTTTCAGGTTGCAGTCAGTAATGCAAATACATTCAGCATCACTAAGGCTGGTTGCCCTTGCTGGAGTGTAGGCAGTCACCGAGGATACAAAAATCTAAAAAGTGGATTCATAATGTGTCAGTCTGTAAAAGTGATTTTAACTTGCCAAAAAAAAAGAGCAGTAAGTGTGCATTCAAATTGGCAAAGAAATTTCGTTTTGGGACTAATGTGAAAACATGACTCTGTGTGGAAATAGGAATTACAGGCAGAGATTTATTGCGTTTTGCTCTGGTGATTTCACAGTTGCATTTGTAGGAAAAAGGGGGAGCGATTTTTTGGGGGAAGAAGCAGACTCTTAGCACACACCCAGCTCCTTTCCATGTATAATCATGCACAGTATTTAGAAGCGAGTGGGGTTTTCAGGTTTCAGTCTGTAATGCAAATACATTCAGCATCACTAAGGCTGGTTGCCCTTGCTGGAGTGTAGGCAGTCACCGAGGATACACATGGTGGTGGTCTGAAAAAGCAGTCTGGACATGTGCAATTAAAAAAATCTAAAAAGTGGATTCATAATGTGTCAGTCTGTAAAAGTGATTTTCACTTGCCAAAAAAAAAAAGCAGTAAGTGTGCATTTAAATTGGCAAAGAAATTTCGTTTTGGGACTAATGTGAAAACATGACTCTGTGTGCAAATAGGAATTACAGGCAGAGATTTATTGCGTTTTGCTCTGGTGATTTCACAGTTGCATTAGTAGGAAAAAGGGGGAGCGATTTTTTGGTGCAGAAGCAGACTCTTAGCACACACCCAGCTGCTTGCCATATATAATCATGCACAGTATTTAGAAGCGAGTGGGGTTTTCAGGTTTCAGTCTGTAATGCAAATACATTCAGCATCACTAAGGCTGGTTGCCCTTGCTGGAGTGTAGGCAGTCACCCAGGATACACATGGTGGTGGTCTGAAAAAGCAGTCTGGACATGTGCAATTAAAAAAATCTAAAAAGTGGATTCATAATGTGTCAGTCTGTAAAAGTGATTTTCACTTGCCAAAAAAAAAGAGCAGTAAGTGTGCATTTAAATTGGCAAAGAAATTTCGTTTTGGGACTAATGTGAAAACATGACTCTGTGTGCAAATAGGAGTTACAGGCAGAGATTTATTGCGTTTTGCTCTGGTGATTTCACAGTTGCATTAGTAGGAAAAAGGGGGAGCGATTTTTTGGTGCAGAAGCAGACTCTTAGCACACACCCAGCTGCTTGCCATATATAATCATGCACAGTATTTAGAAGCGAGTGGGGTTTTCAGGTTTCAGTCTGTAATGCGAATACATTCAGCATCACTAAGGCTGGTTGCCCTTGCTGGAGTGTAGGCACTCACCCAGGATACACATGGTGGTGGTCTGAAAAAGCAGTCTGGACATGTGCAATTAAAAAAATCTAAAAAGTGGATTCATAATGTGTCAGTCTGTAAAAGTGATTTTCACTTGCCAAAAAAAAGAGCAGTAAGTGTGCATTTAAATTGGCAAAGAAATTTCGTTTTGGGACTAATGTGAAAACATGACTCTGTGTGCAAATAGGAATTACAGGCAGAGATTTATTGCGTTTTGCTCTGGTGATTTCACAGTAGCATTAGTAGGAAAAAGGGGGAGCAATTTTTTGGGGGAAGAAGCAGACTCTTAGCACACACCCAGCTCCTTTCCATGTATAATCATGCACAGTATTTAGAAGCGAGTGGGGTTTTGAGGTTTCAGTCTGTAATGCAAATACATTCAGCATTACTAAGGCTGGTTGCCCTTGCTGGAGTGTAGGCAGTCACCGAGGATACACATGGTGGTGGTCTGAAAAAGCAGTCTGGACATGGGCTTTTTAAAAAAACTGAAAAGTGGTTTCATAATGTGTCAGTCTGTAAAAGTGATTTTCACTTGCCAAAAAAAAAGAGCAGTAAGTGTGCAATCAAATTGGCAAAGAAATTTCGTTTTGGGACTAATGTGAAAACATGACTCTGTGTGCAAATAGGAATTACAGGCAGAGATTTATTGCGTTTTGCTCTGGTGATTTCACAGTTGCATTAGTAGGAAAAAGGGGGAGCGATTTTTTGGTGCAGAAGCAGACTCTTAGCACACACCCAGCTGCTTGCCATGTATAATCATGCACAGTATTTACAAGCGAGTGGGGTTTTCAGGTTTCAGTCTGTAATGCAAATACATTCAGCATCACTAAGGCTGGTTGCCCTTGCTGGAGTGTAGGCAGTCACTGAGGATACACATGGTGGTGGTCTGAAAAAGCAGTCTGGTCATGGGCTTTTTAAAAAAACTGAAAAGTGGTTTCATAATGTGTTAGTCTGTAAAAGTGATTTTAACTTGCGAAAAAAAAAGAGCAGTAAGTGTGCATTCAAATTGGCAAAGAAATTTCGTTTTGGGACTAATGTGAAAACATGACTCTGTGTGGAAATAGGAATTACAGGCAGAGATTTATTGCGTTTTGCTCTGGTGATTTCACAGTTGCATTAGTAGGAAAAAGGGGGAGCGATTTTTTGGGGGAAGAAGCAGACTCTTAGCACACACCCAGCTCCTTTCCATGTATAATCATGCACAGTATTTAGAAGCGAGTGGGGTTTTCAGGTTTCAGTCTGTAATGCAAATACATTCAGCATCACTAAGGCTGGTTGCCCTTGCTGGAGTGTAGGTAGTCACCGAGGATACACATGGTGGTGGTCTGAAATAGCAGTCTGGACATGGGCTTTTTAAAAAAACTGAAAAGTGGTTTCATAATGTGTCAGTCTGTAAAAGTGATTTTCACTTGCCAAAAAAAAAGAGCAGTAAGTGTGCAATCAAATTGGCAAAGAAATTTCGTTTTGGGACTAATGTGAAAACATGACTCTGTGTGCAAATAGGAATTACAGGCAGAGATTTATTGCGTTTTGCTCTGGTGATTTCACAGTTGCATTAGTAGGAAAAAGGGGGAGCGATTTTTTGGTGCAGAAGCAGACTCTTAGCACACACCCAGCTGCTTGCCATGTATAATCATGCACAGTATTTACAAGCGAGTGGGGTTTTCAGGTTTCAGTCTGTAATGCAAATACATTCAGCATCACTAAGGCTGGTTGCCCTTGCTGGAGTGTAGGCAGTCACTGAGGATACACATGGTGGTGGTCTGAAAAAGCAGTCTGGTCATGGGCTTTTTAAAAAAACTGAAAAGTGGTTTCATAATGTGTTAGTCTGTAAAAGTGATTTTAACTTGCGGAAAAAAAAGAGCAGTAAGTGTGCATTCAAATTGGCAAAGAAATTTCGTTTTGGGACTAATGTGAAAACATGACTCTGTGTGGAAATAGGAATTACAGGCAGAGATTTATTGCATTTTGCTCTGGTGATTTCACAGTTGCATTAGTAGGAAAAAGGGGGAGCGATTTTTTGGGGGAAGAAGCAGACTCTTAGCACACACCCAGCTCCTTTCCATGTATAATCATGCACAGTATTTAGAAGCGAGTGGGGTTTTCAGGTTTCAGTCTGTAATGCAAATACATTCAGCATCACTAAGGCTGGTTGCCCTTGCTGGAGTGTAGGTAGTCACCGAGGATACACATGGTGGTGGTCTGAAATAGCAGTCTGGACATGGGCTTTTTAAAAAAACTGAAAAGTGGTTTCATAATGTGTCAGTCTGTAAAAGTGATTTTCACTTGCCAAAAAAAAAGAGCAGTAAGTGTGCAATCAAATTGGCAAAGAAATTTCGTTTTGGGACTAATGTGAAAACATGACTCTGTGTGCAAATAGGAATTACAGGCAGAGATTTATTGCGTTTTGCTCTGGTGATTTCACAGTTGCATTAGTAGGAAAAAGGGGGAGCGATTTTTTGGTGCAGAAGCAGACTCTTAGCACACACCCAGCTGCTTGCCATGTATAATCATGCACAGTATTTACAAGCGAGTGGGGTTTTCAGGTTTCAGTCTGTAATGCAAATACATTCAGCATCACTAAGGCTGGTTGCCCTTGCTGGAGTGTAGGCAGTCACCCAGGATACACATGGTGGTGGTCTGAAAAAGCAGTCTGGTCATGGGCTTTTTAAAAAAAACTGAAAAGTGGTTTCATAATGTGTTAGTCTGTAAAAGTGATTTTAACTTGCCAAAAAAAAAGAGCAGTAAGTGTGCATTCAAATTGGCAAAGAAATTTCGTTTTGGGACTAATGTGAAAACATGACTCTGTGTGGAAATAGGAATTACAGGCAGAGATTTATTGCGTTTTGCTCTGGTGATTTCACAGTTGCATTAGTAGGAAAAAGGGGGAGCGATTTTTTGGGGGAAGAAGCAGACTCTTAGCACACACCCAGCTCCTTTCCATGTATAATCATGCACAGTATTTAGAAGCGAGTGGGGTTTTCAGGTTTCAGTCTGTAATGCAAATACATTCAGCATCACTAAGGCTGGTTGCCCTTGCTGGAGTGTAGGTAGTCACCGAGGATACACATGGTGGTGGTCTGAAAAAGCAGTCTGGACATGGGCTTTTTAAAAAAACTGAAAAGTGGTTTCATAATGTGTCAGTCTGTAAAAGTGATTTTCACTTGCCAAAAAAAAGAGCAGTAAGTGTGCAATCAAATTGGCAAAGAAATTTCGTTTTGGGACTAATGTGAAAACATGACTCTGTGTGCAAATAGGAATTACAGGCAGAGATTTATTGCGTTTTGCTCTGGTGATTTCACAGTTGCATTAGTAGGAAAAAGGGGGAGCGATTTTTTGGTGCAGAAGCAGACTCTTAGCACACACCCAGCTGCTTGCCATGTATAATCATGCACAGTATTTACAAGCGAGTGGGGTTTTCAGGTTTCAGTCTGTAATGCAAATACATTCAGCATCACTAAGGCTGGTTGCCCTTGCTGGAGTGTAGGCAGTCACCCAGGATACACATGGGGGTGGTCTGAAAAAGCAGTCTGGTCATGGGCTTTTTAAAAAAACTGAAAAGTGGTTTCATAATGTGTCAGTCTGTAAAAGTGATTTTAACTTGCCAAAAAAAAAGAGCAGTAAGTGTGCATTCAAATTGGCAAAGAAATTTCGTTTTGGGACTAATGTGAAAACATGACTCTGTGTGGAAATAGGAATTACAGGCAGAGATTTATTGCGTTTTGCTCTGGTGATTTCACAGTTGCATTAGTAGGAAAAAGGGGGAGCGATTTTTTGGGGGAAGAAGCAGACTCTTAGCACACACCCAGCTCCTTTCCATGTATAATCATGCACAGTATTTAGAAGCGAGTGGGGTTTTCAGGTTTCAGTCTGTAATGCAAATACATTCAGCATCACTAAGGCTGGTTGCCCTTGCTGGAGTGTAGGTAGTCACCGAGGATACACATGGTGGTGGTCTGAAATAGCAGTCTGGACATGGGCTTTTTAAAAAAACTGAAAAGTGGTTTCATAATGTGTCAGTCTGTAAAAGTGATTTTCACTTGCCAAAAAAAAAGAGCAGTAAGTGTGCAATCAAATTGGCAAAGAAATTTCGTTTTGGGACTAATGTGAAAACATGACTCTGTGTGCAAATAGGAATTACAGGCAGAGATTTATTGCGTTTTGCTCTGGTGATTTGACAGTTGCATTAGTAGGAAAAAGGGGGAGCGATTTTTTGGTGCAGAAGCAGACTCTTAGCACACACCCAGCTGCTTGCCATGTATAATCATGCACAGTATTTACAAGCGAGTGGGGTTTTCAGGTTTCAGTCTGTAATGCAAATACATTCAGCATCACTAAGGCTGGTTGCCCTTGCTGGAGTGTAGGCAGTCACCCAGGATACACATGGTGGTGGTCTGAAAAAGCAGTCTGGTCATGGGCTTTTTAAAAAAACTGAAAAGTGGTTTCATAATGTGTTAGTCTGTAAAAGTGATTTTAACTTGCCAAAAAAAAAGAGCAGTAAGTGTGCATTCAAATTGGCAAAGAAATTTCGTTTTGGGACTAATGTGAAAACATGACTCTGTGTGGAAATAGGAATTACAGGCAGAGATTTATTGCGTTTTGCTCTGGTGATTTCACAGTTGCATTAGTAGGAAAAAGGGGGAGCGATTTTTTGGGGGAAGAAGCAGACTCTTAGCACACACCCAGCTCCTTTCCATGTATAATCATGCACAGTATTTAGAAGCGAGTGGGGTTTTCAGGTTTCAGTCTGTAATGCAAATACATTCAGCATCACTAAGGCTGGTTGCCCTTGCTGGAGTGTAGGTAGTCACCGAGGATACACATGGTGGTGGTCTGAAAAAGCAGTCTGGACATGGGCTTTTTAAAAAAACTGAAAAGTGGTTTCATAATGTGTCAGTCTGTAAAAGTGATTTTCACTTGCCAAAAAAAAAGAGCAGTAAGTGTGCAATCAAATTGGCAAAGAAATTTCGTTTTGGGACTAATGTGAAAACATGACTCTGTGTGCAAATAGGAATTACAGGCAGAGATTTATTGCGTTTTGCTCTGGTGATTTCACAGTTGCATTAGTAGGAAAAAGGGGGAGCGATTTTTTGGTGCAGAAGCAGACTCTTAGCACACACCCAGCTGCTTGCCATGTATAATCATGCACAGTATTTACAAGCGAGTGGGGTTTTCAGGTTTCAGTCTGTAATGCAAATACATTCAGCATCACTAAGGCTGGTTGCCCTTGCTGGAGTGTAGGCAGTCACCCAGGATACACATGGTGGTGGTCTGAAAAAGCAGTCTGGTCATGGGCTTTTTAAAAAAACTGAAAAGTGGTTTCATAATGTGTAAGTCTGTAAAAGTGATTTTAACTTGCCAAAAAAAAAGAGCAGTAAGTGTGCATTCAAATTGGCAAAGAAATTTCGTTTTGGGACTA
This sequence comes from Triturus cristatus, assembly GCF_964204655.1. Classification (NCBI taxonomy): domain Eukaryota; kingdom Metazoa; phylum Chordata; class Amphibia; order Caudata; family Salamandridae; genus Triturus; species Triturus cristatus. Next base: position 1,483,220,398 of record NC_140590.1, on the reverse strand, counting down.
ATGTGAAAACATGACTCTGTGTGGAAATAGGAATTACAGGCAGAGATTTATTGCGTTTTGCTCTGGTGATTTCACAGTTGCATTAGTAGGAAAAAGGGGGAGCGATTTTTTGGGGGAAGAAGCAGACTCTTAGCACACACCCAGCTCCTTTCCATGTATAATCATGCACAGTATTTAGAAGCGAGTGGGGTTTTCAGGTTTCAGTCTGTAATGCAAATACATTCAGCATCACTAAGGCTGGTTGCCCTTGCTGGAGTGTAGGTAGTCACCGAGGATACACATGGTGGTGGTCTGAAAAAGCAGTCTGGACATGGGCTTTTTAAAAAAACTGAAAAGTGGTTTCATAATGTGTCAGTCTGTAAAAGTGATTTTCACTTGCCAAAAAAAAAGAGCAGTAAGTGTGCAATCAAATTGGCAAAGAAATTTCGTTTTGGGACTAATGTGAAAACATGACTCTGTGTGCAAATAGGAATTACAGGCAGAGATTTATTGCGTTTTGCTCTGGTGATTTCACAGTTGCATTAGTAGGAAAAAGGGGGAGCGATTTTTTGGTGCAGAAGCAGACTCTTAGCACACACCCAGCTGCTTGCCATGTATAATCATGCACAGTATTTACAAGCGAGTGGGGTTTTCAGGTTTCAGTCTGTAATGCAAATACATTCAGCATCACTAAGGCTGGTTGCCCTTGCTGGAGTGTAGTCAGTCACCCAGGTTACACATGTTGCTGGTCTGAAAAAGCAGTTTGGACATGTGCTTTTTTAAGAATCTGAAAAGTGGATTCATAATGAGTCAGTCTGTAAAAGTGTTTATCACTTGCCAAAAAAATGAGTAGTAAGTGTGCTTTCAAATTGGCAAAGAAATTTCGTTTTGTGACTAATATGAAAACATGACTCTGTGTGCAAAAAGGAATTACAGGCAGAGATTTATTGCGTATTGCTCTGGTGATTTCACAGTTGCATTAGATGGAAAGGGGGAGCCATTTTTTGGTGCAGAAGCAGACTCTTAGCACACAGGTAGGTGCTTACCATGTGGAATCATGCACAGTATTTACAAGCGAGTGGGGTTTGAGGTTTCAGTCAGTAATGCAAAGACATTCAGCATCACTAAGGCTGGTTGCCCTTGCTGGAGTGTAGGCAGTCACCCAGGTTACAAATGGTGATGGTCTGAAAAAGCAGTTTGGACATGTGCTTTTTAAAAAATCTGAAAAGTGGATTCATAATGTGTCAGTCTGTAAAAGTACTTTTCACTTGCCTAAAAAGTAGTAGAAAGTATGCTTTGCAATTGGCAAAGAAATTTCGTTTTCTGTCTAATTTCAAAGCATGACTTTGTGTGCACACAGGAATTATTTTTAGATATTTAATTTGTGAAGGTGTTATTGTGATTTTCATTTATAGGAAAGGGGTTGATAGTATTTTAAGATTTCTAAAGAACATAAAAAAGTAATATATTTAAATAAAATAAAGGAATTTTTTTTTTGTTTTTTTCAGGTATTGCTGAAGAGCAGTGAACAAAATTTAAGATGCCTACAAAATCCAGAGTAAAGAAAGGCCACAAAAAAAACCTATATTTGAAGACAACTGGAGGACCTAAGTTAGTTGGAGATGCTCATGTTGGGAAAAAGAAAAAATCTTCTGGTAAGCAGACAAAAGATTTTTTAAAGAACATATTCAAAAAAAGGAAAAATGTACAAAATGTCTGTACTGGAAAGAATGTTTTCAATAGAAAAGGAGAGGAAAAAATTGAGAATTTAGTTAATGCAAATATACCTTCTGCAACTAAAAAGATTAACTTAAACAGAAAAACAGCGTTTAAAGAGATACGTAGAAAAATGTTTCAGAGAAGAGTTATGTCCAATTTGATAAAGGATGTGAAGAAATATAAGCAAAAGGCTAAATTTTACAAGAGAAAAAAAGAAATTGAAGCCATTGCAGCAAAGGCATTAGAATTAAAAAGGAAACTATTCATTTTAATTTTGAATAGGATGCGTACATTAGATAAAATGGTTAATGTACTGAAATCACATAGCAAAAGGAAAAGAGTAGTGAACAGAACAAACTTTTGTAAAGTGTTTTTAGGAGAATGGGTGCATAGTTCAAGTAGTGAACCTTTTTTTAATGAAGAGAGCTATTTTCAAAGTAATAGTTTGCTGCATGCAGTTGACACCAGAGGTCGTTCTTACGAAGTAAAAAATGGTTGCATAATGGAGAAGGAGATAATGGTTCCAAGAGATGAGGTACAAGTAATGGCAGATGAGGCTATGGGGAGACGTCCTAAAGCCCCAGTGTACACTTGGAATTGTAGTAGTATTTGCACTGTGCGTCAGGAATCTATTGACAAATTTCGAGAGTTTCTAAGAGAATATAGTAAAAAAAGTGTAAAACAGAAGATTAAGGTGCTTCAAAGTCTGGATCCATGCAGAGTGAGAGAGAATACTGGTTTGCAGGGTCATTCTCTGGCTTGTCTATCTAGAAAAGTGTGCAATAGTGTTTTCCATCATTTTAGGATGCTGGCTGTTCATCATACTGAAATGAGAAAGTTTGTGAGACGGTTGTATTTTGCCAAAAGTCCAGCAATAAAGTTAGATGAATTGAATAGGGCTCTGTTCCGAGGAACGGTATCAGATGTAGAGAAGGTTGTTGATGAAATTCAGTTTTGTTACTTTGGTCCTGAACAAAACAGTGCAGAGAAGGACACAGTAAATGAGGAAGAAGTAGAAGAGAATGTAGAACCCTCTGTAAGTAACACATTTAATGATCATATAACAAAATTTGCAATAGTCTCTAATGAAAGACCAAATTTTACTTGTATTTGTTGCCGCAGAACTCATTATAGAAAACAAACTAGGAATGTTGATCTCTACAGAAAGAGTGAAAATGAAGATAATTATAAGTGGAAGGATTTTGCCACATATATATTTCTAGAAAATTGTTTTGATTTGGGTGAAGATCAGCGTATTTGTAAATACTGTTACAACAAGTTAGAGGAAAATAGAATGCCGACCAGAGCTGTACATAATAATTTAGAATTGGATGCTATTCCTGCTGAACTTTCTGAATTAAATACATATGAGTCTATACTCATTCAATGTGTTCATCCGTTCCAGACCATAGTACGTATGGAGCCCAAAACTGGTAAATTACCTCCTTCAGATTTACTGAGAGGTTTAAAAGGAAGAGTGGTGTATTTGCCCTTGGATTTGAAAAAAAATATGGAAACTATTGATGCGGATACTTTGGAAACTGAACCATTAGTTATTCTGGTTAATGGCGTACCTACAAAGAATAAGAAGATTTGGCAGGAGCTGGTAGATGTGCGGAAAGTACAAAGAGCAAATTTGTATTTGAAAAGGAATAACAAATGGTATGAATCAATTTATATAGAAGAAGAAGAAGAAGAAGAAGATTTACAAGAAGACACAGAAACACCAACTGGACAAATTGAAAAAGTGGACAAGTCAAAGGAAGAAGAAATTTCTGAACATTTTAGCATACATCCTCTTCATTCAAAAGAAGTTATGGGAGATAATATTGATCTCTTTCAGATGAAGAAAGCAAAAGGAACTCCCGTGAGTGTATGGGAGGAGAGCTTGGAAGCTCGATGTTTTCCCCAGCTGTTTCCTAAAGGAAAAGGAGGACGATACGATGAACGTCCAGAACAGATTCCAGCTTCTGAGTATCGGACTACAAGACTATATGCTGAAGATCCCAGATTTCGACAAAGTATTCCTTATTTGTTCCATCTTTTATTTGAAAGCGACTTGTCTGCACTGTCTTATGCAGTAAATCACATTTTAAAAAGTGGAGTACATTTACAAAATGTGTCTGCTAAGGATTTTATGGAGAAAGTGCAGCACCGAGATGATCATTTGGAAACACAACTGATCAATCTGATGGCTTGTCAGCGTGGGACAAATGAATATTGGTACCGACGCCATGGTGAACTAAAATGCATGTTACGCAATTTAGGAACACCAACATGGTTCGTTACCCTAAGCTGTGCGGAGTACGCTTGGGATGATTTACTGGATTTTCTACGAGAGGCAAATTCAAACATTAAAAACATCGAATACAAGACAGCAGGAGAACTGTGCTCATTGGATCCGGTTAATGTTTGCAGATATTTCAATCATAGATTTGAGGCTATGATGTCCTTCCTCTGCAATAAAAAAAATCCACCTCTTGGAGAAGTAGTAGATTTCTTTTGGAGAAAAGAGTACCAGGCAAGAGGTGCTCCTCATATTCATATGCTGTTGTGGATCAAGGATGCCCCAAAGTTTGGAACAGATACTGATGAAGCAGTGTTATCTTTCATTGAAGAATATGCAACATGTGCTATACCAAAAAGCACAGAAGAGAAAAAGTTAAAGGAGCAAGTTTTACGTTTCCAAAGTCATCGGTGTGGAAAATACTGTCGACGGAAATACAAGAGCAAAGATAAATACTACACTAAATGTCGATTTGGATTTCCTAGACCTGTTCTTTCAAATGGAAGAGTCAACAGTTTTATGTCAGCTGTGAGACATACTATCACAAGAAAATCACCTAAGAATACCTACAACCTAAAAAGAAAAGAAGAATCAAAAAATATAAATGACTACAACCCAGTCATTTTATCCATGTGGAACGCTAACATGGATATACAGTATGTAGCTGACAATTCCATTGCTGTTGCTCGATATGTAACGTCTTACATTACGAAATCAGAAAAAACAGAATTGAAGGAAATGTGGGAAGAGATTTCTCACGAGAAGACTGTCAGTAAGAAGCTGTACAGTTTCAGTTTGAAGATGTTATCGCATCGAGAAATTGGATCCTACGAATGTTCAGATAGGTTATCTTCTGCAAGTCTCTACTCGAAGTCAAGAAGAATAATTTGGGCAACTTTAGGCCTTGCAGCAATGAGAAATCGGGTACTGAAATCTGTAGGAGAAATTGAATATTTGGCCGAGAATGACCCAGAAAGTACAAATATTTTGAAATCAAACATGTTGGACACATATTATCCCAAGAGAAGTCATCATCTGGAGAACATGTGTCTCTATGAAGTGCTGCAGAACTACATTTATTCACGGAAAGCCGCAGAAGACATCAACAATGGAAAATATAAAGTCGTTGGTGAGGAAGGATGTTTGGTGAAGCAAACAAAAGGAAGTTTGATAAATCACAGGAAGCTGAGTTGCGACACTACTGACAAGAAGGAATTTTACTACTTGGCTCTTTTACAGTTGTTTAAACCATGGCGTACAGAGGATGAACTACTGGGAGAATTTCAAAGCTATGAAGATTCTTTTAATGCTTGCAAAGACAGCATACAATGCAGTACATTCTCAAGTTATCTGCAAATGTTAAATGAAGAAATTGAACAGGAAACTACAATTGCAGCAGAAATAGCTAGAGACAGTTCTCAGGACAGCCAAAGTTCAGGAACACTCAGTCAAGATCCCCTAGGACAACCAATCGTTGAAAATGAAGCATCAATAGCCATGAATGAAGTGGAAACGGCTATGAATCAAGCTCAAGAAGAATTTATAGACTTAAAAAATTTGGAAAGACAACTGAATCAAGAGCAGCAACAAATTTATGAAGAGATCAGAAACAAAATTGATCACGGATTTCTACATGAAAAAAAAGAGTGCTCATGCACATCATTTCATCCAATCAGGATGTATGTAAGCGGACAAGCTGGAACTGGAAAAAGTTTCCTTATAAAAGTCATCAGAAGCTACCTACAGCAAAAACAGATTCTACTTTGTCTTGTGTGGTTACTGCTCCAAGTGGGTTAGCAGCATATAACATAAAAGGAATCACTTTACATCGTTTGCTAATGTTACCAGTGGAGCATGAGAACAAAATACAATACAACAAGCTAACTGGAGAAGCATCCTTGGAAGTTTCAAGAGTATTGAAGAAGATGCAAGTTCTCATTATTGATGAGGTGAGCATGGTATCAAACTTAATGCTTGCCTTTGTGCATTTAAGAATGCAGCAAATTTTGAAGACAGACTATGACATGTTATTTGGTGGAAAACACGTCATAGTTTTTGGAGATCTTTTGCAACTTACTCCAGTTAAAGGACAACCAGTGTTTAATACTGTCACACATGAAGACACGAAGAAGTCATTGGGAAGCATCGGAAATACAAATATTTGGTCCTTCTTTGAGTACAAGGAACTTACTACTAATATGAGGCAAGCAAGCGATGAAGAATATGGAAGTATTCTGAAAGATATCAGAATTGGACTACTCACAGAAGTTGGCAAAAAAGCATTACAGAGTCGGCTGCTACATAATTTATTTCCAAAGGAAGAAATAGTTGCAGAGAAAATATACAAGAACATTGCAGAAAACAAAAGTGTCATCTGCTTAATGCCAACTCTACGTGAATGCTCAATATTTAATGAGGAGCTTTTGAAATTGGAAAAGGAAGAGATCAGGAAATTGGAAGCAGTGGACAAAATTGAGGGTGGAAGAATTACTGTCACAGTAACAGGCAAACTGAAAAATAAATTGGACTCACTAGAGAAGAACATCTCCAAAACAGCTGGATTGGAAAAAAATCTATATGTTTGCATGAACTGTAGAGTATTTTTAAGAAGAAATTTGGATGTTGAAAAAGGTTTAGTTAATGGAGCTATGGGAAGAGTTGTGGGTTTTATTAATTATCAGAAAAAAGATGGAATTGAATGTTTAAAAATAAAATTTGATCAGATAGAAGAAGTTAAAGATATTTGTCGTTGTACAGTTCGTTTCATGCTTGTGAAAGACTTATATGTACGTAGGAAGCAGTTTCCGTTTTCTCTAGCATATGCTGTAACTATTCACAAGTCTCAAGGATTGACTGTAGATTGTGCATTTGTGAACATTGGTTCAACTGTGTTCAAAGAAGGTATGGCATATGTTGCTTTGTCACGAGTGAAAACATTATCAGGTTTATTCATGATAGACTTTGATGATTCAAAAGTTAGTGCTGATACAAACTGTGTAAAGGAGTATAATAGATTAAGAAGAAGCTATGCTCCTCATTTAGGTCAGTATCCTGTGTTGGAGAAACGTGTAGTTTCTCGTAAAAGAAAAAATGAGAATATCTGTAATGAAGATGTAGAGAAGAGGAAAAAAAAGAGGAGTGATGTAATTGCAAGCAAAAAGAAAAAGGAAAATGAAGAACAGGTTGTAGGATGTCATTTTGAAAATAGCTCTGGTGTCAACTGCTACGCAAATGTAGTGCTGAATGTTGCATTTTATCTGGAAAGTTTGCAAGAGCAGATAATAGTAAATCAGGGAAAAAGATTCTGTTCTGAGCTGAGTCTCCTTTTTCAAAAGCTGAGTAAAGATAAAACTCAAATAGAAAGTGCTACTGAAATTAGAAAACTTTTAGATATATGTTCAGGACGAACACAGTTTTCTCAAAATGAACAGCAAGATGCACACGAACTTTTGATGTATTTTCTTCAAGTACTGGAAGTAGAAGAAGTTGCAATTGATATTTTATTTGGTCTCTCTTATAAATGGGAACATAGTTGTGAAAACTGTTATAATATATGTGGCTCTAATGTTGATAATGAAAGGTTTATTTATTTGACATTGCCAGAGAGTAAAACAGTCACTTTTGCAAAATTAGTTAAAGATGCTAATCATAGCATGAAATGCAGTGAGTGTAAATCTGACATGTTTTCAACATTAATTTTAAAGGAATACGGACAGTATGTAATTTTAATGATGCAACGATGTAGAGCTGATGGTTCAAAATTGGATACTTTAATAAAGAAGTTTACAGGACAGCAATTATCAATTTCAGGAAAAACTTTTGTAACTGTTGCAATAATTTTCCATGATGGACCTACTGTTACTTCTGGACATTACACAGTTTATCTTAAATGTGAAAAAGGCTGGACACTGTGTAATGATTCCCAATTGATTTTCAAACAACGTTTGCCTTTTGATTTAGCAAATTCCTATCTAATCTTCCTGAAACCTAAATTTTAGAGAGACTTGGCAAGATCTGGACAAAATAATTTTACCATTTTACTGGATTACCATTGGAATTTTCTAAAAAAAAGATTTTTTAAATTATCATTTGGCCTAATGGAAAGATAACCAATTGTAATGTGGACTTTTTTAATTTTTAATGAAACTTTCAAAAACCAATAATTTAGAGATAATCGGTAACATCTGCACAATTTAAATTTTGGAATGTTATTGGAGTGCCATTGTAAATTTTTTCAAAAATGATTTTAAAAATTACTATTTGGCCATGCGGAAAAGTAACCAATTCTATTGTGGACTTAATAAATTATTCAAAAAATTTTCGTGAACCAAAATGTTACAGAGAATCGGTGAGATCTGGACAAATTAAACTTTAGAATTTTATTGGATTACCGTTGGAAATTTAATCCCCAAAAAAATTTAAAATTACTATTTGGCCTAAAGGAAATGGAATCAGATGTATTGTGGAGTTATTTGAGATATAATATTGTGATTATACTTCTGAAACAAACATATCAGACGGTATTTTAAAGAAATAAGTATTGGTATTAGATGATATTTTTTTAGAATATTATGCATTTCTATAATGTTAAGTTTAAGTAAAAAGAGATTTTGGGCTTTTTTAATACAATCTTTGAGATTGTTATTTTTTTTTGCCCGCTGTAAAATGATGAATGCAATTGCTTTCACAATTTATAGTGAAATGCAATATATTCTGAAAACAGCAAAAATAAGGCAAAAATATTTTTTGAAAAATATGTAAATATGTGTACTGTATTATAAAATGTTTTAAAAATATTAATACTTTTTTCTTTTTTTTCAGATTGATATAGAAAATTTTCGAAAACTAGAACCATTTTTAAAGCAATTTTTTTTTTAAAACAAATGAATAAATATTTTTTTGAGTGGGTATGGTAAGTCAATAATAATAATTGTAGTCTCTCAAGGACCTTGTAATGTGATAATTGATTTTTACTGTTTTTAAAAAAAAAAAAAAAAATTACACGTACCGTACGCGTACGGTAAAAAAAAAAAAACATATATAAAAAATAGATGAAAGGTAAGGTTGGCTCTTAAAAGAGCCGTTGTGTTCATGCAGGGACAGAGGAAAGAAAGATTGGGAATATTAGACGGTACGACAAGTGTGCTGATCTATTTTACTGTTCACTAGGGAAACACTGGTCTCCCTATAAGTAATTAGATCGTGACAATGGGCGCACCGTACTTCAACCCTCGCAAACCGAGGGTTAATTTCCAGAGGGCCAGCAAAAGGAGAGGCTCCCCCCACAGATGAAGGGCTCACCTGACCTGCAGAAGAAGGAGTCAGCCCTGCAGATGAGGGTCCAGGCTGAGCTGCTGTGGATGTGCTTGGTTGACTTTCTGAAAAGTTACCTCCAAAAAGTCGAGCATGTGTCCTTCTGTGTACATCCTTGAGGTGTCTCTTCATGGTATGATTCCCAAAGGAATACTTCCTGTCAGGATTACCTCTTGAAAGTACACGCTTACACAGCTTGCAAGTTACTAAGGGTGCATTTACCTTTTTCTGGCCTTCAGGAAAAGTAAAATAATCCCATACATAAGAAGTCTTTTGTTTCCTCGCTCTCTGCCTCAAGGTAGTGCTGCTAGTGCTAGCCTCACTCTCAGAAGAGCTCTGCTGGTCTGCCATCGTATCACAAAGACAACCCAGCTCCTTCTCCTAAGGGATCACAAGCAGAAATGAGAGGAATGGGTGTGGTGTAGGAGAGTTCTAGAACTGAAAGTAGTTTCAACCAATCAAAAGTTGTGTTTCATGATCACATGACCTACCGTACGCTTACGGTACGCTTACGGTACGCTTACGGCAAAAGTGCGCATGCGCGTAAAAAAGACACGCGCTTGCGCGCATGCGCATAACAGTCACTACCCGACACTTCCGCGTAACGTGCGCGTGTAGCGTACGCGCGTACGCGTCCCACGCGGAGTACGCGCGGCTACGCAAATTGCGTAACTATACGCAAACAGCGTATATAAATTACGGGCGTTGCGTAAACCGTACGCTTACCGTAAGCTTACGGTACGCGTACTAAAAAAAAAAGAAAAAATGAACTGCAAAAAATTATAACATGTTTATTTTATGAAATATATTTAAAAAAACATATTAAAGAATTTTAATAATTTAACCATAGTCTTTATAAAAGGTAAGAACATTAAATTAAAAATATGTTTTAAAAAATAGAAGAAAAAAAAAAATTAGCATTTAAAAAACCTTGCTAATTCAATGAAAAAACCATAGGTTTCACACACGTTATAGTTAGGAATTAGCATTTAAAAAACCTTAGAAATTCAATGAAAAAACCAAAGGTTTCACACACGTTATAGTTAGCTGGACATTTTACTCGTAAAAAACCATTGAAATTCCCCCGTTATAGTTAGTTAAGCTAACTATAACTCGCGCGCCCGCAATGCACTGCTGATGACGTCACATATTACATCACTCATGACATGGTCAGTGACATCACTCATGACATCACTGATGACATCTCAAATGACATCACTGATGACATCACTGATGACATCATCCTTGTGATAGAGTGGCAGACCTCCTCTCACCCTAATATAACCTTTGATACACACATTCAAAAATAGAGACTACAATTTTCAAAACAAAGGACATACCAATACCAGTTACAACAACCTCTTCAGTAATTCTAAGATCCACATACACATCCACTCATTCACCAACAGTCCTATACAGTCACTCATACATGTACTCACTCATCATATGTACTCATACACCTATACATCCTGTTACACAATGCTACTCATCCGTAGAGTTACTCACACACATAGTCACTCATGCTAATAAAGAATCAAACATCCATTTACTTGCATATACAGTTATACACACACCACCACACTTACTTCTGCGGAAACTTGCACATACTTAGTCTTTTAAACAATCACTTATAGAAACACATACTTATTCACACAGGAACTCTTTCAATCTCTCACTCTCACATATACTCACTTATATACACCAATAGTCACATATACTAGTTTAAAACATATGTAGTTACTCATAAAGACACTGTAGAGACAGTCATTCACTCACTAACACACCCATACACACACTCATCCACCCATGCAGTCCTGCATACATACTATCTTCAACACATACAAACAGTGAGTCACTCATTCATGCACCTATGCACTACGTAATACCCCCCACCGAACCATACAGATACTCAGACTCATACTCAAAAAAACAACTAATAACCTATATAGACACCCATGTAGCTGCTCACCAACCCATGCAGCCACTTATACACAAACTGAGAGACTGATACAGATATATACATATTTAAACATTACTCACTAAGCCATGTATTCACTATGATACACCTAATCATTCAGTTACACAATCAATTTTTCAAAAACATATCATCCATTTAGACACTTATATACGCATTTATTCTTCCATCGACCTTGAGATATACATATATAAAACATATTTAATTTTCAGAAAAACACATTCACGGGATGATGTCATCAGTGATGTCATCAGTGATGTCATTTGAGATGTCATCAGTGATGTCATGAGTGATGTCACTGACCATGTCATGAGTGATGTAATATGTGACGTCATCAGCAGTGCATTGCGGGCGCGCGAGTTATAGTTAGCTTAACTAACTATAACGGGGGAATTTCAATGGTTTTTTACGAGTAAAATGTCCAGCTAACTATAACGTGTGTGAAACCTTTGGTTTTTTCATTGAATTTCTAAGGTTTTTTAAATGCTAATTCCTAACTATAACGTGTGTGAAACCTATGGTTTTTTCATTGAATATATATATAACCACCACCGACTCCTCCGTTCAGGAAAATTATATATATATATATATATATGAGTGGCATATACCTTCCCAGTGGTCACATGGTCCATACTTGCAACTACAGGCCCCAGGATGCACTGTATATATGTATTCCATAGTGTGATATATTGCACAATTCCATTCTGCTCAATAGCGTTTTTTCATGCAAATGTCACCAATTTAAAAGTATTTTCTTTCTCAGTGCATACTGCAAAAGTTAATAACAGCAAAGTGCCATTTCATGCTGCTTGCGCTTAGTAATTCCTTCAAATGCGGAGTTCCCACATAGAGGAACTGCAGTATGCACTGAGAAAGAAAATACTTTTAAATTGGTGACATTTGCATGAAAAAACGCTATTGAGCAGAATGGAATTGTGCAATATATCACACTATGGAATACATATATACAGTGCATCCTGGGGCCTGTAGTTGCAAGTATGGGCCATGTGACCACTGGGAAGGTATATGCCACTCACCTGTTATCAAGGCAGTTGAATGCTGAAACGCGTAAGGAAGAGAGAGTGGCTGCAACTATGCTGTGACGCTGACGAAATAAATGTCTGTACTTTTAAAAGAAGTCGGAGTTGGGCTCTAATCTGTTTCCTGGCTAAGACCCAAATTACAGGTTTCTTCGTCCCTGTGTCTAGAGCCCGCCCTGCATGGTTGGGGGCCCCCAGAAAACGAAGCCTCTTGAAAACATTTAACAGAGGGGGCATGACCTGCTCATTTTCCGCTCCAGCCGAAGGATTTCCGTGGCTACAAGGCAATGCGGTAATGTGAAAGGGAGATGATGGAGGTGTATTCCTCTATGTGGGAACTCCGCATTTGAAGGAATTACTAAGCGCAAGCAGCATGAAATGGCACTTTGCTGTTATTAACTTTTGCAGTATGCACTGAGAAAGAAAATACTTTTAAATTGGTGACATTCGCATGAAAAAACGCTATTGAGCAGAATGGAATTGTGCAATATATCACACTATGGAATACATATATACAGTGCATCGTGTAAGGAAGAGAGAGTGGCTGCAACTATGCTGTGACGCTGACGAAATAAATGTCTGTACTTTTAAAAGAAGTCGGAGTTGGGCTCTAATCTGTTTCCTGGCTAAGACCCAAATTACAGGTTTCTTCATCCCTGTGTCTAGAGCCCGCCCTGCAAGGTTGGGGGCCCCCAGAAAACGAAGCCTCTTGAAAACATATATATATATATATATATATATATATATGTATATATAAAACATTGGCATTAAATAGAAATAGAAACGGAGTACATTAAGTTGAAACTAAAGAATAGCAACTTTGACAAATAATAATTTTCTGAGAAATGCAGTAGATCAGGCAGGGGACATTCCTGTCTATCCACCTTTTACCGTCACATCTAATTTCTTTTCCTTAAACTCCCCCCTCCTTATCATCAGCTATGGGTCTATTCCCGATAATCTGCACTCTCAAAGCTCTGTATAACACAAAAGCATATATCTTGTGTCCTTTGATTGTGCTAACAAGATTTAAATTGACTAAATGTTATATCGTTATACTTGCTCTGTTTAAGGGATCACTGGCATCTCAGCATATTGTTGTACTGTACAGCACACTGACACCATCATGGTTGAGTGGTTATTTTTGAAAAAAGTTAAATACATAAATAGATAAATACTTGAAATGGCCCTTATTTAGAAAGGCGGGTAATCTTTCTCCTCAGGACCTTTCCATACCGCTTCTTTGTCCACTTTGTAATGGTGACACCAGAAGACCTCGGTGGGCTTCTGGTGTCATCATTACAATGGTGCAATGCATTCTGCTTCAGAACACTGCTAAACACTTGGTCCCTCTTAGACCATCAAGCCCAACATGGACAGAGTACTTTGATATCAGACCTGATGCCTTGCACTGCACATACAGCACCTGCAAGTGTGTGTACTTCTTTGTTTGCATCCATTCTTAGGTAGATCGCATTAATGCATAGTATTTTACCTTAACGCAGGTGGGGGAAGTCTCCAGTGGGATAACCTTCTCTATCACCACTCTCTCATCAGTCTTCTCTACTTCACAGACAGCAACTATTTTCAGCAAGTGTTCATCACTCAGGAATGGGTGATACTGGTCGGATTTTATCAAGAATAAAAGTTGTTTGCCTGAGAAGGGAAATACAGAAAACATGTTTAGGATTATCCATCTATCAGTGTGTGCCAACATCTTTCTATATCTTCTTAGGATCTCTTCTTTGAAGTTAGTAGAACTGCCCTGGTCTGCCATCCTTATCACAAAAGTGCAGTTAGTTCAAAATATAGTTGTCTCTTAATTTCCCCCTGGGATTGGCAGCTTAAAGTGATGGCCACATAGATGCCCCTATGTTTGTATATATCTTCTTAAATCCTATATGCACCATCTTCTAATCTTTCACGATCAATGGTTTGCTGTGTGAACTATTTATTTTCAACTTTCTAACCTCCCCTTCGACTTCAGCCTACTTTATTGACTGCATCCCACTGCTGAGTTATATTTTCCACAATTTGTCTCACTATTTGAGCACCCTCTACTGACTGTTATCGAATGTGACCTTGTACTTTCTTTCTCTTTATCATGTGCTAATTCTAAATTGCCTCCTGCTGACTGCAGCTGACTGACTGCAGCAGCACACTCTTTGTGCGGATCAATGATACAATATCATGGTAAAAATTATTGTGTCAAAAATATCATTTACTGCAATACTGCGATCCTATACTTATAAAGGAACTGACAAAAAGATTGGAAAAAATATATTGTGGACATTAATTTCATCCAAAAATATACACAAATATTGTTTTTCTACTACATAAACAGGTTGAAGTAGTAAATGTTGAATATTTTAAAATATAACATTGCTATGATGTAAAGTAAATAGATTCCACCAATGTTTATTGCTATCTATAATATATATTTATATAAACACACAAACATGTGTGATTATAAATGGATTTATAATGACATAATGATACATATTTATTTTACATTATGTTAATGAACTTTTTGAAAATATTTTTTATTTAGTTTTATAAAATATAGCTATTATGCACACATATATATCTATGTATATAAATATATATATATATATATATATATACACACACACACTAAAACATATGTTAACTCGCTAGCCACACTACATTAACTATAACTTGTACCATTATGATGCACTGCTTATACCCTTTTATATTACATCACCTATATAATGTGAAATCATAGCATTCATAACAACACTTATGCCACATGACTTTATTTATGAGAAACTGTGCATGGTAGCAAGGCGAGTTATATTTAATGTAGTGTGGTTTGCGATTTGACAACACTGTGAATGGAGGTGCGCAAGTTATACCTATTTGGAGATGGTATGTAAACTATCAAATTAAGAAATAACTATACCTTTAGGATTTCTAATATTTGTGTAGTTTAAAGTTGGTTTATTTGTTTTTATTTTTAATTTAAAAAAGTGTTGCTAATCATAGAGTGTACTGTCACTGAGTGGGGGATCGTGAAGAGGAGTGTTATAGAGTACAATGGAAGACTGTCGAATAAGGTAGTGTCGTACAGTGGAGTGTTGTAGAGTGGCATACAGAGCAGTGGAATAGAATGGAATACTATAGAGTGGAGTAATGTAGAGTGGTGTAGAGAGACGTGGCATACAGTGGAATAGCTTAGAGTTGAGTGGCTTAGTTGAGTGGCATAGAGTAGTGAGGGAAAAAGCGGAGTGGCGTAGAGTGAAATAGTGCAGAGTGGAGTGGCGTAGTGTAAAGTTGCGTGGCTTAGAGGGGAGTGGTGTACAGTGGAGTGCTGCAGTATGGAGTGGTGTAGAGTGGAATACCATAGATTTAAGTGGCTGTAGTGGAGGGGCGTAGAGTGAAATTTCGAAGAGTGGAGTGGCATAGAGTTGAATGGGATAGAATGGAATAGTGTAAATTGGTGTGGCGTAGAGTATAGTTGTGCAGAATGAAATGGTGTACATTAAAGTGGGCTAAAGTGTAGTAATGCAGAGTAGATCAGCGTAGGTTGGATGGGCCATAGAGTGTAGTGGAGTGAAGCGACACAGAGTGGAAAAGCATAGAGAGGAGTTGCATACAGTGGAGTAGCGTACAGTGGAGTAGCGTACAGTGGAGTAGCATACAGTGGAGTGGCATACATGCAGCGCCCTAGATTACAATAGTATAGATTGAAGTTGTGTAGAGTGTAGTAGAATAGACAGGAATGGCATAGAGTGGAATGGCATAGAGTGGAGTGACAGAGCTAATATCGTAAATTGGAGTGGTGTGCAGTGGTGTAGAGTGGAGTGCTGTAGAGTGGAATAACGTAGAGTAGAGTGGCGTCGAGTTGAGTTAGGTAGAGTGGACTAACATAGAGTTGGCTGGTGTACAGAAGAGTGGTGTAAACTCGCATGACGTACAGTAGAATAGCATAGAGTGGAGTGGTGTACAGTGAAGTGGCGTATAGTGGAGAGGCGTAGAGTGGCGGACAGTGGAATAGCATAGAGTGGAGTGGCATAGAATAAAGTGATGTAAAAGGGTAGTGGGATAGAGTAGAGTGGCATAAAGTGGAGTGGTGTAGAGTGAAGTGGTGTAGAGTGGAATACCTTAGCCTGGGGTGGCGTAGAGGGTAATAGCATACAATGGGTTGGCCTAGACTGGAGTGGAGTGGGATAGAGTTGGATGCCATACAAGTGGAGTGGCATACAGATTATTTGATATAGAGTGGAATAGCATAGAGTGCAGTGACGTAGAGTAGAGGGGCATAGAGTGGAGTGGCGTAGAGTGGAAAAGCATACAGTCGAGTGGCATACAGTGGTACGTCATCAAATGGCTTAGAGTTGAATAACAAAGAGTAACACAGAGTAATGTTCAGTTGTGTCGAGCATTGTAGAATGAAATAGAGTAGAGTGTAGTGGCGTACAGTTGCGTTGAATAGAGTGGAGTGGCATTAAGTATAGTGATGTACAATAAAATAGGGTAAAGCGAAGTGGCATACACTGGTGTAGAAATGTAAATCAAAACAAATCAAATGATACTTATATAGTGCACAGCTACTCAGAAAAGTAAATGCCACAGAGTGCAGTGGTAAAGAGAGCATTAGCATACAGAGGAGTAGAGTATTTTAGACTGGCGCAGAATGGTATAACATAGAGTGGAGTGGCGTACAGTGGACTGGGTTAAAGATGAGTGGCATAGAGTGGAGTGGCTTAGAGTGGAATGGCGTAGAGAGGAATACTGTACAGTGGAGTGGTGTAGAGTAAAATAGCATGGAGTGGAGTGATGAAGAGTGGCTTACAGTTGAGTGGCTTAGACTGGGAACAGAGTAGAGTGGATTGCTATAGAGTGCTATTCAGGATAGTGATGTAGAGTGGAATAGTGTAGAGTGGAGTGACATAGAATGGAGTAGCATACAGTGGATTTGCATACAGTACAGTGGGGAATAGTGGAGTGGCGTAGAGTGTATTGGGCTACACTGGCATAGAGTTGAGTGACATACAGTGAAAAAGTGTAGAGCTGAGTGGCATACAGTGGAGCTGGGTAGAGTGCAGTGGTGTACAGTAGAGTGGAGTAGATTGGAGTGAGATACACTGGAATAGCATAGAGTGGAGCTGCATGGAGTTGAGTGGTGTAGCGCGGAGTGGCATAGAGTGGAGTAGCATAGACTGTAATGGCATACAATGGAGTGGCATAAAGTTGAGTGTTGTACCGCAGAATAGCATAGATTGGAGCACTGTAGACAGCAGTGACATACAGTTGATGTGGCGTACAGTAGAGTGGTGTAGAGTGGAGTGACGTACACTGGAATAGCATAGACTGAGGTTGAGTTGTGTTGAGTAGAATAGAATAGAGTGCAGTGGTGTTGAGTAGAGAGCTATAGAGTGAAATAGCATGTAATGTTGTGTAGTACAATAGAGTGGTATAGCGTAGCAGGGTGTGGTGTGGAGTGGAGTGGCCTACAGAGAAGTAGCATCGAGTAAAGTTGCATACATTAAACTGGCATACAGTGGAGTGCCATATAGTGGACTGACATACAGTGGAGTGGCGTAGAGTAGAGTCCCATAGAGTGGAGTCGTGTATACTGAAATAGTGTAGAGTAATATGGCATAGAGCGGAGTGGAGTAGACAGTAATGGTATAGAGCGGAGCGGCATATAATTGCATAGAGTTGAGTGTGGTCCAGTGGCATAGAGTACAGTGGCATACAGTGGTGTGACCTACGTAGAGTGGCATAGAGTGGAAAAGTGGAGAGTGGAGTAGCATAGAGTGGAGGGGTATAGACTGGAGGGACAAACAGTGGAATAAAATAGAGTAGAGTGGGATAGAGTGGAGTGTCATGGAGTGGACTGGCATATGGTGGAGTGGTGTAAAGTGGAGTGGCATAGAGTGAAATGGCATACATTGGAGTGGCCTAGAGTGTAGTACCATAGAGTAGGAAATCGTAGCGCAGAGTGGCATAGAATGCTGTGGCGTGGGGTTGAGTGGCATAGAGAAGAATAGCATTGAATCGAGAGTCATGGAATGGAGTATTGTACAATGAAGTGCCATAGAGTGCAGTGTCATAGAGACGCATGCCGTGGAGTGGCATAGAGTGGCATGCCATGGAGTGGCATAGTGTGGCTGAGAGAGGCAGAGAGTTGAGTGGTGTACAGTGGAATAGCAGAGAGTGGAGCGGCATACAGTGGAGTGGTGTAGAGTGGAGTGGCATTGAGTAGAGTGCAATACAGTAGGGTCAAATAGAGTCATATGGCCTGGAATGGAGTGGTGTAGAGAGTAGTGGCATAGTATAGAGTAATGTGTGGTGTAGTAGAGTGTATTTTTAAAAAGATGTAAATGTGGCAGGAATAGATATTATGTGGTGGAAAGGGTAATATTTGTATTAAGTTTAAATTGGTTAAGTAGTAATAAAGTGATTAGTTACAAAATACTTAGGGCCTGATTATGAGTCTGGAGGTCCGAGGACCACCAGTCCGACTGCCCAATTACAAGTTGGGCGGTTAGATCGTCATGGAACCGCCATAACCACCAGGGATCAGAGATCTCTGGCAGTGCAGTGGCAGTCTTGAGGCCACAATATGCTTACCATGACTGCAGCCGTCGTGCCAAGCATATTACAAATTTCCTCGACGCTACAGTATTCATGGTGCTTCCTACTCCATGAAAACTGTGGCAGAGAGGAAAACAAAAGGGGACCTACAAGACCCCCTGTTGCCTCTGGGCAATGGGGTGCATGCAGAGGGCACACTGTGTGCCCCCCTGTGTACATGCACCTCAGTACCTGTACAGCATGGACTTTGCAGTCCATGCAGTGCAGGTACTGTCTTTGACGTTCCCATTGCGGTGCCTATTTTCAGAGGCACTGCCATGGGACTAGGGGTGGGCGGAATTTGCGAGATTCACTTTCGCAAATTATCGTGAAAATGTTAAAAAATCTCCGCAAACACGCGGAAATATCGTGAAGATGCGGAAGTTTTCTTCCCGCCCGTTTGCGGTATTTTCTGTGTGGTCGCGGCTCGCCAACTTACCCATGCGGTTGCTCACGGGCGCGGCCATCTTGTTTTCACTTGTCTCGCGGTGCATGATTGCGAGAAGAAAGACGTGATCGCGCGACGAATGACATTACTGCGGGCGCGGACTGTCGCGAGACAGCGCAAATGGCTACCAGCAATCCACCATCTCGTGGAGAACATGACCGGATCGGGAAAACTTGTCGGCGAACGCGGGGATTCAGGTAAGGCGAACGCGCGCACGCGAGAATGTATTATTTTACAGCGCGAGCAAGCAAAAAATTTCCGGTAAAATGCAGATTGCGGAAATTTTGACATTTTCGCGCTCTCCGCGGAATGCAAAAATGTCAAATTATCGCAATTTTTCCGCGAGCGGAACGGAATTTTAGCCCAGGCCTACATGGGACCACCAAACAAATGTGAGCCAGATACAAGAAACTCTCGTAATCTGACAGGGGTGTACACTCAGCTTTATTGGTGTGGGAGTGTGGCAGTGGCGTAACGCCCGCTCGGCACTGCCAAAAGTCATAATCTGGCCCTTAGTTACGTTGCAGTATACTTCTGTACATGACAATACATGGTAGTATATGATTAACTTATGACTGCCTTTATAAAAGTAAAACACAACCATGTAGTTTTCACCACACTATGGCTGTGTTCTGGGCTAGTGCCATAGATATAGGTAAGTACTAGCTTTTGTTGTTGGTAATTAATAAATAATATATATTATTTAAAAAGAGTTTTCATACTATAGTGCTCTTACCTACAAAGTACTGCAGTAGTAACAGGAAGATTAGAAAAATAAATCTCTAAAATATAAAATATGTAGAGCAGTACCTTTGAAGTAGTACAGCAGTACTGGGTTTACTTATTTTTTTAAAAGTAAAAATACGTAAAAAACTGAAAATACACTGCAGTACACTATATTTGTGACATATATAGTGTAGTCCATTATATTTCTAACATATTTATTTATTTATGTATTTGAAGTACTGAGTACTTCCTGGGAAGTACCGCTGTACACATACTTTTTAAAATAAATATAGGCAAAACTTGAAATACTTTTTGCTACCTAGTACCAATTTAAGAAAGTGGTAATAGGTAGGTAGGGAAAAAATATAAAACCTAATATTTGCCTATATCAAAGGTCGTAATCCATATGACAGCCAAAGTGCACATACTACTAAATATTTGCCTACTATTCCTAGTGATATAAATAAAAGAATATCTTAAATTTTAAATATAATATAGCACATAAAATTTGCATAATTAGCAATCAATTAAAAAACCTAATTAAAAATCCGTAACAAATTCACGTTAAAATTAATATATTTCTAATTTAAATAACATTAGCCCATATTCCCCTAAAACCCAATACCAGATACGACATTATAAATTACTAATAACATTTCAAAATTACTAAATCACTTAAAATTACAAACTATATATGAAAAAATCAATAATAGTTTTAACAACAATACAAAACACATAACATTAATATATTAACTGAAACACAATAAAATAATTGAACAACTAAGGGGGTCATTCTGAAAGCGGTGGAACCGCATCTGATGACCGCCATCTGCAGCTGCGGTCCAACCAATGCATTACAATGCGTGAGGTTGGAGATAGCAGGCGGTGGGACAGTCCAACGCTTTCCAGCAGGATCAAGGAGCCCGTCAGACCATCGGAGGGTCAGTAATCCCTACAATAGGGGTGGTACCCTCTCAAGCACTGCTGTAGGGATTCAAATGTCCCTTTCTGCCTGCCCTTTCATGATGGTTCACCTGCCATGAAAAAGCAGGTGGGAAGTGACTTTGAGGGCCCCTCCGCTATGGGGCCTGGGGGGCACCTAAGGTACGCCCCTAAACATCCCTGTACCTTGTGACAGGCACCACATGGTGCCTGCCATATGGCGCAGAGATATTTTTAAAGTATATATTTTCAATTGCGGCTTGTGCTGAAGCCCGCAGTACAAGCCACAAATGAAAATATACACTTTGGGACCGCCGTAAAGGCGGTCGCATTGTAATAAGGGCAGGGGGATCTCCAACTCCTTGTCGGGCAGTCCCTCTTCAGCTATGGTGCTGGTAGAACTTACAGGCATCGTAACGATGCCCTGTGTTTTTTAGAACTATGTTACTGAAAATACTATTTAAAGCAACAATATTCTTGAAAACAAGATTATTTTATCAAAAAACACACTATAGTTGACAAGGATGTTCTATACCATGAAATGTTTGACTCACAACATTTTTCCCAATATTTTTGTTTTCCAATATTTTTAACTCAATATTTTGTCTAAACATCTGTTCTACTGGATGTATTTAGCTACCCCATTCATTGAAAATCGCTTTTCTGACAGTGCTTCTTTTTCATTGTTATGCATTGCACTACTGCAGTTGTTCTCTGTTAACTTTGACTCTCTTCTGCCTACTGTGCAATCAACCCACTCTTGTGCTTTGCAGTAGCTGTTGTTTACAATGACTATGTGCTAGGTGACCTGTATGTCATTATATTTCCCAGGTCCTGTAGTGTTCTCTGCAAGGTTTGTTGCTCTAACATCTCAGGAACCTCTCTTGTACCTGTGTCATGTATAATGTGTGCAATTCTTGGTTGGTGAGGAGAAATATGTTGTTAGTATGAATTTACTCATTTTATATTTACCTTCTTTGGGGTCAAGATGAACTTCTTTTGAATCTTTCCAGATAACATGTGCCCTCAGGCCGTGATGCAAGACAGAAGAAGAACTAACGTGCACTTTTACTAGCATGGCCTCTGAAGTGCGATTTGAGAGATTCAATGTCACTTTAACATCTTGGCCTTGCATGGGATGGCCAATAAGTGTGAACTCCCCAGAGAGCTGAGGATCCCTTATGGGTATTTCAGAAGCTCTGGTCATGATGAGGGTTCTGCTGTTAGCTGCCATAGGTCCTCCATCAAACAGCTTCCTGGTAGCTTTAATGAACACGTCTCTTTCTTCCTTCGTGCCTGTTGAAGAACACAATGTGAAATTGGCAAATTTCCATAGAACCATGGTAATAGAAATATAATGCAGTACAAGGCATTAAATATATTATTGTGTATACACTATAGAGCAGCATTGTACTACCACACTGTGACCAAGGCAAATCCACCAAAGGGATGGCAGCATCATAATATTGGCAAGACGTTTGCTGAACACCAAATGGGGAAAACCTTAGTTGTGAATATTTGGAATCAGAATTTTTTCCTCAGTGTTACGAAGGTGGATTTTCCATCAAGACAGACATTCCTTTTCATGAGTAATTAGATGCAGTTCATCACACTTTGTTTGGCATTTCTTTGTAGGACCACAGATTTGGGCTGCTTTGGTGTATTCGTATACATGTAAGCACTCATTCAAGGAAGGAGAGGAACTAGAAGATGGATGGGAGGTTATATGCTTACATTAAATACCATTTATCTTCCTTACAAATAGACGAGATGTCTGCAAGGGAGGTGATATTGCAAAGGACTGGAAAGAGGAAGGATGAGACAGAGGAATGACCGCTACTGACAACTAATTGTTTATGTTGAAATATTGTTTATTAAGTGAAATATTTGTGACCAATACACTGATTGCAAGTCCCTGACATCCATGTTGTGAATCAGTGAGACACTTTACACACCCCTTAACACTTATAGGCAGTAACAGTCTCGTTCTCATGCAACCAGATCAGTATTCAAAGTTGTATGAAATTGAGGCAGTGGACGGTTTATCCTTGCACAATTAACTCCATAAGTAACTTGGAGAAATTTGCCTAGAGAAAATAAAATGGTGATGGGGAAAATGTGTAGATTTCAGATGCAGTAAAGTCACGTGTTATTTCCCATTCTGATACGTCAAACTAAAAATCCAGCATCAAAATTACTCAGTAAGAAAACAATGTACATTAATAATTGGAAAAGAACTTACCACTGTGGATTCTTCTTTGTATAAAAACGTATCCCCGATTTTTGTTGTAAAAAATTCTCAATGAGGACCTTACCTCATAGTATCTGCTGAAAATGTGTCCCACAATGTGCATGTTTATATTTTATAAACTTGTGCCACAAAATGTATGTGCAGATTTTAAAAACCTAGGCACCAACAAAATATTTTGACTCCATATTAGCCCTTTTTGGTGGTTATTGTTTGTTTTGTTTTAGCATCTGTGGGTTCTTTAGGTCAGTATGTGAAATGTATGACCAACATTTACTTTTTATTCAACAACAGCTACATTTTTGTTTAAGCTCAATGTCTCTGAAAAAAGAAACATCTACAAAATCTTTATTAGTATGTTTTTTATTGTTCATGTTTTCTACAAATAGCTGCAACTTCTTAGACTGCTAATGTATTTCCTGTCAGAATACATATAAATTATAAACTATAATGATAATCCTATAAAAACTATGATCTTGCCACTTGGAAAGATTCAGATTAAGACTTTCATTTTTATAATTTTTTGGGCTGTTAAAATGATTTGTTTGTCTTTTTTGTACATTCTTTTTACTGAGCAGAGCAAAATAAAGATAACAAAACCAGTTGTCAGCAGGATATTTAATTAATACTTTTCAATCATGAAGCCGTATTCGTTAAACCTATAAAACCAACATGGATCAAATACCAGAACATAGATAAAAGCATATTGCAACAGTAATCTGGCTGCATCCTAAAATGTTTATAAGTAAACGAATCTTACTTATTAAAATGGTAAGGTGCTAAAGTGCTACAGTACCCAAAGAAATTCAGACTAAATTGTTCAAGGACCTATACATTTTGCATAAAATCAACATGCATAAAAGGATGGAAAAAGGCATATTGCTGCTATGGTACAGCCAGATCCTTAATTCTTGGGCGCAACTTATAACAGTATTGCAACCATTAACAAATGTACACATTTTGCAGGAAGAAGTGCTAAAGTGCTAGAGTGCTATAGTGCCTTTAAGTGTGCATATCCAGCACACCAAAAGTGCAATGTGCTAAACCACCAAAGTGCTGACGTGCAAAAACTATAACATTTCTATTCCCACCATAGTTTCAAAATTCACTAACTACTTCCAAACAGCAGTGAATTTTCTTGTAGCGCCTACCCTCCTGGCATATGCTTCTTCAAATATCATGGTTTGTTTAATTTTGTTTATTCACGTTAAATATGAGGGTGTGCCTTCAGACCTCCAATCCTGGAGGATTAAAGAGCGAGCAACAAGGGAGCAAAACACAATAAATGTCTCCTCTGCTTTTGTCAGGTCTCCCCTTACTCTGGAAATGCCGAAGAGGGCTACCTCGGCCACTGGATCAAGCCTTTTCTGGATTGCCTGGCTTATAGCTGAGATGATCTTAACCAAGAATGACTCTAGTTTTGAACAGGCTAAAAATGTGTGAAGCCAATCCCCTTCCCCTTCCCCTTCTGCCTGGCATCGTAAACATCGATTCTTCACTTCCGGATATCTTTTGCTGAGAGTTTTAGGAGTATAGTATGCCAAGCACCGAGACAGAAAGGCCATCCTTTTAAAATTGGCAGCTCTTAGTGCCTTACTGCCTAACTGGGATATTGACTGCCACTCTTGGCTAGACAATGTGCAATTAGTTTCACGTGTTACTCTTCCTAAGAATTTCTCAATCAAGTGGAATTTGTTGAGTTTCCTCAGCTGAGAATACCAGTTGCCCACCCCATTTGTTTGGCTCAATATAAAACACTCACCTGCTTTGTTGGGGCACCACCTAATGTAAGATTGTATCTATTTATAAATTTGCAATTTGTAGATATTCAAAAAAGCAAAGTTTGTTACGTTCGCCGTATCTATTTTGGACCTCCTGCCAGGTGATTATTTTATTATTCATAAGAAAGTGCCCCAGCTCTTCCAAGACACACCCCTTCCAGTTTTTAAGATGACTAGAATGGACTTGAAGACCCAAACTTTTATATGCCACTAGCTTTAAATAGTGGAATCTGGAAGAGCTGGCTTGTTTTATAAACGATTTCAATCTAAAGGCATAGTCCTGTAACGTCTTATATCTAGTCCTCTTCTGCAATTTAGCGATTTTTAAAAAATATTGGCATTTGCGAGTCAATTCCTGCACCATTTTATCTAAGAAAAAGTTATCTAATAATCCATTTGGTTCCAGCAAATGAGCTGTAACATCTCAAATCGCTGCCTCATAATAAGTTTGAATTTTCTGCAATGCTAAACCACCCTGATTATTTCTAGCTGTAGTATTGCTAGCTTAACCCTGGAAGCCATTTTACTCCAGACAAATTCCCTAAACATTGACTCTAACTCTTTAAAAAATTTAGTATTGATTTTTAAAGGTACATTAATAAAAAAAAAAACTAGTTGGGGAAGAATGGACATTTTTATTAGGGATATATGGCCTATTAAAGTTAAGGGTAAAAATGACCAATTGTCAAGTAATACTTTAATTTTATTACGCATTGCTTGATAGTTTAAAGTAAATAGCTGCTCAAAGTGATTAGAAACAAATATTCCCAGATAGCATATTGGTTCTGCTTTCAAAGGCTGGGATTTGGGATTTGAGGTTTGAGGGGAGAAAATCACAGTTGGTATTTAAAGTTAAAATCTCGGTCTTATTTTGATTTATTTTGTAGCCCCCAATCAATTCAAATTGTCTGAATTCTGTTAATACCCGGTCCAGATTCAGGCTTTCAGGACTTAAATATAAAACAATATCATCTGCGAACAGCTTTAATTTTGCCATGCACAGTATTGGAGCTCTAATTTCCAAATTGGCATGAATTCTTGCAGCCAGGGGCTGGATAAAGTAAACAGTAATGGGGACATCAGGAACCCTTCTCTAGTCCCACAATTGATATTTACTGTCCCTATTTGATTTGAATTTATCACCACCTGTGCTTGGGCACCCTGATAGATGTCCCTTAACATATCTATGTCCTGGGCAGGGACACCAAATTTACCCAGACGGAGAAAAGTGCGTCCCAGTTCACCAGGTTGAATGCCTTTTCAGCACCGCCATCATGATAAGCATCAGGATTTTAAAGCAGTCGAGAGCCTGAATTAAGAACCTGGTATTTGAGGACATTGACCTTCCGGCAACAGATACGGACTGGTCTCTATGAATCAGTTCCTTGGCTAGAGGAGTAAAACATTGGGCCCAAACTTTCATTAGAATTTTATAATCTGCATTTAAAAGACTAATCGGTCTATAAGAATTAACATCTTTGGGGTTTTTACAATTCTTCACAAAGCTCATGATTATAGATTCTTTAAAACTTGAGGTGACACCCCCCCCTTCTTAATATTTTTGAACAGCTTCGTCAAGAAGGGGATCCATTCCTTAGAAAATGTCTGATAAAATTCAACAGGCAGCCCATTGTTTCCATAGCGTTTCGCCCCAGCAATCGATTTCAAAACTGCTAAAATGTCTGCTTCTGATATGCCGAGTTGGATTTGATCCACGTGCAAATCAGACAAGCTCGGGAGATGATACTCCTGTTTTATAGCTTCTAGGACTTTCTTAGTTTTTGGTTTCAAGAGCTTCTTGTTTTTATTAGAGGTGCCTTTCCTCAAATCCTGAATAAAATTAAAATACCCTTCAAAAATGTTCTGCTCAGGTGTTCCCCTGAGTACCTCACTGACTTTCACTAGTGCTGAGGGATCGTCTAATACTGGGCCGTAGTAGTTTACAAAATTTAATATCACCCCATTTAATTTTACCTCGACCCATATCCATCTTCCAAAGGGGTCTCTCCGGGCTTGACCAAATTCCCAAGGCAAACCTCTACAAAAATAAATAGCTATACCTCTTTTGGCCAACCCAGCAGATGCATAAAAAGCATGGGAAAATACTCTAGGGAGAAAAAGCTTTGAGGAATTGTTTTTTAATGGGTTTCTTAAAGAAATAACACTTGCGGCACGAAAGAAGACAACCACCTTATAAGCCCTCCGTACTTTTGTTTGTTTAGCATTCCATTCACATTAACAAGATGATCAAGCACTTACTCGTCATTTCTAAAATATTTCGTACTACACAAAAAAGTTCTCAAAATCATGCTTTCCTTACCCCATTTGCAACTGCTCTTTTTACTGCTATACTCTTCCCAGCACCCCGCCACCCAACCACCCCCCCTCCGGAAATGTAGACAACCACACTAGCCACAACCCACCCCCTTACTTTTCTGTTGGGTGTCATGCAACTACACCCTCAGTGACCCCCCCGGCAATAAGGACTTCAACAATATACTATATGTCATTTCATTTTGAAGAGGAGATCTCCTGCAGAAGACCCTGTGCATTTTCTAGATTCGAAAACATATGAAATTTCCCCCACACAGGGACACGCAACTTGGATTGTTGGGCAATTGATGCCTGTGCGCCTTGAGCTTTAAAAAGGAAAAGTTAAACAAACTCTTTGCGTCTGCGTGCAGCTACAGCTGACATGTCAGAAAATATACAAAATTTCGAGACTTCATTAATTGGAAATTGTCTCTGCTGAATTGCATTAGCCAAGATCCTTTCTTTAATACAATAGTCCGTGAAATTAACCAAGATGGTGCGTGGAAACTTAGAGTTACGCAACTGGTGATAGGGAATTCTGTGTGCCCTTCCAATTGTAAGGTCCCCATTGTGTTCGGGCATAACCTTCTGCTTAATAAAGAAGTCCACCCATTGTAGTGCCTGAGATCCTTCACTCCCCTCGGGAACCCCCACTAATCGTAGGTTTGATCGTCGCAAGTGATTTTCAAGTTCGTCGAGTTTGTTCTCTAAAATATTCTTATCCTTGGTGGCTTTGTTTACTCTCAGCATCATGGAACTCATTTGGTCCTCCAACTGGGCAATCCTTGACTCTTGCTTCTTGAAGTTTTGCTGGAAAGCAGACCACTGCTTCTTCAATTTTCCTGAGACGCTGATGAAGAGAAGCTATTTTGTTTTCTTGAGATCTCTTCATTTCTCTTATCTCTTCTAGGATAAGATTTAACATGGTCCTAATGTCCATCTGTTTAGTGAGGGCTCCATCCATTGGGAATTCCGCAGATTCTGCCATAAACTGTTGTATACTCTCTTCCCCCTTCGGACACCTCGGGGACTGGCCCGTGGTCCCTTATTGTTTCCGTCAAATAACTGGTGCTGGGTCTGTAGCTGTGCCTAAGCCCCTGGTCGCATTTCAATTGACTCTTCTGCAGATGTCTGAACAATCTGGGTATGCAGTTGTGGAGGCGTACAGTTTGCAGTGGAAGGTACAGCCTGGCCCACCAGAGTTTAGCCATAATCTTGTGCTGTTAAATCAGTTGAGAAGGGAGCCTGCCCAATCACCTCGACCTGTAATAGTGAAGATGTAGAAGTCTGATGCGAACTGATGTTGATACCTGTCCCTTATTCTATCAGCCACCGTGATTTGACTGTGAATTTGAAGGGAGCCGCCTGGGATACTTTTTTCGAAAATAAAGGAAAGTCTTTTGTGCTTTTCGCCACCTCTTTGTTGGACTCTTCTATAGAATCAGCAACCTGATTTTTCTCCATTTGCTGCTGCAACATGGGAGCCCCTGCTTCCAGAAGCTGCTCAGGAGGCTCTTCTTCCGAGCTCTCGAAACTTGAGTTGAGGCCAGGACGGTTTACTGTACGTTCAGCTCTGGTAGCAGAAGATAGCAATCTGGCCTGCCCAAGCGCATTTTAGCTTTCAATCCAGCCACTGAACCAACTTTGGCAACAAGATTCACCTGTTTGTGATGTTTTCCCATTTTCTCCTCCTTTTTTTTTTTAATTCTCTCCCTCCGTGTACTTAGATTTTTTCTTTTTGGGTGAACCCACACCTCAGATATTCTATGCCCTCTTTAATTTTAAAGGAGCAGGTTTGTATCTTTAAATCCAAAGGAAGGCTGAGAAGCCTCTACCGCTTTAAAAAACCCTTCACCTTCAGAAAATTGGAAAGAAATTGAAAAGCGCGTTCTGACCCCAGATAGAGAGTGCGTTCTCGCCCTCAGTTCGGTTAAATGCACTAAACAGCTGATATGTCAGACTTCTCTAGGCAGGCTCACCTCCTCATAAACAGCATCTTCCCTGCAAGTCACTGTCTCCTGCTCCCTCCAGCTCAATTCGGCTTCGCCCAGCTGTTCAAATGTTTAATTGCCTGCGAGGCCATGTGAGCCTCAATCAGACTCTTGCCAGGCTGCTGCTCTCTCTGCACGAGCCCCGGCCTCAAAACACGCCGTAAAACACACCGAGCACTTCAGAACGCCGCCAGCCAGAGACTTCCATTCCATGCAGCTCAAGGACGCCGATCTGCAACCGCCATTACCGGGGGAGGAGCTGCAGTCACCTGTGGCTAAGCGGAGGTGTTGTTCTCCGCGGCCGTTCCCTCTTTGACTGCTAATGTATTTGCTTTCAGAATAGATATAAGTTAAAAACTATAATGATAATCTTATAAAAACAATGATCTTGCCACTTGGAAAGATTCAGATTAAGACTTTCATTTTTATAATTTTTGGGCTATTAAAAGGATCGGTTTGTCTTCTAATGACTAAAACCATGAGCTAATTATATTCAGTAAAATGTCTTTAAAACGATTGCAACTAATTTATTCATTTAAAGTTGTCTTGGATTTCTTCTGTCTTCCCTAGTTTATTCATTACAAGGCTTGTTGGGATATTTCAGACTTCACTAATTTACTCATTCAAAGACTTCATGGACTACGTCTCTCTTCACAAATCTACTAGTTTTTTTAAGCATATTATTCCATTAATTTAAGTGACTGGGGCATGCCCATATTCCATGTCTGGAACTCGCCACCACACTCTTACATCGACTACAGTTGGTGTCCCCTGATATACACATTTTGTGAAATCGCTCATGGTAATAATAGATATGATAGATCAAATAAATGTATATTTTTTTAAAGTTTGAATCTCTACCTGTTCTCATATAGAATAGATAGTGTGGATCTCGGATGCACCAAAAAAGAAAACAATTTGGCATTACAGAAAGTGTCTTGTGTGGGACAGAAAAGAGCCAGACAATTCTCTACCTTTGGAGTACTCTCCCCGGCACCATCAAATACCATTAGACCATGAATTCATCAATGATGGAAGCAG
Organism: Triturus cristatus; assembly: GCF_964204655.1. Taxonomy (NCBI): domain Eukaryota; kingdom Metazoa; phylum Chordata; class Amphibia; order Caudata; family Salamandridae; genus Triturus; species Triturus cristatus. The sequence goes on along the minus strand of NC_140590.1, from coordinate 1,483,189,992 downwards.
AATTTTCGAGTCAGATAGCATCATAATATTTAAAAACAATCAGATGAGGCCTATCCACCCGTTGAACAAGTGTCTTATGGTGATGCATCAGCTGTAATGAAATTTAAGATGATTTTCAGCTGTCTTGATTAGTGATCCTATTTAACTATCAATAAAGAATGTCGAGGTCCTACACTTTGGGCTCTCGAGGGGGAACACTATGCTAGAGAAGACCAGGTTGCTATTTCTGCTCTGCTTTGGGTTATTCAACCACTGAGTGCATAGATGTTACTAATACCATGGATAGTGGATACATGAAAGGCCTGAATCTAACTTGCAAATAATTGTTTCCAGAAATAGGGGCTTCCCCTTCCATACTCTGTGGGAAGTCATCTAGATGTAGCCTTTTTTACTGTTGCTTTGAAATAAACATAGTTAGGCTTTTGAGGGGTGTCTTTGTTCTGGGTGTGTATGACATTAATGTGTATGATGTACAAGGCTAATTGGACAGTAATTTAATTGGTAATACCTGATAACGGTTACCTGCAACACCATTATGAGCACTAAGTTATCAAGCCCATTTTGGGGCAAACTGCAGAACTGAGATTCTTGCCTCACATATCTACCGATTACTAAAAATACTAGTTTGGCACTTGAAAATGATTGCTCACTACTATGTACATGGATAAAAGAGATAACAATAAGCCACTAAAGGATGTTCATCCAAGAAAAAGGAAGTAGGAGAGTATAAGAAACTGGAGTGGGATAGGGTAAAAGGGAATTAAGAAGGAAGGTGATTTAATAAATCAAAAAGGAAATCAGAGAAAGCGAAAAGAGAAACTAGAGAGAATAAAGCTAGGAAAAAAAGGCAACTATGCCCAGAAGAGGGAACAAGATAAAAATAACAAGAGAGTGAAAAGGGAAGCATGAAGTAACATACATCATCTTCTTAAGATTCAAAGCAGGATGGTTGTCATTCCTTACATGAAATGTTGCCATACAAAAAAAAAACACTGTCCATCTCTCTTTAAGTCAGACGATAAACAACATCTCTACCACTCTAGATTCTCCTTAAGAAACTATCTGCACTGCTATGACTGAATCAAACCCACGTGGAATTAGAAATGGGAAGTGTCTGAAAATCTGAACTAGGAATCCTTTTTTACCTGTAATAGTAGGCATCATTCTGAAGCTGGTATTCTGATACTGTTTTGCTTATACACCTGGTTAAAGGTCTTTCTTGATTGAGTGGAAGAGTAGAATAGTGGGTGAAGGAATTCTTCCCTTGTGTCCCCAAGTCTCTTCATCAACCACAATGTATTTTATTCATCCCCACCATTTGTCACCATATTTCTCATCACTGGAGGGTCATGGATGCTCATTATGTGCAATACATTCTACCATAATACTTTCAACACTTGTCAATGGTTAAACATTGACATATGCGTGAGTCACTACTATTGCAAAAAAGTGAACCTGTTTATTGATCTATGGGAAGCATATAAAAGGGCCTTACCTTCTGGATATTTATAACTACTTATGATGTCTAAAGGTTCTGAGCCACCAATGGACTTGGTGGTGATCATTTTGCCAACTTTTCCAGTATTATTGTTGACTTTCTTCTTGGTTCCATCACTGTACACAATCCAAATGGAGACATCTGCATTTACTGCAGCATACATGAAAGGTGTATCATAATCCAGGTCCATATCACCTTCTTTGATGGCGTGCACTGAGGTGGGGCCGCAGCGATATATCCCTATAGCAGAAAGACAAGTCAGAGCAATCGTGTTTTTTTGGGATCAATGAAAGAACGGAGGTGAATTTAGAAAGAAAATATTCACTCATGTCAGTTATCTATACACCAAAAGAAATAGGTTCTTTGAGAGGGAGATGGGGCACATGTTCAAGCATGTGCCAAGAATGTGCTATCATATTGAAAAAAAATGGCGTCTTATTGTGATTTTGCAATCCTTCCTAAAATATTGGAACTATTATAGTGCATTGCTTTATGTCTTTACCTGATAAAGAATATGTGAAGTGTCCTGTGAAGAAAAGTGTTGTATCGTTGTGTTAGAGTTTTCAAGGGGAATCAAACCACCCTAGACTCAAGTCATGTTTGGAAAAGAAACTAAGAAGCTTTTTAGGCCATTGGCGATATTGGACACGGTGCTCAGTGGGCCTTGTCTAAAAGCCACTGAATAAATATAGCCTTGCCGATCTTTGTCATCTGATGTAATGCACTTTGAATCAGCACTCAATTGATTTTTCAGTTCTCAAAACGGTCTCCATGCTTCCAATAGCACTACACTAAAAGAGAAGGAATATACAGTAAGTGGGATGAAAAGGGAGAGGGTCTCTAGAAGGGGCATGGCCAAATAAGCAAAACTAGGAATACTTAACAAGAAGTCATTAAGGGCATGGGCAAACCCGAGGTCTATGTTTGATATAGTATGCAATCTGACCAACACCATCATGTGGGTGCAACTATGTGTGTTTTCCAATAGTTTATTCTAAACAAACCACACAATGAACACACACATAAAACAATCCAATTAAATTATTTTTTAATCCAATTTTTTAAACGTTGGTTAATGATTACCAGCAATGATCCACATTTGAATAATTAAAAAAGAAAATATCTCAATTGCAAAAACATGAAATGTTTCACACATTCTAAAAATATTAAATCGTGAATTACACATTTCAAAGGTCTGCATTTAGTATCTCATTCACACCCATTTGCCTCTTCATTTCACTTTCCTCTCCAATCTATTTCCCCTCCTTAGTCAACTATGTTCTTTTGCTCTTCATATCTATCTTTCTAAGTATCTTCATCAGTGTCTAACACTTAATCTCTTTCTTTATGTAAACACTTCTTTTCATTTTCTTTTGGCATTATCAGTATATCAACGGCTGCATATCTGCTTAGTGCATTTTCCAATTGGTACATATGTGGACCCCTCACTGTGCACTCCAGAAAGAGCTCAAAGATTGGATGAGCAAGAAGCCTGAAAAGCTTCACAGTTCCATTGACAGCGACTGTGAGAAGCTCGCACATTCTTCAGCCTCATCTCTAAAGTGCTCATTTGTGCCCCATCATGCACATTCATTCACACCCTAAATTCACCCAGATGCTTGAAGGGACCCTATTCACATTATGACTCACATGTTGCATGACAATACTACAGAAACACTACATCTTGGAAAATAAAATACTGTTAGGGAGTGGGGACACATGTACCATGCAATAGGAAGTAAAATGTTAACAGGAAGAGCATCGCTGACTTGGACTACTTTAAGGATCCTTCTCTCATTGCCGAGAAAGAGATCACTTGTAGGAGAGTAGGATCTGCTTCCTATAGTTACCCCCACCTTTTGCTGATGTATCACTGTTTTCGACTTAGACTGACTGGGATCCTGCTATTCAGGACCCCAGTCTATCTGCTTTCTCCTCTAAATTGATTGCATGTACTTTAGGTACACTCCAGATTGGATACTGGGGTAACCTTATCAGTCCCTAGTATATGGTACACCATGTACCCAGGGCATAGGTACCCCAGAGGCCTCCCAGGGGCTGAAGCATGTATTGTGCCATCCCCGTGAGGCCATTCAAAATGACACCACAGTTCTGCTACTGCAGCCTGTGTAAGGTGGTGCATGCACCCCTTACTTAGATATAGGTTACCTATATCTATTCTAAATCATTGCACATATCAGTCAACCCTATGGCAGGCCTTATCAATCTTGAAGGCAGGGTGCTGGGGTTTATGTGAGAGGGTGCCCCTGCATGAGCAGAGCCCCACTGCAGCCTTTCGGAACCTATTTTCCGGAGTTGTCTGTGATGCAGCCAACCATATATATTTAAGTGCATTATAACCTTGCGGTAAATGCTAACTTTAAAACGTCTGCTTAGAAACATGTTGTGTTTGGTGTCAAACACCTTGGAATCATACCTCTCAGTCAGTAACTGGCGGGGGAGGTATAATTCCACCCTTCTAGAGGGACTTATGTGAAACACCGGTACATGCGGAACCAGCTTTCTCAACCTGGGCATCACAAAATGGATGCTGCCAGCCACAGACACGAGTCTGCCCTCCTGCTGCAGATCCTAGCTCGAGCAGAGGAAGGCCTGGCAATAGCTTTCCTGTCATAGGGAGGTGTGACCACCTCCCCGACAGGCTTTAGTGTATTGGGGCTGGGTGGGTGCACTCTGAGAGTGCCAGAAAGTCTGCACTGGGGGAACATTTGGTGTCCCTGTGCATAGTCCATCTCAAACCGGTTGCAGGAGCCATTTGCTCCTGCTCTGGTGTGAAACTGGACAAAGGACATGGGTGTAGCCACCCCTCTGTCCTGACCCTCCCATAGGTGGGTCTCCAAAGTTTGTCCAACCCCTTCCTTGGGGATAAAGTAGGAAACCTGACTACAGGACTTTAGATTTTACCTGTACTAAACTCTGCAAGCAGAAACCACGTTCTTCGATGGCCTACACTTTGCTGGACGACAGAAGACTCTCCCTTGGAGTAAAGGAGTTACTCTCCTGCAGCAGCAGGCACCTTAGCGCATCTGACCGGTTTGCATCTACCGAGCTCCTGAGGACTCCGAAGATTTCTGCAACACAGGAGGTGGGTTCCCGAGTTTCTCTGAGGTTGATCTGCTCTCTCAGGATTCCTGAGACCAGTATCCCTCGTGGGAACCGTGCAACTCGAACCCCTGTGCACTGTGTACTTTGCAGCAGCATATGCTTTTTGACGATCCCTGAGGCTGTGCTTTGGACTACATGTAGTCCTGACCCCGAACAGTATTTACACTGAAGATTTCCAGCTTCCACTCTACGAGTGCTCCGTGGCCTGGTACTTTGTAATTCAGCTCGAGGTCCCTTCTCGATCCCTGGTCCGTTGGCCTGTGGGTCCTAGCGAGGGTCACTTTTAATTTCCTTGGGCTTCCCTGGTTGCTCAAGATGTGCCCTGACTCCCCATAGTTTGGAGTGTCTCCAGGACCTTGCTGGTCCTCACCGAAACTTGTTTCCTCTGCACGTGAGGGTTGCCATTTCCAAGGCTTGTTGGTGTTCACACTAACCCCCCACAATAACCCCCCAGCACTTGACATCCTTTGTGGGACAGCTCACCTCTGGACTTTGGTTGTCGTCAACGTCTCCTGGTCCCCGTGACTGCAGAGTCAATCATCCTATCTTCCCACCTCAAGCACCTGACATCGGTGGGCATTTGTCTACCAAGCCCCTGGTGACCCTGAAGAGACCCAGACTCTGTCCCCTCTGCTTTCAGGTTCTTCTCACCTCAGATACAGGCTTGGATTCCATCGGACACTTTTCAACTTCCCGGCAGCAGCACTTCTTCGCATCTCACCATTGAAAACAATGATGGTTTCCAAAACCACTTGATCCCTATGCACCCGGCTACTCTGGGGTAGGTAACACGGGTACCTCCATACTCACAAGGGTGCTGGTCTTATAACCTTCTTTGTTCCAAAGGGTTTGCTTGAAGTCCTCTCCGAAGTGTCCTTAAACTGTAATTTTCCAATTGCGACTTTCCCATAGAATTGTACAGAGCTCGCGTCTGTGTTCCTACACTGCACCCATCCTTCGTGGGTCCCAGCGATTCTATGTGCTCTAGGCACTGTGTCTAGTGAAGTCATTTTTGTTATACCATTTTTTTTAGTGTATGGTTCGGTCTCCACCTGGAGCCCACTGTGTATTGTGCTATTTACTGCCGTTCTATTGATTAAGTACTGTGTGCCTTGTGCTCTAATCTCATAAAGAGGTTAGTGGAGAGTGTTTAGTAATAAATACATATATTTTATATAACACTTGAGTGGTTCTCCTTTCATTTGGTCATTCAGGAGGTTCTGATCTGGTAAAACAAGCTGCTTTACATTCCTTCAAGACTTAGCCTGAATGCTGCTCTCCATAGCTACCTCTAGGATAGCTTTCATAAAGGTTATCTTTAACCTAATCACCATAAGGGTTGTTTGGACTGGTAAGGGTGCCCACTTTAAGTAGTGGACAGCATATACCAGGCCAACTTCTCACATCACTGTTTTCATATCTAAAGTTAGGGACATGACTTTAGGGCCTCGTTCTGATCTGTATCAATGTGCGTTTGGTATTAATGCGAGTGGTGAGTCATTGTAGGAACCACCCCACTAAAGCAATGCTCTCTTCTGCACCTTGACATCCCTGTCTTTTATAAGCCTCCAGATCGATTTTTGTCCCGCGTTCCCCACATAACAAGGACTTGACAAAATTTCTATTGACCGCCACATTTTGAATGCATATTTTCTGACCTTACCTTGCAAGATCATTTACCAGCCTTTAGTACAATTGACAGCTGCTGTTATTCCACATTCTCTATTTTCACTTAATTCTCAGGCGATTTCTGTTGGTTCTTCAATGCTGTTCCAGTCAATGCAGTACAAGTATTCGAAAGGCAACTCCTCATCTTACTCAAACTTCATAAAACAACTCACATCATAGCAACTAGATCTCTGCGTTACTGATGATGCTGTTGATGATATTGATGTTCTAGTGTACTCTAGTCTGAACATTGTACATTTTCTATAAATGAATGAGAGAAATGGATAGTTGAATGGAGGGATGTATGGTGGATGAAATAGTGGATGGTTGATGAAAGGGTGGCTATCTAAAATGACGGATATACAGCACATCTACAGTACATTGTACATATGCATCAATAGTTGAATGAATACCGACTCTCCGCAGGCCAGATGGACACGTAGGGCCATGAAGGAGCACTGATATCAGAAAAGATGCGTCTTCCAGAAACTACTGATGTAAGATTTTGACAGGAATGTCTAGTTTAACTGGGCTAGAGTGCTAAGTGTGAATAACCCTTCATCCAGAGTTTAAGAGAGTGGATGAATGGATCTGCAATTTATTCCAGCTGGAGCGAAATGCCATTGAGGGTTGACTAATGCTTAGGCATAATGGCCATAGAAATCGATCCGGTAAAGACATTTAAGTTGGGTCCAAATTTTAACTTTCAACCAACTCATCTAACAGGTGATGTCTGAACCCTTTTGCACAATTCAGCCACAGTCAGTACAAGGGGCTGCTTAACATTTAGGGGCATATTTAGGAGAGGTGTTGGAGAGTGGGTTATTTGTAGGGGTAAGTTTGCACCTACAACTAGCAATAGGGCCACCCATGTAATATACAGGTCCATACAAGATCTCCATTCATTAGCCCCTGGCTCAACACTTGGGTAGCTGGCTGCGAGCCGGCAGACTTACTTAACTCGGATACAGATATGTAAAGCATTTAAATACACCAATACATTAAATAAGTGAGACACACACACAATAAAAATCTCACACCAATTTATAAAAATCTGAAATATTTTTATCTTTAAAATTATATGAAAATGAAAAAAATCCAATGCATGAAACCAGAGATATGATTTTTTAAAGATTAACCACTTTATAGTGCTTATCAACATATGGCCCCAACCTGGGACATCTGATCACTCATGACCGGGACAAAGTTTGACGCCCACTGCAATGGAGCCCTGGTTGGATACACTAAATGGGAGCTCCTGGTCAAATTTTTATCTTCACACTTTTTCTTGAGGATTTTCTCGCGACGGAGAGCAAGGCACTTTATCCGGCTGGATTCACAGAGGGTTTGCCGGTTTGGTTCAGCGGGAGCTCCCGGTGAACTCCTGGAAGTCTTGAGCTCCGAAGCTTTCAGCAGGACGAACCTGAAATCCAGACTGGGTCGTGGTTGAAGGCTTGACTCTCAACTTCGGAATTGTCTACTTAATGAGATTTTTACAAAAGTTCCTCCAAACTTTGGAACTTCTTCCTGAAGTTCCTCTTGACAGTTTAAAGTGTCCAAAACACACAACAGAAGCTCTAGAAGCTCTGGAAATGTCAATGGAAATCTTGCCAAATCCTTAAAAGTCCACTGGCCGCACTCCAGACTAGCTACTTCTTGAGGTAGATGGTGCAGGAAAGCTCTATTAACCTGTTGTTTTCAGGGAGTCCACGCCTTAATCCATTTTGAAGCAAGGCAAAGTCCTCAGGGCTGTAGTTCCAAGTGTGAAACAGGAACAGTCTTTCAGAGAGCAGTCCTGTATGGTGCAGATCAGGGACCCAGCAGGTCAATCCTTCTTCTTGTAGTTTCAGGAAGAAAATTCTAATTCAGAACTTGAACTAAGTTGTCCTGCAACTTTCCCATATTTATTCAATTATCTTAGGCAACAAGCAGGGGGACAACCCTGCCCAGTGGGGTGCAGGATGCCACTTAACAGCATCCTACAAAGTGTGGCATATTCATGCCCCATAAACCATTGCACTTTAAAATTCAAGATGGTGTTTTTCTCTTTGGAGTAAGAGCTGGCTAAACTGAATCATTGCGGTAGCTCATTTCCATTAACACTCCCCCTTGATCTCCTGTAAATCCATTCCCGGGGCTGCCATCTGGCCTGGATTATAGGAAGAGGGGGTGGTAGGCCTGTCACTCCTTGCTGTACTGCTCTCTCTCTTTGAAGCCCAGTTTGAAATACCCAGCTCCCTGTCTGACCCCCCCTGTGTAGCAGCAGAGCTCACTCCATCAGATAAGCTCTGCTCTGTGTGACCACTTATCACGTCATCAATGCAGCCTGGCTGAGCCTGTTAAGGCTGACCAATCAGGAGAGACTATTTGAAGGCTGGATTTTGGCTCACAAAAACAACGTTCCATAACTTCTTTTCTGTACCAGTTATGATAAATCAACAGTGGCAAGTTGTTGGATTTATCAGTGCACATCTTTTAAGTCTTTCAATAAAATTTTTAGCTCCTTCCTAGCAATATTTATGATTTAATAACATATCCCAATGTTAGCCTATGGAGCTAATAATATACAGTATGGAAAACGAAATTGACCGTTTTTCCCTCCCAAGGGCTTATAAAACATATTTTATAATGTCCCTTCTTATATTTACAAGGTACCCTACCCCTTTGGCACCTAGGGAAGACATTAGTAGTGACTAATATGTAAAAACAAGGTAGATTACCACTTTGGAAGTACCTGTACAACCAAAGTCGAATTTGCATGTCATTTACTTTTAAAGACAGTCTGCAAAGCAAGGCTGCCTTTAAAAAGGACAGTAGGCACACAGCAGGCACACTCCAGAACAAAAAAAAACACTGGGCCGCTAACCCCCATGCCCTATTATGCACTAGGGACTTATAGGCAGTTTGAATCCCCCCTGGCCTATTATATACTAGGGACTTACAGGGTCTGTAATTTCCTATAGTAATTACACATAATTACGAAGTACCTTTTTCATCAGAGCACTGGCCATGGGCCTGGGTAGTAGCGCCCAGGGCACAAACCACCAGTATCAGTCAAAAAATGGGGGTGAACAGGCAAAAAGGAAGACTTTCTCACATGAGGCTTGCATCAATTTTGCACTACGCCAAGTAGTACATGCATGACACAAGCCTCTAACTCAGATTTGTAAACCACGCAAAGCCACTTTACATAGCATTGAATAGCTTCAAAATTCTGGAGTAAGGCAATGCAGCGCAAACCGCTGTGTTGCCTTACTATGCACTAGGGAGGTGTTCCATGGGCTTTGCGTGGGTGTTCCCAAGCATCTCCCATGATTTTTGATGAAATCCCAGATTTACAAGGATTTGCAAATCTGGAAATGCGACAAAATCTTCCGCCTCCCCAGGTGAGACGTAACAAGGAGAAATATCTTTATTTTCCCTCGTTTTTTCCTCCTCCTACTTGTGCTGCATTTTGTAGCACACATTGAAAGAGAAAAAAAGCCTCTCAGGATTGTTTCTGTGCAGGAAGGTGCCCCTTCCTGCGCAAAAAGAATTCGGTCAAAACAGCGCCATTGCTAAGGGAAAGGACAGGAATGCACCATGGATTGGCGAGGACAAAGGATCACTCCAGATTTTGTTGATAAAGCAGAGAGATGGAGTAGAATGTTGGCTGATGGTGATGGGGCAAAACACAATCACTTCTGTATTCTTATAAACTGATAGTGCAATCCATACACCCTAAAGATCAAATTGGATATCAACAGTGCAGAAGTGGCATTAAATCAGTTGTTGATAGGATACAGAAAAGGTAATGTCTAGACCTAAATTCAAGAGGGTTGGTAGGGAAGAGCCTCTGGTCCTCAACAACTCAATATATTGAGTTTAGAGAAAAGAAACGCAGAGGAATAACGATGTAATATAGAATGATTAAAAAAAGCTACATCAATCAAGGACAGCCCTAGCAATTCCATTTTGTGATGGTCTCGTTGACCTGAGTGATCCATTGTTGTAAACATCAGCTAGGCGTGCCATGTGTTCAGTAAAGCCATATGGTCAAGTCTAAATTGATCAATGAAATCTAAAATGACTGATTTTGACCCACAACAGCACAGAAACTCAAATGGCATTCATCTAATATGTAATAATGTTCGAGGTGATGCTTGTGCTCTATTTTCAGAATTTCCCCGAATGTTTTTATCAGGCCTGTGAGAACTGAAATGGCTTTATAATTAATATGTTGTTAGGAGTGTTTATTGTAAAGTGGTTTTGCAATTGTCTGTTTCAAAGTGCATTAAATACTGGATACTATGATAAAAGAAAAGTTGTGGAAAAAGCGACATGGCTCAACCTGGTGCTTCAAGAGTAAAGAAAGTAACTTTGAATGATATTAACAACAGTCACTGGTGAAAAAAAAAATGAAGGGGGTGATTGTGTTGTTAAAGTTAGGTAAAAAATAAAAAGGGCCTGCCAAGACAGACCTCACATTAGAATTAATGCTGGGTTTGGTGATTATCCTTATATAATCATTGAAACCCTTATTGTAGAAACTTTAGAGTGTAGGAATTCAAAGAATTTGTAACAGAATAATATTTGTGAGGTTGGGTTACTCACAAAAAAGGAAGTTGTACAAATTGTTAATGTCTATAATTTAGCTGTAATTAACACTATAATTGTGTTTTTCTAGTCAATTACTTTGACCTCCGGGATGCCTTGTAATGTTTGATGAGAGGAGCATTACAAACTGGTTTGTCATGACCTTGCTATGTTTCCATCAGCATGCCTTTTATTTTGGTCACTTGAATTCACATACACAAACAGCTGAGTAAGTTTGTCTTCTGGATTTAAACTTAGGCAATTGCTCCAACACATTGGTTTAAACAAATTCAAAGTGCTCAATCAAATGATCTTCTGAAGGTTGAGTTGGAATTTTATTCATATTTTGACTGAAAGGTTCCAGGATGGTGTTGGTCAAGAATCCGTTCTTTTTTTATGCAATAAAGTAGGACAAACGTGGCAATAAAACATGTATGAGGGGTGAAATTATTTAAAGTGATAGCGAATGATAAGAGCATATTTAGGGGGAAAGAGATTTCTTCCTAAACATAATTGCAGTAGTTTAACTATTAACCACAGAAAAGAGGGCAGGTGGAGAGCCAACACATCTCATTTATCATTGTGGTTCACTGAATTAATCAGTATTTTGTGTGAAAATAACAGGTTGTACATAGCATTGCAACAACATTTTTTCTTGTCATTTAAGTCCGTTGCTAATTGGAATTTAGACTAATTCCCCCATATGTACTCCCAATAATAAGGACATGTGTGTGCAAAAGTTATTTAATTAGTACCTAGATTATTTGCTCTTCTCTCCGAAGCATCAAAAAGTGCAAACAGTTTCTGCCAATTTCTCTCTTGCCTATAAACATTTATCCTGGAAAACAATTACATGAGACATGACATTAACATTAAGAAAAATATGAAATAATTTTGAAACTATAAAGTCTTACAAATTGTTTGTCTAGCTTTTCCCACTGGCCATTTACAGAATTTGTATGATTTCATAAGTCGTTTATTTTTTAAAAGCTAATTTTGTGGCCTTTGACCTTTCTGAATCCATACTAATAAGTGCTTAAACTAGTAAATCAGCTCAGTGGGTTGACGTGCATACTGTAAAGGACCCTGTCGAGTCTACACATCACAATGCCTATTGACAGACTGCATTTTGAAGGGTGTTTAGTAGTATTCAAATATATTTCTCACTTACTCCAAAATATTTTTCTAATATTTACATTGGGCAGTCTTTTAGTAGTAAACGTGGGAGGGATGAGGGGAGAGAGGCTGGAAAATGGGAAATAGGGAAATACTTACTAATAAATGTGAGGTGTTTTGTGAGTACTAAGGAGGAGTTGAGCTAGGGACAGAGATGGGCTATTTATCTATCTATCTATCTATCTATCTATCTATCTATCTATATATATATATATATATATTCACTGAAAAAAACATAGGTTTCAGACACGTTATAGTTAGAAATTAGCATTTAAAAAACCTTAGAAATTCACTGAAGAGAACATAGGTTTCAGACATGTTATAGTTAGTTGGACATTTTACTCGTACAAAACCATAGAAATTCCCCTGGTATAGTTAGTTCAGCTAACTATAACTCGCGCACCCGCAATGCACTGCTGATGACGTCACATATTACATCATTCATGACATCGTCAGTGACATCACTGATGACATCTCAAATGACGTCACTGATGACATCATTGATGACATCATCCAGTGACTGTGTGTTTCTGTAAAGTTTAAATTTGTTTTATATATATGCCAAGCTGTATAGAGTGGGTGTATAAGTGTCTGTATAAAGGATTTAGAAAGTACGTGACTGACTGTATAAATGAGTGATTACATGTGTCTTACTGAATGCATGGGTTAGGTCTCGTTGACCTGAGTGATCCATTGTTGTAAACATCAGCTAGGAGTGCCATATGTTCAGTAAAGCCATATGGTCAAGTCTAAATTGATCAATGAAATCTAAAATGACTGATTTTGACCCACAACAGCACAGAAACTCAAATGGCATTCATCTAATATGTAATAATGTTCGAGGTGATGCTTGTGCTCTATTTTCAGAATTTCCCCGAATGTTTTTATCAGGCCTGTGAGAACTGAAATGGCTTTATAATAATAAATGTTGTTAGGAGTGTTTATTGTAAAGTGGTTTTGCAATTGTCTGTTTCAAAGTGCATTAAATACTGGATACTATGATAAAAGAAAAGTTGTGGAAAAAGCGACATGGCTCAACCTGGTGCTGCAAGAGTAAAGAAAGTAACTTTGAATGATATTAACAACAGTCACTGGTGAAAAAAAAAATGAAGGGGGTGATTGTGTTGTTAAAGTTAGGTAAAAAATAAAAAGGGCCTGCCAAGACAGACCTCACATTAGAATTAATGCTGGGTTTGGTGATTATCCTTATATAATCATTGAAACCCTTATTGTAGAAACTTTAGAGTGTAGGAATTCAAAGAATTTGTAACAGAATAATATTTGTGAGGTTGGGTTACTCACAAAAAAGGAAGTTGTACAAATTGTTAATGTCTATAATTTAGCTGTAATTAACACTATAATTGTGTTTTTCTAGTCAATTACTTTGACCTCCGGGATGCCTTGTAATGTTTGATGAGAGGAGCATTACAAACTGGTTTGTCATGACCTTGCTATGTTTCCATCAGCATGCCTTTTATTTTGGTCACTTGAATTCACATACACAAACAGCTGAGTAAGTTTGTCTTCTGGATTTAAACTTAGGCAATTGCTCCAACACATTGGTTTAAACAAATTCAAAGTGCTCAATCAAATGATCTTCTGAAGGTTGAGTTGGAATTTTATTCATATTTTGACTGAAAGGTTCCAGGATGGTGTTGGTCAAGAATCCGTTCTTTTTTTATGCAATAAAGTAGGACAAACGTGGCAATAAAACATGTATGAGGGGTGAAATTATTTAAAGTGATAGCGAATGATAAGAGCATATTTAGGGGGAAAGAGATTTCTTCCTAAACATAATTGCAGTAGTTTAACTATTAACCACAGAAAAGAGGGCAGGTGGAGAGCCAACACATCTCATTTATCATTGTGGTTCACTGAATTAATCAGTATTTTGTGTGAAAATAACAGGTTGTACATAGCATTGCAACAACATTTTTTCTTGTCATTTAAGTCCGTTGCTAATTGGAATTTAGACTAATTCCCCCATATGTACTCCCAATAATAAGGACATGTGTGTGCAAAAGTTATTTAATTAGTACCTAGATTATTTGCTCTTCTCTCCGAAGCATCAAAAAGTGCAAACAGTTTCTGCCAATTTCTCTCTTGCCTATAAACATTTATCCTGGAAAACAATTACATGAGACATGACATTAACATTAAGAAAAATATGAAATAATTTTGAAACTATAAAGTCTTACAAATTGTTTGTCTAGCTTTTCCCACTGGCCATTTACAGAATTTGTATGATTTCATAAGTCGTTTATTTTTTAAAAGCTAATTTTGTGGCCTTTGACCTTTCTGAATCCATACTAATAAGTGCTTAAACTAGTAAATCAGCTCAGTGGGTTGACGTGCATACTGTAAAGGACCCTGTCGAGTCTACACATCACAATGCCTATTGACAGACTGCATTTTGAAGGGTGTTTAGTAGTATTCAAATATATTTCTCACTTACTCCAAAATATTTTTCTAATATTTACATTGGGCAGTCTTTTAGTAGTAAACGTGGGAGGGATGAGGGGAGAGAGGCTGGAAAATGGGAAATAGGGAAATACTTACTAATAAATGTGAGGTGTTTTGTGAGTACTAAGGAGGAGTTGAGCTAGGGACAGAGATGGGCTATTTATCTATCTATCTATCTATCTATCTATCTATCTATCTATATATATATATATATATATATATTCACTGAAAAAAACATAGGTTTCAGACACGTTATAGTTAGAAATTAGCATTTAAAAAACCTTAGAAATTCACTGAAGAGAACATAGGTTTCAGACATGTTATAGTTAGTTGGACATTTCACTCGTACAAAACCATAGAAATTCCCCTGGTATAGTTAGTTCAGCTAACTATAACTCGCGCACCCGCAATGCACTGCTGATGACGTCACATATTACATCATTCATGACATCGTCAGTGACATCACTGATGACATCTCAAATGACGTCACTGATGACATCATTGATGACATCATCCAGTGACTGTGTGTTTCTGTAAAGTTTAAATTTGTTTTATATATATGCCAAGCTGTATAGAGTGGGTGTATAAGTGTCTGTATAAAGGATTTAGAAAGTACGTGACTGACTGTATAAATGAGTAATTACATGTGTCTTACTGAATGCATGGGTTAGGTCTCGTTGACCTGAGTGATCCATTGTTGTAAACATCAGCTAGGAGTGCCATATGTTCAGTAAAGCCATATGGTCAAGTCTAAATTGATCAATGAAATCTAAAATGACTGATTTTGACCCACAACAGCACAGAAACTCAAATGGCATTCATCTAATATGTAATAATGTTCGAGGTGATGCTTGTGCTCTATTTTCAGAATTTCCCCGAATGTTTTTATCAGGCCTGTGAGAACTGAAATGGCTTTATAATAATAAATGTTGTTAGGAGTGTTTATTGTAAAGTGGTTTTGCAATTGTCTGTTTCAAAGTGCATTAAATACTGGATACTATGATAAAAGAAAAGTTGTGGAAAAAGCGACATGGCTCAACCTGGTGCTGCAAGAGTAAAGAAAGTAACTTTGAATGATATTAACAACAGTCACTGGTGAAAAAAAAAATGAAGGGGGTGATTGTGTTGTTAAAGTTAGGTAAAAAATAAAAAGGGCCTGCCAAGACAGACCTCACATTAGAATTAATGCTGGGTTTGGTGATTATCCTTATATAATCATTGAAACCCTTATTGTAGAAACTTTAGAGTGTAGGAATTCAAAGAATTTGTAACAGAATAATATTTGTGAGGTTGGGTTACTCACAAAAAAGGAAGTTGTACAAATTGTTAATGTCTATAATTTAGCTGTAATTAACACTATAATTGTGTTTTTCTAGTCAATTACTTTGACCTCCGGGATGCCTTGTAATGTTTGATGAGAGGAGCATTACAAACTGGTTTGTCATGACCTTGCTATGTTTCCATCAGCATGCCTTTTATTTTGGTCACTTGAATTCACATACACAAACAGCTGAGTAAGTTTGTCTTCTGGATTTAAACTTAGGCAATTGCTCCAACACATTGGTTTAAACAAATTCAAAGTGCTCAATCAAATGATCTTCTGAAGGTTGAGTTGGAATTTTATTCATATTTTGACTGAAAGGTTCCAGGATGGTGTTGGTCAAGAATCCGTTCTTTTTTTATGCAATAAAGTAGGACAAACGTGGCAATAAAACATGTATGAGGGGTGAAATTATTTAAAGTGATAGCGAATGATAAGAGCATATTTAGGGGGAAAGAGATTTCTTCCTAAACATAATTGCAGTAGTTTAACTATTAACCACAGAAAAGAGGGCAGGTGGAGAGCCAACACATCTCATTTATCATTGTGGTTCACTGAATTAATCAGTATTTTGTGTGGAAATAACAGGTTGTACATAGCATTGCAACAACATTTTTTCTTGTCATTTAAGTCCGTTGCTAATTGGAATTTAGACTAATTCCCCCATATGTACTCCCAATAATAAGGACATGTGTGTGCAAAAGTTATTTAATTAGTACCTAGATTATTTGCTCTTCTCTCCGAAGCATCAAAAAGTGCAAACAGTTTCTGCCAATTTCTCTCTTGCCTATAAACATTTATCCTGGAAAACAATTACATGAGACATGACATTAACATTAAGAAAAATATGAAATAATTTTGAAACTATAAAGTCTTACAAATTGTTTGTCTAGCTTTTCCCACTGGCCATTTACAGAATTTGTATGATTTCATAAGTCGTTTATTTTTTAAAAGCTAATTTTGTGGCCTTTGACCTTTCTGAATCCATACTAATAAGTGCTTAAACTAGTAAATCAGCTCAGTGGGTTGACGTGCATACTGTAAAGGACCCTGTCGAGTCTACACATCACAATGCCTATTGACAGACTGCATTTTGAAGGGTGTTTAGTAGTATTCAAATATATTGCTCACTTACTCCAAAATATTTTTCTAATATTTACATTGGGCAGTCTTTTAGTAGTAAACGTGGGAGGGATGAGGGGAGAGAGGCTGGAAAATGGGAAATAGGGAAATACTTACTAATAAATGTGAGGTGTTTTGTGAGTACTAAGGAGGAGTTGAGCTAGGGACAGAGATGGGCTATTTATCTATCTATCTATCTATCTATCTATCTATCTATCTATCTATATATATATATATATATATATATATATTCACTGAAAAAAACATAGGTTTCAGACACGTTATAGTTAGAAATTAGCATTTAAAAAACCTTAGAAATTCACTGAAGAGAACATAGGTTTCAGACATGTTATAGTTAGTTGGACATTTCACTCGTACAAAACCATAGAAATTCCCCTGGTATAGTTAGTTCAGCTAACTATAACTCGCGCACCCGCAATGCACTGCTGATGACGTCACATATTACATCATTCATGACATCGTCAGTGACATCCATGATGACATCTCAAATGACGTCACTGATGACATCATTGATGACATCATCCAGTGACTGTGTGTTTCTGTAAAGTTTAAATTTGTTTTATATATATGCCAAGCTGTATAGAGTGGGTGTATAAGTGTCTGTATAAAGGATTTAGAAGGTAGGTGACTGACTGTATAAATGAGTGATTACATGTGTCTTACTGAATGCATGGGTTAGTAACTAAACTGTGTGAATGTCTGTATCAGTCTGTCTGTTGTTGTGTAACCTGCTGCATGGGTTGCTCAGTAGCTACATAAGTGTCTCTATGGATTATTGATTGGTTGTCTGAGTATTTGTATGGGAGAGTGAGTGAGTGTGTGGGTGGGTGAGAGGTATCTGACTCTGTGCATAGATGTGTGAGTGGTTGATTCACTGGGTGTATGGGTTGAAAATTGCATGTGGAAAGCTGTATGGGTGGGTGAGTGTGTGTATGAGTCTGTTGGTAACTGAATGGATGTCTCAGTGGTACATGAGCAAGTAACTACATATGTAAAATACAGTGTATGTGAGAGTTGAAATATATAAATAACTATACATGAGAGACAGTGATTGTGAGAGTGGCTGTATGGATGAGTGTGTACTTGTATCAGTGATTACATAAGAGACTAAGTATGCGTTAGTATCTGTATAAATACATACAGTGGTGTGTGTATAACTCTATAGGTGAGTAAATGGGAGTGTGATTGATTCTTTGCATGACTGACTAGGTATGTGAATAACTCCATGGGTAAGTGGCAGTGTGTGAGTGTCTGTATAGATGTGTGAGTGCATATGATAGTGTTGTATTCATGAGTGAATGCATGTATGAGGGACTGTATGGGTGAATGAGTGGGTGTGTGTCTAGACCTAGGAATCAGTGAGTGCGTATGTAGTAACTGGTATTGGTGTGTCGATTGTTTTGAAAATGATACTCTGTATTTTAGAGTGGATGTATCAAAGGTCATATTAGAGTGTGAGGAGGTGCATCAGATTTTCACGTGGATGATGTCATCAGTGATGTCATTTGAGATGTCATCAGTGATGTCATGAGTGATGTCACTGACCCTGTCATGAATGATGTAATATGTGACATCATCAGCAGTGTATTGCGGGTGCGCGAGTTATAGTTAGCTGAACTAACTATAACAGGGGAATTTCTATGGTTTTATATGAGTGTAATGTCCAACTAACTATAGCATGTCTGAAACCTATGGTTTTTACAGTGAATTTCTAAGGTTTTTTTAAATGCTAATTTCTAACTTCAATATGTCTGAAACCTATTGTTTTTCTGTGAATTTCTAAGGTTTTTTAAATGCTAATTTCTAACTATAACGTGTCTGAAACCTATGGTTATTTCAGTGATTTTTTTTTTAAATGCCACACATGCAGAGGCTCATGGAGGACATGCTGTGGATGGAGGCGTAAAGGATGGCACCCACCGCTGAACATGAAATGTAGCTGGGATCTACCATGCCCTTCAAATCCTCATCATGGCATTGCTGCCACAAGGCATGACGCAGATGAATGCTGCTGCCCCAACACCCTTCTCATCTCTGCCCCCTGGTGTGTTAGTGCCTCACAGTGCGGCAGGCGTATCCATTGTGCCCCCTGAAGTGTCAGTGGCACACAGTGCGGAAGACAGTCCATCACTGTCCACTGATGTGTCAGTGGCACACAGTGTGGAAAACAATCCACCTTTGTTCACTCATGTGTCAGTGGCACACAGTCCCGCAGCTGGTACAGAAAAACCCACAGATGGGGCAGTGCACACATCCAAGGACGAGGACGTGGATGGGTTTGAGATCATAAGAAGGCACTACCATTCATTTCAACCACCTGGCCTGTTTATCCTTGGTGCCACACATGGCCCCACGACCTTCCATTGTCCCACGTTACACTCTGATGTCCGCGACATGGCCTGCCATATCCTCTCCAATGACCAATGACATGGCGACCTCACTGGGGACTGTACCCTTCCAGTTCCGTGGTACCTGTCATCCCCTGATGGACTCTGGTTCCCCCTCCATAAGCCCATATTGTGAAGTGTGCTTGTCCTGTCCCTCTACCGCTCCAGCTGCTAAACTTCACTGGATGTGCAATAAACATCCAGTGACGCACTGCTGTGTTATGTCTTACCTAATTTATGTATGAATATGTGGAAGAATGTAGAGACGGTGATTCACCTGACGTCAATGATGCTCATCTAATGGGATGCCAGTCATAGTATGCGATATAGCCTATTGTGTTCCTGGTGCCATAAACACTACAATGGGGACACACGCATTAGTCACTTCCTTGTCCGGACATGTACTGAACCACGCCCAGAGCCCCAGAGTCATTGTGGCTATCCCTGCCCTGTTCCGTCGTATGCCACGCCACACCACTCCAATTACGTTGCGATGTTGGCCCCACATAGCTACCTGTCTCAGGCGTACTCGCTGTTGGTGTGCAAGTCAGTAGTCTAGTTGTCAACATGTCACGGCCAATCCCTGACGGCAGGTTTGCACAAACACCACACCCATCCGGCACATGCGTCACAGGCCATGTGATCACGCAAATATAATGGATCGACAACGTCACATCCTTTATTGCCGGTGGTGACTGGATGGCGGACGCTCCACGGGTCTGAATCATAAAGAGTCCATAAAAAGTTGAGCAGAGGGTTAGTCGCACCCTGAGCTGGCCTACCACCACGTGGCACGGACTTGAGTTGCACAGGGTTATTGCCACCCAAAGATGATGTGGCCATCAGGGGCCTACCACCACGTGGCGCGGACTTGAGTTGCACAGTGTTAGTCGCACCCTATGTTGTATGGCCATCAGTGACCTACCACCACATGGCGCTGACTTGCGTTGCACAGGGTTAGCGGCACCAGAAGCTGATGTGATCTCTGCCATTGATGACTCAGGACTTAGCGACATGTGTGGGATCTGCTGGGCCGTGGAGCGGGTCCACATAATGTGCACCAAGCAATGGTGGCGGGACCGGGCCCTGGAGCTTTCACGGGCACGTGGAGTTCCCACTGGTAGACACTCCGGTGCCAGCAGGTAATTATTTGGTCATGGATGCACAGGGGCGGCGGTGTCTCTCTCTCTCTCTCTCTCTCTCTCTCTCTCTCTCTGTCACTTCCCTCTCTTCCCTCTCTCTCTCACTCTCTCACTCTCTTCCTTCCTTTCTTCTATCTATCTCTCTTGCTCTCTCTCCCTTCTCCCTTTCTCACTCCCTTCCTTTACTTCCCTCTCTTTTTCTCTCTGGCTTTCTTTTCCTTCTCTCTTTCTCTGTGTCTCTCTCCTTTGATATCGCGCATTACACACAGCCTTATTTTGTGCTTTACTTTCGAGGCTGTGTCATCGACATTGATGGACCCGACAGGAGTTTTTCGCCTTGTTGTTTTGTGTTGAGTTTGTTAAATTTCAATAAAGTTTTTGGTTGTTACTTAAGTGCTGTGCGACTCTTTCTCATTCTTATTACTGTTATTTGGTGGTGTCCACCATGGTGTTAAATTTTGGGGCAGTTATCGCGGGAATACTGGTGATGTCTGCAGTTTGCACCAGCTTCTGAATAGTGTGTTAGATTTATCTCAACTTCAGTTGCATTAAAGTGCTGATAATGAGATGCAGAGTAGGCGTTCCCTTGCAAAAACACACGAGGTGCACCTTTGCGATTTATTCAAAATACTAAAATCCTGTATTGAATTGCACTGTAGTAGTGGGTGCATTTACAGTGTACACAGAAAATCAATGAAGAAATCTCATTGTATTTATATTGATTGGGAATAGTGGGTCAGATCCTGGATCTTGACGGGATACACTGCCCAGTTCGTTTATTTTTCTGTACACGAAAAAACCATATCACAACTTTCACAATGAAAGGCAAAAACTGCGATGCAAAACAAATTCCGGCGATAAGCCACGTTAGCACCAGGGATTTTACACCTGCTTTCTGCTAGTGTTAAGCAGGATGACTACCTGCAGCATGAAAAGGAACACAGCCAAGAGCCACACCGGAACACCCACAGGTGCCATAGAGTCAATGAGCATGATACACGGATACCCATGAGGACCCCAACACTCATCGCATCAACTCCAGGACTGCCAACGTCCCCCGAACCCGCATTTGAGCAAGTGTGTCCGTGCGGTCATTGTGTTAGCATGATGGGCACAAGCCCTGCAACATCACAGTGTGGTCTTCAGAGGACGTTGCCATGTCACCTCAGCGTTAGCAGTGAGCCTGGACATGTAGCTATGCACGCATCCTCCTGCATGCACAAGCGGCATGTGCTGGTCTGGCGTACACAGGTCAGCGCAGGGGTGTGCCTATCCGGCAAGGAAAACGGGGTGTCTCAGACATGTCCATGTGCAGGAAGTGCGGTAAGTGTGTCTCTGTGTTCTGGTGTGGCCGCCACAAGGGCTGCAGCAGTCGATGTTGTAAAGTGGCATGCACCACCTCCAAAGGGCAGTGTCATGGTGTGGTTGGAATGCCTCAGGACATGAGCAAATAGGCATTACAATGGTGTGCTGTAGGAGTGCACAGGATACAACAGTGCAGCGCACAAAAGTGTGGAGGCTCGTGGGAGGGACGAGCAGCTGTTTGGCAACGTAACACACAGTGAACCTGCCCATATGCCACGTGCTGAGCATCTCATCCATGATGACCAGGGTTGCAGACGTCCCACAACACCCACAACCGGCCTCTGTACACATCCTTTATGAATGCAGCTGGAGAAGTTACTGTAGGGATAAAAGGTTCTTTGGCTGAGCTATCTTGCGCTAGCACATCTACTGCTCCAAGAAGGAACTTGCAAGTTGCCAGCCCCCCGACAGATACGATAATATTTGCATCCGTGTCCCACATTATGCACTGCCCGATTTGAGAACAACGAGTACACATCCCACACTCAAAATTCCTCCGTCGTAGTTAGCGTGCATGTAATGGCCTTCACACGTACTCCCACCACACCTCTGCCCTGCACCCGTTGCACACATACCCGGCTCATTGCACCAAGCAGAGCCATTTCATCCACAAGACTGGCACACGGCAAGCCAGTGCAGCTACAAGCAGAGCCACTGACGTAATGGCAGGGCATCCCGAACACATGGTTGACTCCATTCACGTCCACCTATACCTTGCACGTCTGCTGCATGTCCTGGGTGCACTGTCTTTGGCAGTGCTGCGGATCACTTACTGGCTGAGCTTCCGCATTGCAGACTTCACCTGCGTTCAACCTGTGTTGCAATGTCGCATGTGCCTATCCGAGTGGTGCATGGACGTGTGCCTCTCCAACGTGTGGGTAGCTGACATGGATTACGATGGGTGTGTGTGCCCCCTGTTGGCCCAGGAGTGTCATGGTGATGCCTGTTTATGGCATGCATGGATGTTTGGCATGCATGTTGGGAACTGGGCCTGGGAGATTGCACGTGTCGTAGTATGCAGTGAGCAAATTGACCCACTCCCCGATTCTGCTTTGGTGCACATTGGGTAAAGTGGTTGGAGTCAGCACATCTGTCCTGGTCAGCTGATAGATTACATCGACGACATGTCAAACATTGTGGCCAACCATCACTCATTAGAGATAGTGGCTTACGCAGCTGCACTTGTGTTCATAGACGAGTTACAAGGTACCTGCAACCATGACTCAATGTGCGACATTGCATATGTCCCGCCGCATCATTGCACGTTGTGAATCTGGTCACATATCCCAAGATGACAGTGGACATGGCTGCATTGGCATCGACTCATGTCCGAGGCACGGAGAACCAACGCTGCTCGACACTGATGTGTGTTGGTGATGGACTACCCCGAGGTGAACATGGACGTTTTCCTATGTTCCTTATTCAGGCATGCTGCTGCATTTGTCTGCATATTGTGGCACTACTCTTGGCTGTACTGACACACACTTTTTTTTATAAAGTTTACACATTTTCACTTGTCTCCACATGTGTTGTGTCTTCATTTGTATGCCAATGTGTGTGTCACGGACTCTCTGACTGCCTGCCATATGTGAATTCCTACCCCATCCAGACTGTGGGTTTGTACTGATGCGTTCTCATGTGCCTGTTTCATACTGACGCTTTTGGACGTTTATCCGCCACAGGCGAGTGCATTTGTGTCCTGTGTTCGATTGTGCGAATGTTTGTGTTTGGACAACATTGTGTTGGATGTTGGTGTGCTGTGCTTCCTAAGTGTTTGTGCTGCATTGTGCGTGAGATGTCCCTTCATGTGAGGTTTTGTTCACCCTTCTCCCTTTCAGGTAGAGTGGTTTTCACTTCTGTGCTTGTTCAGTGGTGTGATGTTGGTGGGTTGTGTGACTTGTGCTCCTTGTTGGTGTGTTTCATTTTGGCCATGGTTTGTCTGTAGTTGTGCTGTACTTAATTGTGCATGTGTGCCATTTTGCCCTTCTCCCTCCGTCCCCCCACTCTCTGCTTGTTCCTCTTCCTGGTGCTGTTGTGTCTGTAATTTTGTTGCTCCACACATAAATACATGTACAGAACAAATTAGAATAGTTCCTTGATTCTTTTAGATTGCAAACCTTCTCTCTATTGGTTATTTTTGAATTTTCCATATAAACAGTTTTTTAAATGTTCAAAGACTCATAGAAGTCAAAAGTGCAACGTATTCTATCAACACACTTTCTAGAACATCTACAACACGTGCAGGTTAAAAGTTCATCAATTTTTTTTAACCTAACGATATTTTTTTGCGACATTTTCTCGAACATTTAACGGCGCATGCAGGTTAAAAATTCATGATTGTTTTAAGTCGAACAGTGCCTTCCAAATGCATGTAGCAGGTGTGGTTGAGTTGAGCAAATTTTATCCTATGATATGTACTCCACATTTAAACTGATTTTTCTTAACTAATCACAAAGATGCTTTTCCACAAAACAAATGTGCACCCTACTTTTAAAAAACAATGCTTTTCATCTCCCAATCAGTTATCGTTTTGTATGGGAAAAAAAGTAGTTCCCCATCTTTAAACATGTCTCTTATTCTATGAACAGACTGCATGAGCTACAGACATCTATCCATACCTCCCAGCCATACCTTCAAAATGCTAGTGTGGATCGTAGAACAAAGCTATGTTTTCTGGTGCAAGAGGTATGCAGAACAGAGGCGTATTGACTTAGACCTAGGTTTACAAAACGTGGACATTAAATGGTTTGCACGGAGAGGATTGAAGTGGCACCAATTGTTGCCTTTGGTTAAAACCTGTTTGCATCTCCAACACCCTGACCTCATGATTTTTCACTGTGGTGGAAACGACCTAGGCATCTTGACTGGCGTAAATTTGGAAATGCTTATGATGGACACCTTTAGACAACTGATATTGCTTTTCCCTCAAACTGTCTTTGTATATTCCAATATATGCCAAAGACAGAAGTGGAAATGGTCAAACCAATTTTGTCCTCAGATTGAAAAATCTAGGAATAATGTTAACAAAGCTGTGTCTGCATACCTCAGAGACCATAGAATGGGATCCATCTACAACAACAACATACGTTTTGATATGGCTCATATCTACAGAAGTGATGGAGTACACTTCACAGATCAGGGAAATCAAGTTTTTCTGAATAACCTGAAGCTGTGCATCCGCACTTATATGTATCTCCAACTAATAAACACAAGGGCTCTTTTTAGAGCCGCCTTATAATCCCAATATCGGTTTGCAGAATGACAGCTGCGATCTGGCTACAACAGGGAGACCTGCGGGCAGGCTTGCAGAGGGAGAGCTGCAGCCTGTGGGCTTGCCTCGCACAAGGAGAGCTACGGGCCGTCCGCTCGCAAACCCACAGCAGCTTGCTGGCTCATAGAGGGAGAGCTCAGGTCTAACTTGCAAAGGGACAGCAACGGGCCAACTGCCCTGCTAGCAGAGACACACCTATGACGTAAAGGACTTGCTCGCACATGTACAGCTACGGACCCGACGGCTCAACATCACACCACTCGCAGATGCACAGCTGCGAGCCGACGGACTGGTACTGTTTTATGGTTTAGGGTAGTACAGTGGTGTTTGTGTACTATAGTGGATTGTGCTGCGGGTAGTGTTTTAGGATTTAGAGTAGTGCAGTGTGTTTGTGTAGAGTTTGAAGGTTTGTGCTAGAAATAGTGTTTTAGGATTTAGGGTAGTGCAGTGGTGTTTTGGTACTGTAGCGGATCGTGCCGACAGACTGACTCACCGAGCCGGCGCACTGGCTTGTAAAGGCATAGCCGCGACCTGCTGATTTAGGGAGGGGCAGCGTGAAAAGGGTTTCTCACACAGACACAGATACCAGTGTTGCCTCGCAGAGGTAAAACTACAAACCCGATGGCTTCTACACGGACAGATGCGAGCAGACGGACTGAATCACAAAATGGCTGCCAACACTTCCTAGTTTCAACAGCTCACAGCCAATCAGCCGCAAGCTCGTGCTCGTAACTCCTCAGCCAATCAGATGTCAAAATTCTCAAATGTCAATATCTGTAAAATGTGATATTTCCCAAAAACTACTGAACGGATTTACACCATTTAAACAAAAGCGTGCTTTCTGAACCATCACCTTTCTCCCTGCTAATTTTGGCGCAATTCCGTTCAGCAGTTTCACCTGTAGTCTTCTATAAAGTTTCGTATGGAAATTGCATGGCGAAAACACATTTTGCGACCCCCTTTTTTCTCAAACCCCCCCAGACCAATAACCCCCAAACTTTCAATATAGGAGCTGATCAAAAAAGAGAAACTTTTGGGAAAATTTCGTAAACCTTTGTCAAACAATGCCAAAGTTATAAGCACATGCAGGGCTCCAAGAGAGGGGCCGCGCAACACCCCTCCCAACATAACTGAAGCCCTGGAGCTGTGGGGACCACAGCGGGCCCCCGCAGCCCCAGCAAGCCCCGCTATTATTTTTTAACAAATGCCCCCAGGACCTACCCACCTGGGGACCTCGTTAAAATATAATGCTGGAACCCGTGACCCCATGCTTTTTTTGGCCCTGGGGGTCCTTTTGGGACCCCCCCAGCATGCCTAGGGGGTCAGGGTGTTTCTACACTGCCCACTTCTCTTGTTTTATGTCTTTGTTTCTCTGTTTTCTGGAGACTCGCTTCTACCTCACAAGATGGCTGCCAACACTTCCTGGTTTGGAGTGTTGGCAGCCAATCACAGTGACGCTCATGCATGGCACTTAGGCTCCGCCCAGATATCGAAACTTTTATTTTTCTAATTTCTCAGCAACTACTGAATGGATTTACACCATTTAAAAAAGGTCACTTTCTGGACCAAGTTCTACCTTTCTGCCAAATTTGGGGTAATTCCGTTCAGCAGTTCGGGCTGTAGCTCGTCGCAAAATTGCCTATGGAAATTAACATGGGGAAAACGCGTTTTCGGACCACCCTTTTTTCTCAGCCCCCGCTTGACGAATCACCCCCAAACTTTCAGGATAGGAGCTGACCGGGATAGACTTTTCTTTGGAGCATTTCACAAAGATTGGTCAAACGACGCCAAAGTTATTAGCAAATCAAAAAATGGAAACTAGGTTCTAACTATAACTACCTACTGGCGACCACCAGTAGGTATTATATATATATATATCACGCTCACTCTCCGTCTTGTTTCCCTCACACTCGCGATCGGGTGCTTTCATGCACGGTGACGGACACCGCGCGGATTTTCAATCCACAGCTCACGGTAGTCAAAGATTATACCAGCACTCACAGGAACGTTTCAATTCCAAGATTTAATCAGAAGAAATATACACAATTAGACACCTTTCGGCTTGCCGCCTTTGTCAAAAGAGGCCGGCGCCGACATGCCACAGATTTAAATACAGCGATATCAGTTGACATAGACAGAGGACACCTAGACTTGCTTCAGTCAGAGTGTCAGCCATTGTTAAGCGGGTAATTCAGTGCGGGTTACATTCAAAATCAATCAATTCTCAAATGAGCTGTCTCATTGAGAGTCCTATATTGTGAACTCCCATGGCATACATTATTATTTTGCCCTGAATGGGCTCAAGTAATACATTCATTATATCTTTTTTTATATGCCAATATGACTCAAGGTACTGGACATTGCATCAATCTCGCCCTGGATGGGCTAGTCCTCTATCTACAACCTCTAAAATTAAAGATGTATACCTCCTTTCGTATTTGAGTCCCTCAATAGCTTCCCAATCATTTGATTGTCACAATACCGCTCAGGTTTCTACAATCACATTACTACAAAAACATTATAGATGCACAGCCATTTCTTCCCCACTATTGAGACCACCTGGCCTCTTGGTCTGATTGTCAATGATATATCGTGACTCCAGTCTGCGTAACTGTAGTTGCCTGTTGCCCCCTCTAACATTCATGGGCACTTGGTCCATACAGAAGAAACTTAAAGATCTCTGTTACTTTGATGGAACGCCTCAAAATGCCTTGCCACTGGATAGGTGGGATCCCTGATCTGTATGGCCCTGAGATGTTCCAGAATTCTGATCTTAGTGGGATGAATGGTACTTCCAATGTAGCGCAACCCACACGGACACACCAAACAGTATACCGTGTGGGTGGTGTTACAGTTCATCAAACTCTTTATCTTTCTAGGTACTCCAGTACTTTCTTACTGTTTCTACAAGCTCTACATTTAAGACAGGGAAAAAATCCCATAAGTTTACCAAACGGTGGGATTTTACTGTCATTTTCACAGTGACTCTGCACTAATGTAGTTCGTAGAGATTTGGCTCTTCTAAACGTGAGTAAGGGTACCCTTGGCAGGTCCTTCCCTATCACTGGGTCGGATCTTAAAATATGCCGTTTTTTTGCAAAGATCTTCCTAATTGCTACCGCATCCCCTGAATAGTCTGTGATCATCCTTAGACTATTAATTTCAGTGTCTTTTACCCTTTCTTTTTCTTCCATACTCACTCTACTATCAACCAGCAAGTCTTTCCGGGGTTTCCTTTCTACTTTTGACATGGCTTCATCTAAAGTCTCTACACGATAACCTCTCACTCTAAATTTATTCATGCTTTCTTTAGCTGCTGCTTTATAGTCACAGGGGTGTGTGCAATTTCTTTTAATTCTTAATAGTTCAACATATGGGATACTAGTTATTGTTTTTCCCGGATGGCAACTGCCTGCATGCAATACGGAATTCCCTGCAGTCGGTTTCCTGTGCAACGCTGTGCACAGTCTTCCGCCCGCAGAGAACACCTTAAGATCCAAAAAATGTACAGCCTCCGTGCTCACCTCACCTGTGAACTTGAGATTGAGATCAATCATATTTAAAACATCAATGTATTCTTTAGCCGATTGTTCTGTGCCTCTATAGATGATAAATAGATCATCTATATATCTATTCCAGCTTAAGACCCTATGGGTCCACTGTGTATTTCTCCCTGCTGCCCAGGCCACCTGCTCCTCCCACCAGCCCACAAAAAGATTCGCGTAACCGGGGGCGAAGCAGGTGCCCATCGCAGTACCACGTATCTGTTTCAAAAATTGATCCTGGAAGAGAAATATATTGTTCCACAGACAAAATTCCACAAATTCTATGATCATCTTATTGTGTTCAGCTAGAATCATAGGTTTCCTTCCTAAAAACCATCTCACTGCCCCTAGTCCTTGGAGATGGTCAATGCTCGTATAGAGACTTGAGATATCCAGTGTTATCATGACCATGTCATCATCCCAGATCACACTTTCGATCTTAGTTAAAAAGTCTTTAGTGTCTCTTGTATATGAGGCAAGTTCTTTAACAAAATCAAAAAGAAAATAATCCACGAACCTTGACATATGTTCCGTCAGGCTCCCTATCGACGAAACAATTGGACGGCCTGGTGGACACATCGCATTTTTATGCAGTTTTGGAAGATGGTAGAAGGTCGGTATCCGAGGGTGTTTACATTCCAAATAAGCAAATTCTTCCTAATTCAACATCCCTCTGTGGTACCATTTATTCAAGAGTGACCTATATGTGCTGACACTTTCCTTAAACACCCTCCTTGTCACTCGAATATAACTTATCCCATCATTCAGTTGTGCCAAAGCTTCTTTGATATAGTAGTCTTTAGTCATTAGAACCACATTCCCGCCCTTGTCGGACGGTTTGCAGACAATGGTTTCATCTTGTTTTAAGTCTGCAATCGCTTTCCTCTGTAGTTCTGTGATATTTCCCCCACCTTTCCTTCTACTGTTTAAATTGCGGAGTTTGAGGAGATCTTTCGTTATCACATCTGTGAATACATCTATGGAGTCAGCTGGCATAAGCGGGCAGAATCTGGATTTCGGCTTGAAGGGGCTCCCAGGATTGATTTGCAATCCTCCTGTCTGATTCGTATTTCTCATAGATGATGAGATCAGAGATACAGGATTTCCTTCATCCGCCAAATCCTCTAGAACTGCTAGAGTTTCCACATCACTTGCTGTCAGATTATCTTCTCTATGTGTATTATGCATACTTCGTTTCGGAGCAACTTTTTCTTTTCCTTTGAAAAACTTTAACAATTTCACTTTTCTACAGAATTTGA
Organism: Triturus cristatus; assembly: GCF_964204655.1. Lineage (NCBI taxonomy): Eukaryota > Metazoa > Chordata > Amphibia > Caudata > Salamandridae > Triturus > Triturus cristatus. Next base: position 1,483,160,053 of record NC_140590.1, on the reverse strand, counting down.
ATAAGTCGATTCTTGTTTGTATATATTCCGATATTTTGGTTGGGCAGAAGCTTAAGCCTAGTTGTAGTACTTCCTCTTCTGCCTTATTCAATTTTCTTGATGTTAAATTTACGACTGTAAGTACTTCTGTATTCACCTTTTGTTCCATTGTTTTCTGCTCCGAGTCACTCTTGGCGAGGTGTTGTTGCTGCTTGTGCCACCCGCCTCTCCTCGTCAGACGTTTACTTTCTTTTGTCTTGATTGTGACTTTTCGGGTGGTTTCCCTCTCCCTCCTCTGCCCCACGTTTCCCTGATAACTTGGAACTCCTCCAAAAAAGGGGCCGGTGCAGGGGCAGCAGTTTTGAAGCTCTACGTTCTCTATCTCCTTCGTCCTCGCTTTGATCAATATCAGTGACTTCTGACTCAGAAGTTTCTCTGTGCTCCACAACAAGCTTACTTTTATCACTTAGAAGCTGTTTCCTTGATTGATCATACCTTTTCGCAAATGTTAAAATGCGACCTTGTGAATAGTCTCTCTCGTCCCTTTCAAACTTATCTTGTTTACGTTGTTTAATCTTTTGTTCGTAGATTTTCAGGCGTTTCTTCATTCCCTCACGCAATTCATCCTGTTTATTTTTGTCATTGTTCTCAGTAATACGCTTCTCCAATTCATCGACTTCCAACAGGATTTGTTCTCTGTCACACCATGCAAATTTAATGAGAATGACTAGCATTCCCTTTGATGATGCCGCCGTGTGTTCCGCCCATTCTTCAACTAATCTTGGATTTGTATTTTCATACGCGGGGACCCTATAAATTCTTAGCCCCCGCGGTATCCTTCCAACTTCATTATAGTTCTGGAGGGAGGTTGCCTCCCACCATTTGCGGATTTCACGTTTGTACAATCTCTCTAGTTGAGAGAATTGGTCTTTAAGCAGATTGCTGCCACTCGCTGATGCACAATTATCTCCACTATATTTTCCGTTATTTTGTGAATCCTTACTCTTTTTGAAAATCTCTGTGGCTGCCTCGCGTCGTGCCTCTTCATAAAACATATTACTTTAGAGCTTATTGCTCCTTACGCGTGTATAACGCGTTCCTTCTATCTGCCGAGAACTTCATTAAAAAACGCTCAGCCGAGCGTTACTTTGTATCAATATTCACCACTTCCACGCTTCGCTTTTAACTCACTTCTGAAGCGCCCGCTGCTCTGCTCCCGATGCAGCTTTTCGGAACCCAGGTGACACAATATTGCATTAGCTCTTTCTTCTCGGCGGTGAAGGGAAATTTGAACACCACGCTCACTCTCTGTCTTGTTTCCCTCACACTCGCGATCGGGTGCTTTCATGCGCGGTGACGGACATCCAGCAGATTTTCAATCCACAGCTCACGGTATTCAAAGATTATACCAGCACTCACAGGAACGTTTCAATTCCAAGATTTAATCGGAAGAAATATACACAATTAGACGCGTTTCGGCTTGCCGCCTTTGTCAATAGAGGCCGGCGCCGACATGCCACAGATTTAAATACAGCGATATCAGTTAACATAGACAGAGGACACCCAGACTTGCTTCAGTCAGAGTGTCAGCCATTGTTAAACGGGTAATTCAGTGCGGGTTACACTATAATGGGGGAATTTCTATGTTTTTGTACGAGTGAAATGTCCCGCTAACTATAACAACCCTGAAACCTATGTTTTTTCCTGTGAATATATATATATATATATATATATATATACATATACATATATATATATATATATATATATATATATATATATATATATATATATATATATATATATATAAAACAAAGTTTGCAGGGATGTTATAGTTAGGTTAGATTTCACTCACAAAATACCAGTGAACTTCAGCCGTTATAGTTCGCTGAGCTAACTATAACTCACCCCCTCGCAATGCCCTGCTTATGACCTCACATATGACCTCACTCATGACATGGTCAGTGGCATCACTGATGATACTGCTGATGACATCACTGATAACAGGAACATTATCAGTGCCTTTCTTTTTTTATTATTATTATTATTTTTAAATAAAGGAAGGGGGGCTGTGTGGCCCCCTTCCCTGGGCCATTTTGGGCCCCGGGGACCCCATCCCCTGGAGCCCAGCCTTTTTGGGGGGGGGGTAAAATAAAGGAAGCAGGCCACGTAGCACCCCTTCCCTAGGCAAATTTTGGCCCCGGGGACCCTATCCCCGGGACCTGCCCTTTATATATTTTAAAACCAAGAGGAGGGGGCTGCTTGACCTCCTTTCCCGGGCCAATTTCGGCCGTAGGGACCCCATGCCCCAGGGTCAGGCATTTATTTATTAATTGTTTTTTAAAAGGGGAGGGGGCCCGTGTGGCCACCCTACCCGGGCCCATATCGGCCCCAGGACCCCATCCTCTGGGGCCTGGCCACTCCGTTGGGGATCACGGGGTAGCCTGAAGGCCCCCACGGTCCCTGCCAGCTCACCGCCTTGTGCGAGAGGCGGCACTTCTTTGAGAACCAGGGAGCTGCTGACATACAGCACCCTGGATCTCAAAGCAATGTCTGTTTCTCTGCTTGCTTCACAGCAGGCAGAGAAACAGACATGCTCTTGCATGCTGAATACAGAGTGTTTGCTATGGCTTTCCTACCAAGCCTTAGCAAACTACAATGTCCAGGGAATTAACTACGCTGAACCAGATGCCATGGATAACTACAGCCTATTAAGGCTGAGTCATATAATGTCTTGGAATCAGATGGGTGGGTCTGTTGTGGAGAGGTTCCAAGTGCCAGACCACTGGAATGTAAACCTCTGTTATCGAACAAAGTTGAATGTTGGGTGCCATTTAGGAAGGCCCCACCAGAGCAGTTTAAATAACAGTGGAAACGGCTGCACCCCATGGTATGTGCTCAAGGGCTCAAAAATCAAAAACAAAATAAATAAAATGTGCAAGGGGGAGGGATTGATCTGCATGGATGCACCCACTATTGGCATGGTGAGAGTTGTGCAATGAGAGAAAGATATACCTAGTGTGTCAATCGTTGGTGGATGGTATGAACACTGGTAAAAAGTGGAATAGGGACCACTCCATCTAAAAAGATATGGGCCAATCAAATAGAATGTGGACCGAAAAGCAGATTTCTTGGTTCAATATAAAGGGGGATGAATCATATCTGTCTATGAATAAAATATGTAATGAATGGCATACCCATAAGTTTGGCGGTAATACCCGAGCCAACTGCCAGTATGTTGCTCAAAAATCCCCTGCACATTATCAATATTAGGATACCCCAAGATTTCGGAACCAAAAAGTGGTAATCTGGACTCATTTAGCCTTGTATACATTTAAGAGAAGTTTGGGTGACTAATGCCCAAGGCTTCTGGCAAAGTTGTAAAGCCCTGAGATGGCCCTGAAAATCCCTCTGTTTCTCGCAGGTACAGGTTTCCAGCTGAGACCCGAGTTGAGTAACAACTGCAGATAAGTAAAAACTTCCACCATAGTAAAAACCTGACCCTCTGCTGAAATATTGTAAGATATTATATTCTTGGGGCCTACCACCATGAAATGTGATTTCTTAAAATTTGTGGATAGATCCAAACTATTAAAAAAATCAATGAATGCATCTAAATGATGTTGGAGACTCCTAGCTGTATGGGCAATTAAAACCGCATTATCAGCATGTAAAAGTACTGGAATTGCTCTTCCACCAACTCTGGGGACATGTGAGCTGATGTCTAAAAGCATCTCCTCTAGCCGATTTATATATCTGACAAATAAAAATAGGGCAAGAATGTAGCCCTGATGGAGGGCTTTTTTGAAGTTGAAGGCCTAGGTGCATTCACCGTCAGGCCTGTATCTAACCACCCCTGTTAGACCACTGTGTAAGTCTCTCATAAGGGATCCACCCCAAAGACCCCAGCTCAGTCCAAAGCTTGCCTCTGTAAACACAATCAAAAGCTGAGCTGAGGTCTATAAAGTTCTGGTTGACTGAACCCTCTCTAGCCCTGGTATATTTGGATATCAGAAGATGCAGGTTTAAGTTTTGTTCAACTGTCACTCTCCCAGGTCTAAACCGGTCGGAAAGGATTTCCTTTTCATTAGCCCAAGTGGTGAGTCTCTCTAGGATCCCTTTTTCTATAATCTCCACTTCTGTGACAACCAGGGAGATTGGCCTATAACATGCAGGATCTGCTTTGTCTCCTTTTTTTAAATAGGGACCATAACTGACTCCTCCCAAGCCTCTGGATGCTGATCTCTGATGGCTGCATTTGTATGGAAAGTTATAGGATGGGCCCAAAGATCCACTAGCGATCTTTACAAATTGCCTGGGACCCCATTGGCATCCGGGGCCCTACCCCTGGTAAAGATAAAATTGCCTCTTTAACGTCTGACCAGTGTATAGTGAATATAAGTATTTTTGATAGGGTGAAGAAAAGGCTCAGATCCCTCACAATCATAGAGGGATGAGAAGTGGTTTTACCAGGCCTGAGCCAGGACAGTGATCGCCTGGTCTGGAAGAAGTTTTTCTTTAAAAAGGAGTGATTCAGGACCCCCCAAACCTTGGTACTATCTTTTAGTGTGCTAACCACTACCAGTTCACTCCACATGTCATTCTTGAGCTGCAGCTTCCTATTAGCAACAGCTACTTTACATGCTGATATGCACCTTTTACCTTCTTCCCTATCTCTTGGGGTACATTCGAATGATATCAGGAGCTCCTTCTTTGCCCTGATGCAATTTTATTCACACCATCTACAAGGTTTGGGTGGGCCTGCTGATCCTGGGTTAGTGATTGTCTGATTAATAGATTCGCAAATATAGCCAAAAGCTTTAAAAATGTGGACATCCTAGGCCTCATCATCAAGACAGGTTCTGAACGCCTCCTGACATGACAACAACATATCGTCATTTGATTATTACGTCCTCTATCTTTGGCGGTGACTAGGGTTTATAAAGATCGCCTGTACCCTAGGACTTTTTCTCCCATATTTCTTGTCTCGTGTGTCTTTGGGGAAAAGGAACGAAAAAACACCATTAAAGAGTCAATGCCCTCGGAGAGACTCCATTTAAACTAAACAACAGAAAAACAGTGACAAGCGTTCCCCCTGACACACACATCTGCTAAACATCCAAAGGAGAGAAATGATCTAAGGCTATCATTAAGGACAAATGTCGCTAGACACAAGAGCTCACAAGTTTTTCCAGAGTCACAACATGGCCCACACGGCTCAGTAAATGTGGACAGTGTTCAGCCCGTGTAGGTGAATCAGTGTCTTAACGTTTACTTTCCAGTCATCAGGATGGTTACAGCACTCTTCCACCCAAAAGAGGCAATAAGTTTCCAAAACAAACTTACTTCAGTTGCCCCGTGAAGAGCCAAGGGGGGGGCTCTGACAGGCACAGGACGGGCCGACCCTAGGCCTGGACTTTGCTCAGCATGTCACGATGTATGATGCCACACCCCCTCCAAACACAACTATGCAGCTGTGCCGCCTGGCGCTGGGGGAGATGGAACACAAAGTCTCCGTGAATCTTCTGAGTTTCTGTGAGCTTGTGAGCCCCATTGCAGCAAATGTCAGCCCCCAGGCAGAGGGACAGGAAGATGTGCTTTGTAGTACAATTGTTAGAGACCACTCCCCCCTCCAAACACAACTTTGCAGATGTGCCTCCTGGTATTGAGGGAGAAGGGTCATGAAGTCCCTGGGAATCTCCTGAGTCTCTGGGAACCTGTAAGCCCCCTTGCAGCAAATGTCAGCCCCCTGTAGCTATAGGGCTGTTTGCATCCAGACCAAGTTTCTTTAGATGTTTATGATAAATGATCATTTGCTCTCTTTTGACATGATATCCCTAGTAAACGAAGTAGTGGCAATTGTTTTTGTGTCATCAGTGATTGCTCTGATAGTTCTTGAAGCTGGAAATCCAAATTGTAGCTTGTATTACTAGTTCTATAGAAGGTTTTTCCAATCATCCGATTAATTGTATGGGAGCAGCTAGCACATCACAGACATTTAGGAAGGATTTGATTAATTATAGGAAGCTCTAGGTTTATTAAATGCAGAGATGAGAAATTAATCTAAGGCAAGAGGAGTAATATAGATGTTTGTTTTCTTGTGATTGTCTCTTGATGTGAAGAATACTAATGAATGTTTCAACTGTCCTGGCTTATTCATGTTTGAGTGCAAAGAAGGTAGTTTTGAGTGATGCGAGGTCCTTAAAGTATCATTTTTCCTAACAGGTATGAGTTGAGTGTACCATTCCTATATGAGGGATGGTTGCATCACAGGCTTTTGACAGCCATTAAATGGATTTTGGAAAGCTGAAGCTTTCATGAATAGGTTGTCGGGTTGTCACTAGAGTTTCCAGTCTATCTTGTTTCGGCTTATTTTCACCACGTTCTTGTTTTCTTGGATTAGGTTGCCATTTGCAAATTGTGATGGTCTGGTATCATGACAGTGAAAAGGATGACAAAATTAGGGGTAGTGGTTTCAAAGTGGTTATTTTGCCAGTGCTCTCAAAAATTCCATTGTGTGTGTTGTTTAGGTAATAAGCTGTGTAAGATTCAAAACTCTAAAATTCGAGAGTACTTCTTTTGCTGGGAGTGGATCTGGTTTCTCAAAACCAGAAAAATTAGATTTGGGTGGCTTAGACTGAGGCTAGCAATAGATTCATTGAAATTTGTTGTGAACACATTGCTTTAAGGTGGCAAATGGTAGACTAGTAAGAAGACTGAGTCATGGGGTGACTTGCAGGGTTATACTAGTAGAGATCATATGGTTACTTAGGTGCAAGGTGTTAAATAATTCCTTAGGTGAGATAGTGACTCCTCCTTCCTTCTTATCCAGGCATTGTTTCTAGATAATCTTATATCATGATGATACTTTTTCAAGTGCAATGGGGCAGCCTCGTCTGCTATCCATATTTTAGTTATGGATACTTCATCTCTTTGATTATGTAATGTACATGAAGTTTATTCTTTTATATAGTTCCTGAATTGATCAACATACATGTTTGGTCTCTTCTTTTTTAATGGAAGTCGAGTTGGCTTTGGGTGGGTGGTGGTTACCTAGTCAGTAAGGGATGCTTGTCTATTTACAGTTGTAGGATTCTTTGGTACATCAAGTTATTTTATGCAGTTGTAGTCCTTTTTCTGTATGGGGACATTTTTCCAGTGACATGCTTGAATGGTTGAGACACATGAGTGCTAGACTTTAAGTTTTTTTCTATGCTAACAGGGGGAGGCTGGATTGATGTTCGTATCTACATGATTTTGGGGGTATCTTGTGTTGTGATTGTATGTTTGCTCAGGTTAGATAGCATAATTCTATTAGATGTCTTAGCAAATTTATTTTGGATATGTCTTGATCTTCTGTGGTGCACTGCCGTTTTCCAGCACCAGGACTACGGGCCAGCATGCTTGCTCTGGGTAGGCACAGGGAGACTGAAGACCTGAACCTTGATATTATTGAGCTGGAAAATAAACAGTTCTCTTTGGTGCCAATCTGCTCTTTTTTAGGTCGAGCCTGGGCAGCGCAGGTGCTACTGCGAGGCATGCAGTAGTGGAGTATGGCTTTGAAGCTCATATTTTTATTGTCTTTTGTCATTATCCTTCGTAACCGCTGGCTTCTGAGTGGTTATTAGGCTTCTTTGTCCCTCCTTGGTACTGCCTTGTCTGCATTTTTACCACCCATAACGACTGGACCTTTTACTGGTGTTGCTACATGGTCTGCTTTAAAGGTCGGCACTATTTAATATAATGCCCTTCCCCTATTCCACCCACTACCTCGCACTGCGTGCTTTTATTAAAGATTTTTCCTAATGGCAGTCAGCTTTAACTATAGAGCGCGTGTTTTCTTATTTATTTATTTTAGCAGCGCGGTCCACATTTAGAGGTCGTGCTTATTTATTTATTTTGTTAACTAGCGCCCATGTGGCGCTTTCACATTTATGGAGAACACGCCCCTTTCTTCACACAAACCGTGTCTAAAGAAAGGTACGCTGCCGTCATTAAATTGAAAGTGCAGCATGGGCGCTTTTACCAAAACAAAACAACTTGACAAAACAGATGCTTTTTTTATCAAAGCCCCCATGCTGCAGTTTCACTTTAGTGTCAGACACGCACCTTTCCTTAGAGGCGGCTTGTCTGAAGAAAGGGGTGCAGCCTCCATAAATGTGAAAGCGCCGCATATGCGCTAGTACATCAAATATTTGCAATGCAATAGGTCTCACATTTGCGAGAGTTTAAGGTGTTGCATTGCCAATAGCTTAAACTTGTGTTAATGCAAGACCTATTGAATTGAAAATGCTTGTTTATTACAGGACATGATGTCTCTGTGCCATGAATGGACAGATTGTGGCATGTTTTTGTTGTCTGCTCGGTATCTTTAATTTAATCAAGTCTTGGTAATTCTCAGGGGTATATTCACAAGAACGTGTCATAACTACCGCAAGAGTAGCTTTACGCACCTCTCAATATCACAGCCTATCACAGGAAATTTACGCCGTGCCAACCAAGTATTCACAACACGGCGGTAGCATGCAATAATCACCAGATAACGCGTCAAAATCAACGCCACGCCACGAAAATGCGAAACGTGAATGCAAAAAATCATGCGATGAGGGCGATCGCGATACAAAAAGCTGCCAAAACCAGCAGCAGGCCTGCAAATCCCACACGTCGGGCGGGAAAATGCACCATAAAAGCAACAAATACAAGACACCAGACAGAATCCCAAGTGCGTAGCAACATGGATGCACCCTGACTGAGCGAAGAGGCCAACGCAAACCCCACAGCCCCCACAGACCACCAGCAAGTAACAAAGGGGATGGGGACAGCTGAAGAGAAGAGGGAGAGGAAGACGGGGTGCAGTCCTCAGCAAAACCAGATCAGCATCACAGAGGTGACAGAACACTACCATCAACTGACACACAAGTAGACCACCTGGAATGCAGTCGGAGGGCAGAGGAGGCCAATTGAGGGGGCCAAGAGGTGCTGGCATGATGTAACAACCTAAACCAGGCACAAACCCGCTCCCAACAGGAAGGCTGCAACGGCGACAGGAGGTGGCAGACCTGCACCACAGGAGGAGCTGGAGGAAACCGAGGCCACAGTCATCAGTGTGCAGACGGTGAAAGGAGTAGGGAGTACGGACACAGCTCGAGAGGACCTGACACAACATCAACAGGATGAGTAACAACCAGGGACTGGGGGGATGGGGGAGATGGGCACAATGGCACACATGCACAACAAGGTGTAGCACACTGCGCACCCACAATTACCCAGGATCATGTCCCTGATCCCCTTGGCACACTGCAGCACGCATACATAGTAAGAACAGCACACCCACATTGACGACATCGTGGTACAATGCGCAAAGCCGACACTGCATAACAGAGGACACAACTGGCTCCGCACATGCACAGAAACATGCCTACTACATCTGACAGAGCAGGAAACTGCGAAATGGAAATGTACGCGTACGACTCAAATCCGTCAAGTAGTCCAAATGTACACTGTCCCGCAGCAGTATTCAGCACATCCCAAACAGTCACAATGTACATTGTCATACAGTCTGCATGTAAACCAGAACAATGCACCAACATACATGCCAACACAATGTCAACATGCATCTCCCCTTCACATTGCAGAGGGGCACACAACACCTCCAGCAGAGCACAGAAGACAACACATCTGTGATGCCAGAGAGGACCACCACACCTTCGACACAACGCCCTACAACAGCCCATGGACATCCCATGCAACCCACCACCAGGACCTGGGCAGCCAAGCTACTTAGAGGAGAACACAGGGCCTGCAACAGACCACACAGCAGGAAGCACCCGCAAGCACAGCTGGCTCACGACACTTCACCCACTCACACATGGCACCACAATGCCATGTGTCAGCACACCAAAAGGAGGTGGCCGAACAGGTGTGGGTGGGGTCCGAACCCATGGAAGGGAAACTAGATCACATACTTTGGTGTCTATTACCCTTCAGGGACCACCTACACCCCACAAAGGAGACCCACACTAGCAGCAGCTGTGGTGACGACTAATGCAGAGGTGAACAGCATTATCAGCGTGTCCCTCCAGACAGGCTGTGTCCCAGTAGCGTGGAAACATGCTAAGATTCTGCCACTCTTAAAAAACCCATCGTTAGACCTTCTTAATCCAGGGAACTACCGGCCTATCTCTCTTCTGCCTGGCTTGGTCAAGGTGTGTGAGAAGGTCGTCAATAGACAACTTACGGCATTTGTTGAGAGGGAGGGTATTCTGCATCCAGCTCAGTCTGGGTTCCGGGCCACCCATAGTACCGAATCGGTTCTGATGGAGGTCGTTGAGACTATTTGGGGGTGTCTGGACGTCAGGGGGAAGGCAACATTGATTTTGCTCGACCTCTCGGCGGTGTTCGACACGGTCCCCCATTCTCTTCTTCTCTCACGACTCTCCAGGATCGGAGTATCAGGTATGGCCTGGAACTGGCTTAGATCCTTCCTAGGAGGGCGGGACCAGCAGATTTCGATTCCTCCTTTCCCTTCCTCTTTACAGCCTGTGACCACGGGAGTTCCCTAGGGGTCCTCACTTAGTCCCCTTCTCTTTAACATTTATATGACTCCTTTAGTCTATTTGGCCGAGAGTTTGGGGGCTAAGATGATGGCGTATGCTGACGACACCCAGCTGCTTTTTACGTGGGAAGATAGTGATGAGTCAGTCACCTCAGTTCACCACTGTCTTTCATCCATTTTTAAATGGCTGGCAGCTGCGCAATTAAAATGCAATGAGGAGAAGTCAGAGATTGTCCTTTACGGGAATCTCTCTGTCCTCCAGAGTTTCCCTTGCCAACCTCCGTGGGGAAGCCGGGGAAGAACTTAAGGGTATGGTTCGACGAGTGCCTCTCCTTCTCATGCCATATCAAGAAGTTGTCCGGCAATTGTTTTGGCCTTCTCAAGACCCTGAGGAAGTTTTTTCCTCTTCTTCCCCAAGTAGCGAGAGAAACGGTCACATGTGCACTTATTTTATCCTGGCTTGATTATGCCAATGCTCTTTACATGGGCATCCTGTGATATTTGTTAAAAAAAAAAAGCTCCAGGTGGTCCAGAATGTGGCGGCCAGACTTCTTCTGGGCGTGTCCACCAGGAGCAGCGTGCGACATCACCTGCGATCCTTGCATTGGCTGCCTATGGTGGCTTGGGTGAAGTTTAAAGCACTGGTTCTGGCCCATCGAGCTCTGCATGGCCTCGGTCCACCCTACCTACAAAAACAGTTCTCTTTTTACGTTCCAGCTAGACAGTTGCGCTCGTCATCCCATCGTCTTGTTCAGGTCCCCCGATTCAAATATCAGAGGCTAGGTGGTAGTTCACTGGCAAGAATGGCCGCTGTTGCCTGGAGTGAGCTGCCCCTTGACCTCCGTAACTTGAAAGATTATGTTGAACTGGCTACGGCCATGTGCGCCTGGGCCCTTTATTGGCAGGGCCACATGTACAGTGACGCCTGTGCTGGATGTGTGTGGGGTGAGTGTGAGCCAGCCCGCACGGAGTGTTTGGTGCTGGCAACCACTTGAACAGTGGACACCAGTGCAACGGAAACTGAAAACACCTGCATAACAGAGTCAACTGCTGAGCAACAAGGAGGGAGCCGGAGAAAGTCCAGAGGACACCCAACATGCAAACAGAAGTGTCCGTGAGTTGCAGTGCACTGAGGTTGAGGCACTACAGCTAAGCGCGCCCATGTGAAGAAAAAGTCTCGGATAGTGTCCCTTCAAGATATTCCTGATGCACATGCAGTGGGGTGTGTTAGACCTGCATCATCTTCCTCATCAATGTCCCAGGTCTCCCACACTGCTTGAGGTGACATTGTTGCACACCCAATCCTCAGCACAAAACTCAATCAGTATGGCTTACGGTGCACTGAGTCAGCGGGACCTGGATTGCCAAGAAGGGTGTCAGTCTGATGATGGCATCCACGACAGGTGTGAGCAACTCCGTAAGTCTGTCATGACCACCGTTTCGACTCTGGCAAATGGCGGTTGGAGGTGGTCCTGGTGGTGGTGACGTGTGCCTCCTGCAGTGATGCGACGTCCGTGCCGGTCAGGACTCGATTTGATGTGTGAGCCCTGGTGGACCACAGTTGAGGCCGGAGGCAGTGGACAGAGCAGGGCCACAGACACATGACGTTGATGACCCCAAGGCCATCACTTCAGAGGCCATCCAATATCGCAGAAGAAGGGGTCCCGAACATGACCAGCACAGAGTTAGTGGCCCCGGATGCACTGCAGCCAGCACAGGCACCCAGCCACGGGACGGTGACTTGCGGTGCAGTCAGATGGGCCATGCGACCTGAGCGGGTCCTCATCAATGTGTGAGGTGTATGCTGCGGAGGGTTGCGGGGGACAGTGGAAGGTGTCCTCCAGGGCATGATGCAGAGGGTGGAAGCTGTCTGGAAGCAGCAAATGGAGGGGTGTAATGCCGCGGCCTCGTTTTCGCCACAAAGTCAGTATCACCGCCATGATGGCAATGACAACCCCAGTCCATGGACTCAGTCGCCACCAAAGTCCAACCAGAAAGTGTCCATGGGTCTCAGGGGATAGACATAGAGGCACCGGGGCTGATTGGGGATGCAGACTGCGATGAGGCCTGTACAATGACATCAAGTCAGCCATAAATAAATCAAGGCTGAATTCGAAAGTGTGTGTGACCTATTCAACTGCAGTGTAGGCCGGGGTCAGCGGTCAGCAAGGGCCCACAGCCACGTGTTGTTGGGATGCTATGCACATGGTTGCTGCCACCTGACCGAAGGGAGTACAGCGAAGTAGAATCTTTATTCTTGTGCGTACACGGACAATGTATGATTAAGACTCAGTTCCAAATGTGTGACCTACTTGTCAGTAGGGTCTGCCGAAGGCAGTAGTCAGCAGGGTACAGCAGACATGTGTCATAAGAATGCCATGCACAGAACTGGTGGCACCACATCGAAGGGAGTACACTGATATATGATCTGCAATGAACATATGTACTCTGCTATTGTGTAATCAAGACTCAGTTCCAAATGTTTGACCACCTTGACCGTGGTGTAGGCCGGAGGCGGCAGAAGAGTACGTCAACGAGAAAAGACTAAAGCAGGCCTGTGTTGTGGAGGCCGTGACGGTCTGAGGAGGCTGCCAAGGTCACGGGCCTCGGGCTTGGAGTTTGCACAGGCACGTGGTGGGCCCTCCTTGACACACGCCTGTGTCGGAAGGTGATCAGTGTGGCCTGGCTGCACAGGGGCAGGCCTAACTGGTTCGGGGTCCAGCGGGCCGGGATATGGCAGGCACACACGATTGCAGGCAACACCGCTCATGAGGACGGCATCGGCCATGTGGCGTGGTGAGAGGTGCCACCCTGGCAGAGACGGTGGGCTATCCGGAAGAGGACCATGCCCAGGGCTACATGCTTTTTATTCACACCCCTACACTTGCCTGGCATACGCCAGGCCATCCCACTCTGCTCATGCTTACGGGGGGACGTAACAGGCAACATTTCTGCGAACTGCCCCACTGGCTGTGGTGACATGGTTGCGTCCACTGTCCACTACACTCCATACACCAGAGATGTATGTCACCATGGATATGGGTGTGTTCTGCATACTGCGGTCTGTTCAGCACATCTCTGCCACTCTTGGCATTGTGTACTTTCCCAATCATGGTTCGCCTGCATCCTTCACACATGCCTGATTGCCACATCTCCCCACATTCGGCTATTGTGTGGCTGGGGTGCCATGCCGTTGATGGCTCATGTTCATGGCTTGCCCAGGTTACCATTGTGAGTTGTTCTGTCGTGTCTGGTGTGTGGGCATGTTGTTTTGCATCTTGGTTGTGATTTTTTAACGTGTGCATTGCCAGAGTTGTGAGTTGCATTGTTGTGGAGTTGAGGTGAGTGGGGTGTTCATTTGGAACTTGCCAAGGGGCTGTGCATTTCCCTTGGTGCCATCCTGGAAACGCTGGTTGCTGATGGACTGTCGGAGGATAGAGGTATCATGCACACTGGCTGGGTATTTGGAGGCGACATTGGTGGGGGTTCCACGGTGTTCGGATGTTGCCTGCACATTGATGTGAGACATGTGCTTTCTGTTGCAGTGATTGTGTGCTGTGTCACCAGGGGGCACAGGTAGGACATGTGTGCTGTGGATTGCCCCCAACACGTGCATGCATCCACCTATGGCGTATGGACCTTGCTTGGTCTCCAGCAGATCCTGCGCATTGTGTTGGACGTATAGGGACTGGGGTACCAGGCTGATGGTGATGACCAGGACAGGTGTGAGGGACTTGGATGTGGCTGGCAGTGAGACTCCTCCGACGCTGGTGGGTGTTGGTTGGGGGGAACCAGGGGCCAACAGGTGCAGCTTTGTGTGAGGTGGGATGTTGGTTGTCCGCTGAGTTGGTGCTGTCGGCCCTTTGGGCGATGATGGTCAGGATGCATATGATGGTTGTCCTTTTGAGCCTGTAGTGTGCAATTACATTGTCAGGTGTTTGGTCTGTGAGGCTGGTGCGTTTCCTGGGGGTCTGCTGTCTTTGTCTGCGCTGCCTCTGTGGTGGTCCGGGGGGGGTTCTGGGTGGGGGTTGGGGTCCTGGGGTCGTGGCGGTGGGTGTTGTGGCCCTCTTGGGTGTCGGGCCGCATGACCAGTGGCTCCATGGCATCTGTTGCCCTTCCAATGTGGGTGTGGGCTGGGCTCCCATTTGTGGTGTAGGCTGTCGTCCGACTTTGCACCAGGTCTGAGCAGGTGTTAGTTTCCGGGTGCTAACGCGCCTTATCGCCTGTTATGTGTTCTCATCGCCGATCTGGCTGGTCGTTGAGAATGTTGTGGAGTGGTGTTGTCGTGGCTTTTGGCACGGGAACGCCTACTCTGCATCTCATTAGCAATAGTTGTGGGGGACATCTGTGGCAAGGTTTTTTGCGCCTGCTATCACTCGTAAACTGGTGCTGGGACGTTAACACCAGCTTGTGATTGGGGTGAGAAGTTTATCGTTACTTTGGCTGCGATAAAGTGCTGTTGACTCGGCGATAGATCCTTGTGAATATGCCCCCTTGTTTTCTGATGCCCTGGCCTGTTTCCGGGGGCCTTGAAAGGATGACTATTCATACTGCTGTTTGTAACAAGCAATAATATCCCCATTTTTTATGACAGCGCTCTTTACAATATTTACCAGCACTTTTAGCATAAAATCAATTAAACACAGCCCTCATAAATAGTATATTTTCACATTTCCATCACTCTGCGTTTTAATTCCACCTTCTTTTAGTACAAATGTATCCACCTCTCGGATGCATTCAGTGACCTCTCCTCAGAGAGGGCCAAAAACATACAGTGTGGATTCTTTTGTCACCTGTGTTTGCAACCGGCAGCCGAGGGCAAGTGGTGCTGCCCGCGCTTTCAAACGTGAGCGTGCTCACTGCTGCAGACAGTCACGTGGTCTTTCAGCACGTGAGCGATACAAGCACATACGCAGCAAGCTTTGTTTGGTGGGGTACCTAAGGGCGCTTCTTTTGAGCCTACCCCCTGCATGGAGTTTGACTCCAACAGCCGAGGGACACGACTAGCAGGCTGCACCACCAGTGCTGAGATTCAGCACTCGGTTGTGAGGCACTAGACCACTGGCGCTCTCCAGAGCTATATTATGTGGATTAAAGCAGCTTGTGAGGAGGTGATGCCCTTCCCATGGGCCTCGAAGCACAGGTTTTCACATTTTGGGCATTATTTAGAGCTCGGTGGACTGGCTACTCCATCAATATTATGGCGGATGTATTGTTAGAGTGCAATATTGTTGCCACTTACAGATTACAGAACTTCTTTCACCTTTGGCTGAACATATTCTCTGCTAAACTTTAAATAAGACCCTTAGTTTAATGGAAACTGAGATTCGTCCTGAGGTCCTGCACATCACAATACAGAGGAGTGCAAAACAGATAACACTATGTGTATTTCACTTCACTGATTGCCGTTTCCCCTTTCTTTAAGGCAGATTACTCGGGTCAAGGGCGTAGCTATCAAAACTGCAGCAGGTGCAGTGGCACCGGGTCCAGGCGTCCAAGGGGCCCTATGCACTCCAATGATGGTTGTAGGTCAATACTTAACCAATGGATGGGGGAGCGTTTGGCTGCAATGCACTACGGTCCATGGCATCTTTGCTACACCACTGGCTGGTAGGGGGATGCTCGAGACAGATTGTGATGCTGTCTTCCTTCTGTAACCGTAGATGCTATGACCCAAAGAGCATGGAGTCTGCCTACCAGAGATATGCCAGAACAGTGGACCAAGTTACGGTTAGTTCCCACTCCAGCTTCCTTTGGAATGGTAGAGTGATTTTCAGGTCTCTTTACCTACAACAACTGAGCTCCACAATCCCAGATTGCATGAGGGGATAGGCAGAAAGACTAAGAAAATCACAGAGTTTTTCAGACACTGAAACAGGACCCATGAACTGACTGAAGACCTTAACAGCATGATATTTCTAAGGCATCCAAAGATGTTCCTGCTTTATGCAATGAATCTGTGACTCTAAGTGTGATGTGGATGATACACAGAGCCTTGGTTACCTTCACTTTTCTCCAAAGGAGTGGCGTCAACTGCCTGCCAACCATCATAGGACGAGCCAAGATCCTTCCGCGCAAACCACGCCTCATTCCACACTTGAAAGTTCCTGCATAACATAAGAGAAAAATAATTTCGTGTGTATGATTAGTTTGTTCAGAAATGGGAGGATCATGCACACTGGCACAGGACAGAAGGGACTGCATCATAGGAAGGTTTTTGGACAAACTAATGATCAATTATCAAAGGAGAAGCCATCTTGGGAGAGTAAGAAGGGAAAACCTTTCCCTAAGGGTCATTTCAATAATTTCTTCATGAATGTCTGTATTGTTAATATGCTTCACGAAGTATCTGTCCTTCAAGTTTACAGAGTAGGTAGATTACATGTAGGTGTAAGTTGCAGACAACTCCAATCTAACGCTTCTCTCTGTGATATGATTTCCTCCTTTGACTTCTGATACATAAATTATGTTGATGATATCTAGATTGTCTTCTCCTTCCCAGATTCCACCAGCCGCAGCCTGTGCAGGTAAGAGCGTAGAGCTGTGGGGCCTGGTGGGGGGGAGGATTTCGATGGACGGCGAGGAGGGAAAATGTTTTCTTTATTTAATTTTCCCTTGTCATTGTCCGTCAAAATCCCCCACCCGCTAGGCCCCACAGCCCCACCGCTCTTACCTGCAGGGGCCACGGCTGGATTACACACCTGACCCCCAGGCATCCGACTGTCTCACAGCTTTCTATCATAGAGTGGCACCAGAGTCAATTGTGCCAACTTCTGCCAAAACGGAAGTGTTATTCTTCCCCTCCTCTTCTGCACTCCCCTCCCTGGCTGGCTCCATCTCACTACCCCCAGACTCGTTGAAATTAGCACCCCTCCACTTAATGCTACGATGGTAGATAGCTAAAGACAAAAAGAGCATTATATATCTTACTAATACTAGCAAACAGGTCAATAAAAAACCTATATGCCAGCTATCTTGCTGACTACCTATCGCTTGACTCCCCAACTTGTACCATTTGAGCACCTAATCCCAATGTTTGGGATACACCTAGGCCCCCTGGTCCCTCTTTCACTTTTCACAGCTTTTACCTTGCATGTCACTACATTAGAATGCCTTACCATCCCTCATTCAAGCCGCAAACTTTGCTGCTGGATTTTTAGATTGCACTAGGATATGCACGCATTACAAGAGATAAACATTGGAAAGCATTGCACTCCATTTACTAAACGTTCACACAATCAGAAAGGGAACTTGCTGCGCTGTGTAGCATGAAAGAGAGAGAGTAGCAATGCACAATATTTACAATATGATAGAACTTCTGTTCTCTCCTTGTTCTCTCCTTGCGCTGGCTCACATTTAGCAACCTGGCACCAACACAATTACCCTGGAGCCACAACTGAAGGGTGCCTGCATTGCTGACCACTTTTCTTCTTTATAATGTATGCAGCCTTGAAAAAGCCCTGCGGGCGAAACGCACGTCGGCTGCTGATTGAAATTGGATACGAACTTGGAAAATAAACATTTAATACAACATCCCTATGAAGATCGGATAATGATTTACATTCCTATGTGAACTATACAATTCATGGATATGATTCAACTAAGCGGATAAATTGTGGTATTATTGTACTGTTGTGGTGTGCTGCGTTGCCTATCTAGTACATCGTATTTGGACAGATGTTAGTGCCCTGGTCCTACACATTGTCCTTCCAACACTTAAGCACACAACAGCGTATTTTAGCAAGACAAATCATTATTTCTCTATGTATGCAAAAATTCATACTTTCATGACCTATGTACCATCTCAATTGTGGTGTACAATATTCCTGATCGAAATGTTTTGGTGCTATCAATAAATGAGTAAAATTGAAAATGTCATTTCATTTAATTGCATCAGAGCAAAGCCATGAAAGATGTTCACTTTTGGATACATGGTGCAGGTGAATCCAAACAAGTAGAAGACATTTTGAATTCCAGAGGCCTTCTGAAATGATTTAACTATACATTTATCAAGTACAATGTGGTTCTTAATTAAAATGTATCAAATCCTCGCCTGGGACTGTATATTACCTTATTAGCCCTCAACACATCGTCCACCCATATATCATAACCATCTTATTTTTGGGAACGGTACTTATTTTTCTGCATCTCACATTCAGCAAGAGAGGGAAAACACACAAAGTGGAAAGACAGTGGGAGAGAAAGACGGATAAACCGTCACAAAGAAAAAAGCAGAACCAGCAAGAGTGAGATACTGGAACAGGGAGTATCTGGTGCTGGATTAAAGAGGCATGAGGTGGATTCAAGACTACGCAGCTTTGATATTCAACGTGTCAAATGTTTATAGTGCCAGACTTCAGGCTTCTGAGGAGAGCTTTGGGCACCAGCACTCGTTCTTTTACTAACTAAAATCGGAACCATAATATTGACTGCTCAAATGTTGTCAAGGTACATGTAGGTATAATATTATTAAATCTGCCATGACGATATATATATACTTTCAACAGGAATAATGTGCTCCAACACTTCAAGTGACCCCACTGGTTTCACCATTTTACAATTCACCTTGATTTATAAGAAGGCTGATATATTTACCACAGTACATCGTTACATGAATCCACATTTCCTGCTTTATCATCATAACATGTATCGACATAGAGGTTTCGGTCTGTGTCCTGAGCCGAATTAAAGTTGGTAACAGGACGGCATGGAATCCCAAAACATCTCAGGACTAAAGAAGATAAAAAGAAAAACATCCATTGCCATACTTAGAATTAGCCCAGAGTTACTTTGAGCATAACCTCTCAAATGCATGCAACATGTTGAGACTGCAGAACCTTTTTAAAGTGTATTATGCTTCAAAAAACGTAAACATGTTTTAATATAAAATATTCAAATGTCAAATAATTAAAACATTTGCTATTAATCCAAAACTAAAAAAAATGCTACAGCACATTTTCCTATTAAATTACATGTGTACTTCATTATACATAATAAATAATTAATTCGGATATATTTATTACATTTAAAAAAAAACACTTTTTAATTACAGTTTTTTTAAAAATCAAACCCACACTATACATTTTATTTTTATTTATTATATATATATATTTGTTAAAAGTTATGAGTTAAAATCATTTAAAATATTTTTAACAAAAGTTTAAAAGTGTAAGTTAATTTTTATTATAAACTAAGTTACTTATTAAACGTTAAAATATTTACAAATATTATTATTATTTAACATTAAAGATGTTAGGAAGAATAGGCTTTGACACATCCAAGGCTTCCAGGAGCTGAAGAACAGCACTTGGGGGTGAAAACTCACTCCAGCTGAAGCCATTAACAGAGTACAGGGTAGGTTCAGTTGGATCTAGTCAGGTGGGAAATCTTCAAGAAAAGGGCTTCTAGAAGGCTGTGTCCCTGTAGCTTAACAGGAGGTGCGCCAATTGAACATTGGAGGTCACTTCTTTGTCCTGTGTACAAATGGGAGCAGGTCCAGCCTTTCAGATCTCCTCACCGGTCTCAACAGTAAGCACAATCCATCTTCTGTTTTCCAAAGGTCCAGTAGTGTTCTGAAAAGGGTGTACAGCAGTGCTACATTAATGTCTGGCACTAACCTGTGGGTGGGGTTGACTGCTTACCCCTCTATAATTGATAGGGAAATAGTTCCCAGGGGTAGCCCTACCAATTTTTACAGCAGATCTTGTGTGCCCTGCTGCAAACAATCCCATAATAAAACCAAGAGGACAGAACCTTTATCACCTTATGCAGAACTTCTGTCCCCACCCGAAAGGTATAGCCAGAGAAGTGACTAACCCCCTCCCTGTGTGGTTACTTCAAACCACTTCAGGGGCTAGTTCCTCTCCCACTGGGATTGGTGCCTGCCTGCCTGCGTGACTAGGTGGACAAAAGAAATCCCTAATCACATGTCAGCTAATATTTGCCTGTGACAGGGTATGCCTCTTTGAAATTAATCAAGTTATTGGGCACAACCCAGATGGCCATTCTGTCAAAGGAACATAACATTTCCCCAAGGATTTTGTCTCAGCTCTGGGAGTAAATTCATATTTCAACAATAAGGTTTTTCGGCTCCTGGGTGACAGAAGGAACTCATTTAAATGGACTTCCACAGGCTTTAGGAGGGGAAAAGGTAAATTTCTAAAAGTACCTTTACCAAAATGTTTATTACAAATCTGACGTTAACAGTACATTGGGTTTGTAATGAATATTTTTAAAAGTCCAAGAATTAATTTTGAAGCTGTTACCTAGCTCAGGATACTATTATTAAATGTAAAATTGTATCCCAGTGATTTCCTTTGAAATAGCCAGCTCTATTACAGTAAAAATATGCCCACAGTAAGGGCATGTTTAACATTAAATGTTTATATGTCCTACTTTTAAATGCCATGCACCTTGCCTATGGGCAATAAACTCTACTTAGGAGTGACTTATTAATACGTACGTATTCAACTTTATTCGATTCAGACAGAGAATCATAAAAGCTTACAATTCAGTACAAGTTTAAAAAAGGAAAAATTTAATCAAATCATTAAAAACGGATGCAATGAAAACATTTACAGATTTAGGGTACAGCAGTTATAAACTTCCTTTTAGTGATGACAGACCTCAAAAATCTTGCCACTACCTCACATGTAAACAAGTCCGGGAGCAATTGTAAAAATAAGTAGGCCGGTCTGCATTGTCTAAAATTTTACGATTTCATTAAAGGCTTAATAAAAATAATCCTTAAATCTGTATAAAATTTGCAGATAAACAGTACGTGAATAGTTGATTGTTTAGAGATCTGGTCACAAGGACAGCATATTCGTTGACGAGACCAGTTATTGGTATTGGAGAAACTTGTCAAACAATGAAAAATGTCTAATCTAAAACGTGTCAAGACAAATCTATGTTCAGCATTTAAAACACCAATTAAATATGGTTGCATTGTGTAACAGGTTGGTACCATTTGATTATGTTGACCGGTGGGATTCACAAGTTTCAGTGTTAATCTCTTTTCCTCTAAATTGTTCAAACATACTCTCTTTAATGATACTCTTGATAAATGCAACAAAGATTCAGGGTTTTCGTAATATTCAGAATGACAAATATCATGCATAATATTTTTCTATGTATTTCAGTCATGGCATTTTCAGTGCATGATCAGCACCGCAGCAGTCCTGTACAATGGCTCTATTAAAGCCCGTATGATCCAATGTCCATAGCTTGTGCCAAAGGAGAAGTGGCTGCATCCTTATCAAGTCTTCCAAATAAGTTACGCCCAATTCCGCATGACACACAAAGTTAGAACACCTGGTTGGAAGCCCTAAAAGGTTTCTAAGAAACCCATTTTCTACCAGCTGTAAAGAATCAACATCTACATGTCCCCGCAACTCAGAACCGTACATCGCTATTGACCGGCATTTGGTGTTATAAATGCTCAGCATATCCCTGGGAAATTTGTATCTCAGTTTCCTAGAAAAGTTACTCAGACCCGCAATTGATCTAAGGAACTCCATTCTTCTCGATTTTACTGCACTTTTCCAGTTACCATTACTATCGAATAAAATTCCTAAATACGAGAAAGTTGAAGTTTGAGGTAAAATCTCATTTCCTATTGAAATATTGCGTCCCTTGGCTAACTTTCAACCAGCTTTTATAACATACGTTTTACCTATGTTAATTAAAAGACCCAAATTCTCCATAAAATTTACAAATTTATCTAAAAGATGCTGAAGAGCGTTGGGGGTGCGGGCCATAAGTACCGCGTCATCCTCGTACAATAATACTGGTACTGGTCTATTACCGATTTGAGGCAGATCAATACAAGAGTCCACAAGGGTACTACCCAAGTCATTAATGTACAAGTTAAAAAAAAACGGCGCAAGTACGAACCCCTGGCAGGCCCCCTTCTTAATGTCAACTGGGCTCGTGCATTCACCATTCATACCATATCAAATCTTGGCAGACCTCATTGAACACAAATATCTGAGGAAATTGATGATGGCACAGTCAAAACCCAATGAGGTCATAATAGACCAGAGTTTATCATGGGCGACACAGTCGAATGCGGAGGTCAAGTCCACAAACGCCAGGAACAGGTTGCCCCCTTTTATTTGTGTGTACTTGCTCACTAGCAAATTAAATTGATGGCCTGCTCTGTGGTCCCAACACCCTGGCGGAAGCCATGTTGAAAGTCGGACAGAATATTGTTCCAGTCTGCCCACTCCTGTAGTCTGTCCAGCACAATATGACCCACCACCTTGACCATCGAGTCCAGCAAGGAGATGGGTATATAGTGTGTGGGGCAGTTGCGGTCTCCCTTTTTAAATATTGGCACAATGTGTGATTCCGACCAATACACTGGAAAGCCAGCTTCCTGAAAAGACTTAAGGACCAGGGTCAGGAGAGGGCCCCAGAGATCAGTGTTGTCCTTAAAGATGTCATTTGGGATCCCATCAGGGCCCGGTGCCTTTCCTCTCTTGCTAGCTCCAAGTGTCCAAATCACCTCCTCCAGTGTGAAGTTAAAATCTAAATATTTCCACAAGAGAGTAGGCCCAGGGGAGACATCTCTCATCCCAGCCACAGAGTTATCTTGGTCTTTTTCAGCCGAGCCCATGTATAATTTCACAAAATGGGCCACCCATTCTTGTTCTGTAATTGCTGCCTCTATTCTGGGTCATCGTCACAACAAAAGGGAGAATTTACAACACGCCAAAAAAACTTAGAATCTTTATTCTGGCTCCCTTCCTGCAGATGGTCCCAAGCCTCCTCTTTAAGAACCTTTTGCGATGGTTTAGTGCTAGCTTATAAGCCCGCCTACAATTTTGTACTTCTATATTATTCCTAGGAAACTCCTTCAAGGACCTCTTTAACTTATTGTGTTGCAGAGTGAATGCATGATCAAATCACCCTTGCTTTTTCATTACCCCTCTAATCTGGTTAATAGTCAACCCAGCACTAATCTCCTCGCCGATGTATCCAAGAGCCTCCACGACCGTACGAGCGCCGGCAGTCTCACCCAAACAGACCTCAAAAGCCCTACTGCCCTTGCTGTAAAAATCGGGATGGGTCAACCATGGACCAGCGCAGGGTAAAGCCATTCAAACGGGTGTGTACTATATTCTCCGCGGCAAGGGTAGATTGCCCTTTGCCAGGCTTACCCTGAGGACTAATATCCAGTACAAAACTCTGTGGAAAATGATCACTCAATACGATGTTATGTAGTATAAAGTTAAGAACTAGTGCAGCGTAACGTTTGGGAAATAAGAGGAAATCAAAGACACTCCTACCCCTACAACCGTCAAATGTACAGGGTACTACAACCGGGCTGCCTCCAAGTTTGTTACTAAAACATAGATTAAAGAGCAGCTCATTGAGTTTCTCCCTGTACCCTGAATGAACAAAATGGGAGACGTCGTCACTAAGTGGAGAGATCTACTGTGGCTGGATGGAATGGCTCGGGAGTGGAAGGTCTTGAAACCATTAAGATGTATAGGGTCATTGGCCCAGGTTTCTTGCACCATCATAATCGTGAAACCTGTCATAAACACCAGCCATTCTGGAATGCTATGTTTACTGCGAAGCCCCGCAACGTTTTAACTTAAAACTGTGATATTATTCCCTGATGATATCAAAGGGATCTTGTTGTTGTCATTAATATCATCAATATAATTTCCTGAAAAATTACAATTACCAGTAGAGTTATGAGCCACATTCCCGGAGGTAATATTATCTAGGCTAGATCCCTAAGCACCCTGGTTATCACAGTTGCTTCAAGGTGGTTCACAGTTGTTACCAGGAGGAACGTCATTAAAAGCATCAGAAAGGAGACTATTGTTGTTTGATAAAGGTGCATGAGGGGTCATTATGGTTAACTGATGTAGGCTATGCTTGTTATTTCAGGGTGCAATGCTATCACCTACCCTCCCAACATCTAAATGGACATTAGCCAGTAGCCTCACTCTACAGACGCCACGATCATCTTGTGTGACGACCAGAGTGACTTATTAATATATATATATATATAAATATATATATATATATATATTCACTGAAAAAAACATAGGTTTCAGAGACGTTATAGTTAGAAATTAGCATTTAAAAAACCTTAGAAATTCACAGAAAAAAACATAGGTTTCGGGGGTGTTATAGTTAGCTGGCCATTTCACTCATACAAAACCAGAGAAATTCCTCCCTTATAGTTTCTTCTGCTAACTATTACTCGCCCGCCCATAATGCACTGCTGATGATGTCACATATTGCATCATTCGTGACATGGTCAGTGACATCACTGATGACATCACCGAGGAAAACTTTAATTGCCCTCAAATATTTCCCCAATGCAATCGCAATCTTGAGGTTTGGCATTTCTATGAATAACTCTATCCCCTGTGTCCGTCGCCTTATATCATATTTTAACAAAATCGTTTACGCTGCTCTAATACTGTTACACAATCTAACAGAATGTGCAATATGTCACCTTTTGTTCCCAATGTGCACTTACAACAACCATCTTTAAGCAACATTTTTATTTTTAGTTCTTCATTTACCAGCCATGGATTTATACCAATTCTCATTCTTAAAATCCCCTGTCTGTACCAGTGATTTGGTCAAATATCCAAATAGGGGAAACAATTTTCATTTGACCATGATACCCTCATAAATTGCACAGATTTTTTCTTGGCCAGATATTCCATATCTACTCGTCTAGATGCTTCTTGGCTGTATTTTCTGAGCTCACTTTTTGTAAAATCTACATACAGGGAATCTTGGCCGATTTCCACTTTTATATTCAGGCCAATAATATTTTCTTCCTTGACCTCTTAGCCCAGTTCAAAGTACTAGTTTGGATCTCTTTCCTACACCATTGTGATACCTTTTGGTTTGTCTCTGTATCCAAACGTTTCCAAAATCTAATTAGAGACATTTGTGACTGCACACTCCAAGCAATTGTACCTATCTCGGTTCTTATAGCTTGGACCATCGACGAATGTGGCAGTGACAGCAATGTTTTCAGACACTTCCCTTCCTCTCGGTCCCAATCCTCTTTACCATTTAAATAAAGGACTTCTGCTCCATAGAGCACTTGTGGGGGTACCATCGCATTAAAGGCTTTCAGCAATGATCTGTGGGACATATCCCCATATTCTCTATTAAATTTTTTCAATCCACAGATCGATGTGAAAGCCTTCGCTTTCTGAGCTTCTAAATGAATATACCACTTTAAGGACCTATCAAACCACATCCCGAGATAGCGATATTCATTTACCATTTCCAATTTCAAATCACCTAAGAACCTATTAAATTTAATATCATTTTCCCAAAACATAAATTTTTTGTCTTATCCATATTTACAGTTAAACATTTTCCTTCGCAATATTCTTTAAAAACATTAAGTTTTCTTTGCAGGCCTATTTCAGTTTGGTCCAATATTACCTATTCATCTGCTTATAGTAGGCAGGGCACTTTATTTCCATCCATTCTCGGGCTTGCACTTCTTGCAATTTCTAGGGCGGCTTGTAAATCTGCTAGGAATAAGGAAAATAACAACGGAGCCAACAGGCATCCCTGTTTCAGCCCGTTCTTTATTGCTATTTTGGGCGTCAATGACCCTTCTGTATCTTTAATAATTTGTGCCCAATCACCACTATGCATCTCCTTTATTATAGCCAATAGACCTTCGGGATATTTTTATTTTCAAGGGTCTGCCACAGTGAGTTCCGATCAACTGAGTCGAATGCTGCTCTAAAGTCAAGAAAACAACAACATAGTTTACCATTTTGTTCTATTGACTTACATGCTATTGCCCACAAGGCAAAGCAGTGATCGACCGTGGAATGGCTTTCTTTAAAGCCCCCTTGTTCAACTGGCACAATCGATAACTCTTCCGACCAGTCCTTTAATCTATTTAAAATAATTTTCGAGAAAACTTTTTCCCCGATGTCTAGCAAATTAATCAACCTATAATTTTGTGGTTCATTCAAGTTACCTTTTTTATGAACTGGTCTTATTACAGCCCCCTTCCAATTCTTAGGTGTTTTCCCTACCTCTAAAATAACCATAAACATACAATAAAAAGATCTCGCCCACCACTTCAGCTGGGACTTTATTATAATTGCAGGGAGGTTATCTAGTCCTGCTGCACGTGTTAATTTCAACTTGGTTATTGTATTTTTTACATTCTCTTCTGTGAAGTCTGGTCTTAATTCTTCAATTAACTCTTGCCAAGTCTGGGACTCTTCTATTACTAAATCCCTCTGGGGGTCATACAAATCCTTCAAATACTTCTCCCACACTGACTCATCTACCACGCAGTTCATCTCCCCCACTTGGTGGCCTGCCGCGGCGTTACCAGCTTCCAGAATTGTCTTATATTTTTGATTCAATAGAGTCTAACAAATTTTCCCAGCACTTATCTTTGTGCGCCTTTTTTGTATTTATAGTTAGCTTTTTATACTCTCTTTTCAGTTTTTTAAAGTAGCTTTGCCTCTTGTAGTCATGTTTTTTACCTATTCTTCTTATTACTTTCCTTATTTCTTTTTTTTTCTTTAAACAATCCACAGAAAACCATTTTGGTTGTCCAGCAGGGATTATATAATGATTTATTTTATCCTTTTATAGTTCTTTTCGGAAGCATTGCACTACTTGGACTATCTTTCCTTCATACCATTCCAAAGTCTGGCCCCCTATATCTCTGAGGACTATCTTCTGTTGGAATTTCTCTAATTTTTCCATATATTTTTCTGTTAATCTAGTAGTCACTCTTTTAGGATATTCAACTTGTTGAGCAATTACTGTTTCTTGGGGTTTCGGGGAGCCCCATTGGATCTTCATTTACAGGGGATTATGATCACTGCCTTCTTTCCAATATATTTTAAATTCCCTCATAAGAGGGAAATTCCAAGCAAACATAAAAATAAAATCTATTGGGCAGTTTTGTGTACCTATTTTAAATGTTTTCTTTGCTGGGCAGTCTGAATCGGTTCTGCCATTCAGGCAGAATAGACCCTTCATCCCTAGATAGTTTCCCAGGTCCTGATCCCGTCTCAAGGGTTCACAGCTTGGGAAAGATGCTTGTTTAATCCCATATGCATCCAAAATTTCCCTATGCCAAAGGTCCACCTTTTTCGGATGCAATTTATGATTAAAATCACCCATAATAAAAAATATCCGACTCGTACTTTCCACATAAAGACCCTATGTCCTCTTTGAAATGCGCCATCTCAATTCCATACTCTACAACATTATCCTATTGCATGTACACATTTATAATAATTACATTTTCATGCTTTTTATCAATTATCAGCAACAATAATCTGCATACCAAGAGCCATTTACATTATACTTTTAGCAAAACTAAACTGACTGACTGACACTGACTGACTGACACTGACTGATTCACACTGACTGACACTGATTGACTGACACTGACACTGACTGACACTGATTGACTGACACTGACTGACTGACAATGACAGACTGACTGACACTGACTGACACTGATTGACTGACACTGACTGACAGCCACTGACTGACACTGATTGACTGACACTGACTGACACTGATTGACTGACACTGACTGACTGACTGACTCTGGCAGACTGACACTGACTGACACAGACTGACTACTCTCTACTTCTCTACTACTCACTCTCTACTACTCTCTACTACTCTCTCTCTGCCAATCACTCTCTACTACTCACTCTCTACTACTCTACTACTCTCTACTACTCACTCTCTACTACTCTCTACTACTCACTCTCTACTACTCACTTGCTACTAATCTCTACTACTCACTCTCTACTACTCTCTACTACTCACTCTCTACTACTAATCTCTCTACTACTCACTCTCTGCTATTCACTCTACTACTCTCTACTACTCTATACCACTCACTCTCTACTTCTCTGCTACTCTCTCTCTACCACTCACTCTCTACTACTCACTCTCTACTACTCTCTACTACTCACTCTCTACTACTAACTCGCTACTACTCTCTACTACTCACTCTCTACTACTCTCTGTCTACTACTCTCTACTACTACTCTCTACTATTCACTCTCTACTACTCACTCTACTACTCTCTACTACTCACTCGCTTCTACATTTACATTATACTTTTAGCAAAACTAAACTGACTGACTGACACTGACTGACTGACACTGACTGATTGACACTGACTGACACTGATTGACTGACACTGACACTGACTGACACTGATTGACTGACACTGACTGACTGACAATAACAGACTGACTGACACTGACTGACACTGATTGACTGACACTGACTGACAGCCACTGACTGACACTGATTGACTGACACTGACTGACACTGATTGACTGACACTGACTGACTGACTGACTCTGGCAGACTGACACTGACTGACACAGACTGACTACTCTCTACTTCTCTACTACTCACTCTCTACTACTCTCTACTACTCTCTCTCTCTGCCAATCACTCTCTACTACTCACTCTCTACTACTCTACTACTCTCTACTACTCACTCTCTACTACTCTCTACTACTCACTCTCTACTACTCACTTGCTACTAATCTCTACTACTCACTCTCTACTACTCTCTACTACTCACTCTCTACTACTAATCTCTCTACTACTCACTCTCTACTATTCACTCTACTACTCTCTACTACTCTATACCACTCACTCTCTACTTCTCTGCTACTCTCTCTCTGCTACTCTCTCTCTACTACTCACTCTCTACTACTCACTCTCTACTACTCACTCTCTACTACTAACTCGCTACTACTCTCTACTACTCACTCTCTACTACTCTCTCTCTACTACTCTCTACTACTACTCTCTACTATTCACTCTCTACTACTCACTCTACTACTCTCTACTACTCACTCGCTTCTACTCTCTCTACTATTCACTCTCTACTACTCACTCTACTACTCTCTACTACTCACTCTCTACTACTCTCTCTCTACTACTCACTCTCTACTATTCACTCTCTACTATTCACTCCCTACTACTCACTCTCTACTACTCACTCTCTAATACTCGCTCTCTAATACTCACTCTCCACTACTCGCTCTCTACTACTCACTCGCTACTACTCTCTACTACTCACTCTCTACTACTCACTCTCTACTACTCTCTACTTCTACTCTCTACTACTCACTCTCTGCTACTCACTCTCTACTACTCTCTACTACTCACTATACTACCCTCTACTACTCCCTACCACTCACTCTCTATTACTCTACTACTCACTCTCTACTACTCTCTACTACTCTCTCTCTACTACTCCCTCTCTGCTACTCACTCTACTACTCTCTACTACTCACTCTCTACTACTCACTCTCTACTACTCTCTACTACTCACTCTCCACTACTCACTCTCTACTACTCACATTCTACTACTCACTCTCTACTACTCTACTACTCTACACTACTCTCTCTACTACTCACTCTCTACTACTCACTCTCTACTACTCAGTCACTACTACACACTCTCTACTACTTGCTCTCTACTACTCACTCTACTACTCACTCTACTACTCATTCTCTACTACTCCACTACTCTCCACTACTCACTCTCTACGACTCAGTCTCTACTACTCTCTCTCTACTACTCTCTACTACTCACTCTCTACTACTCTACTACTCACTCTCGACTACACACTCTCTACTACTTGCTCTCTACTACTCACTCTACTACTGACTCTACTACTCACTCTCTACTACTCCACTACTCTCCACTACTCACTCTCTACTACTCTACTACTCACTCTCTACTACTCTACTACTCACTCTCTACTACTCTCTCTCTACTACTCACTACTACTCTCTACTACTCACTCTACTATTCACTCTCTATTACTCTCTCTCTACTACTCTCTACTACTCACTCTACTATTCACTCTCTACTACTCACTCTCTACTACTCACTCTCTACTACTCTCTCTCTACTACTCTCTACTACTCACTCTACAACTCATTCTCTACTACTCTCTACTACTCTCTCTCTGCTACTCACTCTCCACTACTCACTCTCTACTACTCTCTACTACTCACTCTCTACTACGCACTCTCTACTACTCACTCTCTACTACTCTCTACTACTCACTCTCTACTACTCACTACTACTCTCTACTACTCACTCTCTATTACCCACTCTCTACTACTCTCTACTACTCACTTTCTAGTACTCTCTACTACTCTCTACTACTCACTCTCTACTACTCACTCTACTACTCTCTTCTACTCACTCTCTGCTACTCTCTACTACTCTCTACTACTCTTTACTACTCACTCTCTACTTTCTTCTCTCTGTTACTCATCCTCTACTCTTTACCTCTCTCTACCTCTCTCTCTACTACTCTCTACCTCTACCTCTCTACCTCTACACCTCTACCTCTCTCTACCTCTCTCTACACGCACACATATGCACATATATATATGCATATATACGCATATGCATTTATATATATCTATGTGTATATATTATAAACATGTATATAATCTGCATATTTATATAAATACAAATATAAATGCATGCATCCATATACATATATGCATGTTATATACATGAAAGTTTGAAAAACACTAATAAAAGCAAAGCTAAAAAGCCACCTAATTACAAACAGAATTGCTTTAACTTAAACGAGGGCAAGACCTATTGATTTGCATTGCTTGTTTACTTTGGTTCCATCAAGAAGGCTTTCAGATGTGTCACACATTTGCCATAAATTCTGAATGGTGGCACTCTAGTTCCTCATTAGATCACTGTAGTAAAGCTACTGCTCACCAGGGAAGTCTGCTGCTGGTATTCAAAGTGCATGTTTCAGTCTGCATATCAGAATTTTTTAATGAAATAGAAGAGGATTTGAAAAGTCAAAATGTGCCCTAATTTTTCTTTCTGCAGCACTAATCCTAATTTCTATGGCAAAATGAACCCCCTCATTTTGTTTCTTTGCAAATTAAATGTTTTAGGTGTTACCACTTTATTCCAATCAAGATGGCTTCAGGTGTGCCATACTTTTGTCATAAGTAAGACTGTTAGCGCTGCAGAAAGGAAAATTAGGGCACATTTTGAGTGACTTCTCAAATCCTCTTCTATATCATTAAAAAATTCTGACATGCAGACTGACACATGCACTTTCA
Organism: Triturus cristatus; assembly: GCF_964204655.1. Lineage (NCBI taxonomy): Eukaryota > Metazoa > Chordata > Amphibia > Caudata > Salamandridae > Triturus > Triturus cristatus. The sequence goes on along the minus strand of NC_140590.1, from coordinate 1,483,128,381 downwards.
ATACCAGCAGCAGACTTCCCTGGTGAGCAGTAGCTTTACTACAGTGATCTAATGAGCAACTAGGGTGCTAACATTCTGAATTTATGGCAAATGTGTGACACATCTGAATGCCTTCTTGATGGAATCAAACTAAACAAGCATTGAAAATGCAATAGGTCTTGCCCTCATTTAAGTTAAAGCAAATCTGTTTGTAAATAGGTGGCTTTTTAGCTTTGCTTGTATTAGTGTTTTTCAAACTTTCATGTACATAACATGCATATATGTATATGTATGCATGCATTTATATTTGTATTTATGTAGATATGCAGATTATATATATGTTTATATATGTATGTATATATATAGATATACACATACATATATATAAATGCATATGTATGCATATATGTATGTGCATATGTGTGTGTGTAGAGAGACGTAGAGAGAGGTAGAGAGGTAGAGGTGTAGAGGTAGAGGTGTAGAGGTAGAGAGGTAGAGTGATAAAGGTAGAGAGGTAGAGGTGTAGAGAGGTAGAGGTGTAGAGAGGTAGAGGTGTAGAGAGGTAGAGAGTAGTAGAGAGAGAGGTAGAGAGTGGTGGAGAGTAGAGAGTGAGTACTAGAGAGTAGTAGAGAATAGTAGAGAATAGTAGAGAGTAGAAGAGAGAGTAGCAGAGAGTGAGTAGTAGAGAGTAGTAGAGTGAGTAGTAGAGAGTGAGTAGTAGAAAGTGAGTAGCAGAGAGAGAGAGTAGTAGAGAGTAGTAGAGAGAGTAGTAGAGAGTGAGTAGTAGTGAGTAGTAGAGAGTAGTAGCGAGTGAGTAGTAGAGAGTTGTAGAGTGTGAATTGTAGAAAGTGAGTAGTAGAACGTGAGTAGTAGAGAGTAGTAGAGAGTGAGTAGTAGAGAGTAGTAGAAAGTGAGTAGTAGAGAGTGAGTAGTAGAGAGAGAGTAGTAGAGAGTAGTAGAGTAGTAGAGAGTGAGTAGTAGAGAGTGAGTAGTAGAGAGTGAGTAGTAGAGAGTTGTAGAGAGTGAATTGTAGAGAGTGAGTAGTAGAGAGTGAGTAGTAGAGAGTAGTAGAGAGTGAGTAGTAGAGTGAGCAGTAGAGAGTAGTAGAGAGTGAGTAGTAGAGTGAGTAGTAGAGAGTAGTAGAGAGCGAGTAGTAGATAGAGTAGTAGAGAGTGAGAAGAAGAGAAAGAAGTAGAGTAGTAGAGAGTGAGTAGTAGAGTGAGTAGTAGAGATTAGTTGAGAGTGAGTAGTAGAGAGTGAGTAGTGTGGAGTGAGTAGTAGAGAGTAGTAGAGAGTGAGTAGCAGAGAGTAGTAGAGAGTGAGGAGTAGAGAGTGAGTTGTAGACAGTGAGTAGTAGAGAGAGAGTAGTAGAGGGTGAGTAGTAGAGAGTAGTAGAGAGTGAGTATTAGAGAGTGAGTAGTAGAGAGTGAGTATTAGAGAGTGAGTAGTAGAGTAGTAGAGAGTGAGTGGTACAGAGAAGTAGAGAGTAGTAGAGTGAGAAGTAGAGAGTAGAAGAGAGTGAGTAGTAGAGAGAGTAGTAGAGAGTAGTAGAGTAGTAGAGAGCGAGTAGTAGAGAGAGTAGTAGAGTAGTAGAGTGATAGAGAGTGAGAAGTAGAGAGTAGTAGAGAGTGAGTAGTGGAGAGTGAGTAGTGGAGAGTAGTAGAGAGCAAGTAGTAGGGTGTGAGTAGTAGAGAGTGAGTAGTAGAGAGTGCATAGTAGAGGGTGAGTAGTAGAGAGTGAGTAGTAGAGAGAGAGTAGTAGAGAGTGAGTAGTAGAGAGTGAGTAGTAGAGAGAGAGTAGTAGAGAGTAGTAGAGCGTCAGTAGTAGAGTAGTAGAGAGTAAGTAGTAGAGAATAGTAGAGAGTAGTAGAGTGGTTAGTAGAGAGTGAGTAGTAGAGAGTAGAAATAGAGAGTAGTAGAGAGTAGTAGAGAGTGAGTAGTATAGAGTAGTAGCGAGTGAGTAGTAGAGAGTGAGTAGTAGAGAGAGAGTAGTAGAGAGTGAGTAGTAGGGAGTGAATAGTAGAGAGTGAATTATAAAGAGTGAGTAGAAGAGAGTAAATAGTAGAGAGTAGTAGAGAGTAGTAGAGAGTGAGTAGTAGAGAGTGAGTAGTAGAGTGTAGTAGAGATTGAGTTGTAGAGAGTAGTAAAAAGTGAGCAGTAGAAAGTGAGTAGTAGAGAGTGAGTAGGAGAGAGTGAGCAGTAGAGAGTGAGTAGTAGAGAGTAGTCAGTCAGTGTCAGTCTGTGTCAGTCAGTGTCAGTCAGTCAGTGTCAGACAGTCACTCAGTGTCAGTCAGTGTCAGTCAGTCAGTGTCAGTGTCTGTCAGTCAGTGTCAGTCAGTCAGTGTCAGTCAGTGTCAGTCAGTCAGTGTCAGTCAATCAGTGGCAGTCAGTCAGTGTCAGTCAATCAGTGTCAGTCAGTGTCAGTGTCAGTCAATCAGTGTCAGTCAGTTTCAATCAGTCAGTGTCAGTCAGTCAGTGTCAGTCATTGTTAGCTAGAGCAGCTCTGCTGACCTGGCTCTCTGGCTCTAAAGCAGCTCTGCTGACCTGGTTCTCTGGCTCTAAAGCAGCTCTGCTGGCCTAGTTCTCTGCCTCTAAACCAGCTCTGCTGACCTAGTTCTTAGGCTCCAGAGCAGCTCTGCTGACCTGGTTCTCTGGCTCTTCAACATCTCTGCTGACCGGATTCTCTGGCTCTAAAGCAGCTCTGCTGACCCGGTTCTATGGCTCTAAAGCAGTTCTGCTGACATGCTTCTCTGGCTCTAAAGCAGCTCTGCTGACCTGGTTCTCTCCCTCTAGAGCAGCTCTGCTGACCTGGTTCTCTCCCTCTAAAGCACCTCTACTGACCTGGTTTCTCTGGCTCTACAGCAGCTCTGCTGACCTGGTTCTCTGGCTCTAGAGCAGCTCTTCTGACCTGGTTCTCTGGCTCTAGAGCAGCTCTGCTGATCTGGTTCTCTGGCTCTAAAGCAGCTCTAGTAGAGAGTGAGTAGTAGAGAGTAGAAGCGAGTGAGTAGTAGAGAGTGAGTAGTAGAGAGAGAGTAGTAGAGAGTGAGTAGTAGAGCGTGAATAGTAGAGAGTGAATAGTAGAGAGTGAGAAGTAGAGAGTAGTAGAGAGTGAGTAGTAGAGAGTAGTAGTGTAGTAGAGAGTGAGTAGTAGAGAGTAGTAGAGAGTGAGTAGGAGAGAGTGAGTAGGAGAGAGTGAGTAGTAGAGTAGTAGAGAGTAGTCAGTCAGTGTCAGTCTGTGTCAGTCAGTCAGTGTCAGTCAGTCAGTGTCAGTGTCATTCAGTCAGAGTCAGTCAGTCAGTGTCACTCAATCAGTGTCAGTCAGTGTCACTCAATCAGTGTCAGTCAGTGTCACTCAATCAGTGTCAGTCAGTGTCAGTCAGTCAGTGTCAGTAATTCAGTGTCAGTCAGTGTCAGTCAATCAGTGTCAGTCAGTGTCAGTCAGTCAGTCAGTGTCAGTCAGTCAGTGTCAGTCAGTCAGTCAGTGTCAGTCAATCAGTGTCAGTCAGTGTCAGTGTCAGTCAGTGTCAATCAGTCAGTGTCAGTCAGTCAGTGCCAGTCAGTCAGTGTCAGCTAGAGCAGCTCTGCTGACCTGGTTCTCTGACTCTAAAGCAGCTCTGCTGACCTGGTTCTCTCCCTCTAAAGAGCTCTGCTGACCTGGTTCTCTGGCTCTAAAGCAGTTCTGCTGACCTGGTTCTCTGGCTCTAGAGCAGCTCTGCTGACCTGGTATCTCTGGCTATACAGCAGCTCTGCTGACCTGGTTCTCAGCCTCTAGAGCAGCTCTGCTGACCTGGGTCTCCGGCTCTAGAGCAGCTCTGCTGACTTGGGTCTCTGGTTCTGGAGCAGCTCTACTGACCTGCTTCTTAGGCTCTAGAGCAGCTCTTCTGACCTGGTTTCTCTGGCTCTACAGCAGCTCTGCTGACCTGGTTCTCTGCGCTCAGGATGCACGCACCCGACTTCGCAAAAATATATTTAAAAATAATATAAGTTTATTATAAGTTCCGATATATTATTTTTATGAATATCTTAGACAATCTCTTGCCCTAATATGTATTTTAAGGACAAATACATATCATTTTTTAACATAATTTTTTTGCGGGAGTCGCGCACCCAGCGCGCCCCTGCATGTATATGACATCACGCGGGACCCGCCACCGCGCAAGCATCTCATACCGTAATGCGCTTGTGTCGCGAATGCACGGGAGCAGGAGTAGCGGATTGTTCGCATACCAATCGCGCACATCACGTAATATTAATGTATATGATGTAACAAAAAAACACGCAGCCGTCGCACACCGTACGCGGATCCTTTACAACTTTTCTAAAATGGCGGCTAGAATCCGCGCACCCACAGTGATTTGTACGCTTTGAGAGCGCGACTCCAAAAAAAATTGTTAAATAAATGTTTTAAAAAGAAAATAATATAAATATATTAAAATAAAAAATGAAAACAAAAAAAAATTAGCAATATTGCAGTTTGAACGTTTTTAAAAAACTTTTTTTGCAATTTTCAGAAAAATATATGTTATTTAATGAATAAAATATTTATAAATAAACAGTTAAAAAAACTATGGGAAATAAGTACAAAATATTAGGTATAACTACTATCACACTTAAAAATTAGCATTTAAAAAACCTTTGAAATTCACTGAAAAAAAACATAGGTTTCAGAGACGTTAAAGTTAGAAATTAGCATTTAAAAAAGATTTGAAATTCACTGAACAAACCATAGGTTTCAGAGACGTTATAGTTAGAAATTAGCATTTAAAAAAACTTAGAAATTCATATAAAACCATAGAAATTCCACCGTTATAGTTAGTTCTGCTAACTAGAACTCGCGCGCCCGCAATGCACTGCTGATGATGTCACATATTGCATCATTCATGACATGGTCAGTGACATCACTGATGACATCAATGATGACATCTCAAATGACATCACTGATGACATCACTGATGACATTATCCACGTGACAATCTGATACACCTCATCTTACACTAGTATAACCTTTCATCACTCACTGTAAAATACAGAGTACCATATTTGAAACTATTGACACACCAATACCAGTTACTACATACTCAGTCACTGATTCCTAAGTCTACACACACAACTCCTCATTCAACAACAGAATCATTTATACATGCAGTCACTAATTAATAGAACACTAATAAATGCACTTATACACATATATAGACATTGACACATCAGCTGTCATCTTAGTTGGTTATGCAGTCATCCTACTCACTCAAGAAAACAATTAATCACACTTACATTTACTCACTTACACAATTATCCAACAAGACCTCATTTATTCAAACACATAGTAACTCATAGTTAATATGTTAAAAAATCACCATTACAATTATACACTCATTCATATAGTTACTCTCACAATCACTGACTCTTACACATACTTATTTATATACACCAACTCTCACATACAATGCCTTTTATTTTTTTACTTTGTTGAAGATGTACAACTAAAACATATATTCGCTCACCAACACACAAATAAATACACTCAGTCACCCAAACAACTGTTTCCACATGCACTCTTAAACCTATACACCTAGTCAATCAACCATGCACACATCTAAGTTACACTCACCCCATCCAACCATACACAAACTCAGTGGTCCATACAAATACTCACCCAACTAATCAATAACTAATATTCACATTCATGTAGTTAGTGACCAACTGATGCAGCATGTTATACAACAACAGAGACAGTGATGCACACATTCACATAGTTTAGTTACTAATCCATGTATTAAGTGAGACACTTTTAATTACTCACTTAAACAGACAGTCAGACATCTACTAAATACTCCATCCAGACAGTTAAATATCCACTCAATCTTCAATACAGATTGGTATATATAATACATATTTAAATTTCAAACTAAGCCACATTCACTGGATGATGTCATCAGTGATGTCATCAGTGATGTCATTTGAGATGTCATCAGTGATGTCATCAGTGATGTCACTGACCATGTCATGAATGATGCACTATGTGACATCATCAGCAGTGCATTGCGGGCGCGCGAGTTATAGTTAGCAGAACTAACTATAACGGAGGAATTTCTATGGTTTTGTACAAGTGAAATGGCCAGCTAACTGTAACAACCCTGAAACCTATTTTTTTCTGTGAATATATATATATATATATATATATATATATATATATATATATATATACCAACTTTCACTTCTTCAGAGAAACCGGGACACTTTGAGCGTCGGTGCAATTACGATTCCGAAGCAGCCCAATTATTTACATCATTTTCACTGAGTACCAAAGTACTATTGCACTCTCGTCAGGAAGCAATAACCGCTACGAGTCCATCCGTCAATGAAAGATCGTATTTTATTTCATAGTATAGAGCATCAGCCAGATAATTACCCAAAGCGTTTCGGCGAAACTCGCCTTGGTCACGGAAATAAAATACGATCTTTCATTGACGGATGGACTCATAGCGGTTATTGCTTCCTGACGAGAGTGCAATAGGACTTTGGTACTCAGTGAAAATGATATAAAGATATATATTTATACACATCAAAATATAGACTATATTTGAATACTATGATACATTATTTGTAACATATAAAATCAAAAATTAACATTGTTATTTACTTAGAAAAGAATTATTAACTTTAGGTTAAAATAACTCTTGAAATTCCCTGACAAAAACTCAAAGGTTACAGGAATGTTATAGTTAGGAAAATATATCAGTCATTTCCGATGTTTCAAACTCAAAAAACAACAGAAACTCACCCCTTATAGTTTAGTGAGCTAATTAGAACTTACAGGCCTGCCATGCACAGCTTAAGATATTACATGACTCAGGACATGTTCAATGACACTATTGATGCCATCTCAAATGACATCTCAAATGACATCACTGATAAAATCATATATGACATCATCCACCCTACTGCTGTTCAATTTGCTTTACAAAGAAATACATCCTTTGAAATATGTAATTAAGTATCAAATGGCGCAGAATCATGTAAACTATACATTACATAAACATATATGGTATATAAAATAATTGCACTATCGCCCAATCCCACTAGCCACACAGGCCTAATTTGGTGGCAAAGCCCCAACTACAAACAGGCTTTGCAATGTGCGCACATTTTCAAAGAGAGCTCAATACCTTCAGACTACCAAGCCCTATTAAAGGGCCCTTGTTTCTACTACACACAGCCTTCTCCCTGAGCAAAGCACATCATGGACAGTCCACTGCCTTCAGACACCCAAGCCACGTCAGGTGGTCAAACTCTTACTATGTACAGTGGTCAGCATGTGCAGAGCTCTGTATGGAGAGGCCACTCACTACACTCAACAAAGCCTGATGGGTGGCCAAGAGGCTAAAACACAATGGGGCAGATTCACAGAACTAATTTAAGACAAAATCCTAAACTTACTACTTTTGGTATTCACAGAAGTTAGGATTTTGTCTTAAATTTGTCTTAAGACAAAATCCTAACTTCTGTGAATACCAAAAGTAGTAAGTTTAGGATTTTGTCTTAAGTTAGTTCTGTGAATCGGGCCCACACCCTTCACCCTGTGGACAAACTGTTATGTGCCCAAACTCCTATTATGCACAGTCTCCGCTCTGTAAACAACAGTTCACTGAGAGACTACTGTCTCCACGCATCCAGGCACTATTTGGAAGCTTAGCATTTAATACGCTTAGCATTTATCCTGTGCACAACTCATCAAAATGGCTCACTCCCTCCTGAAACTTAAGTCCCATCAGGAGACCAATTCCCTACTATGCACATCCTTCACCTTCTGCACAGCTCTTAACAGAGAGGGCACTCCCACCAGATACTAAAGACCCATATGATGGCCAAGCTCCTACTGCGCCCAGCCTTTTTCCTATACACAACTCTTCATAGCTAACCTACACGCTCTACACAAAGAACCCCATTACTAGGCAAAGCATGTTACATATGCTTAAAATCATTAGCAGTACATAACGTACAGAAAATGTGTACTAGATATAATTTACTAAGTACCTTTTAGTGTCAGAAGGGTATAGCAAGCTCTCTCATGCTATCAGTGAGGTCACATTGTGCCAGAAGACATTGGTGAACATGCAACTTAAAAATAATATGGCACTCCTATAACATGTTTGGTTAAGCTAGGTCTATGATCTTGTGCACCTTAGCACCTCGTTTATTTAACTATAGATGGGCAAAGGAAGATGGATCTTGATATGGTCTTTATGAAAAAAGGGCAATTGTTTGAGGATAAATAATTTGGATTTCAATAGGCTAATTTACAAACAGGTGACTCTGCTCCTCAACTGAATCCCAATAATTCTGGAAATGTAAGCAAATAATGTAAATATAATGCACTGAAAAAACCATAAGTTTCAGGCACGTTATAGTTAGAAATTAGCATAAAAAACCTAAGAAATTCACAGAAAAAGCCATAGGGTTTAGGTAAAGTTATAGTTAGTTGATCATTTCACTCGTACAAAACCAGAGAAATTCCACCGTTATAGTTAGTTCAGCTAACTATAACTCGCGTCCCCGCAATGCACTGCTGATGACGTCACATATTACATCACGCATGACATGGTCAGTGACATCACTGATGACATCACTGATGACATCTCAAATGACATCACTGATGACATCACTGATGACATCATCCAGTGACTGTGTGTTTCTGTCAAGATTATATATGTTTAATATATATAGGGAAAGTCGTATTGAAGAATGAGTGGGTGTATAAGTGTCTGAATGGATGATTTAGTAGGTGCATGACTGACTCTATAAGTGAGTGATCAAATGTACCTTACTGAATGTATGGGTTAGTGACTAAACTGTGTGAATGTCTGTATCCGTCTGTCTGTTGGTGTGGAAGCGGCTGCATGGGTTTGCGAATAACTGCATGAGTGTCTATATGGGTTATTGATTGGTTGTCTGATTATCTGTATGGGTGCCTGAGTGTTTGTGTGAGTGGGGTGTGTGTGACTCTGTGCAGAAATGTGTGAGTGGGTGATTCACTGGGTGCATGGTTTCAAGAGTGCATCTGTGATGGATTGTATGGGTGGGTGAGTGTGTGTATGGGTGTGTTAGTGAGTGAATGTATATTTCATTGGTACATGTGTGAGTAACTACATATGTGAAAGGCAGTATATATGTGTGTTGGAGTATATAAATGGCTATAAGTGAGAGTGTGTGATTGTGAGAGTGGCTTTAAGGATAAGTGTGTGCTTGTATCAGTGATTGTATTGTATTGTATAAAAATTTATATAGCGCAAACCGTCACCCTACGGGTATCCTGGTGCTGCGACTTAACAGATGGCATCAGCAACCATCGATCCTAATTGCAAGTGGAAAGATCAATTTACTTATTCCTTGGAAACAGCCAGCTTTTCAAGCTTTTCCTGAAACGAAGCCGGGAATTAGATTGTCTAATACTCTGGGGCAGATCATTCCAGAGGCGTGATGCAGCAATACCGAATGCTCTGCCTCCCATCCTGGACTTCTTAAATCTGGTGGTCATTGCCAGGTTTGCACTGGAAGAGTGAAGATTTCTCCCAGGATTGTACCAGGTAAATTTCTCCTGCAAGGGCACTGGGCCCAGACCACGTGCTGCTCTGAATACAATGCAGAGAGACTTCAAATAGATTCTCTCCTTGATGGGTAACCAATGAAGATCCTTTAGAGCCAACGCCGTAGAGGATCTGCGCTGGCTATTTAGCACCAGCTTTGCTGCTATAGACTGGACTCTCTGCAACTCCTGTAGGACGAATTGTGGTGCTCCCAGATACAGAGAGTTGCAGTAGTCCAGTCTACTCAGAATTGTACTCCTCACTACAAGGGGTCTAGTGTCACTAGGCAGTAACAGAAGAATCTGTCAAAGCGCTCTTAGCAAGGGGAAACAAACGCTAACCGTTCTGTTAGCCTGTGACTCTATTTGGAGGTTGTCATCTACCAAAACCCCTGGGTTATGCACAGTTTTGGCTGGAACCAAGGGTTTGTAGGGTAGTATTTAAAAATGCGGGTAAGAGATCTAATTGTTGTTTGTTTTAAAGGATTAAAAGTTACTAACAGCAATAAAAAACAATTTCTTCATCCCCCCTATTCCCAGCCTCGTAAATCGTCAGCAGCAGCAAACAAAATACTAACAACTTTTGAAATGCTTTCCAGCAAAATCGAGTAAGCGGCAAGTAGCGTGTTACGCTAAAGTCTATGGTGTTCTAAGGTGTATAAGAGCGTAAGAATGTGCTAGTATTTGTATGAGTAATTGAGATGGTGTATGTATAACTGTATAGGTGAGTAAATGACAGTGTGATTAATTATTTGCATGACTGACTAGGTGTGTGAGTACCTCTATGGATGAGTGGAGATGTGTAAGTGTCTATATAGGTGTATGAGTGCATATGATAGTCCTATACTGAGTGACCATAAGTATGAGTGACTGTACAGGTGAGTGAGTGGATGTGTGTGTAAACCTAAGAATCAGTGAGTGGGTATGTAATTATTGGCGGTGGAGTGTCTATGCTTTTGAGAATGGCAGTCTGTAATTTCGAGTGGGTGTATCAAAGGTTATATTAGGGTGTGAGAAGATGCATCAAATAATCACATGGATGATGTCATCAGTGATGTCATTTGAGATGTCATCAGTGATGTCACTGACCATGTCATGAGTGATGTAATATGTGACGTCATCAGCAGTGCATTGCGGGGACCGAGTTATAGTTAGCTGAACTAACTATAATGGGGGAATTTCTCTGATTTTGTACGAGTGAAATGTCCAACTAACTATAACTTTCCCTAAAACCTATGTTTTTTTTCAGTAAATTTCTAAGGTTTTTTTAATGCTAATTTCTAACTATAACGTGCCTGAAACCTATGGTTTTTTAAGTGAATTTCAAAGGTTTTTTAAATGCTAGTTTCTAACTATGCCTACAGAGGTAGGACATGTGAAGAAAGAAGAAAAAACACACAGAAAGAAGCAAAAGAAATGCAGAAAGAAGCAACAGAAGTCCACAAAGACAAAGAAAAGTGCAGAAAGAAGCAAGACATGTGCAGAAAGAACCAACAGAGGAGCAGAAAGAGGCCTTGTTGCAAAATCATCCTGTGCCCACACCTTTTTCAGACGGGTACTGGTGGTAACTGACTCTGACTAACCAGGCCTAGAGCCAGTGTTATGCTAAAAGACACTTAGAATACAGTGAAATCACCTACATATACTAGGGAACACTATGCGTTGGGGTACTCCTGTGATTAGCAGGACCTCCTCTGTAAGGCCCGAGTACATAATAGGGCAGGGGGATTAAAACTACCTCTAAGTCAGAGGTGCAGAAATATGCTACTTTAACTAGTAGTTGCTTTTGCATAGTGGTGGAGAAAGGGTGCTGGGCATCCAACCAACGCTCAGGAATTCCGCTGCATAGGACTTACAGGAGGTACCAGGAGGGATTCTTGGCCCCCAAACTCCCTTAGGACTAAATTGGACTTCATTCCCCATCCCGTAGTCTGCCACAAGGCACGTTTGTAGAGTGGTAGAGAAAGGGGGCCGTGGCCTCCGAAGACGTCTTAGCAATCCCAGTGTGTGGGACTTACTGGCGGTAACAAGAGGAGCAGTTGGCCTCCAAGGACATCCTTGGGGGCCAACTTCCCAAACAGCAGCACTGGTAAGTACTCGTACCAGGCCATGCCCACTTTGCCCCCCACTCTGCAAACTCTCTCCCTGGCACGGTCTTGGATGGGGATTGAAGTCCCCTTCACTGCTGGGTGTCCTTTAGGGGCCAACTAGCCTACCTTTTACCTCCAGTAAGCCCCACGCAGTGGGATTGGTGAGAGGTAGACAAAGGCCATGCCCTCTTTCTCCACCACTCTGCAAAGGCGTCCCCTAGCGAATTGTAAGTTGGGGGATTAAGTCCCCTTGAATCTTGAGGGTCCCTGGGGTCCAACTAGCCCACCAGGTACCTCCAGTAAGCGACACAGAGCTGCGTTGCAGAGAGGTGTAAAAAGGGGAGTGGCCTGGACCATCTCTCTGCAATGCAGCGCAATGATGCTTACTGGAGGTACCTGGTGAGCTAGTTGGCCCCCTGGGACCCTCAGGATTAAAGAGGAATTAATACCCCAACTTAAAACGCGCCACACAGCTTGTTTGCACACATGTCACCTCAGGCCCGCCCCCTCCCTTCACCACTGTCCAAACGCGCCCGTGGTGCATTTAAGTTGGGGGATTAAGTCCCCTTGAATCCTGAGGGTCCCTGGGGTCCAACAAGCCTACCAGGTACCTCCAGTAGGCGCCACAGAGCTGTGTTGAAAAGAGGTGTAAAAAGGGGCGTGGCCTGGACCACCTCTCAGCAACACAGCGCAGTGGCACTTACTGGAAGCACTTGGTGGGCTAGTTGGCCCCCAGGGGCCCTCAGGATTGAAAGGGAATTAATTCCCCAACTTTAAACGTGCCACAGGGCGTGTTTGCACACATGTAACCTCAGGCCCCGCCCCCTCCCTTCACCACTGTGCAAACACGCCCGGTGGCCCGTTTTAAGTTGGGAGATTAAGTCCCCTTGAATCCTGGGGTCCAACTAGCCCACTAGGTACCTCCAGTAAGCGCCACAGAGTTGCGTTGCAGAGAGGTGTAAAACGGGGCGTGGCCTGGACAACCTCTCTGCAACGCAGGCCTGTGGCGCTTAGTGGAGGTACATGGTGGGCTAGTTGGCCCCCAGGGGTCTTCAGGGTTGAAGGGGAATTAATTCCCCAACTTAAAACGCGTCACAGGTCGTGTTTGCACACATGTCACCTCAGGCCCTGCTCCCTCCCTTCACTACTGTGCAAACACACCCCGTGGCACGTTTTAAGTTGGGGGATAAAGCACCCTTGAAACTTGAGGGTCCCTGGGGTCCAACTAGCCACGAGGTACCTCCAGTAAGCGCCACAGAGCCGCGTTGCAGAGAGGTGTAAAAAGGGGCGTGGCCTGGACCACCTCTCTGCAACGCAGGCCTGTGGCACTTACTGGAGGTACCTGGTGGGCTAGTTGGCCCCCAGGGGCCCTTTGGTTTGAAGGGGAATTAATTCACCAACTTAAAACATGCCACAGGGCGTGTTTGCACACATGTCACCTCAGGCCCGCCCCCTCCCTTCACCACTGTGCAAACGCACCCCGTGGTGCGTTTTAACTTGGAGGATAAAGTCTCCTTGAATCCTGAGGGTCCCTGGGGTCCAACTAGCCCACCAGGTACCTCCAATAAGCACCTCAAAGCTGTGTTGCAGAGAGGTGTAAAAAGGGGCGTAGCCTGGACCACCTCTCTGCAGCGAGCAAACAGCAGTGTCCCGGGAGTGGGCACCCCGGGACACTGCAGAAGCCAGCCCTGGGGGGTGGCATTCCCCAGGGCCATCACAGGCTCCAGGAGGGGCCCCCTCCCATCCAATGCACAGCCACGGGGAGGTGCTGGTCCCCGGGGCATGTGGGGGGGCTCAAGCCCCCCCACATAGGTTCATTTTTTAAACAAAAAACAAGCCCCAGGGTTGGCGGTACACAGGGCTGCGGGTGGGCCTTGCGCCCTGTTGTTTATTGTAGCGCGCAGCGCAAGGGCAGAGAGATTCGAATGTAAACTTGTATGGGCACGGACCCTGGTTAGACTCTATAGATGTTCTAGAGTCTGGGTCCATGCTGGGGGAGTTCTCGGAAGGCAGTTACGAACCAGCTTAGCTGTTGGTGGATGTATTTTGTGTGGTGCTGCATTTCTACAATAAATCCTCGTGTTCACACATTTTTTGGATTCTGGATTCATTCACAACAAACTTGGCGACGAGTGGTATCTACATTAGCAGCACCACCATTTATAAGGTAAAAAACGAACTCGCGTATGGGAAGTGTGGCTCTCTCCTGATTTCCAGTGTGAGTTTCCACATCTGCTTAAGAAGACAACCTTGGACCCCTTTACCGGGAGCGTCTATCTATTCCAGGTACACTTTTGGTGAATTTCCTACAAATTCATCATTATTGAGAACTGAAAACGTACTTTATCGACGGAGTTCCGCTGTTGCTACGGCGTTTGTCTACATCGATGTGACGTCATACGAGGGTCTGCACGCATTGCGCCCCCCACAAATATTTGATAAAAGCCCCAGGGATGGCGGTCCCCGGGGCTTGGGGGGACTTGGAGGCCCCCCCAAACATGGGGGGCGTGTGCCTCCCCACAAATTTTTAAGAAAAGCCTCGGGTGGCGGTCCCCGGGGCTGCGGGGGTCCCCCTGGGCTCCCGCGATTAAAATTCACCATGCCCCCGGGACTTGGCCCACCCAGGGGCTAAATAATAACGAAGCGCGGGAGCCCATGCTTCGTTTTTTTATTTTCTCAGCTGGATTCGTGCACCCAGGGTGAATTCGGACTATTTAAAAAAAAAAAAATGCTTTTTTGGGCCCTGGGGCTCCTTGTGGGACCCCCTGAGCAGGCCTACGGGATCAGGGTGTTTCTACCCTGCCCCCCTTTTCTTGTTTTTCGAGTTTGTTTTTCTCTTTTCTTGTGACTCGGTTCTACCAAGTCACAAGATGGCTGCCAACACTTTCTGGTTTGGAGTTTTGACAGCCAATTTTGGTGTAATTCCGTTCAGCAGTTCGAGCTGTAGACGTGTCTAAAGTTTCCTATGGGAAATCACTTTTTTTTAATTTCTCAGGAACCACTGAACGGATTTACACCAGTTAACAAAAAGAGTTCTTTCTGAAACAAGGGCTACCTTTTTACCATATTTGGTGTAATTCCGTTCAGCAGTTCGGGCTGTAGCCGTGTCTAAAGTTTCCTATGGAAAGTAACATGGAGATAACACGTTTTGGGACCCTCCTTTTTTCTCGGCCCCCGCTGGGCAAATCACCCCGAAACTTTCAGGATAGGAGCTGACCAGAGCAGGCCACAAGTTTTGAAAATTTCGCGAAGATTCATCAACCGGCGCAAGTTATTGGGAAAACAAAAAACGCTTTTCCTATGGAAACTAACTATACTATCTACTGGCAACCGCCAGTAGATAATATATACAACATGTTACATATATCAGCAGCGAGAGAGGGAGTTGGTAAAAGATGCAGGCTAAATAGCACCAACACATCAGGCTGGGCAATGGAGCCCTTCTCCACTTGTCGATCAATACAAATCGAAATAAATCACAATGTCTGGCATCACACAGTTTCACAAAATATGCTGCAAAAATCATTGGGAGGACCAGACACAACATAGTTATTCCATGAAACAAGCATGAGCCACCACCAAACACTACTTTGAAGATTCTAATGTTCCCATACCGCCATGACATTAATAAGTGAGAAATTTCACAACCATTTGAAAAAGTCGTCCATAATACAACAATTAAAGGGCCACACAAATGGCAAAGCATAATATAATGTAATGTAACGTAGCATAGCATAACATAACATAATTTTTTCGGTAGATAACATAAAGTTACTTTGGATCTATGCCAATAATCTCTAGCAGTGGGGTATTTGATAAGGAGTTGTCAGTACTCAAAATCTGCTGATATCACAACAGATCACTCCATTAGTCTGAGCATGGAGATGTGTTAATGCTGAATGTGGATTTTTGAACTTATTGTCAAATGAGACAGATCTCAATTTGTAACAGTGCAGGGTTACAAAAGCAAATATCCTCTCATAAATATTCAGGTTCAATTTTATAATTAGTTTTTAGCTTTTTCTAGTTTTAAGACAGAGTGTAGACTACATCACACCAATGTATAAAGGAGCACAGGATAATATATACATAATAAGGGTGCTTTAGAATAAACCATCCTGCACATAGAGACATTGCATCCAAGTCTTAAATCAGTAATTGAAACATCAACACTAGGTTTATAAGAGGAGGTGCTGATATCAGGCCCACTCAAATTGTATGCATAAGATCCAATCTCAGGCTACATACCCACTGCTCGATATCTTAAGTCAACTACTTCACAAAAGGAACCCTCTGTGTTACTGAAGTAAATCATACTAGCCATCATTCGACGACTAGAGATGGTCTAGGCATCATCCACTGTTGCAGAGGCTCTCCCGCAACAGTGTAGGAGGCACCTCCACAAACATGGCATATTTAGACAGCCTCATTTCCAAGTCGCCAAGTAAAAAGGTAAGATGAGATAGCATACTGAAAGTTAAATACATTAAAGAACATCTCAGTGAACCCCTCCCTGCAGGTGTGGGCCACGAGGGGTGTATTTGGGACATACGCTTTAGTTCTGGTAAGGTAGATGGACATTATCTTATACAGCTATCTCTGATTCAAGTCAGCAGCCCATCAAATGTGACCCTAGCTCTCCCGCCTGTATCATGAAAAGTGTTTTATCCACACCAAAATGTTCAGCTGTCTGAGTTATGTAATATGCCAGCAAGGAGTTGTGGAGTAGGCTGGGATAACACAGACAGGTCTTCTTCATTATGGTGGCTCTAGAATATTTGTTCTCAATCTTCACAAGATTGTTTTTAAGAATAAATTTGGCATCTGTCATGAGTGCTTTCCAAAAGATGAAGTTGAATCACTTCAAATGATGCTCAATTCATTTTCAAAGTCAGTATGATTATAAATAGGCATGTTTTGATATTGTAAAACATTTTAAATTAGTCCCTGGCCAGCTAAATCAGAAACTGTAAAGTGAGTAGTGAGCACAAAAGAGGGCAGATGAGTGACTCCTAAACACAATGTAGCATTTACTTGATATGTAGTAGCTTAGGGTTTAATATGCATGCATATGTTTATAGAATAAGTATACCTGTACATAGCACACCGGCAAAGTCCCAGCTTTGTCCATATTTGACTGGTGTGTATCCTCCAATCCACCATTTCTGTAAGATATCAGCACTTCCTTTCCAGTTGGATGAGACCTCATCACCAGAATAATGTTTGCTCCAGGTATCAATAAGCACTCCATTTTCATTCCTGCTGTTGACCTGTTATTATTGATTTAAGTGCATGTGAAGAAGTTAAGAGACAAAATGAATAGAAAGAAGTGGAGTTTTACACTGTAAAATCAGAAAAGAAGAGATCTCTCTACATCAATAAGAAATATCTTTCATATGACACTTGTGTTTTCACCAGGTACTATGACTAGGCAGGTGAGAAATTATAATTACACAAGGTATTATGACTAAGCATGCGCAAAATTATAATTACATTAAAGAGCAAGTAATTCATGATTGGGACTCTCAGCTGACACACACAGTTTTCAAAGCTGACAAGCTTTAACTAGTGGATGTCTTTAAACTTTGCAAACCCTGGCTGGGGTTGGGGTGCTCCACCACGTCCTGGATACTGGTAGGGAATGTGGCACTGGCCAGTACCTGCAGCCCTGACCTGTGGGTCTGGAATATCAAGGTGAAAGTGCCAGCTTCACATGCCTCTCACTGGGTATTCTTGGAGCCAGTTGGCCTGGAGGCATCCAGTACTCCTCCCTGGTCCAGTGCCACCCAGCCCTCATACAGAATATGCCCTTGGCAGGTGCCTGGCTTGGGGAATCCTGCCTCCTAAGCAAAAGCTCTGGCTGCATGCGCCTCTCAATGGGAATTGTTGGAGCTGATCGACCTAGAGGAGCCCCAGACTCCTCTGCAGTCCTGCACCACCATGCCCTGGGTAAGGAAGGTGACTCTGGCAGGTGCCTGGAGCCCTGGCAGGAGTGCCAAGCTGTTCATGGAAAGCACTGTTTTCCCGCATCTCTCAATAAGAATTCTTGGAGTTGGTCATCCCAGAGGAGACCCAGATTCCTCCCTGGTTTGGAACCACTCTCCTCTAGGTAGGCAGGGTCACACCGTGTCCCTGGCTAATACCTGCCAACCACATCATTGGGTCCTAGATGACATTGGCTGCTTTTCGCTCTATACTGGAACCCAGCCCTATTTACTTATTTTAAGCCCATCTGCACTCTCTGAGCCTATCAGAAAAGGCATTTTCCTCAACCATTCAACCCCACAAAGTGGGAGGCTGCTGGAGCCTAAGAGAAACAGCAAGTTGGAGATAGCCTGCCCTGTAACCAGCTTATCCACCACCTGCTGACCAGATGGCCGAAGCCAGTTTCAGACCAGATCACCCAGGTGGCAGCTAATTAAATGGCCAAGGATAACTATTGGCCAGAAAGCCCAGGCCAACCCCCGTCAGATGGCCCATGATAGCCACCAACCAGATGGCCCAGGTTAATCAGAGTGCCAAGACACATGAGAGCTACCAACCAGAGTGGCCAGATGTGCTGAGGCCAGCACTAAGAAGGTCCTACCTAGAACCTCTGACTGGCTTGCCTCCCCACATCCAAGTGCCTCTGCTGGTGCCTCCTTGAGTCATCTGGTCATCCTGCAGACCTGCAAGCGCCCATGCCATTGGCCCTGTCTGGGATAGAGGAGCCCCCCTTCCCAGCCACTCCTCTCACCCAAGTACCCGGTGACAATGGGCCTCTCTGAGAGCTAGTGTGTGAGGAGAGGGCATGTGGGGGTGATAAATGTTGCACAGCTGTTATCTTGCATGCCCCTAATTGTGACACCACATCGAGACATCAGTGAATTCAGAATAGTTCTGTGACTGACACACAAGGACTGTATTTCTGGGCTGATAACTATGTCAAATTCTGAAAAAGTTGTTAATGCTTGAAACATTTTTTTTTAATAGAACCCGGGCCCTAGTTGGGATCTTAATATTGTAGATATAACTGATCCAATATTAATAAATCCTGCAGCTGATTCTGTAGTATGTAGAAGAAGCCAGGAGATTTTGCCAAGTAACTGACAGAAACATTGTTTCTGGTGGTAGTCCCACAGTTCTCCAACAGCAACAAGCTGCCAGATACATTTTGAATTAATTCCACGAATTATGCAGGATTATGAGACACGTTTTAGTATTATCTTGCAGCTCACGATAATTTCAAGAGCAGTTTCTAATGTCCGAGAGCAGAGAGTTTTCCTAAAGACGTTTCCATATGTTTTCCTCTCTAAAGTGTTACCAGGAGGTTTAAAATTTGTGTTTCATAAAACATCTAGTTTCATGAAACTGTGTGACAAATCAAGTTAAAGATGAAAAGGAGTTGAGGCGTGGCTTGGAGCCAGAGCAGGATGACGGCTCTTTGAGGAGCTCCATCGGGGCCAGCGGAGTGTTGACAGCTCCTGCTACTCCGGAGCTGAGGGGATGACGGTGGGTGCCTAACAAATGCTTGTTGCGGCTTTTCGGCTGGAGCTGCAGTGAGTTGATTTCCCTCTCTCCCTGATGCTGTAAATCTACAACATGGAGGCGCTTGAAGTCTGCGCTCTTGAACAGGTGTTTTGATGTTGCTGAGAGACACAGAGATCTGTTCTTGTCTCCCAACATTCTAAGTAAGCATCTAGAAGCTTGCTGCTTTGCCTGCCCCTACACAGTTTTCCTGCTTAATTTGATGCATCAGTGGCCTCAAAATGGTGCCGTCCTTTGTCTCGTCAGGTAATGGCCTGACTTGCCTGGCACTATAATAACCACCTACGGGGTGTTTCTTCTCTGCTAATCATTCTTGAGGTACTTTGATGAGTATATAGTAAGGCAACAATCTGTGCCTGTACTGTATATTAAACTGACTGCTGGAAATATACATGAGGTCTTACTGATATGGAGGTGCTGATTAAATTTGATTGGTGGATGTAAATCAGGAGGTACTATTTACATAACCGGCTGTTTTGGAGATCTTTTGGAGAAAACATCTGACCAAGCACTGTATCTCCCTTCTCCCTGGTAACTAAGCGGTGTGCACACCGATAATTGAGCACAGACGGAGTGCTGAGCTCTGAGGCACTGGGTGGGCGCTGTTCGAGACCCTTGTGAGCTGGTTTGTGGCTCCCTCGAGTAGCGGGCCAGGTCAGAAATGCTGAGGACGTCCCATGGCTCATCCACGGCGGCGAAGACGCAGCGCACCGGGGGTCGAGGGGCCAGCGGGCGGAAGTGCGTTCCAGAGGACTAGCCTTGACGCTGTGAGGCTGGGAGCGTTCCGCGGATGTCATGGTGAGGAGGCGATATTGCCTGCCGCTCGGCCCCCTTGGAAGACCTGCAACAGTGTGGTGAGTGGGGCGTGTGCCTCTTGCGCTGTCGGGTGCGAGTAGGCTCACGCGGTTGGGACCGGGTGCCCCTGGGTGAACGTCTGTGTGGGGTCCGGGCACACCGGTGTGGGCTGGCCGGGCGGGGTACTGAGGCCGCGACTGCTCCCCCACCTGCGGGGCATTCGGCCTGGCTGTGCTACTTCAGGTGTTGGGGTACTAGCGGTTTGTCTCAGGGGGTTGACTGGACTGCTTCGACAGTCCGGAATACCTGGGTCCCTGCTGGGGCTTCTGGCCTGGGTGGTGGGCTAGTGCTGGGGCTCTGTGTACAGGGACAGAGCGAGTAGCGGGACAAGCGTGCTACTGGGGCTGCTCTTTGGGCCTCTATGTCTGTGACAGTGCTGCTATGTTGAGAGTGTGCTGTAGTGGGCCACGGAGCAGGCACTGATACCTTGCAGCGCTGGGAGCAGGAGAGCGTGACGACCAGGTGGGGCTGCGTGGGGACCCTGTGGAGCACGTACTGTTGAGGCCTGGTGTTGAGGCGGACAGCCGGACTGGATCTGTTTCTTGCCTGTGTGGCCCTCGATGAGGCGCCCGCCGTGCGGTCTGTCAGCGCATTGTTCCTCGGCGTCTTGCTCATTGGCTCGCGCTCGGGGCCTGGGGCTACAGGTGAACCACAGTGGGGTCTCTGTGATACAATCTGCCTGCGCACAGTTTAGACAATTATAGCGGAGACCTGCGTGTTTTGCAGACTGGTAGAGAAGAACACACTCTGCGATTGGTGTCAGGGACATCGCTGGTAAGCACTGCCACTATGGGAAAACCTGATCCTAAGCAGCCGAAAATCCAGTTCGAAAGTAAACGAAATTCACGCGCAGCGGAGACCATGGCGGAACAGGCTGCGACACAGAGCACGTCGGACTCTGTTGAGAGCCCGGAGGACGATACCAGAACCATTCTGCTGGAACTGCGCTCAGGTCTGAAGACTATAGACAGTAAGATTGATGCACTCACGTCCAGCTTAGACGTGGTAATAAAGAAGGTGGACACACATGAACATAGACTCGACGTCTTGGAAAACAGGCTATAGGACACGCAGGATTCACAGGCAGAATCGCGGACACAGATCCTGCATATGGAGAAGGTGCTGGAGGTTATAAAAGCTAAAAACAAGGATTTGGAAGCGCGCTCCAGACGGAATAACCTTTGTAT
Source organism: Triturus cristatus (assembly GCF_964204655.1). Taxonomy (NCBI): domain Eukaryota; kingdom Metazoa; phylum Chordata; class Amphibia; order Caudata; family Salamandridae; genus Triturus; species Triturus cristatus. The sequence goes on along the minus strand of NC_140590.1, from coordinate 1,483,107,161 downwards.
AATTGGACTGGCAGAATCTACCACTATATCAAAAATGGAGCTTCATTGATAATCTGCTGCGCGAACTCTTTGGCCCTGTGTTGTCTGTGGTCATGATTGTGGAGAGGGCGCACCGATCAAACCCAGTGCGCCGCCATGTCCGATCATTGCTCGTCTGTTAAATTATGCGGATAGAGATGCTATACTGAGGGAGGCCAGAGCCAAGAGTTCTATAAATCACAAGGGCAACAATTTGTCTTTCTTCCCGGACTACACCCCGGTTGTACAGGCGGCCCACAGAGAATTTGTACTGGTAAAAAAAAATCTACAGACTGCCTCTGTCCCATATGCTATGCTGTATCCTGCTAAATGGAAAATAACACACAATGGTCAGGCGCATTTCTTTACTGACTCTAAGTCAGCCTTGAAATTCACGAAACATATATGCAAAAATAGACCTCACCAGGGTGGCTCAGGGAGCCCGTCTGCCATGCAGGATCCAGAAGACTCAGACCACTAATGGTAGATCTTATGCTTTTGTGGATATATTTGGCAATGTGACTGTTTAATATGTTATAGTTGGTGTAGGTTCAGCCCGAAATCTGAGACATGAGCGCTGTGCTTTCTGAATAATGTTACGTTGTTAATAAATGCTGGGTAACCCCGGGCTTGGATCCCGTTCATGTTTAATGGTGCAAGGGTGTGAATTACTGCTACAGCCTGGCCACCTCACCATATGGTGGGTGCTTGCCGCCGTGCCTTTCCCCCAGTGGGTTTTCCACTATTGTGTTGTTTTTCATGGAGGTTTGGGAGAATGGTAGGGAGGGGGGAGTGAGACAGACTCGACCTAATTGGGAGGTTGGAGTGGGCGGGGGGAGTTGGTGCAGAGGGATGAGATATAGGTTGTTTTTTAATTTTGTTTGGTTTTCTGACAATTTGTTGTCTAAGCTGGGGGATGGGGATCTTTGCGGATCAGGAATGTTTGGCATTATTGTAACAACTCTGTCCTGGTCCAACTTGCCTGCTGGGTCGACTGCAGATGTTAGTATCGTCTATGGGTGAAAGATGCAGATTATTAACTTGGAATGCAAGAGGGCTCAACTCCCCAAAGAAAATCCGTCAGGTGTTTGCTTATCTATCGCGCCATGGTGCACATATTGCTTTATTGCAGGAAACGCATTTAACCAGGTACACAGAACGTGGTATTGCACTCAAATGGACGGGATATTGGCTAGCTTCCTCCTATTCATCATGTGCCAGTGGTGTGCTAATTCTGATCCGGCGTGGTATTGCATTCACCCCACTGCGGACACCCATAGATGGGGAGGGGCACTGTGCAATGGTGCAGGGGAAATTGGGTGGCTCCATGGTGTCCATAGTCAACACGTATGGCCCTATTGCAGATGATCTGGAGTGTTTTCTGCAAATCTATACCAAACTAAGAGAATGCCGGAGGCAGCCATTTTGTGGGGGGAGATTTAACGCATATTTGGATCCTGACCTAGATAAGTCTAACCCACTGAACAATTGCACCCATAGGGTGGCTCAGAGTATCCGTAGTGCCATGTTGGAATGTGGTTTGTTCGATGTCTGGAGATTGCGTAATGCCTCAGTGAAAGAGGGTACTCATGCTGCACCGCTATACAATAGCTGGTCTAGGTTGGACTACTGGCTGCTGGGTGGAGATGCGGTTGAATGGGTTACGGAGGTGATTCACCTACCGCGCACATTATCAGATCATAACCCTGTCAAACTAGATACTACCGTCCCGACGGCAATACATCGCCCCTTCACGTGGCGGTTGCGATCAGATGCTTTGCTAGACCCAATATACAAGGCCACTGTGCGTGCAGCCATAGAACAATATTTCGAACTTAATAAAGGCTCAGTGGATAGTGCCTCCACATTATGGGAGGCCTTCAAAGTGACGATCTGGGGTGTGTGCATTGGCACAACTGCTGGAATACTTAAGGGCCTCAGAGCTCAGCTTGCAAAAATTGAGATTACGCTTCGAGAACTAGAACGTAGCTACAGGGCGGCTCCGTCAGTCGCTGCCCTCTTTCGCATACACAAGCTTATATTGGAATATGATACTCTGGCTGAATCTGAGATGTGATATATCTCGCGCAGACATATGGTGCGTAGATATGGAGAGGGGGGGAGACCAGGCCGTAATCTGGCTAACAAAATCAGGAATCGCATGGACCAACCTCACATTGATAAGATAACAGACTCTCACGGGCGAGAACACTATAATCCACTAGATATTACTGAGCAGTTCCGTGAATTTTAAGCTCATCTCTATACGTCTAGGGGTGGGACTGCGACAACTGAGATGGAGACCTAGCTTGAGGATGTGGCGTGCGCCTGGTTGTCTGATGCTCACAGGGAATACCTGAGCCAGCCAATAGATGCAGAGGATATTAAAGCCGCAATAAAGGCCCTACCAAATGCGAAAACACCGGGACCGGACGGCCTCACAGTTGAATTTTATAAAATATATGCAGATCTACTTACCCCTTACATTCTGGAGGTATATGCTGAGGCGCACGATTCTGGGGTGCTCCCACCATCGCTCCATCAGGCGCTGATTATAACATTGCTCAAAAAACATAAACCTCCTGATAAGTGCGACTCATACAGGCCGCTATCACTGATCAATATAGATGCGAAGATTCTTGCCAAAATTCTTGCAGTTAAATTACAGCCTCTAATGTCATGCCTGGTGCAGCTGACCAGTCGGGTTTTATACCCGAACGCTCCACATCACACAACCTATGAACCATCTTTGCAATGCTTCATGTGTTGGAGCCGAGTTTATCGGCGGCGGCAGTGATGTTGGATGCTGCTAAAGCCTTTGACTCGGTCGAGTGGAAATATATGTTTTTGTATTGCAGCGTATGAGGTTCCCGTTAATTTTTATCCAGTGGGTTAGGTTACTTTATGCGGAGCCATCAGCCCGTGTGCGAGTGGGTGGGATGACGCCGGAACCATTCGATATTGAGCGAGGCACCCGACAGGGTTGCCCTCTGTCCCCATTGCTTTTTGCACTCGCGGTAGAGCCACTGGCGTGTGTTGTACGGCTGCGACATAGAAAACGGCCTTGAATTTTAACTATCGCCCAGTTGCCATATCATTATATGCAGACGACATGGTGCTGTTTGTTCATGAGCCCTCTCGATATTTGGCGCAGTTGCTGCAGGAATATGTTCGATTTGGTTTACTATCGGGGTTGGTGGTAAATTGGGAAAAATCCATCATTATCCCTCTGACGGAATCCACGACTCTGCTGTGAAGTTCCCGTTGGTATGGTCTGCAGAACTAGTTCAATACCTTGGAGTGTGGATCCATCGAGATCCGGAATTGGTCATTTGTGAAAATTATGGCCGGGCCTGTAGCACTCTAGATCAACAAGTTGATAACTGGGTGACCATGCCACTGTCTCTGGCGGACCGTATTGCACTTGCAAAAATGGTGGTTCTGCCGCGTTTTTTGTATTTATTTACAAACATCCCGATTGCACTGCCGAAGGTTTTTTTTAATACCCTCCGCATGACTTTACTTAGATTGGTCTGGGGAGGCAAGCATGCTCGAGTGAGCTGGTTTGTTATTACTTGCACTTACGATAAGGGGGGGTTTGGGGCTCCGGACCTATATATTTACTATCTGAGTGCTCAGGCTCAGCATGCGTACTATTGGGTTAGGCCGCATGCATTTACCCCACATGTTGCAGTGGAAGCGGCAGATGCCTCTCCTGTTCCTCTGCATAGCATACTCACACACACGAAGCGTGGACTCCCGAAAACAGAAATTCACGCAGTAGACACAACGATAGCTGCCTAGGAGGCGATAAGTAGACTAGCACACAAGTTACCCATATATGCCCCGGCTATGCACATAGAGCACCACGCTGCGCTATCAGTGACTCACGAAGCGGGCGCTATGCGGCTTTTAAGGGAGGCAGGCCTACAGTCGATGCAGGATCTGTACCCGGAGGGTTCGTTCCACACAACAGACACTTTGTAATACATAAACAATCCCACGCTGTTGTTTCGCTTCACGATACACAGGTTTAGATAAGCGATTAGAGCACACTATGTCACCTACCTCCTGGAGCCTCCTACACTACACTCTCTGCAACTGGTTCTAACTGCTCCCACCAATAAGAAATTGATTTCTAGGCTATATAGTAGTATACGGGACAAGAGCAGGGGTAAGCCGGACAGAAGCTGGGAGAGATGGAATGACAGTCTACAGTCCCTGATATCGGAGACAGACTGGAAACATATATGTGGCTTAACAGGTACACTTGCTATGAATGGAAATTTACATATAATACATTTTAAGTATACACATCAGGTGTACTATACACCGGCAAGGTTACACCGATATGGGTTACGCAACTCCAGCTGCTGTGTGAGGTGTGGGCAGCCTGGAGCAGATTTCTTGCCTCTTGCATGGGGATGTAGGAGGGTGGCCTGTTATTGGTCTGCTGTAGTCCAGGATATAATGGAAATGTCGGGCTGGTGTTGCAATGCACCCCCCTTATATGTTTATTGTGTTGTGTTCCACATGCGAGGGGGGTGATGGGACACTTTGTACGACTAGCGTTGCTCATGGCTAAACGTAGGGTAGCCATTACATGGAAGGGAAACGGTCACCCAAATTTGAACATTGGATCAAGGACCTTGTGTACTGTAAAGAAAATATGGAGTTATATGCAGAGGAATTACCAACAACATCAAGGCCGAAGGACATTTGGGAGCCACTGCAGAAGAAAGCAACAGCGGTTGAACAGAATGACGACGATTAGCTGGGACATAGTTAAAAAGCCAAACATATTAATGACACAGCGTACATGCACAGACAATGCAATATCCTTATTTCCCAGGACGACAGTGTATTATTGATTGGTCAAGTCATGAATCTTTTTTTTTTCTTTGTAGTTATCATAATTTGTTGATTTCTTTTGTTGCATTTGCAGCATGGATAATATTCATGATGATTATGTATGAGGATATTGTGAAGTATATATGTTTTTCCTTTTTGTTTCTTTTTTGGAAAGTAATAAAATAAAATAAAAAATAAAAAATAAAGTGTGCACGCCTCATATACATTGAAGTCACCTTGCCTAAATACCCTTATGCTGTTTTGGGAGTGTGAGGGGCAGAAGAATGTGTGCCTTTTGGTGTCTTTTCATCTAAGATCCCCACCCCTTATTGTGTGGTATTCTCTGAGTTGCTGTTGATGTCTGCTCAGAGTCCAGATACTAGCTGGCCTCATTACATCTTCAGGATCAAGAGCTCGATAAAAGCAGTTTAACTTACTCTGATCTCCCTAGATAACAATTTTCTTTTTGACTCAGCAAGTTTCAAAATGGCTGATACTAAGGAAATTATTCAGAAAGAAAAAGATACTAAATCGAATTTGAAGTGTTCCAAAAAGTCTCCTCCAATCCCAGAATCCACCAGAAAGGTAGTCATGACTCTTCCACGTTAGAGGCAATACTACTGAAACTAAACTCTGTACATGATATTGTGCAGAGTAGCAAAACGAACACTGATATGCTTCAGGTAGAAGTGGCGGGGATACGCAATATCTAAAAGATTTAAACATTAGATTGTCTAACGCTGACACAAGGATTGGTACAGTGGAGGACGTTACTAGCACTTAGGATAAGAGGACACACTACCTAGAATGCTCTCGCTCAGTGCTAAGAACACATCTCACTGATCAAGAGGATCGCAACAGACGCAGCAATCTGCGCATTTCTGGTCTGCCTCAGGGCACTGAAAAGCCTGCTAGTTCGGTGATTGACTTTCTAATAGCCTGGATCCCAGAAGTTCTTCAAATATCTTTTGTTAAAGATTTTGAGATAGAGAGAGCTCATAGGATAAAAAAATTCTGAAACAAGTATACGATGGTTCCTTGTTTTCTCATTTTCAAACCTCTACGCCACCAACATTCTGAACAAATTCTGGCACACATGAGGAAGATCAGATTCATCATGTGGAGAGGTTCCTTTTTCTTTTCCAGGTCCCTCCAAATTCAGAATCCCCTTCAAGGGCCAACCACACGTCTTCTCAGAGCCTTCTGATCTTTCCACATTTCTATATAACAAATCGGAAACTCTAATGGATTTGGGCCCTCCACCTACTGTTCAGCATACGGAATTTATACATTCTATGTCAGCTGTTTGCTCGCTGATTGCTGCCCGCTTATATAGCAGGCATAAGATTGGAAGATGTGTCTTACCTTTATTTGTTAGAATGTTATGCCTATTTTTTCCAGGTTCCAGACGTATACTCTCTACTTGATCCTCTTAGTACCTCAGTTTCATCTTTATTATTGAATTTGAATATATTTTATTTTTGTGCTTCCTATACTCACTTTTTGCTGACCTACCTTTCTTCGCTCTTACAAAAAGGAATAGGTTTGATTTTCTTCTCTTTACTCATCACAAAGATTCAACTGTTCTATGGTTAAGTTATTATCTTGTGCTCTAATGGGGCAAAAATGTAACCCTTAATGTTGTGTGTCTCGGATCTGTTTGATGCTGCACATACTTTGTGTTCATGGTTGCTGTCTCTTAGATCTACTGCATTTGTTTCTAAATTGTTGGATCAACTTTATGCAGTTTTCGAGTTTCTTCTAGGTTGTTTACATAACATGTCTTTCTTTTCAATGTAGGACCTATAGGTGCAGACTACCCCCCATTTGCAACCTCCTGTTGAGTTGAAAGTCCATTTCATATACATAAGACCCCATTACAAATAGATAAGATTACAATTGATATCTTACTCTTCCCTAGATTCCTTCCTTTTTTTTTTCTCACAAAAAAGCGACTCCTTCTCCCCTAATCACTGAGTCCCATTTGGCTTTTGTTGGGGTTGTGTGACTAGGAGGTGGCCTCTGTCTTACAAAGATTTATATGTCATACATTGCGCCATGTTCATTCTCTTTCCTGGCAGTTGCTGGCTGCACATGTTAGGTAATATTTTTGATATTTATGATGTAGGGCCCGCCGGCCCCCGAACTGTCTTCTCTGTACTCCTACACGATTTCCTATGAGACTTCTGTCTCCTACAGACTTTCTGGGGTGGGTAGAGGTCATGAGGGTCTCTTGCTTTTTCGTGGGACTCTCAAGATCTCAATTTGTTTTTTGCATCTCCCATTTTCCTTTCCCTTGGCCCTTTCTTCCTCTTCTGCTCAGCACTAATATGTATAGTCACAATAATGCTTATTGGCAGGTGTAATCCATTGTGGCTGCAATATCCGGGTTAGACACCAGTCTCTAATACCTCTCCCTATTGGCTTCTCTCAATTTAATATCCCTTAAAACTAAGGGTTTAAATCATCCAGCAAAAAGAACCAACATTTTGGATTATGGTAAAATTCTCAGTGAGGACATTGTACTTTTGCTGGTAAACAAAATTGACTTTAAGTTAGCCCTCCTTATGAGAAGGGGATGGGTTTCTGATGTTGCATGTTCAGACGCACAAGGGAAGAAGAATGGTGTCCTAACTCTCATCTCCAGGAAGTCGGGTCTCTCAATAGTCACAGCGAGGCATGATTCAAATGGACGTTGGCTTCTATCCAGGCTGAATATTAATTGGAAATATCTATATGTAATGAATATATTTGCTCCTAATATAGATAACCCAAATTTCTGGATGTCTCTTAATAAAAAACTTACCGTTATTCCCCAGGTTGCTCAATTGATCCTAGGTGGTAATTTTAATCTTCTGCTAGACCCAATTCTTGATTGGTACTCTGCTTTTCACTTCAGACCCTCTAGAGGTCACAGGCAATTGATTAATCTTTGCACATCATAGCACCTACATGATGTTTGGAGACTCCATAATACCAAAGGCAACAAGTTCACCTTTTTCTCTCCACCCTACTCTAGGTTTTCTCGCATTGATTATCTTTTAGTTGATTCAGCTGTGCTCAAATCTACTGCTGATCTTAAGAGTCATCCCATTCTTATCTTGGATCATGGTGCCATTCCTGTGTCTTTTCAAACTGGATCAGAAAACACAGTCCCTCGATATGGGGCCTGAAGTCAGAAATTCTAGAAAGTAAAACTGATGTTTCAGACATAAGGAATTAGATTTAATTATTTTAGAGATAAGAGTCTTCAGTTACCTCCCCAGTGAGCCTCTGGGATGCATTTAAATGTTTGATTAAGGTAAATTATCAAAGGTATGGCAAAAAAGAACCGTTTTATTAAGGACTAATTACTTGCCCTGGGTTCTAAAATAAAACAGAAGGAAAATAATTTCAGACACTCTAAAGATAAATCCTTACTATATGAAATTAAACAACTTAAATGTACATTTAATACTATTGTTCGCATAAGGGCTTACATTCAAGTTCAAGCACGAAAATCTAGAAATCTCCTCTTAAGAAATAGAGCTGGGAAAACACTAGCTAATACTCTGAAATTTAAATTTTCTAGCAATCAGATCTCTTCAATTAAAGACACTGATGGATCACACAAATTTAGGCCTACTGAAATGTTAAGAGATCTTTAGGAAATTTTATGTGACTCTTTATATGCCTCTGAATCCTATGGATAAATCTGCCTTTCTAGACTTCCTTAAATATATTCCTATGGTTTCAGTCTATGAGCTGGAGAGAGAACGCCTGAATGATCCTAGTTTTTAAATGAGATTACTAGCGGAATCAAATCAATTCGGTCAGGCAAAGCTACGGGTCCTGACGGGTTCTTCATTGATTTTTATAAGACCTTTCAGCATACTTTAGCAGTACGCTTTAAAAGTGCACTGGATTACTTTGCTATCCCTGGGGAAGTCTCAGGTACACTAACTGAAGCCACAATAGTGGTCATCCCGAAGGAGGACAGGGATCACTCTGATCAAAAAAACTTCGGCCCATATCACTACTGAACATGGCAGCAAATATATTCGCAAAAACTCTTTCCAAGAGATTGAAGCCTATTATACCATCCCTAATACATGAGTCAGAAACGGGGTTTGAAAAGGGACAGCTTGCAAGGGGTAATATATGAACCTTTTGCCATGTAATTGAACAAGCACTTCTCACCACTACCCCTTCTGCTGGTATTGCACTCGGTGCCGTAAAGGCTTTTGGCAAAGTATCCTGGCCTTTTCTTCATGCAGACTGGAATCACATCATCTGATTAATTCATTTATAACTATGATTATGGCACTATATGCCAATCCCAAAGCTAATATTAGTATCAATGGTATCACCTCCTAGGTTTTTTATGTCCATCAAAGCAGGCAACAGAGATGTCCTCCTTCTCCTTTGTTATTTCTTCTCACCATTAATCCTCTTCTCAACTTACTAAATTCATCCTGAGCGATAAAGGGGATAGAATTTGGATCCAAATTGTACAAAACCACAGCATATGCGGACGATACTTTATTTTCAGTGAGAATATTGAAAAGGCAATCCCTAGCATCTCTGGCAGTATTCGAGAGTTTGCTCGAGTCTCGGGTTATTCCTTAAACAAGGACAAGACTGAACTATTTCCACTTAATGCACTTTGCTTCTCTTTTCATTTAGGTGGTTCTGCCCTTAAATGGCAACAAAATCGTCTTAAATATCTGGGAATCTGGTTTGGTAGAGACTTAGCTGACACCCTTGCATTGAATGTAACAAAGACTTTCTCCAAAATCAAGGATTTACTAATTTCATGTTATAATAAATTCATCTTGTGGTGGGGGAAGAATCCAAACCCTCAAGATGATGGTCACACTGAAAGTTAATTTTCTTTCAAGCATGATCCCCTTTAATTGGTCACCCTAATTATTCCACAACATTGATAGATTAACCTCTACATTTCTCTGGAGAGATAAGAGGGCTTGGACTTCATACACAGTCCTTCAGAAGGATATCACTTTAGGGGGCTGCAACCTTCCCAATTGGAGTTTACACCAGTCATCTTTTTAGCTGCTTAATGTGCTCTCTGGTTCACTCCTCATTCACTGGTCCCTCCACAATGGGTAGAAATAGAAGCAGGTCTGTGTGCTCCATTTATTCTCCCAGGCATCATCACAATGCCTAAAATGAAACCTCCTCAATCACAGATGATATTGTCTAATACTATGGGGCTCTTCAAAGATTAGATAAGTATATGCAGATACCATTAAAAAATTCCCCGCTTGTAGCACTGTAATATATTCCCAAAATTTGGATTGATACACCTAATGTTTTTCTGGAAACATGGGCATCCAAAGGAATTTACAGTTCAAAGATCTTTTGGATGATAATACTTGTCCCTTACCTTTTTCTAGTTTAGCTCATACTTGCACTCTTTCAGCACTAGACTGCTACAGTTTGTTAAAGTTAAAATTCAAACTATCCAAACTTAGCAAACCAAACCCTCCTTCCCCACCAGGTCACCTATTAAGTTGGCTTAAGTCTGGTCACATCGCTTCTAAAATATATATGATACTCTCTAGTCTTCCCCCTTCCCAACAGTGTTCCCTTGCCATTAAATGAGCCAATCACTTTGACAAAGAAACAACTGGACACATCTCGGATGAAGGGTGGCAGAACATTAAGAAAATGGCCTTGAGGGACACAATTGCCCCATCTATTTTCCAGACGAAATTCTTTGCTATGCACTTCTACACTAGACACCTGCTGGCTTCATAAACGGAAGCTTTGTGAGGATGGAAAATGTTGGAACTGTAGAGACGAGACTGGTTCCCATAAACATATGTTTTTTCACTGCCAACTTTTCAAATACTACTGGGACCAAGTCCAGTCCCAACTGTTGACAATTTTCTACTTCTCAATAGTTTTAGATTACCCTACATTAATATTAGGACCCGTAGCATCAAACTCTTTGACTATCTTAAGCTGTAATGATATGGCTCTTCTAGACATACTCCTCTCGGTTGCTGTGACGGAATGGAAATCTTTCATCCTCATTTTGTTTCATACTTGGTGGGCGTGGGTCTAATTTCCCATTATTCACACTCAAAAAGAAGGTCCTTCCCACAGATATCCCCTACTATCTGACGCTCCTTAGAAGAATTTGCTTCATTACAATGATAAAGTAAACATTATAGTCTATGCACTTGCCTTTATCTTTACTCTACATATGGGACTTAGTTGTTCACTCCCCCCCCCTCTCCTCTCCTCTCCTTCCCCTTTTCCCCTTTCATTACATTCATTGTTTACGTGACAAGGTCGGGGCTACACCTTGCTACCTTTCTTGCCATCTTTACACATGTTCTCAGATTTTCTCTTGCCTTACTGCAATTAGCTCTATTATAAGGAATTATTAAGGGCACACAACCCTATACCTTATTGTTTTACGGGATTTCTTCCTTTCTTTTTCTGTGCCACTTATGTCTGTTTTACGTGTTTTCCGCATTACGTTGTCCTTTAGTAAGATGATGTACTATTTTATTCTATGTACTGTAATACAATGAATTATTTTATACTTTGATTACATCGTGTTTGACGCAAGGCCTATGCATCTTTGTACTGTAATTTGGTTATTTAAATGCCAATAAAAATTATTGATCACTAAAAATTGAAAGGTGTATTCTGAAGTCAGAAGTAGGCATATTCTTACAGTCTTTCAAAATTGCTTTTTTATTTCTGGCAGCACTAAGGAAACCCGATAGCTTTCAATGAACCTGATGGAGTTGTCACTGAAGTTAGAGGAAAGCAGGTTAGAACAGTTGTGTTTAGTGAAGTTACCTTATTGTTATGTTTATATAACTTAAATAAACATAACAGTTCTATCCTCGTTACCTCTAAGTTCAATAACAACACCCTTAGGTTCATTGAAAAATGTTGTCACGTTGTTGTGCTTAGTTATGGCTGTGCTTAGTTACTGTTAGTTAAATTATGTTTGACTACCATTACATTCCTTAATAGTCATGTTCAGTCTTATTTAGCAAAGTTTTGTTTAGTTGCATTTAGCTGTGTTTGATTGTTATGTTACTTTATGTTATTAGTTATTTCGCTGAATTGGTTTCGACTCTCAACCGCAACCAAACGTATCAGCTACAACCATGTATGATGAACACTGCGTGTTCATGAATGTTTTCCTATAAGATAAGATAAAAAGAATTCGTTGTTAGGAGGACTTGTGGAAATTTCTTACACAGATCAGCACATCACAACTCGATAAACAATGCTGCCATTGTCACCCTACCGCACATAAAGACGCATTTGGCACATATTTCTTCACATTTTTGATAAATAAACGGGTTCTCTGTTGTTAGGATACTTGGTGAACAATGCAAAGGCACCATAATAGGATCACCCCCTCTTGGCAGACATTTTGATATGTGGAGAGTTTGTCAATTACTATCTCGTAATTTTAAATGTTCAGGTGCCAAGTAGCAGGATTTTGTATGCATTGAAAAAGGTACTCCAGATGTTTTGTGAGACCAAGACACCCTCAGTTCTAATTATTAATCCCGCTGCGATATTTTAAATATGGTGAGACCGAAAAATCATTCAGCTTGACATGTTTATCCAGGGAGTAGCATCTCTACATTACTAGAGGTGTGTGCAAATTGGTATTATGAACGATATGTTCTACAAGAGCTCAATATTCAGTATTTTATGCCCTCTGTCACAAGAATATATTTTAACTTACCCCCCAGCAAATGAATGAAGTAAGATTTTACCTCACTGACTAAATGTTACCCTTTCAGGTCAGGATCTGCTTCTAATGGACCATCCAGCAGCTCAATCTGTTGCATCAAATGGACTACATCAATAAATCTAGTCAGGTACACAATAAATAAAGACAAATTTAAATAAATGACTGTATACATTTTCTCACCGTAGCTGAAAGCACCCGACAGATGTAGACCGGGTCGCTTCTGAGGGAGACATCCTTAGCTGGATTTCGACGGTGGTTGATGCTTCGGTCTAGGATGCTAAGACAGATGTCAAGGATGTTTTTGCCAAACTATTGAAAGAAAGACAAAATACATATCATACAAATGTAACCTATCTGCATACATTCCTCATCTATTGCATTTTCCAATGGGAAGTCACCATTTTGCCGTAGGGAAAAATAGGTTTCTATGACAGTGAAAAAGGATATCAAGTGCTTTTGAAATGGATCAGGGTAGAACTAGATTTGAAAGTTATTTCTCCCTGTCTCACTGTGCTGCAAATATTGCAAGGTTCTAATGTTCAACTACCACTGCTGCGTCGTGGCGAAATTCAACTAAACATTGTATGTAGCGTGTGAATGTGTAATATCCAACTCCTAATATGCAGTCTTGCCAGAAAAGATCTAGGAATGACTCTCTGACTTTAAGCTGGAGAAGTTCCACTCTCACCACTCCATGGATGCTAAATCAGTCTGTTTCATTATTGACAGCGACCTAACATTAAAAATTCATATTGTCAGCAAAACCAAGAGAGTCTGGTCTTACACTCAGTTCAGTAGTTTTAAAAACTCCATCTTCCTATTTCAAGCTTCAGAACTGCTAGCTAATCACTGGTTCACTTGCAACTAGTTGGTGACAGACCCCTAAGCACCAGCATCCAGAAATGTTCAGAGGCCTCAATTAAATGCTTCTTACTTGCCACAACTTGGCAAATCAAAGATCTTAAGAAAATTCCAAAACTTATGAACCTGCGCTGGCTGCCTCTTAGGACCCATGTCTTAATTTTTTCCTGCATCATCACCTACAAGAAAAGCAGTAAATACTGGTGCACTAGTTTACCTTCTTACACCAATATACACAATACAACATCAGTTAATCAAAGTTAAGAAAATAAATAAAAGAATAGTCAACAAGCCTTGGTAATCCATGCCTCTCTTTTCTTCAAGAATCACAACATCCTTCCCTCTTACTCATTGTCTCATAGTGCAAAGTCCTGAATTGGCACCTACTTCAGCACTGGCCACACACTTTCAATCATTCTTCATTAGGCACAGTGGTCCATTCCACACGGTAAAGACTACCTATATACACTCATAGAATGGATACAGGACAGTTAATAATGCATGATGGGGCAGAACTAAGGTGATTGTTCTGTATATCCATTTAAAACTGAAGCAATTGAATTAGAACTTCTTGATTGTTGTTTCGTGCTTAATCTTAGGTGTATCGTAAGTCTTGTTGCATTTGCGAAAATAAATTCCTTTGTCTAAAAATAAATTACATCACTACTGTAGAGTACCCATATCATGAGAACTACGCAATGATTCTCACTGAGAAGGCTCACAGGTCTAATATCATATATCCGCTTATTTTTGATAAATAAACTTTATTGATTTGTGTATATGGTAAGGAAACAGGTGAGCAAAACAGTTAGTTCTGGCAACTTGCATTGAGACATCTTAATTCTACACCTTATACCTCAAGTAACCTTTCAGTTGCCTTCCAACTCACAGTACACCCACCATTACCTCAGATCCCAGAATGTTTCTGGGGTCAAATTCTGGCTTGATAAATTTGCTGTTCCAACTTTACACACCAATCTATCCCCACCCGCTATTCAGTCAAGGTAGGGGTGTGTGAGGATTTCTACTTGCATTGGATATCTCACTTGGTGACGACTTTGGACACCACTACCATAATACTTTTGCACCAGCACGCACCAAGGTCCTCTAATAAGCCCATAAGCACCTCTCTGACTGATAGAACAACCAGTTGGTTCAGGACTGAATTCCCAGTCAAACCCGGCTGGCATCTCTGGGGCACCACCAGGCCATATGAAAGAAGCCTGAGTCTAAGTGGGCTCACTGAAAGAAAATAGGGTGGGACTGCCAAATACAATGGGATATGAGGTAAGTAACATGCAAGTAGTACAGCTAGATCAATCAAAGCCAAGAGAAGATGGCAATTTCTCAGGGCCCTCGCCAGTAAGCATCTTCAAAGATACCAACCCAGATTTCCCACTTCTGCTTTAGGGAGGTAAATTTGCCAGGTGCATTAATACCAAACATTCTGTATATTTGTGATATTGCACCCTATTACAATTGACCCACTTGAAGTTTAGCCTCAAACTAATTATGTTTGGGCAGTTTTGTTGTACCAGTCAGATGGCTAACGAGTGCATGGTGAAGCTGCAGATATTTATGGAATTGGGTTCGGGATAGGGAGAAATGAGTTTGAAAGACTGTAAATGAACACACATGTTCTCCCTATCATATTTCCCAGCATTTTAATGCCACTTTTGTCCCATTCCACAAAGCCTTTCAATTGAGCGGTGTGGTGCAGCCATTTCCCCTGCCATAAAGGAGATAATTGTGTCAATTTGTTGTCCCAACCAAGAAAGAGTAGGACCTTGCACCAGCTCATGAAGACTACCCTAGTGACCGTTGGAAGATGCTTAGGGATTGGAGCACTGTAGAGATCCTTTTTATATTGTTTAAGCCTAGGAGGGAAAGTTCTATCCAGTATGCCGGGTCGACCCAGCTTCCACTAAACCAACCATTTGTAACCAATGTTCGGGCAGCACAATAATACATCTGCAGGTTGGCCATTCCCGTCCCCCTGTCACATACTGAATGACAATATTTGTCCAGGGCTATGCAGGGAGGAGCGTTCATAGAGGAGTGTTTTTGGAACCAGTGATTCAGGATCCCAAGAGGAATGTTTTCGAGAGTATGTAGGAATCGTGGACTACTGTAATTTTAAGTAGGGCCACTCTGCCGACTAAATAGAGTGGGATCTGTTCCAATCTTTGAAAGTCCCTTTTCGTTTTATTAACTAGAGGGGGGAGAATAGGCTCCACATCAGGGCCAGACCCAGAGAAATGTAGGTGCCCAGATATTAAAAGTTTAGTCTTTTAATATGGAAGCTAGTTTCCGAGGAAGTAGTTGTCGAATCACCCTGAAATGGAATTAACAGAGATTTACTTCAATTCACCCGGAGACTGGAGGCCACTACCTATAGAGCTAGAATTTCCAGACTGCAAGGCTCTGAGATGTGTGGGTTGGCTAGGAAAAGAAGGACATCAACAGCGTAAAGCATGACCATTTCTTCTATGCTCATGTCCCAGTTCCAACCCTGCATCCCAGCATCATATCTTATGAGACTTGTTAGGGGTTCTATAGCTAGGGGCGAAAAGATGTCAGAGACAACTCCATTGATTTGCACCATAGCAGAGGGGTGTGAATACAGAAGCTTAATCAAACCCTAAAATCGTGGTCCAAAACCCATGCATTCACAAACTTTTGCTAAGGAGGTCTAGTCCACGTAATCAAATGCCTTCTCGAAGTCTACTAACAGAAGGGCACAGGGGTCTCATAGGGACTGGAGAATTGTCAGTGCCACATGCATACGTCATATACAGTGGTGCGTTCTGCATCCTGGCATAAAGTCACATCTGTCCGGGGGAACCAATGTAGTCAAGAGTAACTAGAGTCTGTTGGCAAGGACCTTGGAACATTTCTTGATCTTATTATTATTCGAGTAGATCAGCTGAAATTAGGCACAGCAGGAGGGTGGCTGGCCCACCTTAGTGAGAACCACAATTGTGGCCATAGTGAGTTCCAGGGGAAAGCCTCCTATGAGACTGCCTCTGTGTAGAGCTCATGGAGCTAGGGAGTGAGGGGCTCATGAAACATACAATTAATTGCAGGGAGAAGCAATCCAGTCCCAGTATTTTGCTGATTTTAATATCTTGCAAGACTTCCTCTATCTCTTCTAAGGTGAAATACCTTTTTAGATTTGCTTTAAGAGAATGCTGAGAGCAATGGGAGTGGCATCTCTGCCAGATTCAAATTTGCTTATTCTCTCTGGGGCTGTGGGTGTTTGGCATAGAGTGTCTGATAATACTCAACGAAGACAGTTGTGATTTCCACAGATCTGCCCCAATGCTCTCCCTTGGGGGCTGAGATTTCATAGACTATTCTGGAAGCCATCTCCCTGGAGTCCAACCAGTAGTGTAGTTTCCCATTTTTTGCTCCATTTGTGTAGACTCACCTGGTTGATGACATTCAGCATTAAGGGAACTCGTCCAGGGTGATCTGCTGCAGTGATGGTCGAGGACCTTCTATGTCTCTCCAAGGCACCATCGTTCCAGGCTCAGGATTTGGGCCTCAAGAGTAGTCACTTGATGCAGCTTATCCTTCTCTCTACGCCTGACATAGCTCTTCCTCAACACCCTCATAGTGGCCTTGCCTGCTGCCCATAACGTACACACTATCGCAATCCAGCCTGATAAAATATTGCTAGACCTGACATCCTTGGTGTGGTTCCCCCTCAAACAATTTGCCTACACCCCCTTACTTTGCTGAAGTTGTTTCTTTGGCATTGGACTCTGTGTACTTTACTCCTGATTGAGTGCTAAAGTGCTTGCGCACTCTCCCTAAAACATGGATGCACCTAATTGGCTTATTTAATTTACGTATAAGCCCCTAGTAAGTGGTACTACAATTAACCAGGACCTGTAAATGAAAATATATTAGTAGTCTGCAGCACTCATTGTGCAACCCACTAAAGTGGCCTTTAAAAACATGCTCAGGCCTGCCATTGCGGCCTGCAATGCAGTTTTAAAGTGCCATTTCGACCTTGCAAAATAAACCTTTTGCTAGGCCTAATCCTTATATTTTTAATACTTGTAAGTCAACCCTGAAGTAGGTCCTAAAGGCTTATAAGGCATGGTGAATGGTATTTAAAAAGTAGGGCATGGGGGCGTGGCCAAGATGGCGGCGAGGTAGGATGCATCTCCCTGTCTCTCCCGCCGGCTACCCGAGGAAGCACCGGTCCCTGGACGTCTATAGCCCCAAAACGAGCTACAAAGGATGCCTGAACGGAGCACCTCTCGGAAGCACCCCAGGATTCCCCTGTTGGAGGTCGCCAAGTGCCGGAACATATAGCGCATAACGGCGCAGCTGAGCCTTGCAGCCGTGTGCGGAGCTGCTGTCCCCTTAGCAGTGCCGAGGCGGGTGAAGGAGTGGAGCTTAGGCCCGCCGCCTTTTGCACTGCGGTCCGGCGCTAGCAGAGGCCACAAAACAGCGCCCTCCATCTTAACCCGACAGCCACACCACCAGACAGGGGACCCAGTAGACGCAAGCCACACCATCGGGGAGCTGCAAGAAGGGTGAGGGGCTGTGCGCTGGTGCATGCCCCTTGAGGGCCTTGAGTCAAAGGAGGCCGACCTGGTCGGCAATACCCACACGTTAGACTGAGCCTATATATCAGTGGGGCCCCACTGGCGTAGCTAGAGCTTGTGGCACCCGGGGCTATCCCTCAGATTGCCGCCCTGGGGGGGGGATGGGGGGGTGCTGGTGAAAAAGGACGACGAGCACTTGAAAGAGGTCCGAAAGTCACGTAGTATTGCCGCTAGTAGGTACCTCGATCATGCAAGTTACATGCACACTGACCCTTAAATACACAGCAAAGACAACTCCATATGCACCAAATATTCCACTTCTAGGCCTCCCCACCCCAACGGGCTCACTGACGTCGCAACACTTATACATATGGGAACAGGCCGGAGTGTCCACAATTGGGACATTGTTTGCGGATGCTACGCTGTTAATTCACATGGTTTTTATAAATGCACACAACCTACCGGACTCCCTATTTCTTACACATGCAAGCATAACGTGGTAAAACTACATTGGGCCCCGGACAGTATCGAACCTACCACACATGAATTCATATATGCAGCACACTTAATGGGTAAAGGCAAACACCTGACGCCGTGGCTATACCTTGGACTGAGGAACCACCTAGCAGTACCCCTGACTGAACTATAAGCAAAGTGGTGACAAGATATTGGGAGGGACCTGCAAGACAAGGAATGGGAAACTGTAATAGAATTCCCAAAGAAGGTCTCATGCAACTCCAGATTCAAGCTTATACAATTTATGATCTTGCACAGAGCCTACCTTGCACCACATATACTATGTATCCAGAAGCGTTGTCAGCATGCCCCAGATGCCATACACAAGACACAAAACTAATACACATGCTGTGGTCTTGCCCTACCCTGTAAACCTATTGGCCACAAGTAACAGAGGTTATAGGGGGCCCTATCTGATGCTCAGCTGGGAATTGTTTGTTGGGTCTGCATCCCCGCGCCAAAAATTGCACGGCACAGATTACATTTATAGACCTGGCCCTTCTTCTCACGAAACGTCAAGTAACTAAAGCATGGAAGTCCTCATCCCCCCCAACTATCTCAACCTGGCAAGAAGATGTTATTCAGTGGGGAGGGGCAGAGAGCGGAGGACTCTGGAGGGAGGAATATAGAGGTCTGTGGAAGAAACCAATTGCAATGGACTGGGACACCCTCATTGAAGCTTTCAAAACCGTGGACCTACCAACCTCTTGAACATATGCACTTTTACCTCTAACTTCACTGAACAGTACACTAAGCTCCTAGCTAGGGCTAGAAACCAGGCATGAAAATGTAAAGATGAATAACTAAACAACGAGATACATATATATGCCCCAACACATCTTCCCCAGTACATCAGGGGTCATGTCCCTGGACGTCCATGCATGACGAACCAAATCAGCAAAAGTGAAAAATTCAAACGCCACTTAAAAGACACAAACAAGGCCACTGTTAATACTCACACTCCACAGAAACACAAGGGGTCACCAGTGGAGGGGGGAGGTGGGAGGGAGGGTGGTTAGTCTAAATATCGAGTTTTAAATGTCGACCTACAAGTATATCGAGTTGTTAATATCGTAGGTAAAGAATATCGAAGTCAAGAATATCGATGGACAGAATATCGACCCCAAGGTAAGTATTATCGAAGTTAATAATATCGAACTCATTAATATAGATGTAAGTAATATCGTAATGAAAAATTTCGATGTCAATAATATCGATATTTTATTAGTGTAATGTATTTTAATATGTATTTTATTTGTATGTTAAAGATTATTGTAATGTATTTTAATACATTTAAAAATAAATGTTTAGAGATTAATAATTATTTAAAATATAATTTAGCGTTTTAGTATCAGAGCGGGTTGTGGGTTTATAGGGGAATAGGGTGGGAAGTAATTTAATTATAATTAATTAATTAATATGTATTGTTTAATTGGTATTTATGATTAATTAATTGTTAATTAATTACTAATTGTAAATTAAATATATTAATTGATTAATTAATTGTTAATTTATTATTAATTGTAAATTAATTTTATTAATTGGTTAATTATATAAGTTATAATTAGTTTAATATTAATATTTATTTATTGGTATTGTTAATTAATTAATTGTTAATTACTAATTAATTGGTGATTTAATTTTATTAAGTGATTAATTGATGATTAAATTAATTATGTGAATTTTTATGTGCAGTGGGTTGTGGGTTTATAGGGGAATAGGGTGGGGTGTAATTAAATTCAAATAATTACTGATAATCTTTATTTATTTGTAATTAATAATAATTATTTGTTAATTAATTATTAATTGGTAATTAATTGGTATTAGTACGTTAAATATAGTAAATATAAATAATGTATTATTTCATGTTATTTTTTGTTATTGCTAATTAATGTATTGTTAATTAATAATTAATTTGTGAATAATTGTAATTTGGTAGTTAATATGTATAAATTAGTAAATAATAAGTATATTAATTATAAAGAATGTATTATTAATTGTAAATAATAGATAAACTGATATTTAAATGTATTGTGAATTTTGTATGTGTAGTGTGTTGTGTGTTAAAGGGGGAATAGTGTGGGATGTAATTTAAAGTTATTGATATAAATATTTATTTTAAATAATTGGTATTTAAGAATAAATATTTTGTAAATTAATTATTAATATGCTATTTTTTTATAACTAATTATTTAATTGGTTATTATGTTTATAGAATCCCTATGCTATCCAGTGCTTTCCCAACTGTTTTACTATCTGGAGTAGGAATAGTAATTTTTACCCCTACGCTATCCAGCGCTTTTCCTACTGTTGCACTCTCTGGAGTTGGAATAGTAATTTTTACCCCTACACTATCCAGCGCTTTTCCTACTGTTTCACTTACTGGAGTGGGAATAGTAATTTGTACCCCTACGCTATCCAACGTTTTCACTACTGTTGCACTCTCTGGAGTGGGAATAGTAATTGTTACCCCTACGCTATCCAACGCTTTCCCTACTGTTGGACTCACTGGAGTGGGAATAGTAATTTTTACTCCTACGCTATCCAACGTTTTCCCTACTATTGCACTCTCTGGAGTTGGAATAGTAATTTTTTTCCCTACGCTATCCAACACTTTCCCTACTGTTGCACTCTCTGGAGTGGGAATAGTAATTATTACCCTTACGCTATCCAACACTTTCCCTACTATTGCACTCTCGGGAGTTGGAATAGTAATTTTTACCCCTACGCTATTCAACGCTTTCCCTACTGTTGCACTCTTTGGAGTTGGAATAGTAATTTTTACCCCTACGCTATCCAGCGCTTTCCCTACTGTTTCACTTACTGGAGTGGGAATAGTAATTTGTACCCCTACGCTATCCAGCGTTTTCACTACTGTTGCACTCTCTGGAGTGGGAATAGTAATATTTACCCCTACGCTATCCAACGCTTTCCCTACTGTTGGACTCACTGAGGTGGGAATAGTAATTTTTACTCCTACGCTATCCAACGTTTTCCCTACTATTGCACTCTCTGGAGTTGGAATAGTAATTTTTTTCCCTACGCTATCCAACACTTTCCCTACTGTTGCACTCTCTGGAGTGGGAATAGTAATTTTTACCCTTACGCTATCCAACGCTTTTCCTACTATTGCACTCTCTGGAGTTAGAATAGTAATTTTTACCCCTACGCTATCCAACGCTTTCCCTACTGTTGCACTCTTTGGAGTTGGAATAGTAATTTTTACCCCTACGCTATCCAGCGCTTTCCCTACTGTTTCACTTACTGGAGTGGGAATAGTAATTAGCAAATTAATAATGAATAGCATGAAGGGTTTTTTCCTCTTTCAAAAAAGGTATTGTAAACACCGTCTGAAAATGTTTAGCAAGCTGAGCTCTCCTCTTACCTCACTTCAGGGTCTCTATGGCAGGCAGGGGTTGGTTCCTTCACTTCAGCTGCAGCAGCCGCCAGCAAGCAAATCGCCCACCAGCACTACCACTGCCCCATGGCAGACTTGCCTCCTCATCAGAGCGCGTAGCGGTGAAGCGCGTAAGGCGTCACTGCTACGTTCTCATCACGAGACGCGTCATGCGAGGGCTGGGCAAAATGATGCCAGGGGCCGTCATTGGTAGCGCTCGCGCGCTACAAGATTGAAGGCCCTAGGCACAACCAACAAGCAAGCACAAAGAAACGCGGGACGTGACTTCGCAGCGGCAGCAGTTTCAACAACAAGCGCTTGCACTTATACTTTCAAATTGGGCCGCACGCATCAGTGTCCCTCCCCAAATAAATTATAAAGGCCGCCGTAACGGGCCACCAGTGCCGCGCAGCTGCCCTCAAAATAGTGCCGCCTGGGGCGGACCGCCCCCACCGCACCCCCCTTGCTACGCCACTATGGGGCCCACAACGCGACCCCACAACATCTCCCCAGCGAAGGACACTAGTGAAGGCAACAAGGCCCCCACGCGGTGCAGCATAATTGGGACACTCCTTATGGTGGATTACCTGCTGGTCTTTTCCGCTGCAGTAAAGGGGCAAGCCGTCCTAGCTTGAACTCGGCTGTGGGGCTGGAGTATCGGAGTGTGGCCCCGTTAAAGGCGGTTGCTAAGGGTGGGGCCCGGCGCTCCGCGGAGGTGGCCCGGCTAGGTCCGGGTGCGGCTTGTGGCTCGCTTAGGGGCCCTCTGCTCGACCCCGGCCCTAGCTTGATACCATGAGTAGCTCACATTGGAGGACTAGGGGCACGATCGTCGCGCAACGCGCTCTGTGGGCCTGCTGCGCACTGGTGCAGGGAGATTGAGCTTGCAATACCCCAGCAATCATGTAGCCTTGTATTGGCGGACCAGTACTAGAGGTGAGGACGTATTCTTCCACGCAGGGAGGTGCCCTGTTACCCACACCGACAGCAGCAAGAGAACCACATGAAACTTCTTTGGCAAGAACCCGAGGGACGCAGCTATATGAAGCTTGCCACCGGCGTATTTAAGGGGGAGACACGGGGGCCCTCTGGTCGGAGTGCTCTCCTCCCCACAGCATATCCAGGGTCAAGTTTTGGGTTGGGGTCTTCACCTACTTACACGCATACCTGCCCAGTGGAGCAGGTCACCTTTTTGCCGCAGTTGAACTAGAGGGATCTCATGGAGCCCGGTCACGCTTGCTACGCAACCGGCGAAGTGTCAAAGGGAGGCGCACAGCCTTAACTTTACACCACACACCTCACCTGGCGAGATAGGACCATGTCCTCCACCCGGGGCAAAAAGGACAAATCACTCAAGAAACTCTTCGCACGTGCCCAGGGCGGAGCGGCAGCGGACTCCCCGCTGCCGGGTGATGACATCTTGGCACAGATGGGTGCCCCTAAGGAGGAACCAGTGACGCGGGCCTTTCTGGAATCTCTGTTCTCGGCCCTGCGTGAAAACCTACACACAGTAAAACACGACGTGATCGCAGAACTCAAGGATATCCGCAAAGAAATGGACTGCATAGGGGAGCGAGTGGCAGCATTGGAGGATAAGAGCGACACACGGGACACCGAAGTGTCCGCCCTACAGCAGGAAGTTATCCGCATACACGATCTACAAGTGGACTTACAAGCACATCTTAAGGAGCTGGAGAATTGTTCATGTTGCAATAACATCAGAATCCGAGGGGTGAGAACCAACGAAGAGGCTGGCGACATTTTCACCTATGTGAGAGAACTCTTTAATCATGTATTGGGTAACTCACATGACACTGATCTTAAAATTGACAGGGCGCACAGGTAGGGCCCTCCCCACTCTGACACCGCTCCACCGGCAGACATACTAGTCTGTGTTCAAGACTTCCGCACCAAGGAAGAAATTCTTCGTAAGGCCAGAACACTACACCCGATCACATTCAGAGATCAGACCCCGGTTCTCTACCAAGACCTAGCTGCCCTCACGGTCCAGAAGCGTAAGACCTGCCGGCCTATCACAGCAGCCCTACACCAACACAACATTGTGTACTCCTGGGGGCATCCATTCCACCTCGTCTTTTGATATGACGGCAAGCTCTATCAACTCCGCTCCTTGTCAAAAGCAAATAGAGTACTAGGGATTGACATTCCGGACGACGACGAAGGCAGCGACACTCCAGAAAGTGGGTCGGGCAGCATACGACCACAATGGAGACAGCAGAGGCGGAGAAGCCGCACTAAACGAACGGACCCCCCAGAAATCATAAAGGGACAGCAGGCAACCTTGGACGCCTTGCCATAGGCCCTTGCCAAGACACTGACCACGTGAATGGGCCTCGACCACGTATCTCTTTATTTACTCTGTACCTCGGGGGGGTCGAGGGGGCTGGGGGGTGCACTCGGCCACACTATACCCCTGTAGACTCTTATTCTGAGCATCCATGGATGATGGACTGATATCCGAACTTCAGATTTCCTTTAGGCACCCGTTGTGCCCCCTTTGTTTTATTTGAGAGTTCCTTGTTTTCCCTTCATCCTCTTTTCACTTCTTTTTGGGGTCCTCTGTTCACTGAGTCCAGCTTCTTACATCTGCGAAACGGACCTACTGGGCACTCCCTGCAGCTGCGCTTGACCATCACACACAGCTCCCAGTTCAGTACGCCTCATAGTACACCGGGGTCCCTTGACCTACATGCCGCCTACCACTCTTAAAGTCCTCACAGTTACCGTGAGAGGGCTCAATAACCCTATCAAGCGCCGGGTGATTCTCCTGCACTGGCGCCGACATTTGCCTCCTACAGGAGACACACCTGCTCCCGAAAGACTGTCACAGGCTCAGGTCCTGCACCTTTCCGACACAGCTTTTTTCATCTGGACCCTCCAGAGGTGGCTACATTGGTCTCCTGGAACTTTAAGGGGAAAATGATACAGAAGGGTGCCGAAATGAAGGGCTTTCTGCTTACCTACCAATTTATGATAGGGGGTCACACAATAATCATAGGGTCTATCTATGCACCTAAAGACGGCCAGGAACGCTTTTTACATGGTGCCCTCAGCGAAGCCACGGCGACTTCAGAGCGCAAGAACTTGCTGGGAGGTGACCTCAATTTAGTTTTAGACAATGAGCTAGACAGATCGGCGCAGCGCACAGGCCATGTAGGTACCCTTTTATGCGCAGGGCTCTCCAGACTAGACGACCTAGGCTTAGTGGACCTATGGAGACATCATCATCCCGAGCTCAGGGACTTCTTCTACTATTCGAATGCCCATAAAACCTATGCTCGTTTGGATTATTTCCTAGGCTCTAAGACACTCCAGGACATCACAACGTCCACAGACATCCTGGTCGCAGCATTGTCTGATCACCCTCCAGTAGTAGCTACGCCAGAACTCCCACCGACCTAACGGCCGTCACGGCAGTGGCGCCTGCACGACACCCTCCTCCACCGCGCGGACATAGTCACCCAGATACAGCGTACACTTGACGACTACATACTACACAATGACAACCCTGATACACCCATGTCCACTAGGTGGGAAGCCCTGAAGGCGGTCGTCAGGGGCAAAATAATCACCATATCCTCCGCAGACAATGCAGAGCACAAGCGAAAGAGAGAGGACCTTACACAGAAAGTGCGCAAATTGGAACAAATGCATCGACGTACTGGGGCCCCACGATCCTGGCATCAATTGACCGTGGTTCAGTCGCAGCTGGCTGCTATCTACCGCGATAAGGCGGAATTCGCTGCCTTGCGCCACTCTTTTTATGTAGGGGGAGACAAATGTGGGTGACTGTTAGCACACAAACTCAGGGAGGCTCGACAGCGCGAGGGAGTCCAGGAAATTAAGGATCAGACGGGGACACTGCTCACGGACGATGCGGCTATTGCCGAGACATTTTGCACTGTTTACACTCATCTCTATGACAAGCAGCACCTGGAGACGGAAGACATAGACGCATATCCGACTCAGGCTCACCTTCCCACATTGACCCCAGAACAGGCAAACCATATAGAGAGGGAGATACAACCAGAAGAAGTCATAGCTGCTATCTCCCGCTTGAAATTCCCCGGCCCAGACGGCTACACAATTCTGCTCCACGCTTGCTCCCCTTCTCGCTCGGCTTTTTAACTCTTTCGCATCCCCAGGGGCGATCCCTTCATCCATGTTAGAGGCAGCAATTGTAGTTATCCCTAAACCATTGAAAGACAAGATGAGCTGCGGTCCTATAGGCCTATCTCCCTTTTGAACATCGACCTGAAGCTGTACACCGGGATTCTGGTGGCACGGCTAGCACCTTACATGCCGGGTATCATAGACCCCATTCAAGCCGGTTTTATCCCTCAAAGGCAGACTAGTGACAACACAAAGAGAGATATGCACCTCATAGAGAAGGCGTCCTGTATCCCAGGGGATTATATGCTTCTTACTGTAGATGCTGAAAAGGCCTTTGATCGTGTACACTGGCCCTACCTAGAGCAAGCAATGATCCACATTGGCCTGGGGTAAAGATGAGGACACACATCCTCAATTGTTATCGCTCCCCCTCAGCGACGGTGAGGGTAAACGGGCATACTTCAACCCCATTCCCCATCAGCAGAGGCACGCGGCAGAGGTGCCCTCTGTCATCCCTGCTCTTTGCCCTCTACATGGAACCAATAGTGCAGAGAGTCAGGGACCACCCACAAATAACAGGCATCCGCTTCGGGGGTGATACACATACCATAAGCCTGTACGCGAATTATGTTCTGGTCACCTTGGCGGATCCGAAGACTACTCTGGGAGCCTTTTTGGCGGAACTGGACTCTTTCGCGAAGGCTTCCGGGTTTAGAGTTAACATCACAAAATCCACGGCTTTGAATCTCTCGCTGTCGCCACAGATGCTGGAAGATCTCCAGGACCGGCACTCCCTGCCATGGTCTGATGGGACAGTCCCATACTTGGGAATACAGCTGGCCCACACCCTACAGGCCATGAGAACGGTCAATTACTCCAAGTTACATACTCAAATTCACACGATCTGCAGCGATAGAAACACTGCCCAATTTCATGACTAGGGTGTATGGTGGCTATTAAAATGGCGATCCTCCCTAAAATTCTTTACCTCTTCCAGATGCTTCCTTTGCAGCCTCCTACCGACTGGATGCACCGGGTACATTCGGAGCTTTCTCTCTTCATCTGGCAGGGTCGCAAGCCGAGAATGAAAAGGACTGTTAGCTTCCTTCCACCCAACGAAGGAGGCCTTGGGATTCAAGACCTCATGCTCTATTAGAAAAGCCGCACAGCTACTGCACTTAGTTGAGTGGAGCGGCGCTGAATCAGAGAAGCATTGGCTCTTCTAGGATCGCGCTGTGGCGGGCACCTCTCTTATGAAGATCCCCTTCCTTAAGAAACCCCAGCGACCGCTCAATCTTTATGCCTCACAAGTGACACGCACCACTCTTTTGGTCTGGGACCAGACTAGCAGACGCCATGGGTTGACGACCTTCCCCTCTCCTCTCACACCACTCTTCGACAACTCTGACTTTAGCCCCAGGATGGGTGCAACATCCTTTACGCTGTGGAGAGCCTCCGGTTTTCACACACTAGGCCTTCTATTCGACGCGTAGGGCATCACTCCCTTCCCTCAGCTCTGAGCTGACTACGGCCTTCCTGAATCTGAACACTTGCATTACTTACAGCTGTGGCATTGGGCCACGCACCCAGACAACAAATCCCAGGCACAGACACCTCCCTATGTACGAAAGATGGCTAATCACGTGATCCTCAGACAAGAAACTGACCTCGGACCTGTACAAAATGCTCCTGTTCCGCTACATGCACACAAACTATGCAGGCCGTGCACGTTGGGAGAAAGACCTTGGCATTGATCTCAGTAGCAAAGAGTGGGAGGGAACCTGCTATAGGGCGTGTCACACTGCAAGCCATATAGGCCTCACTGAAACTCTTACTAAGTTAGTGTACTATTGGTATTACACTCCTGAGAGGCTTCATCAAGCTGATCCTACACAAAGCCCGGACTGTTGGAGAGGGTGTGGGAAGACAGGAACGCTAGTCCATCTTTTATGGTGATGCGACCACTTATTGGACGCAAATCCTTGGCGAAATTGACAGGCACCTCGACACGGAGCTCCCCAGGCTCCCAGCATATGTCCTCCTGGGTCTTCTGAACCCGCTTACTTACCCCTTGAAGTTCAGGAGAGGGCGGCAGATAGCAATAGCGCTCGGCACCGCCACTCACAACATACTATTACACTTGAGGTCCCCTTGCATTACTGCTCACACAGGGTGGCTTCAGCGGCTGTGGCATATACTAGGTATGGAAAAGATCTCACTTACAGTGGCCGTGAAAGGTTTGACATTTAGCAAGCTTTGGCAGCCATTTCTGATACTTCTAGCTCAAGATTTCTGGGAGTTGACATGTCCCAGATATCTTCGCCTCCTGCGACTCACCTCACTAGATCCCTCCACCCAGCGGGACCAACCTTAGTGGAGTCAATCAACATTGTGCTGCGACACATTGAGTTCAGTGGACGGGGTGAAGGGGGGGTGAGAGTACCTTTTCCTTTTTTTCCTTTTCTCTCCTCTTTCCCCCTTTTCTTTGGGTGGTGGGTGAGATTGTTCCAGTTACTTATTGTCTGATATTTCCTGCTACTGTATGTGCCAATTGTGTACTCCTGGGCTCTGCACAGCCCGTCATTGCGCATTCTAGTTTTCTGCACTGAACTAAGCTGTTGGCGGATGCTTCAATAAAATGATTTAAACCATAAACAGTAGGACATGTGTGCTTATGTTTTGCATGTCCTGACAGGGAAAAAAACTCCCAAAGTTTTTCTTTATTGTTGTACGGCATATCTCTCCCATAGTCTAACACTGGGTTACCTTTTAACACATAGTTTGGACTCACTTCAGTTCGGGATAACCTAGACACATGCTGTTTCCACTCAAAATAATTGTATTTGAAAATTCTCTTTCATTGAAAAGTCGGAATTCAAGTTACAAATTTGGAAATGCCAATTTTAGAAAGTTGGAATTTTTCTACCTACATCAACTGTGCATTCCTGCCAATGTCTTGGCTCACAACTGTGAATTGCGGGTGTGGGTTGTGTATTACTTCCAGACAGTGAGACAAAGTAAGCCCAGGTGTGAGAGGACAGGGTCTTCCTGACAGGATGGTTGGGGAGGGGCTGTAAAATGCCCTAATTGCACTTCAAAGGGACCTACCTGCAGAACACTCACATCTTTGTTACCTTAGACAGTTTGAAACTAGGACCAGGAGTACTAGGTTTACAATTGGGACCTTTAGAATCTCTCATAAGAACACTGCTGGACCTGGCGAAGATTCAGAAGGAGTACTTTCCAGCCGGATGTATGACTTTACAACGCATGCTGTTACAACGCATGCTGTTACAACGAAAGTTTTACAACGCGAGTGCATTGACAACGCAGGACATTACAACGCAAGTCTTTACATCGACTTGCACTAGATGGCGTGCTAACATTAAAAAAGTGTAATTTACTATTCCAACTCCAGTCCACGTAACAGTAGGGAAGGTGTTGGGAGAGTAAACTACACTAATTTTAATGTTAGTACGCCATCTAGTGCATGTCGATGTAAAGACTTGCGTTGTAATGTCCTGCGTTGTCAATGCACTCGCGTTGTAACAGTTTCGTTGTAATGGCAGTGCGTTGTAAAAGTTGCGTTGTAAAGGTTGTTCCCCTTTCCAGCCGCCTGAGGAAGGAGGAGTGCCCCGCTGACTGAAGATGGAAGATTGGACCACCTGCTTACCTTGATTCAGGCTACCCAGAGTGACTCCAAGGTTCAGTGTAGCAGCAACCTCCTGTGTGAGCTACAGATAAACAAAATACTTCAAGAGGCCTCCCTGCAACTGCCCAGTTTAACAGTACCCACTTGTCCAGCCTGGCCTGCCTGTGCCCTGCTGCTAGCCTCAACTGGAGTGAGTACTGACCCCCAAGAGGTGCCCCTAAGTCCTAGACCTCTTGCTGGCATCACTGAGAACTACACCAGAAGAAAAGGTGAAATTACAAATGTTTTGAGGTCCTGGCCACCACAAAGTGACCTTTTCACACAGAGAATTGATAATCCGTAATGACTGCTGATGAGAAGCGTCAGCTACATAGACCTTTTGCACCAACAATAACCATCTACGATGACCAGCAAAGTGGACCTGCACTTTGCACCTGCAGCGACCGCCCGCAATGTTCAACCAATGAGAAGCTACAACGATAATGGTCTCTTTGTGACACAGCAGCAAGTGTCCGCGACACTCAACCTGCTCCTCGCCCGATAGGCTGCACATCGCGGCCCTTTGAATGGACACCCAGGCATCTTACTCCAAGAGGAACAATGCACAAATGTTATTTTTATTGTCTTGCAATTGGATAGACAGAGGGTGGTACTAGATTAAAACTGTCAGACAGCAGGGCAAGCTCTGTGAGCCCACATGGTTAAGTTGGCATGAGACTCCCTTGACCATGCGGGAATCCTAGCAATGGTGTTTTCCAAGATAACTTTTGGAATGGCCTCTGCGAGAAACTAAAAGAAAGAGTAGAATCAGAGTGAGAATTCTGCTCCTATAGTGTTTTGGGTCAGAAACAATCATTACTCTAATACATTTATAAGCTGGGGATATCACCACCTGGAATTCGGAAGACTATTGATGCATTACCCCAGTCTGCCTCTTAATGTAATGAAGACTACATTTTTGAATCCTCTGCTTGGGGCCAGAGAAGTTGCCAAACTGCTATCCCATGGGAAAAAGAAGGTTGCAGGATTGATCCATAAGGGCCATTGCTATGCCATAACTTTTCAAAGAGCTTGGAAGAAGGACGATGATCCTCAGAACAGTGAGGAATATGCTGCTTTGGCAAAAAGCAACACACCCAATTGACACTGGATTTTTTGTTGTGGTGCTAAGGAGAGTGGTTACAAAACGTGCATCGCTGAAACCAGAATGAGCTGCTAGCCTTTAGTGTCTGTTTTATAAAGCATACCTCGAAGTAGAGAAAAATGTGACAAATCATTGAATTTTTTTATTATTATCTCCAGGTTGCAATGACAGAGCTACTCACTTTTTGAATTTTTATTAATGAAAGTGTTTTCCTTTTGCTTACTAAATTGGATTTAAAATTAATTTGATCTATTTTATTCCTGAACATTGATGATGTTTGGTGATGATTGTCTACACATTCTTTTCCTCTAAAAGAAACTTCTTGTTAAAGCAAAATTTCCAATGGTAAACCCATGTTACCGCTAAGAAATGTGTGTTTATGTTTTAGGCAATTGGTTGGTACACTTTGTGGGAGCACAGCCACAGCTGTTGACAAGCCAGAGATCCCTCTGTCTCCTATTTATCAATATCTCTAAGTTCTGGAAACCTTCCATCCAGTGAACCCTTCCTCTTGAGTTCCCATCCTTCCATGGTAACCACCTATTCCTCTTACCCAATTTACTCTCTGATTATTAGAGTAAGCAATTAGATTTATATTCTGATTGTTTACTTTGGTACAAGTGTACATTTAGTTTGCCCTTTAATCAAATGGGACATAACCGCTCACTCACTCGTCTTTCTTGCTTTGGCCCTTCCTACTCTGGTAAAATCCATTAACTAGGTATCCCCTTCCTCCCAAACTGCTTTCTCATCATCATCATCATCATCAAAAACTTTATGTTGATCACTAAGATCATAAAAGTGCAGCACAAGAATGACAAATTATTTAAAAGTACATAAAAACATTAAAAAATATACTATCAAATCCAAAGAGTAGCAGCAACTATATAATAAAACGCGCCCAAAACGTTTGCGATATAAAACAGAGAGAGCTATTGACAGGATGCATCTTAATTGCAGCATAGGGAAGGGGGAACCTACGAAAATTAGCAGCACAAGATATACTCTATCAAATAACACAGATGACCCCACAAGCCACAACAAAATGTAGACTGAATACTGGTTGCAGGGTAGGGTAAGCATACGTGCCTCTGGAAAAAAATCCAGTAACTAATCTTCATATATACACTATGCAAACTGACAAAGGAACATATGCCTAGGGAGTGGCCACAAGTGTCTAATACAGGGAGCAAACACTTTTGTAGGGGGGGGGGGGGTTTATAAAAGCCTCCATTCCTGGGCTGCCTCCATTTATGACAATCAAAACCACAAGAGTGTCACATTCCTCAGCATGTAGTGGGCTATATCTGTGGAGGCTGCTGTTGTAAACATTTTAAGCATCTTATCCACATGGCTATACACAATTTGGCTAAACCAAAGACCACTACTTTACTTGTGTTGGTCTGCAGCAATCTGAACGCCACCTTGTGCCCAGGTTTCTGCAGAGGGGCACAATCCGCTTTATTCGGAGGTGATGAAATGAGGGGGAAAAATAAAACATGGGTAAGTGATTCAGAACCTACTTGGCATGTAGAGCACAAATCATCACCTAAGCCCTTCGTGTGCCATTTGCAGCAAAAAACTTTAACTGGTAAAGAACCATACCTAAACTGTAAGTATTGTTTTCCTGCGACTGGAGGAACAATTTCATAATTTGTGTGCTCATACTGCGAACAAGGTTTGGGAGCAATGTAAGCTAAAGACAATGTACCCTTACAGTGCACTACAGTATCTAGTGACATGCTCCCAGAAGATTGCTTTTAACTGTGCTCTAGAGATCGTACTGAGATTCTCAGGAGTGAACCAATAAGTTTCTAGGCCTATTTTCTGGAGTAATACCTTGACAGCACAAAGACATGGAATTATGGTTGCTCTGTGTGGAGTCTTGAGATCTCTGAGGCCCATGCAGTATGATTCAAGGGCTGTAGTAGACCAAAGCCGGTTCTAGAAAGTTACAAGTCTGCACTCAATTTTGTAAGTGATCCTTCTTTGAGCCAGATGAAGAAAAAGAGCAGCTACTGGGCCACTTGCTGGGAAATTTAACAAAGGTTTTAAAATTCTGTGCTCCACTATAGAAAGACTCTGTGTTTTCGTGCAACCCCATAGTTCCACTCCATACATGACCGATCCCAAAGTCTTGGTGTTGTAGATCTCTAGGGCTAGTGCCACTCTTCTAGGCGTGGTTTTCCTGTGAGTCTTTACAATGCAACCTGGGTGCTGAATCAGATACAAGTGGGTTTTTTCCACCTGGGGAGTCCAACACAGATTGGATGTGAGTCTTATGCCTAGGTAGTCAAATTTGGCCAGCACATCTATTAGGAATTCATCCACTGTCAGTAGTCTTATGCAACCTGTCGCTTTATGTAAACCATACATTTGTTTTTGGAGCTATTAAACTCCAGAGCCCGCTCATCACAAAAGAGCTGAAACAGATTCAATTGATGTTGCAGCCCCTGGGGTGTTTTCAAAATCAACGGTAAAGAGGGGGGCAGGAGCCCACCTCCCCCGTATGCTGGTTGCATCACAGCCATCTCTGTTCACAAAATCAATCACTCCATTGATATATAAGGTGAATAGAGTGGGGGCCAAGATGCACCCCTGTCAATGTGAATCGGGTCTGTCAGTGCCCCATCTACCCCCCCATCTCACTTGAGCCAGATTGTCTGCATGTAGTCTTACAAATGTGATCAATAGTGGGGCTGGAATGCCCATTTCGTCAAGCACCCTCCACAGCTTATCTCTTGGGACCAAATCAAAAGCAGATCGAAGATCAACAAAGGCAACATCAAGTTTGCCTTTGTTGATTATCATCTCTTTCCTGTAGATGTAGACAAACCGAAAGACCTGGTCAATGGTGCTTGCATTTGATCTGAAGCCTGTCTGCCTGCAAGACAGGATGCTGTCTTCATCAATCCTATCTTGTAGGTGGGCCAGGACATCTTGCAGAAGATTTTTTTGAGGGAGTCAATCAAGCTTATAGGCCTGTGATTCCCGTGGTTGGCACGATCCCCCTTCTTGTAGATTGTTATAATTTCTGCTAGTTTCCAAGAGGCGGAGAGAATATCATTGGACAACAGATTTATTTATACCCTAGATTTCTGTGTTTTCCGCATCCAAATCATAAGTTATCCTGTCTGGACCCAGGGCCCCGGAAGAAATACAAACTAGTGTTTCATTCAATGAAAACTTACGAGCATTTGGCTTGCATGAGACACTATTTCCGGTGGGCCTGCATCCAGCCTTTTCTGTGCCACACTAATTTGTATACATGTTACTAAAATATTCCACCCGCTCTTGCGACTGGATGCAAAAGTCTAACACCGATTTGTGGCCATTTATACAGACTGCAGCTATCCTCCAAAAATCCTTATTTTTTTAAGCAATCCAGGCTTCGTGCAGCGAAGTCCACAACAAAGTTTTCCAATCCATCTTTGCTTGGGCCACTACCAAGCGGTAGCAGGACCTACACCTTGATATTTCTGATTGGGATTTTAATGTAATTGCTGCAAGGAGTTTACTTTTGGCTGCCCTAAGGCCCCATTATACCATCCAACAGAGCTTTGCTTTGGACTGTCCTTGCTTCTTGCCGGGTTTCTTTCTTCCAAGTTCCACCTGATAAGTTTCTGGTTATTTGTATGTACAAGGTCTCCTAGATCCCTCACTCTCCGGCACACTAGTGTTAGGGGTGGTGCTTTCTTATCCCTTTTGTATCTGTTAGTTTTAATGCTTCCTACAGCCCCATGCACTATCCAGTGTCCACTTCCTTCTTTTCCATTCAAAACATTGTGCTGCATCAGCATATTTGTCTGCCTTCTCTGCAATCACCATACCAGTGGATGAATGCAATTGGACACCGTCAGGGAGGGCAGGTTTTCTATTGACCTTGTGGACTGTTGGGCTACTGGCTGAGGTCTAAACTATCTAAAAGTTTCCATTTCATGCCCACTTCCTTCGTACAAACTATCTCTGAATCTGCAGCTGAAGTTGCCACCCATCTATCAACAAAAACTTCACATCTGTTGCCATCTGAGTTGCTTACTACCCAATTATACTTTTGTTTTTTCTATACTTCTTTACCCTAATTGTGTGAGGTGATTCAAATGTCCCTATGTTATGTTGCATGTATCTGTATTTGGGTCTATCTAAAATGTTTTTAAAGATTTCAGTTTTCCCTCACTTAACGGTTGAGTTGTAATTATGGTGATTTTATTTTTCCTCGAATAGTCGATGATGAATACATGAAAGAAAGAACATAACCATTTTGCACAATATTTAGCATGCATCTGACTTTGGTTATACTTTGCCATTCTTCTAGATGTTATGATTTACTTTCCCAACTGAATTAGCATAGTTTGGGAAGGGAATGGGAATGTCATTGACATACAAAAAGTGAATGGGTATTTTCTCAAAAGGACTATTGATGTTGTGACTAAATGTCCCTAGAGGACCTTCTTTCATGGTATGATTAGCATTGTTCCTGTTGATACAGGCACCCCCATTGAGGGGTTTGCACCCTTCATTAGCAATTTTGAGTTCGCAGATTCCTATAGAACTCAATGATGGCAGCCCAGCAATGCTCGGGCTGTTTTCTAGGCTGCTCCTTCTTTATCACCCATCATACTGTCAATAATGTCTTGTCTCTTGCTTTATCCTTCAGGAGTCAGTCAATCAATCCAACTGTGATATCCAAGAAGGAGAGCAATGTGACGATTTAGGTTTGTGGGTTGTGGATGTATCTCAATCTGTCAGAACGACGTATTAGTTAAGAAGGTATTGATGATATCTTCCTCCTTCTTTTGATGGCGCCAGCTGTGCCAATTGGCCAGAATCTGGCAGTGTTCTAACTGGACTCCAAGCCAGAGGAGGGGGCTGAAGATTGACACTGACAGAGGTGCTGGTGTTCTAACCTGAGATATAGCAGGGTTTCTTCTTTCAGGAGATTGAGGGCTCAGGTATAGGCACAATTCTAGTGAAACTGCAAAGATAGCAATTCTGTCTGCACTGGGTCTTCCAGTATAATTTCCCTTATCAGTAGTGATGGTGCTCATTGAACCCTTTTGGAGATGGAGAAAAACTCATAAGCCTTTTAATATCATATTTTAGCATTTATATTATTCTCCCATGTGGCAAAAATATTCAATGGCATAATGTCAAGTGGCAATATCTTGAATGTGCCCCGTGACTAGGCCCAGATTTCTGTCAACGAAGGAATGTACAAATTACTTAATGAAACTTCATGTCATGTATAAAATGACAGCCAAAGCCAATGTGCTTTGAGGCAGTATTCAGACCTCGACACAGTTGCCTGCTCTCCCGGCCGCTGGGTTTAATTACAGCAAGTGTTTATGTATTGCAAAACGTCTTTTGTCTTTTATTTTTTCAAGAAAAATTCACAATCGAGAAACAATCTCTTGCTGCTGGGTGACTGAATGTGGATACAAAGATACCTGTATATCTAATTAGTATATTTTGTTGTTATTACAGCCAGCATTTCTTCTAATATTGAATGCAATCTTTTGAAAAACAACAGTTGATGGGCAGAATGCAGAACAATGTCATACATTCACCCCAGTATAGAGATCTGGGCCTAAATCCGTCGTTTTTTTGCTCACCATGCCATTCCAGTGTGAACCCAGCCATATGCAAATTAGTCTTGACCCTGTTCCCCATGGGAACATTCCAGCCCAAACTGCCAGGCCAGGTCCTCCCTGG
The DNA here is from genome assembly GCF_964204655.1 of Triturus cristatus. Lineage (NCBI taxonomy): Eukaryota > Metazoa > Chordata > Amphibia > Caudata > Salamandridae > Triturus > Triturus cristatus. Next base: position 1,483,070,579 of record NC_140590.1, on the reverse strand, counting down.
ACCGGAAACAAGCACCCTCATCAGCCAGGCTTCCATTTAGGAATAGGGTTGATAGTATTTTTCCAGTGTACACACATTTCTGTGACATTCTCTATAGAGCCTTCTGCACTGACATTCATTTATTTTGTTCTTTTATTGATGCTTATTACAATCATCAAGGCATTGTGAATTTAGTCTTGGACAATTGATCAAGCGGTGACACTAACAAAACGAAAGTCTGCCCCTGCCACGTTGATCACATGCACACGTCACCACGCGTGGAGCTTTAAATAAACAGGTTTCTCACAAGCGTGCTTTTTGGCCTAGGAATCACACAGGCCAGAGTGTCTGACTTCTTGCTTGAGGCCTTTGTATTGTGGAATTTATACACAGTTGTCAGCCCCTGACAGATTTATGCCCACCGCTCCTCTGTTAACACCTTTAGGCATTCACTGCGAGGTATACCATGATGCTGCTTCCTTGTTTATTCCAGAGTGACAGCCCACTGCTCCCGGGCGAATACGTTCAAAGGACTCTGGCAACATTGTTTCACATTGTTTCACTGTTTGCATGAGCTGCCTGCATATACTTTTGGCAGCACATTGCCATGGGTGTATTTTAATGAACACTGACAACTTTGTTTCCTTGTAAAATGAGCTGCCAGCACATTTGTTGGTGGGAGGCAAAACTTATTGGCAGTGTTCTATCTGTGAGGCTACTTCTTTTTCCAGGTTGTTTTGGAGGGGAAATCAGTAATTATAATTGTTAGCCAACATTTTTACTATCATTAAAAAGTGTTAGGGACACGCTTTGTGGCAGCTGTTTTGATTGAGGTTTTTTCGATGGGTCCCTTTGTGTATGAGTCAGATTCAATGTTGCATATGCATGCAATCTTGGGTGACGTTATCAACAGAACCCTTTATGGCCTCATGAGTGCCCTAGCAGTGGGTTAAATGGTTACCAGTAGTTGAGTTAGGGGAAATACACTGCCCTTTTGATCATAGATGATTTAATGTATGTGTTGGCAATGCTGCTACTTAACATATCACTGTTCGAATGTCACCATATGAAGGTTGATACAAGAATGTATTACTTTTTCTTCACAGCCTTATTGGAATGACTCATTGGGAATAGACTTTTGGTCTTTACATTAGCGGCTCAAGCTTGTGCAAGTGTTTGCTGCACAGACTATTGGATTTAGCTCCAACAGCACCATGCAATAGCATCAAGGGAAATGCACCTTACCACACGGATCTTTGGACGGTGGTGGTGACTTACCACATTTGGTAAGTCTTATCAAGCAGTGAATTATATCACAACATACAGGCTCATTAATGTTACAGGCTCTTTTAACATAACATAACATAACACGTGTATTTGTAAAGCGCACGTTCACCAATACGGGTATCTTGGTGCTGAATAGCAGATGTTTGTTGTTACCCAACTCAATGGTACTCATTCTATCGACCTCAGATAGATGACAGGCTGAGTGGACCCGCCGGGATTTGAACCTGTGACCATGAGGTCGAACACAAGCCCCTGCAGTAGACACATTAGTCCACTGAGTCACCAGACCCGGCTTTTGCTTTTTTTATATTGATTGATAGATGACTCTTTCATCCTCAGGTGCCTCCTGCATATATTTTCATCCTGATGACGAACCTTGTCTAAGTCATTGTGTATTGTAGGTAGAAATGCTGACAACTTTTGCAGTGGACTTGTTTTTAAATTTGATTGAGGATTTCAACACTCCTATTTTGAGTGCTCTTTCCCTATTAGTCACATGTACATATCTGCATCTTGTATACACTTGTACACTATTTATTCACTTGATAACTTGCACTGCGCAGTTACACCTTTAGGAGCACCCTATGTTTGATATTCAGAACCAGAATAAGTTCCTGATGTGACAAAGAGGAAGAGAAGGCGGACTAATACTTCTGCACCTCACGATGGTTTCAGATTATATACAGGTCCTGCGCAACAAGCCTGGGCATCAGCTGTCTAGTGATGCCTCTGTAATCCAGATCCTTTATAAAGCAAGCGGTGGGCGTGCGCAGGGTGATAAAGTCCAGAGAATAATAGTGAGTTTTCCAAAAATCTTTATTTTCAATTCTTTTACGATATAGAAACTTTAGAATTCAGCCAACGCGTTTCGGTCTCTCATGGAGAACTTCATCAGGGCTTGTAGGGGCAATGAACCTCACAAAACAGATACAGGGCTATAAGGGAAGGATTCGGTAATAAATTGATACCGTGAAGTGGTCTGTAAAGAGGCCTAGTCAAGGCAGGAGTCTAGATCTGGCACAAGTCCGTGAGTACAAAATAGTAGAGTTGTAATGTCGCGCTCCCGATCAGCGTACGATGGGAGCTGTGTATCCCAGAAAGTAGAGCCAAATGTTGGTCTCTGAATCTGTGTGGTGAAAAAGTAGTTGTAGAAATAGATCAATCCTCTAGGCAGTAACTCTGGGGTCAGAAGGGGAGTTTCCCACGGCCAAATAAGGTCTTATAATCACTGATCCAACGTTCCGAGGGCGGAAACGAACTTCCTGATGTAAATATGATATTTTTTCTAATAAATACATTTATTTAAGTGCAAACTATCTACTGAAGGTTTGTTGAAAACTATTGCCGTGGTAGTTCAGCGTTGTCCTTCACCCTTAAGGATCATTTGTGTTTTTGAAATATGTCTTCTCTTTGCCAGTTTGACCAAGGCTGCTTTGGGAAGTATACATTTGCTATCTTGTGTTGTTCAAGGTTTTGCCCTTGGACTTAGTCACCTTTTAGTTTCTTAACATACACCAGCAGTGCAAGGCTGGAGCCAGTGGCCATGCAGGGCTCTATGAGGCTATATACCTTTACCACAAAGTACAGCTAAACCAGTTTTAAGGCAAAAAATGCTCTAATGAGACAAAGCTGTTTTTCTCCCTTCATTAAAGGTGCCCTAACCCTAGACGAGCTTCAACACCTTGTACTGGTCTTATGAAGGTGGAAAATGTGATTATGACCCAGCTTTCTCCAAATGCTGGGAATCTTCCCACTGTCACTGCTCCAGCTGACAGGTCTTCATGGTATGGTTCTAGGCATAGGCATCTCTACTGCCTGGGCCAATACTCTGTGATCAGCTGAGTTATTCTTTCGCTTGTGTAGTTATAGCAGGATCAGGAGGCCTATCACTTGGCCCTTGTAGAGCAGATCTAGTCCTTGAATGACGGCTGAAATCAGAAGTCCTTGAGGTCCATTTTAAGTTTGTGTTCATTGTGTGGCTCATAAAGACCTTTATAAAATATGGCAAACATTCTAAGAAGACCATTACAAGATTACATAGACATTCTCATATTGAAAAAAAAAACAGTATGCAAAGAGGTCCTCCCTGGAATGGAAACAAGCATCCTAGGACCGGTTTCGGAGTTTCACCACTCTACAGCCAGGATAGCTTGATTCCAGTGGCACAGTGGCATGGAGAGCACGGGACTCACGTCTGAGCATACCCGTCCCACTCGGGGTGACAAATGCAAAAACAACAGTTGATGGACAGAATGCAGAACAATGTCATACATTCACCCCAGCACAGAGATTGGGGCCTAAATCCTTCATTTTTTTGCTCACCATGCCATTCCAGTTTGAACCCAGCCATATGCAAATCAGTCTTGACCCTGTGTATCATGGGAACAGTCCAGCCCGAACTGCCAAGCCAGGTCCTCCCGGGACTGGAACCAAACATCCTAGGACCAGTTTCGTGGTTTCACCCCTCTTCAGCCAGGATAGCTTGATTCCAGTGGCATGGAGAGCACAGAACTCACGTCTGAGCATACCCGTCCCACTCGGGGTGACAAATGAAAAAACAACAGTTGATGTACAGAATGCAAAACAATGTCATACATTCACCCCAGTACAGAGATCTGGGCCTAAATCCATCGTTTTTTTTGCTCATCATGCCATTCCAGTTTGAACCCAGCCATATGCAAATCAGTCTTGACCCTGTGCCTCATGGTAACAGTCCAGCCCGAACTGCCAAGCTAGGTCCTCCCTGGACTGGAAACAAGCATCCTAGGACCAGTTTCGGGGTTTCACCCCTCTTCAGCCAGGATAGCTTGATTCCAGTGGCATGGAGAGCACAGGACTCACGTCTGAGCATACCCGTCCCACTCGGGGTGACAAATGTAAAAACAACAGTTGATGGACAGAATGCAGAACAATGTCATACATTCACCCCAGTACAGAGATCTGGGCCAAGAAGATAAAACCAACATACATGTTCTGTAGGGGAAGCACCTGTCCTGTGTTGATGTTTAGCAGCGGCATAGCCATCAGATAAACAATAATCAAAACAAATGGAGGGCAACATGCCAAAAAACCTGTTTTTTCTCACACAGCAAAGTGTGTAAATCCGAGTATGGATAAAAGAGGGAGTGAGCGTGTAACTAAGTGAATATGTAAATGAGCCAATGAGTGAGTTAATCAGCGAAAACTACTGTGAACATGGTATATCCCTTGCATACAATTATATGCAAATAGACCTTGTAATTACATTACCCTTATTGATTTAGGTACTTAGGGAGTGTTCATAGAATATGACTTCCTCTGGGTACATTGGAGATCAATGGAGCATTCATTTTGACTGTGGGCGTACCCATAATGAAGATTGTGGGTGTTATTGAAAACTTTTATCCATTATTTTCCATTGAGTTGGTCATGATTCAGAACGTAATCAAAATCTTTTGAATGCCCCTCCACTGTTCTTGATGGCTGTTGCTCTAAGGGGAGTTGACGCCATAAAAGCTGACGTGCTACCCTATCAAGTTGGCTGCAGAAACCTGATTTTGGAGAAATCCAACATCCTGTTAGTACTTCAACTACTTCTGCCATTTATTTGATCACTTAAATGTTTAAAATTTGCCAGTCATTTTTGTCTCTTTACAGAAGTAAAGAAAAATCAATAAAATAAGCATTGAATCTCTCACCTGACCATAGGCCCACTTTTGACCCTCAACTTGATACTCTGTTCCCACATACAGTATTCCAAAGTCATTGAGCACATACTCTATCCTTGCGGCATCTTCAGCCATGTAGACGTCATCTCCTACAAAGAGAGAGCAGTGTTTAACAGAAGATAAACTGGACTATAATTTCCTTTTTTTTTAATACATTTTTATTGTCAAAAAGAAGAAGTATTATGATTATACATTACACATTACAGGAGAGTACTTATAACATGTTGTAAAACAGAAAAAAAAAGGGAAAAGAAAAAAAAGCAGATAACTCAACTTAACAGTGAGATCATTATTGCGGAATTCAATAAACACACAAAGAATGCCTCAACGTTTTACTAATCTAAGACCCCCTATATAGCTCTATATTTTAGGAGAGCCCGAGCTCCCCTATTCTTAGCCAAAGCGTTAACTCTTGCCCCAATTTCTTTAAGAACAGACCACCATTCCATCTCTGTAGGAGGTTTAGTCGAAATCCATGCCCTAGCAATTACTAAGCGCACAGTAACAATCATTATAGACAGTAAGTAAGGAAGAATACTTTTGTGCACATGCTTCCTTATACCCTAGGATTCGTTCAGTTGTTGACAATCTTATATCAGTAATAAATCTTTCTGACATTGTCGATAACATTTTATCCCAAAACTCCTTCAGCATAGGGCATAGCACAACCATATGAATAATATTCGCTGCATATTGGCCGCATTTAGGGCAATTCTGGCGCGATCTTTGTTGGGATATAGAATTTAAATCTCCAGTTGAAGCCCATTGAGCAATCTTTTCCGGTGTATAATAAAGACAGCATAAAGTCCGAAATTGCTGAAGCTGAAGGTTAGTAGAATGAACTGAGCGAGAGATATAATCAAAAGCTTGCGTTAGTCTGTCTCTTGTTATAGTCTCACCCAGTTTCTCGCTCCATTTAAAAGCTAATTTTTCACATCCATCCCCTCTATTTTCACATAAGATCTGATATGCTCTGCTGATAGTAGCCTTTAAGTCCTGGCCATATATAAGTTCCCACATAGCAACCTCCTTAATCAATCTTATTCCCAGACTCCTAACCAAATGGTCTTTAATTTGTAGATACTTAAAAAAAAGGTTTTAGGAATCTTAAATATTTAAGAAAGATTCTCAAACGACTTTAGGCCATTGCAATCAAATAATTGGCCCAGTGATTGTATCCCATATTTAGCCCACTGAAGAACGATCCTATCATGATAAATACCGGGAAACATTGGGTTACCCCATAAAGGGAGTCTACTATGTATTACGGGAAGGGAAAGTCTAGATTCAAAATTCTTCCAGATATATACCAGATCTCGTATTGTCTTAAACTTAACACGCTTAAAATAATTAGGGTCATAAATGTGATAAAGAAATAGTTTGCTATCGGCACGAAGGATCAGCCAATGCCAATGTTCCACCAGTTTAGGATGCAAAAGGCTCCATAGGCGGTCTACAAAAGCAGAAAGGTAGTAAAGTTTCATATCAGGTAGATCTAATCCTCCCTGATTATAAGGGAGTTTAATTAATGCTATAGCCCTTCTTGCCCTCCGATATCCCCAAATAAAACTACTAAAAATTCCATCTAGTTTTTTAAAGAAAGCATTCGGAATACGTAATGGGATTGATCTAAACAAATAAAGAAATTTAGGAAGAATATTCATTTTGATGATATTGCATCTGCCCAAGATACTCAGAGGTAGTTTATGCCATACTTTTAATTGTTTTTCTACTTTATTTAGTAAAGAGACATAGTTCAATAAATGTATTAATTTTATATTAGCAGAAATTTGAACTCCTAAGTAGGTAGCCTTCTCACAGACTCCTTCGATCAGATCTTGCGATTTATAGTTAAGCAGAACTTAAGTTTTGCTGCGATTAAGTTTATAGCCACTGAATTGACCAAATTTTTCTGCCTCCAGAGTAATTTGTTCTAAAGCCTCCTTAGGTTTAGTAGTAGTCATAGCTATGTCATCGGCATAGGCCATTAATTTAAGGGGACGATGTTCAATATTCAGTGGGGAAATTCTTTTATTAGCCAATTAAGTTCTAATAAATGGCTCGATATACAAAGCAAATAATAGGGGTGAAAGGGGGCACCCCTGCCTCGTACCGCGCCTTATGGGGAAATATTTAGTATTAATATTACAATAAAGCAATTTTGCTTTCGGATCTTTATACATGGCTGTTATCAAATTCAGAAACTTTTCTTTAACCCCATATCTAGAAAGTGTTGCCCATAGATAGTCCCAGGCCACCCGATCAAATGCCTTTTCTGCAGCCAGTAAAATCATACCAAAATCAATTTTCAGTTTCTCTGCAGCATCAAAAACGGCTATTGTTGTATTAACATGGGCAGTTGTATCCCTCCCAAAGATAAAACCGTGTTGCTGAAGAGAAACTAACTTAGTCATCAAAGGGGCTAATCGGGTGGCCAATATTTTGGCAAACACCTTAACATCTGTATTAATTAAAGAAATTGGGCGGTACGAGGCAGGTTCTTTAGGATCTTTATCTTTTTTTAGGAAAAAAATAATATTAGCCAGATTCCAGGAAGGTGGTACTTGGCCTGAGCTAGCGACTTGAGATATCAGTTTACAAAGTAAGGGAACTAAGAGGTTTTTGAAACATTTATAGAATTCTGCTGGGAGGGTATCCTCGACTGCAGCTTTCCCTGATGTGAGCCCTTCTATAGCATTAGATACCTCCTCTTCCGTAATATCTTGTTCTAAAGTGATTGCATCCTCATCCGTCAACTGAGGAAGATTACTCTGATGTAGATAGTTCAAGATAGCAAGTGGATCCACCGATGCCTGACCTAAGTCTGGTGAGTATAGTTTTTTGTAAAATATTGAAAATTGATCAGTTATTTGGGCGGGGTCCTTAAAGAGAACCCCCCCCCCCCTTCCCCCTTTAAGACCTTGATCTTGGTTTTTTGCTGATTGTCCCTAATTTGAAAAGCCAGAATTTTCCCGATCCTGTCCCCGTATTCATACTGTAATGTCTTGTGTTTAGTATAACAAGCCACAACTTTTTCCATTAAAAAGCTATTAACAACAGCCTTCTGCTCCAGAAGGAGTCTATAGAGATGGTCTTGCTCTACCCTTCGATGCAATACTGCATCAGCATGTTCTATTTCAGCCCTAGTAAGTTTTTGGAAAGCATAATTAATTTGGCTGTTGATTAGTTTATTTTGCTTGTATATAAACTGCTGGGTAGCACCTCTTATATAGGATTTCATTGCATCCCACACAACCAAGGGTGAAGCAGACCCAATATTATCTGTAAAAAAATCAGATATTTGTTTCCCAATACAGATCCGATATTCTTCATTCGACACTAGCTGTTTAGGAAACGAAAAAGGACGAGTAGCTTTAGTAGAGCATTTTGCATAAAAAGAAAAAATTATAGGGTTATGATCAGAGGACACTTTGGGGCATAGTGCAATATCTGCAAGTGGTAAAAGGCTTTCTGAAACCCAGGCCATATCTATTCTTGAATACTGGCGATGTGGTGCCGACTAGTATCCTTTAAAGAATATAATCTAGCCAGATCCAAGATGGAAGCTCTCACCTTCACCATTCTTGCAGTTAGAGGATGGCTAGTGGAATCTAGTCCATAAGAAATAACACAATTAAAATCCCCCATCACTATCAGTTCCTCCTGCCAAGCAGTCAGCTCCAGTGCCAAATTATCAAAAATTGTCTGCTTGTCGGCGGTGGGCGGAGGAAGGAAGATGGCGGACTAACGCCGCAGCGCTTCACTGCCTGAGTTCCTGGCTCCCTTGACGACCTGTCTCATTGTTTGCTCGTTTGTATACTGAAGGAAATCAAAGGATGCCAAAAGATGTCAAGACATAACCTTTAAGCATTTCGTTATAAAAACGGGCTCCCCCGGCTGCAGCACTCGCACTACATCTGCCTCCTCTCCGCAGTATACGTGTTTTCTGCTGAATGGCAAGCCGTTCACTGGCCGGATTTCCATATGCTGATTTTGAGTAAGAAAACTGTCCAGGCTGTCAGGAGACTGCTTACCTACCGCTTTCTCTCCCTTGGTAACATCTACATCGGTATCGGCAGCTCCCGCTCTCGCTCTTGCTCCTTTTTTTCGACCATCGGCTGGTTACACCTAGACATGGCGCCTCCGAGAAACGCGGCTAGAGGTGCACGGACTGCTCACCTTGCAGGGTTGTGGGCTTCCTTGGTGTCTACGGAAGGTGCTGACTCCGGTGGGAAAGATACGCTGCTCAAAGCCGGTAAGACAGCAATCTGCAATGTAGCGTCTCAAAAGGCAATGACCTTGCTGGAGGAGGGGGGGCTTCGTGCTGCTGTAATGGATACAATTGCCATTACTGCATCTATTGCTGGCTCTAATAGTGCTGGAAGAGGAAAGGACATCTCAAAAGACGTTTCTTTGATAGTTTGTGACGAGGTAGAGAAAGCTGCTATGCCTCTACATGAAAACCGCCCTGCTTTACAAAGTAACTTGCCAGAATCCAACGGAATACAATCTACTCAAGACCTATTAGCAGGGAGACATTCTAGCAATGCCCAAAATAACTGTGAAATTAGCAGTATTAATCTGCAAGATTCTATTCAGCCCAGTGAAGTGTTCTGCCCGGACTCTAATCAAGCAAGCATAGCGGCTGGGGATAACTTAGCTAAGAACGATAATCTACCTACTGGCGCTGAATGTATTGAGTGTGGAGTCTTGTCTAGTAACGAACGGATTTCAGATATTATCTTAGCTCTGCCAGTATCACCGCAAGTAGTCAGTGCCAGTGCCAGTGCTGATATTTGTCAACAACAGATAACTACTCTAGCAGCAGACTATAATCCATCTGATGATCAACAATCCACATCGAATAGAACCTACAGTACACCTAGTCAAAAGAAGAGGGGTAAAATTGGCACGCTAATTAATAAGCATAAGAAATCTGGTGTATTGCAAGAAAAGACTGCTTGTGCAAACACTACCTCATCCCGCGGCTTAGACTCTAGCCCACTAAGGAAGTGGGTGCATACTAAAGGGGATGTTCGTGCTATAATCTCACGCTTGTCCGCTTGCTCAACCGGATATCAAGCTATTACAAATATCTCCTGTGAAAACAGTAATATAGATAGCAATGGTCAATCTCCTTTGGCCCAAACGGCCCAAGATAGAAATCCTCAGATACCGGCAATGCTAAATGCGCAAATGACAAATAGCACCGGTGGCAGCCCAACTTTAGGGCTAGAACCTTCTTTAACATTAATCCTACAATCTTTACAAGAACAACGCTCTGAGGCGCAGGCACATTTTGCTCAGATAAGGGCGGATTATTTAAGCATTAAATTATCATTGGATGAGGTTAATAACACAATAGCTAATGTTGTTACTGATGTGAAGGAACTACAAAGCAGGGTTGCGGAGGTTGAAGAGACAGTCGCTACTGTAGCTCAAACTACTCAGCTACACGAACTACAGATCCATGGCTGCCTTGCTAAAATAGATGATCAGGAAAATAGGCAAAGGCGTAATAATCTGAGACTGTTTGGTATACCTGAGGGGAAGGAAGGGTCAGACCCGCGTGGTTTCGTTGTTCAGCTTCTTCAGAAAGCCTTTCCTGATCTCTCAGATTGGGATTGTCAAGTACAGAGAGCCCATCGATTTCCCTTCTCTATGCAAAGAGCTAAAGCTCAATATCCTCGTCCAATTTTGATCTGTTTTTGAAATGTTTTGCTGAGACAAGCACTTAAAGCACGCCCTAATGCCCCAATCAATGTGGATATTTTTTCACTTTTTTTCAGGTCTGACCTAAGTCAGGCAACTATGGAAAGGAGGTGGAAATTGCGCCAACTAATCGATCCATTTAAGGCTACCGACGCCCAGGTGTTTTTACAAGAACCGGCTAAGCTAAAAGTTGTTAAAGATGGACAATCTTTTTTCTTCTTGTCAGATATTGAAGCTAAGAAAGTGTTGGCTAAGTGGCAAACCTCACATCCTACTAGGGGCAAATAGGAGTATATGGGGACCAGGGCTTATATATATATTTTTTTTCCAACTCACGGGGGATAAATAATTTTTTCAGATTTATGATGTTGGACTTTGAGACTTTATTGAAAATAGGTCAAATATTGGGGGGTCTATCGGGGGGCCGGGTCACGGGTAGGTGAAGCGATAGTTGCCATACCAACGGCAGCTAGTTAGGGGGGTTGATTCCTTCTAAGAAAATTAGAAAGTATAGTTTTAAAGAAGAAAGTGCAATGTGGCTGGGTGTTGGGTGGGGGTTAAAAATGTGGGGTAAAAAGTCAAAAAGAAGAGTATTTTCTCTGATTGTTTTGATATGGCTATGGGAGAGTAATAGCAGTAAAAATAGCAAATCTACATTGAATTTGTTTTTAAGGTTTTTGACATTGTTTTTTAAGCAGACATGGCATTAATTAGATGTTTAGCCTGGAACGTAGCAGGCTTGAACGCAAGGTCTAAAAGACAATTAGTTTGTGAAGAACTTAAGAGTTATAAGCCTCAGGTTATATTATTAACAGAAACACATTTAGCCTATAAGGATCGTCGACTTCTTGAATATTTCGGCTTAGAGGTAGCTGTATGTACTTCTCAAAGCATATCAATTAGAGGAACGGCTATCTGTATTTCAAAAGCATTCTCTTGCCAAGTCCATAAAGTTCTAGAAGACCAAAGAGGGAGGTGGGCTATTGCACAAATAGAAATTAACGGTGTCTCCTATGTTTTTTGTGTTGTTTATGGCCCCAACACTGACGATCCCACAATTTTTGATAATTTGGACTATAATTTCCTATCAAAACCACCAAAACGTTTCCCTTTTTTGTCCTGAAAAAGACTAGAAATTAATTTTTGAAAAACATGTTTGAGAACAGGGCATTCAATATTCTTGATAACATATTTCAATCAATATCTTTTTTTTAAAAACATTTTCTTTTATTTGAACAAGCATAATTCATACATTAGTCATTAATCAAATCCATGTCAAATATGACAACCTCAAAATCAATTAATCTTCCTAATACACTGTTCCATAATATAAAAATTAAACAGCCTACCTAAAAATACAGCCTTATTGGCATATCAACAACGAGGCGATAGAAAATTATCGCCGCTTTTGCGGCTGTTTTCGGCCGAAAAGCAGCTATAATTTTATCGCCTAATTAGCAAGGTCACGCTAACGCATGAAACCCTGCTTTAGCGTACGAAATCTTAACGCCCAGCTTTGCATCTCTAATGAGATGCAAAGTGGGCATTCCTGACCTGACATGACAGGAGAAATGTCGCTAAACGACATTTCTCCTATCATCAAGCCCCACGCTATGAAGCATAGCGGCAGGAAAAGTAGCGATAACCCCTGTTATCGCTACTTTCCTTACGCCTGCTTCAGGACTGACTTAGCCATGATATCCTATGGAAGGAGGATATCATGGCTAAGTTTGTGAGTCCCTATCAACAAGCTAATGCCACATTTCGTGAGATTATCGCTGGGTTTCCAGCGATAATCTCACGTTAGGCAGTTAGCGCTAGGATTTTTATCGCTTTTGAGATAAGCGTTGCTGATAGCATGCTTTCTCAGCGATAAAAATCCACGCTAGCCGGCGATAATTATCCTAGCCCTAAGTGTGCTTAGCGATAATTATCGCCGGTTGTTGTTGATATGCTCCTTAATTTCTTCATAGCAGCAACAATAATATAAAAGTGAACAGATCTAATAGTCGATGCAATCGACATGCCACAATAAAAATGCTATTACTAAGTAGCAGCATTACTGCAATACATTACCAGCATTGTGGTTTCCAGTTATAATTGCAGCTTAATTTTATTCAACATGTTCAACCCTGGAACTTGTATATAATTAAAATCACCCCCATAACTAATGAACCTTCCGAGTGTATTAATAGATCATAAACTTGTTCCAATGCCTCCGTTCCATTAAAAATGGGGCCATAAAAATTCTGCGACCTTCACCTTAATACATATCCATCTACACTTCTTATCCCGGATTCCTTCCTTAATGTCCCAATCTACAGTATTTAAGAATAATATTCCAGCTCCCCATACTGCCATATTCCCTGAAGCGAAATAAGCCTGTGAGTATTTCTTCGGCAAAGATACGTTTGGAGTGCTAGTCTTAAAATGAGTTTCCTGTGCATAAATTACCTCAGAAGAAAAGGATCCTAGCCATTTCAAAAGCGTGCACTCTTCCAGTCATTCAACAGGCCATTAACATTACATGTAAATATCTATATGTTCTGTGGAAATTCTTAACATTAGTCTTCGAATATGCATCTAAACGTCCTAGAGATTCCACTTTCCCACCAAATCACTGCATTTCAACCATGCCAACATGTTCCACTGTTATAATATCATCTCCCATTCTCTTCTTCCTACTCTCATTAGCAATCAATACATGTCCTGCTCTCACCTTGCTCTTTTTGTATCTGCACAACCCCCCCATTACTCCTCCCCTAACCAAACCCCCCCCACTTCAACCTCAACCTAAACTGAGGAAGAGGACGACCCATGTCCCTCTTCCCAGGCTTGACCCTGCACCTTAACACACTCTTATGTTTCCACCCTCCTTCAAATTATTATTTCTTTTGGACCCATCATATCCGTAAAGCCAGTACCAAGTATAAAGTGAATAGGTGCCACAAAACAGTTCCCATCTTGTTCCTGGAACCAGAGTCTAGACTAAAAGTGCTGAAATGCCACAGAGTGCTATTTTAACAAACAACATTTGGCCCCATTATGTTACTCGACCAGAGCCGGGTGTGAGGTGTTGCAAAGTGCTACAAACTGCTGTTGTACAAAAGTGCCTAGTGCTTAGCATCATCTCTAAATGGCTGTAGTCTATAAAAGTGATTAATGCATAGCTATACCACAAAAATGTAGTCTCTTACATCTTTTCAAATTTTAACGTGATTTCTCCCCTTATCTTCTAATGATTATTTTCCTTTACCACCTTCTGCAGCATCTCCTGGTCTTCCTGAAGCATAACACAAAGATGGAATTGTCGTTTAAATAAAATTTTCAACTTAGATTGTTGGACTATAGATGCTTGCGCCTGCATTTTTAACTGACCAATCAAACCTAATAAATCCCTATGTCAGCGAGCTGCCAATGCTGACATGTCCGATAATACTCTCACCTTTGACTCATCTGTTAGCAAGAAGGATTTTTTCTGAATAGCTTTAGCCACAATCGCTTTTTTATGCGATAATCTGTCAAATGTACTATCATTGTCTGTGGATACTTAGCGCTAACAGACACGATGAGCAAACATTATAGTGAGATCCGCAGGAGCTTTCTCCAAAATACGTTCTTTTATCATTGTTTCCACATATATCAATGGATTTGCCTGTCCATTAACGTATTCATTTTCCTGAGGGATCCAATAAAGCTCAGATTTGATTTCCTGGCATAGTTCTCCATTTCATCAATTTTGTTTTGTGAGGCCTGTCGTTTTTTATGAAGAATATCAATATCTTTGTCCTAACTAAGAGAGCGAGCTTCCAAATCCGGTACTCTCTGCTGAGGCATTGCCGGTACAGCAGGTAAGATCCGTGAGGCGGTGCAGGGATGACAAAGTAGGGAAAATAAAATAGAAAAATGAATAAAACCACTTATGGCGAGCGAAAGGCCAGTGGTTTTATTCATTTATTTTCCCTATTCCGTCGTCTGTCGACCCTCTCCCGCACCTCCTCACCACCCCACCACTCTTACCTGTACCGGCCGCGCCTGTCTCTGCTCCATATTATCGATTTGCTCTAGAATTTGTTGTACCATTCCTTCAATCTTATCCAGCCTATGCTAAACTATGGCAATTTCCTGTGCCTGTAAAGTTCAACATTCTCTGATTTCGGCTAGGATAGTTTAAAAAGATTGCTGAAACTGGTTGACTGGAATTTACCCACTCTTTTCTTTGCAGCGCCCCCTGAATCCCTGACACCATTGCATGCTTTGCAGGCCGAGAAATGTCGGCACTAATGCACAGTCCCTGTCTCATGATATCAGGAATAAGAGTTTCAGTGTTTTGTTGCATTAAATCCTAATTCTCTAATATTCTGTCATTAGGTGTTACAGCAGCATCCGGTGATACTAAACAATCCACTGCAGCTGGTGTTAGTATTGCGCCAGAAACAGATGCCACCAATATTCTTGCTTCCTTCAGATCTTCTGTTCGCACAGTCGTATTCCCCAAGCCCATTTCTCGGTTTTTACAAATAAGGGATGATCCTTATAGGCCTGGGCAGTGAAATTCGCTCCATTCATGGAGTTTGTGGAGTTTTCTGCACTTTGCACTCCGCGGAGCGCAGAAAACACCGCTTCGCGATGTGCAGCGGAGTTTTTTCCCCGCTAGTGATCGCAAACGGTAAGTTGGCGAGCGCGAGCTGCCGCTCGGGTAGAATTTCTACCGGCGCTGCAGGAATACCAGCACAAACTGCAGTTTGCACTGCACTCTGCCGCTCGCGGAACATCGCAGAGTTTTTTTTTAGCCTTGCGGAGTTCCACGTAGCAAAACTCTGCGAACTACACCCAGGCCTATCTTTATACTATCTGACAGTGTCTTTCATCAGTTGTTCTATTTCGCCGCTGTTCTCAGCTGTATCGGATTGACAATCCACCTCCCCAGATTCCCTACTATTCTGTTGCAGGGAATTTGATCTACCATTCATACTACCTATAATTGAGACAGAAACCGTACAGATGGCCAAAGCACCTGAGCTTAGGAGAGGTGCGAGCATCGTAGAAGTGGCTGTTAACACGGGCGATATCAATTCTATAGTGCTATCTAATGCGTTGTCTCTATTTGTCAGATTTTTTCCTTTTTTGCAGCCAAAATACTTGTTTGCGCAGCTGTCCCTTTACCATTTTGATTTCCTGATATTGTGTTTATAGCTGGAGCACCCGATCCCCTCAGAACCATCTGCCCCATACTACTTATAGTCTGAAAATCACAGGTGGTTTTGTTTCCCAGCTGCAATTCCACTCTGTGGTAGTTACTGACATTAATGTCCTTGGTGAAACAATAATCTTCACAGAGCAATCGAAGGAAGGAGAGAATAGGTGAAGAATCTGGACAGTGACCCTCAACTGGGAAGGGTTAACCTGCAATGAGGGGGGGAGAGTGTTCATCAGTGAGTCATGTGGGCTGCTCCCTCACTGCCATATTTCAATCTACATCTATTTCAGCAAGTTAGCCAATCAATCAATATCTATTGGCTAACTTGCTGCACTCAAAATCATTGATGCAAATATTGCAGAGCTATTTCAATAAGAAAATTAAACTGCAATTAAATATAGTGTGTGACTGGTGAAGCTGATTGAAAGAATCCCCCATCAGTGAGTTTATCTGACAAAATCTAATTGTAGCTAACCTGCCCATATTTCATATGGAGCTAAGTCTTCCTGTCCTTGGTACACAAACTCCCTCAAAGAGGTTAAGAATGAGAGTAAGCATTTTGAAATACAGTGGAGACAGTGATACAATCCGATTGCTAAAGCAAGGTACAAAGCGGCCTTAAAAAAAATATCATAAAAGATTAAAATGGCAAAAAAATGATGTTGAGGATAGAATTGCTAATGCTGGTAATAAGTCAAAGGAAATCTTTAAAATAATGAAATCTTTCATGTCAGCAGAGGCAAGGGTAGGCCGTCAGGTGCCCACCTTAGGAATGGTGTAAACAACTGGCTCACTATTTTCAGACCAAGATGGCAAATATTCTAGCCAGCCTCCTTCCTTCCAAGAAGCTGGAGGAGACCTTGGGGGCTTGTTGCACCCTAGACCACAGCTTTATTCCTCTGGAAGACTCGTTTGCAGCAATCTGTAACCTTAAGTCCGGCTCCCCATCTGATCCATGTCCCCTTGGCCTATTGGCCTCAGGGGCAGGTGTCATCAATCCTCTGACTAACAAACTTATGAATTCTTCTTTTTCATCAGTTGTAGTGCCAGTTGTCTGGATCAATAAGATGATTGACTGAGTGTTGAAACTTTTCAACCACTTAACCCCAATCAAAAGATCTTGGTTTAATCAATTGTTTTTTTGCTCACTATGCCACCCTGGTTTGGAGCCAGCCATATGCAAATCAGTCTTCACCCTGATCCTCATGGGATCAGTCCAGCCCAAGCTGCAAGGCCAGGTCATCCCTGGACAGTAAACAAGCAAGACAATTTTCGGGGTATCACCACTCATCAGTCAGGCTTGCTTGAATCCAGTTGCATAGTGAGCAAGGACCCACGTCTGGGCATTCTCTTGGCCACTTAGGGTGAACATAGAAAACACAACAAGATGATGGATGGAGTGCTGAAACTTTTCAACCACTCACACCCAGTCAAGAGACCTGGGTTTAATCCATCGTTATTTTGCTCACTATGTCACCCCAGTTTGGAACCAGTCATAAGCAAATCAGTCTTGACCCTGCTTCTCATGGAAAGTGTCCAGTCCGAACTGCCAGGCCAGATCCTCCCTGGACCAAAAACAAGTATCCTAGTACTGGTTTCAGGGTATTACCCCTTATCAGCCAGGCTAGCTTGAATCCAGTGGCATGGCGAGGAAGAGACCTACTTCAGGGCATACCATTGCTTCAGAAGCAGGCAAGAATGCCGCCTCTTCTGAAGAAACCCCAGGGAGATTCTGGCGAACCTTCTAATTACAGACCGAGTACATGAATCACTACTCCGGAACCCACATCCTAGGTTTTGCAGTTTGCCAGATGCTGCGCGAGTGAGTATGAGCGAAGCATCCGGAGGTGGAGGATGCCGCGCTGCTCCACTCTGCTTCTCACAGCAAAATCCCTCAATGAGCTGCTTACCGCCGCCGCCTGAATTTGTCAAGGCTTCCCGCGGCTCCCGTGGCTCCCTTGGCACCCGCGATTCTTGCCGTTGCCACTTGCAGGCCGCTGCCACTGCCGGCTTGTGGACCTTGTACCAAGCAGAGAGAGCGGAGCAGCGCGGCGGCGGCTAGCCACTAGCAGCGGTGCAGAAGCGAGCCGTTAAGCAGCTCAGCTGTTCAGCCTGTATAAAGATATTGGCAATGGGACATATGAGGATCTGAGCTTGAGCCTGAGCCTGACCCCGATGGAATACGGGCTACGGATCACCGGATTTCCGGCTCCTTCTGTAAGTGGAGCCGTGCCGCGCTTTCCAGCAGCAGCCTGATCCACCTGATCCACCTGAATCAGCTGTGAATCAGCTGGTAATTAGCTGGAAACCCACGCTGCTACAGTGGTAGGTGCGGTCAATAGCTGATGTCTGCAATGAGACAGAAGTGAGCCAAGCATACTTGTTGAATTTTCAGGTTTGCTGAAAATAGCAGCTAAACTGCAAGACTGTTAGACTGCTAGACTGACTGAAAACCTTTATTGAAAACCTGCATTGCAGTATTACAGTGGTACGTCTGTGGACCTGGAATCAGGAGGGACTGGTAATACCAGGAGCCCAGCAGGGCTTTTAAGCTTATTCAATCTTCAAATCGTCAAACCCTTGACCTAGCCTGTAGACAATGAGATCAGGCTGACAGCGAGGGGCGCTGCTCAGACCCCAATCAAAGCGACGTCAAAAGAGCGAGGAAAGCTTTGATATTTGTGCCACTACAAAGAAGTGTACGTTAAGAGAAGCCCCCATGAATGATTCAGCTAAAACGGCAGTCGCCCCAATAAATCCTGGTCAAGACTATAAAAATCAAGTCCACGGTAATCAGCCGTCTATTAAGAGCTTTTTTAAGCATCACCAAAAACAGTATCAAAAACAACAACAACAAAAAATATTGAGACTGACAATGGACTCTTATCACCTTTATCTTCAACAAGTGTAAAGAGAGTCTGCCCGTGTGCAATACTACAATCTAAGTTGCCCTTAGAAATAAAAAAGTTAAAAGATGGTGGCCAACTCCAAGTTAAGATCAAAAATTCAGGCTCAGAAAAGTTTGAAGTGTCTCCAACCCTCAAACCAATCCTAAAATCGTCTGGCCAGTTACAGGCAAAAGTCCAAATTCATGTGCAAGACTCTGCTATACAATCTGTTGCGGTATCTAGGGCCGATGGATCTCTAGCGGTAAATCCAACTAGACGGGCGGAGCCTCTTAAATCGCTGGTTTGTAGTCAAAGTGAGATCGGCTCAGTGATTAACATCTCCTCAGGCCTGGACCAAAACCTAAATGACAAGGTCTTCATGTTAGGCTATGTCGCTGACGAGACAGAAAGTAAGAGGGGGAGTCAAATATTGATATCAGTGATACCTGAATTATCATCCAGTCCAAATGGCCTAACTGATATAGTCGGTAATGTAAGGTCATTTAATCCGGATCAGTCAAGTATAATCCTGGAAAACAGCTTTATCAATAACAAATCACTACTGGTACCAGGTATTGTCAGTGCTGAGAATGTGCTCATTTCAAATAAGCAAAGCAAATTCACACAAGTAGTTCCAAACAATCAGTTCAATTCTGTGGGCTTATCATTATTTACAAAATTTGATGGGAATTTTCAAGCTAGATCTGGCGACATAGAAAACAACCCTTCTAGTCCCGATCGTGGATTATGGGAGTTTTTACTCCACACTATGGATTCGATCACAAATGCTCTTAGTTTTCATTCAGATAAATTAAATATCCAAGTAGACATTTTAAATACATTGGCTACCCACCTAGTAGGGATCGACGCAAAACTTCTCCAATTGACTAATTTGATAACTAAAGTCCAATCGAATAAAGAGAACCAACTAGTAACTTGTACTTGTGCACAACTGATTGACAAAATTTCAGAACTACCGTCAATTGTTAGTTCTATGGTACAGGAAGTAAAACTGATGTCGGGTAGAACAGCTCAAGGCAAAATAATTCCCAACGAAAATAAAACTAATTTATTCATGGCAACAAATTATTCAAAAAAACTCTTAAGGAGGCTGTCATTAAAGAACCCAATGAGCCCAAAGAGCCTGATACGAAAGTTCTATTTCCAATTTTTAGACCCGCGGAAGCACCTGCGGTTAACCCAAAGGTTAACCGAAACAGACAAGTTATTGACATTCCCACCCCTGACGTGTCTAATGACAATATATGGTCTAAAAATTCTTCTCCATCAATGTCAGGAGTCATTAGACGAGAACAGTCACCTAAAGAATTGGCCGATCGATGTGGAGAACAAAATACCTTCACACAGAAAATTGTCAGCCATCAGAGTCTATAGATCTATATTGAGCAATCAATTATCCCTCACCAAAAGTCATCAGAAGTCCAAGTACTAGGAGAATCGGCATTCCTAGTTCCGGCTCCTACCCTTGGGAAGAGGGATCCATTTAGTCATATAAATAAAGTGAAAATAGAGGCTACAGATTACTCGCATGAACTGAGGAAAGTAGTCTTTTGCCCTCAGTATACTACAAGAGGCCCTTACGATATCCTGAACCGTGGAAATATTCTGAAATGATTGAATGCGATTGCAGATTTGAAGGATGTAACATCAGATGATTTGGAATCAGTTGAGTTTAAGAAAGATTGTAATAACCTCTATAATGAAATAACTGTTACAGCTTGGCAAAGTGATGAAATCATCAGCAAAATAATCACTAATAATGATCAATTTGAGAAATGGGGCATCAAAGTTTGGAGAATTTATGGGTCTCTTACCTGACTTTGTTGATTCCGAGTAGGTCATCTTGTAGCCCGGACTCAAAGATCAGTGGGCAAAAAACAGGTCCGGGACCACAAGTTAGAGTTTTGAAAGGTGCCTCAGGACCATTAACAAAGTTGAATTTGTCGTTTGGTATTAAGATCAGGAGCTGTCAACCAGGACTTCGAATATGTGAGGAGTCAAAGAAAGAAATTAATCCGGTTGAAGATTGGAGTTGGCTTCCGTCCACATTGGCAAATGGAAATCTTGTGAAGCACGATTGATGCCTGTACTCTCGTGATAAAGCATTAAAACCTTTTAAAATCTGTTCTTGGAACACAAATGGTTTTATATCACTTCTCGAGGATCCAGATGTAATAAGCTTTCTTAGAGACTTCGACATATTAATGCTCCAGGAAACTTGGAATATGATCTGTGAACTCCTTATTGGTTATTTTGAATATTCCAATGTGTCTCTATTACGGTTGAAGTTAACCAATTGGGGCATATCTAATATCCTACTCAATATGATTACATTATTATACTCCAACACATGAGTACAGATCAAAGTTGGTGATGGAAGACACACAAATCGTAGTCTTGAGACCAATATTGGATTGAAACAAGGTTGTGTCTTGGCACCTTGTCTTTTTAATCTTTTTATGTCTGATCTCCCAGTACATTTTAAACATGTCAATGCCCATTCTCCTGCTATTTCAGACAAAGAGATTAAATATCTACAATATGCAGATGACACCATTTTATTAAGCCAATCTGTCATAGGACTAAAAAGATTAATAGATTCCTTTAACCAATATGTTTCTCAAAATGGCCTAAAAATAAATACAAAAAAAGACAAAACGAAATTAGGAATGAAAGAATGGAATATCAATGGTTTGGTCGTCGAATGTGGAAAATCGTCTAAATATATAGGAATCACATTTGACGATAGTATGACGTTTAGGCAGCATTTTAATAACCTTGAAGCTAAGGGAACATCACTATCATTTGCTTTTAGAAAATTGAGAGATAAGCTATCATGCCCAAATTATGATCACCTGTTGAAGGTCATGAAAGCAAAGTTGATTCCATCCTTGGATTACGGTTCTATTATCTTCCGCGGCAAAGACGCAAAAACCCTTGACGATATTGAAATAGGAACATATAAATCAGTTTTTAGGATTCCCAGTCATATTAGCTGTGCCAATATAAGACTAGAATTTGGCCTAAAAAGACAAACATTGGCCCGAAAATCCACATTTTTAATAACCTTATTGTCATTGTCTCGTGCTGAAGAGGGTTCCCTTGCAAACCAGTGTTGGCATGAGATGATGAGAAGTGAACACGCGAGTAGCTGGCAAACATATTTAAATGAGTGTCTACATCATTTTGATTGTCCAAAGCTAGAAGACGAATTCAGGAGTAAAGTTGTTTATAAAAAATCAATTAACCAATCAGCTATTTTATTGTCGACTATAATAGATAAAGATGAACTTAGGAAAAAAAACACTTATAGTCAATTGCAAATTCTTTTGGTAAATTGGCTCCCCAACCATATTTGCTGTTCCATTTAAAACCCTCAATTAAGAATAAATGTATGCTACTACGGTTCGGGAGATATCCGACTAAAGATGGAATACCGAAATGGGAAAACAAGAGGCCTTCTAAATTGTGTAGGTTATGTGGTTCTTGTGAGGAAACCTTAGTGCATATAGTAACTTTATGCCCCAAATTGTTAGAAGAGCGGAAAACTACATTAAAGTCTATTTTTAATGAATTGGGGGTAAGATCTTGTAGAAATGCCATCATCTTATGTCTAAATGGTGCCACCGCCCGTCTTATTTCCCGATTTGTTAAGTTTATCTTTATAGTTGAAAATAAACTTTGTAATATTGACAATTGAAGTGAAGATATTTACAACACGAAAATTATTTATAATGCTGCAATGTATTTTTAGGGTTATACATGGACTACTTTAAACCATAGTTGCTAAGGTTTGCTAGTAGAATGGTACTATTTCTTGATTGCTAGCCCAAGTGTACTGTTGCTGTTTGTTATATCGCAATTAAGTGTTTTTAGGGGTAGTTCTGGCATCCTTTAAATTAAAACAGTTAAAGTTTGCTTAGCGAGAACGCACATCATCTTTGAGGTTTGAACAATTGTATTTTACTACGACCTCTTCTCTTTTGTTCCCGCTTACATTGTTATAAAGCACTCTCTAGAACGATGTATGGTATATTGTAAACTAAAGTTGCCAGCATAAAGCATTTTATTTTTGTTGCTTAAGTCTATTAGCACAAACGCACTTTATTGCTAATGTCGTTCCAAATTTAATTTTACTATGGTTGTTTCTTTCTTATGCATCTCTCACTTTTTTGAAGTTTTTGAGAGTAATAAATGGTATATTGACAACTTTAGTTTCTAGCACAAGGCACTTTAGTTTCCGCTGCTAAAAGTTTACTAGCACAATTGCACTTTATTGCTAATTTAGCTCTAAATGTAATTTTATTACGGGCTTTTTTTGTTTTTGCAGCTCCTATTGTTTTAAAGTTTTTCTTAGAGAAATGTATTATATACTGTAAACTATAGCTGCTAGCACAAAGTATTTTATTTTTGCTTGCTGATCATTTGCAGTCAAACAAACTATGTTGAGGCTTAGCTGTAGATCTTGCTTGGATATAATTGTACACTGTAGCCGCAAAACAATTATGAAGGGAAGATGATTCTTCTATTTTCTGTTTGAACGTTATATTCTTAATCTAATTTTATCTTCTTTGTGTATTCTGCTGATTGTAATGATTTTAAATAATCAACAAATCAATAAATACTACTCTTACTACAGACCGATTACTTTGCTTTCTGTCCTCTCGAAAGTTTTGGAGAAGCATGTTAACTACTAGCTCACCCAGTATTTGGAAAGTAACAACTTATTGCACCCAAGCCAATCTGGTTTCTGCCCCAGTTTTAGTACAGAGACAGGCTAGTGGAAGTGGTAGATTACATCGGGGGAGCTCTGGATGTCAGGGGAAGGGCTGTGCTGCTTATGCTTTATCTGTCAGCAGCCTTCAACATGGCACCTCACTCCACCCTGCTGGCCCGCCTTCAAGCCATTGGGTTTAGGGGGCTTGAGCAGGGCTGGTTAACTTCATTCCTAGAGGGAACAGGACAGGAGGTATGGTGCCCCGCTCGTTCGTCTAGGTCTTGTGAGTTTCAAGTGAGAGTGCCACGGGGCTCGGCTCTGAGCCTGAATATCTTTAATATCTATCTCACTGCCCTTGCTCTTATGGAAGATGCCCTGGGAGCAAAATATGTTCCTATGCTTATGATACCCAGCTACTATTTTCATGGTTTAGGGATGAGATGTTTCCAGGTGATAAAATCAAAACCTGCTTAACAGCGGTCTTTCAACGGCTGTCACACCATCAGCTCAAATGCAATGCAGAAAAAATGGAGATACTCTTGTTTGGTATAGGGGCACAAGAGCCTTGGATGCTCCTCCTTCACTATGCCAGGCCAGTACAGTGAAGAATTTAGGCATTAAGTTTGATGATGAGCTATCCTTTCTGCCTCAGGTTAATGCTGTGGTTGAGACTTGCTTTGGTCTGTTGTGTGTGTTAAGAAAGTTCCTGCTCTTTCACTCTTTTTCAGCAAGGAAACAGGTAGTTCAGGCCTTAATAACATTGAGGATTGACTAAGATAATGCACTGTATTTGGGCCTGCCTGATTTCCTCATTAGGTGGTCAAAAACACAGCAGCCCGGATTCTTCTTGATCTCCCTTTGAGAACACAGGTTTCCCCTTATTCATGTAAACTGAACTAGCTTCACATAAGGAAATGTTTTTATTAAGACCCTACTGCTAATAGATAGGGCTCTCCATCAGTCTGGTGCACCTTATCTTACAGCAAGGATAGGCATTTATGTTCCATCCAGACGCCTGCATTCCGCCAACCTCAGCTTCACTCCTCGGATTCAAAGAGCCAGGACACTCCCCCGAGTAACAGAGTGCTTTATAAATGCCCGTTACATTAAATTACATTGCATTTCCAAAATTAAAGGAGCGAACGCTAAACTGCTCCTGTGTTTCTCCAGCATAGGTATATATCCCAATCATTCCAACTGACTCATTTGTGAGTTATTTATTTTCCTCTCCATTTCAAATAAGTTTTAACATACATACTGATTGGGTCAAGTAGTCAGCATGGACAGTGATCATTCACTCAAAATATAAAAACATTATAGAACATCACAACTCTGTCAATCACTCTCAATTTATCATTTTTTCTATTTAGGTTTTTATCAGGATGTACCTATCTTACCATTTTATGCACCGATTGAGCAGAAGTCTATCTTACTTTTGTTGGGCAGCATTTATTTTGAAGCCAGAAAGTTAATATCCCACTGGTTTTGATGCCTTCCCACTGAGAAAAACGTGAATTGGTAGATGTAATGCGTGAATTAATCTCAACCAGTACAGGGGAAGATCAATGATATGCAAAGCAGATTTGGTCTCAACCAGTTAAGCATTTGCAGAATGAATAATCAAACATTGGTGACTGCAATATTTACATATGTTTCCTGGCACAGCACCTTGAACAGTGAATTTCCAGATTCATGCTGAAAATGTACAGATCCATTCTCACCTGGTAAAAGCTTCTGAGAACCCAACCAACATCACTTTCTGATTGTGCCATGTATTCCACTTAAAGAAAGAACAGCTCTCCCACCAAGGTTCTAGCCTTTGTGACACCATACGTAATGTATGGTTTTTAATTCACCCTCAGAAAATAGAAACCCTTCCTGACACCCTATCAAAAGCAAGGAACAAAGTGATTATTTTTGATTGCCAAACTAGTTTCGTCCCCCTCCATATCAACACAGACCTAGGTGGTGTGAAAATGTAGCATTGACTTGTCTTTGTCAGAAAATTCATCCGACTTACTAGAGCCCTTGTTTTGGCAACCCTTGTAACTGTAATATCATTTACTAAGCCCTCCCAAGAATCTAATCACCAGGCATCAAATACATAAGAACCAGGCAGCAAGAATGTGCAGTGACTTCCTTGAGAGAAACCACAGCTAATCTGCCCTCAAAGCACTCCACTTTCTTACAGTAGATGCTGACGTTCATTATAAAGTGGCATGTACTCTTCAGAAAGGATATTTTGGGAAACGTTCTTCATACATGCTGAAATTGACACTTCATTATGTCATCCCTATCCTATGTTTGCTTATCGACCAACAATCGTTGAACAGGAAGAAAAATGGATATCTATCACTGGGTACAAAAGGACATAGAGTCAGGAACATCCTTAACCCCAGCTTTAGATCTGAACCCCACTGCATCGGTTTCTGGAAATAGAACAATGCAAAATGCTGCATTTGAGGAATATCAGGCAAAGTTACTTACCTTAGCTGATTAGATTCTAACATTCTCTGCTATGGCTTCACTGGAAACTTTTTCCTCTAATAAGGACATTTGCACTTGCTAAATATATTTCTAGACAGGTAACATGATTTACCACAAACCAAACTCTTGTCCCAAAACCCCACCAATGTTGGAGTTGGTCCCTTTCTAGAAGATAGGACTTATCCCTATCAGGAGTAAATAACTGACCGTATCCAGGTAAAAGTGTTCCTAACAACTGTTAGTGAATACTTCCCAACTAACCGTGTTGTTATAAACTATTACATGTTGGACTCTAATGGTCCCTTGACAAATGGAGAGCTTCCAGGGCCATCAGTAATTTGGTCTGATCCCCTCTAATTCTGCTTTTTCCCAAGTATTTGACCCAGATACTTTGTTCATTTTCTGTAGGTTGAGTGTCTGGGTGCAATCCACAGAATTTGTGGAGTTACTGCAGATATTGTGGTTCCGATTGAGCCGATCCAGGAACTCCTAGATTCTTAAGGGCACTAAGAATTTAACAATCCTCTAGATTTAGTCAAAATAGTATAAACTATAACTTCCTTTCTACTTTTCAAAATGAATCATTAACAAAATCACAGTGGCTACTACAAAAGTTTAAAAAAACGTAATGGTACCTGAAGTCCATGGGTTAAAGAGCATGATGAAAGACCCCAAGCCATGGTCTAAGGGATGACTCTGAGTCTGATCTGAGATTTTAATACTCAGAGTGTATCGACCAATGACTGCCGACACTGGGCTGGAGATAGTTAGGATTAGGTGTCCAGAATCACTGTGCTTCTGTTTTAGGTCCCAAGAATTACTGTTATGCATAGAACCTGAGAGTGGAATTGTGGCCTTCGTCTTTTTAGAGTCAGAAGGAGAAGGTCCTGGAATGTAGAAACAAGAGAAACAACATCATTAAAATGGAGCCCATCCAGGTAAATGTAAATGTATGTAAATGTAAATGTATGTGTCTTGTAAAGCGCACTGCTGCCCTGAGGCGTCCTGGCGCTGTAGACCGCTGGGGAACCCGTCCTGGCTATCCCTGTGAGATGGTCCCTCCAGGGTATCTCCAAGGTGAAACCAGGCATCCCCAGCGAATGTGGGGGGCCGTTGTGGAGATGAGGCAAGCTAATGCCCAGAGTTGCCGAGTGTGTTCCTGGTTAGAGTAGGTACCGAGGCGAGAATTATCGAGTCCGTTTTGACCCTGGTCCACGACCCTGCCGCGTCGGGAATTGAACCCTGGTCCCTGGCCGATTCTCTGCTTACGGATCTGCCGCCTCTAACCAGTGAGCCACACCTCTCCACAGCAATCTTGAAATACAGTGGTAGTCAGTATAGTGAATGCTGTATTTTTGTATGTCAGTCGATATTACATTGGCAATATTGTGACTTGCTACAGACATATGCAAAAGATAGAAGAGCAGAAAAAGCAGAAAGAAGTAGGAACAGAAATGTAGAAAACTGTGCCAAAGGCAGAAAACCGGAATGAAACAGAACTCGAAAGATTGAGATTTAGAGAGAGAAAGAGGAGGGTGGTGTATTAAACAAGTCTGATGTGCAATCATGGCCAGACAGTCTTAGCATTCAGATACCAAGATATTTGGAAGCAACAGTGGCTTCTACTAAACACTTTGAGCCCATGATGTTATTCGTTTACAAGTGAATCACTGGTTGTGTTGTTTCAAGAATGTTGTGCTGGCTTTGCTCTAGTATTTAATGCAGCTTTGCTTGTAGTTATTTAGAATATGTAAAATAAATGTGCCATCCCAATAAAAATCTGTAGCAAAATTGTATCATCTGCCTTTACTTGTAAAAGGGTTTGCAGAACAGTACTGACATATTACTCATAACATAAATGGTAAATAAGTCTTGACCCACAGACGGTCACACAGCAAGAATGGGACACCCCAGCAGGAAAGATCACTGCAGTCATCAGGGGTGGCTGTCAAAGGAGAAATTGAGAGGATCAGGTGACACTGCTGACCTTCTCATGCAGGAGCCAGGCAGCGCCTCCTTAACAAGGGCACTCTGCCCTCCCACCTTATGTATGGAGTAGGAGGAGATGATGCCCATTACTCTTAAAATTGTACTAGCGCACCCAAACACACTCAAAATGCATGCTAGAGTGCTGGTGAGGGCAGTTTTTTAATTATTTATTAAGATGCTCATCAAAGGTTTGACAGTTGAACAATATTGCAGTATTCTCTACTGGTACAAAATGCATAAGGTGCAGTTGACATAATATGGGCCTTAGTGTGTACCTGTTTCCATGATGAGTGAAATATGTTCAGCTGGCGTCAAATCCCTGCTGAGTTTAAGACCGATGTTGAAGTCCTGTCCTCTTCTCAATATTAACTCATTACTGTCAAAAAGATCTGTGTGGTGTGCATTTTTGTTTGAAGAAAGCTGTAGATCAATTTTTTCCACCTGCAAATCTGTAACAAATGAAGAGATTGAAGCTGTGATAATTTACAATAAGAATTATTTCCAGGATCCATATATTCAGAAACATGATATAAACACTCAGAGGTAAATGGTTAATCAGTAAAACAGAAATTACATTTCTTTATCATAATTATTAAACTTTATGTGGAATTTCAAGCAAGTGTGTGTCCTTTCTAGTGATGATTGGCTTAAAATAATGTAGTACATGGATTATAGTGTAATACCCCTCAGCTGTGTAAATATTTATTTATTGTGCTTTCCTACCTGAAACATAAGCCTTGAAATTGATAGCATTAATGTCCAATGGAAATTAAAATGTACTCACTTTTCAGCCAATAGTCCTCCTACAAGTCTAGTTGACTCTTCTTTTTAATTTCTGCATTTTTTATTGAGCCGTAAAAAATAAATGTTGTGATTGAGCATTTTTATGTTTCAATGTGTCTCTGTTAGGGATGACTAGGGTTTTCCTGCCACTTTAGTTTATTTTGTCAGTCCTTGTTCTGGTGACATCCAAAAAATTAATATATGTTTTACCTTCAATTGTACCACAATGACTCCTTTAGGAATAATTATTATCAAAAGTTACTTCCTCAGGTGTCTAAAGACACTATCCAACGAAGGCAGATTAGATCAAAGTTTACATCATTATCAAGCTCGGATATGTGTTCTGGATAATACCCTACACCTCACAGCGGCTATCCATGTGGACTCACAATTCCTTACATCTGTAACTGAACAGTCGTATTTAGACCTCAGTATCTTCAAAGACAATTGTGGCCATATTAAGTCTGATTAAGATAGCTGACACATAGTGCAGATCATGCATGAGGGTCATGACTATCATTCAAGATATAGTCACAGAAAAGAAGCTGCAGATTATGTTTAGTTGAAGCCTTCAATACAGGAACTAAGGAAATACTGTACGTACCAGACCAGACATTTCCACTGATAA
Source organism: Triturus cristatus (assembly GCF_964204655.1). Classification (NCBI taxonomy): domain Eukaryota; kingdom Metazoa; phylum Chordata; class Amphibia; order Caudata; family Salamandridae; genus Triturus; species Triturus cristatus. Next base: position 1,483,041,181 of record NC_140590.1, on the reverse strand, counting down.
GATGTGCAAAACAGAGTTGGTCTCATCACTCCATGAACATTGCTGACATGAGCTGTAACACATCTACCAACGGCTTTCACTGAAAAACTTTAAACATTCTAGTCTGATCAATCATAGATACTTGAGGCCATAATTGTAGAATTCAGTCAAAGAGAACATTAGGGTGGAGAACCTGAAATAATAAGAAGTGGATTCATGTTTTTGTTCAGATTAAGCACCTGTGAGTTTTTCTTCATTAGGATGGGCACCTTCGCTAGTCAGAGTTATTAGGGATTCAAAGTCTATAAATGAATTGTCATGGAATGAGAGCTATAAGTTTAGTTTAGTTTAGCCATTTATAGTTTTATAGTTTATAGTAAGTTTAGCCATTTCTAGAGCGCATGGTTACACCACTGGAACAGGCACTCTGAAAGGGTACGGAACAGCCTTATTTGCATATCACAGCTGGTCACTCACTCTGGTCAGCATGCTAAATTTAGTATGCTGTTAGGAATAACCATGTCTTCAGTTGTTTGCGAAATTTAGTTTTGCATGGTTTTGTTCTTAGGGCCATTGGTAGAGCTTTTGCTGCGAGGTATCTGAAGGAGCGTGCCCCCATTTTGGCTTTAGATATTCTCGGTACAGTCACCAGTGCCCTACCCTTGGATCTTAGGTTTCGGTGTGAGTCAGGAGTGTTCAGGGGACACTAAGGAGCGTGTATCACCATAATACTCCTTGTTCTCTAACACATTCAATGAACAGCCCTGTTAAAGCAATAACTATAGCATCCTCACAAAGAGTAGCGAAGTCCATGCTCGAGAAGCTTCTATACAACCAAACTATGGAACAACAAAGATGTGACCATGTCCAGGTAGTTTTAGGGTCCAATCCACCAATGACAACCCCTATTATACGCCATCCTATCAAATGTGTTAGTATCTTTTTGAAGCAGTATTGATGGTTCCTAATCATGGTCAATATGCATTTGGGAATTTACATGCAGCTATTAGCTGGAAATCTTTCCATCCAATTAAGATGTGGCCCAAATCCCAGCCTGTACTTAATTTACACGAAATGTGACACTCAGGTACAATAGACATTTTATTCTGCTTTTCATGATCCAATGCCAAAAACCTTATTATAGTGTGTGAATAATTTTCCTTTTGTCTCTTGATCTGGTATAGGGTGGTTATCACAATTTTTCAACGTTAGTCAGAAAGGAGCACACTTAAGCATAGTATTGCAAATCTTTTACTCCTCTATTTTTCAAAACATCTTCAATAGTTTGTATTGGATTTCGCATTCTTTGGTTGACCATGTCTGAACAAATACAGAAATCCTTTAAATGAGGATCAGATTGAACACATTAAAGATAAGTTAATTATGCAGTGTGAATGAACGACAAGGTGCTCTAACCAAGGGCCTTATTATGAGTTTGCCGGTCTTGGAGTGAGCCGCCATGTCAGCGCCCCGCTCCAAGACTGCCAAACCCATACTGTGACTGCCCGACCCGGATTCCGACTGGAATCCAGGTTCTGCGGTTCTGCGGCGGCTGACCCATGGCAGTGCCGTGCTAAGGCTCAGATGTGAATCTTAGCAAGGCACACCAATTGGAAAGCCATTGCATGTTCCTGCAGGGCATGGACTGTTAAGTCTATGCCCTGCAGGAACTGGGGGTACATGCAGACAGGGGGCGCACCATTTAACCCTCTGCATACACCCCCTGGTGCTGAGGCAACAGGGGACCCTGTAGGCCCCGTTAGTTTCCTCAGTGCCACACTTTTCATTGCAATCGCACTGACATGAAATCTGTGGCGGTGAGGAAACTAGTAATTTGCTTGGTGGCGCCTGCAGCTGCACTACCAGCATATTACCAGCTTTACACGGATTCAGGGGTGGTAGCAGAGGTTTTGTGGCTGTCCAACCGCCAAAGTCGAAATATGGCGGGTGGACCGTCACCTCTACTACGGCGGTCCAATGGACTGCCCTAGTCATAACAAGGCCTTTAATCTTAATTGCCTAATCAAAGATGAGGCTTTGAATGCTGGTACTCTGCCAAAGTTTAGATTTCCCAAAATGTCATCATCATAGTCGACCTCTGTGTGTGCTTTGGCCCTATAAACTTTTATAGTTGGGAATATTAATGAAACTCCATAATTAAGAGAAATCTTTCCCATCAAATGCTTCTTATTTCATTGTAAACAGGTTTCTTTTTTACATTTTTGTTCATTTATATGAAATTATTTTATATTTTTAACATTTAAAAAATAAATGATGTAAAGATAATTAATTGCATTTTTATTTTCCAAAATAACAGATATTTACAAAAATGATTTATATTTTTTGATTGACCTCTGCATTGTAAATACCAATTTTTTATGTTAAAGGTTCTTTGTTTTGTGGTTATTTGCAATTTAAAATGCATATTATTTGTAGAATAATTGCAATCTTTATAAAAGTACTGAAACTTATTAACATTTAAATTAACATATTTACTTACATTTAATATTTTTTCATTACGTTATAGATATTTTTTACATTATATTTTGGCTTTCAATATTTTTGTTAATTCTAACAGTGATTTTAAAACTTAATAATATTGTATCTATATTTAGGTATGATATATTTTTAACTTAGATATTTTTGTACGATCATATTAATCATATACATAGGGTTTGTGATATTTTTGGAGTCAATAGTTTGACCTCTATATTTTGATATGTCGATATTTTCAGCATGGTCCCTGCACCTCAATAAAGTAATATCCAGCAGCTTCACAGAGCCGATGACCTAGATATTAACGAACACGGGTCGCTAGGCAAGCACGCTATTAAATAGGAGTGTGAGGGCTTCCCTATTGACTGTGGTCATTTGTCTTTTTTATTAAATAATAACAGTGGAAGACTTACAACATTGCCTGCAAGCCTTTTAGTGTTGTGCCAAGAACTACCGGTCCCCTACCAACAGTCGAACCTGATGAGGTCTGTATTGTAACCCGGGAAGGCGAAGCCGGACCCGATGGGGGCCCGGATCAAACGAAATCCGCACCCATTTACATGCCCACTAGAAAGGGGGCGACCAGGATTAGTCCCCCCAGGGCGAGCATGGGCCCCCCCAATCAGAGGGTGAGCCAGTTAGGCGATGGGGGGTTAAACAGGGCCAACAGGCCCAAGAGAGGCACAACCACCCCCCCTCGCAGAGAGAAAAGAAGAAATGGGTCAACTAACTATTCTTTGGAGGAACCAACTAAGGCTGACAATTTTTCATGTTGGGGAAGCGCATGATTATGGCCCAAAAAGAAGCTATTTGTATTTCCCCAAAGACTGACCATCAGTGGGTTATAAACTCTTTGAAGAAAAATTATAATCACCAAATATTATTGTTTCAAAAGGTGTGGTCGGGTTGGCCAGGAATGACCATGGGAAGTGTTTATGTTTTCTGTGATTAGACGAAAGTTTGTTTGTACCTATCTGTTATGATTCTCAATGTATTTTTATAATTTGTATTCTATTGAAATACTCTCAAATGCACTGTAAAGGAAAGAAAAATTGCTCCAAAGATAGAGCACAAAGATACGTAGTTATATTAACTCATTGTAACTCAGTTTGCGGAGTTGATTAGTGGGTTGTCCAAACAACTATTATTTGTTTGGCATAGATTGACTTATGGTATATTTTGGTTCCCCATTTTCTATGGTCATTAGGTGAGCTCTAGAGCGACAGTGGTAAAAGGGCACCCCCTCCCCACCTGTTTTCACTAACAGTGTTTTTATTGTCGACATTCAGGACAACAAGCAAAGGCTTCACAATCTCATGGTAGTGCTACGATTTAATTCAGCATAATTTTTCAAAAAACAGTATAGTACAAAGCCCTCCAAATTCTGATGCAAGTGCTATTTTAATGCATAAGTTGCAATCAAACTATTGTCTATCGTGGGATGAGAGCTCAGTCTGACCACTTGACTAGTGACAGGGACTCATCAGTTGTCTCAAATCTGACTCACCACACCTCCTTGAAAAGTTGCCGCCTTGAAGATTTTTTTAAAATAAGAAACAAGATCATTCTCCTCGAATTTTGTTTTATGTAATGTGTTCTTCGAGAAAACACAGCAAAAAAATTATGGCGAAAGACTTTTAAGGTACAAACCTATACTCATATTGAGTATAGATATAATTTGTTACAAGCCATTTTTCTCATCATGCATGGACATTTTTCCACAACTCCTTTGAATAAAATCTATCAAGTGACAGGAGTATCATTTCTCATACATTTTCACAGCCTTTCTTTAAAATCAGGTGCAATTTCAGGTAGCTGTATCTCATCTCATCCATCCTGGCATATCCCGCCTTCTCACGTTATTCCATCAATGATTGCTATATTTTTTTTATCTCAAAGGCTTTCCATGATAACCTAACTTGTAAATCCATTGTACCTCACCTTCTACTCTCCAGCTATTTATATATTATCTTTGTTTTTATAGCATGCATTATCAATAAAAAATACATTGAAATTTAATTAAAATTTTTGATTTTTATGAACATATAGAAATTAGGCCGGGTAGTTCCCCAATTATTTTAGATTATATGGGACCCAAGTACCTGGAATAAATTTAGAAGAACAATACTGATTTTATGGCCATCCCTAGAACCAAGCCTTGATTTTAACTGCATAGCACATTTAATAATTCTTTGAAGGTAAAGGTCAGATATGAAGAAATTCTAGTTCCTCGTAGATGATACATACTGCGCAATTTGTCATGGCTTGCCACAGTCCAGTTTCTTCTTGGAATTTTTTTTATACAGCATCATTATTTTAGATGACACACATTCTTTCTGAGTCCTCAAGAAGACCAATAAACTATGAAAGAAAAATGAAATGCAAATGTGAACCTTACCCTGTGGCTGTCAAGATTCAGCAGGGACGGTTGCATTCCCTGCACATGCTGACTCTAACCTATGGATACTCTCAGTTTAATTAGTTTAATTTGCGGTGCCTTAAACTAACTTAACCCAAACAGTGAAAGTATCCCTTGGTAGAAAACCCAGTTGACCAGTAATGATGGTCTTTATTAGATTAATTTGATATGCTTGATTGGATTTCTAAAGCGTTGCTTTATGAAAAATACCTGTTGTTTCTGGATGGATGGAGCAGGGAATTGATGTTTAGTTGGGTCTGTGGTATTAATTTCTATATTGTATTACCAGACACATTTTACAACATTTTTGCACTTCTCATCGATAGCTAAATGCCAAAAATCTCATAAGCTGGAACAAAATCTAGTCGAAAAAATTGTAAATAGTCAACCAGAGTTTCCACCATGGCAGAGAAAGCAGACTAGACATTAAAAAGAAGTACCACTCTCAGATAAGGACACTAGATCAGTGTTTCCCAAACTGGGGTCCGAGGACCCCCAGGGGTCCGTGGCACATTCCCAGGGGGTCCACAGGCAGCAGTTTTAAAAGCACTGCAAAGTTCCTTGTAAAATTAGCAGTTTTCGAGCAACTATAAAAGTGTCAAGAAAATGCCAGTGATTAATGTACCTACTGGAGAGATATGAGAGTTTTGTCCAGTGGCAGCTTTGACTTATCTAATGTAGCACAGAGGGTTAATAAGCCTACTGCAAAGAACGTGCACAATGCATTTTAAAAAACAGTATTTTATGTGCATAGGTCAGTGGGTTACTGATTTTGTCACAGATTCTTTTGTCACTGTGCAATTCATAAGGGGCAATCGTAATCTAGCACAGTGTCCTATAAACTGTCAAAGAGCTGCTTGCAAACTACATGGCAAAAGTTAGCAACATATGTTTATTCCCAGTCTATCATTATCCTGATGCTGCTATGTTCCCACTTTCTGCACATGAACAATGTTGTAATGCCTTTTTGTCACTTCTATGTGTGCTGCCTAATGCAGCACACATGGAAGTTACAAAACGTCATTTTTTATTAAAGATTGTTTGTGTGCAGGAAGGGTCACCTTCCTGAACATAAACAATCAAAGGTGTTTTGCTTTTTCCGTTGGAAAAAGCACAAACAAGGAGAAATAAGGCATTTCTCCTCATTTCTCCAAGTTAAGACCAGGTTTTTCATGGTCTTAATTTTGGTGCTGTATCCTATTTAGGCTGACCTTGTAAATAAAGGGCAGCGTCAAAATCAATGTGTTGGAGTGAAACGCCCACTGCAACTCCCGCTGCCCTCCTTTTTCACGCTAAGCTTTGCGTGAAAGGGGGCATTATTTACAAGACAGCGTTAAGCCACAAGAAGTGTCTTAACGCTGCCTTGTAAATAAGGCAAAGCCCCTATTGCCACAGGAACATCGCAAAAAGTGATGTTCCCATGGCGATAGGGACTTGGAAATATGCCCCTAAAATCCTTAGTAATTTGAGTATTTGTTTTGTGTGCACATGTGTTTATTTTTTTCGAATTATTGTTTTAATGTTTGAAATTTAAACCCTATAAATTTCTTGGGGGTCCCCGGCTTCCAGTGGTGACTCAATGGGGGTCCTCAGGAGTCAAAAGTTTGGGAACCACTGCACTAGATCATACAGTGCCTTTAAAACATTGATAGCACAAACAAGAGCGGGCGCTGTGAAGCACCAAAGAGAAACTTTCTCAGTTAGTAAATAATAGAATATTTAGCAACTGAATAGGAGATGGGAGAGTATGAGGGTCGCAAGAGGGGCAAACCTTTAGAAGCGTAAGGAAATGGCACTTTTGCATGCTCACCCGTGCCATTTTGGACAGATGCTGCTGGTTTATTGACTCTGTGAGTGGACTGAGGCCTGCTAATCATTGGCAAGTTTATAAGTCCCCAGTATATGGTACCCAGGCTACCCAGGGCATGTAAGGCAGAGTGTCTACCCATGGCTGCTGTAGTGTTTGTGCCACCCGGTGTGTGACAATGTACACAATGGCTCCCAGACTGCCACAGCAGAGTGGAAGAGCAATGGTAGCAGTGCTAATTCGACTTTGCCATTTAAACTAATAGCAAAGCCCCACTTTGCTTAACAATATATGTATGTATCCCTGAAGGAAGACCTATGTAGATCTAAGGCAGGCAGCTGTATATTGATGAATAGAACATGTGTTGTTATATATCTCTTAACAGCAACCCTTCTTTAAATTGTTGTCTTGCTGTGGAAAGGGAAGTAGCCGCACTGGCTAACGTAGGGTTACTGGCTGACCCCTCAGCCTGGATAACTTATGAATGGGAATACCTAGATGAGTGCTGTGAGGTATCAAATAATTAATTCATTAAATACAACCTGATGGCCAGGGCGTATTTAATATCACTGTTCAAGAAATTCAACTTTTAGAAAGTTGCTACTCTGCGACCCAGTTGTCCAATAGTCTTGCACGGGCACTGGCCTACAGATGGCATTCTGCCTGGGGAGTTGTATGAATAACTCCCAGGCTTAGAAACAATAGCTGCCTGCTACAGGGTGAGGTGTTACCTCCCCTCTGCAGGAAACCACTCAGGGTGTTAGCCCAAAAGGCGAGCATCAAAGGTGAAGCCCCTTTCGTAGGCAGATGGCATTCACACTCCTGAGGGGCTGCCCTTTGCTAAGATGGACTGATTGGCAAGAGGGACAGAGAGCGAAATCCAGTGTGCACACTTCTCTTCCCATGGGTGTGCAGCCCTCAGGTAGCCATACCTCTAGAGTGGGCTACCAAGCACCTGACATCTGAGGAAGGGTCCTGACATTTTGAGAGAGAACAGAATAGTGCACTTTGGGGTTGCTAAATGCCACAAATAATCAGAAAGTCATCTCTAAGAGGGAGGTGATCTGATAGCCCATTAGCTAGTGACCACATCACCCCCTCAGGGACCTTCTGGTAATAAATATGGCAACTATGGCACCCTGAACCTCCAATCATGCATGAATAGGAAAAAAGAAAAAATAAGGACTGCCCTGCTGACCCCTGGACTGCACAAACAGAGGCTGCACCGTCTGCTGGACAGCACCTGTGGCATCTTGGGCTAGCGAAGAAAGGACTGTGTCAGTGGCTTTTGGCTTTGGGAAACATCATGCCCCAGACCAAACGAATCACTCAAATTAACCGTGGACTAATCCGCTGCAGCCCACACCAGGATCAGCACAGCCCAGGTAGCCCACACCGTTAAGTTGCTAGCTACTACAGAAGATATGCTGCTATCTGCTGTTAGGAGCCCCAAGAGACCAATCCCTGATGGCCAAAAGTTGAACCCAAATTTGCCGGACCTGGGAGTGTTGTCGGAGTTCAGGTTGGTTGCCCAAAAGGGACACCAGCCACCACCAAAGAAGTTTGCAAAAACCGCTGTACACGGAGACCAGTAGCCCAGCCTTCCAAGGTCTCAAAGCCGCTGCCCCTGCAGTGAGGGAGGCCCTGAGTTCCAGGGTGCCCCCTCAGCACAGCACCCTGAACTGAGAGCTCCTGAGTGAGTCTGAAGGGGGACCCTCCATGTAGCTAGTAGGGGGACCCCTCAACTTTCTTTACGTCACTGTTTGAGGGATCCGAACCCCAGTGGTCAAAGTCGCCCCAGCTGATCTGTGGACCAAGGAATAACCACAAAGGCACCCCTGTCAATCACATAGCACCCGCAGTATCCTTGATCAGCTTCATTGCATGTATCCTCAGCATTAAGACCACTCCATTGATGTCTACGGCGGTCATGCTGTAAAGTGTGGGACTGGAATAGAAAATGCTCTGATGGCCAAGTAACTGTCCAAATCTATCATATTGGCCCCTCAGACCTTCTCCCTGTTGGATTTGGTCACACAAAGTGGGTCAGAAAAGGAAAAATAACTTTAAAAATCTGTTTGAAACTTTACAAACTTTAAATTGACCAGTGCTTGTTTGTGGCCGAATTAAAAATTAATAAAACCTTAACAAATCTGTTTCTCAGGAACACTCTAGTGAATTTTTCTCATCAAGGGCTCAAATTAATCAAAATAAAATTATTTTTATAAATTGGATTTTGTGTTTCTATTGTGTTGTGTTGCTTTCTTATTTTGTTGTTTGGTACTGATAAATACTTTTCACTATTTGTTTTATTCAAGCCTTTCTGTTCGAAGCCATAGCTACCCAGGGTTGAGCTTAAGGTTGCACAAACTAGCCTGAATGGACACAAGACAATTTTCACAAGTGTACTCCACGGTGAGGCCACACATCCATACCACATAATATACCAAATCCTCACAAGAACTATATTCAAAGCAAGCATTTTCAAAGCCAATAGGAATTACTTTTACATAGTGCATGCACAGTCAAACAACAGTTCATGCATTCATTGTCAAAAGCTGTTATAGATAATAATAACATGTTCATTATGTAGTCCTTCATATCACACTCAATAATAATTTGTTATTACTCTAATCAGAAATAATTACTATTATTGGGCACTGATGTACTTAATTAGGTAAACCACAAAAGTACAGAAAGCTGAATGTAGCCTTGCCAGGACTGAAGTAGTGATTTGCATATCTGCACAAGAATCTGTAATAAGCTTTTAGCTTACTAAACCACACTCTGAGCATCACACAAAAAATTAAAGATGGAGACAGAACATCTACAGAGATCCATGCACATAACCAGACTTACAAACACAGCTACCCACACACAGGGACCAGCAAGAAAGGCATCCATGCACATACACCACATGATGTAGGTACCCATCCACAGAGACCAAGCGACATGTGTAATGCCAAGGTGGTTGATTGTAGTAGTTTATGCTGCTCTGAGCATGCCTCAAAGTGCAATATTTGATATGAGAGTTAAAAGAAGAGCACAAGATAGAAGGAAGGGAGAAGCAGCTTTGTCGGTAAACAACCTTAGTAAGAAAAATGCAGGAGAAAATAGGCTGCAATTGAAGTATTGAAGTTCTAAAAGAGGGTAAACAATGGGGGCAAAAGGTTTAAAGGGAGAAAAGCTAGACAGTGGAACCCTGTAGGCCAGAGCACCTGATTTGCTATCCCTAGCTATTATACATAGATTCTGGAACTACCCAGAAAGTTTTGTGCACACCGAAAAAACACCCACTGTCACAATGTAGTTCCAATACTGGAATATCGCAGTTTAAACAAAAAGCACAGGTGCACCACAGATGTACTCAAACACGAAAGAGAAACAGATCTTTAGATTCGTGTTCACGTGTATTCTTCAAATATCTTCTTTATTTTGATAATGTTAAAAACACGATCAGGATGAACACAACACAGCTGACGCGTTTCGTCCTTTTCGAAAGGACTTCTTCAGGGATGTTTTAACAAATCATATGTACAGACATGAGTATATACAAAGGGAATATGTACAGGAAAGGACAGTTTTGACAGGAATACAATATTTAAAAAAAATAATCAGAAAGCAATTGAATCCGTATGCCATACTCATATACAACGCTTGTTCTCTGCAAGTGTCTAAGCCTAAGTGAAAAAACTTCGGTTATTATTGCCATTGCAAGTATATAGAGGCAAAATGTGCATGATTCAATGACAAGAGTAATAATGTAATGCAATCCAACATTCATTATATTAAAATCTAATTTGCCTATGCAAGATAACACCTGCCTGGTATGAACAAGGTGAAAAGAAACCTGTAGGTTAAATAGATAATAGTCCCAAGGGATAAGGCAGAAGTAATATATACATATGTCAGGAAAGAGAAAGAAAAAAGGGGCCAAAAAGTTGTGTGAGGGAATAAATTACCAAAGAATGCGAAACATTAGAGGCAAAGGTGAAGAAATTACCAAAGAGTGTGAAACGTTAGAGGAAAGGGTGAATGAAGCCTTAGTAACCTTATTCCCAATATGTGTTTAAGCTGCTTCTACAGTGTACCCACCGCAATAGATCCATCTAGTTGTTGGAATGACTCCAAAAATGGCCAAGTATAATATGGTTCAATTGATTGAGATATCTAGAGGAAAAAAAAGGCCAAAGTATAAAAATACTTTCCATGAGTAAGTATAAATGAGGCGTGAAGACGGGAGTGGAAGGGCACAGTCCTCATGCTTAGTTGGCATGCATGTAGGCATCGCCTTGTCTACCAAGTAAGGTGTTTTAGGATATTAACATAATCTCTCCTGGGTGAAACAATCTTTAGTCCTGGATTAAGTAGAGATGAAAAAAGAGTAAATTCACGCAGAATACCATCACCGGCCTGAATGTAAAAAGAGAGAATGATGAATAATAATATATGGCCCCATATTAGCCAATATCTATTTAAAACGGCTGACATGTACGTCATCACAAGGGCTTTATGATAACATTCTATGCTGGATATATATTTCCATATAATAAGGCTCAATGGCCTCATAACTGGAGGTGGATGGCAACTATAGCCCATCCAGTGCCTCAGTGGTGTAGTTTATTGAGACAAGTGTATCTAAAAATACAGGCAATAATCAAACTGACATCTTGATCAAATGAGTAAACCCCTTGTCTAAAGGGTTAGGCTGCATGATAAAGCCCATAACAAATACAGTGGTAGTAACCATGAAGCACAGGATAATGATTTTGAAAGCAAAAGAAGACAAATACCCGGGCGAGCTGTACCAATTTCTAGGTTCATTAATGAGAGTCCCAATGCGTCAATGACGTAGACACATGGACCGTAGTTATTCTAAGTTATCCCTCTACTAAGTCTAGGCGTTAAGAAATCAATACTAGCGTACTCAGTTTAGCAAATGGAATTTGCCTATTGTGTGGATGTAAGTCCATGAATGGTATTAAGAAACCCGTCAAGGAGCAGACAGTCAGAGCCATGAGGTCATGTTACCTATTAAGACCCTTGGATAGTGCCACAATAGTGGCCAGGAAGCCCACAAATCGCAATACAAATATGAAAAGTAAAATAAAAACAAAAACAAAGTATCCGAGTGGCTCTCAGCATATTCAGAGTTTAAACAAGTGCCAATCCCAGAGCTCACTTTTGTGAAAACACAGTCCATAGTTTTATCTACGAAGATGCCCAAAGGAGATTTGAATAACATATCAAGGTCATCAACTATACAAACTAATAAACTAAGTCTTGGTATGAGAGTGCAATACGACATTATCCATATCGCGGTCAATAAAAGGGGGGCCATAAGTCACGTTGGTTTCCCATACCCGGATCCGTCGGTGTACGCGTGTAACGTCAATGGATTCAGAATGAATGAGGACAGTGTGGAAAAGGCGGATTAATATACCCATAAACATCAGAGTTAAGTCAGGACAGCTGCGTGGATGCTGACAAGTAGCAGCTTCTGGTATTACAAAAACGGCGATAAAGGTATGGCAGCCATCTTGTAATGGTATAGTAAGACAATCCTGTGATATCAAAGTGCATAAAATTGGCAAGCGAAGCAAAAATGGGTCCGAAGTCACTAGCCGTCACTAGCCATTCCAGTTTGAACCCAGCCGTTGGTTTTATTCCCATAGACGATCATAAAAATCGGCAAAATAGCTAAGCTCCGATATTAATGGTAGTGCGACAGACCAAAAACAATGACAGAGCCCCATCCAGAAAGAAAATCTCTATTTCAGGTCCATGACAGCTACAAGGCCCCATGGCGGAGAGAAATGGTGAGGCTAGGCAACCAAGACCCATAAGGAAAATTGCCCCCATATTGGAGCGAGCTCCTTAACAGTATTGTGAGAGCGACTTAAATCCTGTAGCCTAAGCTACACCAAAGTGAATCCACAAAAGGATGAATTCCAACAGTTAAAGGGATAATTATAACGGTCGTCACCATTTTGTTTATTAAAAAAACAAGACCAACACCTTATGAGTCTATAGCTCCTATGTACAGCAACATGCAAGCCCGTTTTGAGTAGAATATGACAGATAATAACTCTGTACCATAAGTTTAATAACTTCAGTTGAGACAAGAGGAATAACTGTGCTACTAATTATGAAGAGTATGGCCAAACTAATGTTATCCCTGTCTATCAATAGATTCAGATCAGAGTGGGTAAAAGCAAGTTAGTGGAGACCATGTTTCCAGGTACCTAAATTAAAGAACATAGGATGGGGGCCATAGTAAGCGTGGAATTAGTGAACAACAAGATAGGAATTTGGAAAGAAAGAATGAAAGAATAGTGAGAATACCACAAAAGAAATGTATGTAGGTGTATTTCACAATTCAATATTTTAGGAATATACCATTCGTGTAGGCACAGATTAGACCAGTCTAACAGTGTGTATCAGTCAGGACTGGCCCACAAAGGCATACATCATTGAACAATAATACAGTACTTTTGATAGAAACAGATCTGGATGGCATGATCAAGGGTGTTTCTAAGAGCCACCCCAATGCATTTCCTCATCACTATTGTGGCCCAGTTCCACACATCGGAGTTTACAGATCCATCTGCTTAGTTTTTTCTCAGCAGTAACTCCCTATCACCTCTTCTTCGGTGGATTGGGATATGGTCAATACCTATAAACCAACATTCCTCATTGCAGTTATGATTTTCCTGCAGATGATATGTGAGAGGATATCTGAGATCACCATTACGTATAGCCCGTAGATGTTCCTGGATTCTGGTTTTGAGTGGCCTTTTGGTGCAGCCCACATAGATTTTATTACATGGGCAGCCCAATACATATGTCACATACTTGGTCTTACAGTTAATCACATGGTTGATGTAATATATGCGACTTGTATTGAAACTGAATGTCTTAGTTTTATTTCTCCCTAGTCTACAGACATTGCGGTCCCCACATGTATAAAAGCCTCCAGCACTATGAGGAAGCCAAGTGGTTGTCTTAGGTGTGGTTACATAGCTAGGACATAAGATGTTCCTCAAATTCTGCCCCTTCTGTATGTTACCCTTGTTCTGGGTGCCAAAATCCATCTAAGACTGGGTATGTCCAGTAAGAGGTGGCAGTGTTTTCTCAGAACACTGTATACTTTGCTACTACGGTCATTATACTGTGTACTGAAAGACACTGGGGCCTTTCTGTTCTTTTTCGCAGGATTGGATTTAAGGGTAATTGCCCTGGGCGGTTTACTGATCCTTTTGAATGCCTTCTCCATACTGTCTCTGGGATATCCCCTTGCAAGGAAGCGTTGTTTAGTTTCAATTATGTTTATATTGAAAGTCTCCTCTGTGCTACAATTTCTCCTCATGGTAACCATTTTGTCACAAGGAATATTGTTGATCACATGTTGGGGATGGGTGCTTGCAAAGTTTAGAGTGCTATTGCAGGCAGTACTTTTGTGGTGAGTGGAACTCTGGATACTGTTGTTTTCTACATAGAAATTGATGTCTAGGAATTCGATCTGTTTCCTACTGAAGTTGATGGTAAACCTCACATTGTAAGGGCTCTCCTTCAAGTAGGCATGATAATCCAAAAGATCCGGGGCAGGTCCATCCCAGAGCATGATAACATCATCGATGTACCTGCCCCAGAAAATGATGTGTTCTATCCACCAGGCAGCATGACGGCCCCAGGCATGCTCCCGCTCATACCATTAAGAGCCCGGCATAAGAGGGAGCAAACCTGGAGCCCATCGCCGTGCCCTGTATTTGATGGTACCATTTTGAGTCATGCAAGAAAAAGTTATTTGACAGGATGATGTCAGTCATGTCCATTAAGACTTTGTTATGCATGTAGTGGTCTGCTGTTCTCTGACCCAAAAAGAACATCAATGCCTTCACACCAAATTCTTTTTTAATACACGTGTACAGACTAATAACATTCATAGTCACAAAAAGGAGGCTCTCAGACCAAGGCAAACCCTCAAATTTAACAAGAAAGTCCTTGCTATCTTTAATGTAGGCAGGCAAGTTTTGGACCAGGGGCTGTAGGTACTGGTCCAAAATTTCAGAGAGTCTTTCTGTCTGGGAATTCATCCCCGAGATGATCGGTCATCCCGGGGGGAATGGACCCCTTTATGAATTTTAGGTAACATGTATATGCAGGGGAAAGTGGGCTCCCTGACTGTTAGATAGCTCCACTCTCCCTCCAATCCACAAGTCTCATGTTAATATGAGTATAGAGTGCCTTAATGGGACTGCCTGGAAGTCTGGTGTAGCAGGCCGTATCCGCTAATTGGCAGTCTATTTCCTGCATGTAACTTACCCTGTCCATGACCACCACATTCCCCCCCTTCTCCGCTTCCCGGATGACAATGGAAGTATCAGATTTCAAATTTACCTTACTTGGTAGAGAAGGCGATGCTTAGACGCGAGCCAAGTAAGTATGAGGACCATGCCCTTCCACTCCGTCTTCACGCCTCATTTATACCTACACAGGGAAAGTATTTTTATACTTTGGCCTTTTTTTCCCTAGATATCTCAATCAATTTGAAGTATATCATACTTGGCCATTTTTGGAGTCATTCCAACAACTAGACGGATCTATTGCGGTGGGTACACTGTAGAAGCAGCTTAAACACATATTGGGAATAAGGTTACTAAGGCTTCCTTCACCCTTGCCTCTAACGTTTCGCACTCTGGTAATTTCCTCACCTTTGCCTCTAATGTTTAGCACTCTTTGGTAATTTATTCCCTCACAAAACTTTTTGGCCCCTTTTTTCTCCCTCTTTCCTGACATATGTTTATATTACTTCTGCCTTATCCCTTGGGACTATTATCTATTTAACCTACAGGTTTCTTTTTACCTAGTTCACACCAGGCAGGTGTTATCTTGCATAGGCAAATTAGATTTTAATATTATGAATGTTGGATTGCATTACATTATTACTCTTGTCATTGAATCATGCAAATTTTGCCTTTATATTCTTGCAATGGCAATAATAACCGATTTTTTGTCACTTAGGCTTAGACTCTAGCAGAGAACAAGCATTGTATATAAGTATGGCATACAGATTCAATTGCTTTCTGATTATTTAAAAAAATATATTGTATTCCTGTCTAAACTGCCCTTTCCTGTATATATTCCCTTTGTATATACTCATGTCTGTATATATCTTTTGTTAAAACAGCCCTGAAGAAGTCCCTTTGTAAAGGACGAAACGCGTCGGCTGTGTTGTGTTCATCCTGATCGTGTTTTTAACATTATCAAAATAAAGAAGATATTTGAAGAATACATGTGGACACAAATCTAAAGATCTGTTTCTCTTTCGTGTTTGAGTACATCTGTGGTGCACCTCTGCTTTTTGTTTAAAATGGGGGTAAAAAGTGTTGGGAACAGAGGCATGACAGGGTTTTAGTAAACATGGTAGCATGTTTTTGCAATAACTGAATAAGCTCAACATGAAAGCTCAAGTCAATGCAGTGTTCACCTCCTGCTTCCATATCCTACCCATACAGCAGAAGATCTTCAAATGGTTGCCTGAGAACACCAGATGGACCATCACACAGGTACTCATCACCAGCCGTCTGGACTAAAGCAACAGTCTCTGTGCCAGAATCTCCAACCAACTCCTGACCACCCAGAATACCACCACAAGACTCATACTCGACTACCACGCCACACCCACATCAAACTGACCCTCTGGAAGCTTCACTGGCTCCCGAATTCACAAGCACAGCCAATTAAAACTTCTCAAACACACATACAAAGCCCTACACAATACAAGACAAGAATACCTGAACAGCTGCATACACTTTCACCAACCCATTAGACACCTATGCTTTGCCTCACTCTCACTTGCAAACATTCCCCGCATCCACAAAACCAAAACTGGAGGTCACTCATTCTCCCATATCACACCAAGGAAATTGAATCCCTCAATACATCAGAGCCTCCTCACTTCTTGAGCTGTCCAAGAAGTTGAAGACCTGGCTGTTTGTTGGGACCACAGCCCACGCGCCTGGGCACCGTCCCGGATAATTAGCATGCTATACAAATCAACATAACATAACATATACAAGCAGGCAGGCACAGAAGGATGGGGATGAGTGGAGAAGTACAGAACTAGTTGACTATTTAGATGATATTTTCATGTCCACTTTATCTTTAGACCCTTTGCTGATTAAACCAGTTTTTAAGTAAAATGAAGGCTACTAGTAATGCCTATTCAAACATTGCTTCTTTTCAGAAAAATGAATTTGACCTTGTAATGGAATTTTGCAGCTTTTATGCACATAATACCCCCCTAGAAATGATCATCATTTTGCAATAATATAGCATGTGATGCATGACAATGTTGTACTTCCTTGAATAATACATATAAAACTGCAATTCAGTGCCTTAGGGGCTCATTACGACATAATTTTGGATTTGGGACCGGCCGCCTATGATGTAAGCCTGGGCAAAGCACTACGCTACCCTCGCATAGTTTGTGAAGTTCGCGCTACTTCGCACTACGCGAATTGCACGTAGCACAGTGCGAACACGCGTAGCGTAGTGTTGCGTAGTGCTGCGGTCATTTTTTGCTTGCTCGAAGTCCTCAACGTCAAGTTGGCGACAGCGAGCAAGCAAAATGACATCCCGGCAAGACTTTTTCCTTGTTCGCGATCAGCAACATCAAGTTGGCGATCGCGAGCATAGAAAATAAACCTCCCGGCGAGATTCCCAACGCGAGGAGGTCAGGTTTCTCATTGCGAGTGGTCGCATATGCTCGCGACCGCTCGCGATGAGAAACTACCAGTTCGCGTTGAGAAAGCTGCCGCTCGAGTAAAAATCTACTCGAGCAGCAGAAAACTACAGCTCGCACTGTGCAAGATGCCATTTTCAATGATTGCACAGTGCCGGTTGCTTGTCCGCACTGTGCAATCAGTGAAAACGACATCTGGCACAATGCGAACAAGGTACTACGCCGTTCGCGAAGTGCTACGCGTAGCTCGCGTAGTGCGAAGTGCACTTTGCGTAGCTTCACGAAGTGCTATTTCGCGAACTACGCCCAGGGTTACTATGTATGCAAAAACAACAATTGATGGACAGAATGCAGAACAATGTCATACATTCACCCCAGTACAGAGATCTGGGCCTAAATCCATCGTTTTTTTGCTCACCATGCCATTCCAGTTTGAACCCAGCCATATGCAAATCAGTCTTGACCCTGTGCCCCAGGAGAACAGTCCAGCCCGAACTGCCAAGCCAGGTCCTCCCTGGACTGGAAACAAGCATCCTAGGACCGGTTTCGGGCTTTCAGCCCTCGTCAGCCAGGATAGCTTGATTCCAGTGGCATGGAGAGCACGGGACTCACGTCTGAGCATACCCTTCCCACTCGGGGTGACAAATGCAAAACCAACAATTGATGGACAGAATGCAGAACAATGTCATACATTCACCCCAGTACAGAGATCTGGGCCTAAATCCATCGTTTTTTTGCTCACCATGCCATTCCAGTTTGAACCCAGCCATATGCAAATCAGTCTTGACCCTGTGCCCCAGGAGAACAGTCCAGCCCGAACTGCCAAGCCAGGTCCTCCCTGGACTGGAAACAAGCATCCTAGGACCGGTTTCGGGCTTTCAGCCCTCGTCAGCCAGGATAGCTTGATTCCAGTGGCATGGAGAGCACGGGACTCACGTCTGAGCATACCCTTCCCACTCGGGGTGACAAATGCAAAACCAACAATTGATGGACAGAATGCAGAACAATGTCATACATTCACCCCAGTACAGAGATCTGGGCCTAAATCCATCGTTTTTTTGCTCACCATGCCATTCCAGTTTGAACCCAGCCATATGCAAATCAGTCTTGACCCTGTGCCCCAGGAGAACAGTCCAGCCCGAACTGCCAAGCCAGGTCCTCCCTGGACTGGAAACAAGCATCCTAGGACCGGTTTCGGGCTTTCAGCCCTCGTCAGCCAGGATAGCTTGATTCCAGTGGCATGGAGAGCACGGGACTCACGTCTGAGCATACCCTTCCCACTCGGGGTGACAAATGCAAAAACAACAATTGATGGACAGAATGCAGAACAATGTCATACATTCACCCCAGTACAGAGATCTGGGCCTAAATCCATCGTTTTTTTGCTCACCATGCCATTCCAGTTTGAACCCAGCCATATGCAAATCAGTCTTGACCCTGTGCCCCAGGAGAACAGTCCAGCCCGAACTGCCATGCCAGGTCCTCCCTGGACTGGAAACAAGCATCCTAGGACCGGTTTCGGGCTTTCAACCCTCGTCAGCCAGGATAGCTTCATTCCAGTGGCATGGAGAGCACGGGACTCACGTCTGAGCATACCCTGAGCATCCTGGCTGATGACGGCTGATAGCCAGAAACCGGTCCTAGGATGCTTGATTCCTGTCCAGGGAAGACATGGCTTGGCAGTTCGGGCTGGACTGTTCCCATGAGGCACAGGGTTAAGACTGATTTGCATATGGCCATGTCTGAACTGGGGTGGTGTAGTGGGCAAAAGAACGATGGATTTAACCCAGATCTCTTGACTGGGGGAGAATGTATGCATTGTCAGCATTCCGTCCATCATTTGTTTGTTGTAACGCTTTTTGCCCTAAGTGGGATGGGTATTCCTAGACGTGGGACCCGTGCTCACTACGCCACTGGAGTCAAGCTATCCTGGCTGATGACGCCTGATAGCCAGAAACCGGTCCTAGGATGCTTGATTCCTGTCCAGGGAAGACATGGCTTGGCAGTTCGGGCTGGACTGTTCCCATGAGGCACAGGGTTAAGACTGATTTGCATATGGCCATGTCTGAACTGGGGTGGTGTAGTGGGCAAAAGAACAATGGATTTAACCCAGATCTCTTGACTGGGGGAGAATGTATGCATTGTCAGCATTCCGTCCATCATTTGTTTGTTGTAAAGGGTTACTATGAGGCAGCCTCCCCAGAATCCCAATTAGGATTCAACCGCCACCACGCCAGTCGCACCACCTATACTTTGCATTGTGGTGAGGATGCGGTTAGCAGCCCCCTCCACAATGTAAAAAACCAGGCACTTGCATATTTGTGCACTACATGGCAGGCACCATGCGGTGCCTGCCACATGGTGCAGGGATATGTAGGGGGCATCATAGGTGCCCCCCAGTGCCCTTGACCCAGGCCCAGGGATGAAGGGGGGCCTGTTACGGGCCCCCAAATCCGTTTCCACCTGACTTTTCATGGCGATATCATAATCCCAATGGCGGTGCCTGGCAGGCACCACCGCAATGCTGGGCAAAGTTGCTGCTCTGACAGGCCGTTGGAAAATGACCGCCTGTCGGAACCGTGGTGGTCGGTCTTTCTGACCGCCACGCTTCCCCAACCATAGGCTTTCCTCAGTGCCCTTGCCCTAGGCCCAGGGATGAATGGGGGCCTGCGACGAGCCCCCAAATCCATTTCCGCCTGCCTTTTAGGGGGAATATCATAATCCCAATGACGGTGCCTGGCAGGCATCACCACAATGCTGGGCAATGTTGCTGCTCCGACAGGCGGTCGGAAAAAAAATGCGTGTCGGAACCGTGACAGTTGGTCTTTCCGACTGCCACACTTCCCCATCGCTTCCCTCGCCATCATAATATGGCGGGGGAAATTCGCATTGCGATGGTGGTGGGCCTTCCGCCATCGGAATCAGGCCCTTAGTTCTTTGCTCTTATTATGGCATTCTCATGTTCGAGAGTTAGCTCTATCTACACCACACACTTTGTACTGAGTTTTGGATCTCCTCACATCAAATCGTTGTTATCAGATGCATTGAATTTCTAACTGTAAATAAATATTACAATCTTCAGAGTATATTGTTTACTAAACTAAAGTCCAGGACCAAAGATGTGGTGCCTAACACACAACACAATGTTTAATTATTTTTCTATTCACACAGTTTTGAAATATTTTACTATGCCAAACCTACATATGGCAGGCCTGCCAAATAAATAACTAAATTTCACTGTGTGAGTGGTGGGGGCGTAGGCAGGGGCGGAGCCTCATGCTGAGAAGTGCATCTCCACACCAAACCCCCTCCTCCAAAAATGTAAATACTCGCTTAGGCTGAGTGTCAAATTCCTGAGGTGTTTTTACACCCAATAAGGGGCATTGGCTATTCAAAGCTTCAAAAGATAAGCTGGAAATTTGCTCTTTACAGTGGTAACCAGCTGCATTCTTTCTGCACCCCCTCCCCCCCCCCCCCCCGAGACAGGTTTGGTAGTTTGCCCCCATTCTCCTTCTACGGGGAAGTTGAGAGCCAACTAGACCCCAGAAGTTCCTTTTTGACAAAAAAATACATGAAGGATGGGGTGTCCACTCTGGCATACAACCATGATCCCAACCCAAAGGGGGAAGCACAGTCTTTCTGCACCCCTAGGTGGCAGATGTTGGTATTTGCAACCAATCTGTCACCCCAAGGAGCAGAGAACTCACAAGACAGCAGGGATGTTTCCTTTGTTTTTACAAAAGAGAAAAGGATGGGAGTGGCCCACCTTGATAGAGTGCTATGACCCTATGGCAAAGAGGGGGTGATAGAGTGTTTCTGCCTCCCCTGGTAGGCATTTTGACAGATTGAGGGATTTGCCCTGAAACTGCCTGCCCCCTGGACTGAAACCCCATTACAAACCAAGGAATTCAAAATGGTGGCATTACAAACAGGTGGAAATGCTTACGTTGGCATGGGGCCTATACCTCTACTCCAGAAGGGTCAATGCAGTCATAACAGGGGCAGAAAAAAGGTTTGCGTAGATCAAGAGTTTGGCTGTAATTTGCCCAAAGGGGGGGGGGGGGGGCGGAAAGAAAGCCCACTAGACACCAAGGATTTAACATTTGGGCCAAAACAGAAAAAGCTTCCTTACCCAGGCACTGGGTTTTGTCCTCCCCCAAAACGGGCAATAAAACCTGTAATATATTTCTATCATACCCAAATACAATTTTTGTTTTTTTCATTGGAGACCTACTGGTGCTGGTAGAAAATGCTGCTTCTGCACATGCACTACGAAACAGGCATTTGGCAGAATAGCTCTGTGACCTAAATGCTTGACTTCGAGCTGTGTGTATCTTCAAAAGAGGACTCTGTTTACTATATCCCTCCTTTCATTCACTGATTTATTGCACACACGCTATTGTCAGTAGGAAAAATATAAGCTTTACAAAACTAAGCCTGCAAAAAATTAAAAAGCAGATGCTCTTTCTTTCATATTTGTACCATATGGCAAAATCATAGAATTTGTTTAAAACTGAGTTCTGAAAATAAGACAGCATGACCACATAGGGCGCATTTTTAACAAAAACAAAACGCTGTTCACAAAGTACATTCAAAAGACAGTCCAGTCAAAGAGGTCCTTTCCAAAAGTTGGAACATTTATTCTTTGTGTTTTCCAAGTAACAGTAAGGGGCTGAGATGTACCCCCAGCACTTTCACTTTGAAGTTCATGACGTCAGCGCAACAGGTAGGAGGGGCGAATTCGACTCATGTGACCCACTGAGAGTTGGACCCTGAGAGTGCAATAAGAAATTAAACATTTCCAGGGAAAAAGGCCATTCTGGGTCCGGTTCCTCCAGAAACTTCATTTTGCCCCAGACCTCCACCAATCTGGCTGCTGTAAGTAAACAGATCCACGGTATTCCCACAGATCTCATCATTGTGATGGGGCAGGAAAATACCACTAACCGCCTTATTTGGAGTAAGTGACCACTTGTAATGAGTCCATCTGTTCTGGAGCTGTTCTGACTCTGACGCATAATGAAGGGACAACCTTCCCAGGCTCTACTCGAGGCACCAGTGTTGGCAGCAAGGTTAATGGATTCAAAGCGAAAAAAACAAAAAAAACAATGCACTCTGATCCAGTAAAATATCTGCGTACTTTGGGCACCTGCTACAGGAACCTGCCTCGCAAATCCAGGTCGCCGGTGTGAACTGTTGCAGACTGAGTGAAACTTTCCAATTTTTTTAAATAGCTTGGCTGCCCTGGAGCCGCACCCTCGCCCGGGCATATTTTTGATTCATCAGCTTTCATAGAACAAAACTCACAGGTTTAACCATTAGGGAACTGCAAGGGAAACAAAGTGGTTTCGCTTACCCGCCATGGTTCACGTCGTCTTCGCTGGCGTTCGAGCGTCGGAGTTTGCCCGCTCTGTCTTCCGCGAGTTTGTCGACCTTAATCTGAGACAAGCAGTATTTAAAACACGAGGAGCCAGAGAGCGGCCTTCCTGCTCCTCAGGTATTGCACGGTAAAGTTCTTGTGGGAGATGCACCCCGCCTGTTATTGAAAAGGAATTGACCCATTTACTCCCTCGATTGTCTCCGTGGTGTCTGACGGGTGAGTGAGCACGACGGAATCTGTCAGAGTTTGCCCGCCTCCCTGCTGGCAGTGGTACAGCTGCTATTCCAGAGTGTGGATGGGTGGCACTAAACACGCTTAATCAAGGTCAGAAGAAAGTTACATTGGAACAAGTCCCAAGCACTAACGTCCTAGTCGAGAAAGGGGTGCAACAATTATATTCTATGTGTTACGTATAATATTATACCCACCTGTAAGGCCTTCTAGAGCCGGCTTTAGGGCTTGCGGCGCTGAGCTGGGGCGCTATGTCTAGAAGAATTAACTTATGGTTTAAAAGCACCTGCTGCAGAGTTCCTTGTGTGCCCAGCAGTTTTCAGGCGACAATAAAAAATGTCACGATAACTCTGGTGATTAATGTTCTTGCGAGAGAGAAATCGAGTTTGTCTCAGGCGGGCAACTAGAGCCACATTTTGGGGTGGGCTTAAAAAGATTTTGGGGGGGGGGCTAATTCGTCCAGCCATAGGCTCGAAGAAGGGGTGAAAACACAACAACAACCTCAACGGTCTTTTAAAGACCTGTGAAGTACTCTGGGTGGGGCTGCAATTAGAGGGTCGCTAGCCTGCAAAGCTGTCTCAGCCGGGCTGACACACACAACGGGGAAGGGGGCTGAAGCCCGGTGAGCCCAATGGGTGTTGCGTGCCTGGTTTGTTTAGTGGTATTTTTGACTCATCATAGCATAGCACAGGGCAAAGAACGTGCAGCATGCAGATCACAGAACCGTATTTTAAATGGATAGCTCAGTGGGTTACTACTTTTGTCACAGAAATCCTTTTGTTACTTGTAGTTCAGAAGTTACAATCGTAATACAGATCAGTGACTATTAGCACTCATTAAAGAGCTGCATGCACGGTATAGGTTAAAACGTTATGTTTTTCCCCACTCGTTCATTATCCTAATGTTGCTAAAAAGGGTTTGTTGTTGTAGAAATACATTCTTATCAGCAAAGCCAACCCCAACCACCGTGGTACATTTTAAATTCTGAATTTGAGCTTCTCCGGACCAAAACTCTTAAAATATACTGCCTACTAGTATGGATGATGTGATTCCTACATCTTGTAATCCTCATTATTTTATGTAACCTTATGTTCCTATAGACTAATTTACACACA
This sequence comes from Triturus cristatus, assembly GCF_964204655.1. NCBI lineage: Eukaryota > Metazoa > Chordata > Amphibia > Caudata > Salamandridae > Triturus > Triturus cristatus. The sequence goes on along the minus strand of NC_140590.1, from coordinate 1,483,017,007 downwards.
TATGATTAATTGTCTCTCTAAATTGAGAGTGATGAAAAGTGCTTCAAAACCTTACAACGCTATGAGTAGCTCTATAAAGCAAATGAAATTCATGTGAGAGAGGGGCTATGGAGACATAAGGGGCACTTTTGAGGTGTGGTAGTGAGGAAAACCATAGAGAAAGAGGATATTGAGGGTCACACTAGGCACCATCAGTGCTAAAGCCGGCCCTAAGGGCCTCGTTACTAGTGACCCAGAATAATCCTCATTATTTCCCTTACCTGGAATTACTATTACTACAACCATCAGGATTACCACTGAACTCAAAATTAGATTATTTGGACTCATTACAAGAGCCCCGGAAAAATTCCCCTTCTTATTCCCCTTCTTTTTCTCCCAACTATTCAGGCTCTCCTGGCTACTCTGGTGATTAACAACTCATCAGTACTAGTCTTAGGGGACCTAAACTTCTGGTCCAATGACCCTGCTGAGAGTCTTCAATCCAAAGAGTTCACTGATCTCATGATCACTTTGAATTTTTCATCGCTCATTCAAAGTTCCACCCATATACATGGTCATATGTTGGATCAGATCTGGGCATTAAACATCCCATCTACATCCCCTATAATATCCCCGTGCTCTTGGTCAGATCACTCCATCATTACCTTTTCCCTCGCATTGACCCCGATGGCCAAACCCCAGCTCCCCAAAAACACCTGGGTCAGGAAATGGGGCAAAACCGACATGCCCTCTCTCTGTTCAACCTTGGCCAAAACTAGTCCCGACCTTGCAGGCCTTGCAGCTACTTCCCAACTGGCCGCTATCAACAACTGGCTGACCCTGGCGGGTGATGATTTCGCCCCCCTGAGGCGGCTCACAGTCAAGCGGGCCCATGCAGCCAATCGATGGTTTACTCTAGACCTAAAAGGAAAGAAATTAGCTGCAAGGAGAGCCGAGCGAGCTTGGAGACAAACCTATAGTCCCGCGCTAAAGACAACTTATTTGTCTGTTTTAAAAACCTATAAAAAGGGCATTCTTGAGGCCAAAACCGAGTTCTATACGAGCAGGATAATGGCAGCAGAATCCCACTCGAAGGAAATCTTCTCCACGGTCCATGAACTGGCATTATCTAGCAGAGCTACGGCCACTGTTCCCCCTTCTCAGTCCCTCTGTAACTCGCTCAACGGGTTCTTCATTGACAAAGTTGCCAAAATTAAACTTAACATTTCCCCGCCTTCCCCTACATTTGTCAATCCCTCCCCGCCCCCCACGGTCCCTAAATTAAACTTCATTCCACTGCTAACCAATGACACACTTCCCCTGCTGCTTCATCGGTTTAAATCGGGCTCCCCCCTGGATTTTGCCCCAGCCCATATTCTCAGGGAAATTTACCTAGCTTGCCCTACACCACCCTTGACTCTCCTTAATGATTCACTAAGGAAAGGAATTGTCCCCAATTTACACAAATCAGCGGTCATTATACCCATCATAAAAAAACCTGATGCCGATTCATCCTCCCCCTCCAACTATCGCCCCATCTCCCTTCTGCCTTATCTAGCAAAAGTCCTTGAAACCCACGTCACGACTATCTTAAGCACCCATGTAGAGACTAATCACTGCCTCTCCCCTTGTCAAGCTGGCTTTCGCCCCCTGCACTCCACGGAGAAGGTGGTGATCTCGGTAATGGACGAGCTGCGTGAAGGTATTGACATCAACCTTCCGCAAGCTCTGATCCTACTGGACCTGTCCGCCGCCTTTGACACGGTGGACCATTCCATCCTCCTTAACCGTGTCAGGGCGGCGGGCATAGAAGGCTTGGCCTTCTCATGGATTGAGTCCTTCCTAGCAGGGAGGGCTCAAGCGGTCCATTTGGCCAATTTCACCGCGGCATCCTGTAAGGTGGAGTGCGGGGTTCCACAGGGCTCATCACTCTCCCCTCTTTTATTCAACTTATACATCTACCCCCTCATTTTTTCGTTACAACAGCTGGAGGTCACGGTGTTTAATTACGCCGATGACCTCCAGCTAATCTTCAACCTTTCCCACTCTTCTTCATCTGCTCTTAATGTCCAGACAGTTATGACATTCATTCAGGATTGGATGAACTGCAACCACCTCAAACTCAATCCGGACAAGACCGAATTGGTCTTGACCGGAGGTGGTTGCAGTCCGTGGTCTCCCTCCTGCTGGCCGCTGTCACTCGGTGCCCCCCCACTTACCGTACCTAAAGTCAAAACTCTTGGGATTCTTCTGAACTCACAACTTTCTGTCCATTCACAAGTTGGTTCAGTGGCTTCCTCTTGCTTCTTCTCACTGAGAATAATTAGGAAAGTCTCCCGTTTTTTCTCTTTTTCTGCTTTAAAGATCATTGTATTGGCCATGGTACTATCGCGCATTGACTATGGCAACATTATCTACAATGGGGCTCCTGCTTATGCGATTCATCGCTTACAGTTGATACAGAATCAGGCTGCCCGCCTGATTCATGGCCTACCTAGATACCATCGGGCCACTCCACTGCTCAAAGCACTGCACTGGCTCCCGGTGAGAGAGCGCGCCCTCTTTAAACTTGGCTGCCTCACCTTTCAGGCTAGGTCGGGCACCGCCCCGGAGCTCATATGCTCTGCTATTAAGCCCTATCTCCCGAGCCGAGAACTTCGCTCCTCCCATATGGCGCTCTTGTCCACTCCCCGCTTCAAGAAACAGAAGTCGGGTGGAGCAAAGTTCGCTGTCCTCGCCCCAGCTTTTTGGAATTCCCTTCCTGCTGCTCTCCGTACATCGCCCTCCTATGTACAGTTTCGGAAGGATCTCAAAACCCTTCTATTTGTGCGAGCTTATACTGCCTAGCCTTCCGCTGCTGATGACCACTGCATCACATAAAGCGCCATGAAACCGCTTGGTAAAAGTGCGCTCAATAAATGCTTTTAAATTCAAATTCAAATTATTCTGTGCCTCGCAATTGTATTTGCCATGGATCACCATAATTCAGGGGCACAGAAATATTAGGAATTGCAAGGTTTTTTTTGTATAAGGTTAGGAAATCATCGTTCTGAAACAGAATTTTTCATGTTTCCCCCTGGCCTTTTACAGCGAGATTTTGACTGTATTCAACAGGCGAAATCCCTGCATGAAAAGCCAAAACTTGGAATTCGGATGGGCCTGGTAACTACAGTTATTAGACCCATCAGAATTCACGGGTGTAGGAGAGTAGGATCTGCACTTATGTTGCCCCCACTTTTTTTCTGATGTATACACTGGTTTCTGGCTATAGTCTGGCTGGGTCCCTGCTAATCAGGGCCCCAGTCTCACTGATCTCTCTAAAACAACTTGGTGTGCATATTAGATGCACTAGTGATTGGATACTGTGGTACCTTATGAGCCCCTAGTATATGGTACCTTAGGTACCTAGGGCATTGGTACTTCACAGGCCTACCAGGGGCTGCAGCATGTATTATGCCACCCCTGGGAAGCATTCACAATCTGACACCACAGGCCTGCTACTGCAGCCTGTGTGAGGTAGTGTTAGCACTCCTCACTGAGGTATAGGTTCCCATATCTCACCATACACACACACATATAAACCTATCAGTCACCCCTCTTGCAGGCCCTAACAATCCTGAGGGCAGGGTGCTTGGTTTACTATGTGAGGTGCTTCTGCATGAGCAGGACCCCTCTGCAGCTGGCAGAGTCTATTCTCTGCTGCTGTTTGTGGATGCGGTTAAACCATATACTCTTAAGTGCATTATAACCTCGCGGTAAATGCTAACTTTGGAATGACTGCATCAAAACATGTCGTGTTTGGTGTCAAACAACTTGGAATCATACCCCCACACCAGTAACTGGTGTGGGAGTATGATCCCACCCTTCTAGAGGGGACGACATGTACCCACTGTACTAAACGGTAGAAATCTCATGGAGCCCTGGCATCACAAAATGGATGCCACCAGCACAGACACTGGGCTGCCCTCCTGCTGCTGACCGAAACTCGCAGTGGAGGAAGCCCAACAAAAGGTATCCTGTCACAGGGAGGTGTTACCACCTCCCAGACAGGATTTAGTGTATTGGAGCTGGGTGGGTGCACTCTTAGAGTGCTTTAAAGTCCTGCACTGGGGGAGCAGTAGGCTCCTCTGTGCATATGCCAGCTCAAACCGGTTCAGGGGCTACCTGCCCCTGCTCTGGCGCAAAACTGGACAAAGGGAAGTGGGTGTAACCACCCACTACCCTGACCCTCCTAGAGGAGTGGTGATAGAGCTAGTCCCTCCCCTATCTTCACTATAAGATACCAAGCATTGCCAATGCAATTCAGATTACCCTGGACGACGCTCTACAAAGAAGAATCCTGGCCCTTCGACGTTCCACTATCTCTGGAAGACTGAAGAATCTCCCTTGGAGTCAAGGAGTGACTCCCCTGCTTGGCAGGCACCAGTAACTTTGATCAACGGTTGCAAGCTTCACCGCTCCCGCCGGAGTCCGAAGTCCCTGTGTCCCCTGAAGTGGATTTCCTGACCTCTTGACGGCCATTTTGAGTCCCCAGCAAAGCTGTGGCATCTGGACCCCACGAGTGACGAGGAACAGCAATACCAGGGAACCATGCACTGATTTCGAGTGCAAACCCTAAACAATGTTCTACGAACTTGTGCTTTGGACCAACAGTAGTCCAAGTCCCTAGCAGGTCTGGTACCGAAAATCAGTGGCCTACCTTGTCCCGAGTGACCGTGGGCTCCTGTGGAACTTTTCCTGCAAAGGCATCTTTGCGGTTGCTTCCCCATTGGCTAGTGACTCACCCGAAGAATTTCTCATCAGCTTCAAGGGCTCTCCTGGTTGCTCCGGGCCTGCCCTCACCTACCCTTGCTGGGTAAGTCCATCAAACCTTGCTGGTCTGCATCATCTTCAATCTTTAGTCCACACAAAACTTGCAGTTGCCAAGGCGTGTTGGCTCCAATCCGGTTGCCAATACTGTCATCAGCTGCAGACGCCGTGGAACACTCCGAATCCAGCTGCTGGTCATCGTCGATCCTTCCTGGACTTCGTGAGCGAAGAGACAAACCACCATCGAGACCTGAAATGACGCGACATCAGTGGTCATCCATCCTGCTGGCCACCGGTCACTGGCAAGTGACTTTGAACTCTGTCCCCTCAATTTTCAGGTCCTCTTCAACTTCAATCCACCTTCGGATTCCAGCGAGCGCCTCTCCCGTCGTCACAAGCAGCAAGTCTTCAGTGATCTCCATTGAAAACAGCATCGCGACCCGACACCAAAAGACACCTATGCACCCGGCTTCCCTGGGTGAGGTAACTCGTGCACTACGGTGCCCAAGTGTGTGTTGGCCCTCGAAATACTTACCCTGTAAGTGGCTTGCTTGTTGACTTCTCCGAAGTGCCCTAAAACTTTAAAATACAAACCGCGACTTGCCCCATTGAAACCAATAGGAAACCCGCGGCTGTGTTTAGACACTGCACGCGTCTCCCGTGGGCTGATTACTTACCTGCTAACACTGCAGAAGTGAAGCCCCAGCGATTCCCAAGGCGCTAGGCCTTTTCATTTTGCAAGTCGAGTTTGTTAAACCATTTTCTTAGTATATGGTCTGGTACGCCCCTAGGGCTACAGCCATATTTGTGCTTAATTTAGAAGAAGAAGTGTTGACATTTGAATGTGTATCTGGGTTCTAATCTCATAAAGAGATTAGTAGAGTGTATCTGGAAATAAATACATATATATTTGATATATATACCTGAAGGCTGCTCTCCACAGCTACCACTAGGATAGCTTTCTTTAAAAGGTTGTCTTAAACCCATCTACCATAAAAGTCGAATTGGACTGGTGCAAGGTGGCCACTATAACTAGTGACCAGCATATGCCAGGCCAACTTCTCACATTGGTGGGCAGCGTGTGGGATTCCAGCTTGCCATTGTTTTACCAGAAAATTTCTATTTGAATTACTAACTGAGAACCACTAAAGGTACTCAAGGTACATATAAAGTCAAGCTAGTATCAATAAGTTCTACTGAACTTAGAGCTGTTTGTGAAGGGATAAGCACATCCTTGCTACAGCTCAAGTTAGGTTCAGTAGGCCTCAACTAGTGTTGGTAGTACAACACTGCACAACACTAGTATGTCTCACCAAGGTGGAGCCAGTGGGTCCACCCCATCTCAGTACAAAGACATAGCCTACACTGACCTGAATGCCTTATGCTTTGAAAGACAACTGAGGGTGGGTAGGAGTCCCTCCTCACAACACCGGATAGATCTGTTAGTAGCAGATGACCTGAGACAAGCTCTAGGAGCTAGTGGGTCTGCATCAGGGTGTGGGTCAACCATAGTCTCTGGGTCTGATGATGAAAATCAAGATGACCTGGAGTCTGTGATTGAAGGGCCAGACCCAGAAGGGTCTGAAAAGAACAGAGGAATTCTCCCTAAGAGAACTGACAGAGTGGGAGAAAGGCCTAGGTCCCCCTCAAGGGACACTGATCATTCATACCACTCTGGAAGAGAATCTGTTCCACAGAGGAACTCCAACTTTCCCAGGGAGACCTCATCTGACAGAAGGTTCAAGATGCTCCAGTATGAGGAAGCTAGGCTTGCCCTCAGAACCAAGCAATTGGCCTTAGATAGGGAAGCCTTCGAGCTCCAAAGAGCTTCTAAGAAGGAGGGGTTAGATACCCCTGGTGGCAGCAACAGTGTCCCTAGAGGCAGAGATTACATTCTAGACCATAGGAACCTGTCCAAGGTTGTTCCTCCCTACCAGAGTGGGGATGATATCCACAAATGGATAACTGCTATGGAGAGGGCCTGTAAAGTTCAACAGGTCCACCAGACACAGTGGGCAGCAATCTTGTGGCTCTCCTTTTCAGATAAAGGTAGAGACAAGCTCCTCACTGTTAGGGAAGAGGATGCTAATGATTATGAAGCCCTGAAGAGTGCTTTGATAGATGGGTTTGGCTTAACCACTGAACAGTACAGGTTGAAGTTCAGAGACACCCAGAAAGCACAGACTCAGGATTGGACTGACTTTGTTGATTGTGCAACCAAGGCTCTAGAAGGTTGGCTGGTTGGTAGTAGAGTAACTGACTTTAAGGGATTGTACAATCTTATAATGAGAGAACAGATCCTTAATAATTGCCAGAACCAGTTGTTGCATCAGTACCTGGTGAACTCTGATCTGACCTCTCCCCAAGAATTGGGAAAGAAGGCAGGCAAATGGGTCAGAACCAGGGTGAGGCAGAACAACCAGAACCAAGGTGGTGACACTAAGAAGCAAGATCCTAAAGGCTCAAATAAAGGTGGGGATAAATCTAAAGACCAGAAGTCTTCACAAGGGCACAAAAAATCTGCATCTGGTGGGGAGTCACAATCTGCAAAGGGAAAAGGCCAAAAGAAGCCCTGGTGCAAATTCTGTAAACAGAAAGGGCACTGGACTTCTGACTGTACAAAGTCCAAAGACCAAACCACCACCTCTCCAGCCCCTAAGGCAACTGTTCCCCCTAGTGCAGTCATTGGTGGAGGTAATACTCAGAATAAGGGTGTAGTAGGGTTGACCCTGGGTTCTGATGTGGACTCTGGCCTAGTCAGAGTACCAACACAGGCATTGCTAGTTTGTGAGGGAGACCTTGATATGTCCTTCCTAGTGAGCCCCAGTAATCTGGGCAAGTACAAACAGCAGCCTATCATAAATGGCAAACAGGCTTTGGCATTTAGGGACACAGGTGCTAGTGTCACCTTGGTGGCCGAGGATCTAGTGGACCCTGCACAGATCATCCTGGGTGAAATGTACCAGGTAACCAATGCAAGCAACACCAGGACCAACCATAGCCTGGCAGTTGTGAATTTCTCCTGGGGAGGGGTAACTGGTCTCAAAAAGGTAGTAGTCAGTGCAGACCTCCCTGTCGAATGTTTGTTGGGCAATGATCTGGAGACTTCAGCCTGGTCTGAAGTAGAATTATGGACTCATGCTGAGATGTTGGGCATACCTGCAGAGGTATTTGCTGTGACCAGGTCACATGCCAAAATGCATAAAGCTGAACCAGCTCTGGATCCTGAAACTATGGACCAGATGCTACCCAAGAGGAGGAGCAGTAGGGTTAAGCCTGGGCATTCCCCTCTGTCTCAGATCTCAGATTCCCCTCCTGAGGGAGGAGAAGCAGAGCCTGAAGAAGGAACTGCCCCAGATGAACTTGAGCCTGGTCAGGTTGAGTTCTTGGGGGCAGGGGGACCTTCCAGGGAAGATCTGAGCGAAGAGCAACAGTGCTGCCCCACTCTTGAACCCCTCAGACAGCAGGCTGCTGCTGAGGCTGCTGGGAGTGCTAGTGGGTCCCATAAGGTATATTGGGATGAGGGGCTCCTATATTCTGAGGCTAGAGATCCTACCCCTGGAGCCACCAGGAGGTTGGTAATTCCTCAGAAGTTTAGGGGGTTCCTCGTGACCCTAGCACATGACATCCCATTAGCAGGACACTTGGGCCAAAAAAAGATCAGGGACAGGCTTGTACCACATCTTCATTGGCCACACATGTCTGAAGACACCAAGGAGTTTTGTCGCTCCTGTGTCACTTGTCAAGCCAGTGGCAAGACAGGTGGACCACAAAGGCCCCCCTGATACCACTACCTGTGGTGGGGGTTACCTTTGAAAGGGTAGGGATTGACATTGTTGGTCCCCTTGACCCACCAACTGCATCTGGGCACAGATTTATACTGGTGGCACTGGATCACGCCACTAGGTATCCAGAAGCTATACCCCTAAGGACTACCACAGCTCCTGTGGTAGCAAGAGCCCTCATTGGAGTCTTCTCCAGAGTGGGTTTCCCAAAGGAGGTCATCTCTGACAGAGGTTCTAACTTTATGTCAGGATATCGAACTGCAATGTGGAAGGAGTGTGGTGTAAACTACAAATTCACTACTCCCTATCATCCACAATGCAATGGGTTAATTGAGAGATTCAACAAAACCCTAAAGGGAATGATTAAAGGCCTCCCAGAAAAGCTTAGGCGAAAATGGGACCTTTTACTTCCCTGCCTTCTGTTTGCATACAGGGAGGTTCCACAGAAGGGGGTTGGCTACAGCCCTTTTGAACTTCTGTTTGGGCACCCTGTTAGAGGACCATTATGTCTGGTGAAGGAGGGATGGGAGTTACCTCTCAAACCTCCCAAACAGGATGTGATGGACTATGTACTTGGTCTCCGCTCCAGGGTGGCAGAGTATATGAAGAAGGCCACTAAAAACCTTGAGGAAAGCCAAGAACTACAAAACGCTTGGCATGACCAAAAGGCTGTCCTGACTGTTTACCAGCCAGGCCAGAAAGTGTAGGTGTTGGAGCCTGTGGACCCAGCAGCTCTCCAGGACAAATGGAGTGGCCCCCATACAATTGTTGAGAAAAAGGGAGAGGTCACGTACTTCGTAGATCTTGGCACTCCCAGGAGCCCCCTTAGGGTGCTCCATGTCAACAGACTTAAGGCATATGTGGACAGGGCTGATATGAGCTTGCTCATGGCAACTGATGAGGACCAGGAGGAGGAGAATGACCCTCTCCCTGACCTGCTCTCACAGAACCCTGATGATGGATCAGTTGATGGTGTTGCTTTGGCAAGCAGCCTCACTGAACATCAACAAACTGAATGTAGACAAGTGCTACATCAGTTTAGACATATGTTTAGCCTGACCCCAAGTCAGACTTCCTGGTGCACCCATGAGTAAAATCTACAGGCAACCTGACCATGTCAGGGATTGTATCAGGACTGAAGTCCAGAAAATGTTGGAGCTAGGTGTTATTGAGCCCTCAGATAGCCCTTGGGCTAGCCCAGTAGTCCTTGTCCCAAAACCTCACACCCAGGGTGGTAAGAAAGAGATGAGGGTTTGTGTTGACTACAGGGGCCTCAATGCAGTCACCAGGACTGATGCCTACCCAATACCAAGGGCAGGTGAACTAATAGACACTTTGGCCTCAGCCAAGTATCTCAGTACATTTGACCTTACAGCTGGGTATTGGCAAATCAAGTTAGGTGATGATGCCAAGGCTAAAACAGCATTATCAACCCCTGGTGGGCACTATCACTTTGTGGTAATGCCCTTTGGTTTGAAGAATGAACCTGCCACATTTCAGAGGTTGGTGAATAAAGTTCTCACTGGTATGGAAACCTATTGCTCAGCTTATCTTGATGATATTGCTGTCTTTAGTTCCACCTGGCAGGATCACCTGGTCCACCTCAGGAATGTACTAGAGGCCCTGCAGAAAGCAGGCCTCACTATCAAGGCCACTAAGTGCCAGATAGGGCAGAGTCAGGTTGTGTACCTGGGCCACCTTGTAGGTGGAGGCCAGGTTCAACCATTGCAGAGCAAGATCCAGACCATAATGGAATGGGTAGCTCCAACACCCCAGACACAGGTGAGAGCCTTCTTGGGCCTGACTGGGTATTACAGGAGGTTTGTTAAGGAAAATGGATCTATAGTGACCCCCTTAAATGATCTAACCTCCAAGAAAATGCCAAAAAAGGTTCAGTGGACAGCTAGCTGTCAAAAGGCATTTGATGACCTCAAGCAGGCAATGTGCACTGCCCCCATCTTACAGAGTCCAGATTACAAAAATAAGTTAATTGTCCAAACAGATGCTTCAGAGCTGGGTGTGGGAGCTGTACTGTCTCAACTTAATGATGAAGGTCAAGACCAGCCAGTAGCTTTCATAAGCAGAAGGCTGACCCCTAGAGAGAAACGTTGGTCAGCTATTGAGAGGGAGGCCTTTGCTGTGGTGTGGGCCCTGAAGAAGCTGAGGCCATACTTGTTTGGCACTCACTTCATAGTTCAGACTGACCATAAGCCCCTCCTATGGCTCAAACAGATGAAAGGTGAAAATCCTAAACTGCTCAGGTGGTCCATTTCCCTACAGGGGATGGACTATACAGTGGAACATAGACCTGGGACCCAACATGCCAATGCAGATGGACTCTCAAGCTATTTCCACTTAGAACATGAAGACTCAACTGGTCAAGGTTAGTTTAATGTCCCTGCGTTTGGAGGGGGGGGGGGGTTGTGTAGGAGAGTAGGATCTGCACTTTTGTTGCCCCCACTTTTTTCTGATGCATACACTGGTTTCTGGCTATAGTCTGGCTGGGTCCCTGCTAATCAGGGCCCCAGTCTCACTGATCTCTCTAAAACAACTTGGTGTGCATATTAGATGCACTAGTGATTGGATACTGTGGTACCTTATGAGCCCCTAGTATATGGTACCTTAGGTACCTAGGGCATTGGTACTTCACAGGCCTACCAGGGGCTGCAGCATGTATTATGCCACCCCTGGGAAGCATTCACAATCTGACACCACAGGCCTGCTACTGCAGCCTGTGTGAGGTAGTGTTAGCACTCCTCACTGAGGTATAGGTTCCTATATCTCACCATACACACACATATAAACCTATCAGTCACCCCTCATGCAGGCCCTAACAATCCTGAGTGCTGGGTGCTTGGTTTACTATGTGAGGGGGTGCTTCTGCATGAGCAGGACCCCTCTGCAGCTGGCAGAGTCTATTCTCTGCTGCTGTTTGTGGATGCGGTTAAACCATATACTCTTAAGTGCATTATAGCCTCGCGGTAAATGCTAACTTTGGAATGACTGCATCAAAACATGTCGTGTTTGGTGTCAAACAACTTGGAATCATACCCCCACACCAGTAACTGGTGTGGGAGTATGATCCCACCCTTCTAGAGGGGACAACATGTACCCACTGTACTAAACGGTAGAAATCTCATGGAGCCCAGGCATCACAAAATGGATGCCACCAGCACAGACACTGGGCTGCCCTCCTGCTGCTGACCGAAACTCGCAGTGGAGGAAGCCCAACAAAAGGTATCCTGTCACAGGGAGGTGTCACCACCTCCCAGACAGGATTTAGTGTATTGGAGCTGGGTGGGTGCACTCTTAGAGAGCTTTAAAGTCCTGCACTGGGGGAGCAGTAGGCTCCTCTGTGCATATGCCAGCTCAAACCGGTTCAGGGGCTACCTGCCCCTGCTCTGGCGCGAAACTGGACAAAGGGAAGTGGGTGTAACCACCCACTACCCTGACCCTCCTAGAGGAGTGGTCATAGAGCTAGTCCCTCCCCTATCTTCACTATAAGATACCAAGCATTGCCAATGCAATTCAGATTACCCTGGACGACGCTCTACAAAGAAGAATCCTGGCCCTTCGACCTTCCACTATCTCTGGAAGACTGAAGAATCTCCCTTGGAGTCAAGGAGTGACTCCCCTGCTTGGCAGGCACCAGTAACTTTGATCAACGGTTGCAAGCTTCACCGCTCCCGCCAGAGTCCGAAGTCCCTGCGTCCCCTGAAGAAGATTTCCTGACCTCTCGACGGCCATTTTGTGTCCCCAGCGAAGCTGTGGCATCTGGACCCCACGAGTGACGAGGAACAGCAATACCAGGGACCATGCACTGATTTCAAGTGCAAACCCTAAACAACGTTCTACGAACTTGTGCTTTGGACCATCTGTAGTCCAAGTCCCTAGCAGGGCTGAAACCGAAAATCAGCGGCCTACCTTGTCCCGAGTGACTGTGGGCTCCTGTGGAACTTTTCCTACAAAGGCATCTTCGCAGTTGCTTGCCCATTGGCTTGTGTCTTACCGAATACTTTCTCATCAACTTCAAGGACTCTCCTAGTTGCTCTGGGCCTGCTCTCACTTACCCTCGCTGGGTAAGTCCATCAGACCTTGCTGGTCTGCATCATCTTTAATCTTCAGTCCACACAAAACTTGCAGTTGCCAAGGAGTGTTGGCTCCAATCCGGTTGCCGACACTGTCATCAGCTGCAGACATTGTGGGACACTTAGAATCCAGCTGCTGGTCATCGTCGATCCCTCCTGGACCTTGTGAGCGAAGAGACAAACCACTATCGACGACCTGAAACGACACAACATCAGTGGTCATCCATCCTGCTGGCCACCGGTCACTGGCAAGTGACTTTGAACTCTGTCCCCTCAATTTTCAGGTCCTCTTCAACTTCAATCCACCTTCGGATTCCAGCGGGTGCCTCTCCAGTCGTCACAAGCAGCAAGTCTTCAGTGATCTCCATTGAAAACAGCATCGCGACCCGACACCAAAAGACACCTATGCACCCGGCTTCCCTGGGTGAGGTAATTCGTGCACTCCGGTGCCCAAGTGTGTGATGGCCCACGAAATACTTACCCTGTAAGTGGCTTGCTTGTTGACTTCTCCGAAGTGCCCTAAAACTTTAAAATACAAACCGCGACTTGCCCCATTGAAACCAATAGGAAACCCGCGGCTGTGTTTAGACACTGCACACGTCTCCCGTGGGCTGATTACTTACCTGCTAACACTGCAGAAGTTAAGCCCCAGCGATTCCCAAGGCCCTAGGCCTTTTCATTTTGCAAGTCGAGTTTGTTAAACCATTTTCTTAGTATATGATCTGGTACGCCCCTAGGGCTACAGCCATATTTGTGCTTAATTTATTGAGAAGTGTTGACATTTGAATGTGTATCTGGGTTCTAATCTCATAAAGAGATTAGTAGAGTGTATCTAGAAATAAATACATATATATATTTGATATATATACCTGTGTGGTGTCCTTTTCATTTGGTAATTCAAGAGATTATAAGGTAAAACAAGCTGCTTTATATTCCTCAGAGACTTAGCCTGAAGGCTGCTCTCCACAGCTACCACTAGGATAGCTTTCTTTAAAAGGTTGTCTTAAACCTATCTACCATAAGAGTCGAATTGGACTGGTGCAAGGTGGCCACTATAACTAGTGACCAGCATATGCCAGGCCAACTTCTCACAACGGGCCACGCATATTTTAAACCAAATCAATATCAGTTTCTATTACTAGCAGGAAGACGGCATTTTTTGTATTTTCCATAAGTAGCATTTTTCATCAACACTTCGGGCCTGGTTACGAGTTTGGCGGGCAGGTTACTCCATCACAAATGTAACGGATATCCCGTTGGTCATATTACGAGTTCCATTATATCCAATTAAAAAGATTGGAACTAGTAACTAGTACTAGGGCGGACGGGATATTTGTCACGTTTGTGATGGAGTAAACAGTCCGCCCAACCAGTTATCAGGTCGTAATTGATTATTATCCGTACATTGCTCCCATCCGGATGTAACCATGAATGAGTTGCTGGTAAAGGAGGAAGAAGTTTCAAAATGGCAGTAGCCCTTGATGCTCATGCTAAAATAGGAAAAATGCATTTCCCTGAAGGAGGGATTCTTCCTGAAATACATTGGTGCACGTACTAAGGTAACAACGATGATAGCATGGGTACTTTAATCCTGTAATAAAACAGCAGCTACAATATCTAACTGAAAGACTTTAAGCACCTTTTCAATTGGCATTTTGACCTTTGACCTTACTCTTGTATAGTTTTGCTTAGTTGAAGCTACTTTTCAATGCTGAAGGGATTTGTCAACAGGTTGTTTGCAATATGTATAGCTTTTAAGAGGAAGCAGCAACATCTAGTATATAATTGACCCTATATTAGGATGGAAGACACATTTTCAAAATACCAGCAACTTTAAGGATTATTTTTATTCTATTCTGCATGAGTTCTTTGAAATTCATGTTGTTTAATACCAGAATTAATCTCAATTATGAAGTATATTCAAGATTCAGGGCGGTGAGATGTGGGGGACAAATCTTTGCATATCTTGTTCCCAAGTTGTGGAATAACAATAATCTTACACTCAAAGTGTCATTTAAAATCATATTTAATGGTAAAGTCATATTTTAAGTTACAATTTAGAAAATGCCACTTTTAGAAAGTTGATGTTTTCTTGCCCAACACAACTGTGCCTTTCCTCTAGTGTCCTGGGTGACATGACTGGGAATGGCTCTTCTGTTGTGGTTTGTGGATTGCTTCTATAAATGAGAACAAAGAAGGACTATTTATGAGGGGAATAAGTCTGCCTGACAGAGTGGCTAGAGAGGAGCTATCCCCTGCACTGATTACATTTCCAAGACGTCTGCCTGCGGCATGCACAAAGGAAACATATGCCTTTTGTCACCCTAGACAGTTTGGAGCCAGATCCAGGGTAAGGACCAGAACCAGTTTTGGGGGAGGTCAGGGGATTCCCCCACACAAAGGATGGCACCAGGTATAAATGTGACATCTGCAGAACCTCTCATCAGGACACATGTGTATCTGTGGAAGATTCAGAATAGGATCTGCCCTGCTACCAGTAGAACTGCTCTGCCGCTGGAAGGACTGCCTTGCTGTCTGAAGGAGGAACACTCAACCTGCTTGCCTTTATCCTAGGCTACACAGTGACTTCACAGGGACACAAGAAGCTTCGAACGGCCTCCCTGCAACTGTCCAGCCGATCAGCACCAACTGGATCTGGCTGGACCTGGCTGAGCCCTACTGCTGGCTTCTGCTGGAGTGAGATCTGACCCGCAAGAAGTACCCAGGTCATGGAATCTTGGCAGGCATCAGTGAGAGCTCTGCCTCAAGAAAAGGGGAAAATCCTGAAAGTTGGGTTCCTCCCGACTGCAAAGTGACCTCTTTGTGCAGAGAATTGTCTGCTCACCATGTCAGCCAATGCGAAGTTGCAGTGGAACCTGGTCTTCACGCCAACCGTGACTATCTGCAAAGACCGCTAACGTGAGACCTGCCCTTCACTTCAACAGCAATGGTCAATCGAGGAGCAACCAATGTGAAGCTCCAGTGGTGACTGGCTCTTCGTATAGCAACAACCATCTGTGATGTTTGACCTGCTCCTTGAACCGAAAGCATCCTCCTTGTGGCCCCCCATTAACGCGATCAGCACACTTCACACCAGATTTGAACTGTAACTCTTCAGAAAAACTTTCCTTTTCCCTTTATCCAACCCACACTCCATCACAGGCTTTCCCCTGCTCCAGCGTGACTAGATAAACTCGAGTGGTGCTTTGTGCCTTATGAAAACTAAAAATGTATTTTTTTCCAGTTCTAGTGAATGGATTTTGCTTTTCTGGTATCATCTCATTTATAAAAATGTACTCTATTTCTCTAAAATGGTTTCAGATTTCTCTTGTGTTTTATCACTGTTTGTGTGCTCCATAAATACCTTACACATTGTCTCTACATTAAGCCTAAAGTATACAAAAAGTGAAGGATGAAATGCTTGAGTCAATCTCAGCCACTGGTAGTTATTTGCGGTCGCATCTAAAGTATACAAAAAGTGATGGATGGAATGTGTGGATTAACCTCAAGAACTGGTGGTTACTTGGAGCCGTATCCCAATCCACCATTATTACTAATATTCAAAAGAGAGGTTTTTACCTGTCAAAATGGGTTTTGAACTGATTTCTCTGAAGGTTCAAACTGCAGTAGTCAGGCTATAATTATGGACATCAAGTCATGTTTTCCTCTTACACAAGTGGATGGCACAATAAGTTGTGCAGTCCACAGCTGGCATTTGACTTTCCATGCCCGTAGTGCAGTTTCCACCCCATATACTTTAGACTTATAGGACAGTTAGACACACCAATCAGGAATTAGCCAGGTTCCAAATGTTTTCGTATCAGACCCCATACAGTGGGCAATGGACAGCATTGGTCTAGTATGCAAAGTCTTAAAACCAGCAATAAAATTCAGCAAGTAATGAGGGTGACTATGCAAAAAAGGGGAATTTTCTTATATTACTCATTTCAATAATACTCATGTTATAGACCTTGGACCAAAGAAAGCCTGAGTTTGCCCGCTGAAATTCAAATCTGTTAAAGTTGTGTTGAGTCCCTACAGTTGATGCATTAGTCCACGAGGCACCAGTGCCAGTCTGTAGTGGGAATTCCTGGCACTTGCCGACCATATCTGGTACATTGTGCATGATATTACTTGTGCCTATTACATTCCCCATTAAAGCCTTTCAGGGTTTATTTTTGGACATTTTTTAGTTGAAATTATTATCACTGCATAAAAACTGCTGTCAGGGGAAGCAATACAAAGATAAGTGTAAACTAGGGGATATGTCTGCTGTCTGAACCTCATTTGCCTCTGTAACCAAGGTGTACTCTGACCTGCTGTGATGGCTGCAGAGGTCCAGTGCAAATGTTCAACATTATACTGAGTGCTCAAAAGCAGTGGAAAATAACCTGTTTTTCTCTCAGTTCTGAGGCCGTGCTGTGCCTCAAAAAGTCCACGCACTCATTTACTTATAAGCCGGCTGCACCTCCAAACTGCATAATCTCCCTGGGCCAATCAGAAAGCTTTCTTTTTTAATATTGTGTTTGAGGGTCCCTCCCAAGAGTAAATCGAACCCGACCATCTGGATGAAAAAATATTTTTTCACCTTAATTTCTCAAAAACTGCTGAATGGATTAACATCAAATAGCAATAATTACACTCTGTGGATCAAGATCTAGCTACCTGTCAAATTTGGTGTAATTCCGTTCCGCAGTTTTTGCAAAAACACTTTGTTAGACCAGCTTTTCCAGTGGGTTTATCCCCAGACTTTTTGTTTTTGCTTTTTGGCCTCCTGTTTTTGACCTGTTTTTGTTGGTTTCAGGACTCTGGGCACTTTACCACTGCTGATCAGTGCTGAAGTGAGTATGCTCTCCCTGTAAATTGTTATGATGGATCAGTGTTTCCATGATTGATTATTTGATTTACTACTAAGTCCCTAGTACAGTGCACTGTGTGTGCCCAAGGCCTGTACATCAAATGCTGCGAGTGGGCTTGCAGCACTGATTGTGCCACCCACACAAGCAGCTTTTCAAAGGTAACTCAGACCTGCTACTGCAGTGTCTGTGCTCAGTTGTGACTGTCATGTCCACTTGGCAAGTGCACCTACTTGCCAGTCCCTAATCTTCCTTTTTCTTACATATGAGTTACCCCTAAGGTAGGCCCAAATTACCCCTGTGGGCAGGGTGTTGTGTATGTTAAAGGTAGGACATGTACTGGTGTGTGTGACATGTCCTGGTAGTGAATTACAGTGCAATTCGTTTTTAACTATGGAAAGGCTAGCTGTCCCATAGTAAAGAATGGGAGTTTATTTATTACATCTTATAAATACAACTTTCCATTGGGACAAGTTAGGAAAGTAAAGTTTAGTGTGCCTGGACTCCGAATGTAAAAATGCATCTTTTAGTAAAGAGGATTTTTATGTCCTGTGTGGGAAAATACCACTTTTAGAAAGTAAGTATTTTCTTACTTAGCCTTCCTGTGTGCCTCTGCTGGTTTGTGGATTGACTGTCTGGCGTTGGGGTGACAGGGGCTGGGGAAGTGCATTCTCTCAGAGAGCCACTGGGGGGTGATATGTGTCCTGCTTTTCCTGAATGGGATTTCTTTCACATCTGAATGGGCCTGCTCTGCCTTGGATAATGCTGCCTCCACCTCCCACCGGGAAGCTGCACCAGAAAGGACAGAGCTGGTTTTGACTGAGCAAAGAGCTTCTCTGCCACCAGAGAACCAATGAATTTGCTTTATAAATATTGGGGCCCACACCCCAGAACTTCAGATTACTCCTGAACTAAGGAACCTGCCAGGAAGAAGAATCGGAAAGCTGAAGGAGGAGTTCTGCCCCTGTGCTGTGTGCTATTGGGGTTGGCCTGCAGTGGTTGTTTCTGTCTTGGGCAGGGAAAGGACTGGACTGTGCTTTCATCATCCTGCGGTTAGAGTTTTCTCCAAGGGCTTGGAGTAGAGAATGCCTCTTTTTGGACGCCTCAGGGATAGAAAATACTTCAAAGATCACTTCTGGGAATCAAGAGGAACCTTTGCCAAGGAGAAGAGCGGGAGAAACTGAGGATTACTGCCCCTTTGCTGTGTGCTGTCTGGGGTTAGCCTGCAGTGGCTGTTTCTGCCAAGGAAAGGACAAGGACTTTGCTGTGTGTTGTGCTGCCTGCTTGAGAACGATTTCCAGGGGCTTGAAGTAGAGCATGCCTCCTGTTTTGAAGTCTCAGGGACACAAAGACTTCATCCACAGCTCCCCTGAACTTCTTTTCTGGGAGTTCTGACCTACCAGGAGGTGCCGGTAGCTGTTCTGGGCCTCTGGAGATTGTTCTGGCTGTTGGGAGCTGGAAAAGTAGCGCAACGATGAGAAGCGCAACACATCTGTACCTGTTTCCGAAGCATCACCCAAAAAAACGACACAGTGCCTGCTCGAGAAATCGCCACACGCTGCATTGAGTGCACCGATGTTCGAAGTCTGAGATCACCGCACCGATTCAGATGGAGGCCCTGCTGTGCGGCTGCAAGAACCAATGCATCATCTCGGATCGGCACGCATCGCATTGAGGTGCCAGATCTGTCACATAGTTGGGGGATGTAGTAAGAAACCAACGCATCACCTCCCCACACAGTAAGAAACCGATGAATCACCTCCTCTCTGGTAAAGAACTGACGCATCACCTCCCCTGCGCAGCAGTAAGGGACCAAGGTATCAGCTCCGCTGGAGCAAGGAACTGACGCATCACACTCCCTGCATGTAAGGAACTGATGCATCACCTTCCCTGCAGCCCTTTTTGCTTGTGTTTTCGACGCATCCAAGGTACTTTGTGTGAAAAGTGTTGCATCTGCAATTTGCATTGAACAGAACTGTTTCTACCTTTTGAAAGTCATGTTTTTATTACTGTATTGTGTATTTTCATCACTTTAGTCTTGTTTGGTTTAGATAAAGATTACTTATTTTTCTAAACTGGTGTGGTGTCCATTTGTAGTGTTTTCACTATATTACTGTACGCATGCACAAATGCTTTACACACTGCCTCTAAAATAAGCCTGTCTGCTCATGCCAAGATACCAAGGTGGTGAGCAGGGGTTATTTTAGAAGTGTATCTCCCTTACCCTAAATAGGAAGAAGGGTCCGGACTTGGACAAAGGTGTAAACCAGTGCCAACTAGAGACCCTCATTTCTAACACACTTCTGACAAAAGTCTATTGAAAATGCATGGGGAAATTTGCTTTAAGGACCTCCTTTTTTGCGACCCCCACTTGATGAATCATGCAGAAACTTTTCAGGAAGTATATATATCTATATAGCTCAAAATAATACCCTTTCAGGGTTAGAGTGGTGCATAAATTATACAAAAAAGAAAGCAAGTAACATTGTGGTAGTTTCCAAATTTAGGTGGAAAGCAGCTCCTCTATAGGGCACCCTGCAGCAGTATGAGTCTGCTCACCTGAAATGTCATTATTTCTAACATAGTTTTTAAGCATAGGATTAGTACAGTGCCAGCCATGCCGGGCTAGAAAGGAACAACGTCTTTTGCCTTTTTTACAGTAAAGTCTTTAAGCATATATTAGCTGGTGCTATATATCCTGAGTTGTAAATTGATAAAAGGTTTTACCCCTCCCGGCAAAGTATTACACCTTTGGATTAGGAAAATACCATTCAAGGCAAGCTGAAATGTATAAAAGCAATACCTGGCATGTGTTTCGCTCTTGTTAGAGCTCTTCAGAGAGGTAAAGCTTTGTCCAGACACAAGGGAGCACCAAGTATAAGTTCGAAAAATACCCTTTCAGGCTTAGAGTAAAGCATAAATCATGCAAAAAAGGAAGCAGGGAAGCTGCGTAGTTCCCAAGTTTTGGTGGAAAGCAACTCCTATATAGAGCACCCTACAACACCAGTGCAACTAAATCTGCTCACCTCAAATGTCTGTTTTTCTACCACGTTAATAAGCATAGGATTAGCACAGTGTCATCCACGCTAAACTAGAAAGGGACAAAGCCTTTTGCCATTCTAAACTGCCAATTCTTTAAGCATGATTGGTTATGGAGGTGTCATGCATGGTTTGTATTTTCATATGGGTTCATCAGTACAGGAGGTATTTCAGCTGCACTATACATCTCACTCAATGGTGAGACATGTGAAACATCTTGCTCAAGTTAAACTTTGACACATACGACTGAGATCATCTTTGAAGTGATAATCAAGAGTAATTGAATATTAAGGGCCTGCTTATGACAGCCAAGTTAAATTGCAATTCTTGTGAAAACATCTGTTTGTGCCGGCATAACAATTATGGTGAAATGCTTAGCACGCTCACCTCAAGTAAATACCATGACATGTTGATGCTATGCCCCATTTTCAGGGAAAACCCAGAATAGGTTATAATTATTCCACCTGATGAATTCCAAACACCTTGATGTCAGATTTTATCTGTTGCAATAATTAGCGCACTCAGCATCTCAGCACTCATATTCTAGTCACAAGTGGGAAATGGGAAAGACTATGTATGGGAAAATGTGCTGAGATATGAATGAATGTGTGGTGTGTGTTATGGGGATGTGTCTGAAGGTGAATTTGCAAAATGTTCAATTTGAGTTGCATCTGTGGTCATTGGGGGGAGAGTCTCCCTTAACTTCAGAAGGTACAACCCTCTGGTACTACATAAGCCTGGCCTAAGACTTTTTTCAGGCAATGCGCCTTCACATGATCATTTGGTGTACTAGGAGAGGCAGGACACATAGTACCAGATGGTTCAGGTATTCGGCTTATGCCTACATCTCAGCATTCAACGTATTAAATGCTGCCAGAGTCCCAAAGGGCCTCAGGCTTTCATTGTGCCATCAGGTGTTTTTGTCCATTGTCATCACCAGATGTATTCATTGCAACTCCATGGAGGTCACAGGATTCATTTTGCTACAAAATATTTCTGTCCATTTTGGCGAGTGAGGAGTCAGTAATGGTATTGATCAGCTCCATTCGGATCAGGCCAAGCCTAACTGACTATCAGGATTTACCGGATGGAGTTAACGCCCTGTACCTGACCCCGGTGATTTGTTATAATTGAACCGCGTAAAGCTTCGTTGCTTTCTGGCATATGCAACGATGGGGTAGGTGCACTGGCGGCAGTATCCGAGGAAAAATGTGAGTAGCCTTGTTTAAAAGGGATACAGGCACCACTATTAGTGGGGGCTTAATATATATTTGGTCCCATGTTTGTTTTTGTAAACTCCTTTTGATCTCCCGTTTTCCACAGCACGTTAAATTAGGGGCGTTTCATTGCTTGTGCCAGCGGTTTTTTTCTTCAGCAGTGCGAGGTAAGCACTCATTAAAAAACCCCTGTTTTAATTTTGATGGGGTGGTATGTGTATAAATCTTAGAGCGGTTGATTCCTCTGGACACAGTGTCCATAAGCACTATTCGATGTGGGTTATTATCTCATACGCCGATCTATTTCTTGTTTTTCATGTACTGGATGTGCACACAACGGTGGCACATCATGTGGCATCAAGGTGTTCCTGATGCTTATATTTGTGTTTTACTTCGTTTTGTTTTTTCTGTCCTAGGTACTGATCAGGAGCGGTTACATCATGCAGCTGTAGCCAGATTTCGGGTGATACAGGTTACTGCCCGCCCTGATCTATTTTGAGGGTATTTTAATTGGTTTTCACGTGCACATTACATTTTAAAGTTCTGGTCCTGACGAAGCGCCAACGACCCTTATGGCGACGCAGGCGCGAAACATGTTGACCTATGTCTTTCTACACCCGGGCATAGTATGCCTTTGGGGCTAGATTTTATTTAGCAGTTGAGTCTGCTTAGGGTACACAATTCAGACAATCGCTGCAGGTTTACCCTTCACGAATTTTCTCTTGACACTTGCGCGCACTTTTGTTTTCACCCTCATTGGACCCCCCACCCCACACACCCACATGCACCATCCGGCAGTCCTATAAAAGATCTCCGACAAAGAGACCCTTCGGGGGACCCATAGGGAATTGCAGCGCCGGCCCTACGAGGAGCAACTGCCCGATGATGAAGCATGACACCCTTTGGGGTGTGTGAGGGCAACAGAGGACACATTATGGTTTTCCCTTTCATCTGAGGGTCCCTTCACCTAGGTATTTCTCTCTTTCTTTTTCTTTTTCCTTCCTCTTTTCTCTTTTTTCTGATTCCTCTTCTTAACATATGGTGACTGTTTGCACCTTATTGTATGGGTGACTTTTTGCACCCTACTTTTCAGGAACAGTGTCCTTTTTGTGATATTAATGCAGATATTAGGAGCGTGGACACTGGACCTTTTATAAGCTCCCGGTCCCCCCCTCTTTTGTATCGCAAGTCATGTACGGCGGCTCAGCCGTGGGACCTTACTATTTTACCTTTTTTTTCCTTTTTTATCGTAGGCGCATGAGATAATACCCTTTTGAAAGTGGTTCCCCCCGTTATACAGGCACCAGCAATTATGGACCCCTTGTGTATTCACTGGGTCTGTTAACAGTAATGTGGGAACTTTTCTCACTCTAGGAGATCTTACATATTGCAGCAATGATAATTGATTGTGAGCACGAGTTGAGTCTACACTCATTAGTAGGCATTATCGTTTGTATTGAGCGCATGATTTGCGCATGTGTTGGGGATTAGTTTGCCCTACCTATGCACTTGCACGTTAAGCTCATAAACTCGAGCATGCGCACTAAACTTTTCGACTATCAGGATTTACCGGATGGAGTTAACGCCCTGTACCTGACCCCGGTGATTTGTTATAATTGAACCGCGTAAAGCTTCGTTGCTTTCTGGCATATGCAACGATGGGGTAGGTGCACTGGCGGCAGTATCCGAGGAAAAATGTGAGTAGCCTTGTTTAAAAGGGATACAGGCACCACTATTAGTGGGGGCTTAATATATATTTGGCCCCATGTTTGTTTTTGTAAACTCCTTTTGATCTCCCGTTTTTCACAGCACGTTAAATTAGGGGCGTTTCATTGCTTGTGCCAGCGGTTTTTTCTTCAGCAGTGCGAGGTAAGCACTCATTAAAAAACCCCTGTTTTAATTTTGATGGGGTGGTATGTGTATAAATCTTAGAGCGGTTGATTCCTCTGGACAGTGTCCATAAGCACTATTCGATGTGGGTTATTATCTCATACGCCGATCTATTTCTTGTTTTTCATGTACTGGATGTGCACACAACGGTGGCACATCATGTGGCATCAAGGTGTTCCTGATGCTTATATTTGTGTTTTACTTCGTTTTGTTTTTTCTGTCCAGGTACTGATCAGGAGCGGTTACATCATGCAGCTGTAGCCAGATTTCGGGTGATACAGGTTACTGCCCGCCCTGATCTAGTTTGAGGGTATTTTAATTGGTTTTCACGTGCACATTACATTTTAAAGTTCTGGTCCTGACGAAGCGCCAACGACCCTTATGGCGACGCAGGCGCGAAACATGTTGACCTATGTCTTTCTACACCCGGGCATAGTATGCCTTTGGGGCTAGATTTTATTTAGCAGTTGAGTCTGCTTAGGGTACACAATTCAGACAATCGCTGCAGGTTTACCCTTCACGAATTTTCTCTTGACACTTGCACGCACTTTTGTTTTCACCCTCATTGGACCCCCCACCCCACACACCCACATGCACCATCCGGCAGTCCTATAAAAGATCTCCGACAAAGAGACCCTTCGGGGGACCCGTAGGGAATTGCAGCGCCGGCCCTACGAGGAGCAACTGCCCGATGATGAAGCATGACACCCTTTGGGGTGTGTGAGGGCAACAGAGGACACATTATGGTTTTCCCTTTCATCTGAGGGTCCCTTCACCTAGGTATTTCTCTCTTTCTTTTTCTTTTTCCTTCCTCTTTTCTCTTTTTTCTGATTCCTCTTCTTAACATATGGTGACTGTTTGCACCTTATTGTATGGGTGACTTTTTGCACCCTACTTTTCAGGAACAGTGTCCTTTTTGTGATATTAATGCAGATATTAGGAGCGTGGACACTGGACCTTTTATAAGCTCCCGGTCCCCCCCTCTTTTGTATAGCAAGCCTAACTGAACCCAGCTGTGATTAAATATCTTTATCTTCATGGGCCAACATGTGCTTAGCCTCAACCAGAAAGTATGCATGGTCAAGGTTTCCTGGGTACCATGAAGGGTGAGGAAATGAGGAGCCTGCTGGGAAAAGAAGGTGCTGTTGGCGCGCAAACCAGTCTTTCATCATTTTACAAAGGGCACACCAACGACTCAGACTGGGATTGGTGTAGTCCCTACACGGAATTTGGTGCTCCCCAATTGGACGCAACTCTAAAGCATGTGGGATCAATTACAATAATCAGAATGATTACATTCTCAGTAAGGATGCAAACACTGGTTAGAACTTTTAAAGTTTATAAAATTATTAATAGGCAAAAAACATGAAATAGGGCATCAATAAGTATGTCAGCAGAGCATGCAAGTCATAAGTGTAAGAATAAAGTTCCATGGAAAATCGAACAAAGATTTGCCTCTTAAGGATGGGAAACAGGGGATTCTAGGGTACAGAGAAATGTGCGTTCTTTTATTGGACTTTAGAAAATGTTTTTCACACATTGCTACACAAGTACAAGGATCGCAGGATATGTTCAAATGAGAAACAATTAATACGAAATATTTTACTATAAAATACTTTCAAACATTCTCGCATGGTACTAGTACATTGGATTCAATTGTTCTCACAGTTTATTCAAGATTTATAATTGACACATTGTACAAGCAACGCCTGAGATTGTTGGGATGTCCTTGGTTAGGTACAGTGTGGTGAGAAATATTTGAGTACATTCTCCATTTATTACTGTAAAGATTACAATCCTTTATTTAGGATAAGAAGCAACAGTATTAATCATCATATGGTGTATCACAAAATCAATTCAAGATGCAGAACAGTTTCAACACGGTTTATGTTAGCGTAAGCTGACTTCTAACATATTTAAAATGAATAAGGGAAAAACAGTTCTCAAATCGGTATGGGGAATCGAGCACTGGTGATGTCAAAACATTTCTAAGTGAGACCAGCCTAGAACACAGTGGGTAGACTAAACATGTAAATCCTTGGTGGCTGGCATAGCACAAAGACTTGTGGTGTTGGCCAGGCACTTATGCATTTCATGTCTGGAAGAGATCAATACAAGGAAGAGTGAATATTTGCACTGTGCCCCAGATTTCTTAGCTACTGGATGAGAGGTGAAGTATTTGAAGAGGATGAGGGCTGGATGATGTTATGAGGATGAGGGATGGATGCTGTCATGACCCTCAGCAGTAGTCTGGGAGCTCATTCTCCATCAAATTA
Source organism: Triturus cristatus (assembly GCF_964204655.1). NCBI lineage: Eukaryota > Metazoa > Chordata > Amphibia > Caudata > Salamandridae > Triturus > Triturus cristatus. The sequence continues at coordinate 1,482,991,068 of NC_140590.1, read as the reverse complement.
ACTGCTGTGTTGGTTGCTTGTAGGAAAAGTGAATTCTATGTCTGGAACAGAGGCTTCGGGTTATGCTTCTCTATCTTTACTGTTAAATTCACAGCAGCCAATCAAAACACTTAAAACTTTAAACTACATATCCCATGAGCGTCAATAGCCCAATATCCCATCCAATCACAGGGGTCATGCTTACTTATATATGTCCACATTACCATTGTTTTTCCTCTTTCTTTGCTTCTGCTGCAGCCGAGCTAAGTGTCTTCAATTATATTGCATGTGCATTGCTTATTCATAATTGCCTGTAGTACTTTGGGGTTGTAGTGGTGACGGAGCGTGTTCCGCTCTTCTGGGCTTCTTGTTTTTCATACTGCCTATACCCTTCCAGCATGGAGCACGGATGCAGAACGGGTGACCTTCTTGGCGCGAAGACACAGTCCTCTTTCTGTTGTTATGCTCACGCCAAGCCGATCCGGATCCTCTGAGTCTCTGATCGGCTTTGCACGCTACGTGCAGCACTTAGAACACTCTAGTCACCTGAGAATGCCCGACGGTGCGCATAAACATTAATTAAGGGGTCCACCCTAGGGATTTGTGCAGGTGGCTCCCTCCACTTGAATTTGACTGCTTTTGGGCTGTTTTTTGCCTGGTTTCTGCCATTCACTCCTGCTCTGGGGCTTACATTCCCCCCAAACGTCTTCTAGTCCCTCACTGCATTTTTCTTTAAAGCAGCATGGCATATTAGGCTGATGAGGAGGAAGGATATATGGAATACATGGACGTGCCTCAAGAGGCTCGAGGAAGCGCTTGTTACTCATGTGCAGGATGCCATTAATCAGGCCCTAATCAGGGCTTCGAGGCCTTTCACGCAATCCCTAGTCTATCATGGACGGCGAGAGTTAGAAAGTTCCTCTGGAGACTCCTTCACCGGAAATTGAGCCACCAATGATGTGATCTTCACCTAAAGAACCTCAGGTGGGGGTTCCTCTTCTACTTCGGACATCCTCTCTTAGATAGCTGCCTCCATCCTTCGGGACCACAAGTATGGGAGTGTTCTATCCCAAGGTCCTTCGGGGTGGCGGGTAGGTTCAACTCCTCATCTGACAAACTTGTCTTCTACGTCCTCTTCCCCATCTGCGGATTCAGACATTCCCCAAGATGATCCACAGCCAGTGCCAAAATGCAAATGCAAGATGCACCACACCACTGCTGATTTACCACCAGTAGGTCATAAGAACCTGCTGTTTGAACAAGAAAATATTGTTCATCCTCGATCCACAGAATGGCTGCCCTTTATCAAGGTGGCCCACTATGTTCAGGACAGGCTGCGCAAGGGCTTTGAGCATGAGATGCGCAATACCCTGAGGTTAGAATGCCTTAGACCATCTCTCCTCTGCAAGGTGACGGAAACACCGGAATTACATCCTAACATGGTGACCTTCCTTAAGAAGTTTGCAAAAGACCCCAAGAAGGGTCTAGACAGGGCAAGTTGTGGATGCTAAGACAAATTGCTATAACTTTCCGGCCCTCTCACAAACACTTTAGAACTGGACGTGCAAGCGAAGAATGCTTATTCACAGTTGGATCCGAGTGAAATCCTCAAATGGGCCCAAACAATGTTGCGCCTCCTTGGAAACACTGACCGTGCTATGTCCACAGAGCATAGGAAATTGTTTCAAATGAGGACTTATCTGAAACTGGCCGAGTTGGCCTCTATGGAGACAGGCACTTTGGAAAGTGGCTTGCTATTTTGTGACAAATTCGTAAAAGATCCAGGGAAGTATGTTGCCATGTTCTCTGCCTTGGACAAGGCCCAGACATCTGTGAAGGTGTTCCAGGGTGGCCTTTTTGCCAGGCTGGGCGCTTTCGAGGCCAAGCTCTAGGCCGTGGATTCAGCCAGGAGTCCAGAGGGTACTATTTGAGGGGAAGAGGTGCTCCCTCTGGATCCCCCAACTTCTACCTCACCCGCAATACAGGACGACATGGCCATACCCAGCAAGGCAACTAATGGGTGATTGCAACTCTGATGTTTCCACTTATGCAGGTACGAGTTAATCCAGACTCCGAGGTGGGGGCATCAAATACAGCTGTTTCAACACAATTGTAAGATTATCATTTAGAACCAGGCGGTTTAGGGGTTCAAAGTTGAGTTTTACTCCACCTCCCGACAAGGGATGTTCCAAACTCCTCTTCTTTTTTTATGTAGATAGCAATTTCATAGATGAAATTCAAGTGTTCCTTCCAAAAAGAGCTATAGTACAGATCGATCTGCATCCACAGGGCTTCATCAGCACAATCCTTTTTGTTCAATAAAAGGACCACAGCTTTCGGCTAGTCCTGAGTCTCAAACGTTTCAACTCATGGATAATGTATCACCACTTCAAGATGGAGGGCATGTCGATGGAGCAGCGTCCACATATTTTCTAGATGAATCCTAGATTATGAACAACCAGGACCACGAGGATTATTCTGCGAGGATCAAATTTAAACTTAATTTGCATGGACCTTTTTAAAACAGCTGCAGCTATTAAGTAGCCTTCTCTCTCTTTTTTTGAAGGATTTAACTACAATTTGAAATCGCTCATGTAATTTTTTCAGTGTCATTCAACATTCAAATTCATCGTCCTGAAGATGGTCTAACGGATGCCTTCACCAAATAGACCGGAACGTCGACAACTACACCAAATTCCTTTATGATTTACTTTCTTAAAGGATTTGTTTTCTGTTTGATCAGTTACATCTTCCTTTTACACGTATTGTCTGGAATAGGTGTTCACATTAGTGACAATGAGGTGTTTGTAACAGCAAATCATTTGTAAACCTCTGTCGCTGTGTGCTGTTTTATATTGACATTTGTATCAGTTTTTTGTACCCTATGAAAACATTTTCTTCATTACAAAATTTGAGTCGTGAAACACTTACACTCGTGTTAAGATTATTTGCAGCTGATTTGTCCTGATTGAAATGAGTGAATACAATTTCGAAAAATCCAATGTGGGCTACTAGACAGAGCTTGTGACCATTGACTGCATATTGAATGCTGAATTGAGTATAAGAAAAGAAATCCCTTGTAGGCACATTTACCTGCTAAAATATTGATCACCCAAGGGTCTATTGCGTTTCCCACTTTTTCTTGTAGGAACATATTCCAGGCAGGTTCAACTTGATCACTTTGTAAGCTATTCCAGCAATTTGCGACTTCAACCATGAGCCTTTCACAAGCCGAATCAGCTCTGGGGTCTGTGCTTGATCAGTTTCTTTGCATTCCGTCTGAATGCACATCTCCCAATCCTTTACTCCCAGATCCGGACCCTCTTGCAGCTGCTTCCGACACCTTTCTCCAGTCATGGATAACAGGTCTTCTGTACACGTTTTCTCCCTTCTCAATCATCCAGAGGGTACTCTCACAGGTGAATCGACAGATGGCAGATCTGGTCTTAGTGACCCCTAGTTGGAAGGCCCATGCTTGGTTTCTGTAGCGATGTCACTATCTTGTGCACCACTGGTGCAGATTCTTTCCTTCCTGGATCTCCACTCTGACCTGATGGGTCTTTTACATCCATTGGTATCTCAATGACTCTTATCCCTCATGGAGGGGAGGCTTTCACGTGACGCTGGTTAGTGCCAGGAGTTTACCAGGCACTATGCTCTTCTTGCCACAATATCGGACTCCTTCTACACACAAGCGATATGAGACAGCTTGGCGCCAATGGGTATGTTGGTGTAATAAACGGATTGTGGATTCCTTGGGGGCAGGTGTCCCTATGATTTAAATTTTCCATCTGATTGGGCCTGTCAGGGTCTTGCCTATCGGACGGTTCACAACTCCTGTTCTGCCATTTCTGTTGGTCACCCCCATTTAGATGGTAAACTGGTAGGTGAGCATCCATTGGTGGTCAAGTTGCTTATAGATATTCGGATGGTCTGTCTCTCTCAACCGAAGTATTCTTTATGAGACGTTGACATGGTTTAGCGCTTTCTTAGATCTTGGCCCGCTAACAAAGATCTTTCTCATAAACAGTTGTCTGCAAAGCTAACACTTCTTTTATGTTTAGTTTCCTGCAGACGTTTTTCAGATGTAAGAGCTCTGGACTTAACAAGTAGAGTATTTACTCCCTTCGGGGTGTCTTTTACTATTTCAAGACATACAAAAACTGCATCGCGATGTATCCTCTATCCTGCTTTTCCTCTTCATCAGAAATTGTGTATGGTTAAATGCCTCAAGGCATATGAAGAATATACCCGGAACTGCGTAATGGTTCCGCGGGTCAACGGATAATTTCTTTATAGAAACCTTTCGGCCCGGTGTCTTCAGCAATCCTGTCCAAATGGGTTAAATGGTTAATGGCAGAAGTCAGTAAAGATGTAAAGATTTATCTGGCTCATTCTGTGAGAGGAGCTATGACCTATAACGCCTTTTCTGTGGGTTGTTGCTTAAAGAACATTATGACTGCAGTGGACTGATTCCACATGTAAGGTCTTCTATTACAAGTCTCTTGTGGGCGTGGCATCGATGGTGGTGGCGCAACTTTAATATAGCATGATCCGAAGCCTCCATTCCTGACATAGAATGAAAAATTTCTAAGATGCCAAGAATTTTCAATTCTAATAAGGACACGGAGGCGAGGATTATCCCACCCTGAGACATTAGAATATCTTTAAAAGGGGTTTGTTCTTTTGTATGTTGATTATACGTGATGTTTCCATGTTATTGTGTCTTTCATGATGCATTGCTACTGTACCCCATTGGCCCACCCGTAATTGATTGAACTATGTTTATGGGGTGGCTATTACTGTGGGGTTTTCATTTCATGTATGGATGTTAAATCAGCTTTAATCTGATTATTGTGTTGCTAGTGGCTGATCAGCTGTTGCTGTGAAAGGAATTTGCCTTTGCCTTTGGAGAATGGATTTAGATCGGCTTGAAGCCGGATATTGAGTAGCTGATGGTTGACCAGCGGTATTGCTGCGACAGAAGTTCATTGTCATTTGCTGTCTTCTGTTACTACTATGGAACCTGTTGGCTAATTAGGAGTTTCATGCTAGAATCAGGTTTTTGAGGCTTTATGTTGAAGTTCGCAAAGAAAGTGGCAGGACTAGGTCGACATATATAGGAAAGCATGACCACTGTGACTGGATGGGACATTGGGCTATTGGGGAAGCATAGTCCTCACCTCCGTGCCCGTAATAAAATTGAAAATTCTTAGGGGGATATTCTCAAGAATGTGCGACAATCATAGCTAAAATCGGGTAACGCAACCTCACATATCGCCGTCCATCACGGGAAAATAACTCCGTGCCAACATCATATTCACAACACGACGGTAACATGTGATAGCCTTCCAATAAAGCGTCAAATGTCTGCGCTAAAATCACCTTGACAGAGATAAAATTCTGAACCCATACGTGAAAAAATCTGCAATGTGCACAGCTGCGAGAAAAAACCCACAAGTCAGGCTCGAAACATCACCATAAAAGCGGCAACAAAAAACAAAAAAGCAAAACACATGAAACTGCAAAGCAGCATGGAGGTAGCCTGAGCAAGCACAAAGGAAAACCATAACCCCACAACCCCCATGGAGTACCAGCCTGGGGCCATCATTGGGGAGACGGTGGCAGGAGTTGGGAGACTGGACACTGCACAACATAACCTGAGCCAACAGTAACGACCAGGGACTGGGTGGATGGGGGGAGATGGCACAATGACACACATGCACAAGTAAGCATAGCACACCTGCGGACAAACCATGCCTAAGAGTCACAACTCCGACCAAGAGCCCAATTCAAGTAAGTCTGCAACATCCCAGCACTGCATAAGCACAGAACTGAAAGGCACACTGCCTGAAAGGGATAAGGACCAGCAAAATCAGAACCCGAAGGGGCAACTCACCCACAATGCAGCACCCACACAGAAGATGCAGAGCACCCCAACATTCACAACAATGTGGTACAAACTGCAACACTCACAACAGAACAGAGGACACAACTGCTGCCGCCTGTGGATACAGCATTGCTATTCGCATGTGGCATTGCAGGAAACTGGGAGATGACAATGCACAACTACAACCACACATCCCTACTGGCGTAGAAATGTCAAGTGTCCCACTCCAAATAGGCGTCCCCTCATATACAGGCACAATGTACATTGCCATGCAGTCTGAAAGTGAACATGTACAAAGCGTGAACATACATGTGGACACATTGCAAATCTGTCTTTCCGCTTCACATTGCAGAGGGATAATCAACACCTCCTGTAGAGCAGACACAACAGCTCAGCACTTATGATGAAGAGGACCCCCCAACATCTACAGCGACGCACTGCAACAGCTCAGGGACAGCTCCAGCACCCCACCTCCCGGAGCAGGGCAGCCCAGCTGCATCCATGAGACCCCACCCCCTGCACAGACCACAAAGCAGGAAGCACCCACCACCACTGCAGTTTCCCAGGGCCCCCACGACCAACACATTGCCTTCCAATGCCGTGTGTCACGGTGCCAGGAGGAGATGTTGGACCAGCTGCTGGTGTGCCACGACATCATGGCTGCCAAACAAGATGCCATATGTGGGTGTCTAAGTCCCATCAGGGATCACTCACAGTCCCTAACGGACACCCACTGTCCACTCCTTGCTCCACAACAAGCCATTGCTGACATTGCTTGAGTCATGACTCTGTGCCCAGAGCAACCATCTAGTCAGAGTGGCCCCAGCGATGTCAGGAAGGAGTTGCATCACATGTGAATAATCCTGGTGAACATGGAGCGGATGCAAGCCTCAGAAAGGGCTGCCACGGCCGCACACCAGCGATATGTAGCTGCAAACTTACATGCCCTGCACATCCTCATCATAACATTGCCACCACAAGGCCTGGCGTGGATGGATGCTGATGCCACCAAACCATCCACATCTCCTCCCCCTGATGTGTCAGTGCCACACAGTTATGCAGAAAAAACACCACTACCCGCATGTGAGGCACCTGACACATCAGAGGACGAAGATGATGATGAATTGGGCTGTGTGTTAAGAATGGAGTGGTAGCATACATCTTCGCCATATGTCTGGATTCAGCTTAGTTATGCCCTCTGCATCATGCCCTGGAATAACACCTCCCACTGTCCCCCTATACACAACGCGACACTCACCTTGGACCTCAACATGGACTGGCATATTTGGTTTGGTTACCAATGAAACAGCAGGCCCACTGCGGACTGTAGTTTTCCACTCCCTATGAACTTGTTAATCCCGAACGGACTCTGGCTGGCCCACCATGGGCCAACACATACAGTGGGGTTTGCATGGCCCTATACTGGTCCAGCTCCAACACTCCACTGAAAGTGAATGTGATGGAGCAAGGTTTCGTAGAAAAAAAACTTGCTCGGAAGCAATCCACTCGTTAACTCACTAATAAAGTTATTAACCCTGTTTCGTGAATAACTAATCCGCACCACATGAACACGCGGGTTAGTGAAGCTTGTGTATGTGTGTACTAATGCGGATAACAATGAAGACGGACTAATACCACTTTTAACGGGAACTGTTTTGCGCATGGGTCAACTGCATCTACGCAGTATAACGCGCTAACGCTTGGTGGGAAATTCTGGCGTATGAGCAGAAGACACTAAAATGGAGTCTTGAAGACTCACGTGCATGGCATCTGCTTACTTGAATCGAAAACAAGCTATTTTACCAATGCCAATGAGGGGAAAGTATTAATAACTAAAGGGAAATAGAGTAGAGGTGGGTGGTATAAAGTGCAACCACTTTATTTGTGAAATTAATATTTGTCTTTCTGACTTTATCACTAGTACGTATTTGGGCCTCTTTTGCATAGCCGGATTGAATGGAGTGATGCGAAGCCCACGCATACCCACTGAGTGAAGCCATGAAGGACCTTGACAGAGCTATTGAAAGGGAGCCAAACTCGAGTGATACAAGCATGTGAACGGATGGCAAAAAGCTCAAGGATGAGGACTCACATTCAGAATGTTAATGAATTGTTGCAAGAGTGAAATAAAGATGGATGAGAACTACATTTATGAATAAAAATTAAGAGGATGGGTTTGCGAACAATAGTTTGACTGATATTAATGACATGTAAGCATGGTGTGATGGAGCTTCCCCCTTGCCTGACTATTCATATTTTGCATTTTTCCGATATTGAAACTTTAGTGGGTGGAACATGAAGAACGAAAGGTATAATTCAGATAGCTTTAGTTACTTAGAAGAAGTTTGGAGTGGGAGTTACTGATGCTGGGACAGATGCTGTGAGATGCTTATGAAGAGCCAAATGCAGAACCTTCTATCCTAATTTAATTGGGCTAGATCAGATCGCGGAAGAATCTCGAGGAGGAAGAGAGTGTCAGAGAGGGGTGCGGCACAACCGTCCGTATTCTAGAGAGGTCAACTATCCTGTCCTGATACCTGTCCTGAAGTCTTTGTCTCCTGACCTATCCAGGGGGACCCTTATCAGCCCTTTGGCCAGGGGATTGGTCTTTCACACCATCCTTGGTAATTATATTTACTCGTTATTTGCAGATGTTCCTTTCTCTCTGTCCTCTCCCTTTTCTGAGCATTGATTATTGTTTGAGTCCGAGGTAAATGTTGATTGGATTTAATGAATTGCATTTTCTCTCCTATGAATGATGGTGACTGCACTGTAGTTTTTTAAATGGTTTCACATGCATTTAATTTAGATAAAGATTTAAAACATATTTGAGTCTGTTGTTATTTACTTTAAATAAAAGAATAAGTTAGAGTTAGAGTTCATTTATCACCATCAACTAGTTCAACTAATGGTCCATTGACCAGAGGAAATAAATCCTTGATCAGTGAAAGGTTAGTTAGGAGTATGAAATAACTAATCCTAAAAACATTGTGAAAATTACAAACTTGACCCCAGCGGTTTACGCACTGTGAGATTATGGGCCCAGGTGAGTATATGGTAGCGGAGTATCTGTTGTTGTTGAACCGCTGGATCAAATGAACATTACATTTCAACCAGACGTGTCATGGCCATAATCAATCAAGAATGAAGGTATGGATGCACGTAGGGACAGTGATTCCACAGGAAGGTACTCCCTGTGTCATGCTATCATTGCACATGTATGGCCATGACCCAGATAGCCATTGAGACACACATTGTCATTCAAATCAACACTCATCACAGTTGAATACAAGTGAAGGTGCATAGACTTTATTAGCATATGCTTGTCAGTACGGGCAAGATAAGTGCCACAACATGCAGACCAATGCAGCAGAATGTCAGGATGAGGAACGTGACCAGCGCTGCTTTGTACTCCGGAGGGTGCCTCACCTTTCACAGGTGTGTGTTAAGCCGCCTTGTTGTCCACTCATGTATTCGGAGTCCAGGCGAATGCAGCAATGTCCACTGTTGTCGTGGGATATGTAACCAGATCTCCAAGATGCAACAAGGTGTCGGGACAAGTGCAATGCGTTCCAATCTGTTGTGGCTGCAGGTACGTAGTTACCCATCCATGAAAGTGATTGCAGCTTCATAGGCTAACATTTCCAACATGAGGTCGTTGTCGACTTCATCAAACAGGACGGCGAGTTGAAGAACCGGGGTTTAACCCAGCGGCGTCAGGGGCATGCCTAAGATCTTCGAGTTCACCTGTCTTGGTATACAGAGACACGGAATACTTCTGGATGGCATCAGAGACCAAGTTTATTAGCTGCAGCTAGTAACAGTGATCCTAGAAATACATCACGGTGTAAATTCTCAGGAGACTGCTCATTTTACTAAGGCGAGACGTCTCCTTTTATACCCAATATTCACATTATAAATGTACACCCACTGCACAAAATTCTAGCCAATAAGGTACATTTTCAAACAAAGTGTCACATAACAAAAACTCAATTTACAGTATCCCACCCCAAAAGTAAATTATTAGGAATGTCCCAAATTCAATCTCCACAAGCCGGACAAACCTATAATTGAAAGCATAACCCATGTAATGAAGAAACATAAAAAAAGAAACGGTAACAGATGCTGAACAAGATAAGGCATGTGCAAGGAAACTAAAAGTTAACAATGTCCTGAACATTGATTGGCAATCTCAGACAAATATCGATCAGGGAAATTGGCTTTGCGGGGTCAGTTTCAGGTGCAGAGGTCAGTTTCTTACAGTTCATTTCAGAGTCAAGAAGAAACCTAGTTAATGTATACATGAACTAAGAAGGCCAGGCCACTTTATTCGCCAGGCTACCTTCACAGGCCTACATGAGGGCAACACAAAATGGTGGCACAGAACAAAATGGAGTCAGACTCGAGAATTACAGAACCTCAGACCCTCCTTTTGCCATTACGTAGGCAATAACCTAAGACTCATGTTAATCTGAATCTAGGTCTATGTCGATATTCATTAGGTCATCAAGGTGTTGCTGTAGCATCATCTTATTATTCTCTACTTCTCTCAGGACAGGTCTCCGAACACACATAGTAGCACAAAGACTACAAATGGCGGGACCACACTGGATGCAAAGACAACAAGAGAAAAGGATGGTTAAAACATACCAAGGAATGTCAAAATCTTCCATCCCCATTTGGACAGCAGTCCCCAAAACCATCCCGTCAATGACCAGTCTCCTTCGTCTACATGGATAGCCTCAGAGATTTTATACAACCTAGAGATGGCTTGGTACACTGTAGGGGCATTATCTGGTATGTAAACACAGCAACTGGATCCAATCAATTTACATACTCCTCCTTCATCTGCAAGTATGATGTCTAATACCATACGGTTCTGCAAAGTCATAAGGCGGTCCGCTTGAAGCTCAGCTGTAACATTACTAAGAGCACCTGCTGTCTCATTAATAGTAGCTTCAACAACGCGGACAAGCTGTCGAATATGCCTACTGTTGATCATAGGACCCCAGAAGGGCAAGAAGCCTTGAAGAAATCTCCTACTTCGTGTGCTGCGGTATCTTCCTTTTTGAAGACACCTCTACCATATCTCGTTGTATGATAGTCTGAAGCAGTAGTGTATGTAGGGGGAAGTAGAAACGCCACATAACACATTCCTGAAAAATCAGGTGGCAACCATGTGTAGGCTCTGTCATGACAAACAAAATATGTGCCTTTAGCTGGCACAAACGGTGGAGAAGTCCAAGATGAATAGTCATAGGTTTGAGCACACACACTCTTACCTAGCTGAGCTTTCGGATTCCGACCATTACCTTGAAAACAAAAGTGGCCTCGGTGGGGTACAATCCAAATAGGGGGAGACCTTTTTCGTCTCTCCTTCTCTGTCAAACTGGTACTATATCCAGTCACGTTCCAACCAACGTAAGCCTGCACCTCATCCTTAGGGATAGCATTATATGCATCAATATCTCGGATCATAGCTACTATTCCCCTTATTAAGGCACTATTGCTCGAGTTATCTTTAAGGGAACATAAGGGGCGTACCTCATTTGCATAGATAAACATGGTCTGAAAAGCCCACACAGACCCATTAAAAGAAAAAGGCAAAACCAAATATGGCATATCTTTATCTGTCGTATGAGGCATAAGATCACAAACCCAACAATTAGTGGTATTTACTACTAACAAATGCTGATGCAACAACTGTATAAACGAGTTGTTGACAAATTCTGATCTCCTTGTCTGTTCATGTTCAGGCAACGTATAAAACTGGTGCAAAGAAACAGTAGTGAAAGAAAGCATAGGTTGGGAGGTGGGTGCAGATGTCTGTTGTGTCGCATAGACAGTCCAACCCACACAAGCTAATGTGATACTTAAAAACATCAAAAAGCACAATATTATAAAACATTTGCTATGTATCAATGTACAAAATCTTGTCTTAAGATCTATTCTCTCAACATCTCTTTCAGTTACAACAGACTCCATCCTCTAACGTGCTGCTCGCGGCAATTTTCCTTCTTCACTCAAGTGTGTGTCCATGCGTCCTAGACGTCCCTAGAACCACAGACCTTTTGTCAATACGCGGGCCATCCCTTAAGTTCTTATACAGCGATCCTGCAGCTGAACCCGGATGGTGGTTCGAAAAAGAAAAAGAAAAATAGTCTCTTGTCTGAAAGAGTGTAATTCACAAAAAAATTCAAATTTTATTTGTCCTTTTTAGACCTTAAGTTGTAGCGTTCTTTACCAGGCACAGTTTGATCCTGAAAGAGTGTCTCTGGGTGCGTAGGATCAAGTCTCAAACACGGCGGCACAGCTTTTTGCAAGACTTTATCATCCGCACGTTCTGACTGAGTCCATTCCAGATGTGCATCGCTAAAAGGTACAAATCTCGGAACCCTTTAACTCTCGGAATCGGCAACACCTTCCCGGACCCACTTATCGTACAGGAAGGGCAAAGGTATCTTCTTACAATGGGTACCATGTACCCAGTTTTTCTTGCCGAACACCTTAATACCAGTCCGAGTTGATAACAGGACTTGGTATGGACCTATCCATCTTGGTTCCAAGTTCTTTGACCTCTGGAAATTCTTGGTTAGAACCCAGTTGCCAGGTTGAATCGTGTGGCCTGCATCTACAGAAACTGAAGGCAAAGTGTCATGGACCTGTTGGTGAAGAACACGCAATTTAGCAGTCAAATCATGTAAGTAGTCAACCAACATAGGGTACTCAATATCACTGTACTTCTTAGGCCTCAACACACCCCAGACATTCACCGGGCGTCCAAAAACAATCTCGTATGGGCTAAGTCCCACGCGAAAATGTACTGTCGTTCTCGTGGACAAAAGTGCCAATGGTAAGGCATCGGGCCATATAAGACCAGAGCTCGCTTGCACCTTGGCCAACTTCAGCTTCAGAGTGCCATTATAGCACTCGACCAGGCCTGCTGACTGGGGGTGATTTGCAGCGTGGAATTTTGCCTGATACCCAGACCTGCACACACTTTCTGCATAATCTGACCCACGAATTCACTTCCATTATCACTCCATACCATCCTCGGCAAGCCATATTTGGGAAAGAAGTCTTTGAGCAAAACCTTGGCTGTAGACAAGGCAGTATTATCCTTAGGGGGTAGGCCTCTATCCATCTGGAAAAGGCCCAAACAACCACAAGGACATACTTCAAGTTATTGCATCTTTCCATCTGAATACAGTCTATCTGCAGCACCTCGAACGGATACGTTGGAGGAGCAAAATGACCCGCTGGAGTTGGGGTTCCCTTTCCAGGATTATGCATCAAGCAAATCATGCAGTGTTTAACCAAATTCTCAGCACACTTAGGAATTCCACCATTTTGCCATACCGGAGCCAACAACTTACATGTCCCTTTTGAACTAATGTGAGCCAACCGATGAGCCATAGTAACCACTGGAAGCACATATGCATCCGGCAACAACCATCGCTGGTGCTCTGACAACTCAACCCAACAGCCTGTTGAATCCAACATTCCAGTACTCTCTCTCCACATACTCAATTCTTTCTCAGTAGCTTCTGCCTGAATCATCTTCACACTTTCTGTTGTATCTTCACACATTCCTCCTTCCACAACCCATCTGGCAGAACCTGCAACATACATCCGACTCGTCACATCTTTCGCCGTTTCTCTCGCTACTTCATCTGCAAACTCATTCCCTTGACCCACATCATCCGTAACCTTCTTATGCGCACTACACTTCACTATCGCAATTTGGGTCGGCAAAGTAAGTGATTCAAGAAGTTCACTCACTAATTGTCCATGCTGAATTTTCGTACCATGGGAAGTAAGAAATCCTCTCTCTTTCCACAAGCGACCAAAACTGTGAGCCACGCCAAATGCGTATTGGCTATCAGTATAAACATTCACTCTCTTTCCTTTTGACAACACACACGCTCTAGTCAATGTTATCAACTCCGCTGCTTGCGCTGAATTCTGTGCAATACGTGCTGTTTCAACAATCGTGTGCAAAGTTGTGACAGCATATGCTGCAGTCGTCTCTCCATTCGGAAGCTTAAAGCACGAACCATCTACCCAGAGGGTACCATCAGGATTCGAAAGAGGAGTATCTTTCAGATCAACTCTACCCTTCGTTTCCTCCTCTGTCCGGAGAAAACAGTCATGCTGTTCCTGAGCATCTGTCTCTACAAAAATCGGCAACAATGTAGCTGGATTCAATGTGTTGCACCGCTTGATGTGCACATGGCTAGCCAAAAGCGTCAACTCATAACCTGACAAACGTGCACTGGTAAGATGTTGAGTCTTCGTTCTATTCAATAGGGTATCCACTGCATGTGGGACCATCACAATCAATGTATTATCCAATACCAAACCAGCAGACTGTCGGATCGAAACAGCCGCTGCCGCTGTAGCTCTTAGACAACTAGGCAACACCCTAGCTACCGGATCTAAAGTAGCTGAAAAATACGCACATGGGCGCTGCTTGTCTCCAAATTGTTGCGTCAACCCTGACAACGCACAACCTTCTCTCTCGTGTACATAAAGTGTAAAAGGTTTACTGTAGTCAGGGATACCCAACACCGGAGCAGAACACAATGCATCACGCAATTCGGAAAAACTCTTCTGACATTCGTCAGACCAAGGAAGAGGGTGTGGTGTGTCCTTAAGAGTAAGTGCCAACAAAGGTTTCGCTAGCAAAGAAAAATTCGGAATCCACTGTCTACAATACGAGGTGATCCCTAAGAATGCACGCACCTCTCTCCGTGTACATGGCACAGTCATTTGGGCAATCGCTTGAATACGCTCTGGGGTCAATCGCCTTCCCTCCTTCGACAAGAGATGACCTAAGTAGGTCACTTCTTGGCGGCAATACTGCAACTTCGAAGGTGACACTTTATGATGAAGGTCAGACAAGTGTCGCAACAAAGAAAGAGTAACTTCTTTACAAATCTCTTCATCATCAGCAGCAACCAACAGATCATCAACATACTGGATAAGAGTAACACCAGAAGGCAATGCAAGAGTATCAAGCTGAGTTTTCAAAGCCTGACTGTAAATGGAGGGACTCTAACAATAACCTTGAGGAGCGCGCTTAAACCGGAAACTGCGGCCTCCTAAAGAGAAGCCAAAAATATCCCTCTTTCCTCAGCAATCGGAATACTGAAGAAAGCGTTCTTCAGATCAATAACAGAACACCAAGCAGCTGAGGCAGGGATCATAGTCAATAAAGCAGTAATGTCCGGGACAACAGGAAACTGTGGCACAACGATCTTATTGACCTCTCGAAGGTCGATCACAAACCGATACACAGGTGGCTGAGAAGAGTCAGTACGATTAAGGACAGGCAGAAAGAGGACTGTTACACACATTACCTCTCGTTTCTTCAACCACACCTTTCTCAACCAAATCATAGATAATCGCTAAAAGAGCTCTTTCGCCATCACTGGAAATTTTGTACTGGGGAATACAAGGTAATTTAGCATTCAACTTAAGGGTAACAACGTAGGGTGGAATCTGCAAGAGACCAACATCATTGGGACCTGTAGCCCAAAGTATATCAGGGAGAGAACGCAGTTCCAGTGGAAGGCGATCCTTAGACAGATCCATCGGGGAAATCACTTTCTTACCCACCGTAAGATGTACTCCCGAAGGAGAACAATGTAATGTTGCATGCAATCTTTTCAACAAGTCCAAACCCAACAGATTCTCACCACAGCCCGTCGTTAGAATAAGGGGAGCCTCCAATTCACAGGGACCAATAGAAAGGGGCAAAGGACAAGAAACCGGATTACGAACTGAGGCGCCAGAAAATCCTACTGAAACATTGGTCAAGCCAGACAAAGGTATGCCGGGGAGTTTAGAGTGCATGATAGAACTCTTTGAGCACCAGTATCCAAAAGAAAAGGTCCTGCCACACCTGATGTAATCACTTCAACATAAGGTCCACTCTGGTCTACTGGAACTGACACTACTCCCTCCCTTTGTCCATGGCTGTCCTAACTATCATTAAAACCAGCACTCTCACTTCCAACATAATAATCATCAGTGTAGTACTGAGCGGACTGAACGGTTGGAACATTCTGTTGGTCAAAATAATTCATAGAATTCTGAGGGGAAAAGGAACGTTCATTCTGGGGAAACGTACCACGTCCCCTACCCCTAGGTACTTGTTGGAAACCAGCGTGACCTCTCAGACCAGACATACCATTCGCACGCTGTAGCAAGATCGGGCAACTATTCTTGAAGTGACCTTCTTCTTTACAATAAGCACACTGATTAGGGCCTAACGCGAGTCGCGAAGCAAAAGACTCAGGCTTCTGCAACAGTTTCTGAAACTGTGGGGGTTGCTGAAACTGGGAAGGTTGCTGAAACTGACGCTGATTAGGACGAGGCAGATAAGCCTGCTGCAGAAGAACTTTCGTTTTTAATTCTCTAGTCTTCTTCTCTACTTTATCCTTCTCATCTTTATCTCTATTCTCATAGTATTGTGCAGTAGCCAATATCTGAGCCGAAGAAGAAACAGCCCATGAACTCTCAGAGTCCTTTAACTTATTAGAAAGTTCAGGAAGTAAATTAAAAACAAACTTATCTACAAACAACCTCTGACCACCTTCTGTACTCATATCCTGACCACTATGATCAATGAATGTTTCCTCAAACCTAGTGAAGAAACCAGACACACTCTCGTCTTTCTTTTGTTTGCATGCTGCTAACTTGTCCCAATTCACCCGCAGAGGAGGCATCATATTTTTCATTAAATTAATAATCCTACCAGGTAGTTCTGCAACTAAGGGTTCAGGTTTGGCACCTCCTACCTGCCGACCATCTGCAGCAGTAATATTAACCCACGTATCTCCTAACTCTGGCGCGTGATCCTCGTGACGGATCTTCGCCCACAAGGGTTGAGGAACTACATTACCCATCAACATATCTATGTCAGCTAAATTCATAACACACGCATCAACTGTCTGAGACAACTCCTTATAATAACCAGCAGGATTTTTACGGGGGTCAGGCAAAGTCTGCTTAAGAACCAGGACCTCAGCTCTCTTCCAAGGGACATGCACCCACACTCGCTGAAAATGAGCCGGTGCAGCCGCAATACCATGAGCGACATCAGCCACAACTGCCTCTCTTCATACAGGGGGAACCTCTCTCATAGGATACTGCTTCACTTTTCTCCTAATAGAAGGGTCAGGTTCGAACAATGACTGAGGTGGAAGTCTAGACCTAAAAGTGAGTAGTGTCTCTACCGCCTCCTCAACATCGGAACCCACTATCGTCCCATTAGCAAATTCAGACTGAACATTAAGCAATTCCAGTGTAATTGAACCCAACTCATTATCTTCCCACTCCTGACGAAGGAATGTACACATGACATCAAAAACATACCTTTGTTTTGGTGCCTCCCACTGTAGGAAGATATCCATAACCACTTGTGGACTGTACTTGGAGGTATTCGAAACCCATCTACGAGCAAGGAGATCTAACACTGCCCGCTCTTCGCGACCAGGGAGCTGACTACGTCTCTGCTTACGTTCAGAAACAGGGGTCATATTCAGTGAAGAACAATGGGAGAGCTAGGGAAAAGGGGGGAGGTACGTCCGTATCCCCTGGATGTAGATAAGTTTTGTCAAAGGTGGACGGACCCAATGTAGTGTGGTACGATCACAGTGAAGCAGTGTTTGGGAACCCACAAGGTAGGTTAAAAGGCCCCTCACACACCAACCTGGTTGGTGTCATGCTTCATCATTGGGGCCCCAACCGGGCGGCCGAATGCCCCCCGGTTGTGCTGCGACGCCTGACTACAGCGGAGCTGGTGTGGTGCAAGAGTGTGATGTAGTGATGATTAAAAACATATATCTCTGAGAATCCTTGCCATTAGAAGATTTATTATTGGCGGCTCAGGATATAGACTAAAAAGGTATGTGATGCAACTAATGAAGAAATAATTATCTGCTAGTTGGCTGTGTTGTGGGTCTACATGTTTCAGCTCACGTATAAAAATAGGGAGCTTTCGTCAGGACCAGTGTATAGTGAGTGGCAAAAAGTGAAGTGCCACGTGGTGAGTGAAAAATATTTAAAAAGGTTGTTTACCTACACACTCGCTAAGGTGTGTGGACACAGTGTCGACACAATTGCGGACACTGCGGCGCAAACCTGTGGAAGAAAACAAGACAGCACAGAAAACACATTTGAGAATTACGCTTGGTGCCCTGGAATGCAGGCAATTATCAAATACATTCTTTAAGTGCTGTGATCAATCAAACCTGTCTTCAGACAACGTACCGTAGGTGACACACACACTATTGAGGTGTATCATGCTGCTGAGCGAAAAAGCGGAGGCAAGACCATTAGAGGCGAAGCGCTCTGTGAACTATGGGTGCCAGGTGGTAAATAACACGGCAACGCTACAGTGAGCAAATTGTGAAATGTACACAAATAGCGCCAGGTGAATATACCGGCAATGATCGTGAAACCTCAACATGAGGTGTGTACACAGTGAGAGGCCCACTGAGCGCTAGTGAGAAGAGGCTGGATGGAGCCCGGAAGCGCTAGAGGAATTGGGTGGGCACAGTTTAATGAAGAGGAACACAATGCGCAAAACAGGGAAGGGATAGAGATAATTACACTATGGCTGAGTGAGAGCGCTGTGCAGGAAACGGGAGGGGGGCGCTCCTTACAACAATTCTGTGGACAAAAGAAATAACATGTTAAAGAGCGAGGTAGGATGGGAAGTCATGTTTCCCTGGGAGAGCGAGTAAAAGCCACCTTACTTGGTTGTGAAGCTACCATCGCCTGGCACCTACTGTGGTCTCCCGAAGTCCCGGATGCTGTGGGACCCATGGGAAAAGGAGATGAAATAGGGAGGTCCTCCATTGTGTACGTGCGTGTTTGCTGGTGAACTCGGGCGGGGCCGAGTCGACCACGCATGCGTGTGGGGGTAGCGCGTGGCTGGCACGCTTGCGTGAGTGATGCCGGGGGTTTTGGGAGGAAAAGCGCCTGCTCAAGGGGGCGAAGTTAGTTCTGCGCGCATGCGTAGGAGAAGGAAGGCATGGTAGGTGTGTCACTGAACCTGTGCATGCGCGGAGGATAGAAATAAGTAGAAAAAACGGAATATACATAAACATCTGTTGCCCACTAAGTAGTTTGAGCCTGTATTTGAGAGAGTCAGGAAATACTCAAACAGGTGAACGAGGTGGAGATGCTCAATGAAGTAAAAACCAGTTATGTGGAAAAACCACGGAGTGTACATAAACATCTGATGACAGCTAAGTGGTTAAAGCCTGTAATTGAGAAACAGGGAATACTCACACAGAACTAGCGCATGCGCGGTGGTGGCAATACCGGATGGCAAGATAAGCCGGTACTGAATTTAGTAGGGGCTGGGAGATGTGAGATGAGAGAAAAAAATGGGGGTGCTCATGGCATGTTGTGGATAAAGACCATGGATTAAGTATAGACCTGTGATTCCAAATCAGATTGTTTAAGCCTATTACAGATATACAGTCAGGACTTTCTCAAGCAGTTCCAGGGGATATTATCGTTTAAACCGATGATGTGGCTGGAAAGGCGATATATCCATCTTTGTTCCTGTTCCAGGAGGCGGGTCTAAATGTTGGGAATGTTGTGGTCTAGGGCTTCGAGTATGACCCATCTCATATCGTTGGTCGTGTGGCCTTTTTCCAAGAAATGATTGGTCATTTTTGTAATGTTTTTCTTGCAGCGTATTGTGCTGCGATGTTCGCAAATGCGGGTTTTGATTTTACGGGTGGTCATACCAATGTAGGTCAGATTGCACGGACAAATGATCCGGTATACAACATTCTCTGTGTTACAATTGGTATGTTTGCGTAACTCCCATGTCCTTCCAGGTTCAAGGTTCAGGTATTTGGTTGTCTCTGTGATGTGGCATACACTGCAATTGCCGCACGGGTAGTGCCCTTTGATGTTGGGGAGGCCCCAGGCGTTGAGCACCGTGTTGGAAGGTCTGGCTGGGGGACCAGGTCTGGTAGATACTATGGTGTCCTTGATGGATCTTGCTCTTTTGGTTGAGAGAAGAGGAGGTTCCCATTTCAGGTGGCCTGTATTCAGGATCTTCCAGTTCTTCTTGATGATCTGGGAAACTTTGTTGGTCACCGTGTTATAAGTGGTAACACACGTGAGTGGAGGAGGGGTGGGTTCTTTGGGGTAGGTTTCCAGTAAGCCTTCACGATTTTGGTTTCTGGCCCTCTTGCTGGCGGTCTTGGTTATGTGCTTCGGGTAGCTGCGTTGGTGCAGCTTATGGCAAAGGTCTTTGGCTTGCATTTTATAGTCTCTAGGGTCACTGCAGTTTCTGCGAAGTCGCAGAAATTGGCCATACGGGAGGTTTTCACGAAGGGCTCTGGGGTGAAAACTGGAAAAATGCAGGAGGGAGTTACGGGCAGTAGGTTTGAAATGTGTCTTACTCATGAGTCCTCCTGAAACTGCTTGGATGTCAAGGTCTAGGAAAGTGGTTTGGTGTCTGTCAAAACTGTGTGTGAAACGTAGGTTGGGGTCACACGTGTTTAGCCAGTCACAGAAGGTGGTGAGTGATTCGCTCGATCCTTCCCAGATGAGGAGGATGTCATCAATGTAGCGCTTGTAGAACTTGATTTGTGGGATGCGTGGCTGGTTGTTACTGAGCAGATGTTTGGTCTCGAAGTTGAAGACATACAGGCCCGCTATGCTGGGAGCGAAAACGCTCCCCATTGATGTACCATACTTCTGGAGATAGAGCTTGCCCTCATATTCAAAGTAATTCTCTTTGAGTGCGAGGGTGGCGCACTTCAGTACGAATGAGGGAGGCGTGTGGTATTGCCAATCAGCCTCATTGAGGGCTTCTTCTAATACTCGTAGAGTGTCATCTTGGGGGAGGCTGGTGTACAGACTTTCTACATCTAGTGATACCAGAAAGGAGTTGTTAGGGTCGTAGTGTATGTTAGCTAGGAGTCCTAGAAGGTCTTTGGTATCTTTGAGATACGTGCTGGTAGACTGGACCAGGGGTTGTAAGAAGTGGTCGCAGAAACGTGAAAGGGGTTCCAACAGGGACCCGATGCCTGAAACGATAGGGCGACCAGGGGGAGGGATCTTGTTCTTATGAATTTTGGGAACAGTATAAAAGTATGGTATTTTCCCTTTTGTAGTAGTAAGGAATTTGGCCTCGCTTTTCGAAATCTGGCCATTCTGTTCCGCTTCTCCCACTAGGTTTTGGATGTTCGTTTTAAGCGAGATGCTGGGGTCATGTGTGAGCCGTTCATAGTTCTTTGTGTCATTGAGTAGGCACTGACATTCTTGGTGATAGTCCTCTTTGTTGAGGATTACCGTGCCTCCCCCTTTATCGGCTGGTTTGATGATTATATCAGGGTTGTTCTTCAATGATTGTAGGGCCAGGCGTTCTTGTCTGCTGGTGTTTTGGAATGTGTGGGGTTCCTTGAGGGCTTCGATTTCCTTAAACACCGCTTGCTCGTAGACCAAGATTTCAGGTGGAATCGAGCTGGGAGGTGGCATGAAGGTAGATTTTACCCGTAGGGTGGTGTCCCCCTGATCACTAGGGTCAGGGAGAGTAAGAGTGTTCTCAAAGAATGCCTTAAGTTTTAGTTTGCGAAAAAATTCAGCTAATTCGCAATGTAGTTTGAATTTATCAAGTTTGGTCGTGGGGGCATAGCCAAGGCCTTTCTCAAGGATGGCTTCCTCCGTAGGTGTTAGAACGTATTGAGAGAGGTTGGTAATAAGACTTAACGTGTGCTCGGGCCTGGTTGTTGATCTCTGGTTTGGTGGTGTGCGCTGTGAATAAATGTAAAGAACAATGGGAGAGCTAGGGAAAAGGGGGAGGTACGTCCGTATCCCCTGGATGTAGATAAGTTTTGTCAAAGGTGGACGGACCCAATGTAGTGTGGTACGATCACAGTGAAGCAAGGTAGAGGGGGTCCCATAGGATGGCAACAACCATGGACCCCGGGGCCCCGGGGACCCAACGTACTATACCCATCCATGTATCCCCCCATACACCCACAATTTGGGTATGGCTGGAACCCACCATTTGGTCCACCACCACCATACATGAACCAGAACCAACCACAGTCTTTTTTAGGAAGAGGCCGAAGAGGCCGCGGAAGGAGACGCAGAGGGAACACAGTACACTGGCAAGACGACCCTCCACAGGGAGCACAGACGAGGAGCCAAACCAGAGATCAACAACCAGGCCCGAGCACACGTTAAGTCTTATTACCAACCTCTCTCAATACGTTCTAACACCTACAGAGGAAGCCATCCTTGAGAAAGGCCTTGGCTATGCCCCCACGACCAAACTTGATAAATTCAAACTACATTGCGAATTAGCTGAATTTTTTCGCAAACTAAAACTTAAGGCATTCTTTGAGAACACTCCTACTCTCCCTAACCCTAGTGGTCAGGGGGACACCACCCTACGGGTAAAATCTACCTTCATGCCACCTCCCAGCTCGATTCCACCTGAAATCTTGGTCTACGAGCAAGCGGTGTTTAAAGAAATCGAAGCCCTCAAGGAACCCCACACATTCCAAAACACCAGCAGACAAGAACGCCTGGCCCTACAATCATTGAAGAACAACCCTGATATAATCATCAAACCAGCCGATAAAGGGGGAGGCACGGTAATCCTCAACAAAGAGGACTATCACCAAGAATGTCAGCGCCTACTCAATGACACAAAGAACTATGAACGGCTCACACATGACCCCAGCATCTCGCTTAAAACGAACATCCAAAACCTAGTGGGAGAAGCGGAACAGAATGGCCAGATTTCGAAAAGCGAGGCCAAATTCCTTACTACTACAAAAGGGAAAATACCATACTTTTATACTGTTCCCAAAATTCATAAGAACAAGATCCCTCCCCCTGGTCGCCCTATCGTTTCAGGCATCGGGTCCCTGTTGGAACCCCTTTCACGTTTCTGCGACCACTTCTTACAACCCCTGGTCCAGTCTACCAGCACGTATCTCAAAGATACCAAAGACCTTCTAGGACTCCTAGCTAACATACACTACGACCCTAACAACTCCTTTCTGGTATCACTAGATGTAGAAAGTCTGTACACCAGCCTCCCCCAAGATGACACTCTACGAGTATTAGAAGAAGCCCTCAAT
The DNA here is from genome assembly GCF_964204655.1 of Triturus cristatus. Classification (NCBI taxonomy): domain Eukaryota; kingdom Metazoa; phylum Chordata; class Amphibia; order Caudata; family Salamandridae; genus Triturus; species Triturus cristatus. The sequence goes on along the minus strand of NC_140590.1, from coordinate 1,482,968,064 downwards.
GAGGCTGATTGGCAATACCACACGCCTCCCTCATTCGTACTGAAGTGCGCCACCCTCGCACTCAAAGAGAATTACTTTGAATATGAGGGCAAGCTCTATCTCCAGAAGTATGGTACATCAATGGGGAGCGTTTTCGCTCCCAGCATAGCGGGCCTGTATGTCTTCAACTTCGAGACTAAACATCTGCTCAGTAACAACCAGCCACGCATCCCACAAATCAAGTTCTACAAGCGCTACATTGATGACATCCTCCTCATCTGGGAAGGATCGAGCGAATCACTCACCACCTTCTGTGACTTGCTAAACACGTGTGACCCCAACCTACATTTCACACACAGTTTTGACAGACACCAAACCACTTTCCTAGACATTGACATCCAAGCAGTTTCAGGAGGACTCATGAGTAAGACACATTTCAAACCTACTGCCCGTAACTCCCTCCTGCATTTTTCCAGTTTTCACCCCAGAGCCCTTCGCGAAAACCTCCCGTATGGCCAATTTCTGCGACTTCGCAGAAACTGCAGTGACCCTAGAGACTATAAAATGCAAGCCAAAGACCTTTGCCATAAGCTGCACCAACGCGGCTACCCGAAGCACATAACCAAGACCGCCAGCAAGAGGGCCAGAAACCAAAATCGTGAAGGCTTACTGGAAACCTACCCCAAAGAACCCACCCCTCCTCCACTCACGTGTGTTACCACTTAAAACACGGTGACCAACAAAGTTTCCCAGATCATCAAGAAGAACTGGAAGATCCTGAATACAGGCCACCTGAAATGGGAACCTCCCCTTCTCTCAACCAAAAGAGCAAGATCCATCAAGGACTCCATAGTATCAACCAGACCTGGTCCCCCAGCCAGACCTTCCAACACGGTGCTCAACGCCTGGGGCATCCCCAACATCAAAGGGCACTACCCGTGCGGCAATTGCAGTGTATGCCACATCACAGAGACAACCAAATACCTGAACCTTGAACCTGGAAGGACATGGGAGTTACGCAAACAAACCAATTGTAACACAGAGAATGTTGTATACCGGATCATATGTCCGTGCAATCTCACCTACATTGGTATGACCACCCGTAAAATCAAAACCCGCATTTGCGAACATCGCAGCACAATACGCTGCAAGAAAAACATTACAAAAATGACCAATCATTTCTTGGAAAAAGGCCACACGACCAACGATATGAGATGGGTCATACTCGAAGCCCTAGACCACAACCTTCCCAACATTCAGACCCGCCTCCTGGAACAGGAACAAAGATGGATATATCGCCTTTCCAGCCACATCATCGGTTTGAACGATAATATCCCCTGGAACTGCTTGAGAAAGTCCTGACTGTATATCTGTAATAGGCTTAAACAATCTGATTTGGAATCACAGGTCTATACTTAATCCATGGTCTTTATCCACAACATGCCATGAGCACCCCCATTTTTTTCTCTCATCTCACATCTCCCAGCCCCTACTAAATTCAGTACCGGCTTATCTTGCCATCCGGTATTGCCACCACCGCGCATGCGCTAGTTCTTTGTGAGTATTCCCTGTTTCTCAATTACAGGCTTTAACCACTTAGCTGTCATCAGAAGTTTATGTACACTCCGTGGTTTTTCCACATAACTGGTTTTTACTTCATTGAGCATCTCCACCTCGTTCACCTGTTTGAGTATTTCCTGACTCTCTCAAATACAGGCTCAAACTACTTAGTGGGCAACAGATGTTTATGTATATTCCGTTTTTTCTACTTATTTCTATCCTCCGCGCATGCACAGGTTCAGTGACACACCTACCATGCCTTCCTTCTCCTACGCATGCGCGCAGAACTAACTTCGCCCCCTTGAGCAGGCGCTTTTCCTCCCAAAACCCCCGGCATCACTCGCGCAAGCGCACCAGCCACGCGCTACCCCCACACGCATGCGTGGTCGACTCGGCCCTGCCCGAGTTCACCAGCAAACACGCACGTACACAATGGAGGACCTCCCTATTTCATCTCCTTTTCCCATGGGTCCCACAGCATCCGGGACTTCGGGAGACCACAGTAGGTGCCAGGCGATGGTAGCTTCACAACCAAGTAAGGTGGCTTTTACTCGCTCTCCCAGGGAAACATGACTTCCCATCCTACCTCGCTCTTTAACATGTTATTTCTTTTGTCCACAGAATTGTTGTAAGGAGCGCCCCCCTCCCGTTTCCTGCACAGCGCTCTCTCAGCCATAGTGTAATTATCTCTATCCCTTCCCTGTTTTGCGCATTGTGTTCCTCTTCATTAAACTGTGCCCACCCAATTCCTCTAGCGCTTCCGGGCTCCATCCAGCCTCTTCTCACTAGCGCTCAGTGGGCCTCTCACTGTGTACACACCTCATGTTGAGGTTTCACGATCATTGCCGGTATATTCACCTGGCGCTATTTGTGTACATTTCACAATTTGCTCACTGTAGCGTTGCCGTGTTATTTACCACCTGGCACCCATAGTTCACAGAGCGCTTCGCCTCTAATGGTCTTGCCTCCGCTTTTTCGCTCAGCAGCATGATACACCTCAATAGTGTGTGTGTCACCTACGGTACGTTGTCTGAAGACAGGTTTGATTGATCACAGCACTTAAAGAATGTATTTGATAATTGCCTGCATTCCAGGGCACCAAGTGTAATTCTCATATGTGTTTTCTGTGCTGTCTTGTTTTCTTCCACAGGTTTGCGCCGCAGTGTCCGCAATTGTGTCGACACTGTGTCCACACACCTTAGCGAGTGTGTAGGTAAACAACCTTTTTAAATATTTTTCACTCACCACGTGGCACTTCACTTTTTGCCACTCACTATACACTGGTCCTGACGAAAGCTCCCTATTTTTATACGTGAGCTGAAACATGTAGACCCACAACACAGCCAACTAGCAGATAATTATTTCTTCATTAGTTGCATCACATACCTTTTTAGTCTATATCCTGAGCCGCCAATAATAAATCTTCTAATGGCAAGGATTCTCAGAGATATATGTTTTTAATCATCACTACATCACACTCTTGCACCACACCAGCTCCGCTGTAGTCAGGCGTCGCAGCACAACCGGGGGGCATTCGGCCGCCCGGTTGGGCCCCAATGATGAAGCATGACACCAACCAGGTTGGTGTGTGAGGGGCCTTTTAACCTACCTTGTGGGTTCCCAAACACTGCTTCACTGTGATCGTACCACACTACATTGGGTCTGTCATATTCAGTGACCCAAAGAAAGGAGACAAAAGACTAGTGACAGTCTCAGTCATTCGTTGCCGAGCAGAAGGAGAAGAAGTTGACATGAGGACAGGAGACAAAGTGTTTTGAGGTGACAGAGACATAGGGACAGAAATAAGAGAAGTCGAAGATAAAGGAGTGTAAGGCAAAGGAGTTTGAGGCAAGGCTGGTGGCAAGGCTGGCGGCTCTGGAGGGGGCTGTGCCGGGGGAGGAAGAACCACCTGTGAAGCAACGGGTGGCTGAACAACAACAGGAAGTTGAACGACAACAAGGGAAGACAACAACTGGAGGTAACGGAGGTGCAGTAGCACCCTGCACATAAGGGAGTGGTAATCTCAGTAAAAGTGACATCAAAGGATCCTTTTCAGGGTCTACAGTCACATGTGAAAGGGGAGGTGGCAAAGCCGGGTAACATTTGTCAATGGCCATGCAATGTTGTCTATCTGACACTTCAATCGCACGATCTTCTTCATCTTCCTTAAACTGCCTAGCAGCTTGCATTACCGATATATTCCTTTCCTTCCTATCTCTCTTAGCTTGCTTAATTTCTCGCTGTTTGGCTTCCTTACGCCAAAGGCGGAAAGAGTCAAACATCGCCGGCCGGGCTTTCTTCTTAAATAGAGCAACTTCTAGGTTATCTAAAACATCTGATTCAAAACTACCATGTTGGGGCCATCGTAAAACACCATCTTTCCTTGTATAACGGACCCATACTTCATTAAAGGTAATGGGACCTACACCATGCTTTGAATAGAGCTCATAAGTTGGAGTTCCAACCGGAGGTATCGGACACGAGTCCTCCAATCGGGAATCCCTATTACAACTACAACAAAACCATTTCCTAAATTTGCTAAAACCAGGCATCTTTTAGCTCACTAGTCTTGCTTCAAACTTCAAGGGGTTATCAAAAATGATACACTCGCAAATATACGACCCCCCCGGCTTCGACTATTGCAATGGCCGAATCAAAACCAAGAAACAAAACAAAGTCGTGGGAGCGACCCACTTATACTTAACCAAAATGTCTGTCACGCCACCAGAAGACCGTCTAACGTCTCGCTTTACAAATCATCACAAGAGGGTCCAAGACAGGGCGACAGTCAGGGCAGCAGTCCTTCGCAGCCGTCGGAAAGGGGAAGCCTCGCAGAAAAAAACCTTCGGTCCACGTCGACATGCAGGGGTCGATGAAGTGGCGGCCGTCCTCCAGAATTTCCTCACGGGGCTCCTCACAATCTTCGGGCTTGGACCAGTACTACTGAAGTCACCCCACGTTGGACGCCAGTTGAAGAACCGGGGTTTAACCCAGCGGCGTCAGGGGCACGCCTTAGATCTTCGAGTTCACCTGTCTTGGTATACAGAGACACGGAATACTTCTGGATGGCATCAGAGACCAAGTTTATTAGCTGCAGCTAGTAACAGTGATCCTAGAAATACATCACGGTGTAAATTCTCAGGAGACTGCTCATTTTACTAAGGCGAGACGTCTCCTTTTATACCCAATATTCACATTATAAATGTACACCCACTGCACAAAATTCTAGCCAATAAGGTACATTTTCAAACAAAGTGTCACATAACAAAAACTCAATTTACAGTATCCCAACCCAAAAGTTAATTATTAGGAATGTCCCAAATTCAATCTCCACAAGCCGGACAAACCTATAATTGAAAGCATAACCCATGTAATGAAGAAACATAAAAAAAGAAACGGTAACAGATGCTGAACAAGATAAGGCATGTGCAAGGAAACTAAAAGTTAACGATGTCCTGAACATTGATTGGCAATCTCAGACAAAGATCAATCAGGGAAATTGGCTTTGCGGGGTCAGTTTCAGGTGCAGAGGTCAGTTTCTTACAGTTCATTTCAGAGTCAAAAAGAAACCTAGTTAATGTATACATGAACTAAGAAGGCCAGGCCACTTTATTCGGCAGGCTACCTTCACAGGCCTACGTGAGGGCAACACAAAATGGTGGCACAGAACAAAATGGAGTCAGACTCGAGAATTACAGAACCTCAGAGTCCATCCATTAGCAGGTCCAGACTGATGTGCTGCATCCACCCCCTTTCACCAACTTGCACTACAGCCCAATAGGGGAGCGGTTCAATGTGGTCACTGCACACGAGGATTTGTGCAATCTTCCAGGTCCAGCTGCCAGCATGTATGCCAAGTATCAGGGCATCCCATAAACGGGTATCACGGTGACACTCATGGTCGTGTGCCAACAGGGGACGCACACACATGTCAAAATCCAGTTAATCTACCGTCCTGTTGGATAGGCAGACATCCATGCACCACTCGAATATGCACGATCGACAATGCAACACGCAGGTGACGTTGGCAAGACGGAAGCTTAGACTGCAACTGATCCCCATCACTGCCAATGGCAGTGCCCCCTGTAAATGCAGCATTCGTGTACGGTACAGTTCTACATGACATGGATTGTGCCTGTGTCCGGGATGCTCTGCCATTGCATCAGTAGTTCTGACTTTTGCCAGTTCTGTGGATGAAAAGCCACATCTTGGATCAATGAGTTGTTTTAGTGTGCACCGGTTTTATGCCTGGGATGGTGTGGGAGTTAGTGTGAAGGCCATTCCATGCAAGTTAACTTCGAGCAAGGACTTCTGTCTGTGGGGTGTGGATATGTTGTTCCTTTGTCGGGCTGTGCATAGTATGGGAGTAGGCATTAGCTGCAATGGTATCTGTCAGGGGGTGCCGGGCACATGCTGTTCCGAGGTTGGAGGAGCAGATGTGCTCTCGCCTGATAGTTCAAACAAAGGACCTTTCATCCCAATGTTAGTTTGTCCTCTGCTTGCATTCAGGGAATGTAGTGTACCTTGATGGGGATGGGGTTTGGGATGTGTGCGACTTTGGGATTCATGTTTGACATGTCTTGCATGTGGCATATGAGCGGCATCAGTGTGTGTTACGTCGCGTCACAGTTGCTCCTCACTCCCCCAGAGCTGATTTATTTGCGTGCACTGCGCGGTTGCGTCACTTGCAATCCTGAGACACACCATTGTCCTGCCTGTCTGTGCATGTCCACAAGCCTGACAGCGACACTGTGATGTTGGCCATTGTAGGTGGTCCTGACAGCGACACTGTGATGTTGGCCATTGTAGGTGCTGGGCCAAATGGGTGTAGGCCTATGGTAAGGTTGGGGCAGACACAGATGTGAAGTACATGCCTGGCTAAACTGGCGCAGCTAATGTTTCTAGGCATTTGGCTCATGCAGCGGAAAGACAGATACACACAACACTTGGCATGTATGATCCTGGACCCCCAGCATTCTTGCGCTCCTTCATTGCTCTGTTCGTGCGAGTCGGCCCTCCGGGTGCATGCTACATTTCAGAATTTTCGCTTACAGGGGGAGGACTTAGCTACATGTCCAAGCTCTTCCCCACTGCCTGAGGTAACATGGTTACATCCACTGTCCACAACACTACATGCACCAGCAGTATATGTCCACTTGGACAGGTCTGTGCTCTGCATACTGAGGTCTGTCCAGCACATCATTGGCATTGTGTGCATTCTTATTCATGGGTGGCTTGCCTCCTTCACACATACTTGGTTCCCACCTCTGCCCACATTCTGCTATTGTGTGGCTGGGGGCCATGCCGTTTTAGGGGCGTCAGCTGTCCTGTTCTGCGCTGCCTCTGTGGTAGTCCGGGTGGGGTATGGTCCGGGGGGGCAGCATTGAGGGGGAGGTGGGTGTTGTGGCCCTCTTGGGTCTCCGAGCTGCATGGCCAGTGTCTCCATGCCAGGTGTTGATCTTCAGATGTGGCTCTGGACTGTGCTCCCTTTCATACTGCAGGTAGTCGTCCTGCTTAACTACAGTGAAAAGCAGGTGTAAGATCCCTGCTGCTAACGCGCCTTATCTTGTGTTTTTGGATCGCATCGCAGATCTGGCTGGTCGTTGGGAATATAGCAAAGTGGTGTTTTTGTGTGTTTTTGCACGGGAACACCTACTCCGCATCTCATTAGAGTTCGTTGTCGCTCTCATCCGTGGCGATGTTTTTGGTGGACACTTTATCTGAGAATCTGGGTTTATGGGCAGTTTGGGCAGCTTCTGAATGGGGCCATGGTTCTTTCGCCACTTTTGCTGCACTAATGTGCCGATGACTCGGCGATGTGTCCTTGGGAATATGCCCCTTAGTGCAATAGCTAGAAAATGTTTCTTTCGTGCCTGGAAAGTTCATTTAAGGTTCAAGACAACATTACTAGATATGATGCATGGTAAAAGAAAGAGGTTCTGTTGTACTCAGTGGCATTGCTATTGGTATATTACAAGGAATTTGAGGTACTTGGCAATGAATAAAAAGTGGCTTTGCTTAACATGTTTCACATCTTCATTTTCAAATGAAGTTTAATTAATTGGGATATACATACAAATTAAATATTAAATAAAAATAATGGGACAAGCCCCAAATGAGAAATACTTCTTTTACCAATCATCAACACAAAATGACCATTACTAAATATATAACTGCACAATACTTCTGTAGGCTTACACAAAATGTGAAAGACACTGCCAAACAAGTTAATGGCTGAAGGAAGATGATCAAATGACTAATCTCTGGGTATTTTTCCCTGTTTATGACATGAACTCTGACAATCAGTTAAAGCTACATGTAGTTAACCCGACACAACATACAGATTAGCTATTACAAGTGTTCTTGAATAACTGGCTTCAAGACTGATTCAGTGCTCCTTGTGACTTATGCCCACTTGCCTCTCCCTGGCCTACTTTTAAGATGCACATAAAGGGAGTTGCCTGAGCAGCTATCCAGTGACCAAGTGATGATATATTTATACTTCCCTTGGACTTGCTCTGCTTGTTTTCTGGCGTTGGTCCCAGGTGCATTGTGGGAGATGATTGTGTAACAGGGCAGTCGTGCAGGTTCGCAGACAGCGAGCCTGAAACAGGAAAAACACATATTCGCCTGCAGTATTAATAGCATTGAAACTGCAGAGAGAGCGGTTCTTTGCCTGAGTGCTGGAGGCTCAACCATCATAACGAAGAGTTTCTGGAAGGCAGCTTTTTGTTCCAATTTACATTCGATATAGCAGCTGGACTTTCTCTGTCAGACCCAGTCATGGGTGTTCCTATTTTCATTTACTCTTTCTGACTATCCAAGGGATAGATGTTAATTTGGTGGCTATTTTGCAGTAAAAACTTGAGGGGCATATTAGCAAGAAACGGTGTTACAATTATCGCCGCTTAAGCAGCAGATAACTGCCGCTAAAGCGGCGATAATGGGCTTCATAATAATATGGCCTTGAAAATTCCCATAGAAGCCCATGTTCTGGTGTCAACAATGGGTTCTATTGGAATTCTCTGCGGCGTATTATCAAGCCCATTATCTCCGCTTTAGCGTGGCGATAATTGTAACGCCGTGCTTGATAATATGCCCCTGAATAAGTAGAGAAAGATGAAAACACACGCCATAGATTTTTTGCTCACGTGAAACGTAGCCAAGATTTCCAAACGACTCCTGGTGCAATAATGACAGGACCGCGACCTCTAGAAGCTGGCGCAGGAGTCTTTCTCCTTTTTACTCTATGGCCCTCACTTTGAATGGTCTGGCGTTGGGCCAGTGTTTGGTACAACTTTTATCGTACTTGATAAAATAATGATACGATGGGTATCGTTATATATCAGGGGGCAGATTTATAAAGCCCCTTGCGCCACTTTTGCGTCATTTTTCCCATGTTAAAAGTGATGCAAAAGTGGCGCAAGGGACTTGTAAATCTGCCCCCAGGTGTGATAAATATCTACAATTACACATTTCCTGTAATATAACGTAGATTTTTGTCCTTTCTGCTAAAAATTAGCATTCATCTGTGTCTTGAGGGCTTTTCTCCCCTAGGGAAGTTTGCTTGGTTTAGCCTGCTAAATCTGATCTGAGGAAACTTACGAGTGTGATTATTCCTTACAGTTTTCTCCATATTACATGCAATTCCGAAATGTGCGGTGATAAAGGTCACCTCACATACTGGAACGCACCCAGCCACTTGTAATGGAGCCCTAAAGCTTCCATCTGTGCCATCACCCCCAGTGCAAAATGTCAACTCATATCAGTATGTGGATACCCTCCTTCTTCCTCTGTTCCCTTCCCTAGCCTAGCCCTCCATTATGCTAAAGGCTAGTTTGTCCAGAATGTGTTACATTAAAATCCTATTTGTGAAATCTTCAGCCCTCCCACCCCCCATCCCCCAACTACATAAACAACAAATCAACGTATGACCTAGGAAATGTTTATTGCCTGGGGCGGGCCGGATTTCAAGTTTGCAGGTAGCTTACTCCATCCAAATGTGATGAATATTCTATCCGTCCTAATACAAGTGCCATAGCATATAATTAACTTGTCATAAGGAGGACTGGTATCCGTCAGGTTTATGACAGCTTAACATTTCTGCCAAACTCTAAATCTGTCCCTAAATATTTTTATTTAGAATGGAAGATCCCTCTGCAAATTGCATATGCTGGGCTTTCAAAATGCTGATTTTAAGTTTGTTTAAATATGTCATAGCAGATATCACGCCCACCATAAAACCTGATAATCTTCCACCTGTATGTTCTTTGTGAAGATGGCCTATCTACTAGTCTTCTTTGTTCCTTGAGTACTCATATAATCCCAAAGAAAATATCTCATTACCTAAGAATGAATTCCTTTAGTAAATATTTGGAGTCACTTTCCTTGAAGTATAGTGCAAGCGTTTTATGCGAATGACATTGAATATTGTTCAAATTGTTGAGTTCTGTTTTCATCTTGTTTCTTGTTTTATGCGCATATTATGAGTGTACTCATCCATCAACATTATTTCCAATACAGTGGTAGTATCTGTTATCATTTTTTCTCTTTAAATTTAGTAAATTCTCAACTTAGGGTCCTATTACAAGTTTGGTGGTCTTGGGACAGCCGTACCCGCAGTCCGAACACCATGAGCCTGGCAGTCGACTGCTGTATTACGAGGTGGGCGGATTGCATTTGGAAAGACTCCGGCTGAACCGCCGAAACTGCCAGCACATGGCAGACTGCCAGGGTCATGGTTGGAGAAAAAGAGCTACCATTGGGTAGTACAGGGGAGTTTCACCATCATAAATATTACAAGTTGGCTTTTTTATGAGCCAACCACAGTGGTGAGACCGTCAGCTTCAGAGGAAACAAAGTATTTGGGGTGCCTATTCACAACCTTCTTGTGATTTTGGTCAGGGTTCAACATGGATCCCTTTCTCCAGGTCCAGCAGCATCTTGACCCCAAGGATTACAACCCTGTTTGTGGTGATGTACAGGTGAGTCCATTTTGTACAATATACTTATCACCTGGACTGCCCACATATGGGCCGCAAGCCAGCAATGGGTGGGTGGTATTTTTTCACATGTATCATGCATATGTGTGCCTCCAACACATATGCAGTTGAGATGCCCACACAGGCATCGATACATATGAAAAATAATCAATGCAAAATCTCTTCAGCCACACCACGGCACTGCTGTAAACTCGTAATATGGTGGTCGGAAGACCACTGGCAGTGTCGTCTCCTGGCGGCCGCTTTGTTCGGGGAGTCACACCGCCAAACTCGTAATCCGGCCTTAAATGTTTGATGGATTTAATGGGTCATTAGGCCTATCAGTATTTCTATCTAATGTGCATTATGGGTTTCTTACACTTGTATTGCTTAGTCTTTGCCTTATAAAAACGAATTAATTCTAAAAGAAATCGGAATGTGTTCATGCAGGTTGGCCCTTTGGTAATGTTTGGTGCAGGTAGCTTCCAACGAACTCAGCCAAGCAGCCACAGCCCGTGCATGTAAGAGCAGTGGGGCGGTGGGGTCGGGTGGGGGATTTTAACAGACGATGACGAGGGAAAATTAATTATTTATTTAATTTTCCATCGCCATCGTCTGTAGAACTCCCCCCCTCACCTGGCCCCACCGCTCTCAACTGCACAAGCGGTGGTTGCAGCCAAGTAAATACTCATGGTGAACACCCTAAATATCGATTCAGAAATATCGACTGCCCAGAATATCAAATTCAAAATTTAGAGTGGACAGAATATCGAATTATCAAAATATAGATAGGTCAGAATATCGAAATTGGGGTACGAAATATCGATTTCCATAATATAGAATTTAAAAATATAGAATTCCATAATATCGAATTTTAAAATATAGATTACCATAATATCGAATTTAAAAATCTAGATATCTATAATATCGATTTTTTTTTAGTGTTATGTATGGTAGTATGTGTGTTAAAATTATGTATTATTTTTGTAATGTATGTTTAATTTATTTAAACTAATGAATGTTATGTAATTTAATGTTTGCATAATTTAATTCCGTAGCAGGTTGTGGGTTTATAGGGGAATAGGGTGGGAAGTAATTTAATTATGGTTAATTAAATATTAATTATATTTATATGTTTTGATAATTAATTGATTGATAATTAATTATTAATTGGTAATTATTTTTTATTCATTGGTAATTAATTTATATTAATTGATAATTATGTTAATTGTATCTTTTATTATTAGGAGCGGGTTGTGGGTTTGTAGGGGAATTGGGTGGGAAGTAATTTACTTGTAATAAAGTAAATAATTATTTTTTTATTTATGTGTATTGATAATTGATAATTAATTATTAATTGGTAATTAATTTGTATTAATGGGTACATAATTTGTATGAATTGCTAATACATTTTTATTAATTGTAAAATTATTTTTATTAATTGATAATAATGTTAATTGTATTTTTTATTATTGGGAGTGGGTTGTGGGTTTATAGTGGAATTGGGTGGGAAGTAAATTAATTGTAATAAAGTAAACATTATTTTTTGTATTTATGTGTATTGATAATCAATAATTAATTATTAATTGGTAATTAGTTTTTATTAATTGGTAATTAATTTTTATTAATTGCTAATTAATTTTTTTCAATGGTAATTAATTGTTATTAATTGGTAATTATTTTTAATTAACTTTTTATTGGTATTGATAATTAATGTAATCTTATTTTAAAATTAAATCATTACTTTCCCTACTTTTGCACTCTCAGGAGTGGGAATAGTATTTTTTACCCTCCCACTATCCAACTCTTTCCCTACTGTTGCACTCACTGGAGTTGGAATAGTAATTTTTACCCTCCTGCTATCCAACGCTTTCCCTACTGTTACACTCTTTGGAGTGGGAATAGTCATTTTTACCCCTACATTATCCAGCGTTTTCCCTACTGTTGCATTCACTGGAGTGGGAATAGTAATTTGTACCCCTACGCTATCCAACGCTTTCCCTACTGTTGCACTCTCTGGAGTGGGAATAGTAATTTTAACTCTCCCGCTATCCAATGCTTTCCCTACTGTTGCACTCTTTGGAGTGGGAATAGCAATTTTTACCCCTACGCTATCCAACGTTTTCCCCACTGTTGCACTCACTGGAGTGGGAATAGTAATTTTTACCCCTACGCTATCCAACGCTTTCCCTACTGTTGCACTCACTGGAGTGGGAATAGTAATTTTTCCATTCCCGCTATCCAACGCTTTCCCTACTGTTGCACTCTCTGGAGTGGGAATAGTAATTTTTACCCTCCCGCTATCCAAAGCTTTCCCTACTGTTGCACTCTCTGGAGTGGGAATAGTAATTTTTACCCCTACGCTATCCAACGCTTTCCCTACTGTTGCACTCACTGGAGTGGAAATAGTAATTTTTACCCCTACGCTATCCAACGTTTTCCCTACTGTTGCACTCACTGGAGTGGGAATAGTAATTTTTACGCTCTCACTATCCAACAAAAGCTCTACTTTTTTTACATTACTTTTATTATCTTTACATTTTAAGCTTTTTTATATTATATTATGTATGTTTTATTTAATTGTTTTATTATTTAATTACTTTTATATTATTGTTAATACATTTAAAAAATCCGATATTTTAGCTAACTATATTTTAACATTCTATATTTTGGAATCGATATTTTAGTACTTACCTGTTTATAGATAGGGAGTCGATATTCTGTCCTTCTGTATTTTGGCGTGGATATTTTGGGCATTCTATATTTTTGTCCCTCGATATTTAGTCACTGAACCAATACTCATGCCCCCGGAATTACTCGCCTGAATGCTCTTCCTTTTTTCTACCCATTAAGAAATAAATCATCCATGTAGGATAGTTCTTGATCTGATGCAGCTCTGGTACAGAACATCCGTTTAGGGAATTAGTTGAACCTGAAAAATAATCAACACGAGGTTCTGTTGCCCCTTGGAACAGTCTTCTCAAAATGTATCTGTCCTACAAATTACATGGCTAGTGACTGAAAATCCTGGTGCACTGCTAGCAACATGCCATCCCCTGAAGAGCATATCAGCCAATCTTTAGTAAATGGTGGATCTTTAGATGCCCAACTCTGAAGCCTATTTGAGGAAGGTTTTATTTTTCTATTACATTATATTCCCAGAAATGTTTGTCTGTGGATCATTTCTGACAGCTCCTGCAACTTCCTACAATACCTAATAGTACTTTCCCTGGGAGTATATCCTTGGTCTTTCTTCATTTCCCCTAACCTTTGTACCCAAATCTCTCTTTCCAACCATTCTTTATTTTTGCACTGCCCACGTTTGTACGCCTCCACTCTTGTTGAAGTTTAACACTGCCAGGCTATACCCGTTCTCAGAATCATTGATTGAGCAGGTATTCGCCACAGCATTTCACACACTGGTGTTTAGCTGGCATTTTACAAATAGCGTGTATTTTTTTATTAGTGTTGTGCTAGCTATGCATTCGTTTTACACCCTTACCTGGAATACATCTATAGGGGTGTTAATACTCCACCTGTTATAGTTTGGAAAGTTCTCACCACGAAAATGCTGGTAAACCTAATAATTTCCATTAAAATTGGCCTTGTTGGATGAGCATTTAGTAAGGGCGTAGTCATTTTGTTTTCTATATATTAATTTATGGACAGTAAGACCAGGCTCTAAATAGGGATCATTTAAAAGATAGCAATAAATTACCTGTCCATACTGCATATGCACCCCCAAAGTGTTCCTCTCATGCACAGGCACATGGACAACTAGAGGTGCACGTGGCTGGGACAGATAATGAGCGTTAAAGGCAGCTTTCCAGCTGGTGGGTGGCACAAACACGTCATGGAGAGGGGATATACAAATATAGACGTTTTGAAGAAAAGAAAAGAGAGAATTGTAAAACTGCAGAATGAGGAGCGAATGAGCATGAGTGAGAGGTAGATGGAAGAGTGGTAGTGAATTGCAATGCTGGAATTAAAGACTGAGCAGGGCTAGCGGGTATTATAACACGCATTTGCAAAGCAATAGATATTTAATTACTGAAAGGTTAAGTTATTGGTGTTGCAAATAATAATGCAATGCCAATAGCTCAAACTTTCCGTAATGCGATACCTATTGCATTGCTTATGCTTGTTTGCTAGTTGTGACATGGCTGTAAGTGTCAGCAATGAACGGAAATCCATCTGGATAGTAGTGTAACATCTCTTTACAGACTCAGCAGACCATTGGGATAGACAAAGATACTACTTGGAATGTCACTTCACAAGTTAACCAATATGTTAAGTGTTTCACTTTCTTAAGATGCACAGAGCTATCTGTGGTGCGAGAAACGTCATGCGCTGTGAATGCAGCATGTAGCTGGCATTTAAACTCTTGTTAACATACCCTTTTCCTAAAAAAAGCAAAGATGTACCATACAGCATGTTATTAATGGTCTTTTTCTATGTGTGTGCACTGCTCCTGCATGTAGGGCTCGTGCAGAAGGTGGGGAGGGGCGTGAATGTCATTAATTCACAGGTGACAGATAATAAGTCTCGCCTGACCCAGCGCATGCGCTGGTCTGGCGAGTATTATTGAGAGGGCTCCAAAAAGTGCTACCAGGCCAGCCTAGAGCTACAGTGCATGTGTGCGGGCGCGTGCGCCGCACTTTACCGCGATTACTTTCACTTTCACGGCTGCTTTGATGTTTGATCGTGATCGCAGTCGCGATCACTTTCACTTTCGCGGCCGCACGGCCACTTGGCATAGCCAATAGGTCTCGCTTTTGGGACTTTATAAGTATTTAGTTATGCAACTGTTGCATTGCTAAACACTTATAAGGTCCCAAAGGCAAGACCTATTGGCTATGCCAATGCTTGTTGCTCCTTCCAAACAAGGGAGCTGAAGCAGGAGGGCTCCTGGGAGATGGAGAGGAGGGGCGGGCCTTATGCAACTGTTGCATTGCTAAACAATTATAAGGTCCCAAAGGCGAGACCTATTGGATATGCCAATGCTTGTTGCTCCTTCCAAACAAGGGAGCTGAAGCAGGAGGGCTCCTGGGAGATGGAGAGGAGGGGCGGGCATACCTGAAAGATGGCCTTTGATTGACACACTTTTCCACAAAAAAAGCAAGACAATTGCCTTCTCCATTAAATAACTTCTGGATGGCTCCAAGAATCACCCAAAACATTTTAAAGTGATGAAAGACCAAACAACTCTACTTCCAGGGCGAATTACATATGTCATGGTGCTCCATGCCTGAGAGGAAGTGCAAAGGCTTTGTGAATTTCTCCAAATCTGTAAGCTCAGATGACCGCATTAACCTTCAATTATTTGTCTTTGAAATATTTAAAACAAATTTCAATAAACATGGGAAGTTAAATAAGATGTAGATACATCCCCAGTGATTTTTGAAGGGCCGATCCCACGGAAGAAAGATATGTTTTCAATCTCACTTTACCATTCAGAAATAGCATTTCCACTTGTAATTCTATTGTAGAAGCCGTAGTGCTACCACCATATTTTAGAGAAAGAGGACGTAAATACAAACACCTTTCCTTTAAAAAGAATAACAATGGCATTATTTATCCAATGCATAATGCGGATATGCAAGTCTTTTATTAATTGACTTACTAAAGGGCCATCCTGTGAACCATGCCACAATACTTTTCAAACCCAAGCTGAAATCATTTACACAGGAACATTCTAGAATGTCTATTCTAGGACATTGTAAGCAATGCTCGATGTGTCAAAATATTTATTTTTCTTTCAATTGGAGGGCCCCTTTAAATTGCCAATTTGTAGTATAGGTATGCAAAAAAAACAATGCAAGTGTTTTAAAACAGAGGAAAAAATGTCCTAATCATCCCAGCACTGTACCATAGGTGTAATGTAAAACAAGCATTTGCAATGCAATAGGTCTCGCATTTGTTGCAGTTGGAGCTACTGGCATTGTAAATGGCAGTGTTTTTTATCAATGTTTTTGTTTGCAGTAGAGTGATTATTTAAAAATTACACACTATACCATATTATAAGCTATTCAAGCAACTGTACAGTAAAGCTATGGCTATTTTAACGTAAAGGAGTGTGAATGGATGAATAAAAATACAAAAAACAGGATCTAAAAATTTACGATGGAATGTATAGCAGGGGACAGGGACTACCGATCACAACAAATGTACTTGAAGTGATTGGGGCATCATATGCAATAAAAAAATCGCTGGTACGGGGTGTCAGCGACGCTTGTGCAAATGTTGTTAAGCTGGTGAAGTGGTCAGCTCTGTTTGCAGATGCAAAGTGGTGAAAGGTGAAGTATTCAGCTCTGTTTGCAGGCACAAAGGGATGAATGGTGAAGTGGTCACTCTCTTCAGCGGTGAACATGCTCTTTACTGTTGCTCATGGGCATCAAGAGACTCTGCCAGGTCTAAGGCATTCCAGAGACCTTATATGATGGCTGGGGTTTGTAAATGAACCTACATTAAACACCACTAAGAGATGAAGCGATTTCTGCAACATCACATGATTTTTCTCCAAAATGTGTTTTTTCAGTTTTACTTTTTGGATTCCTGGGATGCTCTGGCATAAGATTCCCGGTTCCACCATGATTCATTTGGTACAGTAAATAAACACAATAACTAAAAATACTCTCAAACTGCAGTTTAACGGAGACGTGGTTTTCTGTGTAACAGACAAAAGCCTGACCATGGTCCCAGCACGGGCACGTGCCACCTAATCTAGAGACACTTCTCTCACAGGAGTTGTGCCAACTCACCTGCAGCCAAAACTATGGGTCACGGGAAAGTGGGATGGAGAGTAAGGGGGGTACAGGGAGAGAGAGAAAGGGGGCACAGGGAGAGAGAAATGGGGGCATGGAGAGAAATGGCGGACCGAGAGAGAACGGGGGAAGAGAGGCTGGAAGGGTGAAAACGAAAGGGAGAGAGGGCACTAGTGAGGGGGGTACCGGAAGGGGAAGGAGGTGGACAGGTGATATACATTTTAAAAAGCAGGTCTTTGGCAGTAGGTGATGACTGCTGGCAAGGACCAACACCCGGAAAGGAGGTTTGACATCCGAGCCCCCACTATTATAATGTGAAACTATCATGCAACTACAATATCACAAAAAGGTGCTAGTTTTCCAAAGACACATGACCCGCCTGATGTACACACTACAAGATTCTTATAAGTCCCAAGAACATAAAGACAAATTCATCTGGCACATTGGAAAAAAATGATACTTTTCAAATAGCCCTCCGTATTAAATTTGCTCCATTTCTACGCTCGGTTAACAGATATAACTACTACCCAATCAATGGTATTCAATTGATCCACCTCGGAAGAATGAAGGCTGAGGCAGACTTGCCGGGAGTGTAACCTCTGCCCCTTACAAGTGTACGTCTCACTGAGCCCTTCTGCCGGTATTGTGTTGGACAGCTGGTTACAATTCGATCAGTTGAGCCCCTAATGTGTAGCCTTTAAACAGAAACACAGCAAAGCCCGCTTTTGTATTTGCCAGATAACTAGGAAAACCAGCTATACACGAGGCGCGAGCAACAACCAGAGTCACACAGGTAGAGAGACCAGCCTTGGCTCCGCCGGTTATGAATAACTTAATATCCACGTACCTACCAAACATGAATGTGTCCTTCTATAATGGATGTGGTATACATGTAAAGTGCTCCAATACCGACGGATTGAGTTTGCGCTAAATAAAAAAAACTAAAAAATAAATACAAACACCTAACAGGTCTGTTCCAGGTCAGGCAGCAGAGTCATAGATCGCCCGACCCTTGTTAAAACAGAGCAGCCGTCCCTGAAAATCAGCAGGGCAAGGGCGAGGATGTGGTCCGTCGGCTAAACTGCCAACTTTGGTGCTGGACACCAGAGTTTGAGCCCCGAGGTCGCATCAACATCCTGTGATTCTGGGCAAATCACTTAATCTCCCCGTGCCTGAATGTGTAATGTAAATACGGTGCTCGTGTAAAGCGCTCCAATAAACTTCGGGTCGAGTTTGTGCTATATATATATGCCAAAAAAAACAATTGCAAAGGCAAGTAGCAGTACAAGGACATGTCGCCAGCTAGTCACATGCACTCATAACCACACCTACAGGCGACGCAACAGCACAGTGAACCCATCCGCCCAACACCGGACATTTTGCAACTTGCTTTTATATGGTGTACGCATAATTATACATTTGCCACACTTGCCTCATACCATCATCTCCTGCATATTTTTCCTTTTCTCGCATAATTTAGCCAACCCTGCCAGTTATACTATAATAAAGTAAACAAACTAAACAGTTCACAGAACTTACCCCAGTAAAACAAGCGTCTTCAAATAGGTTGTGTCTCCAATGAATGTCGCTGATTCGCCTTCTTTGAAAATGTTCAGTGCTGCACTTTTAAATAGAGCATTGGATGCACGAAAGATATCACTAATAGCACTAAGTAAACAAAGTAATTGCTAAAAATGTCCTGAAACATGCCGCCCTAATTATCGCTTGCCATGCAGCTTTTATGACTAATGAAGGCGTGGCGGTGGCGCCAGTAATACGCCTGCTCCCGATCACAACACAGAAAGTGAAAATTATCACAGCATGAGACCCCACAGTAATCATTAGCACAGCATATCGACAGGCGCCCCAGGCTGCTGGAGCACTCAACTATAATTAATGCGCAGCACGTCTTCCGGAGACGAGCACTCAACTGGAATTAACGCGCACAAGCTGTTCCACTGTGAAGCGCGTTCACAGACCAGAATCGGCTCGTGCCCAGACCAGAATCGGCGCAGCACGTCTTCCGGAGACGAGCACTCAACTGGAATTAACGCGCACAAGCTGTTCCACTGTGAAGCGCGTTCACAGACCAGAATCGGCTCATGCCCAGACCAGAATCGGCTCGTGCCCAGACCAGAATCGGCGCAGCACGTCTTCCGGAGACGAGCACTCAACTGGAATTAACGCGCACAAGCTGTTCCACTGTGAAGCGCGTTCACAGACCAGAATCGGCTCATGCCCAGACCAGAATCGGCTCGTGCCCAGGTCTGTCTCCCTTGGGAGTAAACACGGCAACAATAGTCTCGTTGGCGGCAGCGCTTCGCGCTGCAACGCCAGCGAGACCTAAAAATATTTTGGGTAAGAATCTTCAAATAAGCCCTAAATGATTGCCATCGACACACACACACACACACGGGAACAGCATTAATAAAAGAAGCTGCCCCCTGGTCCGTAAAGAGGAAACTGTACCAGTAAATATGCTTTGGGGAGTGAGGGTGCGACTTAACAGCTAGGGCGGCCGGCTTTGAAGCTGGGGCACCAGCTTCGAGTCTGGCAGGAGCCAGTGATTCTGGACAAATCACTCAATCTCCCCGTGCCTAAAAATGAATGTGTCCCTCTGTATTGCAACTGGTGGTGATGTAAAGCGCTTTGAAACCCTGGGTTAAGTTTCCGCTATAGAAAACTGCATTCATAAATGATTACAAATATCTCCCATGAGCCTCCTACTCAGTACAGCTGCCGCACAAGCACTTAACATTTATCAGCCGCGGCCAGAAGCCACCACTAAAACGACCCTGAGTAAAATATCTCAGCCTGTTTGGTACCATACAAAAATGAGATTCACTTGTTTTTCGCACAGATGTCAATAGAAGCCCATGTGGACTGCACATTGCCTGGAAATTCAACTGTGAAATTAGCATGCGGCGCCCGCTTTTTATGATACTGTTGGTTTGCAAAAAAGGAGACGCAGAAACAAAACGCTATATATTATTCATGCAGCATAAATAATCCCATGTTGATGATTCATTCTTTAAGCTCTTTATCTGGTGGGCAAGTGCTGCCCTTCGTTTAATTCTAATCTTAAATTCCCAAGCAAGTGTGCTGGGAATTGAGCTAAAAGCCAGCATGCCGCTTCGGTTTCAGGGTGTAAATTACATAATAATCAGGCATACCATTAATGCCACGATGAATGACCTGAATTCAGAGGCGGCTACTCCATTAGGGCAGAGGAGCGTCGCCCCACTGCTTTCTTGCAGTGCGAGAAGCAGAAACATAAAATACTAAAACTAGCATTTTATGTTTCTGCTTCTCGCACTGCGAGAAAGCAAAAGGATTTGGTTGGGGCGGGCAGGTGGGCAGGTCTGCTCTAGGGCAGGGGAGGAGTGGCTTACTCTCTGCTGAGAGTGCTGACTGTTTGGTCGGTCCTCTGGGGTGAACAAAACCAGTCATGTGCCTTTTCTCCATGTAAGCTGCTTGCAGCCTACATGGAGAAAATTGCCTCCCGACAGGCGCCTGGCTGGTCGGTGTCCCGACCAATCACAACACTCCCAGTGCAGCATTGGGATTGGCTTAGGGGAGGGGAGGGAGGCTGCCTGCTTTTTGTTCCTGCAGGAGGCAGGAGAGCAGGAAAACGCAGGACCCGCTGACAGGTACATTTTTAAAGTGTATTACCCTCGTCCAAGCGACCCTCCCATATAGCCCCCTCCCCGCCCCCCCAATCTGCGATTAATGCCAGCCGCAACTGCCGGTATGTGCACCTCTGGCATGCACTCTGTGGCCTCTTCAGCAGTTGGTTCGGGAATTAAAACAGTTGTTTAAAGCAGGCAATAGGCAGCATTGAATAAGGCTACACTGACAGCGAAAGCGCGAGAATAAGGCAGCACTGGGACAAGGCTGCACCGTGCCTGCAGTGAATAAAGAAAATAGTTCTCAAAATAAATAGATAAAGAATGAAACTGTAAGGAGACTGTATCGGCCGGTGCTCTTCTGTCTTGAACGGGAGTGAGCTATGGGCTGCCAGAACGAGTCAGGGTGCAGCAAACCACCGATTTCAGATTTGGGACACACACAGTTCGCACCTAATTTGAAACTCATAGCAGCACTTAAAATTAGTCTGTGTTTTCTAGAAGTCAGCGTTCTACTATCTAAAGGAAAATAACAGGCTTTGCTGAGCACCTGACCGGCATTCGAATATTTCCATGGTGTGTTGGCGTGGTTTATTTTTTTCAATATATAGAGCATTTATTTTAGGCAGGAGGGGCAGATTTACAAGAACTGGAGCATCTCTGCATATTTGCAGAAATGCGCCAGTTCATTTGCGTGACAGAAAAATAGCCTTGTGCCACCATGGATGCGCCACATTTACAATGCGGGGCACCGTGGCACAAGGACAGACAGATGAGTGACGCATCTTTTGTCGGAATGGCAACGCACTGCTGGAGTCTTGTCGTAAGAATGATGCAACTCCAGCAATGGTCAGGAATGCCTATTCCGACCATGCTGTGTCACTCCTTATGCCTGCTTCAAGCAGGCGCAAGATTTTGACGCATTGGCGTCGTAAAAGTCACAAGTCACTTTTACGAGGCTTCCTTGAGACGGGACGCCCACCCTGCATACATTATACCTGACGCAGGTATAATGTAGCGCAGGGCTTTACAACGTGACGCATCTCCCTAGATGCGTCACGTTGTAAATATGTCGCATCGTGGCACATTGTTTACAACGCCGCTGCGTTACAGAAGTGATGCAACGGCAGCGTACAGTTGGCGCAAGGGGCTTGT
This sequence comes from Triturus cristatus, assembly GCF_964204655.1. Classification (NCBI taxonomy): domain Eukaryota; kingdom Metazoa; phylum Chordata; class Amphibia; order Caudata; family Salamandridae; genus Triturus; species Triturus cristatus. Next base: position 1,482,945,999 of record NC_140590.1, on the reverse strand, counting down.
AAATCTGCCCCGGGGAGATTAAGTGATATGTGCAGAATCACAGGATGTTTGAGCGTCCCTGCCGAGACTCTCACCCTTCCGAGGTTTCAAGGTCAGCCACCCTAGCTGTTAAGCCACACCCTCTCCCTCTAAGAGGCCGGAGTGGACTGAATGCCTGCCTTAAGTAAGGAAACATGTTACAGTGTTTGAAAAAGCTAGGTTATGCTCTTGTGAGTAAAGATGTCTGATTTCAAGCACCATTTAATTGTTTCCGCAAATGCTTGTTGCAGTGGGTGCGGGGGAGGGGGGTTTAAAGGTCCCTGACACATTCTTGCAACTTGGAGCATATGTCAGACACAAATGCTTCTTTGTTAAAACGTGACTCCTCCCTACGTTGCTTTATATCACTAGGAAGTAACTCAGAAGGGGCCGGTGTGAGTAGTGTCTTCTTTGCCTGGCCTCCCGAGAAGATAAAGTTGACAGGTATGTTTATGGTCAGGAAACAAATGGCTTTAGACTCAGCCACCTCTTTATATGGGTTTAGACCCTTGGTCGTTGTTCTTTGCAGAGCTGCACGTCCCTGCATGGACATAGCATTTGGTTTAAAGAAGTGAGCCTCCTCCTCTTTGCGCTATGTTTTTTAATTGGTTCAGAACCTGCGTGATATGCTGTATGCACTATGATGCATGTGGAGAACCAATCAACCAAGTTTATTTAAGATCACAACAAGAACATGGTAATGCCCCAGTTACTTACCGGTAATCTTCATTACTCTGAGTATTGTCTTGCTCGCCACATGAGTTAAGAAGTGAGCTTTAGCTCCACTCCAGAACCCTCCAAAGCAAATTAGCATCCCATGCCTCACCGCTGGATATCTGTGCCACTAAAAAATAATCATCAAAATTTGCCATAAGAAATAGGCTTTTTGCCAAGGTAATTAATAAACTCTTGTGCAAAAAACTAAAAAATGATCTATCCCTCTATACCATTTGTTTATATATTCCAAATGGCAAGGTGCAGTTTTGGCCACAGTTCCGATCATTCATGCAAGCAAGCTGCCATTAATTTAGGTGAAATAAAATTGCTTCTAAAGAACCAATGCGCATGTTTCATTCGCAGGGTGCTCCTGTCCATGACTGTAACTTATCACAGAGCTCTGTCATACACGTATGCAAATTCTGAGGACTCAGCCCCACGACGTCTATCTTCGTGGTCATGACACTTGAGCACCTGGAGGAGGTACAGATGTTATGGAAAGACTCCTCGTTTCCATTCCCGAACCCTGCTTCTGAGCGCCAGCGTGGGCAGCCTTAGCTGTTACATTGTATGTTGGTCCTAAGTAATAGACCCCCGTAGTAGCTGTTTAAGATGGATTACCAAATGTGCTGGGAACTTGATGTTAAATGTTCGCAAGGCTCTTCCACCATCTTCACAGAGCAACCATGCAGCTCATTAAGCAACTGCAGAGCTCGAACGTATGTCCCGCTCGGGACCTTCTCGCAATTAGAGGGAATCTTCGCGCCATTTTACAAGTACCCAGGGGTCATTATATCATACTTAACTAGAGTTTTTCCAATCCGCCGCCTTCGGCCCTGCGCGATGTTACAGCATTTTTTTTTTTTAATTGTTTTTTTAAATTGTTTTTCCTTTGTTTGTGCACGTGTAAAAGGCAATAACTAGCCATGGGTAGACTGAAAAACACTTAAACACATTCAATTAACAGTAAGGCTCAGCTGAGGTATGCTGCGGGGGGTGGGGGGAATCTGGCTTGGATAAAGCCGCAATGACCTTAAGCGCTTTACGTGAGCACCAGTTACTTATGCCACAGGATGGTGGACCCTACGCCGCACCTGCTACTTCGAGCTCCAAAGGTGGCAGCCATAGGCGCTACGCCACAACGTCTCCCACGTCAACTAGCTCGCAATATTCTTTTGGGCACACTCATTTCTCGAATTTTAACAAATACCCATTTAAATACGTTTACTGCTGACCTGTAATACCCTCTAGATGCCATGCTCCCCGCTAACTGATTTGTTTTAAAAGTGCCTTCATTCACACTTAACAGGCTGAAGCCTCCCTGTGGCCTCCTCACGGCCACTGAGTGCTGCGCAGACGCGGACCTCGACGGTGATTTTCATGTCAATTTCACTGCGACTCAGGTGTCAACCCCATAAAATCTGAATGCTACTGGATAGCGCGCCGACGCCGGGGGCCGAACCCGGTTCCTCAGTTCCCAGGTCAATATCTCTGGCTGTAAGTCGACATCCTCCCTACTTCCTCTTCTCTGGTGAAGCGCCTCGAGTCACGCTACTTCAGGACACTGCCCAACATCCAGGTAAGGGGCAGGGCGGCACTAGATATCTACATCATGGTGTTGCCACTAGAAATTCTGGGCGCCGCTCCCCAGCTCCATGATGTAGAGTGAGCCGTCCCAGGGGGAGCGTCGCCCTATATCCTCCCTTTCGTCTTCTCGCCCTTGGCGTGGGAAGGGGGAGGGAGTGCCATCCTATTGGGTGGCCCGAACCCTTGCCGAGCCCCCCATTGCGCTCCGCTTCCTGGCGGAGCAAACCAGTTCTGTTCCTTTTCGGGCTCTGGCAGCCATTATGGCGCTGGCCCCCGAGGCCCCCTTCGGGGGAGGCCTCTGCTAGTACAATGTGGGGAGACGGCCTTGCTAAAGGAGGGAGCAAAGAGCTATGATGAACGCCAGCAGCAGTCAGACCCTTGTGGAACCAGACCCTACTGGAATTATAGCTGGGACACCTACTAATAATCAGTGTTTTCTAATGACTGCCTGCGCTGTACTGTGCAATCTCTAAGTAACAAGACCACTGTTCTCCCGATGGCCGTTTAAATTCCGCAGTGCCTAATGCACGTCATGGCTGGATGGTAAAAGAGATGGGAGATACCAAAGCAACGGGTACAAGCATTGGCATAGCCAATAGGTCTCGCCTTTGGGACTTTATAGGTGTTTAGCCATGTTGTTGTTGCACCAAGGATATTGTGCTGCATAACTACATACTTATAAGGTCCCAAAAGCGAGATCTATTGGCTATGCCAATGCTTGTTACCTCTGCGGCTTGGTGTTTGTGGCTCAGGCCTCCTTGGTCTGGGTTTGTGATTCGTGTCTTCTCTGGGATGCAAACTCGTATCCTTTGTGTTTCTTTCCCAGATTTCTGTATTTATTGATTTTCCGGTGATGCCTGGTGCTTGGGGACACGGGCGGCCTAGGAGGTATACTTCTTTACACGTCTGTTGCCGGTACATTTCTAGACTAAGGGGAGTAGCTGTCACATGCGCAACGTGTTCATGGGATCCTGGGCTCCGTGCCATGAGGGACCCGCTTCATCCCGGATGGTGTTACCGTGCAACAGTCTGCCTGGGGGTGTTTCTCTGCACATTGCAGGGCTCAGGGAAAGCCCGCATCTTGCATGCTGCCTGTGTGACGTTGGGTTCCCATTTGTCCAACCGGGGTTGAGTCTGCATGTGCTTCCATGGGCTTGTCTTGGTCTAAGGCGATTGTTGTATCTTCTTTTAGCCCCGTGAGCTATTGGTCCGTGGATTCTGTTCTGCCAGAGGTGGTGTCTCAGCGCTTCGGTCCACTCTGGGTTGGTTGGGGGAGTCCTCTCTCTCCAGTGGTCTTCCTTTCTGGTGTCACCTTCCCAGGTGGTTTTGTCGGCAACCAGCCTGTGGCGCTGGGGGATGACTTTATATTCCCGCTTTGTGCTGGGTCGGTGGGATCGCCTGCATGCAGGCTGCTGGTCCACTTTCCGGGTATTGTTGCCCGTTCACTTGCCGTGTCTGCGGTTTCGCCTAGCTCTTCGGCGAGACTGGACAGTTGTTTGGGAACGATGGCCTTGCGACCCTGACTACGCCTGTTCTTGCCTACTCTCAGTAGTTGAGCATTGTCAGGCCTGGTTAGCTCCTGGATTGGAGTCCACCTGGGATTCTGAAGTGCTGTAAAATTTTGGTGGGGGCTGCCTAGTTTTAGTGGGGGTTACAGGTTCGCTCCCTTTGGCTACTTGCAGGGGTGATTTTGTCCCGTCCTGGGGTGACGGTGTTGTCACTCGAAAAGTTTGTCTCCCGGGGATAGTGGACTGTGTGACAGATCGCCTGCGCAGGGTCTTTCTGCCCATGACTTCCGTCTCCCTATTGGTGGCAGTGTTCCATCTTTTGCCGGCCCAGTTTGGGTGCCCGGCGGGGGTTCTGCTTGCAGACGTGTGGTTGGCTCGCCTGCCTCACTTCTACCCTCTACTTCCGTGGCCGGGGACATGATGGATGGGTGCGCTGTTGTTCCGTTGTCCGGGCTTTCTGCTTTCACCTTTTCTCCGATTCCTTTGGTTCTACTTATTCTGTGTGGGATTCGCCAGGAGGAGGTGTTTGTTCTGTTGATGATTCCACGGCGGAGGTCGCCGCCCTTGGTTTCCTCTCCAGTTGGGGGTGTCCATCCAGGAGTGCTGAGTGTCCTCGGATCTTCCATTCCCTTTGCAGGCACACAGCTTTTGGTGGGGGTTCTGCGTCTTCTTCTGGCTTGTTTGATTGAGCCTATGATCTCGGGCTTGCTCCCTGGAAGTAGTGGAGTCCATTCAGGGCTCCTGTTTCCCAGCTACTCTCTGGCTTGTTTTCTCACCTGTGGGGGTCTTTTCTCATTGGAGTGTTTCTATTGATTTCCTTTCTGAAGGACTTTGCCTTGGGCTTGTCCCCTTTGGCTCTTCAGGCTCGGTGGGGGGCCTTGTGGGCGTTTCGCAGTCCTTGGGTGGCCTTTTGGATCCTTTGGTGGCCTGGTCGCTTCACAGTTGTTGCCTGCTGTGTCCTAGGGCTGTGCTTTCCGCCTTCCTGGTTCCCTCCGTTGGTGTTGCGGGCCCTTTCGGGGGGTCCGTTTGAGCCTCTGGGTTTCAGGGCCTTCTCGTTCCTCACCTTGCTGGATAAGTTTTTGGTGGCCATTGTCTCTGCTGGGTGGATTGGGGAGCTGGGTCCTTCTGCGCTCTCCTCGGTTCTTGCGGGTCCTGCCTCTCCTTTTGTGTTGCATTGGGGTCCTGCATTTCTGCCCTTGATCCCTCCGGTTGTCGTCCGACCCCGAGGGGTTGTGTTTTGTTTCCCTCTGGTACTTGAGTCTGGAGTGGTTTCTGCTCTCGCTGCTTGGTTGCCCGACGGCCAGTGTTGCTGTGTTTAGAGACTGGGTCTTTGTACTACTGTGTCAACTTGTTTGTCACTTTTGGTCCTGTCCGTTCTGGTCCTTTGCCTTCTCTCTCCTCCCTGTGTTGGTGGGTGGTGCAGCATCTCTTGCAGGCCTATGTGACACAGGGTTCTGTGGTGTCTGCAGAGGTGCAGGGTCGGTCTCCCGGGGGCCTCTGTCTGTCTCTTGGGCGTTTTTTAAGTTGGGTCTCCACTGTCAGTGTCTGTAGGGCTGCTGCCTGGTCCTCTCCACACCTGTTCTTGGATCGCTGCCAGGTGGTGTTGGGTGGTCCTTCTACGGGGGGCTTTGCTGGGCGGTTCTCTGGGCTGGGTTTTCTGGCTAGTGTAGATCTCACCTTTTGTGCTTCCTCTTGGGTGTTGTCCAGCTGTTTTTGTTTTTGGATTACGCCTACTTGTTTGGCCTTGTCCCTTTGTCTGTGGTTTCTTGTGAGTTTCACTTCTTAACTCTGGTGGCGAGGAAGACTTACAAGGAGGTAATGCCGGTTTCTTACCGGTAATCTTCATTTCTCCGAGTATTGTCTTACTTGCCACATGAGTTGGACTCCTCCTTTTTCTATGTGTCGACGCGTTCGCATTTCAGCCTCCACTTTCCTTATGGCTTCTACTGTGGCCCCACTCATCGGTGACGGGATCCTCAGTATCCTTGTGTCTTCTGGGGTAGACCTGGCATTCTTAGTTTATCTCCTCCTTTCATATCAAGGGACTGGCGCCAGTCCCTTGATATGAAAGGAGGAGATTGACGGACGGTTACGGAGCACGGCGGTGGCAAATAGAACTTGGAAGAAATTAACCTGAGAGCACGAGGAGGTAAACTAAGAATGCCAGGTCTACCCCAGAAGACACAAGGATACTGAGGATCCCGTCACCGATGAGTGGGGCCACAGTAGAAGCCCTCCGGTTTGTTTGAAGTGAGACTGGGTTAACGTGGATGTATATACAGATTATATCCCCGTCCTGAGGAAGCCATAAGGAAAGTGGAGGCTGAAACGCGAACGCGTCGACACATAGAAAAAGGAGGAGTCCACCCATTGTTGGAATTAGAACATATTTTGTTGGCATTACAAATCAAGATAGAGTGCTAATACCCTTGTTTTGCCTATAGGATTACCTTCAAATGTATCACTAGGATCGAAAAGTGTACATTTTTATGAAATATTTTTAGGGGAAAAGAGTTTGGATTAAGCTACTCTATACATGAGTATGTATATATGTATTGTTTCGTAATGTATCTTTGTATTTATGTAACAAATGTGTTTAGTTTTGTGTACCATTCGTGTTGATGTTCACCGCTGGATATCTGTGCCAGTAAAAAATAATCATCAAAATTTGCCATAAGAAATAGGCTTTTTGCCAAGGTAATTAATAAACTCTTGTACAAAAAACTAAAAAATGATCTATCCCTCTATACCATTTGTTTATATATTCTAGAGGTTTCTATGCCCAGGTATAGGAGGGTTATTTGGGCATGCCCCTGAGTGTTCTGTTTGGAGTTTCCTTGCCATTTGGGCACGGTTTCTAACCATTTAACCTTTTCATGCTGGATACGAATGTTGAGGGGCGTTTTTTGAATTAGGAGGTGGGGCTAGGGCAAGGGAGAAGGCAAGAGATGCAGTGCTCGCTAAGTTTGCAGAAGGAGTGGGGCACAAAATGAATAAATAAATAAAAATACTCCTTACGAGACGCGGCATAATGGCTGGAGCTGCCGCCAGTGGAGGAACATAATAAATGTTTCCTCATATAATGCAACTGGTTCCCGAGTAAAGCGCTCTGATGCCCCATACCTTTGGGGCAAGTTTGTGCTAGAAAATGTTTCTTTCCCTGCGCGTAGCTACACGCGAGTATCCCAACTGCATATATTAAGCATTTGTTCTTATGGTAAACGAGAATGGAAGATGTTATGGCTTCGGATCTATTCATGGCTACTAAAGCAGCAGTCTCCAGTGTCGAGCACTCTAACTTTGGAGCATGGGGAGATCGGGCACCAAAAAAGCCGTCCTAATGCAGACGCATGATCTAAACATACTGGGTGTGGAATGGAAACCAGGTTTTGAGGTGCGCTGTCTCACACGTTGAATGTGATAAGTTCAAGTGTGCTGTTTGGGCAAAGTACTGTTGGTTAACTAAACACTGCGCAGGACACCCCTTCCAGTGCAGTGATAAACAGTATGATGTACTGTTGTGAAGAAGAATTTGTTTAAAAGCTGTGCCTGCGGTTGCGTTTCATGGCAAAAAAAACAAGTGGCTTATTTAACTTATTTGCACAAAGTTTAGGCAATTGTTTCTGAGAGCAAGCAAAATATTCTTTGGGCCTGCTATGACTGTTGGTATTGTCCTTGTGCAGGTTCTCACATGACTGTCGCTCGGTTGTTACAATGTACAGGTAAGCTTTTGCAGAGAAATAGCCCTAAGAGCTCATAGTGCGCATAAATACATTCAGTAAACAAGCGGCCCTGCGGTCGTGAAAGTGATCGCGCTCGCCATCAAACATCAAAGCGGCCGTGGGGCCGCGAAAGTGAAAGTAATCATGGTCAAGCTCGGCGCGCGCGCCCGCGCACATGCACTGCAGCTTTAGGCTGGCCTGGTATCACTTTTTGGAGCCCTCTCAAAAAGTCTCGCCAGACCAGCACATGCACTGGGTCAGGCGAGACCTAAAAATGACAAGAAGCGCAGAAGCGCGGAAGATGTGGGCTGCCGGAGACACGGAACTGAACATAGCGAAAAAACGCACACGGCCACCAAAAGCCCACAGCACCTGGTATGACCAGGCGGTCTCCCATCCAGGAACAAACCAGGGCCAACCCTGCTTAACTGCCGAGATCAGACGAGAGCAGGTGCTTTCAAGGGGGTATGGCCGTAGGCCCATAACGCAGACTGACACATAACAAACATCGACTCGCAAAGGCGAACACAAACGCCAAAGGCAAATACAAACAGGACAGTAGCATCAACTGGCAACCTGACCGGTGCACTGAGCGGGTGAGAGTGTGAGGAAACAAAAGGAATGCGAAAAACAAAAGTGGACAACCACAGCCGCAACTGCCGCAACCACACACAAGAAATCGGAGCGCACCTCCAACATGCCTCATCCAGACACACATACGGACAAAACGCAGAGCAGTAAAGCGACTTCTGCCCAGCCAGAACATAACTACCCCAAGAGACACAGAGTGAGGCGTGCATATCAAAGCCATAGCAAAGAGAAGAGAAAACAGCCAAGACACAGCAGTCTCAAGAATAGGGGTGCAAACACGAAGGGTGAGACTGAAAATGAGCAACTGTGCCCCAACATCCGTCGGGACCCCCCCATCCCTGCCATCAAAAGTACAAAGTGCACTGGGTGCCTATGGGTAGAACACGCACCCACCAGACACACACCAAGGATGGAGGAACAGGCAAAGAGAGCTGCATACAAATCGCCAGTGCGGAGAAAGAAGGGCACCGCGGCAACACTGACGAGTGACGGTGAGAACAGGCCAACAGATCAAATGCCCCACAGGGCAGCCACAAAGCCTGACCGCCTCCGCTCCTCCCGAGCCAGCAGTGTGACACGGGATAAAGGCCGGCACCAAAACACCCCCGGGGCCTCTCAGCGGCCCGAGGGGGGAGACAGCAATCCCAGACTGGGGTCCATCTGCTCCCTAACCCCGGTAGAGAAGCGGAAGGAGGGTGGGCGGGGCCGGAGCAGGAAGCGGAAGAGGGCTGCCCTTCAGCACTGAAGGGGGAGAAACAGTGTCACGGAAAACAGGGAACCTGCCGGGAGCACCACAAAGGAGCACTAGACAACCAAACAGCCCTAAGAACCGCTCCAAGATTGTGGTGTTTGGGGCCCTAGGCCCTCATGCTAGTAATCATGGACACAGACACGTAGTTGGATGGTGGGTTAACTGGCCACGAGCACGTGCGCTCGGCCCTTTTATTAGCCTAGTCACCTGACCCAGTGACGTAGGTGGTGGGTGGGTGTAAAGTGTAGAGCATACACTTATGAACACTAGAACGTGTCCATGCTAGGACACTACAAAGATGACCACAGCCCGGCCTGCCTGCCTGCCACAGGCTACACTGCTGCAGTGCCAAGCTTCACCCGGTGCATAGCTCCGAGCCATTCCGCTGCACCACCTGCACAGAAGAGCACCTGGGCCACTGTACGCCAGTGGCCTCTAACAGCCTGGAATTGTCTGAAAGACCAAGCAGCAGCCACAGCTGGCCCTTTGTACCGGCACGCAGCACAGAATAAGTAGCGACGTCCCCCGTGGTGCGGACTCAGAAGCCAGGCGGCCCTACGCAAGACCGGACCTGGAGCCCCTACACAGACATAGGTACCACATGCAGGGAGAGAGACCACCAACAGCCGCAAGCCCACGTCGCTAGGCAACCCTAAATCAAGTGGGAAGCTGGCCGTGAGAGGCGCCCTCCCCGGGGGCAGTACAGGTATCCGCAGTGTGCTGTGTGCTAACAGAACAACAGACGCGAGGGAGCGAATTGCGCCCCACGACCCCAACAAAGCAGCGTCCCCACTTCAGGACACAGACATACGTCCTAATAAAAAGAGGAGGTGAGCACAGCTGGACCCGGGAACACCCATGGGAGAAACCTAGTTCAGGTCACAGCATCGGAGAGGAGACCAAACAGGTGAGCCCGCTAGTGCAGGGCCGAACAAACACCAAGCGCCCACAACCATCAGAGCCAACTAGTGCAGAGCTGCAAAAACAACAAGCATTGGCATAGCCAATAGGTCTCGCCTTTGGGACCTCATAAGTTTTTAGCCATGCAACAGTTGCATAACTAAATACTTATAAGGTCCCAAAAGCGAGACCTATTGGCTATGCAAAGCGGCCCTGTGGCCGCGAAAGTGAAAGTAATCACGGAAAAGTGCATCGCGCGCGCCCGCGCACATGCACTGTAGCTCTAGGCTGGCCTGGTAGCACTTTTTGGAGCCCTCTCAATAAGTCTCGCCAGACCAGCACATGCGCTGGGTCAGGCGAGACCTAAAAAGGGCAGCGCGAGGGCCACTTGCCACATGGTGGGGAAAAACCCAATGCATGAGCCCCCTATAGCAGGGACTTCACCCCAGGGTCGTGGGACCTGCTAGAGCAGGACATCGACACAACTTACCTGAAACACGCGCTGGAGAATCTGCAGCGCAGAACAAAGAAAACAGGAAGTGGGTTGGGTTGACCCTCCCCTTATACTGGGTCAAGGGTGACAGTGGTCGGCCATGTTGGGGAGGGATGGGAGGCATGGGATGCTAATTTGCTTTGGATGGTTCTGGTGTGGACCTAAAGCTCACTTCCTAACTCTGGTGGCGAGGAAGACGTACGAGGAGGTAATATTGTTTTTAGACACAATCTTTCCCATTCAAGACACATTGAATTCTTGTTGCATTCTGGGTGTTTGAGTCCATAACAGTAAAGCTACTAGCTCCGGATTGTAATGTATTGCAGTCAAACTGTCAGACATGGGCACTTATCAGATCAAATTGCTGCATCGCTCGCCAGTCACTTAGATTTCCTTTTTTGACCCAATTAAACCATTCCTGTGTACGACATAGCATAGGCATTTCACTAAAGTCGAAAAAAAGAAATTAGCGCATTAACTTAATATAAGTAAGGAAATTTAAATATAACGCAAATAAAACAAGAGTACTTTAGAGGCTGTGGTGTTATGGCATGGGGAACCAGGTTTGACTCTCAGGGGCAGATCTACAAGAAAGTGCCGCAGCGTGGCACCGCAAGCCCTTTGGCTGCACCATGCTGCGGCACTTTCAGAGCACAGGAATGCAGCATATTTACAAGAATATGTCGCATTCCTATGCTCTCCCCTGTGCTGGCGCACAAACAGCTGCCAAGCGCCGGTGCAGGCACCCTTGCACCATGGTGCAAGGATGCCTGCGCCATGGGGAGATTGTTTTTGTGCAGGAAGGGGCACCTTCCTGCACAAAAACAATCACTAAAGTGTTTTCCTCTTTCAATGCGTGCTGTAGAATGCAGCACGCATTGAAACAGGAAAAAACAAAGAGAAATTAAAACATTTCTCCTCGTTGCGCCTCCCTTCACCACCTCTAGGGTGGCGTAGCATTCAGACGCATCTCCAGATTTACGATTTCTCGTAAATCTGGAGATGTGTCTTGTTCCATGGGTGTTGCGTGGGAACACCCACAGCAACACCCATGGAACACCCCTTCAAGGCAAAGTGCTGCGTGTGAAGGGGCCGTATGTACAAGGAGAGGAAAAGTCATGCGGGGTGGCTTTTCCTTCCTTGTAAATATGGAGGAGCCCCCTGCGCCACCAGTACGTCACGAAAAGTAATTTAGTAGTGGTGCAGGGGGCTTGTAAATCTGCCCAGTAGTGTCGATTCTACGTCCTGTATTCTGTGCAAATCACACTCCCCTTGTCTTGTGTAATGTAACTGGCTTTAAAGTAAAGCACTACAGGGCTAATTAGCGGTCGATAAAACTGCAAAAACATATGTTTTGGTGAAAAATATTGAATTCCCTGGTTTAAATAGGAGCGCTGTATTCCAGCATCTCTGTCTCGCAGCTCTCACCTGCGCGCGTAACAACTGAACCATGCTGTCCAGTGCCACAGTGCAAGTGCTCCCAATTGTAAATTAATGTATAATTTGTGATTCCATGATTGGTTGATTTGGTTTACCTGTCAGACCCTAGTACAGTGCACCAGGAGTGCCCAGGGCTTGTAATCCAAATACTGCTGGTGGGCTTGCAGCACTGGTTGTGCCACCCACAGAAGCAGCCTGTAAAAATGAGTCTAAGGTCTGCCATTGCAGAGCCTGCGTACAGTCGGGTACTGTCATGCTGACTGGGCAAGTGCACCCACTTGACAGTCTCTAAACCTTCCCTTTTCTTCATATCAGACACCCCTATGGTAGGCCCAAGGGCAGGGTGCATTGTAAGGATAAGGTAGGACATGCCCTGGTGTGTGTGGCATGTTCTAATAGTGAAGTACAGCCATTTTCGTTTTTTCACTATTGCAAGGCTCCATAGGCCAGAATTGGCAGTTTGGTTATTACATCTTATAATCCTAACTGACTCAGAGAACATGGTAGAAATTCAAATTTAGTATGCCTGAACTTAGGATGATAAAATACATCTTTTAGTGAAGTTGGTTTTAACATTCTGTGTTTGAAAATACCACTTTTAGAAAGTAGGCATTTTCTTGTCTAACCATTCAAACCTGCCTCTGCTAGGCTGTGTATTCCTTTTTCTGGAGTTTGAGTGACAGGGCTGGGGAATTCCAGAAGACAAGGTGAGGTGTCCCAGTGGTGAATAGAGAGATCTGCATCCAGATGGGTGGGAGGAGTTGCACCTGGGACCTGAATAGGGCTGTGCCTGCCTTCCACAATGCTGGCTCCACCTCCTGTGGAGCGGCTGATGTCTCTGCCCTGCACAGTGAATGAAGAGGAGGAATCCTGTCAACAAAGTGCTCCAGGGCTGTACTTGCCTTCCACAGTGCTGGCTCCACCTCCTGTGGGGCGTCTAATGTTTCTGCCCTGCGCTGTGAAAGGAAAGGAGAAGTCTGGTAAACAAAGTGCTCAGGAACTGGTTTGGACTGGGCAAAGGCCCCTCTGCCTTCAGAGGACACAGGATTTCTGGGTATAAATATTGGGACCCTGATCCCAAGAATTTAGATCACTTTGGGAAAACAAGAAGAACCTCTGCTGAGGGAGGAACCAGAAGAACCTGAGGAGGAAACTATCCCTGAACCTGGGGGATTGGCCTGCAGTGGTTGCCTTATTGCCAAAGAGAGGAGAAAGGAACTTTGTGTGTACTTTTGCTCAACTTGTAAAGGATCTCCAAGGGCTTGGAATAGAGCTTGCCTCCTGCTGAAGTCTCAGGAACAACAGACTTCACCCCCTAGCTCCCCAGAGTTCTTTGGAAGTGCCTGCTGCTGTTGTTGGGCCTTCTGAGGGACTGCATGTCGCAAGAAGCTGGAAGCGCGACTCAAGAAGGAGAAGTGTGCCGCCGTCGGAGCTGTTGTCATCACATCTCGTAAAGTGTGTCACCGCTGCAGCATCGCATCGAGCGGAAGCATCTCGCATCATCCAGGAAGTGTCTCGCAACGCCGAAGAAGCATGTCGCCATCGCAGCCATCGTAGCTGATGCATTGCACCGCATCAAGAGAAGAGTCTCGCATCGAGGAAGAAGCGTGTCGCCATCGTAGCCATCGTAGTTGTCGCATTGCACCACATCAAGAAAAGCGCCTCGCATCCATGGAGAAGCGTGCCGCCGTCGGAGCTGCTGTCGTCGCATCATGTAAAGGGGTGTCGCCGCTGCAACATCGCATCGAGTGGAAGCGTCTCGCAACGTCGGAGAAGAGTGCCGCTGCCAAGGCCGCTGTCGTCGCATCGCGTAAAGTGTGTCACCGCTGCAGCTGAAGCATCGAGCCGAGTCTTCTCGCAACATCGGATAAGCGTACCGCATCTGAAAGATCTTCACGTCTTTATTTCTTCGCACCAAAAACTTCATCGCATCAACATCGTTGCAACACTTTCGTTGCCCTGCGTGTCGCATCTAAAAGGTACATTGACTTAAAGTGTCGCATTTAAGAACTAAAGAGAACTAAGCAAAATTCTACCATCTAAAGTAACAGTATTGTGTATTTTTGTCGTTTAATGGTCTTGTGGTAAATCTATATAAAGAATACTTATTTTTAATATAAAACCTGTGTGGTGTCCATCTGTAGTGTTGTCATTTGATTCCTGTATGTGTTCACAAATGCTTTACACACGGCCTCTAAGATAAGCCTGTCTGCTCGTGCCAAGCTACCAAGGGGGTGAGCAGGGGTTATTTTAGGAGTGTACCCCCTTACCCTGACTAGAGGAGGAGGTCCCTATTTGTCACAAGTGCATACCTGTGCCAACTAGAGACCCCCAAGTCTAACAATTGGCATACAGCAGAGGATGCAGGGAGGCGTCATAAATGACAAGATTTTAACAGTGAGCACCCTGAGAGAGGACATTGGCCAGTGACTAGTGCTATCATGAAGAACACAGCTGAGAGTGGGCAGCCCTGCCTGGTGCCCCCTCCCCCACCACCTAACTGTCAGAAATGATTCACCCATTTTCACTCACAGTGCTAGTGTGAATGATTTCCTACAAGCCAATCAGAAGGGTCTAACCACAGCCATCTCTTAAATTATTTCAGAATGATTGCTTTCAGACAATCCCAATAGTTCTCTTTGGTTGTACTCTTCTGATTGGATGCTGGGTATCGGTCTAGAGTAACAATTGGCAGCGCATACCCCCATAGAACAGCTTATGAGTGCTTTTGTTCTGTCCAGTCAAAGAATCCATTCTTTTTTGGAGACAACCTGTGAGGCAGTGATTTGTGGCAAGTTTTACAGCTGGGATTTGCTCTACAGACAAAATATAACAAGCATTTGCAATGTAATATGTCTCGTATTTGCAAGAGTTTGAGCTATTGACCTTGTAAATGACAATGCCTTTCATTTCTGTGTTTTGAAAACCTGGAAGAGGTGTGTAAACATGCACTTTATACTTAGTCTGCTTACAAGATGCAAGGCTGGCAATAACTGTCTCTATTACTGCCAGCCTTGCTTCTTGTAAGCAAGGTCTATAAGTAGAAAGTGTTTTTTTGGGCAACGCTTGCAGGTTTTCAAAACGCATTAAAGGCATTGTCATTTACTGTGCTAATAGCTCAAATGTTCTTAAATGCGAGACCTTTTGGATTGAAAAAAAAAGTGCCATCATACTATGTTTAGCCCCCCCCACTAATCAATCCTTGGTAGTAGAACATTCTCTGGGAACACAGGCCTTTTAAATAGCACAAATAATACTGCCTACAAAAAGTCTGACACAAACACTAAAACAACTTATTGGAAAGCTATGTGACCAGGATAATGTCTTTTACCCATGTGTTTTAGATTGGAATGGAGTGGATGTAGTAGTGTAAAGTGGAATTATATAGGTTGGTTTCGAATTGTTAGTTGCTGAATTGTGTGTGGTGGAAATGTGTGGTGTGGATTTGTGTAGTGGAATTATGTGGCATGATGTGTAGTGGAAATATGTGGATAATAATTGTGTTATTGAGTATAGTGGAATTATGTGGAGTGGGATTGAGTGTTATTATCCCAGAATTAATGAGCTCTTCCTCCAAACTGAAAGTGTGCACTTCTAAATGCAGCACAAAGTACATCCTTTTTCACACAGGCCTGTAGATTTGGTTGATTCTGTTTGATTGATATGCACCCAATATGTTAAAAGGCTGCATCCCAAGTGTGGAAGGCCGGTAATGAGCAGTGGCCCCAAATTCCCAATAGAAAAGGTCCAGAAGCGGAATGTCCAGATCATGTGGCTGTAAACACTAATAAATAATTCAAAGGGAAAGGTGTACAAGGGAGAGAGCATGTTCCTTTAAATAAAGTATGTATCCTAGATTTGGGAGATGGGAAGTGTTGCACAGGAATGAGAGTTAGGAATGCTGCCATATAAAACTAACTTGTGCATACTTCGGGCTGGAGTTGGTGTTGGGGGAGATTAAGTGAAGCCTAAGCAGGGTCTTAGCCAGGAAAAGGATGGAAAGAAAAACAGTCACATTTAAAAGTAGTACTTTTATTTAGTAATACATGTACTTAGCGCTGGTGTTTTAGACACTGAATTGGACACGCTGGCATTCTAGCCAAATGTTGTCTGGAAATGGTTATCCCAAGTCCATTTCCCAAGCTTCTCTCCCTCTGGTATCATATGTTGGTACAAGTGCTAAGCATGTGCGGTATAGTCCAGATATGAGGTGGTCTCCCGTGGTGTCAGTGATGAGCAGTGTAAGTGGTGAAAAACTGTCCGGTTCTAGAGGGTATGTTGGCATCCTGCCCATGAGAGCTGCTTGTAGCATAGCCAGGACAAAGTGATCTATGTAAGGGGCGTCTTGCAGATGAGGGTCCTCCATTCGGGAGAACGCGTGACCCCCAAGAAAGAGGTCTCCAAGCGTGCGTATCGTCAGAGAGTACTTTGAACTAGGGGTTCCAACGTGATGGACAACCACGGATTCGCCATCAATGGAATCGCTGACGAATAAAGTGTTGCGCCACCTGTCTTTCATAGTAGTCTTGTCCATGCCAAGCATGTAGTGGACACAGTCTGTACATCATTCCGGTCTTGTGGCAGCCGGGAGGAGGTCGACATCGGCGCGGGGGTCGCTAAATCCTACTCCAGTTTTACGTAGGATCTCATCTACCTTTAATGGACAAGAAGCAGTGTGATTTTTGGATGTGACTAAAGCGTCATGTGGTAGTAAATTTGCATTTACAGACAGCAAATTTTCCATTAAAATAACCACTGTATTTGCACAGACATACTTTTATTAATAAAATTATCTAGCACACAAATCATAAAGTGGATATCCGATTTCTGTGAATATTTATCACTGATGCATCATAAAGTGTCTTGATTTGTTTTGATCCTATTAAAATCTGTTTACAGTACACTTTAAAATTACAAACAAGTGCTTAATTTTTGCTTTCCTGACTACTGGATGCATATTGTTCATTTACAGCTATTTGCATTTTATTGTGTATTTAAAAAAAAAAAACTACATTCCCACATATTGTACTTGAGAAAGAAAAGTAAGAACCAGTCCCCATATTAAAATAATAAAGCAGCTTTACATTGGCATCTGTCTTTGAATCGTCAGCAAATGTGACAGTTAAACACAGAATTTAAAGGCATCTTTGTTGTTCAACCTTTTGCAACTCACCACAAATCAGCTCTCAACTCAGTTTGGTAAACACTGACTTGGAGTAATACAACCCCATCTTGAAATCATCATGCAGTAATACAGTCAGATCCCATTTTGGGGTAATACATTTCCATCATGAAGTCATCGACTAATGAAGTCCCATTGCAAAGTTATTTTGGGAAATCCTTGAGTAATACAGCCTCTTTCTGAAGTCATCACATGATCATTTTGTAATAATACAGCCCCATCCTGAAATCCTCATAAGATCATCCCGGAGTAATCAAGCCTAATCCTGAAGTCATCATGAGATCATCCTACAGTAGTACAAGATCATTACATGTGTTCCACTGAAGTAATCAGGAACCCATCTTGGAGTAATACACCCTAATCCTGAAATCATCATGAGATCATCCTGCAGTAGTAAATGACCATCAAATGTTTTCCAGTGAAGTAATCAGAAACGAATCCTGGGGTAGTTTCTCCGATGACTCTAGAGTCATCTCATTTAAATATTTGCCCTATACTCATACTACATGATGGCTTGGGAGGACGTCCCCAGATAATTATAGGAATAGCCCAGCTGAAGTCATCGGAAGACTTCAGAATGACTCGAGGATGATCTTGTAATGTAATGTAATATTCTATGTGGCACTCCGAGGAGCATCATGGTGCTGAGCGGAACCCAGAGAAGGAGGCAAAAACTGGTTAACTGCTAGGGGTAAGAAAGAGGCATCAAATCAGAGTTTTGCAGAGAATGTCTGATGCAGAGAAAATCCTGTTTTTTAGGGCTTTCCTAAAGAGGTTCTGGAATGTGATCTGGAGGAGCTGAATAGGGACTTTGTTCCATGCATTTGAGCCTATCACTGTGAGCGATTTTCCTCCCTTCGAGGCTAATCTAAAAGCTGGCATTTTCAACAGATTAGCATTTGATGATCGTAGACTTTGAAAGGGAGTGTAGCGCATGAATCTGGTTTGAAGATATTGAGGGCCCAAGGAATGGAATGCCCTAAAAGTAATAATGAGGACCTTTAACAGGATGCATTTATGGATTGGCAGCCAGTGGAGTGTTTCTAAAGCCGCTGTGAGAAGTTGGCCTGGTATATGCTGTCCACTAGATATAGTGGGCACCCTGTACCAGTCCAAACAACCCCTTATTGGTTATAGGTTATAGACAACATTTATTGAAAGCTATCCTAGTGGTAGCTATGGAGAGCAGCCTTCAGACTAAGTCTTGAAGGAATGTAAAGCATTTTTTTTTACCAGTCTATAATCTCTTGAGTGCCTAAATGAAAGACAACCACACCAGGTATATATATAAAATATATGTATTTATTACTAAACACACCCTACTAGTCTCTTTATGAGGCTAGAGGTCAAAACACATAAGTTACACTTCAAATAGGACAGTAATAAGCACAAATACACGTCAGGCCCTAGGGGCGAGCCAAATCATATGCTAAAATAGTAGTAAAAGAACCACGACTTAACTAGACACAAGGCCTAGACTCTGTAGAATCACTGGGACCCCAAGGAACCACCCAAGGTAGTGACACAGGGGACTCACGGGGGCCGTGTGCAGTGTGAGAACACATCCGCGAGCTCCTGTCAGATTCTATGGGTAAAGTTGCGGTTAGATTGTTAAAGATTAGGGACACTTAGAATTGAGTCAGGACCAAACCCTTTGGGACTTAGGAAGTTCTAGGGTGAACACCCACGGGAGCACTGGAGTACTCGTGTTACCTCACCCAGGGAAGGCGGGTGCATAGGTGTCAAAAGGTGTTGGGTCGCGTTGCCGATTTCAATGGGAGCTGGCGAAGAAGTGCTGCTGCCGGGAAGATGCGAAGTGTCCGAAGAGATCCAAGCCTGGATCAAAGATGAGCAGAACCTGAAAGCAGAGGGGACAGAGTCTGGGTCACTAGCCAGTGACCAGGAAAGCGATTGGCAGATGCCCGCTGATTTCAGGTGAAGAAGGTGAAGCTTGACTCTTCAGCCACGAGGTCCAGGAGGTATAGAGGACAACCAGGAGCTGGATTCGAACTGTCCCACAAAGGATGTCGAGTGCTGCAGCATTGGTGCCCGGATTGGACACAACAAGCCTTGGCAACAGCAACTCATGCAGAAACGAGAAAGATGCTTCGGTGCAGACCAGCAAGGTCTGTGGGACTCACCACTTAGTAGGGAGTCAGGGCATGTCTGGAGCAACCAGGGAAGTCCAAAGAAATTCAAAGTTACCCCTTCAAGCACCCACCAGTTGATGGACCAGGGATCGCGAAGGGTTCTCAAGACAAAACACAAAATGGTGGCCCACGGATCACTGGGGGGTACTAGGCCAACAATCTTTGGTGGATTCTGTGCTCGAGGTGGGGGTTAGAAGTCACCCCAAGCACAACTTCAGGAGACATCGAGAAGTCAATGCACTGGCAAAAGTGCGCGGTGACCAGGAGTTCCGGTTCTACGCTACTCACGAGGGCTGCGGGTCTCAGCTTTGCTGGAGACTCGGGTCAGTCTCGAGATGTCTGGAAATACTCTTTGTGGGCTGCAAATACTTTGGAGTCCGGCGGGAGCTTCCAAAATGCAGAACGACAAATTGCTTCATTGGTGCCTGCCAAGCAGGGGGGTCACTTCTTGACCCCAAGGGAGATTTCTTCAGTCCTCTAGTCTTAAGTAGAGCGTAAAAGTTCCAGGATTCAGCTTCAGAGTTTCGTCCAGGGATATCTAAAGTTCTGATTACAGAGATTCCTTACTTATACCTAAGGAAGGGGTTGGACTAGCTCTTTGGACCCACCTATGGGAGGGTTTGGAAAGAGGGGTGGCTACACCCATTTCCTTTGTCCAGTTTCGTGCTAGAACAGGGGCTGGAAGCCCCAAACCGGTTTGAGCTGGACTATGCACAGGGACACCAAGTGTGCCCCCAGTGCAGGACTTCAAAGCACTCAGAGAGTGCTCCCACCCAGCCCCAATACACATAAGCCTGTCTGGGAGGTGGTTACACCTCCCTGTGACAGGAAACATATTGTCCATGCCTCCCCGGAGTTTCGGTCAGCAGCAGGAGGCCAGACCCGTGTCTGTGGCTGCAGCATTCATTTTGTGATGCCAGGGCTCTATTAAGATTCTACCGGGTATACCAGTGCTGCCATGTCTCTCACTCTAGAAGGGTGGGATCATACTCCCACACCAGATACTGGTGTGGGGGTATGATTCCAAATTGTTTGACACCAAACACGACATGTTTCCTTGCAGCCAGTTCAAAGTTAGCATTTACCGTTGGGTTATAATGCACTTAAGAGAATATGGTCAGGCTGCACCACTGACAACCCCGGAGAAGAGATTCCGAAGGCTGCAGAGGGCCTCAGCTCATGCCTGGGCAGCCTCTCACATATAACCAAGCACTCTGCCTTCAGGATTGTTAAGGCCTGCCTTAGGAGTGACTGATAGGTGTGTATGTGCAGTGATAGGTGAGGTATAGTGAGGGGTGCATGCACCACCACCTTACCCAGGCTGCAGTAGCAGACCTGTGGTGTCATTTTGGGTGGCTTTCCAGGGGTGCCATAATACATGCTTCAGCCCCTGGTAGACCTCTGTGGTACCTATGCCCTGGGTACATAGTGTACCATATACTAGGGACTCACAAGGGTACCTCAGGATCCAATCTGTGGTGTACCTAAAGTACATGCAATCAATTTAGAGAGGAAGCAGCTAGGCTGGGGCCCTGAATAGCAGGGTCCCAGCCAGACTAAAGTTGAATAACAGTGAAACACCAGCAAAAAGTGGGAGTAAACATATGAAGCCGATCCTACTCTCCCACAAACCCCCCCCCCCCCGAAACGCAGGGACATTAAACTAACCTCGACCAGTTGAGTCTTCATGTTCTAAGTGGAAATATCTGGAGAGTCCATCTGCATTGGCATGGTTACTCCAAGGTCTATGTTCCACTGCATAGTCCATCCCCTGTAGGGAAATAGACCACCTGAGAAGTTTGGGTTTTTCACCCTTCATCTGTTTTAGCCATAAAATGGGCTTATGGTCTGTCTGAACAATGAAGTGAGTACCAAACAAGTATGGCCTTAACTTCTTTGAATCCAAAACCACAGCAAAGGCCTCCCTCTCAATGGTTGACCAACGTTTCTCTTTGGGGGTCAACCTTCTGCTTATGAAAGCTACTGGTTGATCCTGACCTTCATCGTTCAACTGTGACAGTACAGCCCCTACCCCCAACTCAGATGCATCTGTTTGGACAATGAACGTTTTGGATTAGTCAGAACTCTGCAGAATGGGAGCAGTGCACATGGCCTGCTTCAGGTCATCAAATGCCTTTTGACAGCGAACTGTCCTCGGAACCTTTTTGGGCATTTTCTTAGAGGTTAAGTCATTCAGGGGTGTCACTATTGATCCATACCCCTTGACGAATCTTCTATAGTACCCAGTCAGGCCTAAGAAGGCTCTCACCTGATTCTAGGTAGTGGGAGCAACCCAGTTTGTTATGGTCTGGATTTTATTCTGCAATGGTTGAACCTGGCCTCCACCTACAAGGTGGCCCAGGTACACAGCCTGACTCTGCTCTATCTGGCACTTAGTAGCCTTCATAGTTAGGCCTGCTTTTTGCAGGGCCTCCAAAACATTCCTTAGGTGGACCAGGTGATCCTCCCAGGTGGAGCTAAAGACAGCAATCACATCTAGATATGCTGCACTATAGTCTTCCAGGCCTGTAAGGACTTGATTCACCAACCTTTGGAAAGTGGCAGGTGCATTCTTCAAACCAAAGGGCATTACCAAAAATTGATAGTGCCCACCAGGGGTAGAAAATGCTGTCTTTGGCTTTGCATCATCAGCTAGTCTGATCTGCCAGTAGCCAGCTGTCAGGTCAAATGTGCTTAGAAACTTGGCTGAGGCCAAAGTATCTATTAGCTCATCTGCCCTTGGGATGGGATGGGCATCAGTCCTAGTGACTGCATTGAGACCCCTGTAATCCACACAAAACCTCATGTCTCTCTTGCCATCTTTTGTGTGAGGTTACCAGGACTGCTGGACTAGTCCAAGAGCTATCTGAGGGTTCAATAACTCCCAAATCCAACATCCTTTGGACTTCTGTCCTTATACATTCCCTGACATGGTCAGGTTGCCTGTAGATCTTATTCTTCACTGGCAGACTGTCCCCAGTGTCCACTTCATGACTTCACCAGTTGGTCTGACTTGGAGTCAGAGAAAACATATGTCTGTACTGACTGAGAAGCTTTCTACAGTCAATCAATCAATCAAAAAAAAAGTGCATAAAGTGCTTGTTTGACCTCTGCCTTATCTTTGGGTTCAATTCCTAGTGGGTCAGAAAAGAGGTCGCCTCTATTTACGGCGCTTAATATTTTTTGTACTCCAGCTAGCCAAGGAATCAATAGGCCATGATCACATTTAAGGCAGTCTTTGATTATATCTTGAGTTAGAGTGGCTGCATTGTTCCGCCAGATTCTCAGCCAAAATAGAGCTGGTCTGGATCTAATGAAATCACAGATATAGGGAAGATTTAGCTCTTTGTGGCAGATGAATTCGGAGGATGAGATTGGGGCACCCAGTAATTTCCTACAGAAACGGCTCTCTTCACGTTGAATACCAGGATTTTTTACCAAACCCCAAACTTCGGCCCCGTAAGTTGCGACAGGAATGCACTGTAATCTAAAAATTTTTAAAATAGCACTAGTAGCTCCTAGTTTCTTTGGGCGTGGGAGACTCAATATTGAATTGGTGGCTTTCGAGAACTTGCTCATGGCGTGGGCAGAATGCCCACTCCATGAGCCGTTCGCAGCGAAAACCACCCCTAGATATGTAAAGGAATTTACAGAGTCTAATTTGTTAGGACCAATGCGTATGGTGTTAAGTTTCCGTTTCCCAGGCCCACATGACATTATAAAAGACTTTTTAAAATTTACACGCAGATCTAAACCCTCCATATGGTGGACAAAATTTTCCACAAGCAGGCGGAGGGCATTTGGGGTGCGGCCCATAAGGACCGCGTCATCTGCGTATAATAAAACTGGTAAAGGAAGCCCCTGAATAATTGGCACATCTTTAGTTGCTAATTTTAATGCTTTGGCTATCCCGTTAATATAGATGATAAACAGCAGGGGTGCTAAAACGCACCCCTGTCTAACCCCCCTACCAATCTTTATGGGTCCAGATACTTCGCCACCCGACCCAATCCTAACTTGTGCTTTGAGGTCTGTATGAAGGTACGCTAAAAAGTGTACAAGGGCCTCATCCAAGCCGTAGTTAAGTAGCATAGTCCATAATTTCAATCTATTAACTAGGTCGAAGGCTGAAGAGAGATCCATAAAAGCAAGGTAAATAGGAGATGATCGAGCAACGTTATACTTATCAATTATCAATTTTAAATTCAAACACTGCTCGACCGTACCTACCCTGCTCCTGAATCCCATCTGACACGGGTCCAGCAGATCTGAGTCTTCTATCCACCCTATTGTAAATAACTCGCCCAAGTATTTTTAAGGTGTTATCCAAGAGCGAGATTGGGCGATAGTTGGCTGGGTCTGATCTGTCACCTTTTTTGTATATTGGGACAATAATGCTAGAAGACCACGTCTTGGGGATAGGTGCTTTTAACAGGCTATTGAAAACATTGTGGAGGATCGGTGCCCATAAGTCCGGACTGTGTTTTATGATGTCTATGGGGAATCCATCTGGGCCGGGAGCCTTGTTACCAAGGCTCTCTTTAATGGCTACTTCTACCTCAAAAAGATCGATATATGGATTCTGCAACTGTCCCAGATCTGGAATAGTTAACTCCTCAGTGGGGGCAGCGTATATTTTGGAGAAGTGAGCCTCCCAAATGCTGCTAGTTATGTTACAACTGGTTGGAGATAGGTGTTTGCCCATATCACGCGTTTTCCTAACGGCGGCCCAGAATTGGCCGCTACTCTTTAGGTTGGCGCTGACAACCAGTGATTCCCACTGTTTCGTTAGTAGGGAAACCTTCCTTTCAGCTATTTTTTGTTTATAATGTTTTCTAGCTGTCTGTACCTCTACAGGGTTCCTTGGCTTAGTCGCTAATGCCCTACGTAATCCCCTGTTTGCAATTGAGCAGGCGGAGTCAAACCATCTTGGGTCTTTCGTTTTTGTAGATGGAGGAACTGACAAGACGGTCTTGAATGTTTCACATAATTTACAAAAATCAGTGATTATCCTATGACAGTTCCCATCGAATAATAAACAAGAGTCAATTAATTCTTGGTGATCATTTTTTACACTATCAAGTATAGCTGCACAGTCGATTCCCCTCCATTTTAAGCGGAGACCACCACAAAATAATATAATATCCCTTGCTCCGTTTAGATTAGCATATACTGGGCTTGGACCCAGGTGTAAGGTAACTGAGAGGGGATTATGATCTCCAAATGTTGACTCCACCACTTCAGAATCTATAACACAGTTGGTTAAGTAAGGGGATGTGAAGATGAAATCAATGGTAGAACGAGAATCCCTCCCTCTAAACGTAGGGGCGCAGGCCATCCCCGGGGTTTGACTTACTTCCATAACATTACTTAAAATATGTTCATTTAATATCTTAGCTAATTCAATACCCCTTCGTTCTGCTTGATCCAAAAGGGTATTATCCTTGTGCCAGTACTTCCTTACAATTTTTGCGTTAAAATCTCCCCCAATGAGGACCCCTGACTTATCTTCTAGACCTATAATGGATTCAAGGTGTACTAAAGTGTTGGAGAGTGCTGTATAGTTCTTGTTCGGTACAGAATAAAAATCATTATTGTAAAAATCAATTAAATAGAGCTTAGTCTTTCGATTATATTCAATGACCTGGATATTTGGATTCCCTTCAGATAAATCCTTGAATGTGCCTCCCGCCAGTATCCTGATACCAATAAAAAGTCCTCCCACTGCACGGCCAAAAGCAGGTTTTGAGGCGTGCACACTGAAACAATGGTAACCTTCTAGGTGCACATTCCCTACAGCCCAAGTTTCTTGAAACATGATAATGTCTTTACCATTCAATAGCTGGGCCCATCGGGGGTCAGACAACCTTGAGTCTAGTCCTGCGACGTTCCAGCTGAAGATGGACAGGTTTGAACCACTAGGGATGCCTGGGAACTTATCCCTTGCACTCTGCTTGGGATTAGTTGGCAAAGTTGTTATGTCCACACAAGTAACTGGTGATGGGGCAATGACAACTTCTGTGATCTTTAGTCGGGTTGTATTAGTTTCTATGGGATCTGAAAGTACCCCAATTGTGTCAATTACCTCTGCACATTCAATATTACGTGTGCTGTTCCTCAGTCAGTCCAGTTCTTCTAAGTTTGAAAAAGCGTGTTCAAACCTATTATAGGTAGGGACATAATACATATATCTCGTCTCGTTCTGGGCAGTTTTAAAGTTTAAATTAGTCCCTGCATGAGGCCTCTCCCTTGGGATATACTGGGGCGCAATAGGGTAGGATAAATATGGCATCGGGTGTACCAATGGTGTGAATGCATTACCTAGTGGGGGGCCATTCCTAAAGTCAGCATATTGATCCTGCTGGTGCCTTCGGCTATTGATTCTGTTATAGGGATTCACATCCTGTCTGTATCCCCAGGAATTAAACTCGAAGTTATGGCCGTGGCCTTTCAAATGCCTATAGAAGTACCCAAGAGGAAGAAGGGTAGTATTATATTCCCATTGTGAGGGTTGTGGGGCTTTTGCTAGTGTGCATTGCGCCCATTGCGGGGACCTGAAGTTTATAATTATACAATCACCCTCAAACTTTTTTCTCAACGGGCCCACTGTTAGATCTGGGGGTCTCTAGTTGGCAGGGTAGGTACCACTGTCCAAGTAGGGACCCTTGCTTCTAGTCAGGGAAAGGGGGATACACTGTTAAGATAACCCCTGCTCACCCTCTAGGTAGCTTGGCCTGAGCAGTCTAGGCTATCAAAGGCAATGTGTAAAGTATTTGTACCAACACTCACAGTAACACAGTGAAAACACCACAGATTTACTCCACACCAGTTTTAGAAAAATAAGGTATCTTTACTAAAAACTTCACAAGACCAAATACTACAGGCAAACCAACATATAATTCAAAAAGGTTACTTTAAGGATAGTTCAGAGTTTGCAGAAAGTACTCCAGGATGTCAAAATCAGTGTCCTGCACAATGCGACTCTCAATGCACAAAATGCGACACTTTCGTGCCCAACAGTACCTGTAGTTGCGATAAGGTTCCCAAAAGCTATAACAAGGAAGCTTGCAAAGGCGATGCGATACTCCTGAGATCCTGGGGAGGCTTTGCAGCAGCCCTGCTTCACGCAGCAGAGGTGGATGCGCCGGCTCCGATCTGTAAGGGGAGGATGCGATGACTTTGGCCTTCGTTGCGTAGGTTTCTTAGGGGGAAGCTTCACGCACAGGTTCGATGCGACACTCTTCGAGGTGGTGCGATGCGTGGCGCAGTGTTGCCTTCCGGCGCCGCAACTCTCGATGTGCCACGGAACGGGACTCTGCGTCGACGCACGCAGCGACTGGAGACTTTTCACGCACCGGCAGTGGTGCGGCCCGCAAACTGGTTCTGCGACGACCCTCGCAGCGTCAGGAATCTTCTCGCACCGGGACGATGCTCGACGCACTCGGCGATGCGGGGACCCTGCGTGTTGCGATGGTGCCGCGATGAAATTTTCCTCGCACTCTCGTCTTGCGACACGCAATCGGATGATGCGTTGGGTACCAGTCACTCTTGTTCACGCTTCTGCTTCCCAGCTCCCAAACACAGCAAAACGACCTCCTGAGGCCCCAAGACTGGGCAAGCACTCCAAGGCAGGTCAGAACTCTCTCAGCAGAGTTCCAGGGGAGCTGGTGGTGAAGTCCTTTTGTTCCTGGGACTTCTTAACAGGGAGCCAGCTCTTCTCAGGCCCTTGGAGATCAGAATCAAAAGAAGGGGACACAGCAAAGTCCTTCCCCTCTCCTTGGCAGCAAAGCAAAACAGCAAGCAGGCAGTCTTCTCCTCTTCAGTCCTTTTCAGCTTTCTCCTTGGCAGAGGTTTCTTCTTAGTTCCAAAGTGATCTAAAGTTTTAGGTGTCTGGGGTCCTCTTCTTATACCCCTCCAAGTCTTTGTCTCTCTTTGTTTCAGTGGGGGGATTCCCCTGCTCAAACCGGTTCCTGGGTGTGCTCTGCTCTGGAGCACCTGGTTCCTTTCAGAGTGAGGGGCAGGGTCGTTAGACGCTCAGCAGGAGGTGGAGCCTTCTTTGTGCCAGCAGAGGCAGAGTCCTCAGCCTGGCCAGCAGGGGGTGGAGCCAGCTTTGTGTTTGGCAGGGACAGCCCTATTCAAACCCAGGGACAACTCCTCCCACCCATCTAAAGCAGATCTCCCTATTCACCCTGCTGCTGACTCATCCAGGCTCCTGGAGCCACCTGGCCCATCACATGACACCAGTCAGCCAACCAGCACACCGGCACACAGGAAGGTTAAACAGGAGAATAGCTACTTTCTAAAAAGTGCTATTCTCACACAGTGAATTTAAAAACCATCTTGCTAAAAAGATGTATAATTAAATTCTGAACACAAAGATACCAAACTTGGATTTTCTATCTTGCCCTTATGGGAAGATAGGCATGTAAACAGCATTCACCATTCTATCCTATGGGCAAGATAGCCTCTCAGCAGTGAAAAACGAAAATGGCTGTAATTCACTACCAGGGCATGTTACACACCTCAGTACATGCCCTATCTTTCAGATACACTGCACCCAGCCCAGGGGGTTACCTAGGGCCACCATAGGGATGCCTGACATGTACAGAAAGGGAAGGATAAGGCCTGGTCAGTGGGTGCACTGGCCAGGTCGACATGGCAGTCCTGGACTGCACATAGGCACTGCAAGCAGGCCTAAGACATCATTTTAGCGCTACTCCTGTGGGTGGCACAATCAGTGCTGCAGCCCACTAGTAGCATTTGAATCACCAGCCCTGGCACACGCAGTGCACTTTACTAGGGGCTAACAGGTGAAACAAATATCCCAATCATGGATAACCAATCAATACAACAATTTATACAGAGAGCATATGCACTTTAGCACTGATCAGCAGTGGTAAAGTGCCCAGAGTCTTATTGCCAACAACCACGGGTCAGAAAAAAGAAAGGAGGAAGAAGCAAAAAGTTTGGGGATAACCCTGCAAAAAGGGCCGTTTCCAACACAACCCCCTTCCAGCCTAAAGCCAGGGTAGACCAAGCGATACCTCGATGGGATTCCCTGCTTAGGGCGATAGAACACGGAAACTGGCCCAAACAGCAGGGCACTATTCCTGTTCTACGCCTTCCTGAACCCGGTTGGATCTCTCCATCCATACTCTCAGGGTCCACCACGCCAACCCATGTGGAACCCTTCTCCTCACCTGTGGACACCACCTGTGCAGCACCTAGCCTTAACTTGCTCACAGGTGTGTCCCAACAGACAGACAGCAGGCCACAGTGACCACTGACAGTGGTCAGGGATGAGACCCAGGCCTTATTCCTCTCAGGGCCCTCAAACCCCTGTGGCGTCAGAAGGTGGGGGGCAGTAGCCCCAGGTGCTGGGCACCCTTTTTCCACTTCTTTTCCTGTCAGGTCGGGTCTGACAACCTGGCACTGACCCACCAGCCCCGGGCCTGTATCCGGTGGCTGGACAGGAGGCTGGGGTAGGCTTTTCCATACCCAGGCCTCCTCTTCCTTGGGGCTCTGTACCCTCCCACCTGGAGCGGTACCCCCTTCTAGAATAGTCAGGGCACCTGTGGCAGGTGTCCTGCACCATTCACCCACCAGTTCAGGGGTTCTATCCTGCAACTGGGATCCCAGGTCAGGGGGGACACCCCGGACCTGGCCCTCCAACCTAGGGTCTACACCCTCCAGGTGAACCGGGGTCAGAGGCGAGGACTCTCTCCCTCTGCACCCCCTTCCAGAGTGCTGCACCCCCCCCACTGGAGTGGTATCCCTGGAAGCCAAACCGATCAGGACACACCTTACAGATGTCCTTCCCTCCAGGTCAGGCAGATCCTGAACCTGGTCTCTCAACCCAGGGACTAAACCCTGCGGTTGCACTCCTGCCTGGCATGCCAGGACTTCTGGAGACTCACACAGTATCTCCCCGAGGGTGACACATGACTCATGTGTCTCGTGACAGTCTGCCTGGCGCAGATTTCCCGGCCCCTGTCCACCTGACAGTGCGCGAAGATCCCCCAGGACAGAAGTGGTGTCACCATGGTCACTCCTAGGGGACTCAGCCCTTCTGGCCGGTCCCTGACCCACTGGTTCTCCCACTGGGGAACACATCCCCCTCTCACCCCTCAGTCTGGACTTCTGCACCCTCCCAACTGGAGCGGTACCGCCAGACACCAGAACCACTGGAGCTCTGTTTACAGAGGCTCCAGGTTCTCCTGACACTAGGAGATCCTCCTCAAATGGCCTACTAGCACTGTCTAGGCCCCCAACCTGGTGTTCCCTTAAGGAACCCTCCAGGCCCTGAGACGGGGTTTCGGGCACCTTGGGACCCACAGTCCCACACTCACCCCTTCTCCACTGAGACAGGACGTGAGCCCCTACACCCTTCCCACTACACTGGGACTTAACCGGGCTACACTGAACCTCTTCCACCTCACAGGTCTGGAAGATATCTGGGCCACTCCTTTTGGGATCACTCCCCAATGCCTCTCCAGACCTTTTGGCATCCAACCAAAGGTCTGCCTCCAACGCAAGCTCTCTGGAACCAGAGAACTCACACTCCACCGGGTGTTGGCATAGCTCTGGAAAACAGGGACTTAAAATATGCTCTCCAACAAATGAATCACACAGCCCCCCACAGTTGTTAACCAAGCTACCGTTTGCCTCACCCTCCAGTGCCTCACACAAGTACCCCACACCACTCTCCTGAGATTGGCAAGACAGTATCTGACTGTCCCAGTCACACAACTCACACTCTTCTGGGCGGTCTTCACACTCACACACCAAGGTTTCTACTATGGGGGAACCCCTCTCCCTGTACCTCTCATCTAGGGGCAGTAGAGTGTCCCTCCCACCACTAGGAATATGGTCCCCTGTGCCAGTTCCCCAATCCACTTCAGGGACACTGCACTCCACTGGAACTACATCATAAACCTGAACCTCCTGGTGTAAGTCAACCCCCTCCCTCAAGTTAGGCGCCACATCTCTGGGTGTTTGTACCTCTCCCTCAGCACTGGATATTACAATCTTGCTGCCACCATCTGAGCTGGACTCCACCTCCAACTCAGCAAAGCTCACTTCTTGAGCTAACCATTCTTCTTCAGCTGAGACACTCATGGCCTCAAGCCTCTCGAGCTCCAAATCAAGCTCCCTCATTCTTAATTCATGTGCCAAGGTCAATTTCAATTCTTCCAAGGCACGGGCATTCTTGCTCTCCTCCTTTGCCATTTCCATTCTCATTTTCATTTTTTCCATTTCATGGTCTCTCACCCTTTGATTCTCCTCCAACTCCTCTGGAGTGAGCCCCCTACTGGAATGGGAGCTGCCAGCCCTTGAGACTGTTCTGCCCACGGGCAGATCTTGGGGAGAAAAACCATCCTCTTCATCTGCATCATCCTCCTCTTGGGCCTCCCACCAGGCCTTCAAGACTTTTTGGAGCTCATCCTTTCTAGCTCCGCTTTTAAAGGTGCAACCACGGTCTTTGCAGAATTGCTTGAGTGCTACCACTCCGTACGAATACAACTCCGTAATGGAAAACTCCACTTCTGCCTTCTCACTTGTTGCCACCTGAGACATGATGCTCTTGAAGAGTTACTCAAAAATAGAATCAAAAAATATAGTATGTGGTTGTCTATTGGTCTGCACTCCTAGTGATGTACACCAATTACTGTGGGTCAAGTACAAATACAAGTTCAATCCTCACCGCTGACCACCAATGTTAGATCTGGGGGTCTCTAGTTGGCAGGGTAGGTACCACTGTCCAAGTAGGGACCCTTGCTTCTAGTCAGGGAAAGGGGGATACACTGTTAAGATAACCCCTGCTCACCCTCTAGATAGCTTGGCCTGAGCAGTCTAGGCTATCAAAGGCAATGTGTAAAGTATTTGTACCAACACTCACAGTAACACAGTGAAAACACCACAGATTTACTCCACACCAGTTTTAGAAAAATAAGATATCTTTACTAAAAACTTCACAAGACCAAATACTACAGGCAAACCAACATATAATTCAAAAAGGTTACTTTAAGGATAGTTCAGAGTTTGCAGAAAGTACTCCAGGATGTCAAAATCAGTGTCCTGCACAATGCGACTCTCAATGCACAAAATGCGACACTTTCGCGCCCAACAGTACCTGTAGTTGCGATAAGGTTCCCAAAAGCTATAACAAGGAAGCTTGCAAAGGCGAAGCGATACTCCTGAGATCCTGGGGAGGCTTTGCAGCAGCCCTGCTTCACGCAGCAGAGGTGGATGTGCCGGCTCCGATCTGTAAGGGGAGGATGCGATGACTTTGGACTTCGTTGCGTAGGTTTCTTAGGGGGAAGCTTCACGCACAGGTTCGATGCGACACTCTTCGAGGTGGTGCGATGCGTGGCGCAGCGTTGCCTTCCGGCGCCGCAACTCTCGATGCGCCACGGAACGGGACTCTGCGTCGACGCACGCAACGACTGGAGACTTTTCACGCACCGGCAGTGGTGCGGCCCGCAAACTGGTTCTGCGACGACCCTCGCAGCGTCAGGAATCTTCTCGCACCGGGACGATGCTCGACGCACTCGGCGATGCGGGGACCCTGCGTGTTGCGATGGTGCCGCGATGAAATTTTCCTCGCACTCTCGTCTTGCGACACGCAATCGGATGATGCGTTGGGTACCAGTCACTCTTGTTCACGCTTCTGCTTCCTAGCTCCCAAACACAGCAAAACGACCTCCTGAGGCCCCAAGACTGGGCAAGCACTCCAAGGCAGGTCAGAACTCTCTCAGCAGAGTTCCAGGGGAGCTGGTGGTGAAGTCCTTTTGTTCCTGGGACTTCTTAACAGGGAGCCAGCTCTTCTCAGGCCCTTGGAGATCAGAATCAAAAGAAGGGGACACAGCAAAGTCCTTCCCCTCTCCTTGGCAGCAAAGCAAAACAGCAAGCAGGCAGTCTTCTCCTCTTCAGTCCTTTTCAGCTTTCTCCTTGGCAGAGGTTTCTTCTTAGTTCCAAAGTGATCTAAAGTTTTAGGTGTCTGGGGTCCTCTTCTTATACCCCTCCAAGTCTTTGTCTCTCTTTGTTTCAGTGGGGGGATTCCCCTGCTCAAACCGGTTCCTGGGTGTGCTCTGCTCTGGAGCACCTTATTCCTTTCAGAGTGAGGGGCAGGGTCGTTAGACGCTCAGCAGGAGGTGGAGCCTTCTTTGTGCCAGCAGAGGCAGAGTCCTCAGCCTGGCCAGCAGGGGGTGGAGCCAGCTTTGTGTTTGGCAGGGACAGCCCTATTCAAACCCAGGGACAACTCCTCCCACCCATCTAAAGCAGATCTCCCTATTCACCCTGCTGCTGACTCATCCAGGCTCCTGGAGCCACCTGGCCCATCACATGACACCAGTCAGCCAACCAGCACACCGGCACTCAGGAAGGTTAAACAGGAGAATAGCTACTTTCTAAAAAGTGCTATTCTCACACAGTGAATTTAAAAACCATCTTGCTAAAAAGATGTATAATTAAATTCTGAACACAAAGATACCAAACTTGGATTTTCTATCTTGCCCTTATGGGAAGATAGGCATGTAAACAGCCTTCCCCATTTTATCCTATGGGCAAGATAGCCTCTCAGCATTGAAAAACGAAAATGGCTGTAATTCACTACCAGGGCATGTTACACACCTCAGTACATGCCCTACCTTTCAGATACACTGCACCCAGCCCAGGGGGGTACCTAGGGCCACCATAGGGATGCCTGACATGTACAGAAAGGGAAGGATAAGGCCTGGTCAGTGGGTGCACTGGCCAGGTCGACATGGCAGTCCTGGACTGCACATAGGCACTGCAAGCAGGCCTAAGACATCATTTTAGCGCTACTCCTGTGGGTGGCACAATCAGTAGCATTTGAATCACCAGCCCTGGCACACGCAGTGCACTTTACTAGGGGCTAACAGGTGAAACAAATATCCCAATCATGGATAACCAATCAATACAACAATTTATACAGAGAGCATATGCACTTTAGCACTGATCAGCAGTGGTAAAGTGCCCAGAGTCTTATTGCCAACAACCACGGGTCAGAAAAAAGAAAGGAGGAAGAAGCAAAAAGTTTGGGGATAACCCTGCAAAAAGGGCCGTTTCCAACACCCACCCACTCCACTCTTTGGGTATGAATAATCTCCCCGGCACCCTCCATCGGGAAATCACAATTTTTGGATAGCCAGTGGAGGGTTCTGTTTTTAAGGTTGGTAAAATTTTCCTCTTGATCTTTCCTTAGTTTGGGCACATTAGACAAAACCAAGACATAAGGTCCGCACTCTGGGGGTAGATTAATACGAGCCGGGATCTGTCTCATAATAGGTGGGATAGGCTGATCCAATTTAGCTGGGGGCGTAAAGGGGGAGTTACAGGCGTCAATATTGTCTTGTCTGGGTTGTGGCTTATTACTTTTGGAAACGTTTTTATCCATTCCTGCGGGGGTATCAACCCTGGTAGGTTTAGATTGAGAAGCCGATCTGACAGGATGATCCGTATTGGGTGGGTTTTTACTTGTACTTGGTTTTGGTTTTGGGGGTAACAAGAGATCATTGATATGTCCCTTGTTATTCATGTTAGTTACCCTTAATTGTGGTTTATCTACAATGGTTACCCCCAAACTATGCGCAGTTGTTTGGTTAGGCCCAACACCCAATTTTGTAACTTGATCGCTTAATTCCTTCAATCTCTTTTCAATGTTCAGGGCTTGTAAATTTATTGGCCCCAAAAGAGTGGTTATCAATGTCTCCAGTCTCCCCCAAAATCCCTCATTCTCTGTCACGGTGTTAATTTCTATAACAGAGGAGTCTAGTGCGCCAAATTGGTTTCCCCCCTTGTCTTTATTTGGCTCTACAGGTGCAGCAGTCCATCGTGATAATTTTTGGCAGTCCTTGTATTTATGAAATATAGGCTCATTATGCTTCTGTTTGCTCTTCGCTTTTTGCCTTTTAACTTTCTGGCCCCTAGTTTGCATAGATACGCCAATGCTTTGATCCTCATCTATAGCCAGTATATCAGAGTCAGGGCATATACCTGCTGTGTGTATCTGGTCATTGCCTAGGGGTTCCGAGAGAGTGGGGTCCCTATTTATGCTTGGCTCTATCAAAGTAGGAGTCGATGACAGCCTGGTATCCATTGAAAAATGACCACAAGAGGCGGTATCTCCATTAGTACAGTTCTTATTAGTACCTGCACCCGGGAGCCCCGCATAGGATGTGGCTAACAAAGAGTCCAGTGATTTTTCTGATGAATTATCCTGATGCATAAATAGGGGCAAACTTGGTGGGAGTGATAAGCGCCTTTCTGTGTTCTGGATTGCCGTGGCGACAACGCCAATGGTTTTCTGTAGCATTTTGTCTATTGCTGTCAGGCTAGGCAGTGGGGTAGTGGGGGTTGATACAGGTAGTTTCTGCTTACCCTTTCTTCTTGGTGCAGCAATGCTCTTCTTTCCCATTGTGGATATTTAAGCCGGAGCCCAGCAGTGAGTAAACAACGGTTTCTGGTGTATTTCTATAGCCAGAAATGTTAGAGAAGGGGCGCAGCCCTGCCTCTTCCTGGCGATGACGGGCAAGGACGGGCCCGCCCTTGGCCCGGGAGCTGCCCGCGCGCGTCCCGCGCTGCGGAGGCACCCGGCTGCTTTTGTAAGGCTCCGGGCGCCCAGATGACGAAAGGCGCTTCACGGGAGCCAGGGGATGCTGGGCAATGGTGTCCGTTACGGCCGTTCCCCTCACGACGATGGAAATGGGTGCAAAAAGCAGGATTCCCCTAGTTGGAAAGCCGTTCACCTCACGGCAGGTAGGTCTGCACTTCGAAATGATTCTCGGGTCTTTATGCGCGTCCCCGCGTCTACAGTCAGTTTGCTGCTGGACAGTGAGGCTGCCTGCCAAGGCTTCACCATCAACTGACCCATCATCAGGGTTCTGAGAAAGCAGGTCAGGGAGGGGGTCACTCTTTTCCTCCTGTCCTTCATCTGTAGCCATGAGCGAGCCCATGTCTGCCCTGTCAACATATGGTTTAAGTCTGTTGACATGAAGTACCCTGTGGGGACTCCTAGGGGTTCCAAGGTCTACCAAGTAGGTCACCTCCCCTTTCTGTTCAACACTTGTGTGGGGGCCACTCCATTTGTCCTGGAGGGCTGCTGGGGCCACAGGCTCCAACACCCACACTTTCTGTCCTGGCTGGTAAACAGTCAGTACATCCTTTTGGTCATGCCAGGCTTTTTGTAATTCCTGGCTAGCCTCAAGGTTTTTGGTTGCCTTTTTCATATACTCAGCCATCCTGGAGCGGAGACCAAGTACATTGTCCACTATGACCTGTTTAGGGGGTTTGAGAGGTAACTCCTATCCCTCCTTCACCAGACACAAAGGACCCTGTGAGAAGTTGGCCTGGCATATGGTGGTCACTAGTTATAGTGGCCACCTTGCACCAGTCCAATTCGACTCTTATGGTAGATAGGTTTAAGACAACCTTTTAAAGAAAGCTATCCTAGTGGTAGCTGTGGAGAGCAGCCTTCAGGCTAAGTCTCAGAGGAATGTAAAGCAGCTTGTTTTACCTTATAATCTCTTGAATTACCAAATGAAAGGACACCACACAGGTATATATATCAAATATATATGTATTTATTACTAGACACACTCTACTAATCTCTTTATGAGATTAGAAGCCAGATACACATTCAAATGTCAACGTTTCTCAATAAATTAAGCACAAATATGGCTGGAGCCCTAGGGGCGTACCAGCCCATATACTAAAAAAATGGTATGAGAATGTCGACTTGCAAAATGACAAGGCCTGGGGAATCACTGGGACATCACTACAGCAGTGTTAGCAGGTAAGTAACAGGCCCACAGAAGACACGTGCAGTGAGTGAACACAGCCACGGGTTCCCTATTGATTATAATGGTGCAAGTCGCGGTTGGATTTTTAAAGTTCTAGGGTACTTCGAGGAAGTCTACAAGCAAGCCACTTACAAGGTAAGTACTTTGAGGGCCAACACAAACTAGGGCACCGGATCACACAAGTTACCTCACCCAGGGAAGCCGGGTGCATAGGTGTCTTTTGGTGTCGGGTCGCGTCGCTGTTTTCTATGGAGACCAAAGAAGACTTGCTGCTTGCGTCGACTGAAGAAGTGTCCGGTGGAATACAAGGGTGGATTCAAAATGCAGTCGACCTGAAAATTGAAGGGACAGTGTTCAAAGTCACTAGCTAGTGACCGGTGGCCAGGAAGATGGCTGACCACGGATGTCGGGTGATTTCAGGTCGTCGATGGTGTTTTGACTCTTTGCTCACGAGGTCCAGGAAAGCTCGATGATGACCAGCAGCTGGATTCCGAGTGTCCCATGATGTCTGCGGCTGATGGCAGTGTCGACAACCAGATTGGAGCCAAAAAGCCTTGGCAACTGCAAGTCTCGTGTAGACTAAAGAAAGTCAATGGTGCAAACCAGCAAGGTCTGAGGGACTCACCCAGCAAGGGTGAGTGAGGGCAGACCTGGAGCAACCAGAGGAGCCCTTTTAGTTAATAAGAAAGTCTTTGGGTGACCCACAAGCCAACGGGCAAGGGATCGCAAAGGCGCCACTTCAGGAAATGCTTCACAGGAGCCCACGGTCACTTGGGATGGGGTAGGCCTCTGATTTTTGCTGCAAAACCTGCTGGAGGCTTGGGCCACAAATGGTCCAATGCACAAGTTCATAGGATGTCGTGAAGGGTTTGCACTTGACAATAGTGCACGTTCCCTGGGTATTGCTGTTCCTCGTCACTCGTGGGGTTCACTTGCCACAGCTCTGCTGGAGACTCACAATGGCCGTCGACAAGTCAGGAAATCCACTTCTGGGGCAGCAGGGACTTCGTACTCCTGTGGGAGCGGGAAAGTTTGCAACCATTGATTAAGGTTTTTGGTGCCTGCCAAGCAGGGGAGTCACTCCTTGACTCCAATGGAGATTCTTCTGTCTTCCAAAGGTAGTGGAACGTCGAAGGGCCAGGATTCTTCTTTGTAGAGCGTCGTCCAGGGTTATCTGATTTGCAATGGCAAAGCTTGCTATCTTATAGTGATGATAGCGGAGGGACTAGCTCTATGACCACTCCTCTAGGAGGGTCAGGGGAGGGGGTGGTTACACCCACTTACCTTTGTCCAGTTTCGTGCCAAAGCAGGGACAGGTAGCCCCTGAACCGGTTTGAGCTGGCATATGCACAGAGGAGCCTACTGCTCCCCCTGTGCAGGACTTCAAAGCATTCTAGGAGTGCACCCACCCAGCCCCAATACACTAAATCCTGTCTGGAAGGTGGTGACACCTCCCTGTGACAGGATGCCTTTTGTTGGGCTTCCTCCACTGCGTGTTTCAGTCAGCAGCAGGAGGGCAGCCCAGTGCCTGTGCTGGTGGCATCCATTTTGTGATGCCAGGGCTCTATAGGATTTCTATTGTTTTACATGCGTCCCCTCTAGAAGGGTGGGATCATGCTCCCACATCATGGACTGATGTGGGGGTATGATTCCAAGTTGTTTGACACCTAACACGACATGTTTTGATGCAGTCATTCCAAAGTTAGCATTTTAATGCACTTAAGAGTATATGGTGTGACTGCATCCACAAACAGCCATAAAGAATAGACTCTGGTAGCTGTAGAGGGGCCCTGCTTAGGCAGAGGCACCCCCTCACATTGTAAACCAAGCACCCTGCCCTCAAGATTGATAGGGCTTGCCATAGCGGTGGCTGATACGTTTATATATGTGTGTATGGTGAGATAAAGAAACCTATATCTCAGTGAGGAGTGCTAACACTACCTCACACAGGCTGCAGTAGCAGGCCTGTGGTATCAGATTGAGAATGCTTCCCAGGGGTGGCATAAGACATGCTTCAGCCCCTGGTAGGCCTGTGAAGTACCTATGCCCTAGGTACCTAAGGTACCATATACTAGGGGCTCATAAGGTACCCCAGTATCCAATCACTAGTGCATCTAATATGCACACCAAGTCGTTTAGAGAGAACAGAGAGACTGGGGCCCTGATTAGCAATGACCCAGCCTGACTATAGCCAGAAACCAGTGTATACATCAGAAAAAAGTGGGGGCAACATAAGTGCAGATCCTACTCTCATACAGACCCCT
Source organism: Triturus cristatus (assembly GCF_964204655.1). NCBI lineage: Eukaryota > Metazoa > Chordata > Amphibia > Caudata > Salamandridae > Triturus > Triturus cristatus. Next base: position 1,482,907,853 of record NC_140590.1, on the reverse strand, counting down.
ATCAGGATGGCCAAACAAAAGTTCAAAAGGGCTGTAACCAACCCCCTTTTGTGGCACCTCCCTGTAGGAGAAACAAATGGCAGGGCAAAGGGCTGTCCCATATGTGCCTAAGCTTCTCTGGGAGACCTTTAATCATGCCCTTTAAGGTTTTGTTGATTCTTTCAACTAAACCATTGCATTGTGGGTGATAGGATGTGGTGAACTTGTAGTTCACTCCACACTCCTTCCACATAGCAGTCAAGTAACTAGACATGAAGTTTTCAGCCCTGTCAGATACTACCGCCTTAGGAAAGCCTACTCTTGAGAATACACCCAAGAGAGCTCTTGCCACCACAGGTGCTGTAGTGGTCCTTAGGGGAATTGCTTCTGGGTACCTGGTGGCATGGTCCACCACCACCAGTATAAACCTGTGCCCAGATGCTGTCTGAGGATCCATGAGACCAACAATGTCAATCTCAACCCTCTCAAAGGGAACTCCCACCACAGGTAGTGGTATCAGGGGGGCCTTTGTGGTTCCACCTGCCTTGCCACTGGCTTGGCAGGTCACACAGGAGCGAAAAAAAACTCCTTAGTGTTTTCAGACATGTGGGGCCAGTGAAAGCGAGGGACAATTCTGTCCCAAGTCTTGATCTGGCCCAGGTGTCCTGCTAGGGGAATATCATGGGCTAATGTCAATAGGAAGCCCCTAAACTTCAGAGGTATAACCAACCTCCTGGATGTCCCCGGCTTGGGGTCTCTACTCTCTGAGTAAAGGAGTACATCATCCTAATAAATGTTATGGGTGTCACTCGCATTCCCAGCAGCCTCATCAGCAGCTTGCTTTCTGAGGGGTTCAAGAGAGGGGCAGGTTTTCTGCTCCTGGCTCAGATCAGACCTGGAAGGGCCCCCTGTCCCCAAGAACTCAACCTGGTCAGGTTCAAGCTCCTCTGGGACAGTTCCTTCTTCAGGCTCAATATCATCTCCCTGAGGAGACTGATCTGCATTCTGAGTCAGGTGGGAAGGCACTGCTTTCACCCTCCTGCTCTTCCTCTTGAGAGGCATTATTCCAGAATCCAGGGCCTGTCCAGTTTTAGACATTTTGGCATGTGACCTAGTCACAGAAAAGACATGAGCAGGGATCCCTAACATTTCGGCATGTGCCCTGAGCTCCACTTTCTAGATCATTGCCAAGCAAGCACTGTACTGGTAGGTCTGCACTTACCACAACATTCTTAAGGCCAGTTATCCCTCCCCAGGAGAAGTTAACAACGGCCAGAGAATGGTTTGTTCTGACATTGCTAGCATTGGTCACTTGGTACATTTCACCAAGTATAATCTGCCCAGGATCCACAAGATCTTTTGTCACCATTGTGACACTTGTTCCTGTGTCCCTGAATGCCAAAGCCTCTTTTCCATTTACTAAAGGTTGTTGTCTGTATTTGCCCAGATTACTGGGACTCACAAAGGAGGACATATCCATGCCTCCATCACAGACTAGAACAGCCTGAGTTGGAACTCTGACTAGGCCAGAGTCCATCTCAGAACCCAGGGTCAACCCTACTACACCCTTATTCTGAACACATTACCACCACCAATTGTAGCTGTACTAGGGGGAACACTTGCCTTAGTGGCAATGGTGGCTGGAGTAGATTCTTTGGACTTGGTGCAGTCCCTGGTCCAGTGAGTTTTCTGCTTACAGATTTTGCACCATAGTTTCTTTTGACTTTTTCCATTGTTAGACTGTGAATCCCCACCTGAAGAAGATTTATGGGGCCCTTGTGAAGACTTCTAGTCTTTACCTTTCTCCCCACCCTTGTCAGACTTTTCAGGATCTTGCTTTTTGGGTTTGCCACCTTGGTTCTGTACCTACTGCCTCACCCTGGTTCTGACCCACTTGTCTGCCTTCTTTCCAAATTCTTGGGGAGAGGTCAGATCTGAGCCCACCTGGTACTGGTGCAATAGCTGATTCTGACAATTATTAAGGATCTGCTCCCTCATAATCAAATTGTACAATCCTTGAAAGACATGCACTTTCCTGCCAAGTAACCAACCTTCCAGAGCCTTAGTAGCACAATCTACAAAGTCTACCCAGTCTTGATTCTGTGCCTTTTGGGTATCCCTGAACTTTAACCTGTATTGCTCAGTGGTTAGGCCATTAACCAAGGCACTCATCAGACTGTTGTAATCATCTGCCTCCTCCTTTCTAACAGTGAGGAGCTTATCTCTACCTTTATCTGTAAAGGAGAGCCATAAGATTGCTGCCCACTGCTCCTGGGGGACCCTTTGAACTTTACAGGCCCTTTCCAGTGCAGTTATCCATTTGTGGATGTCATCCCCACTCTGGTAGGGAGGGACAATCTTATTCAGGTTTCTTTGGTCATAAGACCTCTCCCTATCTCTAGGGATGTTGCTGCCATCATGGGACTCTAGTCCCAAATATTTTTCTAGCTCTGTAGAGCTCTAGGACCTCCTTATCTAGGGCTACCTGCCTCTTTCCGATTTCCAGCCGAGCTTTCTCATACTTAAGCAGTCTCTCCCTCCTCTCCTGAGAGGTTTCCCCCCTTTGAGAGGCAATAGAGGTCCCTATGGATGATCCACTGAGGGAGATCTTGACCTTCTAGGCCCACTACCAACTCTTCCACGAGGGACACAGAGGGGCCCATTGAGGCCCTCTCCATCACCTTCTAGGGGAATTGGATTTTCCAGGTCCAGATCATTGTCATCTGCCTGGCCAGCATCAGAGGTCAGGTCATGGGGAGTTTCACCCCTAGGCCCTTCCTCATGTGCTGTCTCACACACTCTGCCTACCCCTTCAGATCCTATAGATCTGCTGAGATCATCCAGCCTGAGTACTGAGGAAAATAAAAATCTATGAGGCCTATATGTCCCCATGTGCCCCCCCCCAACGCTTATGTGCACATGCATGTAACCTATGCATTTCCCCTCCATGGCCTTTCCTATCATGAGACTTATGCTATAACGTGGCCTGCCATAATTCGGTCCCCCATGAGAGAAACGACAAATCTGTATTGAGGCCTACACGTTTTGCATCATGTTTTCCTGCACCACATAAAAACCCGTGTTTGTGGCTCAGCTAGACCCAAACAGAGGTTTCAGGCCTCAGACGTTCAGAAAGCTGCAGCCGCGTATCCTTGGCCTTACACACTTGGGCCTCAGCCAAAGGGGCCCTGTCACAAGGTGCCGAGACAGTATTGAGCACGGTTATCTGCTTACTCCTACAGAGCCGCATTCCTGCCTGGAGAAGGAGGGATCAACATAGCCCATCAGCACAGGAGAAAGCACAGCCTTTCTGTCTCTGTTTGTGAGATTGCAAACCTCACGTCAGTGAAAAGCCCATAGCCCCCATGTAAGGCCTCTGCAGTAAATGAAGTAAATGAAGAAATAGATGCCACATCGGCTCTTGGTGATGAGCAACCTATGTCACAAATCAGTCCCTGCTCCAGACATCAGATATCAGATAAAACAAGATGTGCTGGTCGTCCTGACACTGAAGGCCTCACTCACTGAAGGCCTCACTTCCAGACTTTCCGGTCGCATAGCAACCCTTCCCCACGTCAGTTACACGTCATGCTCGAGTTGAGCACAAGTAAGGCAAAGTTCCAGTACAATTCCAGCAGATCACGCAACCCCCTCCAGGTATCCACCCACCTATGACAAATTACCCATTATCATCAAGTGGACGCCCACATGGACGCCCACCTTCACACCTACTTACACGCCCACATGCTCTTATCTCACTCTCTTTTGCTCTTTTCGTTTCCGATGTATATATACTGTACTCTGTGAATAATGTTTTTGAGAATACTTTTGAGTCCCTTCCAGATCCCTTGTGGTGATGGTAATATTCTCCCTTTGACTCGAGTTATTGGAATAAAGCCCTTTTTGAACCTGATACCACAGACTCAGCCTCTTGCTTTATGCATGATCCTAGTGATATTCTGAAATACATAGAGCGTAATATTTTATTTACGTCATAATGGCGCCCGAACAGGGACTATTCTCTTTCCCCACACGCCGGAGATGAGGGTCCAGTTTTGCCCCCTTCCACAGCCGTGACGGACTTCAAGTGCGCACGTCGCGGGTTTTCCCGCCAACTCCCTCAGGCCAACGAAGGAGACGGACTGCGACCAGGCATCCATACGAGGCGGTGAGGAACGCAGATTGTCCTACCCAGAGCCCACCTGCGAGAGAGCTGTGTCCGAGGTTTCTGGAGATCCACCTAGGTTACGCCATTCCCCGCGCAGCATCAAGTTTCGGAGGCCTTCGACTTCAAGTTCAAGTTCAAGTTCAAGTTCAATTTCAAGTTCCGCTTCCCGGTGAGTTTTCTCATGGGGGTTGCAATCAAGTGCATGCAGTCAGAGTTATAGGAAATAGAGATCTCAAAGTATTCAAGGTGCACCGATATACCTGTATGACTGTTATTGTCCTAGTCAGGTTCAGTTAGGTTTGAATGTGGCAGGTTTTATGTAAGTTTGTTTTATTATAGTTTTGTTTTTACAGCGCTATTGTGATTTTTGATTTTGGCTACATTCCAACATGCCGTTATTTTCGAAACTACGTAAAATATGTACCAGAAAAGGTGTACTAGAGGAACCAGTTAACATTCCTCCTAGGGACACACCTGGACATTTCATGTACTGTAAGCATGGTTTAGATGCCGTGTTGTTCTTGGAACTATGGGTAGATTACACGAAGGATTTAGAGACAAAATATAGATGGCCTATCACGGGAACGTGGGATGCGGAAAGCATTATGAAAGTAGAGGAAGAAATATGGAAGAGAAAGTCTAGACCTGCTCAGAAAGATGCCATTGAGTTGTGGCGCAAGGAGTCACATAGAAGAACAGAAAAAGAGTTCCACAAAATAGAGAGAGGTAAGCAAGAATAAGAAAAAGCCAAAGAACAGAGCTTACGAGAGGAAGGGGAACGAGTAAAAAGAGAGCAGACTGAAAGAAAAATGAATACTGTCGTTGCTGGTATTTACCCTGTCCTTTCAGAGGAACTATCAAAAATGACTCCAGTAGAAAGACCCATTAGAGTGCCTCCGCCAGTACCCCGAAAATTAAAAACAGCATCCGACAGGTTTATTGACACCTATCTAGAGGAATCCCCACCAGCCTACGTGGACGGATCTTTCCCTGCACCACCAACGCCTGAACAGCTCCAGGAGCTCGATGACGGCGAGGAGGGGGATCCGGGACAGCGTCAGGAGGGGTGTCGACAGTAAAAGTAGACATCCCCGAATGTATATATGATCCAGACCCAGGAAAGGGCAGGATGCTTGTGTTTTCACTACGGCTTAGAAGAGCAGTCACAGATCTGGAAAAACTACCAGATATGGATAAACATCTAAAGAAAATGTACACATTCATAAGAACAGGGGAAGGTCCTGAGAGCATAGCAGATGCTATACAAAATAGAAAAGTGGTGGTTAAGAATTACATCCTTCGCTTCCTAATTAATTGTCTGATCAGAGAAAAAGACGAAGGAAACGGGGATGTAGACCATCGTTATACTGGTTGGAGTGATCGCATAGATGCCGGTCAGCATGATAAATCAGGACAGACAGACCACATGTTGACCAAAATCCGAAAAGCAATAATAGCATCACACGAAGCAGGACCGCACGATAAAGCTGCTTTATCGTCTGATGATGAAGCAGGGGACCAAGATAAAATACAATACGTGGGCCATGCCCGACGATTCGAGAAACCCAAAGGCCTGAATTACCGTAAACAGGGTACGGCTATAAAAAAGAGATTTTCCCTTGAAAATTTGTTCCAAATCACCGACAAAGCGGTGAACGAATGGTTAGGTAATGAACAGCCCTTAACCCCGACCGAACTCGAATTAGCACGATCAGCCACCCTGTGGGTATCCCAATACGATTTATATAATAACGATGTCGTAGCACAGACGTTTTTGAGCCTTCCACCGAATGAACAGCGCTTAGCTGGTGTTTACATGGTCCAACATTTAATAACGTTGTATGAAAGTCAGTACTCTGGTCCTGGTATATTGTATAGGTTGCTGGACGACATAATACTAGACAGATGGATGAACTTGGGTACTGAACTGATTAATGTCATCTTGGATCAGCGACACAAATATATAGTATATGTAACTAGATCCCTGCTTCCCGTTCCACCGCAGGTTAAAGGACAGACATACGACAAACTGAACCCCCTACGTGAGGTACATCCTGTAAAGGATGCAAACAATGAACTACAACGGGTGTATGTCTACACCCCTCTGTCCAAATTAGAGATACTGGAAATGAAAAAAATGTTGCCCTCCCATGACAAAGACCCGGGGGGTTTTCACAGGGAATTAAAAGACATTCTCCGCTTAGGGGAATATACATATGCGGACGTTCTAAAGTTATTAAAAGTACTATTGCCTGCTGATATTTACGAGAAACTTAAAGAAAAAGACTGGGAGGTGGGAGAGAGCAAGATTAGCTGGGATGTGTTGCAAAGAGAAGAAAATGCAAGAGGCCCGGGGGTTGGTCTGGGTCCCCGAGCTAAAGAATTACCTGAACTCCTTGTACAAGTTTTGCCAAGATTATTAATTACCAAGAAAGAAGACTGGGATGCTATTTCAGCTTGTAAACAGAAGCCAGACGAGGACACTAGTGATTTTTATTCTAGGTTTGAGAAATGTTTTACTATCAACAGTGGCCTTAAGCCCGGTAGTGATTCATATCCCCATCTATTTGTGAGCAAATTAGTGGAAAATTCCATACCAGAGGTAAAGTATAGAGTACTTAAGGTTGAGAGTACTTGGGAAGCAAACAGCCCTTCCCAAATGTTAGATGTTACAGTACCACCAGAACAGAATTAGAGAGGAACATGACCAAGAAAAGAGACGCATGAAAGACACAAAGATGAAGATGCTGGTTGCCCAATCGACACCGGCAAACACAATATCCAACACGAACAAGAATAGCACAAAACAAAATGGTGGGACTTGTAATTACTGCAAGAAGCCAGGCCACTTCGTAAATGAGTGTGCAGTGCTGAAAAACAATATAGCGCTAGGTAAAACAAAGCCTCGTCAATATCCTCCCAAGGACAGTAACACACATCAGGCATCAGATATGTTTCCACCACCGCCACCGCCTGTCCATGCACCTGCACCAGCCCGAGCTACAACACAAATGTATGAACACGCTCAAAATAACTATCCAGAATACCAGGCATATTCATGAAGCTGCCCAGAGAGGGAATTCGACCTGCCCCTCATCCCAGTTCCTGTGGACCAAGCGGGTCCCTATGTGCATGCACGGTTACTGGGACAAAATAAAAGGTTTTTGATTGACACTGGGGCTAGTAGAACTACCATTAGTCATTCCGAGGTGCCCGGGGCACCCCTCTCGGGCTCAAAGAGTGTATCCCTGGGATTTTCGGGTAGACCTATCGTTAATGAGGTTTCAGAACCAGTCTCCTTAGGAGTTGGTCCACTGATACATACTACGGACTTACTACTTACTAAATCATGTCCGGAAAACTTGCTCGGTATAAAGACATTGAAAGAACTAGGAGCAGTAATCTGTTGCTCACCAGAAGGAGTGCGACTGTATTTACGTGATTTCAAAGGACATTTTGTAATGAAAGAAATTGACATCAGGCTCCGAGATGTACCACAGCACCTATGGGCACAAGGCCCAACTGACGTAGGTTACATGATCATTACGCCACACCAGGTCACCCTCAAGGAAGGTGTAGTGCTACCACGGATAAGACAATACAAAATACCACCTGAGGCTGAAGTAGGTTTACTAAAAATAATAGACGACCTGATTGCACAAGGGGTGGTGATTGAGACTGATTCAAACATATGTAATTCACCGGTCCTTCCTATTCTTAAAAGAACTGACCCCAATATAACACCTGTATATAGATTAGTTGTGGACCTGCGAGAATTAAACAAATGTGTGGTACCACAGTACCCTGTGGTCCCGGACATCTCTTCGATATTGACTGCCATTGATGCGAATGCTACGTTCTTTACAGTAATAGATCTGAAGAACGCATTTTTCAGTATTCCAATACATCTGGACAGCCAATATCTTTTCGGTTTCAGTTTAAAAGGTCGCAGCTTCAGATTCACAAGAGCACCACAGGGCTTCACGGAAAGTCCTAGCATTTATAGTCAGGCTCTGAAACGACAACTTGATAGTATTCATATGCCTAGCTCTACAGCACTGATACAGTATGTCGATGACATTCTCATCACTGCACGATCGGACCATGATTGTGAAGATGCTTCCCTGATGGTTTTACATTTCCTGGCTGACAAGGGGCACAAAGTGTCCCCTTCGAAGTTGCAATTCTGTGAACAGCAAGTGGCGTACCTTGGGCACTTGCTATCCAAGGAGGGTAGGAGACTGACACCTGAGCGTATACGATTAATTTCAGGTCTTTCACAGCCCACGACACACAAGGAGGTACGTGCATTCATTGGCCTCACTTCATATTGCAGGCAGTGGATTCCCCAGTATGCTTACATAGCCAAGCCCCTAATACAGTTGACGACACAGGAGGCAGCCTCTACTAAAGTCCTCCCTTGGACACAAGAACACACTGTGGCATTTGAAGAATTAAAGAGAGCTCTATGTCAAGCACCAGTTTTAGCAAACCCTGATTACAACAAATCGTTTATGCTTTTTGTGACAGAGCGGGATGGAACAGCACTATCTGTCCTCACACAAGATCATGCAGGAAAACACAAGCCCTGTGCTTGTTTTTCTAGTACATTGGACCCAGTAGCACAGGCTTTGCCTGCGTGCCTAAAATCTGTTGCAGCAACGGCCTTAGCCATAAGACAAAGTGACTCGATAGTGCTGGGCCACCCTCTGACAGTACAAGTACCGCATGCAGTAGAGGTTCTCTTGAACCGGACACAAACCCAACACCTGACTGTAGCTAGACTGACAGGCTATGAGCTGACGTTATTTCAACCACACATAGAGATCAGACGATGCAACATACTAAATCCCGCTACCCTATTGCCCTCCAATACAGAAAGCCTTTCACTACACGACTGTGTTGAAGTAATACATACCGTGACTAAACCAAGACAAGACTTGACAGATGTTGCACTTCCAGACCCCGACCTAACACTATATGTTGACGGCTCATGCATGAGGACAGGGGCGGGAGAATTAGTGGCAGCATATGCAGTGACTACTGATACTGAAATAATAGAGACTAAAAGAATAGACATATTGTCAGAACAAGCAGCAGAGCTCATCGCCCTAACACAAGCATGCATAAGAGCTGAGCACCTGAAAGTAAACATTTACACCGACTCCCAATATGCATATGGGGTAGTTCATGATTTCGGGGTGCTCTGGCGAGAAAGAGGTTTCTTGACCTCTCATGGGGCCAAGATACAGCATGGCCCCCTTATTCACGCCCTACTGGAAGCAATACATTTACCAACAGCCATAGCTATCCTAAAATGCAAAGCACATACCAGAGCCACAGATACCATTTCCCAAGGCAATGATCTGGCAGACCGAACTGCTAAACAGACAGCTCAGACCCCACTTGACATGACAAAGTCACAGGTACCATCAGTGTCCAAAGCCATGACAGTTAGGGATCCTTCCAAGGATGTACAAGACATACAGACACATGCTACTATAGACGAATTAAAGAAATGGTCGGAACAAGGAGGGGTACTGACTGATCAGGGTTGGATGACTAAGGGCAAATCCACATGGTTTCTTCCTGATTCGATGGTACAAGTAATCATAAATACCGCACATAGTCCTGCACACTTAGGAGAGAAAGCAATGCTAGACAGCTTACAGAATATATGGTTCAACAAGCACCTGCGTGCAGCAGCGAAACAAAAGGTTAGAACATGTATGATCTGTTGCCAATTCAATCCAGGTAAAGGCATTCCGATGGAACAAGGTGGATTCCATCCACCTGACCATCCTTTTGAGGTCCTCCAAATGGATTATATCCAAATGGATAGATGTAGAGGTTACAAATATGTCCTGGTAGTAGTATGTTCATTATCCAGGTGGACCGAAGCCTATCCAGTCCCTGATTATACTGCTGTAACTACCGCCAGACAATTGGTACGAGAGTTTTTCCCACGTTATGGATTACCGCGTGTCGTATATTCCGACAACGGTCAGCCTTTCTCCTCTGAACTCATGAAACAAGTGTCCCTTCTGTTAGGGTATACCTGGAAGTTCCATTGTGTACGACATCCTGAAGCAGCAGGCCTTGTAGAAAGACATAATCAGACCTTAAAAATTAAACTAGCAAAGGTTTGCGCAGACAAAGGTGTAGATTGGATGGTAGCCCTACCGGTTGCCCTCTTTTACATGCGAATGGTAGCCCATTCTAGAACAGGCTTATCTCCCTATGAAGTGGTCTTCGGTAGACCACCGAATATGTGGGGCACTCCAATGCCTAAAAAGATCACTGATGTTGATAGTAACATGCTGACAGATTACCTGGCTTCCTTGATGTCTGCACTACTCTCTTGTCGTTCGCAGGTTGCCGCCGCTTTCCCTGACAACACCCAGGTCAAAGAATACTCAATCGCTCCTGGCGACTATGTCCTAATCCGGAACTTTGATAGATCAAGTCCTCTTGAGCCGAGGTGGAAAACGCCGAAACTGGTGTTGCTAACATGAAAGTCGAGGGACGGAAAAGTTGGATACACCTTCACCACTGTAAACGCTACTTCGGGAATGACTGTACTTTTAAAAAGAACACTGACTGCTCGGACTTTGAGCCCCCTTTACTAGAGGAGACTCCGCAGCAGAAATATAAAGCGAAACTTAGATCTCATAAGTCAGAACCCGTTTGATCGATTAAGTCCACTAGGTGGTGAAGCGGTTGAACATGTATTCTGGCTTGCATGAGATCTCGAACAAAGCGAACGAGAGAAAGAGCAGGATGAAAAGCAAATACTGTAAACTATTACGTGGTAGATGTATAGTTACTTTGATTTTTCTATCTCTCCTATGTATCACGATAATATGTATCAGCTTAATACTACATGCTATTTTTCCTCCTATTGCTTCACCTTTACACTCCTCCACTAATGATACCACAAAACACACATTTAGTGATCTGCCATCCCATGAGTTATCGTATCGACTTGCTCTGCGCAACAATACCTTTATTCAGATGCTGCACCATTCACATCAGACTAGCAATGCTACAGACTGCTGGGTCTGTGGCCGACTTCCCCCGTATCAGAAGGTGAAGGGAGTGTTGCCTCTTTTCCCTTTTCCGTTCTCCCATAATGGTTCTTGCGGAGCATGGTTTGCCTTAATGACATCCATCAACGGTGATGCCAAAGAATGTCAAGAGGAGGATTGTAGGGGCGAGTGGGTATGGGGTAACCTGAATAAAGTCATGAACAAAGCATGTTTCCCAGATGAAGAGGGTCTTCCCCAAATGAAAGGTACAGATCTAGAAAATGAAGAGTATCTGCAAGGAAATGCGACCCTCGATTTCATAGTATTGAACGTAAAGCCCCAACACATGTCAGGTCCGCCTTCAATTACTGTTCTGCCAGTGAAAGGGAAATTGTGTGTCAGAAAAGAAGGCTCAGTACATTTGGGGCACAGTGAGTGTGATACTATAATAGTATTCAAAGACAAAGGAAAGTCCTATTTCAGAGCATCACGACACACCCACTTTATTTGTGGCCAGACACCCTATGTACAGCTGCCCTTGGACTGGGGTGGGACGTGTTACATATCGTTTCTCCTACCACCCGTTTTCTTGGCCCCATCGAGCTATCATCAAGATCTTCGGCTCACACTTGTCAGACACAGACGAGGGCTCGATGCCTCTGGCATTGACCAGACTGAGACAGCTTGGGAGCAATATACAGATTTCAATAAAGGATTTTTTTTCTTCATAGGTCCCGTCCAGAATAGTAAACTTATCCGAAGGCTAACAAGGATTCTAGAAACAGTTGCTAATGTGACTGCATCGGCCCTGGGGAATCTGACCCAGGAACAGTATGCTATGAGACTGGTCGTTCTTCAGAATCGTCTTGTTCTTGACGTCATCCTGGCGGATAGGGGTGGGGCTTGTAGGGTCATCGGTTCTAGCTGTTGCGTTTTCATACCTAATAACGCACCGTCTGTATACAAAGCAATAACAAGGCTCCACAAGATTGCCCATAGCATACATCAAGACCCAGGCACGTGGACATGGTCCGGTTGGCTCTGGGGATTAATATCGGCTTGGGGATGGAAAGTGTTGACCGTCTGTGGGTTGATACTATTAATGATATTCAGTTGTTGCCTATGTCTGCAGTGTGGCCCGGCCATTTGTGGCCTGTGTGCTACTGCATGTGTTTCACATCCCCATTTACAGAGCATTGAAAATGGAAAAATAATGCTGCAAGAACAGATCGACTGTCTCATGAGAATAGACGTTGCATAGGGGGTTCACTAGGGTACAAGGAGGGAATGAGGAAAATAAAAATCTATGAGGCCTATATGTCCCCATGTGCCCCCCCCAACGCTTATGTGCACATGCATGTAACCTATGCATTTCCCCTCCATGGCCTTTCCTATCATGAGACTTATGCTATAACGTGGCATGCCATCATTCGGTCCCCCATGAGAGAAACGACAAATCTGTATTGAGGCCTACACGTTTTGCATCATGTTTTCCTGACCACATAAAAACCCGTGTTTGTGGCTCAGCTAGACCCGAACAGAGGTTTCAGGCCTCAGACGTTCAGAAAGCTGCAGCCGCGTATCCTTGGCCTTACACACTTGGGCCTCAGCCAAAGGGGCCCTGTCACAAGGTGCCGAGACAGTATTGAGCACGGTTATCTGCTTACTCCTACAGAGCCGCATTCCTGCCTGGAGAAGGAGGGATCAACATAGCCCATCAGCACAGGAGAAAGCACAGCCTTTCTGTCTCTGTTTGTGAGATTGCAAACCTCACGTCAGTGAAAAGCCCATAGCCCCCATGTAAGGCCTCTGCAGTAAATGAAGAAATAGATGCCACATCGGCTCTTGGTGATGAGCAACCTATGTCACAAATCAGTCCCTGCTCCAGACATCAGATATCAGATAAAACAAGATGTGCTGGTCGTCCTGACACTGAAGGCCTCACTCACTGAAGGCCTCACTTCCAGACTTTCCGGTCGCATAGCAACCCTTCCCCACGTCAGTTACACGTCATGCTAGAGTTGAGCACAAGTAAGGCAAAGTTCCAGTACAATTCCAGCAGATCACGCAACCCCCTCCAGGTATCCACCCACCTATGACAAATTACCCATTATCATCAAGTGGACGCCCACATGGACGCCCACCTTCACACCTACTTACACGCCCACATGCTCTTATCTCACTCTCTTTTGCTCTTTTCGTTTCCGATGTATATATACTGTACTCTGTGAATAATGTTTTTGAGAATACTTTTGAGTCCCTTCCAGATCCCTTGTGGTGATGGTAATATTCTCCCTTTGACTCGAGTTATTGGAATAAAGCCCTTTTTGAACCTGATACCACAGACTCAGCCTCTTGCTTTATGCATGATCCTATTGATATTCTGAAATACATAGAGCGTAATATTTTATTTACGACAGTACCTCTATGAGATGCTGGGTGGTTGGACTTTTGCCTGTTCTCAGTTTCCTAGCTGTACATAATGCTCTCAGTTCCATGAATTCGAGGTTATCATACTTGGAAACTGTAAGCCCATTGGCTTCTGGCAGGGACCCACTGGTTCCTGGCCTTGAAGACATTACTAGTGAGGTGTGGTGTATTGCACTACCTACTCTGGTGTGGCCTACTAAACTCTCTTGAGTTGTAGAAAGGGTGTGCTAAGCCCTTAACACACAACTCTAAGTTCAGTAGAACTTACTGTATTCTAAAGCTTGTATTATATGTACCTACAGTACCTTTAGTGGTTTTCAGTTAGTCACTCAATTGAGATTATCTGGTAAAACAATAGCAAGCTGGAATCCCACACCCTGCACACCAATGTGGGAAGTTGGCCTGGTATATGCTGTCCACTAGTTATAGTGGGCACACTGTACCAGTCCAAACAACACCTTATTGGTTATAGGTTAAAACAACCTTTATTGTAAGCTATCCTAGTGGCAGCTATGGAGAGCAGCCTTCAGGCTAAGTCTTGAAGGAATGTAAAGCAGCTTGTTTTACCAGTCTATAATCTCTTGAGTGCCTAAATGAAAGACAACCATACCAGGTATATATATAAAATATATGTATTTATTTCTCAACACACCCTCCTAGACTCTTTATGAGGCTAGAGGTCAAAACACATAAGTTACACTTCAAATAGGACAGTAATAAGCACAAATACACGTCAGGCCCTAGCGGCGAGCCAAACCATAGGCTAAAATAGTTGTATAAGGACCAGGAGGCATTGAGGATAACCAGGAGCTGGATTCGAGCTGTCCCACAAAGGATGTTGAGTGCTGCAGCATCGGTGCCCGGATTGGACACAACAAGCCTTGGTAACAGCTTCGGTGCAGACCAGCAAGGTCTGTGGGACTCACCACTTGGTAGGGAGTCAGGGCACATCTGGAGCAACCAGGGAACCCCAAGGAAATTCAAAGTTACCCTCTCAGGGACCCACCAGTTGACGGACCAGGGATCGAGAAGGGTCCTTGAGACGAAACACAAAATGGCGGCCTATGGGTCACTCGGGGTGACTATGCTGACAATCTTCAGTGGATTCTGTGCTTGAGGTGGGGGCTACAAGTCAGCCCAAGCACGACTTCAGGAGACGTTGAGAAGTCAATGCACTTGCAAAAGTGCACGGTGACCAGGAGTTCCGATTCCACGCTACTCACGAGTGCTGCGGGTCTCAGCTTTGCTGGGGACTCGGGTCAGCCTCTGAGATGTCTGGAAATCCTCGTCCTGGGCTGCAAATACTTCAGAGTCCGGCGGGAACTTCGGAAATGCAGACTGGCAAATTGCTTTGTTGGTGCCTGCCAAGCAGGGGAGTCACTCCTTGACTCAAAGAGAGATTTCTTCTGTTCCAGGATTCAGCTTCAGAGTTTCGTCCAGGGATATCTAAAGTTCTGTTTACAGAGGTTTCTTACCTAAGGAAGGGGTTGGACTAGCTCTGGGGACCAACCTACAGGAGGGTTTGGAAAGAGGGGTGTCTACACCCATTTCCTTTGTCCAGTTTCACGCCAGAGTAGGTCCTGGACGCCCCTGAACTGGTTTGAGCTGGACTATGCACAGGGACACCAAATGTGCCCCCAGTGCAGGACTTCAAAGCACTCAGAGAGTGCTCCCACCCAGCCCCAATACACATAAGCCTGTCTGGGAGGTGGTTACACCCCCCTGTGACAGGAAACCTATTGTCCAGGCCTCCCCTGCCAGAGTTTCGGTCAGCAGCAGGAGGCCAGACCCGTGTCTGTGGTTGCAGCATCCATTTTGTGATGCCAGGGCTCTACTAAGTTTCTACCGGGTATATCAGTGTTGCCATGTCTCTCCCTCTAGAAGGGTGGGATCATACTTCCACACCAGTTACTGGTGTGGGGGTATGATTCCAAGGTGTTTGACACCAAACATGACATATTTCCATGCAGCCAGTCCAAAGTTAGCATTTACCTTTGGGTTATAATGCACTTAAGAGTATATGGTCAGGCTGCACCACTGACAACCCCGGAGAAGAGATTCTGAGGCTGCAGAGGGGCTCAGCTCATGCCTGGGCACCCTCTCACATATAACCAAGCACTCTGCCTTCAGGATTGTTAATATAGTGAACCTATACCTCAGTAAGGGGTGCATGCACCACCTTACCCAGGCTGCAGTAGCAGACCTGTGGTGTCATGTTGAGTGGCTTTCCAGGGGTGGCATAATACATGCTTCAGCCCCTGGTAGGCCTCTGGGGTACCTATGCCCTGGGTACATAGTGTACCATATCCTAGGGACTTACAAGGGTACCTCAGGGTCCAATCTGTGGTGTACCTAAAGTACATGCAATCAATTTAGAGAGGAAGCAGCTAGGCTGGGGCCCTGAATAGCAGGGTCCCAGCCAGACTAAAGTCGAAAAACAGTGAAACACCAGCAAAAAGTGGGGGTGAACATGTAAAGCAGATCCTTCTCTGCTACACAGATGACCTCCTAGGCCATTTTAATACTAAACGTGCAGCAGCGCGCTGGACCATTTGCAGCTTGTGTAAGACCGACTTATTGGCACCGGCATAGAGGCTGTTACAATAGTCCAGTCTAGACGTGATTAGGGAAACGGCAACTGTCTGTCTGGCTGAGATGGGAAGCAGATCCCAAAATTTCTTTAGACTTTTTATAATGTGAAAACAGGTGCCAGCAACTGCCAGTGATTGGTGTTTAAAAGAGAGAGTGGCATCAAATGTTATTCCCAGGTTTCTAAGCACGTTCACTGTGTTTGGTGGAGGGGTGGTATCCGCTGGCCACCAGGGCTTAGGAGAGAAGGAATTCTCTTGGCCTAAAGGTAAAAATTCAGTTTTTTCAGAGTTACACTTAAGATGGTTAGAATTCATCCAGCTAAAAGTAGCAGTGAGGCACAGCAAAGATTTTCTTCCGCCTGAGTGGTGTTATTGTCCAAGACCAGAATTAGCTGCGTATCGTCCGCATATGAGATAGTCTCTATATTAAAGGACAATATCAGCCTATCTTCCTTCTTGACCTGGGTTCCCTTGTCCTGTCTGTCCAGTCCTTGCGAGCTCTTTGCATCTCCTTGCCCTAAGCTCCCTTAATTCACCACACAAGTTCTTGCTTCCCCACCCCGTCCCTCCTTTCATCTTACGCTTTTATTCTCCCCAGCCATCTCATACTCTCCCCAACTGCTCATCACAGGATGGCTGCCTTTTCGTCATTATGTCCCTCCTTTCACCCAGGGCTCTTTGCTTCTCAAGCGGGGCTGCCAGGATTCATTTGTATTGCAATAGGTCTGCCATTATTGAAAGTTAGAGCTATTGGCATTCTAAATAATGCAACTCCAATAGCTCTAACTTTCAGTAATGCAAGACCTATTGCATATGCTTGTGTTTGGTAGGCACAGGGAGATTGAGGGGCAGATTTACTACTTCTGGCGCATCTCTGCTAATCAGCAGGGATACGCCAGAAGAGATGCGACACATCTGCCCACCCGTGCTCCACCACTGATGCGCCGCATTTACAATGCAGCGCACCGTGGCGCACAGATGGGCAGATGCGTGTCGCATCCCCCCCGCGGAAAGGCGGCGCATTGCTGGAGTTGCGTCGCAAGCGTGACGCAGCTCCAGCAAGGCTCGGGGTGCCCCTATCCCTAACATGCTGCATCAATCCTTATGCCTGCTTCAAGCAGGAGCAGGGCTTTGACGCAGCATGGCTGTAAAAGTGACTGAGTGAAATCCTGTGCCGGAAGGCCCCCCCCCTGTGCAGGAACGCACACATGTGGCGCAGGGCTTTACAACGTGACGCATCTCCCTAGATGCGTCACTTTGTAAATAGCCCGCAGCATGGCGCTGGCTTTGCACCACCGCTGCATTTTTGAAACAAGGGGACCCCTACATAACCTAATGGTTTGCTATGTGGTAAATAATTTAATTACCGGGACTTAATTTGATGCGGAAAATCTATAATAATAGCTCAGTAAAATAAGAGGCAGAATCCGTGGTATTAGAGTTTCGGAACGGGCTTTATTCCAGGATCAATTCGAATTGAGGAGCTCCACATTCCATCACCACGAAGGTTCAGGAAGTGAAGACCCCCTTTATTGACAAGTAATCATTTTTATACAATATGCATTATAGTGAAACATATGGAGGAGGCGTAACAATTGATAGCAAAAGATAAAACATACATGCGTAGCAAAAGTGGGTGTAACTGGGTGTAACTAAAGAACGTCATCAGGTATGATGTCATAATAGGGTGGTTCCATGAAAGAATTTCGCAATGTCAGCAGAAATACTTGGCAGAAATGCGCGCGCAGCAGCATGACGTGTGATTGACGTGCAACTAGGGGGTGAAGGGGACTTGACATTTAGCTCTACATGTGGAGACAGAAGTCTGGGGGGTCAAGTCAACCTAATCCCAAATCATATCTAACATCCTATGTTTAAAGAACTGTGTTATCCAAAAAGAAAGGTCTCTTAGGATAGAATCTTATTCTATACTGACTATACTGACTGTGAGTGCGTGTACAAGCGTCTAAGTGTCTACACTAGATGCGAGGGCAGAAATCTTCCATAGTAACAGGGCTATGAATTACTTGCATAAAGACAGAGAAGCCGGGCCTTTTGCTCGGTAGCTGGAAGAATGTTTACTTAAACTACTAGACAGGAATGCATTGGATAGGGAGCGGAGCAAAGCAGATAATCTTAAAGGTGAAGTACAGTTTTTGGCAGGCAACAGGCTGGAGTCAGGCACCGTTAGCCGCGCAGGGAGTAGGACAAAGTTCATGGATACAGATGCGAGCTCAGACTGGAGCTTTCAGAGGCAGAAGGCAGGAAAAGCTTGATGGCAGAATCAGGGCCTACTCGCCTGGACTGTAAAATGGCATAAATGAACCATATAAAGCCGGTGGCCTTTCATACTTAGGAATGGAATATCCGGCCCATTCATGGCGGATCTGAAAGAGGACATGTTGACGGTGGACGCACATGTGTTTGCGTCTTCATAACTGGAACTGGAGGGAACATACATGTACTTGTGATTTATACATGAAACCGTTGGGGTCCAAGATAGGGGACATAACTGATCATAAAAATCCATATTTCCACATTCCCTCCTTGTCCCCTACTTGCCCGTTAAGAGATATCAATCTTCATCAATCCGTTGATCTGTTCATATAGCATCATTTGTTCTTCTTTCTTCTTCCGGAATCTTGAATGAAAACTTGGATGTGGGATACACGAGGTGGCACACAGACCACAAATCGCTGGTCCACATTGTAGGCATAAGCAGCAACTGAATAATATGAGAAAGCCAATACCTAGGAAGGATAGGACCCTCCATCCAAAGGTAGATAATACACTCCAAAACCAACTGGACCAAGTCCAGGTGCCTGGATTCTGGTGTATCTGGCTTACAATCTTATGAAGGCGAGTTATGGCTTTATATACAGATGGCGAATTTTCTGGTATGAAAATGCAACAGCTTGATCCGATGACCCTACAAGCTCCGCCCCTATCGGCCAGGATGACGTCAAGGACAAGACGATTTTGAAGCACAACAATCCGCATAGCAGACTGCTCTTCTGTTAAATTGCCTAAGGCGGAAATAGTTTCGTTCACTACTGCTTCAAGGGTTCTGGTTAATCTACGTATCAGCTTACTATTGGTAACTGTACCTATATAGGGAAAGAGACCTTTATTGAAATCTGTGTATTTTTCCCATGCTGTCTCAGTGTAATCGACTATTGGGAGATCTCTCCTTTCTCTATTGTGTACTAAATGAGTATTTCTGTGATAATCAGGAGGAGCTAGAAAAACAGGTGGCATAAGGAATCCGATGTAGCAGGTACCATCCCAATCTAGAGGCAAACGTATATATGCCGTCTGACCACATATGAAGTAGGAATGGCGGGAAGCTCTAAATGTAGACTTGCCTTGATCACTAAATTCTATTACAGTGGTGCATCTACTATGGCCCATATGTATGGAACCATTCTTTCTTACACATAATTCACCTTTAACTGGAAATACTGACATGGCGGGCAGAATTGGTGTAGCTTCGGATTCGACATTCCGGATCATGAGATTAAGCGTAAAATTACCTAATCCATATACTTCATTTTCTAGATCAGTTCCTGTTCTTTTGGGAAGTCCCTCCTTGTTAGGGTGACAGACCTTGAGTAAAACTAAGTTCAGATTTCCCCATACCCAGTTATTCTGGTAAACTGCAGAATTCGAATCTAGGGAATTAATTAAACTAAACCATGCTCCACAGGAGCCATTGTGTGTAAACGGGTATGGGAAGAGAGGCAGAATTCCTTTATAGTTCTGATAGGGAGGGAGTCGGCCACATATCCAACAATTTGTAGCATTGCTAACCTGATGGGAATGATGTAACATACTAATAAAAGTGTTATTGCGCAGCGCAAATCTATAGGACAACTCATGCGGAGGTAATTCACTAAAAGAATGTTCAGCAGTAACATTATAAACATGTCTAGAAATAGGATAATACATGTGCAACAATATACTTGCAGTAATTATTAAAAGACTTAAGAAAAACAAAATCAATAACGTCACTATGCAATGACTACGCAGTGATTTATAGTACGCATGTTGTTTCATTCGCTTCCTTCGGTGTCTTTCTCTATTCAGGTCTAGGGGATTCATGTCAGGGACAAATTCGACCGATTCACCTTGGAGAGGACTTAAACAATCAAATTGCCTGACTTGTTAGACCGAAGTTTTAGTTTATATTGTTCATTGTTATTCAGTTCAACCAAAGGAAGCTTTGAGTCAATCGGTGAAGACACGCGAGGTGTGTCATTTACGTCGGACGGTAGTCCATGAAATTTCTTGATATGACTTGAATGTATCCAGCCCTTTCGACCTTCGATCTTCACGGCTGTCCTCGTCGTTAACAGTACGATTTGAGGCGACTTCCACCTAGGATCCAGCTGAGACTTCCGGTCAAAGTTCCTCATTAATACCAAATCCCCTGGAATTACGTCATGGGGTTTCACCTCGGTGTTGTCGGGAAAAGCTGCAGCTACCTGTGAATGACAAGATTGTAGTGCAGACATCAAGGAAGCCAGGTAATATGTCAGCATATTACAGTCAATATCAGTTATTTTATGTGGTATAGGCGTCCCCCACATATTTGGTGGTCTACCAAAGATCACTTCATAAGGGGATAGCCCTGTTCGAGAGTGTGCTACCATTCTCATGTAAAAGAGTGCAACTGGTAAGGCTACTACCCAGTCGACACCTTTCTCTCTACATATTTTGGACAATCTAATTTTCAGGGTCTGATTATGTCTTTCCACGAGACCTGCTGCCTCAGGGTGTCGGACACAGTGGAATTTCCACTGATAGCCTAACAAAAGTGAAACGTGTTTCATTAGTTCGGATGAGAACGGCTGGCCGTTATCTGAGTAGACAACACGTGGTAAACCGTACCGTGGGAAGAATTCTCGAACCAACTGTTTGGCAGTAGTCGGGGCAGTGTAATCTGAAACCGGGTATGCCTCTGTCCAACGGGAAAGAGCACAGACAACTACGAGAACATATTTGAATCCTCGACATCGTTCCATCTGGATATAATCCATCTGGAGGACTTCAAAAGGGTGATCAGGAGGCTGAAATCCACCCTGTTCTACGGGAATGCTTTTACCTGGGTTAAACTGACAACAGATCATACAGGTACGGACTTTTTGTTTAGCTGCTGCTCGTAAATGTTTGTTGAACCAAATGTGTTGAATGCTGTCTAGCATAGCTTTTTCTCCTAGGTGTGCTGGACTATGTACAGTGTTAATTATAACTTGGACCATTGAATCAGGAAGGAACCACACAGATTTTTCCTTCATCATCCATCCTTGATCCGTTTGGATCCCTCCTAATTCAGTCCATTTCTTTATTTCGTCTGGTGTAGCATGTGTCTGTATGTCAATTACGTCAAGAGCGGGATCCTTAACCGTCATGCAATATGTCGGTGTCGGGACTATTGTCTTTGTCATGTCGGATGTTTGAGTTTGAGCAGTCTGTTTAGCTGTTCTGCTAGATCATTGCCTTGAGAAATGATATCAGTAACTTTCGTATGAGCTTTACATTTCATAATTGATATTGCAGTGGGTAGATGTATTGCATCTAATAAGGCATGAATGAGGGGTCCGTGCTGAATGTGGGCACCGTGAGAAGTTAAATAACCTCTCTCTCGCCACAGCACGCCGAAGTCATGTACAACTCCGAATGCATAACGTGAATCAGTGTATATGTTGACTTTTTTATTTGTGGCTTGAATACAGGCTTGTGTCAGAGCAATGAGCTCTGCTGCTTGAGCGGACAAGGTATTTATGCGGTTTGTTTCAATGACTTCAGTGTCTGTTGTGACTGCGTACGCGGCCACTAACTCTCCTGTACTTGTTCTCATACATGACCCATCTACATACAACGTCAGGTCTGGATCTGACAATGGGACGTCTGTCAAGTCTTGTCTAGGTTTCGTCGTGATAGTGATAACTTCAATATAATCATGTGCAAGTGGGTCTGTTCCGTTTACTGGTAACAGTGTGGCAGGATTCAATGTACTACAACGTCTGATTTCTATATGTGGCTGAAACAATCTTAATTCGTAACCAGTGAGTCGTGCTATAGTCAAGTGTTGTGTCTGTGTGCGGTTCAAGAGAACCTCTACTGCATGTGGTACTTGTACTGTCAATTGGTGTCCTAGCACTATGGCATCGCTTTGTCTAATTGCTAAAGCTGTTGCTGCCACTGATTTCAGGCACGCAGGCAGAGCCTGAGCTACGGGATCTAATGTACTAGAAAAATAAGCACATGGTTTGTGTGATCCTGCTTGTTCCTGTGTGAGTACTGACAAGGCAGTACCTTCGCGTTCTGTAACAAAGAGTGTAAACTGTTGATAGTAACATGGTGTTGCTAAAACGGGTGCTTGACATAAAGCTTTCTTTAGGCTTTCAAAAGCTTGTGTATGTTCCTGTGTCCAAGGGAGGACAGTCGATGTGGCTGCCTCCTGTGTTGTCAACTGAATGAGTGGTTTTGCTAGAAATGCATACTGAGGGATCCACTGCCTACAATATGAAGTGAGGCCTATAAAAGCCCGCACCTCCTTTTGTGTCTTGGGTATTGGCATGTTAGCAATTAACTGGATGCGATCTGGTGTAAGCTGCCTTCCCTCCTTGGACAGCGAGTGACCAAGGTAAACAACTCGCTGGACACAGAATTGCAGCTTAGAAGGGGACACCTTGTGCCCTTTTTCGGCCAAAAAATGTAAAACCGTCAGTGAGGCTTTTTCACATTCATGTTCGCTTCTAGCGGTGATCAGCAGATCATCGACATATTGAAGCAGGGCAGTGTTGACTGGCATGTGTATACTGTCGAGTTCTCGTTTCAGTGCTTGGCTATAGATGCTGGGGCTTTCTGTGAATCCTTGGGGTGCGCGTGTGAATTTAAAGCTTCGTCCATTTAAACTAAATCCGAACAAGTATTGGCTTTCCGGATCTATTGGGACGCTGAAAAAGGCATTCTTGAGATCAATTACAGTAAAGAATGTTGCTTCGGAATCAATAGCTGTCAGTAATGAAGAAATGTCTGGAACTACGGGGTATTGTGGTACAATACATTTATTTAATTCGCGCAGATCAATAACCAATCGGTATACCGGCGGGGCTGTTGGATCAGTTCGTTTAAGAATCAGAATTATCGGTGAATTACATACATTGGAGTCGGTTTCCACAACCACTCCTTGGGTAATAAGTTCGTCAATGATTTGCAGTAAAGCCACTACAGCATCTGGTGGTAACTTGTATTGTCGCATTCGTGGTAGTACCACTCCTGCCTTTAGTGTGACTCGATATGGTGTAATGTTCATGCACCCTCAAGCACGTTTTCTGCAAGGTGGTGTTATAGCGGTATGTTCGATTATCCGCTGTGCTTAACAACGTGACAGCATCATCATTGGGTTACTGTGTGCTTCCTCCACCCGGAGGTTCTTGCCTCTGGTTTTTTCAGTAGTGATCATAAAAGGTGTGTGATAAAGGCATCCCAGTGAGTGTAGGTTAAAAAACTCGTAAAACCAGTCAAAAAATGTTTTAATAGGACTGGGTTCGGGTTTGGTTAAAAAATGATTTCTGTGCAGAGTTAGACACTTTAGGGTCTGTTGCACTTGGTGAAAGTATTCAAAAAAATGTGGTCGACATGTTTCAGCCCGATCTAGTGCCCCTAAGGGTCAGGTGGGCTTTCTTCAGGACCAAATGTGATAGTGGAGGAATCTAAATATTCATAGGACTCCTTAGGAAGGGTGGAGTGAATAGTCCAACCAGCACGAAAGAGTTCGTTTTGAACCTTGTTTTCTCTAGTTGCAGAAAACCTTCGGGGGTAGGAGGCTAAACCTCGCTCTTGCGCATAGGTGTTGTCGACTTGTTCTGCCGCTGCCTCTCTTTCCCCGGTAAGTTACCCCCGAAGGTTTTCTGCAACTAGAGAAAACAAGGTTCAAAACGAACTCTTTCGTGCTGGTTGGACTATTCACTCCACCCTTCCTAAGGAGTCCTATGAATATTTAGATTCCTCCACTATCACATTTGGTCCTGAAGAAAGCCCACCTGACCCTTAGGGGCACTAGATCGGGCTGAAACATGTCGACCACATTTTTTTGAATACTTTCACCAAGTGCAACAGACCCTAAAGTGTCTAACTCTGCACAGAAATCATTTTTTAACCAAACCCGAACCCAGTCCTATTAAAACATTTTTTGACTGGTTTTACGAGTTTTTTAACCTACACTCACTGGGATGCCTTTATCACACACCTTTTATGATCACTACTGAAAAAACCAGAGGCAAGAACCTCCGGGTGGAGGAAGCACACAGTAACCCAATGATGATGCTGTCACGTTGTTAAGCACAGCGGATAATCGAACATACCGCTATAACACCACCTTGCAGAAAACGTGCTTGAGGGTTTCTTAACAGTTTATTAACTGTTGATGCTTACTTTGGTTCTTTCAGGACCAGTGATCCACTCTCATTTGATATTTCAGATATTTGTTAAAGAAGCTGAGTGGGTCGCAACTCCTTCTTTCTCCCTCCCCCTGATTCAAATACGTAATGTTCATGCAACCAACATCTGTAGGGCCTTGTGCCCATAAATGTGTGGGTAAAGTCTGCAGTCGGTAATCCATGTCTCGGGACACGTAGTGCCCTTTGAAATCACGTAAAAACAATCTTACTCCTTCCGGAGAACAACATATTATAGCTCCTAGAGCTTTCAAAGTTTTTATACCTAACAAGTTTTCTGGGCATGATTTAGTAAGCAATAAATCTGTAGTTCGTGTCAAAGGACCAATCGTAAGGGGAAGAGGCTGTGATACTTTGTTAACGATAGGTTTTCCTGAAAAGCCAAGGGAAATATTCTGTGAGCCTGAGAGGGGTACCCCTGGAACTTCACTACGTTTTATTGTTGTTCGGCTTGCCCCTGTATCAAGTAAAAATTTTCTATCTTGGCCTAATAGTTCACTGTGTACATAAGGTCCTTCTTGATCTACAGGGACCTCGATAAGAGGTAAGCCAACTTCCCTCTCTAGGCTGTTTCATGATTATCGTTGATAATCAGGGTAGTCATATTGTGCGGTCTGATACATCTGTCGGGTCGTTGTTTGTGTGGCAGCAATAGGCTGCGGTGGTGGAGCTGGCATAGACTGTTGCGGAGCTGGCATGGACTGTGCATGCTGCGGGGCTCCTTGTTGATTCTGATCCTGTCTAAGTGGTCTTGGTCTTTCTTTTGTGTTACCTATGGCGATATTATGTTTTAAAACGGGACAATCGTGTACATAATGACCTGGCTGTTTACAATAGTTACACGTCCCTTTTACAGGACCTGCTGAAACACTGGACTGTGTCACACCCTTTTTATGACCGTCAGCTGGAACTGTCTGGGAAACTAGCATTTTCATTTTCGTGTCTTTCATGCGTCTATGTTCATGTTCTTGTTCTTCTCTAATTCTATTGTGATGGTACTGTAGCATTTGTAACATTTGTGACAGAGTGTTACCTTGCCAGGTACTCTCGAATTTCAATACTCTATTCTTAACTTGGGGCAAAGAATTTTCAACTAACTTTGTCACAAACAGATGTGGATACGACTCGCTACTTGCTTTTATTCCACTATTTATACCAAAACATTTTTCGAATCGGGCGTAGAAATCACTAGTGTCCTCGTCTGGTTTTTGTTTACAGGCTGAGATTGCACCCCAGTCTTCCTTTTTCGTAGTTAATAAACGTGGCAGTACCTGTACTAGTAGACCTGGTAGTGCTTTGGTCTTCTCCCCAAGCCCTGCACCTGGACCTCGAGCTTTTTCTTCGTTTTCTAATGCTGTCCAATCTATCTTCTGGTCTCCCACCTGCCAATCCTTTTCCTTGAGTTTTTCGTAAATGCCCGCAGGCATTAATACCTTCAATATTGTCATAATGTCGGGGTAGGTATACTCTCCCATGAGCAACATGTCTTTAATTTCTCGGTGGAAACCCGCTGGGTCTTTGTCATGACTGGGTACCACCTTCTTCATTTCCAATAGTTCTATTTTAGATATGGGTGTGTATACGAACACACGTTTAAACTGATTGTCCTCACTTTTTATCGGGTGCACTTCGCGTAAGGGATTCTGTCTATCCATATAGTACGTCGTTCTTTCCTTGATGGGCAGTGAAACATGTTCGGGACATACAAAAAAGAATGTACTGCTTTCTGGATTCTAGTATTTCTCTAATTAGCTCAGTACCTGAACCTCTCCATTTATTCGTGAGTAATTTAGTCAATATATCAGGTAAGGGGCCAGGATCGGAGTGTTGGCTTTTATATAATATAAGGAGTTGTTGAATCATATAGATACCAGCTAAACGCTGTTCATCTGGGGCGAGGTTCAAAAACGTGTGTGCTAATGTATCATCACTATATTTTCCGGGACTATCAACCCAATGAACGGCTGACCTGGCTAATTCTTGTTCATCCATAGAATCGAGTATATGATAACCCCTTCGTTCTCGGAGTAATTTATCAGCGGCTTGGAATGAATGTTCGGGGGACCTTATATTTATTATAGGAGTTTGGAAATTTCTGCTATTATCTGGACGTACTGGACGTATCGGATCAGTGAAGCATCTAGTATTATTGCAAGATCTTCCTCTACCTACATAGGCCATGGTTTCTAACTGTCCTGTGGGCAGTTCTAATTCTTCCTCGTCTTCGGTTTGTTCAGGTTCGTCTACTGCTAATCTTTCTTCGTGTATTCGTTCTATTTCTTTGCGGATCTTTCGGCACATAGCTACTATACATGATCGTTTATCATGTCTCCCCTCTGATATATTCTGACTCCATGTGGTAAGAATTTGCATTTCTTTCGGATTTACCCCTGGTTGGTCTTGATTTCTGATCACACAATTTATGAGGAAACGTAACAGTTCCCCCTGTATTTCCACTTTTTGGTACTCCATGGCTCTGTTAATACTCTCAGAATCTCGCCCTGACTGAACAAAGTGATATATATTTTCTAAATGTGCAGTCATTCCTGGTAGCTTTCCTAAATATATTGCAGCTCGTCGGATACGTAATGATGCCAACATCATTTCGTCCCCTTTTCCGGGCACAGGGTCATATCTACAATCTATTAGAAGTTCCTTGAGCGTGTTGGGAGTTACTAGTTTGGGCGTACGTTGGTGGGCTAATTCTTGAAAGGAAAGTTTACTTGTTCTGGGTGGCGTGGAAAAAATGCTTGATGTACCTCCAGTAGCACCACCTGGGGTGCTGGATGTGAAAGGATTTGTTGAACGGGATATAGCAACCATAGGTGTGGATGCAGATGTAGAAACAGATGTGCTTGCCGGAACTTGTGTCGGAGTTTGCTGTTGCGGAGGTACAGACGGAAGAGGGTCTTGGCGTTGAACCCCCTCTGCAGGCGGTCTATGTGGCGCAGCATTAGCATACTCGGGAGCTGCGTCGTCTAAATAAGAGGAAAGAAAAACATCTTCTGCGGTTCTGGGATGCCCTTTGGGATGTACCTTTATCGGAAATAATGGGGGTGGCAAGTCTTTTGGTATCTCCGGAGTAGCCTTAGGTAATCCTTCGGCCAGGAGAGGATACATACCATTCATAAGGGCATTTCGTTGTCTGTCTACTTGTTCTGATTTTACTCGGGTACCTTCTTCAATTAATATATTTTCTCGAACTTTATTTAAATTCTCCTTACTCTTCTCTTCCTGTCTACGTGCTTTTTCTGTACGTCTATACGATTCTTTACGCCATAATTCAATGGCGTCTTTCTGTGATTGTCTAGCTTTCTTTTTCCATAATTCTTCCTCTACTTTCACGATGCAATCTGCCTCCCAGGTCCCAGCTGCGGGCCACCTCTGACTTTCTGGTAATTCCTTGGTGTAGTCTACCCATAAATCAAGAAATAATATGGCGTCTAGGCCATGTTTATGATACATAAAGTACCCTGGAGTGTCCCTAGGAGGAATGGGAACAGCTTCTTCGAGTACCCCTTTTCTAGTTTTGATCTGTCTTAATTTCGAAAAGAGCGGCATTTTGAGAACTGATCTGATCTGATACCTAATTTTGAACACGTTTAATACAACGAAACACAATAATGAACAGTCATTCACACCACAATATGCAGAACGTATTTAAAACATTTAACATTTAACATTTAATGAACAACAATGCTGGCCGTTCACTAAGCATAATACTCGATACTATCTAGATAATTCTGACTTCATATACTAGACATACTTGATATACTGCTAAACAGTACAGATACACTGCTGAAACAGTGCAGACCGGATTTGTGTACCCAAACCCGTCTTGACCGGCACAACCTATGTGCACGTCAGAACGCCTCCCCGACAATGGTACTCACCGGGTAGCTCGGAACGGAAGGCCTCGGAACTGAACTGAACTTGAACCGGACTGGACTCGACTCGATACTTCGGAACTTCGGAACTGGTGGGCCTCTGTATACCTCGGATCTTGCTCTCTCAGCTAGGCTCTGGTCGGGATACTTCGCACTTCTCACCGCCTCGTCTGGGTGTTGATCGCAGCCTCAGTTACCCCCGCTCGGCAGGAGGGAGATACAGGAAATCCTGTGGTACGCGTTGTTGTCCGTCCAGCTGTGACAGGAGACCGGGCCTGCAACGCACCGCCGGCGCGTGAGATGAGAAAGTGTCCCTGTTCGGGCGCCATTTATGTGGTAAATAATTTAATTACCGGGACTTAATTTGATGCGGAAAATCTATAATAATAGCTCAGTAAAATAAGAGGCAGAATCCGTGGTATTAGAGTTTCGGAACGGGCTTTATTCCAGGATCAATTCGAATTGAGGAGCTCCACATTCCATCACCACGAAGGTTCAGGAAGTGAAGACCCCCTTTATTGACAAGTAATCATTTTTATACAATATGCATTATAGTGAAACATATGGAGGAGGCGTAACAATTGATAGCAAAAGATAAAACATACATGCGTAGCAAAAGTGGGTGTAACTGGGTGTAACTAAAGAACGTCATCAGGTATGATGTCATAATAGGGTGGTTCCATGAAAGAATTTCGCAATGTCAGCAGAAATACTTGGCAGAAATGCGCGCGCAGCAGCATGACGTGTGATTGACGTGCAACTAGGGGGTGAAGGGGACTTGACATTTAGCTCTACATGTGGAGACAGAAGTCTGGGGGGTCAAGTCAACCTAATCCCAAATCATATCTAACATCCTATGTTTAAAGAACTGTGTTATCCAAAAAGAAAGGTCTCTTAGGATAGAATCTTATTCTATACTGACTATACTGACTGTGAGTGCGTGTACAAGCGTCTAAGTGTCTACACTAGATGCGAGGGCAGAAATCTTCCATAGTAACAGGGCTATGAATTACTTGCATAAAGACAGAGAAGCCGGGCCTTTTGCTCGGTAGCTGGAAGAATGTTTACTTAAACTACTAGACAGGAATGCATTGGATAGGGAGCGGAGCAAAGCAGATAATCTTAAAGGTGAAGTACAGTTTTTGGCAGGCAACAGGCTGGAGTCAGGCACCGTTAGCCGCGCAGGGAGTAGGACAAAGTTCATGGATACAGATGCGAGCTCAGACTGGAGCTTTCAGAGGCAGAAGGCAGGAAAAGCTTGATGGCAGAATCAGGGCCTACTCGCCTGGACTGTAAAATGGCATAAATGAACCATATAAAGCCGGTGGCCTTTCATACTTAGGAATGGAATATCCGGCCCATTCATGGCGGATCTGAAAGAGGACATGTTGACGGTGGACGCACATGTGTTTGCGTCTTCATAACTGGAACTGGAGGGAACATACATGTACTTGTGATTTATACATGAAACCGTTGGGGTCCAAGATAGGGGACATAACTGATCATAAAAATCCATATTTCCACAGCTATACGCAGGGACTTTAACAATATTAGGAAAGAATCAATAGCAAACTATAATAAAAATATGCCAATAACTTCCAGGTGTATATATAAACGTAATCTATAATTCAGTTCAACATATAGATCAAAGAAAACAAATATAATTTTTGAAGTTATATATATAATTTTTTTTTTCTCAACTATTTTTCTATATACATATGTATCTCTTCAATTTCATTTGTTAAGATCATTTATTTATTTTCTTTGCAAAAAAAGGGGGGGGGGTAGAATATATATACTCAAAAGTGATAATTATCTACAAAAATTAATTCACAAATATCAAAAACGTTACATATAGGAAACAATTTATAATTTGGTATACTGATCTGATCTAATGACAGTAATAATACGGTCAGTGTATTCGTCGATAGAAGCAATGCGTTAGATGGAGACTACGCGCGTTTCGGCAAAACTGCCTTCATCAGGGGTCCGTCTATTGCAAAACAACTATGTAAAACACAAAATAACATAAAAGGATAAATAAGCGGTTACAACATTTTTTTTTAGTTTTTAACATATATATATATATATATATATATATATATTCACTGAAAAAACCATAGGTTTCAGGGGCGTTATAGTTAGCTGGACTTTTCACTCGTACAAAACCATAGAAATTCCCCCGTTATAGTTAGTTCAGCTAACTATAACTCGCGCGCCCGCAATGCACTGCTGATGACGTCACATATTACATCACTCATGACATGGTCAGTGACATCACTCATGACATCACTGATGACATCTCAAATGACATCACTGATGACATCACTGATGACATCATCCAGTGAATGTGTGTTTTTCTGAAAATTACATATGTTTTATATATGTATATCTCAAGGTCGATGGAAGAATAAATGGGTATATAAGTGTCTAAATGGATGATTTGTTTTTGAAAAATTGATTGTATAACTGACTGATTAAGTGTATCTTAGTGAATACATGGCTTAGTGAGTAATGTTTAAATATGTAAATATCTGTATCAGTCTCTCACTTTGTGTATAAGTGGCTGCATGGGTTGGTGAGTAGCTACATGAGTGTCTATATAGGTTATTAGTTGGTTTTTTGAGTATCAGTATAAGTGTCTGATGTCTGTATGGTTCGGTGGGGGGTATTACGTAGTGCATAGGTGCATGAATGAGTGACTCACTGTTTGTATGTGTTGAAGACAGCATGTGTACAGGACTGTATGGGTGGATGAGTGTGTGCATGGGTGTGTTAGTGAGTGAATGACTGTCTCAATAGTGTCTCTATGAGTAACTACATATGTTTTAAACTAGTATATGTGACTATTGGTGTATATAAGTGAGTATATGTGAGAGTGAGAGATTGAAAGAGTTCCTGTATGAATAAGTATGTGTTTCTATAAGTGATTGTTAAAAAGACTAAGTATGTGTAAGTTTCTGTAGAAGTAAGTGTGGTGGTGTGTGTATAACTGTATATGCAGGTAAACGGATGTTTGATTATTTATTAGCATGAGTGACCATGTGTGTGAGTAACTTTATGGATGAGTGGCGTTGTGTAACAGGATGTATAGGTGTATGAGTACATATGATGAGTGAGTACATGTATGAGTGACTGTATAGGACTGTTGGTGAATGAGTGGATGTGGATGTGGATCTTACAATTACTGAATAGGTTGTTGTAACTGGTATTGGTATGTCCATTGTTTTGAAAATTTTAATTTCTATTTTTGAATGTGTGTATCAAA
The DNA here is from genome assembly GCF_964204655.1 of Triturus cristatus. Taxonomy (NCBI): domain Eukaryota; kingdom Metazoa; phylum Chordata; class Amphibia; order Caudata; family Salamandridae; genus Triturus; species Triturus cristatus. Next base: position 1,482,876,037 of record NC_140590.1, on the reverse strand, counting down.
GGTTATATTAGGGGGAGAGGAGGTCTGCCACTCTATCACAGGGATGATGTCATCAGTGATGTCATCAGTGATGTCATGAGTGATGTCACTGACCATGTCATGAGTGATGTAATATGTGACGTCATCAGCAGTGCATTGCGGGCACGCGAGTTATAGTTAGCTGAACTAACTATAACGGGGGAATTTCTATGGTTTTGTACGAGTGAAAAGTCCAGCTAACTATAACGCCCCTGAAACCTATGGTTTTTTCAGTGAATTTCTAAGGTTTTTTAAATGCTAATTCCTAGCTATAACGTGCCTGAAACCTATGTTTTTTTCAGTGAATTTCAAAGGTTTTTTAAATGCTAATTTCTAGCTATGCCTACAGAGATAGGACATGTGAAGAAAGAAGGAAAAACGCACAGAAAGAAAAAAAGAAACTATGTGTTGGGGTCCCCCTGTGATTAGCATGACCTCCTCTGTAAGCCCCTAGTATATAATAGGGCAGGGGATTAAAACTACCTCTTAAAACGCACCACAGGGCGTGTTTGAACACGTCACCTCATGCCCCGTCCCCTCCCTTCCCCACTGTGTAAAAACACCCTGTAGCCGTTTTAAGTTGGGAGATTAAGTCCCCTTGAATCCTGAGGGTCCCTAGGGTCCAACTAGACCACTAGGTACCTCCAGTAAGCGCCACAGAGCTGCATTGCAGAGAGGTGTAAAAAGTGGTACGGCCTGCACCACCTCTCTGCAACGCAGAGCAGTGGTGCTTACTGGAAGCACCTGGTGGGCTAGTTGGACCCCAGGGTCCCTCAGGATTGAAAGGGAATTATTTCCCCAACTTAAAAACGTGCCACAGGGCCTGTGGGCGTTCTGAGTTGAGAGATTAAGTCCCCTTGAATCCTAATGGTCCCTAGGGTCAAACTAGCCCTCTAGGTACCTCCAGTAAGCGCCACAGAGCTGCGTTGCATGGAGGTGTAAAAAGGGGCGTGGCCTCAGAACACCTGTCTGCAACGCAGCTACCTGGCGCATACTGGAGATACCTGTTGGGCTAGTTGGCCCTCAGGGACCCTCAGTATTGAAGGGGAATTAATTCCTCAACTTACAACTGGCCAGGGGGCGCGTTTGCAGAGTGCTGCATGGAGGGGGCGTGGCCTCCGGCGCGATGCCGGTCTTTTATTTATTTATTTTTAAGAAGGAGGGCTGTGTGGCCCCCTTTCTTTTTCTAATTTATTAGCCCTGGGGACCCCATCCCCCAGGGCCTGCACCCTAATTTTTTTTGTTGAAAAAAATTAATTTGGCCCTCCCAAGGCCTTAATCGGCCCCGGGGACCCCAACCCCCAGGTCATGGCCTTTTTTTTTTTTTTTATTCTTTAGGAGGGGGGGCTGTGTTGCCCCCCTCCTCAGGCCACTATTGGCCCCAGGGACCCCATCCCCCGGGGCCGGCCTTTGTTTTAACACCTAGGACATGCTGGACAACCTGTATGTACCTATCACCATGACGATTTGCGTGATATTCATTAAAAGGCGACTATGCATACAATGAATCCACGTAGAATGTATTCACACCGCTAGTGAAGCTCTGACATGTCTGACACCCTACCTTGCCTAATCCCGGCGCCCCCGCTGGTGGGTACTCTCCAAGTAGACACCCTTATCGTTTATTTATACAAACATGGGTAGCTATTGATGGGCACATTTAATACACATGCACACCAAGCCATTCAAAGGGGATTCGACAAAAATTCGACCAAACTATGCAAGAAACCCCCTCACGGTTAATAAAACACACATCCACCGCCGGATGTGTAATACTTTATATTTTACTCTCTGAAAAGGAGACAAACCTCACTTGAGAGTCACAGCGTGCTCCTGGCTGAGCCCAATGCTGTGTTACACCCACCAGTGCCCGCCGAGTGCCACACACCTCTGTGTTGTATTCCACCAGCTGGTGCATATGCTATGACACTCTCTAGCCCATGTGCACTGTAACACCACCCCGTGAATATGTCATGCCACACTTGCCTTCGCATGGGTTATATTGCCCCATCTCACGTGCCTTCCTCGATGCCTATGTTATAAAGCACAGCGCTATGCCATACATATTACAATCTGGGATCCATATCATTGTCACAGTGCATATGCAATGTTACACTACCCAGTACATATTTTATATTACAACTTTAGAGACTACTTAGGTTACACAACACTGCCCTGTGCATATTACACTCCAAGGCGCATATCACATAGCAAGCGCTAGTGCCTGTGCTATCTCGCGCTCTCCAATGAATCTGTCATTGCGCACAATGTATTGCATATTATATTTCACGCCCCGGTTCATCTTATATCACACTTTTCGGTGCATAGTTTATACCATATACTATATCTAGTTTTCATTTTCAATCGTGCTCTCAGGACTATGTTCTATATAACACTGCGTCCACCTACCCTTTTCACGGGCATTACATTTTGCGTTGGGGGGTGGAGGGTCAGGGGATGTTTCTGCCAAGTGAGCCCGGAGTCACAGTCCCAAACGTCCTCTTCTTCCTGAATAAAAGTGAGATTATGCTGCATACTTGTTCATATTTTAAGTAGTTTGCACAGACACACATTTTAAAAAGAATAAAGTTCCTAATACCCACCTTCTATGAACAGTTAGCTTGCTGCCCCATCCACCTCCTCCCTATCTTCTGTTGTCTGAATCCATGGACTAGCCTCCTCCCTCCTGCCATGCATGGTCTGATGTGCTGCCACTGCGCTGTATTTAGCATGATGTACCAGTCCACTCATCCTGCCCTCCATTGCCCAATTATATGGCCCATCATTGACCTCCCGCTTAGCCTCTGTGCTTTGCTTGCTGCCCCTATTCTCCTTCCCCCTGCCCTCCGATGTCTTTGTGCATGCCCCTGCTCCATCCTTTTTGACCACCATGTTCCATGGACCTGCCACTCCTATCTACTCTGAGTGTTCTGTTGAGCTGCCACTCCCCTACCACCTGCCTAGCATTGTCAGATGACTGTAACCTGTCCCTGCCACCTCCACCCTGCCTGTCCACATGCCATGCCCCTATCCCCTTCCTCCTGTCCTCCATGGTCCATTTTACTGCCACACCCTTCTGCCCTCCCTGGTCTGTTGTGCTACAACTGCTCCTCCTGCCTGCCCTGCGCGGTCTGTTGTGAGGCCCCTTCCCCTGAACTCTCTTGTCTGTGCCCAGGTCCTGACCCTCCCTTCTATCCTCCATGGTCATTTGTGCATGCCCCTGCACCATCCTTCTTGCCCATCATAGCCATTGTGCTGCCACTAACCCTCCCGCTTGCCATGCATGGTCTTCTGTGCTGCCATGGCCCCTCCCACCTTCCCTGTGTGGTCAGCTAGCTGCTCCTGACCCCCTCCCACCTTCCCTCCATGGTCTGTGTGTATGCCATCATAGTCTCACTGTTGCTCTCCATGGTGTGTCTTGTTTCTAGTGCCCATCGTGCCTGACCTCCATGGTCATCTTGCTGCTCCTGCCCTGCCCCCTTGCCCCCAGCCCTCTGTTTCCATGTGCAGACCCCTATTTCCTCCCTCCTGGCTTGTCGGTTCCATTGTAATGCCCCTGATCCGTCCCTCCTGCCCTTTATGGTCTGTTATGCTGCAGCTTTCTCTCCTGTCTGTCCATTATGGTCAGCTAGCTACCATTGCCTCTTTCCCCTCTGTTGTCTGTTGTCCATGTGCATGGTCCTGTCCCCTCCCTATTCCTTTCTATGGATTGTTGTGCTGCACTCCCGTCCCGCATGCCCTGTGTGGTGTATTGTGCTGCTGTAAACCCTGATGCCTGCCCTGTAGGGTCAGTTTGGTGCACCTCTCAATGTCCCTCCTGTCCTCTGTTATTCGAGTCCATGTCCCTACCCCAATTCCTCCTGCCTACCATGATCCAATGTACCATACTTGCGAACATTTTGAACTTGGTAAGACGGAGATTTTGAAATAAAACTGGGGTATTGATTTTCCCCTTTGAGTTACATTGAAAAAGAGAAGATTGTAGACAGAAAACAGATCAAGTAAAGCCTATTTGAGCTTAAAAACATTGGACGTTTCCAGGCTGAAACGGGTCTGTTGGCATGTATGGTTGTATGACCAATGCCTCTTCCTTCTGCCCACAATGGTCTATTATATTGCCACAGCCTCTCTTGCCAGTCCTGTATTGTTGGTTTGTTGCCCCTGCCCCCCTTTCCACTGCCCTCTATAGTCTGTTGTGCTGCCACTGCCCTTCCTGCCTGCCTAGTGTGGTCAAATTATTGCCTCTGCACTCTCCTACCTGCCTTCAATTTTCAGAGTCCGTGCCCCTGGCCTCTGCCTCTCAACAGTATCCCAATGAACAACTATATTGCTAACATTCTATATTTATTACAAAAGTGTGGAATGCCTGACGTCATCTTGATGTAATCAAAACTGTAATGCCTAGAGCATTTCCTTTAGAAATTACATATATGAGAGAGTCTTATTTGCATCAAAATTATGGTTAGTGCTCTAAAAAACTAAAATGAGGACATATTTTCTGAGTTTTCAAATAGCGACAAAGAACTTTTAAATTATTTGTAATCTTAGTTGTTTTATCCAGTTGACCACTTGATTAAATGTTGCATCCAAGGGGAGAGGGTGTGGTGTTACTTCCAGAGCTGCAGACTTTGCAACTGGGGAACCAGGTTGGTGTTCCTGCTTCAGCTCAACATGCTGTGATTCTGGTCAAATCACTTAATCTCCCCATGTATACAACCAAAATGAATTTGATCTTGTGTGATGTAACCAATGTTCATGTAAAGCACTCCAATACCTGACAAGTCTGCACTATATAAAACTGCAAATACACAAAAAATAAGTGTTTTGCACACTTCTGTCATTGGGCTACATTTGGGCTACATCTGGGTGATATTTGGGCTACATTTGGGCTCTTTTGTCTCTGGTGGCCATTTTAGGAGATTTATTTGTTATGAAGTTTCCTAATTTCCTCATTTACTGCAGTCTCCTCAGTAGGAAATGCTTTCAGTTTTTTACTTTGATTCCATCAAGAAGGTATTCAGATATGTCACACATTTGCCATAAATTCTGAATGTTAGCACTCTAGTTGCTCATTAGATCACTGTAGTAAAGCTACTGCTCACCACGGAAGTCTGCTGCTGGTATTAGAAGTGCATGTTTCAGTCTGCATATCAGAATTTTTTTATGAAATAGAAGAGGATTTGAGAAGTCACTCAAAATGTGCCCTATTTTTTCTTTCTTCAGCACTAATCATAATTTCTATGGCAAAATGAACCCCCTCATTATGTTCCTTTTTAAATTAAATGTTTTAAGTGTTACCAGTTTATTCCAATCAAGATGGCTTCAGGTGTGCCATACTTTTGTCACAAGTAAGACAGTAAGCGCTCTAGTTGTTCTTAAGAACACTCTGGGACATTCTGTCATTGGGCTCTACTTGGGCAACATCTGGGTGATATTTGGGCTACATTTGGGCTCTTTTGTCTCTGGTGGCCATCTTGGGAGATTTATTTGTTATGAAGTTTCCTAATTTCCTCATTTACTGCAGTCTCCTCAGTAGGAAATACTTTCAGTTTTTTACTTTGATTCCATCAAGAAGACATTCAGATGTGTCACACATTTTCCATAAATTCTGAATGTTAGCACTCTAGTTGCTCATTAGATCACTGTAGTAAAGTTACTGCTCACCAGGCAAGTCTGCTGCTGGTATTCAAAGTGCATGTTTCAGTCTGCATGTCAGAATGTTTTTATGAAATAAAAGAGGATTTCAGAAGTCAAAATGTGCCCTAGTTTTTCTTTCTGCAGCACTAATCATAATTTATATGGCAAAATGAACCCCCTCATTTTGTTCCTTTGTAAATTAAATGTTTTAAGTGTTACCACTTTAATCCAATCAAGATGGCTTCAGGTGTGCCATACTTTTGTCATAAGTAAGACTGTTAGCGCTCTAGTTGTTCTTTAGAGCACTCTGGGAAGCTGCAGTAGAACACAAAGGAATCAACTGACAGTCTCTGCCCTTGTTGGATGTACATGTTTTACTGAGAATGTCAGACTTCATTCTTACATGACTGAGAAAGATAATGTGAATTTACAGAAAACATGCTCTCAGTTTAGCTTATAGATCACCTTCCAAACCTCTGTGGGAAAAGTATGAGAAAATAGTTTTCTCTCAAACATGGTTCGTGATATCACAGCAGAAGACTTTTTTCACATGGTAAAATCACCTTAGAACACACCACAATTCCTAAAATGAGTATGGTACCATCAACAAATGATTTATAATGTAACTAAATTCTTAAAACCTTCTATTAACTGCAATGCTTTTTAATGAGGTGCTATCATGTATATTGGTCCCAAGATGGCTGCCAACACTTCTTGGATGAAGTACTGACAGCCAATCAGATCTCACGATGAGATGTGTGGTTAGGCTCCGCCCAGATATGTATGTGATTTTACTTTTGATTTTCTCAGGAACTACTGAACAGATTGACACCATATATGCAAAAGGCACATGCCTGACCTGAGGACTACCTCTTTGCCAAATTTCAAGTAATTCTGTTCAGCCGTTCGGGCTGTACCTTGGACTAAAGGTCCCTATGGAAAATTGCATGGGGAAAACGCATTTTAGGACCCCCCTTTTTTCTCAGCCCTCGCTTGACGAATCCCCCCGAGACTTTCATGGTAGGAGCAGAGCGGAGCGCCCCACCTATTTTGAAAATTTCGCGAGGATTCGTCAACCGGCGCCAAAGTTATTCCAAATAGAATGTTGCGGATTTCCTATGGAAACACGGTCCTAACTATAACTATCTACTGGCAACCGCCAGTAGATTATATATATATATATATATATATATATATATATATATATATATATATATATATATATATATATACAAACACAATCGGGTCCTTCCGGGATCCAAGCCCTCGTCAGGTGGTGCGTTGTCCGGCGAACCCACTGCCGGTTAATCCAATTACCAGTCTCAAGAAACGAAAAACGCACTCTCAAAGGTCAGTCTTTTTAATCATGAATCGATTCATGATTAAAAAGACTGACCTTTGAGAGTGCGTTTTTCGTTTCTTGAGACTGGTATATATATATATATATATATATATATTTAAATTCATAACATTTATTTGTTAGACACTTAATCATAACAGCTAATTATAATCGATAGGAGGACACACAATTATATCAAATATAGTACATTTTATATATATTTACATAATAAAGAAGAAAGAAGAAGAAAAGAGAAAAAGTACATTGTAATCACTTTTTACAAAAAATATATAACAAAATATATGTACAAAAGTATAAAAGTAACCCGTATTTCCTTAAATCTATGTACATTCCACTAAACATGAATGATTATAATATCATGAAAGTCAAGATTGTAGATATTTTTATACATCGTGGCCGAATAGTGAATAGTAAAACAGAAAAAAGATATGAGATAAAGAATAACTATTATGGTAAAGAGAAAAGAAAAAGAGTTATAACTCTAATGTTTATAATCAAGAAAAGCCCTGTGCACACAATTTTTTTTTTTATATATTATTATAGCAATGATATCATTTGAAAATAAGCATACAGTTATATTTTTTCTAACGGATTAATTCCATGCAATTTTATTTGCACCTCAAGATAAGCAGAGATCTCATGTAGATGGCGGTCACTCATGTTAGTAAGGTTGATTAGATGGTAGAAGTTGTAATGTTCTACCCCAGATATATAAACTCCAGCTTTCATAGACATGTAGAGGTTTATTTGACTTTTTTTAAGAAGTCTACTCGATCTATAGCAACTAATAGGACAACCCTGAAGATATAGTTGCTGTTATATGTTATTATACTTACTATAAGTCTATGCGGTGTTTGAAATCCCAGGATATATATGATGTCTGAAAATATATAATGCAGTCATTCTTTTTATCCGGTAGTATTCATATCGCAAAGCATATAAATTGTCCTGTAAAGAGATAATATTGAGTAATTCTGGTTAAACATATTCTAAACCTTTAATATGCCGCTTTAACTAATAGTCATGTGTGTATCAAGCTGAACTCACTGAAGTGCCGACCTGTGCTCCAAAGGCCAAAGTATGTAGATAAAAACTCAATATCGATGTGCCGCAAGAGGAATAAATAATTTTCTGTAGGTAAACAACATTAAGTAATTATTTTGCAAAAAAAGAAGAAAGAAAAAGGCAAGGGCTTTATTTTTTCCCCCTAAACTTTTTTAGGACAAAGAGAGAGAAAATATGTATCTCCATCTTTGAAGTATAATCGATTATGTCCCAACATCGGCAGTGCAACATAAGAAAGGATTAGTTGGATAAAATATGTGTATTACCAAAATATCACGGAGGCGTTGATAGTTAATCAAATGCCATTGCGTTTCCAATGGGCGAAAAACACCCTATTTTTTTATTATAAAAACATGAAATACGACTACTAGTTTTAGCTCATAATTGATATATCCATTCCATAACCAAATGATTACTCCTAAAATGTCAATCACTTACTTAAGGGGCTGTTTAAACGTAATATAAGCAAAGAATCACTTCTTTCTTCTTCGTGATATCTTGATACATATGTTGATCTCTATAGGAAAAGTTCAAGAATATTGTATAATGAACTCAGATGCCTTTAAAAGCCTGACAAACTCTAAGTCAGTAATATCTATCCCATGTTCATACCCGTACCTTAATGATAGATGGAAGAGACCTCGCGGATAGAGCTTCCGTGTCTTCTGGCGGCAAACGGAAATGGTGCAAGCCCTTCGTTTTCTGCAGCCTACCTTATATTAGGAATTGGTTTCCCGCGCAAAAACTAATTGGTGAAAACGTAAACCAATAGTGTTATCTTCCTAGGCTCCATCTTTAGGTCAGGCAAATACGAGCGTAGATGAAAAGAGCGGACTATTGGTACTTATCTAAACGGTGTACCTTATTGTTACAGAGGCTTTCATCTGTAAAATCTTGAGTGCCCTCTTGGATGGTATAAGCTCGACTAGTTAGAGCAACATGCGAGGGTGGATAAAAAGAGCAGACTATTGGCAATTATTTTAACAGTGTACCTTGTTGTTGCAAGGGCTTTCATCTGATAAAACATGAGTGCCATCTTGATGGTATAAGCTCGACAAGTTAAGACTGAGAAGACAGGCTTTAAATAATTTCCATATATCGCTAAAATGAATGCGCGATCATTAAATGGAAATTAGTATAGAGAGTAATATGTCAATAGCAATTATATTATTTCTAACAACCATGTTCAGTCATGATATTGTATAGGTATAAGCCATAAAGTATTGACCTGTTACATCACCATCAACATGAAGATGTTTTCAGATATATTCAAGCAGAGTTTTACCACGTAATGGATATGCCTTACTTAACGTACGACCATATATTTATATCTACAGAGATTTGTATATTGCATTTTATACAATAGCCTGCTCCCATGGTATCTCAAGATTTAAACCCTTAGTAACCGTATCCAGAGAGAAAATCCAATAAACTTCACTTTTTTTTCTTATTTTATCTGAACACTTCCCATCTTTTGCTACAATTCTTTCCAGAATGAACCAACGTATATCATCGGAATTGTGGTTATTTTCTAGAAAGTGGAGAACCATAGGTGCAGCCAATTTTTTTGTTTTGATGGCTGATTTATGTTCTGTCAATCTGGTGTTAAGTGTACGAGAAGTTTCACCCACATATCCTTTGTTGCAGGGACATATGAGCAAATAGATAATATTCTTAGTTTTACAGTTATTAATATTTCTTGGTGTTATAATTTGTCCATTGAAATGCAGTTCTTTTGTCTCTATCATAAGGGGACAGACTTTGCATGTGTCACACTTGAAATTACCTTCAATCGGGTTCATGCCATCAATACTTCGCTGTATTGGTTCTTTTTGTTGGGGCATACGCGATCTAACCACCAAATCTTTCAAATTTTTATTTTTGCGATATGCAAAAAGTGGTTTAGGTATTTGATCAGGTTTGGGTTTATTGACATATGTTTATTATAGTTTGCTATTGATTCTTTCCTAATATTCTTTCCTAATTTTGCACCACCGCTGCGTCACAAAAGTGATGCAACGGCGGCGCAAATCTGGCGTAAGGGGCTTGTAAATTTGCCCCTAAGTGATTTGCCCAGAGTCACAGGATTTTGAGCCGACACAGAGGATCGAACCTGGTTCCCCAGCTCCTAAGTTGGCAGCTCTGGCAGTTAGGACCACATCCTCTCCTCTGTTGAATTACCCATTTCTTCAGAGGCTTTCAAGGTGACAAGGCAGAAAACTTACGTGGATTCTTCTTAAACTTCAGTACACGTTCAGCACATTCATTTTTTTTAAACTCTTCTACTCTACTTATTTGCTGTGCATGCATTACTGTCATGACCTGCATGGAATATATATATATATATTTTTGAGGCTTCAATAGCAGCAAGCAGGCCACCTTTAGCGAATTTGTGGTTTGTTAGGGACGAAAGTTGCAGCACTGGTGCCTTTATGGTCGATATAATGGTTTCTTATTTTTTTTAAAAATATTGCTCGACATTATTAGTGCTGACTACACGCTTGTTTTGATATGAGAATTTAGCAACATTACTAATGTTTTATAATAGGAAAAACGAGGTGATATGTCAATGAGATTTTCATGCTTATTATTCTTTTTTAAAAGAGCGTCACTACTGGTGTGTTTTTTAAACTAGATGTGTTTCGTGATAGATTTTTTTTCACAAAAAAATGAATTGTTACAAAGTGAAGTTTGTGTCAACAATCAATAAGTTAATAAAATAACTTTATATGCTGTTTTGTCTGCACAATTTTGAACTACTTGTTCCATTGCAGCTGAGGCAGTTAGATTTGCAAAACTACTGATGGGTATACAACTAACGAAAGTGGTGCGGTGGCTAAGCTATCTACTTATTTATTTATTTAGTTATTTAAATATGTATATAGCGCACTTCTACCCGAGGGCCTCTAGGGGCTTGCAGAATAGGCACACAGAGCACACTAGATGTTATATTTCCAGTCCTTGGGCGGAGTTACAGAGTAAAGAGCCATGTCTTAAGTCCCTTCCTAAACAACAATAGATCAGAAGCATTCTTTAAATAGAATGGTAGCTTATTCCTCCATCTTGTAGTGATACTAAAGAAACTTTTGCCACCCCATCTCTGGAGACGGAAAGTAGGCTCTGTTACCAGCTTAAGTGAGGTCGACCAAAGTGTACGTGCAGGGATATGTAATTTGAAGCGCTTTATCAGGTAACTAGGGCCTGAATTTTGTAATGCTTTAAAGGCAATACATAAGGCTTTAAACTTTATGCGCTTCTCCATAGGTAGCCAGTGCAGAGTTTTGGAGCATGTTTAGCTGACGAGTATTTGGCTAATCCAAAGAGCAATCTCGCGGCGGAGTTCTGAAGTACCTGTAGCTTTGCTACAACCGATTTGCTTACTCCGACCAGTAGCCCATTACAGTAATCGAGTTTTGATAACACTAAGGCTGAAACCACAGTTTTCTGCAAATGGGAGCACTTTCACTCAGAATTTTCATAGTGTAATAAATAGGTGCAGTAAGCATTTTTACATGCTTCGAGAAGGATAGGGTGGAATCCATAATGACTCCAAGCTTTTTGGCCTTGGTGACTGGGACAGGGACAGTCCCCAATTCAGATGGCCACCAGTCTGAGGACCAGAATGTTGTGTCTTTGCCAAAAAGTAAAACCTCTGTTTTATTTGAGTTTAACTTAAGGCAGTTTTCAGCCATCCATTCGCTGACACTTCTCATGCACTCCTTGAAATTCAAAGCTGTATCATATTTTTGCTCGAGATCGATATGATAATCTGTGTCTCGTCTGCATATGATACAAGTTCAAAACCATGAGTTTTGATCATACGAGCCAGGGGAGCGACATAAACGTTGAAAAGGGTGGGGCTCAGGGATGAGCCCTGGGGTACCCCACATTGGAGCCTAAAACACTTTGATTTAAAATCTCCTACTTCAACAAATTGTTCTCTGCCACGCTGAAAGGAGTGCGAAGGCTGGGCCACCTACTCCTGCCTCTTGAAGCCGATATATTAAGGTGCCGTGGTCTACCGTGTCAAAGGCAGCTGACAGATCTAGCAGTATCAAGGCTGCCGATCCTCCCTTGTCAACTGCTAGTCTAATTTCCTCAGTAGCGGTAATCAAGGCCAGTTCGGTACGATGTTGGGATCTAAAACCATACTGGGTGGGATCCAGGACCTGATTTTTCTCAATAAAGGTGACTAATTCCTGATTCATGTGTTTTTCAAGAATCTTTGCTGGTAGAGGTAGGCAGGAGATGGGAAGATAATTTCCTACATCTGTTTTATCCAAGTTGTTTTTTTTTTTAATAAAGGTAAAATAGATGTCTTTTTCCACAGCAGGGGGAAAGTTGCAGTTTCAATGGCGGTGTTTAGAGCCTCCATGAGAGGGCAGGCGATTGTCTCCACTAACATATGACTAACTCTCGGAGGACATGGATCCAACGGGGACCCTGACTTAGTTGCTACAATCATTTTTGCGGTTTGTTCATGAGAAATTAATGTCAAATTTAAAAAACAGAGTGGAGTGCATTCATGGGCTGAGATGGACAAGCCTAAGAGTGGATTTTCAATTTCAGTTGGTGGAGCCTGAACATTCAGGGCGTTTACCAATCATGTCGTAAAGGTGTTGTAGATGGACGAGACTTTCTCACAAAAATAAGAGGCCAAATTGTCACAAAAAGTTTGGTCTCTTGTGCTTTGACTAGTCTCCTGCAACTGGCTAAGTTTCAAAACTGTTGCAAACAGCTTTGAGGAGTTGTTCTGTGCTCCTTCTATTCTTTCTGAGTAATAGCTGATTTTGGTATTTTTAATCAATTCTTTATATTGTGCCAATCTTGACTTGTATGTTTCTTTTTCCCTAGTGTCATAGTGTTTGTGCCAGCATCTTTCTTGACTAAGGCAGAGTCTTCTTAATATTCTTAGTTCTTCAGAGAACCAAGGTTCAATAGGTGCAGTCCTGCTAATTTTTCCAGCTCTCCGGGGGATGGTGATACGTGCCGCTGCTGAAATCCAGTTATGGTATTGTAAAGAGGCATTGTAAAGAGGCTACTTCTGGATCTGTGGAAAGGCAAGGTTTACTCCGATTCAATTGATTAGTAAGATCAGTTTTATCAAACCGCTGCCACAAGTAGCTTTTATGACTACTTACTGGACCATGCTTGGAGCCGGTTGAAAGCAGCAGATCAAGGGTTAGCATCACTGCAGAATGGTCTGACCAGTGAAGTTGTAAGTTAATATTAAATTTCAGCAGAGGACAATCCGAAAAAACGGCGTCATAAAGATGGCCAGCAGTGTGAGTAGGTCCTACGACAATCTGCTCTAGGCCTTCACCTGTCACTAGGTCCATCAAGGCCAGTGAATCTTTGTCAGAAGTGTTATCTAAATGGCAATTAAAATCACCTAGAATGGTAAAGTTTTGAAAATGTACTTTGTGTTCCAAGAGCTGGCCCATGGTTTGCATAAAATTATTTCTAGAACCCGACGACCTGTTCACTAGCAGCACATTAAACGAAAACACATGACTGGCTGCTATCTTAAAAGAGAGCACCTCGGCTTCTGTGTCTGTAGGAATAACTTTAAAAGATGCTTTCAGATGATCTCTGTAAATTATAGCCAGCCCCCCAAAGTGTATTCTTGGATTCTAATCTATGCTCCTGCTTTTGAGTGTATATTGTGTGATTCAGTGCAATTTATAGAATATCCTTGCAACTGTTCTTGTAAATGTGTACTATGTAATGCAATTTATAAAAATGCCTAACATGTCAGTGCTTTTTTTGTTTAAAAATAAATCTGGGCCCAAAGTTTTGGTTCCGGAGATCGCAGCTGGTTTTATGTAAGCTTGGGGTGCCAAATACCAAGACTGTGTAGTGTTTATTGTAACTTATGCCTCCAATTCACTACCAGACACTTCCTGTCTTTGTTACTGTAGTATGTTCTTTTTCATTCTGGCTTTCATTGTTTGTCACTGGTGTTCTAGCTTTCTTTTCCTCTGTTTCCCCTTTTGTGTTTTTCTCTCTTTCTCTGCATCAGTTAGTTGAGGAAAGATAAGTGTCAGTCTCCAGAAACGAGTGGTGGTGGGCCAAACCTGCCCTCACCACAGCTCAAATTAAGCACTGGTCATTGCAAAATATAAATATGTAGGCTTAAAGCAGCCTTCTTCATGCATATGCTTGTTGAGAAGTTATTTTAAATTAAAAAAGTGATAACTTTATTGAAATTTAAGAATCCAATATTAAGTGGGCACTAGAAGTTAAGGGTTCACCCAAAGTATGTGAGCCTTAGTCTGTCCAAGAGCTGGCATGAAAATATTCTTTAGTATAAATATATTCGTACATAAAGGTGCTACAGTTCAGCTGTTTTCATGGTTTCGTCTCTTTAATTCAAGTCACTCAATATGCTTAGGCCTACTAAAACATACAGCATGTGGCCCTCCTCTTAGGACTTTGACTTTTTGTCACTGTGAGTGACTGCTTTTTGCCTGATTACCAGTGCACAAGTGGCTTAGAAGTCTACATAAGTTCCAGGGATTGTTCAGCAATCCTTTGCTTAAGCAGAACTCTCTCTCTTCTTTCCATTATTTAGTATTCAAATGTTTTTCTTAAGCCCTTTTTTAGTGGGCCTAAACTGTCTTCAGGTTACAGTAATTCAAACCCTAGGTACTTTTACTTTGCTCAAATAGGAATTGTATATCCTGGTGAAGTGCTCTAAAACGGTTTCTATGCCTATAATAAGTGCTCATGAAAAAAACTTGCAGCTGGTTCTCAACACTAGATCAGTTGGATTTGCAAATGCTTTTTTAATGCTAGTTAAATATAAACTGGGGATTTGTTTCAATATACAAGAATGCACATGCAAGGCAAAAGATTAGGCGTATTAGCTAAATTGTAGATTTGTATTTTATAGCTTGGGCTCTAATCCTGACTCCACCACGTGCCTATAAGTCTTGTGATTCTGGACAAATAGCATCTCCTCATGCTTAACACTGTGGATTTGTATAAAATGTGATTGTAAATAGGTGAAGTGTAATGCTACTGGAAATACAAATCCCCAACTGGTGTTTGGTAATCTGTTGCTACCCTGATAAGTTTTTGCTGTATAAGTGCCAATTCATGAAACTGAGCTATTCTTTAAATTAAATCTTTGTTTAAATATCCTGGCAGAAGTGGCTATATGTTAGTATTGAAGTGGAATAAAAGTTAGAAATGCAGTTTAACAGGCATTGGGCACAGAAACACAATAGGTAAGTGCTGAAGACCACTTTTTGTAGACCTGGTCTGAAACATTTAAAGATTTTCCATGGCATACACAACAACCTTTTTACATAGCCTAAGTCCTCTTACCAGCACCTACTTCTGTGATCTAGAAATCATAACCAGAATACAATAAAAACATAAAATACAAAAGGCAAGTAGAAAAAGTAACAAACTATACATTATATAGCGCACTCTGCAAATTGTATAACTGCAAGGCACTCGAGTGTGCCTGCTGAGAGTGATGCCAGAAACAAAAGGGATTTAAAAAAAAGTGCAGAGCAAATTTGTAGGTTGTGGAACTGTCTTATGATAACCTATATGACTGCCATATGGGTGTATTCCCTTCTGGAAGAGGGGTTTGAGGAGAGAATGTATAATATCACGGTTCTCCAAGTTTAATAGTTATTGTGGTTAACCCATAATTTTACAGGTGAACATTTTGATGCAAAATCTCCTTTTGCTAGATATAATTGTACCTTTAAACAATTGAAAGCATAAATATTACAGGACACCTGCCAAAGGAACAGGAACTTTACCATGAGTTTTCAGAGTTGAAATGGCAAGATGGATGTAACACTACTCCAGGAAGCTGGGGTATGCCTCTAAAATAATTCTGTATTCTAACATGAGAGCTAATTAGTTTATTACATTTTTCTAAAAACTATTTTCACCCATAAGAGTTTGTTTATTTAAGAAAGAAAATGTTTACTTTTTGGGAAAAGAGAACCTTTCAGCTTAGTTTGTTGCGGAGACATGGTCATCTTTTGCTATATTGGTCAGGAAACACTGGTGAATTATTTCTGTCGGAGCTGCCAAATGTCTATGGTCAAGCCGCTGACACAGCATCATGGGCTTAGAAAGTGTGGGGGATGCAGGTGATATGTCCTCCAGCTTTTGCAATGGGTGGGACGCGGGGCTCAAGGTGGGAGGGGGGACGGGGTCGCGCGACAACCCTGCAGCTTAAAAAGAGACAGTAGTAGCTGTCCCTGTTTAAAGTTCATTCGTTTTTCAGTGCATCAAAAACATGAGGACTTAAAAATGAATGAAGTTTAAATGGGCCGCTGACTTAGTCAGCATGTCTCTTTTCTCAAATAGAAGCACACAACACCTGTTGTTCTAAAAGGCCCCAGGACTCCTGCCCTATCCACCTCCTGTGCTGTAACCCGGCTGCTAAAGCTTCCAGGACACAGGATTCTTATCAGATGAATCTGGTGGACTCTAGTACTTCACAGGCCATACAAAGCTTTTCAAAAGTAAAGGAGGATTTGTTTGTTTTAGGTTTCGCCGGACAGAGCTTGCAAAATCTATTGTATTTAATGTATCTTAAAAGGGGCTTCTCTTATCAGTTCCTAAGGCCAAAGTACTCATCCAAATCCGCTTTAGGAGGTGGATCTTTTTTCTTACATTAAGGCTGCACAGCATGTAGTTTACAGATACTTATCTTCCCCTAGCTGCACACATTTACAACACTTATCTTCTACTAAAGCTATTCACACTGTTTACACCCCATTCCCTGTTCAAACTTCAGGGACGGTAAGCTATAAGATAAGATTTTTTCTCAGGGAAAAGGCAGACAGCTTCTAACTGTATGCAGGAATGCTTGCTTTTTTATTTCTTTATGTAAAGCAGATGCTTTAGCCTTAGAACGTTTGTGGTATTTCCTATTCATGCATAAGTACCTTTCTTTGCACTTTGTAGGCATTGTCGGATCGCTTTTACTAATATACAGGCAGTCACGATTGCAGTTAAGAGGGGCTTCATTTAAATGGTACAGCAGGTGCAATGGCACGGGGCCTACAGTTGTCATAACTTCACTAAACACCAAATATTGCTATATTTTACTACTAAACAGGTAGTCATAAGTGCAGTTATCTAGCAGACACTAGGGCTATGATTTTAATAGTGCAGCAAGTGCAATGGCACTGGGACCAAAAGCTCCAGGCACCCCACTTAAGACCGATTATTGCTATATTTTACAACTACACAGGCAGTCACTAATGCTGTTCCTTGAAGGCACTAGGTCATGATTTCAATGGTGCAGCAGGTGCTGTGACAACAGGCCCCAAAGCTCTATGAACCATTCTAACCACCAAATAGTTCAATAATTAACTATTAAAAAGGCTTTCACAGGTGCTGTCACTTTAAAGGAAATAGGGTCATAATTTGAATGGTACAGCATGTGCAGTGGCACCTGGGTCAAAAGTTGTCATAACTCCTTTAAACATCAACTATTGCTATATTTTACTACTAAACAGCAGTCACAAATGCAGTTTTCTTGCAGGCACCAGGGGCTTGATTTGAATGGTACAGCAGGTACAGTGGCATATATTGATTTCACATCAATTAATTATATTATTTCCCTCTTTCATTTAATTTTTCAAAATATTGCTAATACTTACCCACACTATTCCACTAGTAGCAGCTCAATATGTTGCCTTTTTGTACATAAACAAGTCCTAACACTTTATCAGATTTTCTGTAATATATTGTACAACTACTCAGCAAGCTACTACTTGCAACAAAAAACTGCTTATTATTAATCATATAGGCAAAACATAATGCATTTACCAATGCTTGTTTTTTAATTGCTTCTTGTGCCCCCTGCAGTCTTGCGCTCTCTTCAAACCACTTGCAAGGTGTCAAAGGTTTGGTAGGGTCAGATAAACAGGAATGAACGGCTCCATTAGCATATCTCTCCCCATTGGCAAATACACTACAGTAGTACCATGTCACATTCTCAAGTACCACAAATGCGGGGTTATGCAAGTTTCCTATAAAATGTAAATGAGCAACACAGTTACAGTGTATTATTATATCACCATTTCCATAGCACTTTCCTAATCCCAGTGAGCCCAAAGGAGCTGAAACATAAATATTTATGACAAAATATACGTTATGGACTTTTTTATTTTCTTAGTGCCTTGAAACCATTCATAAGACACTATTCAACAGAATCTTTAATGACAAGCTATATTCTGTCATTTGGTTCTATAAATGATTTTATTTAATGGCCCTGCCCTCCTTGTCCGTCCTCTCTTATTCCAGATAATTGTAGTGTTTAGCAAAGTGTATTGTAGGTGCAATATGCACTGTTGAGTTGCATTTTCCTTCTACAGAAGCAGCTTTGGGGGCAATTGGGTGAACTTATGCACCTTTAACTGATGAAATACTGTTTGCACTTCTGCACTAATACCCTTTATCCTAAACCAAAATAGTTCAAACATAAGCGACAAGGAACTCACACACTTACATCCATCCATACATTAGAATCAGTCAAGTGCAACCTGTCGCTTCTTTTCACCTCAAATTCATGCATAAGAGCAGCAAAACCACAGGGCACAAGCACAACTGTTATTTCCACATACAACATATATGCAACCTTTGGGTGTTAGAGCGATACTAAGTAAAAGACATTCAGACGCTGGATGGAATGCAGAGCAAATCAAACATTCACCCCCAGTCAATAGATCTGGGTTAAATCTGTTGTTCTTTTGCTCATCATGCCACCCCAGCTCAGATCCAGCCATATGCAGATCAGTCTTGACCCTGTGCCTCATGGGAACAGTCCAGCCGAACTGCTAAGCCAGGTCCTCCCTGGACAGGAAACAAGCATCCTGGGACTGCTTTCGGGGCATCACCCCTCATCAGCCAGGCTAGCTTGAATCCAGTGACACTGATTGGCTTTTTGTTTTAGACTAGAGAATTTTACTGAATATAAAGCTAATCACTTATTAGGGTGATATCATTGGTACTTGGGCTCTTGAAAGCAATATCACACTGGGTATTAGTGATGCTTTTGTCTTGGTTACAACACTACAATTGTCTTTTCTCTTTACGAACTCTGCGGTAGTAGTGGCAAATGAAAGCTGGTTTCAAAGATGTTATGTTAGAATTTATGCATTTGACTCTGATAACTAGATGAATTTTGTAAGGACGATCACTGTATATTGTGAGCGCTACATTGTTGCACTTAAAATCAAATTTCAAACATGGTTTTCATCATTATACTTGACATGACTTTATAAGTATTTTCTTTTTCTGGTTTTTCTTTTTTTCCGATGAATCAAAGTGTGGGGACTACACCCATAAAAATTTCAGTGATGTCGTTTTTGCAATTATTAATATTGGATGTATCTGTAAGACCATTTTATTTAACATTACAACCCTGAAGAAGTCGTCTATGACTGTACCCAAAGACAAAGCACGTGTTGGCTGGTACAAGAAGTGCTGACTGATTAAAGAAAAGATAGACACACTGACGAATGTCGGGTGAATTTCTTTGGACTCAAGTTTGCCTGTGCTTAGAGCTCCTGTTTCATAGATAGGTAGATGTAGATAAATGTAGATGGATGTATATAGAGGTCGATAGATGGAGATAGATGAAGATAGAGATAGAGGAATATGGAGGTAGATAGATGAAGATAGAGGTAGATGGAGGTAGCTAGAGAAAGAAAGAGGTAGATACAGAAAGCTAGAGGTAGATAGGTGAAGATAGAGGTGGAGAGATGAAGATAGAGGTAGATAGAAGTAGATATATGTAGATAGAGCTAGATAGATGCATATAGAGGTAGATAGAGGAAGATAGATGAAGATAGAGGTAGATAGAGGTAAATAGAAGTAGATAGAGGTAGATGGAGGTAGATGGAGGTAGATAGGGGCAGATGGAGATAGATAGGTGAAGATAGAGGTAGAAGTAGATAGATGAAGATGGCTGAAGCTAGAGGTAGGTAGAGGTAGATAGAGGTAGATGGAGGTAAAAAGAGAATGATAGAGGTAGATACAGGTAGAGGAAGATAGTGCTAGATCGAGGAAGATAGAAGAAGGAAGGAAGAGGTAGATGGAGGAAGATAGAGGTAGATGTAAATAGAGCTAGAGGTAGATAGACCTAGCGGTAGATAGATGTAGATAGATGAAGATAGAAGAAGAGAGATGAAGATAGAGGTAGATAGATGAATATAGATGTAGATAGACATAGATACATGTAGATAGATGAAGATAGAGGTAGATCGATGAAGATAGAGGTCGATAGATGAAGCTAGAGGTAGAAAGATGAAGATAGAGGTAGATATTAAAAGGTAGATAGAGGTAGATAGCGGTGGAGAGAGGAAGATAGAGGTAGATAGAGGGAGATCGACCAAGATCGAGGTAGATCAATGAAGCTCGAGGTAGATATATGAAGATCAAGATAGATAGATGTAGATAGAGAAAGATAGAGGTAGATAGATGAAGATAGAGGTAGATAGATGAAGATAGAGGTAGATAGATGGAGGTAAATGAAGATGGAGGTAGATAGATGCAGATACAAGTAGATAGAGGTAGATAGAGGAAGATAGAGGAATAAAGAGGAAGATAGAGGTAGATAGAGGTAGATAGACATAGAGGTAGATACTCGTAGATAGATGAAGCTAGAGGTAGATAGAAGAAGATAGAGGTAGATAGATGAAGATAGATGTAGATAGATGTAGACACATGTAGATAGATGAAGGTAGAGGTAGATCGTTGAAGATAGAGGTAGAAAGATGACGATAGAGGAAGATAGAGGTAGATAGAGGAAGATAGAGGAAGATAGAGGAAGATAGAGGAAGATAGAGGTAGACAGAGGGAGATAGAGGTAGATATTAAAAGGTAGATAGAGGTAGATAGCGGTGGAGAGAGGAAGATAGAGGTAGATAGAGGGAGATCGACCAAGATCGAGGTAGATCAATGAAGCTCGAGGTAGATATATGAAGATCAAGATAGATAGATGTAGATAGAGAAAGATAGAGGTAGATAGATGAAGATAGAGGTAGATAGATGAAGATAGAGGTAGATAGATGGAGGTAAATGAATATGGAGGTAGATAGATGCAGATACAAGTAGATAGAGGTAGATAGAGGAAGATAGAGGAATAAAGAGGAAGATAGAGGTAGATAGAGGTAGATAGACATAGAGGTAGATACTCGTAGATAGATGAAGCTAGAGGTAGATAGAAGAAGATAGAGGTAGATAGATGAAGATAGATGTAGATAGATGTAGACACATGTAGATAGATGAAGGTAGAGGTAGATCGTTGAAGATAGAGGTAGAAAGATGACGATAGAGGAAGATAGAGGTAGATAGAGGAAGATAGAGGAAGATAGAGGAAGATAGAGGAAGATAGAGGTAGACAGAGGGAGATAGATGAAGATAGATGAAGATAGAGGTAAATAGAGATAGATAGAGGACAATAGAGGAAGATAGAGGAAGATAAAGGTAGATAGATTCAGATAGGTTCAGATAGAGGAAGATGGAGCTAGAGGTAGATAGATGAAGATAGAGGTAAATAGATGAAGATAGAGGTAGGTAGCAGGGCGTAGATAGATGAAGATAGAAGAAGATAGAAGAAGATAGAGGTAGATAGAGGTAGATAGAGGTAGATAGAGGAAGATAGAGGAAGATAGAGGAAGATAGATGAAGCTAGAGGTGGATAGTTGAAGATAGAGGTAGCTAGATGGAGGTATATCCCGATGAAGGTAGACAGATAAAGATACAATTAGACAGAGGTAGATAGAGGAAGATAGAGGGATATAAAGGGAGATAGAGGGAGATAGAGGGAGATAGAGGGAGATAGAGGGAGATAGAGGGAGATAGTCTTAGATAGAGGAAGATAGAGAAAGATAGAGGTAGAGGAAGATAGAGGAAGTTAGAGGTAGAGGAAGACAGAGGTAGATAGTGGTAGATAGAGGTAGATAGAGGAAGATAGATGAAGATATAGGAAGATGGAGGTAGATAGAGGAAGATACAGGTAGTTAGAGGAAGATAGAGGTTGATAATAGAGGTAGATAGAGGTAGATAGAGGAAGATAGAGGTAGAGAGAGGAAGATAGGGATAGCTAGAGGAAGATAGGTGTAGGTATAGGTAGATAGAGTAAGATAGAGGTAGATAGAGGAAGATAGAGGTAGATAGAGGCAGGTGGATTTAGATGGAGGTAGATGGAGGTAGAGAGAGGTAGATGGAGGTAGATAGAGGTAGATGGAGGTAGATAGAGGCAGATGGGGTAAATGGAGGTAGATACAGTTAGATAGGTGAAGATAGAGGTAGATAGGTGAAGATGTATGAAGATAGTGGTAGGTAGAGGTAGATAGAGGTAGATGGAGGTAGCTAGAGGCAGATAGAGGTAGACGAAGATAGAGCTAGATCTAGGAAGATAGAGGAAGACAGAGGTAGATAGAGGAAAATAGAGGAAGATAGAGTTAGATAGGTGAAGATAGAGGTAGAAGTAGATAGGGGTAGACAGAAGAAGATAGAGGTAGATAGATGAAGACAGAGAAAGATAGAAAAATATAAAGGAAGATAGAGGTAGATATAGGTAGAGGTAGATAGATGAAGATGGAGGTAGATAGATGAAGATGGAGGTAGATAAATGAAGATACCGGTAGATAGAGGTAGATAGAGAAAGATAGAGGTAGATAGATGAAGATAGAGGAAGATAGAGGAATATAGAGGAAGCTAGAGGTAGATAGAGGTAGATAGACCTAGAGGTAGATACTCATAGATAGATGAAGATAGAGGTAGATAGATGAAGATAGAGGTAGATAGATGAAGATAGATGTAGATAGATGTAGACACATGTAGATACATGAAGGTAGAGGTAGATTGTTGAAGATAGAGGTAGATAGATGACGATAGAGGAAGATAGGGGTAGATAGAGGAAGATAGAGGAAGATAGAGGAAGATAGAGGGAGATAGATGAAGATAGATGAAGATAGAGGTAGATAGAGGTAGATAGAGGACAATAGAGGAAGATAGAGGAAGATAAAGGTAGATAGATTCAGATAGATTCAGTTTGAGGAAGATGGAGCTAGAGGTAGATAGATGAAGATAGAGGTAAATAGATGAAGATAGAGGTAGGTAGCAGGGCGTAGATAGATGAAGATAGAAGAAGATAGAGGTAGATAGAGGTAGATAGAGGTAGATAGAGGAAGATAGAGGAAGATAGATGAAGCTAGAGGTGGATAGTTGAAGATAGAGGTAGCTAGATGGAGGTATATCCCGATGAAGGTAGATAGATAAAGATACAAATAGACAGAGGTAGATAGAGGAAGATAGAGGGATATAGAGGGAGATAGAGGGAGATAGTCGTAGATAGAGGTAGAGGAAGATAGAGGAAGTTAGAGGTAGAGGAAGATAGAGGTAGATAGTGGAAGTTAGAGGTAGATAGAGGAAGATAGATGAAGAAAGAGGAAGATAGAGGTAGATAGAGGAAGATACAGGTAGTTAGAGGAAGATAGAGGTAGATAGAGGAAGATAATAGAGGTAGATAGAGGTAGATAGAGGTAGATAGAGGTAGAGAGAGGAAGATAGATGTAACTAGAGGAAGATAGATGTAGGTATAGGTAGCTAGAGATAGATAGAGTAAGATAGAGGTAGATAGAGGAAGATAGAGGTAGATAGAAGCAGGTGGATTTAGATGGAGGTAGAGAGAGGTAGATGGAGGTAGATAGAGGCAGATGGGGTAAATGGAGGTAGATACAGTTAGATAGGTGAAGATAGAGGTAGAGGTAGATAGATGAAGATGTATGAAGATAGAGGTAGGTAGAGGTAGATAGAGGTAGATGGAGGTAGCTAGAGGAAGATAGAGGTAGAGGAAGATAGAGCTAGATCTAGGAAGATAGAGGAAGGAAGAGGTAGATTGAGGAAGACAGAGGTAGATTGAGGAAGACAGAGGTAGATAGAGGAAAATAGAGGAAGATAGAGTTAGATAGGTGAAGATAGAGGTAGAAGTAGAATCAGAATCAGAATCAAAACCACTTTATTCGATTAGTTAAAATCATAAAAGTGTACAATACATTTACACAGATAAAGAGGAAAAACAATCCATTCATATACATATTAAAAAATAAAATAATTTACCCCGGTGATTCCCAATATAAAAACTAATTGATCTCTTCCAAAACAGTCAATCTTGATTTCCTTGATCTAATACAGGCAACTAAAAAGCTAGCCACACAAAACATAGTTGTTGGTGATTCCAATAATTGCAAAAATAATAATGCTGGTTTTACCTGGACAAAAGCCTCCTTTCTTAAAATAGGCCGGATAAACCTTTTCCTGGCCTCTAAGTACAATGGACAAAAAAATAAGAAATGCATCACATCTTGGGCAGAAAAGTTGTCACATCTGCAAGGAACCCCCTCTTCAGAACTAAACCAACCCTGCGGAACACTTAAAACCTGATGTATTTGGTTAAAACGAAACTTTGTCAAAAGCCACCTATGATAATTGTTCGTAACCATAGACAAATATGGGTGCATGACCGTGGATAAATTAAGCAAGAGGTGAGCCCTGACTGAAATTTTACCGAGCTCTTGAGATTCTCGCTCAACCTCGCAGTGCTTAATAAAATACGTCTTGACCCACCCTAAATCAGCTTTCCTTAAACTTTCGGGGTTGGAAAAGAGTTCAGGTCGTCCTACCGTCTTTGCAATTAATTTAATGTAAGACAGCCACTGAATATTCTTCCAATTATCCAATTTAGAACATTCTTTCAAGATATTGTGATTCATTGTGAGATCCGGGTTCAACCAGGTTCTTATCCATAGCAAAAGTGGGGCTAACTTTAAAATGTCAGAGATATATCCCGTCCCCAATTCTAGATGTACTGAATAGGTCGCAGTGGATTGGGGGAGGCCAAGAAGGGCTCGGAAAAATTTATTCTCTTCTACTTGGATGGGGTTCAAGATTAATATACCCCCAAATAGCGGCCCCATACCTAGCTACTGATATAGTTTTAGCTTGGTAAATTTTCAAAATAGCCTCACAGGGTTTCCCTCCCAACCTTTTTGCGAAGCTCAAAATTGCAGCCGAGGAGCTACGCACAGCTTTCACCTTCGTAGTTACTTGGGGTAACCAGTTGCCTTTATCGTCAAAAACGATGCCCAGGTAGGTGAAAACTTTTACTCTAGAAATAGCCGCTCCATTGCAATAAAACGTTTTAGGATGGTTTTTTCCCTTCCCCAATGCCATTATGTGGGATTTGCCGTTATTAACCACCAGGTCCAGTGATGACATAAAATTACCAAAAGAATTCAATAGTCTTTGAAGACCAAGTGGAGTCCGTGCCAAAAGAACGGTATCGTCCGCATAAAGGAGCACAGGTACGGGAATACCATCAATCCTAGGGATATCAAGGAAGGCAGCTAGCAAACTATCTTCCAGGGAATTTATATACAAAGTAAATAGCAAAGGGGCAAGAATACACCCCTGGCGTACCCCTCTACCAAATTTAAAGCTAGCAGTGCATTTCCCCTCCTTAGTCATCCTAATTGAGGCCTTCAGGTCTTTGTGTAGTTCTGCCATAAAATACACAAGGGGCTTGTCCAAGCCTAACTCTATGAGTATCGACCAGAGCTTAGACCTGTTAACCAGGTCGAAAGCTGTAGACAGGTCCATAAAACCTGCATAAATCGATCCCTCAGAAGCTTTGGTGTACTTTGCGATAATTAAATATAAATTCAGGCATTGGTCCTCTGTACCCCTCCCTGATCTAAACCCATACTGTGCGTTAGAGATAACCCCTTTGTCAGTTGCCCAGTTATTTATCCTGGCCAGGATAACTTTTCCCAAGATTTTAAACGAGGAATCTAACAGGGATATAGGTCGATAGCATCTAGGATCACCCCTTTGACCCTTCTTGAACACAGGGATTATAATAGACTGGGACCATGATTTCGGTGAGGCTACTAAAGATGCAGAGTTAAAAACATTTAACAAAACTTTGGCCCAGTACTTGGGATTAGCCTTGTACATGTCCGTAGGCACCCCATCCGGACCTGGTGCCTTACGACCGGCCGAGCCCTCAATTGCTTTCTCCACCTCTTCGATGGAAAAAATGATAGGAGGGAGGGGAGAGCTAGAAATTGGGATCTTAAATACTTCCTGCTCAAGATTACTCCCATAAATATTTTCAAAGTGGGCTAGCCAGTCTTCCTCCGGAATATTTAATTCCATCGCCATGTTCTGGGAACCGGATAAAAAAGGAGAATTAATAATTTCCCAGAATTTGGAACAATTTTTCAGGGTAGCGTTATCCATTAGGGCTACCCAAGCTTCTTCTTTAATTTCCCTCTTCCGTGTCATTATTACTTGAGAGTATGCTTTCCTTAACTGTGTGACCAATCCTTTGTTCCTCGGTTTTTCATTAAGGGCTTTTTTAAGTTGTGTTAAAGCTGAAGTACAGCTATGATTGAACCAACCTTGGACAGTTTTGGGTTTAACAGGGCCTCCTTTGGTGGTAAGTTCCGTAGCTACTTGAGAACAAATGGTTTCAAAGGCCATAATTATATCTTTGTCATAAGAAGATGAGTCGGTACATGTATTTAATTCGAAACCAACCTTTGAGACAATTAAATTAAAAAAATCTTCAGGGATAACCTTGGACCATTGTAATCTCCTCCCTTGATCTTTAGGATTCACCGAAACCACCACAGGAGTCAAGTTACGTTTATCTATAATTGGAAAAACATTGGCCAAGATCAATATCACCGGGTTGTGATCGCTAAAACAGGAGCGCTGGGCGTTATAAAAAAGTACATAATTTAAAAGCCCTGCTGATAAAAATATATAGTCAATTATGGTTTCCCTATCCCTAGCAACATAGGTGGGGACATGAGAATGCATATCCCAAAATCCAACCTCATAGAGATCGGAATTTGCCAAAAGGGACTCCATGGCAACCCCTTTAGAACTATGTTCAAAGTGTTGGGGGTTTGAAAATTCAGGGCCATCCTTATCTCTATAGTGACAATTAACATTGCATAAATGAACATTAAAATCACCCATCAAAATATAATGGCAAAAAGTGGTATGATTGTCCTTATAGGATTTTAAAAATTCGGTCAGCCAGAGGATATGCTCGTTAGGGGACTCTTCTTGCTGGGAATTATAGCAGTTGATTAACAAAAACTTAACATCATTTGCCAAACTAACTTCCAAAATAAGACAATTATAGGAAGTACTTACAACCTTCTTGACACAGCCCAAAATATTTACAGTAACGAGGAACATGAGGCCTCCCCTATCTCTTCCCGCATTAGAACTCTGGGCCGGTACAAAATAAGAGGTATAACCATCCATCCAGAAGTCACAGTCCTTGTCCCAAGTCTCTTGAAGGGCAATGATGTCATATAGTTGTAAAGTGTCTAACCAACCACGGTCACTCTTCTTTGACCGTAAACCCGCAATATTCCAACTCATAAATTTTATGGTTTCACCTGAATTAGAAACAATATTAACGGAGTTTGATTGTGAGGTTCCATGGTGCATTAGGGTTTCAGCATTTACTCTGGGGACAGGATTTACCACACTAGCGCTCCCCTGAATTACAGAATCCTCCTGTCAATCACAGGCGTCTAGGCCTGAGAGTGCCTCAAATCTATTTCGGGTAATAATGTTATGGTCTTCCCTACAAAAAGTTGCCCTATTGTCCCACTGGGGTTCTGGAAACCTCTGGGGGGCCCTAGCTAGAACGGGTTTTGACACCACTCTGCTCGGGAAACTCCCATAACATTTGTAGAAATAACCCAACGAGCGCGCACACACACTAGTGTTTTCAGTTGTCAAGGAAGATGCACGTATCAGGACTGTATTAACATGTTGTGGGGATCTAAAATTAACTATAACACAGTCCCCACTGCAGCCTTTCTGGGACGGACCAACCCACTTAGTCCTTCTGGTGGAAATAATTTGATCAGCAAGATGTACTGGGAAGCCACATCTTCTATTGAGCCAAGCTATAGTTTTGTTTTTTAGCGACTCGTGTGTTTCCTCACCAGAATGGGCGTGCAGATTTCCTAGGACGGGCACATTAGTCAAGACGACCACATAAGGAGCACACTCAGGGGGAAGATTAGTAAAACCAGAGGAAGTTCCAGATCAAGAAATAGAGGTACCATCCTGTCCCACAGAGGGTAGCTTAACTGGAATAGTGGGAGGTGGAGGGTCAGAACAAGCAGGAACTGGAAATGCGGGTGCCTGGGAAGGTGGTAACGGAGATTTTATAACATTATCATCAATGACCCCAACACAGCCAGTATCTGACGACTTAGATTCCCCACTACGTAGCAGAAGTTTCGCTACCAGCTCACCAAGCCTCTGTACTTCCTTGTTGGTATTTTTTAATTGGAGCAGTAAGGATTGCGTATGCTTGGCTAACAGGGTCTCAAATTTAGCCTCAAGAGTAGCTATTAGTGACGCAAATTGGACTGGGTCTAGAGTGTTACCACCCAGTCTACTTGTTTCCTGTGGACCAGACCCAGAAGCAGTATTATTTTGAGCTTTGTGTAAAGCTTCTGCTCTTTTTTTGACAGGCCTCCCCCCCCCTTTTATTTAAAAGTTTCCTACAAGCTCTTACTGGTCTTGGGCTAGGGAGAACCTCCTCAGTAGCATCGGAGGCCAAAACCTGAGGATCGAAACATTCCTCCAAGTTTTCAAAAAGAACCTGGCCTTCTATCGATGCAACTGGACTAACACATACACTAATATTATCGTCAAAAGGGTTTACATCCACAGGTATACATGTGGTATCAGGCAGAACGGAGGGGCCCCCCTTCCCAAGTGAAAGCCTACGATCTTTATTAATTTTATTGACCATTTTCACTAAATAATTATCCATAGGGCCGGCCACAACTGTACCCGAATCCGGATTGTTGCTCGACATAGTCAGAACACAAATCTAACAAATATGTCAACCCCAAAAACGAGGAGGTATATACTGCCCCCAGTCAAAGTTCTCGTTGAAATATCGTAACTATATGTCACGCAAGTCTACAAGCAACCAGTTCCTCACGACGAAAGGTTAACAGCAAACTCACGTGTCTTGGACTCAGGAATGAAGTCACAAGAGTCGTGGCCCAGCCCTGCCACGGTCTGCCCCGGACGGCCACAGACGGTCCCGCCCTTGTCCCTGGCTTCTCCCGGCGCCCGCCCGCGCGCGTCCCGCGACGCGGGGGAAGCAGCAATCTTTTATGCGCCTCCGGGCGCTTCGATATCGTCAGGGAGCGCCGGGGCACCTGGGGGTTGAAGTTTTCCCAGCTCCGGGCCGCGCGACGATGTGGCAGCCCACGGCCAGCGAGGGAGCACCAACAGAGCACCACCAAAGCCAGCGGCGCAACAGGGAGGGCAAGGACGGCACCCCCGTCAAGGAGCAGGAGCAGGACAGTCCGGTAGGTTTTTCTGTTTTCGCGCTTTCCCGCCCCACCAAGGAAGCAGCAATCTTTTATGCGCCTCCGGGCGCTTCGATATCGTCAGGGAGCGCCGGGGCACCTGGGGGTTGAAGTTTTCCCCGCTCCGGGCAGCGTGACGATGTGGCAGCCCACGGCCAGCGAGGGAGCACCAACAGAGCATCACCAAAGCCAGCGGCGCAACAGGGAGGGCAAGGACGGCACCCCGTCAAGGAGCAGGAGCAGGACAGTCCGGTAGGTTTTTCTGTTTTCGCGCTTTCGCGAGGTAGAAGTAGATAGAGGTAGAGGTAGAGGTAGACAGAAGAAGATAGAGGTCGATAGATGAAGACAGAGAAAGATAGAAAAATATAAAGGAAGATAGAGGAAGAGGAAGATAGAGGAAGTCAGAGGTAGAGGAAGATAGAGGTAGATAGTGGAAGATAGAGGTAGATAGAGGAAGATAGATGAAGAAAGAGGAAGATAGAGGTAGATAGAGGAAGATACAGGTAGTTAGAGGAAGATAGAGGCAGATAGAGGAAGATAATAGAGGTAGATAGAGGAAGATAGAGGTAGAGAGAGGAAGATATAGGTAGCTAGAGGAAGATGGATGTAGGTATAGGTAGATATAGATAGATAGAGTAAGATAGAGGTAGATAGAGGAAGATAGAGGTAGATAGAGGCAGGTGGATTTAGATGGAGGTAGATGAAGGTAGATGGAGGTAGAGAGAGGTAGATGGAGGTAGATAGAGGCAGATGGGGTAAATGGAGGTAGATACAGTTAGATAGGTGAAGATAGAGGTAGAGGTAGATAGATGAAGATGTATGAAGATAGAGGTAGGTAGAGGTAGATAGAGGTAGATGGAGGTAGCTAGAGGAAGATAGAGGTAGAGGAAGATAGAGCTAGATCTACGAAGATAGAGGAAGGAAGAGGTAGATTGAGGAAGACAGAGGTAGATTGAGGAAGACAGAGGTAGATGGAGGAAAATAGAGGAAGATAGAGTTAGATAGGTGAAGATGGAGGTAGAAGTAGATAGAGGTAGAGGTAGACAGAAGAAGATAGAGGTAGATAGATGAAGACAGAGAAAGATAGAAAAATATAAAGGAAGATAGAGGCAGATATAGATAGAGGTAGATAGATGAAGATGGAGGTAGATAGATGAAGATGGAGGTACATAGATGAAGATACCGGTAGATAGAGGTAGATAAAGGAAGATAGAGGTAGATGGTGGAAGATAGAGTTAGATAGGTGAAGGTAGAGGTAGAGAAAGATAGTGGTAGATAGAGGAAGATAGAGGAAGGAAGAAGAGGAAGATTGAGGTAGATGGAGGTATATGTAAATAAAGCTAGAGGTAGATAGAGGTAGATAAATGAAGATAGAAGTAAATAGAGGTAGAGGTAGACAGATGGATGTTGATAGACATAAATAGATGTAGATAGATGTATAGAGATGTACATAGATGAAGATAGATGTAGATAGATGTAGATAGATGAATATAGAGGTAGATAGATGTAGATAGATGTAAGTAGAGGTAGATGTAGATAGAGGTAGATAGAGGTAGTGAGAGGAAGACAGAGGAAGACAGAGGAAGACAGAGGAAGATCGAGGAAGATAGAGGTAGACAGCTATAGACAGAGGTAGGTAGATGTAGATTGAGGAATATAGATGAAAATAGAGGTAGATGGAGGCAGAGGTCGATAGATGTAGATGGATGAAGATAGCGGTAGAACACGGTAGATACATGTAGATAGAGGTAGGTAGGTATAGATAGATGTAGCTTGAGGTACATGAATGAAGATAGTACGTAGCCTATTACACATCACTGAGGAACCGTCAGCTAACTCCAGACTAAGATGCTCCACTATGAACAATCACCATCGCCGCTCGCTCCCAGCTAACAGATTTTCCGGGCTCCCTTCCCCTCCCTCTATTCGTCGATCACCATCCCACATCACCCACACACCCCATAGTTGGGCCTCCGCTCCTCACCCTAACAACCCTTCTCGTCCCTCCAGATGTAGAGCATCCCTGTCTGATAGGGATATTCATTCTCTCTTACTTTCATATGATCTGGCACTTTCCTCCACCATAACAAACTTGCAACAAATTGAATCCATCCCCACGGATCCATTTAGGGAACCTAGGCTAAACATCAGAACACTAAATGAGAACATCCTGACGAGAGTCACCACCACACTACCTGCATCAACTGACACCAACATAAGACTCAAATGTGTACTCCTAAACTGTAGATCGGCAGTTAAACATGCTAACTTCATCCTTGCTCAGGACCTTGACCTTGTAATGCTGTCTGAAACCTGGCTAAATGACTCAGCTGCTCCCATCCTGGACATTTTAGTGCCTCCCAATTACAATATCATTAGGTTGGACAGAGCTAGTGGACATGGTGGAGGCATCGCCTGTTCACATCGTAGCAATCTAATAGTGAAAGTACTACAATCCGACCTCCTGCCGTCCTGTGAATACCTATGCATTGATTGACTGGTAGCAACAATCACTCATGCAAACTGCACTCATTTTACCACCCCCCTCGTGACAACCTTCCCTTCACAGAACAGATCATGGACATTATCTCGGCCAATGCAGATTTCCATGGCACTCAGATCTTCCTGGGAGATTTCAACCTTCACTGGAACGATGTGAATGATGTGGTGGTCAATAGCCATTAATCTTTCCTACTGGACCTCAACCTAATCCAAATCTGTAACAGCCCTACTCAAACCAAAGGAGCTACCTTAGATCTTGTAATTGGTAATCCCAACTCCATCCTTCTGGATTCGAAACTCCCTTGTGATTGGACAGACCACTATTGCATCACCTTCTCCATCCTGGAATCGGGAAGAGCTAGTAGAGCCCAGCCTAAGAACCCAAAGCAGTTGAATAGATGTCTACAGAACATCAACTCGCAAGATCTGACTTCTCTCTGCGATAACATCTTGCCCCCTCCCTTGAACATGCCGGATGTCCATGATCTTATGGCCACTATAACCGCTCAATGCTTAATGTACTAGACTCGATTGCACCACTACAGCTCAAAAGTATGTTCTCTAAACTCTCCAAACCGTGGTTCAATGATAGTCTTAATACCGAAAGAAGAAATTTAGGACTTGCGGGTAGGCTGTGGTGATCCTACCCCTCCCTGGAACATCTTTACCATCTGAGATCCCTAACAAGCATCTACAATAAACGCATCAAATGCTCAAAGGCCACCTTTTTCAGAAATCAACTAGAGCAAGCAAAAAACGCCCCAAAAAACTGTTCGAACTCATCAAGTCCCAAGCTAACAGTCATCCTAATCTCTCGTCACTGGGCCAAGGGACACTGCCGAACTGCAAAGAATTCGCTGAGTTCTTTACGGATCAGACTATTAAGATTGAAACTGAATTACGCTCTGCCCTTGATCACCTGTCGATCAATCCATTGAACACCCTCCTTCCCCCATAGTTGGATAGCATTGACCCTGCACAGCCCTACAACCCATTTTGGAGCCTTTTCCAAACCTTAGATGAATGCACTATACGCAAAATGCTGTTGACTCTGAAACCTTCCAATCACTACAACGGCCCCCTGCCATTGAACCTTTTCCCGGAAGTTAGAACCCCCTTATTAACACTTTGGACTACAATTGTCAATGCATCACTTCGGCAAGGTGCTATTCCGTATTGCCTAAAATCTGGTCAAGTTACCCCAATTCTAAAGAAACCATCTGCTGATCCCTTGGACCTCTATAACTTATGCCCAATCTCTAACATCCCCACCTTGGCAAAGCTCCTGGAGAAATGTGTGCTCGCCCAACTCTGTAACCACATTGATCATTTCCAACTCCTGGATCAATGTCAATTTGGTTTCCGCCCGGGCTATAGTACAGAATGCATTAAATCACATTGTCGATGATGCGCTATGAATGTTGGACCATAATGAGTCGCGCCTACAGATCCTTCTTGACCTTTCATCAGCATTCGATACTGTCAAACACGATAACCTAATTGACCTCCTGGAACACAGGATGGGGCTGTCTGGGTCTGTACTAAACTGGCTCTCCTCATTCCTTCATAACAGATCCCAAAGCTTAAATGTGAACCAATCCCTGTCCCATCCTGCACCGGTCACTCTGGGGGTTCCTCAGGCCTCAGAGCTTTCACCCACGCTCTTCAACCTGGTCATGGAGCCCTGACAGAAATTCTGAAATCATCCAGCATTCACTATCACATGAATGCGGATGATACCCAACTATAACTGAAGATCGCCTCCCATGAGGACATTCAGTCCCTTACTTCAGTCCTTTGGAAACACAAAGCTGGCTGACACGTAACCACTTGAAGTTAAATGCTCTCAAAACAAAATTCTTCCTAATTGCACCCCGCAAGCAATCTCCGGTCATGGAACAATGGTTGAATCAGCTTACTGCACTTAACTGTAGACCTCACCTCATTGATTCGGCAACCTCTCTGGGTATTATGTTAGACAGACGTTAGAACATGCAGAAGCAGATCAGTTCCCTCACCAAAGGAGCGAACTGCCAACTCAGCATTCTAAGGAAACTCAAACCTTATCTCCCGGCTCATGACCTAAAGGTTGCAGTACAAGCATTAGAGATCTCAAAGCTAGACTATGGTAGCGCAATGCTTTGCGGCTTGCCCAGAGTGAAGAAGGCTCCTCTTAGGGTTGCCCTCAATTGTTCTGCTAGGCTCATAACTGGCACAAAAAAATACAACCATATTTCTCCGGACCTGCTGGCCCTGAACTGGCTTACATATGAAGATCGGATTCAGTTAAAAATTGCATGCATGGCACACAAAGCCATCCACTTCAATACCCCGCTGTACCTCACTCAGAAACTGGAGCTCTCATGTGGTTCAAGAGCCCCCAGAAGCGCCAGTACCTTATTGCTCCAACCAAAACAATTAAAGAAAAGAAAACCTACAATCGAACATTCTCAGGTATTTCTTCAAGGATTTGGAACTCCCTTCCCCCCGAAGTCAGGGTGAACCCTTCCACTGCCCTCTTCAAACAAGAAATCAAAGGGCTCCTGATGAAGAAATTTCTGCCTCAGTCTGGCGACTCTGAGGCCACAGCAGTTGATTTTTGGCCCAGCTGCCGGGGTCAAGAGAATGCCGAACTTGATAAGACTGTGAATTTTTTCGCTTTGTTTAATCAATCAATGAGGGGTTTATATAGCGCACTACTCACCCGTGAGGGTCTCAAGGCGCTTGAAGGAGAGGGGGAAGCTCCGGATCAGTCGAAGAGCCAGGTCTTGAGGTCCTTCCTGAACTTGTGCAGGGTTGGAGAGCGTCTGATGTTTACGGGGAGCTCGTTCCAGGTCTTGGCTGTGATGTAGGAGAAGGCTCTCCCACCTGTTCTACTTCTGCAGATGTGGGGGACCTGTGCCAGGGTGAGGTCGGCGAGCGAAGGTTCCTCTTGGGTACGTGGAAGGATAGTCTCTCGTTGAGGCATTTGGGTCTGATGTTGAGGGATTTGTAGGAGTGGGTGAGGAGTTTGAAGGTGACTCTCTTCTCGACAGGGGGCCAGAGGAGGTCTCGTAGGTGTTGGGTCATGTGTTCATGGCGTGGAGTCCCAAGGACGAGTCTGGTGGCGGTATTTTGGATGGTCTGCAGTCTGTGTAGTAGAGATTTGTTGATTCTTGTGTATAGGGCGTTGCCATAATACAGTCTGCTTGTTATGAGCGTGTGGGTGACATCTTTCTGCAGTCAGGAGGGATCCATTTGAAAGTCTTGCGGAGGATGCGCAGGCAGTTGAAGCCAGTGGATGCGACGGCGTTGACCTGGTGGTTCATGGAGAGGGAAGAATCGAGGATGATGCCGAGGTTGCATGCATGGTCTGTAGGAGTGGGTGTGTTCCCGAGGGCAGAGGGCCACCAGGTGTTGTCCCAGGCGGAGTTGCAGGGTCCTAGGATGAGGACTTCAGAGCTGAGCTTAAGGCAGCTGTCGTTCATCCAGGTAGCCACATTCTTCATTCCCTCCTGGAAGCAGAGTCTGGTGTCTTCGGCATTCTTCATGAGTGAGAGGATGAGCTGGGTGTCATCTGCGTAGGATACGATGCTGAGCCCATGCTGTCTGACGATGGCGGTGATGGGGGCCATGTAAATGCTGAAGAGCGTGGGGCTTAGTGATGAGCCTTGGGGCACTCCGCAGTTGATGTCGGTGGGTTCGGAGAGAAAGGATTGGATCCAGTCAAGGGCTGCTCCTTGTATCTCAGCGTTGTGATGTCTGGCTGCAAGGGTGCGATGGGAGACGGTGTCGAAGGCTGCGGAGAGGTCTAAAAGGATGAGGGCCGCGGTGTGTCCTTGGTCGAGTAGCAGGCAGATGTCATCTGTGGCAGTGAGGAGAGAGGTCTCGGTGCTGTGGTTGCTGCGGAATCTGGATTTGGAGGCATCTAGGATGGAGTTCTCTTCGATGAAGGTGGTCAGCTGAGTGTTCACGAGTCTTGCGGGGACTTTGGCTGCGAAAGGGAGGAGAGAGATGGGCCGGTAGTTTTTCAGGTCTGTTGGGTCGGCCGTGAGCTTCTTGAGGAGAGGTTTAACCTCCGCCCATTTCCAGTCGTCCAGGAAGATTCCGGACGTGAAGGAAGCATTGATGGTCCGTCCAAGTTCGGGTGCGATGGCGGCGGCTCTGTGGAATATGTAGAGTTGGCAGGGGTCTTTT
Organism: Triturus cristatus; assembly: GCF_964204655.1. Lineage (NCBI taxonomy): Eukaryota > Metazoa > Chordata > Amphibia > Caudata > Salamandridae > Triturus > Triturus cristatus. The sequence continues at coordinate 1,482,839,854 of NC_140590.1, read as the reverse complement.
GGGGCTCCTGAGTGGGTTTTAAGCATGGTCGCAGTGATGTGTTCGACGGTAGCAGGCTTCTAGGTCAAGATCATTGGCTGAACGGCCGCAACGAGGGGGGTGATGTTCCGCCTTGGTTCGCTGAAATTTTCGTAGAGGTCCTTGATCTTATGGTGGAAGTATGTGCTGGGAAGGTATGATGTCTGTGGCTTTGCTGGGTGGCTTTGTGAGCTGCTGTATGATGCTGAACAGTTCCTTGGCATTGGTCGCGTTGGCCTGGATTGTGTCTTTAATGAAAGTTTGTTTGGTGCCCCTAATGCACTGGTGGTAATCCTTCATGGCGCTCCTGTTGTTGTTCTGTGCTTCCGTGGTTTTCTGGTTTTGCCAGGTGTTCTCTAGGCATCTGCACGATCGAACCAGGCGGCCTTCAGTGGGCGTTGCTTGGCGGGGTGCCGGAGGGGTGCGAGTATGTCTGTGCAGCTGGTGATCCAGCAGTGGAGTTCTGTGGCTGCGGAGTTAGTGACGGTCGTGGCACTGGGGGGGTCTTGGCAAAGGGTGGTGTTGAGGAGTTCCACTGTGACCTTGCTCCAGTATCTTTGTGGCAGTCGTGGGGCGGGCTTGGTTGCGCTGGTGGTGTTGAAGGAGAAATGGATGCAGTGGTGGTCTGTCTAGTGCGGCTGGGTGGTGTGGCCGAACCGGAAGTTTGTTCCTCCCGCGAAGATAGGGTCCAGGGTGTGTCCTGCTCTGTGCGTGGGTGTGTTGACCAGCTGCTTCAGTCTGAGGTTGGCGAGGCTGTCGAGAAGGGTGATGGAATGGGGGTCGTTGTGGTTGTCTAGGTGGAAACTCAGGTCCCCGAGGAGGACGTAGTCCGTGGAGGTGATTGCGTGGGGTGCGGCGAGCTCGGCAATGGTGGTTGTGGACTGGGTGCGAGGGCCCGTTGGTCTGAAGATGAGAGTGGCTAGTAGCGTGGTCCTGGGGCTGGTCAGGATCTGGAAGTGGAGGTGTTCTGTGTCGGAGTGGGGGTCGCTCGTGCTGGATGTGGAGAGTCAGAGGGGGTTCTTGTGTGCGATGGCGAGTCCTCCTCCTGGGCGGTGGGGGCAGTCTTTTGTCTGGACCTTGTAGCCGTCAGGGTTGGCCGTAGCAATGTTGGGGCCGGAGGTGGCATTGGTCCAGGTTTCCATGAAGGAGGCAACGTCGGGCGAGAGGATGTCGAGCATGTCCCAGAATTCTAGGGCATATCGGTGCAGGGAGTGCACCTTGAGGAGGATGCAATTGAGGGTGTTGGTGTTGTGCGCGTCGGGCGGGCCTTCGGTGGTGGTTGGGGCATTGTCGATGATGAAGGATCTGCGGCAGGCTCTGCACGAGAACTCTCCCTGGATGGTGTTTGGTGCGGTTCTCACGCAGCGCTGTGTCTTCCGGAATTGAGTGCGTTGAGGGCGGTAGAGTCATAGCGGTGGGAACAGGGTGAGCCAGGGTTCCTGGCGATGGTCACTTTCAGGTCGAGGTCGGGCGCAGACAGGCTTGCCTTAGGCGCTCCTTTGCGACCATGCAGCGGTCTGCATTAAATAGGGGAGGGGAGGGAGGCTCAGCTGGGAGGCGGGAAAACGGGCGTGGGTAGAGGGGAGGGGTCAGGACAGCAGATGCGGCGGGAAGGGGAGGGGTGAAGCACGAGGGGGCAGGCACAGTAAAAGAAAGACAGAGCGATGTGGCGACAATGAACACAGTAAACAAAAAACACAGTTGGGCACAATTAAACAAAAAACGCAATACTCAAAGACAGCAGCCTCGAAACACTCTGGAGGGAAATCCAGTCCGATAACAGGAAAAAATGAAAGACAGAGCGATGTGGCAAAAATAAACACAGTTAAGCAAAAAAACACAGGCACAATTTAAACACAAACGCAATACTCGGAGGCAGCAGCCTGTAACACCCAGGGCAAGGGGCTCAGCAGCAGCGACGAAAAGCAGGAGCTGTCGGGGAGAGTGCAGGCCTATGACCGAAGTCAAGGTCTGTTTTGTTTGCTTGTACCCTTCTTGATGTATAAACTGTAAAGCGCTCTGATACCCTCAGTGGTCATGTTCGCACTATATAGAACTTTCTAAATAAAATAAATGAATAAGAAGATAGATGCAGATAGATGTAACTAGATGAAAATAGTGGTTGATAGAGGTTGATAGAGGTAGATAGATGTAGATTGCATCCTAATCAAGAATGCTAGGTCTACATACAGGAAGGCTGTAGATAACGCAAAGCGTACATGGGAAGAATCTCACTGGCTGGCCTTAAAAGATGCCAGCCTAGCAAGGGATGGGACCACATTTTGGAACCTTTGTAGATTCTCCCAAGGTCAGGAACCTGACACAATTCCTAACCATATCACCAACTACGAGTGGTTTACCCATTTTTCGACACTTTACTCAGATGACAGTGCACAAAGTACCGGTGCTTTTTCTGCTATTGTTTCCACAGACCTAACCCCGCCTGACAATGATCCCTTTACTGAAACAGAAGTCATGTCTGCTATCAATAGATTGGTCCCAGCTAAAGCTGCAGGCCCAGATGGCCTACCTGGAGACCTGTTCCGCTCTGACCCCAAATCTTGGGCTGTCTATTTTACCATCCTACTTAACGCCCTTCTTAAGGGACTACCTATCCCCGACTCTTGGAGGGGGGCGGAGGTCATACCCATATTTAAGAAGGGCTCCAGGGAGGACCCTGCTAACTACCGGCCAATAAGCCTTATTGACGTTAGTCAGAAGGTGGTTGGCAGGGTCCTGCTGGAGCGAATTCTATTATGGGTCACTGACAATGACATCTTATCACACTACCAGGCTGGGTTCAGGCCATTCACGGGCACGATTGACCAGGTCTTTAGGCTCCTATTGTTATATTGGAAAACTGTTCAGATTGGTAAGGGCAATCTCCACCTAGCCTTTATCGATCTGAAGTCGGCCTTCGACCTGGTCCCCCGTGACCGTCTATGGTCTGTCCTTCATGACTTGGGTCTTCCGCTTTATATCCTCGACCTCCTGGTACGCCTTCATGAGGGGAATTTTGCCAGGGTGAGATGGGGTAGTCAAGCACAGCGTACTGATAAGATCCCAGTCAGCAAAGGAGTCCACCAGGGCTGTGTACTAGCGCCCACTCTTTTTTCCCTTTTTGTGAACGGAGTGGTGAAATTTTTGCTAGAAGTCCCGGCGGACGCACCTGTTTTGGCGGGGGAAAAAGTCCCCACTCTTTTATTTGCCGACGATACCCTGCTATTGTCTAAAACACCAACAGGGTTGCAGAAGCTTTTAGACAGATTTTACTTGTTTTGCTCAATGAGAGGCTTGGTCATTAATACATCAAAAACTAAGCTCTTCTCTTTTAAATCTCGTAAATCATCTAGTGTATCTATTTTTTCTGATGGAGTCCCCCTAGAATATGTCAAATTATTCGACTACCTAGGTATTAGGATCTCCGACAATATGAGTTGGAAGCCCCACATCCATAAAATGCTGCTTAATCATAAGCGGGCTGCGGGGGTAATTGCTAAAGAACATCGATCCTCGAGGAGCAAGCCAATTACTCCCGCATTAATGATCTATCAGGCCAAAGCATTAGGTTCGGCTATGTATGGAGCCGAACTGTGGGGGTTCGAAAACACAGATGAACTTACTTTGTCCGAGAATAAATTCCTAAGAGAACTAGTATCAATGCCCAGGGGTACTCCTTTGAAACGTTTTTTTAGTGACTTGGGTAGGCGTTCATTTAAAGACATCGCTAGGCTACGCCCCCTGTTATTTTGGGCTCGCTTATGGCGTACCCCGGAGTTGAAAAAATATACCGAGGGCCTGCGAGAAATAATGAATACATCTGGCTCCCAAAAAATAAGCTGGCTACGTAATATTAAAAAATCTCTTACCCAGCTTGGTCTTAATGACCTCTGGGAACACGGAGCCCCTGTGAGCAAGGTCGATCTCAAAAAAGCTTATTGGGCTTGGATTGACAATCGGGATCTTAGTAGCTCAAATCCTGGAAGACTAACTGAAGCTTATTATACCTTTAAGCAGACAGTTAACTTTGAGCCCTTCCTTGAGTTTATATCAAAACCTAGGGACAGAGCACTGTATTTTCAATTCAGACTTGAGACCCTCCCCACTCGCGAATTTACTAGCAAATGGAAGCCTCCCTATCAGACCCCTGCCACCTGCCCGATATGCCCCGAAAAAGTAGAAAGTACAGCGCACATTATGTTTGAATGCCCAGTGTATAGTAATCCAAGAAAACGATGGTTAGCCCCTGCCTGTCGTCTCCTGGGCATTTCGAACTATCGAGTTGCCTTACGTATTCTTCGTTCTGACACAAGTTTGGTGTTAGTTTGTGCTGTGGCAAAATTCCTGGGCTGGTCCTGGATTATCAGAAACAAACTTAATAACTGCACTAGTTGATATAATGAATTGCTTTTTTTACATGACTTTTTAAATCACAGTTTTAAATTTGTATTTTTAATATGTCTTTTTAAACCAGTCATTAAGCTATTATCAGGAATCTGCTGTAAAATTTGTTCCCTAATGAACTCCTATTTTTATCATGCTTTTCTTGTATATGCTTTTATGATAATTCTTATCGAAATAAAGCTTTTTGACTTGACTTGATGTAGATGGATGAAGATGGATGAAGATAGCAGTAGATAGATGTAGATAGAGGTAGATAGAGGTACACAGGGTTAGATAGAGGTACACAGAGGTAGATAGAGGTAGACAGATATAGACAGAGGTAGATAGAGGTATAGGTAGATGTAGATAGAGGTAGATGGAGGTAGATGTAGATAGAGATAGATGTAGATGGAGGTAGAGGTAGATGGATGTAGATAGATATAGATAGTGATTGCTATGAATCCATCATATTTCATAAAGGAGTTATTATAACCTCTGGACACTATACAATATTTTTAAGATGTCAAACAGGATGTACCGAGTGCAATGACATATCAGCGACATTCAAATCAAGACGGCCCAAAAATGTACCAAACTTATATCTGCTGTTTCTAGAACCGAAGTTCTAAGGAGATTCTCAGACATGGAAATGCGACATTATGTTGATATATCTATGAATTATGTATTTCTGAGATATTATTCGGCCTATTGGGGTATATTGTCTACAGCAAGCTGTTAGAAATGAAGGACTCTTTTTAATTGCTGGAAAGGAATTTTTAAATAATTTCGACCTACAGTGTGCTACTACAGATAAAAAGTAAATGGAGCTACTATAATACCAATACCCTTAAATTGCATGTGAAAAGTCTTTTCACCACAAAAAAGTCCCCTTTTGCTTCTGCTACAGCAACTTCTATGCCTAAGAAGGATTATGTTTACAAAAGGATATTTAGAAATTAAGACTGCTTCATAATTGTTGGGCATTGTGTACCAGATGTAAAAATATCAGAAAACTTTTTACAGATAGTTGCTTTCATTAAGGTAGTAACCTATCTGCGAGCCAGTATAAAAAAAAAACTTGTAGTGTGTGCAGTGAATAGTATGACATAGTTGTAATGATCTACTGTGCACATTTGGTTGTTTTTTTTTGCAATCAATTGATTGTTTTTTCCCACTGTTTCTTGATGAGTCTTCAAACAAAGCACTGTTGAAAGTGAACAAGTATGAAAGCTGAAAACGAAAAAACAGTAAAGCATTTGTATATGTTGAATTAAAGTTTTGCTTGAAAAATATTGTATGTTGTTTGGTTGCCTAATGTTCAAAATCAAATTCTCACATTTTTTTTCTTGTTTCACAGTGGTTAGAAGTCGAGATAAATTACGTGTGTCAAATCACTAATCTAGTAATGGATTCATTGAGTTACTACTCATGTACTCATCCCAACTCTCAGGCACAACAGTTGCACTAGTCCAATCCTCCAGCCACTACCTGAGCAGTCATCCAATCACTCAGGTACTGCCCTTGAACTCATCTAATCTCCCAGCCACTACTCAAGCACTCATCCAATCACCCATGCGCTAACCATACACTTTGCAAACACCCAGATACTATGGGGCAGATTTAAAAGCCCCTTGCGCCACTTTTGCGTCACTTTTCACATGTTAAAAATAACGCAAAAGTGGCGCAAGGGGCTTGTAAATCTGCCTCTATGTATGCACTCATCCGTTCACTGAGGCACTGCCCATGCATTCATCCAGTCACCCAGGCACTACTCATACCCTCACACACTCCATTGCAAAAGCAGTAAAGGTAAATTCAGATGTCTGAAACCACACAGACCTCACAATCACATACATTTGATATTTTTGTGATTTCCTTTTTCAAATCAAAATAACGAAGGCATACAAATAATTTAGAAAAATTAACAAAGCACAAAAGAGATGTACAATTTGCAAACCATGAAAAATATTTTTAAAAAGGACAATACGAGCAGAAACTTGATCATCTCACATCATTATCCAATGTGTGATTTTTGTAAGGGTTTGAACAAATTTCTACCAATGACAAGACCTTAGTCATTGTTCGTCCTGATTTCTATGCACACTCTTTTCCCATTTGCTATGGACATAGTTCTCTCTGGATGTAATGGCTATAGTTCTCCATGGTTGCTATACACATTGCTGTTCCTCATTGCTCTGGACATTTTTTCCTCCTGGTTTCTCTGCACATTACTCTTCCTGGTTACTTTGGGCACAATTCTCTGTTGTTTTTATGGACATTGTTCTTAGTTAATGCAATGGACTTAGTTCTCTCCGATTGCTATTGTGTTTGTTCTTCTTGTTTGCTATCAATTTCTTCTTCATCATTGACAGGAACAATGTTCTTCCTGGTTGCAATGCACATAGGGGCATATTCACAAGGAACTATCGCCGAGTTAACGGCACTTTATTGCAGCCAAATTTGCGATAAACTTATCGCTCCAAACACAAGCTGGTGTTAACAGCCCACAGCACCAGTTTAGCCACGATAGCAGCCGCAAAAAACATCGCCATGGATGACCCCTGCAACTATTGCTAATGAGATGCAGAGTAGGCATTCCTGTGCCAAAAGTCGCAACAACACCACACCACAACATTCACAACGACCAGTCAGAACTGCGATAAGAACACAAACCAGGCGATAAGGTGCGTTATCAGCATGAAAATAACACCTGCTCTGACCTGGTGCTAAGTCGGACCACAGCCTGCACCACGAAAGGGAGCACAGCCCACAGCCACATCGGAAGGGCAACAGATGCCATGGAGCCACCAGGCATGCGATCCAGACACCCAAGAGGGCCACAACACCCACCGCCACCACCTCAGGACCCCAAACCCCACCCGGAACACCCCCCCCGGACCACCACAGAGGCAGCGCAGACAAAGACAGTGGACCCCCAGCAAACGCACCAGCCTCACAGACCCAACACCTGACAATGTCATTGCCCATTACTGGCCCAAAAGGACAACCATCCTACGTATCCTGACCAACAACGCCCAACAGGCCGACAGCACCAACGCAGCGGACAACCAACATCCCACCCCACACAAAGCTGCTGGCTGTGCTGCACCTGTTGGCCCCTGCTACCCCTGAACCAACACCCACCACAGTCGGAGGAGTCACACAGCCAGTCACATCCAAGTCCCTCACACCTGACCTGGAAAACACCATCAGAAAGTCACCCCAGTCCCTATACGTCCAACACAATGTGCAGGATCCACTGGACACCAAGCAAGGACCATACGCCATAGCTGGATGCACGCACTTGTCAGGGGCAATCCACAGCACACATGTCATACCTGTGCCCCCTGCCACACAGCACACACTCACCGCAACAGAAAGCACATGTCTCACATCAATGTGCAGGCAACAACCGAACACCGTGGAACCTCCACCAATCTCGCCTCCAAATACCCAGCCACTGTGCACGATTCCTCCAACCTCCGACAGTCCATCAGCAACCAGCCTCCCCAGGAAGGCACCAAGGGAAATGCACAGCCCCTTGGCAAGTTCAAAATAACCACCCCCCTCACCTCAATTCCACAAACATGCAACTCACAACTCTTGCAATGCACACGTCACAAAATCTAAACCAACATGCAAAAGAACATGCCCACCCACCAGACACGACAGAACAACTCACAATAGTAACCTGGGCAAGCCCTGCACATAAGCCATCAACGGCATGGCACCTCAGCCACAAACTAGCCGAATGTGGGGAGAGGTTACAACCAGGCATGTGTGAAGGAGGCAGGAGAACCATGACTAGGAAAGCACACAATGCTAAGAGTGGCGGAGATGTGCTGGACAGACCGCAGTATGCAGAACACACCCATATCCATGGCAACATACACCTCTGGTGTATGGAGTGTAGTGGACAGTTGACACAACCATGTCCCCCCGGCCAGTGGGGGAGTTCACACAAATGTTGCCTGTTACGCCCCCCCGTAAGTGTGAGCGGAGTGGGATTGCCCAGCGTATGCCAGGCCAGCGTAGGGGTGCGAATAAAAAGCACATAGCCCTGGGCGTGGTCCACTTCCGGAAAGCCCAACGTCTCTGCCAGGGTGGCGCCTCTCACCATGGCATGAGGCTGACGCCGTCCTCGTGAGCGGAGTTGCCTGCGATCCTATGCGCCAGCCATACCAAGGCCCGCTGGACCCCAAAACCGCAAGGCCCGCCCCGGCGCAGCCAGGCCACACTGATCACCTGCCCACACCGGCGTGTGTCAAGGAGGGTCCACCACGTGCCGGTGCAAGCTCCAAGCACCAGTTCCATGTCTTCTGCAGCCTACGCAGACCATCGCTGGCCCCCGACACTGGCCCACATTACTCCTTCCACAATCATATACTACACCGGCGTCCTCTTTGGCCCAGTAGGTCCCATATGTGAAACTGTGTCCTGAGTCCTGAATGGCAGTGACCCCTAAAGCCTGGGAAGCGGCCACAGCACCAGACCCCCCGATCAGAGAGGCATAGTTCCATATGGGCATCTTGTGACATGTGGTGCCACTAACCCTGTTCAACGCCAGCCGGCCACACGTGGTGCCACTAACCTTGTTCAACACAAGCCGGCCAAACGTGGTGCCACTAACCCTGTTCAACGCCAGCCGGCCACACGTGGATGAGGGACCAGGACTACCCTGTGGACCAGTAGATCCCACATCCAGCACCTAGTCGCGAATCACGAATGGCAGAGTCCACACCAGTGGTCGCACGGAGAGGAGTAAGAGGAAGATGTGGCTCAGTCCGCATGAAAGCCGGGTCACAGTCACGGAGGTGACCGAACACTATCAACAACTGACCTGGTGCCATCAACCCTGTTCATCGCAAGTCCGCGTCACGTTGTGCCACTGAACCTGAACTACGCAGGCCGGTGGGGCCATCCAACCTATGCCGGCGACACTCGGTGAATGGCCCATGCCGACCTCTACCTCAGGACTACACTGCGGTCCATTAGGTCACACATGTGGAACTGTGTTTTGGGTAAGATGTGGCAGAATCCACACCATTGGACACGCCTCATCTCAGGCATCCCCTAACTGCACTGGTGCCAGTAACTCTGTGCGCAATGAGTCATGGTTACCATCTGTTTGGACCCTGGTGGTATCAGAGCCCATGGCCTGGTGGTTTTTGCATTACCTTCTGGATGGACCGGACTTGGTGTCCGACATGTGTCTGTTCCATTCATCTCCACAATAGTGACTGTATCAGCGTGGGCCTGTCCTCTGCATCCTGCCCTGGGGGTACACCTTCCACTGTTCCTAGAGACACTCAGCGACAAGGACCCTTGTCATCCCATGGACCTGCTCTTCACCCGTGACCCTGCCCCAGTGCACTGCATGTCAGCGGCCCGTGGCAGCAGGCCCGTGCAGGACGCTGTTCATCCGGGCCACTAACTCTATGCAGCACAAATCATGGGGCCTTTATGGTTGTATGGTTGTGTCCTTTACGATGTACACTGTTGTTGATTTTTGACTGCACCAGGCAGCCCTTGCCGGCTGGTGTGCACACACCCCACACACATCCAATACAGGTGTCACTCGGTAAGTGTGCCTGCTAATAAATGTGGCCGTGCGCACGTGCCCGTAGCCATTCAACCCATCTGAGCAAGTGCGTCCATGTGTTCTTTGTGTCAGCTTGATGTGTACGGGCCCTGCAACATCACTGTGTGCTATCTTCTGCGTACGTTGCCATGTCACCTCAGTGTTGGCAGTGACCCTGGACATGTAGCCCCACACCTGCCCCCCGGAATGCACAGGCTGCGTGTGCTGGTTCGGCAGGGAGGCAGGGCGTGGTCCGGATGTGGCCTGGTGCAGGAAGTGTGGTAAGTGTTTCTCTGTATTGGGGTGTTGTCGCCACCAGGGCCACAGTGCACGATGTTGCAATGTGGCATATACCAGGAGGGTGGGCCCACAGGTACGGGGACATGTAGGAGCGCTAGGACTCTCGGGGTCTTGGCACATGCATGCCAGGTGTGATGTGTATCAGTCTTGTGGATGCATGAGTCTGTTGCCTGTTCTCATTCGCTGCATGGTCCCAGCCAGCCATGGGCTGGACACCTGTGTACGCCCTGTCCGGACTATTGGCCTATACCCAAGTGGGCGTACACCTACGAAGGCCAGCATCGCGGTGTTGTTGGCATGGTGCTGGACATACGCGGACAGGAATTAGAATGGTGTTCCATAGGAGTGCACGTGATGCAACCATGCAGCGCACACAAGTGTGGGTGCCCATGGCAGGGCGGAGCAGCTGTGTGGTAACGTGACACACAGTGAGTCCGCTCATGTGCACCGTGCTGGGCATATCATCCACGATTCCCAGGGTCGCAGACGTCCCACCACACCCACGACTGGCCTCTGTACGTCTCCTGTATGCATGCAGCTGGCGAAGTTAACGTAGGGATGAAAGGTCCTTTGTCTGTACTAACAGGCGGTAGCACATCTGCAGCTCTGAGCAAGAACTTGCATGTGCCCAGCACACCCTGACAGGTACGATGGCATTTGCTTGCAATTCCCACACTACACACTGCCTGGCGTGAGACCAATGTGCACACATACCACACGCAGTGGTACTTGGTCGTAGTTGACGTGCATGATATGGCCTTCGCACGTACTCCCACCCCAATCAAGGCCTGCACCCATTGCACACAGGCATTGCTCATTGCACCGAGCCATGAAATTTCATCCTCCGGACTGTCTCAGGACAAGCCAGTGCCACTTCAAGCAGAGCCACCGACGCAATGGCAGACCATCCCAGACACATGGTCTACTCCAGTCACGTGGAGCTGTACCATGCACGTCTGTTGCATGTGCTGGGTGCACTGCCGTTGGCAGTGCTGCAGATCAGTTACCGGGTGGTCTTCCGCCTTGCGCACGTCACCTGCGTGCAGCCTGTGTTGCATAGTCGCTCGTGCATATTCGAGTGGTCCATGGATGTCTACCTCTCCAACATAATGGTAGCTGACCTGAATTTCGATGTGTGTGTGTGCCCCCTGTTGGACCACAACCAGGAGTGTCACCAGGATGACCACTTATGGCATGCATGGATGTTCGGCATGGAACCTGGGAGACTGCATGAATCATCATGTGCAGTGAGCACATTGAGCCACTACCCGATTGGGCTTGGGTGCACATTGGGTCCACTGGTTGGAGTCAGAACATCTGTCCTGGTCAGCTGATGGATTACGTCGACGACATGTCAGATGTGGTGGCCGAAGATCGCTCATTGGAGATGTTGACCTACGCAGCTGCACTTGCGTTCATGGACGAGTGACAAGATACCTGCAGCCACAACTGGATGTGAGCCATTACACTTATCACAACACATGGTTGCATGTTATGGATATGGTCACAAGTCCAGAGACGACAGTGGACATGGCTACATTGGCCAGGACTCATGTTCCAGGCACGGGCAACCAACATGGGTTGGCACTGACTTGTGTTGGTGAGGGACTCCCCCGAGATGGACATGGGCGCTTTCCTACGTTTCTCATTCAGACATGCTGCTGTATTGGTCTGCATATCGTGGCACATATCTTGGCTGTACTAACTCGCACTTGTTGATAAAATTTCCGCACTTTCACTTGTCTCCAACTGTGTTGTGTCTTGATTTGTATGCCAATGTGTGTCACGGACTCTCTGGCTCCCTGCCATCCATGAATTGCTACCCCGTCAGGACTGTGTGTTTGTACATGTGCATTATCATGTCCCTGTTTCGTGCTTTGCCAGATGCATATGGCCGTTTACCGGCCACAGGCGGGTGCACTTGTGCCCTGTGTTTGGTTGTGCAGAAGTTGGTGTTTGTACCACATTGTGTTGGATTTTGGGGTGCTCTGCTTCCTATGTGTGTGTGCTGCATTGTGTGTGAGATGTCCCTTCAGCTCTGATTTGGCTCACCCTTCTCCCTTTCAGGTGGTGTTGTGTTCACTTCTGTGCCTTTTCAGTGGGGTGACATTGCCGGGTTGTGTGACTTGTGCACCTGGTTGGTGTTGTTGCTCGTGGGCATGGTTTGTCTGCTGTTGTGCTGTGCTTAGTTGTGATGTGTGCTATTGTGCCCATCTCCCCCCATCCCCCAGTCCCTGCTGGGTTCTCTCCCTGTTGCTGTTGTGTCTGTTGTTTGGTGCAGTTTGCGGTCCCCGAGTCCTGCCACCATCTCCAGACTGATGTGGTGGACCCCATTTCCTCCATGTCATCCAGCTCCTGGTGTGGCGCTAGACTCCCACCCCCGGTGTGCATTGCTGCCTTCTTGTTGTTGGCATGTTTCTGCCTGTTTGTGCCTTTTGTATCATTGCTGGAGTTCTGGTTGTGTGCCATTGTCCTCCTCTGCTCTCAGGCTGCATTCATCTTGTCCAAGTTGACCTGCCATGTGCAATGCTTTGTTGCCAATGGGTTTGATGGGGTTGTCTGCTGGCTCGGGTTGCCTCCTTTGTGGTTGGCTGTTCTTTTCTGTTTGGTCTGTCTTACTTTTTCAGGCTTTTGTAGTGCTTATTTCTGCCTGTCGTGTGTTTCGCGGTCCTGGCGGTGCTTATCCCTGCTTTCCTCATCGCGGATGGGCTCATCGCATATTTTCTAGTTTTGTGGTTTGTGTTTTTATCTCCGTCGGGGTGGTTGTATCGCGAACATTGGCCGCGTTTTCGGAGGACTATCACATGGTACCATCTTTTTGTGAATTCCACGTTGACACAGGGTTATTTTCCCACGATGGGCTGCGATGTTGAAAGATGCATTAAGCTACTCTTGCGCTAGTTATCATACGTTCTTCTGTATATGCCCCATGGTCTTCTCAGTTCTAATGAACATAGTTACCCCATGATTGCTAAGTAAAAAGAAGTGGTAAATATGGAGTGAAAAGAAATGCATTTATTATATGTCTATTAAGAACACAAGGAGCGTCCAGTCTTCTCCTCAATCCCCTAGTCATTCTCTTTTACCTTCAAAACTCCCCTCATTCCAAATTGGAAGTATGCCTTCCAAATTGGATTGCCGCTACGCCAATTGTCCCAACACAAAGGCCATTGTTTGAACTTATTGCTAGGGACATAGTTCACTTTGTTTACTATGGACATATTCTCCATGGCCCCTATGGACTTGTATCTCCTGTATTGCTGTGCAGATCAATAACCTGGTTAATATGGCATTTTCTTCATGTGTAGCTTTGGCGACTGCTCTCCCTGATTGCTTTGACCATTGTTCCTTCTGGGTAATATGGACTTGCAGTAGCACTATTTGTGGCTTAGCCTTAGGCCTGTCCAGTCACCAGAAATGGTAAGTCCCTTAGGTGTGGGGGTTTTTTGTTGTGCTTTTAGAAGATGATTGAAGGGATGAGCTGCTGCCAGATTTCTCACAAAATAGATAACAGTTGACAGATTTTGCCACTATAGTAGTATGAGGGATTTGGGTGACTGAAGTGCAAGTCAAAAAGGTGAAAGAGAGCAAAAGAAACTCTCTAAACTCCCTAGATTCAGTGATGGGTGGAGGGGTCAAGCGATTTTTAGTGGGAAGATGATATGAGGCGGAATTAAAGTTTCTTTGGGTTGAAGGTGGAAATGTCCTTAATTAACTAGATTTCCATTTGTACAAGGCAACTTTTTAGGATCACAGTGTAGATTTCTTGTTGAGATTTTCAAGTCAGTTTGAATATTGTCTGCATATTAATGCACAGTGTCACACTAGTTTTCCAGAATCACCTCTAGAGATGCCATGTAAAGGTTATATAGTCTGCAAGCTAGGACTGAAACCTGTGTGGTCCTTCACCATTTTCTCTGTTAGCTAGTTGTGATCTCCAATTTTTAAAATAGTATGCCCTTCCACAAACAGCGTGAGTGCTACACAGCCTGTGACAGAAAGCACTGTCAACATGTAAGTCATTATTTTAAACTTGCAACACACACAGTATAGGATATACTGCAACGAAATGTACATAAAAGTTTAAGGTAAAATGCTGCTTCCAAAATATATATCCAAAATATATATATTTTAGTAATACACAGACCGTACATAATGCACTTTTTTACATAACTGTCCCTTCAACCCCTCAGGGGTAGTAAGTGCTTTATAAATACAATTATTAAAAGCACGCACTTCACAGCTCAGTTGTTAACTCTTTGCACTATCACTCAAAAAGAATAAATCTTTGTCATCACAAAGCTTCAAGTGATTTGATCAATTAGAGCCAGTACAGGCTCCCAAGCATCCGCTACATTTGCAGATTAACTCATTGTGCGCATTTACATATGCACATTCTGTTAAAAATAAAAAACAAGCACTTCACGCTGTACAAAAAGCAGAACTATGTGCACGGCAGCATATGCAAAGTAACATTTAGGTGTGGGAGAGATGAGGACGCTGCCTTGAGAGACCATCAAAAGGTGGTGGGAGGGGGATGAAGGAGAGAAAATGAAGGAAGAGGGGAGGAGGTGCAAACAACAATGGAAGGCATCATGTCACTTAGTTGGAGAGGAAAGAAAAGGTACTGTTTGCTATGAGGACAGAGAACCTTAGTGGGCTAAGGGAATCATTTGTATGCAAGGAAGCTTCTCTAACAGAAAAACAACAAACCCACATCACTTAATATTTCACCAAATCAATGGAACAGCACGACGTGCATACCTCAGCTGTGAGTGTACAGATTATGCAGTAATCACACACAGGCATTTTCCCTCCTCGTCAAGTCTCCAGGTCTGGATTTCGATGCTCACCATCCACCTCTATACAAATCCATGGAAGCAACACTTTCAGCAGAAGGATGGGATTTATATAACAAAACCAATACCACAAATCAAAAGAAAATAAAGTTGGTGATCTGCTATTAAAATTTACTCAAGCTTGCTTTTCAAGTTAGCAATTCTGAACCGCTGTTCTCTAATGCACAGAAAATGAAATTGCCCAGAAGTAGGTAACCCAGGAACAAAGCACTACACAAAAAAATTGGCGCATTTAGGTGAGAAGGGAGGTGGGAGGAGATGTCCGGGCTGCTCAAAGGATGTAAACTAAGCAGCCATTCACCCCGAGCACTGGTGAAACTGACATTTAAGAAATCACTTTGACGTCAGAGAAAGAAATGGTGCTCTCGGGTAACAACGTCTGACATTTGGTCTTGGTCTTTGGATGCACTGCAAATGTGACGAGATTTATAGGCCTGTTTAGCACAGGTCAGAGCCATAGAAAACACGATTGATTGTGTGAAATGCTCTTAAAAAATAGTTCTGAAAACATTTCCTAAAATAGGACCAGGGGATGGATAGAAGTAATTGGTCACTGCTCTCGGGGAGGGCTAAACACAGGAAGGGGCATGATGCAGGCATGCCATGGACAAATGGGGAGAAGGAATAGGAGAGCGATGATGGAGCCAGCAAAGGGGAAGCCTATGGGTGGGCTGAAGCCCACAAAGTATATACAACATGTCTTTTCGAGACAGCACATGCACTGTCGGGTTCCATGTTTAAATATCGATGTTAAAAATATCGATGAAAAAAATATCGATGTAAAAATATTGATTACAGAAATATGGACTCCCTATACTTAAACAGGTAAGTACAATAATATCGACTCAAAAATATTGATGTAAAAAATATCGACTTTAAAATATAACATAACTTAAATTAAATTAATCAAATAATATTAATATTATTAACAAAATAAATTACATTTAATATATAGTTTAACTAATTATAACAAATAAACTTAATTTAATAAATATAAACACAAAAAAGTGTACATAAACATATATTTACTTAAATACATTTTATTAACTATTATCTTTATTTAATTTATAAACTGTTTAAAATATTTAAAAATAAAATAAACACATATATCAATAATTTTAAATAAAAATTAAATATTCTATATTTAATGAACACATTAAACTATTAAAAAAAATACATACATTTAATAATATAATAAAAGCATTAGTAGCTAAAACGTTGGATAGCGAGGTGGTAACAATTGCTATTTCCACTCCAGTGAGTGCAACAGTAGAGAAAGCGTTGGATAGCGGAGGGGTAAAAATTACTATTCCCACTCCAGTGAGTGCAACAGTAGGGAAAGCGTTGGATAGCGGAGGGGTAACCATTACTATTCCCACTCCAATGAGTGCAAGTGTAGGGAAAGCGTTGAATAGCATAGGGGTAAAAATTACTATTTCCATTCCAGTGAGTGCAACAGTAGGGAAAGTGTTGGATAGCGGAAGGGTAACAATTACTATTCCCACTCCAGTTAGTGCTACAGCAGTGAAAGCGCTGGCTAGAGGAGGGGTAAAAATTACTATTCCCACTCCAATGAGTGCCACATTAGGGAAAGCGTTGGATAGCGTAAGGGTACAAATTACTATTCCCACTCCAGTGAGTGCAACAGTAGGGAAAGCACTGGATATCGGAGGGGTTAAAATTACTATTCCCACTCCAATGAGTGCAACAGCAGGGAAAGCGTTGGATAGCGTAGAGGTAAAAATTACTATTCCCACTCCAGTGAGTGCAACAGTAGGGAAAGCGTTGGATAGCGTAGAGGTAAAGATTACTATTCCCACTCCAGTGAATGCAACAGTAGGGAAAGAACTGGACAGCGGACGGGTAAATATTACTATTCCGACTTCAGTGAGTGCAACAGTAGGGAAAGCGTTGGATAGCGGAGGGGTAAAAATTACTATTCCCACTCCAGTGAGTGCAACAGTAGGGAAAGCGCTGGATAGCGGAGGGTTAAATATTACTATTCGGACTCCAGTGAGTGCAACAGTAGGGAAAGCGTAGGATAGCGTAGGGGTAAAAATTACTATTCCTACTCCAGTGAGTGCAACAGTAGGGAAAGCGTTGAATAGCGTAGGGGCAAAAATTACTATTCTCACTCCAGTGAGTGCAACAGTAGGGAGAGCGCTGGATAGCAGAGGGGTAAAAATTACTATTCCCACATGATCGCAACAGTAGGGAATGCGTTGGATAGCGTAAGGGTACAAATTACTGTTCCCCCTCCAATGAGTGCAAAGGTAGGTAAAGGGCTGGATCCCAAAACAATAAAAAACAAATCCATCAACATTTTTATTAAATTTAATTTCCAATATTAACATAATTATTATATACATTTAAATATATTATTATTAACAAAGATAATAGCAAATAATTAATTACACATTATTTAACACTTTAATATCCACAAGACACACCTAAAAGTAATTACACTATTAAATTTAATAATTACTAATTAATTAATGAAAATTAATTTATTATTATTTATTAATTAATCAATAAAAAAATTATTTTATGGCAGCATCGCCGCCATGGAAAGGCTGGTGGGGATTTTCTATAGGGGCAGGTTGTGGGCCCCTGGGGTTGTGGGGGGGTGGTGGATGCACTTGGGGGGTACCCATGGTACCCCCCTCCATTTCCATGCACAAGGTGGCAGGCACCGCGTGGTGCCTCCCACATTGTGCATGGAAATGCACAACATGGCAATTTGGCATTGCAGCGGGTGCTGCTGTAAGCAGCACCCGCCGCAATGTTAAACTGCGGAATGCGAAAGCCAGGGTGGCGGTCGCATCCTAATCTGCGGTGCGGGACCGCCGCATGTCTGACGGCCGGTCCCAACACCTCGGGGATGCGTCATCCTAATCACCCCCTTAGTTTCTTGATACAGTGGCCTGGCAACACATAAGAATGTTAAAGTGACTTCTTCGAGCCCATTTAAGAGTTTCTCTCTCTTGTCTTGATAATGACTCTCCTCTCATGTGCCAACATAGTAATAATCATGTAGGACACAAACAACTAGAAAATATCATTATAATTGAGAATATTAATATCTTAAATTAATGTTGAAGACATGTCTTCTTTCTAATCACTCCTGCTAAAAGCAAAAGAACACTCACGTTTTTTCACTATTGTTTCTCTCTATTTTCAATGAAAGGAAACATTCAACAGCATTTCTCCTGTTCATAAATCTCTGGTATCCTTAGATTGAAAGCACTGATGTGAACCTTTGTGGGTAACTGTCAACGAACTAATTCCTGATTACAGAAAGCTATTTTGTCTGACTTGAGAGACTTTTAGTACAGCCTGGGGTAATGCAGTCTGCAACAGAAATTGATTTCTGCCTGACTCCAGGTATCTCTAGAAATGGCCTAAGGTACTGCAGCCTAATACAGAAAGGCCCTGTGTCTGACTCCAAGGAACTCTAACACCTGAACTTCCATAGTAGGATTGCAAATGGATCACTTCCAAATTAGGGGGGACTAGGAGAAAAGGTTTCCCCACTAGGGATAATGTTTTCCTTTGGACAACAATTACATTAAAAAATACATTTGCACATCAGGCCTTATTTTCTCAGTATGTAAGTCTACATCATTTACAGGTATAACCAGGGTACATCAGAGCCCTAGAACATGTCACTTGTCATTCCTATTAGTATGCCTGAAAACCTGCACCGGTCACAGCTTTCTAAGCCCATGGCTGCAAGCGTTTGTGAATTGCAAACATAGGCAAAAGATGCAAATCCCTGCACTTACATTGACACTGTTTTGAGAATCAGGCTTTCTGTGCTGATTTTCTTCCAAGTACTGGCATATTTAAAACCATTCACATTGTTTACAAAGCCATCAGGGCCAGTACCCCTATTTATTTTGCAGCAAGCTCACAATCACTGATGGATCTTTGTATAGTCGCAGCCAGGACACCGATAGACTAGAGACTGAGGAGTGTAAGCCTATGAATCCAGGATCGGGAACAACAACCTCGTAACCAACAGTACTTCCCAACACAGTGTGACTCCAACATTGGTTAAAAAATGTCTATTAACACAAATATTGTGCCAAAAATATCATGATGTCCAGAATATTGTGGGTCAAAATATTGCAGGTACAAATATTGCTTTTTAGGAGCTTTATATTGCTTTCAAATATAGTTATATGTAAGATTGTGGGACAAAATATTGCAGGAAATAATATCGCTTTTTAGGTCCGTTTGTATTGTTATTTAATATAATTGTATATAATATTGTTCTTTGATTAATGTGATGTGTTTTAGAAGTTTTTTATTTTAAGTTATTATTTTAATGTTAAGTGTGAGCAATTATTTTTTACTATAGTTTATTTTATTTTTAATCTTCTGATATTTGTGTAGATTTTTATTTTATTTGAATGTATTTTTTGATTGGTGTTTTGTTGGGTTTTTAGGGAAAAGGGTGGAAAATTATTTTAATGTTTATTTTTAATTGTTTGTACATTACTTTTTTACATTTCTTAATTTCATTATTAAGTACGTAACTTATTTTATTTGTAAATTATTTAGTGTATACATTTAAAGAAAATGGCAATTCATTATTGTAATTGTCAATTTGATATTTAGATTATTGATTTTTTAAATTATTTCACTGATTGTATTAATTTGTATACTAATTATGTTTTCTTGTTACTGTAGTTCATTTTTTGTATCACTTTTTAATGTGTATTGTTAATTGTGTCAAGTATTATTTTATGTTATTTTGTGAGTGCTGGATTGTTGGGGAATGTATTTATTATGTTTCTAATTGGTAATAATGTTATTGCTACTTTATTTATATTTTTAATAGATCATGTTATTTTAATTTGCAATTATTTTATTACATCTACAATTTGAAAAATATAAATTTGTATACATTTGTTAAAATAAATACATTTAGAATTTACTATTTATGTATGTTTAGTTATTTTCTATTTTGGAGTGGGAATATTAAATCTGAGCATTTCAAAGTCCAACAATTTCTGCTTGTGTCTTACGCAGGAATGGGAATAGTAAATCTGACCCCCACAAACTCCAATACTTTCACTACTGTTGCTTACTTTGGCATGAGAATAGCAAATCTGGCATCTTCAAAGTTCAAAATGTTTCCCCACTGTTCAGGTTGGAGTGAGAATAGTAAATCTGACCTCTCTAAGAATCAAACACTTTTCCTACTGTTGCTTACATTGGAGTGACAATCATAAATCTGCCTCTCCAAAGTCCAGCACTTTCCCCTACCATTGCCTAGGTTAAAGTGGGAATAGAAAATTTGACCCCTCCAAGTCCAACATGTTCCCCACTGTTGCTAAGTTTGAAGTGGAAATAGAATAGTGAATTGGACCCTTACACGTTTATTCTTCATATACATTTTTTTTAACAATCCTAAAGTTGTTTTGTGTTTTATTTTTAAATTATGTATTTTTATTTTTGGGGAGTAATGATTTTTATTAAAATATTTTTTACCTTTCACTAAATGGACATGTTTTAAAACGTTTTAATATATAACGTTTTGATTATTATTAGTATTTTGTTTCTCTTTATAACGTTTATTTCATAATTTGAATTATTTATGTATTATGATTATTATTTGTGAAATATTTATTTGAAGGTATACAATTTTTATTTTTTGTTTGTGAGTCCTAAAATGACATTTTACATGTTATTATATGCATTTTTTAAAGTGCATTTTATCAAGTCGATATATATTGTTATATTTAAAATTTGAAATACTTGCCTGTTTTGTAACAATATTGTTGGTGTTTTAAATTTTTGTAGTCCATAAAGCATTTAAAGAGATTTTTAGCGTGGTTTTCTGTCATACAACTTCCCCAAAATGTCGAAGATACACATCTTTAAAAAAATGTCATCACAATGCAGTAACAGTGCACTTCTGCTCCCAAAAGGAACCTACCACTCCTATCACTCATTGACAGTAACTTTCCCTTTGAACCTCAACAGTGATCTTCTGCCTTCTTGCTAGATTCAAGCTACACAAATACCACACACATATATGTTCACAGTCAATTTTTTACCCACCTTTTCTCTTACTTCTACATATAATAACTGGTGGGTTTTTCTGGGCTGTGTGTAACTGTACATTGGCACAGCTGAATTTTTAAGTAAATTACCACAGTTAATAAGGCTACACTACATCCCCTGATGAATCTGTGTATCATGTGTATGTCATAGAACAGTGGTTCCAACAGCTTGTTTTCTTTTCTCCCTAAATGCCAAGCATTATATTTTACCAAAACAAGAAAAAGTATCTTTTAAATTTTCCTCTGACATAATCGATATTTTTTCAGATTTGAAAATTCGTTTTATTTCAGATATTTAAATATTCAACAGAAATCAGAAACATGGAAAACAATTAATTATGAAGTGGTGAGCATGGAAAAAGTAATATAGTCAGGGACAATGCCATACTCAAGGGGTGGCTTCTCTTGTGTAATTATGGAAGATAAGATCTATGGAGGGGTTTAGGTTGTAAAAGGCACATAAAAGGGATACGTACCCATTGTCCCCATTATTATTTAGCAAAAGAACAATGGATTAAACCCAGAACTCCTGAGCGGGGGTGAGTGATTGAAAGGTTACTTTACTCCATCCATCATCTTGTTCTGTTTGCTATGTTCGCCCTAAGCAACCAAGGGTATACCCAGACGTGTGTTCCTTGCTTGTTGTACCACTGGGATCAAGCTAGCTTGGATGATGAGGGGTTATTCCCCGAAACTGGCCCTAGAAAGCTTGTTTCCAGTCCTGGGAGGACCTGGCCTGGCAGTTCGGACTGGACCGTTCTCAGGAGGAGTGGGGCGAAGACTGATTTGCATATGGCTGGGTCCAAACTGGGGTGGTATAGCAAGCAAAAGAGTGATGGAGTAAACCCAGATCTCTTGACTGGGGGGTGAGTGGTTCAAAAGTTTCAGCAGACCATCCATCATTTTGTTGTGTTTGCTATGTTCTCCCTAAGTGGCCAAGGTTATGCCCAGACGTGGGTCTCTTTTTTGCTGTGCCACTGGATTCAAGTTAGCCTAGCTTATGCCCCTAGTCAGTAGATCTGGGTTTAATCCATCGTTTTTTTGCTCACTATGCCACCCCAGTTTGGACCCAGACATCTGCAAATCAGTCTTAACCCTGCTCATCATGGGAACAGTTTAGCGAGAACTGCCAGGCCAGGTCCTCCCTGGACCGGAAAAAAGCTTTCTAGCTTTCTATGCAAGATATGTGGTTATCTTGGGGGCAGTACAAGTTCCTTTGCAGCTGGCCCCAGGAATTCCATCACCAGGTTAGTAACATTAGCACAATGGGTGGTATGGTGACATCATGAACTAGGAAATCAGAGAATGTTAACCTAAAACAGGATCTCTGGCTACCATAACTGTCCTCTCAGCGCACGGATTTCATTTAGAGCTGCATTTATCAAAAATGGCCAGGTCCAAAAGACTCACTAGGCAATCTCCACCTTTGTTCAAATGCAACCAAATATATTCTTCCATGTTAAAAAAAATTATAATTCAATTCAAATGCACTATTCACATGTGAGTTCCTTTGTAGAGAAGAATGACAGTTAGTTTATGTCACACAAGAGCAATACCAAAGAAATAGTTAGGAAAAAGCAGCAAACACCCAACCAAAAGGTTTCTATGGTAAGCTGCACAAAGACATCCAATCCTCTCTACAAGTTGATACTTAACCTGAAATTGATCTAGCCCAAGAGCATCCAGCATGGGTCCATGAGAACCTGACGCATGACAGAATTTTAGGAAATCCAGATATGAAATTTACAGACAATGTGGGGTAGATTTATCATAAAGTTACGCAACTGTAAGAATTTTGGGTTACTGGTTCAGGGGGTGAAAAACTACTCAAACAGCAACCACAGTCCTTGTATGGGTAAAGCCACAAGCAAACCCCATATTAGCCTGTACTTAACCCTCCGGTAGACCAAAACAACAAAATCCAATTAGTAGAACCGGAGGTATGCAATTTTAAAGATTTAAGTGAACATAGTGTCAAAAAGCCAAAAGTGCCAACTGTGGTTGTGTGGTTGTGCGTACACCGGGACAAAGCCATCAGTTCAGATTGACACTATTGGAGCACTGGCTGGCTACAGGATCCCAGTTAGGTGCACTCAACAAGAGTACCTTAAATCCTGTTGATGCAGAGTCCCGCGTTGAGGATGTGTTGAGTAGTAGTGATACCCAGGAGCTGTAAATCCATGATGCGAGGGCCTGCCTTGTCATCCAGGATGCCGTTGACAAGGGGCTTGAGATGCAAAGTCCTGCATCAAGATGCGTCACACATCAGATGATTCCAAAGTAGCTGCAGGGCTTGCGATAAGGAGTCCTACGTCATCATTGTCAAGGATGGCGTCAGTGAGTGGTTTTTGATGCGAAGGCCTGCATTGAGGATGTGCCAAGCAGCTTTGGTTCAACGCAGTGTTCCCAATGCAGAGTTATGTGAGGTGATGTGTCATGCAGTGGCTCAAATGTGGAGTTTCAGGGAGCCGGTGCATTGCGATGTGTTGGTTCTGCTGGGACCACAGCTGGACTGTCAGTGCACCTTTAGGCCTACTTGCAACAGTCCAGGACAGGGGTGGCACCACTTGGGAGGGCAGAACTCACAGCTGGCACAGTCCAGGTGCTGGGTTCAAAATGGATGAAGCCTTTCATGTCCTTGAGGCTTCTGATCAAGAGACCTGCCAACTGGCCTTTGGAGGCACGCTGATGGTCCTGGGTTCAAGTCTCAGGTTCATTTCTTCTCACTCATACAGGAGGGCAGCACAGCAAGGTCATCAGAGTGGCAGTCCTTCTTGCAGCTGAGGAGCACAGCAGTCCTTCTGAGACTATCTGAGTCTGTCACAGGTTCAGATTTGTACTGAAGAGGTGGGGTTTGAAGTCCAATTTTTATGCCTGATGCCCACTTTGAAGTAGGGCAATCTTCTAGTGGTCTCCAGCCCCCCGAGGGGTTGGAATACTCTGCTTCACTGCCCTGGTCCTAGCTTGTTTGGGGTCACAATAGACTAGTGTCAAACCCCTTTGTGAGAGTGCTCTGGCAGGGCTTTAGTGATGTGCAAATGTGGTAGATGACAGCTCTCACCCTTGTTAACTCAGAGTGGCCCATCCTGCCAACGCCTACCTTCCTTTTGTATCACTGTCTGGCATCAATACACAAAGTTAAGAGTCTATACACAAGCCTCCAACAGGAAGAGACCATCCAAGTGATAGGGAACATCCTAAATGACACAAATTGGGAATATCAGACACCAATGAGCTTTGTGATGGAATGTATGGAATTGGTACTTAAAGAAAATGTCTTTGAATTTTAAGACAAGTTATTTCTACAAACCCAGGGAACATCCATGGGGAGTACCTTTGCCCCAGGAGTGGCAGGGCTCAATGTTTTTGACTTCTAGAGAAAACACACTCTGAATGCTCACAATCCCTTCCAAACAAAAATCTGATTCTGGAAATGATTTATTGACGATGTACTTCTTATATGGGAAGGTCAAGAAACCACATTCCTAGAGTTTTCAGAATGGTTGAATAAACGTTACAAAAACCTGAAATTCACGTACCATATAGGTACTGAAGAAATTACCTTTCTGGATGTAACAATCTTCTTTGAGCAGGATAGATTACAAACAAAAACCTATTATAAACCTATAGCCAAAACACATTGTTAAAATTTGAGAGCTTCCATCCAAGATCTTCGAGGCAAAACCCGCCCTATGGCCAATTTTAAAAACTTCAAAGGAACTGCATCAAAATAGAACATTTTCATTCTCAAGCAAATCATATATTGCAGATAAATTGAGGTGCCACAAGTTCCCTGGAAAAATCATCAAGAACACAAGAAAAAGGGCTCAAAATCAGAATAGAGATACATTACTGGAATATCAGGAGAAACAACCTTTAAAACGCAGTCATTAAAACGCACTACCATTACCACGCAGTCATTACATCTCAACATCCTTTACATCACATGCCATTACAATGCAGCCATTAAAACGCATGTCACTACAACGCATGCCATTAGAACACACACCATTACAACGCATAGTTTTTACCACTACATTATCCAACACTTTCCCTACTGTTGCACTCACTGGAGTGGGAATAGTAATTTTAACCCCTACACTATCCAACACTTACCCTACTGTTGCACTCTCTGGAGTGGGAATGGTAATTGTTACCCCTACACTATCCAACATATACCCTACTGTTGCACTCACTGGAGTAGGAATAGTAATTTTTACCCCTACACTATCCAACACTTACCTTACTGTTGCCCCCAAAAATTGTGCGATGTAATGCTATGCGTTGTAATGGTATGCGATATAATGGCATGCGTTGTAAAAACATGCATTGTAATGGATGTTGCAATGAAAAACTGTGTTGTAAAGGCATGCATTGTAAATGTTTGCTTTGTAACATCATACATTCAATATCAGCAAAGAAATATTACAGATCCACTGCTAACCTGTGTTACAACCTGTAACACTACTCTTAAACAGATGACGAAGATCATAAGAAATCACAGGCGAATTCTACAGGCTGAAAACTTAAAATGGGAAAAAACTCTATTTTCATTCAAAACAGCAAGAAGCCTGAAAGATCACCTGGTCCCTACACTCCCAAAAAGGATATTCAGAGAAAACACATGGGGGTTACCAAACAAAACAGGTCACTACCCGTGTGGAGACTGTAGTGTATGCCATCTTATGAACAAAACAAAAACACTAGAGTTGGAATCTGAAAAAAACGTTGCACCTAATAAAACACACAAATTGTAATTCTACCAATGTGGTTTATATGATCACCTGTCCGTACAAACTGCGATACTGAACAATGACCAATAGAAAGATCAAGACCAGGATTGCAGCAATATTAGATGCAAACGGAATACCACAACAATGACTGACCATTTTCTAGGAACAGGCCCCATGACCAATGACCATCAATGGGTAGTGATAGAACAGATTGACACACTGCTTGACGATCCTCAAAACTTACTCCTAGAGAAGGAACAAAGATGGGTATACCATCTTTCAACACATTTACAAGGTCTAAATGATGACATACCATGGAACGCACTCAACAGTAGAAGCCAAGCATAAGAGAAGAATGAAGATTCTCTCATTGATAGCTCTCAGCAAATGCTTAAATACATCTAGACAGATAGGTTTATAACCTCTCTCCCATTCCATTTGTTACCTTAATGACCTTTTTCCTAACAACATTAATCAGGAAACTCTTTACGTCAGTTTCTAATGAGGCTGAAAAAAAATAAGTGACGTTAATCCATATCACCTGTATGGACGATGGACAGAAGAAAAGAAAGGTTTATATTTATGCAGCTTAATGAACAAATATGCCTAAAATAAAAGTCATACTGTGACAATGCCAGAATGATCAATGAAAGCTGGACTTATTATTAATACACACCAGTCCTCCTTTTCGAAAAACATAAATCAGATAATCGGTCTGGTAAAACCATGAACGTACATGGGAACAATAAAGTTAATTAAAAGAAATGTGGGCACACAGAAGAAGGGCCAGTCTATCGCATTCAATGTAAGGCCACACCCTTCTCGCATCTCGTGTGCACGTCATGACACACGCGGACTAACGCGGAAATACATTCATTACTTAAACTGCCTGCAACCAAGGACACATCCCCACCGGGATCCCGGACGAGGCTAAAAGACAAGCATTTCTGCAGGCGGTTGACCTTGGCGTAGTAAGTAGATCTACTGAGAGAATATAGCCACATTTTTTCAAAACTCCTTTTTAGATGGACAACTACTGCCTTGTTTCTTTACTTCCGCATACACGTAGAGTGTGACATTAGGCACCGCCTCCCCGTCGGGATGCATGTTACGGATAGTGAGAATTCAACTTGAGATTTCTGGTCCTGAAGAAAGCCAGCCTATTAGGCTAGTATTGGCTGAAACATACAGACCATTTTAATTTCTTGAGCACTTTTCACATATTTTAAGGTAGGTACGAGACAATTTTTTGCTCACATATGTCTAAACAAATCTTGTAATCCTACCCCAGGAACTGCACAGTAAATGAATTTAGTATCCTGGAGGTAGTTTTAAATTATCACATTCACACAAAAGAAAAAAAAAACTGCTTCGCTGTAATCGGGTATCGTAGCACACCCATGAGGCCTTTGGCCCCCTGGGTGAGAACCTTATGATGAAGCATGTCACCAACTAGGTTGGTAGGTGAGGGTTCTTTTGAAAAAATGTAAATATTTTCTTTGTAAGGGATACCCCTTGGATTAACTAGAATTGCCAGTTGATTCAAGAAATTACCTTTAGCTTGTTCTTATTGTTTAATACTAGAATTTGGGGAGAGGAACGAGCCTTTGGACTCTCTCCTCTCTCTCTCTTATGTTGGATAGAAATACACAAAGAACAAATGTCAATTACACCTGGTCATGTGACCCAGGAAACAGGCAGCAGACACTAAATGGTAGGGACAAGAAAATAGCAACTTTCTAAAAGTGGCATTTTCAGAATTGTGATTTAAATCTGACTTTTCCATTAACAAGGGTTTTTGATTACAATCCCATAGACAACAAACTAGGAATTCCAACCTGCTTCCAAATGAAAGTTATCCATAATTAAATGTATTATCCTACAGGATAGGTAGGTCTTGCAGTAGTGAAAAATGAATGTAGGTGCTTTTCACTACCAGGACACGTAAAACTTAACATTGCATATCCAACTATTTAAAAACACTGCGGCCTGCCCTATGGGAAATTTAGGGCCTACAGTAGGGGTGTCTTATATGTATTAAAGAGGAAGGTTTAGGCCTGGCAGAGGGTTAATCTTCCAGGTCGAAATGAAAGTCGAAACATGCATCCACTTGCTGCAGTGGCAAGCTTGAGACATGTTTGCAGGGCTACTTAAGTGATTGGCACAATAGGTGCTGCCAGCCCACGAGAAGCATTACATTTACAATGTTTATTTAAGCACAAAAAGCCCAGTTAAAATATCCCAGTCCACCACACTCTGGGAAGTAGTCAAAATCTTGAATTATGAACATCCAGCCACTATGTTAATCCTTTCAGGAGACTATAATATGCAATTGTTTCCCAAAAATCACGCCTACAAACCAAGCAGAGCGTTAATACAGATGTGTCGTTCTCAGCTTAATAAATATAATCTTACGCTATTACAGGAAGACGCGCAAAATTCCGATAAGAGCGTTCCAACATTCAAAAAGTCAGGACAACTCTCCATTATTGACTATACCATAATTTCAAAGGATCTTGTATCCTCTCTACGCGATTATCAAGGTGCCGATTCCGATCCGGTGAAAAAAATTACCGTACGACTCGTCTCCGTATTTTTTTACGTACGAGTCGCACAAGTACCGTACAAACTGCCAAGTACGATTGGGACGTGAAAAAGAACTACGAATAGTGTTGGGAAAAGTCGACAAGAGTGCGTCGGAAAGTGTCCACGTCCGAATATCGTCGGGAAAAGTGTACGAAAGTGAGCCGGACAGTTTCACTTACAAATCGTAAAACACAAGTCCGAGCGCGCAAGTACGATCCCGACCGCCCGTCCGAATACACAATCGCACGTAAAAAGGCCCGTAAGGAGCCAACGCAGTAGCACACATGTACACGGGTAAACTCATGCCCGTGTACGAGCCGCGTACAGCCCCCCCACACCCAAATATGTCAGCACCGTACAACACCCTGTCCGCACTGCACCCCAGGCCCGCGACTGTACGCGCCGTACCCCTCCTATGTATGCGCAGCACCCCCTCATGTACACGCCTTACCACCGCATGTACACACCGTACCCCTGCACCGCATGTACGCACTGTGCCCCCAGCCCCCCACCGCATGTACGCACCGTACCCCTGCACCGCATGTACGCACTGTACCCTCAGCCCCTACCGCATGTACGCACCGTACTCCTGCACCGCATGTACGCACTGTACCCCCAGCCCCCCACCGCATGTATGCACCATACCCCTGCACCGCATATACGCACTGTACCCCCAGCCACCCACCGCATGTATGCACCGTACACCTGCACCGCATGTACGCACTGTACCCCCAGCCCCCCACCGCATGTGTGCACCATACCCCTGCACCGCATGTACGCACTGTACCCCCAGCCCCCCCACCGCATGTACGCACCGTACCCCTGCACTGCATGTACGCGCCGCACACCAACACCGTACCCCAGCCCCTCACCCAGCATTGCATATGTACGGATCGTACCTACGCGAAAAATACTCTTACAGAAACAGGACACTGTAAAACAGCACAAGGAGGGTCAATCCGACTCGCACAACACCACAAAACACGTCGACATGACAAAATATATCTCAAAGACTGACCTGGCACATCCAAACAGGCAAACAGAGGCCCCAAATCACAACCACCACTTGTAAAACACCCACCAAAATTCAGACACAGCCACACCCAAAAATGGACCAATAAAAAGGGCCAACACACACAACCCATGAGCCTTTGCAACAGACCCACTGCTGCCAGACCCCACTGACAAACAACCCCACACAACTCATACCTTCGCTACACCTTCACTCACACACCTTCGCACAACCACCTCCACAAACATCCCCCTCTTCACATTCACACCCACACACCCACAACCATCCACACCCACACCCACACCCCACACCATGCCCACAGACAAGAATCCAAAGTTCACCACGGCGGAGCTGGAGCTCCTTGTCAACGAAGTCATCAGAGTCGAGCCACAGCTGTTTGGAACATTGGTCAGACAGACCAGCATAGCTGCAAAATCAGCCATGTGGCAGAGGATTGTCAACAAGGTAGATGCTGTTGCGCCCTTCCGAAGGACCAGGCATGAATGCCAAGCCAGGTGGTACGATCTGCGCAGGGCGGTCAAGAGGAAAATGAATGAAGAACATGCCCAGACCAACATCCCTGGAGGTGGAGGTGGGCCGTCCCGCAGACCCGTACACTACCATCCCTGGGAGGAGAAGGTGATGGCCATGCTACCGCCGGTGGGACTACACGGAGTTGAAGGAGTCGCAGAGCCTGGTGAGTACACAAACAACTCACGCAACTTGGGGGGAATGGCATCCACACCCCAACCACAAGAAATGCACGCACCTACCCCCAAGCACTCACCGCACACAACCACGCCCATGCCACTAACGTCACCATTCACCCTTCACAAATCAAGGTAAGGCCATGTCCAAGGCTACAACAACCACAAACACATTGTCAAGGCCTGCATCTGAGGGTCCCCGGAGGAAGGTGGGTCGTCCACGTAAAAGACCGTGAGAGTCAGCGGAACATCCCCATCTCCCAGGTCACCTGGCCTGGCACCTGGCCCTCTGGCGCAACAGTAGCACCTCACCCAATGACATTCTCTGCCACATGGACTTGCTGGTCACAGTCTGACCAATGATGACCAACACTGTGGTCTGGACTCTGATGACTCCAACTGACAAGGATGCCATCTCCCCCTGTGAACTTTGGATTCTATTCCCCCGGTAGAGCACCTTAGCACATCTACCAAAAGACTCACCCCACCAAAAATAAATTCATATTGTTCTGCACATGAGATGTTGCTGTCATTTTGCATTATTCAACGACATATGTGTGTGGAAATGTCTAACTATGCCTGAGTGTTGAACTAACTCCAGCCGTCCATACCCTGGGATCAGAGTCTGGTACAGGACACACATGGGTCACAAGGTATCATTCAATGTAGGCATGGAGCACAACACTCACCTGTGATGGCCTCTGGCTGCTGAGGGGGGGCTTGCTAAACTGTGCGGACAGACCTATTTGGGAGATCATCATCAAGGCGTAGAGGTCATGGCCCATGTGGAGGTACCCGGGGAGGGAGTCCCAGGTATGTGTGGCCAGGTGGGAGAACAATGTCCTGTATGCTGGAGTACGGTGGATGTGAAGAACGGTGGCCAGGGCAAGGTTGGATGCACGGAGATGGCCCAACAGGATCTAGGATGGCAGACGTACAAGGTTGGTTTGGGGTCGGGGTTGTGGACTGCCTCCTGAGTGTGGGTGGGGAGTGTGGAGGTCATCCTGCAGCAGACAGTGATCCATTGCAGCTATCGATGGTGGACGGTGAGGTGGCTGGGGCGCAGGGTGTAGAAGCTGAGGTGTGCAGATGCCCCCTGGAAGTGGACCAGTTTCCTGGGAGTTCGGATGTACTTGCTCCGTAGAAGGCAGGGCAGTATATGAGATGGATGTTGTCATGGACCTGGGGTATGGTCTGTGGTAACTTGGAGTGGATCTATCTGTGGATCATGTGCATAATGCAGAGGGCGTTGCAGCATGAGGTACAGATGCTGTGGACTAGCATGGCATATGTGAGCGAGCCAAACATGATGCACACCATCTCGTGTGTGTGGCCACTGGGTGCTTGTGCAGGGCCCGCAGCAGCAGGCGCCATCTCCCTGAAAAATGCCCCATTTTGCACACAAAGACTAGGATGTCAGAAGGACAACTGCAACAGGCGCGTGTGAAAAGTAAGGAGTGTCCAGTGTCACATGGCACACCCAGAGACAATGTATGCACAATCACCAAAGAGCCATTACACCGGATCAGGAAACTGAAGGGCGACCTGCGCACAGGAGACACACCCTCAGCAGCTGGTGATGGCCCATTGGGTGGTCGACCTTGCTAAAAAACATACACGACCATGTACTTCATGCCCAATAGAGAGCCTAATCCATGAGCAACTGCATGCATGTCGCTAAACTACACATGGCTCCTACGCATTATCGACAGCAAGTATGCCAGAGATGCCGCATGCCAAGTGGCAAGAGACCTGCATTGACAGAGACGAGGCACCTTGGAGTGTGACGAACACCTTTATTACTCAGCCTCACACTAATGGAATTGCATCCATTGGAACAGAATCACAGGTCATTTGGCTGACCATGTGTGACCTACACTGGACACCCCCTGCAACACACAGATGTGGTAAATCCTACTGAGCTGGCACACAAGTGAAGGGGTTGAGCCTCACACCCCTTGCTGCACACGGAGAGTGTACAATTCCCCAATGAGCCTCATATGGGGATGTCCCACACCATGTCCACCATTAGCAGCCCGTATGTTCCTGAGGGACGTTATACACACATTGATGCCTTCATCAGAATCCACAATCCATGACAGATGACTGTCAGGAAGGGTGACTATCAATTCACGGGAGCCATGCAACACTTCAGGTGGCCCATGGTGAGTCGACATGTATGCACGGTAGCACAACATGCACAGGAGCAGTCCCCACATATCACAAACACGTACCTCCCACAAAACGCCTTGCTGCACTCCTTACCCAAAATGACTTTTCACCATGTCTGTGCATGTAACTCTGATCCAGCACACGTTGCAATACTTATGAGGAATAGCAGGAGTGCAATGATGACATGAGCAGACGACAGCCGCAGGAACCTGGGGAGGACAGACACACAACAAGTCAGCGAAGAGCTAGTAATCCGCAGACATGTACATGCACTCTACAGGATTTATGTTGTCACCATGCTAATAATGAATTTTGTGTACCCGCTAAAATTTGGGGAATGACATCATCACTTGAATGACACATCAGAACACACCTCCAAGTCACTTAGCACACAGTCAGCTCGACACACACATTGCAACACATGCCACACAAGGCTCTAAGCGTGCACACTCAGACACAGGGACTCACCATCATGAGAAGAAGTTGCGGATAAGCTGACTCCAGATGTCCTCATCCTCATCCTCATCCTCACTTGCCCCATGCCCGAGCCCTTCATCCTCCACGGGTGGATTATCCTGCTCATCCGGATCCAGGATGAGTGGCACGGCCTTCTCCACTGCCATGTTGTGCAGCATGCAGCACACAAGGAAGATTTTGCAGACCTCCACCGGGGCATATGGGAGTGCGCCGCCGGTCTTGTGGAGGCACCGGAATCTGCTCTTCAGGAGTCCAAACGTCCTCTCAATCACGCGCCTCGTCTGCCCATGGGTGTCGTTGTACCGGTGTTCTGCTGCTGTTCTGGGGTTGCAGAGCGGCGTCATCAGCCACGGCATGTTGGGATAGCCAGCGTCCCCTACATGGAAACATCATGGACAGAAGTGGGTCAGGAGAAGCAGTAAGATATTAAGATACCGCTAAATACAGGACTAACAGAGTATACCCACCAACAAGACATGCACGTTCGTTGCGCAGCTGCAGCATCATTTCAGGCACCCTGCTACACCTCATGATGTAGGCATCGTGTGCTGATCCTGGAAAACGGGCACAGACATGGGATATCATCATGTTAGCAAGACATACCACAAGGGCATTGATGGAGTGGTAATGTTTGCGGTTACGGAAGGCTACCTCCTGTGCGTGTGGTGGTACCAAAGCCACATGTGTCCCATCAATGGCCCCAATGACATGGGGCATCCCTCCCAGGGCATAGAACTCACCCTTGACACCTGTCAACTGCTCACGAGTTGGAAAATGTATGAATTCATCCAGGTATAACAACATGGCCTCTAACACATCATGCAGGACACGGCTGAACATGGTCTGGGACATGCCACCTACATCAGCTATGGCCAATTGAAACGTACCAGTGGCAAAGAAATGTAGGGCTGCCATCACCTTCATCTTGGCTGTCAGTGCAGTAGGATACCTGTGTAGCGGTTGGAGGTGTGGTTCCAGCCTTGTGGTCAAGTTGTCAATCAACGGTTGGGAGAAGCGGTAGCGGCAAATACAGTCACGTTCCCTCATGGCAGCCAAGTCTGGCATTGGTCGGGGGAGAGGCGGTGCCCTGCAGAATTTTGGAAGGAATAACGAAGATTGAGTACAGCACTATACCACTGTCAATGAACTGAGCCCATGTTCAACAGCTAATACACATATGCTACATACAGAGTCTGTACTGTGCAATGCATCCAGGACACGTATGCCAGCCAGGTGACAC
Source organism: Triturus cristatus (assembly GCF_964204655.1). NCBI lineage: Eukaryota > Metazoa > Chordata > Amphibia > Caudata > Salamandridae > Triturus > Triturus cristatus. Next base: position 1,482,805,712 of record NC_140590.1, on the reverse strand, counting down.
CCCTACCAACAGTCAGCTACACACGTGGGTGCTCAAGGTCAACATGACATGCCATGTGTAAGTGAACAGGCAGACGCATTACAGGAGTGACAGACAACCACATATGTGCATGAGAAGGATGTTTCATCATACAGACCGGTTGCGGAACACTAGAGTCACAGGTCACATGTCCATGAAATAGGACAGTCCACACACCTTGCCATGAAGGGGTACATGTCAGGAATGATCACACATACATTGCGACTACGCAGATATGTCCTTGTCTCGCAAGTCCATGTGTGATGCATACATACACCCGTTACGTCTGATTCCACATGTGCCCTGGTGTGCATAATAGTGTGCCATGCCCAGCGACACGCACACACATGTTGGATGCAGCAACTGCAGATGCATGTCACGGAACAACTACAGCAAGCTCATGGGAACACATGACACACACATGACATAGTCACATCGTGCAACGCCGGTAGTTACATGTCAGGTGTCATTATCCGTGTCCCTGGCATCAGGGGACAGTTGCGGGTGTAGGTGACTGTGCCATGCCAGTGATGCAGTGCTCGACTGTCCCCAGAGAGTAGCTCCTCTGTATCAATTGATATCAAGTAATTTTCTGTTGTGTCATGCTCCCCATTGTTTCCCAGTGGCATGGTGGGTAAACCAACTGTGTGGTGCAGGGCCTACATATGTTTGTAGTATTGTAGATGTCACTCATGTTGCTGTTCATGCTATGCGCTGTGTCCTATGTAGTTTGGACTCATGTGTCATATGTATACAGATGTCTGATCATTTCCTGTCTCTTCACCTTGCCCACAGCATCGTCGGGGGAAACCGAGGGAGACACTGGCACGGACGTGGAGGAGGGATCCAGCACCGGGGCCACCAGTGCTGGGGAGTGTGGCGCAGCAAGTGGCACGGGAGTCAGGCGGAGGACCTGTCCAGTCCCATCACTGCCCTCCCACTTGCTCGGGTCCCTTGTGTCCGTGCTAGGTGACAACAGGTGCGTGAGAGACGGCAAGGAGGTGTATTTAAAAGGTGAAGGGTGCACTTCCACTCCGGATCATTCTGTGGTGTGTAGGCACATTCAATTGCATGGTGCTTGTCATATGCCTGCTCATGATTTAGCTTGTATTCTGAAAGGGATTTGTGTGCCAGTTATGACCCCGTCTTGTACGCTGCTTGCTAACGGTAATTATGTGCTGTTCAATGATGAAGCTTGCTGTGGGATGCTTCCGGGAATTCCTCACATCGTGACTGCATCACTACGAGTGGTTTTCTGTCATTACGTCCTTTTCCCACCCCCGCATGGCCGGCTCGATGTATCCATCTGGCCTTCCATTCCAACCTTGAAAGCAGAGTTCAACAAGATGAGGAGAATAAGGGCTCTATTGTCTCAAAAACAAGTTGTGTTGACTTCATCCCGAGAAACATTTGTCCTTCACATAGCTCACACGCGCACAGAGGTGCAAGCGCTTTTGGACACTGATCTCCCACTACATATTTGGGACTCGGATTCAGACTATCTTTCATGCCTCGTCAACAAGTGGCATGGATGTTTTTTTCTAAATTGCGGGATCCGGCCTCGTGACCTCCTTCCATACTCTGTTTGGTGTGATTCCCGCATTTCATCATTCGATTTTTTCTAGCGTCTTCGGAGGTCTCCCTTTGCTTCTCGCACTCGTGGCTGGGGTGCTATTATTGATCTGCGTACTACGCTGTGGCTTCACAACTTGCGTTACAAGACAGCATGCACCGGCTGCTCCATCTTCGGAAACAGATGCTTGAATTCTACGGCACTCTGCCGCTGGCGACCTTAAGCAGTGCCTATGGATTGTCCTTCCAGTTTCCCTTCTTTACCTGCGTGCAACCTGTCTTTCATTGCCTAGATTGTCCATTCAAATGGGCTCTGGATTTGTGCCTGTCTAACTCGATGTCTCCTGACCCGGATTATGATCGACTGATGAGCCCCTTAGTGGCTCATGAGTTGGACTGTTCTGGCGTCAGGATCATGGCCTGTGCTGCAGCACATGGAGTCCTAGGGAATTGGGACATCGGAACGGCTGCAACTGAATTCTTATCCAGAAGTTATCTTTATGTCCCCACCTGTTGTCCACAAATGGTGCTGGATGCCCCGATTGTTGAGGAACACGTGTCTTCTTTCCGCCTGCTGAACTGGATGGCAGATAATTTTGCGGAATGTTCTAATGATTTCCTCTTGGAAGCTGTTGCAACTTATTGTGCTTATACCTTGATGGATTGACTTTAGCCCTGCTCATTTCATGGTGCATCCATCGATGTTATGTATTTTCCCCTTTTACATGGTTCATTTCCCTGCAACATCGTTCATAATTGACATTTCTTTTCTGACTTTTTCGCTTCCCTTCTATGGACTTCCATTTCATGCCCTTGGTTCCGTTCTATCAGACTTGAACTCTGCGTTCTCGATTTTGCGCCCCTAGTGGTTAGTGGTACGAACAAGGGGGGGTGTAGTGATGATTCCTATCTCCCTATGTGCAATGCTAAGTTGGCACCACCGCGTTAGTTGTTAGTGAGCCATCTTGCCAATTTTGCTGCTTTTGCACGCAACACTGTAGTTGCGTGTTATCAATTTTAAAATGCCTACTCGAGTTTGCTTCACATGAGGACTGTCTGTTGTTTGACATCCTTCACAGTGAGCAGCGAGCTTGTACTGTACATTGTGTACACAAACAGTCTGGGTGACTAGACGGTGCATGTTGTTGTGTGCAGGTTGATCGGCCCACTATTTAGCCATTACATGCACGCAGCTGCAGATACCTGATAGACGAATGCTTGCCATATTGCAGTGCAGCATGTTTGAGTTTCATTGTGATGGGGAACTTTCGCAGGAGAAGAGACTAAATGATCCTGTGATGTGATACCACTGAGCTGATCTGTACGGTGGGGGGTCCCCCGTTCAAGCCTAGAGACCTTCTATTAGTCGAATGATACTACTATTGGTTTACTGGCGACAGGAAGGTTGCTGTTTCCATTGTCATTTTCTCATGATTGCTCCTTTCATTGTCTATGATATTGCAACAATGCTGATGCTTCTAAACTTAACCATTTGGCTGCTTATGTTAGCCACAGTACTGCATCTTAGGATGCGAGGTTCATTGAATGAACTCTTTCAACTTTACAGTGTCTGTGTCTATTCTGTTGTGGACTGATCTGAGAATAATGACGAATAGGTATGTCTGATTCCCACCATTCCTGAGAATATTGTCATGCGCTTGTTCTGGGTTGTCTATACATTGGGACAGCCGAGCTCAACCTCGGCTAACGAATGGTACACTAAGTTAGTCGGATAAGGGGTTCTGGGTTCTGAGGGGAGTTTGTGGTACACCAAACATGTCTCCTTCGTGCCAGGCACCGCACCCCCTGCCCCTGTCTCCCCTGCTGCCGTCAATGCAGAGTCTGTGGACATTCAGCGCCAGTTGCAGGTTGGTCAGACATTGCTGCTGCGTGTCCTCCATGGCCACACCAGACTGCTGACACGGATGGTGTCGTACATGGAGGGCATGTCATCAGCGATGTCTGACCAACGGATGTTGCTGAGGTCCATTGACTCATCACTGACGGCAGCAGTGGGTCTCCGGCACTGCTCCGTACACCTCCCTACCCCGGCACCATCCGCACTTCCCACTCCCATGCCTGTCCCATACACACCCAGACGTCCCCATGTACGCACCCCACCAGACACAGGCAGCACACCACCAGGGAAGGCCAAGCGCACACCTCCTGTCAAGCACACACAGGGGGGAGAAGGCACAGGCACTGGGTCGGGGTAAAACAGCAGCCACGCTGTCACAGTAGGAGTCCGCAGTCCTCACGACCCACTACCTTCAAAACCACTCCCCTTGGCTCTCCTGCCAAACAGTCGGACAGAGAGTCCTTCATGGGCAGTCCGTCCCTCAGCCCCAGTGTGACACCACCCTGCAAGCGTTTGAGGGATTCCCCAGGCAGGGTAGTTGATTCCCCCCCCCAGTCCACACCCTCCCCCAGTTGCGCTGCGACCCATCCCTCCGACCCCCCCTCCGTGGTGCCTGTGGTTCCTTCAGGTGCAGGGGAGACACTGGAAGAGCTTGCTGCCGTGTGCAGCGGCATACTGACCTCCTCCTTTGGCGCTGCCCCACCCCCTGTGGTGGAGTCGTCCGTCCCTGCACCCACAACACCTACCCGTGCCCCTCCTGTCCCTGCGGTGCCTGGTTCTTCCCCCCCACATGATGCCCCCCATTCTGTGGATGATATGGTACAGTGCACTGTGCAAGCAAGCAAGGGGAGACGCGTCCCAACGTGTCCCCCCCAGGACTTCGCATCTGGCGTGGCCCATGGGCTTGATGAATAGTGTACTGTAGCTACTTTTTTGTTTTTCCTTTGCACACTATGGCTTTTCTGGTATTGCTGTTGGTGCTGCTGCTCCCTGAGTTGGGGTGGTGATGATGTGTTGTGTGTCTGGGAAATGTTGTAGTGTGCTGCTCATGGGGTGGACCCTGGTATCTGCATCCTGTCACAAGGTGACTGCATGTATTCATAGGTCATGTTAGCTCTTACTGCATGGTGACATTGTCCCAAGGTGTGTTCCTTACTCTGTGGCACCTGCCATCTTCCCTGCAGGGTGTTTCCCAATTGTTGTGCTGAGCTGTGTCAACATTTCCTCGGTGTGTGACACATCCCTTCGACTTTGGCCATGCATGCTCTGCTATGTCTCCACCTGCATCGTTTGTGGCATCCTTGCTGGACACTGTACTTGTGTATGGAGTATATTGACATGACTTCATGTGGACATTTACCCTTTTCCGCACTATGCATGTGTGTACTCCCTGCCTCACACACATGTGTTACGTGTTCTGCAGGGTATTTGGGCACCTGACTGACAATTGTGGCCATTGTATCTGTGTGTACTCCACCCTTTTCCTTCCATGGGAGGCTACAACTTGTTGGCTGCCCCGGCACCTGTACATTCCTATCATTCCTGGAATGTGGGTGACAGTGTGTGTTCCCTTAGGCTCTCTTAGTTTAGTGGTGTTTGACATGAGGATACAGTCTTGTTGCATGATCTCAGTGTGTGTATTGTGCTGCCTCCGCCAGGGGTGGGTATGCATGTGTAATTTGTCATCACACCCACATGTGGTGTGTCATGCAGTGCGGGAAGGACATCCATCCTCATGGGAGTGGGACACTGCAGTCAGTGATGTGTTGTCATGGCACTCTCAACATTGTCGCACATTGTGTATGACTTCATGCACCCATGGAGTTTTGCTCATCGGAGTGTGATGTACACACCCCCATGTCTCTGTCCACTGCTGGGGGTCCTCTACACCCACCCCTCATATGTCTGGGCACTGCTGGGAGTGATAGGCACCCACTCCTCATATGTCGGGGCACTGCTGGAAGTGATAGGCACCCACCCCTCATGTGTCTGGGCACTGCTGGGAGTGATATCCACCCACCCCTCATATGTCTGGCCACTGCTGGGAGTGATATGCACCCACCCCTCATATGTCTGGCCACTGCTGGGAGTGATATGCACCCACCCCTCATATGTCTGGACAATGCTGGGAGTGATATGCACCCACCCCGCATATGTCTGGACAATGCTGGGAGTCATGGGCACCCACCCCTCATATGTCTGGCCACTGCTGGAAGTGATAGGTACCCACCCCTCATATGTCTGGCCACTGCTGGGAGTGATATGCACCCACCCCTCATATGTCTGGGCACTGCTGGGAGTGATAGGCACCCACCCCTCATATGTCTGGGCACTGCTGGGAGTGATAGGCACCCACCCGTCATATGACTTGGCACTGCTGGGAGTCATAGGCACACACCCCTATGTATGTGTCCACTGTCGTGGTACGAGCCGTACCCACGCGCTGATGGCCTGGGTACGGCCCGTACCCCTACGGCACCCCAACTTTGGGGGTGCGGCCCGTACCCATGCCTTTGGGACGTTGGTACAGGCCGTACCGCCATTGTTGGTGTGACGTAGGGGTAGGCGTGGTGCGGTCCGTACCCACGCTCTGGGGGGCATGGGTACGTCCCATACCACCATTTTGGTGGTGACGGGTACGCGTTCACGTCCACCTCTGTTGTGGGGGGACGTGGGATTGGTGGACACGCCCCCCGATGTGACCAAACCATGGAGGTAATTAATGTGCATGATGTTTTAGTAATTTGTGGGGTGTGGGTAATGTTTCCTGCCCCTTGCACACCCCCCCCCTTTGCCCCTGGGGGTTGTTCTGACCTTCTGCGGCGTCTGCGTCGGTTTCTGTAAACGAGGTGGTAGGCTATGAGTGCCGGGATGACGCGTAGGTTGAGGTCCATCGCTGTCCGTCGCGTACCGGGGCTCCTTGTTCGTGTCGTCCTCAATTTCCCGGCAGTTTTTGGCTCCCGTAAAAACTGCTGCGTGCGGAATGACGTCGGCACGAATCGTACTTGCTGGTCTGTAGAACGCTGCCTGACTCCGTCCGGATGTCGCGTATGCGTCGTCCAGAATCAGATTTGTATGTATTTTTTTGCCGGTCGGTGTTTTTTACGACTCGTACGGAAATGGTGTTTCTGTGCGAATCGTACTTGCGAGTTTGTAAGGTGTTTTTCCCGGGTACGAGTCGGAAGGAAAAAACGCTCTGTACGACCATTCGTACCCGGGTTATACAGGATCGGAATCGACACCCAAGTGATGCCCAGGATAGAAAGTGACCATAATCCACAAATAATGTCTCTGGTACAATTGGTCCCTCATTTACATGAGTCAAAATCTACGGTAACTGGGTCAACGGCTTACAACCTGAAAAGGTTAGTGTGGGACTCGAGAAATTTGATTGAAATATGAACAATTATAGAACCTGCAATTGCTACAGCTCTAAGTGAGAAAAGGCAAGGGAAGTCAATGGTAGATAATTGGCCCTGTTGTTCTTCTTCTCTTTTGGATCACTTTCCTTCTTCAACCACATCAAGAGGGTCTACTACAAGGCCCAAAAGATCAGGATGGTATACAACACGTGTACTCCAACAAAAAAGGGAACGTAATAAAGCAACAAGGGCCATCTCCAGAAAATCGAATGGTGCCCTAAATCTTTCTAATTGTGCAATTTAAAATGTTTGAGAACATACAAAAATGAAATATGGAAAGCCAAACATACATATCATGAAAGAATATTGGCTAATATGCACTATACTTGCAAAATAAAAAAAATTGAAAGTATTCTGGGGTATAATAAAAAATCTTGAATAGGGCAGTAGAAGAGCGAACTGTGCTAATATTCCCGAACCAGGGTGGGCATCCTTTATTTGCCACCTATATGGGACCTCCTCAGACACAGCTTTGAGCAATAACATCGTCCATCATATGTCAAGTCCGTTGAGCAGTGAAAACAGTGGAATGAATGGAAATTATCAACTTCATATTGAAGCCGAACCACTAGTCATGGAGATGTGGCAAGTAGAACAAGTCAAAATGGCAATAAGCAGGATTAGATCAAACCGTGTGTCAGGCCCCAAAGGGATCCTGAACTCCGGGGCAGATTTACAAGCCCCTTGCAGCACTTTTACACCACCGTTGCGTCACTTTTGTGACGCAGCAGCGGCGTAAACAATGCGCCACTATGCAACATATTTACAATGTGACGCATCTAGTGAGATGCGTCACGTTGTAAAGCCCTGCGCTACATCATACCTGCGACAGGTATAATGTATGCAGGGTGGGTGTTCCATCGCAAGGAAGCCCCGTAAAAGTGGCACTGAGTCACATTTGTGTCCGCGCTGTGTCAAAACCTTACGCCTGCTTGTAGCAGGCGTAAGGAGTGACGCAGCACAGCAAGTATAGGGCGCCCCTGAGCAGTGCTGGAGTTGGGTCGTGCTTGCGAAACACAACTCCAGCACTGCATCACATTTACGCCGTCAGATGCATCACGCATTTCTATCCTTGAGCCAGGGTGTGGCGCATTGTAAATGCGGCGCATTCATGGTGGCGCAAGGGGTTTCAACCGTCACGCAAAATAACTGGCGCATCCCTGCTGATATGCAGGGATGCGCCAGTTATTGTAACTCTGCCCCTCCGTCTTTAAGGCAAATATAGATCTTTGGTCAGAAATTCTAACACCTTTGTTTAATGACGTTATAAAATCAAAAATGGTTCCTGAATCATGGCAGGGAAGTATAAAACAGCCAATATATAAAAGTGGCCCACAAGACAATCCAGGTATTTATATGTTGATTGCCTTAACAGATGTGGAGGCAAAAGTCTTCCCAAGCTGTTTGTTAAATGACTTGGAAGAATGGGCCGCCAAAGAAGAAATTATACCAATATTTCAAACTGGTTTTTGAAGGGGTGAGTCAATGTCTACAAACTTGACCTTAATGACTTTATTAGCAGAAAGGGCAAAGTATAAAAATCAAAAGTTATATATATGTTTTGTCGACCTTAAGGCCACTTTTGATTCTGTCCCTCCTAATTTACTTCGGACAAAGTTATCTGCATGAGGCATCACAAATCAACTGCTTGATATGATTATATTGCTATATACCAACACTTGGGTCAAAGTCGGAGACGGTAGTTGTATAACTTGTTGATTTGAAACTCAAAGTGGTCTTAAACAAGGTTGTGTGTTAGCACCATGTCAATTTAATCTTTTTATGGCCGACTTACTGTCACATTTGAAAAAAGGTTAATGCTCATTCGCCAACCTTCGGAGGACAAAATATAAAACACTGACAGTACCCAGATGATACTATTCTGTTAAGTCACACTACTATAGGCCTACAAAGATTAATAGATTCATTAAATAACTATATCTCAGCCAATGGTCTATTGATGAACACCAAAAAACCAAAAATAATGACGCTCGGTTGTACGAAATCAGACAAGAGAGTATGGAATATAAATGGCTAAATATTGAAACCGTAAAATTCTATAAATATTTGGGTATTACATTTGAAGACAGATTGTCTTTTAAACAGCATTCTATTAACTTAAAAGCAAAAGCAAGGGCGCTGTCCTACGCTTTTAGAAAGTTGAGAGACACGTTGGCATGTCCGAATCATGAGCATTTACTTAAGGTAATGAAAGCAAAGCTGATTCCTTCCCTGGCCTATGGTTCAGTGATCTTTTAAGGCAACGATTTAAAAATTCTTGATAACCTCCAAATAAAAGTCTTTAAATCAGTATTCAGGGTTCCAAAGAATATTGGGCATGCCAATGTTAGATTAGAATTTGGTTTGAAAAGACAAACTTTAACAAGACAAACTGCTTTTTATAAATCGTTATACTATATCTTTTGTTCTGACCCAGGCACACTTGCAAACCATTGTTGGCAGGAGATAATGAGGTATGAGCACGCTAAGGGTTGGAGATCTTATTTAACGGAGAGCCTAAACAATTTCAAATCTCCGCCCTTTAAAGATGTAGTTAGAAACAAAGCTGTGTTCAGACAAACATTAAATCAATCAGTTAACTTTATATCGCTTCTTTTGGATAAGGATGAGTTCGCTAAAAAGAAACATGCCTGATCAGTTATTAACTCATTCACCAAATCAGAACCACAATCGTATCTCATAACCCATTTAAAATCGTTTACAAGAGATAAATTTATGCTGCTACGACTTGGTAGCTACCCCGCAAAAGATGGAACTCCCACATGGGAACAAAATTTGCCAACAAATAGCTGTAGGTTATGTGGTTTTTATAATGAATCTCTCTTTCATGTAGTATTCATTTGTCCTCAATTGTTAAAAGAGAGGAAAGCCCTATTAAAATCCATTGTTGAAGAAATCAGGGTGAGAACATGTCGACAAGCAATTACAACTTGTCTCTCTGGAAAATTAGCTCTTTTGACTACACAGTTCATAAAGTTTTTTCTTATTGCAAAAAAACAAAGTTAACTTCAGAGTGTGTTACTTGACATTAGTGGAATGCTGTGATAACTTATACTCGGTATCACTGGATAATGCTGTTAGTCCCCAAAAAGCGGACTGTCTGTTGTTTGACATCCTTCACAGTGAGCAGCGAGCTTGTACTGTACATTGTGTACACAAACAGTCTGGGTGACTAGACGGTGCATGTTGTTGTGTGCAGGTTGATCGGCCCACTATTTAGCCATTACATGCACGCAGCTGCAGATACCTGATAGACGAATGCTTGCCATATTGCAGTGCAGCATGTTTGAGTTTCATTGTGATGGGGAACTTTCGCAGGAGAAGAGACTAGATGATCCTGTGATGTGATACCACTGAGCTGATCTGTACGGTGGGGGGTCCCCCGTTCAAGTCTAGAGACCTTCTATTAGTCGAATGATACTACTATTGGTTTACTGGCGACAGGAAGGTTGCTGTTTCCATTGTCATTTTCTCATGATTGCTCCTTTCATTGTCTATGATATTGCAACAATGCTGATGCTTCTGAACTTAACCATTTGTCTGCTTATGTTAGCCACAGTACTGCATCTTAGGATGCGAGGTTCATTGAATGAACTCTTTCAACTTTACAGTGTCTGTGTCTATTCTGTTGTTGACTGATCTGAGAATAATGACGAATAGGTATGTCTGATTCCCACCATTCCTGAGAATATTGTCATGCGCTTGTTCTGGGTTGTCTATACATTGGGACAGCCGAGCTCAACCTCGGCTAACGAATGGTACACTAAGTTAGTCGGATAAGGGGTTCTGGGTTCTGAGGGGAGTTTGTGGTACACCAAACATGTCTCCTTCGTGCCAGGCACCGCACCCCCTGCCCCTGTCTCCCCTGCTGCCGTCAATGCAGAGTCTGTGGACATTCAGCGCCAGTTGCAGGTTGGTCAGACATTGCTGCTGCGTGTCCTCCATGGCCACACCAGACTGCTGACATGGATGGTGTCGTACATGGAGGGCATGTCATCAGCGATGTCTGACCAACGGATGTTGCTGAGGTCCATTGACTCATCACTGACGGCAGCAGTGGGTCTCCGGCACCGCTCCGTACACCTCCCTACCCCGGCACCATCAGCACTTCCCACTCCCATGCCTGTCCCATACACACCCAGACGTCCCCATGCATGCACCCCACCAGACACAGGCAGCACACCCCCAGGGAAGGCCAAGCGCACACCTCCTGTCACGCACACACAGGGGGGAGAAGGCACAGGCACTGGGTCGGGGGGAAAACAGCAGCCACGCTGTCACAGTAGGAGTCCGCAGTCCTTACGACCCACTACCTTCAAAACCACTCCCCTTGGCTCTCCTGTCAAACAGTCGGACAGAGAGTCCTTCATGGGCAGTCCGTCCCTCAGCCCCAGTGTGACACCACCCTGCAAGCGTTTGAGGGATTCCCCAGGCAGGGTAGTTGATTCCCTCCCCCAGTCCACACCCTCCCCCAGTTGCGCTGCGACCCATCCCTCCGACCCCCCCCTCCTTGGTGCCTGTGGTTCCTTCGGGTGCAGGGGAGACACTGGAAGAGCTTGCTGCCGTGTGCAGCGGCATACTGACCTCCTCCTTTGGCGCTGCCCCACCCCCTGTGGTGGAGTCGTCCGTCCCTGCACCCACGACACCTACCCGTGCCCCTCCTGTCCCTGCGGTGCCTGGTTCTTCCCCCCCACATGATGCCCCCCATTCTGTGGATGATATGGTACAGTGCACTGTGCAAGCAAGCAAGGGGAGACGCGTCCCAACGTGTCCCCCCCAGGACTTCGCATCTGGCGTGGCCCATGGGCTTGGTGAATAGTGTACTGTAGCTACTTTTTTGTTTTTCCTTTGCACACTATGGCTTTTCTGGTATTGCTGTTGGTGCTGCTGCTCCCTGAGTTGGGGTGGTGATGATGTGTTGTGTGTCTGGGAAATGTTGTAGTGTGCTGCTCATGGGGTGGACCCTGGTATCTGCATCCTGTCACAAGGTGACTGCATGTATTCATAGGTCATGTTAGCTCTTACTGCATGGTGACATTGTCCCAAGGTGTGTTCCTTACTCTGTGGCACCTGCCATCTTCCCTGCAGGGTGTTTCCCAATTGTTGTGCTGAGCTGTGTCAACATTTCCTCGGTGTGTGACACATCCCTTCGACTTTGGCCATGCATGCTCTGCTATGTCTCCACCTGCATCGTTTGTGGCATCCTTGCTGGACACTGTACTTGTGTATGGAGTATATTGACATGACTTCATGTGGACATTTACCCTTTTCCGCACTATGCATGTGTGTACTCCCTGCCTCACACACATGTGTTACGTGTTCTGCAGGGTATTTGGGCACCTGACTGACAATTGTGGCCATTGTATCTGTGTGTACTCCACCCTTTTCCTTCCATGGGAGGCTACAACTTGTTGGCTGCCCCGGCACCTGTACATTCCTATCATTCCTGGAATGTGGGTGACAGTGTGTGTTCCCTTAGGCTCTCTTAGTTTAGTGGTGTTTGACATGAGGATACAGTCTTGTTGCATGATCTCAGTGTGTGTATTGTGCTGCCTCCGCCAGGGGTGGGTATGCATGTGTAATTTGTCATCACACCCACATGTGGTGTGTCATGCAGTGCGGGAAGGACATCCATCCTCATGGGAGTGGGACACTGCAGTCAGTGATGTGTTGTCATGGCACTCTCAACATTGTCGCACATTGTGTATGACTTCATGCACCCATGGAGTTTTGCTCATCGGAGTGTGATGTACACACCCCCATGTCTCTGTCCACTGCTGGGGGTCCTCTACACCCACCCCTCATATGTCTGGGCACTGCTGGGAGTGATAGGCACCCACTCCTCATATGTCTGGGCACTGCTGGAAGTGATAGGCACCCACCCCTCATATGTCTGGCCACTGCTGGGAGTGATATGCACCCACCCCTCATATGTCTGGCCACTGCTGGGAGTGATATGCACCCACCCCTCATATGTCTGGACAATGCTGGGAGTGATATGCACCCACCCCGCATATGTCTGGACAATGCTGGGAGTCATGGGCACCCACCCCTCATATGTCTGGCCACTGCTGGATGTGATAGGTACCCACCCCTCATATGTCTGGCCACTGCTGGGAGTGATATGCACCCACCCCTCATATGTCTGGGCACTGCTGGGAGTGATAGGCACCCACCCCTCATATGTCTGGGCACTGCTGGGAGTGATAGGCACCCACCCGTCATATGACTGGGCACTGCTGGGAGTCATAGGCACACACCCCTATGTATGTGTCCACTGTCGTGGTACGAGCCGTACCCACGTGCTGATGGCCTGGGTAGGGCCCGTACCCCTATGGCACCCCAACTTTGGGGGTGCGGCCCGTACCCATGCCTTTGGGACGTGGGTACCGGCCGTACCGCCATTGTTGGTGTGACGTAGGGGTAGGTGTGGTATGTGCCGTACCCACGCACTGATGGCCTGGGTACGGCCCATACCCCTACAGCACCCCAACTTTGGGGGTGCGGCCCGTACCCATGCCTTTGGGATGTGGGTACCGGCCGTACCGCCATTGTTGGAGTGACGTAGGGGTAGGTGTGGTATGTGCCGTACCCACGCGCTGATGGCCTGGGTACGGCCCGTACCCCTACGGCACCCCAACTTTGGGGGTGCGGCCCGTACCCATGCCTTTGGGATGTGAGTACAGGCCGTACCGCCATTGTTGGTGTGACGTAGGGGTAGGCGTGGTGCGGTCCGTACCCACGCTCTGGGGGGCGTGGGTACGTCCCATACCACCATTTTGGTGGTGACGGGTACGCGTCCACGTCCACTTCTGTTGTGGCGGGACGTGGGATTGGTGGACCCGCCCCTGAAGTGACCAAGCCATGGAGGTAATTAATGTGCATGATGTTTTAGTAATTTGTGGGGTGTGGGTTGCTTCCTGCCCCTTGCACACACCCCCCCCTTTGCCCCTGGGGGTTGTTCTGACCTTCTGCGGCGTCTGCGTCGGTTTCTGTACACGAGGTGGTAGGCTATGAGTGCCAGGATGACGCGTAGGTTGGGGTCCATCGCTGTCCGTCGCGTACCGGGGCTCCTTGTTCGCATCGTCCTCAATTTCCCGGCAGTTTTTGGCTCCCGTAAAAACTGCTGCGTGCGGAATGATGTCGGCACGAATCGTACTTGCTGGTCTGTAGAACGCTGCCTGACTCCGTCCGGACGTCGCGTATGCGTCGTCCAGAATCAGATTTGCACGTATTTTTTTGCCGGTCGGTGTTTTTTACGACTCGTACGGAAATGGTGTTTCTGTGCGAATCGTACTTGCGAGTTTGTAAGGTGTTTTTCCAGGGTACGAGTCGGAAGGAAAAAACGCTCTGTACTACCATTCGTACCCGGGTTTTACAGGATCGGAATCGACACCCAAGTGATGCCCAGGATAGAAAGTGACCATAATCCACAAATAATGTCTCTGGTACACTTGGTCCCTCATTTACATGAGTCAAAATCTACGGTAACTGGGTCAACGGCTTACAACCTGAAAAGGTTAGTGTGGGACTCGAGAAATTTGATTGAAATATGAACAATTATAGAACCTGCAATTGCTACAGCTCTAAGTGAGAAAAGGCAAGGGAAGTCAATGGTAGATAATTGGCCCTGTTGTTCTTCTTCTCTTTTGGATCACTTTCCTTCTTCAACCACATCAAGAGGGTCTACTACAAGGCCCAAAAGATCAGGATGGTATACAACAAGTGTACTCCAACAAAAAAGGGAACGTAGCAACAAGGGCCATCTCCAGAAAATCGAATGGTGCCCTAAATCTTTCTAATTGTGCAATTTAAAATGTTTGAGAACATACAAAAATGAAATATGGAAAGCCAAACATACATATCATGAAAGAATATTGGCTAATATGCACTATGCTTGCAAAATAAAAAAAATTGAAAGTATTCTGGGGTATAATAAAAAATCTTGAATAGGGCAGTAGAAGAGCGAACTGTGCTAATATTCCCGAACCAGGGTGGGCATCCTTTATTTGCCACCTATATGGGACCTCCTCAGACACAGCTTTGAGCAATAACATCGTCCATCATATGTCAAGTCCGTTGAGCAGTGAAAACAGTGGAATGAATGGAAATTATCAACTTCATATTGAAGCCGAACCACTAGTCATGGAGATGTGGCAAGTAGAACAAGTCAAAATGGCAATAAGCAGGATTAGATCAAACCGTGTGTCAGGCCCCAAAGGGATCCTGAACTCCAGGGCAGATTTACAAGCCCCTTGCAGCACTTTTATGCCACCGTTGCGTCACTTTTGTGACGCAGCAGCGGCGTAAACAATGCGCCACTATGCGACATATTTACAACGTGACGCATCTAGTGAGATGCGTCACGTTGTAAAGCCCTGCGCTACATCATACCTGCGACAGGTATAATGTATGCAGGGTGGTTGTTCCATCGCAAGGAAGCCCCGTAAAAGTGGCACTGAGTCACATTTGTGTCCGCGCTGTGTCAAAACCTTACACCTGCTTGTAGCAGGCGTAAGGAGTGACGCAGCACAGCAAGTATAGGGCGCCCCTGAGCAGTGCTGGAGTTGGGTCGTGCTTGCGAAACACAACTCCAGCACTGCATCACATTTACGCTGTCAGATGCATCACGCATTTCTATCCTTGAGCCAGGGTGTGGCGCATTGTAAATGCGGCGCATTCATGGTGGCGCAAGGGGTTTCAACCGTCACGCAAAATAACTGGCGCATCCCTGCTGATATGCAGGGATGCGCCAGTTATTGTAAATCTGCCCCTCCGTCTTTAAGGTAAATATAGATCTTTGGTCAGAAATTCTAACACCTTTGTTTAATGACGTTATAAAATCAAAAATGGTTCCTGAATCATGGCAGGGAAGTATAATACAGCCAATCTATAAAAGTGGCCCACAAGACAATCCAGGTATTTATATGTTGATTGCCTTAACAGATGTGGAGGCAAAAGTCTTCCCAAGCTGTTTGTTAAATGACTTGGAAGAATGGGCCGCCAAAGAAGAAATTATACCAATATTTCAAACTGGTTTTTGAAGGGGTGAGTCAATGTCTACAAACTTGACCTTAATGACTTTATTAGCAGAAAGGGCAAAGTATAAAAATCAAAAGTGAGCACAGCAGTAAACCAGAACAAATAAATTATTAAAATGGTCTCATCATTACCACCGGCGAGTGTGAGGGCGGGGTGATCCCTGCTGGTTGATAGCAGCAGGGATGACAGGAAAAGTGCGGAATGTGCATGTCGGATTGTCCGGCTGTCAAGAGACGGCCAGCCTGACATGCACACTTCGGCCTGCACCAATCTGGCAGCTGTCTTAGCCAGGGATTGCAGACATAGGCCTCCACTCGCAAAAGGAGCGCTGGATTAGCCTGCTCCGTCCAATTCTGACGCTTCCCAAATGCTGAACAGCCTTATAGAAGTGGCAGGATTGGTTACGTTCGCATTTGTGACGTGACTACTAGACATCAGCCTCCGAGACGTAGAGAGGCACGTGGCTCTTGAGGCAGACCTCTCCTTTGTCGGGGAGTTCAACTATTTTTTACTGCATCTGGAAACCTCTGAATGTGGTGAGAGCCCTGTCCCTCACTTTCTCCTGGGATGGGATTAGGTACTCTCGCCTCATGAAAGTACTCCCAATGCAGTAACCGCATGAGACTGCAACCCGGTTTGAGTCCCTTTTATAAAGCCTGCCGTGTCCTCACACAGTGACTCTCTTGGAGGAGCTGAGGTACGTGGCTGCAACGCTGCTGGGCTCCCTGATCGGCACTGCCTCTGGAGACTTGGGGGCATATTTACAATAACTTGCGCATCCCTGCATATCAGCAGGGATACGCCAGTTATTGTGCGCCACAGCTCCGCCACCATGGATGCGCCGCATTTACAATGCAGCGCACCATGGGGCAAAAACGGCACAGATGCGTGACGCATCGGTGCCGTAAAAGTAGCGCATTGCTGGAGTTGCGTCGCAAGCGCGACGCAGCTCCAGCAATGTTCTGGGGGGCCCTATCTTGTTAATGCTGCGTCAATCCTTACGCCTGCTTCAGGCAGGCACAGGGTTTTGGCGCAGCATGGGCCTAAAATCTTGTAGATTTCACTCAGCCACTTTTAGGAGGCGTTCCTGCGCCGGAACGCCCCCCCTGCGCAGGAACGCATACATGTGGTGCAGGGCTTTACAACGTGACGCCTCTCCCAGATGCGTCACGCTGTAAGTACCCCGCACCATGACGCAGGATTTGCTCCAGCGCTGCGTCACAAAAGTGACGCAACGGTGGCGTAAATGAGGCGCAAGGGGCTTGTAAATCTGCCCCTTGGAGCTGAGGTACGTTGCTGCGACGTCACTGGGCTCCATGTCTAATCAGCACTACCTCATTCATGAAGACTTGGACCTGAGGTAGGTGCTTTGTTGTTCTTGCTTGATTCACCTGCACTAGTCTGCAGCAGTGCTGTAATGGAACTGGTTTTAGTTAGTCTAAGTAATTGCTCAGGGAGGGTGTAATTAATACCAAGTGGCAGACTGTGGCGACGTGACTTCATCCCGAGCAGAGCTGAAAATAGGAACAACCTGCACTACTTTAGCTCATTGTATTAAGTGACGCATATCATTATGTACTTAATGAGAGCCAGCTGAGAGCTGGGCTATTCCATAAATACAGTGCTCTGTGAAACTATTGTGTATATCGACTTCTGTTAGTAAATCATTTGCCCATATTAAAATATGAAACTCGCAGCTAGTCATTATTCACTTCCAAAAAACAGAACTTACTCTTAAATAGGCTATCTGTTGAGCAGACTACATAGAGTGAGTTCTGGACCAACCATGTAACCTGATAGGAAGTTTCAAATCTGACTGGCATCAGGGCTGACTAGCCGCTGTATTGTAAAATACATACAACGTCACACCCAGAACAGCTAGGCCGGTTAAACGAGTGGTTTGGTTACAGGTAATGAAGTTGGCCCTGTTTACACAAGCTGCACCTCTGTGACTTTGAGGGAGACATAGATTCGGATTCTGTCCGCCTGGGTTGCTCTGATGTTCATTACAGCAGCCAGGGGCCCACCTCATCTGGAGATCGATGGATAGTAGCAGATGACAGGTTCAGCATATCCAAGTCACATAATGCCGCAGACAGTGACCGAAGGCGCCAACCTGTGAAGGTTCTGTCTGCGGAGCCCCCCTGCTGTAGTTACAACAGAGGCCTAGTGTTGTGACTGTGAGAGAGGTAAACTCCCCCCTGCCCTGCCTACCAGATCTTCCAATCCTCAGAAATAGACTGCATGCACGGTTGGGCACACAGTTCCCTTTTATGCGGTGACGTCCCTTCTATAGTTGCTCTGGGCAGCAGCTACTTTATTGTAGACTGTCCCAGACAGCTGTCAGAAGGAATAAGGGGTGCCCCCTAAACTGTGCTATGCCTCTTTAGGGAAAAGCCTACTCCTCTCTGAAATGTACCAGCCCTGTCTCGTTGCTCTATTGGAAGGATATTTATTTACTTTTGTACACTGTACTAACAGGCGAAGCTGGGTGGGACTGGTCAATAACGAGGCAGTGCCAAAAAGGCATGTCTTTCTGTGGGCTGGTTTTTTTTTTGGGCTGTTTGTGGGCCTGATTCGGTGACGGTGTGCTTCAGAAGCAGGCTTTCTTGCCCAGTCACACCTCCTGCAGGGCAGTGCATGATTGAGAATAATCCACACACGCTCCTAATTGGCATCAGTAACAGCCAGAGGCAAACTAATGCATGACCCAAGGTTGGCATCAAAACTCTCTTCTCTTTCCAGGCAAACAATACTAACACGGCGATTGATTATTAAATCAGAGCTAAAGACAGGGCATTTATGTTGGAAATTAGTTACAGCATAGCTGTACTGATGTGTTTTTGTGAAAAGAGCACCAGAGGCTCCATAATATGTAAAGTAGTATCAGCCTGTGTCACACTTCACAGGTTTAAATTATTTTGTGCTCTAATGATGTCCTAACTACAATTCATGTATTAACCTTTTTACTTTCTCAAATTTGCTTCAAAATGCACCATTTGCCCACTCTTTTTTACAAAATTATCCCAGTGGGGAGAACCCCCAGACCCCCGAGCCCCCTTAGGACTGTTGGGCTCGCTCGCTACACTCGCTCACCACAGGGCATTCATCCCAAACGTTTATGTCTCACCACTTTCAAATGTCACCAGTCGCTACTGGAAGTATCCTAGGTTCAGATGCAGGTCTAAATCCCTCTGACTCAGGCAGGAGGGTAGAAGGGTAGCAGGGCAGCAATCCAGCAATGTAGCACTCCAACAAGGCAGTAGTCCAGTGGGGTAGCAGTCCAGCAGAGTGGCAGTCCTTTCAGCATCATAGCAGTCCTTCTTCCTGGCAGACTCCCCAAAGGTCCCATAGTGTACTGTAAAGTTGGGGTCTGAGGTCCAAAATTCATACCAGATGCCTCCTTTGAAGTAGGAGAAACTTTTAGAGGTTTCCCTTGGAAGTGCACAGGTTTCCTACCTCCCCTGCCCTTGCCCCAGAGTAACAACAGGTGATATGCAGCCCTTTGTGTTGAGGCAAGACACATCCTATACAAGTGTAAGTAGGGCTGTGCCCAGCTCTGCTCTCACATCTTGCCAGTGATGACCCATTCAGGCACACCTAAATTTTCTATTGTGTGTGGCTGTCTAGGAGTAATACACAAAGCACAACTGTTATCGACCCCCAGTGTTGTAACCCAGAGGTAGGCTGTTGGCACTAAATGGCTAATGTGGGAAAATGGCAACTTTCTAAAAGTGGCATTTTCAATTGTAATTTAAAGTCTGACTTCACCATAAGAGATGATGTTTACATTACAATTCCAAAGACACCACGCATGAATTGGTACCTGTTCCCATTTTGAAGTTACAGCGTATTAAAAGCAATTAGGTAGTTCCAATTTTATCCTGTGGGAGAGGTAGGCCTTGCAGTAGTGAAAAATGAATTTAAGAGTATTTCACTACAAGGCCATGAACAGCTTAAAAACATGCATGTCCAACTTTTTTAAATACACCACACCCTGCTCTCTGGGCTGTACAGGACCTACCCTAGGGAGTTGTTTGTATGTAATAATAAGGAAGATACGGGCCTGGCAAAAGTTTCATTTTGCCAAGTAGAGATGGCAGTTTAAAACTGCACACACATGTAATGGCAGACCAGAGACATGTTTGAAGAGTTAATTAAGAGAGTGGTGCAATCAGTACTTCATGCCCACTAGTAGCATTTAATTTGTATGCCCCAGGACCATGTTGGGCCCAGTACTAAGGACTTACAAGTTAATTAAATATCCAATTGGGTATAAGCCAATACTACCATATTCTAAGGAGAGAGCACAAGCACGTTAGCACTGGTTAGAAGTGGTAAATGTGCACACAGATCTAAGGCCAGCAAATATGAAGTTATCAAAACAGGAGGTTTGATGGCAAAATGTTAGGGGGGGAAACCACACCAAGGTTGCAATGTCTAACAACAAGTCTTTGTAAATATGGGAATGCACCACAAACCATTGGTAGATGCACGGGAATGCCCAGACTCCACTCATGGAATGCCTTTCAATGCAGCATAACACAAGGAAATGATGTGTGCGTTCGCTTTACTCTGGATTTATTAAGCTATGTAGGGTCACGCAAGGTGGATTTGTGTGGCTAAGTAACTCCCACTTAAACCCTTGCGTTAACTTGCATCGCCTTATATGACGAAATGGCAATGCAAGAGCATTATAATTCTGGCCCTGAGTGTATATGGCAATATTATGCGTAGTCAGTGCTTATTCTGACACTAAGTCATGAATCCTGCCTATCTGAACGTACATTAAGGGTCTATAATCTGTCCAAGTCAAAATTAAAATGTCTCACATAAGACATCTTTATTGACATCCATGAACTTCAGATCTTCCACAAGTACCTCTAATTTCCAATTAACTTAGTGTCAGATTGCCAATACATCATAAATTATGTTAATACTTATATCATAAAGCAATGAGGTTGGGTGCCTTGCTTCTGGTATTTATCATGTAATTTCCTGAAAAGAATAGTAAACTGATGAAGGGATCGCCATTCACATGAGGTCTCACAGAAAATATCAATACTCAAACAAATCTATCAAAAGGAAAAAAGAAAGTTAAAAAGTTCGTATTGTAAAGTTCTTATTCGAAAAGTTGCATTATTTTATTATTGTTAAAACTAGTCACATATATATACAGCTTTGTATAAAAACTGTCAAATGGCAATTTGTTTGAGGGCAGGCTAATATTCTGGTGTACCTTTTATCTCATTCCCCATGAATACCTGTGCTACCTCGGAATATTATAAAGAGGGCTTGATTGTAAATTGTACAGTGGAGGAGTGCTAAAACTACCAGATGCGAAATCACTGAGTCTGAAGTGTAATTGCTGAAAATGGGGAATAACTAGCCGGACCATGAATTATTTGTGCCTTTTCCATTGGTTATTCCCAGGGCTTTAAGTGGGCCGGGTCTCACCGGGTCTGAGCACTGGCAGTTGTTTAAAGGGGGCCTCGAAACAGGTCTCTATCGGGCTCTGTTTTGTGCCCTGGCACAGGTGGTCTGTTTTTTCCACGGACAGCAGTGACAACAGGCTCATGATGTGTGCTTCTCACACTGCTCCCTTCTCACTAGAGGAAAAGTTACAGCATGACGTCATGCCAAGTGAGCGTTGTAGGGGAAGGGAAATCCTTTAAACAGTCATTTTCTCTCTGGATTTCCCTTCTTTTTTTGAAACTCAGGATCAGCATCATTGTCGTGGTGTTGCCAGGGCTTTAAGTGGAAGCTCTTTCAATATTATATGCAAGCCATAGTTGCTACTTATTTATCTTATGCAACTAACAGCCATTGACACAGCCAATAGTCCTAACTTGTTGTATCATATAACTGGATGCAATGATAGAAACAGCAAAATACAAGTCCGGTGGCACACTATGCTAAGGACATATTTTTTGCTTATGTGTTTTTAAGACATGCCCTTAATTACATTGGCAACACCCCTTTGAGAGACCCCCCTGTTTTTCATCCCACTTAAAGCCCTGGTTATTCAGATTCCGATCCAATGTAACACCTGCTCTGGTTAGGTGCTAAATGGGAGTTGTGGGCCCGTTGTGTGTAGTCAGATGGTGGTCTGGGTTGGGGAAGGTCTTAGGGTGCAGGACGGGCTGTTGGTTATCCGGAGGGGGCAGGGGCATGTATGCTCTTACTGGTCCCAGAGAGCGGCAGTGGTCCCTCTGCCCACAGCCCCTGCCATGGCCACATGCGATTTTACAGGATATGTTTCCACTTCTGGAAAAGTCAGACTAGTCCCATGTGCTGGAGCAGGGGCAGGGCCGGCTTTAGCGCTGGTGGCGCCTGGTGCGACAATTACTTTTGGTGCCCCCACGTCCCATGACAGCCTCCTTGCATTCTCTCACTACCACCTGCAAAAGTGCCTCATATCTCTCTTATCATAAAATATTGGTACACACAGCGCCCCCATGAGGTCGCAGCGTCCCCCACCACAGGACAGTGCCCAGTGCGGTCACACCAGTCGCACTGCCCTAAAGCCAGACATTGGCAGGGGCCCAGTTGTGACTGGGTGTAGAGTATCCCAGTACAGGACGTGACTCGTAAGCAGGCCAGTGGTAGATAATTTCATAGCATGATGCTGGTATTTGGCAGAGCTAGGCTTGGATTCTGTTTTACTGTGGGACTGGGGTGCTGGTAAAATTTTGAAAAAAGGTACGACACCAAGAACATTAGGTTCTGCTGTGTTTATTTAGCAGTGTTTCTGTCTGAATAATAATGCACTTCCGCTGCTTACCAGGCAACAAATGTGCCGTCTTTTTTCTCTTTCTATCTTTGAAGGATACTGCAGCATGCACCCATATGCACGGGCCCATTTTAGCAAATATGACACATCACTATTAAAATAAATCCCTTATAAAAACTATTAGCTCCATTTAATTGCAGGGCTGCTGCAAGCTCGTGGATCACTTCCAAGAACGTGTAAAAACAAACGCTTTGCCACATATAACCCAGAGCAGGAAACAGGGTTGCGTGTGAAGCGAGCATCATCACCTGGTCAGCCAGCCTTCACTGGTGATGTGACAACATCTCTGGCACGTGGGGAAAAAACGTAGGCCTTGTCTACCTTTCATGTACTTCCTGTAGTAACCCTGTAACATGTGATAAAAATGGAAGCCAGCTACTGAAAATTCCTGATATGAGAGTCAAGGAGAAGATAATAAACGAGACAGCTCAAAGGAATTTTAACTAGTATGGCGGACACCTGGTACTCTATTTGGTTTATGGGCTAGTACATATAAGGGTGGAATCTGGAGCACCTGCCAGTTCTGGTCAACACTCCTGAAGAAGACAGGATTAGAAACCAGGGGACAGGTGGAAGGTAAAGGAAAACCATGTCAGGTGAGTGCACATCATGTTGTTTCTAGACCTGAAGAAAAAGGACAATACAATCGCAGTACAAGGATATATTGAATGAGTCAGAATTGGAAGATTAATGTTACTTGAATTTATGGAAGGGAGGAGGAAGACCCAAGGGGAAAGAAATTGGAGATGTAAGAATCTGATAATCGCCATTTTCAATAAAAAAGGCACTTTTCCAAAGAGAATCCATTGCTAGATATTGTTTAAGACAATGCAAATGGTGGGAATGTAGACTAGATTCCAGAAAATATAAACATTAGTGGTAGATGGTTTCCTTACACATGGATGAAAGATTTTACACAGTGCACATTTTCTTCTGGATTCAATATCTCATCGACATTTTTGAAGTTGTCAATGCTTTCAGAATGTTCTTGACTGTCTTATTGGTTTTGTTTGGTTGAGTTTAGGTAGTTTTATTCAGTTATTCTAGCTCTTGTTATCCTGTTGAACCATTTCAGACGTCAAATCTTTCATAAACTATTACATGGAGAACAGATCAAACATATTTTTCGAACTTGAAATATGAGCCCCATTTTGTGTTCAGGTTTTACAATGACAAAGAGTGAAGTTGGCAGATTGGAGACCGGCATTGACTTATTTTGACCTTGGGGGTGATGGCAGGTTTTGGATCATTAGATGGTGATCCTGTAATGTTCCTAAGTTGATCATTTGTAAGCCATAGCAGATCAAGGCTACAAATAAGCTTAACTCTATTTTAGAATTATATACAGATTGATTGAAGGGACTTTTCAGTAAAAAGCAAAAAAAAAACAGTTCTATTATAGCTAATACGGCACCACCAACAATTACCAATAGTATGAATTCTCACATGTGCCTTTCCTGTTGATGTATGCTTGGGGTTTGAGACAACTAGTTAATATTTCATAGGATGGTCCCTTTTTAAAACCAAATCGTTTAAACCCGACATTCACTACTAGTAAATGATAATTGTTTTACCCAATTTGCACTTCCCTCAACTATCTTGTGCAAAAGACAAATAATATATAGCAAACATCTAAAACAAATAATTTTCCATTGAAGGAGAAATGCTGTAAATTGGGAACTGATATGATCGCCGCCTAATATTTGCAACGTTTAGGCCAAAGTTGAAATGCAGCCTATTGAAGCAAAAGGCATTCATCCTGAAAAAAAGGATGTATTTATTTATTTAGCTGTTTATTGTGACCTATACAGACACAACTATACCTGGGTGCAGAAATAGGGGAAAAATGCCATCAGAGACCACTGCCCCAATCTGCTATATTCTAACCAGTCAACTGAGCAGGCATCTTTTCAGTGATTTGCAAACACCTGCAGTGATTGTTGGTATCTTATTGTCAGTGACAGTGATTTCACAGTCTGGGATCCAGTACTGATAACCTCCAGTCAACACAAGACATTCATCCCCGGCACAAGTAGGACAAGATGTTTGAAAGAATGGAGTTCTATCAGTTTGATACCAGCCGAGATAAGGAAAAGAGACCCACCACAGCCAATGTAATCATCAAAAACCATGTTAAGAATTTTAAATTTTACTCTGGCTGTGACACAAAGCGTACATAAAGGTATCTAGGAAAGAAACAGGATTATAATTTCTCATGCTACAATCAGCCGAACAGCCATGATTGTTGGTTGTTTTGCAGCATCTATCTAGAAATAAAAAGTAGTCTCTCTGTGAACTTGTTCCTAACTTCCGCAAATGTGTCTGCCATCTTGGACATCCATGTCTTCAAAAGGGGAAATGATTTTCTCTGAAATGAAGCAGTAATGATAATTTTTCATGTTCATGTGCAGAAGTAAGAGGCACGGATTTAAACAATGGTCGACTTTCGACAACCATTTAGACGTGACATGTAAACGGGCTGTGTCAGAAAATACACGATGACTACTAGCTTCATAAAGAAAATAAATTATAAGTCAGCTTATGTTTAGTCGCCACTCCCTGTCAGAGAGATTTTCTCTCCTTGTTCATTTCAATAAAACATGTGCTTCTGAGCCGTAGGCCATTATTAAGCAGTTGGGGCCAAAATAAAATATTCCGCCCATTGTCAGTGATGATTCGATTATGAATTGACTGACAGGTATGTTCGTGCTGGTGCTGCACTCAGGTATAACACCAGTTACACTGGTATTAAAATAATTACGGTAGTAAAATACATTTGCCCCTGCTATTTCGCATTGTAAATTCTAAAATGTAAATTGGGAACTAAATAATTGGCATTTACCCTACACAAATGCAGAGTAGATCTGGGTGTCCATCTTGCTCTTTAAAATGTTCACGTCCTTTTACAGAAACTGACTCTGAAAAGCCCAGGTGGGTATTTATGTGTTTATGTGTGTGTGTATTTGTGTGAGAGAGAGAGCGAGAGAGTCTTTTGTACCAATACTTCTAAGGACAGAAGGAACAATAATTAGGGCGCCCGGTTTTATGCATTTATTTTTCTAACAGTTCCGTCTGTATTTATCAATATTTATTTTTTGCTAATTTGGTCTGTATCCATATTTATTTTGGGTTTTGTGCAAAAATCAAGCTGAAATTAATATATTTCCACATTTATTTAACCAATAAATATGCATTCATGCTTGAATGCCTGCCAGGTTTCAATGCTGTGACACCAGCATAAGATATATCAATGCCCTTATATGAAAATATGCAAACTTCTTTATCAACCTTGTGTATATCTACTGCTGTTAAAGCCTCTTTACTAACATTCCTTTCTTTTTTAACCCCCTTACCTATCAATCCACAAAGCTATTGGCATGGCAGTCATGGCAGACAGTATTTAGAATTACTCAAAAAGCAACCAAATTTCTGATTTTATCCACATTTTAAAATAAATGCAGACAAGAAAATAAATGTTTTCTGTCTGTATTTATCTGCAAAAATCCGTAAAATCGGAAAACAGGGAGCCTTAACAGTAATGTATAACAATCATGCCATGATTGTAATATCCTTCAATGGTCTCACTTAGAGGTTGATGTCAAATTGGAATGAAAAACGTAGATTTTCCAATCACATTTGATAGGGACGGATACCCCCTGAGTTTCCCACATAATTTAAAGTTCAGCATTACTTGAGATTAATACGTGTGCGCGTCTTATTTGAAACCGTTTGCACGCATTATTACCGCATAGTATCGCCATTGGCACCCCTCAGTCCCCCCTCCAACAAAATACATTACCCAATAATAACACACACTCAGACTGTTTGATTCGGTACAATATGCTGCAGGTTTATTACATACACGTTATGTAATAGGTGGGTTATTTTACGGGCGATCCAAGGGCAGGCAACCAACTAGGCCGCCTGATGAGCCGGGCAGCACTGGGGGGAACCCCGCCTTTGCTGCCGTCCAAGTGATTCTCTTCCAGGATCATGTGACCGTTGGTAACTTCTACTCACGCCCCTTCCCGGGGCGGAGCGTAGCATAGCAAACCCCCGGTTGTTCAGGCCCACAACCACCCGAAGGACTAGCGGGGCGCCGACACGTCTTCCGGGACCCTCCCCTGAGGCTTCTCGGATTTGGCTCTGGCACCCCCTATGGTGCCGCGCAGAGGTACCCTTGGTACCGGCCTGCTTCCAGATCCCCCTGTAACTCCGCCTGCAACGAAAAAAGGAAATATTAGAATACTCTCACCCCCACCTGCCAACCACGCCGGGTAAGCGGTAGGGAGGGATGAGGCGTGCAAGGCGACAAGAGGACGCCGGCATCGTGGGGGAGGGCTATATAGCCTCCCCCCACGCCCAGAGGAGCCCCGGAAGTGACGCCCCTCGAGTCACTTCCGGGCAGGAAAGAGGAGGAGGACACCTGCCGGAGTCCCTTCCCCCCAGGAGGGGGGGGGGGAGGGGTGACCGGTGCCCAGGCGACACTAGGGCGCCGAACACTCTAGTGGCCCCGGCGCGGTCAGCGGCATTTTCAGCATTTTCCACCAGTTTTTCCACCACTTAAAAGCTGGAAGAGAAAACCGAGCAAAACCTCGAGCTGGCCCAACTTGCACTCTACTCACAATCAGAGCAGCACAGAAAACAAATAGAAACATCGTTGGTGTCACTTTTAGAACTGCATCAGCCTATCTAAATGAGTATCTAAGATGGCATCTCCGTGAAAATTAAACTGGGTGCAGTGGTCGGTAATTAAAATAAAAGGATCCCTGATGTCACCTCAGCAACACGGAAAATAGTTGACTTGGATTAGTCTCACTAATAAATAGTTTTCGCGGAAAAGCTGTGAATCATAATTACTATGTCTCTGACTCGAATTGCACTTTTATTAATTGGCACCTTTAAACGTTTAGTAATCCCTGCTAATTGTTTATGAGGAACAACAGGACAAGTGTAGAGCGTGTCCTTGCATGGTTTCCTAATGAACCACTGCATGCTAAAGAGCAATTTCGAAACAGTGTGTGGACCTTTGTGTTGACGTAGGGAAGTCAGCGAAAGCTGGAACATGTCACAGGTCTTCAGGCCCTAAGGGGGAGATTTACTAAAAGCTCACACAAGGCAGCTCAGCAACCAAATTTGAGGCGTTGTGTCAGAGGGCGATAGCAGGAAGCGCCATATTTACTAAGTTATGGCACTGTCCTGCCCACTTCCTAATAATGGCGCACAGTCAGGCAGTGGCGTAGCAAGGGGGTGGTGTGGTCCACTCCTAGTGGCATGAGTTTTGGGGACGGTGGCCTCACCCATAACCCCCCCCCCCCCCCCCCCGCTCTTCAATGAGCCGGCCACCACGGGCGTCAAAGGCAGAGACCGCCAGGAGTCGCAAAGTGGCTAGCTACAACATTGCAATCAGGCTGTATAAAAATAAAACCCCGCACCCACACCGTAGTGCAAAGGCGTCATTAGAAGCAGACGTTTTGTACTAGCAGGTTACCTTCCCAGTACAAAATACCATTCCTAGACAAACTTTTAAACTTTTCCCATTTTGAATGTTTGCTGTACAGTGTAGCAGATGTGCAAAGTTGAAAAAGTTTGAAGAAATAAAACAATTTCTCATTTTAACGCCTGTTTAAAAGAGGCATTAATTTTGGCCACCAAGCCCTATCTGTTATTATTAGTTGTTAGACCTGGCACCTTGGCGTGAGTTTCCCTTCCACTTTTTGATGGTGTGCCTCGACTGTTTTGCTGGTGTTGTCCGCTCAGGGCACTGCGCCACGGCTAATCCGTGCCGCAGTGCAAGTGCTCCCGAAGTAAAAGTGTACCTGTAATTGATGTCCATGATTGGTTTATTGGATTCACTGTCAGTCCCCAGTAAAGTGCACCAGGGGTGCCAGGGCTTGTGAATGCCGATGCTGCTGGTGGGCTTGCAGCGCTGGTTGCGCCACCCACGGAAGCGGCCTTGTAAAGTGTGTCTAGGGTCTGCCACCGCAGACCCTGTGCGCGGTCCGGGACCGTCGCGCTGACTGCGCAAGTGCCCCCACTTGCCAGTCCCTAAACCTTCCCTTCCTTACATATTAGCCACCCCTCTGGCAGGCCCAAGGGCAGGGTGCATTGTAGGCATAAGGTAGGACATGCCCTGATGTGTGTGGCATGTCTTAGTAGTGAATTACAGCCCTTGTCGTTTTTCACTATTGAAGGCTACCTGCTCTCCATAGGCCAGAATGGGCTGCTGGGATCACGCCAACGCTGTGACCCCAGTGGACTCGGAGAGCATGGTAGAGTGTCAAGTTTGGTATGCCTGAACTCAGAATAATAAAATACTTCTTGCAGTCAAGTTTATTTTAATATCCTGGGTTTGTAAATACTACTTTTAGAAAGTTAGTATTTACTGACCTGACCATCTCAGTCCGCCTCTGCTGTGTGTGTGTGTTCTGCCTAGCAACAGTAAGGAGCAGGGTGGGGGGATCCCCAGAGACAGGTTGGCTGCCAGGTGGTGGGTAGAGAGATTACACCTGGATGGGTGGGAGGAGTACACCTTGACTCTTGAATAGACCTGTGCTCTGCCACCACATAGCCGGCGCCACCCCCTGTGGGGCGGCTGATGTCTCTGCCCTGCTGCTGAAAGGAAAGAGCAGAGTCACCATAACAAAGTGCTCCAGAACTGGACTGAGCCAGGCCTAGGCCCCCTGGCGCTAAAGAACAAAAGAATCATGGTATAAAAGTAGGAGCCTGGCTCCTAAGAAATCAGAATCCTGTTTACCACAAAGAACCTCTGCCCGACTAGAAGGAGAAGAAGACGCCGGAGGAGCTGGCCTGCTGCTTGCCTTGCTGAGAGAGGGGAGGAAGAGACTTACTGAAAAGACTTTGCTACTTTGTGCTTGAACATTCTCCAAGGGCTTGATCTGAGCTTGCCCCCTGAACTGAACCCCAGGAACAGTGGGTTCTCTGTGCTTCTTGCTCGTCCTCCAATTCGAGCCGTGTGTGCATCCCGCTGGAAAAGAGACTGCGCCCCTCATCGCCCCTCCTAGGGCCGTGACACTCAGAAGCTCGCCTGCCTCCAACCCGTGAGAGCCCCGCTCCGTCCGGAGCCGCTCTCTGTTCCCGGGCCAGGCCGCCTGCATCCCTGTCACCGCCTGCCATTGGAGTGCGCTGAACGCGCTATCACCCCTCCTGCCGGAAGCCGTCCGACGACTGTGATCTACGCCGGGTCACCCAGCTGCACTAACCGTGCCCTGCGACCCCGCTTCGCTATCCCCGGACTTCTCAGGCCGCGCCGCCCCCGCTGTGGAGACCCTCCTGCACCGCCGTGCTAAAGGGTCGCTGGCCGCGCCTGCCTAAGTGCCCACACCTGCTGATTGAGGACCCAAGAACACTTCCCAAGCTGAGAGTCGCACCGACCTGTGCCGACTCTCCTAATCACGAAAGAAGTCCAGTATCGGGCTCGGGGCCCGCAACGCCTTATTTCCCCGTTCGCAGGAACCGATCTCTGTGAGTACTGGAACTACGAGTAAAGAGACTACGGAGTATCCATTTGAAACTACGAACCAAGAACATTTGCCTGCTGTATAACCTGGTGGCATAGCGAAAACGTTATTGGTCTTGTGATAAGTCTGCTGAGATATATATACCTTATTTTTACATAAAGGATCGTATTTTTATATATATCCAAGTCTGGTGTCCGTTTCTGGGGGGATTGATGTATTTACTGTGTGTACGATTGTAAGTGCTTAACCAACAACGCCTGAGGAATCGCCTTGGCTGCTCACGCCACGCACCTAGAGGGTGAGCAAGGGTCATTCGCGAGGGGTTATCCTGCGCCCTGACGTGGAGGAGAGGGTTCCTGCTTGACACAAGGGCAACCTTGCGCCAACCAGAGATCCCCGACTCTAACATTGTTGGCAGCGGTTGGGATTTCGGATTTGCACTTGTAATTTGCATACAGTGAATTATTAATCACCAGATAGTGAGAGCAGACCAAATAACGCAGCCACAGGTTTGTAATTGTTGAACTTTGTTGAAACATCTGCCATTACTGCAACCATGCCTGGCTCACACTCCGCTGGGAGAGCACTCTCTGTGATTTCTGGAATCGATGAGGTGGATTGGGAGAGACTGGAAGGCTACACGATAGAGCAATTGAAAGGCTACAGTGTAAAATTCCGAGTCCCCCATGCTGGATTCAAGAGGAGAACCCAGTACGCCAAGGCGCTGAGAGCCTGGAAGGAGTCACGAGACCCACGGAATGCGGGGGACATCGTTCCACCCGACAACCTTGAGGAGCCCAGCAGAGTCCGGTCGCCAGAGGAGCTGGCAGACAGGGCAGCCGACAGGGCGCATGCAATGGAGATGGCAAAGTTGGCCGGACAAATGGAAATGGAAAAGCAGAAGTTGGCCCTGGAGGCACAACAACGCCAAATGGATCATGATATAAGATTGAAGGAGTTGGAGCTGAAGGCGAAAAGTTTGGACACCGCTCCTTCTGGTGGCAGCGCTCCACCAGCGCAGGTAGAGTCCAAGGTGTACATCCCCAAAGATGTAGTAAAGGAGTATTTTAGAAAGGATGACATAGGGCAGTGGTTTAGAGCCTACGAGGTGGCCATGTCCTCACACCGGGTCCCTGAGAAAGACTGGGGAGCGGGGTTGTGGGGAAGGTTCCTTGCGGAAGGGCGGGACACACTGTTAGATTTGCCCTTAGAAGTCCAGACCTCATACCCCCATATGAAAGAAGCTTTAATGACCAGGTATGGGTTAACTCCTGAGCTATATAGACAGAGGTTCAGGGAGACCAAGAAGATCCCTGAGAGTACGTATGTGGAATATGTGACCTTTTTCTGCAGAGCGCTGGATGGTTGGGTGAAGGGTAGCAAAGTGAATGATTATCAAGGGCTGCTTGATTTAATTGCATGGGAGCACTTGTCCAGTCAATGTTTTCCTGAGCTACGCCAGCACCTGATAGATAGCAAGCTGTCCAACCCGAGGAAGCTTGCTGAGGAGGCGGACCGCTGGCTCAGCACCAGGGTCCACAAGGGTCAAGTGGGAGACTCCGCCAAAGGTGGGCAGGGTCCCCAGCAGAAGAGTGGGGGGGACAAGGGTAAACAGAAGGGGTTCCAAAAAGGCCCCCAAAGTAATTCCCAAGGGAACCAGCAGAAGGGTTCTCAGCCTCCCCCAACCCCGCAGCAGAACGGGGCCCCGACAGGTAGACCTGTTCCAAAGGGGCCCTTCAATTGTTATAAGTGTGGTGAGCCGGGTCACATTGCCTCTGATCCTAAGTGTCGCCTGTTTGGTAAGACCGCACCCACTGGTGCTCCACCCCGGCAAGTAGCTAGTGTTAACTTTGGGGAGGAGGTAGCAGTCCAGGAGGGTGGGGGTCCCGGGCAGATGACCCTAGTCTCGCTAGGAGACAGTGAGATGGTCCCTGTAACCTACCTGCCCTCTAACACTAAGAAATATGGGCAGGTGGTGACCATCAATGGAAGGAAGGTGGAGGCTCTTAGAGATACAGGAGCCAGCGTGACCTCGGTGAGGCAACACCTGGTGTCTCAAGAGCAAATTGTACCCAATGCCTACTGTAGGGTTGTCAATGCTGACAACGTAGAGAGTCGTTGTCCAATGGCTCAAGTTCCCTTTGAGTGGGGGGAGGTCTCTGGTACTCTACAAGTCGCTGTGAGAACTGACATGCCTGTAGATTGTCTGCTAGGGAACGACCTGGAGAGCTCCCCTTGGGAAAAGGTGGAGAAGACCACGCATCTGAGGATGGTGGGT
Source organism: Triturus cristatus (assembly GCF_964204655.1). Lineage (NCBI taxonomy): Eukaryota > Metazoa > Chordata > Amphibia > Caudata > Salamandridae > Triturus > Triturus cristatus. The sequence continues at coordinate 1,482,773,227 of NC_140590.1, read as the reverse complement.
CTACCCGACTGGGCGTGCGTGACCACCCGGTCCATGGCAGCCAGTAGGGGTGTTGAGAGGGTCCTGGAGCCTGAGGGAGAGGTCCAGGAACCGGCCTTAGGGAGAAGGCGCAGGAGGCGCGGGAAACCGGCCCCCGAAGTTCCCACGGCCCAGGAGGAAGTAGACCCTGAGGGGGATGCTCTGGAGCCTACCGGGGAACAGATTGCCGAACTGGGAGATCTGCCTGAGCTGACCCATTGGCAGCAAGAAGGAGGTCCCTCCAGGGAGGAATTCTGCAGGGAGCAGAAAGAATGCCCTTCTCTCGTGGGTATGCGGCAGCAGGCTGCAGACCAGGCCAATGGTGTTCAGGCCAAAACACACTACGTGTACTGGGAGAGTGACCTCCTGTATTCCGAGCCTAAGGCTGCTGAACCTGGGTCAGCCCGTGTGCTGGTGGTACCCCAGAAGTTCAGAACCTTCCTACTGGGGCTGGCTCATGATGTGCCGTTAGCAGGACATTTGGGGATGGACAAGACCTATGACAGGCTTGTCACCCACTTTTACTGGCCCCAAATGCATAAGAATTCAGATTCCTACTGCAGAACCTGTCAGACTTGCCAGGCAAGTGGTAAGAGCGGAGGGAAGCACAAGGCTCCTCTGCAACCTTTCCCTGTGGTCGGTACGCCATTCCAACGAGTGGGTATTGATATTGTGGGGCCTCTGGACCCCAAGACAGCCCTGGGCAACAGGTTCATCCTGGTCTTGGTGGACCATGCCACCCGGTACCCTGAAGCCATCCCTCTGAGGACAGTGACGGCCCCCGTGGTGGGACGGGCACTGATGGGAATTTTCTCCCGAGTGGGATTCCCTCTAGAGGTGGTGAGCGACAGGGGGACCAATTTCATATCCACATATATGAAATCCCTGTGGAAGGAGTGTGGAGTAACTTACAAGTTCACCACTCCTTACCATCCCCAAGGAAATGGGTTGGTTGAGAGATTCAACCAAACCCTCAAAGGCATGATCATGGGCCTGGACGGTCCAATGAGGCGTAAGTGGGACGTCCTCTTGCCATGCCTGCTCTTCGCTTACCGAGAGGTGCCACAGAAGTCTCTAGGATTCAGCCCCTTTGAGCTTCTGTATGGTCACCCGGTAAGAGGACCTCTGAGTTTGGTGAAGGAAGGCTGGGAGCAATCTCCCAGGAAACCTCCCCAGAATGTATATAGTTACATGCTGGCCTTCCGAAACCAGACTCGGCGTTTCAGGCAACTTGCTGAGGCAAATCTGGAAGCCAGCCAGGAGGAGATGAAGCGGTGGTACGACCGGAATGCCACTCTGGTAGAGCTTCAACCTGGACAAAAGGTGTGGGTCTTGGCCCCAGTGGAGCCGTGTGCACTTCAGGATAAGTGGACAGGTCCATTTGAGGTTGTGGAGCGCAAAAGTCCTATCACCTACTTGGTGGACATGCAGACTCCCAGGAACCCTTTTAGGGTCCTACATGTTAACCGCCTTAAGCCCCACTTAGAGAGGACCGAAGTGGGCATGCTGCTGGCCACTGATGATGGAATGGAAGAGGAGACCGAGCCTCTTCCTGACCTCTTAGTGGCCTCTGAGAAAGATGGGTCAGTGGATGGAGTTAACCTCTCACCCACCCTGACGCCCGAACAACAGGAAGACTGCCGCCACTTGCTGGGACAGTTTCCCGACCGATTCTCCCTGGTTCCTGGTGTCACAGATTGGTGCGTCCATGACGTGGACACAGGAGACAGCTTACCTGTGAAGCACAAGGCTTACAGGGTAACTGACAGGGTCAGAGCTTGCATTAAGGAGGAGGTCTCCAAAATGCTTGCGCTAGGGGTGGTTGAGTCCTCCAGCAGTCCTTGGTCCAGCCCCGTGGTCTTGGTCCCAAAGGCTGCTGCGCCGGGAGCCACACCTGAACTCCGGTTCTGTGTGGACTACAGAGGACTCAATTCAGTCACGAAGACTGACGCGCACCCCATCCCCAGAGCTGATGAGCTCATTGATCGGCTGGGGGCTGCCCGGTTCCTCAGTACGTTTGATTTAACGTCTGGGTACTGGCAGATCGCCTTGACCGATGGGGCCAAAGAGAGGTCAGCATTCTCTACTCCAGATGGGCACTTCCAGTTCCGAGTCATGCCATTTGGGATGAAGAATGCCCCTGCCACCTTTCAGAGGTTGGTCAACCAGGTACTGGTTGGGCTGGATGCGTTCAGTGCCGCCTACCTGGATGACATCGCAGTGTTCAGTGCCACCTGGCCCGAACACCTGCGCCACCTCTGGGAAGTGTTGATGGCCCTGCGCCGAGCAGGCCTCACGATCAAGGCAAGCAAGTGCCAGATCGGGCAGGGTTCCGTGGTGTACTTGGGACACCAAGTGGGGAGTGGCAAGGTGGCACCCTTGCAACTCAAAATTGAAACCATCCTGGCTTGGGAACCCCCCAAGACGCAGACCGCAGTGAGGGCCTTCCTGGGGCTCACTGGGTACTACAGGAGGTTTGTCAAGGGCTACGGAACGATCGTTGCCCCCTTGACAGAGCTGACTTCGAAGAAGCAGCCCAGGAACGTGATTTGGACTGACACCTGTCAGAAAGCTTTCGACACCCTGAAGACTGCCATGTGCACGGCGCCCGTGCTCTTGGCCCCTGACTTCTCCAAGGAATTCCTAGTGCAGACAGACGCTTCAGAGCATGGTGTAGGGGCTGTTCTTTCACAGATGACTGAGGAGGGCTGGGACCAACCCGTAGCCTTCATCAGTAGGAGGTTACTTCCACGGGAAAGTAGGTGGAGTGCAATTGAGCGAGAAGCATTTGCTGTGGTCTGGGCGCTGAAGAAGCTAAGACCCTACCTGTTTGGGTCTCACTTCCGGGTTCAGACGGACCACAGGCCCCTCAGATGGTTGATGCAAATGAGGGGTGAAAACCCGAAGCTGTTGAGGTGGTCCATCTCCCTACAGGGTATGGGCTTTACGGTGGAACACCGTCCTGGTACAGATCACGCCAACGCTGACGGTCTGTCCAGGTATTTCCGCCTTAGTGACGAGGAACCCCCTGGGCAAGGGTAGTTCTCCCCACATTTCAGCTGGAGGGGACACGTGTTAGACCTGGCACCTTGGCGTGAGTTTCCCTTCCACTTTTTGATGGTGTGCCTCGACTGTTTTGCTGGTGTTGTCCGCTCAGGGCACTGCGCCACGGCTAATCCGTGCCGCAGTGCAAGTGCTCCCGAAGTAAAAGTGTACCTGTAATTGATGTCCATGATTGGTTTATTGGATTCACTGTCAGTCCCCAGTAAAGTGCACCAGGGGTGCCAGGGCTTGTGAATGCCGATGCTGCTGGTGGGCTTGCAGCGCTGGTTGCGCCACCCACGGAAGCGGCCTTGTAAAGTGTGTCTAGGGTCTGCCACCGCAGACCCTGTGCGCGGTCCGGGACCGTCGCGCTGACTGCGCAAGTGCCCCCACTTGCCAGTCCCTAAACCTTCCCTTCCTTACATATTAGCCACCCCTCTGGCAGGCCCAAGGGCAGGGTGCATTGTAGGCATAAGGTAGGACATGCCCTGATGTGTGTGGCATGTCTTAGTAGTGAATTACAGCCCTTGTCGTTTTTCACTATTGAAGGCTACCTGCTCTCCATAGGCCAGAATGGGCTGCTGGGATCACGCCAACGCTGTGACCCCAGTGGACTCGGAGAGCATGGTAGAGTGTCAAGTTTGGTATGCCTGAACTCAGAATAATAAAATACTTCTTGCAGTCAAGTTTATTTTAATATCCTGGGTTTGTAAATACTACTTTTAGAAAGTTAGTATTTACTGACCTGACCATCTCAGTCCGCCTCTGCTGTGTGTGTGTGTTCTGCCTAGCAACAGTAAGGAGCAGGGTGGGGGGATCCCCAGAGACAGGTTGGCTGCCAGGTGGTGGGTAGAGAGATTACACCTGGATGGGTGGGAGGAGTACACCTTGACTCTTGAATAGACCTGTGCTCTGCCACCACATAGCCGGCGCCACCCCCTGTGGGGCGGCTGATGTCTCTGCCCTGCTGCTGAAAGGAAAGAGCAGAGTCACCATAACAAAGTGCTCCAGAACTGGACTGAGCCAGGCCTAGGCCCCCTGGCGCTAAAGAACAAAAGAATCATGGTATAAAAGTAGGAGCCTGGCTCCTAAGAAATCAGAATCCTGTTTACCACAAAGAACCTCTGCCCGACTAGAAGGAGAAGAAGACGCCGGAGGAGCTGGCCTGCTGCTTGCCTTGCTGAGAGAGGGGAGGAAGAGACTTACTGAAAAGACTTTGCTACTTTGTGCTTGAACATTCTCCAAGGGCTTGATCTGAGCTTGCCCCCTGAACTGAACCCCAGGAACAGTGGGTTCTCTGTGCTTCTTGCTCGTCCTCCAATTCGAGCCGTGTGTGCATCCCGCTGGAAAAGAGACTGCGCCCCTCATCGCCCCTCCTAGGGCCGTGACACTCAGAAGCTCGCCTGCCTCCAACCCGTGAGAGCCCCGCTCCGTCCGGAGCCGCTCTCTGTTCCCGGGCCAGGCCGCCTGCATCCCTGTCACCGCCTGCCATTGGAGTGCGCTGAACGCGCTATCACCCCTCCTGCCGGAAGCCGTCCGACGACTGTGATCTACGCCGGGTCACCCAGCTGCACTAACCGTGCCCTGCGACCCCGCTTCGCTATCCCCGGACTTCTCAGGCCGCGCCGCCCCCGCTGTGGAGACCCTCCTGCACCGCCGTGCTAAAGGGTCGCTGGCCGCGCCTGCCTAAGTGCCCACACCTGCTGATTGAGGACCCAAGAACACTTCCCAAGCTGAGAGTCGCACCGACCTGTGCCGACTCTCCTAATCACGAAAGAAGTCCAGTATCGGGCTCGGGGCCCGCAACGCCTTATTTCCCCGTTCGCAGGAACCGATCTCTGTGAGTACTGGAACTACGAGTAAAGAGACTACGGAGTATCCATTTGAAACTACGAACCAAGAACATTTGCCTGCTGTATAACCTGGTGGCATAGCGAAAACGTTATTGGTCTTGTGATAAGTCTGCTGAGATATATATACCTTATTTTTACATAAAGGATCGTATTTTTATATATATCCAAGTCTGGTGTCCGTTTCTGGGGGGATTGATGTATTTACTGTGTGTACGATTGTAAGTGCTTAACCAACAACGCCTGAGGAATCGCCTTGGCTGCTCACGCCACGCACCTAGAGGGTGAGCAAGGGTCATTCGCGAGGGGTTATCCTGCGCCCTGACGTGGAGGAGAGGGTTCCTGCTTGACACAAGGGCAACCTTGCGCCAACCAGAGATCCCCGACTCTAACATTAGTAATAGAGCTTTGCATTAAAGAACACGTTGAAAGTTGAATGGGAACGTCTGTGTAAAATCCATATAATGTCACTGTGACGCAAAGTAGTGCAAAGCGCTGCTTTATATTACTGGGCAAACACTCCAGTCCAAACAAGTTTTGCGATGGAATGTAAATTCCAAACAAAGATTTTACACCAGTTTGCGTCCCTTTTGTGAAGCAAATACCGTGAATGTGCTATGGACAAAGTAGATTATCTTTTTTGCACACAGGGGGCATCATTTACAATCTTTTGGCGTAGGGCAATGCCACAAGCTGCCCTATGTCAAAAGAAAAGGGCAGTAATGCTCTGTATCTATCAGATACGTAGCATTACTCTCCTTTTCCCCTGTGCTGGCGCACAAATGACTGACATGCACCAATGCAGGCACCCTTGCACCATGATGCAAGGCTGTCTGTGTTTTAAGGGTGATTGTTTTTATGCAGAAAGGGACACCTTCCTCCACAAAAATAACTGATGGAGGCGATTTCCTCTTTCTATGTGTGCTACGGTAGGCATCACACATAGAAAGAGAAAAAAACGATGATAAATAATGTTGTTTCTCCTCGTTGTGCCTCCCATACACCACCCCTGGGGAGGCGTAAGCTTTTGACATATTCTCGGGTTTACGAAATCTAGTAAATCTGGGAATGTCAAATGCCATGGGTGTTACGTAGGAACACCTCCCTATCGCAGGGTGAGGTCATGAAAAGCCACGCAGGGTGGCTTTTAGTGTCTTGTAAATATGGCCCTACAGTGTGATAAATAATGTTGTTTCTCCTCGTTGTGCCTCCCATACACCACCCCGGGGGAGGCGTAGGTTTTTGACATATTCTCGGGTTTACGAAATCTCGTAAATCTGGGAATGTCAAATGCCATGGGTGTTACGTAGGAACACCTCCCTATCGCAGGGTGAGGTCATGAAAAGCCACGCAGGGTGGCTTTTAGTGTCTTGTAAATATGGCCCTACAGTGTGATAAATAATGTTGTTTCTCTTCGTTGTGCCTCCCATACACCACCCCCGGGGAGGCGTAGGCTTTTGACATATTCTCGGGTTTACGAAATCTCGTAAATCTGGGAATGTAAAATTCCATGGGTGTTACGTAGGAACACCTCCCTATCGCAGGGTGAGGTCATGAAAAGCCACGCAGGGTGGCTTTTAGTGTCTTGTAAATATGGCCCTACAGTGTGATAAATAATGTTGTTTCTCCTCGTTGTGCCTCCCATACACCACCCCGGGGGAGGCGTAGGCTTTTGACATATTCTCGGGTTTACGAAATCTCGTAAATCTGGGAATGTCAAATTCCATGGGTGTTACGTAGGAACACCTCCCTATCGCAGGGTGAGGTCATGAAAAGCCACGCAGGGCGGCTTTTAGTGTCTTGTAAATATGGCCCTACAGTGTGATAAATAATGTTGATTCTCCTCGTTGTGCCTCCCATACACCACCACCGGGGAGGCGTAGGCTTTTGACATATGCTCAGGTTTACGAAATCTCGTAAATCTGGAAATGTCAAATTCCATGGGTGTTACGTTGGAACACATCTCTATCGCAGGGTGAGGTCATGAAAAGCCACGCAGGGTGGCTTTTAGTGTCTTGTAAATATGGCCCTACAGTGTGATAAATAATGTTGTTTCTCCTCGTTGTGCCTCCCATACACCACCCCGGGGGAGGCGTAGGCTTTTGACATATTCTCGGGTTTACGAAATCTCGTAAATCTGGGAATGTCAAATTCCATGGGTGTTACGTAGGAACATCTCCCTATCGCAGGGTGAGGTCATGAAAAGCCACGCAGGGCGGCTTTTAGTGTCTTGTAAATATGGCCCTACAGTGTGATAAATAATGTTGTTTCTCCTCGTTGTGCCTCCCATACACCACCCCGGTGGAGGCGTAGGCTTTTGACATATTCTCGGGTTTACGAAATCTCGTAAATCTGGGAATGTCAAATGCCATGGGTGTTACGTAGGAACACCTCCCTATCGCAGGGTGAGGTCATGAAAAGCCACGCAGGGCGGCTTTTAGTGTCTTGTAAATATGGCCCTACAGTGTGATAAATAATGTTGTTTCTCCTCGTTGTGCCTCCCATACACCACCCCGGGGGAGGCGTAGGCTTTTGACATATTCTCGGGTTTACAAAATCTCGTAAATCTGGGAATGTCAAATTCCATGGGTGTTACGTAGGAACATCTCCCTATCGCAGGGTGAGGTCATGAAAAGCCACGCAGGGCGGCTTTTAGTGTCTTGTAAATATGGCCCTACAGTGTGATAAATAATGTTGATTCTGCTCGTTGTGCCTCCCATACACCACCCCCGGGGAGGCGTAGGCTTTTGACATATGCTCAGGTTTACGAAATCTCGTAAATCTGGAAATGTCAAATTCCATGGGTGTTACGTAGGAACACCTCTCTATCGCAGGGTGAGGTCATGAAAAGCCACGCAGGGCGGCTTTTAGTGTCTTGTAAATATGGCCCTACAGTGTGATAAATAATGTTGTTTCTCCTCGTTGTGCCTCCCATGCACCACCCCGGGGGAGGCGTAGGCTTTTGACATATTCTCGGGTTTACAAAATCTCGTAAATCTGGGAATGTCAAATTCCATGGGTGTTACGTAGGAACATCTCCCTATCGCAGGGTGAGGTCATGAAAAGCCACGCAGGGCGGCTTTTAGTGTCTTGTAAATATGGCCCTACAGTGTGATAAATAATGTTGATTCTCCTCGTTGTGCCTCCCATACACCACCCCCGGGGAGGCGTAGGCTTTTGACATATTCTCGGGTTTACGAAATCTCGTAAATCTGGGAATGTCAAATTCCATGGGTGTTACGTAGGAACACCTCTCTATCGCAGGGTGAGGTCATGAAAAGCCACGCAGGGTGGCTTTTAGTGTCTTGTAAATATGGCCCTACAGTGTGCTCTGTTTGACCGTCATATAAAGTGACATTCCATAAGCACACAGGAGCACACAGGAGCTCACAGGGGCTCGTAAATGAGACGGATGTATGACGTTACAACGCACACTTTTACAACGCAAGCACTTACAACGCATTTTTTACAACGCATAATCCATTACAACGCACTACACTTACAACGCATGACACTACAACGCATTTTTAAAAACTACCTTTACAACGCATACCATTACAACGCATAATATTAAATTGCATTTAAGGTAAGTATTAGATAGTATAGGGGTAAAAACTACTTTTCTAACTCCAGGGGGTGCAACAGTAGGGTAAGTGTTGGATAGTATAGGGGTAAAAATTACTATTCTAACTCCAGGGGGTGCAACAGTAGGGTAAGTGTTTGATAGTATAGGGGTAAAAATTGCTATTCTAACTCCAGGGGGTGCAACAGTAGGGTAAGTGTTGGATAGTATAGGGGTAAAAATTGCTATTCTAACTCCAGGGGGTGCAACAGTAGGGTAAGTGTTGGATAGTATAGGGGTAAAAATTGCTATTCTAACTCCAGGGGGTGCAACAGTAGGGTAAGTGTTGGATAGTATAGGGGTAAAAATTGCTATTCTAACTCCAGGGGGTGCAACAGTAGGGTAAGTGTTGGATAGTATAGGGGTAAAAATTACTATTCTAACTCCAGGGGGTGCAACAGTAGGGTAAGTGTTGGATAGTATAGGGGTAAAAATTACTATTCTAACTCCAGGGGGTGCAACAGTAGGGTAAGTGTTGGATAGTATAGGGGTAAAAATTACTATTCTAACTCCAGGGGGTGCAACAGTAGGGTAAGTGTTGGATAGTATAGGGGTAAAAATTACTATTCTAACTCCAGGGGGTGCAACAGTAGGGTAAGTGTTGGATAGTATAGGGGTAAAAATTACTATTCTAACTCCAGGGGGTGCAACAGTAGGGTAAGTGTTGGATAGTATAGGGGTAAAAATTACTATTCTAACTCCAGGGGGTGCAACAGTAGGGTAAGTGTTGGATAGTATAGGGGTAACAATTACTATTCTAACTCCAGGGGGTGCAACAGTAGAGTAAGTGTTGGATAGTGTAGGGGTAAAAATTACTATTCTAACTCCAGGGGGTGCAACAGTAGAGTAAGTGTTGGATAGTGTAGTGTAATATTATGCGTTGTAATGGTAGGCGTTGTAATGGAATGCGTTGTAAAGGTAGTTTTTAAAAATGCGTTGTAGTGTCATGCGTTGTAAGTGTAGTGCGTTGTAATGGATTATGCGTTGTAAAAAATGTGTTGTAAGTGTAGTGCGTTGTAACAGTTGCGTTGTAAAGGTTGTTCCCCAAATGAGACCCACGGGGCTTTATGACTCAACCTCATTTTTAGTTTCAATAGAGATAGTAATAAGCTGCAGAGCAATACCACAGTTCAGAATGATGAGCAAAAAGTCCTTCCTCACCAACATACATGAGACAGAATACTTTTAACAACCCCCAGTGGATGAGAGGAGGGCTGAGAAAAAAAGCATACTCCCTACCCTTCATTCTCAGAATGCCAAATTATTTTTCATTCCAGACCCTGTTCTTTCGGGGATTGTGGCAAGGCAAACATGAGTATACTTTAAATGAACAGCTTTATGTAATGAAGCTGTAATGAAATGAAAAACTTTCATTCAGTGAAAGACATGTGGGCTAGCAAGCCGCAGTCCCATGGACCATGGTCTGCCCCGCTTCTCCACTGATGCCAGCATCCCACATTCGCAAGATAGAAGCTGGTTACCTTTTGGGTGTCGGTATGTGATTGATGGTTTGCAACTTTAATTGCAAATGCAATTGACTGATGTATTCCACACCATAGTGCAAAGACGGGGATTGCCCTTTTTACCTTCCCTGTTCTTTGAAATTCATTGTAATGAGTGATAGGTTATTAGTTGAGAGGTGAGCCCCACTCAATCAATAAGCGCAATCCTTTTCAGGGTGAACCACAAAAATCACAAAATAAACCTCTGCTTACCCTCTGGTTGCTTGGCACAAAAGCAGTGAGGCTTAACTTCGAGGCAATGTGTAAGACACGTATGCAGCACTCAAACAGCAATAAAGTGAAAACACTACACTAATAAAATCCTAATTCCTACTTGTTATGTTTTGTAGTGAAAGCAGCACCAAAAGACGCAGAGTACCAAATGCGGTTATCTTGTCGCACTGGACCTTGTCAAAGTCACAAGTTCAGACTGACCGCGATGGAGCATGGGTCGGATACAGGGACCAAGTTAATCTCACAAAAAATGTTAGCTTCTCTGAGTCCCCCTCCATGCGAAGAGCTGCAGCTCAACTACGCATTGGAATTAGAGACGAGCAGGCCATTGTCGGCAAGAGTAGCGTGTTAGGCATCTCAGATGGTTGCTGTTTTGCGTGGAGAGTCAGTTGACAAAGGAGCTTCACATTGGTGGTTGAAGTGGACTGACCTGTTGCTGTTGGATCACATGGCTGACGCAAAGAGCAGGCTGATGCTGGATATCCACATCAGCATGAGTCATGGATGGCTGTCAGGCAACGAGAGGAGTGTGTTTACAGCCGCAGAGTCCAGAAACCTCTGTATCTTTACCTGGAGCTCAGGCCTTGTGATTTTGAGGCAAGAGGACTGCGCTATGATGCCAGCCACGAATCCAGGACATTGCACCACCTCCTGGGGATTAGACCTCACTCAGCACAGGCCAGAAGCAGAGCTCATTCAAGTCCAGGCAAGTCAACATGGTGCTGGTTACCTGGGCATTTGCAGGGCAGGCCTCTGGATGCCTGCTGTGTCCCTGTAGCTCAAACAGGATGTCTACCAACTGAATGTTGAAGTCAGTTCTGGGGAGCCTGGGTTCAAGGCAATCAGGTCCAATCTTCCTTCTTCAGGCAGCAGGGCAGTCCTTTTGAAGGTTCCACAAGCTCAGGAGTGTTCTGATGAGAGACTCTGAAGGTGCCACTTTTATCCTCAGTGCCTGCTTTTGTCTAACCTTCTTCTAACTTTCTTCCTTTTGTGGGTTTGGCACCAAACTGTCTTGGGTAACAATGTCTAGACTGGCCTAGGTGTGAGCTGCAGTTGTCAGTGGCATGGCAGGCAATTTGTAAAAGTCAGGAAGGGGTGGGGAAGCCCTGAGTCTACCCTTTGACGCTCACGAAGGCTGAGTATAACCCCCCAGGTCATCCAGTTCAAGAGAGAAACACCCATCCCCACACCCAAAGCCCTTTTGTACCCATGTCTGGAAGGAAAATACGAAACACCATAGAGGAGCCATACACAGTTATGTGACCCTGGACCCTGGCAGAAAGGAGGCATGGCTAAAAGTGCTGAGGAAGAGAAAAAAGAAAGGAAAAAGATGGGACGAAGGAAAGAAAGGAGGTGAGAGAAATGGATAGTAGTATGAAATGTACTAGTCAAGAAGGGTCAGAGGGAATAATGACACTGTAATATTGCAAAGAATTTGAAAAACAAATACATTTATGTTTTCTTAACACACTATATATTTTTGTAAAGCACATATTCACCAGAGGGTGCCCTGACACCAAATTAAAACTGTTGTTATTAAGCTCATTGGCACTAATGTTATTGACCTGAGAAAGATGAAAGGCTGAGCAGCCACACCAAGATTACAATGTATGACCCTGAGATCAAACGCAGATTCCTGGAGTGGATATAAAGATATGCACAAGAAGGAAAAGCATAAAAGGGATTGTGAGAAAGGAAGAGAGGTCACAAGGGAAAGATAGTTATGGTAGACAAAGAATTTGAAGAGAAGTGGGGAAAGCAGAGATTGGGAGTGCAAGGTTTGAGTGGAACATGAATAGGGTGAAAAGTGGAAAGAGTGGAAATACAAGGGAAGAAGAGCAGACAGCGGGGAGCTCGTGAAAGGAGAGTGGAAGGGAAATATAGGAAGGTGAAAAATGAAAAGCACTTAATGAGAGGGAGGTGGCGATTAAGAGGAAATACTAATGTAGGACAGAAATTGAAGGAACAATGGAGAGAAGGGAAGGAGTGAGGTGTGAAGGGCAGGAAGAAAAGCAGATACAGAGGGAGAGCAATAAAAGAGTACCCCTCTGCTTTATCAAATATACAGTAATTAATTATGTAAAGGTGAGAGGTGACAAGGCTGTATCATTCTTGGCCTATCTTATTAAGGCATAGCTGTGCTGTCCAAAACACACAATAGCGGTTCTTTAACTGTGCTAAGGTTTTATGCCATCAAAAGATGTTTTGTGGCATCACAATAGGTGTTCATAATAAAAGATAATAAAGTGTCAGTTATACCATTGGGATTAAGCTTTGATGGAGAATCAGACTGTCATGCTCCAAACAAATACTTCTATTGCAATATAAGGCTACAAGTCACAATATCCCACTGCCACCTTTTTCAGAATCCACTCAGAGAGGCTTCCACGTGCACTTTTGAACTAATAAAGCACAACATTCTACTATATACATAATATAGATATATAGTAGAATGTTGTACTTTATTAGTTAAAAAGTATCTATATTATATAATATATATTCAGCTATATCAGGATTGAAATTTACAAACAGCAAGTAACAAAAGGTTTCCTGGACAAAAACAGAAACTCACTGATCTATCCACATAAATACAGTTCTGTCATCTGCATGGTATACAGTCTTTGCAGAAGGCTCATTAATTCTTGGTGCTACAGTCATCCAGAGTCATCCAGAAATTCAACCATCAAGCCACCAGGCCTGCAAGGAAAATGTGAGAAAAGAAAATGCCCCCCAGAATCACTAAAACAAATGGGGGGACCAGAGAAACAAACACCTGAGGTAACATTCAGGAAATTAAACAAAGACAACATCAAGAGGCAAGCAGGAGAAAGCCCCACAGCAACTTTGCCACCCAGCCTGTCACTTCAGCCAGGGACCTCTATGGGGATCAAAAAGCCATGAAGGCAGATCCCTGGGCCTGCAAACGAGACAACGCTAACGGGCCAAAAAACTGTCCCACCGAACAGCAAGACAATTTTTCAGGGAACACAGCAGGGGAAAACCCTGAAGAAAACCACTACCAATGCCGAAACAACATTAACGAAACCCCAAGGACAGTAGAGGGAAGAACCACGAGACAGAAGGAGGGCCTCTGCTAAATGCATTCGAAGCCTTGTGAACCGCAACCCTCTTACTTCAATCCTCAACCAAGAGATAAAACCTCAGGCATAAATGAAGCATTGAAGTTAGAGGAGACGGAGGGCCAAAACAACCAGGGCACCTGGACTACCATGAGGCTAAAATCTGGGGACCAAGAGGGACAGGGCCATCCAGGACCACCAGCAGCACACGAGTGTCCCCCAGCAGATGAATCAGGAACCTGGGAAGGAGAGCCAAAGAGGAAAGGCACACAACCGCAGGTCTGGTCAGCCCCAGACTACTGCCTGCCAGCAACGGACTGACCCGAAGAACCCACGCACCAAGGCGGGAATCAAAAGAAGCCCTGGAAGGGCCACCCACTTCTGACATTCCTGATGAAAGACCACCACAGATAGCGAGAGGAAAGTCCAGGAAGGGGGAAATCCCCAACCGGGACCATCAATGATCATCAGAAACCACAGACGCTGCTCCCCACAATTTAAACAGACATGAATCGAGCCGCAGAGGCATCTCGATGAAAAGATGGGCCTGCACTGCCCACCAGCTCAGATCTGAGACAACAGCAGGGGTAACTGGGATCAGGAGACCTAGAACCCGGGATTGTGGACCCCAACAGAGGCCACAGAGAAAACCAGGCTCAAGGAACCCGTACACAGCAGCCGCCATGTGACCCAATGTATACCACCCCAGCGATACTGGAAGAAAGCAGAGTACAAAGATACAAGCAGCCCAAGGAGCAGCATCCAAGCCCAGAATACAGGACTTTGAAACATACACAGACAGAAAATAAATATCAACAAAACCACTGGAAAAAGTAGAGGCAGCCTACAATCTCAACACAGGAAACAGGCAAAATTTCGGCCCGGACGGCCACACCCCCCCACAGGGCCCAAACCAATCAGCCACTGACCAGGGAAAATAGAGAACCAAGCAAACCAAGGCCAGAGTGAGGCTGACCCAGAAGCACATGGGCACAAAGGGAACAACTGACAGCTAGCATCCCCCGGGAGAACATGCCCACAAACATAATGAACTAAGGATGGCACCCCAGCCAGGAATCCCAGGATTGAATACTGAACAGCAGGTGCAAGAGAAAGGACCTCTCAAACGTCGCAAAGAGATGACCCTGACCCACTGACAACCACCAACATCCTCAGTACAACCTAAACCAACCAACCGTTCAGCCGGATCGAGCAGCAGGGCAATGAGGCCATCCTGGCCAAACCATGAGAGATGCAATAAGCCACCAGTAGCCGAGCTGTCCCCGCCACTAGGAGGGCAGATAAACAAGACCAAGCCCCAAAGAAAGCCAGCCCCAGTCCAGTGGCCAGCCCATGATAATGAGGAGAAGAGCTCCAGAAAGGACCCCAGCATACTGAGACATGTACAGGAAGAAGAAAGAAACACAGAACACACCAAGAAGATAACCTGCCGCCAAAACCTGACCTAGTGTCCTAAATCCAAAAAGAACCATCATGTCTGGCACAACATCTGGAAACCAGATGTCCCCAGTCATAGCAGAAAAGAGCAGCCCGGGATAGACATGGACATTGAAGGAATCAACCCCAAATGGCTGACACCACAACCAAAGGGGACCCACCAAATGAGGGAGCATGGAGGCAAAACAAGCCGTCCACAGAACAAAAACAGGTGGCCCAAACATCTGCCCCTTCCAACACTCGCCATCTAAGAGAAAAGAGAGAAATATACTCAAGAAGAATACACCAGGAAACAATCCCACTCCACCGAAAACATCCTAAAAAGCTCAGAGAAAGGCGATGCCACAAAGGGGGACACAGAATCCCCCCACATCACAAGAGGTGAACAAAAAAGCCCATCCAAACAAAACCAGACACAGGGCCCTCCGTCTCTGCCCCAAAAAGGCGTGCCCAGGACCACAGCACAACTGTAACTGAAGGCAGGAAGGGCAGCACAGGAGACACACAGACATTCCCAAAGGCAAGGGGCTTAATAAACACCCAAAAGAAACATACCACAGAAAACTACACAGGAGCCAATGCCCAATACTCACCTGACTCATTCCCTGAAAAGAGGAGGAAGGAGAGCCAGAAAAAACCTAAGGGCATGCCCCCATAAACACTACCTCCCAGGAAACCCGGCAAACACCTCAGATACCCCACAGTACTGTTTCCAAAACATGAGCCATAGAATATAGGGAGACCAGTGGAAGCCTCTGCCCCGTGAGTCAAGGGTAACAACATTACTGGCTGGGCCCCAAGCCCCCACTAAGAAAAATGCCTGAAACCAGGCTATGCTGACAACCAACGATGTAACCCTACCATCGCCGCTCAGTTGGCAGGGAGACATGTCACTCCACCGACCAACACCCCTGCCCGAATGCAGACCAGGAAACATGTAGCCCCCATAACCCACATTGCACCCAGATGTTGGCAGCTGTGAAAAGGGCCGCCGAGACACCCAGACTAAAACCCACGACCTACAGAGCGAGCATTTTAGACCTTAACCACTAGGCCACAAGAGACTCCATGACACAGCCCCTCAGAAAGGAGGCAACCACCAGCACTACACCCCAATGTTGATGGGCCACCATAGTACAAGCAGGAACAATTCAAATACCAGGAATTAAACACTTAAGCTGCAGAGTAAGAGTCTAAGATTTAAGCCACTGCAAGGCAGTAAACCAGACCACTATGCGGCACTCACCACAGGACTGGTAGCCGTAGTCATCCATCTCCTCTAATCCGGAAGGCGCCAACAACTGGATGCACAGGCGCGCACTCAGCCCCTGGCATGCTTGTGCCCCCATGCGTAAACCAGTCCACCCAGGAAGCGCTCACCACCTCGCGCTCCCTGGGGACCTCTCCGCTTCTAGGCCTGGACGCGCATCTCCCTGTCAGCCCAGCAGCTAGGGAGACCTTACTCCAGTGAGCCACGACGTGACCCAAAATTCCAAGGCAGCTTTTTGAATGAGCCAATCTGTCTTTCTCTGAGCAGGCTTAATCAAGCTGGGCTTAATCAAGGGCACTATTACAGTGAGGTTTTGAGGGAAATACCCTTGCAGAATAAGTGTGGTAAAAAATATTCTCAAACATGATTACTGGTTGTTTCTACCAGAGTGCAGAATTTCTGCAACCCTCTAAATGAGTGCTTTAACAATCCAAATACGGACTCATCATTCTCAGTCTCAGCTTTTTTGCATTGTCTATTCCTTCCCATGAAGATTGCTTGGACCACACTAAATATCATAATGAACGAATGTGTTGTTTAATTTACATAATTTATATTAGTAAAGTAACCCTTTTACTATCAACCCCTCTAAAAATAGAACATTTTACTGTTGAATAGTTGCTGGGAGGCTGCAAACTTTCTGCCCATACTCCTATTGGTGACTGAAGGCTGTGCAACTGGTTACCAATGAAGACAGATAATAATGGACTCCTGCCCGGTTACTTACCGGCAATCTTCACTTCTCAGAGTATTGTCTTCCTTCCTACATGAGTTCCCATCCCTCCATCCCTGTTTGGCTATTGGCTTCATGTGGTTGCTAACTGGGCTTGGTAGTTGTACAGGAAGTGGTGTGGGTAGTACCTCCTCTTGTACTGGGTCAAGGGTGAAGGAGGTCGGCCATGTTGGGGATGGGTGGGAGGGCTAGAGCGTAAAATTGCTTGGAGGGTTCTGTTGTGGCCAGGAAGACTTACGAGGAGGTAATATGACATCACAATCTGGTCATGAACCAATGATTGGTTTGTGCCTGTACAGATGATGGGCGCCGTAGCTCATTTTGGTACTCAGGAGCCCTGTTCCTTCCGATATTTGAGTTCCATTCGAGGCAACAGAATAGATGTGTGCACCCTTTCTTCAGTTGTGTGCAGAATCGAAATTAGCCTTGAGCCACTGCGGAATTCCTCAAAGTGAGTAGACTGCTACCTTAGGTTAGGGGAGTTCATGTAGTATTGCTGTGCAAGCGCTGAAAAATATTTGGGAAACGGATAACTATGCCTTCAGCAACTTCTAGCACTTGGCAGGCATCCTGTTGTAGAATCTGGAAACTTGTTAGTGTGATTTGATCTGAAAGTGAACATTTTTAAAGTTAATGCTCATCTGGGCCACACTGAACACGTGCCTGAAGAGGTTTGCAATCTCTAGATATAAATTTGATACTGTCATGGGCACTGGGATCAGTCCACCTCAGAAATTCTTAGTTAAAATACAAGACATTACTATAAAAAATACTTCTCTTTTTCGTAAACACATGTATTAAATATTTTAAAATGCTTAAACTAGAAATACATATGTTCACTTCCTACTGAATTCTTCTGGACAAATGTTCTCACACTCCTAAATATGCAACTGTGGTACAGTTATCTTCAACTAATGCGTACCACAATAAATTCCCTCTCGTATATTTAGACATTCTCATGTAAAACTATTTTAAAGGCAGTGAAGTCTACAAATGCATTCCCATTATTTAAAGTCAGGGCTACTGGAATTTTTTGATGCTGCTAACCTGCAGATTGTAACAAAAACAGTAGTTTCTAGCTCAACCGCATCAAAAGTTACTAAAATTGCAAAGATCTTTGTTATTGTCCAGTAGAAGCCCTATGCAAAGGTTGATTGGTCATCTTTCAGTTGCTTATTATGGCTTTGTATGTTAAACGAGTACTCATGAGATAAAACCTTTGCCTAGACAGTGTTAACATGTGAAACAAGCATTGGCAAGTGCATTAGGTTGCGCCTATATGACTAATAGTAAGCTGTTTTTTGTTGTAAGTTGTAGCTTGCTGAGTAGTTTTATAATATAAGTTACAGAAAGTCTATCAAAGTGTTATGACTTGTTTATGTGCAAAAAGGCAATATGTTGTGCTGTTACTAGGGGTATTGTGCAGGAAAGTAATAGCAATATTTTGAAATATTAAATGAAAGAGGGAAATCATAGAATTAATTGATGTAATAGCAATATTATCTGTTTAGAGGAGTTCTGAGGCTCTGTGCCACTGCACCTGCTGCATCATTCAAATCATGCCCCTAGTACCTGCAAGATAACTGCACTTATGACTGCCTGTTTAGTAGTAAAATATAGCAATATTAGGTGTTTAGAGGAGTTCTGACAACTGTTTGGCCTGGTGCCACTGCACCTGCTGCACCATTCAAATAACACTACTGTTGCCTACAAGATAACTGCACTTATGACTGCCTATTTAGTTGGAAAATATAGCAATGGTCGTTTTTTTAGTGGGGTGCCTACAGCTTTTGGCCCCAGTGCCACTGTACTTACTGCACTATTGAAACCATGGCCCTAGTGCCTGCTAGATAACTGCATGACTGCCTGTTTAGTAGTAAAATATAGCAATATTTGGTGTTTAGTTGAGTTGTGACAACTTTTGGCTCCAGTACCACTGCACCTGCTTCACCATTCAAATCATGACTCAGTTGTCTGTAAATTAGCTGCTTTTGTGACAGCCTGTTTAGTAATAAAATATAGCAATTTTAGGTGTTTAGTGGGGTACCGGGAGCTTTTGGTCCGGGCGCCACTGCACCTGCTGCACTATTGAAATCATGGCCCTAGTGCTTGCTAGATGACTGCACTTGTGACTGCCTGTTTAGCAGTAGAACTTAACAATATTAGGTGTTTAGAGGAGTTCTGACAACCTTTGGGCCCGGTGTCACTACACCTGCTGCAAAATTCAAATAGTAACCCCGGTGCCTGCAAGATAACTGCTCTTGTGTCTGTCTGTTTATTTGTAAAATATAGCAATAGTCGGTGTTTAGTGGGGTGCCTAGAGCCTTTGATCCCAGTGCTACTGCACTTGCTGCACTACTGAAATCATGACCCAAGTGCCTGCTAGATCACTGCACTTATGACTGCCTGTTTAGTAGTAAAATATAGCAATATTTGGTGTTTAGCGGGGTTCTGAAAACTATTGGCCCCAGTGCCACTGCACCTGCAGCACCATTCAAATCAGGACCCTGTTGTCTGCAAGGTAACTGCACATTTGACTGCCTGTTTAGTAGTAAGATATAGCAATATTTGGTGTTTTGTGGGGTGCATAGGACTTTTGGTCCTGGTGTCACTGCACCTGCTGAACCATTGAAATTATAACCCAATTGCCTACTAGATAACTGCACTTGTGACTGTCTTGTTTAGTAGTAATATTAAGCAATAATATGTGTTTAGTGGGGACCCTAGAGCTTTTGTCCCCAGTGCCACTGCACCTGCTGCACCATTCAAATGTTGCCCTTTTTAACTGAAAGGTAACTGCAATTGTGACTACCTGTTTAGTAGTAAAATATAAAGCAAATACCAGGAGATGATGGACGGAGTGCTGAAACTTTTCAGACACTCACCCCAAGTCACAGATCTGGGTTTAATCCCTTATCGTTCTTTAGCTCACTTCACCACCCCAGTTCAGACCCAGCTATATGCAAATCAGTCTTGACCCTGTGCCTCATGAGAATAGTCCAGCTCGAACTGCCAAGCCCAGTCTTCCCTGGACCGGAAACAAGCATCCTAGGACTGGTTTCGGAGTAACACCCTCATCATCACCCAGGCTACCTTGACTCCAGTGGCAAATTGACTGTTGACGAGTTAGGGGATCTGTTCCCTAAATAACAAGAGTGCTCTCCCTGAGAGTTTGCAGAGGTCGAGCAAACTATTCCTGCATCCCATGCGTGCATCGAAGTGAAGCAGTCGATGGTTGGGGCATGTGGAGTCAAAGCACCTCTCCAGCCAGTGCAAGGCTTTTACAAAAAGGCAAAGGTAAGTCACAGTCAGCCAGGAACCTGCTGGTAAGGCCGAAAGAAGAGGTAGTGCAGCACAACTTTACACAGAGCAAGCATACATACAGTACGATAGCGCTAAAGGCAGCAACAACCAGGTACAGAGTAGGACAGAGGGCTGTGATAGCCAAGTGCAGAAAAGTGCACCAAGGAAAGCAGAGGCGTCTGGGAGGAAAGAACATAATTGTACCCACCGGCAAGAATGATGAATGAGGCATCCAACATCAAGTTGACTTCTGGCTGAAGACCAGTGTGTTCAAAGTAGCAAATAGCATCCACAACAATACAAGTGAACGCACAATGGTTGTATTTATGGAGCCATTGGTACTTGAAGTGGCAAGCACCAAAGTTGCCTGTTGTACTTAGCACGATGCAAAAGTCTTTGAGATTTGAAAGTTTCCAATGTCTGTATCAGAAAATTCAATGATTTAATTGACGTCCCAGAAGAAACAAATGACAAAAAGCTCATTAAATACTTTACAACCGTGGAGGTAAGGGTATGAAAGAAGCGATAAAGAAAATACCACAAGCTGATCAAATATCTTACTGTTAGATTAACATGGCATTAAGAATCAAGTTCAATCCAATGTCCAACGTCGAACATGAAAGGTATATCTTCAACCAAGCCAGACAGCAAGCTGGAGAAATGATGAATGAGTTTGCTGAAAGACTTGAAGTCCACATCAAAATTGCAAATTCAATTAATTCAATGCTGAAGAAGTCATCTGTCTCAAAGTCATTAATGGTTACCTTTCTAACTCATTCATATGACATATGATGTGTGAGACACTCAGGCCCAAATTCTGAAAGGAGTCACTCAACACAGCACAGCACCCAAAGAGACTGCGCTGTGTTGCATGACAGGAAGAGAGCAGATAATTCCATATTCACAGAGATGTGGCTCTCTCCCCCTTCTCCCTAGCACTGGTGCTGACTTTAGCTGCTGTGCGCTAGGCACAAACCTTAGCGCCATAGTGCTAGGGTGCATGCCTTAGTCTACCATAGGTTTTGTACAGGAAGGGTACCCTTCTTGTACAAAATACTATGGCTAGACAAGTTTAAAACCTTTTCCTACATAGTGCAGCACACCTGGAAAGTAGGAAAAGAAAGTTGAAATGAAAACATTTCTCCTTTGAAAGCTTGCTTTCCAGCTGCATTAATTTTGGGCACTAAACCCTGTCTACTAATGTTAGTAGACAGAGTTTAGCATCAAAAAGCATGGGCGGTTGCATGAGAACATTACAAACGTAATGCTAACTCGATGCTAAACCTTTGTGAATCTGGGCCTCCTTTTGGAGGAAGGCTCATGGCTGTGAGAGCAAGCGACAGTGCAGATTGACAAGCTACTGATATGGAATCAGGAGTAGTCCAGAGTGAATCAGCATTGAACATGAAAAATAAGCAGAAACACAAGGTCAAGGGCCATAAAGTGATGTCTCAGAGGAAAAAGAAATTATGTTTCAGATATGGATTCTCCTTTCCACATGTAGTAAAATCTCCTGCCATTGGACAAACATGCAAGGGTTGCTGGAAAGAAAACCATTTTGTAATGCTTTGCAAGGTGAAACAGAAAATGACTGCATCACGTTAAGAATAGAAAATGGATGCCCGAAAGTTCCAGAAATCCTCTAGCCATGCCCAAAAGGTCAAGCGTTGACACCAATCGAAGTAGGTGGAAAATAAACAAAGTTGATCATCATCAAATTCATCTTCCAAAGGTTCTTCAATGTAATTGTCGAGCAACAGTGAAGATGACTGTGCAATGATGGTGTTGACTGGTGAATGTCTGGAGCGTGTGTGTTTGGCTTCATGCAGAGATGAGTCCAAGTCCGGGAGAGATTGCCACGTGAAACAACCACATTCCTTTGGACATTGCCCCAAGATCACATTAAAGGTGAATGGTTGTTCCATACCTTTTATCATTGATAGTGGTGCATTGAAAAACATCAATGCCGTGAAAGAAGTACAATGATCTTTTGCCGGTACCCCATCTCTCAACTCTGAAGACAAAGGTGTACACGTGGGCTGCCTGCACACCATTACAAAGTCAAGGATCATTTGTAGCCACCATGAGACACAAGTAGACAAAGGAACAATAAGCAACTTATGTTCTTTAAGGTACTTCCTCAATTGCATGTTTCAGTACTGCTGCAGAAATGGGTCTGGTTTCCATCAAAAATAACACAAATGCACATGCAGACATCATAAGTCAGTTTCCATCATTGCTTCATTGACTAGGAAATCATAAGACCATCAAAGTGCAACTTCATATCAGTTAGACCATTAGCCATGTTGCTCAACTACTTAGTTGAATTGTTTTTCACTTGCAGGAAGCTGTTGATAAACAACTGGAAACGATCTTAAAACATGATATCATTGAACGCTCTACTGGTCTGACAACATGGGTTTCACCCATATTGGTAGTGGCCAAAAAGGACAGTGGAGCATTTGCGTTGACATGCACCAAGCTAATAAGGCAATTGACAGAGAACGGCATCCTGGTCCGCACATTGCAGATATGATTACACAACTGAATGGTGACAAAGACTTTTCTCATCCCGATCTGAACAAGGGTTACCAGCAACTTGAGCTAGAGGAAAACCACAGGTACATCACCACCTTTTTGACTCATATTGGCTTGTTCAGATATAAGACTACGTTTTGGGGTGTCGTCAACAGCAGAACTTTTTCAAGATGTCATTCGCCACAAAATACAGCCTGTCACAGGTGCCTTTAATTATAGTGATGATATACTGACATTTTAAGCCACTCCAAAAATGCATGCCAAAGCCCTTACACAAGTATACCACTTGCTGGCTGATGCCGGTCTCACATTGAATCCAGAAAAGTGTGAGTTTCACCAAATGAAACTGAAATTCTTTGGCCATATTTTCTCTGAAAGGGAGATGTTGCCAGAACCTCTAAAGTACAAGCCTTGTCGCCCACTACCCCACCACAAGATGTGACAATGCTGCGATCCTTCCCTGGAATGGGCAGTTACTGTTCGAGGTATATTCGTGATTTTGCCACTGTCAGTGGCCCGTTGAGAGACTTGACAACATAGAACGCTGTGTTCAAGTGGTTACCGAAATCTGTCCGAAACTTTAGGAAAATCAAACATGCAAATGAGAACACTACTGAAATAGCCTATTTTGATCCAAAACTTCACAATGAGGTTGTAGTACATGCCAGCCCAGTGGGGTTGGGTGAAGTCCTTGCCCAGCACAGTGGGTAAGACAACGCTCAAAGGTACATTGTGGCTTATGCGATCCGGAGTCTGTCGCAGATCAAACTTGCTTGGGCCCTGATGGACTCCGTAAGAATGACGTAATTGTTTGGGTGTGGGTAATAAAGTTAATGATGCAATGCATACAATTAGCTAATGTTTGCGTTCTGAAGAATAAAGACATGCACTATGGATCTCCATGTTCAGCGTGGTCATTTGCATGCTACCAGACTAGGGAAGACCGTACAGTGGAGGATGGCAGTGGATTCCAATTTTGGGCTCCAGAGTATTCTTAACGGTGCGAATATGTTTTGTATGGTCTCCAAATCAAGCCTTTGTATCCTCTGGATCTCAAGCTGACTAGTGTTCATGAGTTCCAGTCTTTCTCTGTCAATCCAGGCTCTTATTCTGTGTCGCTGAGTCATTTAAGGTCAGTGATTGGAGACCTGGTTTACACCTTCATGCTGCATGGTTTGTTGTAGCAGAACATGGATCTGGAATAGCATGTTTAATGGCCTATTAATCCTGTATCCATTTAATTGGACTGCAGAATGGAAGTGATAGTTACCGCAATACACCTCTGAGAGTTCCACATGTCAATGGCTGTTAATATAGGTCTGTGCCTGTGTGTCCGCGAGTGTTATATTTTATTATTTTCAACTCCAACAGTGTATTAACTCTGTTTTTGCATGATTGTGTTGGTCTTTGAATTGTTCTATTAATTTACAGCTTTTTTTTCATTCTCGACACTTTCATGAATTCTTTCAACCTGCTTTTGACCGCTGGGATTTTATGGTGGTATTTTCCACTGGTTTTTAATGACCTCTCATACTTGTAATTGGGTGCTGTGTTATTTACTACAGGTATCATTTTAAGCATGTGGTAAATAGCATATGTGTTAAATATCACATGTTTTAAGTAGCGCACATGGATTACAGACATACATAGTTAGCACATGCTAAATACCACCTGAGTTTTTTAACTCCTGATCAGACGCTTTGTTAAAGTCCTGCGCTATTTACCCCAACAATTATTCCTAACCAGGGCCATTCGGTATTTAACACATACGGTAAATAACGATTCTCTGGTGCACGGTAAAACCTCATATCAGTGTTATTTAACACATGTTATTTACTGATCGCAGTGCTATCCGTATTTAACCTATGTGCACGTTTGGCGGGTTTTACCAGCAAACTCATAATAAAGGATTTAGGGCCTAATTAAAACCTTGGCAGTGGGGGAGCAGGGCGGCACCAAAGTCGAAAAAGTTACATGTTGTAATCCTGGTGGGCGGTCCTGGTGCTGCTGGCCCACAGAGCTGCCTTTCCAAAGGCTCATAAGAGACCCTTAGAAAGGCAGCACTGTGGGTCAGCCAGAGCATGTTCCAGCATGGCATGGACTGTAAAGTTCATGCTATGTTGGAATAGGAGGTGCATGAAGACAGGGTGGCACACCATGTGCAGTGAGGCACCAAGGGCCCTGTAGGGCCCCCTAGGTTTCCTCACCACCAGCAGTTTCATGGCGGGCTTACCGGCATGAGACAGCTGGCAGTGAAGAAACTCGTAATATACTTGGCGGGACCATGTTGGTTGCGGCAGTGCAATGGCGGCAGCTTGTATTGGGGTGGTCGGACCTCCGGTGCAGCGGTGGCTGAACCGCCATTCCCGCAACACCGCAGTGTCACTATGAGTCTGGCAGTCTGTGGACCACCAGAATCATAATCTGGCCCTAAATCTGAAGCTTCTACAGGACTGCACAAAAAGAAGTATCTTTGCAAAGTTCTGTTGAGCTGCAGATCCCAGCCTGAGGAAGATTTGCGCAAAAGCAAACCTCCAGATATTTCCTAATGATGATTCCATTCAATGAGACAAAAAAACAAATATTTCCCGCAATCCCAGAGGCTTTCAGGTGCCCAAGACGAGAATTGTGGAGCAAACGTGAATTAAATCACTCTTGGTCTGACTAAGATTGAGATCCTGTGTTAATGTTTAATTAAAAAGGCCATACTGAAAAGCTATCAATTGCAAGGTACCATTAGGTTACATGGCTGAATCGCATCAAGAAGACTCTTTATTATCTGAGTTGGGATCACATGTGGAAGGGAACACACCAAAGTTATTAGGGTCTGTAGGATTTGAGATCAGGAAGCTCTCACACCAAGATCTCTAAAGAGATACTCTGCTGGCAGAAATGGTATAGAGAAGCCAAGTGTTGGCTTACATTGAAAGCAAGTCCAGTTGAGGTTTGAATGCTACTTCGCAATGATTACACCACACTTCTTGCATCACCTATATAGCAAATTTTGCTGTGGCCAGCTTTCAGGTTCAAAAGTGTGAGTACAAGCCCATAGTGACTGCTCTCACAGCAGAGTAGTGGTGCAGGTGAGGGGAATGGGGTGGCAGGGGGATGACAGTCAAAATATACAAAAGAAAAGAACTTACCTGCTCCTCGCTGATCTTCTCTGTGCCACTCTTCTCCTTCCTGCTGTGTACATGCTGAGGCTCCCAGACTCCCCACGGCCATTCCCAGAGCTTCTCTCTCTCATGCTGGTACCAGCATGACAGAAGCACTGGGATTGGCCTAAACGGGCTTGCTTTCTGCTCCAAAGGGAATCGGGAGCCTACACTTGCTGTTCTCTCCACCTGGCAATGCAGCTTGGGTTAGGGAGCTGTCAATGCACATGACAGTTTGGCCGTCCTAAGACTGCCAGCCAAACTGTCATACACACTGACAGCAGTGCTGCCCGCCACTCCCCTTGTGTGCCTGTCATGGCATCGCCCCGCTCCAAAAGACTCGGCTCTGTCCAGGGGAAAAATACAATTATAATAATACTGTTTTATTATCATTTTATTTTTCCTTTCTTTCAACTGGCCAGCAAGGGGGGGGGTGATGCTCCTCTGGCATAGCGGAGGAGCCGTAACTGGTATGAGCCAGGGAACACCTTGGAAAGTGAATTTGTAACTGCGAAAATTAAACAATGGAAGTGGTCACCTACTACTATAGTGTCCTCTGTTAGGGATTTTGTTTGTTGTGGATAAGGCAGAGCTTTTTCAAAGGAGATGCATTCTGAAAAAGAGATGATGGCACTGATGATCCCTTTGTAGTTTTCTCAGTAGTGCAATTCATCAAAAGAAGGCAGAAGGAAAGAGTTTGGAGCAGTCTTGGTATTGGCCCTCTCTGCAGGGTCACCCCAAACGTTTTGCCTACACCCCGCCTATTTCCTGAATGGATTTTCGTTGGATTTGAGGACCCTGTGCTTGTACTCTCTCCTTGAAACATGGTATAATTGGCATATACATGATTGGCACATTTAATGTACTTGTTAATCCCTAGTAAAGTGGAAGTGCAGGTACCCAGGAACTGTAAATTAAATGCTACCAGTGGGCCTGCAGCACTCATTGTGCCACCCACTTGAGTAGCACTTTAAAACATGACTCTGGCCTGCCACTACAGCCTTTGTTTGGCCTGGCAAAGTAAACATTTTGCCGGGCTTAAACCTCCCTTTTCAATACATATAAGTCACCCTTATGCTAGGCCCTAACCATCCTATAGGGCAGGGTTCTTTGTGTTTAAAAAGTAGCACATGTATTTTTAAGTTTTACATGCCCTGGTAGTGAAATGTGTTTTTCACTACTGTGAGGCCTACTTCTCCCATAGGACAACATTTGGTTACCTTATTACATTTAATAAGTGTTAACTGTACATTGGGAACAGAGAGAAATGTCATGTTTGGTCTCAAAGGATTTGTAATTTAAAATCCTCTTGAATATTAAAGTTGGATTTTCCAGATTTCTTTATGCCCTCCATAACACTCCCTTCTGTGTTCCCACATCATACTTCAAAGCAATAGATTCAGAGGTGAACAATCTCCTATGGGATGGGAAACCCGCTAGAATAGCCGCAGCGAAATTGATCAGGAGCTGGTATGACGACAGTATTGCACTTCCAAATGGCCAGACATACTACTGGGCCTCTCACTTAGCAGTGACTAATCAATGGCGCCACTCGCCCCAAACTGACCCTGCATACCGCCTAGATAGACATACCCGGGGAGTCGAAGGGATTAACCAAGTACTCTATAAAGAAAATTAGAATTCTTAGGACTGACTGCGCATACCGTCCACACATGGTACGCGGTAACACGACATTTGGGCTGGACTGACAAGTTAACACAACAAACCCCGCTATGGGACACAGGCAAGCTGGGCAAACTGGGCAAGAGTAAGGGGTTTAAACAATGGGACACAATAGGGATCTCACGACTGGGTGACCTCTGGAAAGAGGGAAAAATCGTCACCTTTGCCCACTCACAAGACCAATACGAAATGGCGTCCACTGAGCTGTTTTGATACACACAGATTAAACATGCACTCAAAGCGGCCATCCCACCAGATACGATCCCTTCAGAGGCCTCTCCATTAGAAGATAGACTTTTGATGGACTACGTAGACAAAAAGGCGATCTCAATTATATACCAGAAGATTGTCAATAATCAGTTAGATCCTATGCAACTGTTGCGGGAAAAATGACAGACTAATGTGGGCTAGTTGGACGACACTGACTGGCAGGAGGCGCTAGAGTCCCCTAGGGTGGTGGCAGTTTCCTCTAAGTTGAGTCCTATACCACTCAATGTACTTCACAGGACATATTTTACCAGAGTGACAGTATGCAAGATAGGAACGACCAATGATCAATCCTGTCTGCACCAATGTGGTAACATAGACACCTTCTATCACACACTTTGGGAATGCAATTAAACTGTATTGGACGTCAGTAATGAGCACCATCACACAGGTTAGCACCAGCCCTGTACCGCCTGAGCCTAAGCGATGTCTCCTAAATATTTGGGAACCAACAGACATGAATCACACAGCCCAAGCTTGGGCAAACCTTGGTATGACAATAGCAAAGCGGAATATTGCCAAACTCTGGGGGGTGGCTGTTGCCCCAATCCTCGAAGACTGGTGCAAAGATATGGATATGGCCATGGTGGCTGAAAAAGCCACGTATGTTCACAGAGGGTGCCCTAAAAAATGGGAGAGAATGTGGGGTAAATGGAATACGTTTAGGGAAGGTATTTGTGCCCCTCCGACAGTAGATCCGGTTTCAGAAGATGGTGAGTAATAAGAAACTTGTTTATCTACTACAACCTTAAAATGTATGCCAGATGTGCGATATCCTTATGTTTTTAGTGGAATATGATGGAAACTACTGTTACATGAATGTATCATGCTGTAAATGTCACTAATGCAAGTCCCATCTTCAATAGAAAGTTGGCATTTTCTTACCCTACCCAGTTGGTGCCAGCAGCCTGTGTCCTGGGTCACATGACTATAAATAGTGGGCAGTTGGCCTTTTTGTATTCCTCCCAGACAGCGAGACCAAGAGGGAGTAGGTGTTTCCTGTCCCACTTACATTTCAAAGTGGCAGCCTTTAGCATACTCACAGAGAACTTGGCACCTGTCTTTTGCCAACCTAGACCTGTTGGAACCTGAGCAGTGGATAAAGGAAATTTCCATAACCAGACAAGACATTTTAGAGGTTACTCCCACTCCAAAGGCTGGCACCAGGCATAAATATTAGTCCCTCATATCAACTCTTCAGTTCATGACTGGATCTGTAGAGGACCCCCAGAAGGACCGCCTTTTACTTCAGAGGTATGCCCTGATGCTTGAGGCCTGCTTTGTACATCAGAGGACTGCCCTGATAAAACCAGCCTTGTACTCTCAGAAGAATGCCCGCTGCTTGAGCCCTGCCTTGATGCTTGATCCCAGGTTTACCAGAGGGACACCAAGGTCAATTTGTGTGGACTCCTGTGTGAGCTACAAACACATAACAAGCTTTGAACACCTTGAACAGTGAACCCTGACCCTGGCCCCTGCCTGAGGTGAGTCCTGCCCTCTGCGTGCTGCCCACCCTGTCATCGACTCTTGGAAGTGGTGCTAACGGTGCCCAAACAGCCAAAAACAGAAATTTGTCACCCAACAGTCGTCTGAAGACTGATAGGATACAGGAACATACAAGTTCGCTGATCTGCCCACAGCGCATTTCTGGTCAAGACTTTGCGGTAGCCCCCGCTACATTCTTGTGCGCACCAGTAAATCCTGTTCAGCGTCTCTTCTTCATAAGAGTATCCAGCCTCATGGAACGTTCATCAGCTACATCATGCAGCTTTGTTCCGCTGAAGGTTTTTGACTTTCAATAACGTGACACAGTCCAAACATCAAAGTCTTCACCGAGGCTTTGCCCAGCAGTTCCCCAACAATGACGCCTCCTTCTACGACACCACCAGCTGCATTGCTCTACTGAAATTTACATTCTCAGGCCTTTTTCTCCAGTATTTCTTCTAAGTCCAAAAGTAAGCCCAGACCGGCACCAATCCACCACATGTATTGTAACTGCTCTCCATCGTGGTCGGCCATAACCTTTGATTTTGTCCCAGTCTTGCACTCATACATGTATGCAGTTGTCGCTTTGAACTCCTAGGTTTTGTTTTTCGCAAAAACTCATAACTCTGGTTTTACTGTTTGGTTTTACTTTGTTTTGCTGTCATTTCATTTATTTTGATTTTCTCTTTTTTTTCAAAATTGGTATGGTATTTTTCTTGTATTGTATTTTTACTATATTATTGTTTGAATGCTGCATAAATACTTTATACATTGCCTCTAAGTTAAGCCTGACTGCTTTTGTGCCAAGCTACCAGAACGTTGAGCACAGGTTAACTTAGTGACTTTTGTGGTTCACCCTGACAGGGATTGTGGTTGTTGCTTGAGAACAGCCTCACCCCTCTCAATCAAAAAACGAATTTCCTACAAGTAGGATGTTAGTTAAATTATGTTGATTGTTTCTGATATGGTAGGGTTATTTGTTCCATAAATGCATGTTAAAACTTACTAGACATGTTTTGTTTGGTACTGATTGTAAACGGACTGCTTTTTATTAGTGTATCTTTTAAAGTGAATTCAAAACAAACTTGAAATTGACTAAAAATTTCTATTGCTACAACTTTATCTTAAGAACTACTACTAAGACGTAAATCAGCAAAAATGCATGTTTTGCCAAGATCACTATCTAAATTAAAATATTATTTCATCTTTTTAAAGAGATAAAGTCAATCAAAGAAGCCCATCATACAGATGTCTTTAGCTTCCCCGGGCTGGTCGTCAGAAGGGGACAATCTTTCCCAATCACCCTAAACTTCAACTCATCTGTCGAAGGCTGGAAAAGTATCATATTCACTGCACATACAGGTAATCATAATTATGCGCTCATCTCAAAAACATTTGATTTCCATTTCATTTTAGGGCTGATATTCTAGGCTCACATAATTGTAAAGTCCAGCTAGATTTTTAGGTTATACACTGAGGGTCAGATTTATCAATATTTAATTCAGCGCAATGCAGCAACACAACTTGTTGCACTGTGTCATACGGAGAGGGCGAGAATGTTTACTAATATAAAGCGCACTCCTGCTCTGTCACTGCGCTGGCGCACTATGTGTTGGCTAGGGCCAACACAGTCAAACTTGCATCATGGTCACAAGCAGGATTTGTTTTTTGCAAGAAGGGGCACTTTCCTGCACAAAAATAATCCTTAGATGCCTTTTCCTCCTTCTAAGGAAGAGGAGGAAGAGAGAAGAAATATAGGGGCATATTATCAAGACAGGCAATAAAATTATCGCCGCTTTAGCGGCAGAAAACTGCCGCTAAAACGTGAAGGACATCTAACCTGAGCTTCAATTGGAATTCCATACAGCATATTATCAAGCCCATTATCGCCGTTTTAGCGCAGTTTTCTGCCGCTAAAGCAGCGATAATTTTATCGCCTGTCTTGATAATATGCCCCAAAGATATTTCGTCGAGTCCTGCCTCTATCGGGAAGTGTCAAGCACTCACACTTATTGTGCCTTGTGAGTTAGCAATGATGGAACCCTGTTGGCTCCTGATGGACTCCGTAGAACTGTGCCATAAGCGTTAGAATGTAGTGAAGTGAATGCAGGTTTAGAATGTTGAGTTTGTGGTTACACTCATAAGAATAAAGACGTATGTGGTGTTGTCCTTAGTAGGTACCCATGCTGGGGAGGATGCTACAACACTGACCTATAAAAAGGACATCACTGTTTTATGCTCATCCCAGGAACAGGAATTTGCATCACACAATATCTACAAAGGCTAGTGATATTTTCCATTCACTCCTCTCAGAAATAGATAGTGCACTAGAAATAATTATTACAAAGTCAGATAAACTCCCATCAAATATGTCCCTAATGGGCAAACAGTCTTTTACCTGAACTTATGAGGTAGCGGATCACTGATAGAATACTAGAAACAAAAATATTGTGTGGACAGAATATTTATCGTGGACCAAAATATCGAGAAGATGAGTGCAAATAGGTAGGTATAGATAGATTTACTATTCTCGACTCCATGTCTGGTACATATAGGTGGAGTTATATAGTAAAACTTTCCTTACCTATAGATATGTCACAATATTTTCTTCCAAGACATTCTTGACATGGTAATTTGTCCACAGAATATTTTTTTCTGATATTTTGTCTAAACACCGAGGTAGGACAAGTTCTCAATATACGTTTCATAGCCGAATAAATTATCCTCATATATTCAATTCACAGACATAGAGATCAAATCATGAAAAAGGCAGTGGGTGCCAGATGTGAAATTACTAATCTTTGGACCATGATTATATAACATGACTGACCCTTAGTCTGAAACTTGCCTCGGAAGATCCTTATATTCATAAATAGAGAGCTATAAGAAACTTCAACAGTCATTCCCCCCATGTCAATAGAGTCCTCATGTTCCACTAGAGGTAGTAAAGGTAGTGTATTGGTGCCAAATGCAACCTAAGGGACGCACTCACTTCCCATGCCTATCTCTGCTTACCCCTACTTGACCTCTGACTTCCATGCTAACTGTAAAGTAATATACATCACAACTACTTTATGGACTTGTTACCTCCACTCCCTTTTGGCCACTAGAGCAAGAGTTTTATTCTCTGTCACCTCATGTTCATTTAAGATAATCACTTCAATATAAGTAATCCATGCCACCAAAGCTCTCAATGGCAATGTATGTCAGACACTTGCATATTTTTCCACACAGGCAAGATTCAGACACTTACAAACCAGGGCCGGACTGGGACAGAAAATAGGGAAGGGCACCTAAGAAGACTGGCTTAGTGAATTAGAAACCTAAAAAAGTGGCCCGTGTACGCACACTGGGGCAGTTTTGAACTTGTAAAGGCGCTTTATAAGTATTTTTCAAGGTACTGTAGACTGCTTGGATTTGAGTTTGATGCAGGCAATATTTGTGTTAACATCAGAGAAATCAACAGTAAAGACCTGCTCTGCAGACCATAAAACAGGTCCACAAAAAGCCAAATATTTGTCCCAGATAGTGATTTTTGAGAGCTGTTCATGGCCACAACCTGCTTGCCCCATAGGCATGTCCGATTCTGTTTACAACTGCATGAACACGTGTTCTTTAATGTGTCTTTCAAGGACCAGCAGTCGAACAGCCATCCAAGACAAAGATTGTCTTCCCGGTCACCCGTTTTTTGCGAAGTGGATCTTGGGGAGCGATCGTGGAGTCCAGTCCTGCAAACTCCCTGAATGTTATCATTTCCAGTCCAGCCAATGCCATCATCGGACGTTATAAGCTGAGTGTCCAGATCACCTTTGATGACGAGCCTAGCAACTACACCTTAGGGAACTTTGTTATGCTCTTTAACCCTTGGGTTTCAGGTAAGCACAATTTAGAAAGTTCTTGAAAATCGGTGATGGTGCATTCATTCTTTCTAAAGTAAAACAGAATTGATTGAGCCATGGATGACTCCGGCGACATTTACTTGCAACATGACTAGCAATAACCACATTTTGTTGCTTTCAGATGATGACGTCTACATGGAGGATGAGGAAGAGAGGAAAGAGTATGTTTTGAATGAGAATGGAATGCTTTACATGGGAAATGAAAAGAACATCCAAACCTATGGATGGAACTATGGACAGGTATATCCAAAACATACTACAGCATTTCAGCTTTTTCTCTGCTAATAGAATATATTAGTGTGATCTTTTAATATTCATCAAACTACCAAATGTAGCAACAGTGAAGTCATGCACACCTGACTGATGATGACATCACAGAGTTGACCAACATCATTACACCCTTAGCTCCTCACAGGCCTCCTGTGTTGTTGCTGAGGATTTGGGGCAAAGACAGTAACTCAAACAACAAGAAGTAAAGAAGACATTGGAGCCCTTTTTCTCTCTACTACTCTGTGTGCTACTGTTACCTTTGTGACCCATCAGACCATGGATAAAAAGGCAGTGCCAGGGTACTAAGATCAAGGTACAGGTAGTAGACACTACCCCTGATGGCTATCCCTAATTGATATCCATGAACACCTTTCTTACTTTCCTTTTCACTTAGTCTGGGTACTAGCAGCTTAGGTCAGTTGCTCATTATATAGTTACATTTGCAAACCTTCTCAATGATATAGTGCACACATACCTCACTTTCTTTCCCTTTGCTGGCATATCACATAGTTTATAGTTTATTACTTATATCGAGTAATTAAAATCATTCAATATGTTTCAGACAATAAAGCAAATTCATTAGTTAAACATTTAAGAAACAAGTTTCCAGTACTTATAAAATACAAACACCACATCTAAAAAGAAAATCAATCAATCAATCAAAATACTTTATTTAATATATATATATTTAAAATAATCATAAAAGCACATGAATAGAACATTAAGATACAAAAATCTTAAAACATTCCATATAACTCAATTGACTGTGCTAAACATTCAAAAGACGTATGAATGAGCATACCTCAACTTACTAATGATAAAAAATTAAATATGTTAGCTGTCATTTTGAGATCTACCCCAATCACTGAGTGTCTCAAGGCTTTTTTCATGTGACAGCATTCATTTTAATTAAATATTGGCCTAAACCATATTTGCCTTTTTGGTAGAATTGGACAAACGCATAAAATATGGGCAAAGGTTTCTTGTTTGTAGCCACAGATGTATTCTGACCATTCGTGTCAGAATTCCTTTAATGGGGATGTGTGAAAAGTTAAAATGGATAAAAGTATTTCTTGGGTGGTCTCGCCAGGCAATGGAGTGAGACGTGCGCCGCTTCAGCTCCGGGCCGCCGCTGGGATCATCTGCATTTTTACAGCGGTTCTGCGGCAGCGATTGGGCTCAGATCGACGCCCGAGTGGGGCTGAAGACGAGGGGCAACCGGCGAGGGGCTCGGAGGCGATCCGGGACGGCGGAGGGCTCGGGACTCTGCGGTGGTGAGGGCCCGGAGATCGCTGTCCCGCCCGCCATTTTGCCTGCTGCTCGCTCACGGCATCTGGCGCCTGACATCTGTGGTGGGGGCGAGGTCGGAGGCCCGGTGGGCCAGGCGGATTGCATCGGAGCTGCCCTTTCGTCGCCTCGGAGCTGCCCTGTGGTGCCACGGGCCCCGGACCGCCTGGGATACCGGTCTTGGGGTCCCTGCGGGCGGAGTAGCGGAGTAGTGGCCGCCATCTTCCCCCGACCTGGCCTTCCTTCCTGACGGACTGCTGAGGGCGCGGATCGGAGAGGCGACGAGCAGTGGCGCGACAGCTGGACCCGCAGCGACGGCGACTGCAGAGGTGAGACGGGGCCCGGGGCCCATGAGGAGATCCGGGCTGTGGGACTTGGATGGCGCTGCTTAGTCGGAACAGCTGAGCGTTGCGGAGGAGGGCCTGGCCGCCATTTGCTGAGACAGGAGCGGCTGAGGTTGGGTGGCGAGGTCGGCCCCTGAAGAGAACCCGGTGGAGTGGCGGGCCCGTGTCTCCGGGAGCCCGGGGTCCCCCTGCCGGATCACTGGTGACTCTTGGGACCCTTGGGGCCTCTGGGGCCTTGACTAGAGATCGGCTCCCTTGCCTGCATTGCCCCCGGAGATTGGCGGTTCGGGGCAGGACTAGGTGGAGAGCCGGGAAAGGTGCCGCCACCTTGACCCCTTGAGGCAGCTCGGATCCGGCGGTGTGGCGGCCCTGGGAGCCCTTCGGGGGTGCGAGTAGTGGCCCCGAGATTGGCGGCGGGAGACTGGGGGCCAGCTGGGAGACTACATCGGACCCTGAGCTGGTGGAGAGCCGTGCCCTGGAGCTCCGGCCTTCATCTTCTGCGGCTGGGCACGGGGCTGCCCCCGTGATCACTGGAGGCCTGCTAAGCTCTTGTTGGGGCCGTTGGTCAGCGCTGGGGACCTGAGGAGCGACCTGCGACTGACTGCTCAACCACGCTGGAACTCGTGAACAGTTCGACTGGGGCAGGAGCCCGTGGAGACCCGGCGACGGAGCCCCACAGAGACGCCAGCTTGTGCACAGTGAGTTGTTCCCGGGGGTGGTCTACGGGCCCCTAGACTGTTGATGGTCTTGCTTGAGCCGAGGTGTTCTGCGCAGGGACATCGCGCCCACGGGTGAGAAGACTAGAGGCCGTGGGACACTGTGGGGCCCTTGACTAGACTGGACTGGGAGCCGGGGCACCAGTGCAGGCTTTGGGGTCTTGTGGCTGATCGAACGCAAAGCACTGCGGAGACCCCGCCGACTCAGGAGCGTGCAGTGGTGACTCGTGGAGGGGCCCCGGAGGGTGAGAGGTTGCCGAGCCGGTGTGTCTAGACCCCTGCTCGTCTCGGCGCGCTCGGCGGCCATAGCCTGGGAGCGGCCTGCCTGCCGGGGGACCTGGCCTTCTCGGAGAGGACTGGCACGGGCAGATTTGCAGCATGACTCGCACGAAGTCCGGGAAGGAGCCCCCGGCGACCTCCAAGGATACCTCAGTCGTCGACCTATGGGGAAAGTCGGGCGCGGCCTCATCGGGAGGGGGTGCCACCGCGGAGCCGGTCACCCAGTCCTTCATGGCGCTATTCATGCAGGAACTCAAGACGGAGATTGGGTCCCTTCGCACTGAAGTCCAGGCCTGCGTCAAGGACCTTCGGAAGGAGGTGGGAGACCTGGGAGATCTCGTGGACGACATGGAAAAAACCCTGGACGCCCGCACGGAGGACCAGGAACACCTATGGCAGCGATTGGCGACCCTGGAGGAACAGCACGTTGAGCTCCAGATCAAACAGGAGGATTTGGAAAATAGAGGGCGCCGTAACAACATTCGCATCAGGGGTGTTCCGATTGGGGCCAAAGGGGAAGATATAATGACATTTGTGGCGGACCTGCTCCAGGAGATTCGCGGGGATGATGATGCTTCGCCGCCAGCCCTGGATCAAGCGCACAGGGTCTCGGGGCCGCCTGGGAGACCTGGACTCATCCCTGACATCCTGACGAGGGTCCACTTCTTTGTGGAGAAGGAAGCGATCCTCAAAGCAGCCAGAGACAAACCTGAAATCCTATATAAAGGCACGCCTGTTCA
This sequence comes from Triturus cristatus, assembly GCF_964204655.1. Lineage (NCBI taxonomy): Eukaryota > Metazoa > Chordata > Amphibia > Caudata > Salamandridae > Triturus > Triturus cristatus. The sequence goes on along the minus strand of NC_140590.1, from coordinate 1,482,736,452 downwards.
GCTGTTCCAAGACCTGGCCTCCACGACCCTCCGGCGTCGCAGGGACTTTCGGCCCGTTACGGACAAACAGCGGGAGCTCCACATCCGCTACCAGTGGGGCCATCCCTTCGCTCTCATATTCCAGTGGGAATCCAAGCGCCGAGTGCTCCACTCCTATCGGGAGGTGGCCCAGCTGTTCCAGATCCCGGACTCCTCATCGGCCAGCCCGACGCGGCGCCCTGCGACTGCTCGTAGGGTCCCTCCGAAACCGCAGTGGTCCACAGTGCGCCGTTCCCAGCACCCTTCTTCTCCGGATGGCAGCAGATCGTCAAGGGATAAGCAAGACATTATCAAGCACATCAAATCCCTAGAGGGCGGCTCGCCGCTGATGGGCTCGCAGGTCTCGCCCCCCAAATGAGACCCCCTGGGGTGGTCAACTCCCCGGGCTGCTGGCATTTCCTCTGTGAGTGCTCCCGGTCTTTTGGGCCGGTGTCCGCTTTGGTGACTCCACTTTTCCTGTTTCTGGCACCCCGCCGGGGTGATGCGATTGGGCCTGCTTTTCGCTATGACTCGCGTACCTACAGGAGAGGCGGTGGCCCGGAGCGGGCTCTTGGTGCTGTGATTTCTTGGCCGGGCGATGACAAACCCCCACGCCTATCCATGGGAGAGTGACATCTCTGGGACAGCTTGTGCCGCGAGGCCTGGCTACTCCTTAGACTGGAATAGGACATGTTGGCCATGTTGGCCGGTTAAGAACTCGTGTGGTTTTCCTTGGTTTTTTCCTTTCCTTATCTTTCCCCATCTTTGGTGCCCTTTTGGCGGGGGGGGGGGGTGCTGGCGTATGGAGGTATGAGAGGGCCATTGCATGCCGGGGGGATCTGGGACTATGACTAGTGAGCAGTGCTGGAAGGTCCTTTCCCTTAATGTGAAGGGGCTCAACTCGCCCAACAAGCGTCGCCAAGTGTGGCGGTACCTCCTGCTCCAGAAACCTGACATAATTCTCCTCCAGGAGACTCACCTCCTTAAGGCTGATGTGGCCCCTATGGCGCACCCTCGTTATCCTAGGCAGTTCTGGGCCTCGGCGACCACTAAAACGGCGGGGGTGGCTATTCTCTGCCGGGCGGGAATCGAACCAGGGGTGTCTAAGGTGCTTCGGGACAGTGAGGGTAGGTTCTTGAAGGTTGAGGTCAAGAGGGGGCATCGCATACTCACCATATGTAACCTTTACGCTCCCAATCAGGGTCAGGATCTTTTTCTACGCAGGCTGATCAGGGACCACTTGGACCAGGTAACTACGGACCTCATAGTTGGGGGCGACTTCAACTTGGTGTGGGATGCGGAGCTGGATCGCTGTGGGGGGGCCTTTCATGGGGTGGGGGCCATGTCTGCGGCAGTGAAGAGCTCCCTCGGTGCCCTCAATTTGGTGGACGTCTGGCGCTACCACTCCCCAGGCTTGCGCAACTACACGTACTATTCACATGCGCACCGCTCTTACTCCCGCATAGACCTGCTACTTGTCTCTCACTCCCTGCTCAAGGATACTATTTCGGCGACACACTCCAACATCTCCATCTCGGATCACGCCCACGTGGAGCTGAGTTTCCACAAGCGAAGCACTGGCCCCCCGCGTTCGTGTCGCTGGAGGTTCCCGGATCACGTCCTCAGGGACCCGGTGGACAAGGAGGAAATACAGGCAGCTATTTTAGCATACTTTGCGTCAAACGATCTTCCGGGGACTCCCCTCCCCCTCTTGTGGGACGCCTTCAAGGCTACTATCCGGGGTACCCTCACTGCTATCGCGGCCGCGAGAGCACGGAAGGCTCGACTGTACGAGCAAAAACTCGAACGGGAGGTCAAACTGCTCGAGAGAATGGACCACGAACGTCCATTGATGGCACACAAATGCCGGTTGGCTATCCTTAGAGGCCAGCTCCGAGCCCACAGAACGAACAAGGCGGAGCGGGCCTTACTGGCGCTTAAGCAGCGGTACTATACAGGGGGCGACAAGGTGGGTGCCGTGCTTGCACGACGCCTGCGCACACGGGCGGCCAAGGCCCACATCGCGAAGCTGCAACGGACGGACGGATCCTGGGCCACCTCAGAGTCGACTAAGCTCCAACTGTTTCACGACTTCTACGCAACTCTCTATACCGCTGACCCCCCCGCGCCGGAATTGATAGCCTCTACCATGGAGGCCTGTGCCTGGGAACCGTTAAGTGAGCGCCAGTCGGGACTTCTTGAGGTTCCCATCACTTCGGAGGAAATAGCTGACGCTCTGCGCGATCTTCCGTTGGGTAAAGCGCCTGGCCCGGATGGGTTGCCGGTATCCTTTTACCGCACCTTCTGGCCGCAACTGCAACCATATCTTCTGCGTCTCTTTAACTCGTTCGACGAGTTGGTTGGCCCGTCGACTGATATGGCAATGGCGGAAATAGCTCTCATCCCGAAACCCGGGAAGGATCATACCCTTTGCTCCTCTTATCGGCCCATCGCATTGCTAAACACAGATCTTAAGTTGTATACTAAACTCTTGGCTAAACGGCTTAGTGTCCACATGCCCAATCTTATCGAGCCGGATCAGGTGGGGTTCATCCAGCACCGTCAAGGGGCAGATAATGTACGCCGAATAGCACACATCATCGGGAAAGCCAAACATTGGGGGATACCGGCATGCTTGCTCTCACTTGACGCGGAGAAAGCGTTCGACCGGGTGGACTGGCTGTTCCTCCGCGCGGTGCTACAGAGGGTGGGTCTGGGCCCGAAGATGGTGGCGCGCATTATGGCTCCCTTTCTTTCGCCGGTAGCTAGAGTGCGCGTAAACGGTCAGCTCACGCAGGCCTTCCCCATCTGTAGGGGTACCCGACAGGGCTGCCCCCTGTCCCCCCTACTGTTCGCTCTTGTGGTGGAGCCCCTCGCCATTATGATACGCCGGTCCCCCGACGCACGGGGTATCTCCCTCCGGGGGGTGGAGCATAAGATCGCCCTCTTCGCGGACGACCTCCTTCTTACCCTATCGGATCCGCTGAGCTCTCTGCCGGCGATCCACTTGCTGCTCCAGGACTTTGAACAGGCGTCCGGGCTCAAAATCAACCATGCAAAATCATAGGCCCTCAATATCACGATCCCGGATGGGGATCTGCTGGCGCTTCGGACCTGCACCCCCTATCAGTGGGCGACTCACTCGGTGCGCTACTTCGGCCTCAACCTGACTCCGGACCTGGCCACCTGGACGCAGGCCAATTGGCAAGAGTATAAGTGTTCAGTTCAGACGGACCTCCGCGCGTGGAGAGCCTTGCCACTCTCTTGGCTTGGTAGACTCAACACGGTGAAAATGTCTATCTTGCCAAAGATCCTGTACCTCTTCCAAACGCTGCCGACACCGATTCCGGAGCACCAAATCCAGGGGCTCCAACGTGAGTTAGTGGCGTTTATATGGGGTGGGAAGAAACTGCGCTTTTCCAACACAATCCTGATGCTCCCCCGGGACAGGGGTGGCCTAGCGTGCCCGAACCTGCTTGACTACTATTGGGCGTCGCATCTCCGATATGTCTTGGAATGGGGGGCATGGGAGAGTGAAAAGGTGTGGTTCCACATGGATCGGGCTGTCACCTGCCGCCCTTTGTGGGACCATGCCTGGCTGCCTCGAGGGGCGCGACATCGCAGCGCATATATGGCTGTCCCCACCAGAACAGTCCTGGAGATCTGGGACAAGGTGGCGGTTCATAGGGGACTCACTTCTTTTCCATCCCCCCACACCCCAATCGCACGCAATCCGCAGTTTCCACCAGCCTGTCGTCCGCCCTTTTTTGCCAATTGGACAGAGACTGGCTGCAGGACGATCGGGAACCTCTTCACGGGGGGTAGTTTTAAATCCTTTGCGCAATGCAAGCATGAATTTGGGATTTCGGAGAATGACAAGTTCCAATACATCCAGCTTAGCCACTGGATCCAGGGCTCCTCCCTGACACAGGCGGCCATACGTCCTTTCACACCGTTCGAACAGCTAGCACGCACATTCGGCACATAAAAGGGATTGATCTCACGTATCTACCGGGTATTGCAGCACGCACGGCGGCCAGCTCCTCATCTATACCAATCGAAGTGGCAGTCCGTCTCTGGCTCGGGTGTCACCCCTTCTCAATGGGCGAGGCTGTGGAGAGACATCCCTAAAATTCTGCGCAGCATTCCTCAGCAGGAGTCAGATTATAAGGTGATGACTCAATGATATTACACCCCGGTTCGGCTGCAGAAGATGTTCCCTAAGACGTCTTCCCTCTGCTGGCGCTGTACTCAGGCGCCGGGAGATTTTATTCACATCTGGTGGACCTGCCCCCTTATAGCTACTTTCTGGAAAGAGATCCTCAGCCATATCAAACGGGTCCTGGGGTACCCCCTACCTGCGGATCCGCTGGTTGCGGTCCTGGGCCTCCGGCCAGCGACTGCGAGAGCCATGACGGGGCATGACCGGCATCTTAGCCTCCACATGTTATGCACCGCCAAACAGACGGTGGCACTATATTGGAAAAAGGCGGAGACGCCCTCCATAAACGTATGGTTTACTCGCTTGTGGTGGCGATGGAGTTGCTCACGGCCCGTCTTCAATTCCGAGATACTCAATTTAGGAAACTCTGGATGCCCCTGGTGGATCATCTAGGGCGGATGGAACACGCTCGAATGCAGCCGCCACGGCTACGGGCCCTGAGGTTCTTTGACGATGTTGTATGCCCGGCGGATCCAGGAGGTCATTGGGGGTTGTCGGATGGTGGGCAGGGAGAGCCGGCCACTGCCCCTCACCCCAATGGCGAGGGGACCCTGTCTCTGCAACGCCAGGATACCGCGGCACTCACCGTTTAGTGGTAATGTAGCGGACGCTTCCAGCTTTCCCCCCGCCTAGGAACCCCCCCCCCCCTGGTATCCTTTCTATTCCCCCATTTTGTCTCAGTTTTCCCCCCGGTTAGTTGACTGTATTGTGGACAGTCTTGGTCTCAGGGATGGTCCCGGGGGCCTCGCGCACCACCCTATCGCTGTCAAATCTGAAATGCCTTATTGCCAGCTTCATACAGGCGCGACTCGCCTAATAGCGGTTAAGCCACCCCTTGCCTTATAGGCCCCTGGTGAAAGACGCTGTGCTCCCATCGCCCTATGCCCCCGCCACTGCATGCTGGATGTGTGACCATGAGCGGCTGGAAGTGAGGTGGGAAGGGTGGGGCTCCCGCCCGGAGCTGGCTTGTCTGGGCGTGTCTTCCCTTCAGGGGGCGGGGGTGGCGGCGCAACTACAGTAACTATACATAAGGCATAGGAGTCACAAGGGGGTTTCAGATACCGATATCCTGCAACGAGCAGGTCCTACAGCGGGGGATGTAGCCATCCTTTGCGCCTGTTGCTGGCCTGCGGCAACCCTGTGATTGTCTGTCTCCGCTGGTATGCTCTGGGGCTGTCACTGGGTGTGGAGCTTTGGGGACGGGGGACCTTGTGCATGGTGGACCTACAATTGCAGCTATACCTGGGTCGTGGCATATACTCTTGATCGGTTGGGCCTTCGCCCTTTGTTAACTGAATGTGGTAGCTGCCGGCCCCTGAGGTTGTAGGCGAACAAGCTGTGTACTGCCACAGGAGTGATCCTTTAAACTCAATAAAAAGTTGTTTCTAAAAAAAAAAAAAAAAAAAGTATTTCTTGTTGCTTTGGTCAAAGGAACAAAAACGTCATTTGGAAGAGGTATTTTAATGACAATGTAATCTAAGGGACCGAGTCACATAGTTTACAACTTTGGGAATTCACGAAGGGCGTTTACCTGTACTATCTTTATGTCCATTAGATCCGTCCTGATTGTGGACATTAGGATAGCCCCCATTCATGTGAATAGGGCCTAATGTAATCTCAGTGTTTCATTATTCTTAGTGCCTCAGTTTCTCTTGAAAAGGACAGGGCTTTAACTTGTTTCTTGGCCACCATACTAACATTTCCCAAAGTTGGAGAGGATTTTCCAAAAGGCTTGCAAATGTAAAATGCTCAATGCATTGTTAAAGTCGTTTTTGATAAGGGGTGTATCTAGAATAGATTGATCCAGTAAGAGAGTGTGCCAGATGACAGATTTATTACGGCCGCATCAAGTAGTGCCCAGTAAATCAGTACGGCATGTGTTACTGATGGTTGCTGCAAATGAAATTATAATTTGATGTGTGGTTGCCCCGTAGAATTAGGTCAATGAAAGGTTACCCTTAATTGTATGCACTGGGTCTATGTAGCCATGGGTCCACCTACCCTGAAAAAACAGGGGGAAAAAATCATTAGACTTGAGAAATTTTGTTTTGATGGTCAAGATTAGGGGATTAATTGAGGAAGCTTTAAAATTATTATGGAGACAATGGATAGCATTTGTCAGGGAAGCAATGGTAGTCTTTAAATGAGCTAAATGTTCCTTTGGGTTGCTTGATTGTAAACCCACCTTCTAAGGTAGCAGTATTTCCTTTGCTTCCCTCCCATGGTTTCCACCACGTGCCATCTGTTCATCTTGTATTTCTTACTACTAATAACGAGACCTGCAGATTTATTTACATTAACTGTTAATTTATTAACAGCATTAAACTTGTTCAGGGCTCTCAGGGATTTCTGCAGACTAGTAGCTGTAGGATCTAAAATAATAGCATAATCTGCGTACATGTGAACTCTGTTCCTGAGGCATGTCACCCTCCTTTAACAACTGCATTAACCTTCATAACCTCTCGCTCGCGCTTGTTGGATCCCCCTGAGTCCTGATGATGATCCTGCCATTCTTATCGGGATAGAAACACCATCGACTCTAAAAACACGGCCCCTGTATGATTGTTGAGAACTTGCTCTAACGCGCTGTGCTGTTCTTGTGTTTGTTGATGCACTTGTTGATCACAAATTATCACTTGAGTGTGTCACCTCAAAAGAGAGCACAAGCATCTCTGTTTTGCACCAATATTCACTTGGCTGCAATGTGTCTTGAAATTGTTTTTCAACAACACATTTGAATGAAATATTTTCACCATCTGGTTCTTTGCATCAAAAGTATTGTTACTAGGGATCAGTGTGTTTTTGTTATGTTCATGAAGATCTTGGCATCTGTATTCAGAAACACTATTTTACGATATGATGAGTACTTATCAGAATCCCTTCCTGGTTTAAGAATCAGTGTGATAACCGCATTGCCCATCGTGAGGGTCACCCCTGCCATCTCTGAGAAGGAGTTAAATAGTCTCTCCAGAGACTGGACCAGACAGTCAGTGTTATTTTTATTGAAGCCTAAGGGAAAGAAATCTAAGCTGGGGGTTTATTAGGCTCCGTTGGTATTTTTAAGATTTTTGTTTTTTCTACAGGTTTACCAAGTTTCTCCACCCATCTTGGGGCAAACACCCCACACATGTTCATGTTTGAGGGCCCTCCACATGCGTCTACGGAGAGCCTGAGTATAGATTTCATTAATATTGGGTAAACGGTGGTCTCTTAATCTGCTCAAATGAAAATATGTCTTACTGATCTGACTTAAGGTATGCTATGTGTGCCTTTCCTGTCTGAGCACAGAGGCATAATGCCAATAGGCTGTTTGTCTTATTCCCCCTCTTGTAAAAATATTGCTTCAAACAATGCAGAGCTAGCTACACATTTTGAGTCCTAAATGCCTGTAACTGGGCCACACCGAAAGTTATATTTCATTGTGATTTCAAGGAGGGGTTTTGCTTATGAGTCTGCTCTGCTACATTTAATTGTTCCTGGCCTTTCTGTTTCACCAGCTGGTTGTCTTCAAACAGCCGCATAAGCAACCTACAATTGAACTGGGTACCCTTGGGAGAGGATCTTCCTTTCCCACACCATTTCCACCTATGAATGGTCTGAAACCATACGAGAACCTTGAAGCTCAGGCAATATACTCTGAGAAACAAACAGATAATAAATCCTGGTGTACATGCCAAGGAGCAGAGTAATCTTTCACCCTTTGATTGGCAAATAGTCACACATCCTGCTCCGATATTCTGTCTTTGAGTTTCTTGAGTAGTGCTTTCATGTACTTCGCCGACCAAGTTGATCTATCTAATATCTGGTCCCAGGTCAAGTTTGAGTCCCTCCCCCATGATTAACACCGCTTCAGCCCCACTAGCATAGATTTCAACAATGGTAAAGAGGAAATCTTATTGCATGCTGGGCCCATACATACTGCTAAAAGTGTGAGGCATGTCTCCCAGTGTAATGTGGAGAACCAGGTAACGCCCACATGGGTCCTTCGTGATCATATATTTAGAGGCTGTGGCTCTATCATTAATCAAGATGCCAACCCCTGCTTATTTAGATTTGGTGCATGCCCAAAGTTATTGCATGTAGTGCACACTGTGCATGCAGTGGATGACTCTCTGGAGAAGATGCATTTCTGGCAAAGATGTAATATCTGCATCTGCTTTCTTCAGGTATCTCCAAACCTTGCACCTTTTTGTAGGGGAGTTGAGGCCCCTAGCGTTTTTACTTGAGGCACAATTATTGAGTCTTTGGACTCGACAGTATGTCCCATATGGTGTGGTCTACCCCTGTTTTGGCCCCCAACAATTTTAACAGCAACAATAAGTAAAAAGGATTAAGAAAATACAAATCTCTAAACTCTTTCCTCCACCAAGCTTGAGTACTATACACCTGTGGTTTCCAGTGTCCATTTTTCCGGGATGGGCTTCAACTTTCATCTGTGTCAATCTCTGCTTCCTCCCCCAGATACCTGGGATTAGATTTAGCAAAGAAAACCTCCTGGGGTTCCGCTAGGATTTGTATGCATGCATTGTAGCTAGTTAAGATAGCCATCCGCTGTTTTGTGTCTCTTTCTTTGAGTAAAAGGTGATACTCTAGTTATAAACCATTTATTAAAGTGTGTTCCTGAGGTATCCACATATGATGTAGTCAAGCCAGCTATACTTACCTTAATTTTTTCGCCTGTCTTGTCTACGCTTCTTTCTGTAGTATTCTTGGATACCTTGACAGAGTCACCTGAGTTCACCTTGCATCGTCCACTGCCTCTTTATGAGCTCTTTCCAGACCCTCCTCCTCGTACTGGGGTGGGTTTCTAATTTTTGTACCTTTAGGCCTTCCTTGGGTGTATTTTTTGTAGTGTCTTGTTGTTTAAAAGAAATTGCAAGTCCTCAGAGTAAAGACATTTATATTTGATATTGTTTGTTCTCAATTCTTAGTGATATCTTGAAAAGCTTTCCTTTTGGATAGCTTTACTGCAGCCAAGTCTTGGTATAAGGCCACTTTGCTGTCTTTAAAATAATTTTTTTTAACTTTCTTGCTGCTTCCATAATCCTTTCTTTCAGTGGAAATCTCATGTGCTTTACCACCACATCTTTAGGGTGAAGCCCTCTTCATCCAACTCTATACGCCTTTTATATTGACAGAGTGACCCCATCCTTCAACTGTAGGAGAACAGAGAACAATTCTTGCACATATGATGTAGTGTAAAAGCCCTCTGTCTCCTCCTTCAAGCTTCTAATGCAGACATATTTACTTAGGGCATTGGGGCCTTTTGTCGCCATTGCTTCTGCAGATATGGCTTTTGCTGCCAGGAAGAAATGTTATATTTTCGTGGTCATGCCGCAATACCAATGAGGACATCCATATTCCATGTAGATTCACTACATGTGATTTGTAGTGGTGGTGTGTCCCAATAATTTGGAAGCAACAGCACACTGAGTAACTGTGAGAAGTTGGCCTGGCATATGCTGTTCCTAGTTATAGGGACACCTTGCACCAGTCCAATTCGACTCTTATTGATGATAGGTTTAAGACAACCTTTAAAGAAAGCTATCCTAGTGGTAGCTGTGGAGAGCAGCCTTCAGGCTAAGTCTTGAAGGAGTGTTAAGCTTATTGTTTTACCATAATAACCTCTTGAATAACCAAATGAAAGAGTAGCCCACACAGGTATATATATAAAATATATGTATTTATTCTAGACAGAATCCCACAGTCGCTTTATGTGACTAGTGGCAAAGTTACACTTCAAACAAGCATTTATAAACACAATAAATAGCACAGAAATCAACAGGGGGGGACCAAACCATATACTAAAATAGTGGTACAAGAACCACGACAATTCTACAGGCAATGCCTAGGGCATTCAGGATCGCTTGCCCCTTCAGAATCCACCCACAGTTATGAGGAAGGGGTCCCACGGGAGACGCGTGCAGTGCAAAGAGCTGCTATCGGGATCGCAATGTTAGCCTATGGAGAATGTCGCGGTTTGAAATAAACAGATTAAAAATACTTCTAGCAGGAGTACAAAGTTAAAACTTTAGACTTAAGCTTTTGAGATGCCCACAACCCCGAGAGTACCGAGGTACCACTGTTACCTGCCCCAGGGAAGCCGGGGGCATAGGTCGTTTCTGCTGTCGGGTCGCGGGCTGATTTTCAATGGGAAAATAGTCAAAAGTTCTGCTAGCCAAAAGCGTCGATGATGCTGTGAAGATCAAAGATGTGAAGAATGTAGAGAAGAACCTGAAAGCAGAGGGGACAGAGTCTGGGTCACAGCAAAGCGACCAGGAGGCTCAAAGCAAAGAGCCCTTCGATGTCGGGTGCTTCAGGTGAGAGGTGCTGTTGCTTGGATCTGCAGCCACGGGCTCCGGGAGGCTTCAAGGAAGGCCAGCTTCCGGAAGGCGACTGACCCACAATGGATGAGGGTTGCTGCGGTGTTAGTGTCCGGATTGGATCCACTAAGCCTTGGCAACCGCAACCCACGAAGAATAAACAAATCAGGCTACAGTGCAGACCCACGAAGTCTGGGAGAGGTCTCCTTCAAGGAGACTGTAGAGCAGGCCTTGAGCAACCAGGGGAACTCTTGTTTTCAAAGATAAACCTCCGCTAGGGCCCACAAGTCGAGAGACAAGGGACCACGGGAGGCGGCAATTTGGAGTGCGTAAAAGGGCACCCACGGGCCACCGGAGGGGGCTAGGGCACTGGTCTTTGGCACAATTGCTGTAGAGTTTTTGGCTCGTAAACAGGCCAAAGCGCAACTTCCCCACTGGTCAGGGTCATGTGCTATGCAAGAAGAGGCCGGGGTCTCGGGGTATTGGGGATCTCGGCACCCACGCGGTCCACGGTGCCCAAACTCGTTGAGCACACTTACTGGCCTCTGGGATGCGCTGGAAACCCACCTCAAGGGTTCTGGAAGACGTCGAGGTTCGTGAGAGCAGCGAAGTTCCAACCGGGTCACTTGCAGTGTTTCAGGTGCCTGCCAAGCAGGGGGATAACTCCTTTATCCCAAGGGAGATTTCTTCCGTCAGCTGGGCAGCAGCTCGTCGAAGATCGGTTCTGTAAAGTTCCAAATTAATCTGAGGCTCTGGGGCCACGTTATTCACCTTTATCCCCAAGATTAGGGGAGTGTCCAGAGTAGTGTCCACCAATGGCTGGTGAGGCAGCAGTGGGTGGCTACACCCTCTCCCCTTTGTGTGTTTCCCGCCTGGGCGAGGGGCAGGATGCCCCTGAACCGGTTCCAAGCGGTGTATGGAAAATTAGGTCTCTGCAGCTGCCTACGTGCAACTCTGGAAGGACATTTGGTGCACCCACCCTGTTCCAATCCACATTATCCTGTCTGGGGAGATGCTAGCACCTCCCTGCCACAGGAGCCCTATTGTCCAGCTGGCGAGGCTGGGGTTTTCCCCAGCAACAGCCAGCCAGGGTCGTGTAGGTGGCGGGCAGTAGCCATTTTGTGAAACTTGTGCACTTTTAAATTGGTGTCTAAATTCTACCGCTTTTCCCATATCGCCCTTCTAGCAAGGGGGAATCGTACCCTCATGCCCATGGCTGGACTGGGGGTATGATTCCTACATGTTTGACACCAAACACAATGTGGTTCTGTGTATCCATTCTCAAGTTATCGCGATATCGCAATAGACTTATAATGCGGTTTAGAGTATATGGTATGGCTACACTACAAACAACCCAGTAACGATTTTACGAAGGTTGCAGAGAGGCCCTACTCAGGTAGGGGTCCCCCCTCACACATACCTCAGCACCCTGCCCTGTAGGATTACCAGGGCCTGCTATAGGGGTGACCTATGAGAGTATAGGTGTTGTAATGGTGTGGGATATAGGGTACCTACATCCCTGTAAGGGGTGCTAACACCACCTTATCCAGACTACAGTAGTGGTCTGGTGGTGTCAGTTTGTCTGGCTGTCCCAGGGTGGCACAATAAGTGCTGCAGCCCTGGTAGGCCTACTGGGGGACCCATGCCCTGGGTACCTAGGGTACCATCTACAAGGGACTGATAGGGCATGCCCAGCATCCAATTAAGTTTGTACCTAGAGTACTCACATCAGTTTTAGGGAGAAAGCAGATAGGCTGGGGTCCTGGATAGCAGGATCCCAGCCAGACTAGTCAAAAACGACTCAAATACCAGGCAAAAAGTTGGGGGCAACCATTAGTCAGATTCCACTCTCCTACATAACCCCCCCCCCCCAAACGAAAGGAGATAAGGCTAACCTTGTCCAGATAAGCCTTTATTTCCTGAGTGGCCATATAAGGAAGAACCTGCACTAGCATGGTTGCTCCCTGTCTCATGGTCCACTTGGGAAATCTTACCCCAAGGGGTTCTAGAGTTTCTCCAAAGTCTAGGGAAATTACCTGTATTGGTTTTTGGGTCAGAGGTGGGCTGGTGGGGTGTCTGAGTCTGGAAGTGAGGCCCTACTTGGGTTGGACTCAACCTCCTCAGATCACTGGCCACTATGGAAGCCTTTCTGCCCATGACGGTGTCATATCTGGCCCTAGGGGTCATCCTCTGGCTGCTTACAGCTGGGGGTCGGATCCCTTTGGCTGGAATAGTGGAGGGCACTGGAAGGTTTGGGGCAACTATGCCCCAGGTTTCCCTGTGCTCAACAACATCCATTTGAGGGGTGCCTATACCTAAGGGTAAGGGGGATCCCTCAGTTTGTAGAGGAATATTCACCTGGCTGAAACTACTCTGCTGGGTGTCCCTAATCTGCTGATGAGGGGGTTCCTCTGGACAGGGGCCCCTTAAGGGTCCACTGACCTCCCTGACCTCTGCAGCCCTGGGCTGACTGAGGCAGGGTAGAGAGGGGCAGGATACCTGCTCCAGACTGGGTACCACCTTGGAAGGATCCCCTGCCATCAGAGAGGTGGGCAGGCCAGGCCTGTCCACTTCTGGGGCAGTTACTTCCCAAGGGGCAGGGTCAGTTCCCTGAGAAACTTGACCCTTACCTGTAGTCTGGTGGGGGGAGGACTGTTCCTCTTCCCCTATGCTCTCTGTTTGGGTAGAGTGATCCATAGTTTCAGGCTTCACCCTTTCTACTTTCTCCTGGGGTGGAGGTGAGGCCCTCAGGGTCTCAAGCACTCTCTCAGGGATTCCTACCATTTTCAAATGGGCCTTGTGGTCAACCTCAGCCCAGGCTGAGATTTCCAGGTCATTCCCCAGTAGATAGTCTACAGGCAAGTTTGGAGACACTGCCACTCTCTTTGGGCCAGTGACCCCTCCCCAGCTAAGATTTACCACTGCCATGGGATGGTCTGTCCTGATTCCATCTATATTGGTCACCTGGTAGCTAAACCCAGGTAAAAGCTGTTCTAGGGGCACTAGCCTCTTGGTCACCATGGTGACACTGGCCCCTGTGTCCTTATAGGCCACAGCCTTCTGACCATTGATCATGGGCTCTTGTCTGTACCTGCCCAGAATACTGGGGCTCATGGTAAAGTTGGCAAACCCCATGCCACCATCACAGACTAGAGTTGCTTGTGCAGGGGACCTGGTTAGGCCAGGGTCCACCTGCGTTCCCCAAGAAAACCCAACTAAGTTTTTGGGTGCACTCCCACCACCTGGGGGATTACTACTAGTAGCAACAGGAGGTGTTGGAGCTGTAACTGGAGGAACATTTTCTTTATTGCCATTCTTTGGACAACTGGAGTCAGTTTTCCAGTGGCCAGGCTTCTGACACACATGACAATATGGTTTCTTTTTTGAAGAGGAAGGATTTTGGGACCCACCCCCAGCACTGGGTTTTTGTGGCTCTTCAGGGGACTTCTCTGTTTTATTATCCCCACCTTTCTCTTTGGGTTTGGTAGAATCTTTCTTCTGGTCACCACCTTAGTTCTTGGGCCTGATCCTGGTTCTGACCCATTTGTCTGCCTTCTTTCCCAATTCTTGGGGAGAGGTCAGATCAGAGTCCACCAGGTGCTGGTGTAAGAGTTGGTTATGACAATTATTAAGAATCTGCTCCCTCATTATGAGATTGTACAATCCTTTATAATCATTAACTTTACTGCCATTTAACCAACCTTCCAATGCCTTGGTAGCACAATCAACAAAGTCTACCCAATCCTGATCCTGTGCTTTTTGGGTGTCTCTGAACTTAAGTCTGTTTTGATCAGTGGTTAAGCCAAACCCATCTATTAAAGCATCTCTCAGGATATAGTAATCATCAGCATCCTCTTCTCTTACAGTGAGGAGCTTGTCTCTTCCTTTGTCTGCAAAGGAGAGCCACAGGATTGCTGCCCACTGCTCTACTGGGACCCTTTGTACTTTACAGGCCCTCTCAAGAGCAGAGATCCATTTGTGGATATCATCCCCTGTCTTATAGGGGGGCACAATCTTGTGGAGGTTCCTATTGTCCGGGACTTTCTCTCTAACTCTAGGGGTTTCATTACTGCCACCAGGGGTCTCTAGACCCCACTTTCTTGAAGCTTTCTGAAGCTCCAGGGCTTCCCTGTCCAATGCTAACTGTTCTCTTTTAAGCTGTACCTTAGCCTGCTCAAATTTGATCAGTCTGCATTTCCTCTCATGAGAGGATTCTCTTCTCTGAGAAGAGGCAGAGGACCCTTTGGATCTCCCAGAATGGTTGGATCCCACTGAGGGGGGTCTGTTCCTTCTTGCATCCACCACTCTCCCTTTAGGGATGGAGGGAGTGCCTCCTGGGCCATCACCTCCATGTTGTGAGTGGTTTGTTTCTTCCAGGTCAGGATCTTCATCCTCTTCCTGGTCCTCATCAGAGTCCACTCTGGGAGTGTCCTCTTCTGATGGATGCCCACCCAACCTGTCTACCCCACCAGACCCTATAGTCTGCATAAAGTCTGCTATGAGCAGGATTTCCCTGAGACGTTGGGTATTGGCACCTTTGTTTGCCTTAAGTTTCCTAAGGGTGCACATCTCCCTGAGCTCAGCAAAGGAGAGATGATCATACTTGTCGACTGGGACCCTTTGGGGTCCTTCCAGAGCCTTATGGGCACCTGAACCTAAAGACATTTTCTAGTGTAGTGATAGTGATGTATCTACCTACACTAAGTGTGGCCTACTGAACCCTCTCTTGAGTTGTAGTCAAGGTGTGCTAAACCCTCTACACACAACTCTAAGTTTAGTAGAACTTATTGTATTCTAGCTTGAATTTATATGTACCTTTGGTACCAAGTGGCGTTCACTTTAGAAAATCAATTTGTTATCTGGTAAAACAATGGCAAGCTTGAATCCAACCGCTGCACACCAATGTGAGAAGTTGGCCTGACATATGCTGTTCCTATTTATAGGGACACCTTGCACCAGTCCAATTCGACTCTTATTGAGGATAGGTTTAAGACAACCTTTAAAGAAAGCTATCCTAGTGGTAGCTGTGGAGAGCAGCCTTCAGGCTAAGTCTTGAAGGAGTGTTAAGGTTATTGTTTTACCATAATAACCTCTTGAATAACCAAATGAAAGAGTAGCCCACACAGGTATATATATAAAATATATGTATTTATTCTAGACAGAATCCCACAGTCGCTTTATGTGACTAGTGGCAAAGTTACACTTCAAACAAGCATTTATAAACACAATAAATAGCACAGAAATCAATGGGCCCCAGGGGGGGACCAAACCATATACTAAAATAGTGGTATAAGAACCACGACAATTCTACAGGCAATGCCTAGGGTATTCAGGATCGCTTGCCCCTTCAGAATCCACCCACAGTTATGAGGAAGGGGACCCACGGGAGACGCGTGCAGTGCAAAGAGCTGCTATCGGGATCGCAATGTTAGCCTATGGAGAATGTCGCGGTTTGAAATAAACAGATTAAAAATACTTCTAGCAGGAGTACAAAGTTAAAACTTTAGACTTAAGCTTTTGAGATGCCCACAACCCCGAGAGTACCGAGGTACCACTGTTACCTGCCCCAGGGAAGCCGGGTGCATAGGTCGTTTCTGCTGTCGGGTCGCGGGCTGATTTTCAATGGGAAAATAGTCAAAAGTTCTGCTAGCCAAAAGCGTCGATGATGCTGTGAAGATCAAAGATGTGAAGAATGTAGAGAAGAACCTGAAAGCAGAGGGGACAGAGTCTGGGTCACGGCAAAGCGACCAGGAGGCTCAAAGCAAAGAGCCCTTCGATGTCGGGTGCTTCAGGTGAGAGGTGCTGTTGCTTGGATCTGCAGCCACGGGCTCCGGGAGGCTTCAAGAAAGGCCAGCTTCCGGAGGGCAACTGTCCCACGTCAGATTAGGGTCGCTGCTGTGTTAGTGTCGGGATTGGATCCACTAAGCCTTGGCAACCGCAACCCATGAAGAATAAACAAATCAGCTACAGTGCAGACCCACGAGGTCTGGGAGAGGTCTCCTTCAAGGAGACTGTAGAGCAGGCCTGGAGCAACCAGGGGAATTCTTGTTTTCAAAGATAGATCTCCGCTAGGGCCCACAAGTTGAGAGACAAGGGACCGTGGGAGGCGGCAATTTGGAGTGCGTAAAAGGGCACCCACGGGCCACTGGAGGGGGCTAGGGTTCTGGTCTTTGGCACAATTGCTGTAGAGTGGTTGGCTCGTAAACGGGCCAAAGCACAATTTCCCCACTGGTCAGGGTCGTGTGCTATGCAAGAAGAGGCTGGGGTCTCGGGGTATTGGG
Organism: Triturus cristatus; assembly: GCF_964204655.1. NCBI lineage: Eukaryota > Metazoa > Chordata > Amphibia > Caudata > Salamandridae > Triturus > Triturus cristatus. Next base: position 1,482,719,608 of record NC_140590.1, on the reverse strand, counting down.
GATCTCGGCACCCACGCGGTCCATGGTGCCCAAACTTGTTGAGCACACTCACTGGCCTCTGCGATGCACTGGAAACCTACCTCAAGGGTTCTGGAAGTCGTCGAGGTTCGTGAGAGCAGCGAAGTTCCAACTGGGTCACTTGCAGTGTTTCAGGTGCCTGCCAAGCAGGGGGATAACTCCTTTATCCCAAGGGAGATTTCTTCCGTCAGCTGAGCAGCAGCTCGTCGAAGGTCGGTTCTGTAAAGTTCCAAATTAATCTGAGGCTCTGGGGCCACGTTATTCACCTTTATCCCTGAGATTAGGGGAGTGTCCACCAATGGCTGGTGAGGCGGGAAAGGGTGGCTACACCCTCTCCCCTTTGTGTGTTTCCCGCCTGGGCGAGGGGCAGGATGCCCCTGAACCGGTTCCAAGCGGTGTATGCAAAATTAGGTCTCTGCAGCTGCCTACGTGCAACTCTGAAAGGACATTTGGTGCACCCACCCTGTTCCAATCCACATTATCCTGTCTGGGGAGATGCTAGCACCTCCCTGCCACAGGAGCCCTATTGTCCAGCTGGCGAGGCTGGGGTTTTCCCCAGCAACAGCCAGCCAGGGTCGTGTAGGTGGCGGGCAGTAGCCATTTTGTGAAACTTGTGCACTTTTAAATTGGTGTCTAAATTCTACCGCTTTTCCCATATCGCCCTTCTAGCAAGGGGGAATCGTACCCTCATGCCCATGGCTGGACTGGGGGTATGATTCCTACATGTTTGACACCAAACACGATATGGTTCTGTGTATCCATTCTCAAGTTATCGCGATATCGCAATAGACTTATAATGTGGTTTAGAGTATATGGTATGGCTACACTACAAACAACCCAGTAACGATTTTACGAAGGTTGTAGAGAGGCCCTACTCAGGTAGGGGTCCCCCCTCACACATACCTCAGCACCCTGCCCTGTAGGATTACCAGGGCCTGCTATAGGGGTGACCTATGAGAGTATAGGTGTTGTAATGGTGTGGGATATAGGGTACCTACATCCCTGTAAGGGGTGCTAGCACCACCTTACCCAGACTACAGTAGTGGTCTGGTGGTGTCAGTTTGTCTGGCTGTCCCAGGGTGGCACAATAAGTGCTGCAGCCCTGGTAGGCCTACTGGGGGACCCATGCCCTGGGTACCTAGGGTACCATCTACAAGGGACTGGTAGGGCATGCCCAGCATCCAATTAGCTTTGTACCTAGAGTACTCACATCAGCTTTAGGGAGAAAGCAGATAGGCTGGGGTCCTGGATAGCAGGATCCCAGCCAGACTAGTCAAAAACCACTCAAATACCAGGCAAAAAGTTGGGGGCAACCATTAGTCAGATTCCACTCTCCTACAGTAACGTTTCTGGAAAAGGAGCCATCTGGCCAACTTCTAGATTACAAGCGTTGGGGGGCACCCACTGAAAGTTGGACTGCAAGAGTGGCTGCACAACAACTGTTTGGTGACATGCGTCCCCATGTTCCTACCTCAATGTTAGTCTGTTTGAACTGAAGTTCAGGTTCTCAGTGTGGCGTTTAGCTCACTCATCAGGTTTTAACTTTTCCCCCCACATCATCCATCTAGGCTCTGGGTAGGCCACAAGGCCCCGTATTTGTTGCTATGGATATCTCCCTCATTGTGTTTGTAAACCGACACAGCCTGGCAAAACCTCCACTAGTGAAGGTACATTCTGAGGCTTTTCCCGATGTCCTTTGGGAATTTGTGCAAGGATCTTCTACCCCATTCTGTCTAGTGGCATATCAAGGAGTATTAAGGTAGTTGCTTCTCTGCACCGATGATGAAAAGGGGATCTTCTCTAATGTTAGCAAAAGTGGTTTCTGTTCTCCACAGAGGTCTGAAACCTGATTGTGGATCTTGATGGCTAAGATTAGATTTAATTAATTCTGCAGTGGGTTTTTACAGCAAGCAGCAATGACTGCATGTTTATGCTGATTGGGAGCAAATCCTTCGAAGAAGAAGGTATTTTCCATGCTTGTGCTGATAGTAATGAAATTAAAGCAGAATTATTTCAAGTGGGCTGCAGGGCATGTTTCAATATACAGGATAGAGGGATCTTTGGTCAATACAATGTTGACTTCCACCTGCTTAAAGAATGAGGGGGAGACCTGAAGTAGGGGAGGGCTGATGGGTTGCTATGGTAACAATATGTGTTTACCTGAAATTGAGGCAGCATATACTATATTTTTACCTTCTAAGGTGGTCTTTATCATGGTAGTGAGAAGCTTGTGGGCCAATAATTCCACATGGTTATAAGTTACAAATAGATGTTAAAATCTTTGTTTGCTTGATTTGGTTCAATAGAAATGTATGCTATTTTGACATGCTATTTGGATGCATTTGTGTTTCAGCTAGCTGGAGGTTCAGTGAAATACTTACTTGATGCTCTAGTGAAACAGAGATCTACAAGTTGTCAACACCTTCCATGAACATGACACCATACAGTCTATGCAGTGTGGGCTTTTGATCGGTCTTACTGTGTAGTAAAGGATGATGTTACATGCTTGAAAGAGAGATGGTAATTAGTGAGTGACCTGACCATATCAGTGACTATACTAAAGAGCTTAAACCCATGATACTGCATGCGAACATCAAGTCTAGAATGTGGCGCCCAGAAAGTGTTGTCCCACTAATTATCCTAAAGCATATGGGTCGTTGATTAAGCATGTAGTTGTTTTGGAATGAGGTTTGTCAGAGATTAAAAACATTCACCAAAAGAATTATATAAGCTTGGACTACAACTTTATGGTACGGTTAACAATTTCTTCCAAGAGGGTGGAACCAGAGATTGGGGAATGATATATCTTGACTAATGAGCTGCCATGTTGTGTAATGCCACGCACTTAAATGGTACACATGATAGGTAAACTATTACTCTACAGGTGATTTTTGTGGAATAGAACACAGCTCTACTTCTCTTCTAGTATAATTATTTCTATGCAGGAGTTTAAAACTAGGAGGAATCTTTCCACCCAACATGGTGTTGAAATTGTTCCTGAATCAGGTCTCAGTGAGAATGAAGTTGTGGTTTTGCTTCTCTTAACGTATGTGAAACACATATGACTTTGACTATATTTCTTTCTAAGATGGTAGTCGCAAGAAGGAAGTAAACCTGTACATAGATATAGACTTTATTATGGGTTCAGTCCAGGTATATGTATAACATGGAGGCCTTACTGATCAAAGTGGATGGGATGAATATAGGGGTGTACTCTTCCATGCTCACCTGGATTCTGTTTTTTTGGCAACTGAGTTGTTGTCCCAAATATGAGCGCAGATTGGTAAGGTGGGTTTGAAACTGGGTGATGTTGCACTGTCACTCTGTGTGTGGTGTCTTAATTGAACAGAAATGTTGGTCTTTCAGCCTCACTAGTTCCACAACAATTCTATAGGAGCTCGTAACAAAAGTGAACTTTCTTTGAGTTGGACAGAGGTTGTCTTTACTTTAACTGTAAAGAGTACAACATCTGAGGTTAAGTGGTGTCCTCTTTCAGGTTAATGGGAACATTTTTACCAATTATCACCTCTTTGTGTTTTTTACAGTTTGAAGACAATATTCTTAATATCTGTCTTGAACTACTGGATAGGAACACCAACTATCGAAATGACCCAGTTAAAGACTGTTCCCAGAGAAATGATGCCACCTATGTGGGCAGGATAGTAAGTGCAATGGTGAGTATCTGATGTATCTATGGTGATAATAGTTGAAGAATAGATTACCATACTTTAGTAATTGTTAGAGGCACATATCATAAAATGAATTAATTCAACTTTCAGTAATCACACTATTTTGATGGATACAGAACAGATAATGCTGGGGTTAACCCTCAACTTTATACAAAGCAGCAATTTGTTTTACTGTCTCCTGTTTATTTTTATTCTGTCTCTCAGATTAGGAGTCTTGTTTCACCTTTGTCATCTCAGTTCTTAACATTCTTGATTGAAGTCACTCACTCACATAATTAGATATCATAAAAGTGATACATCCTAAGCAGTATTTAACTTTCAAATGTTATATTTGAGGTGAAGTTCCAGAAGTGTCTTTGGTTGTTACAAAATGTTACTTCATAACTCTTTTCTCGATTTTCTTCTTCAATTCCTCATCCTGATTTTCTTTTTTTTACCTTCCTTCTCTCTTTTTGTGAAATTCTCTGCCAGGTTAATAGCAATGATGAATATGGTGTTGTGGAGGGAAGATGGGAAAAGGATTTCCCAGGCGGGGTGGACCCAAGTGCCTGGAGTGGAAGTGTTGAGATCCTTAGGAAATGGCAGAGTGATGGATACCAGCCTGTCAAGTATGGTCAGTGCTGGGTGTTTGCAGGAGTGATGTGTACAGGTATGTCTTAATATAATTATGTTTCTCAGTAGCAGTGTAGACACACTGAGCCCAATTCACAAAGTCTTTGCTATGGGTAGATGTGACTTACTCATGCATTACTTCTGTCTTTCTCATCAAATTCAGAGTAAGGCAGTAGTGATACAAAAGTAAGTCAAAGCAATAACTTTGTTAATTGGACCCACTATGTTTTATCATATTGAAAATTGAATTAGTTGAGACCAAAAGAGAATTTAAAACTGTTCATTTTAACTAAATTGCTTGAAAAACTTTGTCCTGGGATGACTACACTGTTGAAGTGCTGACCAATCACAGCTCATGAAACAACATAGCATGATGACAATTTTAACATGCCTGAGAGAAAGTTGTTTGTCTGTAGGGAAATGCCATGTTGATATGTGATCCCCTGAACACTAACTGAAGCCCCTTGACCACTTACGACTCCTCTTCTCAGCAAGCCACTTTCTCAGTTAAAAATGTGGATACTGATTTGTGCCCATATAATTGAATGACACTTAAATAACCAAAACTCTTACCAGCCCCACCCAAAACTAACAAAAGCCACCGAGTTGTCCCCTCTGAGCCATGGTTTACTGATAAACTTAGTGTACAAATACAGCTGTGCCATAGTCATGAGCGTAAATGGAGGACCAATTACTATCTTAAAGCTAAAGAAACCTATAAACTCTCCATCCAAGCCTATAAAGATTTCATTCATAAGGAAAAGGCTTTGAACTTTACTTATAAAATTGAATCAACAAAATATTCTTCTAAAGAGTTGTTTGCAACGGTCAAAAAACTATCTAAGCTCCCCGAGATAAAAAATAATATGATCAACTAATCGTTCTGCAAACTCTAGCTACCTTCTTTCAAGAAAAGTTTAAATCTGTCTATGATAATTTATCGGTTACAGGGAGCCTTTTTGTCTCTTGGCTGGAGATACCACTGTGGGTAATTTAGACCTAGCAACAGAGTCTGAAGATCTCAGCCACAGAGATGCCTTGTTAAACTGCCCTACTGGGTTAAGAAATTGTTTCAAGATGGTTCAAGAAGGACAACAAATGTTCGTTTTTAGGCAGATGACAAACAACTACGACTAGTCATGTCTTGGAGCATCTTGAAACAATTTCTTAACCGTTGAGCAAAACGTATGGGTGAAGAGCTCTCCAAGCCTGTAAATGGGGTTATGATTGCCAGAATCCTTTTGGGAAAGCCTAGTGGATGTAAAATAGTTACATGTGGTCATAAACCTAAGTGTATGACCACATTTATCTCTAGGAATAGAGGTCTGAAACATCACCGGGCTGTGTGGCGTACTCTGGGTATCCATTTGGAGTATCGGATTTGACAGCAGTGGAGGAGGGGAGTTGTGTTCAATCTCTTAACGGGTGCAGAAATGTTGTAAGTTTACATTGTCTAGGTGACTTTCACCAGGAAATGTTTGTTTCTTTTTCATTTTTGCCTTTATTGTGCTCAGTAGTGCTTACTTGAAGTTTAGAAGAGGAAAGAGAAATGCCTCATTTGTGTGAGAGCATGGGTTCAGATTAGTGATATAATATAGCTTCTTTCCAAGCTGAATTTGCTGACAGTTTAAGGGGAGAGTTTTTTCTATGGGGTAAAGAATTTTCCTTGCATAGAAAAATTGTGTTTGCACATGGGAGTTCTCTGTTATGTGATATGATGGTATGTTATGTTATGCTATGTTACAGTATGGTTTTTAGGTTTTTTAACGTGTGACAAATCCCTGAAAGGGCGTCCTGGCCTAGAGAAATCTGAAACAAGGGGGTGATATCTTTTGGCAAAGCCTTTTAAGCCCCTATATATGAACTGGAGATGAATCATCCTTATGTTAACCACTAGAGAGTTCCAGTGTATTGCTGCCAGGTGGGAGAAGCAACGAGCACCAGACCACCTGGGAAAGATATGAGGGATGGCAACCAGATTAGCAGAGGCAAAGAGAGCAGGTGGATGGCAGGGTCTGAATTTGCGTCTGAGATTTATAGAGCCAATTTTGGAAACAGCATGATGGACAATGCAGAGCAATTTGAAAATAGTGCACTTCCGAATAGGAAGTCAGTGGAGATTTTTAATGCCAGAGCTGATAGAGACACATGACGGCAGGTTCAAAATGAAGCGGCCTGCAGAGTCGTTCACATTCTGCAACTATTGGGACAAATATGCTGGGATGATAAGACAGGGAGAATTTCCATATTCCAGGAAAAAGATGATACAAGACTGGATCATAGTGTTACTAGCCGAGACAGAGAGCATCCTTTACAAAGAGAAATAAAAAGCAGAAATCTAGGTAAGATTACGATCAAATATAAAACCTGGATTTCTTACTGAGCTCATGGTGGGCAATATGTAGCCCAGCTCAGGAGGCCACCACAAAGTTGCCCAAATGGACGTCTTATTACCAAAATCAGAACTGCAGTTTTGATACTGTTTAATTTGAGGCAATCATATTCCATTCATTTACCTACCTCAGGGATACAAGAACATTTTTTTTTAAAATGCCAGAGACGTCAGAAATAGACAGTGATTTGAGTTTCATCAGTGTGTGACATGATATATGTAGCTAGAGGAGTAATGTACATGTTAAATAAGTTGGGTTAAGGGGTGACATGTGGGGTACTCCATAGATGATGGATATGCTCACTGAGTGAAATGGTGAGAGATAAACCAATTGAGATTGTACTGATGGAAAAGAGCATTTGAGAGCTGGTTGACAGATACCCAAATGGAAGAGATGAGAAATAAGCATATGACAGAGAAAGTATCAACAGCTGCAGATAAGGACCACCTTGGTTCAATATCATTCTGAGGTCGTCCGATACAGACCATGGGGCAGGTTTGGTGCTGTGTCATGCTTAGAAACCAGATTGGGCTTGATTTCAAATAATAGGAACGTTGCAGGTTAACTGACCTTTCCAAGTGTTTGGAGGGGAAAGGCAATAGAAAGACAGGCTGGTCTATTGATCAAGACCTTAGGTTCCACAGGGTGGTGTTCTAGTAAGAAAAACTCAAGAGCATGTTTCCAAGGGTCCAGGATCCTAGCAGAAGTTCATCTTGACTCAGTGCTGTGAGACAATTACTCCATATGTGTTCTAGAGGCGTTCCAACTTTTGGGCGGTGCGAGTGGTGCCACCGTGTGGGTGCCAAGGTCGGGGGGCGCTATTTGTGCTCTGAAATCGGCGCCAGCCGCACTGCCCAAAAGCCTGCATGGTTGAACACTGTTGTCCCTCTTTCTTTCCACGATGTTAAACTTCGTAGAAATACAAGAGAAATAGCAGTGTTAACCAGACCAGGAGGCACGTGTTATGCCCACCCATGCGCTGCAGTAAATATTTGCTTTGCTTTTGGGCCAGAAAATAAAATAGAAGGTTTTACTTGCATGTGTGGGTGTTTCATTTAATTGGTCTAGCCACAGAGAGCCGAGCTCTGCTGTCTACTCGCACCATCAGTATGGCTTCTTACCACCTTGATTACTAGAGATATTCTATGCCAGCTCAATTTTGTGCAATTCACTTTCGGTTTGTGAATTGAAACAAAGGAAGTTGTAGGCAGGGCTGGCTCTATGGTGGTGCAACATATATTATGGTTTTAAAAGGACCTGCTGCTGCATTCTTTGCCTCCAGCAATTTTTAGGCAACAATAAACATGTCACGATCACTCCAGTGATTAATGTTCTTTCAGGAGAGAGACTGGAGTTTTGTCTAGTGGAAGTTTTGATTCATCGTAAGGTAGCACAGAGGGTTAATATGCCTGCTGCAAAGAACGTGTACCATGCACATCACAAAGAGCTTATCATGTAAATAAGTCAGTGAGCTACTGCTTCTGTTAGAGAGATTCTATTGGTAATTGCAGTTTATAAGTTAAAATCCTAATGTAGAACAATGAGCAATTAACTGTCATCAAAGAGCTGCATGAAAACTGCATTGTATAGGTTAGAGGATTATGATTTTCTCCCCAGTCTTTCTTTATCCTAATGTTGCAAAATTGGTTCATTTGGGCAGAAATCAATTCTTATTATTAAAGAGAACCCCCAAACACAGCGTTAAGTTTTATATTCTAAGTTTGTGCTTCTCCAGACCAAGCACTCTTTAACTATACTGCCTACAAGTATGGATGGCATGACACCTATTGTAGTCCCCTGTCTATGTAACGTTTCCCATACACTGATTTACACATGTTTACTTGATTCAGTGGCATAGTAGGGGGTAAAGGGGGGACATCCCAGGTGGCACGAGTTTTAGCGAAGGCAGCCTCCCCCCGCTCTTACCTGCCGTCTTGGGGCAGCAATACTCCCCACTCTTCAGTTGGCCGTCGTGGGTCGGCAACTCCAGTGACCGCCACGGGCAGCCAAAGGGCTAGCTATGCCCCTGGATGGATTGTCTCTGTGTAATATGTGTGATGTAAAAGGCTCTGACACCCTAGACTGGTATCAGTGTTGCTATAAAACTAATTTAATGCATCTGTGAGGGAGTAGTTATGGAGACTTGAGGGGCACTGTTGAAGAGTGGCCGTGAGGAAATCCCTGAGGGAGGTGGTCATTGGGGGCGCCAACAAACATTGTCGCACAGGGCGCCACCAGCGCTAAAGCCGGCCCTGCGGCGTGTTGCATCACATAATTTATCTGAGTATCATCTGTGACTAGCAGTGCAACGCACAAAGAGCAATGAGTATTAAAGTTAGTAGTAGCATTTTTAATGTCAGATGTTTCTATTAAAGGCCGCGAACGAAGGTGGGAGACTAAGGGCCTGATTTTGATTTTGTACCACTTGTTTCAATTACCTTATTCCCAAGAGGTGAACAATCAACCTAAAGAACATTCATTGTAAGATAAGGGAAAGTGTGTGTTAATTCAACCCATGTCTCAAAACTAACCTATACAGTCATCCCTTACAGTCCAAATATAGCCGGCTTAGCTAGCCAATGCTTTATTTACCCCAATAGATGTATAATCCACCGGTTCAGAAAACATCTTTTCTGAATGAGTTCCCCTAATAAACAATCCTTTGAGAGACTAAGGCCAAGATAATGTTGATCATCGGTGACCTTAACTTAGGGTGAAAGGGCAGACATTAAAACTGTCAAGGACCCCCATGACAACATGTAGGTACTTAGCTTACGACAGGATGTGAGAGGTGTAAATAAAGGCAAACTCACACTGGACTGGATCTGGATCGTACGTTTAATGACAACCTTGAAATAATTTTGAACTTGCAGATGCACTCACAAATACAGTCCTACTGCTCTCTCACCTGCATCAACCTGATGAACCCAATATGCATACCCATCACCTGCACAACAATGTCAACCCAAGTCTCTTCCAGTGTTGATGGGTTTAATTCAACTCACAAAGCAAAAAAATTCCAATCTTCCCACTTGCATTTTAACCTCCATTAAAACAGATAGTATGCTTTTGATATATCTTAACACCTTCCAAAACTAGAAAACCCAAGAGGGGCATTAAAGCAACAAAATAGTGGTTCACTTAAAAAGTAGCAGAGCCAAAACATGTTAAATGCAATCTGTAACAGCACTGGTGGATGTCATAGGCAACACAGGACAAAATGATTTGCAAGTTAAATATGAAAGGATACCACAAAGCCATCAAATGACTAAAAAAAGCTTAATACAACACTAAGGGCCTGATTAAGAGTTTGGCGTACGGCATACTTTATCACAAACGTAACGGATATCCCATCTACCATATTACAAGTGCCTTATGATATAATGCCCTTCTATTTCAGCAGACACGACTTTCGTTACATTTGTGATGCAGTATCCCATCTGAAAATATTTGAATCAGTTGCTAAAGAACTGACTTATACATTGGCAGTAAGTATACTCTGTCACAACGGTGATGGAGTATGCTTACCACCAGTGCTGATCATGTTAGATCAGGGCTCTCCAACCTTTTCTGTAGTGAGAGCTACTTCTGATCAGTGACCATCATGAGCTACTAAAGGCCAAGCAACTTACACATTTTTATGAGAGACCCCCCATGCCCAGCTTCACTGACTTTAAGCCTAAATGCTCGACAGCTAAAAAAATAGTTTGTGGACTTGCCGCCCAGGGCTGGCTTTTGGTCCACTGAACAGCCTAATCAGAGGCACCTTGGACCTGATGGTAATGGCATCGCTACAACCATAGATACATCTTCCCACCAGGATTTGTACTTCTCCAACTCTTTATGTGTTCCAGGGTGTGGGGCCAGCCCTGGAACCCCTCACTCCTCCGTCTACATAACCTTTGCATTGGAGCTGGCAGCTCCCGATGACCTCTGACAAGAGGCATGTAGGTATTTACCCATATACATTCTCCATGGTTCCTTTAGGTGCCACTTGGACTCTGTCCTGCAGTAATGCGAGAGGAGAAAGTACACTTCTGTGCCACCAGTTTTAACCTTTGGGCAGCAGACGCTAAATTACTTTTATAACTCAAGTCCTAAAATATATTGGGGAAAGTGAGCCATTATATATATATTCTAGATTAGTTTATACATTTTGTAAGTTAGCCTCTCAGAGCAGTCTGAGTGACTGTGAACCCAGGCGCAGCTGAAAGCGAACAAATGGAAATAGCATGTTTGGCCTGTCCTGATCGCTGCAACCAGGAGTCTCACTGAGCTAGCACCAAAACCATGGAGGCCAGGCAGGGATGTCTAACATTGAAGGATGTCCACAAATCAAGTAGTGCCAGGGTGCCCTCTGTCGTACAAATAGGATAATGTTGATTGTATAACCCTGCCTTGAGCACAATGACATGTTGCCATTTGCATGCTACCTTTCAGCTAGCTATGGCATATTTTGTGAAGGTGTTACAACCTGTGGTCCTCTTGAGAAATACAGTAGTGGAGCTGTAAAACAGCTGTTTGAAGCGCCCTTAATGTAGCTCTGAACCTGCGCCTTAGCTCACCTCTAAGCGCTTAGTTGAAGTTGCTCTTCCAATGCTTTTCCATTTACGCAATTTCTGTCCCCCTACTGATGGAGAAATCCAGCCTGTTTTAGTCAACCGGGCATTTGGTGGCATAAACCCTGCAGCTGTCCCTGGGCATCAGACTTCACACTGCAGGAAGCTGCCAGGAATCCATGAATAATTGTCTTCTCAGATATGTAGTATAGGATAATATTTATAAAGCGCACTTATACCCGAAGGTGTCAAGGCGCTGGGCAGACGGAGGAGGAGAGAAGCGCTCTTGCAGCCATCTAAGATGAAATTAGCCATGTTTTCAGAAGTTTTCTAAAAACCGGGAAAGTGTCCGCATTGGAGATGAAGGTGGGCAAGGAATTCCAAAGCTGGGTGGCTGCTACAGAAAAGGAGTGGCGGTCCCATCTGGACCTGCGGAATCTAGGAGACACCAGTTTTTTTCCAGGTGGAGGAGCTCAATGTCCTCCCAGGAGTATACCATTGGCACAGGGTTTTCAAATGTGGCAATCCTTTACTGTGCATGGCCTCATATACCATGCTCAGAACCTTAAAGGAGATGTGCTTCCTCATAGGAAGCCAGTGCAAGGCACGAATCCCCTACCTGGCTGAATGATGCTTTGCAATGTTAAGGATCAGCCTTGCCGCTGCTTTCTGTACCACCACACAGTAGCTGTGTGGTACAAATTGCCTTTCTTCTTCTCCTCCCAACAAAATGGTCTGCTCACCAAAGTTAGATACAGGGGGACCATAGTTGGGTAACGCGGGAGACTACTCAATTTTTGCTTAGGGAAAACATCTCAGACCTAATAAGGCTCGTAGAAGGAATGGCTGCATGTCCTCCAACCCAATTTAAATGGGCAGACAATTAGCTTTTTGCCAGTCACCATCAGGAAACCCCTGTAGTAAGGGGCAATAAAAAATGAAAAATGCCCCTTGCAGCATGGGAGATGAATCCCATGGCAAGGGTGGCAATTTATAAAAAATTTAAATAACAAAATCCACTTTGAAAATAAAACAAATGTTTGAAACTTTGCCGTATGGCTCCATCAAATTTGACGGAGCCATACGCCAATACATTGGTAGGAACCGCCTTGCCCGCGGCTCCTGTCAATGGTTGAAATGTCCATCAGGCAAACGAACATTTCAAAATTTGGCAGGTGGTTACTCCATCATGGTGATGGAGTATGGAGTAAAAACCACCCTTCAAAATTTACATCAGCTCGTAAGGGAATTTGCAAAAATCACAAGATATTGAGGGTACATCGAGACTCAAACCTGATTACCCTGTTCCAGCTCTGGCCTCTATGCCACATCATCTCGTTCTTTCAAATACTTCATTTGTCGATATTAAGGTTTCTATGGGCTGTCAAATAACCCCAAATTTGATTTAGGAAGTGCGTTCTCCCACCATATGATGGGTGCTTAGGCTTAGCCGACAGGCAATCACACTACTAGGCAAGTCAAATTATTATTAGCTACTGAGCTATGTTTAGCATAATTAGTGATCCCAGTATGTTCAGATGAAGGAAAGACAATATTTAGAGTGATCTACAAGTGCAAAATGGCTGTGTAACAATCTACTACGATTTTCAAGTAATGGTGCAAAATGTATTGAGTATGATGAAAGGAGTAATCAGCCTTCCCAAATGCAAAATGTTCATCTGCAGGTTGCTTGTCAAGATCTGAAGAAGGTACATCGATGGATTGAGCTATCCCACTAGCACGTTGAATTAGTAAAATGTTGATAAATTTCAACAGTTATGTTGATGTACAATCCAACAGTCAGCGTGGGGTTGGAAGTAGTCAGCTAGGACATCAGAAGTACACATTAAATAAGTTGATTCAACTTATGAATTGTTAGAGGTTGCTGTCATTATAAATGCTGAGTATTCATATATTGCTTTTTTATTTATTAGTGCTGCGATGCCTGGGGATTCCCACACGTGCTATCACCAACTTCCTTTCTGCTCACAACACCGATGGTAACCTGGACATTGATCTATACTACGATGAGAACGGCAAATTCCTAGACGACATGTCCAAGGACAGCATATGGTTAGTTGAACAAACTCACTATACTTTTCATAGTGATCACACAGCATCATGCATGAGGTCAGATGGGAGAATATACTTCCTGCTTGATGATGTAAGATCATACATTATAGTCAGCGGTAGTAATGTATGTGTGCATATTTATCCAAATGTGTAAATATGTAATTTTGTAAACAAAAGAATGCTTTACTGCACATGATTGTATCACAAGATAGAAAAACGTTTTTAGAAGTAAACTCAGGTTTGATGTTAGACCGGCAAATACCTTTCATATAGGGAGCCCCATTTAATAGCCCAGAATTGGTGGCTGTATTCACAGAATCATTTTTGTACATTACTTAGAATTGCACACAAAAAAATTGGTCAACTCAGCACACAGAATTTGATCCTGAGTTACAAATGTGGTATCATCGTGGAAATGTCATGACTGCCGAGGTTCTTCCAAGTATAAAGATTTTTTAATCTCTGCAATGGTGCCTATGCAAAGACTGGTATTTCTTCTGGGTGTGAGTCCTTGGTGAGGAATATGCACATGTGGTGAACGTCGACAATCATAACTTTTTGGGTATTCTTGAACATTTGTAGTGCCTTTCTTATACTTTATTGCTCTTCTGCATTTAAGTATTGCATGAACCACGTCCAGGAGGGGCGGAAGTTGGGGGAAAACATACCATGCCACATTTTCCAAGGTGTAAGAGGAAATTCAAGCTTTCACATTAAATACATGCCTTTGAAATGAAGAAAACATGCAGTGGAACAATATTTGCGACAATTTAAAAATTACCTCATACGAATATACACATATTCAGAGGATTTCCCCACAAGGAGCAAGGAAAGACAGATGTAGCCCGGAAAGCTACACAGTTCCTACGAAATTCTCAAATATGCCTAATGAAATACTTTTTTACTTTTACAGCCCTGGCTACACTAATTGTATTAAGGGTATTTTTAACTATAGTTTGCATCTGTACAGGTATATATGAATACTATAAGCCATACTACACTAAGCCAAACTACAAAGCAATGGAATGCTTATTAAGATAGTCTTTTTATTTAAGCATTCTCCATAAAGAATGTCATTATATATATTAATTGTCAGAAATCAGGACCTGTTTTCAGTGTCCCCACACTTTTTGCCTCCATTTTGGCTACTAGATGCTTGTTTTCTGACTCTGTTTTTGCCTTGGGCTCTGCTAACCAAAAACAGGGCCTGTGCTCTGATTAACAGTACATGGTAATTAGGTATAATTACAATTGGTACTGACAACCTACCTGTAAGCCCCTAGTATATGGTAGCGCATGTAGGTTTAGAGGCGCAGTAGACTTGAATCACTTAAGTGTGCCATACTGTGGTGGCTGCTGTCATTTTAAAAGCCAGCCCTGCCTTGCAGGCTGCTCTTAAAGATGAATTATAAGCAAATTCTCTTTTGGAATTAAAGGCAGTTACAAAGTAGGAATCGACCTTATTTTTACATATGGGACCCCTAAGGTATCCCCTAGGTACCATGGCACCCAGGGCTAGGGTGCCATGTAACTATAAGCATGGACATTATAATATTTGTTTGATAAACCCTGGTGAGGGAAATCTGCCAAACTAGCTCCATAGGCTAACATTGCAATATTTTATTTAAGTATAAATATTGACAGGAGTGAGATCAAAATGTCATTCAAGGACTTAAAATGATAGTTACGATAAATCTCACAACTTGCCACTGTCAAATATATAATAACTATCACAGAAAATAAGTTATTAAACTTTCTTTTCTGTAAGCCAAAATCCAGCCTTCCAGCGGTCCTCTCTTGATTGGTTAGCCTCTGTCAGGCTGAGCCAAGCTGTCTTAAAGACCTGTTAGGGAGACAATGGATTTCATGTCGGTGGAGAACTATAGCTGCCTAAGTAAAAGGCAGGATGTAGGAGTGGTGGCCAAACTGGTCTTCAAAAGGAAAATTACACTTTAGGACAGCACAGGCTCGCCCCCACATCCTGCAACCCAAGCCACACAGGAGCCCGGTAATAAGATTAGGGAGCCGGATGGAAGGGGAGTGTTAGGGAATCTTAGCTACGCCAGTGGGGTTGGCTTAGCCTGATTTAACCTCCAAGGAGAGAATTTCTCCATGTTGGATTTTGAAAGAATAGTGCTTTCTGGGACACAAATATGCCACACTTTGGAGTAAGTGGTCATACAGCTGGGTTGCACTCTGCATTCTATTGCTAAGGGGTGCACCCCTACGTGACACCCAGGAACACGGCATAAATACATAAGAGTTGCAAGGCAACTCAGATCTGCTGCCTAAAACTACAAGGAGAAGAAGGACTGCCCAGCTGGAAACCGGATCAGCATCTGAAGGACTACACCTGCTGTACATTCTGTGACTACAGCCCTAATGACTTTGCCTTGCTTCAAGAAAGATTAAGGAGCAGACTTCCTGCAAGCTACAGGTTAACAGAGCCCACGTGCATCATCTCCACCAAGATGTCCCCATCCTGGAGTGTATCCAGTGGACTTTTAAGGATTTGGTGGCCAGGTGCATTGTGGGAATTGTAGCCCCAACATCCCAAGGACCAGCTCAGCGTTTCTAATCCCCTGGATTGGCGTTGTGGACACTTTGAACCATCAAGAAGACCTTCTGGAAGAAGCTCCACAAGTTTGGAGACGTTTGGAGCAATTTTGTAAAAAGCTTCATAAGTCAACCAGGTGCATTGTGGGAGTTGTTGTCCCAGACTCCAAGAGGAAAACCAGAGCATCTGAACCCTTAGCTGGGGTCGTGGACCAATTCCCTGCATAGAAAAAAACTTCTGGAAGTAAATGTAAAGAACTCTTGACTTTGTCCTGGTCCAGCATGAGTTTTTTTAAACCCCTTGAGTGCTAATTGCCTCTAAACGCTAGTTTACTTTTAATCCTTAAAAAGTCATATCTCTGGTTCTCTACATGGGATTTTTGTTGTTTTGGAGTCTATTTGTTCACAAAAATATAATCTATTTTTTATAAATTGGTGTTGGATTTTTATTGTGTGTTGTGTCTTACTTATTTAATGTATTGGTGTTATTAAATGCTTTACACACATCTCCTAAGTTACACCTGCTCATTGCCAGGTACTAAGTGTTGAGCAAGGGAATAATTTATTGAGACCTTGACTGAACCTTTTATTGTGTTTATGGCCTTATTACTAGTGGTAAGTCCCTATTTATCACTACTAATAACCAACTTCCCAACAATAATATTCTGCTCTATATAGTAATCATACAGGTTACAAGAAGTTTAAACATTTTAGTGATATTGGCATCGTGTTGCAAGGTGATCATATGTATATCTGTTCAATATGAGGTCTTAACGTTTTTATCCCTACAGGAATTTCCATATGTGGAATGAATCCTGGTTTATTCGGCGAGACCTGGGAGATTTCTATGACGGATGGCAGGTTCTGGACTCAACTCCACAGGAGGAAAGTCAAGGTAACCTCAGCGTTCTTGCAGATGTCACATAGTCATCAGTATGTATGACTTCTGAAATCTCAGGAGGCTAGTATGTGAAACCTTGCAAGTGATTTAAAAAAGTCATAATCGTGTTAATGGTATGTGAGCAAAACTAAAGATGTTTCTTCATAGAGCAATGTACGCTAACACATATAGCCCTTGTCATGAGTAGTTTGTGTTAAAGTTGTGTTGATTACACCACCAGAATACTTAGCAGCAGGAGTCTACTAATACCTCATCATAACTTGTCATATATGTGGGAGCACTGAGGATTCCATTAAAATAGTATAACACACTTGAGTGACCTTCTGTTTGCATTTACTTTCCAGCTTTATACTTGATGTTCTGCTATCTGGGATTCAAAGTTCAAAACCCAATGGGCAGATAAGCTAATAGGTGGATTGCACTCTTACTTAAGTTACTAGCTTAATATATATTTTTTTTAATTATGCAGTACAAACAAGTTGGCAAAATGAATCATACATATGAATAATTGATCTTTAACTCTATGGGGCCGATTCCGATTTCGTCCGGAAGGGCTCCAAACGATGGTCGGAGCCCTTCCGACCGAATCGGAACGTGTCGGACGGATTCCTTTCCGCCCGAGCCATTCCGATGGGCTCAGTCGGAAAGGAATCCGACTTGGATTCCCGGATGGCTGACGACAGGCTGGGAGAGCCCGTCCGCCGTCCGGAAATCCCTCAGTACTCCCCCGGCCGCCTCTTTACGACCGAGGGAGTAAAATGGCAGTTTTTCAATGCCTTTTCATGACGGTCTTTCCGGCACGAAAAGGCAGTCGGAAACTGTCTTTAGGGGCCCCCCGTAGGACCCCCATGGGTGCGAGGCTGCTGAATGGCGGCCTGGGGGCATCTATGGTGCCCCTCTGTGGATCCCTGCACACGGTGGCAGGCACCTTCGGGTGCCGGCCACAGGGTGCAGGGATGAACTGCACCCCTGCTTTTCACAATGCAAGCATGCATTCTGTTCTGAATGCATGCTTGCATTGTGAAGTATACGACTGCGACCGAACCATGTGCAGTCGCATCGTACTTGCAGGGCCGTAACCGATGACAGCAGGTCGGTCGGTTATGGCTCCTGGTTGATGTCGGACGGACCTGCGTCAGTCCGACACCGGAATCGGCACCTATGTGTGTATTCTGTACTTTATTAATCTTCAAACCCTTGAAACGGTATTGAGTTATTATTTTACGGGCATAAATATAGTTATTTAGCAAATTATTAGAAAAAAATTTAAACTTGTGCCTCCTTGATGCATCCGTGATTTTGGTCAGTGTACTGCTGCACAACTATTAATGCAGTGAGTGTTTACTTCACACTTCATATTTGCTGCAGAGTTATTTCGCTGTGGTCCTACCTCCGTCAAGGCCATCAAAGAAGGGGACATTCAGCTGAAGTACGACGCGCCCTTTGTGTTTGCAGAGGTGAATTCTGACCGTGCAAACTGGGTTTACTATGGTCCCAACAGGAAGGAGAGGGTATATTCAGATACCTACTACGTTGGCCAGATGATGAGCACCAAGGCTGTGGGCAGCAATGAGCGCGTTGATGTCACTGATACTTACAAATATCCAGAAGGTAAAAATAATTACACATGCTTATCAATTTTCCCTCTATTTTAATAGTGACTCAGATGTTCTTCATAAATGTTCCTATATTGCCTATAATCAAAACTTTGTAGACCTATTCCTTTTTCTACATATGCTGATGATGCCAAGTTATGTGGTGATTAGTTAAGAAGGTGCCAGTGGCGGCTGGTGGATTTTGAAAGTGGTGCAGCGAAAGATGTTGTACCCCAATGTAGTAAGTGTGCGAGCAAAGCGAGTGAGCACGAAGTGCAAAGGGAGGGTGCGGGGGGGTTTTCCCCCCGCAAGAAAATTTTGAAAAAAATGGATTCAAATGGTGGGTTTTACACCACATATTTACTGCAAATTGTTGAAAAAAGGGGGATCCAAATATAGCATTTTGAGCACAAGTGTGAAGAAAACATTAAAATCAAATCAAAAATGTGCCCAATCCTCAAACTGGTCTGCTTGCAAAATGACCCCCAAGCCAAGCACGTACAACCAACGGAAACAGGCCCTCTAAGTGTTTCCCACCTGTAACACATCTCTGAACCAGCTATGTTTTCATTGTTTGTAATAATGAAAATGCTGCAGTTTGTTCTTATTTATCTTATGCAACTTACAACCATTGACAAAGCCTATAGTCCTGGCTGGTTGTAGGTTTAATGTCACTCGTATTATATATCTGGAGGCAATGACAGAAGAAGCACATTACCAGTGAGGAAGCACACTATGCTATGTACAGATTTTTAGCTTAACAGTTTTAAGCCACGCTCATAATTACATCGGCTGCCCCTACGAGATACCTCCCCAGTTTTTCATCCCACTTAAAGCCCTGCACACATAATTTGCTTACACTTTCCATGAGATCCCTGGGAAACTGGGACGCACAGGTTACTCACACGTAAATCAGAGAAAGAAAAATAAACACCAAGCTCCCTGGAAGACACTGCCTAACATTTGACCTCTGTCTGATTGCACAGCAAATGTGACAAGATAAGAACTAGATTTAAAAGCTTGTTTACAGAAAGCGAGTTTGTGGAAAAACACAGTATACAAGATTTTGGCAATGAAAGGGACGAACCCGAAAGTCTAAAACAAAGCCAGAAAACAGAAAATGTGAGTCACAAACCACACTGCTAATGGTAAGCAATGGGCAAAATGCATTCCTGGGTCAACTTTCTTAATGTCCCCAATGTCTTTAGCAAACCAGACAGCTTGGTAGGCTAAGACGTAAAAAAGTAGTTATATGAATGTGAGCAGTGGAAGGATAGATGTCATCCAGTCAAAGGGATTGTAAAGAAGCTATTTTCCAGAGAAATGACAAACACGAGAGGAAGGAAAGACATCAAGTAAGAAGCAAGCAAACAAGCAAATAGACAGGCAACTAATGATTAGCAATGGCCTGGCACAAAGTCCACTGGAAGTTTTTGATATGGTTCACAGAATGTCTTTTACGCACAGACAGCTATAAGGTGTCTGTAGGTAAGATCTAAAAATAGTAGATCAATGCAAATGCCTAGGTCCTTGCATTGGGGGAATGGGACTATTGGGCAACTGAGGGTTTGGCAGGCTGATGGGAGAGGGTGCAAATGCATGCGTGGGAGCGAGTGCATGGCTGGTAAGATGAAAGCATGTGTGCATGGATGAAAAGATGAATGTGTGAAAAGATGGATGCTTGCCGTTATCTCCCCATTTTGAGGGCAGAGCAAACAAATGCTTCCCCAGCTCCATGAAACAGAAACATCTGGGGAGAGGTTGCATTGTCATGGCTATGCTGGGATCAGGGAAAGCCAAATTTCAAGTCCCATAACATTATGCCATTTTGTTTCGAGTGAAAGTCTAGTGCATTGAGGAAAGTATGGCCACAACACAATGGGGCCACAGACAGCGTACGGACACACACTGGTGAATGTATTAATGCACCAGTGCCTGTAACGATGCGTCAATGGATGCCTTAGAGTGGGAGCGTACATGGATGGCTAAATAGGTATGGATAAGTGCCTGGGTGTGACTGGATTGATAAAGGAAGGTGCAGATGTGGTGGAAGTCAAGAGCTGGATGCCTAGGTCTATTCATAGCCTTCTCTAAGTAACTGCTTCTAGAAGCCACAATTTCACAGCAGTAATGTGTGTTAAAGAAGGAGGTCTCCTGAAAAGTAGTAGCAGAAAAAACTCACAAAAGCACAAACAAATTCCAGGTGCTGAACTGCAGCTACGTTATATAATTCGCCAGACGGAAAGAAGGATAGCACCTTTGGCCAAAATAGAATCTTTGGCCAGAAAAAAGCCTTCTAGAACGCAGAAGATGCATATCTCGTCGCTTTCTGGTACTTCAATGTGAATTTACTGGCAAATAAAAAGTAAAAAGCAAATAAAGACTTCAGTGTGAAGGTTAGATGAATGTGCGTCCTCCCAGACCAGACAAAAGAATAGCAAAGCCTGGGATGTTATTAAGAAAATAAGAAATAAAAAACACTGTTCTCTCTGACACTAAGCTTGTCACACATTGTCTTTCCAGAGTGTTTTACAAACATGTTTTCCATTTATTCCGCTATATCCTCGTGAAATTGTAACATTGGAGGGTGGCTCACAGGGGAATCCAGGCTGCACAAAATCTGTTTGGAGTGGGACACCACACTGTACAAGCAGCATCTTTCATAATTATAGCAAGATGTCACATGAAGAAGTGATGAACAGATGCTCATTAAACAGCTATAACATGTTTGACATCCTCCACTAGAATATTTCACACACTCAGGGGTGGACTAGGGGATTTAAAAAAAGGTCACCCCAATATGGACAAAGAGCTTCAACTTAATATGAAAAGAATCCCACATCACTTCAAAGTTGTCAGGGATCTAACCCACCTGACGTCAACAGCGTGAAAGCACTATGAACACCTACAGCCTCAAGATCTACTGCAATAACAGGACCACAAACTCAGGATGTCTGCAGGAGGCTTAGAAGCGGATATTTTCCAGAACACAACTGGCAAGAAAACGGCTGGAATAACCCACCATATCTGATGACAAGTCGCCACTCCAGCTGCTCTGTTTCCCACTTGCAAAACTTAGTTCAAGGGAGTTGGAAATATCGATGAACCATTAACGTCAAGTTGCATCTAAACCAGCTACGTGTTTACCAGGAATCCAAAACGTGCAAAGTTGGAATAACTGGGACCTTCCAGAGTAACACTGTCAGGCTTTCAGGTGCTGCAGTTTATGGTCTTGGTGTTGAAATATTAGTAGTCTTATGTAGCTTAAAAAGTGGCAGCAGGGACCTGCTACTTACTGTCTGAAACCCTCAATGAGGTAGAAGTAACAGTATTAAGACCCAAGAGCTTAAGGTATTATGGGTGATTTTTGTTAAGAGTTACTTTAAGCACAGATCTTAGACTACTGCAGACACATGAGTACTTTTAGATGGACCGCAATTATCTTTCGAAGTTGAATATCCTTTTACAACACAAGATTTACAACCATTCGTGGAGGAATGGCAAACGTAAGAAAACAAATAGAATAACTTTTAAACACATGGTAACCACAGTATTGCATTGTCCTTATCGTTCATATAGTACTATACTGTACCTTGCTGTAGCTTATTTTATAGCGCTTCATAGTTTAATGAAGCACATTTGGGAGGGAGGGGGGCAAGCCTTCACAAGACCAGTTTTCTGTGTGTGTAAAGCTTTATTGAAACAGGTGCATATCACAATTTTATAACCTTGGCAACTGCCTTCCAAAACTAAAACCTCACTATACATGAATTTCCTGACCCTTGTTCCCCCCCACCCCTATGATCCCCACATCAGATCCCCCACCCCACAAAATACAGCATAACATTCCCTAACAATAATATTACACAATCCTACACAATTTAGGATTTACAAATCCTAACCTCCCCTGACCCAAATCCCTACCTGCCTTTGTGCGACTGTAACTAACCAACCTCTAATCTAAACTTATCCTACCTGGTTACCCTTTCCTTGATCACAAACTACCAACATATAACAAAAAACTACAGCCAACCCCGGCCAACTGTCAACAACCCCGCCAACACCTGTTCCAAGAGAAAAATATAAAACTTATCGAAAACCCCTATGTACCTGTTCCAACAAACGCTGCCACCAAAAACCCCCCAAAAACAAAAATGGAAAAAAACGCACCCCCAAAAAACTCAAAACTGGGGAGGGAGGGCGGGGACAAAAACCTGCTCTACACAGCGCTCCCAGCTACCAGGTCACCAAACCTAAAATGCCCCTGCCCCGCTAGTGCCCTACACGGTCTCCTACAAAACATCCTCCCTACTCTCACGACCCGACAGGTGAAATTGAGGTGACCCAGCAGTACATGAATTTCTTTCACCGTGACCTTACGCTTTGCCAACATTGTTGCCAGCAGCCCCAACATTTGCTGCTTTTTGCCTGTCAGAAGGCATGCCTCCATTAACTGTGAGTCCAATTCAATCCCTAAGAAGGACTGGGCCGTGCAGGGTCCCATAGTCTTTTCCGGTGCCAACGGCACGCCTATTTCCCTCATGATCTCATTGAAACTGTCCAGAGCCTTCTGGCAGTCCGCGGAGCCTGAGGTGCCAGCAAAGAAGAAGTCATCCAGGTAGTGCGTAACTCCTTGGTGACCCGTCCGTTCCGTAAACAACCATTGTAGGAACGTGCTGAAACACTCAAAAAGTGCGCTTGACATAGAACAGCCCATCAGCAATGCTTTGTCCACGTACCAGTGACCGCTAAACTGGATGCCCAAAAGATCCCAGTCATCTGGGTGTACTGGAAGCAGCCAGAAAGCCGACTTTATGTCGCACTTTACCATCTTCGTCGTTGCGCCCGTGGTCACTACTAGTGACATGGCTACGTCAACAGATGAATAGGACACAATGGCCTCCCGCTCGTCGATGAAATCGTTCACCGAACCTCCTTCAGTCCATGACAAATGCTGAATTAGACAAAACTGTCCCTGCTCCTTTTTAGGCACCACTCCAATGGGTGACACAATCAAATTTGGTAGAGGCCAATCCTTGAAAGGGACCCGCCATGTGGCCCTCATGCACTTCCTTATCCAGCTTTTCCTGCACTACCTGAGAGTGCTCTTTTGCCGATTTCAAATTGTCCGCCCACCGTCTCATCCTCGGTCCATCGTACCCCAGTCTGAAACCCTCCAAAAACCCCAACCTCAAATGTTCAGCAGCCTCTACATCAGGATACCCCTGTAAGGCTGCTATCAAATTATCCACTTTAACTGGAGTACGAGCCCTTTGGCCCAGGCCCCTTAGATCCTTACCCCCTCGATCTGCTGCTGCTGAACCCCGACTTAAACCCTCCTGCCTGCCACTGCTGTGACCCCTGCTGCTGACCCTGGCCGCCCCCCCAGCAATTGACCAGTGCATGGCGTCCTCCGCACCCTGAGAAATCATGCCGGAAATGGCAGTACTCCCGGGTGCACAGACCCTTGTTGTAGTCCAAACAAGCACCTTTCACCCCTGGCTGTCCTCTACCTGCTCCCCCTACCCTCCCTCGGGTGGGGCCCACCCGAAAGGGCCGATAGATGAGCGGGAGCCTGTTGGCCTTAACAATGGTTTTCCCAGACCCAGCTAAACCCATAGTGTGTTGCCACAAATCCGTATCAAGCTCCCCCATTTAGCCTCCGGGTCCCACGCCATGCGTGCCCGGTACTCCTCATTGTATTGCGCCCAGGCATACCTGCCCCCAGTAATCTGAGCCTTCCTAATCACATCCATGTATTTGAACGTGGGCACAGACCTTTCAGGGTATTTCACGCAATACACACTGGCGTAAATAAGAAACGCCGCCGTCCAATTTTCAATCCTCAAAGGCACCTTCGGCCGTTTTGCCAACTCAAATTCTTCCTCCTTAGACCCCTCCTTTGAGCGCACTTCTCTGTGGAGGAGTTTAAGCATTTCCACATATTCCCCTTTCCATATACGTTCCTTGGTAGACAACATCAAATGAGCGCCTAAGGGCTTTGTGACACCCATGTATGGCAACCGTTTAATTTTCACCTCCTTGCTCTCCAATTTAGTCTCCACCTTTAACGCTCGAAACCACCCCTGCAGACGGGGCCTTCCCCTTCTCCCTCCGCATTTTCACCTGCCCCAGGGCAGCGCGATTATTCAGCATGCTGCCCCGCTGCCTCCCAACCGACCGTGCACATGAAATCAATCCCAGCGGGGAGACGCTAGACGTGCTCCCCGCCGAGCCACACCGCCGCCCAGCGCCAATCCCCAGAGCCTCCCGTGCCCCCGCCAGACACTGCAACAACCTCCGGGCCATGCTACTGACATTCGTGCAGTCTCACGCACTCACCTTCTCCCTGCCAGCTTTCCGGGGGGCGAACAAGCCGTGACGGCGGCCGCTACCCCAGCCGACACGGTCCTCACCGGGCGCGGGGCCGCCGAAGCTGCTGGGATCAAAAGATTCATCCGTCCCGCCTCACTAGGCAGCCTCATCGCCTCCAGCACGCGATCACCAAACCTAAAATGGTGGCTGGGAGAGCGCAAAAAGGAACTCAATACCTTTTGGGCTAAACTGTCAAACTTGGGCTACGATTGGGCTAATCCCAATGTAGCCCAAAAACCTCAAAACGGCCGCTCGCCGGCCAACCCCTCCCCCTCCCAATCTGCCCGGGGGACAGACCTTGCCGTGCTCGGCTGCCCCTCAGACCCCCCTAATATGTTTTGTACATTACACTTAAATCCTATGTCAGCGAGGAGAATCAGTGAAGGGAAGATTTTCCGATATGCTTTGTTTGGATATCTCGAGGTTGGGACCTATTCTTCCATGTCGTGGTGCCATCGCACATGTCCACCCTTTGTTGAGACACAGCCAAGCCCTGCAATTATAGACCATTTACAGTCCCAGTATAGCACCCCTACTAGTCATCCATGCAATGCAAACCAAAAGTAAAATATCTGTGTGATGAGTACGCATGAACACAATGCAATACTCCACATACTCTACAATTTTGAGAGAAAGTGTCACATTTGTCCAATCCTACAAAATAACCAAACAAGCATTTTTAGTAAAAGGATCACTTCATGCTTTCACTTCAAACTTACCTTAAAGTCCGACACAGAGTCTGCCCAGAGACGAACCCTTTCTAGCACAAGCTGTGGATGCAGGTGGCTCTTACGAGGCTGCATCTGTTAACTTCCTTTTTTGCTGCACGAAGCCCTCCAAAGACCTAGCGTGAAGCTGCAGGAGCCCGCCATGTGTTTGAAGAAACATGGAGCTTGACATTGTGATGCTGCTGGGTGGGGTTAGTGATCCTACGCCACACGTGATCGGAGAGGGTGGGGGTGTGACTTCCCTGATTGGCATGCAGCCTCGGAACTTCAGGGATGAAGCCTGAAACGCCCGAGGCTGCCTTTGCGAGCGACGTCATTTGGGGAGGCCCTTCACAACTGAAAGTCAGAGCTTTGATGATCTGGTGACCTCACAGGCCCCAGGGCTGAGGGATCATCGGCCCAGCAAAGTGTAGCTGAAGAGGCTGGCGCAAGCGCACTGGAGAATCAGATGTGCCTGCCTGACACCGACCTGTGACTGCTGCCCGACCCACACCGAGAAACGATTCCTTTAACAGATACACAGCATGCAGTGTATCTGCATCTGTTTTATAGCTTTTACAGTACCTACAATCAAACTAGTCTAGAGGCAGAAAACACAGAGGGCGCAGCCCCTATGCCCTAAGGAAAGAACTGGAAGGTGCACAGAAAAAAGGGGGGTTCCAAAACATGTTTTTCCACCAATGTATTTTCTATAGACTTTTCACTCAGATGTAATGACTATATAGGTGAAAAGATTTACATGAAATTTGGCAGCAATATAGATTATGATGTGGAAAGGGTCCTCTTTGTTATTTGATGTAAACTTATTCAGTAGTTTTTAAGCAATAAGGGACAGACACATAGTGATATAGTGGGCCTCAGTATACCGCAGTAAATTTCCGTTATACCACAGTTCATAACAATGACAAAACACAATAATATTGGTCGATGAAAGCCATTACAGAATAAAAAGGCAGCCATATTGTTGAGACCACACTTTGTCTTTGTTCTGTGTTTCAACATCAAATATAGTTTATTACTGCTTTAGAGATCTATATCAATCAATCAATCAAACATTTGTAGAGCGCACTAATCACCCGTGAGGGTCTCAAGGCGCTGAGGGAGGGGGGGTGCAGCTACTGCATGAACAGCCAGGTCTTTGAAAGTCTCCTGAAGGTCAGCAGGTCCTGGATCTGTCACAGATGTGTGGGGAGGGTGTTCCATGTCTTGGCGGCGAGGTGTGAGAAGGATCTGCCACCAGAGGAGGTCCTGTGGATGCGTGAGACGGAGGCGAGGGCAAGGTCGGTGGAGCGAAGATTGCGTTTCGGGGTGTAGAAGGTGAGACGTTTGTTGAAGTATACCTCTATCTTGTCCGAGTTACATTTCAGGCGGCTGGTTTGCATCCAGCTGGTGACGGCCTTCTTTCCTTCGTGAAAGCTGGTTTTGGCGGTGGTGGGGTTCTTGGAGAGTGAGAGGATCAGTTGGGTGTTGTCGGCATAGGGGACGATTTTGAGGTTGTGTGAGCGGACGATGTTGGCGAGCGGTGCCATGTAGATGTTGAAAAGGGTAGGGCTGAGGGATGATCCTTGAGGCACACCGCAGATGATTTTGGTGGCTTCAGATTGGAATGGGGGGAGGCGGACCCTCTGGGTTCTTTCAGTGAGGAAGGAGGTGGTCCAGTCCAGGGCTTTGTTGCGTATTTCTGCATCGTGTAGGCGTGTGCAAAGGGTTTGGTGGCAGACGGTGTCGAAGGCGGCCGAGAGGAAGAAATTAGAAATTTTATCAGCATCTGTATAGGTAGAGAAAAGTATTTTAATTGTCTTATATATTTAAAAAAGAGTATGGAGTACCATGGTACTTCCTCAAAGCTATCTAGGAAGTACCACGGTACCTATTGAAATAAAAAAAATGCATACTACATAATGCATACTACAAAACAGACTCTATGATAAGCCACTCCACCCCACTCTACGACATGTCACTACACTCTGCAACACACCACTTCACACTACAACACCCCACTCCTCTCTATGACACTCAACTCCACCTTCATTACTCCATACCACTCCAATCTACAACACGCCACTCCACTCCATTCTACAACATACCACTCTACTCCACTTCATGACACGTCACTCCACTTTATGCCATGCCACTTTACTCTAGGTCACTCCACTCTAAGTCACTCTACGACATGCCACTTTAAGGCCCACCAGTTCATTGCCCTCTATGACACTCCACTCTGTGACACTCCACTCAACAATATTGTGCTCCACTAGTTGCCCCTCCACTCTACGCCACTCTACTCCACTTTACAATACGCCAATCCACCACACTCAACCTGTTTGCCACTCCATGCCACTTCACTCCAATCTAATCTATGACACACTACTCCACTTTTCTCCACTGTACTCTACTACTTTGCTCTATGCCACTCCACTTTATGCCACTCCACTCTGAGGCCTTGCACGACTCAACACTGTATGACACGCCACTCCACCACACTTCATGACACAGCACTCCACTCTATGCCACTCTACTCTACATCACTCTACTCTACAACACTCTACTCTATTCCCCTCTACATATGCCACTCTACGACATTCTACAAAATGTCTCTCTATAACACATCACTTTACTCTGTGACATACTACAATGCACCACTCCACTCTACAACTGCCACTCCACTCTATGGCACTTTACTCCACTCTATGCTTTGCCGCTCCACTCCACTCTGCTCTACTACACTCTATGGAACTCCCTCTACACCCCTCCAGTCTACTTCACTCCACTGTACTTTACGACATACTACTCCATTTTACTCCACCCCACTTTATGCAACTCCACTCACTGTATGACGCAACATGGTATGACACGCTACTTTACTGTACTCCAAAACATGGCACTCTACTCTATTCCACTCCACTCCACAACACTTTATTCTACTCTGTGCCTCTCCACCTTCTGCCACGCTATAACAGTCTACGACATGTGACACTCATGCCACTCCACTCTGCAATACACTACAACATGCCACTCCACTATACGCCACTCCACTCTACTCCACTCTATCGGCATCCACTCTAAGCCTCTCTACTCCATTCTACGACACTGTACGATGTGCCGCTCCACTCTACAACATGCCACACCACTGTATGACATGTCACTCCACTCTATAACATGCCACTCTACTCTATGACACTCCACTCTTTGACACTCAACACCATTTCACTCCACCACATGCCGCTCCACTCTGCAACATGCCACTATACGCTACTCCTCTCTATGCCCTTCTACTGTAAGACATTCTACGACATGTCACTCAATGACATGCCACCCCACTCTACTCTACAACATGCCACTCTAATCTACGCCACTCCATTCTACTCTATGACACGCCGCTCCTCTGTACGACATGCTACTCCACTCTATGACACACCACTCCACTCTACGACATGCCACTCCACTCTGTGGCACTCCAATCTACTCCACTCCTCTCTAAGACACTCTATGACACGCAACTGAATTACATGCTACTCCACTCTACTCTACGACATGCCACTCCACTTTACACCACTCCACTCTACAAAAAATTACTCCACTCTATGACGCTCCACTCTGCGCCACTCAACTCCACTCTGTGACACACCACTCCACTCCACTCCACGGCACTTTACTCCACTCTACGCTACTCCACTCCACTCTACTCCACTCCACTATACTCACTCTACAACACTTTATTCCACTTTATGACCCTCTACGACACTTCACTCTACTCCACTTTATGCCACTCCATTGTACCCCACTTTATGACACTCTACTTCACTCTGTGACACTCTATGCCCCTACACTCTATGACATTCTACTCCACTCCATGCTGCTCCATTCTACAACACTCTCATCCATTCTATGCCAAAGTACAACACCATACTCCAATCTATGCCAATCTACAACACTTAACTCTACAACACTCTGCACAACTCCCACTCCATGTGACTTTACTCCAGTCTACTCTATGGCACACTACTACACTTTACTCCACATTACACTACTCCACTCTACGCCACTGTCCAACACTCAAGGAAATGCAACTCCGCTCGACGACAAGCCACTCTACACTATGACATGTTTCTCCACTGTACCACATGCCACTACACTGTAACCACTACACTCTATGCCCATCCACTTTAAGACACTCTAGAAAATGCTAGTCTATGAAACAGCACTCCACTCTACTGTACGACATGCAACTCCACTCTATGCCACTCCATTCTACTCTACGATATGCCACTCCACTCCATTCTACGACACACCACTCCACTCTATGCCACTCAACTCCACTCTGCTCTACAACACACCACTCCATTCTATACCACTCCACTCTACAACATTCTACTCCACTCTGTGCCACTCTATTCTACCCTACAGCACTCTACAACTTGCCATTCCACTCCTCTCCGTTAACATTATAGGAATTGAAACCATTTTTTAAAGCAAAAAACACATTCAAATTCACCCTTCCCACATGATTTTCATATATCCTTACATTATTAATAGCATTCATTCCAAGACTCATGACATTTGAAATTACATAATTACATAAAGAATGCTGTGGCTAGCGAGCTGACAACACTATACGGAGGTGCGTGAGTTATATTATGTTTTGGGTGAGGTGCAAATTGTAACTCAAAGTTATAACTATAACTTTAGATGTTTGTGTAGTTTAAGTTAGCTTTGTATATAACCAATAAATTAAGGTCTCCTAACTATAATGTTAAACCTTTGTTTTTTTTATTGAATACATATGTGTGTCCCTACTTACCTTGTCATACCTATGCCAGCTACTTGTGGACTGAACTTTTTGCAAATCATCTCTTTGACCTTCAAAAATTCTAAATACCCTCTTAAGTAAACATTTATATGAATGTAAAAAGAGGCAATTGTTCTGGAAAGACAATCTACTTCTTTGCACAGATCAAAGCCTGCATTCATTCGAGTTTTACACCAGCTCAGGGCAATGCCATGCACCGCCAAAAGTTAGTGCAAATTTTCTTACTATTTGAAAGGTCTGTGTGCACAAAGCTAAATTGCGGATAGTTTTGCGAGTGCCGCACCCATTCATAAATCTGGACCCAAGGTCCACGATCTTTGCTTACTTTCTAAACACATCTTCATATGTTAGCACCAATTGCACCCACATATGCTGTTATTACAATCTCTTGTTACTTCCAAGTAAGCACCCAACTTATTTTTCTCTGTGCTGAAATGATATGTGTCTGTATTATTTCCCAAACATTGTTGACAAACTTAGACATGCCTACCAGCTGCCATCTGAGTGTAACTACCAATATCATGTTCAGAATCCCGCTGATAGACTACATTATTTTCGAGCTTCCCTCTGTTATACAACAGTGCTCTATACACGTCACTGAGTCTCGGCTGGATGTCTCTACAACCTCAATGCTTAATAATGTGTCCAAGTGACTAAATGGAGGTTAATGGTGATTATTGCAGTAGGGTACTCTGAGTGTAGATGGGCTGTCAGATAGGTTAGCGAATGGCATTGTATGTTAATGTGGCATTCAGTCCACAGTCCCTATGAATTGCCCGTGTCCATGGAATTCTGGGGCCCCAAAATTCAATGGCAACCTCTGAGCAAGTGCTGAGGAAAATGGCATTTGAGACCTAGGCTGTGGCTGAGGTGTAAGCAATAAACTTAAGATCACACTATTCTCATGTTTGGCACTTCATTTTTGAGCTTGAACTTGCATTTCACAGTTATCTAACAGACAGACCCTGAACTGTGGTGATGTGACTTTTTTTGATGAGGTAGGCTCCTGGGACAATCGCAATGGTCCTGCAATTTGAATTTGAAATAAAAATTGGCTTATTTAATAATTGCTAATGTAAACGCTGGTGTTACACTGTCAGTGAGTCCTACCTGGCTAACAAATCACACACACACATCCCCACCCACACACCGTAATTGCCATCACTGCAGAATCATTGTCCATAGGAAGGCAAGCTGGTCAATTTAAGATCTCTATTCTCCTTTAGGCTCTGCGAAAGAAAGAGAAGTGTTCAACAAGGCTCTCCGTAGACTTCAAATGAATGGAGGCATGGCGAACGTGGATGTGGAGGAGCGGAATACCCCAGCGAGACTAACTAACCGAGTTAGGGAACCACAGCCCAGGACAACAACTAGGGCTGGAGATGCTGGAGCCCCTGCTATCTCTGGGAAGTTCAAAATAACAACCGGGGCTATGGTTGGGGAGGATATCAACCTTACATTGAATCTCAAAAACCTGTCTGCTGAGACCAAAAAAGTGCAGGTGAAAATAAGCTGCTCCTCCATCCTCTACACTGGAAGACGGATACAGGACATTTTCACAGATAACAAGTTTGCTACCCTTGGACCAAGAGGAGGTAAGTGTGAGACTTATGTAAAAAGGAGTCTTGCTGTAAAGGACAGTGTAGACGATTAAAAGCCCTAATACAGTAAATGTACATACAATGGCAGAGATCCATCATTGCCCACTATCTGTGTACTGTAGGGTTTTAGAATAAAGGACACCACAGGAAGGAAGATATATCAGTACATCACCACTAAAAGAATGGTCTAAGAATAAAGCACAAAGGTGTTCAATTTCGATACAACATCTAATAAAGCGTGAAGAGTGAACACGGGCGCCATGAGACAATAGGGCACATTGAGCTGCAGCCATTAGAAACATTATGGGAAGTACACTGAAATCGAAAGTAGCCAGCTGAGGTAAACATAGTAAGGAGATAAAGATATCCACACTGACAGAGTCAACTTTGTCACATCCTCAAATTGAGAAATAATGGAGTAGTGTTTAACAGAACAGATAAATACCCGCATCTTGGAGGATCAAGACAAACCCAAAGTAATGCCTCTTTTGTTTTATCTATGAATTCTTTTCTAAATGGAAAATGAAAGCTGTAAAATGCCAATAATTTTATATATTGAATTTGTTTTCTGCAGAGACCAATATTCCATTAGTGATATACTACACTGAATATGGAAGGTATTTGGCCAACAACTCTATGCTTGCAATGACAGCACTGTGTGAAGTTTCGAATGGAGAAAAACTGCTAGTGCGGAAAGACATCTCGCTTGACAACCCGGCCGTGAACATCAGGGTAAATTTACTATGGGAAATGGTATCCTAAGGTCAGGGGACACAAATGTTGGACTAGACATCATCTTTTTATTCATAGGACAACACCTTTTCATGTAGAAGTGAACACCCAATGAAATTTCCTTCAAGTTTCAATCTTGTCAAATTATGATAATAAGATTTCAAGAGAATATTCAAAGTTGTTTATTTATTATTAATATATTTAGTTTTGTAAAGCGCTTACAATTCACTGAAAGGGCCACTTTAGAGCGCTATAGAAGAATCGAGCTAATAGAATTACGCAGCATAGCGAGAGAAAGAATCTTCACATTGAATAGGTAAACAAATTCAAATAAATTGGGATTTAGGAGTCTCGCCTAAACTGTAGAATCCTTAATCCATTAAAGTGAGTCCTTTTGTAAAACATTTGTCCCACTGCACAGAACACTTTACATTCTTAAATCAGTGCTACTAATTTTATCAATAGAAAGACTAGGGGCCTGATTTATAGTCTGGTGGATGGCCTGCCCTGCGCCAGGTCAATGGAGTAAATGACAGAGTTGTCGTCTGCCAAATTATGAAACCTCCTTTGGCTCAGTGGACACTTCAAGCATTGGCAGGAACCGCATGATGGCGGTTTCTTCCAATGCATTGTAAATTTGCCAGACGATTCTATCAAATATGACAGCTGTATGTCAAAGTGAAAAAAATAACAAAACAAAAAAATTTCCCCCTCACCATGGGAGTTTCTTCCCATGGCGACAGAAATGTGCGCACTTTTCAGTGACCATTAACCCCAAGGTTTTCCTGGCGGTGACAGGCATTGAAAACCAGCTCTAAATTAGGTGGGCGGACATACAGGCAAACCACCGACAGCTCTTACTCCGTGGGGCCTTTGGAAGAGTTTAACCACAGCAGAGATGGAGTAGTCTGCCCCGTTGTTAAACTATGGTCCATCTGAATTTAAATCGTCGGGTGAGTGGACCACAGTCTTGGCAAGGAGGGATCTCTAAACCGTTGCAACAGAGTTCCCTTTTCACAAAGATATAAATAAGGCCCTAAATTTGTAATGTACCAAAGTAGTTTGTGATTTGTAATTACAATTATGAATCACAAAGCACACAATGCAACCTTTTGTGAAGGCAAAATGTATGCACAAATAATGTGTGATGCTAGTGCAAGATGCCAACATTGGAGGGTACAGACATTAATCTCATGGATAACTGCATGCACTAAAATGACTACAATTTTGGATGCTCGGATAGAGGTCTGATGTCCCGAATAGGGCTCCGTCCCAGCATGTGCCACCTTTCACTAGGAACCAGGAGCCAATTTCTTCCTTGTTAATATTCATGATCCAGGAAGCCTAGAACTCTTAGCTAAAAGCGAGTTTGCCCTGCAAGTGCTCTGAGTATAGCGTGTACCGCAAAAGGAGTGTCT
Organism: Triturus cristatus; assembly: GCF_964204655.1. NCBI lineage: Eukaryota > Metazoa > Chordata > Amphibia > Caudata > Salamandridae > Triturus > Triturus cristatus. Next base: position 1,482,685,548 of record NC_140590.1, on the reverse strand, counting down.
GGTGGCAGCGCAACACAATAATTGCGCTGTGACCAACCTCTTCTGCAGAAAAGGTTCATACAGTTTTACGTTCATTTTTTATTGGTTAAAAACATAAATACTACTAAAATAGTCCCTAAAAAACACGTTGTTAGTGAAATGCAGAATTTTTTAAAAAGAACTTTAAGTTTGAGTTTATCTAGTTTTCTATGGCTGAATGGGCTTCCATCTCATTAAAAACATGGAGAGCAGCCCCGAGAGATGTGTGTGAACCAGCAGCTGCTAGAGAAGAGGCTGTGTGGGCGTCACAGGAGGGTGGAGCTGTGTTTTTTCACCCAGACATTTGGGTGATACATTGCTCATACTCCTGCTGCACTCTCCATTTTCCCAGAGCACACAGGAGGGAGGTTTGGCACCTCATCAGCCATGCAGGCCTGTAATAACATATGTAGTCAAAGAAACCTTCTGATTCACTAGCCAGCCCCAAATCTTCCACTGCAGGAGCTAATTAACCTCAGTGCAGCACCTGCTGTCAAACTACAACTGGGTCAGGTCTCTGTGCAAATCATCAAGGGCCCTTCACTGACACAACAGTCATCCTCAAAATGCACAAACTGTGTCTGGTCTAGTGTCAGTGTATCAACTACTGCCTAATCCTTCTGCAGTTCCAAAGCTTTTAGGTCACACTGGTGCTAATGTGCTCTCAAATCTTCGTATGCTTGAACTGGATACTGGACATTATTACTGTGACCACTTCAACACTAATAACCACAGCTCATTAGTATTATCTGTCTCTAAAGTTAATTTGAATCCTCCAATCCGTGAAGCATACTCAGCACAGCTTGAAAGTGACATGTAGGACTTTGTTCACACCTTCGATTCTTTATATTTCCAACCCATTTCCTATGGTCCTTAATAGGTTTGTAAACACAATTATTTATTATAAGGCGCACTTACTGCTTGGAGTTAGCCTGATTGAAGGGAGTGCCACTGTTTAATGAAGAGGAATTTGAGGCACAGAGAAAGAAAAACGTTACTTGCTAGAACCACCGAATTTGTTCATGTGTGATAACATATATTAAAACTCTGCTCACATGATTCCAAGCTATCTCCTTAATTATAAGACCACAACTCCTCTATTGGAAGCTACTCCTGACTCCCATGCTACACATATATTTGTTCTACAGCTTTCCTTCTCAGTCACTAAACATGTCTCCCATTTTTTGTTTGCAGTTCCGGGATCAGCCTATTGTTTATGAGCCGGTGAATGTGGAGATCAAATTTCTAAATCCTCTCATGCTGACAGTGGATGACTGCATCTTGGTGGCAGAGGGCAGTGGCCTGATTGATGGGCAACTCAAGTCAGAGTAAGTCAAATAACAGACAGAGCTTCCCAGACAGAAGGGGAAAGGAGACTTCCTTTTAAGACACATGTACTATGCTTTCATAAGAAAAAGTCATTCTGACTATAGCGATTCCCCACGTCTTGCTTTTAGAAATACTGGAATGTGAGCTTTGATGGGATCTGAACCCTGATGTCCTGCCCTTAGCAATACATGCTATGTTTAAAGTAGTATTACCTTCCACCTACCAGTGCAGCTCCTGTTAAGGTCAGGTTTACCTGTCACTTTGATTAGTCAAAAAGGTGTCTCTAGAAGCTGTAAAATATTGATAACTAGCGCATTACAAACTCGACTATCCCAGAGTTCTAAGTTAAGCTAAATATGTATCAGGTTATGACATGTGACACTGATGAGGGGGACTAACTCTTATAGTTTTGGAGAACATTGGAGATGAGATAGGTTATAATTAGTTTGGAAGGAAATCCAATTAGGTAATGATTTGATTTTATTTGATTTAAAAACTTCTAAAGCACGCAATCACCCTAAAGCATCATGGCGCAATTATAACTATACGTCCAGCCAGAGAACCATCGATAACCAACACTATGGGCTACCGTACTTTAAGACGAGAGAAAATAACCATGTTTTAAATGGATTCAGAAAACAGAGAAAAATTAGTATGACTTTTAATATGCTGGGGCAGGCTATTCCAAAAATTGCATGTGAAATATTATGGACAAAACTATGACCACCCCATGCCACTTCCTTGATCCTGGACACAATCACTGGCCTAGAGATGGCTGGCCGTAGGAATCATTTGGGAGGGTACCATCTGAATGTAGTTTTCGAATATTCCTTGTGCTGACAGGCACAAAGCTTTAAAGGCAGTCCACTTCCTTACTCGGAGCCATGAAGCTCCACTAGTGCGACTGCTACTGACTTGAACTTTGGAATTTTTTCATTAGTCGACAAGCTGTATTTTGCAACATCTGTAGCGTGTTTAGTGATCTCTGTTTAATACCCATATTCAGGACATTACAGTAGTCGAGCCTTGATAGTACTAGGGAGATAATCACTGATTTTTGCAGATCTAGGGGGATGGAAGGTCACACTTTCTTCAACATTCTTAGAAAAGAACAGGATAAAGACAGTTTGTTTAGCTGAGCCTCAAAAGGCAGCTCGGCATCACAGATGACACCAAAGTTTCTTACTATTGAAACTGGCATAGGAAGAGAACCGGGCAACAGAGGCCACTGTGAATGATTCCAGAAGTCAACCTGCTTTCCAAAATGAAGGACCTCGGTTTTTTGGGAGTTCAATTTTAAACAGTTTCGACTCATCCAACTATCGATTGCTAGCATACATCTGTTGTATCGGTCCGCCACCTCCTTCACGTTACTGGAAATCGACACTATAAGCTGAGTATCATCAGAATATGCTACTGTGGTAAAGCCAAAAGAATGGATACGTTTGGCTAATGGGGCCAAAAAGATATTAAAAAGCATTGAGCTGCGAGATGACCCCTGGGGGACCCCACAAGGCAGGGAAAAATATTTTGAATTAAACTCCGCAAGGGCCACCCTCTGCTTGCGACCTTCTAAAAAAGAGTCAAGGAGATCGTGAGCTGATCCAGAAATCCTAGCATCTGTCAGAAGCTTTAACAGAACCACATGGCTCACCGTATCTAAGGCTACAGAGAGATCCAAAAAGATCACCACTGCCTTCCCCCACTCCTCCATGATGGATAATATTTCTTCTGAGATGGCTACCAGTGCAGTCTTAGTACTATGGTTTGACCTAAAACCAAACTTTGCTTCATTCAGTACTTTATGTTTCTCTAAATAAACTGTCAGAGTTCTGTTAAGATATTTTTCTATAACGTCTGCAGGGAAAGGTAACAAGGAGATAGGATGAAACCTATTCTCTATCTTAGGGTCAAGAGTTGGCTTCTGCAAAAGAGGAATAACGGAAGCCTTTCTCCATTCCTTTGGGAAAAGTTCCTCCTTAATTATGGTGTTACACAAAGTTGTAAGAACTGGGGCTATTTTCTGAACTACATCATGTACAGCCCTAGGCGGGCAAGGGTCTGAGGAGCTCCTGATTTTGTATGTCTAATTAAATTACCCACCTGAACCACTGTTAAAAGAAAAATTACAAAGCTCAGCGTTATTGACAGTCAAAGGGATGGACTCATCATCTTGGTCCTGTGAGGGTATGAGAAGATCAGAGTCACTGTATACAGCTTCCCCTTTATCTATGAAAAAAGTTGCCAATTTGTCACAAAAGGACTGACTTGGAGGGGGGCCACTTGAAGGGTAAGGATTCACAAGTTTTTGTACAGGTTTGTAAAGCCTAGTGACCTGCTGTAATCAGATGACCTCTTTAAGCTTCAAATGACAGCTCTAAAAGGCAAAATATTAGAGGACAGAACTAGCCTCTGCTTAACATCCACTGTCAGAAAAGTGTACATTGTTTTCTATCACTGGGCCACACTCAGCTGTCATCTTCCATTGTATCTGATGTCTAGGGCTAGATTTTGTATTGGTTAGGGCTAAGGTTCCTATTTGTCTAAGGTCACCTAATCACTAGCACTATTTGACCCTAGAGGTCTCAGGGTATCCACATAAAGGGCAACAGGTTAAGGGTGTTGACGTTTTGGGCCTGTTAGTGCCTCAAAAGGGCCCAGGCCACCATAATAATTTATGTAAGTAACCTTTCGCAAAATCTTTATCAACTGATAAGCCCTAAAACTCCTCCTGTAGTAAATACACACCCCTCTTATACAAATGCTGAGTGATTTTAAGTACCAATAAAATATCCCATCAACCATTTAACTTTTGTAAAACAAAAGCAACCACAACACCAACACTACACACAACCTATCGCTAACAACACAACAATTTAATAACCACAACACAAATAACCTGAAGACATGATCTCACTTGCCCGAAGGAAACTAAAAATCAAGGGAAGGCACAAACGTTTGATCACAAGGCTCCTTAATCACACCTTCCCACCACAACTCTCCACACTCTCCACTAATCATCAGACAACACATCAGTCACAACACTATAACCCACCACAAAAAGCCCAAACAGACACAAACACATATTAAAGTCCTAATTTCTCTAACCACTCTCCCTTCCACCTCCACTAAAGGCCACAAGCACAATACACCCCCAAAATACACCAGCCACATCAAAATGCCTTATGTCCCTCTAGCACCACTCATGCTACAGACATGGAAAAGAAAGAAACACAACAACTAAAATGCCTACTATTCAATGCATGATCCATTAACCAAAATAGTTTTAAAATCTTTGACTCACAGAAACAATACCTTTGTTACAGAACCATGGTTCAGTGGAGATTCTGCATCCACATGCCGCAAAAGCCATCCCTCCTGATCGTATCATCATCAACAAAACAAATTGTATTGGCAAAATAGGAGGGAGGCTGAAAGTCGGCCATAAAAAACTCTACAAATAACAATAATTGGAAACCTCCCCAAGACACCTGTGAATTATTGATGATAAAAAGTCACCCACTCCAATTATTACTTATTGTTTCCTTCTAATAAAAAGACCACCATGCACCAGTGCCAACTTGACGTCCTACTTGATACAGTAACCAACACCCATCTTGACTGGCCAAAGTTATGCATTCTAGGAGACCTCAAAAGATTGTTTGACAAGAAGAATATAACAACAACCACAACTAGATGTCTTATTTGCGGCTTTAGGACGAGCCACAGTTACAGGCATCTCCCCTGTAAGCCGGAGAGAACACATCATCATCACTTTCATGATCTACACACCTGTCAATTACAACACTTCAAAGACAACAAAAAACAACAACAAATTCATACAAACGATGGAAAAAACTGGACATCCAGCAACTCAACACCCACTTTGAAAGAATCTCCAAAAAACATGCAACTCAAAGACATACACACCTTTTACAACTGAATCTCAACTGCACTGAAAAAATAGACTCCAACAAAAGCCACATCTAGGGTTAACCACTAAAGGAACACCACAATGGTTAATGATATCAAAAGAAAGAAAACACAACTCAACACACTACAACACAAATGGAGAAAATCAGGCAACAAAATAGGCAAAAACACGCTATGCCACTATGACAGAGCCCTCAAAAGAGCCATAACAGAAGCAGACTGCCCCTCTGAAAAACTCAATAAAGTTACAATGGAATTCTGCAATCCAGAGTGCCTAAACAATGAACCACCATGATCACAAGAGTTCCGTGACAAAATCTCCACTGAATTGATCTTCAAAATTGAAAAGATTGAAAAATGCTTTAAGGAGAACACAGAAATACCATAACAACACTTGACCATGCCGCCGCAGAAAGACATAACAATAATCATCCATAAAGACATTTTTTCAGTACCCTATTACAAAAAGATTTCCTTAATTTTAACAATGTCCTGTAACTCAACGTGGCCAGGTGAGGTAGTCAGATACCTGCTACACAAGTCAATGGAACTAAATCCATTCCCTCCAGAGCTGAAAACCACCTACATTGGACCCCTCTGCAAAAAGGAGGGCATCTGACCCAGTAAACTACAGGTCCATATCAAAGGGACCATCCCTAGGAAAAAACATTTGCAAGAGAGGTGTTTACTTAACTTCCTAAATTTACCTTACATAATGGCTTACTGCCAGACCAACAGTCCAGTTTCAGACCAGGCAGAGGCACAGAGTCTGCCATTAAATCCACCTATGAAGATCTGAAACTTGCACTGGACAAAAACAGAATAGCTGCCTTGTTGTATGATCTGCATTTACCACTGTCCACCATCACATGCTACTGCAAAGTCTCTACGGTCTTTGAATCTGTAACAATTCTCTTAAATAGTTTGCTTCTTATTTAACTAAAAAGTATAGTCTACCAACACCCTTCTAAATCACCTCCTCACATACACCACAGTGGAGTTCCTCAGTGGTCCTTCATATCTCCTTTATTATTCAACGTTTACCTAACCCTCATTCCAAATCTGATTAAATCATATAACCTCTTCTGTCACAACTATGCAGATGACACTGAAACCATTTTAAAAATGTATAGCCCAGACGACCTTTACAATTCATAACTCAGTGACTTCCTTTGTGGCACAAGCACACATATGATGAATAACCATCTAAAGCTCAAAATTGCAAAGCCAGAGAATATGAGCTACAGACAATGGTAAAAGTACCAGCCTACCAACATATGGCCTAAGGAACTTCAAGACCTTCCAACAAAATCAAGAGAAATTTGAAATCTACGATTCAGACCTATTCTTGATACAGCATGCCTACAACATCACAGTGTCCTCTTTACAATAAAAACACTACACCACATCTTCCTATGCACTGCACACCAGCATCAACTGCGAGCCATCTTCACACTCTTAATCTCCAAGTTTGACTATTCCAGCAGCCTATAACCTGATGTACCCTTATTCATCATATGCAGAATTCAACTCACCCAAAATTCTGTCCGAATGCTTCTTCTTCCCCTTCACCCAAGAGAACGCATTACTCCAGTCCTGCAATCCCTCCACTGGATTCCTATAACTAGAAGGGCAAGGTTCAAGGCACTCTGGATTGTCCAAAGAGTCTGCCAAGGAAAAAAACTGGTATACCTACCTGTTAAATTCAAGCAATACAAATCAAACAGAACACTGTGCTTCAGGGTTGCACCACTTATTATCACACCACCTTATCAAAAAAATCCATAGGAGGCACAGCTTTCTCAGTACAAGCTGGAAAGCTCTGGATCTAACTAAGAACCAACAGTAAAAGCACCCAGGAACATATATACCTCAGATGACAATTGATGACAATTGAAAACATGACTATTTCTTAGATAACTACACCACCCACATCATTTCAACAGAGACCATAAAACCTCTTTCAAGAACAATCCTCAGCTTATGAGCCACATATTTCAACCAACTCAAATAGCAAAAATACAATTGATGTGAAGATAAGCTAAGAAGATTTCACCTATGGCTCACTGTGATATTATAAAGTTATGTATTTGCATATATAACAGTTATGGCCTACCTTTATACTAAAATATATGCTGAGGTCCTCAGGTTTGCAGATTTTGTTTGGACTCCCCCTCAGAATTATAGGACTATTTTTGTTAGGATTATTTTAATGTGCTTTGGGTAATATTTTGGGGTTGATTTAGACTTTTTAAAAGGTTGATTTATGATGATGATGATTTATATAAAATGTTGTTTCTTGGGTTTTATAATGATATCATGTATTTATATATTTAAGAACTGTTTTTATTGCACTCTTTCAGTGTATGAATGTCCGAAAAAAGTTTGTTAGACTGACTGGTTAAAGGATAATCATGTCACTTTCCCATGGGTAATACGAACAATGATCTATCAGGTTGATTGTCTTCACATAGATATTTGTACAGAAAAGTGTTCCTGGGGTACAGAACTCATGCAAGTCACCCCTTCTTCCACTTTGGGTTATACCACAATGCCTAGTAGTGTGCTGCAACAGCATTATTTGTGCAAGTACGACCAAAGACATCATCACCAGCGACTCGTAGAAGGTATAGTGCTGCATTATTTTGGTCATTCACCCATGCAGCACTGCAGATTTCTATGTGGCACAGCACTTTCCTCAGTTTTGTAAATTTGTGTGCATATTGGTTTTTCATACTATAATGTATAGTATCTTCTGATGAAATTCTCTTATTTCTTTATGTCATGTTTCAGGCTTCCGCCCATGAGACCCAGAGAAAGAATGAGGTTTAAGTTGGAAATCACGCCCTGGAAAAGTGGTACCCGGCAGCTAATTGTGCATATAGCCAGCAGAAAATTCTCCATGAAAGGATTCAAGACAGTGGCTGTTGCACCATGGTAGCAAGACCAGTCCCTTCACGTTCCCCATCTACTCAGAGGCCATACATTTGCTCCTGCCATTACGTCATTGCAGTGTGAATGTTGTCTTTTTTGTCTATGGTCACAATCCCTGAAGTACTCTTACCCCAAGATGTCTGTGCTCACTGACCCCCATACTGTCTTCCCATCCTAGAAGTTGTTGAAATTTTATGATTTTACTAAGGTTCTAGAAGCTACTTCTTTCCAGATGTATACATCCATGATATCCTGATACACTTCTTGCATGAGAATAACGCATAGTGGACCCTAAAAGCCCTTGTGGCCCCTTTACATTCACCACTGGTTAGACCTACTCAATCTTTCTCTTTTGATCCTAGGAGCCAGATTTATCAATCTTTCACGCAACACAGCAAGACAACTTGCTTCGCGGCATGAAAGGGAGAGGGCTGAAATGCACCATATTTACTGATTTATGGCGCATTCCTGATCTGGCTCACAATATGCTGTCTAGCGCCAACGCAGGCCCCCTTACGCCATGGTGCCAGGGTGTCTGTGTTGCAGGAAGGATTGTTTTTGTGTCCGTACGGACACCTTCCTGCATAAAAGCAATCCTTAGAGTCACTGTTCGAGCAGTAGCGGCACCCCCCCACCCCCAGCGCCTTGAGACCCTACGGGTATGTAGTGCGCTCTATAAATGTCACTGATTGATTGATTGACTTTCCTCTTTCTAAGTGTGCTGCAAAATGCACCATACTTAGAAAGAGGCAACAAAGAGGAAAAATAAAGATATTTCTCCTCATTGTGCCTCCCCTTGAAAGGAGTAGCATTTTGATGCATTCCCAGGTTTACCATTATTAGAAAATCTGGGAATATGGCAAAATATGTTGGTGGATATGTGGAACCCCCACATTCGACCTATGTAATGCCTTCCCAGGGCGGAGTAACGCAAGGCAGCAACTTATGCTGCATTGTGTTACTACAGATTTACCAAGCCTTGCAAGGTACACAAGATGGCTTTACAAATCTGACTTTAGTATTGCGTTTCCATGCAGCAACATGCGGGCTACAAGGGCAACACAATACTATGATAAATCTGGCCCCAGAGGTGCCCGATGAAGAAATCAGTTCATGGAGATTAAAAGCGAGTAGTTTGTGATCTGCTTAACATGAAACACGAGGCTATATTGTTAGAGGAAATTTTATTGCACGTCACAGATTGCATAAATTTGTGTTGTGCAGGGCGATTTTGCTTTGATGTTTGCACCATTCCACAGATAATGAAAATCATATTTGTACTGAATAATGCCAAACACATCTGAGCTGTTTGGCCCAGTGCAAAAGTTGCTTTGCCCTCGTTGGTTGGAGTATATGTCAGTGAGCAATAGCTGTACATTCATGCAAATGTATGTACTCTGTCACAAGAAGTATGTTCCTGAAAGCATTTTCCTCTTAAATGTAGAAATCCAGTTTAAACAGAAAACAACACATTTAAATATTTTAATGCATGATGGAACATCTTCCTCCACCCTATGCCAATAAATTGCTGCATTACACATTGGTTTTAATGGAAAGTACGAAAGGACCTGAAAAAGCTTATGTGTGGTAATGACTCCTTATGTAGAGTTTGGCGGACTGTCACAATGTGACGGGTTTCCCATTCACCATATTACAAGTCCATTATAGCCTATACCACTTGTAATACAGCGTACAGGATATCCTCTACTTTGTCACGGAGCATCTTGTCAGCTGACCTCTACAGATCGCCCTATACTTGTGGGCTTCCAATCTATCAACTCTTGCCACACGATGGCACACAAGAAAGGCATAAAAAGTGTATCCGTTTTGTCAGGTGACTAGCACGTTTCAGTGACATGGACAACTACTTCTTCTATAGATGGTGTGATAGCTGGCATAGATTTTGAGTTATTTATGTGTCTTTCTATAGATTCTAACTAGAAAAGATTCCTATTTTGGAAAATGCTTCTTCCTCTGGGTTAGTACTCAGAGGTTACACATAGCTACCAGTGCGACCAGCTATATAACTGGGAAAAATGTTAATTTATTTTACAAATAAACAAAATACATCACAAGCCACTTGTCTGCAAAATTCTTTCTCGCCCTTTCCTGCATGTTATCACCCTCACATTATGAAAAGTGTAATTGCATGGTGTCATTTGGAACTAGGCGTATAACTGGCCAGATACATTCTGGTAAACTTGTTACTCTTGAGTCCAAGGGGCAGATTTACTAACACTTTGCACGGGTTTGCTTCACAACCGTAATGAAATCCTATGGCAAATATTTATTTGGAATTTCCTTTTGAAGGCAAAACTTGTTCTGTGCTGTAACATGTTGCCTGAAGGTAACGCAAAGCAGGGCTCTGCACTGCTTTGCATTACTTTTGGTCTGGTGGTGTTCTATTGGTGGTACCTGGGTGTTCACATGAAACCACATATGGTGTTTGATGCAAAGCCCTATCTACTAGCAATAGTAGGCAGGGTTTTGCATAAAAAATACTGCCTCTTTGAGAAAGGCTTTTATTTCCCAAGCTTTTCCCACTTTCAATGTGTGCTGCACTGTACAATACACTAACAAAGTAGGAGAAATATTAAAGTGTGGCCAGGCATATTATTTCGTACAGAAAGGGTAACTTCCCAGTATAAAACCTATGATGAGTATCATAAGGATGCTATTGCACTATGGTGCGAGCTGTATGCATGGAGCTAGGCAGCCTGATTGTGCACTAGCGCTTGAGAGAGAGCAGGACAGAGCCATACCTTAGTAGATACAGTGCGTTCCTGCTCTCTCCCTCTCACGCAATGCAGTGCAGCAACTTTGGTTGCTATGCTGCATGACATCTTTGTAAATTGCCCCTTAGTCTTACCGATAACAGCATGAGGTTTCACATCTTTGCACAGAAAAGGATTATCTATCTGAGCTCAAAAAAATAGATGCCAAAAGGAAACTCTTTGCAATCTCTAGTTATCTCTAGCCCTTCTGACATCAAGAAAAGATTTCCCATTATATCAATAAGTAGGAAACTAGAGCTATGATGAGGACGACTAGGACTCGGACTAAATAACCATTAAGTGGCAGGGCCATCTCATCCATCTTCCTCATACCATTCCTAACATCACCAGAATGTACCCAATTTAGAAAAAAACTACCACCAGGGCCTTTTTATAAACATTGATTTATATATGTATCCTCATAAATGAAGACATTAACAACTGAAAAAATTGCAACACCTAGCGATAATTTCATATGTCTTAAAATAAGAGAAAAAAGAAAAAGCTAATTTTCAGTCAGATTCACAACTGGAAGAACTTGAGATCCAAAATCAGACTTTAAATTACCCCCACCAGCAAATTATAATTTGACATGAACGTTTGGAAAGCCCCAGTTGAAGCACTGCGAACATCCTTAATCAATGCTCCTTTAAAGACTGCCCAGGAGATAGAGACACCCTAGAACAATGGCCATGAACCTGATTTGGAAGTCTAAGTAGCAAAGTAGGAGAATTAAGTTATAGACCTTGACTGGAAGCTCCACAAGAGAAAAATAAAGGATCAAACATTAGGAAGGAAGATGTACGGTTCAAGAAAATAATAAGTGCCCTATGATCATCAAGGATATTTAAGCTCTCTTCCATATGCTAGGGAAGAGATGGAAAAAACTCGAATAACTTTATCCCAAGGACAATTACATTTCGGAGGGATTTTAGGAAAGAAAGAAGGATCTTGACAAAGTACAGCCATATCATCTAAAATGTAAAACAAATAGGCTGAACGTAAAAGTGAATTTATCTCTCCTAAACACACCTCTGAAGAAATAGCAACCAGAAATAAAACCTTTACTGAAAGGAACTTTCAATTTTTCACTATTAATAGCTCAAAAGAGGAATGATGTATATGATGTTTGAAGTAGTAAGGAAGGTACTAGGGAGGAAATGAACAATGAATGGACAATGAATCATTGGATAAGAAAGACTGGTCTAAGAATTCTCAATGCCAGTTTTGAGATGGATAACACTTTTGGAGCCCTAAAAGCTCACATGGCAGCCCACTGACTTCTTAAAGTAGGGACAGTTCATTCTAAAAAAAGAAAAATCTCTCAAAAACATTTAAGACTATGAATGTTTTACAAAATGAGTCTTGTAGTCAGTTGAAAGACCACAAGTTCTCAATATTCTGCCAATCCCTTGTGCAAACTTAAAGATTAACTGGGTGGCAAGAATATTTTAATACATTCTATTAACTCATTAGAATATACTTGAGTTTGAAGAATTAGCTTTTCAAGCTACAAAGCCCCTGAATGAGCCAGCTCAGAGATGGTTCTAAGACTAAAGGAGACCAGAGAGAAAATGTAAAAGTTGTTAACATTCAGTGGAACTGGGTGTATAACTGGAAGAGCAGAGGAAACAAAAGCTGGCAAGGCCAACAAGGATCTACCAGTAGAACTTCCAGATGATCAGTCTGAATTTTGCAAAGTACTCTGAGAATTGAGATGATTGAAGGAAATATGTACAACAGTCCCTGAGGCCACAGGAGAGACTGGGCATCTATCCCCCATGATATGCTGTAAGGCTAGAGCCAGAAGAAGCAAGAAAGGAGAGTATTCTCTTTTGTGGCAAAAGGGTTATTTTCAAGGAAAATCCTTAGAGTTACTACTGTTTGAAAAATTGCTTAGAATTATAACAGATCTACTAATGGGCAAAAAGTCCAGCTCAATGGATCTGCATGCCACTTCTTACTCAAAGTAAGAGGGACTACTGACAGAGAAAGAAGATAGGTCTCTGCCCAAGAAATATCGAAATATTTCTTAAGCAAAGGCATATAGATCTGGAGAAAGTGTACCCTCCTGTTTGTTGATGTAGGTCTTTGCTCCTTGTTAATCTGTGCAGATATGCAAAGTTTGGCTCTGAATAAGTGGAATGGACCACAACAACACTTAATGAGCTACTGCCAGTTCCATCCAATTGGACAAGTTGTCCTTCTCTGATGGTTTTCAACGTCCTAGTGCCACATTCGCTCTGAAAGTTGATACACACCCACTCCACTTGCCTATAATGTGAAAATCATTGTGAAGACAAGGGAAATTAAAGACTCTTAATGTAACTATCAATTGAAGGATCGTTGGATCTGAAATGTTACAGGCACTACAAGCTCATAGTTCTGTTAGGGTGGGGTCCACCACAGTGATCAATAAGGTACCAGAAGAAGAGGGATTCAAGGCCGAGAAACAGCCTGAAGACAAGTGGTCATCTCGTTCTGAATTCTGAGAATCTCATGCTAATGCTTCCGGCTTCTTCAAGAGAGATGAGAATTAGTTATTTTCTTAATTGTGGGTGAACAACTTTTCCCAATTCTGATCAGAGATAGCCTTGATGAGCTGAATAGCCTGGGTAGGAGCAAAATGAAATGTTTTGAAGTTCAGCAACAGACCATACATTTGAAGAGTCTGACACACCTGGTACACATCCTTTCAATCCTTGAAAAAATTAAACATAATTAGGCAGTCATCTGAATAGGGAAATAAATGTATGCAATAAGAATAAAGCCTACTCTTCATAGGGACCAACATTGTTGTAAAAAAAAAACTATTAGAACTTATGAGAGGTGAAAGTGTAGCGCCTGGAATTATTAATACATGTACAACACTGAGAATTATGAGTGTGTTGATGAATATGTGCATGGAGAAAAGTATTAAACAGATCTTTGGATGCTATAAAGTAAAGTCCCTTGTATTGATCATGGGAATAATTGTCTGCAGACTGATCATTTTGAAGGGGTGGTGTGGTATGTGAATATTGACATTCTTAAATCCAGAACTGTTAAAAGTGCCCTGACAACATTTGAACCAGAAACAAGATGGAATATGAGATTTGAAACAGACAAAGAGCAGGAATATTTGCTGACTTTTCCATCAGGTCTTGGATTTCTTGAAGAAGTGCCTGTTTCTTCAGACTGGTTTTGAAATGGACGGAAAATTACTTAACTAGGTTCTTGAAAGAGAATCCTACACCCTGGTGTAATGACTTGTAGAGCCCAGGAATCTGAAACCAATATCTGCGAAATATTTTAAAAAGGTTTTAGCTAGTCTTAGACTAGATCAGAATCCTGATGAGGGAGGGTCGAATAGTCATGCTTTAGGAGAAAGTTGTTAGGGTGTTGAATCTAATCGATTTGGGCCAGGACTTGCCAGTGAAAGAGGACTGATACCAGGAATTGGCAGTGAAAGGGGTTTTCACAGTGATAACCTTTGCCTCAAAAGGACAGACCAGAATTCTGGGAGGAAGCTGAGGACCCAATATATTTCTCAGAAGAACAACCCACTCCCTCTAAAAGAAGGACGTGTCAGCACCATCAATTTGTTATCTTTCCACAATCTTTCAGACCAGTTCCTCCTTTTTACAACTAAACAACCTTGCCCCAGTAAAGCAAAGGTACACTAGGAGTCATTTCTGGAAGCCATCAGCCCTCCCAGGCTTCAATTATATATTTCTTCTTGCAGACATGGAAAATCTAAAAGCTGCAAACAGTTCACACAGGCTATCAAATGAGGCTGACTCTCCATTACGGATAGCATGGAGTGAAATCCTGGCCATGTTGCATATGGTCTGATAATATCTGAATGTCTTTGAGCACAAACAGCACAATGTGCATGACAGAAGTGTTTGCTTTGATGTTGAAGTTTGAAGCGCAATAAGTTATTTCATCAATTACTTACACCTTTTTATCAGCAGACTTGGAACCAGTAGTGTCCTAAAGAATCATTCTTCCTGGAGATGGCACATTTTTAGGACTCTACCTTGACCACTGAAGGAAATTCTTCAGCAAATCATTCTAAGGCATATATTTTTAACATAAATCTCAGAAAGTACTGCTGCGCTACCTTATTGTACTCTCTGGAGAGCACCGTTTAAATTGCACTGTAAGGAGGTAGGTTTCCGGGTTCTTTTTAAAGAAATAATGACTTGTGCTAAAATAAAGCCTCATATGGATTTCAAACAACAAATGCATCATTTTCCTCTAAATAAACCACTGAAATTAGAACACAAAAAAAGTGTTAGCTCCAGGTAATACAACAGTCCCTGGAATTTCAGTTTGTGTTACTAGCAATATTAGAAGATAATGAACCTAATACAATAACCATTTCTGGCAGCAAGCATCACAACATAAGTGATTTACCATCAGTCTGTGACTTTCTGCTCTGCCTGCCTCCTTGTGTCTGCTTCACTGCAACTCCCAGTGAGTCTGGGTCTTTCTGAGCCCTACACACTTATTGTTACAGTAGCCGTTGGTGGTCCCATCTGCTGCTGAGCCCCATCCTTCATTTCTGCACTTCACTGTGCCTACAAGATTTCAGCTTCTGCTCTGCCCTATCTGCACCTGACAGTCCCTCTTCACTGTTCATTTCTTTTCAAGGCTAATCGCTTAAATTGTGAGTGTGATAACATGACAAAGGGTCATAGAGTGCTAATGCATACATTTTTGAGTTCTTGACAATGTAGTGCCTCTCTATAACTACAAGCCATTCCAGCCACCATAAGTAACACCACTTGCCTCATCATTGCCATCACCAGTATTGATACATTTTCTAGAGCTTTCTAGAATAACAGTTTTTGGTAATCTAGACCCCCCTGGCACACAGGACTCAGAAGATTTGCCAACCCAAATAAGAAAATCAGTTCAACTGCTCCTAATACACAACCCCTGAGCATTGTTAGAATAAGATGATTTTCTGGTAACAATCAGTCCTATGAGATAAAACGGATAATTAGTGGTAACCGAAAATCTCAATCATGAATGAATGAAAAGCATTTTAAAATGTTTCTTTTTTTATCTTAATGCCCAATCTAGTGGGGACGATAAGAACTCAACCACATGGGCTATAAACAACAAAGCTTCAAAAAAAGAATGAATATTGTAAACAGCAAGAACTATTTTAATATTGTTGTTATATTATCAGCTGTACCACCCTCATTTATTTTCTACTATGCTAGCTCTAGCAGATTTGTTTAGAACAAGTCAATCTTGAGTTTCAGAGATGGTGCACACTCCCATACCTGATTCAGAATAACAGAAGAATTGTTCTGTCCAAATGACAAATCTGCAATTTCTGTCTCAGTGCAGCTGTGTTGATTGAAGAACAAACACAGTCACTAGGAAAGCCAGTGAAGGCCACTCGCCTCACAGCAACCTTCTTATAATATGGGTGCTGAAGTCATGCCTGTTCTCTCTTGATAGCACTCGCGTGAAGATCTCTTCTCTACTGTTAGCTCTCTACCTTCATATTGGAAATTTGAGCTACCGGTTGAGGGAGGTTGAAACCCTACTGAAGCAGCAGCCACAACCTCTCTCAGGGTGAAGTCAGGCTTAACTTATAGGCAATGTGTAAAGAATATATGCAGTACTTTAAACAGTAATAAGGTGAAAACACAGCCCAAGAAAAATCCCACACCAATTTAAAAAAAATATAGTAAAATGTAAAATTTCTTGACACCAAAACTACAAAACCAAATCAGTAGAACTGGAGGCATGCAATTTTAAAGATTTCAGGTAAGTAAACATCTAAAAGAACAAAATGCCATTCACGGTTATCTCGCCTTGCGAGACTGGGTGAAAGTCATAAGTTCAGGCTGACTGCGATGCAGAGAAGGCTGAACTACAGGGACTATATTAGTTCCACTGAAAGAGTTACCTTCAAAGTCCAGCGTGAAGAGTTCAGTTCACAGTGGAAAGGAATACAAGAATCAGGGAGAGCCTCGTGGATAGTCATTGACATAGCATAAAGAGCAGGCCAGTGTCCGCAGTCAGTCATCACTGTAGCACAGATTTGTACCTGGTGTATTCTTTGAATTCGGAGACGTTTCTAGAGAATTTTGAAATCCTTGAAGTTATCTGCCTTCCTTGCCCTGGCTCCAAGTTGGATGCATGAACAATGCAGTTTTGACAAGTCCTTTGTGTGGATGCAAGGCATATCCTATTTAGTTGCAAGTGGGGCTGTGCCAATCTCCACCCCCATCTTGCCAGTTTATGGCCCATTAAGGCACACCTAATCCCTGTATTGTGTGGCTGTCTGAGAGGAATAAATAAAGTGCAATCGCTAACTACACCAAGTCATGTGACCCAGGAACACGCTAAAGGCACAGGTTAGGGTAGGAACATTGCATTTTCTAAATTGTAACTTAAAATTCGACTGTACCATTAAAGAGGAACTTTAATTACAATTTCTCAGACACAAAACATAAAATGTTAATCTGTTCCCAATTAAACGTTATCAAATGTAATAGGGCAACCCAATGTTATCCTAAGGGAGAGGTTGATGTTTCAGTAGTGAAAAATGAATTTATGAGTTTTTCGCTTCCAGGCCATGTAAAACTTAGAAGTACATGTCCAACTTTTTTAAAACATTGCACCCTACCTTTTGAATGGTTAGGGCCTACCATTTTATGTATTGAAAAGAAAGGCTTAGACCTAGTAAAAGGTTTATTTTGCTTGTTTGATTACCTTTCCCAGCCTCTAGCATACTGCTAGCACTTCAGCTTCTCTTTGGACATCACTAAGATTAATTGAGGCGACTTCTTGAAACTACTCCCTAAATTTAGACTGTGCAGCTCCATGCACATTTTGTACTAGTTTTACCACTTCGGTTGGTAACACCCCTAAGGAGTATGTGCCAGTCATAGTAGTAAAAATACTCACAAATATACTTTACTAGGTGTTGCAATATTCCACTCCACTGGCATCACCGCAAGAGAAAGACTTATAGTCAGAATTCTATGCTTGTTTTGGGTTGTGGTATGAAGATAGACCGTTTTCTGCTGGTTGGTCAAACAAGCAATCCAGAATGGAATGGCATCTTGTTTTATGGGTGCTTTACCCATAACTGTATTTAAAGTGTATGGACTAATTGTCTGAATAGTTGCATGCACACGTTGTGCAGAAGAACCAGGAAGAACTGGTCCTATCATTGATGTTTGTAAGATATAGGGGCTTATTTACAAGCCCCCTTGCGCCACTTTTGCGCCATTTTCCCCATGTTAAAAATGACGCAAAAGTGGCGCAAGGGACTTGTAAATAAGCCCCATACTGTCTAAGTCACCTATAGACAGACACTATGTTATTTAATATTCTAACTAATTCGGCAATAGTTAGATCTGCTGGGTCAAAACGTGGTGTATACGGAGTCAACATGGGCCAGGTCGCCCCTTCATTATTTAGTGGGCCCATTCTAACATTTTTCACTTGATGTGGAAATTGACTACCCAATCGTGTCTGGTGTTCTTGGTATCTCTTGCAACAGGAACCTGAGCTATTTTTAACAAGCAGATTCAATAACCAAATTCAGAAATCAGAAAAAATGGGAAATAACCTTTAAAACTTTAGTGCCTGGCAAAACCTACCACAAATATGAAACACCTGCCCTAGCAGAAGGAGGTAACCAATAAAAGAACAGGCGTCTCCGCTAACAATATGCCCAGATTTATCAAAGGATGCCGTTGCCCTTGCATCTGCACCAGGAAGGCATTAAGTGGGTGGAGTGTGGGTGTTCCCAATAATCCAACCATATTTTTGAGCTCATTCTCAGATTTACCAAGACTAGTAAACCTGCGAATCAAACAAAAATGTATGCCTTTCTGACAGAGACGCAAAGAGGTGAAATATCTTTATTTCTTCACTTCTCATTGTTTCCACTTTCATACGGCCTGATTATAAGTGAGTCAGTTCATTCTGACCCATGAGTAAACCCCTGTTTATGCACTGGTCTGAATTACGAGTTTGGCTGTTTTTAATGCATTTGATTATTATCTGATGTGTTAAATACCTCAACTGTTGTTACATTTCAGCAGGTCAAACTTGCTGAAATGTTACATGAACATTTTTACTGTATTTACCTTATTCATGGAGTTTTGGTGTATTAACCAACAAAATCAGCAAGTTATTCCCCACAAACTCGTAATGGGTTTTATTTATTGCAGGGGATAAATAATGTACCCTCACGGTATTGTTATTTAACATGTGTGTGAAATAACACCTAAATTCGCAATCCAGCCCTATGTGTGTTGCATTTTACAGCACACTTAAAAAGAGGAAAATGCCATTGCGCAAGAGTGCTTGCATTGGCGCTAGGTAGCACATACTGTGCCAGTTTACAGTGAGAGAGCACAAATGCTCCATATCTTGGTAAATATGGGACATTCCTTCCCTCTCTATTTGAAGCAGAGCAACACAGCAAGTTGTCTTTCTGCTTTTTACTGCGTCAAATATTGATAAATCTGGCACCTGGTCTCTAAAAGTGTTATTCAAATAGTCAAAGATCTAGATTAAATCATTGACCCACCCTAGGTGCCATGAAACATTTTCTAAAGATTTCTAGAATTAGAATAACAGTTGTAGGAAATATGCCTTTTCTTCATGTTCACCCAGGACTTTTCACCTTTTGCTGGCCCTATATGTATGTTTGTAAAAACCCTGTGCACTTTACCCCGTCTAACTAGTACCTGTGCTCCCCCGTTTACCAAGATCAAATAAGCCTATGCCTAACTGGCATATTTAGCTTGCCTATAAGTCCATCTGATGTTGATTATGCTCTGGTGTCCCTGGGCATGGAATGTGCTTTCGATACAGTGAACAGGCAATTTCTATGGGTGGTACTGCAACTTATGGGCTTCAGTCCTAAAGACATCAACTGGGTAAAGCCTTTGTACATGGCCCCAAGGCTAGAGTATGTATGAGAGGAACATAATCAGACTCCTGGGCCTTAGAAAGAGGAAGTAAGTAGGAATAGCGGCTGTCGAGCTGGCATTTCAACCGCTAGTTGTAGACTGAGAGCTGAACTCCTTCTGTGGGGTTACTGGTTTGGCACTATGACACACAGTATTCAGCTCTGTGCTGATGATGCATTGGTGTCTATGCAAGATCCAATTAGTTTGCTGCCCCGCTTGCTTGAGGACCTGATAAAAGTTGAGAACGTCTCAGGTTTAAAAACTGACCAAAGTAAATTTAAGATATTCCTTTGGAGAGACTGGGGCATTCTCCAGCTGATCCCCCCCCCCCAAATGTAGGATTAGATTGGGGAATGGATAGTTTTAAATACCTCGGCAATATCTTTGATAGCCTGTACGATGGCTTGGTAATCTCTTAATGTCGGTAAGGGGGTTGGTAGGTTAATTTTACATAATGGGTCATATTTCTTTGGCTAAGATGGTCTTCTTTACCCTGTGTTTATATGTGTTACAGAACACTATGCGCCCTATCCCGGCTAGTATGTTCCTTCTGCCAGATAGCCTAATGCGTTCCTTAGTTTAGACTGGGAAGCGTAGCAGGGTAAACCTTGATGCCCTGAAGCTCCCATGTTTGGAGGGAGACCTTGGGAAGCCTGATTTATTTCTATACTATGCTCTGACGCAATTACAACATTCAACACACTGGTTTATGGAGGGATCTAATTGGGAAAATGTGTTCTTGGCACAGTACACTTTGCCTGAGCTCTTTATGATGGGAAAGGGAGTGTTATATCTAATCCAACAGATGGCAGAGGGGTGGTGCAGTGTGGTGGTAAAGGTGTTGAAACAATCCCAATTTGCAATGGATATTCACCTTGGGCATATTAAGCCCTTTTCATACATGTTAAATGATACCTCCTTCCTTAGATGGCAACTTTGATACAGCTGGAAATGTATAAATAATAGATTCAGATCATTTCAGTAGGGGCAGGAGCAGTTTAAGGAAGAAGAGTGGGAATTCCTACAGTATGTTAAGATTGCACGCAGTTGATTTATTTATTTAATTTGATCTATATATCTTATAGAGCGCCCGAATCACCCCCAAAGGGGTATCTCTGCGCTATAGAAGTGCTAGTAGGTCAGCATATGGAGACTAATGCAGAGTTACAAAGTCAATGAGGGAATCTGAAAAAGTTCTGTTTTGAGAGATCTGTGGAATTGCAAGTAGTTAGTGCATTCATGAAGATGAAGAGGAAGTTGATTCCAGTATGAGGGGGCCAAATGGTAGAAGGCCAACCCCCCTGTGTGCCATTTCTTTATCCGAGGAACCACAAGGAGCGATTTCGGAGTGTTCTAGAGGGCTGATACCGTAAAAGTCTATCGCTAAGATAGCTCGGAGCATTGCCGTGAAGTGCCTTATGCACTAAACAGCAGATTTTAAAACGAATCAGCTTCAGAACAGGCAACCAGTGTAGACCCTGAAGTAGGAGCTAGGAAGCGGTTCTGGCTGGAGAGTTGGAGACCAGTCGGGCGGCAATGTTTTGAACCACATGGAGTTTGTTAAGTGATGCTTCAGTGGCTGAGAATAGAAGGGCATTGCAGTAATCAAGGTGACATACTGCAAGAGCCTGTAATAGAGTTATCCTGACTGTTAAAGGGAGAAAAGGAAAAACCTTCCTCAGGAGCCTTAATGTAAAGAAACAAGAGCTCACGGTGGCCGCAACTTGCTCTTTCATAGAAAGTTTCTGATCTAAATGTACACCTAGATTTTTCACCACTGCTTTTGGAGTAAGTTCGGGACCTAAATTATTAGGCCACCAATCTGGGGACCAGAATAAGGGCGCCTCTCCGAAAAGCATAATTTCCGTTTTACTGGCATTCAACTGGAGAAAGTTGTTTCCCATCCATTCCGAAATTGCATTTATGCCTTCAGAGAAGGCCATCTGAGTATTAGCGGAGTTTCTGTCGAATGTCATTAGGAGCTGGGTGTCATCTGCGTTAGAGATAGGGATGAAACCCAGGTTCCTAAGGAGATGTGCAAGAAACAATGTGGGACTTAAGCAAGATCCCTGGGGTGCGCCTTTGGTCAGCTTTGATGTGGGGGGTCGGAAAGTGCCTAGATTAATAGTTTGAGTGTGGCTATTTAGAAAATTAGACAGCCACTGGTAAGCTTGATTTTGAATACCAACATTTCTTAGTCTGGATAGAAGAATGGGATGGGATATCGTGTAAAATGCTGCTGACAGATCAAGTAGCACTAACAGTACTGCCTGTCCATTATCTAAGAAATGTCGGAGGTTATCCGTGACTGCAATTAATGCGGTCTCCGTACTGAATCTGGGGCGGAAACCAGACTGGGAAGAATCAAAGCCTCCTATTGTTTCTATAAAATCTGAAAGATGTTTGTTCACATGTTTCTCCATGAGGTTACTCAAGTAGGGTAGCAGGGAAATAGGACGGTAATTGGATAGATCTTCCGGAGGAGCACTGGGTTTTTTCCCGATTGGAATTATTTGTGCGGCTTTCCGTTCAGATGGTAATGTGCCCGTAGTCAAGGAGGAATTAAGGATAGGGCAAATCAAGGGAGCCAACTGCTTCTGAAGCAGCGAGGATACCTTGGCAGGTAGAACATCCTGAGTTGAACCAGATTCTACTATTTTCATAAAGGACTCCACTGTGTCTATTGTAAGTGGGGGAAAGCAATCCAGAGGGTTTACAGGGTAAGAATGTGGTGGGTAAGAAGTAATATTGTTTTGTTGGGGATCCTTATCTTTAGTAATGCTAGCATATATACTCTCAATCTTCTGGGTAAAATGCTTAGCCAGTTTGTCACAGAGGTCCTGTGAGGGTGTTACTTCATTTTGGCGTGGCTCAGGGTTTGTGAAAGAGATGAGAATGCGGTAAAGCTCCTTTGTGGAATTTTCTGACTGATTCAGCTGGGACTCAATATGAGTCTTGCGAGCCTTTTTTATATTTTTATGGGAAAGGGTCAGGCAATTCCTATAAGCTTCTTTATCAATTGCATTATGTGAAAGCCGCCAGCGTCTTTCCAGCTTTCTGCAATGGCTTTTTTCTTCCCTTAGGTTGGGAGAGAAACATGTCGCTGGTGATCTGTTTGATTTGGTGGATAGAAGTTTTAAGGGGGCTAGTTGGTCCAGTGTAGAAGTGACTAGGGTATTATAGTCAGCCAGGTCCTCTTCAATGCTTTCCGACGCCGGATGAGTGTTACTGGGCAGGGTATTTGAGAAGTGACTAGGCGTGATTTTATGCCATTGTCTTCCCCAACTGCAAGAGGATGCCATCGGAGTGGAGAAAGCTTTGCCATCTTTTATGTGGAAGCAAAGTAGAGAATAATCGGTCCAAGTAAGGGGGCGGGGGGATCGTAACATATGTTAGAGGCATTAGTCGGAACAAGATCTAAAGTATGCCCCGCTAAATGGGTAGGTCCAATGTTTATCTGCTTCAAACTGAGGGATGCTAAGTCCGTCAGGAGAATAGAAGCATCTGCATTAGAGGAGACTTCACTATAAACATTAAAGTCTCCAAGTAGGAGAAAGTTATTGCAGGAGATAGTATGAGGTGCAATCTGCTCCATGAGCTGAAGTGAAAAATTCATAAGGGGGTCTGGGGGGCGGTAAACTACAGCACCTTTCCAGCAGTGGTGTGTTTGGGAGTCGATCCTAAATATAATAATTTCTAGTTTAGTATCACTGTTATGTTCTATGGTGGAAACCTTAATCGATTCCTTGTGCACTATTGCTTTCCATCCACCCATCTTAACTGGTCTGTCGATTTTGTGGATTAGATAACCTTCCGGGATAGCCGCAATGGTGGGGAAAGAGCTGGGCTTCAACCAAGTTTCTGTTAGAAAACCGATATCTGTAGACCCTGATGAAAGCAAGTCCCAGATCTCGGTGGCATGCTTAGGAAGGGATCTGACATTCACCAGGAGGCAGTGTCAGTCCCAATAAAAATGGGATGTGCCAGGAGGCTGGGCGTTGTTAACCACTTGAGAATATTCTTTATTCCAAATGTCTGTCCTACTATGAATCATAGGTGGAATAAGGCTACAAGACTGGCAGCTGTTGCATGCAAAAGGTCCCTTCAACGCCGGTGGAACCTTATTAATGCAGCTGGAGGAGCAAATCCCCCTAAGTGTTTTGAGCTTTGCACTGGTATAGATATATTTAAGGCTTTGCCTGGCTTCTGGGGTGAAAGGGACAGGGGTTCTGGCTCCTGACGATGGCTGGGCGGGGACGGGTGCGGACCGGCTTGCTGAAGGCGTGCCAGCGGCGTGCCCGCTGCGCGTGTCACTTTCCCTATGGTTTCCACCCCCGGAAGTGAGACAGCAGAGGGGAGGAGCCACGTCTGACTGGGGACAGGCGTGTAATAGAGATTTAAAGTGCGAGTGCAATAGTAAGTTCAAAGTTAAAAATAGCAGGAATAGCGATCTAAAACAAAGTACTGTATGTGCAAAATAGAAAATGCTTTCAGCGCAGTTATGGGCAGATAAATGCTAGGCAATATAGATTAAAATCGTTTCCAAAACTGACCCCCTAACGCTTATCATTAAGCGTTCGCTCATGGGTAATCTGGAGCTCCTTCCCTGAGATTCCCTCAGAATATGTAGTTATGCAACAGATGCCAGATTTGCGGTGGCATAGCTAAACCTCAGACCGCTCGGGGCAGTCCTTAGGTTTGTCGCCCTGTGGCAGCCGCAGTGAAGAGTGGGTGGGGGGTGCGATCAGATTCCTCGGATTGTTGCCACGATAGCTGCAGTGAAGAACAGGGGGGTGATTGCCGCTCTGAGGCAGCAGGTAAGAGCTAGGGGGGGGTCGCACCCCCCAAAACTCGTGTCACTGCAGATTTGGCTGGATGTAGAAAATGAATAACCCAATTATACGCTGCACTGGTGTCAAATAGATCAACACTAATAGATATCAAGATATATGAGCAGACTGTTTAGATGAGTTAAGTGCAAATTACTGGAGGAAGGCATGTAAACAGGTTTAAGAAAATATTCCCAAATGCTTGTTTTTAAAGTGTTCAGTTTCAATTTGTGATCCAAACATACCTTATAACTAGGAAATGTACACAGAGTTACTAACATAGATTATCTGCATTTGGTATGTGTGGGAAACCTGATGCTGTTTTTTTACATTTAATATGTAACTGTCTGAAGATGAAAAGATTCTGGGATGAAGTGGTACAAATCTTCGAGAGATTGAATGGAATGGTGGTGGAGATATCCATCAAAAACCAATAGAGGAATCCGAGGTCTAATTGTACCAATCTTGATCAGTGATTCAAGAGAGTTGGCTAATAACAAATTTTATGCCAATAGAGTAAGGTAAACATGTAATAAAACAATACAACAGATGAAAGGTGCAGAAGGTGAAGCAAAAAAGCTTGATCAAAGGATAATCAGCATCCCATCATTACACTCTTATAGTGCCCAGTGTCATCATCTGGGTTACCAAACAACTCTTCACAGGGTCCTCTTGATGTATCGAGGTTAAATGAATGAGTTGTATCCTCTTCTCAAGAAAACATCCAAAAGAGGAGGAAAAAGCAAGAGAATATGAAGGAGTGTAAAGAAAACAAATGAATGTTTTTGTATTTTTTAGTGCTCATAAAACAGAATACACAATTGATATGTACTAGATATACGTAAGTACCAGACTGTGCTTCATCAATCGTGTTTCTGTCTAAAAAAGTGAAAGAAAAGGGAAAAAGGAGGCAAGTAACCAGCGTTTACTGCCCACCGTGTGGTCGACATGTTTCAGCCATCCGGAGAAACTCTCCTTGGCTTTCTTCAGGACCTCAAAAACAAAGTCCCTAATATTCGGACTTTGAAAAAAGCAACTGGGTTACTACCATACCCTTCACTATGTCTTCAATTCCTCTATGTGTTTTGCTGATGTTCGTTGACATCTACAAGGCAAGAGAAACAATAGTGTAATAGATTAAATGAACACAAAAACAAAAGAACACATGAGACATTTTGCTTCTAGGCGTCTGTAACCTCATTCTGCTGAAGTGTATTTAAAAGAAGAGAAGAGTCATGCTTACCAAACAAAATCTGAGGAAAAAGCCCCACCTCGCTCGGCATCAGCTTGAGTCAAGGAAGAGGCCCCGCTCTGTAAATAAACGTGAGCCAATGAATTTGTCTCTACCACTAGAGAACAGTACATACGTGAAAACGATATGTTTTAACAAAGAAGGATATTCGTCGATGCTAGACAATGTCTTGCACTCTTAATAGTGGCCAAGACATGTCAGCCGATGGTTGGGGAAAAAAACCATTTAATGGTGAAGCTAAATTCGGCAAAGGGACGAAAATGCAAAACTCCAATTCTAAAGAGACACGGTAGTCCAACACACCCATATCGTCTTATGAAGACATGAAAAAATGCTCTTATTTTTAGCAATCGAGATGCATCGTTTTGGGCGGAAAAAGCTTCGCAGAAAAAACAGAATGCGAGGCTGTGAAAATGGAACTAAATCTACGTGCAAGGGTAAAAGTAAATCTCCTGAATATTACCTGTCCGTCGGTACCTCCGGCTGGGACTCGTACTGAGATGGAGGTACCCGACGTGACAGGATCAGTTGTTTTTATCTAGGAGACGAGAAAAAGGACGCACCTGTTTACAATCAGTGAACGCCCGTCTGACGTAATCTGGCGCGCTGATTGTGACGTCTCTAGAACTACCAGAGAGGTCTCGCGCACTGGTCTTTGTAGTTTTTTGGCTAAAGTAGGGTTGTTTTTATAATAAAACCTTGTTCTAGTGTCTCGGACAGACGCACTTATATACAAATAGTAACGCTCATCTAACGAATTTGTAGAGCGCTGAGTGTGACGTCTCTAAAGACTAACCAAGGGAATTCACGAGCTGATCTATGTAGTCCCTGACTAAGGCTGTATTGTTTCATTAATAAAAACTTTATTTAGACGCTAGATAACAGTGTATGAACGTCTCTAGGACAACAAGAAGAATCTCATCAGCTAGTTAATCTAGTACTATCCTTCGACTGCGTTGTTTTGAAAAACTTTATTTAGACATGTTTTGTAGTGCTAAATAATAAGAGGCGGACAGGAGAATTAATGCAGATGTAGTAAACATTAGAAACCCTTGTACTGTATAAGAAAAAATTAATTTTATGCCCAGTAAGCTAAAAGACTAGGCTGGATTGAAAAAATAGGAGATACTATAGTCCACAGTGTCAGAGGAGGGTCCAGTGACGGTAACATCAAGTTGCTAGTGTATCCTGGGCCAGAAGCTAACATGTATTCTGATCACCTATAATGTACACTATTTCTTTATCGACATCCATGGTATCGCGTCGTTGAGGCCCTGGGTGTCGCTGGACAATTTAAAGATCCAACGTTGTTCGCGTAAGAACAAAAAATTTGATATGTCACTCACATGTGGTGGGATGTACGGTTTTTCAAGTACAGTCCAGCTGAAATCACCTGCATCATGGTTTTTTTCAACGAAGTGTTTTGTAAGTTTCGTGATGGTTTTTTTACATCTGAATGTACTCTTGTGTTCCTGCATCCGTAGTTTTACCTTTCTAGTGGTCATGCCCACGTATTTAAGCGAGCATGGACATGTGATGAGGTACACAAGGTTATCACTGTTGCAATTTGTGAAACTTTTCTGTATCCACGGTCTAGGGGTACTAATATTTACCGTTTTGGATGCATGGGTTTGTGGGCAGACGGCACAATTGCCGCATGGGTAGTGTCCCTGGACTGGAGGTAAACCCCATAAAGTGGTATCTATACCCTGTTTTTGTTCACGGGGGCGAGTATGGACTAGTACATCCTTCAAATTGGTACTTCTTTTCAGAGAAAACAAGGGGAGTGGTATCTTATCAGAATCACTGTTAAGTATTCTCCAATGCTTGCGAACACTTTTCTGGATCGCATTGGTTAGAGTACAGAAGGTGGTAACACACGTAAGCCGGTTCAATGGGGGCTTAACCACTGGGAGATCCAGAAGAGCATCCCTGTTGTTGTTGGATGCCCTTTTGTATGCTGTTTTGATCAGTTTCTTTGGATATTCTTTCTCAAGAAGTTGTTGTTTCAAAAATGCAGAGTGGATTTCGAAATTCTCACGGGTAGAGCAGTTCCTCCTGATCCGGAGAAATTGCCCATAGGGCAAATTGGCGCGAAGCGATTTCGGGTGTTGGCTGTCAAAACGAAGTAACGAGTTTCGTGCCATAGGTTTACGGTACAGTTCACTTTGTAAACCAGTCGGGGTAACAAAGATGGATAAGTCTAAGAAGGTTATCCTGTCTTTGCCCACTTCTACGGTGAATCTCAAGAAGTCATTTCTCGTGTTCAGCCACTCTTTGAATGCCATGATTGATTCCAAATTGCCACGCCACACTGTTAAAATATCATCTATATACCGCTTCCAGAAGCGGATAGATGTAAAGAATGGATTGGAAGTGGTCAGAATGTGCTGTTGCTCAAAAGT
The DNA here is from genome assembly GCF_964204655.1 of Triturus cristatus. Taxonomy (NCBI): domain Eukaryota; kingdom Metazoa; phylum Chordata; class Amphibia; order Caudata; family Salamandridae; genus Triturus; species Triturus cristatus. The sequence continues at coordinate 1,482,657,132 of NC_140590.1, read as the reverse complement.
ATGGACGTAAAGATTAGCCAAGCTTGGCGCAAAAATACTCCCCATACTGGTCCCGGAGGTCTGTAGATAGATGGTATCCTCATGTTTGAAAAAATTGTCCTTCATAGCCAATTGGGCCAGGGACATTATGAATGGGACTGGTGTTATGGAGTCTAAGGTAGTATTAGCCAAGATATCGTTGATGGTGTCCAAGGTTTCATCTTGCGGTATTGACGTGTAAAGGGATTCAACGTCAAAGGATACTAGATAGTCCTGCTTTTGGTCAAAATCAATCTCAGGTAGTAATCGCAATATATCTTTGGTATCTTGTAGGAATGTCGGCATGGTCTTGACTATGGGCCGCAAAAAATAATCTACGAAAGTAGATAAGGGCTCCAAAAGTGAACCAATACCTGATATTATCGGTCTTCCTGGCGGTGGTCTATGTGGCTTGTGTATTTTGGGCAAACAATAAAAATACGGCATCACTGGATGACTAGTGTGCAGGAAAGACCCTTCTTGTGAGGTGATCCAACCTTCTGTAACGCCTTCTTCCACTATATCGTCAATCGTTTTTTTAATGCGTTCAGTGGGATCTTCTTTCAAGGGGCGATAAGCCCGCCTATCTGACAACTGGCGCATGCATTCATCTCTGTACGCTGTCGTGTCCTGAATTACTATGGCTCCGCCCTTATCGGCAGGCTTGATTGTTATTTTTTGATCTTTCATTAGTGCTTGCAGTGCACTCTGTTCACTTCTTGAAAGGTTATGGTATTGGGATTTCTGTGTTCTACAGAGACTAGTTATCTCTTGCTGTACCGCCTTCTCAAAAGTAATTACTTTATGAGGAACCCCGGTGATAGGGGGATTAAAGGTCGAACGTTTCTTCAGACCTGTATTTTTGTCCTCATCCTCAATACATACTGTTGTTAAGTCTTTCTCACGGAAGAAATAAAACAAACGAATTTTCCGAAAGAACTGTGCTAGTTCCCAGTTTATCTGGAAAGGGTCGCCAGAATTAGTTTCCACAAAACCCAGTCCTTTATTCAGGACTAAGGTTTCTTCTTCTGTAAGTTCTCTCTTACTTAGGTTAACCACTAGGTTGACTCTGGACTGGTCCCCGGTTGTGCGTTCTTCTTCGTTTGGCTCCTGGTCCCCATATGTGACGTTGTTGGTTGTTCCCAATGTACCTGATTCGGTGCGTTTCTGCGTTTGCCTCTTGGTCTTCTTTGGCCAAATCCTAAAAAAGATTGGTTGGGATAAAGTTCCTGATTGTGCGGGTACTGAGGTGGACCATGCATCGGGAAATGAGGTGCAGGGGGTTGGAAATGTGCCGGTGGAAAACCCCAAGGAGTAGGTGGCCACCACTGTTGAAAAGGTGGTGTTTGTAGTCCTCCTTGCCAGTTTGGTCTATTGAACCTCCCTCGTCCCCTCCCACGAAAGGATTGGCGATTGTCTGTGGGTGCTTCTCCCTCGTCTGAATTTCCCTCAGAGCTTGACCCCGAATATGAGGAGCCATAGCGTCGCCCTTTCCTATTAAATTCAGGGGGAGAGTAATCATCACTCGTGTAAGGATACACCACTTCATGTTTGAAGCGTGATAAATCTTTTTTAAACTTCTCGATTTTAGTGAGTAGGATGTTATCTTTAAACTCTTTATTTGTTTTATTCGATTCCTCCTGGTGTTTTTTAAACAGGGTGGCTGTGATCGTTGTCTTAATTTGGGCCTCTAGTAGTTGAATTTCAACCAGGATCGTGTCTGCTATACGCTTGGCGGTGCAAATTATTAGGATTAACCAATCTCTAGTACACCGCCAGGCGATTAGAGACCAATCTTTTAAGAAGGTTTTGTCTTGAAGAAACAAACGGGGAACATTTGTGACAATTAAGCCTGGAGGAGCACAGTTACCTCGCAGATACTCTGCCATTATTGCCCCATGGATGAGCGTACGCGAATGGGATTTTTTCAAAAAGAGAACTTTGTTCCAGTCATTCTCAATAGGTGTCTCTACATTGGATGTTCTGTCAATAATACTGGGTGTGGAGTCTAAAATGGATTGGAGAATTTCATCATCGTATGCCAAACCGCTAAATTCTGCCATGGTTTTATTCAGAAACAGTTCAATAGAATCTGTTCTTTGAGATATGAAAAAGACCCGCGGCCGACGGCCGTACAAGAACAATCAAAACAGATAGGGTCTGAGGGCAAATATTTAAAGACCTACAAGGATACCAAAGCCCCCTTCCTAAATACTTCAAAAACCAATAGAGGAATCCGAGGTCTAATTGTACCAATCTTGATCAGTGATTCAAGAGAGTTGGCTAATAACAAATTTTATGCCAATAGAGTAAGGTAAACATGTAATAAAACAATACAACAGATGAAAGGTGCAGAAGGTGAAGCAAAAAAGCTTGATCAAAGGATAATCAGCATCCCATCATTACACTCTTATAGTGCCCAGTGTCATCATCTGGGTTACCAAACAACTCTTCACAGGGTCCTCTTGATGTATCGAGGTTAAATGAATGAGTTGTATCATCTTCTCAAGAAAACATCCAAAAGAGGAGGAAAAAGCAAGAGAATATAAAGGAGTGTAAAGAAAACAAATGAATGTTTTTGTATTTTTTAGTGCTCATAAAACAGAATACACAATTGATATGTACTAGATATACGTAAGTACCAGACTGTGCTTCATCAATCGTGTTTCTGTCTAAAAAAGTGAAAGAAAAGGGAAAAAGGAGGCAAGTAACCAGCGTTTACTGCCCACCGTGTGGTCGACATGTTTCAGCCATCCGGAGAAACTCTCCTTGGCTTTCTTCAGGACCTCAAAAACAAAGTCCCTAATATTCGGACTTTGAAAAAAGCAACTGGGTTACTACCATACCCTTCACTATGTCTTCAATTCCTCTATGTGTTTTGCTGATGTTCGTTGACATCTACAAGGCAAGAGAAACAATAGTGTAATAGATTAAATGAACACAAAAACAAAAGAACACATGAGACATTTTGCTTCTTGAGATTCACCGTAGAAGTGGGCAAAGACAGGATAACCTTCTTAGACTTATCCATCTTTGTTACCCCGACTGGTTTACAAAGTGAACTGTACCGTAAACCTATGGCACGAAACTCGTTACTTCGTTTTGACAGCCAACACCCGAAATCGCTTCGCGCCAATTTGCCCTATGGGCAATTTCTCCGGATCAGGAGGAACTGCTCTACCCGTGAGAATTTCGAAATCCACTCTGCATTTTTGAAACAACAACTTCTTGAGAAAGAATATCCAAAGAAACTGATCAAAACAGCATACAAAAGGGCATCCAACAACAACAGGGATGCTCTTCTGGATCTCCCAGTGGTTAAGCCCCCATTGAACCGGCTTACGTGTGTTGCCACCTTCTGTACTCTAACCAATGCGATCCAGAAAAGTGTTCGCAAGCATTGGAGAATACTTAACAGTGATTCTGATAAGATACCACTCCCCTTGTTTTCTCTGAAAAGAAGTACCAATTTGAAGGATGTACTAGTCCATACTCGCCCCCGTGAACAAAAACAGGGTATAGATACCACTTTATGGGGTTTACCTCCAGTCCAGGGACACTACCCATGCGGCAATTGTGCCGTCTGCCCACAAACCCATGCATCCAAAACGGTAAATATTAGTACCCCTAGACCGTGGATACAGAAAAGTTTCACAAATTGCAACAGTGATAACCTTGTGTACCTCATCACATGTCCATGCTCGCTTAAATACGTGGGCATGACCACTAGAAAGGTAAAACTACGGATGCAGGAACACAAGAGTACATTCAGATGTAAAAAAACCATCACGAAACTTACAAAACACTTCGTTGAAAAAAACCATGATGCAGGTGATTTCAGCTGGACTGTACTTGAAAAACCGTACATCCCACCACATGTGAGTGACATATCAAATTTTTTGTTCTTACGCGAACAACGTTGGATCTTTAAATTGTCCAGCGACACCCAGGGCCTCAACGACGCGATACCATGGATGTCGATAAAGAAATAGTGTACATTATAGGTGATCAGAATACATGTTAGCTTCTGGCCCAGGATACACTAGCAACTTGATGTTACCGTCACTGGACCCTCCTCTGACACTGTGGACTATAGTATCTCCTATTTTTTCAATCCAGCCTAGTCTTTTAGCTTACTGGGCATAAAATTAATTTTTTCTTATACAGTACAAGGGTTTCTAATGTTTACTACATCTGCATTAATTCTCCTGTCCGCCTCTTATTATTTAGCACTACAAAACATGTCTAAATAAAGTTTTTCAAAACAACGCAGTCGAAGGATAGTACTAGATTAACTAGCTGATGAGATTCTTCTTGTTGTCCTAGAGACGTTCATACACTGTTATCTAGCGTCTAAATAAAGTTTTTATTAATGAAACAATACAGCCTTAGTCAGGGACTACATAGATCAGCTCGTGAATTCCCTTGGTTAGTCTTTAGAGACGTCACACTCAGCGCTCTACAAATTCGTTAGATGAGCGTTACTATTTGTATATAAGTGCGTCTGTCCGAGACACTAGAACAAGGTTTTATTATAAAAACAACCCTACTTTAGCCAAAAAACTACAAAGACCAGTGCGCGAGACCTCTCTGGTAGTTCTAGAGACGTCACAATCAGCGCGCCAGATTACGTCAGACTGGCGTTCACTGATTGTAAACAGGTGCGTCCTTTTTCTCGTCTCCTAGATAAAAACAACTGATCCTGTCACGTCGGGTACCTCCATCTCAGTACGAGTCCCAGCCGGAGGTACCGACGGACAGGTAATATTCAGGAGATTTACTTTTACCCTTGCACGTAGATTTAGTTCCATTTTCACAGCCTCGCATTCTGTTTTTTCTGCGAAGCTTTTTCCGCCCAAAACGATGCATCTCGATTGCTAAAAATAAGAGCATTTTTTCATGTCTTCATAAGACGATATGGGTGTGTTGGACTACCGTGTCTCTTTAGAATTGGAGTTTTGCATTTTCGTCCCTTTGCCGAATTTAGCTTCACCATTAAATGGTTTTTTTCCCCAACCATCGGCTGACATGTCTTGGCCACTATTAAGAGTGCAAGACATTGTCTAGCATCGACGAATATCCTTCTTTGTTAAAACATATCGTTTTCACGTATGTACTGTTCTCTAGTGGTAGAGACAGATTCATTGGCTCACGTTTATTTACAGAGCGGGGCCTCTTCCTTGACTCAAGCTGATGCCGAGCGAGGTGGGGCTTTTTCCTCAGATTTTGTTTGGTAAGCATGACTCTTCTCTTCTTTTAAATACACTTCAGCAGAATGAGGTTACAGACGCCTAGAAGCAAAATGTCTCATGTGTTCTTTTGTTTTTGTGTTCATTTAATCTATTACACTATTGTTTCTCTTGCCTTGTAGATGTCAACGAACATCAGCAAAACACATAGAGGAATTGAAGACATAGTGAAGGGTATGGTAGTAACCCAGTTGCTTTTTTCAAAGTCCGAATATTAGGGACTTTGTTTTTGAGGTCCTGAAGAAAGCCAAGGAGAGTTTCTCCGGATGGCTGAAACATGTCGACCACACGGTGGGCAGTAAACGCTGGTTACTTGCCTCCTTTTTCCCTTTTCTTTCACTTTTTTAGACAGAAACACGATTGATGAAGCACAGTCTGGTACTTACGTATATCTAGTACATATCAATTGTGTATTCTGTTTTATGAGCACTAAAAAATACAAAAACATTCATTTGTTTTCTTTACACTCCTTCATATTCTCTTGCTTTTTCCTCCTCTTTTGGATGTTTTCTTGAGAAGAGGATACAACTCATTCATTTAACCTCGATACATCAAGAGGACCCTGTGAAGAGTTGTTTGGTAACCCAGATGATGACACTGGGCACTATAAGAGTGTAATGATGGGATGCTGATTATCCTTTGATCAAGCTTTTTTGCTTCACCTTCTGCACCTTTCATCTGTTGTATTGTTTTATTACATGTTTACCTTACTCTATTGGCATAAAATTTGTTATTAGCCAACTCTCTTGAATCACTGATCAAGATTGGTACAATTAGACCTCGGATTCCTCTATTGGTTTTTGAAGTATTTAGGAAGGGGGCTTTGGTATCCTTGTAGGTCTTTAAATATTTGCCCTCAGACCCTATCTGTTTTGATTGGTGGAGATATCCACCCAAAAAAGCCTACTTGAGATAACCTGCACATGAAAACACAGTAAAATCAAATAAAGGGTGTTTCCTTTGGGATGGTACTAGAAAGGATCACTATACACTAAGTTTCCCTAAATGCCTCGGGGTGCCTTGTGGCAAAAAAGACTTGCGAGAATGGACCTTGGTAGATGAGCAACATATAAAGACTTCATGGGGGTATGATGAAGTTACAGAGGATCTTACTGAATGGGTAGAGATGCTATCTAAACTGATAGGCCCTCTGAAAAATAGGATCTCCATGAAGAAAATGTGTAAGTGATTAGTGTAGTGTCCTGTACGCAACGATGCTCTGTTATACCGGGTAGGCAATGTGGGGCGGTGATGCTGTTACAGTTTCTGCCTGTTGTAGTGGTAAATTTGAGATTGTTCTGCGACACAAACAGTTTTCTGATGTGTATTCTTTAATAGAAACCAATAAAAAGAATTAAAAAAACAATCTTGCCCATAAGGCCCAAGTGTATGGTTCAAACTATGCTCAGGGCCTGGAAGGAGTTTAAATGGCAGTAGTGGACTACTCCACCTTTCTTTGCCATCCACCACAGTGGCAGGGTAAACATGGCTTCAGACCACTGTAGCCCGACTGTAGTGGTGTAAAAACTGCATTTCAAGCTATCAAAAGAAAATCTTCAAATATTAATAAGTCATCTCTATGAAGGCCATGCGGCCACAAGGCATCGTGCATGGTATTTAAAAGTAGGAAAAAAAAGAAACCAGAGAAAAATAGGAGTCGTGTAATGCCAGAAGGGCTGTTAGGGAAGAAAGAACAAGGAGGAGAATTTCCCTTGAGGACGAGAACCCTCACTCACCATTAGGTGACATGCTTCATCATATGGTTTCCCTCCTTGCACCGAGGTGTGGGCTTCAACTCTCCGAGGAGAGGACCTGAGGTTCTCACTTATGCGGAGAGACTATTCAACTATGGTCCAGATGAAGGCCACTGGATGTCTTTAGGGGACAACTTTATGACAGAAACATGTTGACCTACATTTAGGGATGTATTGGTTTAATCCCTAGTCCTCTTGCTTTTAATCCCTAGTCCTTGAGGCCACCCAATAAAGATTTAGTGGACCCAGAAAGACATTTTTAAATCACTAACTTCTTTGGCACTCTGCCCCTCATTCATCTCTATCCATACGCTCATCTTGAGAAAACACCTCAGCTCCTCCTCTCCGTGAGTTGTAGCCCACACCTCGGTAGTACAGCCTCAAATCCTGCTTGAGTCTGAAACCTTCTTTGAAAATTCTGCTGGGTTCACATATAACAATTAGGAAATGCTTTAAAGGAGAGAAACCAAGATGCAAATACAATTCTTGTCATCCCACTGTCTGAGTGCTGAAGGGCTCTGCTTTTGTCCTACTAGACTTCTATCTTTGGGAAGACATATAACCCTTGGGGCACATGTGAAAAGGAAGAGAACAGTTAAGACCATTCCTGTTAATCCACAGTCTGATTGCTAAAGGTCTCTGGGTTTTTTGTGAGTATGGTGTATGTCTCAAACTGGAGTTTAGTGTTAGATGTGTGCTTAAAACTTAATAACATGAATTACATCCCGTGGTTGGCACATGTCAGGGACACCCTAATTGACCTGGGTCCCGCATCGCTGTTGGGGGCATTAGAAGCTCGGAGCCTCGCCATACCGGGAGGAGCTGTACGTTGGAGTCGCCGCCGCTGCTAAGGGTGAGAGAGGCCGTGGGACGGACTACAGTTCCCAGGAGCCCGTGCCTGCCTGCCCGCACCTGAGTCGTGGCCCGCTTTCCGCCTATTGGTCCCTGTCTCCTTTTAATATTACTGGGTGCCGCAGCGCGGGACGCGCCGCGGGACGCCCAGGACGATGCCCGGACAAAGGGCGGACAGTCTGAGACAGTCCGGGACAGGAGGGGGTAGGAGGGGGTCGCTTACTGGCCTACTGTTTGATATTATTCTGTTTTCCTTTTGTGGGTGGACCTGACTAGTCATCACCGCTATAAGGATTGGTCAATAAGGTGTATGGTGGTATTACGTGATTAATTATTTGGGATAGGCAGTTACACACAGAGAAAGTTATTAGTCTGTTGCTTTTTGTGGAGATATCTGTAGTGAGGATCTGGTACCGGCCTGGCTTAGCCATTATGCCTAAAGCTAAGCCAGCAGCTATGTCCACAACTATGGATAATTATCTGGTCAAGATGGTTGATAAAATCAACCAAGAACGTAGGAAGCCTTTAGGACGGTCGGGGTCACAAAGCACGAGTCCCCCTCCGTTTAATCGTTTGGCCCCCCAGCCTAGTACCAATCAAGATGTTAGTACATCTTTAGATCCAACGGATTGTTCGATTCAGGGTGTTCCAACGGATATTACAAGCATGGGTAGTGGTACCCCCGGGCCCTCTAATGACCCGGAATCTGGCCAAGCTGCTACACCTGATCCACTAACCCCCAGCTTGATGGCCTCTAGACGCCAAAGATTATCACGTGCATGTAGGAATAACAGTAAAACCACCCAGCCCAAACGAGGGGGGAATCGCCCCACTAAGAAAACTGACCCTTTACCGCCCAAAATTCAACGAGTTCAATCAGTGTTATTGGATGGTACTAAGATCACTCTAGATAACGAGCAACTTGATTTTCTAATTAATGCTATAGATGTCAAGTTTGATTTATTAGTTAAACCCCTTTTGACTAAACTTGCCACAATCACAGATGAAGTAGCCAGATTGGGAGGCCTATTGGACTCATTTATTAAGGCTAGTTTAGGAGCCAAAACCAATGATAATGAACAAGGGCCTGTTGAGATACCTTCAATTACATCTAACTCAGTTTCATTGACGGCTGGGAGTAGAAATTCTAACTTCAGTTCTGGGAACGTTTGTGAAATTCCACCTGCTGTCTCCAACACTCCCCCCCAGCGGTCGGGTTTCATTAAACCACCCTCTAATATAGTATCAGGGAAACTGATAGGTCCTGACGCAAACATTAACAGTTCTAGCAGCCCTCAACCGGATTTGCCACCGACATGTGCACCTTTTGTAGCCGTCTTGACTAACGTTCCCCCTGTTAGGGGGCCCGGTAGTAACCATGGCTATGGTGAATCCCATTCGTCATTAAAGAATAAGACTGTGGATTGGCTTCACCGACAGTGTGGCTTTCCTGTAGTCTTATCAAGGGATATTTTAAGTACTAGAAGAACCAATTGGGTTGGCATATCCCGTAAGACCTGTGACGGTGATTGCATACTCATTAATTTTCAAAACCCACAACTTACCTCTACTGTGCTAATTAAAGCCGCATCTCTCCCTGCAAGTGATCAAGGTATCTCTCTACGCCCCCTCGGGTACTTCTATAGAGACCTTGTTACCCAATCTGATGATGAGCGCCACCGGTGTAGGCCCATAGATCAGAACTTGTGTGCCGCCCCCGCTATCCCCACGTTTAATAGATTCCAGCCCCTGAGTGGGCTTGATTGTAATGACTGACTGGTACCCCACTTAGCTGATATAGGGAATGAGGACGTTCCCCTGGGAAAGAGGAGGCTTAGTACGGTCCCTGGGGTACCTGATTGTGAGGAGTCAATTAATATTACTGGTATTTGTGTTAGCCATATCGATTCCCCAGTGGATCGTGAACACGAAAGACCAGTTATTAATGATAGGGATTGGACTGCATTAAACAAGCTCACCCAACCAGCTAACTGTGGCCCGTGTTCAATTGCCTGTTGGAATGGTGCGGGACTATTACATAAGGATGAATGCTTAGGTTGGTTTGATTTTATTAACCTTTTTAACATGATATGTTTTCAGGAAACCTGGAGTCTGGACCCCATTAATTACAATGGTTTTGTTTCTAACCAACTACCGGCTGTGGCTTCCAATTCAGGAAGAGCCAAGGGTGGCCTTTTGACATTGATCTCAGTAGATGTACTACTCACTGTAAAGAAACATGTTTTGATTGGGGCCCATTCCCAGATTCTATGGCTTTGTCAGGAGCAGGATAGAAATATCCTTTTAATAAATTTTTATAATAATGTATTCCATAATACTAGGCAACAGGTAGTGTTTGCCTTGGAGTCTGCTTTGGCAAATATTGTTACGGGAAACAATATTGTTTTCTATTTTATTTGGTTGGGGGATTTTAATACCCCTGCTTGCCCATCTTCTGCACACAGGGTCTGTGGTTTCGTAAACTGTCGGGGGGAGGGAGTCCCTCATTTTCCCCATAATCCCTATGGTGATTCATTAAACAAAATCCTGATGACTTACGACATGGAGATGCTGGGAAATATGAGGGGCGCTTCTGGTGAAACCCTCCCTACTTTTACGGGTCGAAATGCTAGCACTGTTATTGATTTTATCTGCATTTCTTCTAGCCTTAACCCATGGTGTACAGCCCCTTTGGTAGTTGATAACCTAATTAGTGATCATAACTGCCTGACCATGGAGACTGTCCTTTGGAAGGCCAAACAAGGCCCAAAACCAAGTATAGTAGCTAACATTGAACCACATCGACCCAACGGAACCAGAATCAGGTGGAAGGGGGATAAGGCAGATCTTCTGTCCAACTCCATTATTACTAATTGTGTAAATGAAATTGTTGCTATCTTAGAGAGCAGAGAACTGACTGAAGTAATCTTGCCCAAGTTTATTAACATTAATCTTAGTATAGAAGCTAAACTTACCAACCCTCTTAAGGGTAACTTAAGTCGGCAAAGGGGGTGGTTCGACCATGCCAGTACCATCGCCCTTAAGGGTCTTAAAGAGGCTCTGGCAGCCAAACAAAGGGATACAATCCTGATTAGGCAGCTTAGAGCTACCTATCGGGCCGCAGTTTCTAAAAGAAAGCCCGAACTAAGACAAGAGGCATGGGACAAGTTAGATCAGGCCGCTGAAACCTCAGATTCCTCTTTATTCTGGGCAACAGTCAACTGCCCTTTTCTAAAGAACGAGGAGATGCCTGTACTGTCGGCAAACGTCAGTGCGGAAAGTTGGGTCTCTCACTTTTCCTTGATCTTTGATTCGCCCAAACCCTTGGATGTAGGGGGAGGGGATTGGCCATCCATTCCCTTAGATATATCCTCTTCCGAGGTCCAGGATTGTATCTCCGCTAGTAAAGGAGGGAAGGCCCAGGGGCCTGATGGGGTGCCTGTAGACGTCTATAAAAAAGAACCAGAGATATGGGGCCCGTTACTAACTAAAGTATTTAACGCAGCTGTTTGTTACGGTGCCCCGCCTACCTGGGAGGAATCTATTATCATCCCTATTTATAAAAAGGGGGAGAGGAGGGATGCTAAGAACTACCGTCCAATCTCCCTTTTAGATTCCTCTGTGAAAATTATGAGTCGGGTGCTTCTTGTTAGATTAGAAGAATGGGCCGAATCAAATAACATTTTGGCAAACTCCCAATTTGGTTTTAGGAAGGGACGAGGGACAGTAGAACAGTGTCTCAACCTAGAACTACTTATAGGGAAATATACCATGGCCAAGAAAGGTTCCATTTTTCTCTGCTTTGCAGATTTAAGCAGTGCCTTCGATATGGTAAATCACAAGATCCTATGGGAGAAATTACTTGAAATGGGGGCACCGGAGGGCATTGTTTATTTCCTGGCTAGGCTATATGCTAATCTTAGCTCAAGTGTTCGATATGGCCCTGGGGGGGAGTGCACCCCAAAGTTTCCTATCAGGCGCGGAATCAGACAGGGGTGTGTGCTCGCCCCCCTACTTTTCACACTTTTTATTAATGAGGTCGACTCTGTTTTAAAGACTGTTGTGGCAGACGCACCAAAAATACTTGACTTCCACGTCCCAGTTTTACTTTATGCGGACGATGCCGTTCTTCTTTCTAGGACCCCTATCGGCTTACAACGCCTAATGGACAGGTTTTCTCTGTTCATTAGGGAAAGGAAGCTGATGATTAATAAATCAAAAACATTCGTTATGGAATGTGGCAAGGGCCGTAAAAAACCGCATTCCTTTTTTATCGAAGGGCATAAGGTCCAAACGGTAGACACTTTTAACTACCTAGGTATCACCTTCTCCAAGACAGGTAGCTGGTCCAGCGAAATCACCCATGTTAGGGCTAGAATGGCGAAATGTGCCCACGGGGTGTTTACGTTTGCTTCTAAAATCGGGGATAGGCGGCTTGGAGATATGTTGAAAATCTACCAGATGAGGTGTCTTTCAATTGCTCTTTATGGAGCGGGTGTTTGGGGGCATGTCTTGACCGGGAGTCTACAAGTGGAGGAAAATCTCTTCCTAAAAAGACTACTATGTTTGCCCATCTCAGCCTCTACGGATTTGGTGCATAGGGAGCTCGGAATCCATTACCTTTCGGATTCTGTTGCCCTTAGACCTCTTCTGTTGTGGCGTGCTATTTGGGTAAAGGAAGAGACCTCCTTAAACAGAGCCATCATCAAGGATTGTTTTACCCTTGATAACCATCTAAAGATTCCATGGGTTAATTTTGTTACGAGTAGTTTTATGGAGATTTATGGTCTTAACTTATTTGAGGATAGTTATGCTGCCTCTAGTTTGACCAAAAGTGAGATGAAATCTGTTTTTATGCTCCAAAAGTCTGAGCGACGTGAGAGGGCCAGTAGCAATCTAACCACTTGTATGCTCTATGGCAGTTGTTGTGACTTGATAGGTTACCAACCGTATCTGAGCTTTGTAACCAGACCCTCACACCGGTTCGTTCTGACCAGACTGCGTTTTGGGATTGTCCACCATCTGGTGGCGTTCCCAAATATCAAAAAACATCCGATTGGCCCTTGCCCCTGTGATAACACCACCGCACAAAGCACTATGCACTTTTTACTGTTTTGCCCACTCTACGGCAATTTCCGCATAGCTTTTTTAAAACCTGTTTTTAAGAAATATGGAGTTAGGACAGTTAAAGATACTATGAAATTGTTATTTAACCCCCCACCTGATGTTTGCTTTTTTACTGCTACATTTCTTCTCCAAGCCATTAAGACAAGGCCTAGTATTATTTTTTAATTTTCATTCAACTGTATTTTTAATCACTTGTTTGATCAAGTAGCATAGAGGATGTTTTTATGGTTCATCATCTTTGTTTTTATTCAAATGATGTTTTATAATGTAATGTTTGTGCTTTTATGGACTTTTTGTTAAGCTCCGAATAAAGCTTTATGAAATGAATGACCTGGATCCAAGAACACTTTTTTATTCTCCAGACAGCATCCGGCCCCAAACCAAGGCTCTAGTGAAACAAAGAAATGTTTCACACAGAGAGAAGGCCAGAATAGAGAGATCGCTGGATAGGGCCTCTGCTCTTAATTATATGCCAATCTCCACCGCTCCTGGCATGCAGCTTTACTTAACCTGGGTTAAGAATCCTGAATATAGATTTAAAATCTAAGATCTAACAAGGCAAAGACTAAAATCAATACAGTTTTTAGTTGTATTTCCTCTCCCAGGATCTTGGTTTGTATTCTTACCATGCGTCCATATGGTGGCTCTTCTTCCCAATCTACGGTGCACTTTATGCTTTTTTGTAGAAGGACAGGCATGTGCAGTATCTTGTATATTAGGTGCATTCCCACCCTTTTCTTTTGTCGCACAGCAGCAAAGCAAAGAATGCTTGCTGCACTGTTGTGCAAAATGTAATACATGAGGCCCTTTTTTAAATATGACAGAAGTCTTTTCATGTTTAAGAGACTGGTATTCATTTTATGTTCTTTTTAAGCTTACTGAATGTCTGTAATGTATTTTTATCTTGTGGTTTAATGGTGAATACCATGACCGGAAAAAGATTATTGAACCAAAATGACTTTATTACTTTTTTGGTACAGCATGCATACTTCCACATTTTCCCGGTTAAGCATGTCTGCTCTATGCAATCGCTACCAGGGCGGTTGAACTTAGATTAGATTTGTGACTTTCAGGATTCACCCTGACAAGGGTTGTTAATATTACTTGAGAAGGGTAGTCACCCACCCCAAACACTAGTCCAATTTCTTACAAAAGTTTTCAGTTTTCTAAACACCCTAGCACTAAGGAATCAATCCATATGCCAACCATAATCAGAAAACCTGTTGGACTGCAACAACTACACAACCCACTGAGCTGTGCTTGCATACAATGCAGTTCTGGTAAAGATCAGGCCCAGGGGACAAGACAGAGCCAATTCGTGGAAACCCAGATCATCTTTCATAAATGAATCAACACATTCAAGGGGCACTAGAAAACAGAATATGCTTTTCAAACTGTTTATTTCAAAGTTCATTTGGTGTATACAATATGAATTGTACCAACACTGAATATAAACAATAAAGCTGATAATAAATGAATGAATACTCCAAACAGTGTATTTATTGGTGTTCATACCTAACAGTCAAATTGACATAATCAACATAAAGAAACACATCATACTGGTACAGCAGAGATGCAGTGAGGAGCGAAAGGTACCATCATGGATACGACAACGTCATGAAAAAGCAAGAAAAATTCGAATACGGTTATTGTAACATCAACATTTACGGCACTATGCTCGCATTAGCAGATTCGTACATAACAAGCCCATCTTGAGTTTCAAAGGTGGTGTGCACTTGCATATCTGAGTCAGAACAACAGGACAATTGTTCCATCTACATAGCAATCCTACCAGTTCTGTCAAAGTACAGCTGTGTGTACTGAAGAACAAAGGTAGCCACTTGGGCAGCCAGTGAAGACAATTGTGCCACAGAAACTTTAAATTAGGTGCCGAAGTCGTGCCCTTCTTCTCTTGTAGCATTGTCGCAAAGATCTCCTCTCTACATCTAGCTTGTTTCGCTCACTTTTACAATGATTTAATCAGAGGCGTGTTACCGCTTTTAAGTAATCAACAGGAAGTAGCGAAATCAACGTTTACCTATTTCAAATTATTAATTATTGACCTTTGAGAGAAAACAAAACATAAATCATAATGACTAATCTTCTAGAAGCTCTATTAGTTGATGATGTACGATAATGATATGCTTCAACAGAAAGTATTATATGCCATGAATGTACACTCATAAGCATGGTTTCCATATTTGCATTGAACAATTGAACAACAAAACAACATATGAAGAATGTGCATTCGATGAAATTATAGTTGATCATTTCTTTGGATATTCTTTTAACACCCATTTCATATTAAAGTGATAGGTCCCTAGATGGAAAAATAAAGTGCTTGGGAGACTATGAATATCATTAACACCACCACCATCACCATCATTACAATTACCACCACTACTACCATTTCCATCAGCACCACTACTATTTAAACAGCCTCCATAACTATCAAACTAATGACCATCCCCACCATCAGCACACTCATTGCCACCACAAGCACATTCATTACCATCAGCACTAGTAACAATACCACCATTATTAACCTCATTACCAGGTCCACCATAACAATCACCATCATTATCAACACCGCAACCATTACCATCATGATTATCTACAATATTACCAATTCTACCACCTCCATTACCACCATCATTATTACCATGACCTCAAGGATTACTACCACATTATCATCACCATTACCAATAGAATTAGAACCACCCTCATTACCACTATCCCCACCACATTACCATATTACCATTACCACAGCAAACACCTATTATCACCACCCTTATCACAACGGGCATTACCATAATTACCGCTTTCACCATCACTACCACCAGTGCAATAAGCATATTACCACAATTACCACTTTCCGTTTGAGATAGGCAGGGTCAGTGGCCTAAAAATTAGGATTAATTTGTTCACTTTGCGTTGTCCCTTCCTCCTTGGCAGTACTTCACTAAGTCTCTTAGTTGTCTTCATTGCTTCTTTGCCCCACATGTGACGCAAGCTCCTCTGACATGTCCGCTGGGGTTTTCATATGTTATAGGTTCTGAAGCCCCTGCAGCCACTGTGCATGATAATGCTTAAAGAAACTTTACGTACTGTCAATAGACCCCCCCCCCTTTGAGAGATTGAGAATGTAGTGCCTCTCTAATGGAAGATATATGAATATGTGGATTTAAAAAACAATTAACACAAGAATAAAGATATGACCCAAGATTCATGGTTTAATCTCAACTGCACGAAAGCTGGGGAGAGCAGCTCAAACAACGTTACATATTTCATTCTTCTGTACCTTTTATGGACCCCAAAGGAGAGCTTTCTTAGTTCCTGCACTGCACTTTATTCAACACTTCCCAGACCCTTATGTGTGTTATACTCTTGCCTCTTACCTATGGGCAGTGGCCAGATATAGACGTTTATCTTTCCAGATGTTTTAATGGACTGTAATTAATTGGCAATGAAGAAATTGTGAAGTTATGGAAATGATTTTATATGATGTATGATCTTAGATTTTTTTTATTGGATGTGAGGTTTTAACTGTTATCTGTATTTGTACTTTTTATGCATTGAAATAATGCAAAATAAAGTAAAGTAAAGCAAAGTAAAGTAAAGAATATGTGGATATAAATCTCTACTGGCAAGATGCAACCCGACCACAATGTTGTCATGCATTTTCTACTATTTGCAGACCTCCAACAAAAAGCTAAGCATTCCCAGATGCCTTTCGAGACTCAACATATGACCTTACCATCAAATTCTCTAATGTATGTTTCCTTGTGTGGACGTATACATTTAGGGGCAGATCTACAAGAAACTAACGCAGTGCGGTGCCGCAAGTCATTTTGCTGCACCGCGCTGCCTCAGTTTTGAAGCACAGGGATGTGATATATTTATAACAATATGTCTCTGTGCTTTCCCCTGCACTGGCGCACAAACTGCTGCCATGCGCCGGCACAGGCACCCTTGCTCCATGGAGCAAGGGGGCCTGCGTCGTGGGGAGATTGTTTTGTGCAGGAAGGGGCACCTTCCTGCACAAAAACAATAAATGGAGGTGATGTCCTCTTCCAATGTGTGCTGTAGAATGCAGCACACATTGAAAGAGGGAAAAAACGGGGAGAAATGAAAACATTTCTCCTCTTTGCACCTCGCTTCGCTAGGGTAGCGTAGCATTCTGACGCATTTCCAGATTTATGATTTCCCGTAAATCTGGAAATGCATCAGTGGACATGGGTGTTGCGTGGTACACCCACAGCAACACCCATGTCACGCACCTAACACAAAAAGTGTTGCGTGAACAAGGGCGACATTTACAAGCACAGGTTAAGTCACGCAGGTTGACTTTACCTGTTCTTGTAAATATCACTTAGCAGGCTGTGCCACTGGGTCGTCACGCAACGTGATGCACCGGCGCCGCAAGGGGCTTGTAAATCTGCCCCTTGGTTTCATAATCCTAAAATAACACTGCCTAATAGTATCACGATTGGACTAGGCACCCAAATTTCTGGACTGACTCACACAGTTTGACACACACTGAACGCTGTCTTGTGTGACTTGAAAGCTTAAGAACATCACATAAATTGTCCAAGGCCTTTGGAGCAGCATTTTCTCATCTTAATGAGCCCTAACATTCCAACAAAGCGTCTAACCAACTCTCTGTCTCACGTGGCTACATAAAGACAATAAACAAAAATAAAATGTCTATTGAGAACTTTTAGGCTAACTTTACAAAAAACATATTGATAAACTCGATAGAGTACAACATGACTGATGAACATTGCTTTCAACCAAGTTATCCCTTTGAGAATGCCAAGACTACAACAAAAAAAGGAAATGTAACAATACTTGGATGAATGATGATATATAAAAATGAAAGAACAAATGTGTGCTCTTCAGTGATTGTGGTGTATATCCAACTGCCTACTAGACAAAACATGCCTACAAAGAAACAACAGGGTCCACACATCGTCCAATAAAATGAAGTAGGCCCTACTATTTAAACTGAATTCTTACAGCCAAAAGTTCTTTGAATGAACTACACAAGATTCTGTCAGAATTTTGCAATTTAGATTGCATAACATCAACTCCTCAATTTCAAAGCTCTGCCATCAAATAGCAGCCCATTTCAGTTGAAAAGCCAAACAACTAGATGAATACCTATACAATAATAGGAAAATCATGCAGTTTACCAACCCCACAAAGGGATGTCATTGGAGAAAAATACCCACCCTGTCCTCGGGCAAGGAAAGTCTCTCAGAATTTCATGAGCTAGAGGAATTGAGTGGGGGATGCTGGAAAAACAAATCGTTTAGGTAGACCAAAAGGTGAATTATCGGTCTATATATCAAACAACATTAAGGTAGAATCAGAACAGATGTGGACAACTTCAAAAAATATACAAAGAATCAGACTCAATTTCGGTAGTGATCATTGGATAACTTCTCTAATTCTTTTCAACATTTACACCCATCCAATGCCCAAGACAAATCAATAACATTTAAAAAGTAAATACATGAAATATCCAAAGTAAGATATAATACCCTGAATTGGGAAATAGTCATTACAGGTGATTTCAATACCAATCTTATTCACACACTGGACGAAGATGACCAGTTTACAGTAGAAAATGAATTTTGGTCGGTAAACCATCAAATGGCCCATCCCTGGAGGAAACCCAATAAAGCAGGTAAGGAACTGGTTACCACTCTACAACATTTTGGTTTGAGAGTAATTAATGTAAGAACACCGGATGTTAATTCTCCAAGTTAAACATATTATGGACCGACGTCTGGGTCCGTAATTGACTATACTATACTTTCCCTGCCACTAATCCAGCAACTAAGTACGTTTAAAATTAAGTCCACAATGGACAGCGATCACTCAATTCAGCAAATAGCAATAAATATACATCCAGACAGATGTCAGTCTGTTCTAACAATCTATGAGGGAAGTGAAGTAACTACCCATAAATGAGTGAATTGGTCATTTCATCGACTTCCAGAACTCGCAGGCAAAGCCAAAACAATAGTATAGTGTTATCTTCTACCATATTTAACGCCTGGATGAAATTTGTGATTGAAATAACGAACCAGAAATCAAATGTAATATCGAGACGAACCAAAAGCTATATTCATCCATCATTACAGAAAATTAAAGAGCAAAAAAAAAAGAACTGAGAAGAGAAATAAGGAAGGTAAAAAAACGAGGTAACCAACCAGATGCATGGGGTAACCTAAAACTACTGAAGAAAGAATTTAAGAGACATGTTTGGCAAGAAAAAAGAAAAATAACAGCCGAGTTCTGGGAAAAGTTGGTCTACAAATGCAAACAATCAAATACCAAAGATTTTTGGAAAAAAATAAACGGTTTAAATAAGATTAACAAAGCAACTGTGTCATCAAATGTTACGGCACAAGATTGGGTAGTGTATCTGAAAAAACTTTTTCTTGACGAAGAACAGCTACAAGTAAATAAAACTAATAAGCCTATTGAAACTGAATTAATAACCAGGACTGAAATATTGCCATATCATGAGTTTGTACCCACTTCAGATAATATATTGTGTGCGCTTACAAGAGTTGAAAATGTGATCAAATTAGGAAGAAGTGACAGTGCCCCAGGACCAAATGGCATTCCACAGGCCATATTTAAACTGGACAAAAAATAATGGGCCAATCAGATAATGCTACTATTTAAAGAGGTGGAATACACAGGCACGATTCCAGATAGCTGGAGGGGATCAATAATAAATCCTATCTTTAAGGGTGGAAACAAAACAAAACCATCTAATTACAGATTAATAGCCCTCATTGACTCAAAAGCAAAATATTATGCATCATTAATATTGGAATATCTAATAGAGTGGTAAAATTCTAAGAACCTGATTCCACCCCAGCAAACAGGATTTCGGAAAGGGTATGGTACCTCAAATAATGTGACAACAGTAGCATTAATTGCAGAAAAAAGCAAACGCCTAAAGAAAAAACTGCAACTCTGCTTTATAGATCTGAAAGCAGCTTTTAGTCGGGTAGATCGACCACTTCTATGGGCTACACTAAGACGGTGGGGTGTACAAGAAAAAATGTTAAGAGCAATTGAATCGATATATACAGAAACATGGATTCAAATCAAGGTAGGGGATGGGACCAAACTATCAAGGAAAATACCAACCGCAAGGGGTCTCAAGCAAGGGTGTATGCTAGCTCCACATTTGTTTAACCTCGGATTTATCCACCCACCTGGATTTAGTCACAATGGAATTTGAACATGTCCGGGATCAAAAATGGATCTGTTTTGTTCATCATTGAGCTGGGCTTCAGCAAACCTTCCAGGAAAAGGTCGCTCGCGCCTCGCAGCTCATGTGTGTCAATCGTACGCAGCGCTCGATGCTCAGGAGTGTGCGGGAGCCAAGGGTTGCTTTGAGTGGGAACTGAGAGGAATAAAGAGATTCCCCACTGAGATACCGCAGAAGTTTAAACCATGCCCAACTAGTAGTGACTAGGGTTTGAATTTTTTTGGGATCATGCGGTAGTTCTTGGGGTAGTATTGTGTTATGGGGAAGATGTGGTAGCTGTGCATGCACAGGTTTGAGAAACGGCAAACGGGCATCTGGATGATACCAGTAGTAAGCATAATACACTTGGGCTACATAAAAATAAAGCTGGAGGTCGAGGACTCCAAAGCTCCATGCTCAAAGGGGAGTGTGAGGACCTCCCAGCATCCACGAGGCCGACAACCAGCCCATAATATTCGAATGAACAGCCCACAGAGGGAGGCAAAGAATCTACTTGTGAGAGCAATGGGAATGTTTAATAAAAGATAAAGGAAGCAGGGTAGCACTTTCATTTTAATAATTGCTGTAAGCCCAGCCATGCCCAGAAGAAACCACATATCTCTCGCCTTTCACCAAAGTAGGCCCATAGTTGCGGCGGCTTACTTCCAAGTGATCCCTGTGAATATGAATGCCCAGATCATTGGCAGAGTCTGTGCACCATTGCAGGGAAAAGTCAAGATCACAGGGCACCGTTACGTCCGTGAGTGGAAATAACTCAGACTTACTCCAATTAATGCCCAGTCCAAAGAATATTCCAAACCACTGCACCTTGCCCACTAGAGGAGGTAAATTGACTTCAGGGCCGCAAACAAACAAAAGCATGTTGTCTGCATAAAGGTAAGCTAATAGTGTCCCATGGGAAAATCCAAAGCCCCTATGAAGATGTCAGTGTGAAAAGTATTTCCCTCTGCTTCAGAGAGTTATGGCGCCATGCATCAGACAGGTGGAATGTGTTAAGGAGGTTTGTGAGGGTCTGAAAAGTACAGGAGTTCTCTAAAAGGCCCCTAACTAACACCCAGGGTAAAGGTTCCCATCCCCCAGGAGATAAGAGACAGGGGGTCTCTTTAGGAAAGCCTGCTGAGACCGGCCCGTAGACATGCTTTACCTGTAAGCAGGTGGGTCAAATAAGGGGGGACCCCAAGTGCCCCAAGAGGAAGCAGCCACCCACCGGTGGGCAGACCAAGGTGTTGGCTAGTGTAGCGCTTGGGGAGGAAAGGTGCCCACAGGAGAGTGGGGATCCCTCAGAAATTACCCTCATCTCACTAGAGGACAGTGAGGTGGTCCCAGGAAACAAGGTTCCCTCTTACACAAAGAAATACAGCACCTGGGCAACCATCAAAGGGAAAAAGGTAGAGGCTCTCAGAGATACTGGAGACAGTGTGACCTAAGTCTGGTGTCACCTGGTCTTTTAGGAGCAGGTAGCCCCTGGGCATTCCACCAAGTAGTTGCTGTAGACAACTCGGAGCACCAGTGTATGGTGGCACAGGTTCCCTTTGAATGTGGGGTGTTCTCAGGTCCCATGAGGGTGGTTGGGAGCCCTACCATGCCTGTAGATTGTCTGCTAGGTTACAACCTGGAGCAGTCCTTGTGGAAGGATGTTGAGCTCAGGTCTCACTTGGAGATGCTTGGGTTGCCAGAGTGGGAATACGTGTCCCTTCGGTCAATGACGGCCAGAAAGGGTGATCAGAAGGACCTGGAGCCTGAAACTATAGCCCAGGTCCCTGCCAAGATAAAGGGCAGGGGGTGCGGGAAATCATCCCCGGAGGTTCCCACGGACCGGGAGGAGGCTAACCTTGAGGCGGATGCACCAGCACCTAGAGGGGAGCAGGTAGCTGAACTGTCGTACATCTCTGAGCTGACCCATTGGCAGCAAGTAGGTGGTCCCACCAGGGAAGAATTCTGCAGAGAGCAGAAAGAGTGCCCTTCTCTGGAGGGTTTGCGGCAGCAGGCTGCAGCCCAGGCAGCTGGTGATCATTCTGGATCACATTGGATCTACTGGGAGAATGGTCTCCTCTATAGCGAGCCTAAGGTCGCTGAGCCTGGGTCAACCCGTGTGCTAGTGGTACCCCAGCGCTTCAGGACCTTCCTTCTGTATCTGGCTCACGACGTGCCTTTGGCAGGACATTTGGGATATGACAAGACCTTTGACAGGCTTGTCACCCACTTCGTCTGGCCCCAAATGAGAAGGCAGTCAGTTGGTCATTTCAGGTCTTGCCAAACTTGCCAGGCAAGTGGTAAGAGTGGGAGGAAGGTTAAAGCTCCTCTCCAACTTTTTCCAGTTGTTGAAACCCCTTTTGAAAGGGTAGTGATGGACATTGTGGGGCCACTAGATCCCAAGACAGCGTGGGGCAACAGGTACATCCTGGTCTTGATGGACCGTGCCACCCGGTACCCGGAGGCAATCCCTCTCAGGACAACGACGGCACCAGTGGTGGGCCAGGCATCAATGGGGATCTTTTCCCGTGTGGGTTTCCCCAGACAGGTGATTTCTGATCGTGATACCAATTCCATATCGAAGTATATGACATCCCTGTGGAAGGAGTGCGGTGTAACCTACAAGTTAACCACTCCTCACCACCCACAAGGTAACGGTTTGGTGGAGAGATTCAACCAAACCTTGAAGGGCATGATTAAGGATCTAACAGAACCCATGAGGCGTAAGTGGGACATCCTCTTGCCATGCTTTCTCTTTGCATACAGGGAGGTGCCTCAAAGGTCTCTTGGATTCAGTCCCTTTAAGCTCCTGTATGGTCACCATGTGAGAGGATCTCTGAGTTTGATGAAGGAAGGCTGGGAGGCAGCTCCCAGGAAAACTCCCCAGGATGTGTTTAGTTACATGCTGGCCTTCAGAAACCAAACTGCCCTCTACAGGAAACTTGCTCAGGCGAACCTGGAAGCAAGCCAGGAAGAAATGAAAAGGTTGTATGACCAGAATGCCACTCTGGTCGAAATTCAACCTGGGCAAAAAGTGTGGGTCATGGCCCCAGTGGAACCTTGTGCCTTGCAGGACATGTGGACTGGGCCTTTAGAGGTGGTGGAGCACAAAAGTGATGTCACCTATCTGTTGAATTCGCGGACTCCCAGGAACCCTTTGAGGGTCCTTCACGTGAACCGCCTCAAGCCACACTTTGTGGGGTCCGAAGTGAGCATGCTGTTGGCAACAGATGATGGGGTGGAAGAGGAAAGTGAACCTCTCCCTGATCTCCTGTCCACCAAGGAGCACGATGGGTCAGTGGAAGGTGTGATCCTCACCCCTACACTGACCCCAGAGCATCAGAGTAACTGTCACCAGATGTTGAGACAGTTTGCCCCACTGTTCTCCCTGACCCCAGGTGTTACTCACTGGTGTACCCATGACATGGACACTGGAGACAGCCCTCCTACAAGATTTACAGGTTGACTGACTGGGTCGGGGCCAGCATCAAAGAGGAGGTCTCTAAGATGTTGGAGTTAGGGGTGATCAAGCCTCTAACTGTCCTTGGGCCCAGTGGTCTTGGTCCCAAAGGCTGGTGCACCCGGTGCCACTCCAGAACTGCAGTTTTGTGTGGACTACCGTGGGCTCAATACCGTCACCAGGACTGACGCACACCATATCCCCAGAGCTGATGAGCTCATTGATCGGTTGGGAGCTGCCAGGTTCCTCAGCACGTTAGATTTGACGTATGATTACAGGCCGATTGCCTTATCCGATGAGGCCAAGGAGAAGTCAGCATTCTCAACCCCAGAAGGACATTACTAGTTCCAGGTGATGCCCTTTGGGTTAAAGAATGCCCCTGTCACCTTTCAGGTGTTGGCTGGACTGTAGGATTTCAGTGCTGCATACATGGATGACATTGCCTTGTTCAGTTCCAGCTGGGAAGAACACTTGCAGCACCTCGGTGAAGTGCTGAAAACTCTGCTCTGCAGGTCTCACTATCAAGACCAGTAAGTGCCAGATCAGGCAGGGTTCTGTGGTGTACTTGGGACACCAGGTAGGAAGCGGCAAGGTGGCGTCCACAGCCCAAGATTGACATCATTCTGGCTTGGGAACCCCCCCAAGACCCAGACAGAGGTGTGAGCCTTTTCAGGTCTCACCGGCTACTACAGGAGATTTGCTAAGGGCTACAACACCATTGTTGTCCCCTTTAGAGAGCTGACTTCCAGGAAGCAGCCCAAGACGGTGATCTGGACTGAAGCCTGCCAGAAAGCTTTTGATGCCCTGATGGCAGCCATGTGCACAGCCTCGTGCTCAAGGCACCCGCCATCTCCAAAGAATTTGTCATGTTGACCGACCCTTCAAGGGGATTTTTACAGTCTGTGTTTGAAAATACCACTTTTAGAAAGTAGGGGGCAGATTTACAAGCCCCTTGCGTCACTTTTACTCTGCAGCTGCGTCACTTTTGTGATGCAATGGCGGTGTAACAAATTAGGCAAATTTACGACGTAACACATTTAGGGAGATGTGTCAAGTTGTAAAGAACTGCGTGACATTATACCTGCATCTGGTATAATGTATGTAGGGTAGGCGTTCCCACGCAGGAAAGCCTTTTAAAAGTGACGCAGTGAAATCTACAAGATTTCACTGTGTGACTTTTAGGACGCCACTGCATCAAAACCTTCCGCCTGCTTGAAGCATGGGTAAGGAGTGACGCAGTGTATTGGGAATAGGCCGCAACACGCATTGCTGGAGTTGCATTGCATTGTGTTTGCAACAGCACTCCAGCAATGCGTCACTTTTCCGCCAACAGATGCGTCAGAATTTCTGACGTATCTGTCAATCCTTGCGCATGGCGCATCTATAGTGGTGCAAGGAGTTTTCACTCATGCACAGGGAAACTGACGCATCTATACAGATGCGTCAGTTTCTTGTAAATCTGCCTCTAGGTATTTTCTTGCTTAGCCATCCAGTGTGCCTCTGCTGGGTTTGTGGATTGACTGTCTTGCTTTGGGATAACAGGGGCTGGGGAGGAGCAGTGGCCCCAGAGAGTCTAGATGGGTCAGGGATGGGCTGAATATACCTGGGCTACATTTAGAGTAGGGGGAGGAGATTTCCATTCACCTGAATGGGCCTTGCCTGCCTCTGCCAATGCTGTCTCCACCCCTGCCAGGAAGCTGCACCAGAGAGGACAGAACTGGTTCTGGCTGGGTACAGACACTCTCTGCCCCCAGAGAGCAGAGGATTTTGGGCTATAAAAAGTGGGGCCCAAAGCCCTAAACTTTAGAACTCTTTTGGAACCAAGAAGACTGCCAAGAAGAAGAGCTGGAGAATAACCAGGATATAGTGCAATTGTAGGGATCCCCTGTTGCGAGCCATACGTAATGCAGTATCATGGTCTCTGAAGTTCAAGAGCCTGGCAATAACCTGTTGGGGTGGCGCCCCCGGAGCAGGCCGAGGTCCAAGTGTCCGGTGTTTTCTCTCAATTATAAAGGCATCTGAGAACGACTTTCTATCAAAGAGTTCCGCCAGTAATTGTTCCACAAAGGTATCCATATATTCTTTGTTGTTGGATTTCGGATTGCCAGCTATACGAATGTTATTTTGGTAGGATCTCGCTTCTAGGTCCTCATTCTTAGCTGCAATAGTTTTGAGGAGACACTCAACATGTTCAAGACGCTTCGCTGTATCTATGTAGTCATCTTCAATTACCGAGATCCTATGCTCAGCACCATCGAGTCTCACATTATGGCGATCCAGGGACTCAGACATGGCGTTAAAGCATCCTGTAAATGAGGTATTAGAATGATGCCAGGGATTGCTGAATAATACAGTAATTGGGGTTGCATTAGTCAGATCAGCAGGCCACACCCGGAAATAATGCTGCGCCCTACCTATTCACTAGGTTGCCACTCGAGTGGTGCCGCCCATGCAGGCAGCGATCAGCCCTGCAAGACAGGCAGCCATGGCTGACAAGCCCGGCCAAGAGCTGAAACAGGACAGCAGGTTTGTAGCAGCCCAGGGTAAAAGGCCGTGCATCGGCAGCTCTCGGTTCTGCAGGCCAGGTGCATGCATCCAATGCCAAGGAACTCTGCAGTAAAAGCAGGGCCCGCCCAAGGTGTAGTCTGCATCCGAGGCCCAGCTTGGTACGTCCAGCAGGTGTTCCGGCCACTGGCACCCTGCACACCACTACCCCACCCTCAGGTTCACCCGCAAGCCCTTTCCCCACGGTGCCTCTGAAGCCCACGTCACGCCACATAGCATAGGCCGCTGAACATGGAGCAGATCAGGGTCAATGTCCGAACGCTGCCATCCGGTTCCAATTTCTCCGGCCAGCAGCAGGCCCATCGGCATCCTGCGCTGGTACACAAAAAGCGGTTTGCTCAATATGAGGTGTTTTCCGGAGAGCTCCAATATAGTGAGGCCATCTTGGTCGTCAGCTTGGCCATTATATACACTTTGTGATCTGGATGGTACACGTTATTTGCAGCAGTTCTATTAATCTTCTGTGCTATTTTATGATCAGTCAAAAACCTCATCTAGACAAAACTCATCGTTCTCCAGGAAGATCATTCATCACCGGAGTTTTCTTGATGTTTTAATTGTTGCCTTGAAATTGCTGGAGGCAAGGAACAACAAAAATAAACTTGCACACCCAGCGTCCCCTGAAATCACCACCCGGTGTGGTGGCACCGCCTTAGAGAGGTCCCTGGGTCCCAGAAATTCTTATCATACACACTAGGAGAAACGATAATTTCCTTTGCTATTGTGCATAATTTTGTAGACAGGAGGCAGGCAGACTAAACTCAGAATAAGATGTCCATGAAGTCTGTGATGACAGTTTATAGAGTCCGAATGAGAGAACTGTTGTGGATGCTGGGAGGTCCAGATGTAGCAGCTAATGTGAATACTTTGGACCTGGAGATAAGTACCAGCACAGGCTGCAGAACAGGCACCCTCTCTACTGTTGATCATGAGGAAACGTTCAGTCTCCAGAAAAGACTTGGGGACTTATTTATGAGAGGCTTGCAATGCCATAGTGTCACTTTCTTTTACGCTCCAGCAGTGCAAGCCTCTCAATCATGTCTATGTGAAGACGCAAAGCCACCCTGTATGGCTTTCATGGCCTCATAGATATGGAGTAAGAAAAAGCAGCGCAAGTCAAGGAGGCATTCCATGGGAGTTGTGGTGGGTTTTCCCATGCAGCTCCCATGGATTTTGACGCTACCCCAGATTTACTTAATCATGTAAACCTGGGGCAGTGCCTAAATCTTAAGCCTCCCAGAGCAGGAGTAAATATTTTAATTTCTCCTCGTTTTTTCCTCTTCTCATGTGTGCTGCATTCTGCAGCATACATGGAAGAGGAAAATAACTCTTAGGATTTTTGTTTGTGCAGGAAGGTGCCTCTTCCTGGTGAAAAAACAATCCTGTCTGCAACGGAGGCAACCTTGCACCATGGTCCAAGGGTGCCTACGTTGGTGCCAGGCAGCAAATTGTGCGTCAGGGCAGGAGGAAGGGACAGGAATGCACCACATTTCATAAATACGGTTCATTCCTGTCCTACGCCAGTTTATCATAAATGAGGCCCATGAGTTTCATGCTGGACAACACCTAAAGTAGTCATCATGCTCACTAGAATGGGATCTTCTCAGAGGAAATGCCCATCATCAGGAGTAGATCCCCCTAGGATCCCGCAAACAGTGCTCATCATGTGCAAGCCTCACCATTGGCTACAAGTGATGTTTTGCGGCTCCGAGGTTGGAGGGGCTGGAGTGACACTGGTTTTGGCAATAAGGTCTTGTCTTGGGGAGTAGGGCCACTGGATGTACCATGGATGCATGGTTGTAGAGCCCCTTTTGGGGATGGGGCACGAAAGGAAACATTGCTCCAAATACAAAGTCAGGTTCTACTGGTGGCACCGAAAATACATATGCAGGACAACATGCTATGACAGACTGTTTGGCTACTGCTGGAGGCCAGAACACATTTAAAAAATCAAGAGGCAATGAAGAATGATCAGTGTCTAGAGTGTGACCAGGGGCCTTGCATACTGAGGAGGCATAAGCTAGCTGCAGAGTTCACATTTTTTCAGATGCGCTGCCTTGTCTTGCAAGAGAAAAACTTTTTCGCTGTGAGATCTGTGCCATGAATATTTTTTCGTAAACCATGAACAAAATCTTTGGAGTTTGGAGTTTGTCAACCAGCTATACCACAAACTAGTACAAAATATAACAGCTCTCACCCTCATTCTAAGAAAGCTTCAGTCATGGATGTCTCTCCACCTCAGATAAAGACCTCAAAAAGCAGAATTCCTATTAACTTCCACACAACAAAAAAGCACAACTGTACAAACCTGACTGGCAGCAAAAATATTAAAAGGCAAACCAACCTTAGTCGAAACACCAAGATCGCTAGGCTTCCTCCTGGTTAAGAACCTGATCCTGCATCCCTATATCGATGCATTAGCAAAGAGTGCCCCAAAACATCATACTCCGAAAAATAAAGTCCCTAATTCCAAATGAGGATATTAAAAGAATAGTGCAAGCTCTGGTCCTCTCAAAAATAGACTATGGAAAGACCCAGCTGGCTAGCATTTCAAAATCTATTTGCCCAGTCTAAAGATAGCCTTTAATGCTACAGCAAGGCTAGTAACAGGTGCAAGAAAAACAGA
This sequence comes from Triturus cristatus, assembly GCF_964204655.1. Lineage (NCBI taxonomy): Eukaryota > Metazoa > Chordata > Amphibia > Caudata > Salamandridae > Triturus > Triturus cristatus. Next base: position 1,482,628,208 of record NC_140590.1, on the reverse strand, counting down.
TCACATCACTCTCATTCAGATCACTCTTAAGTGACTTCGCACTAAAGCTATATGCTTTCTCGAGTTTACCTGCACTGTGCACAGGGCATTACTTGAAAGCTCAGCTAAATCTCTTTTATAGAAACTTGCCATTTCTGGTAGATCCAGATTGCTCTGAAGCACTGGCTATTTTCGCCTCGAAACTCTCTCATTCAAAAAAGTGAGCACCCTTAATCAAGTTGTTCTCTTGTTATACCACAAAGGTTTGGAATCACACCCAACCTCCCCAAAAACGAAGGGGCAGATTTACAAGCCCCATACGCCACATTTATGCCGCTGTTGAGTCACTTTTGTGATGCAGAGGCGGCGCAAAGCCAGCGCCTTGCTGCGGGGTATTTACAACGTGACGGATCTAGGGAGATGCGTCACATTGTAAAGCCCTGCGCCACATGTGGGCGTTCCGGCGCAGGGGCGGGGGGCGTTCCGGCGCAGGAACGCCTCCTAAAAGTGGCTGAGTGAAATCTACAATTTTACGGCCATGCTGCGTCAAAGCACTGCGCCTGCTTGAAGCAGGCGTAAGGATTGACGCAGCATGTTAGCCATAGGGCACCCCTGAGCCTTTCTGGAGCCGCGTCACGCTTGCAAGGTGACTCCAGCAATGCGCCGCATTTCCGCCGGGGGATGCAACACGCTTCTGAATCAGAGCAAATGTGGAAACCAAAAAACCTCAACATTTTGCCATGTTCCAAGAGGTGTTTTAGTGGTGTGGTCTCACTCGCACAACATTGTGTTATCACCGTGTACAGAATATTTTATTGTGGATCCAGCTTCACGCAGCTTCACGCTGGCAAACCAGATGGAGCATCTGGAACAAAAGCACTCTGCTGGCCAAAGAGAACCTAAAATGATGGAATAAGAAAAAAGAAAAGCCAGCTCCCTCAACCTACTACTCCTAGTAGGGAAGAACTGATGTCAACGGGACAACTGTCACCTTTGAATTGCCATAGCGCTGGACAACCAAACATGCCAAACCAGCCACTGTCACAACGACAGAAGAGACAACAAGTGGGGCTAAAGACAGTGACTGCCTATAAAAGCAGGAGGATGCTGACATCCTATGAGAGCCAGGTTAGAAAAAGAGGAAGCAGAAGTAAATAAACTAGAGAGGAGTGCCCCAAAGCCAATTGGGTGGATTCCACCCACGAGGTGCACAGTTGCTAGATTACAAACATAATAAACTACGGTTTGGATTTGTCACCAAGTTCATCACCATAGAAAAGAATGTACCCATTTTTCCACGTGGGGAAAGAATGAATAAAAAAATGAAATTTTTGACATTTTTATTGTTCCGTTAATAAAAACTCACAATATGACACATTTATACACATTTCATACGTATAATCATTATTGGTTTTTTATTTATATTTTTATTTTTGTATACTTCATAGACAGAAAATGAAAAATGCAAAAGCAGCGTAAATCTGTATATACATAAACACATTTTTGTGTGCCAATATTTCCAAACTTCTAACTGATGAAATTCATACAACAAAAACAGTTTGCGGCCACAATCTCAAAACACCATATGGTATGAGCCAAAGCAAAAATAGAGAGCAATATCATTTGAAATACAATACAAATAAAAAAATTATAAGAAGAAAAATAATAGCAGGCGAGGCCTCTAGTACATCCCATAGTGCAGCAGCCAGTAACATTATTATTTACAGTATACAGAGTAGTCATCCTGGGCAAGCACATTATCCCAAGCAGTTACGGGACCCCAAATCTTCTTTCCTTTAATTCTTCCTTTTTTACCTTTCCGGTCATAGAGTTTTTTTCTTCCAAATTAAATATGTGTAGTAAGCGGCCTTTCCACTGCTGGAAAGTCGGGGGAGAGGGATCTAACCAGGCTGAGGCAACAAATAATCTAAGAACTGACATCGCTATAAATATAAGCACTTCACCAGGTCTCCCGACTTGTTCGGTTTCCCCTAATAGCATGAGCTGAGAGCAAGACATCTTCCTTCAATACACGCCGGAGAAAAGCCAGGTATTTCTCTACCCAGTGGTTCTAAACTAGGGCATGTAGAGAAGATATGAACCAAATCCGCCCCATATGTCTTACACCTAAATCACTGAATCCTTTCTATTCCTCCCCACTTAACAATTTTAGCGGGCGTAATATACAAATCATACAAAGTTTTGAAATGTTGTGCCCGCAGATTGCCGAAGCATAATACAGAATTACCCATCTCTATTGATTTCGCAAAGCCTGAATCAGAGACACCTAGCCTGTCCTGCCATTTCAGCCCATGCTTTTCTAGATCGTCAGTGACAACTTCCAACAAACAACTGTACAATTGTGAAATTGAAGAGCCAGATGCCCTAATTAATACCTTAATCAGAGGCACCAGAGCAAAGTACGCAGCACCCCCAGCTTTTCTAGGAAGGAACTACCTAATTTGTAAATATTTTTAAAAAAATCCCGATGACCAATGTTAAACCTAGCCTCATATGACACCATCTAATTGCCCATCAAAAGATCCCCTATGCTGTAAAAATCACCTTTCTCCCATCTTGCCAGGCACTCATCTTGCAAAACCTTAGGAAGCTGATCATTGCCAATCAGAGGAGTATATCTGCTAAACCTGCCAAGCCCTAGTTTTCTCCGAATCCCCACCCAATTACGAAATGCCACTATTAAAGTCTTGAACTGAGTGTTTTTTTAAGTAATTTGGTACATAGATTTTTAACAGGCAACCATTGGCCCGTGAGCTAATCAGATTCTCAAAAATTGATGGGACAAAACTAGGATTGCTTCCTTCCCTTGTCCTAATACCAAAAAGAGGTCAATAATATTGTAGAGCTGCGGCAAAATAGTATAAATTAAAGTTAGGTATCCCAAGACCACCCCTCTCCCTTGGAAGACATAAAAATGCATTAGATCTTCGAGTCCGCTTATAAGACCAGATGAACCTAGCAACCTCCCTCTCAATTTGCCTAAACCAATCATTATGTATTTCAAGGGGGATTGTGCGGAATATATATAGTAGTTTGGGCAGAATCGTCATTTTAATCAAATTACATCTACCAATTGTAGACAATTTTAGATTGTGCCATCGCCGCATATCATTCTTAATTTTACCCATTATAGGAGTAAGATTTATATCAACAATATCTTCCACCTTTGCCCTGATAAGTATACCTAAATATGTGGCTTCCTCCACAATCCTGCTATCAGAAGCAATGGTGTATCTATTTATTACAATCTGAGTTTTTGCTCTATTTAGTGAAAAACCTGATTGGATACCAACGTTTTCGGCAACAGCTTCTACTGTGGTCATCGCTCGGTCAGGATCAGAGGTAATGATCGCAACGTCATCTGCATAAGCCAATAACTTCGTATCCCACCCCTGTAGCCTTAATGGTTGAATACCAGGGGAGGACGCCAAACCTCTAAGAAAAGGGTCTATATATAACGCAAACAACAGGGGAGAAGAAGGGCATCACTGCCTTTTTCCCCTACCTATTGAGAATGCCCTGGACTCTTCTCCCATAATTTGCAAACGGGCTATAGGTTTAGTATACAAAACCTGTATAGCTCTAATAAACCCATCTCCTAAGCCGTTAGCTTCCAAGCACCTCCACAAATAGCTCCATGACACCTTATAGAAAGCCTTCTCGGCGACTAAGAAGGCAACCCCCATAGGCTTCCTAAGGGCCTCCGAAACGTATTATCATTATTAAACAACTTTAAAAAACATAGTTGTAATAATTAAGAAACACTCAATTCGTCTTGTTAAAAAAAAACTAAAAACCTACATACAGTGTGTTTGCAAGAGTCGTGGTCCACCTACTATTTCCTCTTTGCCTAAAGTGCCCTGTTTTCTCTGTTAGTTACTAACATGCTACACCCTATAAGTAAACCCAATCATTCCTATGGTATGGCCTGCAGGGGGTGTTAGCCGGCTTATTTTTGGCACCGAATGCAACAGAACGAGCTTACCATGTGTAAAGCTTTAAAATGCAATGTGCCTTTTGTTGAAATCCTCTCAAAGCTTGACAGTGCTAAGCCCTAATTATTTCAAGTTGTTCCAGATGCTCATGTAATAAGGACGCGGCTACACTCGAACAATGTCTGTCTGCCCTTCTAGGTAATTTATTCCTAGATTAATAGGATAATACCAGTGAAAGCCCTTTACTAAGCACAATTAGCCAGTTTCCCTTCTGCAATGTCTACAAACTTTAAGAAACTTCCTGTAAATTGTAAAATTTCTCCCTGCAAGCCGACTTTTACTGCTTGACGGCATGAATGTATAGCTTGATGATTTAAAATCCTGTCTTCACAGACTTCTGCGTTTAGCTGTTAAAGCTGGGCAACTGCATACTATATGGTAAATGTATTCTCTCTTGTAATTGCAGAAACATGACATTGCACTTCTTCGTTTTTTTCCAAGCTGGTGTGTCACTGCGAAACTGAAAATCACCATGCCAGAGTCTCAAGAGCTTCAGCTTTGCATTTAGACCGTTCACGCCCCACCAGATAATTCTGGGGTTTTAGCTGGCCATATGATGCAATTACCATCCATACATGAGATCTTTTTGCCAATGTCTCTATATCCAATAGTGATGACATTGATTTACTGCTCCCGTTAATAACTCTATTAAATGCAGACTGAGAGAGAGGTAAGGCCCATAGTTGTTCTGCCCTAAACATGGATATAGCCAAATTGAAATATTCATGAGCCTTTGTATGTTTACGATCACTTTTTTGCCTCCCAAACAACTGACATAAGAATGGTTATTGTCGTTTCTAAGTTTATGACAGATTTCAAATATGCCCCAAAACTTTTTAAGTACTGTCTTCTCAGCCCAAACTGTAATCGGATTTGTGCTGGCGATGCCTGCTGAGGGAGATTGAACAGGCAATGATAAGTCCCTGTTACAAGCTTATCTCTGATGCTATCAGCCTTCCCTCCTAAAATCTCTGCACCATATGGCAGAGATGGAACATGTTTGGCTGACATAACTTGTAGTAATGGGTTGAGGGACAAACCTTTCAAGCTATTCCAGAGGGAAGCAAATGCTACGATTAAAGAGTTATTCCTTCTTTGTAATGCAGCACACTGATTCTTAAATGAGCCCCTGGCATCTAATATTACCCCCAAATATTTGTACTCCAGAGCTGACTCCAGCCTGGTCCCTTCTATGCGGCATTTTTGGGCAATCTGCTCTGCCCTTTGTCACCAACATGGTTTTTGTATTACTTAAATTGACCTTTAATCCGTGGGACGAGGCAAAAAGAGCGGTTTCACTGATTATCCACTGCAGCCCCACCTTTGTGTAGCTCAGCAGGACAATATTGTCAGTGCACAAAAGATGGGAGACCTTAAAACCGACCACTGTTGGGAAGTGCGAATTAATATTATTCAAACCAGAAGAAATTTCAACAAGATACAAATTGAACAAGATAGGGCCAAGACAGAGCCTTATTTGTGTGCCTTGGCCCAACCTAACTCTTGTCCAAGTATCATATACAATAATTGAATCACTCTCAGGAGTTTAGGTGAAATTCCCAATTTTGAAAGCTTGTCCCAGAGAATATTTCTCTGCACCACATCAAAGGCATATCGAAAATCAATAAAACAGAAATGATGATTCAAAGAGCGACACCTAGCAAGTTCCATTATAAGTGCTTGCATTTGGATGTTGCTAATTGTACCCATGCCTTTAATAAACCAAGTCTGATTTCTCAGCAACAGGTTATTAGAGTCCACCCAAGACGTTACGTCTGCCAGCAAACATTTAGCAAAGAACTTGGCCTCACAGTCCATTAGGGCTATCAGCTGATAGATAATTGGCGGGGTCCGTGGTTTGACCGGCTTTGTAAATCATGGCCAGGATTGATCCCGTCCAACTATCCAGTATTTTTTCGCTCTCCAGGATATAGTTAAATAAAATTGTCAGTTTCTTTGCCCAGTGTTGAGGGTTCTCCTTCTAAAGTGCTTAAGGGAGGCCGTTCGGCCCTGGGGCGCCATCCCGATGGCCATTTCTGATAATTGTCTCCACTGTTTTAGGATGGATCACAATAGGCAGATTTTCCTTAGAATTTTTTCGGATGGCTTTTTCTAATGAACCAGTTGCCATGTCTTTATCCCAGAACATGGTGCACAGGTGCTTTACCCAAGCTTCTTCAGATATATTTGGCGTTAATTGTTGAAATTTCCTACTGGTGGTTTGGTTTACTAAATTCCAATTCTCTTGCATCTTTGCATTCAGAGGCATAGAGGATTTTGCTCCAGTACTGATCAAGCTCAGTTTTTGTTTGGCCCAACGGCTTTTTTGTAGAACATCATTCATTTTGGTAAAATCTCATGCTGGACACTAGAGAATGGGTTATTTCTTAAGACCCTCAGAGCGTGTGGGGAATAAATATGGCTTAGAGACTTTGGCTTCGAAATACAGCCAAGAATGTGTAGGGCAAAGATACTGAATCAGGGATGAGGATTTCCTTAGTTTGAGAAATGGCATTGTGCTCCATGATGTCGCCAACATCCTGCCAGGGAAGATTACCTCAATGGTGGCTAAGAAACACTAGCACCCTGCCCATAAGTACCATCCATGCAGGACTGCATGGCAAACAGATAAGACCAAGGACCAAGAATTGAATCTCCCCCACCAAACTCTGGAAAAGAGTTTCTGACTTAAGAGTGTGCTTTGTGAAGAACTATTTGCCTGGTGTTTGCACCAAATCAGAATAGAATAAGGTTATTGAATTGCTTGCAAAGAGTGTTATCAGGCAATGACAATCACTGTTGTGAAATCCTTCAACAGAGTCTGGAAACCACAAGAAAGGTGTTTGTGCCTCTATGCTAAGTACAGAAAGAATGTTGAATAATTCTGAGTGAAACTTTGGAATACTGGGAGCCGTGTCCCCCCTTTGAGGAACTTCGACAATTTGAGGAAATGTCTAGGCACTAGGGTGCACATTTGCATTGAAAACAACTTTAGGTGGATTGGAGAGCTGCTTTGTCGAAACACTGTCATGTGTTGTGAAAGGATGCAAACAGGAACAACCTATGAAGACAATGTATATCAAGAAAGCCACCCTGGAGTGTGCAAGACATATTGGATGTAGCCCCATTACCAGATAAGTGATATGTCCTCAACCATTAACTGAATAGGTATTTGGGACCACAACATAGATTTTGTGTTAGCTGTAGACATCCCGATCCAATGACTCTGGACTCCCTGTGCTCTCCGCAATTTTCATTTCACCATCTCTGTTTTAACAGTGGGTTCTCCTGTCCAGTTAATGTAAAATGAAATTGCTGTTGAGTACGTGTCTCACGCAAACCATGATTACTTAAAAACATGTCAAATGTGCCATACACTAGCCCATTTTTCTTATTCCTTAGAGAATAGGAAGCTTTGTTCTTCTCTCCCACCCATCAGTAGTGAGAGCCAGACTCCAGAGACACTGAGGTGACTGCCCAGTATATATACAGACCGACTGGGTGGGTCTGCAGGGTATCAGCTGGTGGACGCCTGTGCTGGATTTGAGTCTGTAGAAGTCTTTGTGACTCGTATGCATTCGACTGCGGTCAAGCACAGAAGTGTGCTTCGGGTCACTTTGGGACCCACAATGCATTAGAGTGAACCCACTGAGGTGGCTGATGCAAGATTAATTTTATCTTCTACTGATGGAGGAACTTAAGTCTGATAACTCTTGTGTAGATGACCTGATAGATTCCATAAACTGCAGCATTATCCCTACTGTGAGGTCATGCCATTGTGGTCTTTGTTATGTGTCAGACATAGACATGCAGACACGCACATCATGGAGGTATGGTTGTATATGTACTTCACATATATATTAGATATAGCTAGGGCATACGACCACTGGGAGTGGATAATGTTGTGTCTGTAGGATGCTTGTGGCACCTATAGCCAGATTGATGTGTGACTTAAAGACAGAGGGGTCACTAAAGACTGTTATGTTATGTTAAAATTATTTATAGAGTGCACATACACCGATCGGTTTCTTGGCGCTGTTTCTAGGAGTGGCCTGAGCCCTGGTGATTTATTCGTATGCCTGTGTGAACAGCCATGTCTTGAGAAGTCTCCTAAATCTCAAGAGGTTAGTGCAAGATCTAATGTCAAGTGGAAGGGTGTTCCAGAATCTAGGCGCCAGCACTGCGAACTTGCATCCGCCTAGTCGCTTCAGTTTGTAGGAGGGTGTGCCCAAAAGGTTCATGTGGGCTGATTGCAGATTACAGGTGGGTATATGTCTTTGAGTAAGGCTAGAGACGAATTTTGGGCTGGTGCCGTGCAAGGATTTAAAAATAAGGCAACCGACTTTGAAGACACAGCGTTGTGGTATGGGAAGCCAATGCAGCTTCCTCATAAGAGGGGAAACGTGTTGCCATCTGGGCTGTTCGAAGATCAGCGTAGCAGCCCGATTCTTCACAAGTTGCAGTCTTTTGATTATATATAATGGTAGGCCAAAGTATAGAGAGTTGGCATAGTCTATGGTGCCGATCACGATCCGGTAAAAACTGGGTACGAACCGTCGGTCGGAGCGTTTTCCCCGTCCGACTCGTACCCGGTCGTAAAACTTTACAAACATGGAATTACGATTCGCACGGAAACACCATTTCCGTACGATTCGTACAAAACACCGACCGACGAAAATATACATACGAATGTGATCCGGGAATGCTGCGACGTGACGTCGGGACGCTTTCAGGCAGCGTTTCACGAACCAGGAATTACGATTCGAACCGACAGCAGTCCGGACGGCAATATTTTTACGGCACCCAAAAAGTGCCGCAAAAGCGAAGTACGGCGCGAATCGACCAGAGTAGGTGGCCCGGTACGCACCGTACCCCCCCCCCCAGCCCCCGTAGGTACGCGCCGACCCCCCCCCCCAGCCCCCGTAGGTACGTGCCGACCCCCCCCCAGCCCCCGTAGGTACGCGCCGACCCCCCCCCAGCCCCCGTAGGTACGCGCCGACCCCCCCTGTGTGTACACCCTTGTACGCGTCGAACCCCCCGTGTACGTTCGAGTCGTACCCCCCCGTGTACGTTCGAGTCGTACCCCCCCGTGTACGATCGAGTCGTACCCCCACCCGTGTATGTACGGTGCGTACCCCCAGCGCGTAGCGCTGGGGGTACGCACCGTACATACACGGGTGGGGGTACGACTCGAACGTACACGGGGGGGTACGACTCGAACGTACACGGGGGGGTTCGACTCGAACGTACACGGGGGGGTACGCACCGTACATACACGGGTGGGGGTACGACTCGAACGTACACGGGGGGGTACGACTCGAACGTACACGGGGGGGTTCGACTCGAACGTACACGGGGGGGTACGCACCGTACATACACGGGTGGGGGTACGACTCGAACGTACACGGGGGGGTACGACTCGAACGTACACGGGGGGGTTCGACTCGAACGTACACAGGGGGTACGCACCGTACATACACGGGTGGGGGTACGACTCGAACGTACACGGGGGGGTACGACTCGAACGTACACGGGGGGGTTCGACTCGAACGTACACGGGGGGGTACGCACCGTACATACACGGGAGGGGGTACGACTCGAACGTACACGGGGGGGTACGACTCGAACGTACACGGGGGGGTTCGACTCGAACGTACACGGGGGGGTTCGACTCGAACGTACACGGGGGGTTCAACGCGTACAAGGGTGTACACACAGGGGGGGTCGGCGCGTACCTACGGGGGCTGGGGGGGGGTCGGCGCGTACCTACGGGGGCTGGGGGGGGGTCGGCGCGTACCTACGGGGGCTGGGGGGGGTCGGCGCGTACCTACGGGGGCTGGGGGGGGGTCGGCGCGTACCTACGGGGGCTGGGGGGGGGGTCGGCGCGTACCTACGGGGGCTGGGGGGGGGTCGGCGCGTACCTACGGGGGCTGGGGGGGGTCGGCGCGTACCTACGGGGGCTGGGGGGGGGGGTCGGCGCGTACCTACGGGGGCTGGGGGGGTCGGCGCGTACCTACGGGGGCTGGGGGGGGGTCGGCGCGTACCTACGGCGGCTGGGGGGGGGGTCGGCACGTACCTACGGGGGCTGGGGGGGGGGTACGGCACGTACAGGGCACCTGTTTGGACGTCTCCGTGGTCGTTATGGGAGTTCGGTGCGGACGGTCTTTTCACCATACGGTTGTACATTCGGACGCCCGGGATGGATCGTGATTCCCCGGTCGGACTTCACCTTTCACGTTTGTACGGTGAATCGTACGAGGACGTGTCGGACACATTTTCCGACCCGAGGACGTGTGGGGAAATTTTCCCAATGCGGTTCGTATGGACTTTTTACCATGCGAATCGTGATTGCCAGTTCGTACGGCACTTGTACGATTCGTACGGTAAAAAGACCGGATACGAGTCGCACGGGGATATTTTTTACCGGATCGTGATCGGCACCTATGTGCGACATGACCATGGCTAGAACAACCTGCACCAGCGCTTCCCTAGTGAGGAGTCTGCTGATTTTTCTTATCTTCCTTAGCTGAAAGAAGCAGGTAGAGATTACCTATCTGATCTGAGATTACATAGTAAGGTCACAGTTAATTGTGTCCCCGAGATTCTTAGCTGAGGGGGATGGAGTAGGGGGAGAACACAACTCACCTGGCCAGAAGTGTAAACTCCACGGATTCCGAATGGTCCCTGTCAGGATAAGTTCGGTCATGTCTGGGTTTAATGTTAAGTGGTTGCTGTTCATACAATTATGGATGTGCAGCATAGTGGCTTGGATTTCGGACACGGAGTCAGGTGTGTTATCAATGGAGAACATTAATTGCATGTCGTCTGCATAGTTAAATGTGCACACCTTCCTTTCTTTCAAAAACCGGATAAGTGGGAGTAGGTACAAGTTGAACAAGTGCGGGGATAATGAGGATCCCCGTGCTACTCCACATGTTGTTTTCATATTAGGTGCAATAAAATGGGATAAGCAAACAGACTGGGAGCGGTCTTCCAGGAACAACATAATCCAGCTGAGAGCTGAACCCTGGAGTCCTGCATCCCTGACACGGTCCACTAAGATACCATAGCCGACATTGTCAAATGCTGCGGAAATATCCAGCAGACTCCAAAGACTCACACAGGTGAACATCAGGCATGACAGCGTAAATCCCTTTGAAACATTAGGCCATATGGTTGACTCTATGTGAGGCAGTGTGGAAACCTGGAGTGCTACTGCAGATTATTTCTAAATAGTTTTAACGACTTTAGATTTAGGAAAAAGGTGGTTAAGTGTTATACAAATCAAAGGAGGAGTGGTCAGATTTCATGCTCTGCTCTGCATAGGAGCATATTTGCAGGGCTGACGGTAAACTGGGGGGTGGGAGGTGGGGGGAAGCAGTAGTCATAGGCCTCACACTGACCTCCCTCTGCAATAACGGGACACACACTCCTGATATCTAGTTCTGAGAAGTGACCACGATCGGCCACTCCTTTGTGTATGTATGCCCTTAGGCCGCGCCAGGTCCTCGGGACGTTTACTGATCAACAAAGTATTGTAGAGTCCGGGTGGCACTCTACAGGTGACCAGTCCATATTGCACCAGCACCTGCACTCACCGATCATTGCAAAGTCTCATTTTTAGTCGTCATTCTGACCATTCATTGGAAATATCAAAAATGCCATCGCAAAACGACTGAGTCACCAGTATAAACCTTAACTCACCCTTTCATCGTTACGCAAACTTATTTCCCATCTTGTGAAGAGGGGCCTTAATGTCTCCCATTTCTCACCGATGTTTATTGGCTGTGGGTTGTATATGCGTGTGAGAGGGGGGAAGCGAGGGGGGGTTGAAAGAATTAGGCGCCACCCCTGTCCTGCCCCCTGCGTAGTTGCCTCTTAGGGTGACCAACTGTCCATAAATTTTACGGACCATCCGTATTTTTGATGTCCTGTCCGTTCTCCATCATTATTCCGTTTACGGGCGCCTTTTGTCCGTTATTTAGGGGATTAATTACAGCAAACTATGCTGTTCCCCTGCAAGAAGCCCCAAGAGTTTAAAAGTTCTTGGGGCCAGCTCGCACTTCTCTTCTGAACTCCTCAGGATGCAGCAGCCCCTCCCCGACCTCACACAGCCTGTGGATAGGCCCATTGTCATTCTGATTGAGGCTGATTATCACCTTTAGAATGACAATGAGCCGTCTGCCTTTAACATAACTTGTGGCAAGTGAGTGCCTTGGAGGCAAGTGACTCACTTGGATCCCATAGATTGCAATTACTGATTACAGAGAAGCTTTCCCCATTCAGCATACAGGGGGGAACTTGCAGCCTTATGCAGTTTGCTAATGTTGTTCATTGATATCCCAACGTAAATAAATCACAGTATTCTAAATATCACTATACCACTCACATCCGAGCAAAGCAAATCTTGTTTGCCCCAGTGATGACAAAATACTTCTGCATGTTACTATTGGATCACTTCGCTTTTTCAGTTTATATTTATTTTTTTCTGAAGTATTAAGTATAGCAGGAGCAGTGACTGAGCAGGAGCAGTGATAGGGCAGGAGCAGTGACCAGGCACGAGAAGTGATGGGGCAGGAGAAGTGATGTGGCAGGAGCAATGACCGGAGAGGAACAGTGACTGGGAATGAGCAATGACCGGCAGGATCGGTCACGGGGCATGAGCAGGAGCAGTGAAAGGGCAGGAGCAGTGAAAGGGCAGAAGCAGTGACGGGACAGGAGCAGTGATGGGACAGGAGCAGAGACTGGACAGGAGCAGTGATGGGACAGAAGCAGTGACAGGATAGGAGAAGTGATGTGGCAGGAGCGGTGACCAGGCATGAGCAGGAGAGGTGACCGGGCATGAGTAGTGAACTGGCAGAATCAGTGACAGGACAGGAGCAGTGAACAGGCAGGAGCAGTGAACGGGCAGGAGCAGTGAACGGATACAAGCAGTGACTGGGTAGGAGCAGTGAACGGGCAGGAGAAGTGACTGGGCAGGAGCAGTGATGGGACAGGAGCAGTCGACGGGCAGGTCAGTGAGCGGTCAGGAGCAGTAACCAGCAGGAGCAGTGAACGGGCAGGAGAAGTGACTGGGCAGGAGGAGTGATGGGACAGCAGCAGCCGACGGGCAGATCAGTGACCGGGCAGGAGGAGTGACCAGGTAGGAGCAGTGACCCGGCAGGAGCAGTGACCAGGCAGGTCAGTGACCGGGTGTGAGAAGTGACCGGGCAGGAGAAGTGACGTGGTACTATGGCACTGCTATCCTCGTCATAGTTTGAGGAGGAGAGATGCACCTCTTTTAAGCTAAGCAAAGTCAGAGAAATCACTGAGATTGCAGAGGCTGTTTTTGGACACCCTCAAAGCTGATTTCGGGTTCCTGCAAACTATTCATGTTCATTGCTTGAGTACAGAGAGGCCCGTGAAGGCTTGAGCTGAAGCCCTAACACACAAGAGAGACAAAAATGAACAAATGAACCAGTGGAACCTGCCAAACACAATTAAGAAGCTGCAAAACACAACCACGGGACATTGCTTTTCCACACCAGCCTGCAACAAATAGGGATCGTTTAATGATTTCTGCCTTTTGTTTGATACTTCATAGTCGGATGGGATCAGCCTGACTGAGCAATGACAGATCGCTGGACCAAGATTTCAGAGCAGTTGACAGCACTGTGCTAGTGTGGCCAGAATCTTAGGGCCCTTGAGCTGCAGCACCTCGGGCTGTAAAACAGGTGAATGCAAGCAAACATACAAAGCGCCAAGAACTTTGGGAGGGTTCCTGGGATGCTGCACAAATATTTTCATCTACTCATTCGTTAACCATGCTGGCCACATAAGAAAACAAGTTTACTGGAGATGGCGAAAGTACAAAACCTCGCAAGAGAAGCACTCAAAAAGCAGCATATGCTATAGTACACCAGTGGGATTTGGGAAGAAATCCCCTAAGCAAAGCAAGATTAGTCCACACAGACCCACATTCTGGGTCCACCAGGGGTTCATAGGCTGGCTCCCAACCCAGACTCTCCCAAGTATATTACCCGATGCATGAACCAGGACCATGAGTAGTAAACAAAATATCAGACTTTACAACCCAGTGCAGTAACCATATAAATAAATTGTGATTATATGAAATACCACAAAAATACTTGCACAGTTGCTCAAAGCTGCACCCATACGGGAAAACCGTGAAGTACAAGATTGTTTCAACCTAATATAAACTTATTTTGACTTGTACTTATGTTCTTTGTCTATTTACTTACTTATATGCTATTGCATGACCTCCTCTGATGTGTCTGTAATATGTATCTTTTTTCCCAAATTTTTGGCCTGAATTTCGACCTTCTGTCTTGAATTTCTGTCCTGAATTTTGACCCTTTGTCCTGAATTTTTACACGCACCGTCCTAAATTTGCACAGATGCCAGTTGGTCATCCTATTGCCTCTGCAGACACCAGGGTTGCCGCAGACTTCTCTGAGCAGGAAGTGAGCAGAGGTGTTGACAGACACAAGCTCTTCGAGCCGCAGGCGCTCACCGCTGGACTGTCTCGCATTTCTGCTTTTTCTTTTTTTCTTTTTTTTAAATCAGGTTGTACTGGACATGTTTCAGGGCGGCGTCACAAGGCTGCAGAGTAGCGTAAGCCTCGAGTTCCTTCTCTAAGGAACACAAACGAAGGCTGAATACGGAAAGAGGCGAGTGACAGAAGATGTCTTGTAAGTAAACGCGTTTGCAATCCATTCCATAACTCGTTTAGTATAAGCCGGAAAGCACCGAGAATATGACACGTGACCAGTGCCGTATGTTTTCTTTTGTGGTTTTTGGAATTCATTTGCAAATTTCAGATGCTGAAGGGTAAACTGTACAACTGGTCTTTGAGAGGCAGTGGGCGGGCGAGAGAACACTTTAACACGACCTCTCAGCTGCTGCACTGCCAGGCTTCGTAGCGCTTTAACATGCAATCCCTTAAGTAAATCTCCGCCAGTACAGTAAGTACAATGAGCCCTAATGTAATCAAGGAAAATGGTTCCCTGCCCATGGTTGGGCAGTGAGAGACAGTTTTAATTAGAGTGCATCACGTGCCTCGTAGTGATGGGCTCCGGTGCCACTGCACCTGATGCACTAATGATAGCATCTGTCAGTACTGACACACTCTACTTAAGTATTCACTTTATTCAACTAATGCACCCCCAAAATAGGCGTCCCTGACTGAAGTATAAACTTTGTTGAGGAAAAAATAACCACGTTTGTGTCAGAAATCACGGTCATTTAAAGGAATAGAGGCGGTTGAGTCACATACAGACCCTTTGAAATGTTACACAACCTCTTTACTCCTGTACGAATAATTTTTTATTTCCTTTTTTTATGGTCTGGCTCGCCGGACAATTTTGTGAGAATAACCCGGACGGGGTCTTTGGCTCAGCTCACATGTTAAGAACCAGGAGTAAATGCTTTGATTGGGCAGAAGTTGTGTTCTTCCACAAAAATGGCTTGCCCCTCGCACAGCTGTTATCATTTCGTTTATTGATCCAGCTGCCAGAGCTTGAACTTTAAGAGAAACACACATGCCACGGTAATGCTATTGAAATGTCTTAGATAATTAGAAAATGTTTGCTGTTTTTTTCTAGCAGCAGAACAGATAGGAACGGTCAGTCATTAACCTACATAGGTTTAAGGTTTGGCTTGATAGAGCATTCATGAGCCAGACCTATTGGCATTGTCAATGCTTATCTTTATTGTAAGTACTGCCACCCATTTCCTTTCTGCCACTGTAACTCATTGGTTCTTTTTGTACTCAGTCTCTTGATCTGGCAGTGTCACTCCCTTGTCTTTCATGTATTTTCTAACTACTTTGTGCTTTGTTCTCTCTGTCAGGAAGTCCACAGCCTTGTCTCTCATTGTCAATCCATTGCCTTCTATTGTCACTCTTCTAAACTCCCTGAATGTAACTTTCCTACTTTTCCCCTCACTTTGTCACTTCACTTCAAGTTCAGCCCTGTTAGGTTTCTCCGGTCCATGTGTGACATGCTGCTCCAGTCCAGGATTTGTCATTCTGTTCTGGTTCATGTAATTTTGTTTATACCATTGTAAATCAGGACTACCCATCCCAGAATTCAAAGGAAAAAAGTTGGACTGGAGCAGCACATCACACATGGACCTAGGAAACTTGGCAAATATGCAGGTTCCCACTGAACCACTCTTCAGTCCTCTCTATCTCCGGTTCTTAATTTGAGCTGGTTTTTCAGGTGCTCTGCACCGGCACTTAATTGTCAACACATGCTCTTGTGACAGTCTGCCACAAGGTGGCGCTGTCTGGCTAATTTAGAGTTGACCACAACAGCACTTTGTTATTAATTCAATATATATTAAAAATGACTATTACCTGCCGCCCAAGCCATTCTTATAGCTTTGGGGGCCTGAAATAGTCAGAATTGTAACAATTGTAGGAGTGTGATGGTTAGTAGTTCTGTTGTTACGATGATCGGCAGCATAGCAGGGACAATGTGTGGTGCAAGCTGCAGTGGCCTCGTCACGAGAGCCCTGGCACTTCTTTTTTTTTTTTTACAAATTAAGCACTGTCTACCTCTTATTGTCACACCACAGCTCTCTTGCACTGTTTTCCTTTAGTTCTCTTGTCACTCCCTCCCGTCAATCTTCTTCTCACTCTCTGAGTCATTCTTTTTCTAATTGTTCTCTCATAGGCCCCCAGGTTTCCTCTCTCTATGCTTTGCCACTTTATCACTGCAAATCCAGTGGTCTTGTACTGCCACCACATTGTTCCCTCTCAATTTAACAGTGCAGAGCAAAGAAAGTTAAGCTTCTTCAAACACTTTGGTAACTGAAGGCTAGATTTCGGTATATTATATATTCAATTTTTTAGCATTGCCATAATTAATTCTCACCACTTGTTATTCAGCACCAACACACCAGCCTCTCTGTTGAGAAAAAAACACTTTCACTCATGTGTTCTATGTGGACTGACAGTTATGCAACCCATGTGATTACATGATTTCTCAGAAAACTTTACTGTTTCCTTTCAATAATGGTAACAATGCCATGATACATCATTGACTTGACGCCATGATTGTTTGCATATAATTGTCCATTTCCCATTTGGAATTATGGACTACACTATTTTTGTTGTTTGTACTATTGCAACAAATAGCCTTGACAAGTCCTGTTTAACTGAGGAAAGGGTGTGTCCCAGTGGAAACATGTTATGTTGCCTTGGACTCCAAAAACCTTTGCACCTGAGCTAAATCAACATTAAATTAAAAGATTATTGTTAACTCGCAATGGTCAAAATGTGTCATTTATAGTCCGTTTTGTAGTTGCTCAGTACCAGTTAACTTTCTGCTTTAACCCTTTCACTGCTAGGCCCCCCCCCCCCACCACCTATGGTGGGAGCACCAGCCCCAGGGCCCGCCGGAGCTTCTGAGCCCAGCATCGTGTACTTACACGTGCATGGCTTAATCTTTGAGACAAGCATAACTACTGGCAGGATCAACCAGGTAGCCGCCCCTTTTAGACGGTGTTGGGAGAAATGTGCCCATCCTGGTTAGACTGTCGCACCCCTCAGGAGCCTGCTGGGGCAGCTCACCCACCTGGGGGGCTTTCTTGGGGGAAAGGTGTGGTCGCACAGGCTCTGGTGGCCCAGCCGTTTCCACGGAAGGGGGATGCGGGCCAAGGTGCAGCCTGAGCAAGATGCAGGGGTGCCGGCATGGGCAGCAAGGACACCCCACAAACAGTTGTTCCAAGCTGTTGCAGAAATGCGCTAGGCGGAGAAGGAAAAGTGTGTGGTGTGCGGGGGCCCGGACGACCAAACAGCATCCAGGACCTGTCGTTACCCAACCCTTTCAATCTGGCAGACCACTGAGAGGCACATGCTGCCAAGGCTGCACAGCCTTTGTCTGCTGGGTAGGGAAAGGGCCTCTGCAAATGGCGAGCCCTTGAGTCTCACAGTCCCTGGCAGGGTGGAAGCTCTTTGCTTGAAACATCAGCCGAGGCTGGCCAAGCAGTCCATACCTGTTCAGACAAGCGTGCCTAAGCAGACAGAGTATAAAGCACTGGCTGGCCAGACACTCGCCGGGCAGGCCACCCTAAGGGGGGATTTCGGCATTGCATCCCTGCCTGCTCTCGGAGAACGCAGTTATGAAGGAAAGGCCTGATCGGGCAGGGCTGAGATGCAGTTGGGGACCCGGGCCCCTGGGGCCCTACTGGTGCTGGCCCAGGCTCTGGCAGCAACTGGCTGAGAACTGCTGGACCTCATGGGGGTCCGGAGTACCCTGTCCCTAATAATCCAGAGGAAGACTACCCCACTTTCTTGTAATCTGTGCGCACCGAGTGACAGAGGGGACTGCCTGCGCAAACCCACACGACCTCCTGGAGCCCTGCCTTGGCTCGAGGAAGCAAATGAGCCCTCATCAGGACTTCCAGGGCAGCCTGGCCATCTGGTCCCCATTAGAAAGCATGGTGTGCAACCAGATGGCCGGGCTCGGAGGACGACAATCAGGTCATGCTGTGCTTTAATAAACAGCTTACGCTTGTCCTCTGAAGGTGACAGAGACCTTGTGACCCAGGTGCTCAGAGCCCCAGCTGGGTCTCAGGCACAACGCTATGAGAGGCGCCCTGACAGAGCTCCGACCTTTGTCCCACAGGCACCTTAACACACAGACAAAGCTGGGGAGGCCTCCGAGGGCATGAGGGACCCCTGTACCGGGCCCTTGGTGGTGCGGCATACCGAAGGATGGAGAGCAGCCCGGAAGGGCCCGCCCTGGGGCCCGGTCACAGCTCCTTGACCTGGATTTGCAGGGGGGGTCCTCCACAGGCCTGCGGGACCCCATCCATATGGCTTGGCTGAGGACAGAGCCCAGGACAGGGGGACACCACCCCAGGGCCTGTGTGGGCCTCGGTCAGAACTTCTGAGCCTGACCAAGCAGGGGAAGCCTTTCTGGGTCTGATTGACCCCCGTCCCGGGCCTTTGGTGGTGCAGCAGACCAGGGGACGGAGCTCTGGGTGGGAGAGCCCAGCCCGGGACATTGGGGGAGACAGAAGTCAGAGTTAGCTGTGTAGGCTGGCTCGCTGGTCATCTTGTCAGCCAGCCCAGCAACCAGATGGCCCGGGACGACCCAGCGACCAGATGCCCTAGGAGTGCCCAGCGACCAGATGGCCAGGCCCCAGACACATAGGTGCCCACTGACAACAAGAGTGGGTGTGCACTCTGAGGCCGGTTCCGGCCATCTGGTTGCCCTGCTGACCTGCCTGGAATCGTGCACCCAAGCCAGCAACCGGTGGTGCCGGTTGGGAGGGGTAGGCCCCCATACCGAGTTGAACGTGATGAAGGCGACCTCCCACGGGCCTGCACACCCCACCACATCCCTCCTGCCAGCGCAGGTGTGATGATGGGGGGTGCCGAGAGCACCCTCAAATGAAGAGAAAAGCTTGGGTCAGAGAATGACTTTCAATAGGTTGCAGCGAGGCAGCTGCTCTGCTACTTATGAAACCCTGAATCAGAATAAGTTAATCTACAAATGATTTAGCACCAGGTGCTCCACAAATATGGGGTGCAGTAAGGGAGATGGAGACGGCCCATTTCATGTGCACACCGGGCCCAAAAGTGATTGGTTGTACTCACGAGCTAAAGAGGCCAGCTATCCAAAGCCAACGAGGCTCCACAGCACTGCCATATCATTACAGTTTAGTGGGGATTCTGACTTACAAGCTTTCAGTCAGTCAGTCAGTCAGTAATTCTTTATTCGGTGGTTAAAAACCATCATAAAAGAGTACACATTATATACAATTAAAATAGTATTAAATCATCATGCAAGAACATTGACTAAATCTACATACATAAAAATAATTCCTTGTTCACAGTGAGTCCGCCTTGATAGCTTAATGGGAATAACGGGTAGGGAATCCTGCAGGGTTCACAAATGGATCTAACCTCTGGTTACCCTTAATCTTAGTGCAAATTTCAAGAAACTTATGACAGAACACAGTGTTAACGGGTCACTAGCCCTTTGTAGGAAGGTCAGTGCCTCTTTGGCTCTGGTAAACCTGGCCTTTTTTAAAATTTCCTTTAAAAATCTACGTCTTGGTATTGCATAAAGAGGACATAGGTGTACAAAATGAAGGGTGTCCTGCGGAGACCTATTGTCGCAGCCGCAGGCACCCTTCTGCTCAATTGAATGACTAAAACCAGCTGGTTCAGCTAACAAATGTGATAAAAAATTGAGCCTAAAACGTGACATTAAAAACCTTTCTTGAGCATTATACATAACACAAAGATACGGTTCCATCCCTTTAGTGGTTTCAAGCCTGCTATAAGCACTCACTGATCGTTTGACCCCTTCCACTGTGGTTCTAACAGACGATCTTTGATCCAGAAAAATTCTCTTGAGTTTAAGCTTATCCTGTGGTGTGATCGCTGAAGGGTTTGAGTAAAACTCCTTACAGCCCATATTTTCCAGGCTAGTTTTAACATAGTTAAGCCATGGGATATTCAGGCTTTTATCTCTTCCTAAGCAATCTTTTAGGATCTGCCTACTCAGCGCAGCTTCGGGGTTTGTCCAGGTTTTGAGCCAGGCCAGAATTGGTCTAAATTTTATCATATCCTCTATGTAGGGTCTTCCTAATTCTCTGTGTACTATGACAGCTGGGGTGCAATTAGGAACTTTCAATATTGAGCGAAAAAATTTATTTTCCTCCCTTTGCAGTGAGTCAAGATTTATAAAACCCCACACTTCTGAGCCGTACATGGCTTTGGAACAGCACATTGAGCCATAAAGGTTCATTGTTTGTTCCGGACACCATCGGCCAATTCTCCTCCCGTAACCTGCTATGGCTCCAGTTGAGGCCACCAATTTTCCACACCTTTCCTGTACCAGAGGGGCAAATTTCAGTGACTCGTCGAAGAGCAAGCCTAGGTACGAGAAAGATTGCACCCTTTCTAGTGTATGATTTCCAATTCTATATGGGAAGCTGGTCCGTGGTTTGTGACCTGCTGTCATTACATAAGATTTTTTTAAATTGACAGACAAATCTAGCACGTCCATGAATTTGACAAACCCATCAATTAGAATCTGCAAGCTTTTGGGGGTTCGCGCCAGGAGAACCGCATCGTCTGCGTACAGCAGCACCGGGATGTTGCGTGTCTCCACCCTTGGGCAATCTGTTTTTAAAATGGTCAGGGACTGTTCTAAATTGTTGATGTATAATGAGAATAAGAAAGGAGCAAGTATGCAACCCTGCCTCACACCGCTTGTGCATCTAAAGGAATCAGTCAATCCCCCTTCCTTATTGTAACGTACTCTGGCAGAGGTCTCTCTATGCAGTTCCCTCAGAGTACAGATTAGACCTGGGTCAATTCCCAGGTGATTCATCATCGCCCAAAGCTTGTTCCTATTAACATGGTCGAATGCAGCAGCCAGGTCCATAAACCCCAGGTAAATGGCTTCGTTGCTGGTTTTAATGTACTTTGCGACCAGCATATAGAGGTTTAAGCATTGGTCACTGGTAGACCTTCCGGTCCTAAAACCATACTGAACGTCCGAGATGATATTGTTATCCTTGGCCCATTCAGTCAGGCAAATCAGTATTGCTCTTCCTAGGATTTTAGCTGTGACATCTATCAGGGAGATTGGACGGTAACATTGGAGGTTATCTCTGTTGCCCTTTTTAAAAATAGGTACTATAATAGCCGACGACCAGGAGCGGGGCAGACCGACCATAATGGCCGCATTTATGACTCTGGTTAAAATAGGGGCCCATAACTCCACATTACTCAAAAACAGGTCCGGGGGGGTCCCATCTGGGCCCGGGGCTTTATTTTTAGTTAGTCCCACAATGCCCAAGACAATTTCTTCTAGGGTAAACTCCAGTAACTGTCCCTGCAAAACCACCCCCATCTCCTCTGTCCAGTCTTCCTCCCCATGGTTGTACAGGCCCTCAAAGTGGGCTGTCCATTTTTCCGGCAAGATGTTTGTGCCAACCTCAGGGGCGTTGTTATCTTGAAAACAAGGGGTATTTATTAGTCTCCAAAATTCCGTGATATCCCTTTTTTCGGAGGCCTCCCTCAAGGCCGCCCACGCTTCCCCCTGCAGTGCTGCTTTCCTTCTTTTCAGCTCCTTCCTGTATTTTAATCTACACGTGATGACTTTTGCTGAGTCCCTGGGTTTACTACTAAGGGCTTTTTTTAACTCCCTCAAGGCTCGTGTGCAGTCCCCATCAAACCATCTCGGTGTATTCGAGTTGGTTTTCTTTGGGGCCTTGGTCCACAATAGCCCCTCCACCAGGCTAGTTATTTGGCCAAATGCATTTGTTAAACGAGCCCCTACGACAGAGAGATCTAAACACTCATCAATGAGTGATTTACCTTTTTCCATTAAGGACCGGTAAAATCTTTCCCCGTCTAATTTCGCCCACCTGAGTCTTCTACCTTGATCCGTAGCTCTCTCGGTGATGCCCCCAACTGGGTTGGCCTTTTGTTTTGCCAGGTACAAAAACTCCAATACCAAAGGATTGTGATCACTGAAGGGGCTCCACTCA
Source organism: Triturus cristatus (assembly GCF_964204655.1). Lineage (NCBI taxonomy): Eukaryota > Metazoa > Chordata > Amphibia > Caudata > Salamandridae > Triturus > Triturus cristatus. The sequence continues at coordinate 1,482,605,691 of NC_140590.1, read as the reverse complement.
ATTCCTACTTCAGTGATCCGGCTCTTTAAACATCTAGAAGCAAGAATATAATCTATGTAGGAAGAGCACCCTCTCCCTTTAAAAGTGGGGGGGAGTGTGCCATCTGGCCCCAGTGGTATCATGTCAACCGTGTGTTCCAGATCATGAGATTGAAGGAGCTTTCCCAGGTCTGTACCACTCGATGAGTGACTAAAATGGGGACCTTTTTTCACTGGGCATTGTGACCAATTCACATTAATCGGAAACAACAGGGGGCATAAGTGGCAATTCAAATCACCCACTACTAGTATCAATGGGGCCAGGGCCCCGTTAGCGGGCGCGAGCTCTTGGCTCAGTCTGGAATCTAGTTCCGCCAGAATTGGAATATCATCTCCTGGAAGGCCCGTATTATACACGTTAAACAACACGAGCCTTAACCCTTTACTCCTGAACCTCAGAGCCTGGATGTTCCATGAAAACCAGTCCACACTGGACCATTTGCCTTGTATTTTTAAATCTACATACATGGACAATCCTCCCTTGGCTCTGCCTGAAGTGGTTTTCTGTGCTGGGGTAAAAAAACATTTGTATCCAGCCATATGAAAGTGGGTGTTGTCCGTTACCCAGGTTTCTTGCAAGCAAATTATGTGGAAATGGGCCATGTATTGCCGCCAGTCCTCATTATCAAATTTACTTGCAAGACCTGCTATGTTCCAAGAGATAGTTCTCACTCCCTCTTCCGCTATGTTATCAGTCCCTGGCCCAGTCATACCTTGAGAGATATTAACAAACCCATCTTGGTTCCTAGCAAGTGGACTCTGCAATTCCCTATCCTGCAGTGTTGAAACTGGGGCTATAGCTCCTGTCCCTAAGATTACTTGCGGGCATCCCTTAGCGATGGAGTTAGAGGCTTCCGGAGTCTTTACTAGGCTCCTGCACCTGCCCTCCCCTAATGTTGACTGCCTATCCTCTTTAACCAAAAATTGTGTGAGTGGTGTTCCCCCTCTGTTTATCGAGCCTCCCCCAATCAGTGCATCCAGGTCAAGATTCTTATATTCCGTCTCGGCCTGCTTTTCCGGGGTGTATGGGGCGATTAGTCAGCCAGTCTCCTCTAGGGACCTTAATGGGCTGAACCTATTTACCCAACATGGGTGTCCCCCTTCCCAAATTCCTGCCATTCCTCGTGTGCAATTTGGGGTCCTGTTTGAGTTCAAGTTTAATCCCTCCCAACTTCTCCATGTGTTATACTGTCCCTCGTGGGTTTCATGCTGCCTTAGGTAAAAATAGCTAAGTGACAGAGGCCTTATACCGCTCACACGCCTAAGTGTCCCCTGTCTGAGGATATGCTCAACAACCCCCCTGTCCCTAAAGTTAGCGATAATACAATTGCCTTCAATGTTTTTGGGTCTGATTCCTAACCAGTTCACTCTTCTAACCAAAAGGATTTCCCCATCTTGGTTATCTGCTAATGGTCTATTTTGGGTCAACCAATGAATGAGTTTATTTTTTAGGTCCTGATGTGTTTCTCTCAGTTCGTGTTTTAATTCGGGGACCCCAGCAAAAACTACCACAAGCGGGCAAGACTCAGGTGGTAAATTTACAGTGGGTAGAGCCTTAGTGGAGGTTATTGTAGTAGCCCTCTCTACATTGTGTACTGTTCTTCCATTGGGATCAGCAGAGAGTTGGGAACGCTTATCCGATTGTTGCACACCTAGACCATTAATTATGTGTAAACCTCTATCACTTGGGGTAGTGAGCTTGTCCACTTGTAACTGGGGAACCGGGACTTTGTGGGTCTGTACAGTTATTATTTGTGCGTCCCTTGTATTACTAATGTTCCTCTCCCTTTGGGGCACTAAGTTAGAGTCTGAGGTACTAATGGAATTACTTGATTCCCCTACTAAGCTGCCTTTTTTCTCCCTATTTTTTAGTTCACTCAGGGTTTTATCCAACCTGCTTGCCAACGGCTTCATCTGATTTACAATAAAAGTTTCTAAATGAGCTTGTAAATCTGACGTGATTTGGGTCAACCATATTGGTGGGTCTACTTGATCAGCTGTCTGTACTGCTCGCTCTACCCCAATGTTGTTTCTACTCACAGGGTGGGAGGAACTAACTATGCTATTTTTAGTCCTTCGCTTCTTTAGGCAGCCTTTCTTCTTTTTTTGCATAGTTGCGCTTTTAGCTGAGCCTAAGTCCTCCCTTTTCCTGATGGTGATCTGTTGGGCACACAGGATATCCTGCTCGCTAAGCTCTGGAGGGCTGGGCGATGTAATTAACACGACCTCCTGGTCCTGATCTTGGGTAGTGACAAGTGGGTCAAGTACTGGGGTTAGGGACAAACGTCTCTCTGTGCGGTCGATTTCACTAGACACAGCCCCTAGCACTCTTTTAAGCATACGGTCAATAGCTGTGGGCTGCATGATTACAGGAAAAGGTGAGCTAGTATCAGCTTTATGCGACTGGGGGACAGAGGGAGTGTTGAGCTTTGCTCTTATCGAGCATGTGACCGTTTTGCCTGTCATGCTCCCAACAACAATTAATCACTGCCCTTGAAGAAATCGTGGTGGTACTTGTTCACCCCACGCTAGACCTAACCTTCACTACACCCAATGTGGAATAGATACGGTTTTATCCCCTCCTCCCCTGTCACGGCATGCGCACATTACAATACAGGCAAAAATGTCGTGTCAAATGGCAGAGTCTCACAAAAGAGGGATATGTGTTTGTTTTTGCAATCCCTAAATCAAACAAACATAACTCACTGATAGATCTCCGGGTGTGGAAACCAAGAGGGGTGGCCCAGCCCGGCCTCCTCCGGACCCCGACGGGCAAGGACGGGCCTGCCCTTGGCCCGGGCTTTGCCCGGGCGCTGCCCGCGCGTGTCCCGTGCTGCGGGAGGCTGCTAGGGGCTTTATGTGCCTGCGGGCGCTCTTTGGCCGCGTCACAGCGGCGACCGGCTAGGGCGTCTGGGTGATGGAGTTCCCTCGATGTCCGTTGCCCTCACGGCGGCGATTGGAACTGCCTGGTGTCGCTCCCCCTGCCTCCGGTGTCAGCGTTCGTGCAGAGAAGGTAATCCCGCGCTGCGGGAGGCTGCTAGGGGCTTTATGCGCCTGCGGGTGCTCTTTGGCCGCGTCACAGCGGTGACCGGCTAGGGCGTCTGGGTGATGGAGTTCCCTCGATGTCCGTTGCCCTCACGGCGGCGATTGGAACTGCCTAATGTCGCTCCCCCTGCCTCCGGTGTCAGCGTTCGTGCAGAGAAGGTAATCCCGCGCTGCGGGAGGCTGCTAGGGGCTTTATGCGCCTGCGGGTGCTCTTTGGCTGCGTCACAGCGGCGACCGGCTAGGGCGTCTGGGTGATGGAGTTCCCTCGATGTCCGTTGTCCTCACGGCGGCGATTGGAACTGCCTGGTGTCGCTCCCCCTGCCTCCGGTGTCAGCGTTCGTGCAGAGAAGCTTATCTTTCAATTTCAGGTTCTGATCTCAAGTAAAGTTTGATGATTTTCGCCTTTGAAGAGGGTGTTTGAGGTCTCCAAGAGAATGCTGTTTCGTTGAAGCTGACTTAAAGTCTATGGTTGCTGTCCGTTGGCCTGTGGATTTACTTATGAAGAATGGTTTCTTCTTTTCAGCTGTTGCCAGATCTCAGACTGTGTTTTTTCTTGGACTTAACTGTTATTTCACACAAAGAAAGAGGATGTAGTATTCTCTTGTGCTCCTTATATAGGGGTCTTCTCTAGCTTTCAGTCATAATTCCATAGATGGCAGCTTTGCCCCATTGGCTCTTCAGCTAAGCACATACACCAAATCGGCCACCGGGCTTGATCCCTGCAGAGTTGAGAGCTCCCATGCTGGGGGTAGCCCACCCCCTGGCCTTGTCTGAGGTGCCGTGAGGGAAGAGCCAGGTGGCTTCTCCCCATCTCAGATGCCCCCACTGAGAGGAACAAGGGGGTCCCCTGGCAGCCTAGGCTCCTTCTCATCCATGCTGTCCTGCTGCATAAGAAGGGCCACTCCTCGGTCGCCCGAAACCCAGTCGAGCTGGGATCAGGCACAGGAGAGGCTGAGGCAGCTTGGCCTTTGGGGGTGTCCCAATCTGGGAAGGCACTGCCATTTGGTTCCCTCGTGGGGTCATGCTGGGTGAGTATTGGTTCCGTCTCGGGAGAGCTTTCCATCGTGCCATCCCCGAAGGGGCCAGGTCTTCCGCCATCCTTCGTGTTACATCAGTCTTGTCTTTTTGGGTCGAGGAGCCCGCCCCATGCTAGTTCCTCACCCCAGAGCCGGCAGACAGCTCAGCTGGCTATGGATGGGCCAGGTGCTGTGTCTATGGTGTGTTTTCCATCTGGGAGGCAGCCAAGGGTTTTGGGCTGGTGCTGTCAGTCACCCAGGTTGCTCCACAGTTCCTTCTGCAGGTTCAACTACAGAAACCTTATTATGACTTTTACTTCCTCTAGATAGTCAGGTTTGATCATCTTCTCGGCGCATCACCAGGGCTGTTGCCGGCCTCATAAACCATCCAATCGGAAGTAGCACTAGGCAGTATGTACAAAGGGCAGGGATTTAATCAACATGAGCATATGACCCGCACTTACTGGGAATTCCTTGTTCATGGGAAACAATTGCAATCCCCAGTTCCTATCACAAACGGGGTTCAATGGGTTACTCACACCTGTCGGCAAAGAGTAGGCAAGCTGATCCAGGTGAGCAGCCCCAGAAATCTAAGGGCATCACAGACCTGTTATTGCTCGATCTCATATGCTGAATGCCACTTGTCCCTTCATGAAGTTGAACGCCAACCATTGGGGGTTGTAAAACTAGTTAGAATGGAGTAGTATCATTTGTTTTTGGAATTAACCACAAAAAATGGTCTACCAACTAAGAAATGCCATGCACCACTACCCACAGAATCAAGAAAGAGCTATCAATCTGTCAATCCATTCTGTGTCTGGGCCGGATCAGGTTTTCCGTGTTGAGTCAAATTAAGCCCTACTCCACTCCTGGTGGTGCCCTTTCGTCAATTCCTTTATGGAGAAATCTGGCTCTCTATATAGTGTACTAAAAAGAAGTACACTGTGCAGAGGGTCAAGTGGGTCCCCAATTGGTTTACAGAGGTTAAAG